>NW_022681474.1:36764693-39164693 GCF_009764315.1 Trachypithecus francoisi
GACCCTTTACCTTTCTTTCTGACCCTGTGTAATATTTTCTTTTTGGAGAATCTGGCCTGAAAGGAAAAAACATGTTTGACTGCTTTATGAGATAATAAAACTGAAAGTCTCATTTTCTATACCTAAAAATAATTTGTTATATTATTTATTCAGGTATAAATAACTAAAAATAAGTATAGTGCAAACTTATAGGCAAATCTGGAATAGTCTTCATAATTATTACAAAAAGCACTACAAGGACCTTTGTAATTTTCTAGTTAAGATTATTGCTAGACACTATCACAAAGTCTGAGAAAGGTCAAATCAGGGAAGCGTTTTATCAGAAATGCCAATACAATATTGGGGGGCTTATTAATCTTTATGATGACTATTGAGTTAACATTCAAAAGTCAACAAACACTGAATTAGCCCTTAATATAAATAGCAGGCAATACACAAGAGTTACCTTACATGGAAAAATATAGAACCTTCTGCCTCTTTCTGTAGAGGCACATGGAGGCACGTAACCTAAGCATGCTCTTTTGATAAGATAAACAGGTATTCAGTCATTTCTCACACATAACTATAGAGGAACTTAAAAATCTTCTCAGTAAATAATAGGATATATGTATAGAAGAGTCATAGTTTGCTCACCTTTCCATCAAAGCGTTTTATTATATATTGATCCAGACCCAAGTCTATAAAAGAAAAGGAAAAAACATTTAGCTACTGATTATAACTCAAGTGAAACATAAAATGACGGCCGGGCGCGGTGGCTCAAGTCTGTAATCCCAGCACTTTGGGAGGCCGAGACGGGCGGATCACGAGGTCAGGAGATCGAGACCATCCTGGCTAACACGGTGAAACCCCGTCTCTACTAAAAACTACAAAAAACTAGCCGGGCGAGGTGGCGGCGCCTGTAGTCCCAGCTACTCGGGAGGCTGAGGCAGGAGAATGGCGTGAACCCGGGAGGCGGAGCTTGCAGTGAGCTGAGATCCGGCCACAGCACTCCAGCCTGGGTGACAGCGCGAGACTCCGTCTCAAAAAAAAAAAAAAAAAGAAACATAAAATGACAGCTCTTGGTTTTGTTTCCAGTCATTCAATTAAAAGTACAAAACATTTATTCAAAGGCCACAGGAATGAATATTTTGCTCCACTTTCAGATTCAAAGTGTGAGTGCTAACAGATACCAACCCTTTTATTTTACATATCAGAAAAGTAAGGCTCTAAGAAGGTAAAAATGTGCAAACCTATTCAACAGTAGAGTCCAATTAGAACTCTGGACTCCTCCCAAAGTGGTCCTCTTTTCACTATATCAAGGTGCTATATTACTTTTAATTAAGGTAAGGAATATTAGTTTAATCTGAACGCATAATAATTTTTTGTATCAAGTCCAAATAAAATAATTAAATACCAAAAAAAAAAAAAAAAACCAAAACTATTGCAATACAACTAAACAGTCACAAACAGACCATCTTAATATTAAATTTTTAAATTGGCTTAAATGTTAACTATTTACTTGGGAATGCCTAGCTTTGGATTCCGTGCACTGTGAAAAATTAAGTGAATATATTCGGTGGCACTGAGGGCAGGGATAGTTTTGTCTTTGCACACAGCTTTATCCCCAGCATTTCGAACAGTGCTTGATCAATAAATATCTGCAAAAGAATGAATGAATAAGATACAGTCCTTGCCTTGAAAAGTCACAATTTAGTTAGAAAGACATATGGATATAATAATTAACATTACAAGGGAGCATACAGTCACTTCAGTAAAAGGGTGCTGTGGGAGTTTTGAGAATGGAGAAATCAGTACTCAGTTACACTTATTTTCTTGCATAATTATTCAGCTCTTTTCTTTCAGTTGCCACTAGTTCAGACCTTTACCTCACTATGCCCACATTATTACAATCATCAGATTATCATTGCTCCCAGAAAAACATTTTTGCATTTCTAATTTAAACATTTGGTTACACATTCTTCTTATCTGCAATGTGCCTCATCTTCCAGAAGCCAGCCCTAAACAAACTGACCCATTGACTATAAAAGAAACAGATAATTCATGACACAGAAAGAAATGTTAGAAACAATTTTAATTTGCAATCTGACAGATATTTAGGAGAGTGTAAGTCATAAAGGCTGATATTTATCAGAACATGCTTCTGATAAAAGAACAGAGAAAAAGAAAGAGTTCTAGACAATTAAAACTTTGATTGCCTATCTCCCCCTTTTTTATTTTATTTTATTTATTTTTTTGAAACACAGTCTTGCTCTGTCACCCAAGCTGGAGTGCAATGGCATGATCTTGGCTCACTGCAACCTCCACCTCCTAGGTTCAAGTGATTCTCCTACCTCAGCCTCCCAAGTAGCTGGGATTACAGGTGTGTGCCATGATACTGTCGGATTTTTGTATTTTTAGTAAAGATGGGGTTTCACCAGGTTGGCCAGGCTTCTAGGTCAGGTCTAGAACTCCTAACCTCAGGTGATCCACCCGCCTCGGCCTCCCAAAGTGCTGGGATTACAGGCATGAGCCACCGCATCCAGCCCTATTTTTAAATATACTCTCAAAAGATGAGGATAAGGTAACCTCCCAAACCGCTGCCAAAGGACAGCAGGATAGAAAATAGAAAATATAAGACAGAATTACAGAAAACAGAG
The DNA here is from genome assembly GCF_009764315.1 of Trachypithecus francoisi. Classification (NCBI taxonomy): domain Eukaryota; kingdom Metazoa; phylum Chordata; class Mammalia; order Primates; family Cercopithecidae; genus Trachypithecus; species Trachypithecus francoisi. The sequence goes on from NW_022681474.1 coordinate 36,767,330, forward strand.
ACTCAATCCAAGAGTTTTAGTATCCAATTAGATATAGGACCTTTCTCCTTCAGAAATAGGGAGAAAATAATCCAAAAAAATACTAGCAGAAACTTTCTCAGAACTATAGGGAGACAAACTAAAAGACCTTACCTTACCAAGTGTTCTAAGCATATTGAACAAACCAGTACCCACACTTCAGTGTATGCTTGTGAAATTTGAGAATACCAAGGATAAAAAAATCCTAAAGATTTTCAGGCAAAAATCTTCCTGGTTCCTTACAAAGGCATGAGAATCAGAATAGAATCAGATATCTCACAGGTAAAACATGGTACATCAACTAGGGAGATATATGCTTACTAACTGCATCAGCATTGTCCAGTAGAAATATAGTGTGAATAACAAACGCAAATCACATGTGTAATTTAAAATTTTCTAACAACCATCTTTAAAAAGGTAGAAAGGAAGAAATCCTGTCATTTGAGGCAACATGGATAGAACTGGTTGACATTATGTTAAATGAAATAAGCCAGGAACAGAAAGTTAAACACCGCATGATCTCATTCCTATTTGGAAGCCAGAAAAAGTTGATCTCATAGAAGTAGAAAGTAGAACAGGGTATACCAGAGGCTGAGAAGGATAGGGGAAATGGGAGGGACTAGAAAAGATTTGTTAAAGGATACAAAATTACACACACCTAGATAGGAAGAATAAGTTCTAGTGTTCTATAGCATTGTAGAGTTAGACAATATATTACACAGTTTCAAATATCTAGAAGGAAGGTACTGACACAAAGAAATGATGTTTGATGGTGATATGCTAATTATCTTTATCTAATCACTATATACATTATATGTATCAAAACAGTGCTATGTACCCCATAAATATGTACAATTATTATGTCAATTTAAAAATAAGGTTAATTAATTTTTTTTCTTTTTGAGAAGGAGTCTCGCTCTGTCACCCAGGTTAGAGCACTGTGGCATGATCGCGGTTCACTGCAACCTCCACCTCCTGGGTTCAAGCGATTCTCCTGCCTTCGCCTCCCGAGTAGCTGGGACTACAGGCACGTGCCACCATGCCCAGCTAATTTTTTTGCGTGTGTGTATTTTTAGTAGAGACAGGGTTTCACCGTGTTAGCCAGGATGGTCTTGATGTCCTGACCTCATGATCTGCCCGCCTCAGCCTCCCAAAGTGCTGGGATAACAGGCATGAGCCACTGTGCCCGGCCAAAAATAATGTTAAATTTTTAAAAAGATAAAAAGAAACAAGTGAAATTAATAATTAATTTCAATACTTTATTTAACTGAATATATCCAAATGGTATCATTTTAAGTAGTAATCAAAATATTAACGAGATGTTTTACGTTTTTTAATACTACATTTTCAAAATCAGGGGTGTATCTTGTAATTATAATACATCTCAACTCAGACTTGCCCCATTTCAAATGCTCGGTAGCCAAATATGGCTACTGGCTACTGTATTAGATAGCACAGATTTTAGGTTATCAGGGCAATACCCAGAATAACTCAAAATGAAACTTAACATTTTAAAGGTGGTTACTTCTGTGACATGAACTGTGGAGATGGGGAAGATGGAACAGATTTATGTTTTGTATTTTATGCTCTTTATTACATTTAAAAAAAAGGTGAGGGGGAAGGGGCATGGGAGGACAGCCTGGCACTCACTGAGAATTATTGTCATTTTATAAGCAAATACTGACATGAAGTAGGCCAAAAGTTTCATGATTTCAAGTTGAAAGAAATGATTATTTCACCTTGTTATGTTTTGATTTATTTACCTGCCAAATGAAGGAGATGGTTGGATTAGATCAGTTCTTAAAATGGTTGGAAGTGGAGTGTGGAGAATGTGGATGGATGAAGTAATTCAAGTTGTTGTCTCTAACTACTCCTCTAGAAAATCTAATAGGCCCAATTATTGGGGGCGGGGAGAGCACGGAGAATGAAAGGTGAAAAAATAGCGTGTGTAGTTTAAAAATAATACTTAGGTGACTTCCATATGACAGGATTTCCCTTTCAGTTTGCTACCCAAACCTTTTGGTCCCAGCTTAGAAACACCAGACTATAGCTATGTTGTTTTCACTGAGGCGTTTCCTATGGTTTTTAAACTTTAACTTTCAGTCATTTAATTTAATGCTCACAGTGTGATATAAACACTACCTTTGCCTTTTTATTGATATATAGCCAAGGCTCCGAAGGTTAAAGGGCTGTTTTTTTTATTTTAACTCTAATAATCTTCTAATTATGGCAGTTGCCTCTTTTCTTGAGTCCACACCCAAATAATATAAATGTGTGTAAAAGTAAAGTATGTGTAAATGTATACACATACTGTTAAGAATAGTCTCAGTTTAAGCCTCAGAGTGAGCATTTAAAAGACTTGTTTTAAAGACAATGGCAACTGACTTTGTCAAACTCATTTTGTCAAAAGACACAAGGGCAACTTGAATCAAATATGTCATTTCAAGATCTATAAATTAGAATTTAGGTAAATGGAAACTGAATAATTTTAGTTAAGAAGTCCCAGCAATCTCTCAAAATTTAGAGATTCTTTTTTTGTTAACACTAATTTTTTTTCAATATCTTTTGTAGTACAAGTCGGTTACACTGATGAATTCTATGGTGGTGAATTCTGAGATTTTAGCACACCCATTATCCGAGCAGTGTACACTGTACCCAATATGTACTCTTTAATCCCTCATCGCGCTCCAACCCTAACTCCAAGTCCCCAAAGTCCATTATCTCACTCTGTGTGTCTTTACAACCTCATAGCTTGGCTCCCACTTATAAGTGACAACATATGATATTTGGTTTTCAACAACTGAGTTAACTTCACTTAGAATTATGGCTTTTAGGGGCTGGGCGCGGTGGCTCACGCCTGTAATCCCAGCACTTTGGGAGGCCAAGGCAGGTGGATCACGAGGTCAGGAGATTGAGACCACGGTGAAACTCCGTCTCTACTAAAAAAATACAAAAAAATTAGCCGGGCGTGGTGGCAGGCGCCTGTAGTCCCGGCTACTCGGGAGGCTGAGGCAGGAGAATGGCGTGAACCCGGGAGGCGGAGCTTGCAGTGAGCTGAGATCACGCCACTGCACTCCAGACTGGGTGGCAGAATGAGACTCCATCTCAAAAAAAAAAAAAAAGAATTATGGCCTTGAGCTCCATCCAAGTTGCTGCACAAGATATTATTTTGTTCCTTTTGATGGCTGACTAGTATTCCATGGTGTATATATACCACATTTTCTTTATTCACTCATTGGTCAATGGGCACTTATGTTGGTTCTATATCATTGTGGTTTGTTTGTTTGTTTGAGACAGAGTCTTGCTCTGTTGCCCAGGCTGGAGTGTAGTGGTGCAACTTTGGCTCAATGCAACCTCTGCCTCCTGGCCTCAAGCGATACTCCTGCCTCTGCCTCCTTAGTATCTGGGATTACAGGTGTGTGCCATCATGCCTGGCTAATTTTTGTATTTTTAGGAAAGACGGGGTTCCACCATGTTGGCCAGGCTGGTCTGTAATTAATGACCTCAAGTGATCCACCTGCCTCGGCCTCCCAAAGTGTGGAATTACAGGCATGAGTCACCATGCCCGGCCCATATATTTGCAATTGTGAATTGTGCTGCTATAAACATGCATGTGCGTGAGTCTTTTTCATATAATGACTTCTTTTTATTTGGGCAGATACCCAGTAGTGAGACTGCTGGATCAAATGGTAGATCTGCTACTTTTAGTTTTTTGTTTTTTTTTTGAGACAGAGTCTCACTCTGTTGCCCAGGCTAGAGTGCAGTGGCACAATCTTGGCTCACTGCAACCACCATCTCCTGGGTTCAAGTGATTCTCCTGCTTCAGCCCTGAGTAGCTGGACTACAGGCATGTGCCACCATGACCAGCTAATTTTTGTATTTTTAGTAAAGAAGGAGTTTCACTATGCTGGCCAGGCTGGTCTCGAACTCCTGACTTCATGACCTGCCCACCTCAGCCTCCCAAAATGCTAGGATTACAGGTGTGAACCACTGTACCCAGCCTACTTTAATTCTTTAAGGAATATCCATACTGATTTCCGTAGAGGTTGTACCAATTTACATTCCCACCAGCAGTATAAAAGCGTTCCCTTTTCACCACATCCACGCCAGTATCTATTGCTTTTTGACTTTTAATTACTGGCAGGAGTAATGTGGTATCTTTTTGTGATTTTAATTTGCATTTCTCTGATGATTAGTGATGCTGAGCATTTTTTCATAATTTTGTTGGCCATTTGTATATCTTCTTTTGGGAAATGTCTATTCATATCCTTTTCTACCTTTTGATGGGATTATTTGCTTTTTTCTTGCTGGTTTATTTGAGTTCCTTACAGATTCTCAATACTAGTCCTTTGTCAGATGCATAGTTTGCAAATATTTTCTCCCATTCTATGGGCTGTCTGTTTACTCCGATTATTTCTTTTACTGTGCAGAAGCTCTTTAGTTTAATTAGGTCCCATTTCTTTATTTTTGTTGCATTTGCTTTTGGAGTCTCAGTCATGAATTCTTTGCCTAGGCCAATGTCCAGAAGAGTTTTTCCAAGGTTATCCTATAGAATTTTGATGATCTCACATCTTATATTTAAGTCTTTGATTCATCTTGAGTTGATTTTTGTATGAGAGATGGAAGATCCAGTTTCATTATTCTACATGTGTTTAGCACTAAAATTTATCCTAAAAATGTATTAAAATGTTTATATTTTTCAGCAATGCAAGGTAATATAAGCTAGCAAAAGAAAGTATAGTTTCAGCGTATCAGATATGAGACATTAAAGCTACTTGGTTTTATCATCTGTGTTAATAATCATTGTAATGAGTTATTTATTGAGCATTTTTGTAGGCCTTGTAATAGGTGCTTTATGCATCTTCATTATAGTTAAAAAAAAAGAAACAAAAAAAGTCAGGGCAAGGGGCATGGCATGAGAGGACAGCCTGGAACTTACTGAGAATTCTTGTCACTTTATAAGCAAATACTGACATGAAGCAGGCCATGAAGAAGTAGGTACATAATATATATGTTAATTTTCATAACCATACAAGTTAGTTGCTATTATCTGTTTTACAAATGAGAAAATTAGATTTAGAGACGTTAAAAAATTTGCCTAAGATCATATATCTGTATTTCCAATTTCTCATAATCATCTCCATATAATCTTGTCTGCTTCTTCTTAAACTCCTTTGATGATTATTCTGCCTATCCCTTAAATATTTACACTTCTTAGAATTTCATTCTTGGATCCCATCTCTCCTCACTTATGCTGTTTGCCTCAGCAATTTCATTTAAAAAACCTTTTAATATATTTTTTTTTTTTTTTTGAGGCGGAGTCTCGCTCTGTCGCCCGGACTGGAGTGCAGTGGCCAGATCTCAGCTCACTGCAAGCTCCGCCTCCCGGATTTACGCCATTCTCCTGCCTCAGCCTCCCGAGTAGCTGGGACTACAGGCGCCCGCCACCTCGCCCGGCTAGTTTTTGTATTTTTAGTAGAGACGGGGTTTCACTGTGTTAGCCAGGATGGTCTCGATCTCCTGACCTCGTGATCCGCCCGTCTCGGCCTCCCAAAGTGCTGGGATTACAGGCTTGAGCCACCGCGCCTGGCCCCTTTTAATATTTTTTTAAAAGATAATTAAAAATCTTTGAAGTAGCCAGTTTAAACTGCTGAAAGAAAAGAATTTCAGCCCAGAATTATTTATCTAAGTGAAAATAGCTTTCATGAATGAAGACAAAATAAAAAATTCTAACATGAAGGAAAACAAGAGAATTTGTAACCCAGAGACCTGCTTCAAAAGACATTTTATTCTTCAGGGGGGAAAGAAAATGATACCAAAGGAACTTAAAAAAATTTAAAAAGAGCAACAGACATAGTTACTATCTGGACATATATAATATTTTCTCCTTGCAAGTTCTTTATGTATGATAGTTACTAAAAAAAACAAGACAATGTCTAATAGAATTTTTTATGTATATAGATATAACACGTAGGACATGACAACATAAAGTTAGGAGAGACCTACATGGTGAAAAGATATCTATCTATATTTCACTGAAAGTGGTAAAATATAAATTCTTAATAGACTGTAAAAAGTTAAGTATGTATATTACAATACCTATAGACACAAGTAGAATAAAGATATACAAAGAAATATTAACCCAAAAGATTAATTCAAACTATACTAAAAAATTTTCAATAATCCAAAAACAAGGCAGGCAAGTGGATAAAAAGAACATTAAAAGATGGAGAAATAAGAAAAAAACAAATAAAATGGTGGGCCTAAATCCAAGCATATCAATAAATGTAGTAATTAAAAGATAGAGGCTATCATACTGTATAAAAAACAAGATCTAGCTACATGCTGTCCACAAGAACCCTATTTTATTTTTTATTATTTGAATTTATCCTCAAGTTCTAAGGAACTCCATTTAAAATATAATGATGTAAGAAGGTTAAAAGTAACAGGATAGAAAAAGAGTCATAAAAAAGTAATCAGAAGAAAACTGGAGTGGCTATATAAATATCAGGCTATGCAGACTTCAGAGCAAAAAAAAAAAAATCACATGGATAAAGAGAATCAATTATGTAATGATAAGAGGGTCAATTCACCAAACAATATTAATAATCCTAAAAATGTGTGTACCTAATAAGAGAGTTTCAAAATATGTGAAGCAAAAACTAGAGCCAAGCACAGGGTCATGTGCTTGTAGTCCCAGCTACTTGGGAGGCTGAGACTAGGAGGATCACTTGAGGCCAGGAGCCAGGAGTTTGAGTGGGCAGTATACTATGATCATGTCTATTTACAGCCACTGCACTCCAGCCAAGCAACATAGTGAGGCCCCCCGATCTCTAAAATGAACAAACAAACAAAAAACCAAACTGATAGAACTGAAAGTATGAACAGACAAATCCAAAACTAAAATCAGAAATCAACACCCTTCTCTCAATAATTGATAGAGAAAGTAGACTGAAAATCAGGATATGGAAAACAGACAGCAGATTAGTGGTTGCCTGGGACTTTGAGGGCAGGAAAAAGAGGTAAAGAAATACTACAAATGGGAATGAAGAAACTCATGAGGTGATAAACGTGTCATTATATTAATTGTGTTGATGCTTTCACTAGAATATACATATGACTAGTATGTCAAAACTCATCAAACACATAAATATGTACTATTTATTTTGTTAACTATATCTTAATAAAGCAGTTAAAAATAACAGTACAAACTATCAAAGAGATGACTGAAACATTTGAAAATATCAATATTGACAACTTCTGTGCTTTAAAAATCACCACAAACAGGCCGGGCACAGTGGCTCATGCCTGTAATCCCAGCACTTTGGGAGGCCGAGACGGGCAGATCACAAGGTCAGGAGATCGAGACCATCCTGGCTAACACGGTGAAACCCCATCTCTACCAAAAATACAAAAAATTAGCTGGGCGTGGTGGCGGGAGCCTGTAGTCCCAGCTATTTGGGAGGCTGAGGCAGGAGAATGGCGTGAACCCGGGAGGCGGAGCTTGCAGTGAGCCGAGATCGTGCCACCACACTCCAGCCTGGGCGACTGAGCAAGACTCCATCTCAAAAAAAGAAAAAAAAAGAAAAAAAAAATCACTACGAACAAAATAAAAAGGCCCCAGACTAGGAGAAGAGATCTGCAATGTATGTAACAGATTTCAATGAGAATATATAAACTATTTTTACTAAAAAAGAAAATCAAATGGAAAAATGAGCAGAGACTCTAAACAGGGAATTCATAGAAAAGGCAATGTAAGTAATCAATAATATGCAGAGATGATAAGTCTCACTTGTCATTAGTGAAATGCAAAATAAAACCAGAAAACTATTTAAAACACTTTGATGTGTAGAGTTTTTGTGTGCCTGTGATCAAAGTTAAGCTGTTATCAGCTTGAAATAATCTGTCATAATTATGTTTTTTGTAAGCCTCACGGTAGCCACAAAGAAAAATCCTGTAATAGACACACTAAAAATAAAAGGCAAGGAATTAAAATACACTACCAGAGAAAATAACCACAAAGGAAGACAAAGAAGACAGCAACAAAGGAAAAAAAGGAAGAGAGCGGTTACAAAACAACCAGAAGATGAGTAACAAAATGGCTGTAATAAAGTCCTTACATATCAAAAATAACAGAGACTATAAATGGTCTAAATTCTCCAACTAAAAAACAGAATGGCTGAACAAATTTTTTAAAAGACCCAACTATATGATGCCTATAAGAGACTCATTTCACCAGTAAGGACACAAACAGAGTGAAAGTAAGTAAAGGGAAAAAGATATTTGGAAATAGAAACCAAAAGAGAGCAGGAGTACCTATACCTAGATAAAATACAGTATAAGTCAAAAACTGTAAAAAGAGACAAGGAAGGTATTATTTAGTAATAAAGGAGTCAATTCATTAAGAAGATATGACAATTGTAAATATAGATGAACCCAATTTCAGTGTACCTAAATATAAAGCAAATGTTAATAGATCTAGAAAGAGAGAGAGATCACAATACAATAATAGCAGGGGGCTTCCACATCCCGCTCACAGTAATGGGCAGATCATCCAGAAAGAAAATCAATAAAGAAACATCAGATTTAAACTGTACTCTGGACAAAATGCACTTAAGAGAGATACACAGAACATTTCATCCAACTGCTACAGAATACACATTCTTCTCACCTGTACATGAACACTTCTTCAGGACAGATCATATGTTAGGCCACAAAACAAGTCTTAACAAATTTAAGAAGACTGAAACTGTATCAAGTATCTTTTCTGACCACAAAGATATAAAACCAGAAATAAGTAACAGGAGGAACCTTGGACACTTTACAAAGATGTGGAAATCAAACAATATGCTCCTGAATAATGGGTCAATGAAGAAATTAAAAGGAAAATTTAAAAAATTTCTTGAGACAAACAAAAATGGAAACACAACATGTTTTTGCTATGGAATATACCAAAAACAATTCTAAGAGGGAAGTTGATAACAATAAACACTACACTGAAAAAGAAGAAAGCCCTGAAATAAATAACCTAATATTGCACCTTAGGGAGCTAGAAAAACAAGAACAAACTCAACCAAATATTAGTAGGCAGAAGGAAATAATAAAGATCAAAGTAGAAATAAAGAAAATAGAGAGTAGAAAAAGCACAAAGAGACAATACTTTACTGTCATAAGTTTGTTAAAATTTAAATCTGATAATACCAAGTGTTGGCAGGAATGCAGAGGAAGAAACTCATATATTCTTGGAGAGAAGGTAAATTATTGTATCTACTCTGGAAATCAACTTGGCAATGTCTAGTAAATGTGAAGAGGAATGAGGAATGTATTCTATGGGCCAGCAAGTCCAGTTCCAGGTATATGCTGAAAATAACTTCTTGGCCAGGTGTGGTGGCTCACGCCTGTAATCCCAGCACTTTAAGATTCACCTAATCCCATTCACTTTAGGTGAATCACCTGAGGTCAGGAGTTCAAGACCAACCTGACCAACAGGGTGAAACCTAGGCAACAGAGCAAGACCCTTTTTCTACTAAAAATACAAAATTAGTCAGGCATGGTAGTGCATGCCTATAATCCCAGCTACTTGGGAAGCTGAGACAGGAGAATCACTTGAATCCAGGAGATGGAGGTTGCAGTGAGCCAAGATTGTGCCATTGCACTCTAGCCTGGGTAACCAGAGTGAAACTCCATCTCAAAATAAAATAAAATATAATAAAAAAGAAAGAAAATAACTTATTGCAAATATGCACCAGGGCACATATAGGAGAACATTCACTGCAGTATGGTTTGAAATGATTTAAAAAATTGGCATGGAGCCAGATGTGGTATCTCACACTTTTTTTTTTTTTTTTTTGAGACGGACTCTGTCTCTGTCGCCCAGGCTGGAGTGCAGTGACACCATCTCAGCTCACTGCAAGCTCCGCCTCCTGGGTTCAAGCCAATCTCCTGCCTCAGCCTCCGAGTAGCTGGGACTACAGGCATGTACCACCACGCCCGGCTAATTTTTTGTATTGTTAGTAGAGACGGGGTTTCACCATGTTAGCCAGGATGGTCTCGATCTCCTGACCTCGTGATCCGCCTGCCTCAGCCTCCCAAAGTGGTATCTCACACTTATAATCCCAGCACTTTGGAAGTCTGAGCTGGGAAAATCACTTGAGGCCAAGAGTTTGAGAGCAGCCTGGGCAACACAGTGAGACACTTGTCTCTGCAAAAAATTTTTTAATTAGCTGGGTGTGATGGTACACACCTGTAGTCCTAGCTACTCAGGAAGCGAAAGTAGGGGATAACTTGAGCCCAGAAGTTCAAGGTTACATAACCTATGAATGTGCCACTGCATTCCAGCCTGGGCAACAGAGCAAGACCCTGTTTCTAAAACAAAACAACACAAAAAACTGGCATGGTAGATTAGACTACTGATCTCAAATATTTACTTCCTTCCCCCTTGACCTCTATGGAAAAGTCCTTGACTTTGGGCTTTGTTATGTAAGTTGTTTTAGCCAATGGGATATTAGCAGATGGGACATAAGCATCCTTAAAATGGACTTCTGAGGTTGGCTTTCTTTCTTAGATCTTGGCCATCTATAAGAAAAATATATCCTGGATGGGCCAGTGATCTAAAAAGTGATAAACACACAAAGCAGGCTGACAAATCTGCTGACAAACTTTCAGAGCTACCCTAGCTTAATTAGACAACCTCTAGCCTATCTACAGAGCTCAACAGAGAGCAGCAGAGTGCACCTCATGGGATCTGCAGATGAAAGCGCCTTTGCCAAGATTATGACAGCAAGAGAAGTCTAGCATGGCTGACTCCACCTTGCTTCTAGCCTTATAGGCTAGCTGTCCTTACTCACTCCTGGGCAAAAGCCTGGGAATCCGAGGAATTTAGACTATAGTTTAACTTGAAAACAAGAATGGTAATAGTCCCTCCCTAAAACTCCTTGCTCAGGGACCAAAGCAATATTTGTAAAACTAGTAAAAGGCCACAAGATTAGGATTATGATAGAGGTCTGAATTCCATTAAAATGTAGGCATAGTTTGTCTAACCCCTTACAACTCAGGTGTCATGTGCCCAGAGGTCACAAGACTTGTGACTTCCCCAACTGCTTCTATAAATAGCATCACTATTGTAGAATCTAAGATTCATCTTTTGATATATTTTTCAGACTTTTGCATTCTGGCAACTGAATAACCCCACCCAGACCCATGACTCATGACCGAACCCGTCCTGTGGCCCAAACATAGAGGCAGCCTCAGTGCATGAGGACTGTTTTCCACACCCCCGTGATTTCATCCTTAATCAATCTGCAGCACCTATTCCCCAGCCTCCTGCCCACCAAACTATCCATAAAAACCCTGGCCTCTGAGTCCTTAGGGAGGCTGACTTCATGAATAATAAACTCCTGTCCTTCTACTTGGCTGGCCTTCCATTAATTAAACTCTCTTTACTGCAATACTGCCGTCTCAGTGAATCAGCTCTATCTGTGCAGTGGGCAACAAGAACTTGTCAGGCAATTACACAGAGTCATGAGCCAAATAAATGCTAGGTATGCCACTGACATTTTCTGGTTGTTACATAGCAATAACTAACTAATAAATCATATACTGGCATATTTGTATAAATTTATACAAATAATATCCACAACTTATAGCAGTGAAAATAAAAAACAGCTACGTGTTCTTTACATAAAAGTAAGGGAAACTTATAAAACGTATATAAAAGTAAGGGAGATGTAGTAATCATGCGGCAGTAATAAATATAATCATCCCCTAGGGAAGGACAATGAATATACACGATGTTATAGTCTTCAACAAAAACGATAAACACCAAATTAATAACAGTGGTTCTCTCTAATAAGAATGGGAGTGAAATGAGATTGCAAATAACTCTTTTCATGGACACAGACATTTTAATTTCATGTCACTTTCAAGTTTCACAAAGCTGCTTCTTGTGATTTTTTTCTCACCCATTTAAAAAATGTAAAAACCATTCTCTGCTCATGGGCCACACAGAAATAGGCAGTTAGCTGTAGATGGCCAATCCTTGCTCTGTACTAAGCAGCACTGCAGAGGATTAAAAACAAAAGGAGTGAAGCAGGGTATTTCCTTTCACAGGACTCACAGGGGTGCCTCCTTTGCTTAGCCTGCCCCTGTCTACCCATTGCGGGAGGGAGTGTGCAAGCCAACAAGTGCAGGAACCAGAACAAGCAAGTGCAGGAACCAGCCAACTGCTTTTGGGTGCCGGCAGGAACAAACACCATACGGGCCATGCAGCAGCATCTGGATGGGGGTGCCTGCAATTCCTGAAGCCCCAGAGGGTGGTTACAGTGCTCCTTTAGCTCTGCCATCTACAGATGGCTTAAGTGTTAACAGCTCAGTGGGCCCTCTGCCTCATCATGTGGGACAGCTGCCCTCTGCCATCAAGGGGAAAGGGCCAGTGTGACAGCCTTTTTTTGGTATCTGCACTTGTTGGCTCCCAAGCTCCTGTCTGGCATCCAGGAAAATTGAGGTTGCACAAACAAATTGAAGGACGGTGAATGCAGAGGATTTTACTGAACGATGAAAGTGGCTCTCAGCAGGAAGGGGAGCTGGAAAGGGGATGGGATGGGCAGGTAATCTTCCTCTCAAGTCCAGCTGTATAGGCTGGACTCTTCACCAAAAAGTCAAGCCATCAAGCTGTCCCTTGAAGTCAAGTCACTTCTCTTCAATGTTCAGCCGCTTCTCTGACTGAGTCTGGGGTCTTTATAGACACAGGATGGGGGTGGGCCATGGGTAGTTTAGGAAAGGCAACATTTGAGCAGGCCACAGGAATAGAAGTTCTCACTTTAGGCCACAGGTTTCAGGCTTGTTGGCTTGAAGGTGGGGTTTTGTCAGGGACCTGCCCCTGTCTGCCTAGAATTTCTCTGCCTCTTGTTGCTATCGGTAGAACACGAGGACCTTTTACTGAAAGAACTTATCTTGTTTGGAAAAAAAACATTAGTGCAAAAACGTTTTTAAAATACATTGCATATATATAACCATGTGAAAAATTATTAACCAAATTAGAAGTGTTCTAAGGGGCCAGGCATGGCTCACACCTATAACAGGCTATAGGGCCTACAGGCTCACACCTATAATCCCGGCACTTTGGGAGGCCCAGAAAGGAGGATCATGTGAGCCCAGGAGTTCCAGATCAGCCTGGACAACATAGCGAGACCCCGTCTCAACCAACCAATCAATCATTCAATCCATCCATCCATCAATCAATAAAGTACTGTACGTAAGATTATTATTAAGGATACTTAGTGCCAGGAGCGGTGGCTCATGCCTGTAATCCCAGCACTCTGGGAGGCTGAGGTGGGCAGACTACGAGGTCAAGAGATTGAGACCATCCTGGCTAACACAGTGAAACCCCGTCTCTACTAAAAATACAAAAAATTGGCTGGGCGTGGTGGCGGGCGCCTGTAGTCCTAGCTACTCGGGAGGCTGAGGCAGGAAAACGGCATGAACCCAGGAGGAGGAGCTTGCAGTAAGCCGAGATCGCACCACAGCACTCCAGCCTGGGAGACAGAGTAAGACTCCGTCTCAATAAAAAAAAAGAATACTTAGGGTAAGGGAGGAGACCACTCCTCATATTGTCTTATGCGGATGCAGACCACCCCTCATATTGTCTTATACCTAATTTCTGCCTCCAAAGAAAGAAGAAGGAAAAACTAAAAGGCAGAAATGAAATCCACAGGCAGACAGCCCGGTGCCACACCCTGGGCCTGGTAGTTAAAGACTGACCCTTAACCTAACCAGTTATGTCATCTATAGATTCCAGACATTGTATGGAAAAGCACTATGAAAATCCCTGTCCTGTTCTGTTCCGTTCTGATTATCAGTGCATGCAGCCCCCAGTCATGTACCCCCGCTTGCTCAATCGATCACGAACCTCTCATACAGACCCCCTTAGAGTTGTAAGCCCTTAAAAGGGACAGGAATTGCTCACTCGGGGAGCTCAGTTTTTGAAGACGTGAGTCTTGCCAAAGCTCCCAGCCCAATACAGCCCTTCCTTCTTTAACTCGGTGTCTGAGGGGTTTTGTCTGCAGCTTGTCCTGCTACAAGGGGTCATCGTAGAGATAATATGGAGTCCAGGAGAAGTAAATCACAATATGATCTGTGACTCCCTCTTTTACACCCTTTTCATCTCCAATGAAGATGAAATCACATCAAGATAATAAGGTCAACCAGTTGGATATGGTGGAAAGAAAATAGGGATCCTCTTTGCAACAGGCTATGCTTTGCTCTAAAGAAAGCTCAAGTTTTCCTACATAGAATTTTAAAAATTCTCCCCATGCCACTGTTTCCTCAAATAATTGGCCAGCTATGCAGAGCTGGTTACTACAATAGGAAGCACCACTCAAAGCTCAGAGCCTGAAGCAACTATCTATCTCATTATATCTAGGGATGGCAATGACATTCAGACTTCACAGAGAGGGAGATGGGACATATTCAAATCACACAGAATATTTTTTTCCTTTTAATGTCTGTCCTACTCAACTATGATTACTCCAAACTTTCTTGACATTCGGTACAGAAGAATTTTTATTTATCTTGCACTCTAAAATTCATCTGCTCCCTATCCATTTTAAAACTGCTTAATGTAGTCTCTGCTTCATGATTATTTTTGAACTGTTCTAAAAGTAAAACTTACAAATTTAGATTCTGTTGGGTATCCTGGGATACAGTATGTGTGAAAAATACAACAAAATAAAGTTGAAATATGAGCTACTGGCTAGAGTCCAGCCATTTCTGATAGAAATTCAAACCACAAAAAATCTACAGCCTCACTTTTTTCCTTTTCTCAACCCATATAGGAATAATATATCTTTTACTTCTGCCACATCAACATTTCTGGAAATTCCTGTTCATGAGCGAATGAAAACGGAAGCCAAGTTTCCCAATGAATCTCATTTCAATATACCAGAATTTCCTCATGATTACTGTTGATGAAAAAAAAAAATACTCTATAAAATATTTGAAGAGATCATTCTGAGCCAAATGTGAGGACCATAACAAGTGACATGGCCTCAGCAGGTCCAGAGAATACGCATCAAATGTGGTTCGGTTACAACTTGTTTTTTACATATTTTAGGAAGACATAAGACATCAGTTAACACAGTAAGGTATACACTGGTTTGGTCCAGAAAGGCAGGACAATCTGAAGCAGGGGAAGGGCTTACAGGCAGATTCAAAGATTTTCTGACTAGCAATTGGTTAAAAGAGTTAAATTATTATGTAAGATCTGGAGTCAACAGAAAGGAGTGGGCTAAGATAGGGGTTGTGGAGACCAAGGTTCTTATTATGTAAATAAAGTCTCATAAGTGGCTGCTCTTAGGGACAAAAGATGGCAAATATTTCCTACTCAAGCCTTTAAAAGGTGCTAGGCTCTCAGCTAATCTCTTCAGGATCAAAGACCAGAAAAGGGGAAGGTGATTCTCTGCAGAATGTAAATTTCCCCCAGAAGAGACAGCTTTGCAGGGCCATTTCAAAATGTGTCAAAGAAACATAGTTTGCAGTAAAATACTTTGATTTCTTTCAGGGCCTGCTATCTGTCATGTGATGCTATACTAGTCAGGCTGGAATGTGGTATCTTATTGCTACAAAGAGTCTGTTCTGTCAGTCTTAAATACCTGTTTTAATGTTAGTGCTAGTCAGTTAAGCCTGAGTTCCAACAACCCCTTCCCATCATGGCCTGAACCAGTTTCTCATTTATCTCTGGAATCCCTTTGGCTAAGCGGAGGGGTCCATTCAGTCAGCCACCTAGGCCTCCCGAAGTGCTGGTGCACTCTTCTTGTCTTAACTGAACTTTACTTATACCATTTTTTCCTTTGTCTAAGCAAATAATGATACTATATTTAGGACTAAAGTCTTAGCTCTGTGCTTCTGAAATATAAATTTTCTTATTTCATTTAAGAGTTATCCCTTTAGACATGCTAATTTAGAGCTGCCTAGCTAACAATTGCTTAGGGCAATGAAACAGGTAATTGGAAGAGTGATAGTCTGAATGGGGAAAAGAAAAACTATTTAAAAGCCAGCAAATGAGAAAACTTTATGAACACTGTAAGATCAGTCTGTCTCTAGGTCTATATGTGTTGTGTGTATACAATAATGTTTGGTAAATAAAGCTGGTTTTTAAATTATTGGTAAAATAGAAATGGGTTCAAAATTGTCAGTTAAATACAATTCAACACTTACTTGGTTTGACTGTGAGCTTATGTTTCTGGTTTTGAGCCTATGGATTTGGAGGGTCCTGATAAGTGGCTGTGGTGAGATCTGGAGATACGTCCTCAGTGCCTAGGCCAGCAGCTACAAATTAGAGGCAAGCCCAATGTGTTCCCTCCTTTCTTGCCCCAGCTTTGTCTCCTGGCTATTCTGGGAGGGGCTGGATCCTCCTGGCATCATCTTCACAGCTCAGTCTTCTGACCTGAGCTCTACAGCTGGTATGCGAATTCAGGACTCAAAACAGGTCCTGTCCCCTTCACAGCCATCATGGATACCGGGTGGCTACTTGAGACCCAAGATGACTGGGGAAGACATTAGGGAGGGTACCTCAGTCACAGTTTCACAATTCTTTCAGTAATTAAAAGTCTTAAAGTTATGCTATGTTAAATTAAATAATAGCCAAAAAATCTGAGTTATTTGTAAGTTAAAATACCAAAACATTCATTATTAAACAGAAGTTTAAATGTATATACCTCGGTACGTTATATGGTATAAAAAAGCTAAATATATTTATATGTATTAACTAATAATAACTTGAGAAAACATTTTTCCAAAAAGTGATAAAATGGTTTTCCTGTACAAATACTAATATAAAACAGTTCAAAATTACTTCCTAGGGATTTCATTAGAAATTAGAGTTGCTAAGAGTTAATGTAGTTACTATATGTAATTAAAACTACTAAATTTAAGAAAATTCTGGCCGGGCGCGGTGGCTCAAGCCTGTAATCCCAGCACTTTGGGAGGCCGAGACGGGCGGATCACGAGGTCAGGAGATCGAGACCATCCTGGCTAACATGGTGAAACCCCGTCTCTACTAAAAAACATAAAAAACTAGCCGGGCGAGGTGGCGGGCGCCTGTAGTCCCAGCTACTCTGGAGGCTGAGGCAGGAGAATGGTGTAAACCCGGGAGGCGGAGCTTGCAGTGAGCTGAGATCCGGCCACTGCATTCCAGCCTGGGCTACACAGCGAGACTCCGTCTCAAAAAAAAAAAAAAAAGAAAATTCTGTATTGAGTGTATAAACAAAAGCAAGATATGCTTTTGATGAGGAAGTTATAAAGGCATGAAAATGTGTATTTGTTAAAAAAAATTGTCTAGTTTGAAGTTACGTAAAAATTGTTTCAAACTGAAGGAATTAAGAAGATGTAAATAAAACTAAAATACAGAAAGCTGAAAAAAAAGAATAAGAATACATAAGAAATTTTAAAAGGTTTGTAGAAACATGGTGGTCAAAACTGACTAAAATTAGGTTAGTTCATAAGGCTTTATTAAAGTTAGCTTAAATATTGATATTACACTAATACAAAAGTATTATTTGGTTTTTCTCTTTTGAACAAAAAATCCTAGTACTAATAAGTGTTACTTAAATATTTCTGTTCCTTTTTCAGTAAATTGCAAAAAAACAAAAAAGAGTGAAGGAGAGACAGATTCTGTCTTCTGCTGTCTTTCTCAGGTATTTTGATTGTTCAGAAACCAGAGTCTCCTCTCTACCAAAGAGTAAAGGTTTTTGCAATTTTATTTTACTTTACTTTATTTTATTTTTCCTCTAACCTTTACTTTACTTTATTTTATTTTATCTTATTTTATTTTTCCTCTAACCTCATCTTGGAAGTGAGGTTTTTGCTTTTAAAAACATTTTTGTTGGCCAGGCACAGTGGCTCATGCCTGTAATCCAGCACTTTAGGAGGCCAAGGTGGGCAGATCTTCTGAGGTCAGGAGTTCAAGACCAACCTGATCAACATGGAGAAACCCTGTCTCTACTAAAAATACAAAAAAATTAGCCAGGTGTGGTGGCGCATGCCTGTAATCCCAGCTACTTGGGAGGCTGAGGTAGGAGAATCACTTGAACCTGGTAGGTGGAGGTTGGGGTGAGCCAAGATCATGCCATTACACTCCAGCCTGCGCAACAAGAGCACAACTCCATCTCAAAAACAAACAAAAAAAATTATCATTTTGGCAAAGTGAATGATTATTATTTTAGAGTGACCTGTGATCCTGTTTTGGTAAAGTGTTTTAAACCTTTGACATATTTGACAGGCTTCCTAAAATCAAATTTCAACTTCAAAATTAAGTCTTTTTTGTTGACCTCTCACTTTGGGATGCAACAAAGGGCCCCTGAAGCATCCAAAAAAAAGATAAACAGGGTTATTTGATATGTTAAAGTACATGAGAAGCGCTGTCAAATAAGAAATGAGGTTTAACCCTCTTCTATTTCTGTTTTTATAAATGTTATTAATGTATGTTCCAAAACTGTATAGGGTTCCCAAAATTCTCATATGTCTGGATATATACCATCAGTTATAATTATGAGTATTATGTTAAATTATTGTAGGCCACAGAAATAACCAAATTTCCTTGTCAACTACGTTTTAAACTAGGACCATTTTAAGTTGTTTCTTCATGCTGATGTAGTTTCTGAAAAATTCATAAGCAAGCAAAATCCTGGAGCATTGTTATCTTCAAGGAGGTTCACCAAAAGGATGGCATGACATGCACCCTTAAATACAGGTTTTCTGATAACTTTAGGATAATATTATTTGAACCGGGTAAGAACTCCCAGAACTCTAATAAAGAGATTAACTGGTTTATAAAACTGCTAACAAAAGCAGGACAAAAATAATTGAATATCAAGAAAATACTTTGCCAGATTTTCATGCTAATCAGCTGTTACTGAAACTGTTTAGATAGGCAATGTGAATGAACCCCATGCCCCAAGTAAAATTACCTATGATAACTCATCTTAAAACAAAACTTAAATACCAGTTTTGTTTCTCTAATTTAGGTGCATAGGTATTTAAGAGAACCTAAGTCCAACGTTAAGTGTGGACTCATGGAGAACCTGAATGGCTGCCTGGTCCTTCCTGAGTCCTTAAAGCTTTCATTATTAAAAGCTCTGCATTTTCATAACTCATCATGGAAGAGATAAAATGATCCAAATTAAAAATATATGTTGGTGTGGTGACTGTTCTACATTGCTAAATGGTTTATGCTAATGTTTGGTTTGTCACACCCATAATCCTGGGAAGACAATCAAAACTTCATATTCATTTATGCTACCTGATGGGCCATTTAAACATTTATAAAGGAATTTCATTCAATTGTCATTTTCAATGCATGTTTTCTTTCTTTTTTCTGGAACACATTAAGATGAGATCCATGCATGTTTTCTGATTGCCTAAAAGCTTTTCCATGTAAGAGGGCTGATGTTGTAACAACAGCTAAAAGGTGATTAGGAAATGTGTTATCCTCATGGGATATTCCTATAAAAGTCTCTAATGATAGAGGCACTTATTTCACTGGACAAGTTGTAAAACTGTTGAATAAGGTTATCACAGATAAAATAGCATTGATATGGTTTGGCTCTGTGTCCCTATCCAAATCTCACGTTGAATTCTAATCCTCATAATCTCCATGTGTCAAGGGTGGGACCAGGTGGAGGTAACTGAATCATGAGGGTGATTCATGCTGTTCTTGTGATAATGAGTGAGTCTCATGAGATCTGATGGTCTTTTTTTTTTTTTTTTTTTTTTGAGATAGAGTCTCGCTGTGTCACCAGGATGGAGTACAATGGCGTGATCTTGGCTCACTGCAAACCTCCGCCTCCTTGGTTCAAGCGATTGTCCTGTCTCAGCCTCCTGAGTAGCTGGGATTACAGGCGCACACCACCACACCTGGCTAATTTTTTGTATCTTAATAGAGACGGGGTTTCACCATGTTGCCCAGGCTGGTCTCAAACTCCTGAGCTCAGGCAATCCAACTGCCTCGGCCTCCCAAAGTGCTGGGAATACAGGTGTGAGCCACCACACCCGGCTGAGATCTGATGCTTTTATAAGTTTCTGGGATTTCCCCTGTTTGCACTCATTCTGTCTCCTGCCACCCTGTGAAGAGGTGCCTTCAGCCATCATTATAAGTTTTCTGAGGCCTCCCCAGCCATGCAGAACTGTGAGCCAATGAAACCTCTTTTCTTTTTTTCTTTTCTGAAATAGAGTCTCACTCTGTCACCCAGGCTGGAGTGCAGTGGTGTGATCTTGGCTCACTGCAACACCCATCTCCCAGGTTCAAGTGTTTCTCCTTCCTCAGCCTCCCAAGTACCTAGGGTTACAGGCGTCTGCCACCTCGTCCAGCTAATAAACCTCTTTTCTTTATAAATTACCCAGTCTCGGGTATTTTTTCATAGCAGTGTGAGAACAGACTAATACAAGCATTAAAAGGTAAATGGCCAATGTGGGCAAAAAACATCTGTTGCTTCATAATTGGTCAGAAACAGAACACTGGTCAACTTATCTTAATCTATATCTTAGGTTAAAGAGAACATTACCAGCATAGGCAAAAGAGAATATTGCCAGGAGGCCTTCACTCTTCTGGATGGGTTTGATTTCTCAGGTCTCTTTTTCCATGGTTTGGAGGAAAAGAGGCAATTATTAGAAATTTATCCCTCAAAATACGCTCTATAGCAGATTCTACTGCAAAGGCTGAAGTTATGCAACAGACTTGAAATTCTCTTGCTAAAGTTGTGCTAAAAAATAAAATTGCTATAGATTACTTACCAGCTAAACAGAGAAATATCTGTGCAGTTGCTGACACTTCTGGTTGCATATGGAAGAATGTATCAGGTATTATATTCAGTTGTAGGGGATTAATAAACAGGCTGCTTGGCTGAAACAAGTAGATTCTTTATCTAGCTCATTCTTTGATCTATTTTATTTTAGTTGATTTGATAATGGGGACCAAACTCTTGGTATTATCCTCCTGAGAGTCATAATAGCAGTCTCCCTGGCTGTATTAGTCCATTCTCACATTGCTATAAAGAACTACCCGAGACTGGGTAATTTATGAAGAGGTTTAATTGACACACAGTTCTACAGGCTTAACAGAAAGCATGACTGGGAGGCCTCAGTAAACTTACAATCACGGCAGAAGGTGAAGGGGAAGCAAGGACCTTCTTCACATGGTGACAGAAGATAAAGACAGCAAAGGGGGAAGGTGCCACACACTTTAAAATCATCAGCTTTCATGAGAATTCACTCACTATCATGAGAACAGCAAGTGGGAAGTCCGCCCCCATGATTCAATCACCTCCCACCATGCCCCTCCCGCAACATGTTGGGATTACAATTCAGGATGAGATTTGGGTCGGGACACAGAGCCAAACCATATCACTGGTACACTGTACTCTCTCAAACACTTAAAGGTATGCATCCAGCCACCTCTAGAATGTCAAATGGTCTCTCTTTGACTGGAATGACAAACACTCAAAGAAATGTGTGACCATGAGGATGTCGTAAAACTATGAATTACATGCTGAGACTAGAAACCCAAAATGATGGTAACAGAGTGGCTCTGAGGCTCTAAGTTTTGGACACACTTTCACTTAAGTGAGAACTTGACTAAAAAGGGGGAATTTTAAAACAAAATTATGGGAGGCCATGGTCGTGGACTGAGCTTGTGCACTAGGCTCTAGCAGACTGGATCAAACCAAAACGGAGTCTCTTACACTAAATATGACAAACTTTAAGGAAGCAGATGGGTCCTAAAACAGACCAGTTTTTGTCTTACTCCTGAAAACCGGAGATTCCAGCATAAGAAGGTCCCCTCTACTCTAACACTTACAAAAAATAACCTGAAGTCCCTGTTCCCAACTTACAGATTCCATGTCGTGCTATCTCCCAGTGAGATTTGAGACCAAATAAGTACACTTACAATGATGACAGAGTGACATTAATGACTAAAGTTTCGGTCAATCTCTCCACTGAGATGACCAAAAGAGGAAGATTATTAAATGAAGTTTAGACTAAAGCTGCCTCTTTATATATTTTAAGTTCAGCCTAAAGCTTCCTCTGTACATAGTGAACTGTAACCTCACCGCATATGTGTAACATACTCTTGTGACAATCATCAAGTTGCAGCCAATCATTCAAACCACGTTCAAATAAGGGACACTCCAAGCTGTAACTAATCTGGCCACTTCTGTATCTTACTTCCACTTTCTGTCCGTCACTTTCCTTTTTCTGTCCATAAATCTTCCACCATGCGGCTACACTGGAGGCTCTCTGAACCTATTCTGGTTTGGGGGCTGCCTGATTTGCCGATTGTTCTTTGCTCAATTAAACTCAGTTAAATTTTATCTAAAGTTTTTCTCAACACAAATAAGATTTTATCTACATGAAAGCTTTCTTTTTTGTATTTTTAGCGGAGACGGGGATTCACCATGTCAGCCAGGACAGTCTTGATCTCCTGACCTGTGATCTGCCCGTCTCGGCCTCCCAAAGAGCTGGGATTACAGGCATGAGCCACCGCGCCCGGCCCATGCAAGCTTTCTTTACTTTCTTCCTTCGGTATCACAAAACAAGGTGCTGAAACTAATTTAAAGGAATCTAAATTTATTATTATTATTATTATTATTGAGACAGGGTCTCACACTGTCCCCCAGGCTGGAGTACAGTGGCATGATCATAGCCCACTGTAACTTCAAACTCCTGGGTTCAAGTGATCCCTCCACCTCAGCCTCCCAAGTAGCTAAGACTATAGGCACAAGCCACCACGCTCGGCTAATTTTTTTACTTTTATTTGTATAGAGACAGGGTCTTGCTGTGTTGCTCAAGCTGGTCTTGAACTCCTGGTCTCAAGTGGTCCTCCTGCCATAGCCTCCCAAAGTGCTAGGATTGCAGGCTTGAGCCAAAGTGCCCAGCCAATGCTCTAAATTAAAAGCTCAATGCAATTAATGAGAAGTTTTATATACCTTTAATTTCTTTCTAATTATAAAAGATTATTTATGAGGGCAGGACTTTTTGTCCATTTTATTAATTACTGTATTTCTTGCACCTAGAATGTTCTCTAACTCATCACTATCAATCAATACATGTTGAATGAATATATACACACACGTATATATATATAAGTCTATTAGAAAATAAAGAAAGGTACAAAGAAGAATAAAATAATTTCTGATAATTTCAACATTCACAGAGTTAACACTTTGGTATATTCATTCTTCAGTTACTTTCTATGTATTTTATATATGGGTGAAACACAAAGGATAGAGAAATATGTTAAACAACACCGTATGGATGCAATCAGTAAAATCCAGAATGTGGGAAATTCTGTAATACAAATGACCTACATTCTTCCACAAATAAATGGTGTCTAGTTTGGTTTCCTTAAAAGCAAGGTATCAGTGTGGAAGGACTAAGAAAAGTGAAACAGGTCAGCAGAAAAAGCCAATTCAAAAGTATGTTATTAAGTTGACTACCACTGTAGACAACCAGAGCTCAACACCCCTTGCCCCATCTGAGAAACCATGTAGTGTGTATATCAGAATTGATCATCCAAGACAATGGAGAAGAGGGTATCCACCAATTCTCAGCAGTAAGTGTTAATGCTTTTGTATCTCCAAATGTGTGCATGTGCCAACATGGTTGAGTGTGCTCCTACAGGTGTCCCATGCTATAGCAGCAGAGATGCCCTATAGGAGAAAGCAACAGATACACAACATAGCTGAGGTTTCATCCTGTCAGGCTGCAACACTGTACAACTAACTGCTGCAGCAGCAACCTGAGCAAAAAGGTGGGCTGAGAAATGTGAGACGAGGCATAAAATATGTCTCACATAAATGGCAATAAAAAAACATGGAAGCGAAAAAAAAACGGTAGATAAAAGACTGAAGAGACATATCAATCAAATGCAGTGTAGAGGTTGAACAAACCAACTCTGACAGTTATTTTTTAGATAGGAAAATGTGAACAGTGCCTGGACATTTGCTATTAAGGAATAACTGCTGCCGGTTTTTTTTTTTTTGCTTTTTTTTTTTGAGACGGAGTCTCGCTCTGTCGCCCAGGCTGGAGTGCAGTGGCCGGATCTTGGCTCACTGCAAGCTCCGCCTCCCAGGTTTACGCCATTCTCCTACCTCAGCCTCCCGAGTACCTGGGACTACACCTTGCCCGGCTAGTTTTTTTTGTATTTTTTTAGTAGAGACGGGGTTTCACCAGGTTAGCCAGGATGGTCTCGATCTCCTGACCTCACGATCCACCCGTCTCGGCCTCCTAAAGTGCTGGGATTACAGGCTTGAGCCACCGCGCCTGGCCTCTGCTGCCTGTTTTTAAAGGCAATATTTAAAAAGTATTATTGTTTTTAAAGTTCTTGTACTTTAGAGACACATGTAAAAGTATTTACAGGTTGTCTACATGTCTTGAATTGGCTTTAAAACAATCTGGGGGCCGGGCGCGGTGGCTCAAGCCTGTAATCCCAGCACTTTGGGAGGCCGAGACGGGCGGATCACGAGCTCAGGAGATCGAGACCATCCTGGCTAACACTGTGAAACCCCGTCTCTACTAAAAAAATAGAAAAAAATAGCCGGGCGAGGTGGCGGGCGCCTGTAGTCCCAGCTACTCGGGAGGCTGAGGCAGGAGAATGGCGGTAAACCCGGGAGGCGGAGCTTGCAGTGAGCTGAGATCCGCCACTGCACTTCAGGCCGGGCGACAGAGCGAGACTCCGTCTCAAAAAAAAAAAAAAAAAAAAAAAAACAATCTGGGGTGAGGAAAGGAAGTAAGAGAGGTTATAGATGAAACACGATTGGCCATGTGTTCTAATTGTTGAAGCTAAGTGATGTGTACACATGGGTTGATTACATTTTCTACTTTTCAGGTTTGAAAATTTCCACAACCAAAAATTTTATCTTTATTTCTCTCTCTTTCTATCTCCCTCTTTCTCTCTCTCTGTCTCTCCTGCTGAGACAGAGTCTCACTCTGTCACCCGGGCTAGAGTGCAGTGGCATAGTCTTGGCTCACTACAACCTCCACCTCCTGGGTTCAAGCAATTCTCCTGCCTCAGCCTCCCAAGTAGCTGGGATTACAGGTGCGCACCACCATACCCAGCTAATTTTTATATTTTTATTAGAGACAGCGTTGTGCCATGTTGGCCAGGCTGGTCTCTAATGCCTAATCTCAAGAGATCTGCCTGCCTCAGCCTCCCAAAGTGCTGAGATTACAGACATGAGCTACTGCACCCCGCCAACAACCAAAAATTTTAAAAAGCAAATTTCATACATTTTGGAGGGGTGATGGTTCTACATAGTTTTTATTTGACCTAGAGATATGTGAATATTAATAATGTGGGCAAAATATTATGAATTTTCTGGTTAGAAAATGACATAAATGTTTTTGGTTCCCTAAGCTCACTTTGCTATTTCATGTGTCTGTTTTTTTTTTTTTTTGGAGACAGGGTCTGGCTCTATTGCCCAGGCTTGGGTGCAGTGGTGTCATCTCGGCATACTGCAACATCCACCTCCCAGGCTCAAGCCATCGTCCCACCTCTGCCTCCCAAGTAGCTGGGACTACAGGCACGCACCACCGTGCCTGGCTAATTTTTTTATTTTTCATAGAGATGGAGTTTCGCCATGTTGCCCAGGCTGGTCCTCAACTCCTGAGCTCAAATAATCCATCTGCGTCAGCCTCCCAAAGTGTTAGGATTACAGGCATGAGCCACAGCACCTAGCCCATCTGTCTGTATTTTTGACCACACAATTTACTCACTCTGAATGATGTCTTTTCTTTCTCCTATATATAATGAGCTATTATTCATTTTTCAAAACCCAACTCCAATAGTACTCCATTTAGGATCTCTTCCTATATACTGTCTAAAGAATTAGATTCTTAGCCGGGTGCAGTGGCTCACGCCTGTCATCGCATCACTTTGGGAGGCTGAGGCAGGTGGATCACCTGAGGTCAGGGGTTTGAGATCAGCCTGGCCAACACGGCCAGACCCCATCTCTACTAAAAAATACAAAATTAGTTGGGCATGGTGGCACATGCCTGTAATCTCAGCTACTCAGGAATCAAGGCTGGAGAATCACTTGAACCCAGGAGGCGGAGATTGCAGTGAGCTGAGATTGCGCCATTGTATTCCAGCCTGGGTGACAAGAGTGAAACTCCATTTCAAAAAAAAAAAAGAATTAGTTTCTTTATATCCTACTCCTATACCATATACAGTCATGTGCTGCTTAATGATGTTTGGTCAACAAAGGACTAACATACAGTGGTGGTCCCATAAAATTATAATTGAGCTAAAAAATTCCTATTGCCTAGTGACTTTGTACCAATAATAACATCATAGTACAACTATTTTAAAAATAAATTTAGTGTAGTCTAAGTGTACAACGTTTATAAAGTCTACAGGTGCACTATTTTCCATCTTTTATACCATATTTTTGCTATATCTTTTCTATGTTTAGATATGTTTGGATATACAATTACTTACCATTGTGTTACAATTGCCTACTGTATTCAGTACTGTAACATGCCATACAGGTTTATAGCCTAGGAACAAGAGGCTATACCATATAGTCTAGATGTGTAGTAGGTTATACCATCTAGATTTATATTAAGTACTTCATGATGTTTGCACAGTAACGAAATACCTAAGGACACATTACTCAGAACATATCCTCATCATTAAGTGGCCCATGACTGTACAATCAATTCTTGCTATTTGTAGTTATGTTCTGTACGGTCACTGTGGACAATGAATTAGTGAATATCAACCTATTGCTCTTGGGGAAATTCAGGGTTAAGCTCCTTTGAGCCTATGATCACAACATTTTCACAACCAATCAATATATAACCTTGTTTTATGTATGTGAAAGTTAGAATATTGATTAGATCATTCTTCTTTTTAAATGTAGGTGTTTATAACTATAAATTTCCCTCTGAGCACTGCTTTTGTAGTACTGCATAAGTTTTTGGAGGTTCTGTATTCCTTTTCATTCAACTGAAAGCATTTTCTAACTTCCTTTGTGATTATGTATTTGATCCACTGGTTGTTTAAAAGTGTGTTAATCTCATACTCCATATGTTTTCTAGTTTTCCTCACTAAAGAGTGACTTGATAGCAGTTATACGTGTAATGCATTGCCTTCAGGAACAATCTAATTACAGGCAGTGAATCTCAACCAGAGGGGCACAATCTCCTCCACCTCTTACCCTGGTTGCAGATTGCCACATTAGACTGCAGGCTTCTCTTTTGTACTCCTAAAGCCTAGCACAATGCCTGATATTGAATAACCACACTGTTCATAACATTATAACAAGGACCTGTAAGATTTCAGTACTATGTAGAAAGAGACAAAGTAGCTTATAAAAAATAAATATCACAATCTTATATTTCACTTTAGCAACTTACGTTCTGGTTGTTTTTCATTGGGTGTTATGGATCGCACAAAATCTTCTGGCGTCATAAACACTTCTGCTTCACCAGGCTCATTGATAACTTTCAAGGTGGCAAAATATCGGAAGATTTTGTCTGGTGTGGAGTAGGCTCGAATCCTATTCTCATATTCCATCACCTCAAGTTAGAAATTTAGAAAGTGTTACTATATTAAGCAATGCCCATAGGCTCATACATTCTTACCGTCACTGCTCATCAATTCTCATATATTTTCCATCTTATTTTGGGAAGAAATGTTATCTTTTTTTCTAGACTTAGTTTTTTAAATTACAAATGAACATCAAAAATATTTAATATTCTTGGAAGTTTTTATTTCTTGCAATATACCATTCATATTCCAGTTGAGGCAATGCTCGTGTAACTTTTGTTTAAAACTTTTTTTGAAGAATTCTCTAATGTCTTAAATCATCACTGAAGGCTAGCAAAAGTTTTAAATGTCGTAAGAAATTTCAGATTTCAGTAATAGGGTACAATGCCATATATATGCCAACCTATAGGTTCTTAAATACCAAGTCTTTTTTTCTTTTTACAATCCTTTTCCCAGAAGAATTTTTTTAACACTCTCTTTTTAAAAAATTGTCTTTATTTTTATAGAGAGAAGGTCTCGCCACATTGTCCAGGCTGGCCTCAAACTTCTGGGCTCAAGTGATCCTTCCGTCATGGCCTCCCAAAGCACTGGGATTACAGGCAGTAGCCATTGTGCCTGGCCTAAATACCAAGTTTTTACAAAGGGATTGATTTTACAGTTTCTACTTCTATGCAATTTCCTAATTCCTGAAACAAAACAGACTTTAGATTTCATAGGTTTCAAAAGCTAGTAGGTCTTCAAAGACAAAATACATTAAATGAAGGCATAGAAAAATAAAATTACATATGATGGAAACTGAATTATCAACAGGTCTGAAGCAACAGACTTTGGATTATAAAATTAAGCAAATTGCCAGAGATCCTTTACATATGCCATATTTAGAAAGCAGCAAAGTTGGGAATCACACAAGCAAATGTTGGCATAGCAACAAAATCAAGTATGGCATATATTTAACTAAAAGGCTGTCAAATTAATATGAAAGTTAATTCCCTTATCTGGTATACAAGCCCCCATTCTGTACATGGAACATACAAAATACTATACCAGCCACATAATATTTAAGTGAAAAAAATGTATCTCATACCTGAATTTCACATGTTGAAATAGCCAACAATAAATAATATCTTATAAATAACTGGCTAGAAAATATGTCAAGGCAATAAAACCTATAATCTCCTCAGTTCCATGTCATGAAGTAATTTACCAATGTTAAGAAAAACTTTATTGATGTTTTATTTTATTTTATTTTATTATTTATTTTTTTTGAGATGGAGTCTTGCTCTGTCGCCCAGGCTGGAGTGCAGTGGCCGGATCTCGGCTCACTGCAAGCTCCGCCTCCCGGGTTCCCGCCATTCTCCTGCCTCAGCCTCCCGAGTAGCTGGGACTACAGGCGCCGCCACCTCGCCTGGCTAGGTTTTTTTTGTATTTTTCTTAGTAGAGACGGGGTTTCACCGTGTTAGCCAGGATGGTCTCCATCTCCTGACCTCGTGATCCGCCCATCTCGGCCTCCCAAAGTGCTGGGATTACAGGCTTGAGCCACTGCGCCCGGCCTATTTTATTATTATTTTTTTGAGATGGAGTTTTGTTCTTGTTGCCCAGGCTGGAGTGCAATGGTTTGATCTCGGCTCACTGCAACCTTCACCTCTGGGTTCAATCAATTCTGCTGCCTCAGCCTCTCAAGTAGCTTGGATTACAGGCGCCAGCCACCACACCTGGCTAATTTTTTGTATTTTTACTAGAGATGGCTTCACCATGTTAGCCAGGCTGGTCTCGAACTCCTGACTTCAAATGATCCAGCTGCCTCAGCCTCCCAAAGTGCTGGGGATTCAAGAGTGAGCCACCGCACCAGGCCTTTATTGATGTTTTAAATTTGCACATTAACATAGCAATTACTGTAACTGTCAGTCCTGGCTAGATGTCACTTTGAGGTCACTGCAGCAGCTGTTTAACAAGGCTCTTAATTCCACTACCACACGTGCTTTTAGCAACTGAAAAAAGACTGCAGATTTGTAACCACATATGACAGGAATTTTTTCAATGCTAACTTGTAATACAATCTGAATAGATTTCACAGGAGACTTTATCAAAAGATTGAGCATATGGCAAACACACTAAAGAGTTTTGCAACCTCTCAGCAGCCTTGAGACATAGCTACAAGTTTTAAAGGCATTTTATATTACACAACAACTGTCCGCTGGGAAATAATGGCTACAGAAATACTTTTTTTTTTTTTTTTGAGACGGAGTCTCGCTCTGTCACCCAGGCTGGAGTGCACAATCTCGGCTCACTGCAAGCTCTGCCTCCCGGGTTCACGCCATTCTCCTGCCTCAGCCTCCCGAGTAGCTGGGACTACAGGCACCCACCACCATGCCTGGCTAATTTTTTGTGTTTTTAGTAGAGGTGGGGTTTCACTGTGTGAGCCAGGATGGTCTTGATCTCCAGACCTCATGATCCGCTCGCCTCGGCCTCCCAAAGTGCTGGGATTACAAGCATGAGCCACCGCGCCCAGCCAGAAATACCTTTCTTTAGGCCATCTGTATTCTTGTTATTCCTCTGAATAACAACAACAAAAAAGAAATCATTTGGAATATTTGGGGCATATGAGTAGCAATTACTACCAGTGAGGACTTCGTGAACTAAAAAGTTAAGTCAATCATATACACAAAGGCAGAAAAATAAGAACTTAAAAATCAAGAGTTTAAGACAAAATCAGATTCGTTTTTGAAATAAGTCAAGGAAAGTAACAGACTTAGTATACTCCCACATTGGTAGAATTTAGTATAGACCTATTGTATGGTATACATTTTGCTTTTTTTCACTTAGCATTGTATCTTAGCCTGGTTAAAAGTAAGAACAAACTATCATATAAATAGTTCGGAATATAGCATCCAAGATAACAAAGGCTTGGAAGCAGAGATATATAGAAAACTGTTGAAGGATTTTGAGATGTTTAGCCTGAGAAAAGATATACTAAGAGAATTATGATCGTTCATTCAGTCATTTACCTTATAAGACTTTCTTGAGCATTATTAAGACACTTGTCTTCAATAACACTGCTAGACTTAATTGGATCAAAATTTGGGCATTATTTTTCCTATATGAACTGCATCAAGGAGTAGCCAAAGAGAATTTATAATCAAATAGTAGATGAGGGATAGTGTCTGTTTATAAAATATTCCAATTAATAAATGAAAAAGATTTGATAAAATTAGAATATCATTTTGCAACTTCAATGAATTAACAGATATAGGCAATGAACATCAATAGCTGTTAATACTGCAAAAAGAAAAGCAACTAGACATTAGGTGTCTTATGGTAAAATAACATAATACCACCACTAGGCTGCAAGGATCAAAACTGAGTCTGACCAAGCCTCAGAATTCAGATGCCAATATTTAGGTAATACAGAGAAAAGAGGAACATGTTGAATTGCACTGAGAGTAAGCATCAGTAAAACCTAGGCCCAGGAAACTTCATAGGCCACTGCACTCCAGCCTGGGTGACAGAGCAAGACTCCATCTAAAAAAAAAAAGAAAGACAGAAAAATCTCTATGGCCTTGATTCTTGGCCTTTCTTTTAAAACAAGCATATTAGTTAGGGTAGGTTAAAATGCTACTACAAATACACCTCAAAATACAATATCTCCAATAAAATGAAATTGTCTTTCTCCCTAAGATACAACCCACAGTGCACATTCCTGGTTGGCAGGAATTGATAAGTTCCTTCATGTACTCAAGCTCAAGGCAGCCAACATATGGCTTCCAAGGTCAGTTCAGCTCATCACCATTCTAGCTCTCAGGAAAAGGGAAAAGTGCATTGAAAAACCCTGTGGGGGCTTTAGGAGTCAGGCCTAGACGTGGTTCAAATTACTCCCATTCAGTGGACAACCAGCAATCTCCACCACAGTGGATACAGTGAAAAATCAAGGCTCAAGATCACATTTAGAAATCCTAAGATCACTGAAATGCCATGACAATAACTGACCAAGGTTAAACCATGAACAAAGTCTTGTGACCAGAAGACATAATGTTAAAAGAATACAGCATAAGGAGCAAGAGTTTTGATGTCAGACAGACATAAATTTTATAATTTTATGCCTGCCTCTATGAGTAACCAGTTGTATCATTTTAGACAAGCTACTAAATTCCTCCACACAATAAACTATATATGTATATAAGTGTATGTCTACATATATACTCACACAAATATATATACATATATATATAGATGCATGCATATAAATATATACTATGGCACACAGAAAATGCTCAATAATTTCCTTCCATTTTTCTATTCATTCTGTTGTTTGTAAACTGAGTCGGATGTCCAGCAGCAGCCTACTTTCTTTAGCATTTTGTTTGGCATGTATAGCACATTTTACATCTTTTAATATTCATATTTTCCTATCAATTTAAAATTACAACAAATTGAACTAAATAATTTGGCCTTTTAAAATGAAGATGCCACTAAACATAGTCTCAAATAGCTCAGAAAAAACAATGCAGGCAAAGCTATCAGAAATATAAAAATAACAAACCAGATCTTTTTTTTTTTTTGAGACGGAGTCTCACTCTGTCGCCCAGGCTGGAGTGCAATGGCCGGATCTCAGCTCACTGCAAGCTCCGCCTCCCAGGTTCACGCCATTCTCCTGCCTCAGCCTCCCGAGTAGCTGGGACTACAGGTGCCCGCCACCTCGCCCGGCTAGTTTTTTGTATTTTTTAGTAGAGACGGGGTTTCACCATGTTAGCCAGGATGGTCTCGATCTCCTGACCTCGTGATCCACCCGTCTCGGCCTCCCAAAGTGCTGGGATTACAGGCTTGAGCCACCACGCCCGGCCTGACAAACCAGATCTTTACTGAGCAAGAGTCTAAAAAGCAGCAATACTTTCTGTAAACAGATCTCACAATTCAAAGAACAGTTTTATACATGAAAAGTACAGAAACGACAGTGGGATTTCAATACACTTAGAATTTTCTGGTTTTTGAGCCTGTGCTCTAAAAATATAAAAATCATTAGTAAATTTAAAGATGAGAAAAATTTAAAAGGCATAACCTTTTATGTCTTGTCAAAACAAGACACCATCTCTGTGGATCAGAGACTACATAGAAACATACTATGGTAGGAAGAAATGAAGTTGTAGGCTTCCGGGCTTCAGGCTGAAAACAGGCAAAGCAATTAGCAGCTCATAGTATATGGGATGACGGGCAGTAAGTGTGCAGAAAAGGAGGCATGAACCTAGAGCTAAACTCATTGAATAAAACCAGAAGAAGCTATGGCAGGGCTTCTCTTGACCATGAAAGGAGGGTGAAGTTTTAGTAAGCTGCTACCTAGAGAAAATGCTCATTTAGAGCATTTTCCACAGCTTTGCCCCAGAACCTTTGCCAAACGGTTGTTGGGCTCAGTGTCTGGATCTTCAATACAATGAAGCACAGGCTATGAATATAAGGTCTACTTCTGAACAAAAAAACCTAGCAGGTCAGAGAAAGCAGCCACTGAAGCACTAAATAGGAAAAAGTAAGCAAAACAAACAAATGAAAACAAAAAGGGGCAGCAGCGGGATGATCTCTTAAAGCCAGGATTTTGAGACTAGCCTGGGCGAGTCCCCATTCTATAAAAAAATTTTTTAAAAAATTAGCTGCTTATGGAGATGCATGCCTGTAGTTCTGGCTAATAGGGCTGAGGCAGGATAATAACCTGAGCCCGGAAGTTCAAGGCTGCAGTGAGCTTTTATCGTGCCATTGCATTCCAGCCTGGGTGACAGAGCAAGACTCTGACTCTACAAATTTTATTTTTTCAAATGAGCTGGGCATGGTGGCACACACCTCTAGTCCTCTCTATTGCAGAGGCTGAGGCAGCAGTATTACTTAAACCCATGAGTGCGAGGCTGCAGTGAGCTATGATTGTACCACTGCACTCCAGCCTATGTGACAGAGCAAGACCCTCTCTCCAAAAATAAAATAAAAAACCCACAAAAAACAAAAAAGCTAATTTAGGATACCAATTTACCTCTGAAGAAGATGGAAGATGATGGGGGAGGAAAGGGACTGAAGGGGAGTATAAAAGCAATGTATTTTTAAATATTCATTTATTTTTTAAAAAACAATCTGAGGGCTGGGCGCGGTGGCTCACGCCTGTAGTTCCAGCACTTTGGGAGGCTGAGATGGGTGGATCACCTGAGGTCGGGAGTTCGACACCAACCTGACCAACATGGTGAAACCCCGTCTCTACTAAAAATATAAAAATTAGTCAGGCGTCGTGGCCAGTGCCTGTAATCCCAGCTACTCAGGAGGCTGAGGCAGGAGAATCGCTTGAACCTGGGAGGTAGAAGTTGCAGTGAGCTGGGAGATCACACCATTGCACTCCAGCCTGGGTGACAGCATGTGAAAAACAAAAACAAAACAAAACAAAACAAATCTGAAGTAAATACAATATTAAAACTTGACAAAAGTGAGTGTTGGTTGTTTATAAAATTATAAAACTTACGTAATTTTATAGACTATAATTTGATAAAATATTAAAAACATTATTCTCTTTTTTCTCTGAATATTTGAAATATTACATAAAAATTAAGAGAACATAAAAGAACAAAAGTATAAATGAAAAATGAGAGGGCTGGGCACAGTGGCTCATGCCTGTAGTCCTAGCACTTTGGGAGGCCAAGGTGGGAGGATCACTTGAGCTCAGAAATTTGAAACCAGCATGGGCAACATGGTGAGACCTCATCTCCACAATGAATAAATTTTTTTTTAAATAAATGTTTTAAAAAGAAAAAAGTTAAAAGAAAAAGAAAAGTGAGAATGTGAAGGACAACATATAGAACAGGGGTTCCCAGCCCCGGGCCGAGGACTGGTACTGGTCCGAGGCTTGTTAGGAACCAGGCTGTATAGCAGGAGGTGAGCAGCAGTGGAACATGACTGACTGAGCTCTGTCTCCTGTCAGATCAGCGGCAACATTAGATTCTCACAGGAGCATGAACCCGACTGTGAACTGCACATGCAAGGGATCTAGGTTGTGTGCGTTATGAGAATCTAATGCCTGATGATCTGCAGTGGAACAGTTTCTCCTCAAACCATCCCCTCCCACTCTGGTCTGCAGGAAAACTGTCTTCCACAAAACCAGTCCCTGGTGCCAAAAAGGTTGGGGACCGCTGATGTAGACACCACAGGACCAGACCAGAGGGAAAAAAATGAATGGGAAAGTAGCAAGAGAAAAATACATGATCAAAATGGAGAAGAAAAAGGGGATTAAAAAATGCAATTTAAGGAGGACTTGGTGTGGTGCTGTCATCTCTCTTGCCCTCAGTCTATGCACCTCTCACTGAACTTCCAATAGCACCACGCTGGAACAGGGCATCCAGAGGTTCACAACCTCTGCGGTCCACAGCAGGCACGAGGCGGTATCAAGAGGGCTCAGGGAAGAACATGCTATGTTCAGTAGAAAATAAGTGGTGGTTACTAATTATAATGACTTTGTACTCTGGATCTGGATTTTATGCACATTTATTTATAGCAAGACACCAACTGCTTAAGAAACAAGGATGTTTTAATTCATCCATGAAACAAATATGAAGAGCATTTTAAGAGGTGCAATCTCTGAAAAATAAAACAAATCCTTGAATTTACATAGGATAATAGATATGTTTTTAATAAACTTAGGACATAAGCCAGGCACCGTGGCTCATGCCTATAATCCCAGCACTTTGGGAGGCCAAGGTGGGCAGATCACCTGAGCTCAGGAGTTCGAGACCAGCCTGGCTAACGTGGTGAAACCCCGTTTCTACTGAAAATGCAAAAGTTAGCCAGACATGGTGGCGGGCACCTGTAACCCCAGCTACTCAGGAGGCTGAGGCATCAGAATCATTTGAATCTGGGAGGCAGAGGTTGCAATGAGCCTAGATCACACCACTACACTCCAGCCTGGGCAACAGACTGAGACTCCGTCTCAAAACAAACAAACAAACAAAAAACAAAACTTATGGCATAAAAATGTGGTTTATTATTTCTTAAATTATAAATAGAGAAATTCTTAACATGTCTATATAGATCATGTAAAGGAATGAATATTCAAAGAATGACTGAAAAAACAGAATGAAGACAGAATAAGTGATGAAATAGATTATTAGAGATACAGAAAGACATTAAAACAATTATCCTTGAACAGGGAAAAGACAGCTCTTCCTCTGAAATGTTAGTGAAATAAATAAAAATTACTTCAAATACAGATAAGATAGGTTTTGTAACTATAAGCGTTGGAATTTGAGTAAATCACACTGATAGCTTTAATTTTTTCTATGAAGTATGAGACATGCTCATCTGCTGAGCAGAGAGTAGGAGTAGAAAATGGAAGTAGGTTCAAAATAAATGTTTATTTGGGACATTTTAGCTGTATTTTGCAAAATGGAAAGTGTGACTGGTCTGTAGATGAAACTACTGGCATAGAGTAAAGTTGTGCTTTCTTTGAATTCACTCAGGGCAAAAGAGTAAATAAATGTATCCTGCCAGAAAAACAAGGATCATTGATAAAACTTGATAATTGACTTGTGATGCATAACTTTTGTTCAAATTCACCTCAATCAGACATGAATTTGGGTATAGAGAAAACACATTTAATACTTTCATCTAGGCTGGGCATGGTGGCTCATGCCTATAAACCCAGCACTTTGGGAGGCCAAGGCAGGTGGATCACCTGAAGTCAGGAGTTCAAGGCCAGCCTAGCCAACATGGTGAAACTCCATTTCTACTAAAAATACAAAAATTAGCTGGGCATGGTGGTACATGCCTGTAATCCCAGCTATTGGGAGGCTGAGGCAGGAGAATTGCTTGAACCCAGGAGGCAGAGGTTACAGTGAGCCAATATCGTGCCACTGCACTCTAGTCTCGGCAACAGAGGGAGACTCTGTCTCCAAAAATAAAAAAAAACTTCCTCTAACAGATGAAACCAGACAGAAGATCCAGATTTTACAAAGAAGAACTCTTCTTGCAAATACACAAATCACATACACACAAAATACAGAAATAACTCAAATTATCTTGTTGCATTATTAGCTATAGTATAGCAATGGAAGGCAATTCCCTGAATTTTAACCTTGACATGCAAAGTGTCTAAGAAATCTATCCTTTTCATTGTTCATCACTCATGTTAGATGAAATCAAATACCTGATATCATAGGAACTGCTGTAGTGGAATTGAAACTTCACTGAGGCAAAGCTATATAACAGCAGGTTGTGTTCATTACATAAAATCTTTTTTTTTTTTTTTTTTTTTTGGTGACTGAGTCTTGCTTTGCCACCCAGGCTGAAGTGCAGTGGCACAATCTCAGCTCACTGCAACCTCCACCTCCCAGGTTCAAGCAATTCTCCTGCCTCAGCCTCCTGAGTAGCTAGGACTACAGGTGCCACCATGCCAGGCTACTTTTTGTATTTTCAGTAGAGACAGGATTTCATCACATTGGCCAGGTTGGTCTTGAACTTCTGATCTCAGGTGATCTGCCTGCCTCTGCCTCCCAGAGTGCTGGGATTATAGGCATGAGCCACCGCGCAGGGTCTAATTACATAAAATCTTGATAGTCATTTGAAGTTTGTGCTGTCCTCAAAGTTACTTGGTCTTCTAGAAGTTATGTTTCCAAAGAGATTTTATTTTCTCTCTACAACGTGGTATCAGAAATACCACAAAGACTCAACTTAACGTATATAACACTTAGCATCAGGAAGATCCAGAAACAAAGAATCACCTTAGGCAGCTGTACTGAAAGAACTAAGAAAAAATATGCTAATTGCGGTTATTGGTCCTAGATCCTTTTAACTACCTCCTTTAACTTCACATTCCAAGAGTACTTTTGGCTTAGAACATGATGGAAAATAGCAAAGAAGTGTTAACTTGAAAGTGAAAATTAACCATCTGAAACATATGATTAAAAAGATTGAACTGCATTATTCTACTTTAGGATATACTTCTGATCAACTTGTAAGACTATGCTTCATACTTTTCTGTCTCTGAATCCAGAACGTTTCTTCTTTTTCTCTTCTGGATGAGGCGCAAGATCTGCAGTCTTTTTTTCATGGTTACAAACGTCCCCTTCATCTTTATTCTTCCCTTTATCACCAATGTCACTTTTTAGGTTGTCTACACATGGTGGAGATTCTGCATGGGCCCTGGATATGCAAAAAAGAAATCTGGATTAATCCTGAACGTCCATCATATTAGCCAAATAAGCAAACAGATACAGCTTAGCAGAACAACAGCAACGAGACTTGTCAAATATTCTACACGAAGAAGTTCCTCAAAAAATATTAAATAGAACTTCCACATGATCTCTGGGTATATATCCCAAAGAAATGAAAGGGTCTCAAAGAAATATCTGCACATCCATGTTCACAGCAGCACTATGCACAATAGTTGAGAGGTGGAAACAACTCGTAAGTCCGTTGGCAGATGAATAAACAAAATGTGGTATATACATATAATGGAATATTTTTCAGCCTTCAAAGGGAAGGAAATCCTGTCACAAGCTACAACATGGATGAATCTTGAGGGCATTATGCTAAGTGAAATAAACCAGTCACAAAACCACAAATATTGTATGACTTCACTTACATGAGTTACCTGGAATATTTAAATTTACAGAAACAGAAAGTAGAATGGGGGTTACCATGGGCTGAGGGAAGGGGAAGCAAGGAAGTTGCTCTTGAATGAGTAGAGTTTCAGTTTTGCAAGATGAAAACGTTCTGGAGATCTGTTTCACAATGATGTGAATACACTTTAAACTACTGAACTGCATATTTTAAAATGGTGAAGACATGTGACAGAAGCCCTCATCCATACATCTTCTCACTGAAACCAGAGACAATGAGCCCTTCCAGCACAACAACTAAATGGACTAGACTTCCAGCTATAGAGCCCCTCCTCGTTCTTCATCTCACTCCAACTCTTCCCATTCTCATCCTCCCCTTGTCCCAACTGTAACTGAAAGGGTGGAATATCAAGGTCTTTAGAAAAAAAAAGGTTAAAAAAAATGTATCTTTCACTACAATAAAAAGGAACATAAATAAAGAAGAAATAGGGGCTCAAAATAATATAATACAAGTATTTCTTTTTTAAAAAAATACAAGTATTTCTGGTAGCTGAAGCCACTGCTGTAATGATATAATACTAAAATTAATTAAATATTACAG
The DNA here is from genome assembly GCF_009764315.1 of Trachypithecus francoisi. Classification (NCBI taxonomy): domain Eukaryota; kingdom Metazoa; phylum Chordata; class Mammalia; order Primates; family Cercopithecidae; genus Trachypithecus; species Trachypithecus francoisi. Next base: position 36,806,061 of record NW_022681474.1, read on the forward strand.
AACTGATGAAATACAATGATGTACAAAAAGAAGACTTCTGCTTACAGCCATAATGGAGCAAACTGTAATAGATTTGACTTTCCACCAGGGCAAAAATACAGAAAATTGAACAAAATATATCAAATGATTGCTTTCAGACACTGCACAGTATGCAACTCTCTAAGAAAATGGAGGCCTGGCCGGGAGCAGTGGCTCACACCTGTAATCCCAGCACTTTGGGAGGCCGAGGTGCGTGGATCACTTGAGGTCAGGAGTTCGAGAGCTGCCTGGCCAACATGGTAAAACCCCATCTCTACTAAAAATACAAAAGTTAACCAGGTGTGGTGGTGCTTGCCTCGTCCCAGCTAGTCGAGAAGCTGGGGCAAGAGACTCTCTTGAACCTGGGAGGCAGAGGTTGCAGTGAGCCGAGATTGCACCAATGGACTCCAGCCTGGGTGACAGAGTGAAACTCCATCTCAAAAAAAAAAAAAAAGGAAAGAAAAAGAAAAAGAAAAAGAAAAATGGAGGCCTGTAATTGCCCAGAATTTCTGTCTGGAAACATTTTCTAGACCACAAAGAAGATCCCAAGCCAAATATAGTGATCTTGCTAAATTAAGGTGACAGAGATCAAAGTTTAGAAAACCTGAGGTGCCTGGAATTGGTGAGGCAGAGGACTCAAGAGGAAAAAGTCACACAGAGAAAGAGCTCCAAAAATGTATATGGAACACTCTTGAGTACTGAGTCAACACTAAGCAGTGCATTCTTCAGGATGAAACTACACAAAATAATTGCCAAGGAGCCACAGGCCAGTCAATTTCCAGAGTTCACAAGAGAAAACAATCAAGCTCTACCAAGTCAGACTACACGAACCTCACAGAACACCTAAGGCATTTAATAACATCCCAGAAAGATCATCCTATATTAATAGGGCTAAATTAGCCCTAGAGGCTGGGCATGGTGGCTCACGCCTATAATCCCAACACTTTAGGAGGCTGAGGTAGTCATGTCACTTGACCCCAGGAGTTCGAGATCAGCCTGACCAACATGGTGAAACCCCATCTCTACTAAAAATACAAAACTACAAAAATACAAAAAAAAAAAAAAAATTAGCCAGGCATGGTGGTACACACCTGTAATCCCAGCTACTTGGGAGGCTGAGAATTGCTTGAACCCAGAGGCAGAGGTTGCAGTAAGCTGAGATTGTGCCACTACACTCCAGCCTGGGCGACAGAGCAAGACTCCATCTCAAAAAACAAACAAACAAAAATAAAAACAGAGTGACAGAGTCAGAAAAACAGTACGTATGTATTTTAAGAAAGAGAAGACTGGCTCACTACATTTTCTCTTCTCTCCAAGGAAGTTTCCATAACTAGTGAAAAAAATTATCAGGGACACTAAAGTACCAAGGTTCCTTAGTTAATTTCACAGGGTCACCAAGTTGTGAAGTCTCAGAAAGCATTCGTTTTCTTTTTTTTTTTTTTCCTTTTTTTCCAAGACAGTTTTGCTCTGTCTCCCAGGTTGGAGTGCAGTGGCGCAATCTTGGCTTACTGCAACCTCCACCTGACTCCCAGGTTCAAACAATTCTCCTGCCTCAGCCTCCCAAGTAGCTGGGACTATAGGCTCACGTCACTGTGTCTGGCTATTTTTTGTATTTTTGTAGAGATGGGTTTTTGCCATGTTGGCCAAGCTGGTCTCGAACTCCTGACCTCAAGTGATCCGACCACCTTGGGCTCCCAAAGTGCTGGGATTACAGGCATTAGTCAATGTGCCTGGCCAGAAACCATTCATTTTCTAAAGCTGCTATTGCTATCCCTACCCCGTTATTTAAAATGTTCAGCAGAGGAGACAGGCAGACCTTGAAGCACAGTGTTTCCTATGTATTGCCTTGGCATGTTGAATTCTTTGAAACATCTTATTTCATAGATGAATATTCATAATACCAAATGATCTGGGCAAGAAATTTTGATACAGAGTTAAGCCAGAAATCAACTCCTTTCTGACAACAGAGATGACTGGAAGAATAAAAGTATATGCAAGAACAAGATGGTTGGATAACACTCACCTCTTCCACAAAAGACCAGTACTTGCAGTTACTGCAGATGCTCCCAGGAAAGCCACCATCATTAGTCTTCGCCGGATCTGGATGGGCTGTGATCCTCCATGGTACCATCGAGAACCCACAGCCAGTTCTGCCAAAGCAGAAAGTGAGTTCAGACGAAACATCCTGGGGACAATAAGTAGAAATGATGATGATGATCCTACCAATATTTCTAATAAACACTAAAGTAATTGCTCTATGACAGGCACTATTCTAAATAAATTGCTTATATTATCCCATTTAATCCTCATATGAGAAAGTACTGCCTATAAACCTGATATATTAGTCAAAGTACAATTAGAAGACAGAAACCACATGATAAATTGAATAAGAAACTTTTAATATAAAACATTATTAAAGTCAGGTATGTGGCTCTTTGCCTGTAATCTTAGCACTTTGGGAGGCCAAGGAGAGAGGATTGTTTGAGCCCAGAAGTTGAAGAACGGCCTAGACAACATAGTAGGACCCCATCTCTACCAAAAAAAATCAGCCAAGCGTGGTGACATGCGCCTGTAGTCCCAGCTATTCAGGGGGCTGAGGTGAGAGGACTACTTAAGCCCAGGATATTGAGGCGACAGTGAGCTATGATCAACAGAGCAAGACACTGTCTCAAAAAATAAATTAAATAAATAAATAAATATTAGTTACAACAGGAAATTTACCACTCAGAAGTTAAAGAAATAGCAGATATAAGGAGCAGTTACTATTCGAGATCTGACACAGAGCACCAAGAAATGACCAGTCTATAAAAGGTCTACTCTCACTGACAGGGCAGAGATCAGACTGTGTGGAGAGGGCACAGCTATGTATGTCAGAGAAACGTACTAAGGTGCCACGCCAGCAAAATGCACTAGAAAGTCACTCTCTGTGATGCCAGAACAAGTCATCTACTGGACAACTCATGCCAGTGGAATTTGTTGGGAAGCTGAACTTTGCGATGCCAGGGGAAGTCACCCATGGAGAGGCAGTTTCACTAGGAAACTGCGTATGAGAGTTGCTGCTAAAACTCCTTAAGAGTTGGGTGCCATTGAATATCCCACTAGTTCCAGCATGCTATAGAAGCAAGCCACAAAGGGCACACTAGAATCAGCAAGAAACACCCCTCCTCCAGGGTCCTTCTAGTCTCTCTACTGACAAAGTTTAACAGTAACTGGCAAAGGAAAAACTTCCAGTATCACAAACGGGACAATGAAAGATGCATTTAGAGCTGAAATGAAAAAAGATAACTGGTACCCACATTTTACAGATCTAAAATATAATTTGCTCAAGAGTACACAGGTTGCCAGGCGCGGTGGCTCAAGCCTGTAATCCCAGCACTTTGGGAGGCCGAGACGGGCGGATCACGAGGTCAGGAGATCGAGACCATCCTGGCTAACACGGTGAAACCCCGTCTCTACTAAAAAATACAAAAAACTAGCCGGGCGAGGTGGCGGGCGCCTGTAGTCCCAGCTACTCGGGAGGCTGAGGCAGGAGAATGGCGTAAACCCGGGAGGCGGAGCTTGCAGTGAGCTGAGATCCGGCCACTGCACTCCAGCCCGGGCTAGAGCGAGACTCCGTCTCAAAGAAAAAAAAAAAAAAAAGAGTACACAGGTAGGAAGTGATGGATCTAGAATTTGAACCTAGGGAGGACTAACTCCATACTTCAATGTCCAGGAGTTAGGTGGGGAGACTTCAACCTAGGAGGGAAGACTTTGCTGCCCCCTGCCTCATAATGCTGATACTGCTTTGAAGTTTTTATTAAATCTTTCTCACAACCAGGTCCTTGGAGGCCCTCCTCTCTACCAGATTCTCTATACTTAAAATTTCACTTAAAAAAAAATTTTAATATTTTGTTTTAAATCTGAAACATCTGTATTAGTGCATATTACTGTTCAATAAATACTTGCTCTCCCATCCCCTATCCCTTAGGCAAAATTACTTTCCTACTTTTTTCTTCCCCTTCTGCATAGTAATGCCAGGTCATAAATTTCCTACTCTTTAAGTTTTTGGTGTATGTCTTGCCATATGTCTTGCTCTAACCAATGGAATGTGGACCAGTTCCATGAAGTGCTTTTAAGAGGTTTTGCTGTTAGTCTTCTTGTGTTCCTGCACTCCATCGAGAGAAGACCATGTCCCAAAGAGACACTGATCCTTCAAACTGGCATCCATAATGAACAAACTTCAGCCTGGAATAAACCACTGGCAAGCCCAGCTGAGCCAGCTGAGCACAGCTGACCTGCAGAATGCTGGTGAGAAATAAATGTGTGTTACTGTAAGCTACAAAGATTCGGGTGTCGTTTGTTGCCCCATCAAAAGCCAACTAATTCAGCATTCAAGAGAATTACTGGGAAGTTCTTATTCTTTTTCCTTTTTTTGAGACTGAGTCTTGCTCTGTCACCCAGGCTGGAGTGCAGTGATGCAATCGAAGCTCACTGCAACCTCCACCTCCCAGGTTCAAGCAATTCCCCTGTCTCAGCCTCCCGGGTAGCTGAGATTACAGGCACGTGACACCACACCTAGCTAATTTTTGTTTTTTTAGTAGAGACAGGGTTTCACCATGTTGGCCAGGCTGGTCTCGAACTCTTGACCTCAAGCGATCCGCCCGCCTTGGCCTCCCAAAGTGCCGGGATTACAGGCATGAGCCACTGCACCCGGCTAGGAAGTTCTTATTCAATAAAAATTTATTAAATTCTTATTGTATGTACAGCCCTATGTGAGACCCAGAAAGCCAAAAACTATCTACATTCTAATTAACCAAGATAAATGTAAAACACTTTTAAAACAATACATTTCTAAAATCATACATATTTTTTTTTGAGATGGAGTCTCGCTCTATTGCCAAACTGCAGTGTGGTGGCATGATCTCAGCTCACTGCAACCTCTGCCTCCCAGATTCAAGCAATTCTGTCTCAGCCTCTTGGGTAGCTGGGACTACAGGCGCACTCTATGATGCCTGGCTAATTTTTGTATTTTTAATAGAGATGGGGTTTCACCATGTTGGTCAGGCTGGTTCCAGACTCCTGACCTCAGGTGATCCACCTGCCTCGGTCTCCCAAAGTGCTGAGATTACAAGCGTGAGCCAACACACCCGGCCTAAAATTATATCTTGAAGCATAAAAATATTATGATAGATATGACAGAAAACTAAAAATAAAAAAGATTAAGTTGAGACTGGGTTAGTCAGCAAAAGCTTTTGTTTAGTCTTAAGCCTCAGAATGGTGTAAAATTTTGATTAAGTCAGAGAAATGTTAAGGGATACCCCCAAAACCATAGGATCATTTCAGGCACCTCCATCCAGAGAATTAATGTAAATGATTTTTTCCCTCTAGATTACTACCTTCAGGGCTCAGTATAGTACCTCACTGTTTTAATACACCAGATGGGCTGATGGAGGAAGAGGCATTTCTTTATGGTTACACTTTTTTATAGGGGTAATTCATTCAAATTATACAAAGTATCCATGCCCCCTTTGATTTTTCTCAAAGCACAGTTCACTAATTCCTAACTTTTTGTGTGTGTATTTTGAGATGGAGTCTTGCTCTGTCACCAAGGTTGGAGTGCAGTGGCATGATCTCGGCTCACTGCAACCTACACCTCCCGGGTTCAACCAATTCTCCTGCCTCAGCCTCCCAAGTTGCTGGGATTACAGACATGTGCTACCATGCCCAGCTAATTTTGTATTTTTAGTAAAGATGGGGTTTTACCATATTGGCCAGGCTGGTCTCAAACTCCTGACCTCAAGTGATCTGCCCGCCTTGGCTTCCCAAAGTGCTGGGATTACAGGTGTGAGCCACCATGTCCAGCCCACTGATTCCTAATTTAAACTACCTTGCACTTTGTACATATCTTCCTATAGCATAAATTTTTCTCCCTTTGCCCTAAGGCCCAAATTATTATTTTTTTTCACGTTGTAAACACATAGTCTAGCACAGGACTTGTTACATTATTAGTGCTTAAATACCTAACCATTTTACTTTCACATGTCTGTGTACAAACTATACAGGTACTTGCTCCTAACATTTAAGTATACTCTAAGTTCCTAATTTACTTAGAAAACTGTCTTCTATTATTTGGATTCAAGACAGGTTAGACTACCCAGGCATCTCCTAAAATCAATGCGCTGGTTACTATTAACTCTTCCCTGGGACCTATACCTATAGTCTCTGAAGTCAACTTTGCTCCTAGCTCCCTTTATCCAATCTAGGTCTAATTTCAAAACTGGACCTAAATCCTGCCCTCATATAGACAAAATGGAAAAACTGTTCATCTTTTCTCCTACTTTCCATGACCTAAGCTTTAGTAATACAATTCTTATGTCCTTCCCCAATCCCAGAAATCATCTCATTTTATTGCACATACTCTAGCAAAATCCAGCACCCAGGAAGCTGTCCATTATATTTTCTTCCTATCTGGCAACTTCTGATTTTTTTTTTGTTGTTGTTCATTTCAAAATTAACATTTCTCAAATCCACATGTACATTCACATAAATAGCACTGCTCTTCGCTACAGCAAAAATGAGCACTAAACTAAAACATGCATATCTGGAGGAAACATTATTCATCACTGACAACAGAAAGAACAGACACTTGGAAGTTTTCAATGTTTAAAATAAATAACATAGTCAATTCAAAAGTTGGAACAGGATGGGTGCGGTGGCTCACACCTGTAATCCCAGCACTTTGGGAGGCCAAGGTGGGCAAATCACTTGAGGTCAGGAGTTCGAGACCAGCCTGGCCAACATGGTGAAACCCTGTCTCTACTAAAAATACAAAAATTAGCTGGGCATGGTGGCAGGCACCTGTAATTCCGGCTACTCAGGAGGCTGAGGCAAGAGAATCACTTGAACCCAGGAGATGGAGGTTGCAGTGAGCCGAGATTGCGACTGCACTCCAGCTTAGGTGACGGAGTAAGACCCTACCTCAAAAAAACCAAAAGTTCTAACAGCCAAGGGGTATATAAGCCTGGAAGATAAATTTACAACATCTGATCAGATGTAGAGGCCAGCTAGACATATGATCAAGTAAGTAAGCCACAATCACTTGAGAAGAACCTTTGAAATTTAGAGCATATGTAAAATAGGAAGCCACTCAAGTTTTTTAATAGGAAGAGGTCATGGTAAAAACATGGGTTAAAGCATATCAATCTATTTATCAGCAATGCATTGAATAAACTGCAAAGAAGCAAAGGCAGACAGAGCTGACAGGAAAGTGATCAGTACAGCCAGAAGGCATTAATAACCTAGGTATTGGGTGCTGAGTGCCTAGATTATGGTAAGTGTAGAAATAAAAAACAGAATCAAACAAAAACTTCCCAAAGAAAAACAAAATGTAGTTGGGCATGGTGGCACACGCCTGTAGCTGGGCATGGTGGCACATGTCAGCTACTTAAGAGGCTGAGGTGGGAGGACAGCTTGAGCCCAGGAGTTTAAGTCCAGCATGGGCAACATGGTAAAACCCCGCCTCTTAAAAAAAAAGATAAAGACATCGGTATCAAACATGTATTAATATCTAACTGCACAGGAGATATGGAAGATAAAAAGGAGAAAGAAATTAAAACAATAACAACACCACTAAGTAGTGTATGGTAAAAAAAAACAAAACAGAAAAACACTAAGTAGTATGGTAGAAATCCAATGATCCAAGATTGGTCTCAACTGTACTACTCAACAGCTAGCTGTGTATAATAAAGAAGCTCATCCCTCCTCCTTGGGAAAAAAGTTCACCCACTGGTAAAATGAAAGAATTGCCTAGGTGAGCTTAGGGTTCCTTTTATCTCTTTAGCACTCTCACATCTTTGGTAGAAAACACTGTAACAAAATTTAATTAATTTCATTTGGGGAAAAGACTAAGATCATATTAAGTATTCAAGATTTATTAATTTGGGCAATCTATTTCTACATACTGTGGCTCTAGGGGATTTCAAACTTTGAAAGTTCCAAGTTTTACCAACTCAGACCCAGACAAATTATGTGGTTTCCTCATAGCTAATTAGTACAAAAACTTGTAACAGATCCTTGCATTTTTGACTCCCAAATAAATAATCTTAATGAGAAAAACCTGTTTAATAACTGTTCTCAGCAGAAAAAATATAACAGCCACACTCAAAAAGTATATCAAATGCCCAACTACAGAAAAAAAAAATGCTATAATAACATAATGGAATGGAATGTAAATATTAAAAATGATAATCATAAAATATTATTGAAATATTACTTCACAAACCAACAGAAAGTTGAGTAAAGATATAAAAAGACAGTTGGAAAAGAAATAAAAATGGCTCTGAAAACTGTGAAAAGATAATCTCACTCATAATAAGATAACGCAAATTAAACTTAAATACTTCTTTTCACCCATCAAACGGACAAAAATCAAAAAGTTTGAAAACACATTTGTTGACAATGTTGCAGAAGGGCACTACTGATGAACATGCAAATCTGTACAATTTATGGGGGGCAATTTGGTAATTTGCATTAAAATCTGCATATACTGGCCTAGAAATTCCACTTCTTAATTTTTTTTTTTTTTTTTTGAGATGGAGTCTCGCTATGTTGCCCAGGCTGGAGTGCAGTGGCACCATCTCGGCTCACTACAAGCTCCGCCTCCCGGGTTCACGCCATTCTCCTGCCTCAGCCTCCCCAGTAGCTGGGACTACAGGCGCCCGCCACCACGCCCGGCTAATTTTTTTTTTTGTATTTTTTTTTTTCAGTAGAGACGGGGTTTCACTGTGTTAGCCAGGATGGTCTTGATCTCCTGACCTCCTGATCCGCCCGCCTCGGCCTCCAAAGTGCTGGGATTACAGGCGTGAGCCACCGCACCTGGCCGAAATTCCACTTCTAATAATATAACCTACTGATGTACTTGCACACTTGTGAAATTATGCACATGTATATGGTGCAGAATTATTACATCATAGTTTATAATAGCAAAATACTAAGAGCTACCCCAATGTTCACCAAGAGAAATTGGTTAAAGTATGATAAATCTATATAAAGCAATACCACGTAGCAATAAAGAGAACAGTAAAAACATGAAGAGTTCATAGTGTTATCTTTTTAAAAGCAATAGGCCAGCCACAGTAGCTCATGCCTATAATCCCAGCAGTTTGGAAGGCCAATATGGGAGGGTCATTTGAGCCCAGCGGTTTGAGACCAGCCTGGGAAACACAATGAGAACCCCATTACTACAAAAAAAAAAAAAAAATCTAAGGCAACATGCGGAATACCATATACAGTATGCCACCTTTCATGTAAAAAGAGGAGAAAATAAGAATGCATACGTACTTATTAAGTAACAACACGCTCACAAAAAGTAATAGTAGTGGTGCTGGTGGGAGTGGAAAATAAGTAAGATAACGTACCAGAGATTTTTATGATATGCTATCTCATTTGAAACATTTATGTATTTATCCATGCAAACAAATGTATAGTATTTCGTATAAGCATTTTTATTTAAGTTTAAAGGAAGACTATAAGGTAATATGCACATGCCAACTTTGTAAAATATATAATCACATGGTTAATTTTTAAGTAAAATTTAAATTAGGCAAATAAAATTTAATGCTCCCCTAGGGATTCTACTGAAACTTTTTCATTTAAGTAAAAATAAAAGCAGGCCCAGAAGGCAGTTGTTGCATTCCCCTCAGCCAAGAACTGTCACTTACAGCCCCACCACTGAGCTCAGGCCCAATAACATCTCAACAATCAAGGCGCACTATGGCAAGCTTCCCTAGTGAGATAAACCTTATGCAAACCAAGCTCATATCCTTTTGAGTATTGGCACATTCTTACACAAATTAGCAAACGATTACAATTCCAGACCATATCCTTATCCTGACTTAAAATTTCTGCTTGCCTTTTTTATATTTGATTTACCCCCTTGTATTTCTGACCCCTGACAACTGCACATTTAGAGAAGGACTGCTTGGCTCTTCCAATCCTTGTACTGGCCTAAATAAACCTCTCCTGTACTATTAACTATTACCTGACACTATCGTTGAAAGCAGCACCTGCTAACTCTGTGGCCAAGAAACATATCTGAGATCTACCCAAATCTGGCCACCAACGAAAGTGAGAACTCAGTTAAATAAAGTGTCAGCCGGGTGTGGTGGCTCACACCTGTAAGCTCAGTACTTTGGGAGGTTGAGGTGGGTGGATCACCTGAGGTCAAGAGTTCAAGACCAGCATGACCAACACGTGAAACTCTATCTCTACTAAAAATACAAACATGGTAGCACATGCCTGTAATCCCAGCTACTCGGGAGGCTGAGGCAGGAGAATCGCTTGAACCCAGGAGGTGGAGGCTGCAGTAAGCTGAGATTGCACCATTGCACTCCAGCCTGGGCAAAGAGAGCAAAGCTCCGTCTCAAAATAATAAAATAAAAAATAAAGATGGGAAATAATGAGATAATAATGATAATAATGATTTGTTGGACATTATATAGGTTTTTGTGTGGCACAAGCAAGAGTATGTGAGTCTAAAAAAAGACACTAAGGAAAATTATCCCCAAATATGTTGAGTTTATTCGGGAATAAGAAATGAGAATTATAATCTGGAATGCATGGGATGGCAAGTCACCAGTGTATCCAGTGAGGAAAGGATAAAGGGAAGCTTTATTAGGAAAAAGGCAGAGATTCACTTAAGCTGCTTAGAAACAGAGTTCACTCATTCCAGAGGCCCAAAGCCATTGTTGTCAGTTCACTGGTGGAAATGCCATTACTGGGCAAGTGTTCTTTTGAGAGCACTAGGCAAGTACGCTCAAAAAACGGACTAGGTTTATTACTAGCTGTAAAGAATGTCTAGTAATAAACCTTGTCAAAATAGGAGATGCCCAGATGACATCAAAGAGTTTCTTGTGGGGTTTTAGAAAGTTCCTGAAAATGGTTCTTTCTTTTCTCTCTCAATCTTTATGGAGATGAGGTCTTCAAGTGACCATCCTGCCTCAGCATTCCAAGTCCATGGGATTACAGGTGTGAGCCACCATGCCCGACTTTTTGGAAACACTCATCTCACACACGTAAGCAGGAGCCTCCTCTGTCTGTGACCTTCCTGGCCCTATTTTGTTTGGATCTGACAAAAGTGATTCATCCTAATATCTGTAACTTTCACAAGTATTTGTATGTTTTTACATTTTTAATAGCTTTAATTGTACAAATAATATAAAAATAAATTTTCATTGTCGAAAATGTTATACAGAAGCACATAAAAAGAGTAAATCTTTTTCATATAAAGGCATACCTCATTCTACTGTGCTTCCCTTTATTACACACTTCATGGATATTGCATTTTTCACAAATTGAAGGTATGTGGCAACCCTGTTTCAAACAAGTCCATTGGCCCATTTTCCTAACAGCATACACATACTTCGTGCGTCTGTGTCACATCTTGGTAATTCCTGCAGTATTTCCAACTTTTTCATTATTACTGTATTTGCTATCGTGATATAGGATCAGTGACCTTTGGTGTTACTATTTTAATTGTTTTGAGGCACCACAAACCATGCCCAAAGACGGCAAACGTAATTGGTAAACTGTGTGTGTGTTCTGCTTTACCTACCTGTCCTTTCCCTGTCTCTCTCCCCTTCCTCAAGCCTTCCTATTCCCTGAGACACAGTAATATTAAAATTAGGCCAGTAAACAACCAATCTTACAAGGGCATCTAAATGAACATTCAAGTGAAAGGATAAATTGCACATATCTCACTTTCAATCAAAAGCTAGAAGTGGGCTGGGCATAGTGACTCACGCCTGAAATCCCAGCACTTTGGGAGGCCAAGGCGGGCGGATCACCTAAGGTCAGGAGTTCGAGATCAGCTTGACCAACATGGCAAAACCCCATCTCTATTAAAAATACAAAAATTAGCTGGGCGTGGTGGTGGGAGCCTGTAATCCCAGCTATTCGGGAGGCTGAAACAGGAGAATCTCTTGAACCCATGAGGCGGAGGATGCCGTGAGCTGAGATCGTGCCATTGCACTCCAGCCTGGGCAACAAGAGTGAAACTCTGTCTCAAGAAAACATCAAAAAAAAAAAAAAAAAAATGCTAGGAATGATTAAGCTTGTAAGGCAGGCATGTCAAAAGCCAAAAGCCAACACAGGCCAAAAGTTAGGCCTCTTACAGCAGTTAGCCAAACTGCATATGCAGAGGAAAAGTTCTTGAAAAAAATTAAAAGTGCTACTCCAATGAACACAAGAATAAAAGAGTGAATCAGGCTTGCTGCTGATGTGAGGCAGGTTTTGGTAGTTTGGACAGAAGATCAAACCAGTCACAACATTCCCTTAAACCAAGGCGTAATCCAGAAAAAGATTAACTCTCTTCAATTACATGAAAACTAAGCAGTGAGGAAGCTGCAGAAGGAAAGTGTGAAGCTAGCACAGGTTTATGAGGTTTAAGGAAAGAGTTGTCCTCATAACACAAAAGGTGCAAGGTGAAGCAGCAAGTTATCCAGATCTAGCTAAGATCATTTGATGAAGGTGCCTACACTAAAGAGATTTTCGCTGTAGACAAAACAGCTTTACGTAGGAAGAAGATGCCATCTAGGACTTTCACATCTAGAGAGAAGTCAATGCCTGACTTCCAAGCTTCAAAGGACAGGCTGACTCTCTTGTGAACGGCTAATGTACCCAGTGACTTTAAGTTGAAGGCAATGCTCATTCATCATTCTGAAAATCCTTAGGGCCCATAAGAATTATGCTATATCTCACAATTTGCAATTGTAAAAAATATGGAACCAACCTAAATGCCCATCAACCAGCAAGTGGATAAAGAAAATGTGGTGTATATACACCACAGAATATTACTTAGCCATATACCAGAATGAAATAATGGCTTTTGCAGCAACTTGGATGGAGCTGGAGGCCATTATTCTAAGTGAAGTATCTCTGGAATGGAAAACCAAAGATTGTATGTTCTCATTTATAAGTGGGAGCTAAGGTATGAGGGCACAAAAGCATAATAATGATATAATGGACTTTGGGGACTCTGGGTGGACAGGTGGGAGGGGAGTGAGGGATAAAAGACTACATATTGAAGCCTAGGCATGGTGGCTCATGCTTGTAATCTCAGCACTTTGGGAGGCAGAGGCAGACAGATCACCTGAGGTCGGAAGATTGAGACCAGCCTGACCAACATGAGGAAACTCCGTCTCTACTAAATATACAAAATTAGCTGGGCATGGTGGCGCATGCCTGTAATCCCAGCTATGCAGGAGGCTGAGGCAGGAGAATCGCTTCAACCCGGGAGGCAGAGGTTGCAGTGAGCCGAGATTGTGTCACTGCACTCCAGCCTGGGCAACAAGAGTGAAACTCCAGCTCAAAAAAAAGACTATATATTGGGTTCAGTGTACAGTGTTCAGGTGACAGGTGCACCAAAATCTCAGAAATCACTACTAAAGAATTTATCCGGCCAGGCATGGTGGCTCACGCCTGTAATCCCAGCACTTTGGAAGGCTGAGGTGGGCGGATCACAAGGTCAGGAGTTCGAGACCAGCCTGGCCAATATGGTGAAGGCTTGTCTCTACTAAAAATACAAAAATTAGCTGGGCGTGGTGGTGCATGCCTGTAGCCCCAGCTACTTGGGAGGCTGAGACAGGAAAATCACTTGAACGCAGGAGGCAGAGGTTGCAGTGAGCCAAAATAGTGTCGCTGCACTCCAGCCTGGGCGACAGGGCGAGACTCCATCTCAAAAACAAACAAACAAAAAAGAATTCATCCATGTAACTGAAAACCACCTATACCCCAAAATCTATTGAAATAAAATAAATAAAAGAGATTAAACTCATAATAAAATTTTTAAAAGCAATTATGCTATATCTACTCTGCCTATGCTCTATAAATGAAACAACAAAGCCTGGATGACAACACATCTGTTTACAGTATGGCATACTGAGTATTCTAAGCCCACTGTTGAGACCTACTGCTCAGAGAAAAAAAAAAAAAGATTCCTTTCAAAATATCACTGTTCAATGACAATGCACTTGGTAACCCAAGAGCTCTGAGAGAGATGTACAAGGAGATTAACACTGTTCATGCCTGCCAATATAACATCCATTCTGCAGCCCATGGACTAAGGATTAATTTCAAGTCTTATTATTAAGGATATAAATTTCATAAGCCTTTAACTGCTATACATAGTGATTCCTCTGACGGATCTTGATAAACTAAGCTGAAAACCTTCTGCAAAGGATTCATCATTCTAGATGCCATTAAGAACATTTGTGATTCATGGGAGGAGGTCAAAATATCAACATTAACAAGAGTTTGGAAAAAGCTGACTCCAACCCCCATGGACGACTCTGAGGGTTTCAATATTTCAGTGGAAGGCCAGGTGCCATGGCTCACACTTGTAATCCCAGCACTTCGTGAGGCCAAGGTGGGTGGATCACCTGAGGTCGGGAGTTTGAGAGCCTGACCAACATGGAAAAACCCCATCTCTACTAAAAATACCAAATGAGCCAGGTGTGGTGGCGCATGCCTGTAATCCCAGCTACTCAGGAGGCTGAGGCAGGAGAATCGCTTGAGCCCGGGAGGCAGAGGTTGCAGTGAGCTGAGAGTGCGCCATTGCACTCCAGCCTGGGCAACAGAGTGAAATTCCGTCTCGGGGAAAAAAAAGTCTACGGCCATACCACCCTGAATGCACCCAATCTCGTCTGATCAGTGGAAGAAGTTATTGCGTATGTGGAGGAAACAGGAAGAGAACTAGAATTAGAAGTGGAGCCTGAATAGCACGCTGGAATTCTAATTCAAAAGTTGCAAGTTTGAGTCCTGCTAGAGTCAAAAAAAGAAAAATTATTTTTGTAAATTTCAATTTTTTTTTAAAGTAGAGCCTGAAGATGTGACTGGATTGCTGTGATCTCATGGCAAAACTTGAATGGATGAAGAGTTCATCCATGTTCATCCAGCAGCCATCAACATGGATGAACTCTGCTCTGGATGAACAAACTTAAGTGGTTTCTTGAGATGAAACCTACTCCTAGTGAAGATGCTGTGAACATTGCTGAAATGACAATAAGGGATTTACAATATTCCATAAACTTTGTTGATAAGGCAGCAGCAGGAGTTGGGAGAAGTGACTCAAGTTTTGAAAAAATTTTCAAAGAAATTACTTGTGTAAAACACTATCAATCAGCATCCTACGCTACAGAGAAATCTTTTGTGAAAGAAAAAGTCTATTGATGCTGCAAACGTCACTGTTGTCTTATTTTAAGAAATTGCCACAGCCACCCCAGTCTTCAGCAACCACTACCCGATTAGGCAGCAGCCATCAACATGGAGGGAAGACCCTCTATCAGCAAAAGGACTGTCACTTGCTAAAGGCTCAGATGATTGTTACCATTTTTTAGCAATAAAGATTTTTATTTTTGACATGGAGTCTCACTCCAGCACTCAAGTTGGAATGCAGTGGTGTGATCTTGGCTCACTGCAACCTCAGCCTCTGAGGTTCAAACAATTCTCCTGCCTCAGTCTCCAAGTAGCGGGGATTACAGGCATGCACCACCATGCCTGGCCTTTTTTTTTTTTTTTTTTTGTAGTTTTAGTAGAGACAGCGTTTCACCATGTTGGCCAAGCTGGTCTCAAACTCCTGACCTCAGGTGATCTGC
This sequence comes from Trachypithecus francoisi, assembly GCF_009764315.1. NCBI lineage: Eukaryota > Metazoa > Chordata > Mammalia > Primates > Cercopithecidae > Trachypithecus > Trachypithecus francoisi. The sequence continues at coordinate 36,821,708 of NW_022681474.1, forward strand.
CTGCCTCGGCTTCCCAAAGTGCTGAGATTACAGGTGTGAGCCACCATTCCTGGCCCAATAAAGCATTTTTAATTAAGGCATGTACACATTTTTTTGCTGTTGTTGTTGTTGTTTTGAGACGGAGTCTCGCTTTGTCACCCAGGCTGGAGTACAGTGGTGCAATCTTGGCTCACTACAACCTCCACCTCCCGGGTTCAAGTGATTCTCCTGCCTCAGTCTCCTAAGTAGCTGGGACTACAGGCACCCACCACCACACATGGCTAATTTTTGTATTTTTAGTGGAGACGGGGTTTCACCATATTGGCCAGGCTGGTCTCGAACTTCTGACCTTGTGATCCGCCCGCCTTGGTCTCCCAAAGTGCTGGGATTACAGGTGTGAGCCACTGTGCCCGGCCTGTGTTTTAGATACAATGTTACTTACTGCACACTTCATAGACTACACTATAGTATAAACATAACATTTATATGCACTGGGAAACCAAAAAATTAATATGACTTGCTGTTTTGCAACATTAGCTTTATGGCAATGGTCTGGAACCAAACCTGTGATGAGGCACACCTATACCTAAAATACCATCACTCTCCCTAGAAGTAACGTCAGAAAGCAGTTTAATATGCATCTTTCCTGAAATTTTTCTATGTATTTACATATAAATAATATTGTACATTGTCTTAGTCTGTTGTGGCTGCTGTAACAATATACCTTATACTGGGTAATTCATAAACAACAAAAAATTATTGCTTATAGTTCTGGAGGCCGGGGAGTCCAAGATGAAGGCACCAGCAGATTCTGTGTCTAGTAAGGGCCTGTTCCCCATAGACACGGGCTTCTCATGGCTTCCTCACTTGGTGGGAGAGGCAAAGTAGCACCCTTCAACCTCTTTTATATGAGCACTAATCCCTTTCAATACATACATTCCAATTTACACTTTCCAGCAGTGTATGAGTGAACTCCTGTTCCTGTATTACATACAAGTTAAGCAACCCTAATCCACAAATCTGAAATGCCCTAAAATCCAAAACTTTTTGAGTGTGGCCACGATGTTACAAGTAGAAAATTTCATACCTGACACATTTTTCTCATTGCATTAATGGTATGTCTTTTTTTTCACCATCCAGTACGTATGTGTGAATAAGCATAAGATGATTGCTAATTGGTAGCATATAAATTCAGAGTCGCCGGGCGCGGTGGCTCAAGCCTGTAATCCCAGCACTTTGGGAGGCCGAGACGGGCGGATCATGAGGTCAGGAGATTGAGACCATCCTGGCTAACACCGTGAAGCCCCGTCTCTACTAAACAATACAAAAAACTAGCCGGGCGAGGTGGCGGGTGCCTGTAGTCCCAACTACTCGAGAGGCTGAGGCAGGAGAATGGTGTAAACCCGGCAGGCGGAGCTTGCAGTGAGCTGAGATCAGCCACTGCACTCCAGCCTGGGTGACAGAGAGAGACTCCGTCTCAAAATAAATAAAATAAAATAAAATAAATTCAGAGTCAGCAACAATGGTTATGCCAAATAAACACAGAATGTCCACATGGGTGGATGCAATCTCATGATAACAAGGTGACACCTATGCTTCTGATGGCTCAGTGTATATAAACTTTGTCTCATACAAAAGAATTATTTAAAATATGGTATAAAATTACCTGCAGGCTATATATATAAGGTGCATATGAAACATAAATGAATTTTGTGTTTAGACTTGGGTCCCATCCCCAAGACATCTCATTATGTATATTCAAATATTCAAAAATCAAAAAAAAAAAAAAAATCTAAAAGCTTCTGGTCCCAAGCATTTCAAGTAAAAGATAATCAACCTGTGTCATCAATCTTTTCCATTTATATGATAGATTTTTAAAATGACATCTAAATTAATTTGTATATTCTTTTTAGTAAGAGAACTTTATAATCTTTATTTTTCAAGAGTTTATCACTGTTGCTGTGAGAGCTGGAATATTAAGTTATATTTATTTTACTTAGTTCCAGTCTATTCCCAGCCCTGAGGCATCATCTTCTCTTCATTGTAAAAAGTGGGACATTGTTTTCTTTTTTTTTTTTTTTTTTTTTTTTTTTTTGAGACGGAGTCTCGCTCTGTCACCCAGGCTGGAGTGTAGTGGCCGGATCTCAGCTCACTGCAAGCTCCGCCTGCCGGGTTTACGCCATTCTCCTGCCTCAGCCTCCTGAGTAGCTGGGACTACAGGCGCCGCCACCTCGCCCGGCTAGTTTTTTGTATTTTTAGTAGAGACGGGGTTTCACCGTGTTAGCCAGGATGGTCTCGATCTCCTGACCTCGTGATCCGCCCGTCTCGGCCTCCCAAAGTGCTGGGATTACAGGCTTGAGCCACCGCGCCCGGCCCGGGACATTGTTTTCAATGTAAAGTAATATGTCTATTCCATCCAGTGTTATTTTTTAGTGGAATGTTATTTTAATTAAACAACCCCACCCCACGCTACTCACCCAAAAAAGGTTAAAACATTCTCAACTTAAACCATTTCAATACTTTTCCAATTCAATCTGAGTTCTACTACCACTGACTGGAAAGATTTTCATCCAACCTTTTGCTTTTTTTTTTTTTTTTTTGAGACGGAGTCTCACTCTGTCACCCAGGCTGGAGTGCAATGGCACAATCTCAACTCACCGCAACCACCACCTCCTGGGTTCAAGTGATTCTCCCGTCTCAGCCTCCCAAGTAGGTGGGACTACAGGCGTGCACACCACACCTGGCTAACTTTTGTATTTTTTGTAGAGATGGGGTTTCATCATGTTGGCCAGGCTGGTCTTGAACTTCTGACCTCAGGTGATCCACTCACCTCGGCCTCCCAAAGTGCTGAGATTACAGGCATGAGCCACTGTGCCCGGCCAAGCTTTTGCTTTTTAATGGCTGATTATACTTTCAAAATACTTGAATAAATTATCCATTCATTTCACTCATTATGCAAAACAATGATTTAATCTAAACAGCAACAAGGTTCTCAAAAATATTCCAGAAGTTTCATCTTCATAAATTACTGGAAAACATAATTATTATTCTGCCACATTTACCTCTGAAAACAGAAAAAAAAAAAAAAAAGATGACTGAAAATCTGAATGAATAGTAATGGCGAACAAGATGCCAAACTCCATACTAAAAATTACAGTATGCCCAATTCAATTGAGGAATAGTGATATCATTACCTTAGTGCTCCACAACAAAGATGGATGCACTTTTTCTTAATCTATTTTATTAAAACTGCAACCTAGAACAACTTACTAAATATACACTAAGCAACAGTGTAAACATAAACAAATTCATTTATTTCACTGATATGTGCAATGCTGCTTCTTTGCAAAGGGTGTATGTTATCGCAAAACATTTGCCATCTATGAGAACAGCTTCCATGAACCTAGGAGAAAAGTGAAAAAAGTTAGCATCTGTTATGCCTGTATTTAAGACTTAATGAGGCCAGGTGCAGTTGCTCACACCTGTAATCCCAGCACTTTGGGAGGCCAAGGAGGGCGGATCACTTGAGGTCAGGAGTTTGAGACCAGCCTGGCCAACACGGTGAAACCCCATATCTACCAAAATACAAAAATTAGCTGGGCATGGTGGTGCATGCTGGTAATCCCAGCTACTCGGGAGGCTGAGGCAGAAGAATCGCTTGAACTTGGAAGGCAGAGGTTGCAGTGAGCCGAGATCACACCACTGCACTCCAGCCTGGGCAACAGAGCAAGACTCCATCTCAAAAAGAAAAAAAAAAAAGACTTAATGGAATTTGTAAGAGCAGATTTAAGGAGTTTCAAATTAACCAGCCAAGATTCCATGTGCAACCTATAAGAATCCTTGTAATTGCCGGGCGTGGTGGCTCAAGCCTGTAATCCCAGGACTTTGGGAGGCCGAGGAGGGTGGATCACCTGAGGTCAAGAGTTCAAGAAGAGCCTGGCCAACATGTGAAACCCCATCTCCCTAAAAATACAAAAATTAGCCGGGCATGATGGCAGGTGCCTGTAATCCCAGCTACTTGGGTGGCTGAGGCAGGAGAATCGCTGGAACCCAGGAGGCGGAGGTTGCAGTGAACCGAGATTGCACCATTGCACTCCAGCCTGGGTGACAGAGCGAGACTCCATCTCATAAATAAATAAATAAATAAATAAAAATGAAGGCCGGGTGCAGTGGCTCAAGCCTGTAATCCCAGCTCTTTGGGAGGCCGAGACGGGCGGATCACAAGGTCAGGAGATCGAGACCATCCTGGCTAACACGGTGAAACCCCATCTCTACTAAAAAATACAAAAAACTAGCCGGGCGAGGTGGCAGGCGCCTATAGTTCCAGCTACTCGGGAGGCTGAGGCAGGAGAATGGTGTGAACCCTAAAGGCGGAGCTTGCAGTGAGCTGAGATCCGGCCACTGCACTCCAGTTTGGGCGACAGAGCGAGGCTCCGTCTCAAAAAAAAAAAATAAATAAATAAATAAAAATGAATAATTGTAATTGACATATTTTCATAACTGATTTCATACCCAAGAGTTTATATATCTATAGAACTCACTGAACTAGGCTTAAGTATCTGATGAGAGCCGAAGCATGAGTACTATAAAAGGTAAAAAGCCTAATAGAATACTTTAGGCATTAAAGGTATTCAAATGTTTTCTGACTTAAATAGAAATACAGGCTGGGTGCATTGGTTTATGCTTGTAATCCCGCCATTTTGAGAGGCTGAGGTGGGAAGACTGTTTGAGGCCAGGAATTCAAGACAGTTCAGGCAACAGAGTAAGACTCCATCTCTACACACACATAAAATTTTTCTTAAATAAAAATAAAAAATAAGTAGAAATATACTAAGTTTAATAGTGTTAACTAATTTTAAATATAAGTATATTATAAATAGATTATAGGACTGGGACTGAGGATTGAAAATCATGTTTCTGGCTTCGTTTTATCACTGCTTCCAGGTGCATGCCTTAGACACGTAACGACAAACACTATTCTTTTTCTATACTATTCCTAGAACCAGTTCTTCTTAAGATTTAATTGATATCTCACCTCATCCTCAAAAAACATAAAGTCATTACCACTGTTGATTTCTTCCCCTGAATTTCTGTAGAACATTTTGTACCACTATTATGGTACCTTGCTTATTAAGCCATTTTTATAAATACCTGCCAACTTGCCAAAGGAGACTGCACACCTCCAGATATAAAGTTCACTTTAGGTTTCTTAGCATTCCCAGTGCCAATTAATGCATTTGAATTTACTACCAACTGAAATAACAAGTGTCACTGTTCAATTACACTAGAGTAGATATAAAAAAAACTTAGGTTCTATTCTAGTTCTGCTGCCAGCCAGCCCTGTGACCAGTAAAAGCCTTCACTGAGACTATATTCGGGAAGATGCAGGGCACTGGTGCATCTTTTTTGTTTTGTCTTAGAAAAAGACTTTCTAAGTCCTTTTCCGGTGTTAAGAGTTCATTTCAGAAAAATAAAATATAAAGGTACTTTGTACATTCTGGAGAAACAAGGCCATCCTGAGTGTTTTTGTTTTTTGTTTTTCAAACGGAGTTTCACTCTTGTTGCCCAGGCTGGAGAGCAATGGTGCGATCTCAGCTCACTGCAACCTCTGCCTCCCAGGTTCTCCTGCCTCAGCCTTCCTAGTAACTGGGATTACAGGCACGTGCCACCACGCCTGGTTAATTTCATATTTTTAGTAGAGATGGGATTTCACCATGTTGGTCTGGCTGGTCTCGAACTACTGACCTCAGGTGACCTGCCTGCCTCAGCCTCCCAAAGTGCTGGGATTACAGGTGTGAGCCACCATGCCCAGCCCTGAGTGGTTTTTAATGAGACAGCATCCTATATTAGTCTCATCCATTTCAGCAAATCATAATCTAAAATGTCCATTTATCATTATTTCATTCAGATCATTATTTATTGAGCAAAGTTTTGCAAGGACACAGCCAGAGGCACAAAGATGAACAAGACATAGTCTTTGCCCACCAACACCTTATAATTTAGTAGTGAAGATAAAACTATTCAAATAACCATAAAGCAGCTGGGAGCAATGGCTCATGCCTGTAATCCCAGCACTTTGGGAGGCAAAGGTGGGTGGATTGCTTGAGCTCAAGAGTTCAAAACCAACCTGGACAACATGGCAAAACCTTGTCTCTACAAAAAAATTAGTTTTTTAAAATTAAATTTTAAAAAAATTACTTGGGCATGGTGGCACAAGCCTGTAGTCCCCATCAGTCAGGAGTCTGAGGTGGGAAGATCACTTGTGCCCAGGAGGTCAAGGCTACAGTGAGCCATGATCATGCCACTGTGCTCCAGCCTGGGTGACACAGCAAGACCTTGTCTCAAAAAAAAGAACCACTAGGCACTGTGGCATGTGCCTGTAGTCCCAGCTACTCAGGAAGCTGAGGCAGGAAGATCATTTGAGCCCAGGAGTTCTGGGCTATAGTGTGCTACATGCCCATCAGGTGTCCGCAATAAGTTCAGCATCAATATGGTAACATCAACAGGTTGCCTAAGGAGGGGTGAATCAGGCCAGGTCAGAAACAGAGCAGGCCAAAACTCCCATGCTGATCAGTAGTGGGACTGGGCCTGTGAACAGCACTGCAGTCCAGGCTGGGCAATGCAGTGAGACCCTGTCTGTTAACAAAAAAGAAAAAACAAAAACAGCCATAATACAAGGCAGAAAAAAAAAAGCAAGGGTTACAAGAACACATTAACAGGATTCAATTACATTAGGTTGGGAAGTGGAAAGGGCTCAACATAGGCTTCAAGGAAGATTATTTGGGGTAGGAAACAGCTAACTATTCTTCACAAAATAGTTTGGCTGAATGGATTATCTTTTTTTTTTTTTTGAGACACAGTCTTCCTCTATTGCCCAGGTTGGAGTGCAGTAGTGCCATCTTACCTCACTGCAACTTCCACCTCCCAGGTTCAAGTGATTCTCCTGCCTCAGTATCCCAAGTAGCTGGGACTACAAGTGTGTGCCACCATACCTGGCTAATTTTTGTATTTTTAGTAGAGATGGGGTTTCACCATGTTGGCCAGGCTGGTCTTGAACTCCTGACCTCAGGTGATCCGTCTGCCTTGGCCTCCCAAGGCATGATTACAGGCATGAGCCACCTCACCTGGCCTGAATGCATTATCTTACAGTCCTCTAACATTTTGTTGCTAGATGATAATACATAGATGAAACTATTCGAGGAATGGGATAAGCTACTAGAAATACACTGTATACTGTACAACTATAATACTGCTCAAAACATGACACTATATTAGATTTTAATTATGCCAAATCATTTTTAAAACATCTCTATAGATTTTTTTAGATGAAATGAATATTGCCAGTTCTTCATTGAAGACACCGGAATGACTGTCAAAATACAGTAGAGATTAACATTCATGTCCAGAAAAGATACATTTCATAGCTTAAAGTGACAGTGACAGAATAAATGAGAAAAGCTCACACTTCAGCTAAGGTTATTCTGAGAAGTATCTTCCAATAGCAGAGAAAGCTATTTTAAATGATCTGGATGAGAATGTAAAGTTAATTTAAGTTACACAATCTCTACAGTATAAAATGATAATTACAGAAACAAGAATCATCTCATAGAAATGTTAGGTTTGAGACAGAAGCTTTGCACAAGTTCTTGTTAAAGAAAGATGCTATCAAAAAGCAGGTCAACATTCCACAGTACTTCACCTTCTGATACTCTCTGAAACAGTCCTTTGTGCACCAAGAACCTCCATGGTTCACCTTCTTAAAATACCATAGAGCCTTTTTACTGCAACAATAAAACCTGAAACTTACGTCTGGTGAAGGAAGAAGTAGTAAAGGGTGAAAATCTGCTCTTCCAAATAACTGCACAGAAAAACAAAATGTGGAAAAGAAAAAGAAAAAATAAATCAACCAAAGAAACACTTATTTAAAGCAAAAACCAACCATTCAGGTAATTACAGAAACAATGACGTCTAAAACCTCTATAATGTGTTAATGTGTTCAGATCATACATAAGGTTTCAATATGTAAAATTTCCATAAAATATCATCTCCAACTTAATTTTCAATCCAAGTCTTGGAAATTAAGTAGCTATAGAGCTTTAATAGTTAATACATACTTTTTTTTTTTTTTTTGGAGATAGGGTCTCACTCTGTTGCCCAGACTGGAGTGCAGTGGTGCAATGATGGCTCACTGCAGCCTCCACCACCTGGGCTCAAGCAACGCTCCCACTTCAGCCTCTGAGTAGCTAGGACCACAGGCACATGCCACACAGCTGGCCGTTTTTTGTAGCGATGGGGTCTCACTATGTTGTCCAGGCTGGTCTTGAGCTGCTGAACTCAAGTGATCTGCCTACATCAGCCTCCCAAAGTGCTGGGATTATAGGTGTGAGTCACCACACTGGGCCTAATAAATACTTTTTAATGTACCTAAGAGCCATTAAAAAACTACAGGATGAAAAAAAATGAGCCATCAATAAGGAAAGTTTAACTTGCACAAGGAAAAGATCAGGGTGCATAGAAGCAAAAGGACAGAGGAATAGTCTGGAAGAAAGCATTTGTGGAAAACCATGTTTTACTCTCCACCTCTCTCAAACACCTTTGGTTTTAGGTTCTTTTTTTTTTTTGAGACAGTTTCCTTGTGTCCCCCAGGCTAGAGTGCAGTGGTGCAATCTTCACTCACTGCAACCTCCACCTCCCGGTTCAAGCGATTCTCACACCTCAGCCTCCTGAGCAGCTGGGACTACAGGTGCCTGCCACCATGCGCAGCTAATTTTTGTATTTTTAGTAAGTTCATTTTTTATCAAAAGCTAAGACACACTTCAACTTTAAACCTTGTTTTAGAGTTCAAACATTTTATCCTCACTTTGTATACCTTGTAGCAACACCAGCAATGACAGAATTTTAGCATGTAACCTAAAATTTCATTTTAGGCCAGGTCTGATGGCTCACACCTGTAATCCCAGCACTCTGGGAGGCCAAGGCAGGTGGATCACCTGAGGCCAGGAGTTCGAGACTAGCCTAGCCAACATGGTGAAATGCTGTCTCTACTAAAAACACAAAAATTAGCCAGGCACGGTGGCATGTGCCTGTAATCCCATCTACTCGGGAGGCTGAGGCAGGAGAATCACTTGAACCACTGCACTCCAGCCTGGGCGACAGAGCAAGACTCTGTCTCAAAAAAAAAAAAAAAAAAAATTATTTTAAATGTTTCTGTTTAAACAATGCTTACTATCGGGTTAATCCAATAAGGTGCTGTTAACCAGTTAATCAGTACAGTCATCCCTCAGTATCTGCAAGGGATAGGTTCCAGGACACTCACAGACACCAAAATCCCAGATGCTCAAGTATCTTATGTAAAATGGTATAATATTTGCATTCAAACTATGCACATCCTGTCATATACTCTAAACCATCCCTAGATAACTTATAATATGTAATACAGTGCAAATGCTATGTAAATAGTTGTTATACATTGTATTTTTAATTTGTATTACTTTTCACTGCTGTATTGTTTTTTAATTATTTTTTTTCAATTTTTTTTTTTTTTTTTGAGACAGGGTATCGCTCTGTTGCCTGGGCTGGAGTGCAGTGGCATAGTCATAGCTCACTGCAGCCTCTCTCTTCCAGGGTCAAGCAGTCCTCTTGCCTCTGCCTCTGAGTAGCTTGGACTACAGATACACACCACCACACCCAGCTAATTTTTATTTTTATTTTTAGTAGAGATGAGGTCTTGCTATGTTGCCCAAGCTGGTCTCGAACTCCTGAGCTCAAGTCACACTCCCACTTCAGCCTCCCAAAGTTCTGGAATTACAGTTGTGAGCCACCATGCCCAGCATCAAATATTTTTAATCCATGGTTGGTTGAATCCATGAAGAAGGAACCCATGGATAAAGGCCAGGCACTGTGGCTCACACCTGTAATCCCAGCACTTTGGGAGGCCAAGGCAGGTGGATTACCTGAGGTCAGGAGTTCAAGACTACCCTGACCAACATGGTGAAACCCCATCTCTACTAAAAATACAAAAATTAGCTGGGCATGGTGGTGCCCGCCTGTAATCCCAGCTAGCTACTCATGAGGCTGAGGCAGGAGAATCGCTTGAACTCAGGAGATGGAGGTTGCAGGGAGCCAAGATTGTGCCACTGCACTCCAGCCTGGGCAACAGAGCGAGACTCTATCTCAAAAAAAAAAGAATCCATAGATATGAATAGCTGACTGTATTTGATTATTCACTTGGGATTTTCTAAACCTAAAGGCTCCTGGAATATTAATTTAAACCTTAATCATCAAAGCAAAATATGAAATCAGTTTGTTTGGTTGAGGTTTTTCTATGAAATGTGTGTGTTTTAAAGACAACAGGTGTAGTTGAAGACTATGGCACATGCCTGTCTCTCTCTTCCATTATTTTCTCCAAAAACAATGCAAAAACAATAAGGGGAAAATAACACTGTGTGAAAACCACAACCCCAGCATGTTTTGAAGACAGGACGCCTAAACTTCAAAATAATACTAAGCAGTAAGAGAAAAAGCACCAAATCTCAGGGCATGACCTCTCATGCTCCTCCCCTACATCTTTCACCTCAAGGCTCTTTGAGCAAAGGCAGACTGAGAAAAATGCCATGAATAATAAAGAAGAGAACTAGCAATAGAGCCTAAGGTTAACAGAAAAGTATCACAAGTAAAAGTAAGTCTACATTAACTTGGAAAATACTTTTTGTCAAAAGTGTCTGTAATCCCAGTGCCTTGGGAGGCTGAGGTAAGAGGGATGCTTGAGTCCAGGAGTATAAGACTAGCCAATACAGCAAGACCCCAGTCTACAAAAAATAAAACATTAGCCAGGCATGGTGGTGTGTGCCTGTAGTCCTAGCTACTCAGGAGGCTAAGGTGAGAGGATATCTTGAGCCCAGGAGTTCCAGGTTACAGTGAGGAATCATGCCGCTACACTCCAGCCTAGACAACAGAGTGGCAGCCTGTCTAAAAAAACAAAAACAAAAAACAAAAAAAAGGCCAGGCGCAGTGGCTCACACCTGTAATCACAGCACTTTGGAAGGCCACGGCACACAGATCACTTGAAGCCAGGGATTCGAGATTAGCCTGGGCAACACGGTGAAATGCCGTCTCTACTTAAAAAAAAAAAAAAAAATTAGCTGGGAATGGTGGTGCACGTCTGTAATCCCAGTTACTTGGGTGGCTGAGGCACGAGAATGGCTTGAGCCTGGGAGATGGAGGTTGCAGTGAGCTGAGATCGCACCACTGCACTCCAGCCTGGGCTACAGAGTGAGACTCTATCATTCATAAATAAATAAATAAATTTTAATTTTAATTTTAATTTTAAAAAATACTATTTAAGCAAAGTCCCTAAGCCACTTCTTTGAGAGAAAAATACTTTTAAACTGAGGTTTCTCCTGTGTGATAGGTACAGCATGGGTCAATAAACTTGTCTTTTTCTTGTTAATCTGATTTTTGTTTTGGAGAGTGACATAGTTTGGATTTATGTCCCCACCCAAATCTCACGTTGAATTGTAATTGCCAGTGTTGGAGGAGGTGCCTCATGGGAGGTGACTGGATTATGGGGGGCAGATTTTTTCCTTGCTGTTCTGTGGCAGTGAGTGAGTTCTCATGAGATCTGGCTGTTTAAAAGTGTGTAGTACTTCCCCCGCTTCTCTCTCTCCTGCTCCGGCCATGTGAAGATGAGCCTGCTTCCCCTTTAACTTCTGCCATAATTGAAAGTTTCCCGAGAACCCCCCAGCCATGCTACCTGTACAGCCTGCAGAACTGTGGGTCAATTAAACCTCTTTCTTCATAAATTACCCAGTCTGAGGTGTTTTTTTTTTTTTTTTTTAATAGCAGTGCAAGAATGAACTAATAGAAGAGAGTCTCAACTAAGAATCTATGAGAGAAACAAAAAAAAAAACTTACATTTTCTCCCCAATTACACACACTTTAGCTCTAAAGCCAGTATCTTCTTTAATGAAGAAATACCAAAGGCATTTCCACTAAGAATAGGAACAATGCAAGTATGGCCACTATTTCCACCACTGTTCAATATAGTATAATAGGAATTCGTTAGTGTAGTTAGACAAGAAAACTCAATTAGACATAAGAATTGGTGGGGCCGGGCGCGGTGGCTCAAGCCTGTAATCCCAGCACTTTGGGAGGCCGAGACGGGCGGATCACGAGGTCAGGAGATCGATACCATCCTGGCTAATACGGTGAAACCCCGTCTCTACTAAAAAATACAAAAAACTAGCGGGCGACAAGGCGGGCGCCTGTAGTCCCAGCTACTCGGGAGGCTGAGACAGGAGAATGGCGTGAACCCGGAGGCAGAGCTTGCAGTGAGCTGAGAGCCGGCCACTGCACTCCAGCCTGGGCAGCAGAGCAAGACTCCGTCTCAAAAAAAAAAAAAAAAAAAAGAATTGGCAAGAGGAACTAAAACTATTTCTATTCGAAATGATATGATAGTAAACCTGGAAAACACAGTTTCCCAAAGCATGGCACTATTGTCTTTTTGAAGAGATAATTCTTGGCTGTGGGGGGGCTGTCCTATGCATTGTAGGATGTTTAGCACCACCTCTGGCTTTCAAATGCTAGATGCCAGCAGCACCATCTCCACCCAGTTATAACAACTAAAAATGACTTTAGACATTAACAAGTTGCCCTTGGAGGAAAAATCAGACCAGGTTGAGCCAATGCCTTAAAGAATTCATTGTAAAACTAACTCAAACAACAAAAAATTCCACTAAGGTGGCAAGTTATGAAATTAATGTACAGAAATCAATAGCCTTCATGTATAAAAACAATAATCTGTTACAGGACATAATGGGCTGGGCGCAGCGACTCACGCCTGTAATCTCAGCACTTTGGGAGGTCGAGGAGGGCAGATCACCCGAGGTCAGGAGTTCAAGACCATCCTGGCCAACATGGTAAAACCCTGTCTCTACTAAAAATATGAAAAATTAGCTGGGCGTAGTGGCAGGCGCCTGTAATCCCAGCTACTCGGGAGGCCGAGGCAGAAGAATTGCTTGAACCCGGGAGGTGGAGGTTGCAATGGGCCGAGATTGTGTCGCTGCACTCTAGCCTGAGCGACTAAGTGAAACTCCGTCTTAGGAAAAAAAAAAAAAAATGGGCATAATGGTAGTGGAAATCTCAGTTACAACAGCAACAGAGAAGAAGACCAAATAGGAATAAACAACTCTAAATGAGGAAATGCTTCTTCTGAAGACTCAAATGGAGTCTACATTTTACTTAAAGAAGGTAACTCAATATCATAAACTCTTTTTGCTAAGCAAATGTATAGATTTAATGTACTCTCAATAAAAGTACCAATATGCTTTATTTGTTATGGAGTTAAACAAGTTTATATGGAAAAACAAACATGGAAAAATAGCCAGAAAAATACTGAAGGAAAAAAAAAACCCAGGCACAGTGGCTCACACTTATAATCCCCAACACTTTGGAAGGCCGAGGTGGGTGGACCAACTTGAGGTCAGGAGTTTGAGACCAGCCTGGCCAACATGGTGAAACCCTGTCTCTACTAAAAATACAAAAATTAGCCAGGCATGGTGGCAGGTGCCTGTAATCCCAGCTACTCGGGAGGCTGAGGCAGGAGAATTGCTTGAACCCAGGAGGCAGAGGTTGCAATGACCCAAGATGGCACCACTGCACTCCAGCCTGGGTGACAGAGCAAGACTCTGTCTCAAAAAGGAAAAAAAAAAAAAAAAAAAACCAACACAAAGAACAAACAACACAAAGAGTAAACCCCGATGTAAACTATGGACTTTAGTTAATAATAATATTTCAATATTGGCTCATCAATTTTAATAAATGTATCACACTAATGCAAGATAAAAATAGGGAAAATTGCGGGGCACGATGAAGGGGTATGTACTTTTAGCTCAGTTTTTTCTGTAAACCTAGAACTGCTCCCCCAAAAGTCTATTAAAAACATTTTATTTCACACTGTATGGCATTTTCCATTTATAAACATCATTTACCCAGATTCTATCACAATGAATATACATATTTCATATTTCTTGAGGAATACTCAATTACATCTATAATTGCTATTCTCCAAAACAGTACAAAATAGGTAAAAATTCCCATAATCCTTCCTACTTGATATCTTTCATCCGTTTCAGTCTGTGTCATCCCTATGTAGCTATGGTGGAGAGTCAACCGCAAAGCATGGCTACCGACATCTTGTAGCCTTTCTCAACAGGGGTTCCATGAGAGACTTAAGGCATTCTTGGGCTTATGCATCTAGAATAGTAATACAGGCTGAGTATCCCTCATCTGAAATGCTTGAGACCGTAAGTGTCTTGGACTTTTAGATTTTTTTGCATTTTGGAATATTTGCAAATACATCCAATGAGATATCTTAGGGATAGAACATGAAATATATATCATTAAATTTATTGTGTTAATCATTTTTAAGTGTGTGGTTCAGAAGTATACAGTCAGATAAAATTTCATGTCTAAACATGAAATTCATTTATCCTTCATATATACCTTATACATATAGCCTGAAGGTTATTTTATACAACATTTTTTGTAATTTTTGCATGAAACAAAGTTTGCATACATTGTGCACAAACGATATATTGCAGCCAAAGGAGGCTGGATGGTCTCTTTTCCCTTGGAGCCACTGAATAAACTGTGTGTTGTGCGCCTGCGCCGTGACTGCAGCTCGTCACAAGAGGTTAGGTGTGGCATTTTCTACTTGTAGCATCATGTCAGCGGTCAAAAAGTTTCAGATTTGGGAGCATTTCAGATTTCAAATTTTTGGATTAAGGATGCTCAATCTGCAGTTATGTACCAATGCAAGGAGAACTGTGAAAATAACCACCGAAATCATTGTCTGCATTCTGTGGTTCAGACATGAAACCCCAGTTGAGAATTACTGTTAGAGATATGAAAAACTAACCAGAACTAAAAGCATTAAAATTACCTAACACTATTAGTCAGCACATCCCTATTTTGTGTACAGAATAGAGGAATTAACAAAACAAAAATAAAATATCTACCACTGGGATAAGAGAGGTGGAGGAGCGGCCGGGCGCCATGGCTTACGCCTGTAATCCCAGCACTTTGGGAGGCCGAGGCGGGCGAATCACCAGGTCAGGAGATCGAGACCATCCTGGCAAACACAGTGAAACCCCGTCTCTACTAAAAATACAAAAAAATTAGCCGAGCATGGTGGCGGGCGCCTGTAGTCCCACCTACTCCGGAGGCTGATGCAGGAGAATGGCTTGAACCCAGGAGGCGGAGCTTGCAGTGAGTGGAGATGGCGTCACCGCACTCCAGCCTGGACAACAGAGTGAGACTCCAGCTCAAAAAAAAAAAGAAAAAGAGGTAGAGGAGCTACTTAAACTTCATCTTTCAATATATATATATGTTGTGTATATATATATATATATACAGCAAATATATATATTATATATTTTTAGATGGGACCCTTGCTCTGTGGCCCAGGTTGGAATGCAGTGGCATGATCTTGGCTCACTGCAACCTCTGCCTCTCAGATTCAAGCAATTCCCTTGCCTCAGCCTCCCAAGTAGCTGGGACTACAGGCGCCTGCCACCACGCCCGGCTAATTTTTGTATTTTTAGTAGAAACAGGGTTTCACCATGTTGGCCAGGCTGGTCTTGAACTCCTGACCTCAAGTAATCCATCCACCTCAGCCTCCCAAAGTGCTAGGTTTACAGGTGTCAGCCACCATGCTGGACCTCAAAATATATTCTTAATCTGTCTCCACTAACCCCTACAGATTAGCTTAATCAAATATATCCATAAAAAGAATAACCATTAATGTTTTTCTGAGATGCATATAATCACTTACAAGAGGAAATCCTGATAATGGTTATGGGAAAAGGTCAGGATTATTTTTACTAGATCCTAAACCAGGAATAGCCCCCAAAATGAAATATTAAAATAGTTATTACCTTAAAATTTATTACTAAATATTAGGGTCTGGAAAAAACTATTTCAGGGCATTCTACCAGCCCCATGAAATATAACCCTAATCCCTCCTTTTCTTTTCTCCTTACTCCTTTTCTTCCCTTTTTCTTTTTTTCCTATTCATATCTTAAACCTGCAAAGTCATTCCAAGGCACTTTCAGCCTCATTGATATGTCTCAAGACTAAAGAGAGCTATTAATACACCCTTAAATGTGAGTTTCCTGTTCCATCGTCCATGGTCAGATTTCTAAGTCAGGACACAAAGGAAATACCAAATGCCTTATATTTATCCTCATCTTTATCCCCAGGCAGAGCTTCTGTTTGGCAAGCCAATGTAGGTGGTAATCTAAATGCCTTGGTTCATCTTTCTCTTTCTTGCAGCTCTCACCCTGGCCTTCATGTTAACAAAAAGCATTCCTGGCCGGGCGCGGTGGCTCAAGCCTGTAATCCCAGCACTTTGGGAGGCCGAGACGGGCGGATCACGAGGTCAGGAGATCGAGACCATCCTGGCTAACACCGTGAAACCCCGTCTCTACTAAAAAATACAAAAAACTAGTCGGGCGACGTGGCGGCGCCTGTAGTCCCAGCTACCCGGGAGGCTGAGGCAGGAGAATGGCGTGAACCCGGGAGGCGGAGCTTGCAGTGAGCTGAGATCCGGCCACAGCACTCCAGCCTGGGTGACAGAGCAAGACTCCGTCTCAAAAAAAAAAAAACAAAAACAAAAACAAAAAGCATTCCTAAACACCAAAAGAGAGAAGAGAGCAATAATGTGTGTAACAATGAAGCACATTGGACTTACAAGTCTTAAATTCAAATTATTAAATGTAAAATTTAAAAAGTATTAAATGCAAATACTTAAATTTTAATATTTAAAATATTAAATGTGAATTCCTAGAAATAAACAATTTTTAAGTTTTAAATCAGGCACTATTCTAAGTAGCAAGATGAAACCCTGCACCATGCAGCTCCATCCCACCTGGAATATGAATCATCCCTTTATCCAGCATATCCACGCTCTACACACCATACGCCTCTTAGAGTCACTTAGGAGCCCTCTGGGTTATCAGATCAACTGTCCAGCATCACAGTTGTTATATTATTTTACTTAACAAAGGTCCTAAAGTCCAAGAGTAGTGATGCTAGCAATTCGGATTTCTCAAAGAGAAACAGTAAAGCTAGCATTACCCAAAACCCACCTCCATCCTTCCCTCCCTTCTTCCTTCCTTCCGTCCTTCCTTCCTTCCTCTCTTTCTTTCTTATTTACATTGGCAACTTCTATTATGTACCATAATACTAATGTATGAAATTCATTCTCCAAGTTTATCGCCCGCCTATGCACACAAACACACACTCTCAAACAAAGTGATAATGCCCTGGTAGGCTTCACTAGACTTTATTAAAGTGCTTCTTTTAAGTGGAAAGATAAAAGTTTTTGACTTCATAAGAAAAGAATCATATGCTGAGGCTGCTAAGATCTACAATAAAATGAATATTCTCTCTGTGGAATTGTGAGGAAAGAAAAAGAAATTCATGGCCAGGCACGGTGGCTCAAGCCTGTAATCCCAGCACTTTGGGAGGTTGAGGCCAGCGGATCACCTGAGGTCAGGAGTTCGACACCAGTCTGGTCAACATGGTGAAACCCTGTCTCTACCAAAAAATACAAAAATTTGTGGGGCATGGTGGCGGGCGCCTATAGTCCCAGCTACTCTGGAGGCTGAGGCAGGAGAATTGCTTGAATCTGGGATGGGGAAGTTGCAGTGGGCCAACATTGTGCCATTGCACTCCAGCCTGGGTGACAAGAGTGAAACTGTCTTAAAAAAAAAAAAAAAAAAAAAAAAATCTACAATAAAATGAATCTTTTTTCTGTGGAATTGTAAGGAAAGAAAAAGAAATTTATGGCCGGGCACAGTGCCTCACACCTGTAACCCCAGCACTTTGGGAGGCCGAGGTGGGTGGATCACTTGAGGCTGGGAGTTCGAGACCAGTCTGGCCAACATGGTGAAACCCCATCTCTACTAAAAACACAAAAATTAGCTGGGCGTGGTGATGCGCATCTGTAATCCCAGCTACTTGGGAGGCTGAGGCAGAAGAATTGCTTGAACCCAGGAGGCAGAAGTTGCAAGTGAGCCAAAATCATGCCATTGCATTCCAGCCGGGGGACAGAGGGAGACTGTGTCTCAAAAAAAAAAAAAAGAAAAAGAAATTCATGCTAGTTTTCTTATAACACCTTAAACTGCAAATGTTATAGCCACAATGCATGATAAGTGCTTAGTTGAAATATGAAAAGCATTAAATTTGTGAGTAGAAGACATAAACAGAAACATGTTTCCATTGACAGCAATCACATTCAGTACTACCTGATGTTTAAGGCATCCACTGAGGGTCTTGGAACATATCCCTCTGTGGATAAGGGGGAGCTACTGTAAACAGTATAATTTCATCTATTCAAGTTCAAAAACACACAAAACTAAATTATGTTTGGGGCCTTGATAACAGATAATGATTATTACCAAAAGTCAGGATGGGAACTTATCTGCTCAGGCAAAGAAAAAGGCTGTGATCAGGAAAGAGTACACAGGTGACTTCCAGTGTGAAGGAAATGCTCTTTTTGGACCTGGATGATGGGTATCTATAAAGTTCACTTTTATGATTATTCCTTAAATGTACATACAGGCTGAGTGCAGTGGCTCAGGCCTGTAATCCCAACATTTTGAGAGGCCAGGGTGGTTACATTGCTTGAGCCCAGGGTTCAAGACCAGCCTGGGCAAAATAAGGAGACCCTGTATCTACAAAAACTAAAAATAAATTAGCCAAGTGCAGTGGTGTGCACTTGTGGTCTCAGCTACTCAAGAGGCTGAGGTGGGAGGATCACTTGAGTCCAGGAGGTCAAGGCTTCAGGGAACCATGTTCGTACCACTACTCTCCAGCCTGGGAGTCAGAGCAAATGAGACCCTGTCAGAAAAGGAAAGGAAAGGAAAAGGAAAGAAAAGAAAGAAAAGAAAGAATGAATGAAAAAAGAAAGAAAAAAGTGTACATATATGTTTCATGTAGTCTTCCCTATGTATGTGTAGGAAAAGAAATTTATCTTTTCCCCATCTATCCCAGGTTCACAGCTGAGGCCCCTGCAACAAAAGACAGATTAACAACAAAAGAGCATAAAAATTTATTTAATGTAATTTTTCTGTGACACAGGAGTCCTCATAAGGAAATGAGGAACTGAAGAAACAAGAAAGCTTGTGTATTAATATGCTCAGATTTGATGAAGAGTAGACAGTTGTGGAGGAATATAATTGTATGCAATATATAAAATATTTTAAATTTCTTTTTCTTTTTTTTTTTGAAACAGAGTTTCGCTCTGTCGCCTAGGATGGAGTGCAGTGGCATGATCTCACCTCACTGCAGCCTCCACCTCCCAGGCTCAAGTGATTCTTCTGCCTCAGCCTCCAGTGTAGATGGGACTACAGTAGACTGCCACCACACCCGGCTAATTTTTGTATTTTCGGTAGAGATGGGGTTTCACCATATTGGCCAGGCTGGTCTCGAACTCCTGACCTCGTGATCTGCCCACCGTGGCCTCCCAAAGGGCTGGGATTACAGGCGTGAGCCGCCACACCTGGCATAATACTTTAAATTTCTTTAATGACACACCACCATGCAAAAGCTGTTATTAGGATGAGTTAATCATACAACAAGCCAGGCACCGTTGCTCTTTCCCAAATTCCAGCAATTTGGGAAGCTGAGGTGGGTGGATCACTTCAGGTCAGGAGTTTAAGACCAGCCTGGCCAATATAGTGAAACCCCATCTCTACTAAAAATACAAAAATTAGCCAAGTGTGGTGGCGCACGCTTGTAATCCCAGCTACTCTGGAAGCTGAGGCAGAAGAATTGCTTGAACCCAGGATGGGGACGTTGCAGTGAGCCAACATCACACCACTGTACTCCAGCCTGGGCAATAAAGTGAGATTCTGTCTCAAAAAAAAAAAAAAAACTTATACAACCGCATAAACCTAAATTGCCTATGTAAATATCTTCATTTGTGATTTGCTAATTATGTCTGTTTGGGATACAATATGCTTTGTCTGTAAAGCTTTAACCTAGGAATGTACAGCAAAAACAGTTACGACTAAGCCAAGCTCTTCAAAGACTGAGATTGACTCTAAGAAGAGTAAATCTTTAAAAAATAAGGTAAATATAAAATAGTGATCAACAATAATACATTATAAATACCACTGAACGTGCAGAATACCTTATGGACTTCATCTTTAAAATAAGAGCTCTAAATCCTACTGTAATTTAGAAATAAAAATATGAAGACAGAATGAAAGAATCAATACTTAAGAATGCCACTTTGCAGCCAGGCATGGTGGCTGACACCTGTAATCTCAACACTTTGAGAGGCCGAGGCGGGTGGATCACGAGGTCAGGAGATGGAGACCATCCTGGCTAACACGGTGAAACCCCGTCTCTACTAAAAATACAAAAACAAAATTAGCTGGCGTGGTGGCGGGTGCCTGTAGTCCCAGCTACTCGGGAGGCTGAGCTTACAGTGAGCTGAGATCACGCCACTGACTCCAGCCTGGGCGACAGAGCGAGACTCCGCCTCAAAAAAAGAAAAAAGAAAAAAGAATGCCACTTTGCATTTGAAGCGAACTCTATATGTTATAGGTGCTGCAATGAATACCTTCTCTTTGTACTTGTGAACCCAAAAGTATCTAAGCAGGTCTCAATCAATTTGGAAAGTTTGCTCTGCAAGCCAGGAACAGTGGCTCACGCCTGTAATCCCAGCACTTTGGGAGGCTGAGGCGGGTGATCACCTGAGGTCAGGAGTTCGAGACCAGCCTGGTCAACATGGCGAAACCCCGGCTCTACTAAAAACACAAAAATTAGCCAGGCATGGTGTTGCACACCTGTAATCCCAGCTACTTGGGAGGCTGAGACATGAGAATTGCCTGAACCTGGGAGATGGAGGTTGCAGTGAGCCGAGATCACACCACTGCAATCCAGCCTGGGCAACAGAGCAAGACTCTGTCTCAAATAAATAAATAAATCAACAAACAAACAAACAAATAAGTAAGTAAGTAAGTTTATTTTGCCAAAGTTAAGGATGCAGCCTGGACGATATGTGCCCAAGGTAATCAGGGTACAGCTCGCTTTTATACTTTTTAGGGAGACATAATACATCAATCAATACTTGTAAGTTGGCCAGGCATGGTAGCTCACACCTATAATCCCAGTACTTTGGGAGGCCAAGGTGGATGGATCACCTGAGGTTGGGAGTTTGAGATCAGCCTGACCAACATGGAGAAACACCATCTCTACTAAAAACACAAAATTAGCTGGGTGTGGTGGTGCATGCCTGTAATCCCAGCTACTCAGGTGGCTGAGGCAGGAGAACCACTTGAACCTGGGAGGTGGAGGTTGTAGGGAGCTGAGATCGTGCCACTGCACGATTGTCTGGGCAATAAGAGTGAAACTCTGTCTCAAAAACAAAACAAAACCAACCAAACAAACAAAACACCTGTAAGGTGTACACTGGTTTGATCTGGAAAGGCAGGACAACTCAAAGCAGGGGCTTCCAGGTTACAGGTAGATTTAAATTTTTTCTGATTGGCAGTTGGTTGAAAGAGTTAAGTTATTATCTAAAGACATGGAAATTGGCCGACTGCAGTAGCTCAGCCCAGCACTTTGAGGGGCTGAGGTAGGCAGATCACTTGAGGTCAGGAGTTTGAGACCAGCCTAGCCAACATGATGAAATCCCGTCCCTACTAAAAATACAAAAAACAATTAGCCAGGTGTGTTGGCACACACCTGTAGTCCCAGCTACTTGGGAGGCTGAGGCAGGAGAATCGCTTGAACCCGGGAGGCAGAGGTTGCAGTGAACCAAGATCACACCACTGCACTCCAGCCTGGGCGACAGAGCGAGACTCCCTCTCAAAAAAAAAAAAAAAAAAAATAGACCTGGAAATCAGTAGAAAGGAATGTCTGGGTTAGGAAGAAGACCAAAGTTTTATTATGCAGATGAAGCCTCCAGGTAGCAAGCTTCAGAGAGAAAGATTGTAAATGTTTCTTAACAGACCTAAGGTGAGTCTTGATGTTAAGGCTGGTTGGCTTTTCCTGAATTCTAAAAGGGAGGAGGGTATAACAAGGCATGTCCAACCCCTGCTTCCCAAAATGGCTTGAACTGTTTTTTCAGGTTAACTTCGGAATGCCCTTGGCCAAGAGGAGAGGACCATTCAGATGGTTGGGGGGTGCTTAGAATTTTATTTTTGGTTTACACACTATACTCAATTTCCAATGAAGGAAAATGGGACACCTGTATTAAAGTGTAATAACAATTCTGTGGCAGAAATTCAACACTCTGAGTTGATGACATGTTCTAGTCTCATTTAACAGCAAATAACTAATTAGTAGTATGGGTCAATCTGTAAGGATTTTATACACACACACATATACACACATACATCTGCTAAAGAAAATCTCTTCCTATATACATAAAAATTCCACA
Organism: Trachypithecus francoisi; assembly: GCF_009764315.1. Lineage (NCBI taxonomy): Eukaryota > Metazoa > Chordata > Mammalia > Primates > Cercopithecidae > Trachypithecus > Trachypithecus francoisi. Next base: position 36,844,143 of record NW_022681474.1, read on the forward strand.
GAACTTTTTTAGCATTCAAAGCAACAAACAATCCCAGCACTTTGGGAGGCCGAGACGGGCGGATCACGAGGTCAGGAGACCGAGACCATCCTGGCTAACACGGTGAAACCCCGTCTCTACTAAAAATACAAAAAAAAAACTAGCTGGGCGAGGTGGCGGGCGCCTGTAGTCCCAGCTACTCGGGAGGCTGAGGCAGGAGAATGGCGTAAACCCGGGAAGCGGAGCTTGCAGTGACCTGAGATCTGGCCACTGCACTCCAGTCCAGGCGACAGAGCGAGACTCTGCCTCAAAAAAAAAAAAAAAAAAAAAAAAAAAAAAACAAAGCAACAAACATCTTTATAGATAATATTTTATAACAGTCTCTCTATATTTATATTCTCTCTAGAAATAAACCTAGGTTCATGGCTTGACAACAATATTTCACAGGATATTTTCCTGCCTTGTTTTGTTTTGTTTTGTTTTCTGAGATGGAGTTTTGCTCTTATTGTCCAGGCTGGAGTGCAATGGTGCGATCTCAGCTCACTGCAACCTCCACCTCCTGGGTTCAAGCAATTCTCCTGCCTCAGCCTCCCAAGTAGCTGGGATTACAGGTACGCACCATCATGCCTGGCTAATTTTGTATTTTTAGTAGAGATAAGGTTTTTCCATGTTGGCCAGGCTGGTCTCGAACTCCTGACCTCAGGTGATCCGCCCTCCTTGGCCTCCTAAAGTGCTGGGATTACAGGCATGAGCCACCGCACCCGGTCTTCTGCCTTTTTTTTTTTTTTTAAATCTTTACTTCAATTTCTAATTGCTCAAGTACTTTTTAAGAAGAATCTCCCTTGCTTACTTGAAGATGTTGTCTTAAACTTTGGGACTTAAAGCAAAATTAGAAGATCACAAATGAAAGTGTTACTGAACATATAGGTAAATATGTGCTGCTGTTGTTAGATTTTGTTTTGTTCTGTTTCAATAAGCTGAGGCTCAGAAAGTTAAGTATCTTACTCTAGGTAATACAGCTAATCATTTCTAGATACCAGATCATAACCAACTTGACCTCTTATTGGCCATCAATTTTGCAGTCAATCAGAAGTATGTTTTATTCCTGACGTGGCAACTCTGTGCTTCCATAAAGTAGATGATTACACTATCGCAAATGACCATAATGAGAATTAAATGCAATAATACTTGTAAAATGCTGAGTACAATGCCTAACATGCAGCAAATTATGAATAAATATTTGTTTTGAGAAGTTTGGCAGGACTGGTTTCACAAGATACAGATCACAAAGACCCCGCTAATCAAACAGGATGCAGTAAAGAACCAGCCAAACCCCACCAAAACCAAGATGACGATGAAAACAAGCTACCATCATCCTCACTGCTCATTACATGCCAATTATAACACATTAGCATGCTAAAAGGAACTCCCACCAGCACCACGACAGTTTAAGACTGCCACAGCAATGTCTGGAAGTTACCCTATATGGTCAGAAAGGGGGAAGAACTCTCAATTCCAGGAATTTCCCACCCAGTTCCCTAGAAAACTCATAAATAATCCACCCCATATTTAGCATATAATCAAGAAATAATCATGAATAAAACCAGCCAGCAGCCCATGAGGGCTGCTCTGCCTATGAAGTAGTCACTCATGTATCCCTTTACTTTCTTAATAAACTTGCTCACTTTACTCTACGCTTGCTTTTGAATTCTTTCTTGGGCAAAGCCAAGAATCCACATGGCCTCCTGGGCTGAATCCCAACTGTGGGGTTTGCTCTGTGATAGTTTGAAAGGTAATATAAGAGAATGCTGCTGATGGTGATAATAATTTAAATTATTTACCTAACAGTTACACTGTAATAGATATGAGTAGTTTAGAGATGATTTAAAGTATACAGGAGGATGTGCACAGGTTATATGCAAATACTACACAATTTTATCTAAATGACTTGAGCGTCTGTGGATTTTGGTATCCAAGGGGGTCCTGGAACCAATCCTCACAGATATCATGGAACTACTGTATTATTTTAAGTAATATAATTTTCACTGGTCGGGCATGGTGACTCATGCCTGTAATCCCAGAACTTTAGGAGGTCAAGGTGGGTGGATCACGTGAGGTCAGGCGTTCAAGACCAGCCTGGTCAACATGGTGAAACCCTGTCTCTACTAAAAATTAAAAAATTAGCTAGGCGTGGTGGCGCATGCCTGTAGTCCCAACTACTCAAGAGGCTGAGGCAGGAGAATTGCTTGAACCTGGGAGGTGGAGGTTGCAGTGAGCCAAGATTGTGCCACCTCACTCCAACCTAGACAACAGAGTGAGACTCCATTTCAAAAAAAAAAAAAAGAAAGAAAGAAATTTCACTAAAATGTTACATAACTATGTAAACCTAAATATCTTCCCTTTAATGCAAATATTTAATTAAAACTAAAAAGTAAGGCCGGGCACAGTGGCTCATGCCTGTAATCCCAGCACTCTGGGAGGCCAAGGTGGGTGGATCACCTGAGGTCAGGAGTTCAAGACTAGCCTGGCCAAAACAGTGAAACCCCATCTCTATTGAAAATACAAAAAAAATTAGCTGGGCGTGGTGGTGGACGTCTGCAATTCCAGCTACTTGGTAAGCTGAGGCAGGAGAATCTCTTGAACCTGGGAGGCAGAGGTTGCAGTGAGCTGAGATTGCGCTACTGCACTCCAGTCTGGGCAACAAGAGTGAAACGACATCTCAAAAACAAATTTTTTTAAGTAAGACTTAATCATGAACTTATCTATCCTTGCTATTTGTAATACTGTGATTTATAATAAGAAATATATATATATATATATGTTGGTCTTCATTCCATTTCCTGGCAGCACCTAAAACCTTTGAAACCTCTGAAGTGATGTGTCTTTTTCTATCCTAATGAGATGACTGATGGTGGGGATGGGGGCTTCAAAAATAGTCCCAGGATGAGGGCTGATTTCCTGTGCAACCAACCATGTGATTAGAAAGTTGGTACTTTCAGTCTGGGTGGGATTTTAGTCCTGGCCTCCAGGGAAAGGAGAGAGACTGAAGACTGAGCACATTATCCTGGCCAACGACTTAATCAATCATGCCTACATGATGAAGTCTCCATAAAAACCTAAAAGGACCATTCCAACAGCTTCCAGGCTGGGGAACTCATGAAGGTATAAGGAGCCTGGCATATATAACCTTCCCCTATACCTTGCTCTATGCAACTCTTACATCTGGCTGTTTCTTAGTTTTATCCTTTTAAGATATGCAAGTTATAGGCCAGTCACGGTGGCTCACGCCTATAATCCCAGTAATTTGGGAGGTCAACGTGGGCGGATCACAGGAGGTCAGGAGTTCGAGACCAGCCTGGCCAACGTGGTGAAACCCTATCTCTTCTAAAAATACAAAAATTAGCTGGGCGCGGTGGCTCAAGCCTGTAATCCCAGGACTTTGGGAGGCCGAGACGGGCGGATCACGAGGTCAGGAGATCGAGACCATCCTGGCTAACACGCTGAAACCCCGTCTCTACTAAAAATACAAAAAACTAGCCGGGCGAGGTGGCGGCGCCTGTAGTCCCAGCTACTCGGGAGGCTGAGGCAGGAGAATGGTGTGAACCCGGGAGGCAGAGCTTGCAGTGAGCTGAGATCTGGCCACTGCACTCCAGCCTGGGTGACAGAGCGAGACTCCGTCTCAAAAAAAAAAAAAATTAGCTGGGCATCATGGCACAAGCCTATAATCCCAGCTACTCGTGAGGTTGAAGCATGAAAATAGCTTGAACCCGGTAGGCGGACGTTGGAGTGAGCCAAAATCACGCCATTACACTCCAGCCTGGGCAACAAGAGTGCAACTCTGTTTCAAAAAGAAAAAAAAAAAAAAAGGAGCTGGGCGCGGTGGCTCACACCTGTAATCCCACCACTTCAGGGGGCTGAGGCGGGTGGATCACGAGGTCAGGAGATCGAGACCATCCTGGCCAACATGGTGAAACCCCGTCTCTACTAAAATACAAAAAATTATCTGGGTGTGGTGGTGCACCTGTAGTCTCAGCTACTCGGGAGGCTGAGGCAGGGGAATCGCTTGACCCTGGGAGGCAGAGGTTGCGGTGAGCCAAGATCGCACCACTGCACTCCAGCCTGGGCAACAAGAGCGAAACTCCATCTCAAAAAAAATAAGCAAGTTATAGTAAGTAAAGTGCTTTCTTGAGTCCTGTGAGCTGCTGTAGCAAATGACCAAACCCAAGAAGGAGGTTGTGGGAACTTCCAGTTCATAGTGAGGTTGGACAGAAGTGGGTAACTTGGCAGCCTACTGCATGTGATTAGCATCTAAGGGGGAACAGTTTAGTGAGACCCAACCCTTAACCTGTGGGGGGTCTACACTAACTCTAGTTAGTACCAGAATTGAACTGAACTGTAGGACATTCAACTAGTATCAGATATTGGTTAGTGCGGGAAATAATCCACACATCTCATGTAGGCAGTGAAGTGCTGAGTGACTGTATGTTGTGAGTGAGAGTAAAGAGAGGAGAAAATTTTGTTTTTCTTATACAGATTGTTTTTTCCTTTATACTGCTCTAATCAAAGAAAAGGCTTTTTTTTTCTTTTTTTGAAACAGGGTGTCTCACCCTGTCACCCAAGCTGGAGTGCAGTGGTGCAATCTCAGCTCACTGCAACCTCCACCTCCTGGATTCAAGCGATTCTCCTGCTTCAGCCTCCCGAGTAGCTGGGATTACAGGCATGTGACACCACATCCAGCTAATTTTTGTATTTTTTTTAGTGGAGACAAAGTTTTGCCATGTTGGCCAGCTGGTCTCAAACTCTTAGCCTCAAGTGATCCACCCATCTCGGCAGCCCGAAGTGCTGGGATTACAGGCGTTAGCCACCTCTCCTGGCCAAAATACTTCTTTTTGTCTAACCTAAATACCATTTGAATCCTTTTCAAAAAATGAGGAAAGGACTTGAATAGACATTTCTCCAAAGATGTACAAATGGTCAGTAAACACATGAAAAGATGCTCAACATCATCAATCATTAGGCAAAAGCGGCCGGGCGCGGTGGCTCAAGCCTGTAATCCCAGCACTTTGGGAGGCCGAGACGGGCGGATCACAAGGTCAGGAGATCGAGACCCTCCTGGCTAACACGGTGAAACCCCGTCTCTACTAAAAAAATACAAAAAAAAACTAGCCGGGCGAGGTGGCGGGCGCCTGTAGTCCCAGCTACTCCGGAGGCTGAGGCAGGAGAATAGCGTGAACCCGGGAGCGGAGCTTGCAGTGAGCTGAGATCCGGCCACTGCACTCCAGCCTGGGCGACAGAGCAAGACTCCGTCTCAAAAAAAAAAAAAAAAAAAAAAAAAAAAATCATTAGGCAAAAGCAAATTAAAACCATAATGAGGTATTATTCACACCCAGAACAGAGTATCTATTATCAAAAAACTAGAATATTTTCCAGAGAAAATGTGGAGAAATTGGGACCTTTGTGCATTGTAGGTGGGAATGTAAAATAATGCAGCTATTGTTAGTCGAATTAAGTTTGGCCTAAAGCTACCTTCGTACATATTTTAAGGTTGGCCTAAATGTTTCTCCATACTTAGCTGTAACCTAACGATGTATAAATAGACCTACTCTTGTAGCAAGTACCCAAGTCTCAGCCAATCACAGGCACCCAACTGTTCAAACCAAGTTCAAATAAGGCAAACTCTAGCTGTAACCAATCCAGCCATTTCTGGACCTCACTTCTGTTTTCTGTCTATGAATGTTATCTGACCATGAAGCAGCCCTAGAGTTGGTCTGAATCCATTCTGGTTCTGAGGGCTGGCCAATTCACAAATCATTCTTTGCTCAAATAAGCTGTTAAATTTAATTTGTGTAAAGTGTTTTAACAGTATGTATACACAATGGAATATTATTCAGCCATTAAAAAGGAAGGAAATTCTGGCATATGGTACAATATGGATAGATTCAAAAGAACAAATACCTTATGATTCCACTTATATGAGGTACCTAAAATAGTAAAAATTCAGAGACAGAAGGTAGATTAATGGTTACCAAGAGCTTGGAAGAGGGAAAATGGGAAGTTATTGTTTAATGGGTTCAGAGTTTCTGTTTAGAGATGATGACAAAGTTCTGAAAATGGAAAGTGGCAGTGGTTGCATGACATGTTGAATGTATTTAATGACAATGAAGTATACATTAAAAAGTGGTCACACCAGGCATGATGGCTCACATCTATAATCCCCATGCTTTGGGAGGCCAACGTGGGGAGGATCACTTGAGGCCAGGAGTTTAAGACCAGCTTAGGCAACACAGTGAGACCCCATCCCTACAAAAATTTTTAAAACTGGTTTGGCATGGTGGTACACACCTATAATAGTCCAGCTACTCAGGAAGCAGAGGCAGAGGGATCACTTGAGTCTAGGAGATTGAGACCACAGTGAGTTATGATCACACCACTGTACTCCAGCATAAGTAACACAGTGACATACTCTCTCAAAAAAAAAAAAAAAAAGCCGGGCGCGGTGGCTCAAGCCTGTAATCCCAGCACTTTGGGAGGCCGAGACGGGCGGATCACGAGGTCAGGAAACCGAGACCATCCTGGCTAACACGGTGAAACCCCATCTCTACTAAAAACACAAAAACTAGCCGGGCGAGGTGGCGGCCGCCTGTAGTCCCAGCTACTCCGGAGGCTGAGGCAGGAGAATGGCGTAAACTCGGGAGGCGGAGCTTGCAGTGAGCTGAGATCCGGCCACTGCACTCCAGCCCGGGCGAAAGAGCAAGACTCCGTCTCAAAAAAAAAAAAAAAAAAAAAACCAGTAGTTAAAAAAGTAAATTTATGTTCTATATATTTTATGACACTTTTTTAAAGAAAAATGTATCTAGTCCAAATTATGTGGAATATGGCAACAGACTCATCACTTATCTGAGATTTAAAATTTTAAGAGAACAAAAACTGCCAAGGATGGTGTAATTAGAGAGTATTTACTAAAAAGACTGTTTGCAAAGACACAAGCAGAGTTAACAAAAACCAACAAGAGGGCCGGGCGCGGTGGCTCAAGCCTGTAATCCCAGCACTTTGGGAGGCCGAGACGGGCGGATCACGAGGTCAGGAGATCGAGACCATCCTGGCTAATACGGTGAAACCCTGTCTCTACTTAAAAAATACCAAAAACTAGCCGGGCGACGAGGCGGGCGCCTGTAGTCCCAGCTACTCGGGAGGCTGAGGCAGGAGAATGGCGTAAATCCGGGAGGCGGAGCTTGCAGTGAGCTGAGATCCGGCCACTGCACTCCAGCCTGGGTGGCAGAGCAAGACTCCGTCTCAAAAAAAAAAAAAAAAAAAAAAAAAAACCAACAGATAGTAAAGCACTCTGAACATAAAGAGTGGGAAGACAGTGGGCCTTACTGGGCCAGGGAAGGTAATACTGGAATTACCAGAACTCAGTCAACTGTAGTTACAGCTTTGGGAAACAGCTGACAGAAGCTGTGTGGCCTTCAGCAGAGGAATACAACTATTACCACTGACAAGGAGGGAGCTAGGGAAATACACACCCAGACATCACTGTCCTCCCAACTTCTGTCTTCGCCAAACCCTACTGGATTACAAAAGAAAAAGAGCTTATGGAGCGGGCGCGGTGGCTCAAGCCTGTAATCCCAGCACTTTGGGAGGCCGAGACGGGCGGATCATGAGGTCAGGAGATCGAGACCATCCTGGCGAACACGGTGAAACCCCGTCTCTACTAAAAAAATACAAAAAACTAGCCAGGCCAGGTGGCGGGCACCTGTAGTCCCAGCTACTCGGGAGGCTGAGGCAGGAGAATGGCGTAAACCCGGGAGGCGGAGCTTGCAGTGAGCCGAGATCGCGCCACTGCACTCCACCCTGGGCGACAAAGTGAGACTCTGTCTCATAAAAAAAAAAAAAAAAAAAAAGGCCGGGCGCGGTGGCTCAAGCCTGTAATCCCAGCACTTTGGGAGGCCGAGACGGGCGGATCACGAGGTCAGGAGATCGAGACCATCCTGGCTAATACGGTGAAACCCCGTCTCTACTAAAAAATACAAAAAACTAGCCGGGCGACGAGGCGGGCGCCTGTAGTCCCAGCTACTCGGGAGGCTGAGACAGGAGAATGGTGTGAACCCGGGAGGCGGAGCTTGCAGTGAGCTGAGAGCCGGCCACTGCACTCCAGCCTGGGTGGCAGAGCAAGACTCCGTCTCAAAAAAAAAAAAAAGAGTTTATGGATGTAGCTTATAAAAGGCAACCTCTTGGAGCATAAAGCTTAGTGGAGAAGGTTAGAGGGTGAATACAGAGGGGCAAATGGAGACTATGTAGTACAACATGATACATTACTTTACCTCATATTTCTATTTTACTAGCCAAAGGAAAAACTGTAATAAATATGCTTATCAGTACAAAGAAAAACTTCCTGCTGCCACAAAAAAGTAGGCAAGTAACTGGATTAAAATCTAAGATTTTTGTTGTTTAAAAAAAAACAGGCCAGGTGTGGTTGCTCACACCTGTAATCCCAGCACTTTGGGAGGTCGAGGTGGGCAGATCACCTGAGATCAGGAGTTCGAGACCACCCTGACAAACATGGTGAAACCCCGTCTCCACCAAAAATCCAAAAATCAGCTGGGTGTGATGGTGCGTGCCTGTAATCCCAGCTACTCGGGAGGCTGAGGCAGGAGAATTGCTTGAATGAACCTGGGCAGCAGAGATTGCAGTGACTTCATCTCAAAAAAAAAAAAAAAAACTAAAAAGAGAGCCCTGCGTTAAGAAATAAGATAAAAGTGAAAAGAAAGAAAGAAAAAAACCCAGTTTTGATGAGATATATGGTCTACCCCAATACTCTCAAACACTGAAAATAACAGACTAAAGGAGTGATATACTAGAATACTAGAGCTGAAAGAGTCCTTAACATTTTTCAAAATTTCAGTATGAGAGGGAACAGTCCAGGGAGGTGATAAGCAACTCCATCACTGTCATAAAGCTCTCTGGGCACTGCAGTGTGTTCCTATAGTCTCGGCTGCTTGGGAAAATGAGGCAGATGGATCGCTTGAGGCCAGGAGTTTGAAGCTACAGTGCTACATAGTGACTGTGAATAGCCACTGCACTCCTGCCTGGGCAACACAATGAAACCTTATCTCTTAAAAACCAACCAACCAAAAAACAAACAAACAAAAAATCACAAAGCTAGATAACAGCGAAATTGGAAACTGAAACCAGATTTGGTAACTCCTTTCCTTATCGTCTTCCTATCAAACTATACTACAGAAAGAAATCTGTGTATGTGTTTAATATTGGGAAAATCAGCTAGTAAACAGGCTTAAAGAAATAAATAAAATCCCAGACTCATAAGGCTAAAATGTTTAATTTCTTATAGAACTCCAGATTTCCCACAATAACACTAGAGTCTGCCATCTATTTTCTTAACCAAAAAAAAAAAAAATGACACTTCGTGAATCTTAACACAGTACACAAAGTATTTCAGGAGCTGACCAGACTTTAATCTGAGCCTAAAGAAAACATACAGTTGAAAAGGAAATTATTAATGAGTTAGGAGCCATTTTCCTATAGAGCATGAAATTAAAACCTCTAGGCTAAAAGAGTAATGGGAGTTATGCCAAGGCTTTGACAGTCGAATTACTCTTTCAAAAGGGTGGAATATAGCTAGGTTTAGTGGCTTATGCCTATAATCCCAGAGCTTTGGTGGCTGAGGCAGAAGAATCACTTGAGGCCAGAAGTTCCTAACCACCCTGGGCAAGATAGCAAGACCCTGTCTCACAAAAAACAATTTAAAAAAACAATTAGCCAGGCAAGGTGGCACATGCATGTAGCCATAACTACTCGGAGGCTGAGGCAGGAGGACTCTTTGAGCCTAGGAGTTTGAAGCTGCAGTGAATTATGATTGCACCATTGTACTTTAGCCTGGGTGACAGAGTGAGACTCTGTCTCAAAAAAAAAAGTTGGGATATATATGAAGAATGCATACTCCACTGGTGAAGACGACGCAAAATTCACTTCCTAAAATGCATACGAATTACATACAAAGAATAAAAAAGAGAGAGAGAAAAGATGCAGTATCTATAAGACAAAATCTATAATATAAAGAAAAACTAGAAATATTAAAGATTAAAAGTAATTATAAAAATAAAAGCAAGTTGTTTAAATGACCTCTTTTTCAGAAAAAAATATTAACATCAAACTTTTTTTTTTTTTTTTTTTTTGAGACGGAGTCTCGCTCTGTCGCCCGACTGGAGTGCAGTGGCCAGATCTCAGCTCACTGCAAGCTCTGCCTCCTGGGTTTACGCCATTCTCCTGCCTCAGCCTCCCGAGTAGCTGGGACTACAGGCGCCAGCCACCTCGCCCGGCTAGTTTTTGTATTTTTAGTAGAGACGGGGTTTCAGCGTATTAGCCAGGATGGTCTCGATCTCCTGACCTCGTGATCCGCCCGTCTCGGCCTCCCAAAGTGCTGGGATTACAGGCTTGAGCCACCGCGCCCGGCCCACATCAAACTTTTATAGCTTATTTTAAAACTTTCAAACACGCAGGAAATTTCAAAGACTACTATTATGAACACCATATGTGCATTACTTAAATTCAGCAATTAACATTTCGATATACTTGCTTCATCCATTTATCTATATAGCTATTCAACAAACTATTTTCTATGTTGAGTCATTTCAAAGTAAATTACAGACATCATTAGGAGAAACATTTTACCTCTAATTTTTTTTTTTTTTTTTTTTAAGAGACAGGTTTTGCTCTGTCACCCAGGCTGTAGTGCAGTGGCATGCTCATAGCACACTGCAGCCTCAAAAGCCTAGGTTTAAGTAGTCCTTCTGCCTTAGCCTCCCAAGTGGCTAGGAACTACAGGGATGTGACAACACGGCTGGCTAATTTTTTTTTTATTTTTTGTAGAGCCGAGGTCCCACTATGTCGTCCAGGCTGGTCTCCAACTCCCGGCCTCAACTGATCCTCCCACCTCAGCTTCCTAAAGCTCTGGGATTATGAGTGTGAGCCACCACACCTGGCTGTACCCTATATTCTCCTACACAACTACAATATTTTCTCCTACATAACTACATTATCAAATTTATTCAAATTAATAATTACCTAGTATCTTCCAATACTAGAACACATAGAAACTTCCCCAAAATTTACAGCTGATTTTTCAAACAAGGATCCATACAAACATGACACATTATCTTGGTTTTCTCTAGACAGTCTCTCTTAATCTGGAAGAGTTCTTCACACACAACCTTTTTCTCCCCTTACAACTTTAGTTTTTGCTGTGTTAAAATACACCTAATAGGCTGGGCGCAGTGGTTCACGCCTGTAATCCCAGCACTTTGGGAGGCTGAGGCGGGGGGATCACCTGAGGTCAGGTGTTCAAGACCAGCCAGGCCAACATGGCAAAACCCCTTCTCAACTAAAAATACAAAAAAAGTAGCTAGGCGTGGTGGCGGGCGCCTGTCCCGGCTATTTGGGAGGCTGAGGCAGGAGAATCGCTTGAACCAGGAGGTAGAGGTTGCAGTGACCCGAGATTGTGCCATTGCACTCCAGCCTGGGCAACAAGAGCAACACTCTGTCCCCCCCAAAAACAACAACAACAACAACAACAACAAAAAACACATAATATAAAATGTACCCATACTCATTCAAATGGCTATTAATTAAATTAAAAAAAAAAACAGAAAACAAGTGTTGACAAGGATGTGTAGAAACTGAAACCCTTGTACACTGCTGATAGGAATATAAAATAGTGCAGGCACGGCCGGGCGCGGTGGCTCAAGCCTGTAATCCCAGCAGTTTGGGAGGCCAAGACGGGCAGATCACGAGGTCAGGAGATCGAGACCACCCTAGTTAACGTGGTGAAACCCCGTCTCTACTAAAAAAATACAAAAAAACCAACCGGGCGTGGCGGCGGGTGCCTGTAGTCCCAGCTACTCAGGAGGCTGAGGCAGGAGAATGGCGTGAACCCAGGAGGCGGAGCTTGCAGTGAGCTGAGATCCGGCCACTGCACTCCAGCCTGGGCGACAGAGCGAGACCCCGTCTCAAAAAAAAAAATAGTGCAGGCACTACAGAAAAAGTATGGCAGCTCCTCAAAAAATTAAACATAGAATTACCATATGATCCAGCAATTCCACTTCTTGGTATATTTCCAAAGGAATTGAAAGGAGGGACCTGAATAGATATTTGTACAGCCATGCTCAAAGCAGCACTGTGCACAACAGCCAAATGGCGGAAGCAACCCAAGTGTCCACTGATGGATGAATGGATAAGTAAAATGTGACACATACATACAAGGAATATTATTCAGCCTTTTTTTTCTTAATTATGGCAAGATTTCATCATGTCATTTCACCTTCAAAAGGAAGGAAATTCTAGCATATGCTACAACATAGATGAACCTGAAGGATACTATGCTAAGAGAAACAAACCAATCAAAAAAAAGACAAATACTTTGTGATTTCACTTATATGAAGCACCTAGCATAGTCAAATCATAGAGACAGAAACTACAATGATGGATGCCAGAGGTTTCAGGGAGAGGGAAATGAGGAATGAGCCTTTAATGAGTATGGAGTTTCAGTTTGGGAAGTAGTTTTGGAAATGAATGCTAGTGATGGTTGCATAACAATGTGAATGTACTTAATGCCACTGTACACTTAAAAATTATTAAAATGGCAAATCTTTAAGCTGTGCTAAAATATACATAACAGAAAACTGACCACTTTTAAGCATACAATTCAGTGGCATATACACTCACCATGTTGTACAACCATAGCACAACCCTAATTTCTGAAGAGAAAAGGGCAAATATATTGCAGCATTTTTCACATTGTGGATTTGTCTGATGGCTTCCTTGTGGTGTGGTTTTGTTTCTTTGTGTTTTTTTGAGACGGAGTCTCACTCTGTTGCCCAGGCTAGAGTGCAGTGGCATGATCTTGGCTCATTGCAACCTCTGCCTCCTGGGCTCAAGTGATACTTGTGTCTCAGCTTCCCCAGTAATTGGGATTACAGTCACGTGCCACCAAGCCCAGCTAATTTTTGTGTTTTTAGTAGAGACAGGGTTTCACCACTTTGGCCAGGCTGGTCTTGAACTCCTAAACTCAAGCAATCTTCACTCCTTGGCCTCCCAAAGTGCTGGGATTACAGGTGTGAACAACAGCACCACAGCACACTTGTGGTGTGGTATTAAATCTTTCTCTATTCCTCTTTTTTTCCTGTAAACGGAAAGTTACATCTAAAAGTTGGATCACTAAGTATTTTTGGCAAGAATTCTACATAGATTATTTTGTATATTTCATGAGTCTTGACTTAGGCTTTTTTCTCTGATGTCTAATCTGTCATTAATCCCATTAAATGTATTTTGCATCTCAGACATTATAGTTTCCATCTCCGAAAGTTCCGTTTGAGTCTTTTCATACCTTTCATGTCTCTATTTAACATGTTCAATCTTGGCTGGGCGTGGTGGCTCACATCTGTAATCCCAGCACTTTGGGAGGATGAGGCGGGCGGATCACAAGGTCAGGAGATCAAGACCATCCTGGTTAACACAGTGAAACCCCGTCTCTACTAAAACTACAAAAAATCAGCTGGGTGTGGCAGCATGCACCTGTAGTCCCAGCTACTTGGGAAGATGAGGCAGGAGAATGGCATGAACCCAGAAGGCAGAGCTTGCAGTGAGCCGAGACTGCGCTACTGCACTCCAGCCTGGGCAAGAGAGCAAGACTCCGTCAAAAAAAAAAAAAAAAAGTTCAATCTTTATTCTAGTTTCCTGAGCATATGGAATATGCTAACTGTTTTAAATCCCTCTTTACTAATTCTATCATCTGTGTCACTTCTGTTTTGGTTTCTAATTTTTTTTCTCATCAGTATGAGTCACATTTTCCTACTTCTTTGCATGCCTAGTAATTTCTGACTGGATGCCAGACATTGTGAATTTTACCTTGTGTGCTTTCTCGTATCCCTATAACTATTTTTGAGCTTTATTCTGGACCATGATTAAATTAGTAGGGAACAGTTTGGGCCCTTTCAGGTCTTGCTTTTAAGCTTTGTCAGGCTGGGCTGGAGAAGTATTTAGTTCAAGGCTAATTTACCCACTATTAGGGCAAAACCCTTAATAGACTCTACATAGAAACCCCATCTCTACTAAAAATACAAAATTAGCCGAGTGTGGTGGTGCGCGCCTGTAATCCCAGCTACTTGGGAGGCTGATGCAGGAGAATCGCTTGAACCTGGGAGGCAGAGGTTGTGGTGAGCCAAGATTGCGCTATTGCACTCCAGCCTAGGCAACAAGAGCGAAACTCCATCTCAAAAAAAAAAAAAAAGAGAGAGAGTCTACACAATGACCTGTAAGATGGTTTCCACTCTGGTTGGTGGGAAAAAAAAAAAAAACACCACTATTCCTAATTCAGCAAGTATTGTTTTACCTGATCTTTTCAAGTGATTACCTTCCTGGCCTCAGAAAGTTTTCTCACATATATATCCACTGATCAGTTCTCAGCAGAATACTTGAGAGGGATCCTCTGCAGTTCTCTGAAGTTCTCCCTCTCTGCAGCTATCTCCAGTTTTCTGCCCTGAGAACTCCAGATGCTTTGGCCTCCCCAGACTCCCTCAATTAAGGGAAACTATTGTGCTCTGCCTGGGTTCCCTGTCCCTGTTGTGCGGCTGGAAAACTGTCTAGGCAGCAAGCCAGAGCAATCATAGACCTCATCTCATTTCTTTCCTATCTTTCAGGGATTACTCTCCTTGGCTGCACAATGCTCAAAATCTAGACAACCACTGTTTTACACATTTTTGTCTGCTTTTTTAGCTGTTTCAGGCAGGAAGGTAAGCCTAGTCCCTGTTACTACTACTTCACCAGAAACAGAAGACCAATTTTTTTTGTCCCTTTTATTCATCTCTCTCTGAATTATTTTAAGGTAACTCAAATATTGTATCATTCCACTGCTATACATTTTGTTATGTCTCTCCAAAAATATGGATTTTTGACATAATGATGTCAGTTATACTCAACCAATTTAACCATTCCTAAGTATGATCTAACACCAGTCCATACTCTAATTTCCTCAATTAAAAAAAAATTGAACAACTGATAGTTTAAACTCTTTTTAATGCTAACATTTAACAGACACTACTCTGTGAGGGGTACTATGCTAAGTACCTGATATCCATTACCTTATTTAGTCCTCAGTAACCCTTTGGGGTAATTATTATTATTACTCCCATTTCACTGATAAGAACACCAAAGCTTGCTGGGCATGGGGGCTGACACCTGTAATCCCAGAACCTTGGGAGGCTGAGGCGGCAGGGTCACTTAAGGCCAGGAGTTTGAAACCAGCCTGTGCAACATATTAAGACCGAGTCTCTACAAAAAAGTTAACAATTAGTCAAGTGTGGTGGCACAAACCTATAGTCCTAGCTACTCAGGAGGCTGAGGTGTAAGGACTGCTTGAGCCCAGGAGTTTGAAGATGCAGTAAACGGTGGTCACACCACTACACTCCAGCCTGGGTGACAGTGCGAGACCCCAACTCAAAACAACAAAAAACCAGCAAAGCTCGAAGCTGTTAAAAAGTTTGCCTAGGCTGGCCGCAGTGGCTCACACCCGTAATCCTAGCACTTTGAGAGGCTGGGGCAGGCAGAGCACTTGAGGTCAGGAGTTAAGAGACCGGCCTGGCCAACACGGTAAAACCCCGTCTCTACTAAAAATACAAAAATTAGCCAGGAGTGGTGGCGCATGTCTGTAATCCCAGCTACTAGGGAGGCTGACGCAGGAGAATGGCTTAAGTCCAGGAGACAGAGGCTGCAGTGAGCTGAGATCACACCACTTGCACTCCAGCCTGGTCAGCAGAGCCAGACTCCATCTCCAAAATAAAAAACACAACTACCAGTTTGCCTTAGGTTATAGCATGGCAGAGGCAGGTTTCTCTGATCACAAACACTCTATTTTCTAAAAATAATTGTGTATCTTTATTATTTTTTTGAAAAGAAGTCTCATTATGTGGCCCAGGCTGGTCTTGAATTCCTGGGGTCAAGCAATCCTCCCACCTCAGCCTCCAAAATAGCTGACATTACAGGTGTGTGCCACTGCCCTGGCTCCCAAGGGAATTGCACTTAACCATTATGCTTCAGTACCATCTCAGGACTTATTAGCATAGAATGTCAGACAATATCAATGCTTACATTGAAAATCAAATTCTAAGATTGCTTAATTTAAATGCTATTGCAGGTCAAAGACCTGAAAAAAATTATAATGCTACTTTATTTGAAATATATTACAATAAAATCTGCTTAAAATTTAAAAAAATCCAACTTTCAAATCTAAAAGTGAATTTTAATTGAAAAAGCACAACTTGGTTGAAATGAAATTAACTATCATCTCTAACTAGAGAATGCAGATTCGTTTAATTATAATGTGCTACCACAGCTCTTGTCAAGTAGAACAGGTTGCGATGCCAGAAATATTTTGTATCTGTGCTGTTCAATACAATAGCCACTAGCCATATGTGAGTACTGGGCATCTGAAATATGTCTAGTAAAACTAAGAGAAACTGAATTTTTTATTTTCTTTATTTTTAATGAGCTTAAATTTAAATTGTAATTATCTGTTCATCTGTCCGTTTTCCCCACTAGGCTGTAAGGTCCTTGAAGAACAGAACATATTTTCATCTCTCCTTTCAATGTCTTGATACATATTAGAAACCTGTTTGTTGATATGTTGTAGAATATGTGGATGGAATTTTCTAGATGTGTCCAGGTAAATTCTCTAAATATATCAGACTGATAAAGGTTACAAAGTACAGACTTACTTTGTTGGATTATATCCTTTGTCTATTCTGACTTTTAAAAAAGATGAAATATCAGCCATGCCCGGTGGCTCATGCCTATAATCCCAGCTCTTTGGGAGGCTGAGGCAGGCAGATCACAAGGTCAGGAGATCGAGATCATCCTGGCTAACATGGTGAAACCCCGTCTCTACTAAAAATACAAAAAAATTAGCTGGGCGTGGTCGCACGCACCTGTAGTCCCAGCTACTCAGGAAGCTGAGGCAGGAGAATGGTGTGAACCCGGGAGGCGGAGTTTGCAGTGAGCTGAGATTGCGCCACTGCACTCCAGCCTGGGCAACAGAGCAAGACTCCGTCTCGAAACAATAAATAAATAAAACAGATGATATATCTTATTTACTCATTTATTCACCAAACATGCTCTGAGCTTATACATTTGACAAAGACTCTGTTGTGTACTCGGTATACGATGATGAATAAGACCCAGTTTCTGGCATCAAGAATCACTCAATGTAATAGACAATACATACAATTGCTCCACAAAGTAAGAAGACTACTTTAAACAGATAAAGTAAATTATGAGAACCAACAAGGAAAATAACCACCCAAGGGTAGAGGGAGGTTCTACATACTGAACAACAATTCATTAATCTAGTTGAACGATGAACAGCAGCTCATCAATTGGGAGATGGCAAAATGGTGGAGAGGCATTCCAAGTACAACAAATAGCCTATGTAAAGGCATAAAGACACAAAAAGACATGGCAAACAGGGGGAGCAAAAAGTGTCTCATTCTGACTAGAACATGGGAAAACGAGTAAAAAGGGGAGGAGGATAAATTAGAGCTAGATTCTAATACTCTTTTGTGCCATATTACAGTGCTGACCCAATCTTATTAGGATGGTAGGCAAAGTATTCATGTTTACTTTTTTTAAAAAAAGGAAAAAAACAGCTTGCTAATTCCCATACTCAAAGAACAAACTTTAAAAAGCAAAATATAAATTATAATTTTTGCTTATAACAGACACCAAATCCAAATTAACTGTCCAAGCAAGGTTATTAGAATAGGCACTTTAAGATTTTGTTGCTTTTGAGATGGAGTCTCACTCTGTCGCCCAGGCTGGTATACAGTGGTGCCATCTTGGTTCACCGCAACCTCTGCCTCCTGGGTTCAGGCAATTCTCATGCCTCAGCCTCCCAAGTAGCTGGGATTACAGGAGTGTGCCACCACGTCTGGCTAATTTTTTGTATTTTTAGTAGAGACAAGGTTTCACCATGTTGCTCAGGCTGGATTCGAACTCCTGACCTCAAGTTATTCTCCTGCCTCAGCCTCCCAAAGTACTGGGATTACAGGCATGAGCCACTGCACCTGGCCAAGCACTTCAAGTTTTAAATAAGCAACATTAGATCACTTTGAAGAGAAATGCAAGCACTATTTGTATACTTAACTGATGGGATATCTTTCTCAAATACTATACTAAAGTTTCAATTTTCTCATAGTAAAACCCATCTTGAACTTAGTATTAGTCTAGGAACATTCATGATCTGCAAAAAATTGATCACCCTGTTAGTTTGGGGAAAAAAAGATGAGTCTACTTCTAGCCATTTCTTGCCTCATAAACAGAACTAAAACACCTCTCCCACGATGTGGCAATATTTAACTTTTCAATGCCAGGTTATTAATTATATTTAATGTCAATCACTTCTCATGGTTGTACAATTCCACAGCTACCTTTTTTTTTTATTTTTTCAACTAACATTCTGTTATCTGTTTTACCCACAGGTATCTTATTTACAGGTATCCACTCTATCGTGCTCTTAAAGCAAGACTGGCCAGGCATGGTGGCTCATGTCTGTAAGCCCCATATTTTGGGAGGCCAAGGCAGGCGGAATGCTTGAGCCCAGGAGATTGAGACCAGCCTAGGCAACATAGTGAGACCCCGTTTCTACCGGAAAAAATTGTTTTAACGATGAACCATCAGAATAAGGCATAAAGATACAAAACTAGTGTTAACTGTAGTTTTAAAGTTAACACCCAGTAACAGCAATTAGTTATAATTATGGTAATTTATTTTACATACCATGTTCAAAATAAAGTGGTTTTGGATGGGTGCAGTGGCTCACACCTGTAATCCCAGCACTTTGGCTGGCAGATCACCTGAGGTCAGGAATTTCAGACCAGCCTGGCCAATATGGTGAAACCCCATCTCTACTTAAAATACAAAAAAAAAAAATAGCCGCTGTGGTGGCAGGCACCTGTAATCCCAGCTACTCGGGAGGCTGAGGCAGGAGAACTGCTTGAACCCAAGAGGCAAAGGTCACAGTGAGCCAAGAGCGCAACATTGCACTCCAGCCTGGGCGACAAGTGTAAAACTCCATCTCAAAAAATAATAATAATTAAAAAAAATTAAGTGGTTTCTATACTAACAGTTTAAACATAAAATAATGAAAAGAACCAAGCATTTAATCATATCCACAACATGTATTTAAATATTCAAAACATTTTTATTATGTATTAACTGCAGTTACTAATCAAGTTCACCCACGGTAATAAAAATATCAAGAATTTATTTTAACAAGCTGGCCAATACATAATATATTTAAAGTTATAAAACCTGAATATTCCAGACCAAAGGTACTAAACATGTAATAACAGTACAGATACACACACTGGAAGAGTTTAAATTTTTTCAAATTCTTTAAGTTATTATAATAATAAGCATTAAAAACAGAAAAAAATCAACATGTAAACTGTAAATACAATTTTTTATATTGCAAAAGGAAGCCAACTTCTCTTTTTTATTTATTTATTTATTTTTTGAGCCAGAGTCTTGCTCTGTCGCCCAGGCTGGAGTGCAGTGGCATGATCTCTGCTCACTGCAAGCTCCGCCTCCTGGGTTCAGGGCATTCTCCTGCCTCAGCCTCCCCGGAGTAGCTGGGACTACAGGCGCTCGCCATGATGCCCAGCTAATTTTTTGTATTTTTTTTTTTTTTTCTTTTTAGTAGAGATGGGGTTTCACCATGTTAGTCAGGATGGTCTCAATCTTCTGACCTCATGATCTGCCCACCTCGGCCTCCCAAAGTGCTGGGATTACAGGCATGAGCCACCGCGCCCGGCCCCAAGCTCTCTTAATTAAAAAAAAAAACTCCGGCCGGGCGCGGTGGCTCAAGCCTGTAATCCCAGCACTTTGGGAGGCCGAGACGGGCGGATCACGAGGTCAGGGGATCGAGACCATCCTGGCTAACACGGTGAAACTCCGTCTCTACTAAAAATACAAAAAAAAATTAGCCGGGCGAGGTGGCGGGCGCCTGTAGTCCCAGCTACTTGGGAGGCTGAGGCAGGAGAATGGCGTGAACCCGGGAGGCGGAGCTTGCAGTGAGCTGAGATCCGGCCACTGCACTCCAGCCTGGGCGGCAGAGCCAGACTCCGTCTCAAAAAAAAAAAAAAAAAAACTCCACGAAAATTATTTTAGTGAATATCTGTTGTTTTTGCCTGTCTAGCAACCAATCTCTCTTCTCCAGAAAGTATCACCTCAATTTTTCTTTAGGAACTGTCACCCACCCTTAATTCAAATGGTTTCAAACTATATCCCTCTCCTTCCCACTCCAGGATGGGGACAAACTCCAAGCCTAGCCACACAAAACATTCCATCACTCTGGCCACAGGGACTGCCTCTCTAAGATGGGCAAAGACCCAAGTCAGGTCAATGAAACTACCATACGGTGGTGTGCTGGAACTGCGGAGAAAGGGAAGTTCTCTTTCTTCTTGGGTTTCTGAGGTTGAAGGAAGTAAGCCTAGTGCTGGTATTACAATCTTTCCCAGGGAATCAGACTCCAGAGCCTTAATTACTTTTCCACACTGAATCCCAAATATGCAAAGGGAACTAGGGGTTACCTGGTAGTAAGAGAAAAGATAAATTAGGACTTTGACTTTCAATATTGTATTTTTCATAATGTTTCCATTTTTCAAAAATAAGCATATTACTTTTGTAATAGGAAATTTAAAACATTTAAAAATATTGCCCATGTTTTCTTCTCAAATATGCTCACATATTCATATTTCAATATCTTAAAAGTATTAACAATTTTCTCATAATTTACCAAAGCACATAGAATATCCATCTAAAAACAATCACCTGCCGGGCGCGGTGGCTCAAGCCTGTAATCCCAGCACTTTGGAGGCCGAGACGGGCGGATCATGAGGTCAGGAGATCGAGACCATCCTGGCTAACACAGTGAAACCCCGTCTCTACTAAAAATACAAAAACTAGCCGGGCGAGGTGGCGGGCGCCTGTAGTCCCAGCTCCTCGGAGGCTGAGGCAGGAGAATGGCGTAAACCCGGGAGGCGGAGCTTGCAGTGAGCTGAGATCCGGCCACTGCACTCCAGTCCGGGCAACAGAGCGAGACTCCGCCTCAAAAAAAAAAAATAAAATAAAAAAAAAATAAAAACAATCACCTTCTTCTTCTGGCACAAAATAAAGCTATTACAATATTTTCATTTTTAAATTATGAGTGGGAGGCCAGGTACAATGGCTCACACCTCTAACCCCAGCACTTGGGGAGGCTGAGGCAGGCGGATCACTTGAGTTCATGGGTTCGAGACCAGCCTAGCTAACATAGTAAAATCCCATCTCTATTAAAAATACAAAACTGAACCAGGCATCGTGGCCTACTCTTGTAATCCCAGCTACTCGGAAGGCTGAGGCAGGAGAATCGCTTGAACCCAGGAGACAGAGGTTGCAGTGAGCCGAAATCACAACATTGCATTGTAGCCTGGGGACCAAGAGTGAAACTTTGTTAAAAAGACAAGAAAGACAGAGCGAGACTCCATTTCCAAAAAAAAAAAAAAAGACAAGAAAAGAAAAGGGAAGGGGAGAGGAGGGAGAAAGGGAGAAAAGAGAAAAGAAAGAAAAGAAAAGAAAAGGAAAATATGAGTGGAAAAAACAGTTTGAGTAAACCTTTTTTAAAAAAACTGGTTCTTGTGGCTAGGCATGGTGGCTTGTACGTATAATCCCAGCACTTTGCAAGGCCAAGGCGGGAGGATCACTTGAGTCTGGGAGTTCAAGACTAGCCTGGGCAGGCCGGGTGTGGTGGCTCAGGCCTGTAATCCCAGCACTTTGGGAGGCCAAGGCAGGTGGATCACCTGAGGTCAGGAGTTCGAGACTAGCCTGGCCATCATGTAAAATCCCATCTCTACTAAAAATACAAAAAATTAGCCAGATGTGGTGCCTCGCCTGCAGTCCCAGCTACTTGGGAGGCTGAGGCAGAAGAATTGCTTGAACCCAGGAGGCGAAGGTTGCAGTGAGCCGAGATCACACCACTGCATTCCAGCCTGGGCAACAGTGTGAGACTCCTTTCCCACTCCCCAACAAAAGGACAAGCCTTGGCAAAATGGCTGAACCCATCTCTATTTAATTAATTAGTGAATTAATTAAAAACTGGTTCTCATTTTTAAAGGGATAAACAATTGTATACGGAAAAAATGGTTAATGTTCAGCACGTGCTGCAGCCATTGTAAAAATGGCTCAAGAGATAAAGCTAACTTTAAAGATTGAAAGTGGCAAAATTGGGTTTAAAAAAGCTTTATCAATTATATTAGTCCTATAACTCTGAATAGCATAAGATCTGAAGGAGTTGGTCAGTTAAATATTTCAATTATAATTATTTTGCATAATACTGCATTATGGAAAAATTTCATATCGTTTTATTCTTTTGTTGTTGCTGTTTTAAGAGACAGGGTATCGCTCTGTTGCCCAAGCTGGAGTAAAATGGTATGATCACTGCTCACTGCACCCTCAACCTCGAGGGCTCAAGCCATCCTCCTGTCTCAGCCTCCCAAGTAGCCAGGACTACAGGCATGCACCTAGCTAATTTTTGTGTTTTGTAGAGATGGTCTTGCCATGTTGCCCAGGCTGGTCTCAAACTCCTGGATTCAAGGGATCCACCTGGCCTCCCAAAGCGCTGGGATTATGGGCCTGAGACACCACACCCAGCCTGTTTTATTCTTAAATACAGGAAAGTTAGTCTCGAGATTCACTTCTTAGGAATGTAAACAATCTACCGAATATAGTAAATATAAAGGAAGACAGCAATAAACACTTTTGTTCTCTTCCATTTACTAGCTTTTATTAGTTTCTATCATTCTTTCCCTTTCTCCCCAGGCACACAAGCCACTCCAGAATATTCACTTTTTGTTAATATTATGTTTTACGACTCTCAGTAAGGGCACTTAGAAGATGTCAGGGACACTTGCTTGATACATTAGGTAGCCAGAGTGATGCTCTTACGTGGAAGAGACAATCAGAGACATACCAACGGTGGGGACAAAGAGTAGCTGGAGGCAAAAGCTACCTTCTTACAGAAAAGTGGCAATGAGTACTAAAGTTTTTAGGATAAGGCAACATTCAAAAAGCTCGTTACCTTGTCCACACCAGAAACACAGTAGGTGGGTCATTCTGGCCAACACCTTTGTCTCAAGATGCTGACGTTTATTATTGTCATATGGTCCAATGAAACCTAAACTCTCCTACAGCTATCAACACCGAACTTGTTTCACCTAATGAAATGCAAACTCCTTTCTTAATACTGCTAGATCACTTCCCCACGTGCCCAAAAGGGATGTTTTAATATAAACAAAGGCACATCAAAAAAGCCAGCCAAATAAGTGCGATAGAAACATTTACTGGTAAATAGGAAGAAAACTGGCGTTTCTAAGGTACCACAGGGAGAATAAAATATTTTACTCTAGTCCCTTAGCTATAAGATATGTATTATACTTATATTTACTAATGGCCACTGTATTTTTTAAGGCATGGTAAAGGGAAGGTAAATAAACCATCAACCATACGATCACAGAGAAGGCAACTTAAAGAACAGTTTGTTTTCAACTCTTCCCCCAACATTCACACAGAGTCAATAAAATCTAGCTCTTTCTCAAAACAGTCTATGGTCGGCCAGAATGGGACGGTGAAAAGAAAACAGGGAGAACGTAATGAAAATGGGAAGGCGCTGGAAAAGATTAAAAACTGAACAGTCCGAGTAACCTGCACTTTGCATTGCTCCTTTGAGTCCTCACAGATTTTCCACTTACTTCGATTCAGTGGTTAATATTTCTCCGTATTAGAAATCCATCTGTGAACTCCCGCACCCACTTCCAACCACATCCACAAATTCCAAGAGAGCTGGTCAAGGCTACTGGAGTGTCCCACTCGCCCGTGAGGAGGGGGGCGTCGGCGCCAAGTTGGGAAGCCGGCACTGGGAGAAGTTCTCCCGGGACGGGAAAAGGGACGGGTTGGGGTGAAGAAAAGTGGAGGACGGGAGGCAAGCAGGACTACGGACTCCTCTCAGCACCAAAAGCTGAGCGCATCAGGGAGACACAGGTATCCCGCCAGACCCGAGAAGTAGCCGGATGCCCGGGACGGACAAACGGCCAGCCTCGGAGCCCAGTTCCCTAAGGCTGTCTCGCCTACCCCCTTCCCCTTCGCCTTCCCTAAATTGCTGTCTCCTCATACCCTCCAGAGTCCGACACTCACGCGTCCAAGCACGAGCTCCAGCAGCTCCTCGGTCAAAGTCGCCCACCTCTGACAGCCATAGAGATGAAACAGCGGAGACAAACCTCCACCTCCTCCGCCCACCCTCACGTGACTCTCCTAGCCGCTGGGCCTGTCGGGATCTTGGCGACAGGCGTGTGGGAGGGGCACAGAGGAAAAGGAACGGAGAGGGGCGGGGAAATCAACGCGCCACGCCCCAGCCTCGGACCCCGCCCTAGCCCGGTCACTCCCCCTTACCCGGCTCGCGTTTAGGCGGGAAAGCTGGAGAGCGCCCAGTAGCTGTCAGGCATTTCTTCTGTTTTTTTTCCCCTCCACAAGGGTCATAGGAATCTGTTGAGAAATTTATTGTGGCTCATGACACCTCCTCGGTACCCGTTTTCGTGTTGGCTAAGCAAAAAGGAGTTCGTGAAAAGAAAACTGGACCACCGTGAATTGGAAATTGTTTCTTTCCAACTCTGTTTCGTTTTATCAGAGATAAAATTTTATCAGAGTTAAATGTTCCTGTTTCATAACCTTGAGCCTTTTTTGGATTTAGAAACTCTCACCACTTCCTCTACTGGATGGGTTTTTCAGTTGTTTTATTTGCAGACTAATATTATTGCAGAGTTTATAGTCTCTAAGCCACTAAAAAAAGTTTTCCCTTGAAGAAGATTTTTTGTTTTTGTTTTTGTTTTTGAGATAGAGTTTCACTTTTGATGCCCAGGCTGGAGGGCAATGGAGCGATCTCAGTTCACTGCAACCTCCGCCTCCCAGGTTCAAGTGATTCTCCTGCCTCAGCCTCCTGAGTAGCTGGGATTACAGGCATGCGCCACCACACCCAGCTAATTTGTATTTTTAGTAGAGACTGGGTTTCTCCATGTTGGTCAGGGTGGTCTCGAACGCCCGACCTCCGGTGATCCGCCCACCTCGGCCTCCCAAAGTGCGAGGATTACAGGCGTGAGCCACTGCGCCCGGCTGAAGAAGGTGTTTTTATCAGAAAAATGGGATGGGAAAGGATCCTCACCCCTGCTGTGGAAATAGAATGGAAATAGGACTATAATACCAGAGAGTGTGTTTGGTTTTTTTTGGGTGGGGGTAGGGGGTGGGTTGGTTGGTTGTCGTTTGTTTAGAGACGGAGTCTCACACTGTGGCCCAGGCTGGAGTGCAGTGATGCGATCTCAGCTCACTGCAACCTCCTCCTCCCAGGTTCAAGTGATTCTTCTGCCTCAGCCTCCCGAGTAGCTGGGATTACAGGCGCACCCCGCCACGCCCGGCTAATTTTTGTATTTTTAGTAGAGACGGGGTTTCACCATGTTGGCCAGGCTGGTCTTGAACTCCTGACCTCAGGCGATCCTTGCGTCTCGGCTTCCCAAAGTGCTGGGATTACAAGTGCGAGCCACCGCGCCAGTCCCAGAGAACTTTCAAACAATATTTGTTTTTCAAGAATTAACGTAGCAGAGCTATGGAAAAGGGAACAACTATAGAAACAAAGCCAACAAAACCATCTCTGAGGTAAATTGTGAAGTAAGCAGTATCAACTCTGTATTCTCCATTTCTTCTCAGACCCAACTAACCAAAGTACAATAAATGATAGTGTTCATGGCGCTGTGCTGGAGCTTTACATACAACTCAGTGTTTGTCTACACCACTCTAGGATGGATACTGTTTTATTCATTTGCAGGTAGGGAAGCCAGCTGACACTCCTAGGTAATGCAGTACGTGCAGTAGTAGGACATAGACCTGACCTGAGGGCCTCTGAGGCTTCCACTCTTAAATGATGTAATTCAGGCCCGGCGCCGGGGCTCTCGCCTGTAATCCCAGCACTTGGAAGGCGGAGGCGGATGGATCACGAGGTCACGAGATCTAGACCATCCTGGCTGACACAGTGAAACCCTGTCTCTACTAAAAATACAAAAAATAAGTCGGGTGTGGTGGCGGGCGCCTGCAGTCCTAGCTACTCAGGAGACTGAGGCAGGAGACTCGCTTGAACCCGGGAGACGGAGGTTGCAGTGAGACAAGATCGTGCCACTGCACTCCAGCCTGGGTGACAGAGCAAGATTCTGTCTCAAAAAAAAAAAAATGTACTTTAGTCCGTTGTCCTCTGACCTGCCTTGCCACAGGAGTTAGGAATCATTGCTAATTTGCTTGCCAAGCTATCAAAATGTACCTTTTCTGTCGTGTCTCTTCCCATTTAGACACTGTTCTCTGTTAAGTGAGAAATCTGATAAAGAAATTATTCCCCCCGCCCCTGGTTTTTTGTTTTATGTTTTTTGTTTTATTTTTTTTTTTTTTTTTTTTTTTTTTTTTTGAGACGGAGTCTCGCTCTGTCACCCAAGCTGGAGTGCAGTGGCCAGATCTCAGCTCACTGCAAGCTCCGCCTCCCGGGTTCACGCCATTCTCCTCCCTCAGCCTCCCGAGTAGCTGGGACTACAGGCGCCCACCACCTCGCCCGGCTAGTTTTTTGTAGTTTTTAGTAGAGACGGGGTTTCACCGTGTTAGCCAGGATGGTCTCGATCTCCTGACCTTGTGATCCGCCCGCCTCGGCCTCCCAAAGTGCTGGGATTACAGGCTTGAGCCACCGCGCCCGGCCTGTTTTTTGTTTTATTGAGACGAGGTCCCTGTCACCCGGGCTGGAGTGCAGGTGGAGTGATGTCAGCTCATTGCAGCCTCTGCCTCCTGGGTTCAAGCGATTCTCCCACCTCAGCCTCCTGGTACTACAGGTGGGCACTAACATGCCTGGCTAATTTTTAAATTTTTGTAGAGATGGGGTCTTGCTATATTGCCCAGGTTGTTCGCAATTTTCCCGCCTTAGGCTCCCAAAGTGCTGAGATTACAGGTGTGAGCCACTGTGCCCAGTCTTCCTTAAATATTAATAGAAACTTAACTTGATATCCTTCTCAAGCAGCATATCCATTATCTCTGATGATGAGAATTTCAAGTTGTGTCATAAACTACTATGGAATACTTTGGAGGTTCATAGAGCTTCAATAGTAGCTAAGTCAACTGTTTCTCAGAACAAGGAAAAAGGAAAGTTAAATCATCCATACACATTAAACAAAAATCAATTTTTAAGAATTGCTGGTGGAGCACAGTGGCTCATGCCTGTAATCCCAGCACTTTCGGAGGCTGAGGCAGGCAGATCACCTGAGGTCGGGAGTTCAAGACCAGCCTGACCCACATGGGGAAACCCCATCTCTACTAAAAATACAAAATTAACCAGGCATGGTGGCGCATGCCTGTAATTCCAGCTACTCGGGAGGCTGAGACAGGAGAATCGCTTGAACCCAGGAGGCAGAGGTTGCGGTGAGCTGAAATCATGCCATTGCACTCCAGCCTGGGCAACAAGAGCGAAACTCCGTATCAAAAAAAAAAAAAAAAAAAATTGCTGAAATTCAGGCCAGGTGCTGTGGCTCACACCTATAATCGCAGCACTTTGGGAGGCCAAGGCAGGTGAATCACGTGAGGTCAGGAGTTCAAGACCAGCCTGGCCAACATGGTGAAACCCCATATCTACTAAAAATACAAAAATTAGCCAGGCATGGTGGCACGTCCCTGTAATCCCAGCTACTAGGTGGACTGAGGCAGCAGGATCGCTTTGCTTGAAACTAGGAGGCAGAGGTTGCAGTGAGCCAAGATTGTGCCACTGCATTCCAGCTTGGGCAAACAGAGCGAGACTCCATCTCAAAAAAAAAAAAGGGCTGGGCGTGGTGGCTCATGCCTGTAATCCCAGCACTTTGGGAGGCCGAGGCAGGCAGATCACGAGGTCAGGAGATGGAGACCGTCCTGGCTAATGTGGTGAAACCCTGTCTCTACTAAAGAAAATACAAAAAATTAGCCAGGCGTGGTGGTGGGCGCCTGTAGTCCGAGCTACTCGGGAGACTGAGGCAGGAGAATGGTGTGAACCCAGGAGGCGGAGCTTGCAGTGAGCTGAGATCCGGCCACTGCACTCCAGCCTGGGCGACAGAGCGAGACCCCATCTCAAAAAAAAAAAAAGATTTGCTGAAATTCAATTCTAATTTTAGGCAACATTTGTTTATATAAAACTAATCAGTCAAACTATTAAATAACATTTAAAAACATAAATCAATATTTCTCAAACTTTTTGGTCTTAGAACCCCTATACACTTAAAAATTATTGAGGACTCAAAAGAACTTTTATTTATGTGTATTATACCTATCGATATTTACCATATTCAGCCAGGCAGAGGCTAATACCTATAATCTCAGCTCTTTGAGAGGCTGAGGTGGGAGGATCACATGAGGCCAGGACTTTGAGGCTACAGTGAGCTATGATCATGCCACTGCACTCCAGCCTGCACAACAGAGCAAGAACCTGTCTCTATAAACTTTTTTAAATTTAGCATATGAGGAATTAAAATTGAGGCCGGGCACAGTGGCTCACGCCTGTAATCCCAGCACTTTGGGAGGGTGAGGCGGGTGGATCACCTGAGGTCATGAGTTCAAGACCATCTTGGCCAATATGGTGAAACCCTGTCTCTACTAAAAATACAAAAATTAGCTGGGCATGGTGGCACAAGCCTGTAATCCCAGCTACTCAGTAGGCTGAGGCAGAAGAATCGCCTGAATCCGGGAGACAGAGGTTACAGTGAACCAGGATCACACCACTGCAGTCCAGCCTGGGCCTAAGTGACAGAGCAAGACTCGGTCTCAAAAAAAAAAAAAAAGAAAAGAAAAGAAAGAAAATTAAAATTGAAATTATTTTAATTAATATGTACTTAGTTATTTAAAAATAATAGATCCATTATATGTTGACATAAATATATTCTTAAGAAAAACAACTTCTGGCCGGGCGCGGTGGCTCAAGCCTGTAATCCCAGCACTTTGGGAGGCCGAGACGGGTGGATCACGAAGTCAGGAGATCGAGACTATCCTGGCTAACACGGTGAAACCCCGTCTCTACTAAAAAATACAAAAAAAAAAAAAAAACTAGCTGGGCGTGGTGGCGGGCGCCTGTAGTCCCAGCTACTTGGGAGGCTGAGGCAGGAGAATGGCGTAAACCCAGGAGGCGGAGCTTGCAGTGAGCTGAAGTGAGCTGAGATCCTGCCACTGCACTCCAGCCCGGGCGGCAGAGCGAGACTCCATCTCAAAAAAAAAAAAAAAAAAAGAAAAACAACTTCAAAAAAACAGAATAACATGGTTTTACATTATTGCAAATTTCCCTTTTTTTTTTTTTTGAGACAGAGTCTCACTTTGTCGCCCAGGCTGGAGTGCAGTGGCACGATCTCAGCTCACTGCAACCTCTGCTTCCCGGGTTCAAGCAATTCTCCTGCCTCAGCCTCCTGAGTAGCTGGGATTACAGGCGCGTGCCACCACGCTCGGCTAATTTTTTTGTATTTTTAGTAGAAACGGGGTTTCACCATATTGATCAGGCTGGTCTCGAATCCCTGACCTCGTGATCTGTCCATCTCTGCCTCCCAAAGTGCTGGGATTACAGGCATGAGCCACTGTGCCTGGCTGCAAATTGCTTTAATGTCTGGCTTAACAGAAGACAGATTCTTGTATCTTTTCTGCATTAAATGTTTGCACTCTTACACATCATGTCGCCTCTGGCAAACACTACTATATCTCAACAAAGAATTAGAGTGATAAGGCAAATAACAGTGTGTGAGAAAACAGTCTTGACCTTACAGATTACTAGAAAGGGTTTCAGGAAACCCCCAGTAGTCTTCGACCACACTTTGAGAACCACTGTTTTAAACCATATAAATGTTTCCTGATTTCGGGGCTGTGTGGTAGGTTCCAGGCCAAGCCCCAGGTATCACTCCAGCCAGCCCCCTCTAGAAGGGAGGAGGCCTTTCCCTTCCTCACCATCTGGTCCAACAAAGCTATAGAAAGTGAGAGAGGGAGGCCGGGCGCGGTGGCTCAAGCCTGTAATCCCAGCACTTTGGGAGGCCGAGACGGGTGGATCACGAGGTCAGGAGATCGAGACCATCCTGGCTAACACGGTGAAACCCCGTCTCTACTAAAAATAGAAAAAACTAGCCGGGCGAGGTGGCGGGCGCCTGTAGTCCCAGCTACTCCGGAGGCTGAGGCAGGAGAATGGCATGAACCGGAGGCGGAGCTTGCAGTGAGCTGAGATCCGGCCACTGCACTCCAGCCCGGGCGACAGAGCAAGACTCCATCTCAAAAAAAAAAAAAAAAAAAAAAAAGAAAAAAAAAAAGAAAGTGAGAGAGGGACAAGCTGGAGGCCAAAGGGATGTCACATGGGCAAGGAAGACAGAAAGTGGGGACCTCACGGCCAGCCCTCCCAGCCCAGCTGATATGGGGGGGATCCTGGTAGGCCTGCCTGTTCCCCAAGGACAAACCTTTTGTGGCACAAGCCTCAACTCACTTGTCCTGGCTGGGATTCATACCCTTATGCACGAGTCTCTGCCCTTAGTTCGAATCTTACTGTAAGGATTGAGGTAGTTAATCCATTTATACTCGTAGCATCCATCACCTGCGGTTAATCAAAACACATGCTCCTGAGGAGCTTCCTGCTATTTCATTCAAGAAAAAAATTTTTTTCTTTTGTCCATCCGAAGTCAACCATACTAAGGCGCTAGCAAAGGCGTCATCAGACTGTGCCCCAAAGCGGTGTACGGGACCAAGGTCAGAGTTGGGGCTCTCACCCCTAAATCCCCCTTCAGACATGAGGCCTCCTCCCTGTCCCGGACCCGGATAGAGAAGCCTTATGTATCCAAAGGAAAGAAACTAAAGTTTTCAGCTGGTGTTACTCTGAATCTGAATACAGAGAAATGTTCTGCATCTAAATTATCGAGTATTTGGAAGGGAAATGGCTTTTATGTCCCCTGGCATTGATGAGGATTTTTCTTCAATTTTTCTGCAATTACTGTGACAGGCTGTGCTGTTTCCCTTCTACTGGTTTTCAAGAAACAGGCAAACAGTCGAGTGGTTTGAATGGCAAAGCCACTAGGATCTCCCCATAAACACTTCAGGGAAAAGAAAGGAGAACTCCCACCCCTGATGAGAGGTGGGAGGAAGGGGTTGGTAGAGGCATCAACTTCTCCTGTGGAGCAAGAAGGCTCAAACATGCCCTCTGGGGCTCTGTGAGGTAGTTACTAGCACTGCTGGTTCCCAGTTTGGCAGATGGTATGTCTGGGGTGGGAGGAGGGGAAAGCACCCTTGAGAGCTAACTGAGGCCCCTCCTCACTGCCCGTCTGCCAGGCCTGAAGGGAACTCGGCGGTGCTATCTCTGCAGTAGGGGTAGGGGACCGAGAGCAGTCCCACAACAGGGAGCTACCTGGAGGCCCAAACTTCCACTCGTTCCCCAAAGTGCAACCAGGAGCTAGTCGACCAATTTCTCAGTCCCCTACCCCTTGGCTTGGCAGACATCACACCCTAGTCCCCCAGGAGCCTCTGAAGGGAAGGGCCTTGCCCTTAGCTCCCAGTGTCCAGGAGGCCTTCCTCCTCAGACAGCCAGGTATGTGTCCAAAGCTGGCTATTGCTTTGATTCAGGAACAGCTTCTCTCAGCCTGTCTGTCTTTGGCACAGAGGAAAATGGACACAGAACCAACTAGAGCATCCCCCTCCAGTGTTCTCTGGGTTTTAAATGGGGTCTTTTCTGCCAATAGTGAGGCATAAACAAGAATAGCTCCCAACTGCCTTCAGAAGGAGGGGGTGAGGAAAAGGAGTCTTGCTCTGTCACCCAGGCTAGCGTACAGTGGCACAATCTCAGCTGACTGCAACCCCCACCTCCCAGGTTCAAGTGATTCTCCTGCTTCAGCCTCCTGAGTAGCTGGGATTACAGGTGCCCGCCACCACTCCCGGCTAAGTTTTGTATTTTTTTTTAAAGACAAGGTTTCACCATTTTGGCCATGCTGGTCTCGAACTCCTGACCTCGTGATCCACCCGCCTTGGCCTCCCATAGTGTTTAGATTACAGGCGTGAGCCACCACATCTAGATCTTAGTTCATTTCCAAGAGTATAGAGTAAGTTAGCAGAATTCAAGGTCATCACAAACACAGCTATATTCTACATTAGAAATCGGTCCATCAATTCAATATGGTTTTTCAGGATGCTATGCAACGTGTTCCTAGTCACATAAATGTATGATATCACTAATGAAGGTTTATATCTCCTGTACAAACTAATAATAAGACTCCTCTGGTGACCAATCAAATTTGAAGTCAAAATTCTTTCACAGACATATATTGAATGTCCACTATTAATATATGTAATGCTCATAACTAGTGCTGGGCTTGTAAAAATTTATAAGCTCAATTCCTGCCCTTGGGCAACTGGTATCTATAATGAGACT
Source organism: Trachypithecus francoisi (assembly GCF_009764315.1). Classification (NCBI taxonomy): domain Eukaryota; kingdom Metazoa; phylum Chordata; class Mammalia; order Primates; family Cercopithecidae; genus Trachypithecus; species Trachypithecus francoisi. Next base: position 36,876,691 of record NW_022681474.1, read on the forward strand.
TGCACCACTGTAAAAATGTATCTTTTAAGAAGTTCGGTAGTTCCCAAACCAGTCTGGTGATCAAATGCCTGGGAATTATTTGAGGAGATTTTTAAAATACAGATTCTTGGATCATGAGACACACTGTTTCAGTGAACCCGGGTGATGCTCTGGAATCTGGATTTTTTAAAAGTTCCAGGTGATTCCCCTGCAATGTAGGATTGGGAATGAATACTAAGTCCTGTATACTTGACAAATAAATAGATTTGATCTTTGCCCCCAGTACTATCATACTATCACATGTATAATATAATGTTTATTCATTTCATCTTCAGTATTTCAAAAGTGTGCTGTGTTGAAAGATCTGTGTTACCAAGGGACAGTATTTAATTTCATTCACTAAAAATAGAAATTGGTGTCCTTATGACAAACATTTTATAGTTCATCTACTTTTATGACATTAAAATAATATGTGTTACCACAGCAGTCTCCAACATATCACACCACTGTAAAAAAACAAAACATCTTTTGCAACAAATATCAGACTACAAAAAGTTTGTTTTCTAAAGCTTTGATTCAGTTTCTTTAAAATTAATTCAATGAGATGGTCTTTGTTTTATTACACTTATCTTCAGGGTTCCATAGATTATGATATCTGAAAACCTATGCAGTCTTCCATCACAAACTCCTTTTGAGATGTGTATCAGAGACAGAGACAGAGAAACAAAGAGACAGAGAGTTTTGGAGACTTACTCTGTCACCCAGGCTGGAATGCAGTGCACCATCTCAGCTCACTGCAGCCTCAACCTCCCAGGCTCAAGTGATCTTCCCACCTCAGCCTCCTGAGTAGCTGAGACTACAGGTGCGAACCACCATGCCTGGCTAATTTTTTTTACTTTTTGTAGAGACAGCATGTCACTATGTTGCCCAGGCTGGTCTCCAACTCCTTGGCTCAAGCGATCCACCCGTCTCGGCCTCCCAGAGTGCTGAGATTACAGGTGTGAGCCACCACGCCCAGCCTTTTTGAAGTTATATTGTACTTGAGTAGCTATCTAGAAACTTATGACCCACAGTTGTTCTTGCAGTGAGTATTCTTCTCTAATAATTACAGCCAGAATTAATTATGTTCTAGTAAATATGAAAAAATTTTTTTAAAAGGCTTAAATGTTTCCTGGCTTTTTACCACAAAGAACTGGGAGGATGGCATAAATATGATGATTTATAAAAATGGAAACATATTCTCCTTGATTTTATGATTGAAACTAACTTCAAAATTAAAGAATCTCTGCCCAGATCTTGATTTCTGAAATACCTTTCTCCACAAAAAGGAACCAAGTCTTCTGAAAACAGGGCTGGTTTCTGGGCCATAGCAGGAAGGTACAAGATGACCTGGAACATCTTGTTGTGTCCGAAAGTAAGGAAGCACTCAGAAAATAAAATGAGGGCATGTCAAAGGGAGCCAGCTTGAAGGCCCCTCACTGGCCAAATCTGGGATAATTGGAGTACCAACATAAGAACAGTAACAAGTGACTGGGCAGGATGGCTCACGCCTCTAATCCCAGCACTTGGGGAGGCCGAGGTGGGCAGATCACAAGGTTAAGAGATCGAGACCATCCTGGCCAACATGGTGAAACCCCGCCTCTACTAAAAAAATACAAAAATTAGCTGAGCGTGGTGGTGCGCAGCTGTCGTCCCAGCTACTCGGGAGGCTGAGGCAGGAGAACTGCTTGAACCCAGGAGGCAGAGGTTGCAGTGAGCCGAGATAGCACCACTAAACTCCAGCCTGGCAACAGAGCAAGACTGTCTCAAAAGAAAAGAAAGAACAGTAATAAGTTATAGCCACTGAATAAAGTAAGAATCCAAGAATCTATATTAATGAGAGAAAGAGAAATGGGGAAATGGGACAGTGGCTTTCCTTAAAGTAGACTTCTTGCTGATAAATCCAAAGAAGGTGGTGGAGTTGGGAAAACCACCATTTTGCAACTATCATAGTAAAGATCGGTTTGGGCAAATATTATCAATTAAATCACGCAGGGGTTGGGCAGGGAGTTTTATGAGAATCAGGGTATTTTTAAATTTCAAAGCATTTCCCCACAGATTGTATATTTTTTACAAAAGGAAATGGTAACTATATAATAAAGAAACTATGCAACACTTTGATCCCTATGATATAATACTCTGAGAAGGACACAATATTGCTTGAATCTAATCATGAGGAAATACCAACCAAACCCATATTGAGAAGCGTTCTATGAAATAACCATCATGAAAGGAAAAAAAAGGCAGAGGAACTATTCCATATTAAAAGAGACTAAGGAGACTTGACTAAAAAAAGTCAATACATGAACCAAAATTGGAACTTATACCAGAGGGGGCAAATGCCATAAAAAATCTGTTGGAACAATTGACAAAATTGGAATGTGGACCACAGATTAGATAAAAGTAGTTCCTACATTTGACAACTGTGGTGATTATTAAAAAGAATATATTTTTTCTTAGTAAGTGTACACTAAAGTACGAAGAGGAAAGGGGCATGATGTAAGCAAGCTATTCTCAAATGAGTCAGAAAAAATCAAAATATCTGGAAGGAGAAAATGATTAAGCAAATGGAAGAAAATGTTTAAAATTGGTAAATGTAAAGAAATGATATTCAGGAGTTCTCTACTATTGCACTTTTTTCTATAAATTTAAATAGTTTTTGTAAAGAAAAAAAGGCCAGGCACGGTGGCTCACACCTGTAATCCCAGCACTTCAGCAGGCCTAGGTAGGCAGATCACCTGAGGTTGGGAGTTTGAGACCAGCCTGACCAACATGGAGAAAACCTATCTCTAATAAAAATGAAAAATTAGCCCGGCATGGTGGTGCATGCCTGTAATCACAGCTATTTGGGAGGCTGAGGCAGGAGAATCACTTGAACCTGGGAGATGGAGGTTGCAGTGAGCTGAGATTGCGCCATTGCACTCCAGCCTGGGCAACAAAAGCAAAACTCCATCTCAGAAAAAAAAAAAAAAGTTAACGTCTCCCCAGCTTCTTGTAAGCATCATGTAAACTTTCCTCTAAAATAATTGCTCTCTTAGACATCATTCCAGAGTAGGACAGAACATTCATCATCAACTCTTTAATTGACTTTAGTTATTTTATTTCCACTTTTATTAGTAGAGTCATGTGGTAGTTATCTTTTATGATTTTAGTTGATTATATACTGCCAAGAAGAAGAAAACCTGGGCCTGGTGCGGTGGCTCACGCCTGTAATCCCAGCACTTTGGGAGGCCGTGATGGGCAGATCATGAGGTCAGGAGATTGAGACCATCCTGGCTAACACAGTGAAACCCCGTCTCTACTAAAAATACAAAAACAAAAAAATTATTGTATAGAATTTTTGTATAGGCATGTATACCATGCCTAACCCTCATTCTATACAAAATACAGGGCTCACGCCTGTAATCCTGGCACTTTGGGAGGCTGAGGTGGGCAGAACACTTCAGGTCAGGAGTTCGAGACCAGCCTGGCTAACATGGTGAAACCCCATCTCTACTAAAAAAAAAAAATACAAAAAATTAGCTGGGCAAGGTGGGGAGCACCTGTAATCCTAGCTACTCTGGAGGCTGAGATGGGAGAATCGCTGGGAACCCTGGAGGCAGAGGTTGCAGTGAGCTGAGATCGTGCCACTGCACTCCAGCCTGGGAAACAGAGTGAGACTCCCGTCTCAAAACAAAAAAAAATTAGCCCAGCTTGGTGGCGGGCGCCTGTAGTCCCAGCTACTCTGGAAGCTGAGGCAGGAGAATGGCGTGAACCCGAGAGGCGGAGCTTGCAGTGAGCCGAGATGGTGCCACTGCACTCCAGCCTGGGTGACAGAGCGAGACTCCGTCTCAAAAAAAAAAAAAAGAAAACCTGCTGAATTTACAAAAGACGAAAACATTTCCCAATCCCTCTTACGGGAACTTTTCTTATTTGCAACTAAAATTTAATTCTAGATGTTTTAAGAAATTTGATTAGTTGAGCCAATTACCCAGAATAATTAAGATTAAACAAGGGAGAAAAAGCAAAGTTAGTACACTTGTTCCAGTTTTCTTATTTTAGGCAATTAGTTTTCAGCTTCCTGTAAACATCGTCTAAAATTTCCTCTAAAATAATTGCTAAGTTGATTTTTTCCCTATTTTTAAATTTTGTCTCTTATAAATTTAAACTTTTTTTATTACAAAGGTATGCAGATGCTTAAATTCAAACAAATTAACGAGCATTATAAATAAAAACTAAGCCCTCCTCTCCACTCTAATGTTACCCACAGAGATAACTACTATTAAGTTTTTGTATCCTTCTAAACTCTTTGTGCTTATATCAATGTATGTATTTGTCTATTTACACAGTTTATTTTTAATGGGAATACTTCTGTACAATAGGTTCTTTTTCATTATTTTTATTTTTATTTTAGAGATAGAGTCTCACTCTGCTGCCCAGGCTAGAGAGTGCAGTGGTGAGATTATAGCTCACTTCAGCCTTGAACTCCTGGGCTCAAACGATTCTCCTGCCAAGTAGCACATGCCACAACACCTGGCTGGCTAATTTTTTTTAATATACAGATATGGTCTCACTACATTACTAGTCTCAAATTCCCGGCCTCAAGCAATCCTCCCACCTCTGCCTCCCAAAGTGTGAGATTATAGGTGGGAGCTACCATGCCTGACCCTCATTCTATACAATATGTTCTTTTTTTTTTTTTTTTGAGATGGAGTCTCGCTGTTGTTGCCCAGGCTGGAGTGCAATGGCTCGATATTGCCTCACTGCAACCTCCACCTTCCAGGTTCAAGCGATTCTCCTGCCTCAGCCTCCTGAGTAGCTGGGATTAGAGGCACCTACCACCATGCCTGGCTAATTTTTGTATTTTTAGTAGAGAGAGAGTTTCACCATGTTGACCAGGCTGGTCTTGAACTCCTGATCTCAGGTGATCTGCCAGCCTCTGCCTCCCAAAGTACTGGGATTACAGGTGTGAGCCACCATACCTGGTCTACAATATATTCTTTTGTTTAATTTTTAACAGATAAGTCTTTGTTTACTTTATTTATATTTTATCAAAGCTGTGCATATATAGTTTTTATATGTAGTCTTAAAAGTCAGATAATTCAAGCAAAAATTTTTTCTAATGATTATGTAACACATTCAGAAAAAAACTGCAAATATGTATACTATGAAAAGTCTCAGCCGGGCACGGGGGCTCATGCCTGTAATCCTAGCACTTTGGGTGGCCGAGGCGGACAGATCACCTGAGGCCAGGAGTTCGAGACCAGCCTGGCCAACATGGCGAAAACCCGTCTCTACTAAAAATACAAAAATTAGTTGGGCATGGTGGCAGGCGCCTATAATCCCAGCTGCTTAGGAGGCTGAGGCAGGGAGAATCGCTTGAACCTGGGAGGCAGAGGTTGCAGTGAGCGGAGATCACACCATTGCACTCCAGCCTGGGCAACAGAGCAAGACTTCAAGAAAAAAGGAAAGAGAAGGAAGGAGGGCGGGTGGGCGGGCAGGCAGGCAGGCTTCCTTCCACCTTTGTTCCTGAGACACCCAAATCTACTCATAGGCAACCAATTATGGTTTTAATGCATCCTTCATTCATACACACACACACACAATTTTTTTCTTTTAAGAGATGGGGTCGGCCGAGCGCGGTGGCTCACCCTTGTAATCCCAGCACTTTGGGAGGCCCAGGCGGGCGGATCACGAGGTCAGGAGATCGAGACCATTCTGGTTAACACGGTGAAACCCCGTCTCTACTAAAACTACAAAAAATCAGCGGGGCGTGGTGGCTCAAGCCTGTAATCCCAGCTACTCGGGAGGCTGAGGCTGGGGAATGGCGTGAACCCGGGGGGCGGAGCTTGCAGTGAGCCGAGATTGCGCCACTGCACTCCAGCCTGGGAGACAGAGCAAGACTCCACCTCAAAAAAAAGAAAAAAGAGGTGGGGTCTCTCACCCTGTTGCCCAGGCTGAATGAAGTATAGTTTGAGGGTCACTGCACCCTCAAACTCCTGGGCTCAGGCAATCCTCTTCTCTCAGCCTTCTGAGTAGCTGGGAGTACAGGCATGTGCCACCACACAGACACACACAGTTTATATATATGTTTTTTTTTTTCTTTTTTCTTTTTGTAGAAACAGGGTTTTACCATGTTGCCCTAGCTGGTCTTGAACTCCAGGGCTCAAGCGATTCTCCCACCTCAGCCTCCCAAAGTGTTGGGATTATAGGCTTGAGCCACCGCACCTGGCCTTAAAAATAGTATTTCAAACTGTATAGCCACCAGAAGCACACAGTTATAAAAAAATGTAGGCCATGCCGGGCGCGGTGGCTCATACCTGTAATCCCAGCACTTTGGGAGGCTGAGGCGGGTGGATCACGAGGTCAGGAGATTGAGACCATCCTGGCTAACATGGTGAAACCCCGTCTCTACTAAAAAAATACAAAAAAAAATTAGCTGGGCATGGTGGCGGGTGCCTGTAGTCGTGGCTACTCGGGAGGCTGAGGCAGGAGAATGGCATGAACCCGGGAGGCGGAGGTTGCAGTGAGCCAAGATCACACCACTGCACCCCAGACTGGGCGACAGAGTGAGACTATGTCTTAAAAAAAAAAAAAATGCAGACACTTCACTTGGCATCTCCAGTGCCTTCAGCTTTCTGTGCCTGGTCTGTTTGGGCATCTCCATTTTCTTCAGGGTTATTCCTCTCCTTGCCAGCATCAGCCTTTCCCTTTTTTCCTTTGGGTACCTTCTCTCCCTTCTTTACAGGGCATTTTTAGGCTTGGGCTCTGGCTTTGGAGTAGCAGGTTTAGCAGACAACCTTCCAGATCTTCTCTGAGGTTTGTCCTTCACCTTGGCTTTATCTCCTTTAACATCTCCTTCAACCCTTCTCTTGGGCTTGGTGACCATGGTGGCATGACATCGGCACTGGTTGCAGGGATGCAGAGCGCATGGGCTTTGGTCAACTGGGGGTCATTCTCGCCTCTTCTTCACACTGCTCCACTTTGAAGATGTTTTCCTATCATCATATAAACAGCTATCTGCTTTTTTATATTGTGACATGATATTTCATTGTATACATATGCCTTTATTGAATCAGTCACCTTACTTATGTAATCAAACATTTATTTCCAATTTTTGCTGTTACAAATAATCTGCGATAAGTCATGTGTATGGCTCACACCTGTAATCTCAGCACTTTGGGAGGCTGAGGCAGGAGGATTGCTTGAGGCCAGGAGTTCAAGACCAGCCTGGGCAATAGAGACACCCCATTTCTACAAAAAATAAAAATAAATTAGTCAAGCATAGTGGCACACACCTTTGGTCCCAGCTACTTGGGATGCTGAGGTGGGAGGATCACTGGAGTCAAAAATTGGAGGCTGCAGTGAGTTATGATCATGCTGCCGTACTCTGCCTGGGCTACAGAATAAGATCCTATGTCAAACAAATTTTTTTGCAGCCAATAACCTTAAATACACACCATTTTTGTCTATGTGTGACTCTATGTAAACTCCTGGAAATGAATTTGTGGAGCCATGAGTTTCACAGACTGATTTCTCTTAGAAGCAGACTTTGGGACAGAAATTTAGAGTTCCAGACATTTATTAGGAGGTATCCCTGGGTTCAACAGCTATGAAAGGGAAAAGGAGGAAGGAACTTGGCAGAAGCAGAAGCTGACCTGTGATGCAGTCATGCAGCCTAAGATAACCCCATAGGAAAGCTGTGGAGCTGAAATGACTCAGCAGAGTTATCCTGCACTGGGGGGAAGTGGCAAGGCCTTTATATCAGTCATTGGATGTGGGCTGCCACAGAAAAGCATATCTTTGGGTGAGACAGCTCTTTGCTGCTGAGGCAAAAATTGAAGGGGCTGACAAATGAAGACTGACTGCTGACAGAATTCCTAGCAGCTGGGGCAACAAGATCTTTCTGGAAAGGGGTATCTACATTTTGTAATTTTTATGATTTTACCAAATCGACATGACAAGTTATTATTTATTTTTGTTTATTTATTTATTTATTTTGAGACGGAGTCTTGCTCTGTCACCCAGGCTGGAGTACAGTGGCGCCATCTCGGCTCACTGCAACCTCTGCCTCCCGGGTTCAAACAATTCTCCTGCCTCAGCCTCCAGAGTAGCTAGCACTACAGGTGCCCACCACCACGCTCAGCTAATTTTAATTTTTTTTTTAGTAGAGATGAGGTTTCACCGTATTGGCCAGTCTGGTCTCAAACTCCTAACCTTGTGATCCTCCTGCCTCGGCCTCCCAAAGTGCTGGGATTACAGGCGTGAGCCACTGCGCCCAGTCAAGGACATGACAAGTTATACTCCACAAGCAATGTATGAGAATGTCTGTTTACCCATTATCCTCCCCAACATAATGTATTATAAAAATTCTGTATATTTGCCAATCTGGTTAGGTAAAAATGTGACATCTCCATGAGGTATTAATTTTCCTTTTTTTATTTTTTTGAGATGGAGTTTCACTCTTGTTGCCCAGGTTGGAGTGCAATGATGCGGTCTCAGCTCACTGCAACCTCTGCCTCCCGGGTTCAAGGGATTCTCCTGCCTCAGCCTCCTGAGTCGCTGGGACTACAAGTGGGTGCCACCACGCTTGGATAATTTTTATATTTTTAGTAGAGACGGGGTTTCACCATGTTGGTCAGGATGGCCTTGAACCCCTGAGCTCAGGTGATCCACCCACCTCGGTCTCCCAAAGCGCTGGAATTACAGGCATGAGCCACCACTCCCCGCCTTGTCAAGGGTTTTCTCACAACATGGTGGAGACAGTTAAAGGGGAAGTAGATGCATGTGAAGAGGGGGAAACCTGAGGGCATCCTGGCTTTATAACAACCCATTCTCTCAGGAATTAATCCATTCTTGAGAGAATTAATACAGTTTCTCAAGAGCAAAAATTCACTGCCTGACCGAATAGCACCAAGTCATTCATGAAGGATCTGCTCCCACAATGTAAATGCCTCCCACTAGGCTCTACCACCCAGCACTGTCAAGTTGGGGATTAAATTTCCACATGAGTTTTCTAGGGACAAACAAAACATATCCAAACCATAGCACTCGGTAAATGTTATTCACAACTGATTCATGTGGACTGCTCTGATTACCTTTCTTTATGCCACTTCCTGGTTTCTCTACAGTTAATAATTGATTCCTTTCTTTACTTTGCTTAGTTTTCTCTGTGTCTATCGCTAATTATTCCTTCAACTCTTTAACAGATGTATCACTGCAGTCTGTGCTACCAACATCTTTTGCCTGAATTATTGGGATAATTGCTTCCTTATTAGGCAATCCAGTTGCTTCTTTTTTATCTCTGTTTCCATCCTTGTCTGCCAATAGTCCATTCTCAAATGGAAGCAAGAGTGAACCTTGTAAAAATGTATGCTAATTGTTTCACTTCTATTACAGCTCTCCATTTGCCTCAGAAGCAAAGCAAGTTATTACAGTCATCTATAAGGCCCACAGGATCTGACATATCCCCCCTATCCTGTACCTCTCTGACCTCATTTCTCTTGCTCCTGCATCTCTACCTCTTACACTTCTTCACCCTTACTGGCAGTTCCCTATTCCTAGAAAGTTCTGCCACATATCCACATGACTAAATGCCTAACTTCCCTCAGGTCTTGGCTTAAATATTACTTCACAATGAGGTCTACCTTGACCATCCTATTTAATTTTTGTATTTTTTTAGTAGAGACAGGGTTTCACCATATTGGCCAGCCTGGTCTCAAACTCCTGACCTTGTGATCCACCCACCTCGGCCTCCCAAAGCACTGGGATTACAGGCATGAGCCACGGCGCCCGGCTGACTTTTTAAATACTAGTCAAGTAATTAACTTGGGATCATTTGTACATAAAGTAACCTCCCACTAAAAAAAATTTTTATGAGCTTTGAAATCTAGTTATACACATGAGCTCTGGATTTCATCCTTTTGTTAGAGTACTCTTTCTTCAACTGGGAGTCTCTGAACTAGAAAAATCACTTATCAATATTGCTAACTCTCAAAAAGAGTTTTAATGATGTCTTAATTTACTTTCAAGTGATAGAATCTGTGAGTAGTTTAGCTTCAGCTGCACTCTAGAATAGGAGTCTATGATACCCTAACTGCTCAAGGAGGAGCTTGTGCTCTTATCGGAGAAAAAAAAAATGTTGTTTCTCCATGAATAAGTCAGGAATTATAGCCCAAAATCTTGGAGATCTTGATTTTTTAGATCAGACCCAAATATTACACCATTTTGGAGAGGCACAATCAGTTGATGTATTTAATTGGTTAAATCTTGGCTCTTGGGGAGTTTGGCTTTGGGGTATTTTTCAAAACTCAAGTAGGAGGTATTATCCTCCTATTAGTCATATTCATAATATTCCTTGAACTTATATTCTCCCAAGAGTCTTAAATGCTTGAGCCACTGACTCAACAGACGATCTTCATGAAGACTGAACCTCAAAAACTACATGAACAAGAATCATCAGAGGAATCATTCTAATTTGCAACCTACACATGTCTATAGAAGGAAAAACAACATGGGGTGACCAAGAGTAATCCTAAATAGCTGGCCTCACTCTGAATCCAACTGAAAGAATGACCAAAAGGGGAGAATTACTAAAGAAAATTCAAATGGAGGCTACAGTTTGGATATACCCCTAAGCCCATAGCCACATGACAGAAATTCAATTTCCCTCGAAATGCCAGCTCTAAACATAAAGGAAATTTAAGCCATTCTTTCTTGTCAGCATGATTTAATAAAATAGAACCAATCAGCTACAGGCAAACAAGTTTATACGGCTTTTCTTGCCATAAAAAGAATGGAAGTTTATAATAATGTCTGAAAAATTACCTGAACACATGCTGAAGATGGTAAGACAGACTTTATTCAAGGAGAGCCATGGTGATAGGTATAGGGACCACTGCAGTGGAGTCTCACAGTGGGGGAAGAGAGATTGGACTCAACTCCAACTCCAACAATGACAAGTGGAGATTTAAAACTGTGGAGCTGGCTGGGCACAGTGGCCCATGCCTGTAATACCAGCACTCTGGGAGGCTGAGATGGGAGGAGGATCACTTGAGCACAGCCTGAGCAACATAAAGAGAACCTGTCTCTACTAAATCAATATGTAAATAAATAAATAAATAAAATAAAGGAGCAGGGTGGGAACCAGTGGATGGAAAATTATTCAGAGAAAACATCAAGGATAAGGGATTTCTGGCTAACCTGACTTGATAGGATTGTTGCTGAAGGCAGGCCAGGGTGATAAGATATCAAGGGTAGTCAGATACCAAGCATGGGGAATTTTCCCTAAACTGACTTAGCAGGATTTTTGCTCAAACTGGATACTACAAGGACAGAGAGGTAAACTCAAGATCTGGCCAAATTAAGCACAGGACTCACAGAAACCTGACTAAAGTTTTGGTCAAAGGAGAGAGTCTTTCTCAATAATCATTCACAATAAAGATCAACACACTCCCTCATTTATGCTTTATAAGCTGTACTGTAATTGCTGTGAGCCAAGCTTCTTACCACTTTTGGTTTGAAGTTCATAAACTGTCTTTTTACACACAGTAAACCTAAATTTTTAATTTGATCTGATTTTATTTTTGATAAAATATGCCCAAAAATATGATATTGTTCCTTTTTTCCCAAATCCCACTTTCTTTGTTCAAAACACAGTGAAAATGACTCCTTTTTCCCTTTAGAAAATCAAAACAGGACAGGCATGGTGGCTAACGACTATAATCCCAGCACTTTGGGAGGCTGAGGCGGGTGGATCATGAGGTCAGAAGTTCAAGACCAGCCTGGCCAAGATGGTGAAACCCCGTCTCTACTAAAAATACAAAAATTAGCTGGGTGTGGTGGCACGTGCCTGTAATCCCAGCTACTCGGGAGGCTGAGGCAGAGAATTACTTAAACCCGGGAGGTGGGGGTTGCAGTGAGCCAAGATCACACCACTGCACTCCAGCCTGGGCGACAGAGCGAGAACCCGCCTCAGAAAAAAAAAAGAAGAAAAGAAAATCAAAACAAAACCACTCAAGGAATCCAGAGCCTTCTCATCTTGGTATAGAATGATATTTGAATTAGGTCTAGTTATCAGTTGGCTTCGGCAGGACCCAAGGTTTGATGTTTCCATTTATCTTTGCTTTGCACCAGAAAGAAAGCACACTAACGTTGTAGTATTACTGCTCATAAGAAGAAAAATACTAATAAACCAGAAACTATTGTCAATAAGCTATGCTCCCAGTAGCGGGTTATCCTAAAAGGGGATGTGAGTGGAAGGCACCTCGATGGCTTCCACAGTCCACCTCTTCTTTCTGCACTTATCAATGTCCCCACATATGTTCTGGAAGCAGATTTTTTCATGGCTTCTGTGGGCTCTTTTTCCTAAGGGGAAACTTGGAGAAGAGTGGGATGAACTATAGCTTTCCAATATTGTAGTTTGTCTCAGGCAATAACCGGTACTCACCATTTCCCTCCTTCACTATGCATTCCAAGTTTCCCTCACCCTCAGCTATTACCTCTGCCAGTCATTATCATGGATCAGATAAGTCTAGCATATTCAACTGAGTATATGCCCCCATATTAGGGACATGCTTTCTAATAATATGTCCATGAGGAAGACAATGTGAAATATTCCTTCCAGGACTAGGACTAGCCAAGGACCTTATCTTACATGTCTATTTAAAAATTTTAGATCATGCTCTCTTAATTTCTAAACAATTGTGGTTTTAATATTTTTGAGCAAAATGACTATAGTGAATCTGGGAATATTTTGTTGACTAGATCCTAAGAGACCACTGTATTGGAAAGAATTTTTGACTGATTACTAGATATTTACTTTTTTCTATGGTTCTAATAAATTTTTTCACTATTAGAAAATTAAGCTGCTCGCTGGGCGCGGTAACTCATGTCTGTAATCCCAGTACTTTGGGAGGCCGAGTTGGGCAGATACCCCGAGGTCAGGAGTTCCAGACTGGCCAACATGGTGAAACCCCGACTCTACTAAAAGTACAAAAATTAGCTGGGCGTGGTGATGCGCGCCTGTAATCCCAGCTACTAGGGAGGCTGAGGCAGGAGAATCACTTGAACCTGGGAGGTGGAGGTTGCAGTGAGCCGAGAGCAAGCTGTTGCACTCCAGCCTGGACAACAGGGCGAGATGCTGTCTCAAAAAATAAAAAATAAAATAAAATTTATTTTTTATTTTTTATTTTTATTTTATTTTATTTTTTTTTTTTTTGAGACGGAGTCTCGCTGTCTCACCCAGGCTGGAGTGCAGTGGCCGGACCTCAGCTCACTGCAAGCTCCGCCTCCCGGGTTTACGCCATTCTCCTGCCTCAGCCTCCCGAGTAGCTGGGACTACAGGTGCCCGCCACCTCGCCCGGCTAGTTTTTTTTTTTTTTGTATTTTTTAGTAGAGATGGGGTTTCACTGTGTTAGCCAGGATGGTCTCGATCTCCTGACCTCGTGATCCACCCGTCTCGGCCTCCCAAAGTGCTGGGATTACAGGCTTGAGCCACCGCGCCCGGCCAAAATAAAATAAAATTAAAAAAGAGGGCTAGGCACGGTGGCTCACGCCTGTAATCTCAGCACTTTGGGAGGCCAAGGCGGGCAGATCACGAGGTCAGATCGAGACCATCCTGGCGAACACGGTGAAACCCCGTCTCTACTAAAAATACAAAAAAAAATTAGCCGGGCGTGGTAGCGGGTGCCTGTAGTCCCAGCTTCTTGGGAGGCTGAGGCAGGAGAATGGCGTGAACCCGGGAGGCGACGGAGCTTGCAGTGAGCAGAGATCGTGCCACTGCACTCCAGCCTGGGTGACAGAGTGAGACTCCGTCTGAAAAAAAAAAAAAAAAAGTTTAAAAAAGAGGAAATTAAGCTGCTTTACACAAGTAGATTGTATTCAGAAGGGAAACAACTGACTTGCCATACTTTTGTAAAAGGGATTCTTATATTCTTATTACTAATTTTGTTTAATAGGCCTGTGTATTTAAATTACTGAGTTCCCTCAGGCCACTTACTTCAACTTCTGGATCTCAGTTCCTTAATTACACAATTACAAACTATTATGTCATAAATTAAACAGAAATATTATTTATTGTGACTAAGTTTTTAAAATCTATGAGGACAGATTTTTTTTTGTTTATTTGTTTGTTTGTTTAATTTATAGAGACAAGGTCTCTCGCCATGTTGTCCAGGCTGGTTTCAAACTCCTGGACCGAAGTGATCTGCCCACCTGGTTCTCTCAAAGTGCTGGGATTTATAGGCATGAGCCACCGTGCCCAGAAGGGACTGTTAATGTCAGTTGAGTGCTTGGAATTTTTTGATTCACACAAACATGGTGTAATATCTTCCTTTTTTGTTTTTCTGTTTTCTATAGGCACATGCCACTGCATCTGGACAGGCTTTTTTTGGTAAAGAATGTAACAGTTAAGGCTGAGTGCAGTGGCCTTAATTTTCTTTACGCTATTGTGAAAATAATTTCAAAACCTAAGAGTAATTAGAATTTCACACAGACACTACATAAGTATAATCATTAACAATTAGAATCATTAAAACATATGCAAGATAATTGTACAATATATAAAAGTAACCAAATAGCTGAAAATGGGAAGTTCTTCTTTGTAGAATAATTCTAGCTAATAGTCACTGAATAAATAATGGAATTTTTAAAATCATGATTTTGCAACTCCTAATGAAATAATAGATCTCGACAGTGATTATCAATAAATGCTAAAAACATTAAGAGAAAGTTTGACTGGATTTTTATTTTTATTTATTTATTTATTTTTTAGAGACAGGGGTCTCATTATGTTGTCCAGGCTGGCCTTGGACTCCTAGACTCAAGCAATCCTTCTAGCTCAGCCTCCCAGGTAGCTGTGATTATAGGCACATCCACTGTGCCCCTGAATGGGGAACTTTATAATGGACCCATCCACCTGAACCCACTACTGAAAACTAACATCATTAGAAATAAGATAGCCTTGGTATCCCAGTTAAGACCCTGGAACAGTAAAAGGATATTGGGTAAAATTGAAGGAAATCTGAATAAACTATGGACTTTAATTAATTATAATGTATCACTGTTGGTTCATTAATTATAACAATTGTGCCACACTAATGCAAAATGTCAATAATCGAGTAGGGGTGGAGGGTAATACAGGAATTCTGTATTATCCACTCAGTTTTCCTGTAAATCTAAAATTATTCTAAAAATTAAATATTAATTTAAAAAAGTTAGAAAACTAGACATTATGTTCCTAATGAAATAGGAAGCACATAGAGTCACATAGAAAGTATTCCTGTCAAAAAGATTGACCCTTCATCTAATCTAGCATCTAGATCAAATGACTAGTTTAAAAGAAATGTGGGCAGGGTGCAGTGGCTCACGCCTGTAATCCCAGCACTTTGGGAGGCCGAGGAGGGTGGATCACTTGAGGTCAGGACTTCGAGACCAGCCTGACCAACATGGAGAAACCCTGTCTCTACTAAAAGTACAGTAATTTGGGTATGGTGGCAGGCACCTGTAATCCCAGCTGCTCGAGAGGCCAAGTCAGGAGAATCCCTTGAACCCAGGAGGCAGAGGTTGCAGTGAGCCGAGATCAAGTCATTGCACTCCAGCCTGGGCGACAAGAGTGAAACTCAGCCTCAAAATAAATAAAATAAATAAATAAATAAATAAAGGAAATGTGGATAGATGACTATGTTCAACAATACCTCAAGAATGCAATTAAGCAAATCCAGAATGCAGGATTTTTACAAATGACCCGGTCTCCTAAATAAATAAATGGCATGAAAAAATTAGGAGGAGAGGAGCTGTAAGAGCTTAAGAGATATATCAACCTAATGCAATGTGTTAATCTTGCCTGAATCCTGATTTAAAGAGATCAACCAGGGCTGAGTGCAGTGGTTCATGCCTGTAATCCAAGCACTTTGGGAGGCCAAGGAGGAGGATCACTTGAGCCCAGGAGTTCAAGACGAGCCTGGACAACATAGCAAGACCTGATCTCTATGAAATAAATAGTTTTTAAAGAAGAAAGAAATAAACTGCAAAAAGATACCTGGGAAAGTTTGAACGCACACAAGGGATTAAATAATATAAAAGAATTGAGCCAGGCCGGGCGCGGTGGCTCAAGCCTGTAATCCCAGCACTTTGGGAGGCCGAGACCGGCGGATCACGAGGTCAGGAGATCGAGACCACCCTGGCTAACACGTTGAAACCCCGTCTCTACTAAAAAAATACAAAAAACTAGCCGGGCAAGGTGGCGGGCGCCTGTAGTCCCAGCTACTTGGGAGGCTGAGGCAGGAGAATGGCGTAAACCCAGGAGGCGGAGCTTGCAGTGAGCTGAGATCCGGCCACTGCACTCCAGCCCGGGCGACAGAGCGAGACTCCGTCTCAAAAAAAAAAAAAGAATTGAGCCAGGCATGGTGGTTCATACCTGTAATTCCAATGCTTTGGGAGGCTGAGGCAGGAGGATCACTTGAGACCAGGATTGCAAACTCATAGTGAGCTATGATTATGCCACTGCAGTTTAGCCTGGACAACAGAGTGACACCCTGTCTCTAAAAACAATAATAATATTAATTAATGTTAATTTTTAGGTGTGATAATGCCATTGTGGGTTTTGTTTTATTTTGATTTGTTTTCTTTTGTTTGAGACAGAGTCTCACTCTGTCGCTCAGCCTGGAGTGCAGTAGCGTGATCTTGGCTCACTGCAACCTCTGCCTCCCAGGTTCAACTGATTCTCCTGCCTTAGCCTCCTGAGTAGCTGGGATTACAGGTGCACACCACCACGCCCAGCCAATTTTTGTATTTTTAGTAGAGACAGGGTTTCACCATGTTGGCCAGGCTGGTCTCAAACTCCTGACCTCAGGTAATCCACCTGCTTCGGCCTCCCAAAGTGTTGGTATTACAGGCGTGAGCCAGTGCGCCCAGCCATTGTTATGGTTTTTAAAAAGACTTTATTGGTTAGACATATATCTGAAGTATTGAAAGTAGAAAAGAAATTGTTCATATTTTTCCATACATAAAAAGAGAAAATTAGATCCCTGTCTCATAGTATACACAACAATAAATCCTACCTATGTTAAAGACATAAATAAAAACTTCTACCCTGAAGAAATTATTATAAACTACATAAATGAGCCGGGCACAGTGACTCACACCTGTAATCCCAGCACTTTGGAAGGCCGAGGCAGGTAGATCTTTTGAGGTCAGGAGTTCGAGATTACCCTGGCCAACATGGTGAAACCCTGCCTCTATTAAAAATTTAAAAAAGAATTAGCCAGACGGTGTGGTGTACACCTGTAATCCCAGCTACTTGGGAGGCTGAGTCAGGAGAATCGCTTGAACCCGGGAGGTAGAGGCTGCAGTGAGCCAAGATTGTGCCATTGCATCCCAGCCTGGGTGACAGAGTGAGACTCCATCTCAAAAAAATAAAAGAATAACAGAATAAAATAAAATAAACTACATGAATGGACAAACCATTTCTATGTAGACACTTGCTATGGTTTGAATGTGTCTCCTACAAAGCATATGTTGGAAATTTAATCCTGATGCCACAGTGTTGGGCGATTAGGCCTAATGGGAAGAGTTTATGTCATAAGGGCTCCATCCTCACAGATGGATTAATGCCGATAATAGATGGGCCCGAGGCTTTGAATTTGATCTCTTGCTCTCTCTCTCGTGGGTATGCTGTCTTGTCCTTCTGCCTTCCACCATGGAATAGCTCAGTGAGAAGGTCCTCACCAGATACAGGCACCTTGTTATTGGACTTCCCAATCTCCAGAACTGTGAAAAATAAATTTCTTTATAAATTACCCAATCTGTCATATTGTTATAGCAACATGAAATGGACTAGAAAATTGGTACTGAGAGTGGAGTTGTGGCTGTAACAAATACCTGAAAATATAGAAGTGACTTTGTAACTACATAATGGGTAGAAGCTGGAAGAAGGTGGAGGACCAGAATAGAAAAAGCCTGGATTGCTGTGAATGGAGTGTTAAGGGCAATTCTAGTGAGAACTCACAAGAAAATAATGTGGCAGGCCAGGTCTCACTAATGCGGGCCTCCATAACACTTTCCTTAGCTAAAAAAAAAAAAAAAGCTAGTGCCCTTATACAAAGGCTGGAATGTAACAAAAACCCACCAAGAGTTTTGCCTAGGCTTTTCTGGGAGTCTGAAGAAACTCCCTAGGCCTCCACAAACAAGTTTTTTGTTTGTGGGTTTTTTTTTTGAGACGGAGTCTCACTCTGTTGCCCAGGCTGGAGTACAGTGGCACGATCTCGGGCTCACTGCAACCTCTGCCTCCTGGGTCCAAGTAACTCTCCTGCCTCAAACTCCTGAGTAGCTGGGGTTACAGGCATGCGCTACCACGCCCGGCTAACTTTCTGTGATTTTACTGGAGACGGGGTTTCACCATGTTAGCCAGGATGGTCTCAAACTCCTGGCCTCAACTGATCTGCCTGCCTCGGCCTCCCAAAGCATTGGGATTACAGGCGTGAGCCACCGTGCCCGGCCACAAACAAGTTTATTGGAGGTCTGATGGAACTCCCCAAACTTTCATAATTTAGCAGAAGACAAGATAAGGGTAATCACCCCAGCACCTAGACTCATTTAGATTAAGTAAATTTAGTGAGGCTCCAGAAGGTCTTCAGGATTCAGATATTAGTTACAGAGTAAAGGAAGTTGTTAGGCTAGGCACGGTGGCTTACATCTGTAATCCCAGAACTTTGGGAGGCCGAGGCCGGTGAATCACCTGAGGTCAGGAATTTTGAAAGCAGCCTGACCAACATGGCGAAACCCCATCTGTATTAAAAATACAAAAATAGCTGGGTGTGGTAGCATGCGCCTGTAATCCCAGCTGCTTGGGAGGCTGAGGCAGGAGAATCAGTTGAACCTGGGAGGCAGAGGTTGCAGTGAGCCAAAGTTGTGCCATTGCACTCCAGTCTGGACAACAAGAGTGAAACTCTGCCTCAAAAAAGAAAAAGAAAGAAATTACTTATCTTTTTAGATGAATGCACACTTATGCATAGAAATATAGCTTAGAAGCTATGTAAGCTCTACAAAACTTTGTAATTTTGGCCAGGCGTGGTTTCTCATGCTTGTAATCCTAGCACTTTGGGAGGCTGAGGCGGGCGGATCACTTGAGGCCAGGAGTTCGAGACCAACCTGGCCAACATGGCGAAACCCCATCTCTACTAAAAATACAAAAAAATTGGCCGGGCATGGTGGCGGGCGCCTGTAATCCTAGCTACTTAGGAGGCTGAGGCAGGAGAATCACTTGAACCCGGGAGGTGGAGGTTGCAGTGAGCCGAGATCACGCCGTTGCACTCCAGCCTGTGTGACAAGAGTGAAACTCTGTCTCAAAAAAAAAAAAAAAAAAAGTTTGTAATTTTGAGTTGGTCTGGTGATCATTTCCAGGTCTGCTCCCTGTACTCAGTTACAGAAATAAAAACTCTCTTCCTCCCAGTTCATTTGCATCTTGTTATTGGGCCACAAAAATAGCAGCCCAACCCTTAGTTTGGTCTGGGAACAATAAGAAATGTAGAGAAAGTGTGAAACTTCTTAGAGATTACTTATGTGATCACGATCAAAATATTTGTAGAAATATGGACAATAAAGACCATGTTGATGATATCTCAGATAGAAATCAAGAAAAAAGTATTGAAAACTGGAATAAAGGTCATTTTTGATATACAATTGCAAAGAATTTAGCAGAATGGTGTCCATGTCCTGGGACTTCGTGGAAAGCAGAACTTACGAGCAATGAACTAGGACATCTGGCAGAAGACATATCTAAGCAGCAAAGAGGTCAAAGTGCCACATAGCTTCTTTTGGCTGCTTCTAGTAAAATGAGAGAAGAGAAAAATGATTTAAAGATGGAACCTGGCCAGGCGCAATGGCTCATGCCTGTAATCCTAGCACTTTGGGAGGCTGAGGTGGGCGGATCATGAGGTCAGGAGATCGAGACCATCCTGGCTAACATGGTGAAACCTGTCTCTACTAAAAATACAAAAATTAGCCGGGAGTGGTGGTGGGCGCCTGTAGTCCCAGCTACTCGGGAGGCTGAGACAGGAGAATGGCATGAACCCAAGAAGGGGAGCTTGTAGTGAGCCGAGATGGCGCCACTGCACTCCAGCCTGGGCAACAGAGCGAGACTCTGTCTCAAAAAAAAAAAAAAAAAGATGGAATCTATAATTAAAAGGGGAATAAATAGTTAAAAATTTGAAAGATTTCATCCTGGCATGGAAAAGTGTGTTAGGGAGAGAATGCTAAGGGTGTGACCTTTTGCTAAAGAGATTAATATGGATAGAAGGAAACAAACTTCCATTCATCAAGACAATGGGAGAATGATCCCAAAGGTATTTTGCAGACCTCAGAGGCATCCTAGGACCTTGAGGGCAAGGTTTCTAGAGAGAAGCTTGTGGAACCTCGGCATTCACTCAGTGAAAAGGCCCTGGCCAGATGCAGGCACCTTTATATTGAACTTTCCAGCCTCCAGAACTGTGAGAAATTTTTTTTTTTTTTTTAAATAAATTGACAGGCTGAGGCAGGCAGATCACTTGAAGCCAAGAGTTTGAGAGCAGCCTGGCCAACATGGTGAAACCCCTTCTCTACTAAAAATACAAAAAATTGGCTGGGCGTGGTGGTGCACGCCTGTAGTCCTAGCTACTCAGGAGGTTGAGGCACAAGAATCTCCTGAGCTCGCGAGGCGGAAGTTGCAGTGAGCCTAAATGGCACCACTGCACTTCAGCCTGGGTGACAGTGAGACTTTGTCTTAAAAAAAAAAAAAATTGCCTAGCCTGTGATATTTTTTGTTATTCAACACAAAATGGATTAAAACAATACCCTCGAGAAAATTTAGCATATGTGCATTGCAGCACTTTTTATAATATCAAAAATTGGAGGCCAGACATGATGACTCATGCCTGTAATCCCAGTGCTTTGGGAAGCTGAGTCAGGAGGACCGCTTGAGGCCAGGAGTTTGAAGCTAGCCTGGGCAACAATCAAGGCCCCTTCTCTACAAAAAAATTTTAAAATTCACTGAGCATGATGGTGTGTACCTGAACTTGGGAGGCTGAGGTAGGAGGATTGCCTGAGCCCAGGAAGTTGAGATTATAGTGATCATACCACTGCACTGTAGCCTGGGTGACAGAGTAAGATCTTGTCTCAAAAAAAAAAAAATTGGGAACAACTGATGCACCAGTAGAATACAGCGACTGTGATTTATTCATACAACAGAAATCTATAAAGCACTAAATATAACAACATAGAGAAGTCTCTACTAAAATACGTGTTTTAAAAAGTAAATTTCCAAATGTATATTATGCCAGTTAAATAAACTTTAAAAACAAAAAAAGTACTATTTTATTAATGGATACACAAAAAGTAGAAGTAGAAAAACAAATGTGGAAAGAATACATACCACCTTGAAGTTAGAAATTATCATGAGAAAGAGAAAGAGGAAAAAGGATGAAGGGACAATGCTTTCATTTATCTAGAACTTTTTATTTATTAAAAAATACCAAAGCAAATAAAATCTGCATGGTGAATATCTAGATGTCAGTTATATTACTTTCTGTATACTTGATATATTTTACCATGCAAAAAATAATAGTAGTAAGGAATGCCCAAAGCAAAAGTGAAAAAAGAACACACACACAAATATTTTCCCATAAATCTGCTTGCCATGGTAGGATGACCCTGAAAGGTGATCCAGGATCATAAATGGTCTAGTATAGTAATAGGTATCAAATATAGGATGGTAAACTGAATGGTTATGCATCTCACTCAACAAACTTGGATGAACAAGAAATGATACATTAGTTTTTAAAATAAAATTAAAATAATAAAGAATGAGATTCAGTATGAAAAAAAAATTACAGTCGGCCCCGTTCTGAAAGCTGCTAGGAAATTTAGTCCTGTTGTCTGTTGGTGCCCCTTCCATATTACCTCAGAAGCTGCGTTGATGATGCCTCCTTTATTAACTACCTTCTTTTCCCTGTCTTACTTTCTCCATTTCCTTAACCTCCCAGTTAACCTACTTGCACTCTAATCTTTGTCTCCAGGTTTGCTTATAGGGGAACCCAAATGATGGCAATTAAGTAGTAGGGCATCCTCACCTCAACTCAACCCCTTTATTCATAAGTATGAGATGTTTAATCATGATGGGCTCCTCCGATTTACATATAAGAACACATACCAACAAGATGTTACAGTAATAACTCTAGGATCAAAGGTGGACATGGTATTATGATACAGCTTATGGATCTGTCATAATTCACTAGTCTTGAGTCTTGAGTTCCCTTTCAGACGTTTGGGAAATGTCTTTACAGGATAGCCGGGATGCTAGTCAGACCATATCAGAATGAAGTTTTATTAAAAATAAAAGAAATTGGGCCGGGGTGGACGGTGGGTGAGATGGAGGCAACCTTGGAGCAGCACTTGGAAGACACAATGAAGAATCCCTCCATTGTTGGAGTCCTGTGCACAGATTCATAAGGACTTAATCTGGGTTGCCATGGACCCTGTCAGATGAGCATACTGGAGTGATATCTGTTCTACCCCAGCAAGCAGCTAAGCTAACCTCTGACCCCACTGATATGCCTGTGGTATGCCTAGAATCAGATAATGGGAACACTATGATCCAGAAACATGATGGCATAGTGGCAGTGCACAAAATGGACTCTTGACATCTCGTATCTGTTCTTCAGCAGCCTATCACAGGAACTCAATCCTACCTATGTTAATTACCTTATACAAATACTAAAGTTCCAGTAGTTAGGCCATTTATTTAATGTGCATTGGGCACTTTTCTATTTATTTAAATTGCTTTTTAACACTCTATGGACCGACTATCAAGATACTAGTAAGAAAGGATCATGTTTTGAAGCAGCAGGTCCAGGTCACTTTGTATATAGAATTTTGCTCTATTCAATACATCTGTTTGGAGGAAAAAAATAATAAAATAAATAAATAAAAGAAATAACAAGCATTAGGTGCTAGTTTTGTAGCTTCTCCTCTGCTCCTTCTATTTTCGGGCTTCTCAATTCACATGATTTTGGATTCATTGGGTTAGTATCAGTATCATTGTGTATCATTATGCATTCCTCTCAATTTAATAGAAAATTACTAAGTGCTCATTATGTGCAAAATATTTTACTGGGCTCTAGCCTCTTCAAAACTTGGTTTATTTCTATACTAAAGGATTTAGTTATGATACTAACTACATACACATAGAGATTCCAACCCTCGCATGCCCTATTTCTTCACAAGAGCATTAAATATTTATTTTCCAATAGAATAGGACTACTTGACCAGGGGCTGGCAAATCACCTCCATTTGTTCCTCTGCTTACCAGCATAAGACATGATGAGTCCACTTGCTCTAGTTTCCCAGTGAGGAGTAATGAATATAACTCCACAGCGTGGATAATGCTTTATTCTCAGTAGCAATTAAAGTACAGCCGTCTCCCCTGGGAAGCTGCCTTCCTGCCTCCTGAATCAGTTAAAGGATGGAGAATTGGAGCTCAAAACACTTGCTCCAGCTAAGTCTCATTTAAAAACAATAAGGCAGGCCGGGCGCGGTGGCTCAAGCCTGTAATCCTAGCACCTTGGGAGGCCGAGACGGGCGGATCACGAGGTCAGGAGATCGAGACCATCCTGGCTAATACGGTGAAACCCCGTCTCTACTAAAGAATACAAAAAACTAGCCGGGCGACGAGGCGGGCGCCTGTAGTCCCAGCTACTTGGGAGGCGGAGGCAGGAGAATGGCGTGAACCCGGGAGGCAGAGCTTGCAGTGAGCTGAGATCCGGCCACCGCACTCCAGCCTGGGCGACAGAGCCAGACTCCGTCTCAAAAAAAAAAAAAAAAAAAAAAAAAAAAAAAAAAAACAACAACAACAACAAAAAACAATAAGGCTGCTTCTTCTCCGAGAAAACACCAAATGGCGGATGACGCCGGTGCAGGGGGGGAGGGGGGCCCCGGAGGCCCTGGTGGCCCTGGGATGGGGAACCGCGGTGGCTTCCGCGGAGGTTTCGGCAGTGGCATCCGGGGCCGGGGTCGCGGCCGTGGATGGGGTCGGGGCTGAGGCCGCGGAGCTCGCGGAGGCAAGGCCGAGGATAAGGAGTGGATGCCCGTCACCAAGCTGGGCCGCTTGGTCAAGGACATGAAGATCAAGTCCCTGGAGGAGATCTACCTCTTCTCTCTGCCCATTAAGGAATCTGAGATCATTGACTTTTTCTTGGGGGCCTCTCTCAAAGACGAGGTTTTGAAGATTATGGCGGTGCAGAAGCAGACCCGTGCTGGCCAGCGCACCAGGTTCAAGGCGTTTGTTGCTATCGGGGACTACAATGGCCACGTCGGCCTGGGTGTTAAGTGCTCCAAGGAGGTGGGCACCGCCATCCGTGGGGCCATCATCCTGGCCAAACTCTCCATTGTCCCAGTGCGCAGAGGCTACTGGGGGAACAAGATCGGCAAGCCCCACACCGTCCCTTGCAAGGTGACAGGCCGCTGCGGCTCTGTGCTGGTGCGCCTCATCCCTGCACCCAGGGGCACTGGCATTGTCTCAGCGCCTGTGCCCAAGAAGCTGCTCATGATGGCTGGTATTGATGACTGCTACACCTCAGCCCGGGGCTGCACTGCCACCCTGGGCAACTTCGACAAGGCCACCTTTGATGCCATCTCTAAGACCTACAGCTACCTGATCCCTGACCTCTGGAAGGAGACTGTGTTTACCAAGTCTCCCTATCAGGAATTCACTGACCACCTTGTCAAGACCCACACCAGAGTCTCTGTGCAGCGGACCCAGGCTCCAGCTGTGGCTACAACATAAGCTTTTTATACAAGAAAAATAAAGTGAATTAAGCCTGTTAAAAAAAATAATAATAAATAAGGCTAAGATGTTATAGTACTATGATATGTTTTAATTTTTTAAGTTTTAATATAAAAATAATATATGCATATGGCTAACATTTTAAAATAATATTACAAGGTATAAAATAAAGTATATCTATTTCTTAATTTATCAACTTTCAACAATATTGATAGCTACGTGTAAAAGATATGACACTTGGCACTCTTAAATTACTTCTCACTTTTCCTTATCACCTCTTCCCTTCAGTTTTTCTCGTTTTGTTATTCTAGTGGTCACCTTTGTTTTAAATTTATACTTAGCCTGTTTCTACAAAAAATAAAAATAGGGCCAGGCACAGTGGCTCATGCCTGTAATCCCAGCACTTTGGGAGGCCAAGGCGGGAGGATCACCTAAGGTCAGGAGTTCAAGACCAGCCTGGCCAACATGGTGAAACCAGTTCTCTACTAAAAATACAAAAATTAGCCTGGCATGATGGCGGGCCCGTGTAATCCCAGCTACTAGGAGGACTGAGGCAGTAATCCCAGATACTTGGGAGGCCAAGGTCAGGAGAATCACTTGAACCTGGAAGGTGGAGGTTGCAGTGAGCCGAGATAGTGCCATTGCACTCCAGCCTGGGCAAAAAGAGCAAAACTGTGTCTCAAAATAAATAAATAAATAAAATAAACTAGCCCGTGTGGTGATGTTCGCCTGTGGTCCAAGCTACTTGGGAGGCTGAGGTGAGATCACTTGGGCCTGAGAGGTTAAGGCTGTAGTGAGCCATGGTCATGCTGCTGCACTATGGCTTGGGCAACAGAGCAAGACCCCATCTCAAATTAATTAATTAATTAGATTAATTATATACTTGGGTCTCTCTTAAACTACCAATTATAGTTTGATACATTTTAAATGTCACCAGGCTACACTATTGCAGGAATGTTATCAATCTGTAGAACAAGACAGGTGCACTATTTAGTGCATTTAAAATACTACCAGTAATTCTAATTCTATGGAGTTGAATACTATTCGCATTCTTTTTTTTTTTTTTTTTTTTTTAGACAGAGTCTTGTTCTGTTGCCCAAGCTGGAGTGCAGTAGCAGGATCTCGGCTCACTGCAACTTCCACCTCCCAGGTTCAAGCGATCCTCCTGCCTCAGCCCCTCTAGTAGCTGGGATTACAGGCACACGCCACCATGCCTGGCTAATTTTTGTATTTTTATTAGAAACAGGATTTAGCCATGTTGGCCAGGCTGATCTTGAACTCCGACCTCAGTTGATCCACCTGCCTCAGCCTCCCAAAGTGCTGGGATTACAAGCGTGAGCCACTGCACCTGGTCTAGCAATCTTTAATTAATGAAATATTTAGTACTGAAGTACTCAAAAATTAACATTTAGGTCTATAACATTTCTAGATTTTCAGAAAAAACTAAAATATTACAAATCTTGTTACAAAGTCCCATTTCGTGAGACTCCATGAAATATGAAATCTCATTTATATGAAAATAAATAGAAAAATAACAAAATCTTTATGGCCTTCTAATGATTTCTTTAACAATTCATTTTTATCAGAGAAGGAGTTGGAATTATTATAATGCAGATAGATTAAGTTCCTCTTTACAAATAAATAGCTCTTATATTTTCAAAATCAGAACTTGTAATCATAATATCCAAAGCTTTAATTATGAAGAGTACACAGTGCAGCTTATCCCATATCCAGGAGCATTTGCTAAGCCCTTTGTCATGCGCTAGCCATAAAAAGTACCAATTTAGATCCTATGAGATAACATCTAATTTAAGACCAAGCAATTGTAATAAGAGTGATTATCCTAGAAGAGTCACCAGCTATTTCTTATTCTTTTATCTACAGAAAAAAAGTCTTCTCTTCCAGCAGGGAGCAAAGGAAGGGAAGATTACCCCAAAAGAAAATGAAAACAAAAAAAAACCAAAAAAAACCCCAGAGCTTTCTACACCAATAAAAATGCAAAATAGGTATACTATGTACTGTTTATCATTACATATTTACAGTAGGTCCAAAAACTGTTCTAAGTAAGATTAGAAAAAGAGAAAAGTGGGAAATAATTAATCCACTGGTGATATTTAGTGTGCTGATTAAATCAGAAACAATATGTAATAAAGAAATTATTTGTAACTAGTATAGAGTATTTGTAGTACATTTAATTTTTTTTCCTCAGAATTGCATTTTGGAGGAAGGAAAGTAAAAGTTGTATCTATTTCTTTTTTTCTTTTTTTTGTTTGAGGAGTCTCACTCTGTCGCCCAGGCTGGAGTGCAATGGCGCAGTCTTGGCTCACTGCAGCCTCTGCCTCCAAGGTTCAAGCAATTCTCCTGCCTCAGCCTCCTGAGTAGTTGGGATTACAGGCATATGCCATCACAGCCGGCTAATTTTTGAATTTTAGTAGAGACGGGGTTTCACTATGTTGGCCAGGCTGGTCTTGAACTCCTGACCTCATGATCTGCCCACCTTCGTCTCCCAAAGTGCTGGGATTACAGGCGTAAGCCACCACGCCTGGCATCTATTTCATTTTTGCAAATAATTACTGTCCTAATACTATATCCTGAAAAATTCAGATTTCTTGTGGTTTTCTGTAAAAGCATATATTGGCCCGGCATGGCAGTTCATACTTGTAGTCCCAGCACTCTGGGAGGTCGAGGCAAGAGGATCACTCGAGGACTGGAGTGTCAGGCTGCAGTAAGCTATGATTAAGTCACTGTATTCCAGCCTGGGCAACAGAACAAGACCCTGTCTCAAAAAAAAAAAAAAAAAGTAATTAAAAATAAAAGCATATATTGCAGTGTAAGTATCAAAGTGCCACAAACTGTTAGTTTTCTAAGAATAAAATTTGGTCTTTTATCCTACAAAGATGCTATATGTTAGTATTAACTGGAGGCTAAAGCATTCACCTGAATCCCGTCAAGAATAATGATAGGCAGGGTGCGAAAGTAGAAGACTGAGCTGGCATTTGAAGAGCTGGGTTATTCTCTCAGTTTTTAACCTCTGCGAGCCTTAGTTTCCCCCATGTGATAATGAGGCTAATATTATCAGCTATCTCTAGTTCCTTGGGGAACTTTGTGGATCAGAATGAGATAAGGTATCTGAAAATACATTGTAACCTATAGAGTACTATACAAGTACTTATTACTACCTTAATAAATATTCATAGGGTTCCCGATATAAGAATAACATATTAAACAATGCGAAAGGAGAGAAAAAGAAATGGAGATTGCCCTCAAAATAAAGAGACATTGACTAACATATTTTTATCTTTTTGTTCATAGCCATGATATGTGACAATGTCTTTTGGGCCTCATTATAGAGGCCCATAAGGCGACCTAGACAAATTAAAAGAGTTCAGCTATGGATTGGATCCTTCCCCCCACCCACCATCCATATGTTGAAACCCTAACCCCCAATGAGATGGTATTTGGAGGTGAGGCTTTTGGGAGGTAATGAGATTTAGGTGAGGCCTTGAGGGTGGGGCCCTCATGATGGGGTTTGTGCCCTTAAAAGAAGAGACACTGGAGCTGGGCACAGTGGCTCACGCCTGTAATCCCAGCACTTTGGGAGGCTGAGGTGGGCAGATCATGAGGTCAGGAGTTCAAGACCAGCCTGGCCAATGTGGTGAAACCCCATCTTTACTAAAAATACAAAATTAGCAAGGCATTGTGGCACATTCCTGTAGTCCCAGCTACTCGGGAGACTGAGGCACGAGAATCACTTGAACCCATGAGGCAGAGATTGTAGTGAGCTGAGATCACACCACTGCGCTCACGGCCACTGCACTCCCGCCCGGGCGCCAGAGGGAGACTCCGTCTCAAAAAAAAAAAAATTAAAATTAGAACAGACACCAGGCCCGGTATGGCGGCTTATGCCAGTAATCCCAGCATTCTGGGAGACCAAGGCAAGATGATTGCTTGAGTTCGGGAGTCTGAGACCAGCCTGGGCAACATGGTGAGACCCTGTCTCTATAAAAAATACAAAACTTAGCCAGCATGGTGGTACATTCCTGTAGTCCCAGCTACCTGGGAGGCTGAAGCAGGATTGCTTGAGCCCAAGAGGTCAAGGTTGCAGTGAGCTGTGATGGCACCACTGCATTCCATCCTTGGTTACAGAGTGAGACCCTGTCTCAAAAAAAGAAAAAGAAGAAGGGCCGGGCGCGGTGGTGCACACCTGTAATCCCAGCACTTTGGGAGGCCAAGGCTGGTGAATCGCCTAAGGTCAGGAGTTCAAGACCAGCCTGGCCAACATGGTGAAATCCTGTCTCAAGTAAAAATACAAAAATTAGCTGGGCATGGTGGTGCACACCTGTAATTCCAGCTACTCGGGAGGCTGAAGCAGGAGAATTGCTTGAACCGGGGAGGCAGAGGTTGCAGTGAGCCAAGATCCTGCCACTGCACTCCAGGCTGAGCAAGAGTTAGACTCCATCTCAACAAAAATAAATAAATAAAATAAAATAAGAAGGAGGAGAAAGAGGAGGATGGCAGGAGAATCGGGGGAGGGAAGGGAGGGAGGAGGAGGAGGAGGAGGAGGAGAAGGAAAAGAAACACCAGAAAGCAAGGTTGCAAATCCCTCTTCCTGCCATGTGAGGATACAGTGAGAAGGCATCCATCTGCAAACCAGGAAGACAGCCCTCACTAAAACCTGACCATGTTTGTACTCTGTTCTTGAACTTGCCTCCAAAGCTGTGAGAAATACTTTTCTGTTGTTTAAGTCACCCAGTCAACGGTATTTTGTTATCGCGGCCCAAGTTGCCTAAGACAGGCTCTTTCCTAACTTCCCTATTCTATCCCCTCTACTTCTATAGTGGTAATAGCTAACATTTGAATAAAAGGTTAAATGTATGAATTGTCTTATTTAATCATCTCAACAATTTTAGGAGGCAAGTATTATTAATCTTCTTGATTAATAATACTGATTATTATTGATCTTCTTGATCAATAATACTTGATTAATAATACTCAGATGAGGAGTCTAGGCTCAACAAGTTTACAGTTTTTGGCCCCAGTCCCACAGCAAGTAAATGACACCAATGCAGATCCTCCAAGTCCAGCTGTGGTACTTTGAATTTCTATGTACTGAAGCAACTCCTAACATCTTTTGGCCATCCAGAAAAATATTTTTCCTACCTTAAAATTGACAGTTGAGTAATAGCCAAAACTAGAAACAACCCAAAAGTCTATTAAATAT
Organism: Trachypithecus francoisi; assembly: GCF_009764315.1. Taxonomy (NCBI): domain Eukaryota; kingdom Metazoa; phylum Chordata; class Mammalia; order Primates; family Cercopithecidae; genus Trachypithecus; species Trachypithecus francoisi. Next base: position 36,906,723 of record NW_022681474.1, read on the forward strand.
GAATGAACAAACAAATTGAGATAATTCATTCAAGAAATAGTACTCAACAATAAAAAAGAGAACAATGTATATACACAACATCATAGATTAATCTCAGAAAAATTATGCTGAGTGAAAAACAGGCAAAAAAGAATATACACTTTGACTAGGTGCGGTGGCTCACGCCTGTAATCCCAGTGCTTTGGGAGGCCAAGGCGGGCAGATGACCTTAGGTCAGAGGTTCAAGACCAGCCTGGCCAACATGTAGAAACCCTGTCTCTACGAAAAATACAAAAATTAGCCAGGTGTGGTGGTGGACATCTGTAATCCCAGCTACCTGGGAGGTTGAGGCAAGAGAATTGCTTGAACCCAGAAGGCGGAAGTTGTGGTGAGCCCAGATCATGCCACTGCACTCCAGCTTGGGTGACAGAGCAAGACTCCATCTAAAAAAATAAAATAAAACAAAATAAAAAAGAATATATACTGTTTGATCCATTTATATAAAATTCTAGAAAATTTAAACTAATCTATAGTGATAAAAGTGGATTAGTGGTTGCCTGGGGATGCGAGTAGACAGAGGCAGGGATTACAAAGGTAAGGATAAACTTTTATAGCAGATGGAAATGTTATTTTGATTGTGGTGATGGATGCATATGTCAAAACTGATCAAAATGTACACATACATTAAATATGTATGTCAATAAATCAACAAAGCTGGGGGGTGGGAGGAGAAGGCAATTAAAGAAAAGAAATGCACTGTCGTCTTAATTTCCTGTAGGATAGTCTGTGATTTCTTCAAAGAGTGACCTGTGTTTTCCATAATCCAAGAGAGCCCATTTAATTAGGTCAGTTTTATAATTTTGGAATTTTGGCAGTACGTGGTTTTCATGACACTGGCACCTTTATTTTTAAATTTGGACACTTTACAAAAAGCTATGGAGAGTGTTATAATTCTTTCTCAGTAAGAGGCTTACCTGTCTCAAATGTCTTTGTTTGCAGAATTTTTTTTTTTTTTTTTTTTTAAGATAGAGATGAGGTTTCACCATGTTGGCCAGGCTGCTTTCGTACTCCTGACCTAAGGTGATCCACCTGTCTTGGCCTCCCAAAGTGCTGGGGCTACAGGTGTCAGCCACTGCACCCAGCCTTGTTTGCAGGATTTTTAAGAGGAATAAATTATTCTCATTGTACCCAGCATTTTATTAGGCTTTTAGAGTTGCAAGAAACAGAATTACTCAGAGACTATTTTAAAAGCAGAGGGTCTATTGTAAAGGTACACTGAGACTATAACTGGAACAGGATCTCAGACTGGAAAGTCATCAGGATCTGAGGCAACTCTAGAAATGAGCTACTCTTTCAATCTCTGTTGTAGGCAGCATGTTCTCTTTCTCTTGCAAAGCATCTTTTTCCTCTCCACATGTCTACTCTATTGTCCTTCTACTCATTGTTTTATTTCTTTTTATTTTGCCATGCCCAGAATATCTTCAGTCTACCCCTACAGATCCACTCTTTGCCCTTTTCTACAGTGCTTGCTTTCCTGGAAGCCTGGTCTGTATGAATTATATCAACGGAATGAGGTCAGTATATTTATTCCCCTGGCTCACTCCCTGGAAGGTCATGTTAAGCAGCTGTATCCTTCAACCGAAGGCCATTGCTCCTCTCAAGATAACTCACTCTACATAGCGTTCCCCTTCCAACCTCTCCCTTGCCTCCTCCCTACAAGTCTAGGAATGCCTAGACCACCTTCCTCCACTATCTTTGTGGTTTTCCTACACCCTGCCCACACATTTGTAATTAGTTCCTTTGTAGATAAACCCTCCTCAATTTATCCTAGTTTGCATATGCCATTTGTTTCTTGTTAGGACTCTGAGTTATATCCTTTTTTTTTTTTTTTTTTTTTAACTAGTCAAGGGCAGTAGTGAGAAGAGAGGAAAGGGCAGAACAAGGAGTTTGATCTGTAACTGATGTGAACAATCAGTTGAGATAACTCACTCTCTTTGGACCATCCCCCTTTTTTTTGAGATGGAGTTTTGCTCTTGTTGCTTAGGCGAGAGAGCAATGGCGCGATCTAGACTCACTGCAACCTCTGCCTCCTGGATTCAAACGATTCTCCTGCCTTAGCCTCCTGAGTAGCTGGGATTACAGGCACCCGCCACCACACCCAGCTAATTTTTGTATTTTTACTAGAGACAGTGTTTCTACATGTTGGCCAGGCTGGTCTCGAACTCCTGACCTCACGTGATCCACCCACCTTGGCCTCCCAAAGTGCTGGGATTACAGACGTGAGCCAGCCTCACATGCCCAGCCTCATCCCCCCTTTTTTAAGAGACAAGATCTCACTGTGTTGCTGAGGCTGGAGTACCAGCTCAGGCTATTCCCAGGCATGGTCACAGTGCACCACAGCCTTGAACTCATAGGGCTCAAGATCCTCCCGCCTCAGCCACCTGAATAGCTGGGACTGCGGGTGTGTGACACCGTGCCCAGCTATATGTTTTTAATCTTTTTTTTTTTTTTTTTAATCTCACAGCTTGCTAGGCATGGTGGCTCATACCTATAATCCCAGCATTTTGGAGGCCTAGGCAGGTGGATTGCTTGAGCCCTGGAGTTCAACACCTGGGCAACATGATGAAACCCTGTCTCTAGCAAAACTAAAAACAAAAACAAACAAACAAAAAAGCAAAACTTAACCCCTGGGTGGTGGTGTGTGCCTGTAGTCCCAGCTTGAGGCTGAGGCAGGAGAATCGCTTGAACCTGGGAAGCAGAGGTTGCAGTGAGCTGAGATCGCACCATTGTACTCCAGCCTGGTGACAGAGCAAGACTCCATCTCAAAAAAAAAAAAAAAAGCAAAAACAAACAAACAAAAAACAATGTTTCAGGCCAGGCACTGTGGCTCACGCCTGTAATCCCAGTAAGGCAGTAAGGTAGTATTGCTTAAGGTTGTTTGTTGTCATCATATATGAGGACTCTGAAGAATCCAAAACTTGAGTTTGGATGAAATCATGATCTCAACAGGATAGCATAGGCAGTTAATGTTTCAGAAATAATATAGATTTCAGTGGTTCACACCTGTAGTCCTAGCACTTTGGGAGGCCGAGGTGGGCAGATCACTTGAGGTCAGGAGTTTGAGACCAGCCTGGCCAACATGGCAAAACTCCGTCTCTATGAAAAATACAAAAACTAGGCCTGATGCAGTGGCTCACGCCTGTAATCCCAGCACTTTGGGAGGCCGAGGCAGGTGGATCACAAGGTCAGGAGTTCAAGACCAGCCTGACCAACATGGTGAAATCCCCTCTCTACTAAAAATACAAAAGTTAGCTGGGCGTGGTGGTGCATGCCCATAATCCCAGTTTACTCAGGAGGCTGAGGCAGGAGAACTGCTTGAATCCAGGAGGCAGAGATTGCAGTGAGCCGAGATCCTGCCATAGCACTCCAGCCTGGGCAACAGAGTGAGACGCTGTCTCAAGAAAAAAAAAAAAAAAATTAGCTGGGCATGGTGGCATGCGCCTGTAGTCCCAGCTACTTGGGAGGCTGAGGCAGGAGAATCGCTTGAACCCAGAAGGCAGAGGTTGCAGTGAGCCCAGATCGCACCACTGCACTCCAGCCTGGGTGACAGAGTGAGACTCGGTCTCAAAAAAAAAAAAAAGAAAAAGAAAAAAAAGAAATAATACAGCTTTTAGAGTCAAATAAGCTTGGCTTGAACCCCTAGAGCTACAACTTACTTGCTTTATTATTCTAAACTTCTATTTCCTCATCTGTAAAGTATAATTATAACTACCTTATGGAGATACTATGTAGATTAGTGAGAACAAACCTAAAGTATAATACTTAGTAGATACTGAGTAAATGTAGTTCTTATGATCGTGTATGATTATCTTAGTTAAGTATGCACAGCAAAACCTTTTGGCTTAATTTAGAAAGTCAAAATAAACGGGAGAAAAAAGAAAGAAAAGCAGCTTATGACTCCTTTTCCTGTCTTGCTCTGCTTAGCTGCAGGTACGTAAGATCTGACTTGTGAATTCAGTCCCCAAATTTCTAAGGCAATCCACACCATGTCTAATAGTATATTAGAAACATCATTTCCATCAGCATGTGCCTGAAGTCAGTCTTGCTCTGTTAAACATATCCAATATGCCTCCTATATGCCTTTCCTTTAATTCTCTTTTTTTTTTACCAGAATTTTTACTGGTAAATTACTGTAGAATTTACTGGTAAATTCTGTAGAATTTTTACTTTGATTGCTAATTTGCATTTTTATTTTCTTTCTTGGACCCAGAATTCTAACTTGAACCCTAGCCTGGCTGTTTGGGTCTAAAACAATCCACTCGATTAGCACTTGGCAGTTCCTTCTCCATGGGACCTGACCCAAACTTTGTATCCCCAGCTGATCCTAGGGGCCTACTACAAACTGGAAGGATCCTAGTAACCCTATTAGTATCCTTATTTGATTAGAACCAGTTTGGCAAATAGATTTTATACCAGGTAACAGTAGTTTACTTGTAGTCACTGGTTGAAGCACTGTTTTGAGAAGTATTGTAAGGACTTTTCTGGGTGAACTAGGAAAGAGGACCCTATCCAATTTTTATTTTTTAAGTCTGCCTTGGGGAGGTGGAGCGTGGTGGCTCACATCTGTGATCCCAGAACTTTGGGAGGCCAAGGCAGGTATATTACTTGAGTTGAAGAGTTCAAGACCAGCCTGGGCTGTATTAACATCTGCTCAGCCGTACCATCAGCTGATTAGTAAAAAAGACATGATTCCTATGCCTAGTGAGACCCCATCTCTACAAGAAAATTAAAAATTAGCCAGGCATGGTGGTGCACACCTTTAGTCCCAGCTACTCAGGAGGCTGAGGCAGGAGAATTGCTTGAGCCCAGGAGTTCAAGTCTGCAGTGAGCCATGACTATGACACTGCACTCCATCCTGGGGAGCAGAGCAAGACCCTGTCTCAAAAAAAAAAAAAAAATCTGCCTTGGAGGCAAAGTTGGGGAATGTGGAAGGGAAAAATGGAGGCATGTATGCTACACATTTGCCAGCCTTTGCTCGGAGACTGCTGCTGCTTGATCCCCACGCTAGACTAGATTCCTTACACGTTAAAGTCAGTCATTTAAGCCTGAATTTTCCTATATCTTTTTGAACATTGTAATTCGAACTGAGGTTACCCTCATGGGAGTGTCTATCCTGGCAGTCAAGTGTCTGACTGATGGTCATTGTTCTTCTCAAGGCAGGGCAGCCCACTCTACATAACCTCTCCCTTTAGACCTTGGGTGGTGGTAACAGCTTTTTACTATTACAAGTCCCAGGTTACTTTGCTATAATTTGTGGTACCTCTCCACCCCACCTATACCTTTCTAAATGGTCTCTCCTCAAATTATCCTAGTTTGAGTGTGTCATCTGTCTCCTGTTGGTACCCTGACTAATGCAAGCACTTACTATGTACCAGGTACTGAGGATACAATAGTAAACAAAGACAGGCCGGGCACGGTAACTCATGCCTGTAATCCCAGCACTTTGGGAGGCCAAGGCGGGTGGATCACCTGAGGTTGGGAGTTTGAGACCAGCCTGACCAACATGGAGAAACCCCATCTCAACTAAAAGTACAAAATTAGCTGGGTGTGGGGGCGCATGCCTGTAATCCCAGCTACTCGGGAGACTAAGGCAGGAAGAATCGCTTGAACCCGGGAAGTGGAGATTGCAGTGAGCCGAGATCATGCCATTGCACTCCAGCCTGGGCAACAAAAAGGAAACTCCATCTTAAAAACAAACAAACAAACAAACAAACAAACAAAACCCAAAGACTTAAAAGTTCCCACTTTCTGGTGACTACATTGTAACCAGTTTCAGAATGCCTTGTAGACAGGTCTGGGTAGTTATATCCTTGCCTGTCTGAAGTTTGTATGCCTTTCTTGTCATTAAACACAATAAAGGAGATGCACACCCGTGCTTGCAAGAATGTTTTATATAAACCCCTATAATTAGGATTTCAGGAAATTCTAAGGGTAGGAACCCTTAGACTTTCTCAAATCTCTCATGTGTTGCCTTCATTTATTCAACAAATATTTATTAAGTGCCTGAGTGCTCAATAGATGTTAGCTGCCTGTTACTGCGTTCCAGGTATCCTACTATATACTGAGGGGTAAGAGGTGGGTAGAGAAAGGGTGGGTTCAATGATGAGTAGAACAAGTTCTGTGAGAAATAAACTCTTAAACAATCACTGCACAAATATAAAATGTTTATGATAGATGTTTGTGAGAAGGCTATGGGGAGTACAGAGAAGGGAATGACTAACTCATTTTGGGAACTGGGAAGGGTTTATTGCAGGTAATGTTTGATCTGAGCTTGGACAGATGAAAAATACTTTGCCAGAAAGTGGAAAAGGGAAGGACATTTAGGAAGAGGAAAGGAGTTACAAAATATCCAAAAAGTATGTGGGAAAATGACAAGTGGTTTAATTTTCTTTGTAGCTAGAGTACCACATTGCAGATGGTAGCAAGGAATGAGACTGGAAAGGGCAGGCAGCATTCAGATTTTGAAGGGGGGGGTCACGTATGAAGAGTTTGGAATTTATTCTAGTAAATGGTAAGAAACCCTGCAAAGAATTTTAAGCATAAGTGGAAAAAAATTAACACTGTGTTTTAGAAAGAAAATTTTGGGAGATGGAGGGGGTAAAGCAGTGGAAATGGATAAAGATTTAAAACAGGAAAGTAGTAGATTTTTGTTGCAAACTTGTAGGGGAGAAATGATAAGAGCCTAAACTAAAGAAATGACAATGGGAATGATGGGGCAGGGGGAGTGAATTTTTTTTTTTTTTTTTTTTTGGAGACAGAGTCTCCCTTTGTTGCCAGGCTGGAGTGCAGTGGAGCGATCTCGGCCCACTGCAACCTCCACCTCCTGGGTTCAAGCAATTCTCCTGCCTCAGCCTCCTGAGTAGCTGGGATTACAGGCACGTGCCACCATGCCCAGCTAAGTTTTGTATTTTTAGTAGAGATGGGGTTTCACCATATTGGCCGTGGTGGTCTCAAACTCCTTATCTCAGGTGATCCGCCTGCCTCGGCCTCCCAAAATACTGGGATAACAGGTGTGAGCCAGCACGCTCGGCCTTTTTTTTTTTTTTTTTTTTAAGGTGGAGTCTCACCTTTGTCACCCAGGTTGGAGTGCAATGGCATGATCTCGGCTCACTGTAACCTCCAGTTCCCAGGTTCAAGCAATTCTCCTGCCTCAGTCTGTCTAGTAGCTGGGATTACAGACACACGCCACCATGCGCGGCTAATGTTTGTATTCTTAGTAGAGACAGGGTTTCACCATGTTGGCCAATCTGGTCTCAAACTCGGGTGATTCGCCCGCCTCGGCCTCCCAAAGTGCTGGGATTACAGGCGTGAGCCACTGCGCCTGGCCAAGGGGGAGTGAATTTCATTGATATTTAGGAGGTGGAATAAAAAAGGTTCTGATACTCTATTAGATATGGATAAAGATGGAAAGGGAGGAGACAAAGTTGATGCAAATAGATGGATGGAAGGGTAGTCAACTTGGTGAAACAGAGAGAGAGCAACTGAAATCTGTCTTGCCAAAGAAGCAGCACAAGAAGCAAGATGATAATGCTGCAGAAGCCAAAATGTTTTGGTAACTGGAGATATTAGGTGCATCTGAAGCTGTGGAGTGAGCTGAAAACAGGTGAGTACGTTAATAGTTGATATGTACAAAAAGTGTGAGAACCACAGATCCCTTCTACTCTGCTGGCTAATTCTCTCCGAATCAAGCTAGGCAAGGCAGAGGGCAATGATAAGGCTTAAAACGTCAAAAGGGCATTAACTGAAAGTTTCCTCAATCCTGAAACTAACCCTTGCTATAGGATTGGATTTTTCCCCTGAATTTCATGTTGAAATTTGATCCAAATGTCAGAGACGGGGACTAATGGGAGGTGTCTGGGTCATGGGGCAGATCCCTCATGAATGGCTTGGTGCTGTTCTTGCAGCAATGAGCGAGTTCTTGCTCTTTTGGTTCTCATGAGAGTTTGTTGTTGTTATTGTTGTTTTGTTTTGCTTTCTGAGACAGAGCTTTACTCTGTCGCCCAGACTGGGGTGCAGTGGTGTGATCTTGGCTCGCTGCAACCTCTGCCTCCCGAGTTTCCTCACAAGAGATTCTTGTGCCTCAGCCTCCCCAGTTAACTGGGACTACAGGCACGCACCACCATGCCTGGCTAATTTTTTGATTTTTAGTAGAGACAGGGTTTCACTATGTTGGCCAGGCTAGTCTTGAACTCTTGGCCTCAAGCAATATGCCCACCTTGGCCTCCCAAAGTGATGGGATTACAGGCGTGAGCCACCCGACACGGCTGTTCCCATGAAAGTTGATAGTTAAAAATAGCCTGGCATCCCCGAACTCCCGACCCCCACCCCTGCCATTTCCTCTCTCACCATGTGATCTCTGCACACACTGGCTCCTCTTTGCCTTCTTCCATGAGTGTGAGCAGCTTGAGGCCCTCATCAGAAGCAAATGTTGGTGCCATGCTCCTTGTACAGCCTACAGAACCATGAGCCAAAGATACCTCTTTTCTTTACAAATTACCCAGCCTCAGGTATTCCTTTATAGCAACATAAGAGAGGTAAGACACCCTCATTGATGGTTTTTTATTTAGCTCCTAGAATGTTGGCAGCCAATCAAATGGGCCCCAAGTAGAAGCCTGTCACCAGCTTCTCCCTTTATCAGAATTCCCACCAGGCAACAAGCCTCACCCATACACAATTAACTTGCATTAAGTTTTTTTAGCCCTTACTTGTAACTATGAAAGGACAATAAAGAATCACCAGAAAAGGCCGGGCACCATGTCTCATGCCTGTAATCCCAGCACTTTGGGAGGCCAAAGTGGGTGGGTCACCTGAGGTCAGGAGTTTGAGACCAGTCAGACCAACATGTTGAAATTCTGTCTCTAGCCGGGCGCGGTGGCTCACGCCTGTAATCCCAGCACTTTGGGAAGCCGAGGCGGGTGGATCACAAGGTCAGGAGATCGAGACCACCGTGAAACCCCGTCTCTACTAAAAATACAAAAAATTAGTCGGGCGTGGTGGCAGGTGCCTGTAGTCCCAGCTACTTGGGAGGCTGAGGCAGGAGAATGAGATCGCGCCACGGCACTCCAGTCGGGGGACAGAGCGAGACTCCGTCTCAAAATAAATAAATAAATAAATAAATAAATAAATAAATGAAAAAGAAAAGAAATTCTGTCTCTATTAAGTACAAAAAATTAGCCAGCCGTGGTGGCGCATGCCTGTAATCCCAGCTACTTGGGAGGCTGAGGCAGGAGAATTGCTTGAACCTGGGAGGTGGAGGTTGCAGTGAACTGAGATCATGCCATTGCACTCCAACCTGGGTAACAAGAGTGAAACTCTGTTTAAAAAAAAAGAAAAAAATTTTTTTATAGACAAGGTCTTGCTCTCTCACCTAGGCTATGGTGTAGTGGCATGATGGTAGCTCACTGTAGCCTTGAACTTCTGGGTTCAAGCAATCCTCCTGCCTCAGCTGTCCAAGTAGCTAGGACTATTTGTACATGTAGTCTTTTCTCTAAAGACACCAATGTTTAAATGGTGTGAAGCTGGGCATGGTAGCTACATGTGCAAGCTACATTGCAGGTGCAAGCCACGATGCCCAGCTTCACATCCTTTAAACATTGGTGTCTTTAGAGAAAAGAAGATATTTCATTCATGAACTAGAAATAAGATCTTTTTTTAAAAGAACATATAAAGAATAATAACTGATAAATCAAACATATGATAAAATTAAATATTTAAGGGAATTTCCTAAAAGGTAACATAGATAAGATAAAAAAATTAAAGTACCAATACAGGAGGCCTAACATATGACTGTGAGAGAACAGAAAAAATGGAGTGGAAGAAATTATCGAATAAGACAACAAAATCATCAAAACTATCAATCAAATGTAACAGAATAATGTCATTTCAGACTACAAGGACTCAAAAAATTTATCTCCTAAATACCCTTTCTCAGATGTCTACTGAGGATATATTCCACCCAAATGAAAAACTAAACCAAAAAAGAAGAAAAGAGATCCAGGAAATAGGAAATCTAATGCAGAAGGGAGGTAAAGAAAATCTTAAAGAAAATTGTGAAGGCAAATCTCAGAATGACAGTTAGCAGGGCTGGAGAGAAAGTCACATCCAAATTGGAGCAGTGCAAAGGGCTCTAGAAGAAATGCCTCCAGGAGGGAAACTTTTTAAAAAACAGATACAGTGACCATATAGAAAGGCGATGAAAATAGCACTTTACCTCCATGGTCTTCCCCCAAAAAACACATAACCCCAATCTATCATCAGAAGAATATTAGGCAAATCGCAATTGAGGGATATTCTACAAAATACCCAACTCACACTCTTCAAAATATCAACGTATATGGAAGTCTGAGGAAGTCTGACAGCAAAGAGGAAACTAAGAAGACATGGCTACTAAATAGAATGTGGATGAGGATACTGGAATAAAAAAAAGAAGAGTAGGGCCAGGCGAGGTGGTTCATGCCTGTAATCCAGCACTTTGAGAGGCTGAGGCGAGTGGATCACCTGAGGGCAGGAGTTTGATACCAGTCCGTCCAACATGGTGAAACCCCATTTCTACTAAAAATACAAAAATTAGCCATGCTTGGTGGCGGCTCCTGTGTCCCAGCTACTCAGGAGGCTGAAGCAGGAGAATTGCTTGAACCTGGAAGTCAGAGGTTGCAGTGAGCTGAGATCATGACACTGCACTCCAGCCTAGGTGCTGGGCGACAGAGCAAGATTTCATCTCAAAAAAAAAAAAAAAAAGAAAGAAAAGAAAAGAAAAGAAAAGAAAAAAAGAAGAGTAGGTAAAAACTAAGGAAATCTGAATAAAGTATGAACTTTTGTGAAAAATAACATACCAATATTGGTTCATTAATTACAACAAATATATCATACCAGTGCAAGATGTTAATAATAGAAGAAACTGGGCATGACGTATATGAGAACTCTCTGTACTATTTTCACAATTTTTCTGTGAATCTAAAACTGTTTCAAGTTTTTTTTTTTTGGTGTGTGTGTGTGTGTGTGTGCGTGTGTGTCTGTGTGTGTGTTTTAAAAAGAGCTGGCTGGGCATGGTGGCTCATGCCTGTATTCCCAGCATTTTGGGAGGCCAAGGTGGGTGGATCACCTGAGGTCAGGAGTTCGAGACCAGCCTGGCCAACATGGTGAAACCCCGTCTCTACTAAAAATACAAAAATTAGCTGGACTTGGTGGCACATGCCTGTAATCCCAGTTACTTGGGAGGCTGAGGCAGGAGAATCGCTTGAATCCAGAAGGCAGAGGTTGCAGTGAGCTGAGATTGCGCCACTGCACTCCAGCCTGGGTGACAGAGTGAGACTCCGTCTCAAAAAAAAAAGAGCTAACTGGGGGTTGGGGTGGGGGAAGGCAATCATAAACTCCAGGAAAGCCAATAAATTATACAAAAAAGGGAATCCTTTCATAGTATACCTTATGGCTAAGCAATGAATAATGTTTATATAATCCTAATGCTGTAAGCACTAATTATTGACCTAATAAAATGCTGTGCTACAATTAAATTGGCAGTTTAGAAGGACAAGTAAATGTATGGATGAAAACAACAGGATTTCTAATTCTTTATTTTCCGTAGAAGGAAGTCAGTAAATAATGTCTAAAATGGAAAACTAAAGAAATAACAGCATAAAGATATTCTTTAGAAACACAGATAGAGGTAAGCACCAATAGAAACAGTTTTTAAATACTGAAAATGGCTGCCTCTGGGTAGCTGGTTGCAGGGATAGGTTTGGGAGAGGAGGAGCAGCATTGCATATTTTTTATTATAATGTTTTAGCATTGGCCGGGCATGGTGACTCACGCCTGTAATCCCAGCACTTTGGGAGGCTGAGATGGGCAGATCACTAGGTCAGGAATTCGAGACTATCCTGACCAACATGGTGAAACTCCATCTCTACTAAAAATACAAAAATTAGCCAGGCATGGTGGCATGCGCCTGTAATCCCAGCTACTCAGGAGGCTGAAGCAGGAGAATCACTTGAACCTGAGAGCCGGAGGTTGCAGTGAGCCGAGATTGTGCCACTGCACTCCAGCTTGGGCAACAGGGTGAGACTCCATCTCAAAAAAAAAAAAAAAATCTATTTAATGTATATCTTTAATAGAAATTACATTTTTTAAAAAATGGAAAATATTTAGACTGAAATAGGGAGGTAATTATATTTCCTTAACCCTAATAACCCATAGTTAAGTAGTTCATACCATAAAAGGGGGCAAATAAGATGTTCTTTAAAAAAGATAATAATTGGCTGGGTGTGGTGACTCACTCCTGTAATCCCAACACTTTGGGAGGCCAAGGTGGGCGGATCACCTGAGGTCAGGAGTTTGAGACCAGCCTGGCTAACATGGCGAAACCCCGTCTCTAACTGAAAATACAAAAATTAGCCAGGCGTGATGGCGGGTGCCTGTAATCCCACCTACTCGGGAGGCTGAGGCAGGAGAATCGCTTGAACCTGGGAGGCGGAGGTTGCAGTGAGCTGAGACCACATCATTGCCCTACAACCTGGGTGACAGAGTGAGACTCCATCTCAAAAAAAAAGAAAAAAAAGAAAAGAAAATTGCCAGCCAGGTGCGGTGGCTCATGCCTATAATTCCAGCACTTTGGGAGGCCATACCGGGTAGATCGCCTGAGCCTACGAGTTTGAGACCAGCCTGGGCAACATAGGGAGACCCTGTCTCTACAAAAATAATTAAAAATTAAGCTGGGCATTGTGGTGTGTGCCTGTGGTCCTAACTACTCAGGAGGCTGAGGCTGGAGGATCATTTGAGCCCTATGTGATCGAGGCTGCAGTGTGCAGTGAGCAGTGATGGTGCCACTGCACTCCAGCCTGGGTGACAGAGTGAGATCATCTCAAAAATAAAAATAAATAAATTGCATGTACCCTAGAACTTAAAGTATAATAAAATAAATAAATAAATAATAAAAATAAATAAATAAATTGCCCTCTGAGAGACCACACAGGTAGCACATAATTAGAGATATGCAAAAACTCAAAATCCTTTTTTTTCATTTGTTTTTGCTTTGAGACAGAGTCTCACTCTCACTGCACACTGTAGCCTCCACCTCCTGGGCTCGAGTGATCCTCCAACTTCAGCTTCCTAGTAGCTGGGACTACAGGTACTGCCACCATGCTCAGCTAATTTTTTTATTTTTTGTAGAGACAGGTAGGGGAGTGGGGTGGGGTCTCCCTATTTTTGCCTAGGCTGGCCTCAAACACCTGGAGTCCAACAATCTTCCCACTTCAGCCTCCTACAGTGCTGAGATTACAGGCATGAGTCACCTCCCCTGGCCGAAAATCCTTAATGCACTGACATGTACTCATATGGTTAAAGAAAGATTCAATCAGAATGTGGATCACTCAGCTGCAGAAGTCTAGAAAATATGCTCTCAGAGACAGACACTGTTGGAGCCTATCTAAAGGGAAAATGTACCCTTTAGCAGGTAAATTCACTACTATGGAGATGATACATAAACCTTTGAAATATTAAACAAACGTCTCTTTCCCTGATTCTATGCTCATCCAGCAACCTTGTCATTTAATTTGCCTTTCCATGTCAAACCTCCTACAAGAAGAGGAAGGACACAAATGTAAGGACGCAAGTGTCAGTCCTCTTGGCAGTTACATTTCTCATTGTAAAGTAAACAATCCAGCATTCATATTTATAGATTAATGTCTGTGAGCTAGGTTAGTGTCAGTCAGCCCTCTGAGAGACTTGGCACCATTCTGTGGGTGACATATCAAGCCTCCAAGCCTGCAAGACTGAGGGCCAGATCTTAGCGTGTGAATTCACCCAAGTAGCACCCACCTGCAAGGTCAGTCAGCCAACTTTGATTTGGCAATACCCTGACCTCTCTATCTTCTTTGACCTTTCTCACCTACATATGAAGGAATATTTTAATAATGTGACATAAGACACACATATTATTGTGCTAGAACCACATGATCCTAGAGTTTTATTTTTTTTCCATTCTGGTATTTCACCAAGAGTGAGTAAGGCAGCCCTACTCTGGGTTTGAATTAGGTAGATGATAAAGACAAAAATGTTTTGGGCTCTCATGAATGCACTAATCTGACATGATCTGCTGAGAATCACCATCTACTTACACCCATGTAGATTGAGAGTTAGAATTGCATAAATAGCAGCCATGATCTTTTTTCATTTTTATTTATTAATTTATTTTTTGAGACGGGGTCTGGCTTTGTCATCCAGGTTAGAGTGCATGGCATGATCTCAGCACACTGCAACATTTTTTTTTTTTTTTTTGAGACGGAGTCTTGCTCTGTCACCCAGGCTGGAGTACAGTGGCGCGATCTTGGCTCACTGCAAGCTCTGCCTCCCAGGTTCACGCCATTCTCCTGCCTCAGCCTCCCAAGTAGCTGGGACTATAGGCGCCCACCACCAGGCCCGGCTAATTTTTTGTATTTTTAGTAGAGACGGGGTTTCACCGTGTTAGCCAGGATGGTCTTGATCTCCTGACCTCGTGATTCGCCCGCCTCGGCCTCCCAAAGTGCTGGGATTACAGGCGTGAACCACTGCGCCCGGCCACACTGCAACCTTTGCCTCCTGGGCTCAAGCCATTAGCATTTGAAGTAGCTGGGACTACAGGCACAAACCACCATACCCGGCTAATTTTTGTATTTTTTGTAGAGACGGGGTTTCACCATGTTGGCCAGGCTGGTCTTGAACTCCTGAACTCAAGCAATCTGTCCCCTTAAGCCTCCCAAAGTGCTGGGATTACAGGTATGAGCCGCCTTGCCAGGCTGTGGCAATGATCTTAAAGAACAGCTCATGGTCTACTACATCTGGGCAGAATAATGCCACTAGTCTAGTTGCAGTTTCTTCTAAAGCTCACTATCACAAAGGGAGGTAGTTTCATGATAGAGAGAGACATCAAATTTGCTGCCACCTCTTTGCATTCTTTATGGTCCAGGCCTTGCTATTAATATTAGAAGTGTAATATATGTACTACATGGCATTAGTAACACTTGGAAGCTCTTTAGAAATGCAGAATGTCAAGCCCCACCCCAGTCTTACTGAATTAGAATTTGTATTATAACAAGATTTCCAGGTCATTCAAATTTGTTGGAAAATTTGAGAAGCACTGATCCAGGGTGTGTTTTTCAAGTCGCAGTTGCAACCCATTAGTGGGTCATGAAATCAATTGAGTGGTTCTGCCACCAGCATTGTTTAAATGAAATAGATCAGAAAACAACAGAGGACATTGCATGCATAAGAGTAACAATTGTTTTGTGAAACTCTTGTTTTAATTATAAATATGTTTATATTTTGTGAGTCTTGATGTAAAATGTTGGTCCTGGTCAAAAAAGTTTGAAGGCCTCTGGTTTTGGGTAGTGTTTCTCAAAATGTTGCCTACATTGGAATTCCCAAAAGTATTTAAAAGTTTGACCTATGGTGAGGAAGGAACAGAAATTTGTATTTTAAACTAATTATCGGCTGGTACAGTGGCTCATGCCTATAATCCCAGCACTTTGGGAGGCCAAGGCGGGCAGATCACTTGAGGTCAGGAGATTGAGACCAGCCTGGCCAACATGGCCAAACCCCGTCTCTCCTAATAATACAAAAATTAGCTGGGTACGGTGGTGCACACCTGTAATCCCAGCTGCTCGGGAAGCTGAGGCAAAAGAATTGCTTGGACCCGGGAGGCGGAGGTTGCAGTGAGCCAAGATCACACCACTGCACTCCAGCCGGGGCAACAGAGTGAAACTATCTCAAAACACAAAACTAAACTAAACTAATTCTCCCAGGTAATTCTGATTTTGATGCATACTAAATTTGAGAACCACAAGTCTGGCAGTGATCTCAAACATTATCATGCATTATAATCACCTGGAAGGCATGTTAAAACACAGGTTGCTGGGCTTCACCCCCATAATTTCTAATTCAGTTGGTCTGGGATAGGGCCCAAGGATTTCAGTTCTAACACGTTGCTAGGTGATGCTGATGCTGCTGGTCTAGCAACCACTGGTCTAGAGACATCAAATTACTACTGTGAAGGACTTATGATATTTGCTTCAAGCTGAATTATTTCTCTAATTTCTGTAAACCCATTCATCAAACACTCCCATTAATTTCTGTATACATTATCCCAGCATCGTAATAGAATGAATGAGACTTAGTTGTTTCAAAGAGGAACTCTATTGAACATTTATCGATTTTCACTATTGTAAGGATCATGGGTCTGTCTAGCCACAGGATATGTACCTTTTGCCAGTTTCTATTTTCTCCAGAGTTTATCTTTTGCAACCATCAGATGGGCTCAGATAAGAATGTGATAAAAGTTCAGAATTTGTGATCCTTTAAATTTACAAATACTTTTAGATCAGTGCTACTCCAAGTGTGGTTTAGCTGGGCATGGTGGCTCACGCCTGTAATCCCAGCACTTTGGGAGGCCGAGGCAGGCGGATCACAAGGTCAGGAGTTCGAGACCAGCCTCACCAATATGGTGAAACCTTGTCTCTACTAAAAATACAAAAATTAGCTGGGTGTGGTGGCACGTGCCTGTAATCCCAGCTATTTAGGAAGGTGAGGCAGGAGAGCTGCTTGAACCCAGGAGGCGAAGGTTCCAGTGAGCTGAGATGGCACCACTGTACTCCGCTTGGGTGACAGAGTAAGACTCTCTCTAAAAAAAGAAAACCAAAAACCAAAAAACAAAAACAAAGTGTGCTGGGGCTGGGCACAGTGGCTCACACCTGTAATCCTAGCACTTTGGGAGGCCAAGGTGGGTAGATCACCTGAGGTCAGGAGTTCGAGACCAGCCTGGCCACCATGGCGAAACCCCATTTCTACCAAAAATACAAAAATTAGCCAGGCATGGTGGCAGGCACCTATAGTCCCAGCTACTCGAGAGGCTGAGGCAGGAGAATCACTTGAACCCAGGGGGCGGAGGTTGCAGTGAGATGAGATTGCACCACTTTACTCCAGCCTGAGTGAAAGAGGGAAGCTCAGTCTTAAAAAAAAAAAAAAAAGAAGCCAGGCGCAGTGGTTCAAGCCTGTAATCCCAGCACTTTGGGAGGCCGAGGCAGGCAGATCACGAGGTCAGGAGTTTGAGACCATCCTGACCAACATGGTGAAACCCCGTCTCTACTAAAAATACAAAAATTAGCCAGGCATGGTGGCACATGCCTGTAATCCCAGCTACTTGGGAGGCTGGGCCAGGAGAATTACTTGAGCCCAGGAGGCAGAAGTTGCAGTGAGCCAAGATCGTGCCACTGCACTCCAGCCTAGCCGACAGAGCTCTGTCTTGAAAAAAATAAAAATAAAAAAGGCCGGGCACGGTGGCTCACGCATGTAATCCCAGCACTTTGGGAGGTCGAGGCGGGTGGATCACAAGGTCAGCAGTTCAAGACCAGCCTGACCAACATGGTGAAACCCCGTCTCTACTAAAAATACAAAAAAAAGTTAGCTGGGCTTAGTGGCGGGAGCCTGTAATCCCAATGACTTGGGAGACTGAGGCAAGAGAATCGCTTGAAACCGGAAGGCAGAGATTGCAGTGAGCTGAGATTGCGCCACTGCACTCCAGCCTGGGCAGTAAGAGCAAAACTCCGTCTCAAAAAAA
This sequence comes from Trachypithecus francoisi, assembly GCF_009764315.1. Taxonomy (NCBI): domain Eukaryota; kingdom Metazoa; phylum Chordata; class Mammalia; order Primates; family Cercopithecidae; genus Trachypithecus; species Trachypithecus francoisi. Next base: position 36,924,343 of record NW_022681474.1, read on the forward strand.
AAAAAAGTGTCTTGGCATGATCGTGGCTCACTATAGCCTCAAGTTCCTAAGCTCAAGTGATCCTCTCACCTCGGCCTCCCAAGTAGCTAGGACTACAAACATGTACCATCATGCCCAGCTAATTTGTATTCTTAGTACAGATGGAGGGAGTCTCACTATGTTGTCCAGACTGGTCTCAAGCAATCCACCCTCCTCAGCCTCCCAAAGTGCTAGGATTGCAGGGATGAGCCACCACACCAAAGCCATCTTATGCACACTTTGTGGTGTACATAAGTTGGTTCTTGCGCACCACAAAGTGTGAGAAACTCTGCACCAGATCACTTGCTGTTGCTAGAGGCCTCTGTTAAGCTGTAATATCGCTGCATCACCACGCTGCAACTACAACTGGGAAACCAGGCAGCAATATCGACTTTGGGGATATGACCATGGATTTTCTGACATCATGGCCACTACAGGGTATGCAGCCCATAACTATGAGTAAAAAATTTGTCTATATTTGTTAGAAATGCCTGTGTATATACACTTCTGGAGGTTACCAGAGCAAATTACATATCTGCATGTTTGTATCTCCTGAAGCTTATTATCAAAAATTCTTTTCCTCCTTCTGATTCAGTGATTTTTTTAACCTTTCAATATATGCATGGAAATTAAATATCATTGAAATATGTTCGACCCAAGGTTATGGGTGGTGAATTTTTTTTTTTGAGAAGGAGTTTCTCACTCATTGCCCAGGCTGGAGTGCAATGGTACAATCTCGGCTCACCAAAACCTCTGCCTTGCAGGTTCAAGCAATTCTCCTGCCTCAGCCTCCCAAGTATCTTGGATTACAGGCATGTGCCACCACGCCAAGCTAATTTTGTATTTTTAGTAGAGATGAGGTTTCTCCGTGTTGGTCAGGCTGGTCTTGAACTCCCAACCTCAGGTGATCCACCTGCCTCGGCCTCCCAAACTGCTGGGATTACAGGTGTGAACCACCTTACCCGGCCTCCCAGGACTCTTACAAGGGTACTAATCCCATTCATGAGGGCTCTATCCTCATAACTTCATCTACCTTAATTACCTCCCAAATACACCACCTCCTAATACCATCACAATGGGAAGATATAGTGGTAACGTAAGAATTTGGTGAGGACACAAACATTCAGACCATAAGCATCCCTAGACCTAGAATTAGAGTAAGTCCTTACTTATCATCAACAGGTTCTTGAAAACTTCAACATACTATGAAACCAATTTTACCATAAGCTAATTGATGTCACAACAATATCAACCAAACTTATAAAGATTAAAACACTTCCAATGTTAAACATTGAAATAAATGTGAGCTACACATACATTTAAGAAAGATTGATAAAAACAACTAAGTTTTGTGGGTTTTCTTTTTTTTTTTTTTTTTTTGAGACAAGGTCTTGCTCTGTTGCCCAGCCTGGAATGCAGTGGTATTATGTCAGCTCACTGAAGCCTCAACCTCCCAGGCCCAAGTGATCCTCCTGTCTCAACCTCCCAAGTAGCTGGGACCACAGGTGCCTGCCACCACACTCGGCCAAGTAAGATAATTATGTACCCAGTTATAGTGGCCAGAATCTATCTGGGCAGCTCTGGTGCAAGGCAGGAACTAGCCCTGGACAAAATGCCATTCCATCAGGGTGCACTCACATATACACCAACAATCAGACTGAGCCGATGTGGACACACCACTGAACCTAACGTGCACATCTTTGGGACATGGGAAGAAACTGAAATACCTGGAAAAAACCCATGCAGACACGCGGAGAATGTGCAAACTCCACACAGTCGGTGGCCCTGGCTGGGAATCAAATTTTTTCTCTCCTCATTCTAAGGAAACAACACTGAACAAAATGACATTATTTGAGAACCTGCTATACTTTATTCTCTTCATGTTGATTCTCCTTCGAATGTATTTTTCTTTTTGTAAGCAAACTCACTCTTCATTACAAACACAATTATGTGGTGATAGCAACATAAAAATTATTGGTTGCAAGGAGCTTTATGCCATGGAAATGGCTTGCCCTCTTGGAACCCGTTAGCTTTGAATCTGTTCTTAACAGAAAGATTATTCTCTCTTCCTACCCTCCTGCTGTTTTCCTTCTGTTGTTGATTTTACTTCAAAATATTTCTTTTTTGTCCTCTGGTTTTAGGTGGATACACTACTGCATAAAAATGACTGTGGTGCTTCTGTGGGTGAGGTGAGCCTGTGTTTGTTCTTAGCTTTAAATTTGTCAATAACGGCCGGGCGCCTGTAATCCCAGCATTTTGGGAGGTCAAGATGGGGGGATCATGAGGTCAGGAGATCAAGACCATCCTGACTAACACAGTGAAACCCTGTCTCTACTAAAAATACAAAAATTAGCTGGGCCTGGTGGCAGGCGCCTGTAGTCCCAGCTACTTGGGAGGCTGAGACAGGAGAATAGCTTGAACCCGGGAAGCGGAGGTTGCAGTGAGCCGAGATTGCACCACTACACTCCAGCCTCGGTGACAGAGAGAGACTCCATCTAAAAAAAAAAAAAATTATCAATAACTACTTTTATGCTATGATAATGCCCAACTCCCCAGGAGGATTTAACAGCCATAGTCTTGGAGTTGGTCGTTGAAGTAGGTTTTTGACCAGCTGCTAAGCTGCAACCTGAAGCGTAAAAAGGGGAGAAAACAGCATGAACGTGTGTTGGCCAGGCATGGTGGCTCAGCACTTTGGGAGACCAAGGTGGGAGGATCGCTTGAGCCCAGGAATTTGAAAACAGCCTGGGCAATATAGCAAAACTCCATCTATACCAAAAAAGAAAAAAAAAAAAAAATCCTAGCTGCTCAGGAAGTTGAGGTGGGACCAGGAGGTCAAGGCTGCAGCGAGTCATGATCACGCCAATGCACTCCATTTCCTGAGTAACAGAGCGAGACCCAGTCTCATTTAAAAAAAAAAAAAAAAAGAGTAAAGTGTCTGCTTACTTTCAAGCCATCTTCTGTTCTGCCTTTACCTACACAGTAACCTGATTTGGGAAATTTATAGTAGCTAAAGATCAAACTATACTGCTCGCCTCCCTGGGCGAGATTCAGTATATTGGAAGTAACAGAACTTGACAAAATACTCAAAGACGTCTAAATTTTGATAGCTCCTAATTAAAGTTGGTAGTGTCTTTGAATCTCTTCTTATGTGAGACCTAATGAATTATAGGTGTTTACATTCTTGCATTCAATATATGAGAAATTAAAAATTACTGTGATGGATACTTACTATGTGACTCATTAACAGCACAATAGGTCAGGAACTTTGATGTTTGCTTAATACGACAACTCAAACTTAAACACAATTTTTTACAGAAAGAGGGAAAATTGGTGTATATTTTTTGTAGCTATCTTTTTAAAAATTGAACTTTACTCGAAAATCTCCAGATGACTAATTTATATGTGCTACCTTATTAATGCTGTAATACTTGAATGAATGTATGAATTCTATGTCTGTATCCTTATTACTTAGGATAGTACTTGCCCTCATTAAATGCTTGTTTAATGAATGAGTGATTGAATGAATGGATAAGAAAGAAAAGAGGGAGAAAGAAAAAGAATGAAAGGAGAGAAGATGAATGAATGAATATATAATTATTTACCTTTCTTTTAAAAGTAGGCGGCCAGGCGTGATGGCTCACACCTGTAATCCCAGCACTTTGGGAGGCTGAGGTGGGCGGATCACCAGGTTAGGAGATTGAGACCATTCTGGCTAATGTGGCGAAACCCCGTCTCTAACTGAAAATACAAAAATTAGCCGGGTGTGGTGGCGGGCGCCTGCAGTCTCAGCTACTCAGGAGGCTGAGGCGGGAGAATCACTTGAACCTGGGAGGCAGAGGTTGCAGTGAGCTGAGATCATGCCACTGCACTCCAGCCTGGGCAACAGAGGGAGACTCTGTCTCAAAATAAATAAATAAATAATAAAATAAAAGTATATACACAGTAAGAGTTAAAGTGATCTACTGATGACAATCAGGCCAGCAATGGAATGATTATCCCAAGTATAATCTGGGGTGGGCAGTAATCAAAAAGCAGATTCGGTGCAGGGGCTCACACCTGTAATCCCAGCACTTTGGGAGGCCAAGGTGGGGGGATCCCTTGAGGCCAGGAGTTCAAGACCAGACTGGCCAACATGGAGATACCCTGTCTTTACTAAAAATACAAAAGTTAGCTTGGCATGATGGTGACAGGCGCCTGTAGTCCCAGTTACTAGGGAGGCTGAGGCTTGAGAATCACTTGAACCGGGGAGGCAGAGATTGCAGTCAGCCGAGATTGTGCCACTGCACTCCAGCCTGGGCAACAGGGCAAGACTCTGCCTCAAAAAAAAAAAAAAGCAAACATGCAAAATATCCCTGTCCTCATGGCTCATACATATTCAGACATCAGAAACAACTCAAAAAGTGAGTCTGGAATTGTTCTCTAGCTAGAAATTTTATTGCAGTAGCGGAGATGAAAGAAAAGGCACTTTTGGCCTTCATGTAATTATTTTTCCACTGTCTTTTAAGACCCTGTTCTTTAAAGAAACCAAGGTGTGTCTAGACTCAAAATGTCCACCATTTTTCTCTCCTCTATTGAGTCTGTCTTATTCTTTTTTTTTTTTTTTTGAGATGGAGTCTCGCTCTGTCGCCCAGGCTGGAGTGCAGTGGCGCGATCTCAGCTCACTGCAAGGTCCACCTCCCGGGTTTATCCCATTCTCCTGCCTCAGCCTCCCGAGTAGCTGGGACTACAGGTGCCTGCCACCTCCCCCGGCTATTTTTTTTTGTATTTTTTTTTAGTAGAGACGGGGTTTCACCATGTTAGCCAGGATGGTCTCGATCTCCTGACCTCGTGATCCGCCCATCTTGGCCTCCCAAAGTGCTGGGATTACAGGCTTGAGCCACCGCACCCAGCCTGGGTCTGTCTTATTCTTTAGGCAGTTCTCAACTGTAGCTGCGTATTAAAATCATCTACACTGCTCCTTTTTTTTTTGAGATGGAGTCTCACTCTGTTGTCCCGGCTGGAGTGTAATGGCACAATCTCGGCTCACTGTAACCTCCACCTCCTAGGTTCAAGCAATTCTCCTGCCTCAGCCTCCTGAGTATTTGGGATTACAGGCGTGCACCACCACCCCCATCTAATTTTTTGTATTTTTAGTAGAGACGGGGTTTCACCATTTTGGTTAGGCTGGTCTTGAACTCCTAACCTCTGCCCACCTTGGCTTTCCAAAGTGCTGGGATTACAGGCATAAGTCACCGTGCCCAGCCTACACTGCTCTTTTTAAAGGATATCAATGTCTAATCCCCACCCTTCAACCCCATCCCAGTAGTTTAATTAATTATTTATTTATTTGTTTGTTTTGAGACAGAATATCGCTCTGTTGCGCAGACTGGAGTGCAGTGGCGGGATCTTGGCTTACTGCAGCCTCCGCCTCCCAGGTTCAAGTAATTCTCCTGTCTCAGTCTCCAGAGTAGCTGAGATTACAGGCGTGCACCACCACATCCAGCTAATTTTTTGCATTTTTAGTAGAGTCGGGGTTTCTCCATGTTGGCCAGGCTGGTCTCGAACTCCTGACCTCAAGTGATTCACCCACCTCCCCTTCCCAAAGTGTTGGGATTACAGGTGTGAGCCGTGGCACCCAGCCCCACCCCCATTCCAGTAGTTTTTAAAAGGTGATTCTTATGTGTAGCTGAAGTTGAGAGTCACTATGGTAGGGAATTACAATTGCTATGTTCTTAACAGGTTTTTTTTTTTTTTTTTTTGAGATGGCGTCTTGCTCTGTCGCCAGGCTGTAGTGTAATGGCGCGATCTCAGCTCACTGCAACCTCCACCTCCCTGGTTCAAGCGATTCCCCTGCCTCAGCCTCCCAAGTCTACTAGCTGGGATTACAGGCACATGCCACCATGCTCAGCTAATTATTTGTATTTTAGTAGAGACAGGGTTTCACCATGTTGGCCAAGATGGTCTCAATCTCCTGACCTCGTGATCTACCTGCCTCGGCCTCCCAAAGTGCTGGGATTACAGGCATGTGCCACTGTGCCCAGCTGTTCTTAACACTTTTTTTTTTTTAAAGCATGAAAATATGTTAGCTAAAACTTGCTTTCGATTCTCCTTCCAAAGCTTTTTGAATTCAGTGTTAGGTGTTCGCTATGCCAAGAACAAACACTAACAAGAAACAAGATGAATATCTTGTTCTGATCCATGTACCTTAACCTACTGGCCTGTAAAAATAATTTTGTTCTTTGCTGAGTCAACTGTAAAAGAATTTTTGCTTGAAATTAAATATGCAACCCAAGATTGGTTTGCCCAGTGTCACTGTAAGGGCAGGTTAAGTAACAAAGTTTAAAACTCAAGAATGCTGCAGAACACCTTGGGGTGTGTCTAGATAATGCAATTTTCCATTAATATCAAGGTACAAAAGCCAGTACTCCTCTCACTTGCCTGTAAATCTCATGACTTAGCTTAGTTTCTTTTAAGAATAGAATCTTATTATGGTGTTCACAGACAAGTGAAAAAATAATTACATGAAAGTCAAAGTGCATTTTCTTTCATCTCAACTACTGCAATAAAATTTCCAGCCAAAGGACAATTCCAGACTCATTTTTCAGAGTTGTTGCTGATGTCTGAACATGTATGATCCATGAGAGTAGGGATATTTTGCTTGTTTGCTTTTTGCTTACTTCCCATCCCAGTAGCATATAGGCTACTGGGCACATAGTAGATACTTGATGAATATTTATTGAATGAATAAATATTGTGGTTTTGATATTGAATGGTGCCTTCCACTTCTCAAACACTGAAAAACCCAGTGTGAAATTCCTTTTAAAATTTATTATTAATATGAGTGTCTAGAATAAATATCGTAATATGTATCTATTCTTTCAGTCTTTTCAGCAACCCTTCCTCTTTCCTTCAGGATGATAAAACTAGTCTGTCCTACTGGGAAGGAACTCAGCGTGGACTCACTCCCTGTCCTCCCTGGCTATAGGAGATACCTTGTGACCAAGACTTGTCCCATCAGAAAATTACATTCCCTAGCTACCCCTGCTCACTTCCCACCACATTGTTGGTTCCTGATGCAAATCAAGATAGTCTGCCTTGTGATTTTTCTGCTAGAGCTAATAAAGAAAATCATCTCTATCTGCTGCAGTTAATTGTGGGTATACTTTTGGAGTCTGGAGCTGGGGGCAGCCATCTTTCCCACCTTGGCGTTGGAACCTGTGTGTAGTAGCAAGCCAATCAGAAGCAAGAAGAATTGAAAGGTAGAGAGGGAAGGAGGGAGAGAGAGAGAGAGAGACACTGTTTTCTCATCACCAAACAACTCATATTTATTCTTTTTTAAAAATAGGAATATACTTTTTGTTTTGACTATGAAAATAAAAAATGCTAATTGTTAAAATACCAAATTTTTAAAAATGAAGAAAACTAAAGTTATTTTGAGTTCAACACCAAGACACTAGCTTTCTTTTCTTATTTTATTTTATATTTTTATTTTATTATTATGTTTTTGAGACAGAGTCTCGCTCTATCACCCAGGCTGGAATGCAGTAACACAATCTCGGCTCACCGCAACCTCCACCTCCCCAGTTCAAGCCATTCTCCTGCCTCAGCCACCCAAATAGCTGGGATTACAGGCACCCACCACCACGCCCAGCTAAGTTTTGTATTTTGAATAGAGATGGGATTTCACCATGTTGGCCAGGCTGGTCTTGAGCTCCTGACCTTGTGATCCACCTACCTCGGCCTCCCAGACTGCTGGGATTACAGATGTGAGCCACTGCACCCAGGCTTTTTTTTTCTTATGTTAAACAAAAAATGTTTTTATAACCTCCTTTTATCAGTTTATGTATCATAAATGTCTTTTCACATCAGTGAAGATAGATTTATGTCTTTTTTTTTTTTTCTTCTGTGATGGAATCTTATTCTGTTGCCCAGGCTGGAGTGCAGGGGCGCAATCTCAGTTTACTGCAACCTCCGCCTCCTGGGTTCAAGAGATTCTCTGGTCTCAGCCTCCCGAGTAGCTGAGATTACAGGCAGGTGCCACCACGCCCAGCTAATTTTTGTATTTTTTGTAGAGACGGGGTTTCACCGTATTGGCCAGGCTGGTCTCAAACTCCTAACTTCAGGTAATACACTCGCCTCAGCCTCCCAAATCCCATGCCTGGCGTTACAGGCATGAGCCACTGCACTCACTCTATGTCATTATTTTTAAAAATGATATAGTATTCTAGAAAATATATAAAACAAAAACTATATAGTATTCCACTGGGTATATTCACTATAGTTTACTTAACCATCCCTGCTGTTGCAGATGGCTCTTAAAAGCTCTTGACTGTTTTCTGAAAAACAATAAATCTTTCCCCTGAGAATCCCCTCATTCTAAATTTTCCTTGCATAATTCGAATATTTGAAGGTTATTAGTTGGGTAGGGGAGGAGGAGGAAGACTTTTGTGAGCTGGTAAAAACAGAAAATAGTACATTTGTAACTATGAGGACTTTCTTACTAAATAATAAGTGTATTAATCTCATAGAGATGAAAAGTAGACATCGTGATTGGTAAATTTCTTGGCTATTTTTTCAGTTTTTTTTTTTTTTTTTTTGAGACGGAGTCTCACTCTGTCACCCAGGCTAGAGTACAGCGGCACAATCTCGGCTCACTGCAACCTCCGCCTCCCAGGTTTAAGCGATTCATCTGCCTCTGCCTCCTGAGTAGTTGGGACTACAGGTGTGTGCCACAATGCCTGCCTAATTTTTTGTATTTTTCGTAGAGATGGGGTTTCACCATGTTGGCCAGGCTGGTCTCGAACTCCTAACCTTGTGATCCACCCGCCTTGGCCTCCTAAAGTAGATTTATTTTAAAAAGTGTTTATATATATGCCTGTGGCACAATATTTTGATGCTGACTGTACTACTCTTTGAATGACTAGTAAATCTCTAATTAGGAGGGTGTGGTTAACAGTCATAAGAGTAAACCCAGTTCCACTGGAGGTATTATTTATGCTTTATTAAAATAACAAAGCAAGGCTCAGCAACAGGAAATGAAGTAATAACAGACATCTAGAAAATGTATAAATGGCTGGGTGTGGTAGCTCACACCTTTAATCCCAGCACTTTGTGAGGTCGAGGGAGGCAGATCATTTGAGGTCAGGAGTTTAGACCAGCCTGGCCAACATGGTGAAACCCCATCTGCACTAAAAACACAGAGATTAGCTGGGCATGGTGGTGGGCACCTGTAATTCCAGTTACTCAGGAGGTTGAGGCATGAGAATAGCTTGAACCCAGGAGGTGGAGGTTATAGTGAGCCCAGATCACACCACTGCAAAAAAAAAAAGAAAAAGAAAAAAAGAAAGAAAATGTAGAAAGAAACATAATCAAAAGCAGAAGATAGACATTTTATCTGTAAGAGGGCGGTTGTCCATTTTCTGTTGCTTATAAGAGAATACCTGAAATTGGGTATTTTATAAAGTAAAGGAATTTACTTCTTGTAGTTATAGAGGCTGAGAAGTCCAAAGTCAAGGGGTTACATCTGGTGAGAGCCTTCCTGCTGGTGGGGACTCTCTAACAGAGTCCATAGGCAGTGCAAGCATAAATTGGCAAGGGGTTGAGAATGCTAGCTCAGGTTTCCCCTCCTCTTCTTTAAAGCCACCAGTTGCATCCCCTGAAAACCCACTAATCCATTAACTCATTAGTTTATCAATATATGAATGTATTAATCCATTAATGAGGGCAGAATTTTCATGGCCCACTCACCTCTTAAAGACTCCACCTCTCAATATTGCCACATTGAAGATTAAATTCCTTTTTTTTTTTTTTTTTTTGAGACAGAGTTTCTCTCTTGTCGCCCAGGCTGGAGTACAGTGGTTCAATCCCGGCTCACTGCAAACTGCCTCCTGGGTTCAAGCGATTCTCCTGCCTCAGCCTCCCGAGTAGCTGGGATTACAGGCACCTGCCACCACGCCCAGCTAATTTTTTGTATTTTTAGTAGAGACAGGGGTTTCACCATGTTGGCCAGGCTGGTCTCGAACTCAGGTGATCCACCCGCCTTGACCTCCTAAAGTTCTGGGATTACAGGCATGAGCCACCACACCTGGCCCAAAAGTTAAATTTCAATAGGATTTTTAAAGGGGAAAAATATTCAAACTACAGTACAGGTTATAAAAGCAAGATGGTAAAATAAAATCATATCTTGAAAGACGTTATAAATTACAAACAAGAACATATAAATGAATAACTTTTGGATACTCTTGACATTCTTTTCCAACGTGGTAGGCTTCTTTTGAAATGGGAGCCAATTGCCTGGCACGGTGGCTCATGCCTGTAATCCAAAAAAAAGAAATGGGAGCCAATTATAATAGAAACCATGACATTACTATAATGAAATATCTTTGACAGAATCATTTTCAAAAAGAGATGTAGGGAGCATGAAGCTGCTCTCTGTGAGTTGCCACTCACCCTTTATACTTCCCATTTATAAGCAACAGCTCTGTTTTCATTGTCCTGTTTCCTGGTTAGTTTTGGAGAGCTAAACTTTGTCCCATAATAAGGAAACTTGTTAGGAGTAAAGACATTGTTAGGAACAACTGTAGATGAGACTCTAAATCATTGCCATAGAATTACAGGAAACTACTTCAAATTGAAGTATAGAAATTTGAAGTATAGGCATGAGAATTTCTGTTGACCTTTTATCTGAGTTATCAAAGAGAAAATGGCAATGAGGCCCTGTAGAGCCCCATCTAAAAATGTGAAAGCTTAGTAATTTTTTTCCTTTTTTTTTTTTTTTTTTTTTGAGATGGAATTTTGTTGTATCACCCAGGCTGGAGTCCAATGGCACGGTCTCAGGTCACCACAACGTCTGCCTCCCAGGTTCAAGCTATTCTCCTGCCTCAGCCTCTGGAGTAGCTGGTATTACAGGCATCCGCCACCACAACCAGATAATTTTTGTATTTTTAGTAGAGATGAGGTTTCACCATGTTGGCCATGGCTCGTCTCAAACTCCTGACCTCAGGTGATCCACCCACCTCGGCCTCCCAAAGTGCTGGGATTACAGGTGTAAGCCACCGAGCCTGGCCAAAATTTAGTAATTTGTGCTGTGACAATGGAATTTAATTTCTTCCTTCTCCTCCTCCTCCTCTTTCTTCCTTTATCTCTCCTTCTTCTTAGTTGTCTCTTCTTCCTCTTCTCCTCCTCCTTCTTCTTCTCCTTCCTCTTACTTTTTTGAAATAGGGTCTTGCTCTGACACCTAGGCTGGAGTGCAGTAGCATGATCATAGCTCTCTGTAACCTCAAACTTCTGGGCTCAAATGATCATCTCACCTCAGCCTCCTGTGTAGCTAGGACTGTAAGTGTACACCACCATATCCAGCTAATTTTTTTGTTGTTAGAGATGGGATCTGGCTATGTTACCCGGGTTGGTCTCAAATTCCTGACCTCAAGCAATCCTCACCTTGGCCTCCCAAAGCACTGGGATGACAGATGTGAGCCACTGTGCCTAGTCTATTTTCACTTTTTTAAGTTTAAGAAATATTTGCCATAGACTATAGAAGCTCTCAATTTCTATATGTTCTCTAAGAATTTGATCATTTTTGAAGAAAAAATAAATTTGAGAAAGAAAACTTTTTTTTTTTTTTAAATCTTTAAGAGGCTCTAGGCCTGGTACAGTAGCTTACACCTGTAATCCCAGCACTTTTGGAGGCCGAAGTGGGCAGATCATCTGAGGTCAGGAGTTCAAAACCAGCCTGGCCAACATGGTGAAATTCCATCTCTACAAAAACACAAAAATTAGCCAGGTATCATGGCTGGTGCCTATAATCCCAGCTACTCAGGAGGCTGAGGTGGGAGAATAGCTTGAACCTGGGAAGCAGAAGTTGCAGTGGGCCGAGATTGTGCCACTGCACTCCAGCCTAGTCGACAGAGCGAGAATCCATCTCAAAAAAAAAAGAAAAAAGATCAGGTGCAGTGGCTCACGCCTGTAATCCTAGCAGTCTGAGAGGCCGAGGTGGATGGATCACCTGAGGTCAGGAGTTTGAGACCAGCCTGGCCAACATGGGGAAGCCCCGTCTCTAGTAAAAATACAAAACATTAGCCAGGCATAGTGGCATGCCTGTAATCCCAGCTACTTGGGAGACTGAGGCAGGAGAATCGCTTGAGGGGGGAGGGGAGGAGGAGGGGGAGGGGAGGGTTAAGAAAAGAGGAAGGGGGAGGAGGAGAAGCAAAAAAATAGTAAGTAAAAAAATCAACAGAAAATATGAACAGAGTTTTAAAAATTAGCCAAAATGAATAGGCAACAATAGAAAGGGAAAATATCTGCAAAGCTACTAAGCGTAAAGAGCTAAAATCTTTCTTATATAAAGAGTTCATATGGGCCGGGCACGGTGGCTAACGCCTGTAATCCCAGCACTTTGGGAGGCTGAGGCGGGCGGATCACGAGGTCAGGAGATCGAGACCATCCTGGCTAACATGGTGAAACCCCGTCTCTACTAAAAATACAAAAAATTAGCCAGGCATAGTGGTGGGCGCCTGTCGTCCCAGTTACTCGGGAGATGAGGCAGGAGAATGGCGTGAGCCTGGGAGGCGGAGCTTGCAGTGAGCCGAGATCACGAGTTCATAAGAATTGATAAAATTACACTAGGCCTCAAGGAAATGAATAAGCAAATGACATAATATTAGTGTAAAAACATATAGGAAAAATGTTCTGTTTCATTAGAAACCAAGGAAATGCAAACTAAATAATAATATATCAGTTTTCACTTAAGAACTTAGTAAATATTTTAAATTATCATATCGAACAAGCGAGGGTATTATAAACAGGTTCTATCATGCATTGCTTGAGTCTTGATAAACCTCTGCCCATTGACCTGGTAATTCCACATCCCCGTATCCATAAATATGTCTGGGGAAATAAAACTAATGCTCAAACCAAGTGATTCTGCTAAATATGAGGTTTTAGGAATTATAGAAAACAACTGTGAAAAAATTGTGCGTAAGAAACATTAAAGCTTTGAAACAGAAAGTCAGTGAGGGAGGATGGGAGATGGAGAATGAATACAACTAAGGAAAAGGAAAACAGTGCAATTTTGGAAACACTCAGAGTCAGTTACATGGAGACATTTGAGGAAAACTGGGAACTAAAGATGTATTTTTTTTCATAGCGTTGTAACCACCCAAGGGGTTCACCTTGCCTGCTGCCTAGACAGAGCCGATTCATCAAGACAGGGGAATTGTAAATTGTTTATAGTTGTTTAAACTATCAACTATCAACTAAGTTTCTCCCAAAGCTAGTTCAGCCTACGCCCAGGAATGAACAAGGACAGATTGAAGGTTAGAAGCAAGATAGAGTCAGTTAAGTTAGATCTCTTTCACTGTCTCAGTCATAATTTTGCAAATGTGGTTTCAGTGTCCTTTATCATTTTCAACTTTTAATTTTTGTTGCCATGTTTGTAATTAATATACATATTTTCAACCCTGCTTCCCTTGACAAAAAAATCACTGAATTGCTGTCCTTTTTTACTGTTGTCCATCTTATAATGACCAGGATCTTTCTCCCCACCAATTCTTTTTTTTTTTTTTTTTTTTTTTGAGGAGGAGGAGTCTCGCTCTGTCGCCCGGACTGGAGTGCAGTGGCCGGATCTCAGCTCACTGCAAGCTCCGCCTCCTGGGTTTACGCCATTCTCCTGCCTCAGCCTCCCTAGTAGCTGGGACTACAGGCGCCTGCCACCTCGCCCGGCTAGTTTTTTTTTGTATTTTTAGTAGAGACGGGGTTTCACCATGTTAGCCAGGATGGTCTCGATCTCCTGACCTCGTGATCCGCCCGTCTCGGCCTCCCAAAGTGCTGGGATTACAGGCTTGAGCCACCGCGCCCGGCCTCTCCCCACCAATTCTACCATTGACTCATTCATTCTGTTTTCCTCAACAACTCATTCGTATTTCTTGGATTCCAGCTTCCTTCTTTGTAAGATAAAAACAATAAAACTAAATTGTACTGTTTTTCTAACTAACTATCTCACAGGAATAATTTGACAGTGTCTTTAATATCTTTGATGTTTCTTTTTTAAATAGGCCTAGCGGGAAAGTCTCACAAATATGCAGTCACTGTTCATGATATTGACTAGTCCTTGTTTTCTCCTCATCCCCTACAATGTCAAATATACACATAAGCAGTCCAAAGCTGCTAATCTCCCTTGTTAACAGCTTGTAATTTGGTATAGGTTTAATTCTATTAAGTCATTGATTGAGCCGGGCGCGGTGGCTCAAGCCTGTAATCCCAGCACTTTGGGAGGCCGAGATGGGCGGATCACGAGGTCAGGAGATCGAGACCATCCTGGCTAACACTGTGAAACCCCGTCTCTACTAAAAATACCAAAACTAGCCGGGCGAGGTGGCGGGCGCCTGTAGTTCCAGCTACTCGGGAGGCTGAGGCAGGAGAATGGCGTAAACCCGGGAGGTGGAGCTTGCAGTGAGCTGAGATCCGGCCACTGCACTCCAGTCCGGGCGACAGAGCGAGACTCCGCCTCAAAAAAAAAAAAAAAAAAAAGTCATTGATTGAACGTAGATACTCATCTCTCTTAGCAATCTCTAGGTTTGTCAATATTTAAGACTGCTCTTCTACTGCATGGAATTCCTTGTATGTCTCTCTCCTACTATTACTTTTTTCTTTTTTTCTTTTTGAAACAGCAACTCACTCTGTTGCCAAGGCTAGAGTGCAGTGGTACAGTCTCCTGGGCTCAAATGATCCTCCCACCACACACTCCCGAGTAGCTAGGACCACCACGCCTGGCCACTTTTGTTATTGTTTGTTTTCAGATGGAATTTTGCTCTTCTTGCCCAGGCTGGAGTGCAATGGCATGATCTCAGCTCAATGCAACCTCTACCTCCGAGTTCAAGCAATTCTCCTGCCTCAGCCTCCCCAGTACTTGGGATTACAGGCATGCAGTACCACCCGGCTAATTTTGTGTTTTTAGTAGAGACAGGGATTCATTATGTTGGTCAGGCTGGTCTCAAACTTCTGACCTCAGGTGATCCACCTGCCTTGGCCTCCCAAAGTGCTGGGATTACAGGCATGAGCCACCGTGCCCGGCCATTTTTTTAGAGATGGGGTCTCACCACATTGTCCAGGCTGAGCTCAAGTGATCCTTCCCCTTTGGCCTCCCAAAGTATTGGAATTACAGGCGTGAGCCACGGTGCCTGGCCTCTGTCTTATTATTTCCTCAGCTCCCAACCCTCCCTCACCTGAACAGGGAAGACCTCCTCTATAACCATACTATCATACTCTGTGTGCAGTGCTTGTACAAATGTATGTTTACAAAATACGTAACAGTTTGCTCCTCACCTATCATAGCCTTCAAATCAGAGACGACTAAATTTCCATTTACAAGCTTAACCGGCATAGGGAGCCCTCATTAGCAACATTTGCCAACATTTGCCAATTTCTATATTGTAAATACTCACACCATGGCCAATTTAAAGCTACTGATACATCAGTGAACACAGAGTTGAGACGAGAGGCATGGTAGCACATCATTGTATAGCATTTCTACCATACCATACAATATACATGGGTATCTCAAAAACCTAGACAATAGTAAAATGTAGTGAAATTATTAGGAAGTAAGGTGTTTTAGGTATTTTTATCTTTGTTTTTATAATGTATCAGCTGTAAACCTATATAATTTAGTTTTTGTTTTGTTTTGTTTTGAGACAGAGTCTCGCTCTATTGTCCAGGCTGGAGTGCAGTGGCGTGATCTTGGCTCACTGCAACCTCCCCATCCTGGGTTCAAGCGATTCTCCTGCCTCAGTCCCCCGAGTAGCTGGGATTACAGGCGTGTGCCACCATGCCCAGCTGACTGTTTTATTTTTAGTAGAGACAGGGTTTCACTATGTTGGCCAGGCTGGTCTCGAACTCCTGACCTCGTGATCTGCCAGCCTCGGCCTCCCAAAGTGCTGGGATTACAGGTGTGAGCCACTGCGACTGGCCTTATAATTTAGTTTGAAGTAAAGGTTGTATTTAATACTTGGCTTGCAACATCCTGAAAATTTAGCAGTTTGGCTCTTGCATGAGTCAGCTCCAGCATACCCCTGGTTTTAACCTTGTCTCAGAATCTAGAACCAAATCCTAGTTTAGTAACTCCAACAAGTCAATCTTGTATCTAGAGCAACTCTGATCTCACATATACGGAAACTAGATTCAGATGAGATTATCAGTATTCACTGAACATTCCAATGTGTCTGGCATTGTGCTAGCCTATGAGGATGCAAATTAGGATTCCTTCCACAGTCTTCCCCATGTCAGTAGACAGCATCTCCATTTTTTCCAGGTTTTCAAGCCAAAAGTCTTAGTGTCATCTTGACTCCTCTTTTTCTCTCATATACTGTTTCAAGTCTATTAGCTCATCCTGATGGCTCTACCTTCAAAATATTTCCAGATTCCAGCCACTGCTCACTTTCTCTCTTTCTTTCTTCTTTCTTTTTCTTCCTTTCCTTTCTTTTCTTTTCTTTCTTTCTTTCTTTCTTTTTCTCTCTCTCTCCCTTCCTTCCTTCCTTCCTTCCTTCCTTCCTTCCTTCCTTCCTCCTTCCTTCCTTCCTTCCTCTCTCTCTCTCTCTCTTCAGAAGAATCTCTCTCTGTTGCCCAGGCTGAAGTGTAGTGGCATAATCTTGGTTCACTGCAAACTCTGCCTTCTGGGTTCAAGTAGTTCTCATGCCTCAGCCTCCCAAGTAGCTGGCATTTCAGGGTGAGCCACCACGCCCTGCTAATTTTTGTATGTTTAGTAGAGATGAAGTTTCGCCATGTTGGCCAGGCTGGTCTTGAATTTGTGGGCTCAAGTGATCTGTCCGTCTCAGCCTCCCAATGTGCTGGGATTACAAATGTGAGCCATTGAGCTGGCCCCAGCCCCTTCTGACTCTTCCACCGCTACCAGTCTGTGTGTTACCATTCTTACATACGTGGGTTATTGGAATACTATCCTAAATGGCCTAGTCTCAAACCAAAAATCAGACTGATCCTTTTAAGCTGTAAGTCATATTTTGCTTTTCCTCTATTCAATACTCTCTGATAGTTTCTCTTCTCACTGAAAAGTAATAGCCAGAGTCCTTAAAATGGTCTATAGGGCCCAAAATTATTGGCGTGTCTGCTCACTTCTCTGACATCATCTATTACTCTTCCACTTTCCGCACCGTGCCCCAAATATCTGGCTTTCTTACTGTTTTTCAGACATGCTGAGCAAGATCTTGCCTCAAAGTCTTTGCATCTGATGTGTTCTCTGCCTAGAACACTCTTCCCCAGATATCTTCATGACTGTCTCCCTCCTCCTTGTCTCATTCAAGTCTTTGCTTCTCAGATAAGCCTTCCCTAACCACCTTGTTTAAAATTGCAACCCCAGGCCAGGTGTAGTGGCTCATGCCTGTAATCCCGGTACTTTGGGAGGCTGAGGCGGGTGGATCACCTGACGTCAGGAGCTTGAGACCAGCCTGGCCAACACAGTGAAACTCTGACTCTACTGAAAATACAAAAAATTAGCTGAGTGTGGTGGCGGGCACCTGTTATCCCAGCTACTCCAGAGGCTGAGGCAGGAGAATTGCTTTAACCCGGGAGGCAGAGGTTGCAGTGAGCCCAGATTGCGCCATGGCACTCCAGCCTGGGCAACACGAGTGAAACTCCTTCTGCAAAACATAAAATAAAATAAAATAAAATAAAATTGCACTGAGCATGATGGCTCACGCCTGTAATCCCAGCACTTTGGGAGGCCAAGGCATGTGGATTACCTGAGGTCAGGAGTTCAAGACCAGCCTGGCGAACATGGCGAAACCCCATCTCTACTGAAAATAACAAAAATTAGCTGGGTGTGGTGGTGCGCACCTGTAATCCCAGCTACTTGGGAGACTGAGGCAGAAGAATCTTGAACCCAGGAGGCAGAGGTTGTAGTGAGGTGAGATCATGTCACTGTACTCCAGCCTGGGCAACAAAGCAAGACTCTGTCTCAATAAATAAATAAATAAATAAATAAATAAAATTGCAACCCCATTTTTCACCCCCAGCATTCCCCACTTAAGTTTTCTCCATAGACTTATTCCTGACATACTATACCTTTTACTTATTTATTCGTTTATTGTCTGTCCCTCCAACTTGAATATAAATGGTGCAAATTGGTGACCTTTATTTGCTTTGATTCCTCCCACAATCTTCCCCGTGTCGATGCTGACCACAGCTGATTCCCCAGGGTCTAAAATATTGTCTGGCATATAGAGGTGTTTAACATATCTTCATTAAGTGAATGAATGAAGAGCCATCCTCAAGCAGTTTATAGGTTTTCTTTTTTTTTAATGTTATTTATTTATTTATGTTTTGAGACAGAGTCTTGCTCTATCACCCAGGCTGGAGTGCAGTGGCATGATCTCGGCTCACTGCCACCTCCGCCTCTTGGGTCCAAGTGATTCTCCTGCCTCAGCCTCCCGAGTAGCTTGAATTACAGATGTGCGCCACCATGCCCAGCTAATTTTTGTATTTTTAGTAGAGACAGGGTTTCACCATGTTGGCCAGGCTGGTCTCAAACTCCTGGCCTCAGGTGATCCACCCGCCTTGACCTCCCGAAGCACTGGGGTTACAGGCATGAGCCACAGCACCAGGCCAGTTTATAGGTTTTCTTTGGGTATCTTTTGTAACCAAAGTTACTAGATTGTCTACCTTTTAACTCTAGTTTCCTAGTGACTAATTTCCAATACTAGTTGCCAGGCATCTACCCTTCTGATCTGCCTACAAAGAGCTCTGTCAGTTACAAGCCTAATCCTATATCTTGGGTCTTATTTGGTTGGGATTTTTTGGTACTTATATTCCTCTATTCCTTTTACCCCATAAATTGATCTTTCTGTTTCAGACTCATCTTTTAATTAATAGTGCTTCATATCTTGATCCAAGAATATCTCCCTTCACCATTTGAGCTTTGCATTTAGTAGTACTCATTAATGTGACCACGTGATTGTATAACAAAATACATAATCATCACAATCTTCAAAAATTAAAATGGATATTGTAAGGATAATAATCCTTTTACTGATAGGATATTACTTATTATCTTCCACCCTTCTGATATTTACATGAGACCAGTGAATACCCCTTTATGTTTCCTAGGTTTAACACACACACACAAAACTAAACAGATTTTAAGCTCTCTGTTAACCATTGTTAGATTCTAAGATCCCTCACTACCAACACACCTTTCTTTTTCTTTTTTTCTTTTTTTTTTTTTTGAGACGGAGTCTCACTCTGTTGCCCAGGCTGGAGTGCAGTGGCCAGATCTCAGCTCACTGCAAGCTCTGCCTCCCGGGTTCACGCCATTCTCCTGCCTCAGCCTCCCGAGTAGCTGGGACTATAGACGCCCGCCACCATGCCTGGCTAGTTTTTTTGTATTTTTTTAGTAGAGACGGGGTTTCACCGTGTTAGCCAGGATGGTCTCGATCTCCTGACCTCGTGATCCGCCCATCTCGGCCTCCCAAAGTGCTGGGATTACAGGCTTAAGCCCTATAATCCGCGCCCGGCCCCAACACACCTTTCTGAAGCACTTTGCAAAAATCCTAGAATAGCTAGGATCAACTGAGTAGTATCCTCATTTGATAGCTGGTATTTGTTACCTAGACAACATGGCTATAGACAGCTCTGAATTAATAAGCTGCTTCTTGGTTAGGGATAATAATGTGAATCAGAAAAAAATTTAATTGCCAACAATCTTGTGGAATAATTTTGTTTTCTTACAGCCTGTTCTCTGTAACCTATTCTATTTCTGCAAATGTTCTGCAAAGCAGGACAGTATAAATAGTAATCTTTTCCAAATAGAATTGATCTGGCTCAAACTCAGAGAGTACTAAGTACCTAAAAATACCAGTGGAAATAATTGAAAGGACACTCCTCTTTATATAGAAATGTTCTAGAGAGATCCAAGATCTTTTATAGCATTGATACCAATTCCTGGTCATTACTACATTTGTGTGGGGGAGGTGGAAGGAAGATGAGCAAATGCTTTATCATTTTTTTTCATAGATAAAGAAACTGGGGTACCAAATTGGCCAAATTCTTGTCTGAGACCATAATGGTACATCAACTGAAGAAATAAGATTGCAGCATCCTCTTATTTGTTAGCTTACAGAGTGTTTTTTCCGAATTTCATTGCTAATATAATTGAGATTCCCAGTAATAATAGGAGATGGTCGGGGCAGAGTGGTGGTAATGAGCCAGAGAGAGAACTGAAAATAGAGTCCAAGCCTTCTAACTCCATGCTCATTGATCCTGCCATTAAGCTGCAAGACTAAATTACTGAATTTCATCAAAAAGTGTTACCCTAACGCTATGAAGGGCTAACCAGCATTAATACTTTTAATTTTAGATGAGCAGAATAATTCATTTTTTAGCTTACCTAAGGGAAAAAAATCTAAAATGGAAATTCTTTTTGGACGTTGTTGTTTTTTCTATTTCAGTATTTACTTGTGTGATACAAAAGGATCTCGGTTGACTGAAGCTTGTTAGGAGTCAGGAAATAATAAAGACATTATGAGTTAAAAACAATCATCTCTTTGCTTAAAGAAGGTGTGAATCAGCAAGCTGGAGAGCTCAGTTTTTCAGTGCATTGGCTAGTCTATTGTGTCAGTTTGAAAGGTAATGTGGTCCATTTCAAGCTCTGAGAATAGACCAGGGAAGAAGAGGAGAAAATAGAAGAGAAGGAGGGGGGCCATCTTTTGTCCTACATTTAAAACATCTGTTGCTTAACCTTACACATATGGATAAATGCCACCAGTCAGAAATCATGAGGCTTTTTACCTAACTTGAAAAAGATTCTAAGAGAATCAGTGAGATGAGTTTTTTTTTTAAACTAAAAAAATTTTTTTTGGTAGAGATGGGGTCTTGCTTTGTTGCCCAGGCCAGTCTCGAACTCCTGGCTATGAGCAATACCTCTCACATTGGCCTTCCAAAGTGCTGGAATTACAGGAAGAAGCCACCATGCCTGGCCAGTGAGATGAGTTCTCATTATATAAGCTGACACTTGGTCCCCTCCTCAGACATACACGTATTTCCAAGGGTACAGGCATTTGCACTGCTTAAAGAGATATAAAGCTCATATAGACTTCCTCAGCAGTGAAACTTTTCATATAAATCAGAATTCCAGAAAGGTAGGAGCCAAATGAACAAAGATGTCATTTCTTCATAATTCTTTCTTAGTTTTTTTTTTTTTTACAATAAATTAGAAGATGCAGAACATCTTTAGTGTAACATTCCTGGTTTTAATTAAACTGACATTTGTTAGGCTGTCACGTAGCTTTATGTATGTTATCTTTTTCTTTTCTCTCTTTTACATCTTTACAACAACCTAGAGAATTGAGTATTCTCATTTACAGGTTGGGAAGCAGAAGTTGAGGAGCAGTTTGCCCAAAGGTCACACAGATTGCGTGGTAGTAGATCTAGATCAGAATTTAGGTCTCCAAAACCACTTTCAATATTCTTTCTACTATCTTTTCCTAGAAGGCTTTGGCAATATTTTGATTTTTACCTTTGAGGCAATTTATTTTCCTTTTTTTTTTTTTTTTTAGATATGGTCTTGCTCTGTCATCCAGGCTGGAGTACAGTATCACGATCATGGTTCATGGCAACTTCGAACTCCTGAGCCCAAGTGATCCTCCCATCTCAGCCTCCTGAGTAGCTGGGACCACAGGAGAAAGAATGCCACCATGCCCAGCTAATTTTTGTACTTTTTGGAGAGACAGGGTTTCGCCATGTTGCCCAAGTTGGTTTCCAACTTCTGGGCTTAAGACATCCTCCTGCCTCAGCCTCTGAAAGTGTTGTGATTAAAGGCATGAGACACTGCACTCTGCTTGAGGCAATTTCTAGATAAACTTTAAGCTACTCAATAGTTTTTTGAGAAATGGATGCAAGAATATTTATTTTGCATCTTTTTTTCTTTTCTTTCTTTTTTTTTTTTGTTGAGACAGAGTCTCGCTCTGTCACCCAGGCTGGAGTGCAGTGGCTCGATCTCGGCTCACTGCAAGCTCTACCTCCCAGGTTCCCACCTCAGCCTCCCAAGTAGCTGGGACTACAGGCACCCGCCACCACGCCCAGCTAATTTTTTTTTTTTTTTGTATTTTTAGTAGAGATGGGGTTTCACTGTGTTAGCCAGGATGGTCTCGATCTCCTGACCTCGTGATCCGCCCATCTCGGCCTCCCAAAGCGTTGGGATTACAGGTGTGAGCCACCGCGCCCGGCTGCATCTTTTTTTCATTGTATATTTCTTTAGCAATGTATAGATATTAGACCAATAGACACCAGATTGTGAGTCTTTTTTTTTTTTTTTTGCAATAAGGTAGAAATGCATTTCTTTAAATGTGTCTGGGTACTATATGCCTATTTGTTTGGGATTCACCAAGGGTACTATAAGTTGAACATGATAGTTGCAGGTAGAATCCTAAAGTTTCTGTGAGTTGACTTGCTATAAACGATTTCCTATGCTTTCTAAACAAGCTGGAGAAGGACACTAGTGAATTAACTGAGTTACAAACCATTTTTTTTTTTTTTTTTGAGACAGGGTCTTGTTCTGTTGCCTACACTGGAGTGCAGTGTTGTGATTCTCAGCTCACTGCAGCTTCAACCTCTTGTGCTCAAGCAATCCTTCCACCTCAGCCTCCCAAGTAGCTGGGACTAGAGGGGAGCTACCACCACACCTGACTAATTTTTTTGAAAATAATGTTTTGTAAAAACGAAGTCTTACCATGTTACCTAGGCTGGCCTCAAATTCCTGTGCTCAAGAGATCTTTAGCAAGTTACTTCTCAATGTCATATTTTTCATTGGAAAAATGGAGGTTAGTGTAGTATTTTCCTCATGGGGATATTGTGAGGATTAAACAAGAAGTTATAATGTAATATCTATACAGCACCCAGCACAACACCTCACTAACAGCTGGTACTCAACATCAAACAGTATTTCTTTCTTTCAGATTTTAGAAAAATAGTTTAAAATCTAGAGTCAATTAACCTTCTTATGACCTTGTTAAAGGGTCTGCTTCCATATGCTGCTTGCCAGATGGCCCACTTACAAATGAGAAGTCAACAGCTCACCTGTGATAAATCAGCCCATTGAAGGTCAATGCAGTGGAGTAAATGAGGTTCACATAACTGAGAATGTGCAACTGCACAAACTCAAGGAAGCAGTTTTCGGTGACAGGGCGTGGTAGAATGAGACAAGAAAAGCATGAGTCAGAAGACCTCAATTTGACTCAGCTCAGCACATAATACTTAACCTCTTTGAATGATTTCTTAGTTATGTGCCTGAGGGAAACTACTTAAGCTCTTTGGACCATTATTTTTCTCATCTGTAAAACTGGGATGAGAATATACAATTCACAGAGTTTTTTGTGATCACAGTAATTGCACAGAGTAGGGGCTCAGTAGATTCAGTGAGGGCTGCAACTAGGCACTGTGAATATTCGTTCCCTTCTCATTTTCTAGGGCTATCTTGGGAAAAGAGTAACAACAGCGGGAGTGCAGGCAGAGCAGGCCCTAAGCAACATTATGATATATGTGCTTGATACAAGTCGGTCGCAAATTGTTCAGTGCACAGTAAGTTTTCACTTAATGCTGTTGATAGATTCTTGGAAACCATGACTTTAGGTGAACTGACTATAAAATCAATTTTATCACAGGCTAATTGTTATAAACAACAGTTAAGTTCCCATGGCATATTCCTGGTCACAAAAACATCATCAAACTTGTTAATAAAGACTCAGGCTGGGCGTAGTAGCTTAAGCCTGTAATTCCAGCACTTTGGGAGGCCAAGGTGGGCAGGTCACCTGAGGTCAGGAGTTCAAGATCAGCCTGACCAACATAGTGAAACCCTGTCTCTACTAAAAACACAAAAATTAGCTGGGCTTGGTGGTATGTGCCTGTAATCCCAGCTGCTCTGGAGGCTGAGGCAGAGGCAGGAGAATCACTTGAACCCAGGAGGTGGAGGTTGTGGTGAGCTGAGATCACGCCACTGCAGATGCCAGCCTGGGCACCAGAGCAAGATGCAGTCTCAAAAAAAAAAAAAAAAAAAAGACTCAAAACATTTCCAATATTAAATATTGAAATAAATGTGAGCTATATATGCATTTAAGAAAGATTAGGCTAGGCGAAGTAGTTCACGCCTATAATCCCAGCATATTGGGAGGCCAAGGTGTGCAGATACACCAAAAAAATACAAAAATTAGCTGGGCATGGTGGTGTGCACCTGTGGTCCCAGCTACTTAGGAGGCTGAGGTGGAAGGATCACTTGAACCAGGGAGGTGGAGGTTGCAGTGAGCTGAGATTATGCCACTGAGTTCTAGCCTGGGAGACAGACCAAGGCCTCCCTCAAAAAAAAAAAAAAAAAAAAGAAAGAAAAAGAAAAAAAGACAAGAAAAGAAATTAATAAAAACAAGTGAGATAACAAGTAAGATAATTATTTACCTATTTTTGGTGAATCAGTGAGTAACAGTGGTCATACTGGTGGTGGGTGAAACCAAGGAATAAATGTGTGCAGAGTGAAAATTTTAAGGAGCAACTCCCCTCACCACACAGTGTAAATGAGGCAGGCTCCCCGAGTGCTTTCGTACCTCATTGTTTATTGTGTGGTGAGGGTTGATTATCATCTACTTTATGAATTTTTATTTTACAATAATTTATATTCATTCATTCATTTTCTGACTTGTTTATTCCAGTTCAGGGTCCTGAGTGGACAGAGCCTATCCTGACAGCTTAGGGAACAAGGTGGGAACCAGCCCTGGATAGGACACTATCCCATCACAGGACACACATATGCACGCGTGCACACACATGCACATACACTCACTCAGACTAAGACAATGTAGACACGCCAATGAACCTAATGTACACATCTTTGGGATGCGGGAGGAAACCAGACTACCTAGAGAAAGCCCACGCAGACATGGGACAGGAGGAATGTGCAAATTCTGCCCAGACAGTGGCCCCAGCCAGGAATTGATTCCTTTTTTACCCCCCTCATCAACATTGTAACAAAACAACATTGGGTGAAACAATGTTATTCTAGAATCTACAAGGGGACCACTGTGGGTGGAAATCCAGTCCGTGTTCCAAGATGTGCAAAAGGGGTCTCTTTTTTTTTTTTTTTTTTGAGACAGAGTTGCTCTGTCACCCAGGTTGGAGTGCAGTGACGTGATCTTGGCTCACTGCAACCTCCACCTCCCAGGTTCAAGCGATTCTCCTGCCTCAGCCTCTCGAGTAGCTGGGATTACAGGCGCGCACCACCACGCCTGGCTAATTTTTGTATTTTTCAGTAGAGATGAGGTTTCACCATGTTGGCCAGGCTGGTCTTGAACTCTTGACCTCAGGTGATTCACCCACCTTGGCCTCCCAAAGTGCTGGGATTACAGGCATGAGCCACGGCGCCTGGCCAGGGCCTCTTTTTCTAATTTGTACAAAAGTGCTCCATTCTCTATGCTTGTTTCTGCCTCACTGTCCTTCCCACTTTCCCCAGGAGCTCAATGACTTTATATGCCATGACCCCTCACTGCAGCTCCCACTCTAACCTACTTCATACATATTAGGCCATCCTGTACCATTTGATTCTGCACGAAAATCCTAATCTTTCCAGAGTCCTACTCCTTCAGGACTCTTCCAAGAGGCAAGTGCTAATTGCATAAATAAATTTCAGCTAAGGTGTTGACAAGATCTTTCTTTAGTTATACTGTCCATTGGCATTTTCACAGAGGTGTCCAGTGCTCTAACCCAAAGGAGCAAATAATGTGAGGGTTTGAGGTATCAAGGCAAAGCTAATGTAGCAAAGCAGTTTGAAAGCACAATCTTTTGGCTGGGCACCGTGGCTCACGCCTGTAATCCCAGCACTTTGGGAGGCCAAGGGGAGCGGATCACGGATCACGAGGTCAGGAGTTCAAGACCAACATGGCCAATATGGTGAAACCCCCGTCTCTACTAAAAACACAAAAATTAGCTGGGCATAGTGGTGCGCACCTGTAGTCCTAGCTACTCCGGAGGCTGAGACTGAAGAATTGCTTGAACCGGGAGGCGGAGGTTGCAGTGAACCAGGATCACGCCACTGCACTCCAGCCTGGTGACAGAGCAATTCTCTGATTCAAAAACAACAACAAAAAAGAAAACAAGATTTTTTTTCTCATAGCACATCCTACCTGCCCATTCTGCTAATGTGTAGAATTGAAGGTGGCATTGCATATAGACCAGGAAGTAGAAGCTGCAAAGGTGTAATGGCCATTCTTCCTAACTGTCAGCCAGTCCATTCAGAGTCAACAAGAACTTTGGATCCTATACTAATACCTATCCCCAAAGGAAGAGAATGTAGGAGGGGCAGATTTTGTGGTATAGTGAAAAGAGAATTGCTTTGAGAGTTTGGAAACTTGGATTATAGTCTTGCCTTTACCACTAAATAGCTTTGTAGTCTTGGGAAACTCAGTTAGGTGCTTAGACCTCAGTGGCTCCATTGTGGACTAAGAGACTGAATTAGGGACTCTTTCAAGTCTTTTTCAGCTCTAACCTTCTATACTGCTTTTTTTCCATTGCAAACTGAATGGCCTGGGAGATATAAAAGCAATGCTGAATTATAGCTTTAAGAGAACTATATTGGACTGCACATCAAGAGTGCTGGTTACTGGAGAGGCAGATTACATTAATAGTTAAGAGTATAGGTGCTAGAGTCCCTCATTCCTGAATTTGGGAACTGAATTTAAGCTGATTCTCATTCCTGAATTTGGGAACCGAATTTAAGCGGTTTCTTTTTTTTTTTTGAGACGAGCTCTGGCTCTGTCACCCAGGCTAGACTGCAGAGTACAGTGGCACAATCTCAGCACACTGCAACCTCTGTCTCCTGGGTTCAAGCAATTCTTCCGCCTTGGCCTCCCAAGCATCTGGGACTACAGGAGCCCACCACATCACCTGGCTAATTTTTGTATTAAAAAAATTAAAAAAATTTTTTTATTATTGTTTTGAGACAGAGTGTTGTTCTTGTTGCCCAGGCTGGAGTGCAATGGCACAATTGTGGCTCATCTCAACCTTGGCCTCCCAGGTTCAAGTGATTCTCCTGCCTCAGCCTCCCAAGTAGCTGGGATTACAGGCGCCTGCCACCATGCCCAGCTAATTTTTGTAATTTTAGTAGAGACAGGATTTTACTATCTTGGTCAGGCTGATCTTGAGTTCCTGACCTCATGATCTACCCGCCTTAGCCTCCCAAAGTGCTGGAATTACAGGTGTGAGTCACCAGGCCTGGCAATAAAAATTCTTAATACAAATTCCTTAATCTCTTTCATGAGATACTTTGCCACCTGCTCTTATTGCCTCTCTGATGTCAAATGTCGCTACTCTCCCTCTGGCATTTACTCCTACTGATCTTTCAGACCTCACCCAATATTGCTTCCCTAGAAGTGCCTTCTCAGATCCTCAGATCTGGGTGAATGACCTCCTACAATCCTCCCCTGCTTACCTTATTTTTATTATATGGTAAGCTTTGTTAGGCCAGAGCCTTCATTTTGTTGGCTGTGGTAACTTAACCAAGTATTATTTGTTGAAATCAAGAGTTAATTTCTTGGACCTCAAGGATAGCCATTACTGCAGTTGCAGAATTTGTTTTATTAAATTTAAGAAGTATTTCAGATCCTTTTAACTGGGAGATGTCTGGACACGGTGTAGTTACAGCTAACACATTTGGAAGAGTACAAAGCCAAAGTTCATCTTATTTATTCAGATGCTTTTAGGAACTATTGTTTGTGATGAGCATGTATTAAAAGTGTATCTGTCAAGATGAAACAAAAATTGAGAATTCCATCCTAAAGGATGCATTCTAGAAATGATTAGGGTTTTAATTCTCAAAATTGGCCTGCTTCGTATTAGCTTATACATAAAATTTAATTCAAAAAGATTCATTTGTGTCCCAGGACTTTTTTTTTTTTCTTTTTTTTTTTCGAGACAGTGTCTTGCTCAGTCGACCAGGCTGGAGTGCAGTGGCGTAATCTCAGCTCACTGCAACCTCCACCACCCAGGTTCAAGCGATTCTCCTGTCTCAGCCTCTAGAGTAGCTGGGACTACAGGTGCATGTCACCATGCCTGGCTAATTTTTTGTATTTTTTAGTAGAGGCGGGGAACCACCACACCTGGCAAGGACTTCTTTTGTTTTTTGAGAGATGGGGTCTTGCTCTGTTGCCAAGGCTGGAGTGCAGGCATGTGATCTCAGCTCACTGCAGCCTCATCCTTCCGGGCTCAAGCGCTCTTATCACCTTAGCCTACTGAGTAGCTGGGACCACAAGCATGTGCCACCATGCCTGGCTAATTTTATTTATTTTTGTTGTTTTAGTAGAGACGGGGTTTTATCATCTTGGCCAGGCTGGTCTCGTTGTGTTGTCCAGGATGGTCTCAAACTCCTGAGCTCAAGCAGTCTTCCCGCTTCAACCTCCCAAAGTGCTGGTTTACAGGCATGAGCCACCGCGCTCAGCCTGTCCCAGGACTATTTCTGGGAGAAGGACCTGGTTGGCAAACAAGAAGTTATTTGTCGCTTCATATTTTTTCACCTTCCAAAAGGCAAAATTGGTAAGAAAGCAGCAAAGCAGCGAAGACTGATTTTAAAAGAACCATTAAATCTTTATAATCTTTATTGAATCCTTTTTGATATCAAATCTATATTGTGGGAGATAATAATAAAGATATTTCCAAATTAACTCAGAATTCTGAGTAAGGATCTTTCACGTGCTGTCTTGGGTTAATCATCTAGTGGTATTATGTGAAAATTTTCTCTTCTTGGCAATAAACAAAATGTTTTGATCAAACAGATAATAGGCATAATTGCTTCAGGGCCTTAAAGTAGTAGCATTTATAGGTGCAGAAAACACAGCTTAAATTTTAACAAGCTTGTTAGTTTAGTTATTTCCCCTGATAGTGAGTAACCCAAAGGGCCCTGCTTCAGCCTAATATCTGTATCTTAGCAAAGCAAGGCATGAAGAAAGTAATACCATGTTGTCTTATAATTCTCTGAGACTGAAATTTAGTTTATACCCTAGGCAATGAAGTAGTTTAAAACTATTTAAATAGAATTGTACTCCACTACACATTGACAGGAAAAAAATTACAATCTCTTAGTGTCTTTTTTTTTTTTTTTTTTTTTAATGGAGGCAGGGCCTCACTATGATGCCCAGGCTAGTCTTGAACTTCTGGGCTCCAGTGATCCTCCTGCCTCAGCTTCAGCTTCCCCAGTGGCTGGGATTATAGGAGTGCCACTGCACATGGCTATTCCTCATGTCTTCTTTTTTTTTTTTCCGGAGTCTCCCTCTGTCACCCAGGCTGGAGTGCAATGGCGGGATCTCGGCTCACTGTAACCTCTGCCTCCTCGGTTCAAACAATTCTCCTGTCTCAGCCTCCTGAGTAGCTGGGACTACAGGGGCATGCCATCACACCTGGCTAATTTTTGTATTTTTAGTAGAGGTGGGGTTTTGCCATATTGGTCAGACTGGTCTAGAACTCCTGACCTCAGATGATCCACCCACCTTGGCCTCCCAAAGTGCTGGCATTACAGGTGTGAGCCACTATGCCCAGCCTTTTCATGTTTTCTTAATAAAGTCATTGAGTGGGGTAATTGTTACATTGGTGGTATGTTTTAAATTCATGTTATGTTAATGCTCTGAGATTACTCAAGGGATCTTTCATTCTTTGGAGTGATATGTAAATGTTTGACTACAAAGTTATGGGAAGGATTTATTCCATTTCAAGGTCAGGGTTATGGTGGTTAGATGAATATTTCAGAAAAAGAAATACACAATATAGGGAATGCAGATTTTGGAAAATTTCTCCTCACATATATTGCCTCGCACCTACTATTCAATATATTTTTCTTGACTGACTGACAATGAATGAATTAGTAAATTATATTAATCCAGGTCTTGTCCCCTACTCTGAATTAATAATAATTATTTTCTGAGCTTCAACCAATGCTTTTAGATGCTTTTGCTCCCAAGTTTTGGCAGCTGGAATGGCTTTTAAAGTGCCTAATTAAGAACAATTTGTTAATAATTATCTTTGAATAATTTCCTAATAATTTCCTTCTCCCATTTTTTTTTTTTTAGAAAGAGTTTCGCTCCTGTTGCCCAAGCTAGAGTGCAATGGTGTGATCTCGGCTCACTGCAACCTCCACCTCCCAGGTTCAAGCGATTCTCCTGCCTCAGTCTCCAGAGTAGCTGGGATTATAGGTGTGCACCACCATGCCCACTAATTTTTTGTATTTTTAGTAGAAAGGGGTTTCTCCATGTTGGCCAGACTGGTCTCAAACTCCTGACCTCAGGTGATCCACTCGCCTCAGCCTCCCAAACTGCTGGGATTACAGGCATGAGCCACCACGCCCGGCCTCCCTCTTCTATTTTTTTAAGCTGTCTTTATACCCTCTAAGTCTTTTACTATTTTTCATTCCTTAGGTTAGTTTTTATTAAATAAAAGAGAACAAAACTTTTTTCTCTCTGCCTTTTAATAAATGTGACCCTTTCTGTCATCCTTTCCTTGATCCTTTCCAAATCAGTAGCAGTTGCCATAAGTGACGGCTGAGAGACAAGATGCCAAGTGCAATGGCTAAATTTAAAGAGCAGTGTTTGCACCTGTTGTTAACCGGCAATGACCAGTCTCACGCCTACAGTTTCCTCCACGCCCTGCCTCCCACCAAGTACAACCCATAGCCTAGATTCTATGTGTTCATGTGTAAATAAGTACTGATGAAGATTATATACATTATATCAAAATTGAGAACGAATATAGCTTTTTTCTTTTTCTTTTTTTTTTTGAGACGGAGTCTCGCTCTGTGGCCGGGGCTGGAGTGCAGTGGCCGGATCTCAGCTCACTGCAAGCTCCGCCTCCCGGGTTTACGCCATTCTCCTGCCTCAGCCTCCCGAGTAGCTGGGACTACAGGCGCCCGCCACCTCGCCCGGCTAGATTTTTGTATTTTTTAGTAGAGACGGGGTTTCACCGTGTTCGCCAGGATGGTCTCGATCTCCTGACCTCGTGATCCGCCCACCTACGGCCTCCCAAAGTGCTGGGATTACAGGCTTGAGCCACCGCGCCCGGCCTTCTTTTCTTTTTCTTTTGTTTTTCAGGGATGGAGTCTTCCTGTGTTGCCCAGGCTGGAATGCGATGGTATGATCATGGCTCACTGCAGCCTCAGCCTCCTGGATTCAAGTGATTCTCCCACTTCAGCCTCCCAAGCAGCTGGGACTACAGACATGTGCCACCACACCAGGCTAATTAAAAAATTTTTTTGTAGAGATAGGGTCTCACTATGTTGCTCCCAGGCTGGTCTCAAACTCCTGGGCTCAAGTGATCCTCCCAGCTCAGCCTCCCAATATGCTAGGATTACAGGTGTGATCCACTGCATCCAGCCCCAAATATAGCATTTTGGCAATATATTAGTTTAGTTTAAGAGGAGCTGAAATTTGGGCAAAACCCAGCATGATAGAAAGATGTATCTGACCTTGAAGAAGGCAGACTAATATGGCTCAGTATTTGATGAATTTTTGAAGACTTTTAAGGGATCAAAATAATTTTTTTAGACTTGCCACACTTTGTGAAATTCTTTTAGATATCAGCATTGAAAGCTCCTCCTATAAATATAAGTGTTGTATAAAAGAGGCAATCTAAGGAGTAACTGATATCATCTAAAGTTAGCTTCAATTAATTTGCCAGATTGGCACCTCTAACCTGGAAGAGTTCTGTAGGAGAAAGATAGTAACATAAACAATTTTAATATGAAATATACATAGAATGGTGGGAGAAGGGAACTGTGGCCCAACCAACCAAAATAGCCTAATTAAATAGATGTGATAATCAAGGCCTATGACAAACCTCCCAGTCAGATCAGCTCAGATCCAGGACCAAGATACTGAGATAGAAAGTCAAACAACAAATTATAAGAAGATGCAAGAGGGAGAGTTTAATTTTACTGGGACATTTACCCTCAGATGAGACCAAGCTGGTATTCAAAAGAACAGCAGGACAAATGGCTACAGGGAGAGTAGGAGCAAAGAGTGGAGGTTGGAAGTGTCAGGGCATATTCAGGGTATGGAGAGTAGATATCTGGGCAGGAGGCTGGGCGCGGTGGCTCATGCCTGTAATCCCAGCACTTTGGGAGGCTGAGGCGGGTGGATCAACTGAGGTCAGGAGTTTGAGACCAGCTTGGCCAACGTGGAGAAACCCTGTGTCTACTAAAAATACAAAATTAGCCGGGCGTGGTGGCACATGCCTGTATTACCAGCTACTTGGGAGGCTGAGGCAGGAGAATCACTTGAACCCGGGAGGTGGAGTTTGCAGTGAGCCAGGATCACGCCACTGTACTCCAGCCTGGACTACAGAGTGACTCCATCTCAAAAAAAAAAAAAAAAAAAAAACGGTATCTGGGCAGGGGATTGCTGAGAGAGGAGCCGCTTTACTAATTTGGGATTTTTTTTTGTAGTTGAACCCTATTAGAGAAAGTTATGATCTTTTGGCACTTTTGAATGCTCTGGAATGGATGGTGTTGGGTTCTGTAAGAATGTGAGCCGAATTCTTATGCACTTAGGAGGTGTGGTTTATTTAAGTGTAAAATTAGTGTCTCACTCTTTGAATCACTTCCGATAGAGACAAAAGACTTCCTATATCAAGAAGTCTAGTAAGCAGAAGATTACAGGAGGCCACATGTCAATGGAACACAAAAAGGACAGCTTTAAACTTTGCTGCCAATCTCTCAGTTTCCGAGAAACATGAACAAAGATAATCCTATTTGAACAAGCCCTGCCCTTCTCAACTCAGTGTTTTCCTGGAGTTCTGCTCTCGACAGAAAAACTTGTAGATTGGATGTTCCTGACCTAAAAGAATGTTAGATTATAAGGCCACTAAGTTATAAAATGAACATGGAGTCTGTCATCCTTTGGAGACCAGGACATGAGCCTCCTTCCACACAAAACATTTTAAAGGGATTATATAAATCTATCTCTGACTTATTATTTTTATTTATTCATTTTTTTGAGACAGAGTCTTACTCTGTCATCCAGGCTGGAGTGCAGTAGCCCTATCATAGCTTACTGAAGCCTCCAACTCCTGGGTTTAAGGGATCCTCTCACCTCAGCCTCCTCAGTAGCTGAGAATACTGACACACATCACCACACCGGGCTAATTTTTTTGTAGAGCTAGGGTCTTGCCATGTTGCCCAGGCTGGTATCTCTGATTTAGAGTAGGGTCGAAATCTATATTGGAGTATGGGAAATGAGAGTGTTGGAGGAAGAAAAAAGAGAAACAAAAATGAGGAAGGAAAAATGTGTGTGTGTGTGCGTGTGTGTGTGAAGTGAGGATAGATATAGATATAGACAGGAAAAGATACGTCCTGCCGTTTAAGAGTAGAACCCTTCTCAACTACGCTGACTAGAAATATTTATGATCCAGAGGAGCTGACAGAAAAGACAAATCATCACAGAAACTAGGAAATCATGGGAACAGGCGTGGTAGTGATGAAGAGTTGACTACAGGTGGTTATACGAGGAGAAATGGGAATAAAAACATCTGGAAAAACAGTAAAGCATAGCCAGCAAACAGGTTTAGGCTGTGGTTCGTAATAAATATTGGAAGGCGAAACCCTTTCCTTTTGGCTTTCTTCTTCGTATACCTTTTCCTGTTAAATACTGCTGATTTCACTTGAATAATAATTCATATTATCAGTAAGCAATGAAATGCAGCCCCTAGATCTCTGGGCAGATTCCTTTTATGCTTTCTTGATCATGTCAATGAACCGTGTGCATCACCTACCCTAGCTATTCTGGAATGCTTAGGCAAATACTCCACTGAGTTGAGTCATACTTGAGAGCTGACGTCAGTGTACATTTTAGTAGAGAACCTAGTTAAGTTTCATGCTCCAGAAAGCCTGTTCTGATTAGTTTTAGCTTTAAAAAAAAAAACCTGTGCTTAAGAGTTTCTTGTTGGCACAGAAAACAATTCCGCAGCCATGTTGGTTTTAGTGACCATGTTTTTATAATAACACAGTAATATGCAGGTGAGAACAATTTACTTTTCATATATATATATATAAATTGTAAGATGTGTATGTATATACATCTTAAATTCAAGCAGATAAGAATATTTTAAACCGTTCAGAGGAATAACTACCCCTTAAAACTTTCCAGAGGTAACATGTTTTCTTCTGGAAACTACTATCTATCTAAGTTATACATATATATAAATTACTTAAAAAAGGATCATCTATGCTCTGTCATCTATATTATTTAAACGTATAGATAGCACCTGTAATCCCAGCATTTTGGGAGGCTGAGGTGGGTGAATCACTTGAGGTCAGGAGTTCAAGACCAGCCTGGCCAATGTGGTGAAACCCCCAACTCTACCAAAAATACAAAAATTAGCTGGGCATGGTGGTGCACACCTATGTTCCTAGCTACTCAGGAGGCTGAGGTGAGAGGATCGCCTCCGAACCCAGGAGACAAAGATTGCAGTGAGCCAAGATCGTGCCACTGCCCTCCAGGCTGGGCGATAGAGTGAGACTTCATCTAATATATATATATATATGAAAGTATAGATAGAATAATTTTTTTAAGAGGGAGGGTCTCACATTCTCACCCAGGCTAAAGTGCAGTGCCATGATCATAGCTTACTGTAACCTCAAATTTCCTGGGCCCAAGCAAGCCTCCTGCCTCAGCCTCCTGAGTAGCTGGGACTACAGGCATGCACCACCACACCCAGCTAATTAAAAAAAAATATATATTTAGAGATAGGGTCTTGCTATGTTGCCCAGGCAAGTCTCAAACGTGTGGTCTCAAGTGATCCTCCTGCCTCAGCCGCTCAAAGAGCTGGGATTACAGGTATGAGCCACTGTGCTTGGTCCTCAATTTTTTAATGGTTGAATACTTTCCTGTTACAAAGTTAATGTCTAATGTATTTAACCAATTCCCTATTGGAAGACATTGAGGTTTTCTTCAACTTCTTTCTCATGAAAGTTACAATTTTTAAAAGTTTTCTGTGGTTGTCTTGTCATCTTTTTTAATATAGTATCTCTGGAGTGATCAGCACAATCTCTGGCACGTAGCACGTATGTTAATTCCCTTTCCTTCTCTCTCTATATAATGTGTGTGTATATACAGGCGCGCGCGCGCACACACACACACACACACATATACACACACACACGTACACACACATAATTTTTTTTAGGTTTGAGAATGACTTTCTGTTGAGCTATCTACACTTTCTCCTTATCAGGCTTGGCCAACCAGCTCATGTGAGATATGTCCTTTGCAGCTATGAAGAAGTTTTTCTCTGTGATGAGATAATTGATATTTGTTTCAATTAATTGCTGGCCTTGGATTACTAATACCCAGAACTGAGTATAGTCAGTTAATCTTCAGATTTATACAGCCTACCTCTCTCTGGTGCATCAGTGGTTTTGTCTTAGTAGATAAAAGATGACACATTTTGGTAAATAGGTAGGAAGAAAACTTTTGCTAATACCTCCAGTTTCATGTTTGTGACTTAAAAATATTATTTACTTAGTTCTTTTGCTAATGCACATGAGTAAATCTCACTGCAGGATGCACATCTAATTTTCATACTTGGAAAAATAGAGTAAAGGCAATTCTAGTAAAATTCCTTAAAGTGGAAAGTGGAAATGAAAGGAGCAATCCTGATTCATAGCTAGATCTGGTGAAGGCACAGAAAATAGAAACAAATCTAAAATCCATGGTGATCTCTGTAAGAAGGTGTGAAGGGGTGAGAGAGAAAATGACACAGCATGGGTAAGTACATCAAAAGCAGTTTAGGATAAATATAGATGGGTGGAAAATGATTGCAAGGGAAATTGTTCCAGGAATGTCATGGATTTCCAATGAGGGGGATTATTGTGTGCAGCTGTTGAATGGCGGCTCATTCTTGAGGTCTCAAGTTCCACTTGTTGGGTAATAAAGCCTTTTGGGTGAGTGACGTGATATCTCACCTGGAGAAGCCAATCATCTCACTGTTTTGGGGTAGGTGGGGCATAAGGATTAAACAAACAAAAACTTCCACATAATTTTTTAGCTATTCTTGGCCAAGAAGGTACCGTTTCAGTCAAACTTTAAAGAATATTCTTAGAACAGTGATAATATTTTCTTCGTATTTATGTGTGTGTTTTGTTTTGGTTTTAAATTTATCATCTAAGGCTATAATACACTACAAAGATGTTTTCCAAAATTTAAAATAATGCTTGTATTTGCTTCCCAAACTATTTTCCTGCTCCAGATTTTAAAAAGAGGTGTGAGAATTTAATCAGCTCATAATAATAAACAGATAGCAAGGAAATCCTCTTTTAAGGAAATTCAGGACCCAAAATTTTTCTTAGGCAGTATTCAAGGAGCCCTCATTGTGAGTTTAAGTGGAAATAAGTATTTTTCGCGAGAAAGTGATTGTTATTCCAAAGTGTATTCTGAGAGCTATTTTGGCAAATTTATGAAACATCATTAAAATAGCCTTTTACATGATTTTTTTTTCTTTTTCTTTTTCTTTTTTTTTTTTTGAGAGGGAGTCTCGCTCTGTCGCCCAGGCTGGAGTGCAGTGGCCAGATCGCAGCTCACTGCAGGCCCCGCCTCCCGGGTTTACGCCATTCTCCTGCCTCAGCCTCCCGAATAGCTGGGACTACAAGCGCCCACCACCACGCCAGGCTACTTTTTTGTATTTTTTAGTAGAGACGGCGTTTCACTCTGTTAGCCAGGATGGTCTCCATCTCCTGACCTCGTGATCCGCCCGCCTCGGCCTCTCAAAGTGCTGGGATTACAGGCGTGAGTCACCGCGCCCGGCCTTATATGATTTTTTTATTACGTTATTATTGTGTTTTGTTTCTGTAAATGCACACAAGGTCAAATATGGTAAAATAGTGCTGTTTCTGTAGAGTGTAAGAATATCAGTATAAAGGTGCTGTAAAAATGAATTGGGTATTTGAGATGTATACAGGTCTATTAATTCACTTTGATGGCATGTACTCATTCTGGGACTTTGATATTGTAATCGTTCTACCCCTCCTATACTATGCTACACATCACAGTCATTAGATCACTCTGTGATGCAGGGTTAATTTCAGCATATCTAAATATTATCAGTTATGAATGATAACTCTGGGCGTGTAGTTGAGAGTTACAGCATACAGTTAATGGTTATTAATTTGGTGCCTATTTTGCCAACTTAGAACACTCACTTAGAACTCTACTTAGAACAAAGCTTTTCACAAATATCTATATCCCCCGTTACCCTTATCATAGTTCTACCGTTGGTGAAGATTAGCTGAACCGAACATGCCATCTCTATTGCTGTTATTTTCACGGGCTTGGGTGCCAATTACCGGTTCCCTAGAATTTGCCCGTAATTGACTATGTCCCACTATAGGTAACTCTGGAAGTGACAGGCAGCTTCCAATGTGGTTCTCCCGCCTGTCGATTGGGCCTTGCAGGAAGCCCCGCCTTATCAACTCAGTCAAGGGCGTTAGTTGGCTCGGCGTCGGTGAGTGGCGGGTCTTAGCTCCGCCCCGGCCGTCCGCTGCGCTGCCTGGGTCGGCGCCGTTTCCAGTTGAGAGATGGCGGCCGCCGCAGGTAGATCGCTCCTGCTGCTCCTCTCCTCTCGGGGCGGCGGGGGCGCCGGCGGCTGCGGGGCGCTCACTGCCGGCTGCTTCCCTGGGCTGGGCGTCAGCCGCCACCGGCAGCAGCAGCACCACCGGACGGTGAGCGAGCGCGCCCGGAGGCTCCGGGGAGGGCGGGGCGGCGCTGGCGTGTGGGAGCTGCCGGCGGGCAGGCCGCCGGGGCAGCAGGCGAGTTACCTCAACTCCCGGCCGCTCCCGAGGTTGCCGGGCACCGAGGAGCCGCCGTGCCCTTCAGGCGCCTGCGGCGGCGACCAGGAAGGGAGGGCGGGCGGGAGGAAGCCGAGAGGAGGAGGAGGGGCGACGGCGGGGATGTTCCCGCAGGACTGGGGACACCAGGGCGGGGAAGGCACGGGACTGGAACCTCTCCCCGACCCGCCCCCAATCTCGGTCCCTCCCTTCTTCGTTCTTAACAGCCCTGCCCCAAGGCTCCCGAACGGAGCCCGTGGAAGTTGTCCCCTTTCCCTCCTCCTCTGGGCGGGTTGGGGAGTCCTGAGTTGCCGCGGCCGCCTTGTGTGTGCCAGGAGAGTGGCAGTGCCATGCTGCTGGGAGCTGCCCCGGAGAGCAGCCCAGGACCCCGGCGGGGCCGCCCCTCGTCCTCTCTCGTCCCGGAGGGGTCGGGCAAGAAGGAAAATCAAACTTTATCCCCCTCTGTGACTTCCTGTGTGTGTGTATGCATGGGGAACCAGCTCCCTCGAGATGGATGCTGCATTGCTTCAGGAGGCAAGCTCCATCCTCTCGGGTTCTTAAAGGTGCTTTTGGGGGTCCTTTCGAGGGCTACTGTATAAGCGTGTTCACGCGTGCCTGAGCGGGAAGGGTGGGCAGCAGGCACAGGAGAAGCGAATATGACAAGTTATTGACAGAGGCAGAGATTTGGTGATTGCATTAACCAGTTGTTGCTGGGTTTCATTGGCTGGCAGAAAAAGAGGATTTCTGTTTGAACACTCTTGGGTGAGTGTGTGTGTGTGTGTGAGAGAGAGAGACAGTGTGAGAGAGATTTCTTTTTTCAGTTGCAAGAGATGAATTTGGCATGGAGTTCTTAACCTAACAAGTCAGGAGGTTTCCTTCCCTTGGACTTTCTAGACCTGTATGTGTTGGTCTCTGGCCACCTCTGAGGGAAAGAATGTAGGTTTTATTTCCTGGGGCCAAGTTGTATAGTGTGGTTATTAGAGGATCACTGTAAACAGCCTGATAGAAACTACAATAGTACCTTCAACCCTCAATAAACACGTCGCCTGCCTTGTTCTGATCATAGCTCTTAAGAGGAAACTGAACTGGAGCTCTTCAGAGAGGATTCTCCTAAGGCCAATGACAACATCAAAATGAAGTGTGTGAAAGAGCTATGAAAAGACCTAATGCTCTGCACAAGCAAGGTGGTATTGTTATTATTAGTCATAGGTATGGACTCTATCCCCATTCTTGTGAGAAGATTGTACCTCTTTTTATTTGGCATACTGGCATATTGCTTTGCTGAAGCTTTTGGGTGAGAGCCGAGCTTTTCCACAGTTCAATTTAATTTGCTTGTTTCGTAGCCTCCAGTTATGTGTTTTGTCCTCTTAAAAACATAAGGCCACTCCAAATTTTGATTGCATTCCCCTTTTCCTCAAACTATTTAAAGGCTTCCCAAGTTGTCCTTAAGTCCATATTTTAATAAGACATCTTCTGACTTTGCACAGTTTTTAAGACTGTTTGGGTGTGATATTCATTTAGCGTTTTAAAAAATTTGTGCCTTGTATATTTTCCGCTATGCAAATTTGTCAGGCTGTGAGTGTCTCCCTTGTGGGGATGCTTCATGAAGGTGTTCTCTGTACTATTCTAGGGTGAGTAAAAATGAAGTGCTGAATTTGTAACTGAAAGCACAATTAAAATGAAGTGTTATTTCTAAAGGGCAGGAATGTTACGGGAATGGTGACTTGTACATGAGTTTAGAATTGTAAGATTTTGAAAAAAATCGAACCTGATTATTTAAAATATATAAACAGACTTTTAATTTTTCTACAATTCTTCTGAAGCCATCATATATACA
Source organism: Trachypithecus francoisi (assembly GCF_009764315.1). Taxonomy (NCBI): domain Eukaryota; kingdom Metazoa; phylum Chordata; class Mammalia; order Primates; family Cercopithecidae; genus Trachypithecus; species Trachypithecus francoisi. Next base: position 36,964,011 of record NW_022681474.1, read on the forward strand.
GCTGTTTCCATAGGATAGTCTGTGATTCCTTACAAGACATTCCATTTAAAAGATATTGAGGCCCTGAACAGAGAGAGACTTAGCCAAGGTTACCTTAGCTAATACTTAACAGTTTTAGGACTCTCACTCATCTGAGATATTCTCACCCTTTATTGTGTTCCTTTTATTGTAAAGTGCAAATGCTCCTTTACATCTCTCTACTACCTTGTAAAATGTACTGTTATCCGTTAGGAAAGTATTGCTATTTCAAAACCCCATGAATGGGAATTCTCCTGTAAGTAGGGTTGATTTGAGTACATATATTAGGTGAATATGGGAGCAAACAGCTTACCAGAAAGAACAGATGTTCTGGTAAAGTTCCCTGAGAGACGCTAAGGTTGAATCTTGCTTGGGAGACATCCTGTGTATGTGCAGCAGATGGCAGTCTGCATTGGACTGGATCACAAGTCAGTTTGTGCCACTTTTGTTCTGCTGTATGGTATGGTAAATTACAACTAGGGGGCATAACCAGTTACAGCACTACCTAATTTTTTGAGTGAGAAATTCATGTTTTCCAAGTTTCGAGAATGAGTCCAAAGCAATACAGTAGCTCAGCTAGCTGGTAAGTGCAATTATGAAGTTATAAACTTAGTTCGTCCCCTCCCCCTTCTCCATTATATCTTTCAGCTGAGTAAATAAGAGTAAAGGTACAGGGGCTTATTCAATATTTTTAGCACCATCTAGTGTAATTTTTTTCCTTCTCTCCAGCTTGTGACTGTAACCAAAACTGATGTAAAATGTTTGTTGCCTGCTTTTCTGTATGGTTAGTGAAGGTGGCTGCTATTTTTAAGGATGGTTCTTCGAAGAGGAACTGCCTTTCACTGTGAGCTGTGTAATTCCATTGCTAAAACAAACTGTTTCATGTCTGATTATGACAGCCCCACTGTTGGCATTTTCTAACAGTTAACGGCTATGCTGAATTACTACATCTTTTACTTAAGTCTGTCATTGTCCTGTTACAGTTTGTGACTGACTTGCTCTACTTCACACATCACAGTTCTTTTGGCAGTGACATTGTTTCAGCTTAACCTGAAAGTTTTAACAGGTTACATTGCCTGATACAGAGGCAGGTCCTAATTCTTTAATTGAGTTCCTCATGGTCTGGCCCAATCTTATGCCGGATTCATCCCAGCACAAATATTCTATTGTACTTAAACTAGTCTCTGCACTGTCCCATACATTCATACTAAACCTTTATGGATTTTTTTGTAGCTGAATTTCAGCCTTTATCACCCCAATCACTCCTCTAGCCTCTAAGGTTCATTTCAGCTTACAGACTGTGATGTATAATTCCCTTTGAATCTAACATTCTCACTTTACACGTGAGGAAACCTAATAAACTGAGGAAAGTGACTGTTAAGTTATGTTTGTGGTTACGAACAGACCAAGGATTAAAATTCCTTTACTTTTTTTTTTGATACAAGGTCTCTCTTTCTTACCCAGGCTGGAATTCATTGACACTATCACAGCTCACTGCAATCTTGAACCCCTGGACTCAACCTGTCCTCCCACCTCGGCCTCCCCAAGTAATGTGCACCACTGTGCCCGGCTAATTAAAAAAATTTTTTTGGCTGGGCACGGTGGCTCACACCTGTAATCCCAGCAACTAGGGAGGCTGAGGCGGGCAAATCAGGAGGTCAGGAGTTGGAGACCAGCCTGGCCAACATGGTGAAACCCCGTCTCTACTAAAAATGCAAAAATTAGCCGGACATGGTGGCAGGTGCCTGTAGTCCCAGCTACTCGGGAGGCTGAGGCAGGAGAATCACTTGAAACTAGAAGGTGGAGGTCGTAGTGAACCAAGATCATACCACTGCACTCCACCCTGGGTGAAAGAGCGAAACTCCATCTCAAAAAAAAAAAAATTTTTTTTTTTGGTAGAGACAGGGTATTTCTACCAGGCCGGTCTCGAACTCCTGGACTCATCCTCCCAAAGAGCTAGTATTATATGTGTAAGCCACTGCATCTGGCCTAAAATTTTTTTCAATGGAGATGGATTCAAGAATTCCTAGTGTGAAGATGATACTTTCAGGGATAATTTCTATAGTTCATTACTAGAAAAATTTCTCTAAATGTGTAGAGAAAAAAAATTCCTAGTTTGAATCTTGATTTGTGTAATACCTGATTCTTAACCCTTTTCTATTTTTATTCTGTCCTCTCTGAATTCTGATGAGATTATCTTTAGGACACAGATTGACACCGACATGTTTTCTAAATGTTTTATTTGTGGGCATCTGATCTTACTGGGGAGATAAAGCAGTGATGTGTATCTTATTACTTTTGTGGCTCATAGACTCTAGCACAATGCTGGGTACATAGGTGATGCTCAGACAAGCATTAATTAGCTATGTACCCCTTTTTCTGCTTGCTGGGGCAAAGATATGCCCTTTATCTCTTCTTCCTATCCCCCTACCCCTGGTTTGGCTTGCTTAGTAGCCTTCCTTAGGTAACCACATTTGGAGAATTGCTTTAAGCTTAGTATTGCCAGTGCTGTCTTTGGCTGTGTATTACACTTCTTTATGGTGGATTGATGGAAAGAGTTGGTACCACTGGAGTAGCTCAGCAGTGGTCACTAGCTTTCTGACAATAGCCAGCAAAAGTATAGTAATTACCCAGATTATTACAAGTATATGTTTGAATCAGATTCCACATTTGTTGGTTTATTCTATATTAAGATTTTGAGAGTTCTGGATAAATATGTTTAAGAACAGACTTCTATTTGTTTTTTTTTTTTAGATGGAGTCTTGCTCTGTTGCCCAGGCTGGAGTGCAGTGGCGTGATCTCTGCTCACTGCAGCCTCCACCTCCTAGGTTCAAGTGATTTTCCTGTCTCAGCCTCCCAAGTAGCTGGGCTTATAGGTGCGTGCCACCATACCCGGCTTATTTTTGTATTTTTAGTAGAGACGGGGTTTCGCTGTGTTGGCCAAGCTGGTCTCGAACTCCTGACCTCGGGTAACCCACCTGCCTCGGCCTCCCAAAGTGCAGAGATAAAAGGCATGAGCCACTACACCCAGGCCAGACTTCTTCTATTTTTTTTTTTTTTTTTTTGAGACAGAGTCTCACTCTGTTGCCCAGGCTGGAGTGCAGTGGGATGATCTCGGCTCACTGCAACCTCCATCTCCCGGGTTCAAGTGATTCTCTTGCCTCAGCCTCCCAAGTACTGGGATTACAGGCGCACACCACCACACCTGCCTCATTTTTTTGTATTTTTAGTAGAGACGGGATTTTACCATGTTGGTCAGGCTAGTCTTGAACTCCTCACCTCATGATCCATCCACCTCAGCCTCCCAAAGTGTTGGGATTACCGGTGTGAGCCACCGCGCCTGGCCGACTTCTTTTATTTTTAAGGAAGCAACCATTCTTTTTTTTTAAATATATTTTTTAGAGACAGTCTTGTTCTCTTAACCAGGCTACAGCGCAGTGGTATGGTCATAGCTTGCTGGAGCCCTCAACTCCTGGACTTAAGCAGTCCTCCCATTTCAGCCTCCTGAGTAGCTGTGTATATAGGCATGTGTCACCATGCCTAGCTCATAAAGACTTTTTTTTTTTTTTTTTTTTTTTTAGAAACAGTCTTGCTATGTTGCCCAGGCTGGTTTCTTAACTCCTGGCTTCAATAGATCCTCTCACTTTAGCCTCCCAGAGTGCTGGGATTACAGGCATGAGCTACCACATCCAGCACAAAATCTTACTTATTTTAGGCCGGGCGCGGTGGCTCAAGCCTGTAATCCCAGCACTTTGGGAGGCCGAGACGGGCGGATCACAAGGTCAGGAGTTCGAGACCATCCTGGCTAACACGGTGAAACCCCACCTCTACTAAAAAAATACAAAAAAAGCTAGCCGGGCGAGGTGGCTGGCGCCTGTAGTCCCAGCTACTCGGGAGGCTGAGGCAGGAGAATGGTGTAAACCCGGGAGGCGGAGCTTGCAGTGAGCTGAGATCCGGCCACTGCACTCCAGTCCGGGTGACAGAGCGAGACTGCGTCTCAAAAAAAAAAAAAAAAAACTTGCTTATTTTAAAACTCATAAAATATCTGAATAAATGATCTTGGATATCTTAAAATTCTGATTATTTGAACTTTTCTAAGTCCCAAGTGGCTTTTCTTTATGCTTCGTGTAACTCTTTTCTTTAACATGAAATCTAAATAGAAAATACAGCATCAAGAGTGGTGTAAGTCAAAGGCAATACATTGGTAGGAAATCATTCAGATGATGTTATTAATGAAATGCTATTTGATTTCAACTTCAAACATGAGGCAGCCCTAAAACAAAAAATGATTTGCTATCAACCGCTAGGATGTTTTTATTTCTTCTTACGTTTTAGCTTTGCATCCCTATAGATTTTCTTAAAAATTACTGTTTGTTGGCCGGGCGCGGTGGCTCAAGCCTGTAATCCCAGCACTTTGGGAGGCCGAGACGGGCGGATCACGAGGTCAGGAGATCGAGACCATCCTGGCTAACACGGTGAAACCCCGTCTCTACTAAAAATACAAAAACTAGCTGGGCGAGGTGGCGGGCGCCTGTAGTCCCAGCTACTCGGAGGCTGAGGCAGGAGAATGGCGTAAACCCGGGAGGCGGAGCTTGCAGTGAGCTGAGATCCGGCCACTGCACTCCAGTCCGGGAGACAGAGCGAGACTCCGCCTCAAAAAAAAAAAAAAAAAAAAAAAAAAAAAATTACTGTTTGTTTTCCTGTGATTAAGGTCAAGATTACCTTTTAATATCTCAGGATAGCTGAGACAGAGCCTCACTCTGTCGCCCAGGCTGGAGTACAGTGGCGCAATCTTGACTCACTGCAACCTCCGCCTCTTGGGTTCAAGCAATTCTTCTGCCTTAGCCTCCCGAGTAGATGGGGCTAAAGGCACGCGCTACCACGCCCAGCTAATTTTTGTATTGTTAGTAGTGACAGGGTTTCACCGTGTTGGCCAGGCTGGTCTTGAACTCCTGACCTCAGGTGATTGGCCTGCCTCGGCCTCCCAAGTGCTGATATTACAGGCGTGAGCCACCATGCTCAGCCCTTTATTCTTTTTTTTTGAGACAAGGTCTCACTCTGTCGCCCAGGTTGAAGTATAGTAGTGTGATCACAGCTCACTGTAGCCTTGAACTCCTGGGCTCAAGTGATCCTCCGACCTCAGCCTTTCGAATAGCTAGGACTGCAGGCACAAGTCACCACACTGGGCTAATTTTTAAATTTTTTGTAGAGATGAAGTCTCACTATGTTGCCCAGGTTGGTCTCGAACTCCTCGGCTCAAGCAGTCCTCCTGCCTTGGCCTCCCAAAGTACTGGGATTAGAGGGTGAACCACCATGCCCGGACCCTTTATTCTTTGATTAATGCCATACCATGGCTCGTGGATATATTAGAATTACTAGGATAACATGTTAGGAAAACTGTTACTGTGGAAGTTGTGCACTTTAAAGAATCTTAAGAGTTGGCCGGGCGCGGTGGCTCACGCCTGTAATCCCAGCACTTTGGGAGGCCGAGGTGGGTGGATCATGAGGTCAGGAGTTTGAGTCCAGCCTGACCAACATGATGAAACCCCGTCTCTACTAAAAATACAAAAAAATGAGCCAGGTGTGGTGGCGTGCACCTGTAATCCCTGCTACTCAGGAGGCTGAGGCAGGAGAATTGCTTGAACCTGGGAGACGGAGGTTGCAGTGAGCCGAGATCATGCCACTGCACTCCAGTCTGGGTGACAGAGCAGTACTCCGTCCCGAAAAAAGGAAAAAAAAGAACCTTAGTGTTTAGAGTTCAGTAAGACCTTATATTGAGGGAACAAGAGTATGAGCGGTGAAATGGCTTTTTGGTTTTTTTGAGATGGAGTCACTCTGTTGTCCATGCTGGAGTGCAGTGGTGCTATCTTGGCTCTCTGCAATCTGTCTCCCGGGTTCAAGTGATTCTGCTGCCCCAGCCTCCTGAGTGCCTGGGACTACAGGTGTGCACCACCGCCCCCTGCCGATTTTTGTATTTTTAGTAGAGATGGGGGTTTCACCATGTTGGTTAGGGTGGTCTCGAACTATTGACCTTAGGTGATCTGCGCGTCTTGGCCTCCCAAAGTGCTGGGATTACAGGTGTGAGCCTCTGCGCCCAGCCGAAATGGTTTTTTTCTTAGTAGCTCAGCATGTTAATACAGAACTGGAAATGGGCCACGTATCTTCTCATTTTCCTGTTCAATTAGTTTTCCTACTAAATTACACAATTCTTTGTTTCATTTAAAACACTTAAGCTGAGAGTGGTTCTGAAAAGCGGATTGGGGTCAAATTCCTTTTTTTTTGGAGATGGAGTTTTGCTCTTGTTGCCCAGGCTGGAGTGCAATGGTGTGATCTCGGCTCACTGCAGCCTCTGCCCCCAGAGTTCAAGCAATTCTCCTGTCTCAGCCTCCTGAGTAGCAGGGATTACAGGCACCTGCCACCACGCTGGACTGATTTTTTTGTATTTTTATTAGAGACAGGATTTCACCATGTTGGCCAGGCTGGTCTTGAACTCCTGGCTTCAGGTGATCCCCCCACTTCAGCCTTTGAAAATGTTGGGATTACAAGGTGTGAGCCACTGTGCCCGGCCAAATTCTTGAAGTACCTAATTTCAAAGTCAGTCTCAAATAATTACCCTCTGATTTAGATTAAGCTTGATAATAACTGTTAAAAAATCTTTCCTCTGTAGATTGAACACAAAAGGGAAACAATGCATTTATTTCATTGCACTTTGTTAAATGCTTGCAGTTAGCCTATGTAAAAATGAAAGTTGACTTCAAGCAAATTAATTTTAATAAGTTTAGTGAATTATTGGTCCATAAACTGTGTACACACTTGAATCTTTTATATTGATAAAAATATAGCTTCATAAATTTTATCACCAATTGGGTCTAAAGCATGCTAAAGGTGAACTTTTTCTAATGCAGTTCTGGAATAATTTGATGATATGACATTGCATTTTGACATCTCAAAGATATGAGCCTTTTCCAATTGTTCTTTAATGACGTTAATACTATTTATTAATCCAGAAGAGTGGGTATTAATTTTTATGCTTTGTTCCTAAAGTTTTCAGTTTTTATGTATTTTTTCTTGCTATTTATTTTCCACTTTATTGTTTGGGGAGTGTTTGTAATAATCATCAGAAAATTGCTGAGGAGTCTATTAGGTGTTTGAGACTGTGTAGAAGACAGTTAGAAATGTACAGTCCTGAACTCTACTGCCTTGTAGGTATCAGTCTCATTTAAACTTCTTTTTTGCCTGCTGAGACAGGCCTACTTTGTACCTCTTTTCTATGGTACGTAATGTTAGAGGATGTTTAAGGGCACTGTATTAATATCTGCTTTAAACTTTAGTTCAGAGAAAGTTAGTGTGACTGATAAGTTGTCAGATAATAAGAGAGCATATAGGTTAGCTTGAACCACCTGGTTTCTACAGACAGAGGAATAGACATAGAAGAAACCATCTAAGACCTGAGGACATTGTTACTTCATTTAATTTTTTACCATAACCCTATGAGAGGTATTATCCCAGTTGTATAGTTTAAGTGTCATAAACTGGTTTAGTGCTAGGGATGCACTGAAAGCCAGCACACATGTTTTGGATTTAAGCCTAAGTCTGGCTAGAATGAAAACTGTACTGTTCTGGGGGTCAGTGTGGGTCATCCTTCCTTTTCATTTCTGCTCCTTTAGCATGTTCTTCCTCAAGCATCTGCTGCTGTTTTCCTTCACGAGATCTTGACATCCTTCCCACTGATTACCTTTCTTAAATCTCTTTCCTCACCCTCCCCTCCAGGTGTTAGCTGTTAGAGGTCTGAGATATTTGCCTCTTGGAGATATTCCTAATTTAGTTTGGATTTCTAAAATATTCCACCCACCTGGGTGCTGTGGCTCGTGCCTGTAATTCCAGCTTTTTGGGATACCGAGATGGGGGAATCACCTGAGGTTGGGAGTTCAAGACCAGCCTGGCCAACATAGTGAAACCCCCATCTCTATTAAAAATACAAAAAAAAAAAAAAAATTAGCCAGTCATGGTGGGGGGTGCCATAATTCCAGCCACTTGGAAGGCTGAGGCAGGAGAATTGCTGGAACCTGGGAGGCAGAGGTTGCAGTGACCCGAGTTCGTACCACTGCACTCCATCATGGGCGACAGAGCAAGACTGTGTCTCAAAAAAAAAAAAAAAAAAAACGAAAAAGAAAAAAATAAGTCCCACCCAGTTAACCTGGTAATTATTGAGTTGCTTCTATACTAGATGCTTTTATAACATTCTCTAGTGTACTCTACAACAGTCCTTCTGGCAAAATAGTATTCCCATTGTACAGATGGAAAATGAAGACATAGAAAGGTTTGGTAACTTGGAGATATTCAGAAAATATCTGTGGAACTCCTGCATTTTGTGAGGCACTGCTGTGAGCATTGGAGAGAGAAATGCCTTTGTGCTGGTCCTAAACGAGTTCACAGTCTGGCCAGGAGACATTGTAGAAACAGACTATAAGTGGCTGTGCTCCTTTTTTTTTTCCCTAAAGAATGTTAAGCGGGAGCACTTAGGACCTACCTGTGAGAGCTGAGGAAGGCTTCACAGAAGAGGTCTTGCTTAAGAGGAAACATTTGGGGCCAGGCGCAGTGGCTCATGCCTGTAATCTTAACACTTTGGGAGGCTGAGGCAAGCAGGTCGCCTGAGGTCAGGAGCTCAAGACCAGCCTGGCCAACATGGGGAAACCCCATTCCTACTAAAAAAATACAAAAATTAGCTGGACGTGGTGGTGTGTGCCTGTAATCCCAGCTACTCAGGAGGCTGGGGCAGGAGAATCACTTGAACCTGGAGGCAGAGGTTGCAGTGAGCCGACATGGTGCCATTGCACTCCAGCCTGGTCAACAAGAGCGAGACTGTCTCAAAAAAAGAAAAAAAAAAAAAAAAGCAAGCATTTGGAAATATAATGTGACCGGAAAAGCATGGTCAGCATTCCGGGCAGCACCAATCTGACATGACCTCATGAGCGAGTAAGATGTATTTGAGAAGCAGCCATTGGTTTGTTACAACTGGAGTATGGGCAAGAATAGCTGGAGATTAGGCTGGACAATAGTACTTATGCCAATGATAGTATTTTTCAAGTATATCATGTGCCAAGAATTTCACGTAGATTATCTCATTTAATTCTTGTGATACACTATGAGGTACTGTTTTTATCCTCATTTTATAGGTAGTGAAACTAAGTTACCTACTGAGTTAAGTTTGCCCAGGGTCACAGCTGTTAAGTGACACACTGTAAATGAATTACCCATGATCACACAGCTAGCAGATGTCACACCTAGCATATAAACCCAAACAGTGGCTTCAGATCCTGTCTCTTAACGGCTGTTTCTATGATGAGGGATCAGACTATGAAGGGACTTCTGAAGAAATTGAAATTTTGGCCGGGCGCGGTGGCTCAAGCCTGTAATCCCAGCACTTTGGGAGGCTGAGACGGGCGGATCACGAGGTCGGGAGATCGAGACCATCCTGGCTAACACGGTGAAACCCCGTCTCTAATAAAAAATACAAAAAGCTAGCCGGGCGAGGTGGCGGGCGCCTGTAGTCCCAGCTACTTGGGAGGCTGAGGCAGGAGAATGGCGTAAACCTGGGAGGCGGAGCTTGCAGTGAGCTGAGATCCGGCCACTGCACTCCAGCCCGGGCGACAGAGCGAGACTCTGTCTCAAAAAAAAAAAAAAAAAGAAAAGAAATTGAAATTTTATTCTGTAGGTCAGTGTTTTTATGTCTTGTTTTTAACTCAACCCACAGTAGAAGTACATTTTACACTGTGACCCAGTTATGTGTATGCATTGTACACACATAAAACTAAAGAAAAGTGTCTGGGCATGGTGTCTCATGCCTGTAATCCCAGTACTTGAGGAGGTGGAGGCAGGCAGATCACTTGAGGCCAGGAGTTTGAGACCAGCCTGGGCAACATGGTGAAACCAGCCTAATACAAAAATTAGCCTAGCATGGTGGCATACACCTGTAATCCCAGCTGCTCCAGAGGCTGAGACATGAGAATTGCTTGAACCCAGGAGGTGAAGGCTGCGGTGAGCAGAGATCACTGCATTTCAGTCTGGGTGACAGCAAGACTCTGTCTCAAAAAAAAAAAAAAAAAAAAAACCCTAAAGAAAAGTTTCATGAAATAATATTTTTACTATGTATTTTATATAGTTTCTGTTCTGTTTTGTTAAAGAAATACTGTTTGAGACCTAAATTGATTTTACATCTTAAGCCACAGTTAGAAAAAATACTGCTTGTCCATAGGTGAGCCTCTGAAGAATTTCAAGTGGGAGAATCAGATGATCAGGTAGGTAATGTTGGCAGCAGTATGAAGGCCATCTGGAAAGAATGGGACCAGAGAGGTAGAAGGACCAGTAAGGAGCGTCTCACTGAACCAAGGAAAAGATGCCTGAACTAGGACGGTAGCATTGTAGATACAGAAAAGGGAATAGAGAGAAGAGAGATTTAGGAAGTAGAACTGACAGAACTTGGTGATTGAATGTAGACTATCACTTACTACCAGTAGAAAGGCCATTCAATTCAAGGTCTATCTGACTTTATTACTCAGGCACTGAAACTTTATTTCTTGACCTTCGCTGAGTGTTCCTTTTTACAATCATGTTAAATATGCTTTTTTTTCTATGCCTCTAATTTTGTATTTAAAACTGTGCTGACCTGCTAACATTTTAAGTTTTGACCTGATTTAAAATTTGTGATTTTAAAAAAATTTTAAAATTAAATACTCAAGCCTGTAATCCCAGCACTTTGGGAGGCCGAGACGGGCGGATCACGAGGTCAGGAGATCGAGACCATCCTGGCTAACCCGGTGAAACCCCGTCTCTACTAAAAAATACAAAAAACTAGCCGGGCAAGGTGGCGAGCGCCTGTAGTCCCAGCTACTCGGGAGGCTGAGGCAGGAGAATGGCATAAACCCAGGAGGCGGAGCTTGCAGTGAGCTGAGATCCGGCCACTGCACTCCAGCCTGGGCAACAGAGCGAGACTCCATCTCAAAAAAAAAAAAAAAAAAAAAAAAAATTAAATTAAAACTTTTCTAAAGACAAGGTCTTCCTCTGTCACCCAGGCCAGAGTCCAGTGGCACCATTATAAATCACTGTTGCCTCGAACTCCTGAGCTGAAGGGATCCTCCTGCCCCAGCCTCCCAAGTATCTGGGACTACAGGCATGCACTACCATGCCTGGATAATTTTTTTTTTTTTTTTTTGAGATGGAGTCTCGCTCTGTAGCCCAGGCTGGAGTGCAGTGGCGCGATCTCGACTCACTGCTACCTCCGCCTCCTGGGTCCTGGTTCAAGCAGTTCCCCTGCCTCAGCCTCCCCAGTAGCTGGAATTACATGGACACGCCACCATGCCCATCTAATTTTTGTAATTTTAGTAGAGATGGGGTTTCACCATGTTGGCCAGGCTGATCTTGAACTCCTGACCTCGTAATCTGCCTGCTGCAGCCTCCCAAAGTGCTGGGATTACAAGCATGAGCCTCCACACCCAGCTACCTGCATAATTTTTACATTTTTTGTAGAGGTGAGGGTCTTGCTATGTTGCCCAGACTGGTCTCAAACTCCAGGCTTCTAGTGATCCTCCTGCCTTGGCCTCCCAAAGTGCTGGGATTATAGATGTGAGGCACTGTGCCTGGCCAAAACAAATTTTTGTAAAAAAATTTTACTTTAAGTTCTGGGATACATGTGCAGAATGTGCAGATTTGTTACATAGGTATACATGTGCCATGCAAAAAAATTTTTTTATTTTAAAATTTATATATCAAAAATCAGATGCCTACTTTATTTTCATGTGCCTGCTTCCCCTACTCTGTTCCATAGAATTTGAATGATTTGCATAGCAGTATGAAAATATTTGTTGAAAGGACATATTCTGGGCTGGGCGCTGTGGCTCACGCCTGTAATCCCAGCACTTTGGGAGGCTGAGGTGGGCGGATCACTTGAGGTCAGGAGTTCGAGACCAGCCTGGACAACGTGGTGAAACCCTGTCTCTACTAAAAATACAAAAAAAAAAAAAAAGACTGGGCACTGTGGCTCACGCCTGTAATCCCAGCACTTTGGGAGGCTGAGGCGGGCAGATCACCTGAGGTCGGGAGTTTGAGACCAGCTTGACCAACATGGAGAAACCCCATCCCAACTAAAAATACAAAAATTAGCTGGGTGTGGTGGCACATGCTTGTAATCCCAGCTACTAGGGAGGCTGAGGCAGGAGAATCATTGGAACCCGGATGGGAACGTTGCAGTGCGCTGAGATTGAGCCACTGCACTCCAGCCTGGGCAATAAGAGCAAAACTCTGTCTCAAAAAAAAAAAAAAATTAGGTGTGGGTGCGCATGCCTGTAATCCCAGCTACTTGGGAGGCTGAGGCAGGAGTATCTCGCTTGAACCTGGGAGGTGGAGGTTGCAGTGAGCTGAGATCGAGCCACTGCACTCCAGCCTAGGCAACAGAGCAAGACTCTCTCAAAAACAAACAAAAAAAAAGAGTATATTCTGTTTATTATACTTCTCTGAAGCTTTGTGCTATAACTGAATTTTATGTTTGTTAATTAGAAGAATACTTTTGAGTAATTTTCTTTGACTTTATTCTCTTTAATTTTTCATTTCTATAATATATAAGTTGATAAAGAGCTTTCTAATGGCCTTAACTTGTTTTGATCTCCTTTGGGGACTATTGAGCATTGTATGATAGTCTTATCTTTTTTTTTTTTTAAAGTAATCATTACTAAGCATGAAACCTTTTCATAGTAAAATTGTACCAGCCTTCCCCTCCACATTAGAAATACAGATATATGAGATTCCTGCTGCTTCTGCTGCTCCAGTGACTCAGAAGGTATAAAAATATATAACTGAAAACATTACTTGGAGTGATTATAGCATTTTGATTGACTAGGTATCTTACTAGATTGCTTTAGACAACACACATTCTTTGGTTTTCCAGTTATTACAGTACAAAAGTGTAGGTATTTATTTCTTTGATAACTATGAAATTTTTTAGAGATGTTGCAATATCTTTCTTTTTTTTTTTTTTTTTTTTTGAGACAGAGTCTTGCTCTGTCACCAGGCTGGAGTGCAGTGGCGCGATCTCAGCTCACTGCAACCTCCGCCTACTGGTTTCTAGCGATTCTCTTCCTCAGCCTCCCAAGTAGCTGGTGACTACAGGCGTGTGCCACCACATCCAGCTAATTTTTGTACTTTTAGTAGAGGCAGGGTTTCACCATAGAATGGTCTCCATCTCTTGACCTTGTGATCTGCCTGCCTTGGCCTCCCAAAGTGCTGGGATTATAGGCATGAGCCACAGCGCCTGTTTTTTTTTTTTTTTTTTGAGACAGAGTCTTGCTCTGTCGCCCAGGCTGGAGTTCTGTGGCACAATCTCAGCTCACTGAAACCTCCACCTCCTGGGTTCAAGCGATTCTCCTGCCTCAGCCTCCTGAGTAGCTGGGACTACAAGCACTTGCCACCATGCCCGGCTAATTTTTTTATTTTTAGTAGAGGTGGGGTTTTACCACGTTGACCAGGCTGGTCTTGAACTCCTGACCTCACGTGATCCATCTGCTTCGGCCTCCCAAAGTGCTGGGATTATAGGTGTGAGCCACCACACCTCTCCAGACTACCATATCTTCTCTACCAGAAGAGAGATTATATTTGTAATGCTGTTGGTGAGCCTTTTTTTTTTTTTTTTTTGAGACAGAACCTTGCCGTGTCGCCCATGCTGGAGGGCAGTGATGCGGTCTCGGCTCACTGCAACCTCTGCCTCCTGATTTCTAGCTATTCCCCTGCCTCAGCCTCCCGAGTAGCTGGGATTATAGGGGTACACCACCACACCTGGCTAATTTTTGCATTTTTAGTAGAGGTGGGGTTTCACCTTTTTGGCCAGGCTGGTTTTGCACTCCTGACCTCAAGTGATCCACCCGCCTCGGCTTCCCAAAGTCTGGGATTACAGGCATGAGCCACCGCACCTGACTCGCCTTTTGAAATCTTATGGGAGCCAAGGATTGCTATACCATCACAAAATATTTTTATTACTAGTTTTCTGAGATAGTTAAATAAATGAAGAGGTGGTCGTGGTGAGTGGGGTGTGTGTGTATTTCCCACCAAAACAAAAGTAATTGAAGAGAATTTGGTGCCAAGTGGTATAATAGGACCTGGGTCTGTTCTTCTTTGTTCTGTTAACTTGCTGTTTGTTCTTGGACAAGTGACTTAACCCCTTTGGTCTTAATATTTTTGTCAGTTAAATAAGGATGCTTGATTAGGTGAACCTAAAGGGCTTTTAATTTTTATTTTATTTATTTTTCTGAGGTGGGGGGTCTCACTATGTTGTCCAGACTGGTCTTGAACTCTTGGGCTAAAGTGATCCTCCTGCCTCAGCTTCTTCAGTAGCTGTGACCTACAGGCACGCACCACCATGTTCAGTTAAAAAAAAAACAACTTAAAATTATAAAACGTGTTGTATTTTTATACAGTACTTTACAATTAATTATGTTATTTCATTAGATGGCTTGTGTAAAATCATAAACTCAGGTATCACACATTTGCTTATTCTCACAAGGGCCAAGAGCTTGAAATGAAGAAAAACAGCCTTCAAGTTCCTCTTTAGGACAGTTTTCATAATTATTTCTGACATCTTCATGAACAATTTACCTTGTATTCCCCTTAAACAGTTCATTATGCCTGTAGTCTCATCTTTCACCTTTGTTTTCTTTTCTCTAATCCAAATTGCCGAAGGGAGTGGAGGAAGAGGTGAAGATGTGGAAAGCCCAGAGAGTTGGAGAGTTGAGAGAAGGAAGAAAGCAGTTAAGGTCAGAGTACTGAAGTAAGATGGGACTATACTAGTAATTTATTAATTCTGAGTTGTACCTTGCCAGCCTGAAGCAGAAAGTGTTTTATTTTGTAGTAACACTGTAGGAATCCTGGGTGTGAAATCCTTAAGTGGTTAGTTGCCTGCAGGAGTCAATAGGCATAGTAGCCCTTAAATTCTTCCAGCTCTGTGAACTGAGCCTAGTGTAGTATCAGTCACATAGACATTCAGTCCATGTTGGGTGAATGAGAGTCAAATAGTCCTAGAAACTATTTCCTAAATCCTTCAACCCTGTGGGTAACACAGCTGTAGATCATCTTGTTCTCTGTGCCCAGATACTACAGTGATGGAATTATGGGAATGTCAAGACGGAATGACTTCTCTTTGATTCATGAAGCAGCTAATACTCTTAAAACAGTTCCGATTGTGCTGAACAAGCAGGACTAAATAAAATGCTAAGTAAAAATAGTAATGAAAGAAGATTGTAGAGCTATTATGTTAAAAGTAATTTGGGGCCAGGCTCAGTTGGTCACACTTGTAATCCCAGCACTTTGGGAGACTGAGGCAGGATGATCGCTTGAGCCGAGGCTACGGTAAACTTTGATTGCACCACTGTACTCCAGCCTGGGTGATAGAGTGAAATGCCCTATCTCTAAAAAAAAAAAAAAAATTTGAGAAATTGATACAGTGGCATCTACCTGGCATGATTGGTGGGAGTGTGGGCCATGCTGGACACTGCAGAAGAGAGAAAGGAACTATTTCAAAGAGGTGCTGCCAACTGTAGATTCTTTCTGTATATATATATTTCCAAAGAAGGCAGATTTTTGGAAGTGTTTATTTTGGAACTAATCTTGTGTATTTTCCATTCTGTCCCCACTGTATCCTGTATTTTATACTGCCAGAATTCTGATAGCTGCCATGAAGCAGGGCTGTGGCAAGTGGCCAAGTGTGATAAAAAACTATTTTTCATTTTAAAACAGAAAATACAGATGTCAGAATACTTTAAAGAAGTATTTAAAGATAGAGTAGAATGGAAGAAGTAGTAAAAACCTAATGAGAAGATTGAAGGTTTTCCATTTGCTTTGGATGCAATTACATTTTTTGTAAACAGAAGAATACCAGGTTATATCTGTCTTGATCTGTTATTTCTCTCTCTTTCCCCCTTTTTCCTCATCTGTGAGTGCTGGTGCTAGACACTTGCTGAACAGACAGGAAAAATGGATTTTCTGGTGTTTTTTTTCTTTTTTGAGAGGGCCCCTAGGGTGTACTTTGTGTGAATATCTGACTAGATATAGATGTAGATGTTAATAGTTTGATTTTGTTTCTTTATTGTTTTAACCCCAAAGAAAATGAAATCTTGTTTTCTTTTTATTTTCAGCTGTGACTTAAACGTTAAAAATGCTGTCTAAGCACAGTTGAGATAGTAAAACAGAATTTTAGTGTAACATATTACAGAATTTTGGAATATTCATTTACTTAATGGAGAGCTGAACTCTAGTCAGTGCTTTCTTTAAGTTTAATATCTCATCCTGCATTGGTGTTTGATTCAGAATGAATTCGAGTTCTTAGTGTGGCCAACTGCCACAAAGTTGGGTAAACTTTGAATATATAATGGCTTTCTGTTTTGTTTTGTTTTGTTTTGGAGATGAAGTCTCGCTCTGTCACCCAGGGTGGAGTGCAGTGGTGCGATCTCAGGTCATTGCTACCTCTACCTTCCAGGTTCAAGCAATTCTCCTGCCTCAGCCTCCCAAGTAGCTGGGACTACAGGCACGTGCCACCACACCCGGCTAATTTTTTGTATTTTTTAGTAGAGGTGGGGTTTCACCATGTTGGCCAGGATGGTCTCCATCTCCTGACCTCATGATCTGCCCCCCTCGGCCTCCCAAAGTGCTGAGATTACAGGTGTGAGCTACAGCGCCTGGCTAATGGCTTTCTTTTTAATGATTTCTAGAGCTTTTAACATGAAAAAGTGGAAAATGAAAGGAAACTATAATAGATTTCTTGCCTAAAATGGGTATTCTATGTAAGATGAAAAGTAGAGACAAGCTGAGACCTTTGAGTTGTGGATCCGAAGGTCACATCACAGCCAGTGTTAGAAAGTCGTAACACTAATGGAAGAAAAGGCAGAAGGTAAACTGATGGGAGTGCTGTCAAAGGAGCTCACTTGGAAAGGCCATTCCATCACCTGAGGGTTTTTTTTTTCTTTTTTGGTGGAGGTGGGGTGGTCCTTTATAAGGAAGTTACATTATGTTCAATCAGATGTACAAGGACAAAAATCTTTTATTTTTAAATTATGAAATGTGTCATGTCTATAAAAAGAAGTAGAATAATATAATGTACAACCTTTAGCTTGAGAAATTGAATATTATGATTATAATTACTGCCCCCAAGTACCCTTCCTTAGACCTTTCTCCCAAAAGTAACATTCTCTTAAATTTGGTGTTTACCATCCCATGAGTGTCTTTATCTTTTTGTGCTCGTTCTCGCGCGCTCTCTCTCTCTCTCTCTCTATATATGTCTGTGTGTGTGTGTGTGTGTGTGTGTGTGTGTGTAATCCCATCTTTTTGAGAGGCTGAGGCAGGATAATTGCTTGAACCTAGGAGGCAGAGGTTGCAGTGAGCTGAGATCATGCCATTGTGCTCCACCTGGGCAACAAGAGCGAAACTCTGTCTCAAAAAAAAAAAAAAAAAAAAAGGTATTACACTGTATGTATCCTTCTGCAAATCTTTTTTTTTGGAATGGAGTCTCCCTCTGTCACCCAGGCTGGAGTGCAGTGGTGTGATCTCGGCTCACTGTGATCTCCGCTTCCTGGGTTCAAGTGATTCTCCTGCCTTAGCCTCCTGAGTATCTGCGCCACCACACCCAGCTAATTTTTGTATTTTCAGTAGACACGGAGTTTCGCCATGTTGGCCAGGCTAGTCTTGAACTCCTGACCTCAAGTGATCTGCCTGCCTCTGCCTTCCAATGTGCTGCAATTACAGGCATGAGCCCCTACGCCTGGCCTTTTTTTTTTTTTTTTTTCTCTTAATACTTAAAAAAAAAATTAGGCCAGCACAGTGGCTCATACTTGTAATACCAGCACTTTGGGAGGCTGAGGTGGGAGGATTACTTGAGGCCAGTAGTTTGAGGTTACAATGAACTATAATTGGGCCATTGCACTCCAGCCTGGGGGTAGAGCAAGACTGTGTTTCTTTTCTTTTCTTTTTTTTTTTTTTTGAGACAGAGTCTCACTGTGTCGCCCAGGCTGGAGTGCAGTGGCGCGGTCTCCTCTCACTGCAAGCTCCGCCTCCCGGGTTCATGCCATTCCCCTGCCTCAGCCTCCCGAGTAGCTGGGACTACAGGCGCCCGCCACCATTCCCGGCTAATTTTCTGTATTTTTTAGTAGAGACGGGGTTTCACCGTGTTAACCAGGATGGTCTCCATCTCCTGACCTCGTGATCTGCCCTCCTCGGCCTCCCAAAGTGTTGGGATTACAGGCGTGAGCCACTGCGCCCGGCCCAAGACTGTGTTTCTTAAAAAAAAAACAAACAAAAAGCAAGAAAAACCTTATTTAGTTGATACATGTGGTTCTGGTTCATTCATTTTTAACTACTTTGGCATTTCTGTCTCTATTTCATATATTTAAACCTCTGTTGACTGACAGACTTTTTGCTGAATATTCTGGGGGACAGGAAAGAGGAATTTATTATGTCATTTTTAAAGTTAGACTAGGAATGCTGTTTTGACTTTCAAAAAAGCCAGTTTTCCTTTTTTGGTGTGTAATGTCCTCGTTTATCATATTCCTGGGAAAATCCTTTGTACTTCCTGAGAGAAGGCAGAGAAGAAGAATGTTTTATTACACAGATGAACATGTCTTGTACGAAATGCAGAGCAGCATCTGCCACAATACAGTGAACTCATGGGGGATTGAGCTGCTGCAGCAAAAGCCTGGGTTACTAAAATTTCTCAGATTTTTCAAGTGCAGAAAAGCTGTGGGTGGAAATTTGTTGGCATTAATTCATTGTTTCTTTTCTGTGTGTTTGGAATTATCTGCAATTTGGGTACTATCTGCTTTATTTTGTAAAAGGAGGTGCGCCTTTTATGGTAAAAAGGCTGTTCTTGAATTGTGTCATGGTTTTATGGGGCAAGCAAAAGAAAATTAAGGTCTAGAAATGAGGGGGCATACTTTTTGAGACAGGTAGTTGGTATGAAATAAATATTTGTTTTAATAAGAAATCTGTATGTATTAGTCAATGTTGTATATTCTTACTTTGAAGTCGTTGTTTTAAAAAGACAATCTCTGATAACATTTTTTATCTTCTCAATTTCATGCTGTTGTCTTTCATTTCCAACATTCTTGATAATGGTTTGAGCATTTTTGCGGAGTACACAGGGCAGAGCTTCATTCAGGTTGTCCCTCCAAATGATTTGCTATAGTGCATCAACGAGAAATGCTGAGGCAGCAAGGGAAACACTAATAAATTGGGTGGTTTCCAGGTACTATAGCTAAGGCAAGCAAACACAAGCCAAAATTAAAATGTTAGTTAGGCACCCAGGATATAAGTCTGGCCAGATATGCTATTAACAGTGCATCTTCCATTCTCATGAAATTATTTGAGATCTGTACAAATTGAAGATTGTTACAAATGGTGACCAATTTTAAGCATATTTTAGTTAGGGGTGGTACAATAGTCTTTTGGCTAAAACTTAATTAGAATGAAAAAATACTTTTGCCTCTTTTATTTGATAGATTCCAGTGCCTGAGGAATGATTAGAACTTAGTTGCCTATTTGTTTCTTCCATGGTTCTGAAGGGAAAGAGTGCTGGATGGACCTCCAGTAATGGAAGAGTTTTGTTTTTTGTTTTTTTTTTTTTTGAGACGAAGTCTCACTCTTTTTCCCTGGGCTGGAGTGCAGTGGCGCGATCTCGGCTCACCGCAACCTCCGCCTCCCAAGTTTAAGGGATTCTCCTGCCTCAGTCTCCCGAGTAGCTGGGATTACAGATGCCTGCCACCAGGCCCGGCTAATTTTAGTATTTTTAGTAGAGATGGGATTTCACCATGTTGGCCAGGCTGGTCTTGAACTCTTGACCTCAGGTGATCTGCCTGCCTTGTTAGTGCTGGTTTTCTCACTAACTACACAAATTATACTTCTGTAATAATTTTCACAAATTATTTTACCTGTGAAAAGTATAGGTATGAGGAGAGGAGATAGTGGTATATGAAAGGGCCTTTTATATTTTTCTTGTTTTGGAATGATTTCCAATCATTTTCAAAGAGAACCCCTCCCAAAGAGTTGTGTGACTTGGCAAATGAACCAGAATTTTTTAAAATTTAGTGCTCCAAGGTTTCTAAAGTTTGTAAACTTGTTTCTGAAACTAGTGAAAGCCTGAAACTAGTGGATAGCCTAAGACTTTTTTAATTTAAAAAATATTTCTTATTTCTTCATTATTTGTTAGGGTTCTGTCAGTTTTTTATATTCTGGAAGCACAGAGATGGGGTGAAAAATTTTTTCCTCTTTCTTCATTTTTTTTTTTTTGTGTGTATGTGTGTGTGTATGGTGTTGGAGTGTCGCTTTGTCGCCTAGGCTGGAGTGCAATGGCACGATCTTGGCTCACTGCAACCTCTGCCTCCCGGGTTTAAGTAGTTCTCCTATCTCAGCCTCCCGAGTAGCTGGGATTACAGGTGCGCTCCACTACACCCGGCTAATTTTTGTATTTTTAGTAGCGATGGGGTTTCACCATGTTGGCCAGGCTGGTCTCGAACTCCTGACCTCGTGATTCGCCCACCGCGGACTCCCAAGTGCTGGGATTAGAGGCATGAGCTACCACGCGTGGCCAATTTTTTTCTTCTTTAATCTAAAAATATTTCTAAAAGAATTGGTTTACAAGCTGTTACTTCAGTGCCCCCCCACCACCCCAGCGTTTTTTAGAGTTGGGGTCTTGCTTGTTGCCCAGGCCCAGGCTGGCCTTGACCTCCTGGGTTCAAGCAGTCCTCCTGCCTTGGCCTTTTGAATAGTTGGGACTATAGGCACACACCAACACAGCCAGCTAACTCCCAATTTTTGTATTTGTTGAGCTTATGTGATTATCAAATATTTATTATTATTATTATTTTTTGAGACAGAGTTTCGCTCCTGTTGCCCAGGCTGGAGTGCAGTGGCATAATCTCGGCTCTCAGCAAACTCTGCCTCCCGGGTTCAAGCAATTCTCCTTCCTCAGCCTCTCGAGTGGCTGGGATTACAGGCATGCACCACCATGCCCTGCAAATTTTGTATTTTTAGTAGAGACAGGGTTTCACCATGTTGGTTAGGCTGGTCTTGAACTCCCAATCTCAGGTGATCCACCCCCCTTGGCCTCCCAAAGTGCTGGGATTACAGGTGTGAGCCACCGCGCCCTACCCAAATATGTAATACCTTATTTCTGAAAAAAGTATTTCAGAGTTTCTTACAGTCAATCTGGATTTATTCTAGGTTACAAGTCATTTTTTTAAAAAGTGCTCTCTTGTCCTAAGGGTCACTGTAATAAATAGTGGCTAAGAATGACTTAAACAAGGTCTTTTCAGACTTTCTTTCTTCTTTGGCATTATATGCTAAGGTACCCACATTAGCAGGCTCAAGAGGGCCTTTACCTTTGACATTTACTTTACTTTTTTCTATTCTTTTAGGTCTTTCACTACCATTCCTACAGTGATTGGCAAGATATCGTTTCCACCTCACTCTCCATGTACCATGCCAGTGACATCTTAGCTGCTAGAGTGTGGAGCTGGCCTGTGGGAGTCAAGTAAGTGCCTTTTTTACTATTTGGCATGGTTTTTGCTTTGCAAAGCCATGTAGAGGAACTTCTTAAGATTAGTTTTTAAAAAGGCACTTGCTTGATCCTTGTGGGCTGGCTCTTTGCTCCAGCCTGCTATTGAACACTTGGTAGCTAACATGGGGATGAGTTTAGTGAGGTGACTGTTGCACAATAGAATATTTTTACTATGGTACACCCTAAGGGATAATAGATCTGATCTTAGCCTGATTAGACCATATTGGTAAACAACCCCAATAAATCAGAACTGTGCTACCTCAAACAGTTACTCTGGCCTCTTGGAAATTTAATAGGTTATGGATGACCAAGGGTCTGCTGGTATAAACCAACTAGATTGCATGGAAACAGGGCAGCTCTCCTAGGAAAGCCAGTTACCTTGGCATTTATCTTAATTAATTTAGCTTATTATATGGAAGAAGTAGTGGTTGAGGTTAATCAGGTGTGGGTTTCTATGTTTATCATTAAAGTTGCTAAAACCTGGTATCTTACTTTTGCAGGTCATCTTGTAAATTTTGCCTATATAAATTAACACATCCCCTGTATGTCATAACAACCATGTAAGGGAGAGTGTTTTCCTGCTCTGTCTTAGGTATTGGTGATGTGACCTGTTCACGCAGGGGAAACTTGAACACTTGCAGGTATGTGAAGATCATGATTCATAAGCATTTTTTCCCTGCAAGCAGAACAGTTAATTTCGGTGTGAACTCATGTGATCTATATTGCCAGTTGATTTTTCTGCCCCCGTTACTATAGAACAGGCCTTGACAAATTGTAGCATAAATGGTTGCTTGATTTTGTAAACAAAGTTTTATTGCAACACAGACATATCTATTTGTTTACAGATTGTCTGTGGTTGCCCTGGCACTATAAGGACAGAGTTTAGTTGTTACAACAGAGACTATATTGTCCATAAAGCCTGAAATATTTATTATTTGGCCCTTTAAGAAAAAGTTTGCCAACTGCTACTATAGGTGAACCAGACTTCAAATTGTATTTAGAAATAGGCTTGCCAGAACCACAGTTGTTTTCAAATAGGCTTCTAAAGAGAAAACCAGAAAAGCCAAGACCTGTGCCATAATGCTGACTAGCAAGTAAATATTTGCAGTATGTATAGTGGTATGATTGATTACTAATACAAGGTTACTGAAATGGAAAGCTATAATGGCAGTCCAGCTTCTTTATCTTTTCTTTTCTTTCATTCATTTATTCTTCCTCTTTCACACTGACTCTCGTTTCTCTTTCTCTTTTGCTTTCTCACTGGGTATAGGCATTCATTCAGTGGCAGGATGTTACTACAATTATTGGATTCTCTAAAGGTTTTATAGGCTGGGCATGGTAACTCACACATGTAATCTGAACACTTTGGGAGGCTGAGGTGTGAGGATCACTGGAGGCCAGGAGTGCCTGACCAGCTTGGGCAATATAGTGAGGCCCCATTTAAAAAAATAATTAGTTGGGCATGGTAGCATGCCCCTGTAGTTATGGCTACTTGGGAGGCTGAGGTGAAAGGATCGCTTGAGCCAGGAAATTTGAGGCTGCAGTGAGCTGTGATCACGCCATTGTACTCCAGCCTGGATGACAGAGCAAGACTCTGTTCCTTGAAAGAAAGAAAGGACCTCCAGATTCATGGAAGAATTATTATAGTTAAAATACCAGTCAGGGTAATGGAAATTGAGGACGAGAGTTATTCAAGGATCACAGAGCAAATCAGTGTTCTACTACTGAAACCAGAGGGTAGGTCTCCTGCTTCCTTTCCTAGAGTTCCTTTTGCTAGGTCTCACACCGTATTAGGGGATGCTTGTTTTCCCTACTAGTTGAAAGGTGCACAGTCTATTTTCTTTCTCTCTCTCTCTCTTTTTTTTTTTTTTTTGGCCCCTGAAGTAAAAGCAAAGACTCAATGATTTAAACCACAAAGATATGGTTGTTAGAGTATCGGTCTTACTTGGAATTTGGATGCTTTTATTGTTTGACGATAACTAGGGGATTGCTTCTTTTTCTGAGACAGAGTCTCGCTCTGTCGCCCAGGCTGGAGTGCAATGGCACGGTCTCGGCTCACTGCAACCTCTGCCTCCCGAGTTCAAGCAATTCTCCTACCTCAGCTTCCTGAGTAGCTGGGATTATAGGCACCCACCACCATGCCTGGTTAATTTTTGTAGAGACGGGGTTTCACCACTTTGGCCAGACTGGTCTCAAACTCCTGACCTCAGGTGATCTGCCTGCCTTGGCCTCCCAGAGTGCTGGGATTATAGGTGTGAGCCACCATTCCCGGCTGGGGTTGCTTCTTAATGAGTCACTAAGTGCTTATAGTATATACTCAGAAAGGTTGGCTTAGATGGAATAAAAAAAGAAGTTAGAGCCTTGTTCATAATTTTGAAGCTAGGAGCAACACTAAAATTGGCATGGATAGAATGCTTTCCTCATATATCTATGTATCTAAGACCATAGATAGAAAGTATATTTATGTATGTGTATGTGGGTATGTGTGTCTAACAGCTTTAAAAGTGCATCTGGATTGCATTTTGAAAGGAATTTAGCAGGTGTATTGCAATCTGCAGATTATGTTGCAGAGTTTTAATTGGACTTTAAAAAAATTTTATTTTTGAACAATTTTAGATTTACAAAAAAATGGCAAAGATCAGACACAGAATTCCCATATATCCCTCACCTTCTTCTATTATTAACATTTTACATTACTTTGGTACATTTGTTACAATTAATGAACCAATCTTGATACATTATTATTAACTAAAGTCCATACTATATTCAGATTCCCTTAGTTTTTGCCTAGTATTCTTTTTCTGTTCTTGGATTAAAGGAATTTTTATTAGCATGTTCATTGAAATAGGAGACCTTTATATGATCACGTGAAGGTTAGCTAGTTCTGAAATCCCTTTCAGTTTCCAAGAGTCTATTTAAATGAGTACAACAGGCAAAGTTCGGACTTGTGTTTATATTCTCCTGTTACATGTTGGGGAAAAAAATTATTACTTTATCTTATTGATAGTAATGGCTTTTCAATTGTTTCTAAATTTTAGCATCATCAGTTTCAGAATGGGCAAGATGGATTTGGTTACTTCTCTTATTAAGTGTCATATGCTAAATTGGTGGTGAAAATATTCTAAAGTAAATTGCCTCTTTTGGGAATGATGTGGATCAACTATCCTACGTCAATAAGTTTTTTCCCTACTGAAAGTAATTTTGGAGTCCATACTTTCTGATGAGTCTATTAATCATTCATATTTCCCCATGAAGATTTAAAAATAGTTTTTCCTTAAAAGTTCATTAGTTATTTACAAAAGTTGAACACATGCATGCCCTGTGACTCAGCAGTTCCATTTCTAGATTTATACAAAACAGAATTATGTGTCTGTATTCACCAAAAGACATGGACAGAAATGTTCATGGCAGGACTCATAGTCCAAACTGGAATTTTCCAAGTGCCCATCAGCAGTAAAGTAAGTATATAATTCGTGACATAACCACATAATGAGTATTAAATGGTGATCAGAATGAACAGGTTACAACTACATATAAAAATGCATGGTTCTCACAAATAACGTGATGAACGAAAGAAGCCAGACACTAACAGTGCATGATTCCATTTATATAAGTTCAAAAGCAGGTAAAACTAATCAGTAGTGTCAGAAGTCAGGAGATTGATTACCCTTGTTGGGGGTTTGGGGAAAGTGACAGAGGGTATGAAGGGGGCTCCTGGAGTGCTAGTAATGTTCTGTCTCTTGGTTTAGGCATTGGTTACATGGGTGGGTTCATTTTGTGAAAAATTATCAAGTTTATACTTTTTCATTTACATGTTATTCAGAAAGTATATACAAAAAGTATTAAAAGTATTAGCAATTCTGGAAAAAACACAACATTTCACTGTTAACATTTACAGGATATATAGAGAACCAGTTGAACAAATGAACCTTTTATCTTAGAATATATGCTGTCAGAATTATAGCATTATCAAGGTACCATTATGTTACTGGAACCTTTACAGTCTTATTTGTATTATAAGAAGAATAAAGTAGCTGATGTTAATGATCTCTTTTTATTGTAACCAGGTTTTTGAGATGCCCCAAAGGAGGACATCTTTTCTTTTTGGTCTGTTTTGGGTCACCAAGTCAAAACGTTCATTTGTTCTTTCACTACAGTAAAGAATGTTCAGTCAAATAGTTGTGCCTTTGGAATATTTGTGTGTTTGTGAGTGCTGGTATGTGTTCCTTCCCTGATTGTTACATCAGCGAGTGAGCTGCAGTCTTGGTTGTGTGTGTATTTTACATGTTCTTTTGGCTTTTAAGGTATCACTTAACATAACCAGAATGTAGAATCTTCTTCCCAAACAAAGCCCTTTTTGTGACTTTTCTTATTGTCACTTTTGGTTTTTCCAGTGACTTGAAGATAAATCACCTCAAGCATTTATCCTTTGTATTTCAAACAATACAATTATGTTCTTTTAGTTATTTTAAAATGTACAACTAAATTATTATTGACTATAGTCACCCTGTTGTGCTATCAAATTCTAGGTCTTATTCTTTTAATTATTGTACCCATTAACCATTGCCACTTCCCAATCATTTTTATTGATTGGTTAGTTGATTGATTGAGATGGGAGTCTTGCCGTGTTACACAGGCTGGTCTTGAGCTCCTGGCCTCAAGTGACCCTCCCACTTCAGCCTCCTGAGTAGCTGGGACTGACTACAGGTGCAAAATACTACACCTATCTAATTAAAATTTTGTTTTTGGAGAGACGAGGTCTCACTAGGTTGCCCAGCTGGTCTTGCACTCCTAGCCTCAAGCAATCCTCCCACTTTGGCCTGGGATTACAGGCATGAGTCGCTGTGCCTGGCCAGTAATTTTTTTTTTTTTTAAGGTTTTTTGGCTGTAAGTTTATTCAATGCAAAAGAATCTTCTCCAGTTTTACTGAGGTGGCTGACCACATCCACGACCAAATCCACCTCTAAACTGGAATTCGGTTGCTGACCCAGCTCCAGCCTCAGCTTTCTTGTCGGCACCAGATGGCACAGCACTCTGTCTGTAGGTATTTCTGTCAGCTTCCCCTCTTGTGAGTCTTGCAGGTCGCTCACCCTCCAGACCTTTAGGCCTAGGGCTGCCAGTCTCTGGACGGCTATGGTGTAGGGTGACAGGCACAATCTCCGGGGGCAGATGAAGGTAATCACAGAGATACTGGAATACCCTCATTGGTAAGGTACCAGTAGAAATGTCTCCAGGCAAACTGTTCCTTCACGTAGCCTCGGGACTTGAGAGACTACATGGTCTTCATGACATGAAGGTTGGGCACATTCTTGTCTGCCAGCTCCGGATGCTCAGGCATGTGGACATCCTTCTTGGCCACCATGACTCCCTCCTTAAAAAGGAGTTCATAAATGGCAATCCGGTTCTTCTTAGGCATCAACATCTTGGTGGCTGCAGGGTCCGGAGCTGGGGCTGGAAAAGGCCAGAAATGGTTTTGCTAACCAGTGACTGCTTACTAACTTTCAGGTTGTGTGGCATACCATACATATATGATTTTATTTCATGTATTCTGTGCACCAGTCCTATAAAGTAGGTACTATAATTTCTACTGCTGGAGAAATAAAGACAGGAAGGTCCTATGTAACTTGCCCAAGCTAGTAAGTGATGAAATTAGGAATTCAGGTATATGTCTCCATAGTTCCCAGTTGTAACCTCTGTCTCCCCACGCTCCTAAATGCCATGAGTAGATTACTCCTTAATCACCAAGTGCATTCCCACCTTTGTCTTAGCCCTTTCATTTTGCAGATCCACTGACTATTAGGCCCTTACTTGTTCCGTTTGTTCATTTCTCATCATCTCACTCTATCCATCCTTCAAGGCACAGCTCAAGTCCCATCTGTTCAGTGATTTCTTCCTCCTCCTTTCCAATTTATAGAATACTCCTTCGCCCTGCCACACATTTTATACTTTCATTGTGTTGAATCTATCTTTTTATATACGGATGCTTTAGTTTAAACTTCAGATTGTAACCTCCTTGAGGAAGGGGCTTGGATTACAGATTTTACTTGTGTTCTCTGCAGTGTCTTATAATAGATGTTCAATACATGTATATGTTGATCAGTTGAAATGATAATAGAACCCTTAATAACTGAAGATATGTAGCGTGCATCTAAGACTCCTGGTTATTTGAGCTTCTTGAAGTACTTTATACATCCAACTAACAGTCTTAATTCAGAACCAGGAATGACATGTTTAGGTTAGAGTTAGATACTGATTTCTAGATAGGAAGCTTAGTAATTGTTGCTACATACTGATCCAAATCAGAATAGTTCTTTGTATCCAGAGCCTGAACGAAAGAACCAGTAGTGAGACAGTGAGTTGATTACTTCTCACTGTTTCACCACTGGCTCTTTGGTTCAGGCTAACAATGTATCTCACCTAGATTATATTAATAGCTTTCTAATTAGTCTCCTGGCTTTTGTTCTTTCTTACCTGTGGTCATAACTCAGCAGTGGGAATGATGATGTCAGGCAGGAGGAGACTTATCCAGTTGCTTCTGATCTCACTCAGTAAAAGACAAAGTTCTTCAAGGGGCCTACAGGTAGTGACGATAAACTGGCTCTCTGGAAGGGGAAAAGGTTCTGATTTGTAGCATTTGCCTGTTTTACTGGTAAAATTACTCCCACTCTGGCTGATTCAAAGTTCTAGAATGTACAGCAATCTGCTCTCCAGCCAGTATTGGCTTGAGCACATCGCTCTTGAACATTTGGCTCCCTGTCTGACTCCCATCTGCTGCCACTTTCCCTCTTGCCCACTCCAGTTTGTGATACTGACCTCCTTGCTATTCCTCAAACATGCTGAACATGCACCTACCTCATAGGATTTTTGCATTGCAGTTTTCTATCATTAGAATGCTTTTCTCCTGAATATATGCAGGTTTTCTTATTTCTTATCCCTCTCAAGTCTCTGCTCAAATCTTATATTCTCAGTAAGGTCTTCCATGATCTCCCTACATGAAATTTTTGTTTTATTGGTTGTTCTGAGATGATTTTAGTATACACTACAGTGTTTTTGTACTCGTCTAGTGCCTTGCTGTAGTGATGCATTACAGCTATTTCTAGGCAGTGTCATCTGTGGATGGGGATAATGGTTATATTTGTTGTTGAAACTTAAAAAGAATCATTTCATTTTGTTTGAAACAAAAATATCTGTGATACATATAATACGTACGTACACAGATACGTATATGTATCTGTGATACATATAATACATACGTATGTGCCTGGCTCATACTATTTTCATTTAAAAAATATTTTAAATGAAATGTAAGCCAGGTGCAGTGGCTCACACCTGTAATCCCAACACTTTGGGAGGCTGAGATGGGTGGATCACCTGAGGTTAGGAGTTCAAGACCAGCCTGACCAACATGGTGAAACCCCGTCTCTACTAAAATACAAAAATTAGTTAGGTGTGGTGGTGGGCACCTGTAATCTCAGCTACTCAGGAGACTGAGGCAGGAGAATTGCTTGAACCCAGGAGGCGGAGGTTGCAGTGAGCCAAGATCACGCCATTGTGCTCCAGCCTAGGCAACAAGAGCGAAACTCTGTCTCAAAAAAAAAAAAAAAAATTATATGTTCATACATATTGCCTTTCATATAACTAAAATCAAATTTCTTTCCTCCTTTCTTGCCTGGTTCTCTCTCCTTCCCATTTTGCTCCAAGATAACCATGTCGTATATATATCCTTCCATATTTTTCCTCATACTTGCATGATTATCCTATCTGTTTTTATTTATTTATATATTTTAAGATAGGATCTTGCTTTGTTGCCAGGCTGGTCTTGAACTCCTGGGCTCAAAGGATCCTCCCACCTCAGCCTAGTATCTGGAAATTATTCTAATAGACTAGAAGGTAAATTGAGTTGAGACGAATTTTAATGTATGGCTTTGGGGATGGCGGTTGGAAAATAAAGGCCATTTTGGCAATAGATTTTTATCTTTAAAGTGAGTATCCACTTGGTTGCAAGAGGATTAATTATAGGAATCTCTTCCTCTTGTAGTCTCTCAGCTTGAACAGATAAATATAGAGCACCAGTGCTCAGAGAGGGAATGCTGTAGACAACGTGTGGGTAGCTGCTGTAGTTTTACACAGCAGATAACATCTAGAATAAAGAACAGATGAAAATACTCATTGAGGATTAGTGTTCTTGAAACATCATCAAATGGAACATTCCCCAAGCCTAGCATTCAGAGCCATTCATAATCTTGCTCATCTTGCATGTCTGATAATATCTCCTATCGAGCCCAACATATTTTTCCCTAATCCCACTTTACTCTCTGCCTGCTACATTCATTCCTAGTGCCAGACACTTGTTTTATCCTTTCGAAGATACATCTCTGCCTTTCTACATTCCTGATTACAATCTGTCTTTTCAGTACTCCACTCAAGTGTCATCGCCTTCATGAAGCCTCTTTGCTTTCTCTAGACCACATTGATCCTTTTTATCTCTTAACTCCTAGAGTACTGATACTTTGAATTCTTCGTATTGGTTCCCGAGTATGTATTTGTGTAGCAGTAGCAAGTTTTTTTTGAGTGCCTCTTGTACGGGAAGCACTATGCTAAATATTGGGTTTATAGGAATTAACACGACGGATAATGTCCCTGTCCTTAAGAAGTTTTATATTCTTGTGGGGAGAGACAGCTAATAAATAATTAACAAGAAAATATCAGTAAGAATCTGATGAAAAAATGTATGAAGAATGAATCAGATCTCTTAGTTGAAACGGCAAAGCCCAGTAGTTTATTTAAGCAGAATTAAAAAAAAAAATTTTTTTTTTAAATCTAATAAGATAGCTCACAGAATCTTCACGGATGCCAGAGAATCAGTCTTGGCATCTACTTAGCTAGGAAAAATGCCCAAATTATACCACTGGACCAAATCATTGGAGACTACTGTTTTTGCCACTGGGAATAGGTATTAGAACTTGTAACTGTCTGTGCTGAGTGTGAGATGCCACTGCTAGGACCTCTGCTATTTCTGCTTCTGAAAGAATGCTGATATAACTCTGAAATGTTCTTTAGAATGGATTTCACGTGGTGTCTCCATTATATCACTTGCCTCCTAATGAATATCATGTGAATGTGTTTTATTGGCATAATATAGGTCAATTACCTGCTCCCGGTTTGCAAGAGAGGATGGGTAACTGAATTACTAACTTTTTTTTTTTTTTTTGAGTCGGAGTCTCACTCTGTCACCCAGGCTGGAGTGCAGTGGCCAGATCTCAGCTCACTGCAAGCTCTACCTCCTGGGTTCACGCCATTCTCCTGCCTCAGCCTCCCGAGTAGCTGGGACTACAGGCGCCCGCCACCTCGCCCGGCTAGTTTTTTTTTTTTTTTGTATTTTTTAGTAGAGACGGGGTTTCACAGTGTTAGCCAGGATGGTCTCGATCTCCTGACCTCGTGATCCGCCCGTCTCGGCCTCCCAAAGTGCTGGGATTACAGGCTTGAGCCACCGCGCCCGGCCTGAATTACTTTTATTTTGAGGAGGCAGGACTTAAGGGATGAGAAATTCGCCAAACAAGAAAGGCTGTTTAAAGGTACTGAATACTTAACTAGTTGATTATTAATAAACTATGGGAAATTTGATACAGTGGAGTGACTGGAGGATTAATTTAGGTTTGAGTAGTCAGAGAAGATTTCTCTAAGTTCATGATACTTTTTTTTTTGAGACGGAGTCTCGCTCTGTCACCCAGGCTGGAGTGCAGTGGCCGGATCTCAGCTCACTGCAAGCCCCGCCTCCCGGGTTCACGCCATTCTCCTGCCTCAGCCTCCCAGGTAGCTGGGACTACAGGCGCCGCCACCTCACCCGGCTAGTTTTTTGTATTTTTTAGTAGAGACGGGGTTTCACCGTGTTAGCCAGGATGGTCTTGATCTCCTGACCTCGTGATCCGCCCGTCTCGGCCTCCCAAAGTGCTGGGATTACAGGCTTGAGCCACCGTGCCCGGCAGTTCATGATACTTAAGCTGAGACATATATGACAAGGAGAAATCCATGTAAAGATATGGGTGAAGAGGAACAATACAGTCAGGATGGCTAAAGGTGACCTCAAGAAACCAAAGGGCAAGATGTCTGCTTATGCCTTCTTTGTGCAGACGTGCAGAGAAGAACACAAGAAGAAAAACCCAGAGGTCCCTGTCAATTTTGCAGAAGTTTCCAAGAAGTGCTCTGAGAGGTGGAAGATGATGTCTGGGAAAGAGAAATCTAAATTTGATGAAATGGCAAAGGCGGATAAAGTGCGCTATGATTGGGAAATGAAGGATTATGGACCAGCTAAGGGAGGCAAGAAGAAGAAGGATCCTAATGCTCCCAAAAGGCCACCGTCTGGATTATTCTTGTTCTGTTCAGAATTCCGCCCCAAGATCAAATCCACAAACCCCGGCATCTCTATTGGAGACGTGGCAAAAAAGCTGGGTGAGATGTGGAAGAATTTAAATGACAGTGAAAAGCAGCCTTACATCACTAAGGCAGCAAAGCTGAAGAACTATGAGAAGGATGTTGCTGACTGTAAATCAAAAGGAAAGTTTGATGGTGCAAAGGGTCCTGCTAAAGTTGCCTGGAAAAAGGTGGAAGAGGAAGATGAAGAAGAGGAGGAAGAAGAAGAGGAGGAGGAGGAGGAGGATGAATAAAGAAACTGTTTATCTGTCTCCTTGTGAATACTTAGAGTAGGGGAGCACGGTAATTGACACATCTCTTATTTGAGAAGTGTCTGTTGCCCTCGCTAGGTTTAATTACAAAATTTGATCACTATCATATTGTAGTCTCTCAGTGCTCTAGAAATTGTCATTGGTTTACATGAAGTGGCCATGGGTGTCTGGAGCACCCTGAAACTGTTGTACATATTTCCAAACATTTTTAAAATGAAAAGACCCTCTTCTTGTTCTCCTCACTCTGTGCACTTTGCTGTTGGTGTGACAAGGCATTTAAAGATGTTTCTGGCTTTTTTTTTTTTTTTTTTTTTTTAGTTTGTAAGGTGGTGTTAACTATGGTTATTGGCTAGAAATCCTGAGTTTTCAACTGTATATATCTATAGTTTGTAAAAAGAACAGAACAATCGAGACAAACTCTTGATGCTCCTTGCTCAGCGTTGAGGCTGTGGGGAAGATGCCTTTTGGAGAGGCTGTAGCTCAGGGTGTGCACTGTGAGGCTGAACCTGTTGACTCTGCAGGGGGCATCCATTTAGCTTCAGGTTGTCTTGTTTCTGTATATAGTGACATAGCATTCTGCTGCCATCTTAGCTGTGGACAAAGGGGGGTCAGCTGGCATGATAATTTTTTTTTTTTTAAGTGCGGTAGTTTTAAAACTGTTTGTTTTTAAACAAACTGTAGAACTTTTCATTGTCAGCAAAGAGCCACTCCATCAATGAAAGTTCAAGAACCTCCTGTACTTGAACATGATTTGCAACGTTCTGTTATTTTTTGTGTATGTGTGTTTAGAATGCTGAAATGTTTTTGAAGTTAAATAAACAGTATTACATTAAAAAAAAAAAAGATATGGGTGGAGAGTATTTCAGTAGAGGGAACAAACGAAAAGCCCCTGGTTTGAGATTGGGGTGGGGGTTTAGGGCATGGATATTATATGGTCTTATACTTACAACAGGAAAGAGTAGCAGGATGGCTAATGTGGTGGGAGTGTGGGAGTGAGAGGGAGTATAGTATGAGATAACACTGGGGAGAAGGTTCTGTTTTAACATAAGTTTGAGGACACTCTGCTTATTTCCTTTCCTACTCTGAGAATGACTTGTTGAAAATAGGGATGAAATTATAGGTATATGGATAAGAAAGGCATTCCTGTGTTATTAAACCCCATGAACTATTGGATACCATGCAGGGACTAAAATTATTTGTATATTTGTTTAGGAGGAGAATAGCATGAGGGATCTAGCAAAGATAAATACTAGAAAGACTATGTTTCTAGTGAGTAGAGGGATGAAGCCTGTTTTTATTCTAGTGTCCAAATCTGGTGGGCCTTGAAAAGAATTGCTTCTTCATTCTTCTTACCTTGGTATCCAGAAACAGTGTATTACGGTTGCAGTTACTTGTATTGTGCTAGCTTTTAGGACTGCTTCAAAATACCAAAAGGCTCTAAACCCAGATGTACACTGATAGATCTTTCCTATTAAAGAGTAGCATTATATAGTAAAGTGATAGAAAACTGTATTTCAGGCCGGCCGTGGTGGTTCATGCCTGTAATCCTGGCACTTTGGGAAGCCAAGGCGGGTGGATCAGGAGTTGGACCTGAGGTCAGGAGTTGGAGACCCGCCTGACCAACATGGAGAAATGCCATCTCTACTAAAAATACAAAAAAAATTTAGCTGGGCATGGTGGCATGCGCCTGTAATCCCAGCTACTCAAGGGGCTGAGGCAGGAGAACTACTTGAACCTAGGAGGCAGAGGCTGCCATGAGCCGAGATTGCGTCATTGCACTCCAGCCTAGGTGACAGAGCAAGACTCTGCCTCAAAAGAGAAAAAAAGAAAACTGCTTTTTTATATTCCTTTTAAAAAAGAAATAAGTCCCACAAACACATGAGATAAATTTGCTTTTGGAATGTTAGAACAGTAACCACTCTGATTAAAGTGGTTTCTGCTTCTTGCTCACTCTTTTTCATTTGCGAAACTCAGCTTCTCACACTAGAACAGATAGATTAATACTTTCATACTGTGGAGTGGTATTTGGACTTTAGATGCACTAACAGGACTGTAGGTGGTAGTACTCAGAGTTCCTCAACCTTGGCATGACTGATACTTTGTTTCAGATAATTCTTTGTGGTTGAGAGGCTCTCTTGTGCATTGTAAGATGTTTAGTAGCATCCCTGGCCTCTACCCACTAGGTGCCAGTAGCGCTTTCCTCCCTAGCTGATAGCCAAAAATGTCTTCAGACTTTACCAAAATCGCCTGTGCTTAAGAACCATTGCTGTGTCTCTCTTCAGCATTCTTTTTTTTTTTTGAGACAGTGTCTGGCTGTGTCATCCAGGCTGGAGTGCAGTGGCGTGATCTTGGCTTACCGTTAACCTCTGCCTCCGGAGTTCAAACAATTCTCCTGCCTCAGCCTCCCTAGTAGCTGGGACTACAGGTGTTCACCACCACACCCGGCTAATTTTTTGTATTTTGAGTAGAGATGGGGTTTCACCATGTTGGCCAGGCTGGTATCGAACTCCTGACCTAAAGTAATCCACTTGCCTTGACCTCCCAAAGTGCTGGGATTACAGGGATGAGCCACCATGCCCAGCCTTTAGCATTCTTTTACAATTTGTTCTCATATTGGTCCTTTTTTGTTTGTTTGTTTTTTTGAGACAGAGTCTCACTCTGTCACCTAGGCTAGAGTACGGCACCTATCCACCTCCCGGGTTCAAGTGATTCTCCTGCCTCAGCCTCCTGGGTAGCTGGGATTACAGGCATATGCCACCATGCCCAGCTAATTTTTATATTTTTAGTAGATACGGGGTTTCACCATGTTGCCCAGGCTGGTCTCGAACTCCTGACTTCAGGTGATCTGCCTGCCTTGGCCTCCCAAAGTGCTGGGATTACAGGTGTGAGCCACCACGCCTGGCTTATTGGTCATTTTAAATAATATCTGATGACCACACTCTGTAGATGTTTTGCTGAGAATGCATACATGTGAACAGTGTCTGAATATGACCTCTTTATCCTAAATAGGCAGAAAGCTTTAACATAGTTTTAAAATGAGAAGACAAAAATCCCTTTTCCCATGTGTATATCATTTGGATCTTTCTAATACTTCTTTTGTAAGATCAGATAAGATTAAGTATGCAGCAATGCACTGTGAGCCATGCAGTAGTTGATTCTGCAACAACTTTTCCCCATTGTGCAGCAGCAGTATGGTTTCTGAAGGTTTCAGGTGTGAGTTCTGATTAGCCTAAGCCAGTCGGTTTTTTAAAAATTATTATTATTTTTAGAGAGATGGAGTTTCGCCATGTTGTCCGGGCTAGTCTCAAACTCCTAGGCTCAAGGGATCCACCTGCCTTCGCCTCCCAAAGTGTTGGGATTACAGGCGTGAGCCATCATACCTGGCCCCAGTTAATTTTTTTTAAAAAAATTCTTCTTAGTAGGGATGTGGTCTCACTATATTGCCCAGGCTGGTTTTAAATTGGTCTCAAGTGATCCTCAGCCTCCCAAAGCACTGGATTATAGGTGTAGAGCCACAACACCTGGCTGCCTCATTCTTTTTAAGTGGCCAGAAAAAAAAAAAAAAAAAAAAAGATGTGTAGAGATCAAGCCTGTGAGAAAATAGAAACTAACTCCATTTGTTCAGATTTAGATCCTTTTATTGTAGATATCTTGTCACTGAGTGCCCAAGGAATGGATATTGGAAAGCTGTAGCTGTCCTTAACTTCAGTGTTAAAGAGTAGGAATCTCCTTTTTTAAAGCAATGGCTTTATTGTGATCCAGTTCACATAGCATAACATTCACCCTTTTAAAGTATACAATTCAGGCCGGGCACGGTGGCTCAAGCCTGTAATCCCAGCACTTTGGGAGGCCGAGACGGGTGGATCACGAGGTCAGGAGATTGAGACCATCCTGGCTAACACGGTGAAACCCCGTCTCTACTAAAAAATACAAAAAACTAGCTGGGCGAGGTGGCGAGCGCCTGTAGTCCCAGCTACTCGGGAGGCTGAGGCAGGAGAATGGCGTAAACCCGGGAGGCGGAGCTTGCAGTGAGCTGAGATCCGGCCACTGCACTCCAGCCTGGGCAACAGAGCGAGACTCCGTCTCAAAAAAATAAAAATAAAAATAAAAATAAATAAAGTATACAATTCAGTGGTTTTAAAGTAGTCACAGAATTCTGCAACTGTAACTATCACTAATATCTGATTCCAGAATGTTTCCATCACTGCAGGAAAAAAAAAGAAAAACCCAACAACCCATGTTTAACAATCACTGTCTATTCCCCTCTACATCCAGCCTGTGGCCATCACTAATCTTTCTTATTTCTATAGATTTTTCTCTTCTGGACATTTCATTTGAATGGAATCATATAATACTTGGCCTTTTGTGACTGATTTCTTTGACTTAACATAATGTTTTTGGGGTTCATTCATGTTGTAGGATGTTTTGACATTTTATTCTTGTTTATTGCTAAACAATAATGATATAAATATCCATTCATCAGTTTATAGACATTTGGGTGGTTTTTTTTTGCTATTATGAATAATGCTGTTATGAACATTTGTGTGCAGGTTGGACAGATATTTGGACAAATATTTTTATTTCTCTTGGGTATATATACCTTTGAGTAGAATTGCTGAGACATAGGGTAGTCCTATGGTTAACTTGTTGAGGAACTGCTAAACTATTAACATTTCCCAAAGTGGCTTTACCATTTTTGAATCCCACTAACAATGTATGAGGGTTCCAATTGCCCTGTATCCTCGTCAGCACTTGTTCATGTCTTCTTTATTTTAGCCATCCTAGTGGATGTGAAGTGGCATCTCATTGTGGTTTTGCTTTGCTTTCCATAATGACAGATGATGTTCAGTGTATCTTTGGAGAAATACCTATTCAGCACTTTAGCCCATTTTTAAATTGGGTTGTCTTTCTGTTGTTGTAAGAGTAAGGATGCCTTTTTAAAGCTCCTTTTTAATTCATTATG
Organism: Trachypithecus francoisi; assembly: GCF_009764315.1. Taxonomy (NCBI): domain Eukaryota; kingdom Metazoa; phylum Chordata; class Mammalia; order Primates; family Cercopithecidae; genus Trachypithecus; species Trachypithecus francoisi. The sequence goes on from NW_022681474.1 coordinate 37,001,257, forward strand.
AATCTGGCATCTATTCATTTAGTTCATCTATTTGATAACTCTTAGAATTTTTTTTTTCAAGCAAGGCAGTTTTGTGCCTTTTTCAGTGTCCTTCAGTTATTTTAAATGCTGGTCAGCAAGTGATTGAACTATAATTCTTAAGAAAATGAGATGGAGACTGTTGATGCGAACAGACAGATATGTGAAAGAAATTATAAAGCACTGCTAATGTAGATCAAACATGATGGGATCTGGTGAACCAAATTAAAGCTCTAGAATTCCTCTGGGAATTTGATTGAGCAGGTAATTTACAACTTCTAAGTGTGTCAAACAACTGCCCTTGGTTTCTGGTATGCTCCTTAAGCACACTTCCTCATCAGGAATATAAGAAACACCTGTGCTTAGTTTTGTAAGGTTTTGTACATAACATTTTGATTATGTATTTGTTTTACCTTTCCTCACCAGGAATTTGGGTTTAAAGAATTCATAATTGGTTTAACTAGATCATGTAGCTATGGTGTACCAACTTTTGTAGCAGCAAATGAAAGCTATTGAATATATTCTTACTTTGATTAAATGATAGACGAGAGCATCCATGAGATGAAAATGGCTCTTTTGAATGCTTTTTCTACATTTAATGAGGTTAACATAATCTTTCAGTAAGAGCGTTTATGTCAGATTAATATTAAATGGAAGAAAATAATAGTGCTGAAAGAAAGGTAGAGAGGGTTGGAAAAAGCACAGGTTTTGGTGCCAGACTGAATTTCAGATCAAATTTTAACTCTCCATTTCCTCTTTGAGTGACCTTGGACAAGGGAATTAATCTCTGTAAACTTCAGTCTCCATCTGTAAAATGGGATGGATTAAATCTATCTTGAGGCTGTGCACGGTGGCTCACGCCTGTAATCCCAGCACTTTGGAAGGCCAAGGCGGGTGGATCACGAGGTCAGGAGTTGAAGACCAGCCTGGCCAACATGGTGAAACCCCATCTCTACTAAAGATACAAAAATTAGCAGTGTGTGGTGGCACATGCCTGTAATCCCAGTTACTTGGGAGGCTGAGGCAGCAGAGTTGCTTGAACCCGGGAGGCAGAGGTTGCAGTGAGCTGAGATCGTGCCGCTGCACTCCATCCTGGGTGACAGGGTGAGACTCTGCCTGTCTCAAAAACAACAACAACAAAAGAACTATCTCGTACTGAGGCAGGAGGATTGCTTGAGCCCAGGAATTCGAGTCCAGCCTGGGCAGCACAGCCAGACCCCCATGTCTAAAAAAAGGGAAATCTTGTAAGGTTGTTGTGAAGATAAAATGAACCAATGTGTGAAAAGCATTTAGGGCAGTGCTTGGCACATAACGAGTACTCTGTTGGTGGTACCTGATATATATGTTTCAAATACATACATATATATATGTATTTTTTTTTTTTTAAGGAAAATTTAGATAATCTTATATAGCTTAACTTGCAGCATCTACTCAGTCTTGACAAGCCTTTCTGGTCATTTAATTTCACAGAAGGTAGATACAGTAAACCTGGGCCTGCTTTTTTTGTTTGTTTTAAAGAATTAACTTTTTATTATGATGGTACAATATGCTTATTGGAGAAAATTTGGAAAAATTATTTCAAAAGTAGTATTTTTTAAAATTCAGATAATTATAGTAGGAGTCTGTTAACAGAAACTTTAAAGGGAATGTGGTCCAAGAAGGAAAGAAAAATTCCTCAGAAGTGAATAATAATTATGTTAATTGGAAATTATAAGTAAGAACTAGAAGCAGAGTCTGTAAAAACTGATGAATACCACAAAAGAAATTCCTGATTGGGTGTGGTTGCTCACACCTGTAATTCTAGCACTTTGGGAGGCTGAGGCAGGAGGATCCCTTGAGGCCAGGAGTTCGAGGCTGCAGTGAGCCATGATCGAGCCACTGCACTCCTGCCTGGGCGATGGAGCAAGATCCTGTTTCTAAAACAGAAATAAATAAATTCTTCCTTGCTTCACTGAGATCTAAAATGGACATTTAGTCACTGGCCACATGTGACTTGAGGTGTGTATAGTCCAAACTGCTATGCACTGCAAGTATAAAATACACATTGGATTATTTATGTGTTGAAATAATATTTCCTGTATATTGTGTTAAGTAAAATGTTATTAAAATTAATTTTATCTTTTTCTTATGAATGTGACTACTGGCCTAGTTAAAATTATATATATGGCTCACATATTCTGTTGGACTGCACTGTGCTTTAGGCATAGTAATACTAATTTTGAAATATTTGAAAATTTAAAGTTAAGATACTGGATAGTGAACCAAGGTTTTAATAATTTCCTTATAAACAATAACTGTTTTTTTGAGACAGGGTCACTCTGTCACCCAGGCTGGAGCTTGGTGGCCTGATCATGGCTCACTGCAGCCTTGACCTCCCAGGCTCAAGCAATCCTCCCACCTCAGCCTCCCAAGTAGCTAGGACCAAAGGCGTGTGACACCATGCCTAGCTAATAAAATTTTTTTTTTTTTGGTAGAGACAGGTCTCACTATGTTGCCCAGGCTAGTCTTGAACTCCTGGCTCAAGCTATTTTCCCGCCTTGACCTCCCAAAGTATTGGCATTACAGGCATGAGCCCGTCTCTACAAAAAATTAAAAGAAAATTAATTGGGTGTGGTGATGCACACCTGTAGTCCCAGCTACTAGGGAAGCTGAGGCTGTATTGCCTGAGCTCAGAAGGTTGAGGTTTCAGTGAGCTGTGATCGGGCCACTGCAGTGCAGGCTGGGTGACAGAGAGAGATTGTCTTAAAAACAAAAAAAAAATCATCTGTGTTGTATCATGTATCAGAATTTTTTTTTTTTGATAGTTGAGTAGTATTTCAGTGTTCAGCATTTTTATTAATGACATGGATAGAATATTTAGACTTGCTTTGCAAATCCATATACGACCTGGAATTGGCAATGAAAATAAGTTGTATTGTTGAAGTGTCTTGGGGTTTTTTTCAGACTAGAGATTGAAAATAGTTATCAGACTGAAAGAATTGACTTAATTGATTAAAATGTATTCAACATTGATAAATGCAAAATCCCATATATGATTTAAAAAGTTAGTGTTATTGTAAATGGATGTGATGTGGTTTAATAGCAGGTAATATGAAAAATACCTGGAGGGTTTCACTTGACAGCATGTTCATCATGAGTCCACAGTGCGATCTGGGCTCTATTCATAGAAGCATGGTGTCCAGAATGAGGACTGTGATTATCCCAAAGTATTGTGTTCATGTCTAGGTACCTTACTTTAATGGTAAACATTTAAAAACAAAGGCATATTCAAGAGAGAAACCAGAATGATCTAATGGGAAGGTAACTAGCCACTTAGTATTAAAATAAAGCTGTTGTAACGTAGAGTGGACTGCCTTGGGAGTTAATCAGATCTATGTCACAGGATTTGTTCAAGCAGAAGCTGGATGAACACTTGGCAGGGACATTGTAGACTATTTTAGTTTCACTAGTTGGGTATAGGAGTGGAAAAGGTGCCTAATTATATAGAATATCTTTGTGGATTTTCAACCTTGATATTAATATTTTGTAATCACAGAACATTGCAGGATACTGGGGTTTAAAGTGTTAATAGTGATTGTCTCTAGGGGATGGGATAGGAGACTGTCATTTCCCATGTTATGTACTTCTTTATTTAATTTTAGTTTCTACAATGAGTATATATTGCTCTATTAAAACAGTTGTAAGCACTTGTTTCTTGGCTAGTGACATTGGTGCAAAAAAAAAAAAATTCTTGTTTTGTAAATCAGCACAAATTAATACTTTAAAATTTTTCAAAAGTAACTTAGTAAATTAGTATAAACAATTTAAGTGTTTAAAACCCTCAGGCCGGGCGCGGTGGCTCAAGCCTGTAATCCCAGCACTTTGGGAGGCGGGGAGACGGGCGGATCACGAGGTCAGGAGATCGAGACCATCCTGGCTAACACGGTGAAACCCCGTCTCTACTAAAAAATACAAAAATCTAGCCGGGCGAGGTGGCGGGCGCCTGTAGTCCCAGCTACTCGGGAGGCTGAGGCAGGAGAATGGCGTAAACCCAGGAGGCGGAGCTTGCAGTGAGCTGAGATCCGGCCACTGCACTCCAGGCTGGGCAACAGAGTGAGACTCCGTCTCAAAAAAAAAAAAAGAAAACCGTCTGTATTGGCAGATTTGTGTATTCATGGACGTTGGATATATGGACTTTTTTGCCATTGGAAGACTGATTTGCTTCATGAGCCTTTATTCTTTTCTGTAGTTGATGTGGCTGGTGACAGTGAAAGTTAGCGGGGCTATTACAGATCCTTCTGCATGCTCAGATTTACCTTCAGCTCCAAGGTTTGGATTATCAGGTAATTAAACAGTAAGATTTACCTTCAGCTCCACGGTTTGGATTATCAGATAATTAAACAGTAAGGCCCTGACCGCTGCTGCCTAGTACCCTTGTCTAAAGGCTTAGTCCTAAAAGGAAATGAGAGTGGAAAAAATTGTTGCATTCTTAGGAAAATATTTCCTTCTAACCCAGACATCTTTTGTTTTTCCCCAGATCGTTCTGTTATATCCCCCAGAGACCAAGGGTTGGCCCTTTATGCTTATTAGGAAAGAAGGATTATGACCAACACTTGCCTCCTGGATATGTTTAGGATAAATGTTGCTAAGCTGCTTTAGTAAATAGATCGTAAACAAAAACTGAGCCACACCTCCTCCTGCCATTATTATCTTAGTAAATGTTTGCTTAGGATTTTGATTACTTAAATGCTGTAGTTCTCTCATGTACTTAAAAAATCTATAACATTTTGTCAGTAAAGAGATGTATTAATATGCTTCCTTTGCCTTAGCTCAGTAATGCCCTTTTGATGATTTTTTGAGCCAGGCATTTAGCAGTCTAAATGGTGGACAATCTTGGACATTGCTGCTTGCTGTCAACATAAAGCTGTTTGGTGTTTGAGATGGTAGTGCTAGGAAAAATGTGTTAGCATTTGCTAAAAGAGCTTTCACAGGCTGGTCGCTTTCAATGTTTAAAAAAAGTTTATATAAAACTGTTTATACTTCACTACAGTGTTCCCAAAAGCTTCCTAGTCTTGTTATTGAAGCATGTGGGACATATGAATTGTGGTTTAAACTCTAAATGGCCACAAATATTTTTCTTTAATATGACTCTTAACTTACTTTCTCTAAACTTCAGTTTGATATGTAGTAGTTATTGGTACCATAGTAGTTGTATAGTTCAAACTCACCAGTCATGAGTTTTCATTCTTGGATATGTTAGTGTCTTTGAGGTCAGGAAGAAAGAACAGAAGTCACTAATGTTAATAGCAGAAACTTCAACATTATAGGAATAAAAGTGGTAATAATAGATGAGCGGAAACCTTAATTCAAGAAATACTTGTTTCAAAAAATTATTATTCTGTACCTTCTGTGTAAAATGCCCATTACTATGCCTGGGCCCTGGACTTTAAAAGAGCATATAGTCTAGTTGTAATGGATCGATAATTTAAAATGTAAAGGGAGGGGTAAGGGAAGCAGCTGTATATGAATTTCTTAGTAGGAAAGTTGGTGTTATTTTCCCTTTTTCTTTCCTTTTCTTTCTTTTTTTTTTTGGAGATGGTATCTTGCTCTGTTGCCTGGGCTGGATCGACGTGATGCGATCTCAGCTCACTGCAACTTTCGCCTCCTAGGTTCAAGTGATTTTTGTGCCTCACCTCCTGAGTAGCTGGGACTGCAGGTGCGCACCACTATGCCTGGCTAATTTTTGTGTTTTTATTAGAGATGGGGTTTCACCATGTTGGTCAGGCTGGTCTTGAACTCCTGGCCTTAAGTGATCCTCCTCCCTCCAACTCCCAAAGTGCTGGGATTTCAGGCGTGAGCCACCACGCCTGGCCTGTTTCCCCTTTTTCTGTTTCTTATCTTTGACTTGAAGTTCAAGAGTGAGCTGTGTAGGCACCAGGGCAACAAGATGTTTATTATATTCCTAGGAACTCCATATTCTTTCCACTTTTAAGTTGGCATGGGAGCAGGGATGAGCAGTGGTATTGTTGGGGTTATCTTTAGGTACAATTGCTGCTTTAGTAGTCTTTAGGACTTACAGGCTTTTGGGAGTTAATGCAGCTGGATAAATATTTTAAACGAAGGAGAAAACCTAGACTGGACACTGGAGCAGAGTTACAGTCTAAGTAAAAACCACTGGAAAAAGCTTTCAAATTCTGTTAATATAGCAAAACTAATAATTATAGTAGTCAAGAAGAATTTATTTGGGAAAAGTGAAGGGGAAGTTGGAGTAAACTTATATGAATAAGTATCCTGGGGGCTCTGAGAAATTGTTCCCACTCTTTCCTCCTTGCTTATATGTCCAACAAATCAAAAATAGCTTCCTGGAGTGAAGAAGAGAGCCAATCATGTATAGCAATAAAGTAAGTATATCCCACATGCTGGATTTAGCTTTTAGATTGAACAAATGTTAGAAAAGACTCTTTTCCTCTGGTTTGTGCTATTTATTTTAGATAAAATGGGGCAGAAAGACAAAGAGTCTTTCTAGAAAGTTTATGCTAAGCAAGGAAATGTGGATTTTTAATTGTCTTGAGAAAAGAAATGTTGAATGCTGATAGCCATGATGTTGACATCTCAGCCCGTATTTTATTTTATTTTATTTTATTTTATTTTATTTTATTTTATTTTATTTTTTGAGACGGAGTCTCGCTCTGTCACCCAGACTGGAGTGCAGTGGTGCAATCTCGGCTCACTGCAAACTCCTCCTCCCGGGTTCACGCCATTCTCCTGCCCCAGCCCCCCGAGTAGCTGGGACTACAGGCGCCCGCCACCACACCTGGATAATTTTTTGTATTTTTAGTAGAGACGGGGTTTTACCATGTTAGCCAGGATGATCTCGATCTCGTGACCTCGTGATCCACCTGCCTTGGCCTCCCAGAGTGCTGGGATTACAGGCGTGAGCCACTGCACCCGGCCAGCCCGTATTTTAATAGTTAAGAGTTATAAATAGCAAAGCCAAAGGAAATGTTATGTAAAACTTACAGTTTCTTATCTGTGGAAATGCCATATTTGTCACCCAGTTTATAATGGTCACTCCTTCTGCTTAAAATCCTCTGTTGACTGTTGCCTGGAGAATGAAGCTTAAAATCTGTGAACTTTGGTATTGAAAGCCCTTGATGGTTGAACTCAGCCTAGCCTTCTAGGCTATTTTTTTCTCCTTTCCTTTTTGCAACGGAGCCTTTTGCTGTGCTAGATTCCTGAGATGTGCCTTATGGTTCTCTGACTTTGTTCACATCTTTCTGTGTGGGATATCCTCCTGTTCCTTTTCTACTGGTCAAAATGCTCATTTTTTGTTTTTTGTTTTTAAGGCTCCAGCTCTTTTGTTTATACGATTATTAGGACACTCTTCTCATTATTATATTCAACTAGAGCCAAAAACATATTTGGGTATATATGGGAAGACACATAGCTATGCGCACTTATACAAAGTGAACATTGTGGTTAAAATGTCATGCCACAGTAATGTGCTATATATTATAGATGTATAGTAAATCATAATTAAGTTACTGAAGTAGAAACTATGAATTGAGAGAGACTAGGTGTAATGTACCTTAAAATTTTTTTGACTACTAGTGACTAATCTTCAAAAAAGAAAAGGCTGGAATGACCAGTTTACATTACTGTGAAGTTCATATATTCGAATTTGTGCTAGACCATTCCTTTCAATGCACTTTAAAGGTAACATTTGGAATTATATTTACCACAACTGGAATCTCATTACATTGTATTGCATCAAATAGGATTTAAAAAATCTTGTATTGGGAATTGGAAAAGCGATAAAAGTCAGACTATATATGTGCTTTTTTTCCTTTGAATTCCAGCTTAAAAATGTTAATTTTAGTTCTAGGTGAATCCAGCATTTTAGTGGTCTTCCTTGGAGTAGTGTTTCAGGCCTTTTTTGTTTATGAAACAGAGAAACATTTTCCATTTTAAAGAAAGCCAACTTCTTATGTTCCCAAAGTCTGACTTTTTCCAGGGGTACTGCTTTAGAGGTACGTGATTATTCAGCCTCTTTCCTCTAAAAGTAGGCTTGGTATATGAAGTTAGCCAATGAAGAATATTAAGATTTTTTTTTTCTTTTTTCTTTTTTTTGAGACCAGGCTGGCATTCAGTGGTGCGATCTCGGCTCACTGCAACCTGTGCCTCCTGAGTTCCAGTGATTCTCCTGAGTAGCTGGGATTACAGATGCGCACCACCATGCCTGGCTAATTTTTGTATTTTTAGTAGAGATGGGGTTTCACCGTAGTTGCCAACTGGTCTCGAACTCCTGACCTCAGGTGATATGCCCGCCTCAGCCTCCCAAAGTGCTGGGATTACAGGCATGAACCACCGTGTCCATCTGAAAATTAAGATTGTTATTTTCTTCTCTTATGATCCCATCAATCATTGTCTTTTCTCCTTACTGTGTGTTGGTTAATAGCTCTCTTGCTTACTGTTCTAGTGGCCAGCTGTAAAAAGAGTGCCATCGCGCAGTGGCTCACGCCTGTAATCCCAGCACTTTGGCAGGCTGAGGTGGGCTGATCACAAGGTCAGGAGGTGGAGATCATCTGGCCAACATGGTGAAACCTCATCTCTACTAAAATATAAAAAGTTAGCCGGGCGTGGTGGGGTGCGCATGTAGTCCCAGCTACTTGAATGGCTGAGGCAGGGGAATTGCTTGAACCTGGGAGGTGGAGATTGCAGTGAGCCAAGATCACGCCACTGCACTCCAACCTGGCAGCAGAGCGAGACTCTGTCTCAAAAAAAAAAAAAAAAGAGTGTCATCTTCATGATCTTCTCACTTCTAGTGTGAACCTGACTCTTCCATCATCTCAAGATGGGAAGCCCCATAATTTGTTAATGGGTGAAACATTAATAGTGAAATGACTAGAATGTACTATTAGAAATAGTTTCCGAAATTGAACTTATTTGTCAGTTTTGTTGGAATGTCTTGAACAATGAAGCTTCAGAATTGTGATTTTTATTTCTGTATTTCCTTCTGACTTCTCACTCATATTCCTATTTATATTTTACATGTTGTTTGTTTTCCTGATTTCTGATTTTGATTCCAGTAGGTCATAAGAGCTAATGTAGTACAAGGGTTGAGTTCAAACCAGCAGGTGCTATGAGTCATTTGCTCCTTTGCTGGGGCAGCCAGTGTGCTGCTGTTAAGTGTGGCTGTGTCTCAGCTCTCAGGAAAGATCCATTTAATCCAATTGTGACAGAGGGGAGATGAGAGCATGGTTCTGAGAGAAAAAGTTTCTAAATCTCATAGGCAGAGACTTCTTGGATACATAAAAAGATTCTAGCTGTGTTTAACGTAATATAGGCTTTTCCATTGTATTTTAATAGTTATTAACAAAATATTAATAGTCATCCATTTACTTATAAATATATTTAATTGTAAACAATTAACAATCTTTTTTTTTTCTCAGATACAGTAGTTAATTTTATAATTGAGTCTTGACAGAATAGCGTTTTTTCTTTTTTTTTTTTTTTGAGACAGAGTCTCACTCTGTCCCCCAGCCTGGAGTGCAGTGGCACCATCTCAGCCTACTGCAACCTCTGCCTCCTGGGTTCAGGTGATTCTCCTGCCTCAGCCTCCCAAGTAGCTACAATTACAGGCACCCATCACCAGACCCGGCTAATTTTTTGTATTTTTAATAGAGATGGGGTTTCACCATGTTGGCCAGGCTGGTCTCAAACCCCTGACATCAGGTGATCTGCCCACCTTGGCCTTCCAAAGTGCTGGGATTAAAGGCGTGAGCCACCGTGTCTGGTGAGAGTAGCATTTTCTTGACCATAACTAAATACAGATTTCAATAAGCATAAGCAAATTATGTCAAAAATATGTCCAATTTACTGGCATTTACTGAAAAGGATAAACATAGAGAGACAGTCTTCTTTTGACAGTAGAAGATATTTCCATGCCAGGTAAAGCAAGAGGCATCTTAACAGTGAGAAGAGTGTCCATGTTCCCTGTGGTTAGTGGCCACTAGCGGTGACATTTCCTGTGTTATGCTGCCAAGCTGATGATGGCTTGTAGGTTATGTATATCTAAAACTTATGTCTGATTAGTCTTCTATCCTTTTCTGTGTATATCATGCACTGCAAAACGACATTGCAGTCAACCATAACCTGCATATATGGATGGTCCCATAAGATTATAATGTCGAATACTGTACCTTTTCTATGTTTAGATATGCAAATATTTACCATTGTTTTACAGTTGCCTATAGTATTTGTTACAGGAACAGTTTGTACAGGTGTGTAGCCTCGGAGCAATAGGACATACCGTATATCCTAGATATGTAATAGGCTGTACCATCTTGGTTTGTGTAAGTACACTGTGATGCCTGCATAATGATGAAATTGCCAAAGAATGCATTTCTCAGAGTATATCCCCGTTGTGAAGGAGCACAGGACTGCACTCTGTTCATCTTTGTCATCACAGGATTTTTTCAGACTTGCAATTCTATTTTATTTATACTCTGTTGTGTTGCCATTTCCCCCTAGAGCTTCTCCACATTTTTATATATCATCCAGCTATTTTTTTAGACTTAAGTAAATAATGCTCGGAAACGAATATGATTCTTATAGCCTTGGTTTTCATGTGTTCTTTGGATGCTTGCATATTTATTGGAGAGAGTGATTGTGTGAAAATCCTGTCTAGTAGTATTTAATTAGGACAAAGTGGAAGATAAGTTAAACATGTCTTGCCCCCAAACTTTCACACATGTAAGTGTGCCTAATAACGAAGAGCTATTAATTTTAAGAGTATGTGGCCTATGGGCAGGGGCTGGACTATAGATAAATTGCAGGGATTGATTATACCCCTTAGGGGAGACAGAAAACACCAGGGAACCCAAGTTAGGAAACGTCTTTCTCCTGAAGATGTAATTAGAATGGCAACTTGCTCTTTGGGCAGCTCCTGAGGTGATTTCTAGGGGGATGCAATGCTATAAATGCTGCTAGGGGTTTTATTCAAGGTAGAAAGTCAGGGAAAGGGGGTAAACAAGTACTCTATATTTGGTTTTGGTATCGAATGGACACATGAGAGTGTGTGAGAGAGAGCAGTGAGAGAGTATGAGAGAGAAGGTGAGGGAGAGAGAGAGAGGAAGAGACTTGACCATCATGTTGTATTTATGGCATTGCCCTGTCATTAGCTGTCTAGAGAAAAGTGAGGGTTTTTGGGCCAGATGTGGTGTCTCACACCTGTAATCCCAGAACCTTGGGAGGCTGAGGCAGGTGGATTATCTGAGGTCAGCAGTTCGAGACCAGCCTGGCCAATATGGTGAAACCCCATCTCCAGTAAAAGATACAAAAAAAAATAAAAAAATAAATGCGGGCATGGTGGCGGGTGCTACTCGGGAGGCTGAGGCAGGAGAATAACTTGAACCTGGGAGGCAGAGGCTGCAGTGAGCCCATATTGCACGACTGCACTCCAGCCTGCGTGACAGAATGAGACTCCATCTCAAAAAAAAAAAAAAAGGGGGGGTTTTGGAGCCCCTTTAATATATGTATCTTTATGGGGGGAGATAGTAATATTCATTAGAATTAATTCCTTTATTCATTTACTGAATACCTACTGTATATGAGACACTGTTCTAATTATTAGAAGCTTTTTTTCTGTACTTGTACAATTAAGGTGCTATGCAAGTCATGTTTCTACTTCTAGAAGGTTGTGCAAGTTATGCAGATTAGTGTATTATGAACTTAGAGGCAAATGAAAGAAACTTCAACAAATACAGATTAATTTTTCTTTATCACCTAGAGGGGTGGATGAGTGGCTATGAGGAAGTCATGGAAGATTTTTATGGGTATGATGGAATTTGAGACCAACTAATTAGACTTGAAAATAACCTTAGTTCTGCATCGTATATTTCTATATGAAATTCTCTTGGTGCCTGACGGCAGCTGATTCTGAGAAGCTGAGGAGGATACTGTTCTGTGGTATAATTAAACTCTGCCCCTCTTTCCAGAAATCCAGCCATTTGTGTTTTGTAGGTTATGCTGTAGCTCATCATTTTCATGTCGCTCCCTTAATAGTTTATATATATGTGTGTGTATTTATATGTATTATAACACATATATGTTATTTATATACATAAATAAAATATACATGCATCTCCCTGTTAACCCACTCTTAATATAGGAGGTATTTTCTATATAGTTTATATTCTTACTCTATATTATGGAATAACTATATATAACTATATAGTTGATCTTTTGGCTTCATTTTTCAGATATCTGAAGATGCTTTTTTTTTTTAAAGATTTTTGGGTGGGTAATGTTTTGGAGAACTTTAGCAGTAATGTGCTATTCCTACTTAGTGACAGACTGAATGCAGGCTTGATTCATAGACTTCATTTTGCCAACTAGTTTCTTAAATGCAGAGGAGTTTGGTGGGGAGGAGAAAGTGCTAGAATTTTTGGCTCACTGGCCATAGCTTTGGAGCAGAACACAAAACAGCAAGGGTAGACTAACTTCATTTTGTTAACTAGTTCCTTAAATTGGTGCGCACCTGTAGTCCCAGCTACTCAGGAGGCTGGGGCAGGAAAATCGCTTGAACCCAGGAGGCAGAGGTTGCAGTGAGCTAACATCGCGCCACTGCACTCTAGCCTGGGTGAAAGAACAAGCTCTGTCTCAAAATTCAGGAGTTTAGGGAGGAGAAAATACCAACAGGTCACAGCTTTGGTACAGAACATGAAACAGCACAGCTGGTAGTTATTCAAAAGGGTAGGTCTGCTCTCCTTTCTTAAAAACATCTGGTTCTGCCAGCTCTCTTTGAGCTACCATGCAGACTTCTTACTGCCAGACCTGTTTCTGAGTTGGAGATCATTAAAGGAATGGTTAGATAAACCTCTGGGGTCAGCAGATAATCCCTGTATCACCAGTTGAGATTTAATTTTTTTGTTTTTTAAACCTTTGGGTGTTTAGTATAAGATAGAGGTTTGTTTTTGTTTTTGCTTTTTTGGTTTTGGTTTTTCCCCTTAATATGGTCTACTCCTCAGCTTTTCTTTTGGATTTGTATAATAAGGCCCACAGATAAGTGTTTCCTTTTAATATTATAAAATTGTTTTGGGGTTAGTCTACATGCATTAAAAAAACCTATTTATAAACTCTCAAGGCTTATGGACAACTTAGATCAAAACAATTCAGTTTTCTTAAAGCAAGCATGTTTATTTCTAAAGATTCAGATTTTACATTTACCTAAAGTTAGTTTTTCTTCCAGTGGAATACTATTCAGAATTTATTTTTTTTTTGAGATGGAGTTTCACTCTTGTTGCCCAAGCTGGAGTGCAATGGCGTGATCTCGGCTCACTGCAACCTCTGCCTCCCAGGTTCAAGCGATTCTCCTGGCTCAGCCTCCTGAGTAGCTGGCATTACAGGCGCACACTACCACACCTGGCTATTTTTCTCTATTTTTAGTAGAAACAGGGTTTCACCATGTTAACCAGAGTGGTCTCAAACTCCTGACCTCAGGTGATCCACCCATCTCGGCCTCCCAAAGTGCTGGGATTACAGGCATGAGCCACCGTGTCCGGCCACTATTTGGTATTTTATGCTTAAATAGCTACTATAGCATGCTACTTTCATCATAGGGATATGGCAAACACATAGAATTTTCTCATAGTACAATGTTTTCACCGAGAGTCTTTTTTCTTGTTTATTTTTTCCTTTGCCATATATTATAATATGGTATATTATCATATATCATTACCATAAAATGATATATTACCATTATGTGGTAGTATACTACATATCGTTGCATGGCCAGGCTTTCTCACCAGAGTCTCAGTGTCTTCCTGTGAAAGCATAGTCAGATGTCACACTTGGCTAACTGTTAAAAAAAATTTGTTTTTATTGTGGTAAAGTATACATAACATAAAATTTACCATTTTAAATAATTTTTAAGTGTGTAGTTCATTGACAGTAAGTACTTTCATGTAGTTGGTGAACCATTACCACTATTCACCTCCAGAATGTCTTCATTATTTTGTACTGAGTGGCTATTTTTAATGTTTCTAGGTGGAAGAGCATCCCAGCTGCTCCTGCCTGTGTTTTGTTTCCGTGCATCCAGTTTTTCTTGCAGTTTGGTGATAGTGGACATACTTGTCCTCTTCTCATTTATTCACTCAAGAAATATTTGTTGAGCATCTTTTGTGTGTACAGTATAACGTGAAACCTAGTGGAAAACTATGGTTATAGTATTCGAATATAAGATACCAGCCACACTGGCGTTGCAGTAATTTTTAAGAAACCAAAAAGAAAAGGCCTCCATGAAATATTCGAATTATAGTCAGGCTTAAAATGAAAAAAATTTGAGCAGAACCTCCAAGTCACATCACATATCTGGAGAATCAGAAGTTTTTTGTGGTTGTAAAAAAAAAAACAAAAATTTTTTGTACAGGCGTTTTAACTTTAAGTAGAGGCGTAAATGTCATCTGTGTGTATGTAAATACTACCTCCCTTTTCAGTTGGATAAATCTGACTTAAATGCTCTCATTAAGTTAAGTGTTTGAATTGTATCTATTAGAACAGTTTCCTAAGCAGCAAGCCCGAGACACTTAATTTCAGGCCTTCTTCTGGTTCTAGGGTATGTAATAAGACTTCAGTGTTTGAAATGTCTGAAATTGTCTCCAAATAGATATTACGGTAGCCCTTATGTGTTTGGGAATTCTGTGCTAATTGCATAATTGTAATGTTTAGCAGCCATCTGAAATGTAAACTTAATACCAAATTTGTTATAATTGCTTCCATGGAAGGTAACCCAGGGTTCAGAAAAAAAAAACAACTTATTTGGACTTTAATCCCTGCCAACTCTGAGATATCAAGACATGTAGTTATTATGTAGTGAGTTGAGGAGGTGACTAATTTATGATCTCTATCTAGAAGTTTGGTAAACACTTAGTAGTAGGTTGCTAGGCATGAATTTAGTCTGTTTGAAATTTGGAAATATAAATGTAATCTGAACCTAACAGTGAAACTGTTTAGGCCTTTCAGCCTAACCCTGGAAATGTGACCAAAACCAGCTAAAAATATAAACTAAAAATATAAGGAAAAGTTTAGGGACTAGATGCAGGGCAGAGGTGCTGATTTTTAACTCTGGTTGCTTCCACTTGCTGCTTTTAGTCCATGTTCAGTGTCCATGTTTTGCTTCCTCATTCCTTGTTGCATTCCTTCTCTATTGCCATGGGTTTCCCAAGCTGGCATAATGGTCTTCCAAAATCCACTGTTGCGTTGTTTTCAGGTATTTCAGGGATCACACATTGTCTATACAAATGTTATAGATACTTAATACATTCTTAGAGGATACATTCTGAACCAGAAAAGTAAGGAGTAGTGCATTTTAAAAACTTTCTGAGTTTTTGTTGGTTTTCTTTTCTTTTTGTTCTTTTAAAAAATCTGTTAAGGAATGTATAGTGCTTGTTATGATGAGGTAATAAGGACCGTTCTTGTTACAGATAATTTCGTGACTTTTGCACTTTGCTGCAATCGTTGTTATGCCTGCTATTGGTAATACGAAAATTATTTTGGAAACACATCAAAACATAGAAATAGGTCAGGCATGGTGGCTCCTGCCTGTAATCCCAATACTGGGAAGCTGAGGCAGGAGGATCGCTTGAGCCCTTGAGCCCAGTCAAGGGAACACAGGGAGACCTTGTCTGTACCAAAAAAAAAAGAAGGGAAAAAAAATAAAAGAGCTAGATGTGGTGACGCGCGCCTGTGGTCCCAGCTATTCTGGAGGCAGAGTGGGAGGATCACTTGAGCCTGGGAGGTCGCAGCTGCAGTGAGCCATGATCATGCCACTGGCTTGACGGAACAAGACCCTGTCTCAGAAAAAAACAAAACCAAACCAAACCATGGAAATATAATATGGCCATATATTTAATTTAAAATATTTTAGTAGCCATATTTTAAAAAGTGAGAAGAACAAGTAAAATTAATTTGAATAATGTATTTAACATAAAAATATTTCACTATGTATTCAATATAAAAATTATTAATGAGTTATTCTTTTTTTCGTACTTAATCTTCAAGAATCTTACCACAACCATCTTTTTTTTTTTTTTTTTTTTTGAGACGGAGTCTCGCTTTGTCACCAGGCTGGAGTGCAATGGCACGATCTCAGTTCACTGCAACCTCTGCCTCCTGGGTTCAAGTGATTCTCCTGCCTCAGCCACCTGAGTAGCTGGGATTACAGGTGCCCGCCACCACGCCCAGCTAATTTTTGTATCTTTAGTAGAGATACAGTTTCACCAGGTTGGCCAGTCTGGTCTTGAACTCCTGATCTCAGGTGATCCACCCGTCTTGGCCTCCCAAAACCCTGCTGGGATTATAGGCGTGAGCCACCGTGCCAGCAAACTGTCTTAATTATCATTAGATTAGACACATTTTAAGTGCTCAATAGAGCATGTAACTGTCATATTGAACAGCGTAGATCTGCATTTTATTATCTTTTCCCCATCAGATCCATTAACAAGGAGTGATAAGTAATAACTTTTTTCCTGTCTAGTGAACTATCCAAAGTGAATGTCAAGGAGATATAATGGCTGAGCGAGGTGGCTCATGCCTGTAATCCTGGTTCTTTTGAGAAGCCTAGCGGGGAGAATCACTTGAACCCAGGAGTTTGAGACCAGCCTAGGCAACATAGCAAGACCCTGTCTCTACAACTAATGAATTTTTTTTTTTTTTTTTTGAGACGGAGTCTCGCTCTGTCGCCCAGGCTGGAGTGCAGTGGCTGGATCTCAGCTCACTGCAAGCTCCGCCCCCCGGGTTTACGCCATTCTCCGGCCTCAGCCTCCGGAGTAGCTGGGACTACAGGCGCCCGCCACCTCGCCCGGCTCGTTTTTTTTGTATTTTTTAGTAGAGACGGGGTTTCACCGTGTTAGCCAGGATGGTCTCGATCTCCTGACCTCATGATCCGCCCGCCTCGGCCTCCCAAAGTGCTGGGATTACAGGCTTGAGCCACCGCGCCCGGCAAATAATGAATTTTTAAAAAGGAGATATAAGGAGTCTGGTTAATTCATTCTCTGAAGAAATACTTCGTTGTTTAAAAAAAAAAAAAAAAAAAGATAAACCAGGAAGGACATCCTGGTCCATGTTTGTTACAGTCTCGAGAAAATAATTATAATTTGAAACCTGTTCTTTCCTTGACAATGGTATTACTTTAAGGAAACAGAAGTAAACTTTCCATCTGAGGATTAAGATGTTAGGGTCATTTAGCTTCTCTAGAATTTGCCACGCAGCATCCTAAATTGGGATGAAAAGCACTTACTCTTCCACACTATCAAATAGCTGTAAAACTTGAGAATGTTGGGTTATGATGGCTCATGCCTATAATCCGAACGCTTTGGGAGGCCAAGGTGGAAGGATTGTTTGAGCCCAGGAGTTCAAGACCAGCCTGGGCAACAGCAACATGGTGAAATCTCATCTCTCCCAATAATTGAAAAAAAAGGCCGGGCGTGGTGGCTCAAGCCTGTAATCCCAGCGCTTTGGGAGGCCGAGACGGACGGATCACGAGGTCAGGAGATCGAGACCATCCTGGCTAACACAGTGAAACCCCGTCTCTACTAAAAAATACAAAAAACTAGCCGGGCGAGGTGGCGGGCGCCTGTAGTCCCAGCTACTCGGGAGGCTGAGGCAGGAGAATGGCGTAAACCCGGGGGGCGGAGCTTGCAGTGAGCTGAGGTCTGGCCACTGCACTCCAGCCTGGGCGAGAGAGCAAGACTCCGTCTCGAAAAAAAAAAAAAAAAGAAAAAAAAAATTTTTTTTTTCTGGTCATGTCTGGTCACAGCACATGTCTGTGGTCTCAGCTACTTGGGAGATAGAGGTGGAAGGATTGCTTGAGCCCAGGAGGTCAAGGCTACAGTGAGCCATAATCATGCCACAGGACTTCATCCTGGATGACTGAGTGAAACCTTGCCTCTAAAAACAAAAACCAACTTGAGAATGGTGACATGGGTAGAGATTTTAAATGAGTGATTTATTTTTCTTCAACCTGACTGATAGGAGCTTTTCTTCTAAGGTATAAGGTATTTACTAGAGTGTGAAGCTATTTATATGCAATTATATAATGCAAAGAATAGAATTTTATTAGCTTATAATTACAAAATAAATACAACACATTAGGTTGATCAAATTAAATTTTTCTGCCTTTTTTGGCCTAGTATAGGGATTTCTGTTTATAAGGACTGCTTTCTATGTCTTGGTGATAGATAAGGATTAAAGATTAGGTTCTTAAAGGGGGTTAGGATGGCCATGTAAGTCACCTCTAAATTACAGTGCCTTTTGAGTGAAAAAGAGTGCTGACAATAAGTACGTTACAGGAGTAGGTGTTAAGCTGGACTATCCCAGGCAGATTGGGACATATGGTCACCCGAGTTAAAGGGTGCTGTTGCAGCTTTGCTACCTCCTTCTTTTTTTTTTTTTTTTAATGGGACGGAGTCTTACTCTGTTGCCGAGGCTGGAGTGCAGTGGTGTGATCTCGGCTCACTGCAACCTCCGCCTCCCAGGTGTCTTAATTTAATTTAGGAGAAGTAAATAATTAAACATGAGGCCAAAGTACGTAAGAAAGGGGCAGTCTTTTATTGCAAATATGCACACTCTCTTGGGCGAAGTTCTCCGGTCCTCAGGTATGGGGCCAGGGAAGTTGCGCTGGCGCTCTTGGGTGAGGTTCTCTGGTCCACAAGTAAGAGGGGCCGAAGAAGTCACACCGGCTCCTGCTGGTGGTGGACTTTTGTGCATTGGTACTGGAAGGGGGAGGGCAGTGGGTGGGATAAGGGCGTGATAGGGGCGTCTCCGTAGGTGTGGCTGGGTAAGTTTCCATCTCTTTGGATTGACGTCACCTGGCGCATGCTCAGTTGATCTGCATCTTCCCGGGTGCGGGCTGCATTTTCCCGCGCGCGGGAAAGTTGGTGATGAAGAACCCGGAAACAACAGGTACTGCTCCATCTTGTTCACCTTCCTTCATTTTGTCCCTTCTCCCTCACCCAAACACCAGGTTCAAGTGATTCTCCTGCCTCCGCCTCACAAGTAGCTGGGACTACAGGTGTGTGCTACCATACCCAGCTAATTTTTGTACGGTGTGTTTTTTTTTTTCTCAGTAGAAATGGGGTTTCACCATGTTGACTGGGCTGGTCTTGAACTTCTGACCTCAGGTGATCTACCTGCCTTGACTTGGCCTCCCAATGTGCTGGGATTACAGGTGTGAGCCACCATGCCCAGCCTTTGCTACCTTCTTTTTGGAGAATCCTGGTAGGCTGTAGAAAGTGAAGTCACAGAATTCATCAGTGTAAAGTTCCTGATCTGTGAGTGAGGTCTCCTTCATCTCAGAGCTTAGAACACTTTTTATTCAGGGAACACTGAACTGGAGACTGAGTAAGAGGAAAAAGGCAAATACTTTTAATTTAATAGACGAACAATTTCTCCCATCCCTGCCAGAAGGTTTTACATGCGTGAAAACCAATGTGACAGAAGGATGTTTCCTTTTAATTGTGTAATATTATTATTTTTAAATTCTAGATTAAGATAATAGGTACAAAATTGAGCTCTAAGAAAACTTTGTTGCAAGGCATTGATTACAAATTTGATTTTTAAGAGCATTATTCAGTATCCTTATTTAGGCTTTTTGTTAACCATCTTTGAGGGAGATATCCAGGCATTTATGTGGATGGGTGTCTAACTGCATGATCCAGTAGGCTTTTACATTTTCAAGAAGTGAGTATGTGATACATCTGATGTCATGGTCTTAGATATGCATCGTTTGGAGGAGATACTGATGTTTTTCAGAGTTTTAAAGTCTATATTTAATAAAACTGACCTTTTTTTGATGTACATGTCTATGAATTTACATAGATTTATGTAACTACCTTCACAATCAGAATGCAGAACAGTTTCATTGTCCCTAAATTTCTGTTGTGCTGCCCATTTGAATTCAGTTCTTCCTCTCATCCCTAACCCCTGACAACCTTTCATTTGGTCTGTTTCTATACTTTTGCCTTTTGCAGATTGTCATATAAATGAAATCAAATAGTTTACAACATTTATGTTAGCTTATTTCGCTTAGATTAGCTTATTTCACTCAGCACAATGCCTTTGAGGTTCATCCATGTTATTGCATGTATCAATAGTTTGATATTTTAATTCATTTTTATTTTTTATTTTATTTTTTTGGAGATAGAATCTTGCTCTGTTGCCCAGGTTGGAATGCAGTGGCGTGATCTCGGCTCACTGCAACCTCCACTTCCTGGGTTAAAGTGATTCTCCTGCCTCAGCCTCCGGAGTAGCTGGGACTACAGGCACCCGCCACCACGCCCAGCTAATTTTTTGTGTTTTTAGTAGAGACGGGGTTTCACCATGTTAGCCAGGATGGGCTCGATCTCCTGACCTTGTGATCCGCCTCCCTTGGCCTTCCAAAGTGGTGGGATTACAGGCTTGAGCCACCATGCCCGGCCGCATACATTTATATCTTTAACTCATTTGTCTATTTGAAGTCAACCCTTAGGAGATAATACTTTTCATGCATTATCTCAGAGCAGATCAGTCTGCTGAGGACATAAGTGACAGGTCCAGATTTTTTTTTTTTTTTTTTAATACTGGGACAGGGTTTTACCATGTTGGCCAGGCTGGTCTTGAACTCCTGGCCTCAAGTGATCTGCCTGCCTCAGTCTCCCAATGTGCTGGGATTACAGGCATGAACCACCATGCCCACCCTCCAAATGTTTTTTTGAATGGGCAAAATAATCCACAGTAAATATAGACTGTGCTTTGTGTCTAAATGCTAAGAACATATAGGCATTAATGAAGTTGAAAACATTCTTTTAGTACTGTATTGATAAATGTGTGGGTAGCTTTTTGGTGGTAGTAATAAACGTGAATAACAACAAAGCAATAACAAAACTGAGGGCACATTTGGAAGACAAAGAGACATGAAGGACAATATAGGATCTGGTGTTAGTTTTGTTTTGGGTTTTGCCTGCTGCATGGGTCACAGGAAACATTCAGTTACCGAACTGGAGGCCTATTAAAATCCTCTCATTTGTAGGCCTGTGGCGTGTGTTTCTTATAGCAGAGTAATGTCTGCTGTGTGATTGTAAGTTTGGAATTTATGGTAATAGAAGCTTTAAATATTCTAAACATTGCAGTAAAGGTGGAAGGAGCCCTTTGTAAAGAAGCAAGGTCAAATATTCATTTTGAAGTTGAAATGAATCAACAGGCAGTCTCTGAAGAATGCCATTTCCAAATTCAGAGAAGATGCAGTTATGCCATCATAACATCATAACAGTCTGCTGATTTCTGCACAACATGTGGATATAAAACAACATCTTTTCTATTGAGAGGCCCTAATTTTAAGCAAGAAAGTTCAGTGGTTGTGGTGACTTTTTAAAGTTGCTTCAAACATTATAGAGTGAAGAATTTTTCTTTCATGGAGGATACCAGTTACCCTTAGACCTCTTAGGTTTGTATTGTTTGCATATATCTCTAATGAAATAATTTTTTTCTTGCAGTTTAAAGTGATCTATGAGCATGATTATCTTCCCTAAAATAAGTAACACCCAAAATAAGAATATATGATGTAAAAATTTTAAAGAGTTAATACCAGCTGCAAAAATATTACCTGATGCTCCATCATATTAATACATTAAGTTCTAGTTACCAAGAACCCTTTATATTTACTCATTGTTACATTGTACGATATAGTTTATAAACTGCTTGTTCATTTATCAAATTTCATTCAACATTCCCAGAAATGTCTAGTGCAGTAGGTGGTATTCATTTTTAGCATATTAGGAATCTGAGGCTGAGAGAAATTATGATATTAATGGTTACAGTTTATTGAGAACCTATTAAGTACCTGTCACCTTAACTTGCATCATTTCGTGTAATACTCAAAACCACATAATGGGCCGGGCATAATGGCTTATGCCTATAGTCCCAGAACTTCGAGAGACTGAGGCTGGTAGATCGCTTGAGCTCAGGAGTTTGAAACCAGCCTAGGTGACATGGCAAAATCCTGTCTCTGCAAAAAATACAAAAAATTAGCTGGATGTCATGGTGGCATACGCTTCTGGACCCAACTACTTGGGAGGATGACGTGGGAGGATCACTGGAGCCTGGGAGATTGAGACTGCAGTGATCTGTGATCATGCCACTGCACAGTAACCTGGGTGACAGAGCAAGAAGACTCTGTCCAAAAAACAAAACAACACACACACACACACACACACACACACACACTATGAAGCAAGTACTGTTTTCAACCATATTTCCCAGATAAGGAAACTGAGGTTTAGAGTGAGTGATTAAGTAACTTACCCTAGATTATATTGCCAGTAGCAATTATTATATAGTAAGTAGCAGAGAAAGCAGAGCCACTACTAGCTATGAGAGACTTCTGTTTGAATTAGGAAAGTTACCCCCTGTGGTGAACCAATGAGGAAGCCAAACTTCTTCTGGCCTGGCACACCACCCCAAGCAGTAACTTGGTGACCTGGGCTTAGATACCACTTATTTCAGCATCTGTGAGCTGAACATGGGCAGAATTTCAGCCTTATTTTGCTTCCTTGATGCCTTTGTACTGTGCACAAACTGAGCCACCCTTACCTAAAGATCTTAAAGCCCAGATTTCAGTCCAGGTCTGTTTGAGTCCAGAGCTTATATTCTGTTTAATAGCATGCTGCCAATTAATGGCAAAGTTAAGACTTCAGCCAGATTTTCTAACCATCAGTGTTTTCCTCTTTCTATTATGTATCATGCAGGTTGGTTGAATTACAGATGACTCTGGAGGCTGGGCATGCTGGCTCACACCTGTAATCTCAGCACTTTGGGAGGCTAAGGCAGGGGGATTACTTGAATTCAGGAGATGAACCTGGGCAACACAGACCCTGTCTTTACAACTAATTAAAAAATTAGCCAGGCATGTTGGCACACACCTGTGGTCCCAGCACTTTGGGAGGCTGAGACAGCGTTTCACCATGTTAGTCAGGATGGTCTTGAAGTCCTGACATCAAGTGATCCACCCACCTTGGCCTCCCAGACTGCTGGGATTACAGTCATGAGCAGCCCAGGAGGTTGAGGTGACAGTGAGCCGTGAGCACACCACTGCACTCCATCCAGCCTGGGCTTAGCTAGACACTGACTCAAAAACAACAACAACAAAAAGTCCAACAAATGACACTGAAGTCCTGTACTGCTCTGGGCCCAGTTTGCAGACCTTTTTTGCGGATGATGTTAAAGATTTCTTAGGACTTAAAGGGTAGTAACCTCACATATTTCATAACCAGCTGTGTTTTTATGCGGCTCAAGATTTGTATTGAATTCCTGGTGTCACCACCTACTTAGCTGTGTGACCTTGATCAAGTTAGGAAGGGAATATAATAAGTATAGTGGTTAAAAGCATGGACGGTGGACTCAGATTACCTGGGGTCAAAATCTAGCTATTTCTTACTAGATATGTGAAATTGGGCTGCCTTTTTTTTTTTTTTTTTTTTTTAAAGACAGAGTTTTGCTCTTGTTGCCTTGTCTGGAGTGCAGTGGTGTGATCTCAATCACTGCAACCTCCACCTCCCGGGTTCAAGCAATTCTCCTGCCTCAGCCACCCAAGGAGCTGGGATTACAGGCATGCGCCACCATGCCTAGTTAGTTTTGTATTTTTAGTAGAGACGGGGTTTCACCATGTCGATCAGGATGGTCTTGAAGTCCTGACCTCGGGTGATCCACCCGCCTTGGCCTCCCAAAGTGCTGGGATTACAGGCATGAGCCACCCGGCCTGGCCAGCTTGGGCAATTTACTTTATGTCTTTAAGCCTGGTGGGTAATGTTGATGGTAGAGTGGGGAACAATTAATACCTATCCAATGAGTTGTGAGTACTATATGAGTTAAATACATGAAGCAATTAGAATAGTGCCTTGCACATAAATATAGTAAATACATTAAGTACTATTTAAGTGCTAACCGTTGTTGTTATTGTTATTAATATTAGATCACTATGAGTTTGCACTTGTAGCCTATAATTCAAAGCAATTTGAATGGCCAAAGCATAAATAGATAAATGATCATCTAAATATGGCATCTCTTCATCCTTTGTTGTTGTTCTTTTTTTTTTTTTTTTTTTTTTTTCTACAAGAGTTTTCAAAGATTGTGCAGAGTGCTTACTTTAGGGATATTAGCCCAATTGAAACCATTTTTTTTTTCACTGAGACAGAGTCTCTCTCTGTTACCCAGGCTTAGAATGCAGTGGTGTGATCATAGCTCACTGCAGCCTCAATCTCCCAGGGTCAAGCAGTCCTCCCACCTCCGCCTCCTGGGTGGCTGGGACTACAGGTGTGTACCACCATGCCCAGCTAATTGTTTTCTTTTACATATTTTGTAGAGACAGGGTCTCGCTTTGTTGCCCAAGTGGGTCTCGAACCCCAGGTCTCAAGTGGATCCTCCCACCCAGCCTTCCAAAGTGCTGGGATTACAGGTGTGAACCACCACACTTGGCTAATTTTTTGTGTTTTTATTAGAGACAGGGCTTTACTGTGTTGCCCAGGCTGGTCTTGAACTCGTGAGCTCAAGCAATCTTGTTGCCTCGACCTCCAAAAGTACTGGATTACAGTGTGAGCCTGGCCAAAACCAGTTTTTAAAAGAGGTTTACATGGCCGTATGATATTTTATTTCTTTTTTGGAAACAATACTATTTGTACCGTGTTGTGATATCAATCTATGTTTGGATTGTTAGCATTTAAGGACTACATTTTTTGGTAGATTGCTCTAGGTTATTAAAGCCACTAACAATTACTTATACATAAAAATTTTCTTTTGAGTCATTAGCCAGTTTGGGGAGCCTCTCAGGAGAAACTGCATAATTCACTGGGTGAATGCAAGTTTATTGCTCTTGGAGGCTGTGATAGCATAATCATTGCTTGCTGTATTCATGGTCAGTACACCTTCTGATTTGTTTTTAGCAATAGTTTTGCCATATTCAAAGAAGAGCTCAATCTGAGGAGACTCCTTGTTTTGACCTTACTTTGGCATAGCTAGCATATTACCGTAAGTTAGCATTTGCTATCCATTTTGTTCCCTGACCTTCCTTGTTGACGTTTTATGCCCCCCCACTGCCCCGTGTCCAGCTCCCCTCCTCCCAATCCCTGCCCCCTGCTGCCATCTTCTTTAGCACTGAAAAGTTAGAGTTCTGATCTCAGAGTCCACGAACTCAAGCTTTTGCTCTTTATTTGTAAAAGAACCATGTGAAGCTGGGCTCAGTGGCATACACCTGTAGTCCCAGGTACTTGGGAGGCTGAGGCAGGAGGATTATTTGAACTCAGGAGTATGGGTCCGGCCTGGATAACATAATGAGACCTCCATCTCGAAAAAGAAAAGAACCATATGAAAGTACATTAGTATATGAAAAAACTACTTAACATTTCAAAAAGCAGTAAATGACACGTTGTCAGGTGAGTGGTTTTATCAGTCAGGGTCTCACAAGGAAAACAAACCATTTCAGGCATTTACAACAGAAGGAATTCAATGAGGAAAATTATAACGCAGGTAGTGAAAAAGCTGAGAGCCAAATAGGAGATGGTGAGGTAATGTAGAGATTAGCAACAGGAAGTCACCACCACCACCTCCTTCAGCTGAAGAAACAAGGGAGATGTGACATTATTGTATAAGGAGTACAAACATTGTTTCAGGGAAAAACATGAAAAAGGAAAATATAATTTGGGACAAGTGTAGTATGTCATCTCCTTCTTCCTCCTACTTCCCCACCCCCCACCCAAAGAACATACAGAAAGCTCTGTAAAAATTGCTATTTTTTGAATGGAAGATTTTTACTTTTTCTAAGAGGTGCCAGCCTGTGTGTCAGTGCTAAAATATAAAAGTAGTTTTTTAAAAGACCCTAAAAATTGGAGTAACATCACCTAGTTCTTACAGTTTTTTTTCAATCTCTAAAGAGGGAAAGAATTTATGCCTAGCTAGCTGAAGTGGTCTGAAGAGATAATTTGAAGAGTTATTTGATAATATAAACCAGTGTTTTTCCCCAGCTAAATAATTCTGTACCCCTCCCCCATGAGAATGTTCTTTGAAGCAATTGTCAGGGAAGAAATATAATTTTTCCTTAACCCTCATAAGTTCATATTTGGGAACAGACCTTTGTGACAAATGACAGATTAACAAGCGAAAAACAAGCAGGTGTATATTCATGTGTGCAGTGCACATGATGCAGGAGAAACCTCAGTGAGAAGTAATTGAAAGCAGTGGCTTAGAACACTTGCCTATGTAGCATCTTCAACAAAGAGCAATGAATTTTCCAGAAGTGACAAGACAAAGGAAAGCAGGTTAACACTTCCAAAGGTGGGAAACTATGGGAAGGAAAGGTAAATATATGGCAGTAAACTAGTGGAGTAAGATTTGTGATCCCTCTGGTGCCATATCTGAGTTGATAAATTGTCTCCAGTAAAGGAGAATTTATATCTTTAGGTGGAAAAGTAGGAGAGGAGGATAGAAAGAGCTCTTCCTTTATTCATTTATTTTTCTCAACTCCCTCTTCACAGATTGTTTATTTGGTTAAGAGGGTCTAGCTATGTTGTCCAGGTTGGCCCTAAACACCTGAGCTCAAGTGATCTCTCATCTCAGCCTGCCAAGTAGCTGGAACTACAGGCACATGCCATTGCACCTGCTTCTTCAGTTTAAAATACTTATGTTAAAGAGAAATATTTTGGGGTGACATAGTCTGGCTTCCTTTACAGCCCTCTGTGCTATATCATGTCCACAGATACAGTTTTATACTGGTACACAGAGAGACAGTGTGTAAAATCTCAGATAATTGATGGTGTATGTATGAAACCTCAGAGAAATTGCCAGCCAGAGAAAGGGAAGTAGTTATGAAAGCAGTCTATTTCTCTTTTCTGAAAGTATGAATATGCAACTTTCAGTTACTAGAAATAATTTCCTTCAGCCTGCTTGTGGGTGGATGAGATTAATTGATGAGTATTGGTCAAGAAATAAGCCAATGCTTTTACTGAATGTGCCAGTTTTTTTTTTTTTTTTTTTTTTTTTTGGCTTTCCCTAAAAGCAGAAATCACAGAATCATTAAGCTAATTAAACGCTGGTTTTCATGACTCTGTTTATTTTCTTGGCTTTGAGAAATTTAGTGTTTGAGGCTTTTAAAAAAATCTCCCTTTTCCATAATGTTACTTAAATTTTCTGTTGGAAACACAGTTTTAAGACAGATTTGGCTGTGGCTCAAGCCTGTATCCCAGCACTTTGGAAGAGACATCACGATCAGTCGATACCATCCTGCTAATACGTGAAACCCTGTCTCTACTTAAAATACAAAAACTAGCCAGTTGTATAGCTACTCGAGCTGAGGCAGGAGATGATAAAGGCGGATTGCAGTGAGCTGAGATCTGGCCACTGCCTCCAGCCTCAGAGCAAGACTCCGTCCAAAAAAAGACAGATTTAAGATAGTATGGAATAGACAATGATAATACACTTAGAAAAGTTGAAAATGCAGTATATTTAATGGATGAGCTTCAAGATAAAAAGGCTCTAGTTCTGTTTGTAGCTCTGTACCTATTGAGTTGTATTATTAAGGTTATGTTGCTGAACCTCTTTATGTCTGTTCCTCAAGTCTGCATGTAGGGTAATAGTACTTATGTTCATCTTACAAACTTAGCATGAAGTTTAAATTAAGTCTATGAAATTTGCTTTAAAATTAGAGACTCTCAGTACAAAAATAAATATTCTTTGTTACAGACTGAATGTTTGTTCCCCCCGAATTGATATTACAAAATTACACATTATAGGGTTGAAGCCCTAACCCTCAATGTGACTATTTGGAGATAGTGGCCTGTGAGGAGGTGACAGAGGTTAAATGAAGTCATAAGGGTGGGACCCTAATCCGATAGGGCTGGTGCCTGTTTAAGAAGACATGCCAGAGCTCTTTCTCTCTACTGTGTGAGAACACAGTGTGAAGGTAGCTGTCTGCAAGCCAAGAAGAGAGCCCTCACCAGAAACCAGTCCTTGATTTGGAGCTTCTAGCCTCTAGAACTGTGAGAAAATAAATTTCTGTTGTTGAAGACATCCTCTCTTTGGTATTTTGTTTTGACAGCCCGAGCAGACTGAGACACTCCTGATGCTACATTATTTTTAAATTCTATAAAACTTCAATTTTTTTTTTTTTTGAGACAGAGTCTAGCTTTGTTGCCCAGGCTAGAGTGTAGTGGCGTGATCACAGCTAACTGTAGCCTCGACCTTTTGTATTCAAGTGATCTTCTTACCTCAGCCTCCTGAGTAGCTAGGACCACAAGCATATACCATGATGCTGGGCTAATTTATTTTATTTTATTTTTGGTAGAGACAGTGTCTCACTATATTGCTCAGGCTGGTCTTGAACTCCTGGGCTCGAGTGATCCTCCCATCTCAGCCTCCCAAAGTATGGGCATTACAGGTGTGAGCCACCTCACCCAGCCAAATTTTGAAATCTTTATTCAAGAAGTGGTTCCCTGAAAAACCGGGTTATAATGCTCAAAAGTCACACTTTAAGAGAAAGGAATATTTCGTGAGCACTTAACACCAGGGCTTGTTTTAGATGCATTTAAAAATGTATTTTATAATTTGGTCCTCAAAAGGTCATAAATGTTTTGGTTTTCTTTTTAGAGAGGGTCTCACTCCATCACCCAGGCTAAAGTGCAGTGGCGTGATCTTGGCTCACTGCAGGCTCAAACTCCTGGGCTTAAGCAATCCTCCTTTCTCAGCCTCCTGAAGAGCTAGTACTACAGGTGTGTGCCACCATGTCTGGTTACTTAATTTTTTTTTTTTTTTTTTTTTTTGCAGAGACAGGGTCTCACTGTGTTGCCCAGGCTGGTCTTGAACTCTTGGCTCAAGCAAGCCTCCCACCTCGGCCTGTCAAAGTGCTGCAATTACGGGCATGAGCCACTGTGCCAGGCCCATAGATATTTTCATTCCTATTCAATAAACAAGGCAGCTAAAACTCAAGATCTTACAATTAGTAAATGATAGGGCTGAAATTCAAACATAGTCTCTCAGAAGCTTTTAAATTATGTCCTGATTCCTTCTGTTTCTTCTAGTTGTACTGGACTCAGTCGAATGCCAGGCAGGATACAAAGGTTAATGCCACCTTAGAATGTTGTAGGTCAGAAAAAAATTGTAGACTTCATCTAATCTGTCTTTCTCATTTTATGAATGAGAAAACTAAGGTCCAGAGAGTTAATGAAGTGACTGAAGATTACAGCTAATTACTGAAGTGTGAAGATCAATATTGCTAATGTTTTGCAGTCCATTTTTAAGCCTGTGTAAATGCTAACCATTAGTAACGAGAAGCATCAGAAAATGTTGAACAAAAGGTTTGAGTTGTATATGGAACCAATCTTAAGCCACCAAATGAGCCTACATTTGTATGTAATCTTTCTACTTTGTGTCTCCCAAAGAATGGAAGTAACAGTTGATAAGAAAGATAGGGCTGTCATATAATTTACAGACCTATTTTCATCTTGGAAAATTTATTCTGAGGTACAAAGAAATTGAAGTTATCTTATGGCCAGAATACCTTTTCTCACCTTGTCACATGATGGTACTTTTTGGTATTTTATGATAGGCACTGCTATGCCTTCATGGGGACCTGGCTTTTTGCAAGTTCTTTCTCAACTGTGATGAATGACTTTGCCCAAATTCCACATTTGATTAGTGGAAAGAATGATACATATGTTGATGTAAGAAATTTACTTTTAATTTCTTTTTTAAAAAGTATTTTTAAATTTCAATAGCTTTTGGGCTACAGGTGGTTTAGTTACAACCACCTGTAACATAGATGGTTACATAGTTTTTTGGTTGTATAGATGAAGTATATAATGGTGAATTCTGAGATTTTAGTGTACCCATTACCTGAGTAGTGTACATTGTACCCAATATGTAGTTTTTTTATTCCACACTCCCTCCTCTGAGTCTCCAAAGTCCATTATATCACTCTGTATGCCTTTGTGTACTCAGAGCTTAGCTCTCACTTATAAGTGAGAATGTTTAGGAACATATTTTTAGTTCTAACAATTCCAAGATCTGTTAAAAACTATTTTTATTTATCTGAAGTGCTTTGTCCTTAGGCTCCTTAGGCCCCCTGAATATCTGACAAAATATATTAGTACTGGAAGTTCAGTCCTTAAATCAAGGATTTAGAAATCTTCAGAAAGTATCAAAGTACCATTTCGTAACCCTCTAAAATCAAAACATACAAACCTGCTAAATTAAATCAGGAAGAAAAGAAACCCCGAACAGACCAATAGCAAGCAGTGAGATTGAATCAGTAATTTTAAAACTGCCAACAAAAACAAAAAAAGCCCAGGGCCAGATGGATTCACAGCTGAAATCTACCAGACATTCAGAGAAGAATTGGTACCAATCAATCCTACTGAAACTATTCCAAAAGACTGAGAAAGAGGGAATCCTCCTTAAATCATTCCTAATGACAATACATACTATGATTTTAAAAAATACATGGTATTTGATATAACAGAGGAACAGGGAGTTTTTTTCTTTTAACTACATACATGCAAGTTCCATGGAAAGACTGGGTCACAGTGAATCCTTGTCTTAATAAAAAGAGGCATGTGAGAAGTAGTAAACTGGAAGGACTGGTGAGGAAATGTGAAAGGAACTCATATTGGCAATTAAGATTCTGGATTGAAGAAAAATGTTTTAATTATAGTAATAGAATCTTTGAAATTATGAACATGTGTCAGTTCTAAAATACTATTGAGCATCTCTATGTACAGGAACTATGCTAGGTACTGGGAATGCAGTTTTAAGTAAGAGTTTCTGCCTTCGATATTGTTAAGGTTTAGTCAGGGAGCAGGCATAGATAGTGATAGTATAATGTCATAAAACTGTTCCCAAGTGTATTAGGTGGTTTTTTTTTTTTTTTTTTTTTCTGCAGTAATAAATTAAAATAACAAATTTATTATCTTGCATTTCCGTAGGTCAGAAATCTGACAGAGGTCCCACTGGGCTAAAATCAAGGTGTCTGCAGGGATGTGTTCCTTTCTGGACCTGTGAGAGCAGAATCTGTTTCCTTGCCTTTTCTGGTTTCTAGAGACTACCCACATTTCCTTGGTTCATGATTTTTTTTCTCCATTTTCAAAGCTAGTGTTTTCATTTCCTTTCAGTCTGCCATCTCTCTGGCGCTCTGCAGCTGGAACAGGTTTTCTGATTTTAATTGATAAAATAACTGTGATTAGATTGGGCCCACCTGGATAATCCTGAGTGCAAACTTTTACATTTTTACATCAGAGTCCTTAGCCATGTCTGTAAAGTTCCTTTTGCCATGTAAGTTAATATATTCACAAATTTTGAGGATTAGGGCATGGACACATTTTGGGATCCTTATTTCGCCTACCATGCTAAGGAAATATGAAAGAGTCTGGCACCTAACCCAGTTTAGGAGCCCAGGAAAAGCTTCGAGGAGCAGATCAGCTGGGTCTCAAACTGAGTGAAGCGGGAGTGTGAGTGGCTGCTGGCTGGGTGTCAAATGAGTGAGGGAAAGGCATTTGAGCTAGGGGGAGCTACATGAGTACATATAGAGGTGTGAAAAAGAATGGGTTTTAAAATTTTTATTTTTTAAAGTATCACAAATTAGTAAAAATGTAGTATGAAATGGCAGCTTGGGGATGGGTAGGGATGGAGAGAAAGGTTTGATTGTGGTGGGACTTTGCATACTGTGCTTCACAGCTTCGGTTTATCCTGTAGACAGTGGCATGTCATTGAAGGATTTGAAACTGGGGAGTGACTTGGTTAGATTTCACTTTAGGTAGATCATTTTCAGCTGTCTGGAGGGAGCATAGGCTGGCAGTAAAGAGACTGAAAAGGCTGTTACTATAGTTCAGGTATCTTTATATATAATTCAGCTGATTAAGTTTTTGACTTAGGTGACTGAGTCATGCCATCAGAGATAGGAAAATACAGAAAGAAAGATATGAGAGATGTAAGGTAATATTAATACTCTCCCCTTCACACTCCCCTCCCACACACATACGCTCGCGCTCAAAACGAAAGAATGAACCTTGATTAGAGTCAACCTAAATTCCTATTTTTTTTTCTCTAAAAATAGCCATTTACCGTCAGTAAATAAGCAGAACAGTTTAGGTTGAACTGTTACATTTTTCCTTCTTAAGAGCTGACTTTGTTCCCTTTAGCATCCCCTTCACATTTACATAATGTTGACTGGACACATATTTTGTCTTTCCTTGCCCTGTGGCTTTCAGTTCCACGAAATGATTTAATAAATTAAGGCGTTGTACAAGTTAATTCCAGTTTACTTTCTTCTCCTTCATTTTGCTGTGGTGATTGAGCCAGTTTCTGGCTTGCCAAATAGCCCATTATTCAATTTAATGGACAGTATAATCTTGTCTGAAGAAGGAACTTGGTATTTGAAGATATCAAAAAAATTCCAGGGGCATAGTTACTAGTTGGGAGTGGAATTCGCGTGTAGACCTGGTGTTAAAAAAACCTTGTGATTTCGCAGCATTCTAATGTATTGCATACCTAGGAATTCTAGCTATTTTGAAAGAATGATTCTGTGGTTGGTCCGGTAGCTGAAAGGTAACATAACATTTGAGCACATGTGCTCAAATATGTTCTGCTTACCCGCTGAATTAAGAGTTCTTACATTACACTGCTAAAACTATAAAATGTTTAAATGGTGATTATAATTTTTCATTAGGAAGACTATGCAGTAGGGAAGAATTATAATTTGAATTTAAAATATTACATTCCCCTAAACAGATTTGGGGTTATAATTTTAATATTTCTAATTGAGATATGGGCTACAGTCTACTCAGAGTAAGAAATGTAATTGCCGTGAAGTTCTAAGTAGATGTATATGACTTTTGGCTATATTAAGAGAATAGGGTTTATCAGGAAATGGTCTGAATTTCTATAGCACAAGTTAACTGTAAATACTTTGAGAAAGCCACTAAATAGGTTCATTAAAGACCACATATTTATAGAATTGGAAAACATATGACTTATATTGATGTGATGTTTGCCCTTATAAAGAATTAAATATTAGAGGGCCAGGAGTAATGGCTCATGCCTGTAATCCCAGCACTTTGGGAAGCTGAGGTGGGCAGATTGCTTGAGCCAGGAGTTCAAGAAGCAAACCCCATCTTTTTTTAAAAAAAAAAAAAAAAAAAAAAAGGGCAAATAGAACAAGAGTTGTAATGAAAAGATGTTTGTGTTTTGGCCCTAACCTCAGTTTATAAATTCAGTTGTTGATAGCATAGTGCAGTTAATTCACAACTATTTGATTGTTTAGAAATGTATTAATTAAAATAGTTTTGCCACAAAATGTTGCAAAATCTATAAATGATTTCATAAGTACTATAAAAGAGGAAATGATAGAAGAGGGTAATGAGTAGAAGGGAAAGGTTTTATTAGCCTTTTGTTCTTCTTTATGCTAGCTCCTCCTGCAAAGTTGTTATTTCCTAGGTCATGTTTTATATTTCAAAGATTATTGTTTTAATAATCTGTAGGGCTTTCTATTATAGATATTATTAAGGCAAATACCTCCAGCAAGAATAAAGAATCAGTCTGGGCATGGTGACTCACACTTGTGTTCCCAGCATTTTGGAAGGCCAAGGCAGGAAGATTGCTTGTGCCTAGGAGTTCAAGACTAGCCTGGGTAACATAGCAAGATTCCATCTATACAAAAATAAGAAATATAACCAGGCATGGTGGCACATATCTATGGTGCCAGCTACGCCAGAGGCTGAGGCAGGAGGATTGCTTAAGCCCAAGATGTTGAGGCTGCAGTGAGTTGTGATCTACACTCTAGCCTGGGTGACAAAGCCAGACCCTGTCTCAAAAAAAAAAAAAAAGAAATCCCTTTTCTCACCAATGAGTTACAGTAGCTCTAAAACTTGACAGAATAAAAACAATTCAGATGACTATTTTCTCCTGCCTGTCTGCCTGCCTGCCTGCCTTCCTTCCTTCCTTCCTTCTCTCTCTCTTTCTTTCTTTCTTTTCTTTCTTTTCTTTCTTCCCTTCCTCCCTCCCTCCCTCCCTCCTTTCTTTCCTTCTTTCTGTCAGAATCTTGCTCTGTTGCCCAGGCTGGAAGACATGGAGTGCAGTGGCGAGATCACAACTCACTGCAGCCTTGACCTCCCAGGCTCCATTGATCTTCTTGCCTCAGCCTCTTGAGTAGCTGGGACTACAGGCGTGTGCCACCACACCCAGCTAATTTTTAAATGTTTTGTAGAGATGTGGGGGTCTCACTATGTTGTGGGCTAGTCTTGAACACCTGGCCTCAAGCAGTCCTCTCACCATGGCCTTCCACAGTGCTGGGACTGTAGGTGTGAATCACTGTTTTTCATTTCTTGACATTTATATCAATTGGAATAAAGTTAAGAGAAAGTTGCAAATTTCGAGTACCTTTTGTGTAGCTCTTTTTT
The DNA here is from genome assembly GCF_009764315.1 of Trachypithecus francoisi. NCBI lineage: Eukaryota > Metazoa > Chordata > Mammalia > Primates > Cercopithecidae > Trachypithecus > Trachypithecus francoisi. The sequence goes on from NW_022681474.1 coordinate 37,035,720, forward strand.
CTTGTCTTTCTTTTTATAGTATAAGTATGAGAAGACTAGATTTTCTTGAATCTCAGATTAAACCCAACCTATCTTAATTAGCATTAGTAATTTATGGCAAAAGTCAAGGTTTGCCACAGTCTCTGAAGTTCAGATATCAGCTTTTCTTTTAATGGTCTTTATATATTGCTAAGTACAAAATATTCAAGAAAAAGACAACCTATATTTATTCATTACACATAGATCATTGAAGTCATGAATTAGAAATCTGTACCTTAGAGCTGCTTGGACTACTAGAACCCTTGAATATTTTTCAATTTTACCTTTCACTAAAAAAAATTCCTTTCTCATCTCTACTTTAGGAGATTGCAGAATCTTGTGGCAAGGGTATTAAAACTGACCATTCAAGGTCATAGCCCATTTCTTGGTACTTGCATTTCTCTCTATGTAAAATTAGTACTTCATAGACTTCTGATGCTGTATTTCTGATACTTATTGATCAATTATGATTGAAAGCCAGGTTGTTTAATGCTGTCAGTCTTCAAATGAACTTTTATTTATTAAACTATTTATTCCTTCTGATTTAAATAAATTTCATTTCCCTAAGATGAGTAGGTATGAAAAGTAATAGAAGAGATTGTTCTTGTGGGGAGAATGCTTCTACAGGATCTAGCTTTGATTTTGTATCTTTCAATCTTTTTAAAGTCAACTTTAATGAATTTAAACCTATTTTAAGTGTACAAGTTAATAAGTTTGACAATTGTATGTGACTTCTACCACAATAAAATATAGAACATTTTTATCATTGCATAAGTTCCCTTGTGCTCTTTGCAAAGTTACCTGTCTTCTGTCGTTACAAATTAATTTTAGAGTTTGTATATAAGAAATATTATTTATTTGTCTTTTCATTATTTTGTGAAAAGGATTATTTTATGTCTTTCTTTTTTATTTTAATGGATTACTTTGGTTTAAGACTTCAGGAGTTTCCAAATTAAAATAATTTCCCTTCTGCTGTCTGTCATGATCTTCTCATTTCTGAAGTTGCCTAGGAAAGGTCTTAACTGCAATTCATAGTTAAGAAAACAGATATTATAGAGGCTCAGAGATTACATAGGACTATGTGAGTTCTTGCTTGTTGAAAAAGGACTCAGTTGGAAGTCTTATGAGGAGAATGAAAATATTTTGATTTGACTATATTTATGGTTTTTACTATCAAATTGGTTAATTTAAGCTCTTTTGTATTTAATTTAATTTAGCTTTGTTTTAATTTTTTTGTAGAGAGGAGGTCTCACTATGTTGCTTGGGTTGGTCTTGAACCCCTGGGCTCAAGTGATCCCTTGGTCTCAGCCTCCCAAAGTGCTGGGATTATAGGCACACGTCTTTGCACCCAACCCGTTTCAGCTCTCTTGTCTCTGGGATATTAGGTCCTGATGAATTTATAAAGGATAGAAATTAAGGATTTAAGATTTGTGTTTGAGTGCTGAGTCTTTCACTTTTTTGGGGGGATGACTTTGGTCAAAAGGTTTAGTCACTTAAGATTTCTGAAGTTTAGTTTTCTGATCTGTAAAATGAAATAATAATTCGCAGTCTTATAGGAATGAAAAGAGAATGTATGAATAGACAGGAGTTTAATTTTGGGATCAATTTTACTGGTTGTTTCATCTTCATCTTGTTAGGCTCTTTTAATTTAGGCAGATTTTAGATGATCCGATCAACTTGGAAAAACAGTATCTGAGGGAACATAGAAAATGTCAAGATTCTTAAAATGACTTGTACTATCTATTAAGATGAAGAGTTTCCAAGGGGGATAAAAAAGGATCATGAAACAAAGAGCAGTTATCTTTGAACTAGAGGGGAAAACAAACAAACAAAACAAAAACAAAAAGACTTTTTAAAAAAAAAGTTGCATTAATTTTGGCATAAAATAAAATTGTCATAAAATCTTAAATTCTGTTTCTGCAATCCTTGGAATTTTAGGTGGAACTACTGACTATGAAGTCATTGGTATTTTATTAATCCATTTTGCCTAGGTTTTGAGATAGACGTATGGTTTGTAGTCAATAATAAGATTCTGAAGAACTTCTACACAAAGGCTTCTGGAAATTTATTTCTTGTTTTTAAAAACATTTATATAATCTCAATCAATTTAGGATTTAATATTCACATTAGAATTCTAGTAAATTAGAATTAGGCAAATCAGTCTGGAACGCTATGCTACGTAGTGGAGTTATCAAACCTCTTTTGTAATATTGTGCATCTATACAGTGGTTGCAAAAGAGGTTCAGAAGGTTGCATAGAACTAAGTTAGCAAGATGATAGTTTCAGCGCCTTAAATGGTGAGGTTAGTCCGTTCACCTTGATTCTCGTTACTAATATACTGTTCCATATTTCATTGCCTCTAAGATGCCATCAGTTGTAAGACACCGTTATTTATTAGCAGTAAGAAAAATTACAGTTAAGATGACAATGCTTCGTCATGTGATTTCTTATTTTATGCTTATTGAAAAAGTTAGTTTTAAAAAAAAATAAATTAGATACAACTTTTAGACATTTAAATTGTCTCAGGAGTTCTCTTCCAAGCCGCTGACACATGTTATGCATGGTTTTTGTTTTTGAGACAGCGTCTTCTTGCTGTATTGCCCAGGCTGGAGTGCAGTGGTGTGATCATAGCTCACTGTAACCTTGAATTCCTGGGTTCAGGTGATCCTTCTGCCTCAGCCTTCTAAGTAGCTAGGACTACAGGCATGCACCACCATGCCCAACCATTTTTTTTTTTTCTTTTAAGAGATACAGTCTTGGTATGTTGCCCAGGCTGGTATCTACCTCCTGGGCTCAAGTGATCCTTCTGCCTAAAAGCACTGGCATTACAGGTGTGAGCCATCGTGCCCAGCCGTTTTGTACTTTTTGGTCCTGGAACTTTCTTAGTGTCAGTGGAATGTCTGAGCAACAGGACTTTTATTTCCTCCTAAAATGAACCTTAAGTGGTTTGTTGTCAAAGGGTTTTAGGTAACCAGTTATGCCATGAAGAATAAAACCGAGTTCTCGCTCACAGTAACAATGACAACTGTGTTACAATTGCTGCTTTGCTCTCAGAGATTCCACTGCAGGTGGATGCATCTTGGTTTCATACATGTTAAAATATGGGGAGGAAAGGTTTTAATATTGATGGAACATACTATTTTATTTATTTTTCATTTTTGTTTGTTTTCTGAGACGAGGTGTCTATGTTGCTGAATCCGGTCTTGAACTCCTGGGCTCCAGTGATACTCTTACCTCAGCCTCCTGAGTAGCTGGGATTGCAGACATGCACCACTGTGCCTGGCTGTAGAAGTGTGTTGATTTTAACAGCCTTATAAAATACAGTTACAAACCATACAATTCACCCATTTAAAATGTAACTCATTTCAGTGGTTTTTAGTGTAATCACAAGAGTTGTACAGCCTTTACCACAATCAAGTTTAGAACATTTTCATCACCCCAGAAGGAAACCCCATACCCATTAGCAGTCATTTCTCATTTCCGCACAATCCTCCCAGCCCTAGGCAACCAGTAATCTACTGTTCGTTTCTGTGGATTTACCTACTGTGGACATTTCTGTAATGGTAGGTGTTTAGGTTATTGATTTGAGATCTTTTAAAATATAAGTATTTACAACTATAAATTTCCATTTGAGCACCACTTTAGTGTATCCCATAAGTTTTGTTGTATTGTGTCTTCATTTTCATTCATCTCAAAATGTTTTCAATTTTTCCTTTGTGTTTTTTTCTTTCTTACCTTAGTTATTGGTAGTGTGTTGTTTAATTTCCACATATTTTTGAGTTTCCCAAATGTACTTCTGTTACTGATTTCTAATTTTATTTCATTGTGATCAGAGAGCATACTTTATTATTTCAATCCTTTTAAATTTATTGAGGCTTGTTTTATGGCCTAGCATGTGATGTCTTATATTTTTATACCTCACTTTTCCCTCACTGCTTTCTTTTGCATTATATGAATATTTTCTAATGTAACATTTAAATTCCTCTAATGATTTTTTTCCCACTATTTTAAAAGATTTTTTTTTTTTTTTACTGGGCTCTAGGGTTTATCATATACATCTTAATTTGCCAAAATCCACTTCAGATTTGTACTAACTCAATTCATGTGAAATATCAAAAAGTTGCTCCAATTTGTCTCATATTTCCTCTTTCTCTTTTGTGCTATTACATTTTTTTCTGTGCTGTTATTAAATATTGTAGGTATATATGTTACAAACCTAACAATGTTATAATTGTTACTTTGCATAATTTTATACCTTTTAAAGAAACCAAGAGAAATATGGAGAGCAAGGAATTTTTGTAGAGTTTGTTAATATTCACCTTCTTATTTACCATTTCTGGTTGTCTTCATTTGTTTCTGTGCTTTCAAGTTACCTTTTGGTGTTGTTTCCTTACTTCAATTCATGTTTGCTTCTTACTTTCTTTGTTCTGATATCCTCAAATATATTACATTCCTAAATGTTGTAGACTCAGTAGTACAATTATATGCATATTATCCTATATAATTGCTTTTTAAATAGTTAATATAGAAATATGCATTTATACTGTCTTTTATAACTGTAATTACATTTACTGGAACTCTTCGTTTTTTTTTTCCTTTGTATTTGAATTACTTTTCAGGGTCATGTTCTTTCAGCCTGAATAGCTTTCTTTACAATTTCTTGTAATGCAGATCTGCTAGCAAGAAATTCTTTCAGTTTTTATCTTGGGCTGTTTTATCTGCCTTCATGTTTTTTAAAAAATTATTATTATACTTTAAGTTCTGGGATACATGTACAGAAGGTGCAGGTTTGTTACATAGGTATACATGTGCCATGGTGGTTTGCTGCAAAAATCAGCCCGTCATTTTACATTAGGTATTTCTCCTAATGCTATCCCTCCCCTAGCTCCCTAATCCCCGACAGACCCTGGTGTGTGATGTTCCCCTCCCTGTGTCCATATTGTTCAACTCCCACTTACAAGTGAGAACATGCGGTGTTTGGTTTTCTATTCCTGTGTAGTTTGCTGAGAATAATGGTTTATCTCATGTCCAGCTCTATCCATGTCCCTGCAAAGGACATGAACTCATCCTTTTTTATGTCTGCATACTATTCCACAGTGTATATGTGCACATTTTCTTTATCCAGTCCATCATTGATAGGCATTTGGGTTCATTCCAAGTCTTTGCTATTGTGAATAGTGCTGAAATAAACATACATGTACATGTGTCTTTATAGTAGAATGATTTATAATCTACCTTCATTTTTAAAGTCCACTTTGCTGAATATAAGATTTTTGGTTAACACTTTTTTTTGTTGTTGTTTCGACACTTAGAATGTCATCCCAGTGCCTTGGGAGCTTCATTTTTTATTTTATTTTTTATGTTTTAAAATTTTACTTTAAGTTCTGGAATATGAGTGCAGAACATGCAGGTTTGTTACATAGGCATACATGTACCATGGTGGTTTGCTGCACCAATCTATCGTCTAGGTTTTAAGCCTTGTATGCATTAACTATTTGTCCTAATGCTCTCCCTCCCCTTGCCCTCCTCCCCACCATTGGCCCCAGTGTGTGTTGTTCCTCTCCATGTGTCCATGTGTTCTCATTGTTCAGCTCCCACTTATGAGAGAGAACATGCAGTGTTTGGTTTTCTGTGCCTGTGTTAGTTTGCTGAGGATGATGGCTTCCAGCTTCATCCATGTCCCTGCAAAGGACATGATCTCATTCCTTTTTATGGCTGCATAGTATTCCATGGTGTATGTGTGTACATTTTCTTTATCCAGTCTATCATTGATGGGCATTTGGGTTGGTTCCATGTCTTTGCTATTACAAATAGTGCTACAGTAAACATACATGTACATGTGTCTTTATGGTAGAATGATTTATATTCCTTTGGGTATATATCTAGTAATGGGATTGCTGGGTCAAATGGTATTTCTGATTCGAGATCCTTGAGGAATTGCCACACTGTCTTCCATAATAGTTGAACTAATTTACAATCCCACCAACAGTGTAAAAATGTTCCTATTTCTCCACAGTCTCTCCAGCATCTGTTATTTCTTGACTTTTTGATAATCGCCATTCTGACCAGCGTGAGATGGTATCTCATTGTAGTTTTGATTTGCATTTCTCTAATGATCAGTGATGTTGAGCTTATTTTCATATGTTTTGTTGGCCACATAAATGTCTTCTTTTGAGAAGTGTCTGTTCATATCCTTTGCCCACTTTTTGATGAGGATTGTTTGTTTTTTTCTTGTAAATTTGTTTAAGTTCCTTGTAAATTCTGGATATTAGACCTTTGTCAGATGGGTAGATTGCAAAAATTTTCTCCCATTCTGTAGATTGTGTGTTCACTCTGATGATAGTTTCTTTTGCTGTGCAGAAGTTCTTTAGTTTAATTAGATCCCGTTTGTCAATTTTGGCTTTTATTGCAGTTGTTTTTGGCATTTTCATCATGAAGTCTTTGCTCATGCCAGTGTCCCGAATGGTATTGCCTAGGTTTTCTTCTACGGTTTTTATGGCTTTGGTTTTTACATTTAAGTCTTTAATTGATCTTGAGTTAATTTTTGTGTAAGGTGTAAGGAAGTGGTCCAGTTTTAGTTTTCTGCATATGGCTGGCCAGTTTCCCCAGCACCATTTACTAAATAGGGGATCCTTTCCCTATTGCTTGTTTTTGTCAAGTTTGTCAAAGACCAGATGGTTGTAGATGTGTGGCGTTATTTCTGAGGCGTCTATTCTGTTCTATTGGTCTATATGTGTGTTTTGGTACCAGTACCATGCTGTTTTGGTTACTGTAGCCTTGTTGTATAGTTTAAGTCAGGTAGTGTGATGCCTCCAGCTTTGTTCTTTTTGGTTAGGATTGTCTTGGGTATACGAGCTCTTTTTTGGTTCCATATGAAATTTAAAGTAGTTTTTTCTAATTCTGTGAAGACTTGTCAATGGTAGTTTGATGGGAATAGCATTGAATCTATAAATTACTTTGGGCAGTATGGCCATTTTCACGATTAATTCTTCCTATCCATGAGCATGGAGTTTTTTTTCCATTCATTGTGTCCTCTCATATTTTCTTAAGCAATGGTTTGTAGTTCTCCTTGAAGAGGTCCTTCACATCCCTTGTTAACTGTATTCCTAGGTATTTTATTCTTTTTGTAGCAATTATAAATGGGAGTTCATTCATAATTTGGCTCTCTGCTTGTCTGTTGTTGGTGTGTAGGAATGTTTGTGATTTTTGCACATTGATTTTGTATCCTGAGGTGTTTATAGTATTCTCTGATGAATAGTTTGTATTTCTGTGGGGTCAGTGGTGATATCCCCTTTATCATTTTTATTGTGTATATTTGATTCTTCTCTCTTCTTTATTAGTCTAGCTAGCAGCTTGTTTTGTTAATTTTTCAAAAAATCAGTTCCTGGATTCATTGATTTTTTTTTTTGAAGGGTTTTTTGTGTCTGTATCTCCTTCAGTTCTGCTCTGATCTTAGTTATTTCTTGTCTTCTGCCAGCTTTTGGATTTGTTTGCTCTTGCTTCTCTAGTTCTTTTAATTGTGATGTTCGGGTATAGATTTGAGATCTTTCTAGCTTGCTGATGCAGGCATTTAGTGCTATAAATTTATCTCTTAACACTGCTTTAGCTGTGTCCCAGAGCTTCTGGTACATTGTCTCTTTGTTCTCATTGGTTTTAAAGAACTTCTCGATTTCTGCCTTAATGTCATTATTTACCCAGGTGTCATTCAGGAGCAAGTTGTTCAGTTTCCATGTAGTTGTGTGATTTTGCGTGAGTTTCTTAATCCTGAGTTCTAATTTGATTGCACTGTGGTCTCAGAGGCTGTTTGTTATGATTTTAGTTCTTTTGCATTTTCCAAGGAGTGTTTTACTTGCAATTGTATGGTCAATTTTAGAATAAGTGCCATGTGGCACTCAGAAGAATGTGTATTCTGTTGATTTGGGGTGGAGAGTTCTGTAGATGTCTATTAGGTCCACTTGATCCAGAGTTGAGTTCAAGTCCAGGATATCATTAATTTTCTGTCTCATTGATCTAATATTGACAGTAGGGTGTTAAGTTCTCTCACTATTATTGTGTGGGAGTCTAAGTCTCTTTGTAGGTCTCTAAGAACTTGTTTTATGAATCTGGGTGCTCCTGTATTGGGTACATATATGTTTAGGATAGTTAGCTCTTCTTGTTGAATTGATCCCTTTACCATTACGTAATACCCTTCTTTGTGTTTTTTGATCTTTGTTGGTTTAAAGTCTGTTAGAGACTAGAATTGCAACTCCTGCTTTTTTTTTTTTTTTTCTGCTTTACATTTGCTTGGTAAATTTTCCTCCATCCCTTTATTTTGAGACTGTGTGTGTCTTTGCACATGAGATGAGTCTCCTGAATACAGCACACTGATGGGTCTTGACTCTTTATCCAACTTGCCAGTCTGTGTCTTTTAATTGGGGCATTTAGCCCATTTACATTTAAGCTTAATGTTCTTATGTGTGAATTTGATCCTGTTGTCATGATCCTGTATGGTTATTTTGCACACTAGTTGATGCAGTTTCTTCAGAGTGTCATTGGTCTTTATATTTTGGTGTGTTTTTACAGTGGCTGGTACCGGTTTTTCCTTTCCATATTTAGTGCTTCTTTCAGGAGCTCTTGCAAGGCAGGCCTGGTGGTGATGAAATCCCTCAGCATTTGCTTGTCTGGAAAGGATTTTATTTCTCTTTTGATTATGAAGCTTAGTTTTAGCCCTTATAATTTCTGATGAGAAGTCTACTGCTAATCTTTTAAAAATTTCCTTATTAAATGATGAGTTCTGTTTCTGCTTTCAAGATTTTGTCTTGAACTTTCAACATTTTTACTGAATATGTCTTGATGTGGATCTCTTTTTGTTTATCCTACTTGGAGTCTGTTGAGCTTCTTGGATATGTAGATTGTTTTAACTAAATTTGAGCAATTTTTAGTCATTATTTCTTTAAATATTTTTTTCTGATCCTTTTTCTCTACTTTGTGAAAAAAAAAAGTACTCCTATTATGCATATGTTGTTATGCTTAATGGGTTTCTACTTTTTCCAAGGCTTCATAATCCATCCTTTTTGTCTCCATATTCTTCAGACTCCATAATCTCTTATTAGTCTATATTGAAGTTTGCTGATTCTTCTGCCATTTCACATCTATTATTCAGCTCCTCTACTGAATGTTTTATTTTCGTTATTGTACTTCTCAACTCCAGAATTTCCATTTTGAAGATAATTTATATATCCTAATGATATTCTCTATCTGATAAGACATTGTCCTCATAGTTTCCTTTACTTTTTAAAGTGCTGTTTTAATTTTTTGAATGTATTTTTAACAGTTGTTTTGAAGTCTTTGCCTACTTTATTTGACATCTGGGCTCTTTCTTTTTTCTGTTTTCTTTTTTTTGGGACGGAGTCTGGCTGTGTCACCCAGGCTGGAGTGCAGTGGCGTGATTATGACTCATCGCAGCCTTCACCTCCTGGGTTCAAGCAGTTCTCCTGCCTCAGCCTCCTGAGTAGCTGGGACTACAGGTGCATGCCACCATGCCCGGCTAAGTTTTTGTATTTTTAGTAGAGATGGGGTTTCACCATTTTAGCCATGACAGTCTTGATTTCCTGACCTCACGATCCACCTGCCTTCACCTCCCAAAGTGCTAGGATTACAGGCGTGAGGCACTGCGCCCGGCCCATCTGAGCTCTTTCAAAGGCGGTTTCTGTAGCCTGCTTTTTCCCCCTGTGTGTGGGTTATACTTTCTTGTTTCTTTGCATGTTTTATAATTTTTTGCAAAAACTGAACATTTTAGATAACATTATAGTAATTGAGGATACTGAGTCCATCCCCTAACTTCTCCATCCAGCTGGATGTTATAGTTGTTGTTTGCTTGTTTATTTGTTTAGTGGCTTGGTTGGACCATCTTGATAAAGTTTATTTTCCCTGCAGTGTGCAGCCTCTAATGTTGTTCCTCAGAGGTTACAGTCTTTGGCATGTGCAGAGTCACCTTGGGATGATGGTGGTTTTAGCAGGGCTCTCTAGCTGTCTCTGTCCTTGGTCTCTTTTAAGCTGTTTGCATATGTAGGTATCACACCTAGTTATTAGCCTCTACTAATTGCTAGTTGATTGCTCTGTTGTTACCAGTGATGCCAATGGTATAAATTCTTTCACAGTCTGATGCAATTAAATTTGGGCTTCATTACAGGAGTAGTTTTGAGGCCAGCCTTTGTGGTTTGTTCTGAACTCAGGAATACTCTTTTTAGTCTTCTCTTTCCTAGGCGTGGTCTCTGGTAGAATTCTAGCTGATCTATGCTTTAGCTTGCTATTCTGGTAGAGCTAGCTACCAGTCTCTTGTTAATTGCTTACCACCAAAGTCTTTATTGTTTTGTACAGTGCCCTTAAGCTTGAACTTCCCTACACTGTGTTCTAAATAAAGTCACTTTCTTTGGGGAGAGATTTAGAGCTCTTCTCTTGTTATGATCTGCATCGAACCCTGGGCCAAACCTCTGTCACACCCTAAAGCTGGGGGTGAGGATAGTGACCTGCTTCTCTCAGAATGACACCCCTGCTTGGTTTTCTGGACCTCTTTTATTGTGGAAATTTCACTTAATGAGTGGGCTGGGGCAAGGCAGCTGAGAGCCAGTATTTTTGGTACCTTGCCAGGGTAGAACTTCAGTCCTATGACTAGGTCTGGGTAGAGAAGTCCCAGACTTCTCAGTTACTCTTGTTACAGAGTTTCTGCAACATAGAGATGGTTGTATGAGAAACGTGGGTGTGGCCTGCCCCTCCTGGGAAGAGATGATAGTTCTCAATTGGGAGTTGAGGGAGGAGCTCTTTATTCTTTTTTCAACCTCCACTCCTGGGTTCAAGCGATTCTTCTGCCTCAGCCTCCCGAGTAGCTGGGACTACAGGCGTCCACCACCACACCTGCCTAAGAGTAGAATTTATATCACATCGAAGTGGGAGGCAGTGGGAGAAGGGAGCAGGTTGTGGCTCAAATACGAGTTTTCACTCTTCTTACAGAAATTTAGTAGATTTTCTTGAATACATATTACTTCATTTGTTGCATGTTTTTAGGACAATTTCCAGACTTTAAATGTATTTTGTTGTTTTTTTTTCTTAAGAATTTTCACAATTATGGTTGTTTTGCTTGGTAAATGGTGCACAGACATCCTCACAATTTCATTCTAGAAGTTGTCTTCATTGATATTTATTTTCATCATCTTATTTTACACTTCTAATTACTATTTCTCTGCTATTTTTCTTGTACTTTCCTTCTTTCCTGCTGCTTCTTACTGAAAATGTATTCTTTGTGGCCATTTCCCTCCCTCCTCCCCCATGGGTTTAGAAGTTATATGTTCTTTATATATTTTATTAATATTTACCTGTACCTTTTTTTTTTTTTTTGAGATGGAGTCTTGCTCTGTCACCCAGGTTGGAGTGCAGTGACGCAGTCTCGGCTCACTGCAAGCTCCGCCTCCCAGGTTCATGCCATTCTCCTGCCTCAGCCTCCCGAGTAGCTGGGACTACAGGCACCTGCCACCATGACCGGCTAATTTTTTGTACTTTTAGTAGAGACGGGGTTTCACCGTGTTAGCCAGGATGGTCTTGATCTCCTGACCTTGTGATCCACACGCCTCGGCCTCCCAAAGTGCTGGGATTACAGGCATGAGCCACCGTTCCCGGCTCTACCTGTACCATTTTAACATGCATTTCTGTCTTAAAGTCTAAAGTCAATCTGTATCTCTACTTTTCTTTCATACAATTCAGAAACCTTAGTATGCTTTTACTACCATCATTTCTATTGTAATACAAAATGTTCCTTTTATTTTTTTTTTTATTTTTATTTTTTTTGAGATGGAATCTTTCTCTGTTGCCCAGGCTGGAGTGCAGAGGAGCAACCTCTGCTTACTGCACCCTCTGCCTCCTGGGTTCAAGTGATTCTCCTGCCGCAGCCTCCCGAGTAGCTGGGACTACCGGTATCCACCACTACGCCTGGCTAATTTTTGTATTTTTAGTAGAGATGAAGTTTCACCCTATTGGCCAGGCTGGTCTCGACCTCCTGACCTTGTGATCCGCTGGCCTCGGCCTCCCAAAGTGCTGGGATTACAGGCATGAGCCACCGCACCCAGCCTATTTTTTAAATTTTTACTGATTTATTTTTTTGAACTGGAGTGTCGCCCTGTCACCCAGGCTGTAGTGCAGTGACACGATCTCGGCTCACTGCAACCTCTGCTTCCCCGGTTCAAACAATTCCTTGCCTCACCCTCCTGAGTAGCTGGGATTACAGGCATGCACCACTACGCCCAGCTAAGTTTTGTATTTTAGTGGAGATGGGTTTTACCATGTTGATCAGGCTGGGTTTTTTTTTTTTTTTGAGGTGGAGTCTCACTCTGTCGCCCGTACTGGAGTGCAGTGGCCGGATCTCAGCTCACTGCAAGCTCCGCCTCCCGTGTTTATGCCATTCTCCTACCTCAGCCTCCCGAGGAGCTGGGACTACAGGCGCCCGCCACCTCGCCCGGCTAGTTTTTGTATTTTTTTTTTTTAGTAGAGACGGGGTTTCACCATGTTAGCCAGGATGGTCTCGAACTCCTGACCTCGTGATCCACCCGTCTCGGCCTCCCAAAGTGCTGGGATTACAGGCTTGAGCCACTGCGCCCGGCCGATCAGGCTGGTTTTGAACTCCTGACCTCAAGTGATCTTCCCGCCTCAACCTCCCAAAGTGCAAAATGTTTCTTTTATCTAGCTTTTAATTCTACTTATTCTTCCCAAATAATTGTTGTTGTTGTTGTCATTATTGGTTTTTATGTAATGCTGGTTTAGATTTATCACAAGTTTTACCAGTTTTTTGTTTTTTGTTGACCATTTCTTTCAGGTTCAGTTTTCTTTTTTTTACATATTTAGTGGTAATTTCTCTTAGGGTATGTTTGTAGTAAATTCTCTCATACTACGTTTTTGTGAAAATGTTTTCATTTTTTCTTATCCTTAATGATAGCCTAGTGGCATATGGAATTGTAGCTTGACAGTTATTTTATCTCAGTCTTTTGATGATATAATTCAATATTGGAGTAATTAGACTAGTGTCATTCTAATTAAACATATATATGTACATATATATACACAAACATATACATATGCACACACATGTATATATACGTACACATATATACACACATACACAACACAAACATTACCATCTTTTTTTTTTTTTTTTTTAGGAGTCAGAGTTCTGCTCTGTTACCCAGGCTAGAAGCTAGAGTCCAGTGGCATGATTTTCTTTTTTTTTTTTGAGACGGAATCTTGCTCAGTCACTCAGGCTGGAGTGCAGTGGTGCGATCTTGGCTCACAGGTTCACGCAATTCTCCTGCCTCAGCCTCCCGAGTAGCTGGGACTACAGGCATCTGCCACCACGCCTCGCTTATTTTTTGTATTTGTTTAGTAGAGATGGAGTTTCACCGTGTTAGCCAGGATGGTCTCGATCTCCTGACCTCGTGATCCGCCCTCCTCGGCCTCCCAAAGTGCTGGGATTACAGGCGTGAGCCACCATGCCCGGCCCAGTGTCATGATCATAGCTCACTGCAGCCTCAAACTCCAGTCCTCCTACCTTGACCTTTTGAGTACCTAGAACTACAAATATGCCCCATCATGCCCAGTTAATTTTTTAACATTTTATTTTTGTAGAGATAAGGTCTCACCATGTTGCCTAGACTGGTCTCAAATTCCTGGCTTCAAGTGATCCTCCCACCTTGGTCTCCCAAAGTGCTGGGATTACAGGTCCAAGCCATTGTGCCCAACTTTTAACCATTTTTATTTATTTACTTATTTATTGATTGATTTTTGAGACCGAGTCTTGCTGTGTTGCCCAGGCTGGAGTGCAGTGGTGCAATCTCAGCTCACAGCAACCTCCATCTCCCAGGCTTAACCAGTCTTTGCATCTCAATCCATCTCCAGAACTTTTTAATCATTTCAAATGGAAATTTTATACTCGATAAACAGTAACTTCTCTTTACCCCTACCCTGAGTCCTTGGTAACCACTGTTATTTCTGCCCTATAAATTTTACTAATTTTAACTACCTCCTTAAAGTAGAATCATACAATATTTATCCTTTTGTGTCTGACTTCTTTTACTTAGCATAACATTTCCAAGGTTCATCCATGTTGTATTATTCATCCATGAATAATATTTCAATCTTAAAAATATGGTATATACATGTATATACCATATTTTGTTTATTCACTCATTTGTCTATAGCCATTTGGGTTATTATCACATTTTGACTTTTGTGAATAATACTGCTGTGAGCACAAGCGTACAAATAACCTGTTTGAGTCCCTGTTTTAAAATCCCAGGCTGTATACTACCTAGACTAAGGAACTTTTCCCCACGGTTCTGGTTTTCAGTTCTCAATTATAGGTCCATGGGAATGTTTCTTATTTTTTTTATGTGCTCTGTTACGCTTTATGCTTTTTTACCCCCAAAGAGACAGGGTCTCACTTTTCACCTAGGCTGGAGTGCAGTGGTGCATTCATGGCTCACTATAACCTCAAACTCCTTACCATACCTGGCTAATTAAAAAAAATTTTTTTTTGTGGAGATGGCTTCTTGCTGTGTTTCCCAGGCTGGTCTCAAACTTCTGGCCTCAAGTGATCTATTCACCTCAGCCTCAAGCTGTCTTCCCACCTCAGCTTCCCAAAGTGTTGGTATTATAGGTGTGAGCCAATGCACTCAGCTCTTGTTATATATTTTTAATTTTAATTTTTGAGACAAGGTCTTGCTCTGTCACTCAGGCTGGAGTGCAGTGCTGTGATCACAGCTCATTGCAGCCTCAACCTCCTGGGCCCAAGGGATCCTCCCACTTCAACCTCCCGAGTATCTGGTACTACAGTTGCATGCCACCATGCCTGGCTAATTTTTATTTTTTAAAAAACTTTTTGTGGAGACTGGGTTTCACCGTGTTGCCCAGGCTGGTATCAAACTCCTGGGCTCAAGCAATCCTCCCGCCTTGGCGTTGTTCCAAAGTGCTGCATTTTTTTTTTTTTTTTTTGAGACAGAGTCTCTCTCAGTCACCCAGGCTGGAGTGCAGTGGCGCGATCTCGGCTCACTGCAAGCTCCGTCCCCTGGGTTCATACCATTCTCCTGCCTCAGCCTCCCAAGTAGCTGGGACTACAGGCGCCTGCCGCCACGCCCGGCTAATTTTTTGCATTTTTAATAGAGACGGGGTTTCACCATGTTAGCCAGGATGGTCTCCATCTCCTGACCTCGTGATCCACCCGCCTCGGCCTCCCAAAGTTCTGGGATTACAGGCGTGAGCCACCGCACCTGGCCCAAAGTGCTGCAATTACAAACACGAGCCACTGTGCCCAGCCCTTTGTTATATTTTTATCCAGCATTTCTCCATGTTTTGTGATAAAAGCATTTTTATTTTTATTTTTATTCTTTTTTTGGAGACAAGAGTCTTGTTCTATTCCCCAGGCTAGAGTGCAGTGGCGCGATCTCAGCTCAGTAAAACCTCTGCCTCCCAGGTTCAAGTGATACTCATACCTCAGCCTCCTGAGTAGCTGGCATTACAGGTGCCCACCACCATGCCTGGTTAATTTTTGTATTTTTAGTAGAGACGAGGGTTCACCATGTTGGCCAGGCTGGTCTTGAACTCCTGACCTCAGGTGATCCATGCACCTTGGCCTCCCAAAGTGCTGGGATTACAGGTGTGAGCTACTGTGCCAGGCTGTAAAAGCACTTTTTAGCTTATCTGGTCTAAAGTATTGGTGATAACAAAAGTACTCCTTGATACCATTCAGGACATTTTGCATATGTGAACTAGTGCTAGTTCATGTGGAGCATATAGCAATGTGTTTGAAAATCCTGGGATTAAAGAAATTTTCCTTAATTTCCAGAATCCTTGTCTTCGGATAAAGGTAGTTGTCATGGGAGAAAGAGAGTTCAAATTCAATTTAAATCATATTGCTAGTAGTACTACAGCTTTGACTGGCCTGAGGAAAGATGGATTGATAGTATCTCTGGTTTTTTACAATTTATTTACAAACCTAAATTATATAGCCTACTTATAAGTAGTATAATGATGCATTGTTATTATCTAGCTCCCCTGCCAAAATGCATAGTAATATCAGCATAGTTTAAGATGGGAACAGTCTCAATTTTCTTTTATTTGTTAGTATATATGTTATGATGAATGGTGAATAACATATAGCAAATACTGAGAGAGTATGTAATTCACTGTTTCCCGCTACGCATTTACAGGGGAAAATACTGAAAATAGGTAGCCATTTGTCTTTGGGCCTTATTGGATATGGAATGCAATAAAGTATTTTTTGGATCCAGGGAATCTGTGATTAGCTTATACCAACATTGGCACATGAAGTTACAACCTTTTATTGCTGTTACTTTTTATCAAATAGAAAAAGCCTTTGAGCATGAGGTAGCAGAAGGTGAAATACAGTTAACCCTGAACAGTGTGGGGGTTAGGACACTGACCCTCCTCCACATAGTTGGAAATCTGCGTATAACTTTTGAGTCCCCCAAAACTTAACTATTAACAGCTTATTATTGATCAGAAGCCTTTCTGATAACATATATATGGATTTATTTTGATAGAGTCTTGCTGTATGTATTATATACTGAAGCTAGAGAAAATAAAATTACTAAGAAAACCAATGGAAGAGAAAATATATTTACTGTTAATTAAGTGGAAGTGGATCATTGTATGAGTTGGTAATTTAATTCTCCTACCACTGTGTTTCTATTAAATCTGTTGTAAATCTTTTACTCAGGGCAGCATGATATCATTGGGTCTTTAATATCTTAATTGTAATACCTCTCTGCTTTTCTTATTAGCTTAGGTAAGTGAGGGAATCTGATGACTTTGTGTGCTGGCAAATACACATGTAGGCACACACATATCCTGGTGGAACTCAGTTATGAAGTATTCATTCGGATTACCCAAATTTTCAAAGGTGGTAAAGGCTTGAAATTTAAAACTTTTTTGTTTTTGAGACGGAGTCTCGCTCTGTTGCCCAGGCTGGAGTGCAGTGGCCAGATCTCAGCTCACTGCAAGCTCCGCCTCCCGGGTTTATGCCATTCTCCTGCCTCAGCCTCCTGAGTAGCTGGGACTACAGGTGCCCGCCACCTCGCCCGGCTAGTTTTTTGTATTTTTTAGTAGAGACGGGGTTTCACCGTGTTAGCCAGGATGGTCTTGATCTCCTGACCTAGTGATCCGCCCGTCTTGGCCTTCCAAAGTGCTGGGATTAAAGGCTTGAGCCACCGCGCCTGGCCTTTTTTTTTTTTTTTTTTTTGAGACTGAGTCTCACTCTGTCGCCTAGGCCAGAGTGTAGTGGTGTGATATCAGCCCACTGCAACCTCTACCTCCTGGATTCAAGTGGTTCTCCTGCCTCAGCCTCCCGAGTAGCTGGGATTACAGGTGCCTGCCACCACACCTGACTGATTTTTGTATTTTTAGTAGAGATGGGGTTTCCCCATGTTGGCCAGGCTGGTCTCGAACTCCTGACCTCAAGTGATCCACCCCCGTTGGCCTCCTGAAGTGCTGGGATTACAGGTGTGAGCCACCACGCTTTTTTTAGTTTTAGTGTGGCCTAAAATTTCTTATTGAGTACTCCTAAACTGTTGAGTATACAAACACAGACCTGAACAGTGATCCATATTGAGAACTCTTAACTAGATCACTAAGATTCTACCATGACTCTATGACGAGGAAGCTATTCCTGTAAGTGATGGCAGCAAGTATATATACACATTGCAGGGTGTCTCACTATCTTAGATGAGGAAAAAGTATGAAGTTAAATGAAATTAGAGTACCTTTTAAACAGGAAACTAAAAACAGTCATACTGTCTAATTGCAGTAGGGCAGTGGTTCTCAAATGGGGAAGATTTTGCCTCCCAGGGGATATTGGCAATGTTTGGAGACCTTTTTAGTTGTCAACAACTGGCGGGAGGTGACAACAGTGCCAGAGCAGTGCTACTGGCATCAGTGAGTAGAGGCCGGGGTGCTTCTGAACATACTTTAATGCACAGGTCAGCCCCTCACAACAAAGAATGATGGCATAACTCTTTAGAGAAGACAAGCTGAGTGGAGTCAGTGGGAAGGTATACATATCAGAGAGTGCTAACCTTTATTTCCCTTTATAGTAGGAAGTCAGTAGCTAATGCATGAACCTGAAAAGTCAAGAAGCGGTACTATAAGTGTGTTATTTAGAACTATGAAAGCAAACACCCAAAGCAACAGTTCAGAGTGATTCCTGTGGGGATAAGAAGAGGTGATGTGGGGGCTAGGAGCAGGTGTGGTCGTCATGGGTTACTGGTTTTTACAGGTTTGCAGATTACATAACGTTTCAAATAATGTGAATGTATAATGGGTGAAAAAAAATGAAAGAGAATAAATTTGTATATACACATTCAAACCAAATACAGTGAGGCCCATTAAAATACCTAGTCAGAAATGAATATCAGTTCTACTGTGTCTCTGTGACCAAAATAACTATGGAATTATAAAAAGAAGTACAAGATTTATACATTGACAATGATAAAACATTGAAAGAAAGAAAACCCAAAAAAGAAAAAAGATATTCAATGCTTATAGATCAGAACACTTAATATTGTTAAGAGATGGCAATACTCTCAAATTGTTCTACATATTTAACGTAACTACTCTAAAAATTCTTGCTCCTTTTTTTGCATAATTTGATAAACTGATCCTAAAATTTATATGGATATTCAAGGAACCCAGAACAGGCAAAGTAATCTTGAAGAATGAGAACAAAGTTGGAGGACTCACACTTAAAACTTACTACAAGGCTTCTAGTTCCAAAATGACAGTGTGGAAGCAAACTGGCTTAACTACCCCAGACCCCTTGCCCCACAACCCCCCACCACAGAACCACAAAAATTAATATACAGCACTAAGATTTTAACCAGTAATAACCCAGAGTTCAAATATGAGGATTAGAGAATCCTAGGGCCACAGAGTAGTGAAAAATTTTAAGCAGACGGTGGGAGAATTAGACTTCCACATCTTCATTGCCCCACTACCCCATTCTACCCAGGACCAAGAGTTTGTAAAATATCCTTCCAACTCATGGCTTCTACACTGGAAACAGTGAGGCTAAGGTAGTCAATGAACTTCCCCACCATCTTGGGTTCCCTGTTGGGAGACTTGTCCTTGCCTTAACCTGTGGGGAAGCACAGTGACTGCCTGAAGGGAGAAAATGCCTGAGGACAGGCAGAGACAAAGTGGAGAGGTGGGATTACCATCCTCAGCCCTGAAAACTGCTGTTACTCAGTCAAAGAAAATGTCAGTGGCTGTTGGGCAGCAAGCACCATGCTGTAGGGGTTAGGTTCCCCAAGTCCCATGGGCACCAACTCCTAGCCAGCCTTGACACACTGCTGGGACAATCCCTTTGGGACCCCCTAGAACTGAAAAGGAGGCAGTGACTTAGCAATATTGATTCACTAAGCAGATACATCTAATAAAAATCAAAGCAAGGCTGGGTGCAGTGGCTCACGCCTGCAATCCCAGAACTTGGGGAGGTCAAAGTAGGCAGATTGCTTGAGGCCAGCACTTCAAGATCAGCCTGGCCAGCATGGCAAGGCTTTACTAAAAACACAAAAATTAGCTGGGCATGGTGGTACACACCTGTAATCCCAGCTACTCAGGAGCCTGAGGCACAAGAATTGCTTGAACCTGGGAGGTGGAGGTTGCAATGAGCTGAGATCATGCCGCTGCACTCCAGCCTGGGTGACAGAGTGAGACTCTGTCTCAAAACAAAATAAAAACAAGCCAGATAGAGAAAACCAGAATAACAAATCCTTCAATGCAAAGACATAGAAGGTATACCCATAAGAAACAACAGGGAATCATGACCTTCCCAAAAGGACAAAGCAAAAAATCAGTGACTGGTTCTAACAAGATAGCAGTTTATGAGCTTTCTAAGAATTCAAAATAGCAGGGTTTGTTGTTGTTGTTGTTGTTTGTTTGTTTGTTTGTTTGTTTTGAGACACGGTCTCGCCTTGTTGCCTAGGCTGGAGTGCAGTGGCACACCCATGGCTCACTATAGCCTCAACTTCCCAGGCTCAGGGAATCCTGTCACCTCAGCTTCCTTAGTAGGTGGGACTACAGGAACATGCCACAACACCTGGCTAATTTTTGAGTTTTTTGTAGAGATGGTCACACCATGTTGGCCAGGCTGGTCTTGAATTCCTGGCTCAAGTGTTCCTCCTACCTTAGCCTTTCAAATTGCTGGGATTACAGGCATGAGCCACCATACCTGGCACAAAATAGCAGTTTTAAGGAAACTGCGCAATCTCCAAAATAACAAAGAAAAGTAGTTCAGAAATTTATCAGAGAAATTGAACAAAGAGATTGAAATAAAAACAAACAAACAAAAAAAAACCCCACAGAAATCTTGGAAATGAAAAAGACATTTGCTTAACTGAAAAACTGTATGGAGGCTCTCAATGGCAGAATGGACCAAGCAGAGAAAATAGTTAGTGAACTTGAAGATGGGCTATTTGAAAATATACAGTCAGTGCAGAAAAAATGAAAAGGAACAGACTGTATATAAGATATAAAAAATTACCTCAAAAGGCCAAATTTAAGACTTATTAGTGTTCAAGAAGGAGCTGAGCAAGAGGAAAGATAGAAAGCTTATTCAAGGAAATAATAGCAGGTAACTTTTTAAAACTTGAAAAAGATAGAAATATCCAGTTACAAGAAAGTCTGTGCCAAACAGATTAAACCCAAATAAAACTACCTCAAGGCATATAAAAAACTCTCAAAAGTTAAGAACAAAAAGAGGATCCTAAAAGCAGCAAGGAAAAGAAGCAGGTAACATATAAAGGAACTCCAATTAGTCTGGCAACAGACTTCTCAGTGGAAGCCATACAGGCCAAGAGGGAGTGTAATGACATTTTCAGAATTCTCAAGGAAAAAACTGCCACCCAAGAATATTTTGCAAAATTATCCTTCAAAAACTGAGGTACAACAAAGCATTTCCCAGACAGACAAAAGCTGAGAGAATTCACCACCACCAGACATATCTTACAAGAAATGCTAAAGGGGATTCTTCAGTCTGAAAGAAAACAAACAAACCAACAAACCAGTAACGTGCTAAAAGAAGCCTTTTCAACGTATAAAATCCACTGGTAAAATTAAGTACGTAGGCAAATACAGAATACTCTATTACTGCAATTGTGGTGTGCAGTACACTTATAACTCTAATATGAAGCCCAAAATCACGTCTGTCAAAAACAATAATAACTACAGTGACCTGTTAAGAGATAGGTAATGGAGGTAATATTAAAAATGTAAATTGAGTCAAAATATGGAGGAGATGGAGTTAAAAGCATAGAATTTTTTGTTTTTTTGTTTTACCTTTGTTTGTGTATTTTTGATCTAAGTTCTCATCTCTTTAAAATAACTTGTTATATCTCTAAGATGTTTTTTGTAAGCCTCATGGTAACCAGAGTACAAAAACCTATAATAGACTCACTAAAAATGCAACAAATTAAAAACAAATTACTAGGGAAAGTCACTTAACCACAAAGGAAGACAGAGAGAAAGGAAGAAAAGTGGTTCAAAACAATCAGAAAATAAGCCACAAAATGGCAGTCTTGAGTCCTTACTTATTAATAATAATACTGAAAGTAGTATTGTCAATTCTCCAATTAAAAGGCATAGAGTGGCTGAATGGATAAAGAAACAAAACCCAACTCTATGCTGCCTTCGGGAAACCCACCTCACTAATAAAGACACACATAAGCTGAAAGTGAAGGGTGGAACAAGACATTCCATGCAACTGGAAACCAAAAAAGAGTTGGAGTAGCTATACTTACATTGAATAATATAGACTACCAGTCTAAGACTGTAAAAAGAAACCAAGAAGGGCACCATATAAGATAAATAGATCAATTCAGCAAGAAGATATACAAATTATATTATAAATATCTATGCACCCAATACTGGAGCACTTAAGTGTGTAAAGCCGATGTTAGTAGATCTAAAGGAAAATACAGACTACAACACAACTATAGTGGGGCACTTTAACACCACAGTCTCAGTAATGGGCAGATTGTCTAGATAGAAAAATCAAGAAACATCTGAGTTAAACTACACACTAGATCTAATAGACTTGATATTTACAGAACATTTCACCCAATTGCTGCAGAATACACATTCTTTTCATTAGCACATCAAACATTTTCTAGAATAGAGTATCCCGTAGGCCACAAAACAAGTCTGAAGACATTTTTAAAAAACAGAAATAGTATCAAGTATCTTTTCTGACCACACTGGAATAAAACTGGAAATCAATAACACAAGGACCCTGGAAAATACACAAACACATGGAAATTAAACATCATGCTCCCGAATGACCAATGGGCCAATGAAAAAATTAAGAGGAAAATTTAAAAATTTCCTGAAACAAATGAAAATGGAAAATACAACATACCAAAATCTATGGGATACAGTAAAAGCATTACTAAGAGGGAAGTTTATGACAATAAACACTTCTATCAAAAAAGAAAATTAGAATTTAAGTAAACAACCTAACAGTGCACCTCAAAGAACTAGAAATGGAAGACCAAACCAAACCCAAAATTAGTAGTAGGAAGGAAATAAAGGTCAAAGTAGAAATAAATGAAATTGAGACCAAAAAAGCTCCACAGAAGATCAATGAAACAAGAGGTTGGGTTTTTAAAAAGATAACCAGTATCAGCAAATCTTTAGCTAGTCTGCAAAGGAGAGAAGATCCAAATAAAATAAAAAATGATAAAGGAGGAATAATAACTGAAACCTCAGACATACAAAGAATGGTTAGAGACTGTTTTGAAGAACTATACACCACCAAAATGGAAAATCTAGAAGAAATGGATGAATTCCTGGATACCATATAACCTACTAAGATTGAACCATGAAGAAATATAAAACCTCAGCAAACCAACCATGAGTAATGAAATTGAAGCTGTAATAAAATTGGGCCAGGTGCAGTGACTCATACCTGTAATCCCAGCACTTTGGGAGGCTGAGGTAGGAGGATCCCCTGAGACTCAGAATTTGAGACCAGCCTGGGCAACATAGTGAGACCCTGTCTCTACAAAAACAGTTTTAAGAAATAGTTGTGTTTGGTGGCATGTACCTGTAGCCCCAGTTATGTGGGAGGCTAAGGTGAGAGGATCACTTGAGCCCAGGAGTTTGAAGCTGCAGTGAGCTATGATTGCACCACTGTACTCCAAACTGGGCAACATGAGTGAGTCCCTATTTCTTAAAAAAAAAAAAAAAAAACTGAAGAGGAGATAATACTTCCAACCTTATTCCATGAGGCCAGGATTACCCTGATACCAAAACCAGGAAAGGACCCAAGAAAAGAAGAAAAGTACAGGCCAATATTATTGATGAACATAGATGCAGAAATCCTCAACAAAACCCCAGGAAACCAAATTCAGCAACACATCGAAAAGATCATTCACCATGATCAAGTGAAATTCATTCCAGTGATATAAGAGGATGATTCAACACCTGCAAATCAATAAACATGATATGTCACATTAACAAAGTTAACAAAAACCACATCATTGTTTCAACAGATGCTGAAAAATCATTTGATAAAATTCAGCACCCCTTTATGATAAAAGCCCTCATCAAAATGGGTATAGAAGGAGCACACCTCAAAATAATAAAGGCCATAAATGACAAATTCATAGCTAACATCATACTGTATGGGGAGAAATTGACATCCTTTTCTCTTAGGACTGGAAGAAGACAAGGATGGCTATTTTTACCACTGTTATTTAGCATAATACTAGAAGTCCTGGCCAGAGCAATTAGGCAAGAGAAAGAAATAAAGGGCATCCAAATTGGAAAGAAAGAAGTCAGATTAGCCTTGTTCACAGATGACATGATCTCATACCTAGAGAAACCTAAAGACTCCACAAAAAGAATTGTTAACACTGATAAATGAGTTTAGTACAATTGCAGGATACAAAATCAACATACAAAAATCAGTAGCATTTATATATGTCAACAGCAAACAATCTGAAAAAGAAATCAAGAAAGCAATCCCCCTTATAATAGCTACAAAATACCTAGGAGTTAATCTAACTAAATAAGTAAAAGATCAAGGAAAACTATAAAACTCTGATGAAAGAAACTGAAGAGGACACAAAAAAGCAGAAAGATATTCCATGCTAATGAATTGGAAGAATTAATATTTTTCAAATGACAGTACTACTTGATGTAGTTTACAGATTCAGTGCAATACCTATCAAAATACCAATGATATTCTTCATAGAAATAGGGAAAAAAATTCTAAAATTTATATGGAATTACAAAAGACCTTGAATAGTCAAAGCAATCCTGAGCAAAAAGAGCAAAGCTGGAGACACTACCTGACGTCAACGCTACAGTAAGCGAATAGCATGATACTGGCATAAAAGCAGACACATAGACCAATGGAACAGAATAGAGAATCCAGATATAAATCCATGCATTTACAGCCAATTGATCTTTGACAAAGGCACCAGAACATACAATGGGGAAAGGACAGTCTTTCCAATAAATGGTACTGTGAAAACTAGATAACCATATGCAGAAGAATGAAACTAGACCCCTGTCTCTCTACATTCACAAAATTCACATCAAAATGTATTAAAGCTTTAAATCTAAGACTTGGAACTGTGAAACTACCAAAATGAAATACTGGGGGAACCCTCCAGGACATTGGTCTAGACAAAGATTTTTTGGGTTAGACCTCAAAAGCACAGGCCACCAAAAGCAAAAATAGATATGGAATTACATCAAGTTAAAAAGCTTCTGCACAGCAAAGGAAACAGTCAACCCAGTAAAGAGACAACATAGAGAATGGGAGAAAATATGTGCATCTGACAAGGCATTAGTAACCAGAATATATAAGAGCTCAAACAACCCAAGAGCAGAATAACAAATAATCTATACAGTGAGCAAAAGATTCAAACACATTTCTTGAAAGAAGACATACAAATGGCCAAATAGGTGTATGAAAAATGCTCAGCATCACTAATAATTAGAGAAATGCAAATCAAAACCACCATGAGGTATCATTTCATCCTAGTTAAAATGTTTCATATTAAAAATGACAGTAACAGATGTTGATGAGTATGTCTAGAAAAGGGAACCCTCATAAACTGTTGTTAGGAATGTAGATTACTACAGCCACTATGGAGAACAATATGGAATTTCCTCAAAAAACTAAAAATAGAGTTACTATATGATCCAGCAATTTCACTACTGGGTATATAGGCAAAAGAAAGAAAATCAATATTTTTAAGGGTTATCTGCACTCCTATGTTTAATGCAGCAATATTCATAATAACCAAGATATGGAATCAACCTAAGTGCCCATCAGTGGATGAAAGGATATAGAAAATGTGGTATATATACACAATGGGATATTACTCAGCCTTAAAAAGGAATGAAATCCTGTCATTTGCAGCAACATGGATGGAACTGGAACCCATAATCTTAAGTGAAATAAACTAAACCCGGATAGAAATATCACATATTCTCATTCATATGTGGGAGCTTAAAAAGTGGATCTCATGAAGATAGTAGAATGGTAGTCTATTACATTAGACAGAGGCTGGGAATGGTGGGGGGAACGGGGAGAGGTTGGGAGGCACGGTATAGAGGACAAAAGAATATAAAGTAGAAGCACAATCATGTTGATAACTTAATTGATTCATGCTAGCAAGAACACTGTCCTTGTTTTGTAATAAACCAATAGTTATGATTAAAATGCCCCACAGGCATTAAAAAATATCATGCATGGAAATAATGAGAACAATTGAATATCTGACTAACTGGTCAAACTAGATTTTGACTGTTAATATAAAAAATCACTATCCTGACCAAGTGCACATTGAAATAATGTACTAAGCAACAAAGGATTTTTCGGTATATGATAAATACTAGAAAACCAAAAAAAAAAAAAAAATTCAGTGGGGAAAAAAAAACTGACTGCAAAGCAACAGTGATGAAAACAGTGTGGAGCCTGCATAAGGATGGACTATGGAATAGAATCGAGAATTCAGAAGTATCTTTTCTTCATTTCTTTTCTTTTCCTTTCTTTTCCTTTTGTTTTCCTTTTTCTTTTCTTTTCTTTTTTAGATGGAGTCTCACTCTGTTGCCAGGTTGGAGTGCTGTGGCATGATTTTGGCTCATTGCAACCTCCGCCTCCTGGGTCCAAGTGATTGTCTTGCCTCAGCCTCCCGAGTGGCTGGGACTACAGGCACAAGCCACCACACCCAACTAATTTTTGTATTTATAGTAGAGACGGGGTTTCACCATATTGGCCAGGAAGATCTCAATCTCTTGACTTTGTGATCCCCCCACCTCGGCTTCCCAAAGTGGTGGGATTACAGGCATGAGCCTGGCCTCAGAAGTATATTTTCACAGCACTTTGGGAAAGGCCTAAATGTAAGAGTTACAACAATAAAACTCTGAAGACAACAGGTATAAACCTTCATAGTCTTGGTCTTGGACTAGTCAAATGATCTTTTAGGTATAACACTAGAGGCACAAGTGACAGAAAATAGACTTCATCAAAATTGAAAACTTCTGTGCTGCAAAATGATACCATTAAGGAAGTTAAAAAACAATCCATTAAATGGGAGAAGATATTTGCAGATCATTTATTTGTTAGAGGACTTGCATCCAGAATTTTTTTTAAAAAACCTCTCACAATCCAATAATACAAGGGACAAAAATGCCAACAAAAACGGGGTGGTTTGAAATGACATTTCTATAAGGAGATGTACAAATGGCCAATTAGCACGTGAAGATGCTCAACATCATTAGTCATTATAGAAATGCAAATGAAAACCACAATGAAATACCACTTTATACACACTGTATGGCTAGAATAATGAGACAGAAAATAGCAAGTGTTAGTGAGGATATGGGGAAATTGGAACCTTCATTCATTGCTGTTGGGATTGTAAAATGGTACACAGCCACTTAGGAAAATAGTTTGCTTCTCAAAATGTTGAACATATATTTCCCATAGAACCTAGCAATTCTACTTGTAAATATGTATATACCCAATAGAAATAAAAGCACATATCTACACAAAAACCTGTACATCTATTCATAGCAGCATTAGTCACAATAGCCAAAAAGTGAAATAACCCTAATATCTGTCATCTGATGAATGGATAAACAGAATGTGGTATATCCATACAATGGAATATTATTCAGCCTAGAAAGGAATGAAATACTGAGACATACTATAACCCAGATGAACCTTGAAAATATTATGGTAAATGATAAGAAGCCAGTCACAGAAGACCACATAATACCTGATTCCATTTGTTTGAAATGTGCAGAATAGGCAAATCCATAGAGAAAAAGTAGATTAATGGTTTTCAGGGCCTGGGTAGAGGATAATGGAGAGTGACTACTTATGGGTATGAAGTTTCTTTTTAGGGTGATGATATTACTGGAATTAGATAGTGGTGATGGTTACATAACTGTATACTAAAAACCACTTAATTGTACATTTTAAAAGGGTGAATTTTATGGTATGTAAATTATTTCTTAAAAGGATTTAAAAAAAAACAGCTGTGGAAGGATGAAATGAAAAATTAAGTCTGCCAGTTATTTTAATGTTTTAAAGTATTCTTTGGCTAAGTGTGTGTGTGTGCACGTGTGTTGGGTGAATCTGGAAGAGAGGAAGAGAGATGCTGTTGTCATCATTTGTTAAAACAAATTTGCCATAACTTCTTACCATAGCAGGAACATCAGGGCTACTTGATTTAGATGAAATCACTCAGAGCTTCTCTCCTGCTGCCCTCTCCCAACCTTCCCATCATCTGGAAAGATCTAGCAAGGAAAGACTTGGAAGAATGATGTCTGGATCTTACCATGTCAGTGCATCTCTGGTTTTCTCCAATGTTAGTATCTTCCTTACACTCACAGGCTTATTTGTGATAGTTAAATGAAGTTTTAGATGGGAAAGGACTCTTAAAGAATTAAAATCATTCTGCAGATGTAACACAAATATAATGAAACACTGAATGGTGTTTTAATTTGGTGACATTGTGATATGCATTTAATTGGTCTGACTGACATGTAGAGACAATAATTTAATTAATATTTTATTTATTTGGGGGTATTTGCCTTCTTAATGGAATTTTAAGAATTGGAACACTCAAAAAATTAAAAAAATTTTTTTAAAGAATTGGAACACTGGAGTGGGGAGAAAGAGGATGGAGCTATGGAGGAAATTTAGGTAGGAAAATATTTGATGTAGAATCTGGTGTGTTATTGGTAATCAGGATAATTCTGGTGAATTGAATTTGTCGGGCAGAGTTTGGAAATAAAAAATTGTTGAGGCTGAGGCTACTTGGAGCCAATAGGACATCTTTGTTTAGAAGTATAAACTAATCATCATACTCTTAACCTGGGCTGCAAGCTTTCAGAATTTTTCCCCATGGCTTAACTTTGCCTCTGACACTTTGTTTTCTCCTACAGCTTACTCAGTATCTTAGATTTATTAATTTTAAATGAATCATTGTAGAGTTAAAGTCATCTCTTAAGTCCTAGTCAGGTTATAGGTGGTAAAGATTCCACAAAACCAAAAATACACAGAGTATACCGTATTTGAAGTATCATTCATTTATTCAATGTTTGGTTAAAACAAGCCTTTGGGAGTTTGAGTATTTATGGTTGTTTTTAGAAATAGATAATCATGTGCATCTGTAAAACTTAAACAGATGTTTTGTTTTTCCTGAGAATCAGTTGAGGCTTAAATATGAGAGCCTGAGCTAATTCCTAGGTGAAGAATGAGAGTGACAGGGTGTTTAGTTCCCAAATAATACGTCAGAAAAATAGGAACCTACTTTTATGTCATTTCTCTTTTTTTCTTCTTCCTTTGGTTGCTGCAGTATATTTAAGGTCTTTTTGACTTGGCCAAAGGAATAATGATCTTGGAATCCATTTTAGTGACAGGATCTCTCTGGAAGATCCAAATAGTCAATTCTGACAGAACAAGGACACTGATTTGTGGCCATGAATAGGCTGCAACAAGGGGAAACTCCTTTTCATCTTCATCAGATGTTTGGGGTCACTTTCACGAAAGAAACCAACGAATGCTACCAGGACACTGCAGACTCCTCCCCACAGTCCCCAGATCATGAGTTTCTATACCCTGCCCTAGAGCTCTCCTTCACCATTGCTGATTCCACAAAAAATACCATGACCACACATTCAGATGAGAGTAACACAGCAATTGGCAATACAAAAGAATGTGCCATATTCTTCCTTAGTCTGCCCCAAAACTCCTTTGTGGAGTACTTGTAGAGGTAGAGTGATACTTAAGCTTATCCATTTCTACTTGTAGAGTGCCCACTACTTTCATACCCTCATGCTATGTGTGTATTTCTTCACTCTGTGCTTTTTCAAATACTCTCTTGTTCTTTTCCATTTTTCTAACTTGTATGTAATCCTTAAAATCATGAATCTGTTTTGTTGTTGTTGTTTTTGGAGATGGAGTTTTGCTTTTGTCACCCGGGCTGGGGTGCAGGGGTGCAATCTCGGCGCACTGCAACCTCTGCCTCCTGGGTTCAAGGGATTCTCATGCCTCACCCTCCTGAGTAGCTGGGATACAGGCACCTGCAACCATGCCCAGCTAATTTTTGTATTTTCAGTAGAGATGGGATTTCGCCATGTTGGCCAGTCTAGTCTCAAACTCCTGACCTCAGGCTGCCCGCCTGCCTCCCAAAGTATTGAAATTACAGGCGTGAGCCACTGCACCCAGCCCATAATCCTTAAAAATCAAACTGAATTTCTGCCTCTTATGTAGAACTCATTTTGCTTATTTAACTTTATAGAGATGTGTCTAGTTCCTCTCATTAGTTTTGTTATTCCCAGACCGTTTATTCCCCGAAGAAGACCACCAGAGTCCAGAGTCAAAGCCAAGTGGCAAGGATCTTTAATGCAAGTTCGAACTTGGTCCCTCCGTTCTACAACATACAAGAGGGCCCGGAACAATGCCCGCGCTTGCTCTTTATAGCTTGAGGTAAACAGGACTTGTCAGGTTACAGAGGAACAAGGCATTACAATTGGTTTACATTTTAAATTATGCTTTTAGCAGCTTTCTTATTGGTTCCTGCGCTTTTACAAAAGGTTGCAACCTTATCGGAGGTTCTCCAGGTGTTGTTTTTCTTTGAAATATACGGAGGAATGTGTTTGTGTCGGGCTCAGGAAGTGGAGGCATATGAGGGGATGTGATGTGTTTGTGTCGGGCTCAGGAAGTGGAGGCATATGGGGGGGTGTGATGTGCTCAAGGCTGTGATGTGTTTGTGTTCTTTCAGTTTCTAAGTTCCTTGCATATAGGGCTTATGGATTGTTCATATCTTGTCCCGCAAAGCCAGTAGCTGCAGAAGTTATTTTGACTCTAGTGCAGCTGTCTTACTGTGAGCCAACATCCTGCAGAAGGAGTTTGGAAATATTTGTGACTGGTAATGTCTTTCACTGAACCTAAGGCAAACCTGAGCGATTTGCAGAATCAGTTGAGGCTTAAATATGAGAGTATGTGTGTGTATGTATGTATGTGTGTGTGTGTGTGTGTGTATATATATATATATATTTTAAGACGGAGTCTCGCTCTGTCGCCCAGGCTGGAGTGCAGTGGTGGCGCGATCTTGTCTCACTGCAACCTCCACCTCCCAGGTTCACACCATTCTGCTGCCTAAGCCTCCTGAGTATTTGGGACTACAGGTGTGTGACACCACGCCCGGGTAATTTTTTGTATTTTGTGGTAGAGACGGGGTTTCACCATGTTAGCCAGGATGGTCTTGCTTTCCTGGCCTTGCGATCCGCCCGCCTCAGCCTCACAAAGTGCTGGGATTACAGGTATGAGCCACCGCGCCCGGCCGAGAGCTTATATTTAAGCTTCCTATAGGAAAGTGCGAAGGGAGTTTCCGGCCATGGAAAAATGAAATGACTCAATTGGTTTGAAGTATTTGTGGAATGCACTTTAAGCATAATCAGTATTCACCCTAAGTACTTCATTGAATAGTTTGAATGAAACCACCACATTGCATGTGCTCCACCTTGGCTAGAGAATGTCAATGTGTAGACTTTTCAAATTAGATTTTATCATCTGGCATGGGTATACCAACTAGTTACATTTTATGTAGAGCCTCCAGATATTTTGAAATGGATTGTTTTACATTCCTTCCTATGCTTTCAGAACCAACACCTTCATGTCCAAAACAGTGTGATGCTATTCATTTTAGAATATTATTGAGAACATCACACTGGTGGCTCTTTGAAGGGATGTGTTTTGGACTCAGGTGTGGAACTGCCACATGCCACTCATTCAACTCTTCGGCATCTAGGAGGCTTTGCATATGCTGTGTGAATCCTCTCGTCCTAGGAGAGTTTACTTAGTGGAGCAGTGTTGGGATTTCTAGCCTGTTTTCTTCTGAGGAAAAAAACATGTCAAGTTAAACCTTCTAGGATGAAGGGAGGATTTTACTGGGGGGAGCTGTTGTATCTGAAGTGTTAATGTAGAGCTAATGCAGTTTATTTTCTCAAAGGAGGGAGAGAGATCATGCCAAGAAAAACACATAGAGTGGAGTGGAGTGGAGTTGGGAAAGAAAATGTGACAAGTCCCTAAAATCAAATGCCTGTAGGAAGGATTTTCCCCATCATTAGCTCCAAATGTTGGGGGGTGGGGAGGATGTTGCTTGTTTCTTTATTTCTTTTTAAAAAATTATTTTACTTTGTTCTTGACTCTTTAGTTTCAGAAGTAGATTAAGGAAAAGCTTATTAGGAAGTCTGGAGCCATAGGCACTGTAGAAATTACCAGCCCCCAAAAGTCAATATCCAATTACTGTACCTTTTTGGCTGTTCCACATAATTAACCATGCTGCTTGATCCAAGTGAAGCCAGGGGAAAGCCAGGCACTGTTAGATGGTGTAGCTTATTGCTTAACCCCTCATGTTGTAGTGCAAAGATGAGTGCCCACTTACCTGGATCTCTCAGGGGATGACATTTTCCAAAAGATTTTCTTCTGGTCCCTCTTGAGAACAATATAAAGAGTGTGTAATTCAGAGAGAGATTACTTTGAATTTGACTAAAAGGAAAGTACAAAGGCTTTGTTTTTTCAGATCCCATGAAATTAATACTGTCACATTTGGAAAATGTTGCTCTGTTTTAATAGATCTCTTAGAAGTATATCTCTTATGCAAATAGTAATTGTGGTTTTTAAAGCTAATATAAATGTGATTCATTTACTTAAAATCAAGCCACCTTGTAGCTGTGAGTAGTTTTCCCATTTTGTTGAAGGTAAGTACAATTTTAAATTAGCTACATTTGGTTGCAGGAGACGTTAAAGAATAGATTTAAGTAGGCATGTCTAAAAAGGACAGAAAGTCCCGCAAAGCAGTTGTCAGCAGGGATTAGATCTCTGGATGTCCTTGTTTGTCAGGAAAAGCCTTCCGTGTATCCAGTAGCTTCTGAAAATGTTAATGTGGCACTGTGCAGGGAGTCAAGGGAACAATCTCCTCATTTTCAGTGCGGGATGCTAGGGAAAGCCTGTCACTACGTGTGCGTGGGTGTGTGAGTGAGGGCTGGCTGTGCACTCTGCCTCTCTGGTTGAAGTAAGTTGCAGTGCAGCTTTGCCTTCTCATGGGCTTGGGTGTGGGGAATCCCTCCTACCAAGAGTATTTTGGGAAATTCCTAAATGCTGATGTGTTCTCAGCTCTATATAATGCCCTTGTTGGAGTGAGTAGCAAAATGCACATGGAGAATGATTTTAAAGCACCAGTCAACCAATTCCTGGTGTGTGTCTTTTCTTGCTTGATAGAGCTGTTCAAGGAGAATCTTGCTGTTGGTCAAGGATTTTAGGCTTCCACATAGCACAAGGATTGCTCTTCTTTTCCTTTTCCAGGGCTTTTCCTGTCTCTAGATATTTAGCATGCAGATGCGGTTTCATGATCTAGCACGAGAATCTCCCACATTTCCACATATATTACACAGTCGGCGAAGCAAATGGTAATGGTGGCTGCTCCAGCCAAACCTGGTGGTGCTACTGCCATCACTTTTCTAATAACCTTGGTATCTCTGCAACAAGGTTAGTGGTGGTGTTTACCAAAGCTACAACTTTCTTTCTCCTTTCTCTTTCCCTGCTTCTGTTGTCTCGCTGTCTCCCCTCCTGCTGCCCCTTACAACTTAGGTTAATGAACTTGCCTGTGATATGCAGAAATTAGTCAAACATGCATCTTTAAAACACATTTTAGAGTTTTAAAAAATGTGCATAATAGAAATATATCCTAAAGTTCAAAAACATTCTGAGATTGTCACAGTTAGTGGCAGATTAAGGAAACAGAATATAAAATAGCCAAATATATTCCAGGAAGTCATGCTTGTTTAGTAGGCATTTATCTGACAGATTGAAATGAGCTTCTTTTGTGTGTTGGCACATAGTCCAGAATTGCAAGTTTGTCACTTTTAGTGTTTATATAAAATTCTCCTGCTGGCTCATTTCATGGAAATAAAGGCTCACTAACTTCATCTGTAACTTGTATCTGTAGTAAGACCCTTACAGGGACCGTAATTTTCATCTTGGTTTAATTTGCAAGAAAAACATTATTATGTACATATAGCTACTTGTTTTAATTTAGTGTCAGTTGTCAATGTCGTAGTAGAAATGGATGAAGAAAGTCCTTTTGGAAAGGAGATTTTTATGGAAATCAAAGGAGTATTGCTCAGCAACTCTTAATAGGTGTTTACTGAATATATACTATGGGAATGTATGTGCGCTTTAGAGATTCTAAAGAATAACATATCCTTGCCTACAAGGTGTTGCTTACCAATTTGAGATGAAGATTGTCCATAGAATAGGGAGTGAACAAGCACTGTGTGAAAAAAAGGTATTATGCTGTGCAACAAAATTTCAAGAATAGGGTAATACGTAATGGACCGATTTGCTGTGGAGATCGTTTCATTATATGTGAGATTGATGTCCAGAGATGTCATCCAGTTTAGTTAATGTAGTTCTGGCTAGCTGTTTGTGGAATTCTGGCTAGTTTGTTTTTTAAATGTCTTTATCCTGTTTCTTGTGTTATACTTGAACACATCAACATAGAGTGAGAAGTTAACTGTTTTTGTTACCTAAAATTAGTCACATAGTAAAAAGAGATGGGTTGAGAATCAGATATATTTGATTTTAAATCCTGGCTGTGCTCATTCTTAGCTCTGTGTGCCTCAGTTTTCTCATTGGAAGAACTGGGATATAAGTTACTAATTTACAGATTTGTTGGGATTAAATTATTTTCAAGCACGGCTGGGTGCTGTGGCTCGTTCCTATAATCCCAGCACTTTGGGAGGCGGAGGCGGGCAGATCACCTGAGGTCAGGATTTCGAGACCAGACTGGTCAACATGGCAAAACCCCGTCTCTACCAAAAATACAAAAATTAGCAGGGTGTGGTGGCAGGCACCTGTAATCCCAGCTACTCGGGAGACTGAGGCAGGAGAATCGCTTGAACCCAGCAGGCGGAGGTTGCATTGAGCCTAAATTGTGCCACCTCACTCCAGCCTGGGTGACAGAGCAAGACAATGTCTCAAAATAAGTAGATAAGTAAAAATAAATAAATTATTTTGAAGCACAAAAGCATTGCTTTTTCAGTTTTCTCACTAAATTTAATCCTCCTGGAAACGTGCCATCACTGGTAGAATATTAGGTATTTAGGTTATTTCCCATAGCACTTGTTCTTATGCAAATTACCAGATTTGTGCTTTTCCACTCTCTTATGAATCCTTACATCCCCAGTGTCAAATAGGAAAATAGCAAAGAAAATTTATATATGGGAAGAGAAGGATTTTTCAAGGACCATATTTTAATCTCATGCCTAAAGGGTAAATTTCTATCCATTTAATAATGTAATATAAATTATTTTCATAGTAAGCTAAACAAAACATAATTTGAAAGACAAATCTGCTGCCTTTGCATCTTACAAAATAACATGTCCTTCTAAACCCAGCTAAAGTCCTATCTCCACAAAACCTTCTCTGGCCACTCCCGCCCATGGTAATTTTTTTCTCATTGAAAATGCAGTTTCTTTTGGTTATACAAATTTCACTGAGTTTTTGTTTGTATTGTTTTTTGAGACAGAATCTCTCTCTGTCACCCAAGCTGGAGTGGAGTGGTGCGATCCCAGCTCACTGCAACCTCCGCCTTCCGTGTTTAAGCAGTTATCCTGCCTCAGCCTCGAGAGTAGTTGGGATTACAGGTGTGTGCCACCATGACCAGCTAATTTTTGTGTTTTTAGTAGAGATGGGGTTTCACCATGCTGGCCAGGCTGGTCTTGAACTCCTGACCTCAGGTAATCTCTCCCCCGCCCCGCCTCCCAGAGTGCTGGGATTACAGGCATAAGCCACCGTGGCCAGCCAATTTCATTGAATTTACCTCTCATTTGGCACTTAAGCATTGTTATAAACCAGTATATGTCTATTTTTATTATTGTATCCTGCCTTGCCAATTAGATTGTAACCTCTTAGCAGCCATATATACCTTGTCTGAGAATTAGTTCTGTTCTTTTGTTTTATTTTGAGATGGAGTCTCACTCTGTTGCCCAGGCTGGAGTACAGTGGCGTGATCTCGGCTCACTGCAACCTCTGCCTCGGGTTCAAGCAATTCTCCTGCCTCAGCATCCTAAGTAGCTGGGATTACAGATACACCACCACACCCAGCTAATTTTTGCATTTTTAGTAGAGACGTGGTTTCACCATGTTGGTCAGGCTGGCCTCAAACTCCTGACCTCAGGTGTTCCACCCGCCTTGGCCTCCCAAAGTGCTGGGATTACAGGCATGAGTCACTGTCCCGGCCTAGAATTAGTTATTTTCTTCACAATACCTCGTGGTGCTGTGTATGTGATAGGCACTGAGCTGATACCTGGTGCTTGAGGAAAGTGGTAACAATGTCAGGAAACAAGAACAGGTTTTTTTCTGTATTCAATTTGTACAGGAGGTTCTGGCTTATTTATTCAATAGGTATAGAGTCCTTACCCAAATAAGTAGCTGCTGACTATGAGTGTATGACTTCAGTTGATTAAACAACTCAATGACTGCTTTTCAGCAGCGCTGAAATGATGGGATTGTAGTGAAAACACAAACACATAGGTGGTAGGCTGGCATAAATGGTTGTACATACAAACTAGTGATGAGTGGCTCATGCCTGTAATCCCAGTACTTTGGGAGGCCAAGGCAAGAGGATCCCTTGAGGCCAGGAATTGAAGGCCAACCTGGGCAATATAATGAGACCTTGTTGCTACAAAAAATAAGAAAAATAGCCAGGTATGATAGTGTGTGCCTGTGGTACCAGCTACATGGAACCCTGAGTCAGGAGAATCACTGGAGCCCAGGAGTTAGAGGCTGCAGAGTGCGCCATGATGAACCACTGCACTCCAGCCTGGGCCACAGAGTGAGACCCTGTCTAAAAAAAACAAAAACCGGCCGGGCGCGGTGGCTCAAGCCTGTAATCCCAGCACTTTGGGAGGCCGAGGCGGGAGGATCACAAGGTCAGGAGATCGAGACCATCCTGGCTAACACGGTGAAACCCCGTCTCTACTAAAAAGTACAAAAAACTAGCCGGGCGAGGTGGCGGGCGCCTGTAGTCCCAGCTACTCGGGAGGCTGAGGCAGGAGAATGGTGTGAACCCGGGAGGCGGAGCTTGCAGTGAGCTGAGATCCGGCCACTGCACTCCAGCTTGGGCAACAGAGCGAGACTCTGTCTCAAAGAAAAAAAAAAACAAAAAACAAAAACCACAAACTAGTGATGAGTGAAGTTCATCTTGTGCTTTCTATTTGGAAATTTTACACCAGATCCATACTTCTAAGAGATGGCTACAGGAGAATGTCTTTTTAAAAAGCATTTCATATTTTGCATTGTCACCTAGTAACACATCATGAATAGTTGACTCTTGATAAAGTGTTTGCTTGGTAGTCCATAGCAAACCATATTTTAAAAGATACTGCAGTGAACCAGGTGGTTTGTTGGAATAAACCTCACATTTGCTGAGGAATTGCTGGATATATCTGATTTCCTTCCTTTGACAATAGTCTAGTGTGGAGTGTGATGTCTTGGAGCCACTTAAAGACTTATCTTTTTCCCTAAGTGAAAAAGATAAAACTATACTTAGAGTCCTATAACTTGTTCATTTTTGCTTTCTGTAATGTTTGTGTCTATTCCTTGAGCCTTTAAGGAGTAGGTTTGGGGTATTAGATGAGGAAAATTCGAGGGTTAGCTTGTAACTTCTAATTCCTTTTCTTTGGGTGACTTGACCAGTTCTGAAAATGAGATTGAATGGCTAGAGACTTTGGAAACATCTAAGGTACTTAAAGAATATAACCTTAGCACAATAGGTAGTAAGATGTTTTAGGTATAAATAATAATATGTAATTAAAGTTTTCTTGTTGGTAGCATGTGTACAAGTTAATATCTAATAGAATCAAATGACTTGAATTTGAGTGGTTGCCATTACGTATTAATTATAATATAACATTCCCAAAATGTCTATAGTTTCTGTGTTATGTTTAGCTACCTTAGCTTTAGCTTCGTGTAAAGTATAGGAGCTTATAAGAATTTATAATGCTAGCTTTATGTCATCTTATAGTCTAACCATCTTGTTTTCAGCTCTTGAAACAACTTGTTTCAACCTTCAGTTTTCTTTTATGAGAAACTGCTCCATTTTCATACTACATCCAGATAAAAAAGTTCAAACCATGTTTGCCATACAAGATTAATTCTGCTCACCTCGAATGTAAGATTGGTAAAGTTTACCTCCAGGATTCCTAGCTGGCCCTTTCTCTTTCCATTAATCCCTGTTAAGACCTGTTCCGTCATTATTCTCCATCAAATTTTCACCCAGGAAAAAGACTACCAATATCTTAATCTTTGTAACCCTCCTGGGATTCTGAAATCAGATTCGTATTTCTAATATTCTCCTTTCTGGCATGAAAGTTTTCCTCTTTTAAAGGCATTTCAGACTTCAAGCCATTTAAATCATACCATACAATATGGAGCCCAGGAAAATGAATGTGAAAACCACCTAGCATAATCAGAGACCTTCGAAAGGATGGCGGTTCCTCTTCTCACTACATGGCCCACTAGCCATTTCTAGTTATACGCTTTGGATATGTTTGCTGGCTTTGGTTCTAATTCAGACAGGGGTTTGATTCAGCAGACTTTATGTGGAACTTATTCTATGCCACGCACATCATAGAACATTTAAACTGTAGATGTACACATCAGAATTCTGAACTCTGTGTATCTTTCTTAACCCTACAGCATTGAAGTCCCAACACCAGCATTTTGGTCTAGGTCTAGTATCTGTCTTTCATGTTGCAAAATTCACCAAAGAAGATGGGGGAAAAGACATTCCCTGAATCTGTACCCACTGAATGTTGGAATTTGCTATAGAAAGAGAAGAGAAATAATTCTCAGGTAATTCCAGTGTCTTCCCTCTTCTTTCTTCCACCCCCAGTTGGGGGTTGGGGGAGAAGCTACATGAATGTTGTATGTATTTTATAACTCCCAGAAGCCTAAACAAACATCTAAAGATTTTGAATGGAATGAAATGTAAGGTGAATCATATACACTCCTCTTAGAAATTGTGGTATTAAAAAAAAGACTGCAACATGATTCTGATGTATTTTATTTTTGAATTCTATTGTGGATGAATGGAGATGATGATATAAAAGGTATGATATAAAAGTTGAAGTGTACATCTCTTATTAAATTAAATATCTGATTGCTTGATTAAATAACTCTGGATATTCCTGGGATTCTCTGGTATTTATTTATAGCTCTGTATCTAGGGAAGGCTGGTGCTACATAATAAAAGCTACTAGGTGTGCTTTATGCCACTATGCTCAGAAAGCTTTGATTGCAGAAGTTCTTTTGTGAATAACACCACTTCAGTTGAAATGTAATATCCTAGGATCTCAAATCCAGTATTTATTTTAAATCATAATAGTACTTTTCATTTTTGTTACAGAGAACTAAGAAACAAAGAAACATATTGTGGTCTGACAAAGATAGATCAGATATTTTGGAAGCATTTTAAAATCTTGAAAGCCTTGCTCTATTCGTACATAATTAGTGGATATTCTTCAGAGTGATTGATTCTCCCCAGAAGGAATAGTGTTCATATTCTATATTCTTGATAGTCTTAGAAGTTGGGGAGAGGGGTGGCAAACATACTAAAATTTAAAGTGAAATCATCATCTCATTGTTACGAGGTAACAAGTGGTGGCACATTTTACCTTTGTTGCCCTGCCTTGTTCCCAACAGTTTCAAATTAATGGTGAGTATTATATCATTTTTATCATTTTAGATCCTTTAAATTATGGAATGACTATAGTGTCTTAAAATCACATGTATGAAGCTCAGCTGCTGGCTGACTCTCTCTTACCATAGTTAAAAAGTTGTGCAAAATGAACTGAATTTTAATGTCGTGTATAGACTGTAAACTGTAACCATTAGTATTCATTATTTCACTTCTTTTTGATTTTTACTCTCTTCACAACCTCCCTATCTATACCCCAGTTCAGGGGAAGAATGTCAGTATTTTTTATGCTAGTCCTTGGGTGAATTATCTTCAGAGAATGTGTCTCTTTTTAAGAAACAGTGCTGAAAAGGCTATGCCTTTTCTTTCTCTTTCTTTGAGGTTTTATCTTAGTTATATTGCTTGTTTAGATATAGGATAAGTTATTTTTATTTTTATCTCCAGGAAGCCTTTCAGCGCAATGTGCTTTCCCATAGTTATTGAAATGCCACAAATCACTGGTGCAACTAATCTGAATAATTAGTAATTGAGTACAGGTATACTGGTTCTAAAATTATCTCTGCATCTTTATGTAAGAATAGTAATTACATGAACTTACTTTTAATTTTTTTCCCTGCTGAACATATTTTCTTTTATGTAGGAAATTTTTTCTAAATGCCAAAAAAAACCTAAAAAGATTTTTAAGTGATTCTATCCAGAAGAGATTGCTACCTCAGTTCCTTTTATCAAAAGCAGCCATACATGTAGTAATTTTAAAGAGGGGGGATTTTGAAGTCAAGTTTGAATCCCAGCTCTTCCACTTCCTAGCTGTTTGACCTTTGGGTAAAGTCCTTCAGTATCTCCACGTGAATATGAAAATAGTGTTATGAAACCGAACTGGGATTTACTCGCCTGGAGCGGTAAAACCAGATATCCACATAGACATTTTGCAGTGGCAGAAAGAAAGGCTTTTATTTGCAGGGCACCAAGCAAGGAGGACCAGGCAGCTAATGCTGAAATCCTTACCTCCTTGATAGCTTACAGGTAAGGATTTTTAAAGGCAGGGGTAAATTTCAGGAAAGCAGAAGTGACAGACAAAATCCTATGTCAATGCATGGAGGTTACACAGTGGTTTTGGCCTAACAGGACAGGATATCTTGAAGCAGCAGCTTACAGGTCATAGGTAGAGTCAAAAATTTTCCGATTTGTGCTTAAGGAAGAGAAGCTTTGTTTAAAAATTTGGAATCAGTGGAAAAGAATGTTAAACTGCTTCCTGGGGATGACTCCCTCCAGGCCTCTCAGGAAGAAATTTAGAACAAAGAAAGGTGGTCAGAGTTCAGCCTTCAGTTCTTCCGTATCTGAGGTCTACCTGCCAGTGGATCAGTTCCCAGAGAGTCCTAGGTGGGGCTCCTGGTTTTTGAAAAACTCAGAGATATATGTTAAGATGTTATCTTCAGTCTCTGTAGGGAAACCAAACATCTCTAACCTTCCCGTCACCTTCTTTTTATCAAGTTACTTATTTACATCTCAGGGTCAGGTGCCTGGAATTTCCCTTAAAGGAACTCAGGATTTTCCTTTATGTTTTTATATGCTTGCCCAACCCCTAATAACTCCCCCTCCCCCCCACCTACTCTCCCGAAAAGGGGCTGCCTGCTCCATCTTAAATAATGTTAAGACCTCCTCAGGAGTTTGCATTGTAGAGTGAATGACATCAGTGCATGTAAGATACAGTGCATTATAGGGCTAATGCCCAATGGACATTAGTGGTAATGATGATTACACTGCCTTTCTTTTCTTTTCTTTTTAAATTGAGATAGAATCTCACTCTGTTGCCCAGGCTGGAGCGCAGTGGCGCGATCTTGGCTCACTGCAACCTCCACTTACTGCGTTCAAGTGATTCTTCTGCCTCAGCCTCCTGGGTAGCTGGGATTACAGGCGCATGCCACCACGCCTGGCTAATTTTTGTATTTTTAGTAGACAGGGGGTTTCACCATGTTGCCCAGTGGTCTCAAACTCCTGACCTCAGGTGATCTGCTCGCCTTGGCCTCCCAAAGTGCTGGGATTACAGGCGTGAGCCACTGTGCCTGGCCTGATTACACTGCTTTTTAAGGCTTACTGCAACAGTATAGCCAGGTACCTAGAAATAAGCATTGTCACCAAGGTGAGGAAGAGCCTGCCTCAGATCCTCAGGCAAAATAAAGTCACAGATGTTGAGAAGCCAGATGTTGAGCCACTTAAAAAGAGAGAGCAATCAACAAAAGGAAGAAATGGAGGAACTATTAAAATATTTTTGTAGAAGCCCAGTAGTTTAGGACCACTTACTGAGTAGGCAAACAGTCCTATATACCTTTGTGGCCATGAGGATTTAATTTATTAAAGCAGCAACAGACTGGGTTCTGGTTATCTGTTGCTTTGTAACAAATCAGAATTAGTATCTAAGACAACAACCATCATTTTATTATTGTCTCTTAATAGTGTTGTGGGTTAGCGGGGCCCAGCAAGGTTGTTCTTGCTTGGAATATCTGATATGGTCACAATCAGATGATGGCTGGGACTTCCTCACACGGATCTGACTGAGGCTGACTATTAGCTGGGCCCTTGGTTGGGGCTGTGGGCTCAAAATATATCTACATGTGGTCTGTGTGACTTAGATTTCCTAACTGCATGGTGGCTGGGATCCAAGAGTAAGCATCCCCAAAGATCCAGGTGTGTTGCTTTTCATGACCTAGCTTCAGAAGTTATATCATTACTTCTTCCATATTCATGGGCGTACTCAGAATCAAGACCCACTTCTTGATGGGAGGAATAACAGTTTGATCATACTGTGAGCTGAGCATGAGATGGGATGTATTGGATGGCCATCTTTAGAAAACATTCACATCCCTCACATATGCAAATTACATTCAGCACCTCTATCAATACTCCCAATTTACATTCTATTACAGTAGCAACTCTAAGTCTAGGATCTCATTATCTAAATCAAGTCCATCCCATTCTAGCAGGTGTTGTTAAAAATTTTTTTTTAATTAAAGAAATAAATCAAGTCCATGTTTGATTGAGGCTCCTTGGTC
Source organism: Trachypithecus francoisi (assembly GCF_009764315.1). Classification (NCBI taxonomy): domain Eukaryota; kingdom Metazoa; phylum Chordata; class Mammalia; order Primates; family Cercopithecidae; genus Trachypithecus; species Trachypithecus francoisi. The sequence continues at coordinate 37,078,114 of NW_022681474.1, forward strand.
GCAGTTCCTTTCAGCCAGCTCCTTGGGAGTCATTCCTCTTGATTTGAAGACCTTTTAGTAAAGAGATAAGTTATCTGCCCCACATATACACAACATACAGTGGTGAGAAAAACTTAGGATCACCACTACAGACCCTCCCATTCAAATAGGGGGAAAATGAGATTCATAGAGGTACTGATCTGGAATCCAACCAGACACGTGGTGCTATTTTCTTGATTGGGGATAAGTCTTTCTGCCTATGAGGTTGTTTCCTAAGGCTCTTGGTTCTGCCTTCTGGGCTCTTCATTCGCTGAGTCATCCTTGCTTCTGCATAAAAGTAGCCTGTTTTTATTGCTGAGTAGTTTTCTTGGCCTATTTCTTGCCTATAGAAAGAAGTTTGGGAAGTCCAAAAGCCTCCCTTCATTCTGTTCTGTTTCTGTCCCTTTCAGTCCAAGCTGATATAATTTCTTTTGAATCTCTGTGAGTTTATTATGAGTCAGTTAATGAATTCACTTAATTAGACAGACCGAGACCCCCAAATTTCTAAGATAAGACTCTCTACCTTGAGCTCCCTCTGAGACTACTGTGGAACAAGATCCTTAGGCTTCTTAGAACTCTCTCTTTAATGTAGAGTATCTGTGAGGCATGCCTTAAGATCTTTAAATAGCTTACCCCACCTCCCATTTGGTAGAGTCTATAGAGTACCTTTGTAAATCTCCCTGAGTCTTAATAAAATATTTTAAAGGTTCATTCTGGATTTTATATTTTGCCCAGAATACATTTCTTCATTTGAGAATGGCTTGCTTTCTGGATTGAATGAAAAAAATGTTTATTTTTCCAAACCCAGAAAATCCTAGGTTATTTATGTTTTCTTAAAATATTCCTTGAAAATTAGTTTTTAAAATTTATACTATCTCTCTTCCATTTCTATTTACCTATAGCCAGCTAGAAGAAGACAAATAGTACCTTCAAAATTCTGTCCTAAAATCTCCTCATTGAGCTCATTAGGTATATTTCTTATTTTCCACATTACCATAGGTGACTGTGTTACCAAGTTTTTCACCACTCTAGCTTCCAATAAAAATTTCCCCACTTTCCTATAAGTTTTCATCATCACCTTCCTCAGGCCCACCCTGCCTCCACCTGCCATCCCATCTCAGTCACTGCCACACGTTTTTGGTTTTTGATATGGCATCACCCCACTTCCAGTAATATTGACTCTGGGTTATCAAGTTAAAATTGTTTCATATTCAGTATGTTTTAAGAAAAATGAGTAAATTTTAGAAGTTTTTCCATTAAAACTGCTAAAAATTTGAAATGTGTATGTGTATGATATGGTGATTTTTAAAAATCTTATCTTTTAGAGATACTGAAATATTAGTGTATAACATGATATAATTTCTGGGACTTGGCATCAGCAATATATTAGTGGGGGAAATGGAGTGTGGGTACAGTTTGATTGTAGCTCCCGATGACTGAAAATGTTGGTGGCTTCTGATGAGGCATCTATAATGTGGTGTCTGTTTCTTGGCACAAAGAAACAGTGTAGTTAAAAATGCCACTCTGGACCCGGGCGCAGCGGCTTATGCCTGTAATCCCAGCACTTTGGGAGGCCGAGGCGGGCGGATCACAAGTTCAAGAGTTCGAGACCAGCCTGGACAACATGGTGAAACCCTGTATCTACTTAGAATACAAAAATTAGCCGGGCCTGGTGGCCCGTGCCTGTAATCCCAGGTACTCTGCAGGCTGAAGCAGGAGAATTGCTTGAACCTGGGGGGAGGCCGAGGTTGCAGCCAGCTAAGATCGAACCACTGCACTCCAGCCTGCACGACAGAGCAAGACTCTGTCTCAGTGAGAAAAAAAAATGCCATTCTGTAACTGTTAGAGCTCATTGATCCACCAAGAGTTTCTCACAAAACATTTCTCTCAGACAGTGATTTCTCTCAGAACCATTGTCTTAAACTGCACGCAGTACTTTCATTTCTCAAAGAGAAACCTTTAAAACAGTCCAGTTGCCGTGACTCACGCCTGTAACCACAACACTTTGAGAGGCCATTGTGGGAGGATGGCTTGAGGACGGGAGCTTGAGACCAGCCCGACCAACATAGTGAGACCCTGTCTCTACAAAAAATAGAACAATTGGCCAGGTGTGGTGGCATGCACCTGTAGTCTTACCTGCATGGGAGGCAGAGCCCAGGAATTCGAGGCTGCAGTGAGCTATGATTATATCACTGCACTTCAGTGTGGGTACCTGAGTGAGACTCTGTCTCTAAAAAACCACAATAACAACAACAAAAACCTTTAAAACAACAAAGAGCTATCCTAACGAATACAAGGCCAGAGCTTAAACAGGAAAATTTATTTTGTTAATTTTTTATTTTTAAAGAGACAGGTCTCACTTTGTTACTCATGTTGGAGTAACATAGCGCACTGCAACCTCATCCTCCTAGGTTCAGGTGATCCTCCTGCCTCAGCCTGCCGAGTGGGTAGTACTACAGGTGCATACCACCACGCCTGGCTACTTTTTAGTTTTTTTTTTTTCCTGTAGAGATGGGGTCTTGCTATGTTGCTCAGACAGGTCTCAAATTCCTGGCCTCAAGTGATCCTCCTGCCTCAGCCTCCTAAAGTGCTGGGATTACAGGGATTTAACAGATAAATTTAAATAATTCTATTTCCTCCTTGACCAAGAATTATTTAACAGAGTTTCAAAATTTCCAGGTAGAATGACTTTATTTTCTGATTTTGTTTTATTGCAATATGATTAAGGATTTAAAAAAAAATTTGCTACTTCTTAGAATTTATTGATGTTTTCTTTGTAACCTAGTGTTCAATTTTCATAAATGTTGCATGGACATTTGATAATAGTTTTGTTTTTTAACTTCAGGGTACAGAATGCACCCACAGTATTGTAGCTTATCAACTAGGTTAAGTAGCCTCATTATTTTTGTCTATATGAATTGCGATGGTCTAAGAAGTAAAAGTCTCCTGTTACTAGTGTATTTCTGTATGTTTCACCTTGCTGTTTCTACTTTATAGCATAATTTCGTTTTATTCTTTTTTTTTTTTTTAAAGACGAGGTCTGACTCTTACCCAGGCTGGAGTGCAGTGGCATGATTTTGGCTCACTGCAACCTCTTCTTTTTTTTTTTTGAGATGGAGTCTCGCTCTGTCGCCCAGTCTGGAGTGCAGTGGCGTGATCTCAGCTCACTGCAAGCTTCACCTCCCAGGTTCACGCCATTCTGTCTCAGCCTCCTGAGTGGCTGGGACTACAGGTGTCTGCCACCACGCTCGGCTAATTTTTTTTGTATTTTAGTAGAGAGGGAGTTTCACCTTGTTAGCCAGGATGGTCTCAATCTCCTGACCTCGTGATTCACCCATCTCAGCCTCCCAAAGTGCTGGGACTACAGGCGTGAGCCATGGCGCCCGGCCGCTCACTGCAACCTCTATCTCCTGGATTCAAGTGATTCTCCTGCATCAACCTCCCGAGTAGCTGGGATTACAGGTGTGCACCACCACGCCCAGCTAATCTCAGCTCACTGCAACCTCTGCCTCCTGAGTTCAAGCAATTCTCCTGCCTCAGCCTACCAAGTAGCTGGGATTACAAGCGCATGCCACCATGCCCGGCTAATTTTTGTATTTTTAGTAGAGATGGTGTTTCACCATGCTGGCCAGGCTGGTCTTGAACTCCTGACCTCATGATCCATTTGCCTCAGCCTCCCAAAGTGCTGGGATTACAGGCATAATCCCAGCATTTTGTATGCTCTTCTCGGGACTTTTTTTCCTAGATGCATTTAGTTGTGTTTTTTATTTTATTTTATTTTTTAGAAATCTTTTCTTACTTGAGTAATATGTGATGTTTATAAATCAAAATAATACAGAAGTGTTAGAGAGCAAAAAGTGAAAGCCCTCTCATTAGCAGTTTGATATACATTCTTTCAGACTTTTCTCTGTGCATATACAATGTGTGGATATAATTTAAGCTAAAGTATAGAATCATACTGTATATTTTGAATATAAAATCAAACTATGTTTAATTTTATAAATTAATTTTTATACCTAATATTCTGTAATATACTTTGACAGCTGTATATGTGGATCAGCCTGATTCTTTTATTTTTGTTTTTTATTTTTTTGAGACGGAGTTTCGCTCTGTTGCTCAGGCTGGAGTGCAGTGACCTGATCTCGGCTCACTGTAACCTCCGCCTCCCAGGTTCAGGTGATTCTCCTGCCTCAGCTTCCCGAAAAGCTGGGACTACAGGCCCCGCCACCACGCCCATCTGATTTTTGTATTTTTAGTAGAGATGGGGTTTCACCATATGGCCAGGCTGGTCTCGAACTCCTGACCTTGTGATTCACCCACTTTGGCCTCCCAAAGTGCTGGGATTACAGGCATGAGTCATCGCGTCCGGCCTCAACCTTATCCTTTAAAAAAACTAGATAGTTTTCATTGTATTGATATATCATAATTTATTAGATGATTTCCAAATATTCACTATAATTAATAGTATTACAGTGAACATTCATTCATTTAATAAATATTTAATGATTACCTGCTGTGTGCCAAGCACTATTTTTGGTGTTGAAAACTGTGGTAAACAAATCCTAAGTTCTAGCCTTCACAAAGCTGTTCTCTGTAAGCACCCCTAGCTTTGTGTACTTGTGACAATTTCAATATATAACTTTTTTTTTTTTTTAAACGAGATGCGGTCTCACTGTGTTGCTCAGGCTGGACTTGAACTCCTGGGTTCAACTGATCCTCCCACCTCAGCCTCCTGAGTAGGAGGGATTACAGGTACATGCCCTATGCTCAACTCACAACATCTTTTGAAAACAGAATTGTTGGGGCTAAGAGTTCACATTCGATACTGCTAAATCTCTCTAATCTTTTCTCATCTGATAGAAAAAAAAAGATAAAACAAAACTCATGTCATTGTTTTTAATAAATATCGTTATTATTACGATTAAACATTTTTTTCAGGTCATTGGCCGTTTGTATTTCTTATTTTATGAATTACCTATTCATATCTTAAGGATTACAAATAATATCTGATAAGTAATAATGCATTGCTTTTGAAACATATTAGACATACAACATTTGGTTGGATGATTATAGTTCCTATTATTTCATTTTTTAATAATCAGTCTTGACAAATACAAGTTCAGCATCTCTAATTCAAAAATCCAAAATCTGAAATGCTCCAAAATCCAAAACTTCTTGAGTGCTGAAGTGACATGCCAAGTGGAACATTTCACACCTGACTTCATGTAACATGTTGCAGTCAAAACGCAGGAATACAGCGCACAGTTTATTCAGGGATCTCAAGGGAAAAAAGACCCTCCCCCAGTGCCCTCCAGTTGCGATATATCTTTTCCAAGCACAGCATGATGATGATGCCAGACAGCCACAAATTGTCCCCATGGTGGCCAAGATAGTTGAAACCTTTGCTTTCTGATGGTTCAATGTGTACAGATTTTGTTTCCTGCCCAAAATTATTTAAAATATTGTATAAAGTTATCTTTAGCCTATGTGTATAAGGTATATATGAAACATAAATGAGTTTTGTGTTTAGATTTGGGTCCTATTCCCAAAGTATCTCATTATGTGTGTGAGAATATTTCAAAATCCAAAGAATTTTGAAATCTGAAACACTTTTGGTCCCAAGGATTTTGAATAGAGAATACTCAACCGGTAATGCAAAAGAGATGGAAAAGCCTCTTGCTCATGTATCAAGATGTATTTACTGAATCACTTAATGAGTCCATATATCTTCCAAAAGCCCTGTCTATAGATTACAGCCTCTCAATTGTTCTTTCAGTTTGAAAGGCTGAGAATCACTGATAACAAAAGGAAACATCCTATAACAGAATACTGAATAAAAGAGAGAGCTGTGCCTTCCTAAAGAAATTTTTGAATTCATTTGTGTTTGGATGATCTTTTCTAACCTTGCCGTCATGCATTCTTAATTGATATAATTTACACACAATGAAGTACACAATCTAAGGTGTTGGATTATTTTTTAAATAGTTTCACTGAGGCCTGGCATGGTGGCTCACACGTTTAATCTCAACAGTTTGGGAGGCCAGAAGTTCGAGACCAGCCTGGGCGACATAGCAAGACCCTATCTCTACAAAAAAATTTAAAAATTAGCTGGGCATGGTGGAACACACCTGTAGTATTTGCGAGGCTGAGGTGGAAGGATCGCTTAAGCCCAGGAGTTTGAGACTACAGTGAGCTATGATTGATCACACCACTGCACTCCAGTCTGAACAATAGAGTGAGACCCTGTCTCTTAAAGTTTCACTGAAGTGAGAAACCAAAAATTTTAGTATATTTTCACTAATTTGTGGGGGTGGGGATAGGTAGAGGACATATTCATAGTACTTTGGGCAGTATTCTCTAGAAAATTTATAGTACTTTTCGTGTTATTATACACTATCACCTATTAAGGTAACTATTCGGTTATAGTGCTGTAGAAATGGAGGTGATGAGAGGTTCTCATTGATTACGTAACTTCCTAGATAGTGTTAACTCATAACATTTTTTCTTTTTCTTTTTTTTGCTGAAAGTATTTTCAAAAGGTAGTAATTGGTTCTGTTGATTTTATAGGTACAGTGTAGTGAATATAAGTGCCAGCCAGCACTGGAGCTAACATTAGAACTTTACCCTTCTGACTCTAGTTTCATGTTCTTCCCATAAACCTTACTTCTGCTTGGGAGGCTTGGACTGACTCTGACCCACAGACTTCTCAGGTGATTTTTGATAATTCTTTATCAGTTTGTTTTCTTGAAAATTGCTATTTCATTCTAAAAGTAGATAATAGAAAACATCCTGTTTCCTATTAGTTGATGATGAGTCTAGGTAATTAGTTCAAGGTAACTTTTTTTTTTTTGATATGGGGTCTCATTCTGTCACCCAGGTTGGAGTGCAGTGGTGTGATCTTGGCTCACTGCAACCTCTACCTCCCAGGCTCAAGCGAACTTCTCGCCTCAGCTTCCCAGGTAACTGAGACCACAGACATACACCACTATGCCTGGCTAATTATTTATATTTTGGTAGAGATGGGGTTTCACCATGTTGCCGAGGTTTGCCTTGAACTCCTGAGCTCAAGCAATCTACCCACCTCGGCCTCCCAAGTGCTGGGATTATAGGCGCTAGCCACTGTGCCCAGCCCTAGGTAACTCTTAATTGTGTTTTTACACATTTGTGTGGGATTTCCTTTAAACCACTTATGTGGCCTTTGAGGAATTGTGATACCAAGTGTTCAACACAAAACTGGAAGCTCCCACTATTGAGAGGTTCATCCATTCTGTCCTGAAGGACAACAGGCATTTCCTGCTCTCCTTCTAGGTTTAACTTGTACTTCTTCAAGAGGCACATGATTCTGGAGGGGCAGGTTCGTAGTGTTCCTGAGGATTTTCCCTGCCTCCTTTTAAACAATCATCTATCATTACTTAAGTAACTAGCATTTTCAGTGAGTCTTTTGATTCAGTAGGGATAAAGAATAAACAAGACAAATTTTATTAGCCTTGTTTTCATTTAAAAATAATTCTGTACTTAAGTGAAATATAAATAAACTCTGAGTTTTCTTTAAAAAAATAAAAAATAAAAAAAAATGACTCAGAACTAACCACTCTGGCCAGAACTACTGAACGATGTCTTAAAAGTTCTCCAGTGAAACTGACAAGAACTGAACAAGGCTGACAAATTTGTAATTTCATCAGAAACTGAGCAAAAGGAAATTTATGGTAAAGGTAAATACTTATCCATTGTAGACCATTGGATAGTCACAGCTCTCGGAGCCTGCCTTGCTGAAATATATTCAGTGTGTATCTACATGTGAAATATTCAGCCTTTGCTTTAAAAGGCAAATAGAACACTATTCCTTTGTATAATCCTTAAAGCTTTACTTTCTGGTTTGTGTTTTATGCTTTTATTTGAACATTAAAGCAATATTTGTTTATATGTATTTCCCCTTATTCTGTATGAAAGGTGATCTGGTAAATCTGTTAAATCCTTTACAAAAACATCACCACTCAAACTTACTTTGAAATATTTGTAACTCCTGAGTAATTATGTTGAGTAGCATTTCACTATAGCTTAACCAACAGTGGTTTGATTCCCTGTACAGCCATCAGATCGTGTACCAAAAGAATTATATCTTATTTCATGTACTCATGACTCATTGTTTCTGTATTTCACCGAAAATAGACTAATACTCCTTTTCCCCTCTTCTCCTTTGTGGATTTTATTATAAGAGAAGATAGGCTTAAAACATAATAATTTTCAGGAGCAAAATTACGTGGGTTTTTCCATCTGGGTAATCCATTTTGGCTTTTATTATTGTGGAGGAGAATATAGCTCATACAGTAGATGGTTTGTTGTTTCTTTTTCCTGCTTTTTTTTTTCTTTTAAAGAAATAATTTCTTCACAAAATCAGCAACAATTCTCCTTGAATTTTTCTTGTATTTCTTCATCCAGTTGGCTCTCATTTTCCCCCATCTTCTGTTTGCCAATTGTGATACTCAGTGAGCCTGAGGAGCTATAGAACTTTCACTTAAAAATGCAGAAATAGGCCGGGCGCGGTGGCTCAAGCCTGTAATCCCAGCACTTTGGGAGGCCGAGACGGGCGGATCACGAGGTCAGGAGATTGAGACCATCCTGGCTAACACGGTGAAACCCCGTCTCTACTAAAAATACAAAAACTAGCCGGGCGAGGTGGCGGGCGCCTGTAGTCCCAGCTACTCCCGAGGTTGAGGCAGGAGAATGGCGTAAACCCGGGAGGCGGAGCTTGCAGTGAGCTGAGATCTGGCCACTGCACTCCAGTCCGGGCGACAGAGCGAGACTCCGCCTCAAAAAAAAAAAAAAAAAAAAAAATGCAGAAATAGAAACAATTGACAAATGCTTGCCACAAAGAAAAAATTACAAACTCATAAATCTGGCCTGTTTAATTTGTTCTGCAGTAGCATCCTCTGCTATTAATTTATTTATGTAAGCTGTGAAGTCCGAGAAAAGGCTTGTGTTTTTAAAGGCTTTTCAGTTTCTGTTCTCCAATTTTTTTGTAATAAGCATAAACTTCCATTTTATTTTCTTCTTAATATTTTACTATGAAAGTTGAAAACCTTTATGAAAGTTGGAGTAATGGTTTAATGAATCCCATATACCCAGTACCTAACTTCATCAGTTACCAACACATAGCCTATCTTATTTCATTTTTACCCCCACTCATTTTTTTGCACACACACAAAATACTGGACTGTTTTATGGAAATCATTTATTATATTGTTTTTCTGTATATACTTCAATATATTTCTCTGACATGTAAGGACAGCCACAATGCCATCATCAAATCTAAAAATATTAACAGTATTTTTAGTATCATAGAATATCTAGTCATTGTTTAAATTTTTCTGATTGTCCCATAAATTTACAGTTAGCTCATTTTAAATGGAATCCAAACAAGGACCAAATATTATATTATTTCTTAATCTATAGGTTCATTCTCTTTGTTTTGGAATGTAAGTAAAAAATATATATATAAAATAACAGTGCCAACAATTTGCATTTTTTTTTTTTTTTTTTTTTGAGACAGAGTCTCTCACTCAGGCTGGAGTGCAATGGTGCGATCTCAGCTCACTGCAACCTCTGCCTCCTGGGCTCAAGTGATTCTCGTACTTCAGCCTCCCAAGTAGCTGGGATTACGGGTGCCCACCACCACATCTGGCAATTTTTCTTTGTATTTTTAGTAGAGACGGTTTCACCATGTTGGCCAGGCTGGTCTTGAACGCCTAAGCTCAGGTGATCTGCCTGCCTCGACCTCTCAAAATGCTAGGATTACAGGTGTGAGCCATCGCGCCTGGCCAATTTACTTATTTTTAAAGTCAACAAATGCCTCGAATACCACAAAATCCAGAAGAAAAAACGTTTTAATTAATTACCTGATACACCTCTATAATACTTTTTGTTCCTGCTTTGTCTTCATACTCTTTGATCACTTCTTCATATGACAAAGATTTTCTATTATAATTTTTTATAGAGAATAAACCTAATTCAGCCTTTTTCCTAACAGTTGATTGAAGTTTGTTTTTTTGTTGTAGATCACATGCAAAAAAACTGCGAAATTCACACACAGCTGCAGTGATTGTAGTATTAATGCACACAGAAGAGTATCAGTTCTATTTTGTGTGATTCCCAACAAAAATGAAAACAAAATATGTTGCATTGTAATTGCACCCATGTGTTAGCCAATAAATTTCTTCTTACTTATTGGTTGATTGATTGATTGGCTGAGTGCAGTGGTACGATCACAGCTCACAGCAGCCTCAATCTCCTGGGCCCAAGTGATCTTACCACCTTCGCCTCCCAAGTAGCTAGGACTACAGGCGTGTGCCACTAGGCCTGGCTAATTTTTTATTTTTTGTAGAGATGGGGATTTGCTGGTTGCCCAGGCTGCTCTCAAACTGCTAGACTCAAGTAATATTCCTGCCTCTGCTCTGCCTCCCAAAGTTGTGGGATTACAGGCATGAACCACCTCACCGGACCCTAGTTTCTTTGTTTCTTTTCTTTTTCTTTCTTTTCCCCCTCCCCTCCCCTCTCCCTCTGTGGTTTTTTTTTTTTTTTTTTTGAGACAGGGTCTCGCTTTGTCGCCCAGACTGGAGTGCAGCAGTGCAATCTCGGCTCACTGCAACCTCCGCCTCCTGGGTTCAAGTGATTCTCATTCCTCAGCCTCCCGTGTAGCTGGGACTATAGGTGCCTGCCACCATGCCCAGCTAATTTTTTGTATTTTAGTGGCAACAGGGTTTCACCATATTGTCCAGGGAGGTCGGACTCCCAAGCTCAGGCAATCCGCCCACCTCAGACTCCCAAAGTGCTGGGATTACAGGTGTGAGCCACTGCACCCGGCTGCCCTAGTATATTAATGATGACAGAGAACTTCCATTTTGATAAGGTGTCAGTGAGAACCCAATCCTTTGTGTACAGTTTATCCTCTTTTTTTCCCCTTGCCGTTTATTTGTTGAATAAACCAGTTCAACTGTGCTATAGAAAGTCCCTGTGGAATTTGCTAGCCATTCCCTAGATATTTACCCATCTAATAAATATTTATTGAGAGTCTGTTATGTACAGGCACTTTCTGCTTTCATAGTGCAACAGTCTAGTAGATGAACAAACACTAATAATCTCACGATTAAATATCAAATTTTAATTTCATAAGCACTTAGATTTGAAGAAAACTTTAAGAGCATTTCATAAGGGATTTAACCTATTCCAGTTATCAAGGAGGTGGTAATTGAATGAGGTCTGCAAAAATGAGTAGGCATTAACCAGATGAAGGAATGACCTGGGGGATCTTTTTCTAACCAGAAGAATGGGGAGAGGCCTGGAGCCCACAGAGAAGAATGAAGAATATAGGAAATTTCAAAAAGCCTGTGTGGTGAAGTACAGAGAGTGAGAAGGCTGATGTGAGATGAAGTCAAAGACATAGGTAGGGAATAGTCCATGAAGAGCTTTTTCTTTTTTTTCTTTGAGACGGAGTCTCACTCTTGTCGCCCAGGCTGGAGTACAATGGCATGATCTCGGCTCACCGCAACCTCTGCCTCTTGGGTTCAAGCAATTCTCCTGCCTCATCCTCCCAAGTAGCTGGGATTACAGGCATGCACCACCATGCCTGGTTAATTTTTTGGTTTTTTTAGTAGAGATAGGGTTTGTCTATGTTGGTCAGGCTGGTCTCGAACTCCTGACCTCAGGTGATCCATCTGTCTCGGCCTCCCAAAGTGCTGGGATTACAGGCGTAAGCCACTGCGCCCGGCGTGAAGAAATCTGTTTGTTTGTTTGTTTGTTTTGAGATGGAGTCTCGCTCTGTTGCCCAGGCTGGAGTGCAGTGGCACGATCTCGGCTCACTGCAAGCTCCACCTCCCGGGTTCACCCCATTCTCCTGCCTCAGCCTTCTGAGTAGCTGGGACTACAGGCGCCCGCCACCACGCCCGGCTAAGTTTGTGTATTTTTAGTAGAGACGGGGTTTCACCTTATTAGCAGGATGGTCTCGATCTCCTGACCTCGTGATCCACCAGCCTTGGTCTCCCAAAGTGCTGGGGTTACAGGCGTGAGCCACCGCGCCCAGCCATGAAGAGCTTTAAAGACAGCTATATGGAGGCCTTTGATTCATTAATTCATTCAGATATGCAATGGTTATTTGAGGGAATGTGTCTGTTATGTGACAGGGCACTTCTCTTGGTGCCAGGAACATACAGAATTAGTCATGGACCTTGCATTCTAGTGGTGGTATAGGCAGTGGGGAAGAGGGTGGGAACAATAAATCAATAAGAAAGAATCACATGTGAAGTTCCAAGAATAAAATAAAGCAGAGTCTCGTGTTAAAAGCGATTGTTGAGCTACTTTAGATTGAATGGAAAGAGAGGACCTTTTTGAGAAGGGGTTGTTTAGTGAAACCTGAATGATGAGAAGAAACCAGTCATGCAGAAAAAAAAAAAAATCTATGGAAGGAATGCTTCAGGCAGAGAAATGAAATTATGTAAGGCCATGAGGCCAGAAGCAAGCTTGGCCAGTTCAAGGAACAGTTCAAGAAGACATTGGCCTGGGACATAAGGAGTGAGGATGTCAGAGTTACAAAATAAGGTTGGGAGAGGCATATAGCTAACATATAGCTATTAAACCATATTACAGAATCAGTCACAAAATAACACAGCTCTAAAGAGTGACATTTGCTTTGGTAGTAAATGTGGTTCCTTAAATCACTGAGAAACAATATTTATTGTATTGCTTTTCACACTCAGGAGTAGCATTTTCATTTATTATGTGGAATAGGTAGCTTTTAAGTCAGCTTAAAAGCCTGATGGCCACAAAGACTTTTATAAGGTTGTACATCTGTAGAGTGAAGGGGGAAAGAAGATGCATTGACAGTAATTTAATTATTTAGTACAGTCAGCTGGACTAAAACTTAAATGAGAATTTGGAGTATATTACCTAAGCCTAAAGATAACCTTTTAATGGCTTCCTATTGTGCCAAGAGCACTTCTTCTGAAATCTTAAAAAAAAAAAAAAAAAAGTGACAGCACTTCTCCTTGGAAATGGCAACTTTTAATGTGGTCTAAGCCAAGAAGACTAATGAAGTTTGCTTAAGTTCAATGAGTTCTTTTTTTGTTTGTCATTTTTATTAGATAAGGAGGCCAATCATCATAGTATAATCAAACTCCAAAGTTTAGCTCCCAGGTAACTCAATTCTAAATAGTTCATTGGAACAGTGAATCTAATACTTTGATTGTTTTGCCTCCTTTTACTCCTTTCACCATATACATACCCACCCTTGCTCTCCTCTCTCACACACACATAAGCTTTGCTCAGAAAATAGACCTGATGTTGGATTTTTGACTTCAGTGTTGACTGGCTGTTCTTTTTTTTTTTTTTTTTTTTTTTTGAGACGGAGTCTCGCTCTGTCGCCCAGGCTGGAGTGCAGTGGCCGGCTCTCAGCTCACTGCAAGCTCCGCCTCCCGGGTTCACGCCATTCTCCTGTCTCAGCCTCCCGAGTAGCTGGGACTACAGGCGCCCGCCTCGTCGCCCGGCTAGTTTTTTGTATTTTTTAGTAGAGACGGGGTTTCACCGTGTTAGCCAGGATGGTCTCGATCTCCTGACCTCGCGATCCGCCCGTCTCGGCCTCCCAAAGTGCTGGGATTACAGGCTTGAGCCACCGCGCCCGGCCTGACTGGCTGTTCTAAGGGATGGCCAACAGAATATAGGGCACTGGGAATCGTTTTCCTTTTCTTACCCAAGAACATCTGTTATTCATAAAATAACATATTCTGGTAATATGTATTTCCTGCAAATTATTAGCAGGAAATAGAAAAAACTGAAAAGGAAAATAATTGATTTCTGTCCAGATTCTGTTTACTTACTTAAACATCTAATTACTTTTCCAAATAGAAATAGTCACTTAAATGCAATCTAGTCAATAAGTAACATGAAATAGGAACATTTATAGCAGTCTATTGACAAGCTTATTTTACTTGATGGTAAATAGATGATTTCTTTACGGAACACTTTTTAGGAGAAGAATAACCTGAATTTAAAGAGTAGTCACATTTTACAATGCCATGTTATCACCACTAATGGATATTAGGTTTCCTTTGTCATTATATTCAGCAGTTGGCTTACCTTTTCTTCCACCTGCTATCTTTGAAACTCAGCCATTTTCTCTTGTCTTTGGCTTCTGATACTAATCTCATTACCAGCCAAATGAGAACAGATTCAAGTAAATGTTTGCCCTGAAATTAGACAAGTCTACTGTAGAAATTTGTGAGGCAAGAACAGTCATAGGCATCTGAAACACTAGCTTCAATGGAACTTATAATGATTGCAGAATCCAAAGAAATATTTCACAGTTTTGACTCAAGAATGAAGTACCCATAAAATTGTTTTAAGTTTTCAGGTACATTCTTAATATTCATGGTGTAGATAGCCATTAGATGAAAGGAAATAAGACCCTAGTAACATTTTTTAAGGTCATCTTGTAGAAGGAAGTATCCTTTCAGTACCTTGAGGGAGAGTTAGGATTGGTTTATTTTCTGGAAAGCCTCATGCATTGGTCCGTTCTCACATTGCTATAAATAACTACTTGAGACTGAGTAATTTATAAAGAAAAGAGGTTTAATTGACTCACAGTTCTGCAACCTGTACAGGAAACGTGGCTGGGAGGCCTCAAGAAACCTAGAATCATGGCGGAAGGCAAAGGGGAGCAAGCACATCTTACCATGGTGGAGCAGGAAAGAGAGAGTGTGAAGAGGGAAGTGCTACGCACTTTTAGACAACCAGATCTCGTGAGAGCTCACTGTCATGAGAACAGCAAGGGGGAAGTCCGCCTCCATGATTCAGTCACCTCCCACCAGGTCCCCCTACCGAAATCGGGAATTAGAATTTGACATGAGATTTGGGTGGGGACACAGAGCCAAACCATATCATCTTGGAAATTATAAGATGTTTTGTCTTTATCCTTTCAGCAATGAGGAGCCAGTGAAAGTGTTCTGAAGAGATGATAATATCATCCTTCCTTTCTTTTGGAAAGCGACTGGTGCATTCTGATGGATATATTAGAAGGACAAAAGATTGGAGGCAATTGCAGTAGTAGTGACAATAACAGTTCTTTTTTGAGTGCCAGGCACTGTGCTCACTGTGCTTAATGCTTTATATGCATTAGCCCTTTGTCACCTCACAATATCTGGATTTATCTAAACAGAAATTAAGACTTCAGGTAGTCAATGGAACTTGCTCCAAACCACAAAGCTAATAAATGGGAGAGCTAGGATTCAAATCCATTTGTGACTTTAGGGCCTGTGCTCTTAACCACTGAATTATATTAATGTTGATAGAAAAAAGAAGGAACAGAAAGAAGCAAAAAGGGTGATGGTAGACTTGATAAGACGTGGAATTGGCTGGGAGTACAAAGTGAAGACTCTAAAATGGCTATGGGTCTTAAAGCCTGAGAGACTGACCAAAAAGTTTGAGTTATAATTAATCGAAATAGGAAACATCAGAGTAGAGCAGGTTTGGGAACATATATTACTTCAGGGACTTAGAAGTATATTTGATAGAGCTATTCTAATAAGCAGTTGGAAATTTGAATCTGAAAATCATTACAGAAAGGACTCAAGACATTATTTTCATTGAGATAATAACTTGAAGTTCTAAGAAAGGTTGAGCTCTCCAAACAGAATAAGTATGAAAAAACAAGGGCAAAGAATAAGCCTTGATGAGTATTTAGGGGATAGCTGGAAGAGCAAGAAGTCAATAAAGGAAACATAGAAGTGGTCAAAGACAGTAGAGTAAGAAGTAAATTCAGGAACTCCTAGAGTGTCATAGAATTCAAAGAAAATAATTTCAGGAGAGAGGAGGTAGTCAGCAGTATCAAATGTTTCCAAAAAGGTATAATAGTATGAAAAATGAGAAAACATCAGTGGGAATTAGGATTAGTAAAGGTAGGCTTTTGTGTGTGTGTGTGTGTGTGTGTGTGTGTGCGCGCGCGCACACACGCATGTGCGCAAACGTATGTGTATGGGGGTGGGCACAGTGTAGAACTAGACATGTTTAAGGTTGGAGAAAGGAGCTATTGAAGTTGGAGACATTAAAGATACAAGAGAGAAGAACTAACTGAAGAAGTAAAGGTATTCACCTTGCAAAGGAGTGGGGAGACTTCTTTCCCTGTGTCAGAATGAAAGAAGAGAAAATTGAGAGAAACTTGGTGTTGGAGAAGACAGAAATTGTGAGGGTGAATTTCAGAAATTTCCTATTTTACTGGTTTCAGTAAAAATAGGAGGTGAGGTCTTCAACTGAGAGGCAGGAAACAGTTCCAAATAGCTTTTGTAGGGAAGAAGTCTGAGAGTCCACTGACACATGTGAAAGCATTTAGTGGGTAAACTTTTTCATCTAGCTAAGATTGGATAACATGATTTTGTAGTGACATCAGTTAAGACAGTCACGTTGCCCATTTTTTTTTTTTTTTTTTTTGTGATGGAGTTTTGCTCTTGTTGCCCAGGCTGGAGTTCAGTGGTGCAATCTTGCCTCACTGCAACCTCTGCCTCCCGAGTTCAAGTGATTCTCCTGCCTCAGCCTCCCAAGTAGCTGAGATTACAGGTGCCTGCCACCACGCCCAGCTAATTTTTGTTGTTGTTGTTGTTTTGTATTTTTAGTAGAGACAGGGTTTCACCATGTTGGCCAGGCCGGTCTTGAACTCCTGACCTACCCACCTCAGCCTCCCAAAGTGCTGGGATTACAGGCGTGAGCCACTGCGCCTGGCCTGTGTTGCCTTTTTCTCATAGGCCTTGCTTTATCCCACAGCAGGAGTTGATGAAATAAATTTACCAGAAGGTAAGAATTGGCACAGTAGGTCTAGGAGATCAAGAAAGCCAAAATGCTAGAGAACACAGTTAAAATAAGGCTTATACTGAGTATGGAGATAGTAGTAGAGAAAGGACAATAGGCCTGGAGAATATTGAAAAGACTTGGTAACTTCTTTTGGTTATACCCAGTAAGAAACCTCCAACCTTCTCAGTACATGCTTTAGAAATAGCTATTCAGTGTATACTTTATTAGTTTACCAACTGGGGTCACCCTTTGAACTAAAATAAACTTAAATCTTTTACTGCCAGTTTCTCAAGACAAAAATGCGTGATTTATAATGTAGGAAAGATAGACTGTAAAATAATTGATAAGATTTAAGTCTGGATTGCCTTTTCAGTTTGGTTGTGGTGGCTGTTGTTTGAGAAAAAAGGTTATTAATGTTAAAGGATAGTTGCATTCTAGACTCAGTGAGCCAAAATAAAATTTGTTACGAACTTGTTAATGTGTTCGTGTGTGTTTTTTGTTGAACTGAGTTGACGTTTTTATGACAAACATTTTTTTGTGTCTGTTTTTCAATGAGAAGAGGGCCAAATATAACCAATAGACTTGGTCCTCTACTAATCTGAATAATAAGAGTTCTTTTGTAAGACCTGTGGGGTCCCTTTAGATTATTCTTACAATTGGATTTTCTTTTCTTAACTAAACAGCTGCACAATCTCTCTTTGCTTTTCTTTCAATGATCACATTAGAGTTCCAGAGCAAGAGGAATCTTTCACTCAGTTTAGTTTGATTGAAAAGGCCCACTTAATTAAAATGCGTAAGTTGTCTTTGAGCTTATCATTTAATGATTTTCTTCTATCTCTGTATTAAGAGACTAAGTAATGATGTTTTGAATTTTTGCAAAATAAATTTCATGTTAACTAACTTATCTTTGAAGATAAAAGATAATTTCTCAAGATAACATAACTATGTTTTAAAAAGAATTTTACCAAAAGGCCATACTGTCTTTTTCAGTCTTATTTTCATATTCATAGAATTCTGAATGCTGTCTTTTCCTTTATTAACATATAATCAGAAACATTTCCCTGTATCTTCCTTCTTGTTCAGTTAAAAAATAAATTTTATTCAGCCAACCCTGTGTTCCTTGTCATTTATGTACTAGATACACTTGAAAACAGTTTCCTATATTGAAAGTATTTTAGGAAATAATAGTATTTACCTATTCATTTTGGATGTTTACAGTGCTTTTTTTTTTTTTTTGACATGGAAAGTAAAATGCTTTTAATTTGTAATTTCAAGGTTTATTTTCTTTTTCTTTTTTTTTTCTTTTTGAGAGGGAGTCTTGCCCTACTGCCCAGGCTGGAGTGCAGTGGTGTGATCTCGGCTCACTGCAACCTCTACTGCCTGGTTCAAGCAATACTCCTACCTCAGCCTCCCAAGTAGCTGGGATTACAGACACCTGCCACCATGACCAACTAATTTTTGTATTTTTAGTAGAGGCGGGGTTTCACCATGTTGGCCAGGCTGGTCTCGAACTCCTGAGCTCAGGTGATCCACCCGCCTCGGCTTCCCAAAGTGCTGGGATTACAGGCGTGAACCACTGTGCCCGTCCTCAAGATTTCTTATACTTCATTATTGATGTGAGGTGGAGACAGTGGGCCAAGCAAGAGACAGTACAAAAGGAAGAAAAGTGACCAGAGAGAACAGAATTCTGTGAAGAGATTTAGTGGTTGAAGACATGATGCAAAAAGACAAAGGAACCTCAGGGATGGTCTCTAGTGAGTAATCTTTAGTATTATTGAGATATGCTTTAAAATAGCATCAGAAATGAAGGGCTGTTTTCTGACATAACTTTCTATCATTACAGAAGCAAATGGTTGCAAAGCAATGTAAAGAGGAAGTAAGCTTTCTTCCCATTACTGCTTTATGTAATGTTTTATCAAATGCTTTGGCTTTATGTTGTCCGGTTTTTAGTGTCCTGTGGGAGGTTGATGGAGAGGAGTATCTAGCCCTTAGTAAATTCAAAAATACGCAGCTTGACAAGTTAATCATCTCTGTGGCTTAGTGCTTTAAGATGTGCTTTAACTGTCACCTCTGATTCCTGGATCACTTTCTTCACTGTCTTTTCTGAGCTGTACTAAACATTAAATAACATGAGGGCTCCTTGCTGCCAGCATTTGGAATACAGTCTAGTTCCTAGCCCAGTGTCCTAGCCCAACATTCTGGATTTTTTGTATATGCTGTGAGGATGACTCATGGCAAGAGTTCGTTCAAACAGATTCACCATAGGAAGCTGAAGTGAGAGCTTTTGGCAAGGCAGGTAGAGCCCATTGGAACATAAATTCAAATGATATATTGCTAGCTGTGGACTGCTAGTGAGCAACAACTGACCAGCCAACTTGGAAATTAACATTTAGAGTCAGTGTCTTTTTATGAGCAAAGGCATCAACCAGCAATGTTATGTAACGTCCAGAGCGGTAAACAACTCTGCAGAAACCTAACCCTTTAATTATAGAAGATAATGAAAAATCAGGTAAAACTTGGGAAAGAAGTTGTGAGAGATCTGTTTATTTAAATACCAGCTCTTTTTTTTTTTTTTTTTTGGAGGGAGTCTTGCTGTGTCGCCCAAGCTGGAGTGCAGTGGCACAATCTTGTCTCACTGCAACTTCCGCCTTCCGGGATCAAACCATTCTCCTGCCTGAGCCTCCTGAGTAGCTGGGATTATAGGCATGCACCACCACACCTGGCTAATTTTTGTAGTTTTAGTAGAGACAGGGTTTCACCATGCTGGCTAGGCTGGTCTCGAACTCCTGGCCTCAAGTGATCCGCCCGCCTCAGCCTCCCAAAGTGCTGGGATTACAGGCCTGAGCCACTGCGCCCAGCAAATACCATCTCTCTTGATGTCTGCACTATGGATAGCATATTTTTGTGATTTTTTTTTTTCCTGACTGAAATGAAACAACACGATTGTTGTAAACAATATGGAAACTGTACATAAATTATAACCTGCAGATCTATTTAGTCTATGTCCTTCGGGTCTATACATACATACACACACACACATATATTTTTTGTTTTGTTTTGTTTTGTTTTGAGACGGAGTCTTGCTCAGTCGCCCAGGCTGGAGGGCCGTGGCACAATCTCGGCTCACTGCAATCCTCTCCTCCCGGGTTCACGCCATTCTCCTGCCTCCGCCTCCCGAGTAGCTGGGACTACAGGCGCCCGCCACCACGCCCGGCTAATTTCTTTGTATTTTTAGTAGAGATGGGGTTTCACCATGTTAGCCAGGATGGTCTCGATCTCCTGACCTCGTGATCCGCCCGTCTTGGCCTCCCAAAGTGCTGGGATTACAGGCGTGAGCCACCGCGTCCGGCCACATATGTATTTTTTAAACATAATTTAGGTTCTTGCTACACACTGTGTTTTGTAACTGACACCTAGACCCAAAGAATTTTGAACCTTAAAAACCACCCTAATCTAACCTTATGAAATTGGAGGAGATATTTGAATCCAAGTGGCAGGGGATGGAAAAGGAAAGGCAGTTACATACATGTCAACAAATGAGGGTCAAATCAAATGGAAGAGTGCAACAGGAACTTTAGTAACGGTCAGGTGAAACTGGTAATCCTAATCATGGTAAACTGGTAAAAACCTAATTTGTAAGTGTGCCATGGAAGTCTTTTATAGTACAGCATTCTGCAACTGCCTTTAATCCAAGTGATACAACTGATTTGGCACGGCTGCTGGAACGGATCTCCAAACAAATGTTGTTCCTGGCACAGGCTTGTTCTGAGCAATTCTTTCACACTGCTGATGTTGTTTTTTTTTGTTTTTTTGAATATATCGTTCATTCCCTGGTACATTAAAACCTATCAGGCCTAATAATTTTTTGCTTTAAAGATTAGCTCTTCTTACAGTGTAATGTGTGAGGAAGAGACTTCAATTAAAAGTAGCAGAATAAAGGAATTTTTACTCTTCCTTTCTTTTTTGAAACTCACTAAAAACAAGAAGACAGGAAAATAGAAAAGAAGTTCATTATTAGTGAAACTAGGCACAAAGCTAAGCCCCAGAATACAAACAATGAAGCATAACTTGCCAAATACATACTATGAAATTTAGACCACATATAGGAGGATGCTGAACCTCTCCTGTGAATTCCAAGCAATGTACTAATTTCTCTAAAAGTAAGGATTATATTACTTTAAAGGTCTAACCAGTCAACCTTTATTGTAGTGTTCTGACATTTAGTTTTTTTATAGACTCAAATTATAGATATGACCTGTTACAAAAAATAGGAATCTGTCCAACACAAGTGTTAAGAAATAATAAGGCAATAGGAGGAGATGAAAAACCAGTGGGAAAACCTTAGGAAAGAAGTATAAAAGAAAAATAAAAGCGTTAGAGAAGTGAAAACCACATCAGAAATAACAAAGAGTAAATGTAATCAGAGACATGGCTAAGAGGCTTGAGGAAATTATATAAATTTAAGAAAATACAGATATAAAAATTATAGAGAAGATGATAAGGGAAAACAAAGGACATCTATGCATGGCATTAGCAAATTTGTAAAGGGCCCAAAAGTAAATACTTTAGGCTTTGCAACTGTATAGTTTCTGTTACAGGCATTCAGCTCTGCCTCTTATAGTACAGGAACAGCCATACACACTATATATGGCTGTGTTCCGGTAAAACTTTATTTACAAAAACAGATGGTGAGCTGGATTTTGCCTGATCTTGGTTGCTGACCTTCGATGTGGAGAAAAATAACAAATGGAACTGAAGTATTATTTAGAGCTATAATAGAAAAATTTTTCTGAAATCATTAAAACCTTGAATCAAAGATGACTACCCTGTGGCCCAGGAATAATTGATATAGAACAATTGATACTGAGGCATATTTTGGTGAAAATATAGAACTTAAATGGATAAAGAATTTGGTGGTCATGTAGGTAGTGGGATGGGGGACGGAACTTGGGCTTACCTTAGCTTTCTCTTTAGCAAGAAACAATGTTAGAAAACAATAGAGGAATGTTGACCATGTCTTTAGGTTAACCCAGGATTTTTTAACCAGCAAAATACTTTAAGCATAAATATTAGTACACAATGTGCTCTAGCATGGAAAAGCTCAGCAAATCTAATACCCATGAGATCTTTTTCAGACAGATTACATCATGATTAAAAACCTACCTAATCGAAAGAATAATCAAAGAATTCAGAAATAAGCTGATAAAAAATAGTGTGATAAGAATTAAATTCATTTCATTACAGACTTAATATGCCTCAGTGGAAACTATACTTTCAGAATAGATTTTATGTTTATAATCTTGATATTATAAAAATAACATAAATAAATCAGGTGGGGAAGGGAAGTGTAAATATCATTCCTTCATAGCAAGAAGGATCACTTGAGGCCATAAGTTCAAGATCAGCCTGGCCAACATGGTGAAACCCCATCTCTATTAAAAATACAAAAATACATGGTGGCAGGCTCCTGTAATCCCAGCTACTTGGGTGGTGAGGCACGAGAATCACTTGAACCGGGGAGCGGAGGTTGCAGTGAGCCAAGATCATGCCACTGCACTCCAGCCTGGGAGACAGAGTGAGACTCCATCTCAAAAAATAAAATAAAAAAATAAACTCTAGAGGGATCTTTTAGGAACTGGTATGTCATATGATTCAACACTCATTAACAAGTCTAGTTTTACATCGGATTTTTTTTCTTCAGCTATTTCAGTGAAAACTTTAAAATATTTTAAAAATAAGTAGGAATGGGCAAAACATAAAGATGAGATTTATTCAGTTGTACAGTAGAAGTTTTAGCAATCATTTAAGTAAAAGACAATTTCCTCTGGCTTCCTGAATTCAGTAATTGAAAGCTATTCCTTTACAGCCAATTGGTGTGTACTTTTAAATAGCTAATACACAGTGATTAAGACTAAGACATCAGCGAGGCACAGTGGCTCACACATAATCCCAGCACTCAGGAGGCCGAGGTAGGAGGATCTCTTGAGCTCAGAAATTTGAGAACAGCATCGACAACATAGCAATACTGAATTTCTATTTAAAAAATTAAAAATTTAGCTGGGGTGGTGGCAAACACCACCAGCTACTTTAGATGCTGAGGCGGTGGATCACTTGAGTCCAGAAGACCCAGGCTGCAGTGAGCTGCACTCCAGCCTGAGTGACACAGGAGATGTTATCTCAGAACAAAACAAACAAAAACGAATACATAACCTGGTGAGGTTGCTGACCTTCATTACAAAAGAATCTTCTGGACAGACAGGCAAACAAGCAAGTTCATATAAATGTGATGAGGAATGGTAACATACTATCATTATTTAAATAGTTGTATTTAACAACTTAATTGACTAATAAAAAGTGTTCTACAGCAAACTTAACTACTTATGTATTTATGTTTCTTTACTAGTGATTTATAATTACTTATTGGGCTAGTTTCCTGCATATTCCTCCCCTGACACCTTAAAATTAGTGTAATCCAGAAGCATTCAGGAGAATCATTTTTGGTTAGTAGTTTCCCTTCCACCTTCTGTTTCTTGGTCCAGAATTTCTGTGGTATCAAATATAAGACCTCTATATTGTGAAGCAAATACCCTATATCTATGTACATTTCAAGTAGAGTAATTTCAAGCTTCCACCTTGGAGAAGAGAGTAAACTCTCCTCAGATATGTTTGTTTTTTACCCTTCTACCTGGCACCATTGACACAATACAGTAATAGTTCTATTAGTCAGTTCCATCTCATCACATGTCATTTCCTTGTAGAATTCCAATTTTACTTTATTTTCTTGTATTGACCTTACCTCCTTCTTAATAGTAACCTGAGGTAGGCTAGTTTGCTATACTGTATAAGGAAACCTGATATTATTTTGAATAAACATGTGAATCTGTTCTTTAAACTTTGCTTGCCGTGACCACTGTCCTTGGGCATTAGAATTTTATTGTCTTTAAGATGACAATTATTAAGTGGTTACTATAAATGAACATCAATAGAAGTACATGCACTGTTCCTGTTTTTAAAGGGCTTTCAGTCTAGTTCAAGTTTTTGTTTTATTGTTGTTGTTGTTAAGAGATGGAGTCTCACTGTGTTGCCCAGGCTGGACTCGAACTCTTAGGCTCAAGCAATTCTCCTACTTCAGCCTCCTGAGTAAGTGGGACTAGAGGAGTGTGCTGTCACACCCAGTTTAGTTTGAAAAGTATCTTAAATGTTAGTAAAACTGTGTCTTATTTTGTATTAATAAAGTAATAAGTAGACAATAATAGAGCCTTTAATGGACTTCAGTGACCCAGAGAGCACTAAGATTTTGTCCCAATGGAAATTAACATTTATTGAGTGACTTTGCATGTACTATAACAAAATCCAATCAAGTACTAACTCTAACCTCTAAATGTGAAAAATATTTTGACTTGTACTGTTCTTTTAGAATTTTGTAAAATGGAAAATAGCTGCTTGAAAATAAGCAAAATTAACAATGTTAAATTTCCCTCTTGAAAAAGAATTAGCTGATAGGAAAGTTATAGAGTAGAAAACTTTAAAAGGCTTAAACAGTTTACAACTAAGCAACTCTTCTGGCTATGTTAGATTGAAAAATTTGATTTAAAATGAAAAGTTCCTCTCTAACCTAGGTCACCTGTGACTTTTCAGATTTTCATGTGCTTCAAAGCTAGGATTAGTGAGAAGAGAGAGGCTAAGTGTGAGCAAACCATGATTGCTTTGTTGTGGTTAATAATATTCACAGTGTTTTGCTAACTCACATTATGAAAATAAAGCTGAAAGTACTATTCTGAGAAGCCATCGACGTTCTTCGGCCTTCTTGACTTCTGTGATTTCTATTTTGGAAACCTGAACTCCTTTACCACACCCTGATTGTAGAACTGACCAGTTTTTATTTATTGCCATTGTTACTGAAGATAATTAGTGAATTATTTAGTAGCATTGAATCTAAAGATGAAGACAATAGCCATCCTCAAAGAGCTTGTGTTGTCAAGACATAAGAATAGTACTAACTCAACCGGGTTTGGTGGTTCATGCCTATAATCCCAGCACTCTAGGAGGCCAAGGCGGGTGGATGACCTGAGGTCGGGAGTTTGAGACCAGCCCGGCCAACATGGTGAAACCCTGTCTCTAGTAAAAATACAAAAATGAGCCGGGCGTGGTGGCGCATACCTGTAATCCCAGCTACTCGGGAGGCTGAGGCAGGAGAATTGCGTGAACCTGGGAGGCAGAGGTTGCAGTGAGCCAAGATTGCACCATTGCACTCCAGCCTGGGCAACAAGAACAAACCTCTGCCTCAAAAAAAAAAAAAAAAAAAAACTTGGCTGGGCGCGGTGGCTCAAGCCTGTAATCCCAGCACTTTGGGAGGCCGAGACGGGCGGATCACGAGGTCAGGAGTTTGAGACCATCCTGGCTAACACGGTGAAACCCCGTCTCTACTAAAAAATACAAAAATCTAGCCGGGCGAGGTGGCTGGTGCCTGTAGTCCCAGCTACTCGGGAGGCTGAGGCAGGAGAATGGCGTAAACCCGGGAGGCGGAGCTTGCATGAGCTGAGATCTGGCCACTGCACTCCAGCCTGGGCGACAGAGCGAGACTCCGTCTCAAAAAAAAAAAAAAAAAAAAAAATACTGACTCAACATTGGGGCCAATGCTGTTAAATGATGTTAAACATATTGGCATTCAGTGTTACACATTGGAAATAGAAGTTACTTCTAACTCTTAATACTTTAATCCTCCTTTTTTAGAAACGTTCATTCAGTATATAAACAGATGCCAGTTTTTACTCTGTTATGCTTCCTTCTGCTGGACAAGACGAAGCAATAGATAAGATATTTTGTAGGATGACATTTGAAATTTTCAAGGGAGAAGTCCATGAAGAATGGTGTCCAGAAATTTACCAACATCTCTAAAAATCAATAGCAGAGAGGGATTTAGTTCAATTTTCCTTATTTTGACAAATCAAGTGAGCCAGGAACAGCCTTATGACTTGCAGGCCATACATAGTTTGCTAGTTTGAGGAAGTAGCTTTTGTGGCACGTCTGACATTTTTGTGAGAAGGCAGAGTAGAAATAGAGAAAGAAGGGGAGTGAGAAGAGACAGCTACTACATACAGTCAAGACACAACTTGCTAGCCCTTTCATTAATTGTTGCTACTTCTGTTTCCCACCATTCCCTCTACCCCAACATGCTAAATACTCATCCGTAAGTTTGTTTGTTTATTTTTCATCAGTAACTTTGGATAGCAGCATTCTTATTAAATAAAAAGCGAGGGGAAAGTTTTTACATTCAAGGAGCTTACAATATTCTGAGTATTTATCACTTTCTTTTTTTTTTTTTTTTTTGAGGCGGAGTCTCGCTCTGTCGCCCGGACTGGAGTGCAGTGGCCAGATCTCAGCTCACTGCAAGCTCCGCCTCCCGGGTTTACGCCATTCTCCTGCCTCAGCCTCCCGAGTAGCTGGGACTACAGGCGCCCGCCACCTCGCCCGGCTAGTTTTTTTGTATTTTTAGTAGAGACGGGGTTTCACCGTGTTAGCCAGGATGGTCTCGATCTCCTGACCTCGTGATCCGCCCGTCTCGGCCTCCCAAAGTGCTGGGATTACAGGCTTGAGCCACCGCGCCCGGCCGTATTTATCACTTTCAATTTCCTAGGCTGTAATAACTCATCAACCTTAGCATTTTTGGATTTTTAATGAATACTTCCTTATTTTTTATTTTGAAAATTTTCAAATCTGTATAGAAGTGAAAGAATAATGCAGTAGACATCTAAATTCCCTTTACCTGGATTCTGTAGTTGTTAACATTTTTCCAGTCTTTTTTTTTTTTTTTTTTTTTTTGCACTAAGCCATTTGAGCCATCATTGACACTTCATTCATAAAAAGTTCATAATGTGTCTCCTATGGACATTCTTCTACATAATCATAATAACAATTTTTGTACTCAATAAATTTATCTTAGTTGATAGTATTGTATAAATTATAGTGTATTGAAAAATATAGTGAGGTAGTTGTTAAGGAAAATTGGTTTTTTTACTGCCTGCCTCGATGGAAAATACATTTTGTCCATTGAAGAAAAGTCTGAGGGGAAAGTGTGTACGATTTATTCGGTGAACATGAGTGGTATATGTCTGTTATAGGGCAGGAAGAAATAATCATGCTAGAAGTAAGAATCTTACATCAATGGGAATGTGTCACAAAATATCCATTTACATTTCTGCCTCAAAGAATAGTTCATTTGTGCTATGCATGTGAATATATTGACATGCCTTGTGTTTTTGTCATTATTGTTTACAAACATTTCTAGATAATTTTGTCAGTAAGAAATAAGGTAGTATGTGCCAGGTACCATAGGAACTATTTATTAGATTTGATTCTGAATAATTTTTCTCATTCTCCTATTCTACAAGCTATACTCATGAACTTCCCAGCTTAATTGTTGGGAGGAAATAGACAGTTTTGGTATTTCTCAGTTTTACTTTTGACCTCATGCTCATAGTTGCTGTAGGGTAAACATTTAGGTAATTATTTGGCAAAATTGCTCTGACTTTGCTTTGAAAGAGAAACACAGGTGTCCTTCTGGACTTCTTCATCAGTTTGATTAGTATTTTTTTTTTTTTTTTGAAACGGAGTCTTGCTTGTTGCTCAGGCTGGAATGCAATAGTGCGATTTTGGCTCACTGCAACCTCCACCTCCCAAGTTAAAGCGATTCTCCTGCCTCCACCTCTCAGGTAGCTGAGATTGCAGGTGCCCACCACCACGCCCAGCTAATTTTTTCCATTTTTAGTAGAGATGGGGTTTCACCAGGTTGGCCAGGCAGGTCTCGAACTCCTGACCTCAGGTTATCCACCTGCCTCGGCTTCCCAAAGTGCTGGAATTACAGGCGTGAGCCACCATGCCCAACCTGGTTAGTACTTTTTAATGGGATAACAAAATGAAGTTAACAGTGCTTTTGGTCAGTAGTTACTCCCTACCACTTTCCATACGTGTTCCCTTTCTGTTGTTGGTTTTTTTTTTCTCCCCCAAGTGGTGACATGGTACTAGACTCCAGAGAATAATCTGCCCTTTAACAGCTCAGTATTGAGACCAGAACTTGCATGTTGTACATACAATTCTGTTCCTAGATTCAGTGCCCATTCTGCTAACTGGAATTGATTTTTCCTTTATTTCTAAAGCATTGTCCCATTTTTTGTTAACTTTGTAACTTCTTTGTGATCATTACTCCTGTCTGAGAGAAGTGATTGGTTCCTATATTGTAGGAAACAAACTAGAACGGGAACAAAGATCCATGACAAAAGTCAAACAGGCTTGTAAGACTTAATTTTTTTTTTTTTTTAACTAAAACTTTTGGTCTTCAAGGCCTGCATGAAGTACAAGGATCAACATTTTCTTAATGAAATGCACCCGTCATATAAAATGTAGTGAAGTAATCAGCAAATTTTAAATTTCATCTGGTGTTTAAATATTATGATTTATTTGTGAGAAAGTTTTTGAATAATGTGTATTCCTTCTAGAAAACTGCTTTAAAAACCAATTGATTTATGTAAATCTGGAGAATGAAAATGACCCAGTCCAATCTTTCTTTCCAGTCTCAATAAGATTGATATCCATGCTTGAGTTCCAAAAGCATGCTTTTCTGCTTGACTTTTACTCCACAATGTTTAGGGTGGCAGCATATTATATTTAGAAAGTTCCTCAGAACAATTTCTTGAAAATCTTGACTTTACAGGGATAGAATATCTCTCTAGGCTGTGAAGAAACAAAGTTAAGCCCTTTGTCATACACACAAAAATGTCAACTTCAACTCAGCTGGTATTAAAAGCCCATGGCAACATCAAATCCAACAAAAAGTATTATGGGATTCTTGCTTTTTTCAAGTGCACGTGGAACATTTTCCAGCTGACCACAGTTAGACCATAAAGCAAGTCCTAATAAATTTCAAAGGATTTAAATCATACAGAGTATGTTCTCTAACCACAGTGGAATTAAGATAGAAATTATGTTTTCACTGGAAAATCTTCTGGTATTTGAAATCTGCATCAAAGAAGAAATAACGGCTGGGCTGGCGGTGGCTCACGTCTGTAATCCCAGCACTTTGGGAGGCTGAGGTGGGCGGATCACCGAAGGTCAGGAGTTCAATACCAGCTTGGCCAACATAGTGAAACCCCATGTCTACTAAAAATACAAAAATTAGCCGGGCGTGGTGACAGACACCCGTCCCAGACACCAATCCCAGCTACTAGGAGGCTGAGGCAGGAGAATTGCTTGAACCTGGGAGGCGGAGGTCACAGTAAGCCAAGATCGCGCCGCTGCACTCCAGCATGGGCAACAGAGCGATACTCCTTCTCTAAATAAATAAGGAAATAACAACCAAGACTGACAGATCAAGAAAAAGTAGTCATAGTTTACTAATACTAGGAACAACAAAAAAAGGCAGTGCCACTACACATTCTATGGCCATTAAAAAGTTATGAGGGTATTCTGAACAACTTTATGTCAATTCATTTAAAATTTCATGCAAAATGGACAAATTCCTAGAGTAACATGACTTCCCAAAAACCAACACTAAACTTGGTAATAAAAAGACAACCCAATGTAAAAATGGGCAAAGATTCTGAGTAGGCATTTTTCCAATGAAGATATAAAGGTGGTCAGTAAGCATATGAAAAGATGCTCAACATCATTACTTATCAGAGAAATGGAAATCAAGGCCACAATGAGATACCATTTAACATCCACAAGATAGTATAATTGAAAAGACAGATAGGACTGGGTACAGTGGCTCCCACCTGTAATCCCAGCACTTTGAGAGGCCAGGGCAGGAGGATTGCTTGGAGCCCAGGAGATCAAAGCTGCAGTGAGTCTTGATTGTGCCACTATACTCAGCCTGGGCAACAGAGTGAGACCCTGTCTCAAAAAAAAAAAAAAGAGAAAAAAGACAGTATCAAGTGTCAGTAAGGATATAGAGAAACTGGAACCCTCACTGTAAATGCAAATGTAATATAAAAATAGCATCCACTTTATATAAATAGTATGGCGTTTCCTCACAATGTTATCAGAGTTCCCATGGGACCCCACAATTCTACTCCTAGATAGCTATCCAAGAAGAAGGAAAATATATGTTCGTACAAAAACTCGTACATGAATGTCTATAGCAGCATTATTCATAATAGCTAAAAAGTGGAAACAACCCAAACAGTCACTGACTGATGAATGGATAAACAAAATGTCATATATCCATACAATGGAATATCATTTGGTAATAAAAAGGAATTAAGTACCAGTATGTGCTACAACATAGATGAGCCTTGAAAACATCACGCTAAGTGAAAGAAGGCAGTCACAAAAAGACTGCAAATTGGGCCCTGTGCATGCTCAGAAAATATAGAAGATGGTAGTGATGTTAGTAATGGTATTCTTTCTTTATATGCAAATAAGCATCTGCTGGTCTCTCAACTGTGTAAAGTTGTGATTTAGAATGGCTTGCTAAGAGACTGGTCCCCATGTGATCCCTAACCAGACAGGAGAGGTCAGCTGGAGTCATAGGCAGAGTGGGCTGAGGACCATTCTGGGTTGAATGTTTTCAGTTTTGAATTATATGTGAAAATCATCTTAACTCTCTTATTTGATCTTCCGCTTTATACTGCACTAAGACCTTTAATGACTGTTATTCTTTGGTATTAATCTTAATCTGTTCATTATGTGAAGTTACACCTTGGCATGGCTTTGTTAAGGGTATTTTTAAAAACCAAGCAAATAAAAATAAGTCCCCTTAGCTAAAGGTAGAGGAAGAGAATAGAGGCTATCAAAATTAGTGCATTTGTTTGAAGCCAAAGAGTTAAAGACAAGTAAGACTTATGGGCCAGCACAGTGGCTCATAGCTGTAATCCTAGCACTTTGGGAGGCCTAGTTGGGAGGATTCCTTGAGGTCAGGAGTTCAAGACCAGCCCTGGCAACATAGCCAAACCTCATCTCTACAAAAATTAAAAAACTTAGCACAGTGGCATATCCCAGCTACTCAGGAGGCTGAGGCAGGAGGATCACTTGAGCCCAGGAGGTCAAGGATGTAGTGAGCTAGGATCATACTGCTGCACTCTAGTCTTGATGGCAGAGTGAGACCCTGTCCCTCCATACTATCCCCAAAAAGGCCTTTATGAATGCTTTAAAATCTCCAATTAATGGAATGTGATTTGTTGTTCTTATGGCATTCCTACTGGATAAAATCTGGAAGGAATGAAGGAATCTTATTAGTCAGCTGGTACATGATTTCTTTCTTTCTTTCTTTCTTTCTTTCTTCTTTCTTTCTTTCTTTTTTTTTTTTTTGAGACAGGGTTTTGCTCTTGTCACCCAGGCTGGACTGCAGTGGTGCGATTTTGGCTCACTGCAACCTCCACCTCCTGGGTTCAAGCAATTCTCTTGCCTCAGCCTCCCGAGTAGCTGGGTTTACAGGTGTCTGCCACCACGCCTGGCTAATTTTTTTTTTTTTTTTTAGATGGAGTCTCACTTTGTCATCCAGGCTAGAGTGCAATGGCACGATCTCAGTTCACTGCAGCCTCCGCTTCCGAGGTTCAAGTGATTCTCCTGCCTCAGCCTCCTGAGTAGCTGGGAATACAGGCGCATGCCACCACGCCTGGCTAATTTTCATATTTTTAGTAGAGACGGGGTTTCACCATGTTGGCCAGGCTGGTCTCGAACTCCTGACCTCCTGATCCACCCACCTCGGCCTCCCAAAGTGCTGGGATTACAGGCTTGAGCCACTGTGCCTGGCCGTATGTTTTTTTTTCAATAGAGATGGAGTTTCACCATGTTGATCAGGCTGGTCTTGAACTCTTGACCTCAGGTAATCCGCCTGCCTCGGCCTCCCAAAGTGCTGGGATTACAGGCATGAACCACCACGCCTGGCCCATGATTTCTGTTATTCCAGTTTTGAGGTTTGTAACTAAATGAGACAATTATGTTAGAAATGTAGGTAGCGTATTTATTTTATTTGTAATTAAGTAAAATAACTTACAGTAAGTGGAAAAAGAATTCTAAAACAAAACCAGCTACTTCGCTATAACTTTCTCTTTTTATATTTTTTTCTTTTCATGGTATGAGTTTCACACTCATACAACACATGGGAGGGTAGAGAGTGATTTTTATAGCAGCTGTTGTATCCCTCTCATTGCAGGGGAATAAGAAAGGCCTATAGTTATTTATATTTGTGAGTGGTAACTGCATTCTTTTTGTTATTAACTGAAGCTAGAGCAAAAATGAAAATCACACAAAGCATATACTTCTTGATTTGAAATTGTTTACCTCATTAATACAAAGAAGATTTGAGATGACTTCTCACGAGCATTTCTTTTCCCCCTTTTATTTTAGCGTTACCTGAGAAAAAAGTTAAGTCTGTAAGTCAAGGTTAAGATAAAGTAGCAACATGGGAGTGTACATTACTGAAATTCTATACTGATCTTGTTTTCTTCTATCCTAGCTTTTCTGATGCCTTTTAAAGGTTACAGAAAAGTAAATAAATCTGTTATATTTCACCTTAAAAAAGAGAAGCATACAACAGAGCACAATTGGGTCAGTAGATATTTATAACTCTTTTTCTCTCTTAATTTTTTATTTTGAAAAAATTCAAACCTACAGAAAAATTGCGGAAAGACTACAAAGTACAGTCTTATATCCATTACCTAGATTCACCAGTTACTCATCTTTTGCCACATTTGCTTTATTTCTCTCTACCTATGTGCATGCACACGTGTATATGTATACATATGCATATTATTGTTTCCTGATCTGACAGTGTCAGGCATCATAATCTTTCACCTCTAAATATTTCAGCCATGTTTTTTCTAAGAACAATAACATCCTCTTGCTCTTGTACAATTCCAAATTTGTTTTTAATTTTTCCAGAATCCTGTCTGTTACCTGTGTTTTATCAGTATTCAAGAACAAAGGAAGCAGTGAGAGAAGTTATTAATAGCAACCACCCACTTCCTAAGTTATTCACCACTCTGCATCTTCCAGAAACCAAGTGGGAAAACAAAGAGGTTGATTTTTCAAACCAAATAAATACAAAGTAATCGATAGACAAGGCCCCATAGCATTAAGTAGGCCCAATTTCTTTTTTTTTTTTTTTTTTTTTTGAGGCGGAGTCTGGCTCTGTCGCCCGGACTGGAGTGCAGTGGCCAGATCTCAGCTCACTGCAAGCTCCGCCTCCTGGGTTTCCGCCATTCTCCTGCCTCAGCCTCCCAAGTAGCTGGGACTACAGGCGCCCGCCACCTCGCCCGGCTAGTTTTTGTATTTTTAGTAGAGACGGGGTTTCACCGTATTAGCCAGGATGGTCTTGATCTCCTGACCTCGTGATCCGCCCGTCTCGGCCTCCCAAAGTGCTGGGATTACAGGCTTGAGCCACCGCGCCCGGCCCCCAATTTCTTATTCTATCACATA
Source organism: Trachypithecus francoisi (assembly GCF_009764315.1). Taxonomy (NCBI): domain Eukaryota; kingdom Metazoa; phylum Chordata; class Mammalia; order Primates; family Cercopithecidae; genus Trachypithecus; species Trachypithecus francoisi. The sequence continues at coordinate 37,111,375 of NW_022681474.1, forward strand.
TGGTTGAATTGTTTCTCTAAACTACTTTGTAGTGTGTGTCTTGTGTGTCAGGAAAGAATGTATTTGTATTTATTTTCATGAATTAATAGACTTTCAGAGTTGGAAGGGCCTTACAATGTATGTTATATAACCCATGCATTTTACAGATGAGAACTAAGATTCAAGGTCATGCAACTAGAGATGAGACTAGAATCTAGCCTTTGAAACTCAATGCATCGGTTTCTGCTATGTGGTGTTTCCTCTCTATGAGCCCTAGTTGCTTATGCTGGGGTCTTGATAAATGAGAATAGTGAAGGGTCTGACAATACTGTTCCTAGCTAACTAATGCATCCCTTTGAACTCATTTGCATGAACTGTGGTAGTGCTTCTCAAACTTTAATGTGCGTGTGAATTTCCTGGTGACCTTGTTAAAATGCAGATTCTGATTCAGTAGGTCGGAGGTGGGGCCTGAGAATCGACATTCTAACAAGTTCCCAGGTGATGCTGATGCCCCAGATCCATGGACTACATTTTGAGTACCATTTTCTTTTTTTTTTTTTGGAGGCAGAGTCTCGCTCTGTCGCCCGGACTGGAGTGCAGTGGCCGGATCTCAGCTCACTGCAAGCTCCGCCTCCCGGGTTCACACCATTCTCCTGCCTCAGCCTCCCGAGCAGCTGGGACTACAGGCGCCTGCCACCTCGCCCAGCTAGTTTTTGTATTTTTAGTAGAGACGGGGTTTCACCGTGTTAGCCAGGATGGTCTCGATCTCCTGACCTCGTGATCCGCCCGTCTCGGCCTCCCAAAGTGCTGGGATTACAGGCTTGAGCCACCGCGCCTGGCCTTGAGTACCATTTTCTAAAACAAACACAGATTTCTCAGGCCCTAGGCATCATCAAAGTAGGAAAAAAAACACTTAAAAATATAAACCCTTTTAGTTCTATTAGGTATAGACACAAATGTAACTAACACCTGTTTATCCATCACCAAACCAAAATAAAATATTTTGTAAAGTTTGTATTTTCCTAACTTTTATGGCACTTTAAGAAGGAAGTTTTATCTCAATATGTGCAACTAGTTCCCCAACATTGTTATGTCAGCAAATGCATTGAGATTCCACAGGCTTTAATGGCACTGTGTAAGGAAATATGAATTCAGGTGATGAAAAGAACCATTGCCAAACTGAACTGTCTATCAAAAAGGGCAACCAAATGAAGTTCCATTTTTACTCTCAATAAAACTCTACAAGCCAACTACATTTATTCATTTAACAGATACAGTACAGTGGTTCCCCCTCACCTGCTGTTTCACTTTTTGTGGTTTTCACTACCCACAGTCAGCTGCAGTCTGAAAATATTAAATGAAAAATGCTAGAAATAATTAAGTTTTAAATGGTGCACTGTCCTGAGTAGTGTGGTGAGATCTCACACAGTCCTACACTGTCCCACTCTGTCCTACTCAAGGCGTAAATCATCCACTTACAGTACAATAAGATATTTTAAGAGACCACATTTGTATAACATTTATTACAATATATTGTTGTAATTATTCTATTTTATTATTGTTAATCTCTTACTGTGCCTGATTTATAAATTAAACTTTATCCATAGGTATGTATTTATATGAAAAAACATAGGGTTTGGTACTGTCAGTGGCTTCAGGCATCCACTGAGAGTCTTAGAAGAACATATCCCTCACAGATAACGGGGGAATACTTAGAGTTTCTGTTCGCATGGGGTTTACATTTGGACTTTATTCCCTTACATCTAAATCTATATGCTGCTTTGAATTGCATAAATGATTGTTAAAAGGTATAAATGCTAAGTTTTATGTGCCAGTGAATCCTTTAAGTAAAGATCTTTGCATTTGGGTTTTTAGTTTTTAAAAAGTAATAATGAACAACACATTCAATGACCATCTCAGTACAACATGGAATGCATTAGTACCTACGTCAGTCAAAAATAAAACAGACCTTTAATATATAGGGAGAAATTTGTACTCTGTATCAAAAAATGCTTACAGAAATCATAATTACTTTTATTTCTCGGAGTAGCTTAGCAGTAAAACAACAAATCTTCAAATGTGTTTTATTTTGGTATCTGAAGAGATACTCTTTTAAAACCTCAGATTTCTACCTTTAACATCATAAGATGTTTATTTTGTATATTATCTCTGTTTAGAGATAGTTGTGGTTTTTGAAATGTATTATAGTAATTAAATTTTTTATGTTGAGTCAATCTCTTAAGGATTTTGAAGGTTTATTTTGCATTTGTTTCTGTAGAATATTAGTCATTCAAGTGTTGTCATGTTTATATTGTCACTTTCCTTAAGTGAAACCAGCCTTGTGAAATGGTTTTGTTATCATTGTTGCATTATTTTTAACAGATGAAGAAACAGAGACTTAGAAGTGGAAATTCAAGATAGTGAGTTGTGGAAGTGGGCCCAAGTCTTCCCACTCCAGTGTTTTCCCCCACTATCCAATCTCCAGGTTAAAGCCACAGCCCTTATTTAGTATATCAGTAGATTAGAAGTAGTAAATGTTGCTGATAGGATGTTTCAACAACTTTGCTGTTTCAGGGATATAGAAAAAGACTGATCCCAAGCTGTGTAAGCTGTTATAGGTGTGTCTTGCTTTAGACCAACTGAAATAGTTTATACTGCTAATTGGAGTATCCATACAAGCACTGAATTTTGGAGACAGGTTTGGCAAAGTTGCTGAAATATGGGTACTCTGGTCTTAGAAACGAAATTTTTGGAACATTATTGAAAGGGGTTCATTTTATAAGCATTCCATGTTGTGCTAAGGGAAATGTAACAGGGAGATACAAGTGGACATATCCAAACTTGAGGCAGAGTGAGGCTATTTATAATAAGATTTTAGCCATGGACAAATACATAGATACAGTTATTCCATCTAAAGCGGTTTGATGCAGTTAATATAGTTTAGTTTGATGTAGTTGGTAGGTGTTTGTTTCTTAATGAAATTAGATTCCAAGATTTTCTTAAAGGGAACTAGGTTAGTAAGAAAATAACTTTCCTTCTCTTTCTTTTTTTTTTTTCTCTCTCTCTCTCCCTTCCTCCCCGCCCCTCCCTCCCTTCCTCCCCCTCACCATTCCCCTTCCTTTAGCCTGATGTCTAATTGACTGTGAATATTTTGGGGCTATTGACAGGTTATTTAGATTTGACAATCCCTCCCAAGTTTCTGGAAGGAGTATACTGCTGAGTTTGCTCTTTTGAACTATGAAAGATGATTAAGTATAGTTGAATAATTTACGATCACAGTAAGGAATTTAAAAGTAAATTTTGACTTTAATACTTTTCTGAGGGCATAAAATATCTTTTTTATCATTCTAAAGTTTAATTTTTATTGGCTTAAATCTTACGTTTTGGAGAAATAAAGTTACAGTGTTTTGTAGCCTAACTCTAAATTGATAACACTAGGGATTAAGATCAAAGGTAAATGATTATAATACTACAGCAGACGTTATACTTTTTTTTAGTTTCAAGTCCCTGATTTTCCTTAAAGTTCTCAAGTTACTTATTAAAGATATGGACTGGTACCAAAAGAATAAACTTGCCGTTTCTTTTCAAGGAACTATGGGGGCACCAAATCACCTTATTCATTTGGCACCAATATTTCTAGGGAGGCTGGGCGCCTTGGCTAATGCCTGTGATCCTAGCACTTTGGGAGGCCAAGATGTGCAGATCACTTGAGTTCATGAGTTCGAGACCAGCCTGGCCAACATGGTGAAACCCTGTCTCTACTAAAAAATACAAAAATTGGCCGGGCATGGTTGGTGCTCGCCTGTAGTCCCAGCTACTCAGGAGGCTGAGCCAGGAGAATCGCTTGAACCCAGAAGGCAGAGATTGCAGTGAGCCAAGATCATGCCACACTACACTCCAGCCTGGGCAATAGAGAGACACTAAGAAAAAAAAAAAAAAATCCTAGACATTTTCCCTTTCTCTGATAATTTTGGAAATACTTTCTAAATAATTAACTTTACTGAAGTTTAATCTTTGTGTCTGCCAAGATTTAACTTAATTGACTTTAATCTTGGTATCTGCCTGTGAACTTTAAATATGTAAATATCACATACCATTTGCCTGATTGTTTTTGCTGACTTTTCTTTCTTTTTTAACTTCCTGGTATATTTTTCAGACTTTCAGCATCAGTCAAATATTTATTAAAAGCTTCCAAGGAAAGTAAAGGGGGAGGAAAAAAAAAACCTAAACAGTAAAGGAAAAAAACTTTTAAAAACTTATTATTTTCTTGTGACATGTTAAAAATACAAAATTTAAACCATGAAATATTTTCAATTTAGGGGAGTTATGGAAGAGTTTAGAATAGCAATGGTTCTTTGATCTTGAGCTCTTATAATTGCTTCCTTGGTTTTTTTTGTTTGTTTTGTGTTTGTTGTTGCCATATTTCAAGGAAAAAAGGCAAGAGGAAAATAATTTTTGTTTTTGTTATCTTTATTAGACTCTAAACTTCTGGAGGTTTAAAGGAAAAAAAGGACTTATATGTGTGTTTGTAAATACTTAATATGTGGTACTTTATAATTGCCAGTGTCATTATAGAAGTAGGTGGGAAGGACTTTGAGAAAGTGAATTATCCCAAAACTACAGAAACTGTTCTATAAGCAAGGATCAGCAAACATTTTCTTAAAGGGCCAGATGGTAAATATTTGATACTTTGTGTGGGCCATGTGGTCTCTGTTGCAGCTACTCAACTCTTGCAGCTGTATACCAACCACTCAATTTTGCTGTTGTGATGTGAAAGTAGTGGAGTGGGGTATAGAGAGTAAGTAAATGAATGAGTTTTGTTATGTTCTAATAAAATTTATTTACAAAAACTGGCAGCCAGCCTGCCCACCCATGTTCTATATCATCTAACAAATATTACTCATAACCAGCCATGTAATGATGTGGTTCTCTGCCCCACAAAAACATCTTTTATTATTGTTAAGGATAATTTATGAAATCATAGAGGACAGAGGATTTCTGTTTTAAAACAGCCCAGTGTATGTATATTGAAATGATATGATGGTTGGGATTTCCTTCTAAGATATACTGAAGGGAAAAAACTGGGTGGATATAGATAAACTGAATTTGATAAAATGATGATAAATATAGAAGCAGATGATGGGTTCATGAGATTTCTTCACACTGTGCTTCCTACTGTATGTGTTTGAAGATGTCAGTATTTAAAAGTTACTACATAAACAAATAATGGCCCAGTAAAGGCAGCAGTTTCTCCCTTCTCTTCTCACATCCTGGAATAGGAAGGAGAATAAGACAAAAATACAAGCCCCATCTTCAGCACAACTAGGGAGATCTCTGCAATTCCAAAACACTTATTATATAAAGGAAGGTTGTCAGATCCAGTGAAGGTCAAATAGAGGTGTGTGGGGAAACCCTGAGGAATGACACCTATGGTTGCAGATCCCCAACAAAGCCAGCCAAGCACAGTTCTCCAAAGGAAGCTGCTGACCTCAGACTTCTCCAAAGCAGCATTCAACACTGATACTTTCCCTTCCAAATCCTCAAGGAAAGATTAATTTAGAAATTAACATGCCAAGCTACAGGAAATTTAGCTTTTATGAGTCCTACTTCTACAGGAAGAAGTGCAGCCAACCAAGAAATGAAAGGAGAAACTACAGCTAAAGTATTGGCAGTGAACATAGAGTCCATTGATCTATAACATTAAGACTAAAACAAATGTGGAAATTAGATTTACAGAGCAGAATATGAATCGTTAAAACCTTGACAGTGCAGTAATGAAAGTCGATGAGGAAATAAATGATGTTGTCATGTTCTATAACAACCTGTCAAAAGATGTCATTTGAAATCAATAAATCTAGTAAAATCTTAAGATTGGAGTGGAGGGGAGTCTATAGTTGATACATAGATACGTTGGTTAGAGCGAAAGGTAAACGCTAAGAGAAATAATCTAATAAACTAAACCGAGTAGTAGAGGGAAAGAAAAAAGAAACATAGCTGTATTAATCATTGCTGATAATAGAGATAGGATTTTTATATATTACAGTATATTTTATGTAAAACTATAGTTATAACATAAAAAAAACTATAAAATATAGGTTTTTTTTTTTTTTTTTTGCCTAACATGTATTTGATGAGGACTTGTTATTTGCCAAGCACTGTCAGTGACCAAAACAGATGAAAATTTTTGCTTCGTGGGTTGGAGGAGACAAACAAAATAAAAATAATAAGTAATTTGTTAAGAGGTGTTAAATGTATGGGGAGAAATACAGCATAAAAGGATTAGGAGTACCCATTGATTAGATTGCTTTTTTTGAAGTGGGTGAGTAGACCTTAGTCAGACAATGAAATTTGAACAAATATTTGAAGGAACTGAGGGAGCCAGATAGTTACCTAGAGAGACAGTATTCTAAGCAAAGGTAGTTGCTATTGCAAAGGCCCTGAAGCAAAAACGTAGCTGGGCTCAAGAAACAGGGAAGAAGGCCGGGCGTGGTGGCTCAAGCCTGTAATCCCAGCACTTTGGGAGGCCGAGGCGGGTGGATCACGAGGTCAGGAGATCGAGACCATCCTGGCTAACACGGTGAAACCCCATCTCTACTAAAAATAAAAAAAAAAACTAGCCGGGCGCGGTGGCGGGCGCCTGTAGTCCCAGCTACTCGGAGGCTGAGCCGGGAGAATGGCGGGAACCCGGGAGGCGGAGCTTGCAGTGAGCCGAGATCGCGCCACTGCACTCCAGCCTGGGCGACACAGCGAGACTCCGTCTCAAAAAAAAAAAAAAAAAAAAAAGAGGGAAGAGTGTAAAGGGGTAAAGCACAGTAATATAGGAGGGAGAGTGGTATGCGACGAAGTCAGAGATAATGGGATATCAGAGAATATTGGACTTTCAGAGGCCGTTAAAAGACTTCAGACTTTTACTCTGAAGTAGCTGCTAGAACAAAAAAGTAAACCTTTTTTATTATCAGAAGGAATATGTGCATAAACAAAGTAAGCCCAAATCATGGAGTAATTTTATTTTAATGTTTTTTAAGAAATGAGGTCTCACTCTGTTGCCCAGGCTGGAGTGCAATGGCACGATCATAGACCACTGCAGCCTCTTCTAACTCCTGGGCTCAAGCAGTCCTCTCACTCAGCCTCCCAAAGTGCTGTGATTACTGGCGCAAGATACCATGCCCAGTCACTAGTAAAGTATTTTTACTTTGGAAAGCATCACATACAATTTCATAACAGATAAGAGCTTAAATATGTATGCTATATTAATTAAAGTATATAGGCTAATCTCCTATTAAAACATTCCCAGATCAGATTACTAAGAAAATGAAAGCAAAGAAACTCAGAAAGGATAACAAAATTAAAGAACACGCAAAGCTGTAATAGGCATATGCAAACTCAAACATGCAGGGATCATGTTCCTAATATTGGATAAGACTTAGTACAAAAACCATTACACGAGGAAAAAGAGCGTACAAGATCTGCTTGAAAACAACTTTAAAGTGCTTCTCAGAAATACAAACAGAGACTTAAATGCAAAGACTTACAAGATTCTTTGGCAAAAATCAAAATCCTTTTGTAACCCATGAAGTTAATATCTCACAACAAGATATAACTAGTATTTATTGAGAATGTACTCTATGCCAGGCATGTTCTAAGGACTTTATATGTATTACTCATTTAGTCCTCACAACTACTTTACATGGGTGATGTTAGTATCACTTTTTGCCCATTTTTCAGTGAAGAAACCAAGGCACAAAGAAGTTAATAACTTGCCCAGGAGTTGCAGTTAAAGTTACTGAACTACAAAATGAACTCAGGCAAGGTTATTTCAGATTCTGTGCTTTTAACCACTGCATGATATTGTTTTTTTGAAACCAATAGCTGTGCGTGTGTGTGCGCGTCTAGATAAACTGACTCTAAAGTTCATGGAGAAACAAATAAGAATAACTGGGAGATTTCTTAAAGAAAAGTAATAAAGGAAAACTAGCCCTACTAGACACTGAAATATAAGACTAGAATGTTAAAACAATGTGGCTACTAGAGCATGAGCAGAATAGAAGTTCAGAAATAGATCCAAATTCATGTAATGATCTGGAAAATTATAAAGATAACATTTCAAATAAGAAAGGAAAAGATGTATTATTCATTGTATGGGACAGCTATGTTGTCATTAGAGGGAAATTAGATTTCTACTTACTAACTTTGACTAGGAGTAATTCCTAATGAATCAAAGATTTAAAACTAAACTAGCTGTGAGCCGAGTCTCAAGTAATTTTTAAATTATTTATTTAGATTTTTTATAAATGTCAGTCTCACATTTCTGCATGCTCTCAAGTTGAAACGAGATGGAAATTAATGATAGTCATATGAAGTACATCAGCACAAAGAAAAATCATTTAGGACTCTGTGACAATGCACACCTTAATACAGCTTAGTAGATGCTAAATGACTTTTCTTTGTGCTGATGGAATGGAATATGTCAGGCCTGAAGCAGGTATATTGGATTTTATTCAGTTAATGCCTGCCCTTCCTCTTCCTTTGATACTTTTTGGGGCTGGGAAAGTAAAAGATACAAAGGAATAAAGTATTTGGCAAGTGAAAAATGTATTCAGTATTCATTCTGAAACATGGTTTAGTTATGAGAACCTGAGTTCCAGATCCACATCCACAGTGACATTGCTCTTCAAGGAAGTAGTAGAGGTGGATGTGAGTGGGAGTGATTTTTTCTAACACTCTGAAGCGGTCATGATTAAGGACTCAAGTAGTGAGGTTGCCTCTCCAAGTTTTTTAAAAAGGAGAGTGAACATAAAGACCCAGATACCTACTCCATAATAGTAAATTATTGATACAGCTACTTAATAACTCTTATACCTGGTAAGAGATAGGAAGGAGATGCAGGTCTGAAAGGTAACCAGAGGAAGAAAAAGCCAGAAAGTTTACTTGAGGCCTGATAGTACCTAGAATCTATATTAAGTGTTTTTCAAAGTACATAAAACATGATTTGTATAATTCTAATTTTGTTTAATGTAACATGTATACTTGTGTTTGTATATGTAAATGTGTTTGCATAAATCTTGAAAACACCAAAATGTTCACCACTATTATTTTAGGATGAAAAGAGTTTGAAAGACTTTTATTTTCTTTTATCTGTATTTTTAAAGTTTTCTACAAAGCATACGTATTACTTAAGTAATCATATTTATATATTTATTATATACACACACATAAGTATGTGTTTGTTGTTCCATTCTGACAGTAGATATATCTTTTATGTTGTCTAGGTACACCAAAGGATCTCTTCCTGGCAGAATTTGGGAGTTGTTTATTGCAGTACTGTTGTGCCCTCTGATGGTGAGTTTCAGCAAATCCACCTTTTATGTCTAATATTATTTCCCTCTTAGCTCAATGTTTCCTATTCTCTATCTGACACAAAAATTTATAAACCATACTCTTTCACTTAAGGTGGGCTTAGGGATTAGAGAGAGAAAGGAGGAGAAGGAAAATAAAATTTGGATGAGGATCTAGTGAGTTTAGAGAAGAAACCAAGAAGAAACACTAAGATCCATTAAGACTTCATAGATTAAATGATCATATATCTTTTATTTTTTATTTTTGAGATGAAGCCTTGGTCTGTTGCCCAGGTGGAGTGCAATGGCGTGATCTCAGCTCAGTGCAGCCTTCGCTTCCTGGGTTCAAGCAATTCTCCTGCCTCAGCCGCCTGAGCAGCTGGGAACAGGCGAGCACCACCATGCCCAACTAATTTTTATATTTTTTGTAGAGATAGGGTTTCACCGTATTGGCCAGACTGGTCTCGAACACCTGGCCTCACGTGATCCATCCACCTCAGCCTCCCAAGGTGCTGGGATTATAGGCGTGAGCCACTGTGCCCGGCCTCATTTATCTGTTAAAACTAGGGACATAGTTAATGTGAAGATCACAGAAGCACCATCTTTTGTGTTTTCCAACCATTGGGTCTTCACATTATGGGTAATGATCAAACACTCCAGCCTCTTGTTGTATCAGAGCCTAGACAGAAGGAATTCAAAGTCTGAGACCTCCTACTCTTGCTTGTCTTTTTCCCTACTTAGGTATAGGACTATAATAATCTTCTTTGATGTGGGAAGGGATAAACAGATGCTTGGAGGCCACATGCAATCCTTTGTAAAGGTCTATGATGCTATAAACTGGTGACAGGATCCAAACCTTTGTTGTTTTTATGGTAGCGGAGGGAGATGTGTTTACAACTCTTACTGCCATTTCTCTTACCCAGTATTGTGCATTTACAGTTTAGGTTGCTTAGTTTAGGGGTTGACTGTTAGATATGTTTCCTCTGTGTAAAGTTGAGTTTGATAGAGCTCTGATTTCAACCTTAGAAACATTTATTCATAAGCACAACAGCCGCTGAAGGGTGCCTAAAACTAAAAAAGCCCAGAAAATGAATCATGAAAACACTAGAATCCCCAACGTTTAGTCAGTATAATTTTTGCAGTGTTACCAGAATCACCTCCCAAAGCTGTTACGTGAATTTATAGACAGTGTGCTCATATTTGCCAAATCTTCTAAATTTGGAAGAAAAATCCATTGTGATTACTCGTTTGTAATATGGAAAGGTTAAAAGGGGAAAATAGCCGGGCGCGGTGGCTCAAGCCTGTAATCCCAGCACTTTGGGAGGCCGAGACGGGCGGATCACGAGGTCAGGAGATCGAGACCATCCTGGCTAACATGGTGAAACCCCGTCTCTACTAAAAAATACAAAAAACTAGCCGGGCAACGTGGCGGGCGCCTGTAGTCCCAGCTGCTTGGGAGGCTGAGGCAGGAGAATGGCGTAAACCCAGGAGGCGGAGCTTGCAGTGAGCTGAGACCCGGCCACTGCACTCCAGCCTGGGCGGGGCAGAGCGAGACTCCGTCTCAAAAAAAAAAAAAAAAGGGGAAAATAGACCAAAATCAAAATAAGGAAAATATTAGCTGGCTCTCTGTTTCCAGTCTCTTAAAGACAAAAAACTAATAAATTAGTACCAATTAATGTATAAATTAAAAAACAGTACTTAGCACTGTGTTGTGGCCAGAAAGGTAGCTGTGTTGCCCCCAGTCAAGAGTCAGTATGTACCCAGAAAGCAATACTTTCTACGTGGCCACGAGCCAGAGGACCATAATGCCACCTGGCTATGCTACCTATTCCTTTCCCTCCTTAAGCTCCTTCAATGCAGTGGGTGGGTATCTGTCTTGCTCCTGACACTGCTTGGTCCATTAAATAGCCAAATGGTGACTGTCCACATCTATGCCAGCACCACTCCCAGGTTCTGACTTACTCCATTACCACTGCAGGGTGCCATCATTAGATAGTTTGAATAAAAATAATTTCTCTCACTGTAAAGAAAAGAAAAGGTTTATATTGCTGAATCCACTCAGCTTTTGCTGAACTATTTCATTCAAAAATTTCTAGTCTTTATGATATTGTTTAAAATTATCATATATTCGATATCCACATATATCAATATATATTCATAAAGAGTATCAACCAAGTCACATGTTATACTACAGCAGGAAGGTCAAGTGCCATTGGCAGTTATGATATTTAGTGGCAATTAACTTGAACTAATAAATTCATATTGGAATTGATATTAATTTTGCTACTTATTACCATTACTATTATCCTGTTATATATACCTATATATAGGCTGTGTTATATATACCTACATTCTATCCATATGGAGATATTTCAGTAATTTAACAATGGTACAGTTATACTGGAGTATCTGGTCAAATGTTATCAAAGGACATAAATGCTAATAGGTTGCCAGTATGAGGGTTTGAAGGCAATATTATTTTTACAAAAGCTAAAAGGATACCAACTTAAGAAAAAAAAGAGTGTCTCCCCAAATTCCAACCAACACTATTTATCCTTCTTAAGAAAACTAATTCATATTACTTATCAAGAAATAAAAGCACAAAATTATTTGATTTAATGTAGCTTGATGGCCTTATTGTACATCTTTCTAATTTTGTACTTTTTTTTTTTTTTTGAGACAGAGTCTCACTCAGTCACCCAGGCTGGAGTGCAGTGGCGTGATCTCGGCTCACTGCAAGCTCCGCCTCCTGGGTTCACGCCATTCTCCTGCCTCAGCCTCCCAAGTAGCTGGGACTACAGGCGCCTGCCACCACACCCGGCTAATTTTTTACATTTTTAGTAGAGACATGGTTTCACCGTGTTAGCCAGGATGGTCTCGATCTCCTGACCTCATGATCCGCCCGCCTCGGCCTCTCAAAGTGCTGGGATTACAGGCGTGAACCACCACACCCGGCCTAATTTTGTACTTCTAAGTTAATTTTACCTTAGGTCAGTATAGCTTGTGAGAAAACTGCTTAATCCACAGCTACTCCAGTAAGTAGAGTTTGGTCACCAGTAACAGAAATTTCTACCATCACTCCCTGCTCTTTGTTGTGACTGCTGGTCATCTTCAGTATTAAATGAGGGCTTTACCCTCAGTTTTTATAAGTGGAAGGTCTAAAATATCATGTCCTGTAATTATGGTATTTATATACTTAGTAAATATACCTATATATACTACTTTTCAGTAGTTGTTAATTATGTTAGTTGACAAATCTGGTTATGATGGTAACAACTGATAATAAAATATGTAGATTATCTTAAGTGCTTACCACTCTAACAAAGCAATCTAACAGGTTCTAGATTTTTTTTCTATTTGGTATCGTAAATACTTATGAGGCTCTATTGAAAGCTCTAGACCCGTTCTCTAGAAGAATTTATATAAACATAGGAAATTTTGCATACAATGTTATAGTGATGCAGATTCCCCTAGACCAAACCGTGGAGCAAACACATACCCATACTGACCCCCATGTTCCCTTTTATGAGAGTCATTCTGCTTAAAGGTTAGGAGTACAAGCTTTGAAGTCAAGCAGACCTAGGTTTATATCCCAGTTCTACCACTTAACCTCCTTATAACCCCCAGTAAGTGATAAGTCAAAGCCTGTTTCCTCATCCGTGAAATGTAGATAGTAATAGTTAACACCTCCAACAGAAAAATGTAGAAATAGTACTTATTCTGTAAGGAGTGGTTGTGGTAGTGTTAAAGACCTCAAATCTAAAACACATGGTCTTGGACTTATTTTAATTTCTGTGTGTCCCAGATCCTCAACTGTAAAATGACTAATAGTAAAATTTTTATGGTTATATGGTTCATACTTACTTGAAGTCTTTAAAGCCTTCAGGGGTTTCCCTTCATGTTAGTGGAAGTTACAGTGATGTGGATAGTTCTGCTGTAGACAGTTTGTATAATTTATCATCCAACTCAGAACACTTTTGAGAATGAAAGGAGATGCGGAGATGCCTGATACTTTTTTTTTTTTTTGAGACCGAGTCTCGCTCTGTCACCAGGCTGGAGTGCAGTGGTGCAATCTCAGCTCACTGCAACCTCCGCCTCCCGGGTTCAAGTGATTCTCCTGCCTCAGCCTCCCGAGTAGCTGGGACTACAGGCACCCACCACCACGCCTTGCTAAATTTTTTTTTTTTTTTTTGTATTTTTAGTGGAGACGGAGTTTCACTGTGTTGGCCAGGATGGTCTCGATCTCTTGACCTTGTGATCCACCCGCCTCAGCCTACCAAAGTGTTGGGATTACAGGCGTGAGCCACCACGCCTGGCTGCCTGATACTTTTTAATAGTGTAGACCAGGACCTATCTTCACTCTAGCTATTGGGAAAGTGTGAAAAGTGAGCTAGACAAAGAGCAAGAAAAATAGCCTTATCTAGCTGCTTTTTTTTTTTTTAATCCAGAAATGTAACCCTACTCAAATTGCTTTATATTAAGAATTGCTAGGGCCTGGCATGGTGGTTCACGCCCGTAATCCCAGCACTTTGGGAGGCCAAGGTGGGAGGATCTCTTGAGTTCAGGAGTTCAAGACCAGCCTGGGCAACATAGACCTCCTCTCTATCAAAAAATACAAAAATTAGCTGGGCGTGGTGGCATGTGCCTGTGGTCCCAGCTACTTGGGAGGCTGGGGTGGGAGGATTGCTTGAGCCCAGGAGGTCAAGGCTGCAACGAGGTGGGAAATCAAGTCGACAGTGAGCTAGGATCCGCTACCGCACCGCTCCCTCCTGAACGACAGTCAGACCTTGTCTCACACACACACAAAAAAGTGAGAATCGCTAGAGAGTTGTTATGTTTATCTTGTACTTAACAAAAGATATAAAATTTCCCTACAAAAATTGTTTGTGGGCAAATAATTTTAATAATGAAAGTGTCTGAAAATTCCTGTTTAATAATAAACAATCATCTATCTGTTTAGTCAACCCAAGTAACAGATAATATATAAATTCTAAACCTAAGGTCTGTGAGTGGTTTTGGGAACCAGATATATGCTCCAGCTTTTTTTTGTTTTTGTTTTCTCTCCTGTTGCTTTTTAAAGATTAGAACTGGGGAACTTTAAAAAAAATTTTTTTTGCTACACTATCAACTGACAAACAAGTAAGCGGTTCAAAAATGGATTGTTGTGGCTGGGCATGGTGGCTCATGCCTGTAATCCCAGCACTTCGAGAGACTGAGGTGGGTAGATCACCTGAGGTCAGGAGTTCGAGACCAGCCTGGCCAACATGGCCAAACCCCCTCTCTCCTAAAAATACAAAGATCATTCGGGCATGGTGGTGCATGCTTGTAATCCCAGCTGCTAGGGAGGCTGAGACACAAGAATCGTTTGAACCCGGGAGGGTGAGGTTGTAGTGAGTCCAGGATGATCTCGATCTCCTGACCTCATGATCCACCCGTCTCGGCCTCCCAAAGTGCTGGGATTACAGGCTTGAGCCACCGCGCCCGGCCTGACTATTTATCTTCTTATTATTGAGTTGTAAGAGTTCTTTATATAGTCTAGAGTTTTTCTTGTTAGTTTTTAAAATAGTTTTGAGAGAAAGGGGACAAATGTTATTAATGACTTTTTGTCAAGTCTTGTTAGTAACTGTTGTACACAGTTGGAAATTCTGTGTCATTATTGTATTGAGGGCACATACATACCCAACCACTATACCCCACCACTATGTATCTTTCATTCCAGCTTTAAAAAGACTTGACAACAAAAAAGAAATGAAGCATTGAAGCTACTTAATCACCAAAAATTATAGGGCACACAGAGCCCAAGTATTTTAATGTGGCAGAGTTCTCAGCAACTTAAATACAAAGTTGTGAAAACAGAAGCACCTTATTTTTTTTATTTTAAAAATATATCCAACAGTTCATTTTTTTTTTTTGTAAGTAGTAATTACAGTTTGAAACTTTACCAAAATGTGGATGCACTTGTTTCATCACAGAACTCTTTCCTTGAAGGATTCTTCAAGATTGACTTTTATATTACCAAGAAAAGAAGCCACATGAAATTGGAAAGACCTTTAAGCTTTATGTGCTGACAGTGAACTACTTCGCTTGGAGCAGAAGCAAATTTATGTCAGATTTCAGGTGATGCCATCCACTTCAGGATTGTCATCATTTTTTCCAATATTTTGAAGTGAATTTTGAGGGAATTGGAAACTAACTCATTTTCCTCCAGAATGCAGCTTGGTGAAAAAACTGATACTGCTCAAAGCAGTTAGTTCCTAGTTTTTGTCTGTTAACATGCATGTTGACACAATTAAAGAAAAATTCCTAATATCCAGGTCTCTTGTGGAAATTACAAAGGCTGTTAATATTAATAGCTACCAGCGTCTCTGACAGACTATTAAATTTCTTTGCCAAAATAACTACCAGAAAAAATTTTTTTTTTTTTATGAGATGGAGTTTTGCTCTTGTCGCCAGGCTGGAGTGCAGTGGCACTCAGCTCACTGCACCCTCCTCCTCCTGGGTTCAAGTGATTCTCCTGCCTCAGCCTCCTGAGTAGCTGGGATTACAGGCGCCTGCCACCCTGCCCAGCTAATTTTTGTATTTTTATTAGAGACAGGGTTTTACCATGTTGGCCAGGCTGTTCTCAAGCTCCTGACCTCAGGTGATCCACCCGCCTCGGCCTCCCAAAGTTCTGGGATTACAGGCATGAGCCACCGTGCCTGGCCCAAAAAAAAATTTTGACTCTAATGAAGATCTTAGTATTCTGCACAGATGGCGCATCTTCCAAACTTAGCAATGTGCATACTTATACTGCCTCAGAGGAGAAAGCAGCTCCACCCATTGTAATAATGCATTGCTTTTCTTTCTTTCACTGGCACATACTGGCTTTGAAGGCTCTTCCAACAGGCCTAAAAATTTTGCCTGCTACCACAGAAGTAATCAATTTCATAAGAACAAGTTTTTATCAAAAAAAATTTTTAAATTTAAAATTCTTCTTTGCTTGATTAAATTTTTGGCAGGAGTTTTGCTTTTTGAGAGAAAAGAAAGATTAGTACAGGAGGAGTTTATTTGTGGCTTGATTTACTTGGGGATATTTGGGGCTTTATGAATGAGTAATCTAATTCAAGACCTTATAGTTGTTGTTATGGATTTGGCAGAAAAATCATAAACTCTTAGCCAAACTATTGCTCTGAGTAAGGTAAAGCCAGGAGTTTGAGACCAGCCTAGGCAACATGGTGAAACCGTCTCTACTAAAAGTACAAAAAATTAGCTGGGCATGGTGGCGCACACCTGCAGTCCTATAGTCCTGTAGAAATGGACAACCATGTGAATTTTCTACTCCTTGAAGTATCTCTGTAGGCTAGTCAAGAATGAAAAGTTTTGTCAGTTTCTCCATAGGCATATAGGAAAACTGCAGAGATCTTAAAGATTACCTCCACACAGAAAACCTCACAATTGAAACTTGGATTTATAATCTTTTCACTTTTCATATTGTATTGAGTAGTGATATGAAATCAATTCTCAGACAATTCTTAGTTTCCTTGCATCATTTCGCAAAGTGAGCTGTGATTCTGTTTGTTACCATACACCTTTCTCGGAATTTTCGGTACCACTTTTCATCAAAATAGAAAGTGCACAACCTTTTGGATATCAAAGATAATATTCAGTTTACCATGTTCCAAAACTAGGGCAGTATGTGACTTCTTTAGTCAAGCCAAACAATAGCAGCCTATAATTTACATGTTCTTTCCTCTTGAATTAACTTTTATTTTCTGTTTAATTTATATATTTTATTTCTTTTTAAAAACCAGGAAATGGCCATTAATTTTGGTTCAAAAATGAGAGAAATAATCCTTCAGGTTTTGTAAACAATGATTTTTAAAATAGGGCAATACAAAGAAAATCGTATTTTCTTCATATTACATATAAAATAAAGTAGTTATATAAAATAAAATTTTATAAATTATAAATAAATATAATTATAAAATAATTGTAAATAAATACAATAATTTATTTTATAAATTATATCTAAAAATTTTATGTACAAACTGTTTGGATTTTTTCAGGAAGTAGGGTTGAGGAAGAAGTTCATCCATAGCTTTATCAAATTCTCAAAGAGGTTAATTAACCAAAAATACTAAAAAACAGACTATTTTTTAGAGCAGTTTTAGGTTCACATCCCAAATGTGAGAAGGGTACAGAAATATCCTATATATTCCCTGCCCCCAAATCCTTGCATAGCCTCCCCCGTGATGAATATCTCCCCATGAGAGGAGTACATTTGTTATAATTGATGAGCCTGCATTGACACATCATTACAACCCCAAGTCCATTAATTTTCGTTAGGGTTCACACTTGGTGTTTTACATCCTATGGGTTTTGGGCAAATGTATATATGACGTGTATCCACCATTATAGTATCATACAGAGGAGTTTCACCGCCCTAAAAATCCTCTGTGCTCTACCTATTCATATCTCCCTTTTCCCTAACTCCTGGTAGGCAGGTACCAGTCTTTTACTGTCTCCATAGTTTTGCCTTTTCCAGAATGTCTTACATTTGGAATCATACAGTATGTAGCCTTTTCTGATTGACATCTTTTACTTGGTAAGATACATTTAAGTTTTCTCTATGTCTTTTCATGGCTTGATAGCTCATTTCTTTTTAGCACTGAATAATAGTCTGTTATCTGTACCACAATTTGTCCACTTGCCTACTGAAGGACATCTTGGTTGCTTCCAAGTTTTGGCAATTATGAATAAAGCTACTATAAACATCTGTGTGCAAGTTTTTATATGGGCATTTTTCAGCTCTTTTGGTTAAATACAGAGAATCGTGGTTGGTAGCAGTATGTTTATTTTTGTAAGAAAACACCAAACTGTCTACCAAAGTGGTTGTACTATTTTGTATTCCCAACAGTGATGAATGAGAGTTCCTGTTGCTTCACATCCTTGCCAGCATTTGATGTTTAACTTACTCTTTCGCCTTGTTAAACTCAGTGGAAGCAGTCATTTTTCTTCTCTTGACATTTAAAGAAAATTTTAATTATTTTACATAGTAGATTTTTCTGAAATTATTGTGAAGCAAACACATTCTGTTTATACATATTAATTATAGATATTCTGTCAGATGCAGCAGCTCATGCCTGTAATCCTAGCACTTTGGGAGGCCAGAGCAGGTTGATCATCTCAGCTCAGGAGATTGAGACCAGCCTAGGCAACTTGGTAAAACCGTCTCTACCAAAAATACAAAAAATTAGGCTGGGCGTGGTGGCTCATGCCTGTAATCTCAGTACTTTACGGGGCCAAGGTGGGCGGATCACCTTAGGTCAGGAGTTCGAGACCAACCTGGCCAACATGGCAAAACCCTGTCTCTACTAAAAATATAAAAATTAGCTGATCATGGTGGTGGGCACCTGTAATCCCAGTTACTTGGGAGGCTGAGGCAGAAGAATCGCTTGAACCCGGGAGGCAGAGGTTGCAGTGAGCCAAGAGTGCGCCACTGTTGCCTGGGCAACAGAGCAAGACTCCAGCTCAAAGAAAATGTAAAAAAATAGAAATACAAAAAATTAGCTGGGCATAGAGGCAAAAATCTGTAGTTCTAGCTACTCAGGAGACTGAGGCAGGAGGATCTCTTAAACCTGGATGGTTAAGGCTGCAGTGAGCCCTGATCATGCCACTGCACTGTAGCCTAGGTGACAAGAGTGTGACTCTGTCTCAGAATAGATATTCTGAGGATGTTTTTGCGATAATGTATAAGGAAGCTCCTTATTGTCACCAAAGTAGATAGATATTTAGTTCATTCTGTTAAAATGACAATCTTATATTTTGTCTAACATATAATTTAACAAAGCATATAGACTTTTGGAATTATCCTTAGGAATATAGAAGTGATTGTTAAATTACTTGAGGGCATCTAGGCATAAAACTAGTAAAAATAAAATGTAAGACATTTATTGAGAATAATAAACTTTATTGAAGGACATAAGATAGGAATAAATGCAGTGTAATACCATCTTAATAGATATGAAGACAACAATTGTAAATTGTCTATTTTCCTTAAATGAATTTATAAATTCAATGCAATGCTAATCAAAACCCCAGTGGGAGCTGATCAACTTACTTAAAAATTCACATGAAAGAGTAAAGCTATATAAAAAACTAAGATAAATTTGGAATAGGAAAACACGGGGACATGTGGTACCTAAGCACATACTAAGACATATTTCTAAAACTGTAATTATCAAAACAATGAAGTATTGGTACAGGAAAGATTGTTGGATCAGATTAGAGAAAGCTTACATATATAGAAATCTGACATGTGATTGATTAGCATTGTAAAGCCAAGGAGAAAGGGCAGACTATTTAATAAATGGTGCTATTACAATCAACTTCTCAACATCACAAAAATAAATAAGTTCCAGATGAATTAAGGAGTAAAATGTGAAACACAAGGCTCTAAAAGGAAATAAAAATTTACATCAGAAACTAAAAACATTGACTAGTGCTACTTTCTCTTAGCCTTATTTTTATTTATAATGGGGGAAATAATCTGGTTTTTCAATATACAAATTATGGTATACAGTCATGCATGTACTGAATAACAACAATGTTTCAGTCAACAATGAGCCACCTATATGATGTTGGTCCCAAAAGAGTATAATACTGTATTTTTACTG
Source organism: Trachypithecus francoisi (assembly GCF_009764315.1). Taxonomy (NCBI): domain Eukaryota; kingdom Metazoa; phylum Chordata; class Mammalia; order Primates; family Cercopithecidae; genus Trachypithecus; species Trachypithecus francoisi. The sequence continues at coordinate 37,131,344 of NW_022681474.1, forward strand.
CACCTTTTCTATGTTCAGAAATGTTTAGATATACAAATACCACTGTGTTACAGTTGCTGACAGTGTTCAGCACAGTAACATGCTATACAGGTTTGTAGCCTAAGAGCAATACCTAGATACCTAGTAGATGTGTGGTAGACTATACCATCTAGGTTTTGTAAATGTTATCTATGATGTTCACACAGTGACAGAATCACCTAATGATGCATTTCTCAGAATGTATCCCTGTCGTTAAGCAATGTATTCATAGAATGAAATTCTATATAGGAGTTTTTTTTCTTTTTTTTAAAATTTACCACTTCCTTATATATAGGAGTTTAAGTGAATGTTTCCAGAAATATGATTCAATTTAGACAAACCTCAAAGCAATGATTATCATAAAAGACAAGTTTTAGAGGGTTGTAAACACCGTGATCCTTTATATATAGGAGTCTCCCCTCCACCCCTTTTTCCATGGCTTCACTTTCCATAGTACCACAGGCAACTGCAGTCTGAAAATATTAAATGGAAAATTCCAGAAATAAACAGTAAGTTTTTGTTTTGTTTTGTTTTGTTTTGTTTGAGACAGAGTCTTGCTCTGTCACAGGCTGGAGTGCAGTGGTGCAATATCATCTCACTGCAACCTCTGCCTCCCAGGTTCAAGCAATTATCCTGCCTCAGGCTCCCACGTAGCTGGGATTACAGGTGCCTGCCACCACACCCAGCTAATATTTGTATTTTCAGTAGAGTCAGGGTTTTACCATGTTGGCCAGGTTGGTCTCAAACTCCTGACCTCAAGTGATCTGCCTGCATCAGCCTCCCAAAGTGCTGGGATTACAGGTGTGAGCCACTGCGCCCAGCCCAATTAATAAGTTTTAAATTGAATGCTGTTCTGAGTAGTGTGATGAAATTTTGTGCTATCCTGCTCGATCCCACCTGGGATGTGAATCATCCCTTTGCTCAGCATATCCATGCTTTATATGCTACTCGCCCATTAGTCACTTAGTAGCTGTTTCAGTTATCAGATTGACTGTTGTTGTACTGCAGCACTTGTGGTCGAGTAACCCTTATTTTACTTAATACTAACCCCCCATGTACAAGAGTAGTGATGTATTGTTTTAATTGTTCTAATTTTTTCTTAGTTCTTTTTGTTAATCTCTTATTGTGCCTAATTTATAAATTAAACTTAAAAAATTTTTTTTCTTCTTTTTTGAAAATAAAAATGTTTGACTGGACTGGGAAGGCTCTTCCCACCCCTCAAAGCCAGAGCTAACAAAATTGTTCCCTTTAGGGTCCAGATGGAGGGAACCAGGATAGGGACTGGGAAGAAACCAGGAAGCAATGAAGGGAAGGAGTGGAAAGGAATACTCCAAATGGAGAGGAATAAAGCCTCCAAAAATCTTCTACCTAAAAGTAGAAGATCTTAGATCCAGGGGAACTTCCTCCCAGTGTGGCCCAGGAGACAGCTGAACTTTAGATGTCAGTGTATCCATTTCCATTTTTATTGAGACGAAGTCTTGCCCTGTCGCCCAGGCTGGAGCGCAGTGGTGCAAACTTGGTTCACTGCAACCTCCGCCTCCCGGGTTCAAGCGATTCTCCTGCCTCGGCCTCCCAAGTAACTGGAACTTCAGGCACATGCCACCATGCTGGGCTAATTTTTTGTACTTTTTCACTAGAGATGGAGTTTCGCCATGTTGGCCAGGGTGATCTAGAACTCCTGACCTCAAGTGATTCGCCCAACTTGGCCTCCCAAAGTGCTGGGATTACAGGCATGAGCCACCGTGCCTGGCCTGTATATTGATTTCTGATCATGTTGACAAGTTTACTTTTGGTCAAGAATGTACCACTTCTCCATATGGGCTTCTCCATAGGGCTGCAGGATTGTCCTCATGATATGATGACTGGCTTCCCCTAGAGCAAGTGTACAAGAGACCAAAGCAGAAGCTGTAAAGTCTATTACAACATAGTCTTGGAACTTACAGTCATCACTTCAGCTGTATCATATTGGTTCTGCAGACCAGCCCTGATTTGATGTGGATGACACTACTCAGGGCATGAATATAGACAATCCCTGACTTCTGATGGTTCAACTTACGGTTTTTTGACTTTATGATGGATTTGTTGGAGTATTAAATGCATTTTTTGACTTACAGTGGGTTTATGCAGAGGTAATATCATAAGTCAAGAGGCATCTATACTATCTTAGTCCATTTCTTTGCTGCTATATCAATTGCAAACTGAGTAATTTATGAAGAAAAGATTGATTTGGCTTACAGTTCTGGGAAGTCCATCTAGCGAGGGTCTTCTTGCTGCGTTTATAACATCGCAGAAGGCATCACATTGTGGGGAAGTGTGCACAGGAGACAGAGAGGGGAAACTGAGTTGAACTCACCTTTTTTGTTTTATCAGGAACCCACTCCCCCAGTAACTAACCCACTCCTATGATAATGGCAAAAATCCAGTTACAGGGGCAGAGCCTTCATGACCTAATCATCTCTTAAAGGTCCTGCCTCTCAACACTGTTACAATGGCAATTAAATTTCAAGGTGAGTTTTGGAGGAGACATTCAAACCATAGCAAATACTTACAGGCAAGGATTATAGAGAGCCTTCTTGAAGGCTGGCTATCACAGTACTAAATATTGTGTATTGAGATATATATTTCTGCGTGTGTGTGTGTGTATATATAAATGGATGGAAATGGTAAACACCAACTACCAACTTCAGGATAGTGACTTCATTTGGAAAAAGATCACCCTGCTTCAATGTGAAAAACTGAACTGGAGCAAGGCTGGAATGAAGGACTCCAATTACAGTGCAGCTGATAGAATAAAAAGACAGTGGTGGCCTGGACTAAAATGGTGGTAGTATAGAGAGTATCAGAGGGCTTAGAGATGTTTAAAAAATAGAATGAAAGGGCCGGGTGTGGTGGCTCACACCTGTAATCCCAGCACTTTGGGAGGCTGAGGCAGGTGGATCACGAGATCAGGTGTTTGAGACCAGCCTGGCCAACATAGTGAAACCACGTCTCTACTAAAAATACAAAAAATTAGCCAGGCGTGGTGGCAGGCACCTGTAATCCCAGCTACTCGGGAGGCTGAGGCAGGAGAATCGCTTGAGCCTGGGAGGTGGAGGTTGCCGTGAGCCAAGATTGCGCCACTGCACTCCAGCCTGGGTGATGGTGCAAGACTCCGTCTCCAAAAAAAAAAGAAAAGAAATGAAAGGACATGATGACTAATTAGATCTGAGGAATGTCAGATTCAGATTCTGGCTGTATGATTAGTCAAGGATAACAGGTAATTTTCTGGCTTGGTCAAAAATAAAATAATGGTGGTGTTATTTATTGGTTGAGATTATGGGTGGTTAGGGAAGATGGATTCACTTTTAGGACTCTTGAGTTTGAGTTATGGCTGTGGGAGACCCAATTTCTAGCAGACAATTGAATATAGGCTTGGGATATCATCAGCATTTACATGAGACTTTGGGAAGACACGAGATTCCCCAGAGAGTGTGTGAACTGAGAAGCAGAGAGGCCGAGGACAAAGCACTTAGAAACTTTTAAGGGATGAATAGAGGAAGAATAACTTATGAGGGGAAATTAGAAGGTCTAGACAGAAAGAAAAGCTAGAAGCCTCATAGAAGCCAATGGGGAAACTTTTTTACAAAGTGAGGGAGTCGTTAACATCATTAGATGCTGCTAAAACAAGCAAGTTAAGAGCTAAAATTTCTACTGAATTTAGCAACCTAATGTCATGTGTGACCTAGAAGAGGATTTCTTAGTCAAATGAACTATTGCTATTGAATTGAACTATGTGATCTTAGGAATATTATCTTTTTCTTTTTTTTTTTTTTTAAGACAGAATTTCGCTCTTGTTGCCCAGGCTGGAGTACAGTGGCACAATCTCAGCTCACTGTAACCTCCCCCTCCCGGGTTCAAGTGATTCTCCTGCCTCAGGTGCCTGAGTAGCTAGGATTACAGGGTGTCTGCCACTACACCCAGCTAATTTTTTGTATTTTTGGTAGAGATGGAGTTTCACCGTGTTGGCCAGACAGGTCTCGAACTCCTGACCTCAGGTGATCCACCTGCCTTGGCCTCCCACAGTGCTAGGATTACAGGCATGAGCCACTCTGCCTGGCCCAGGAATATTATCTAACATTACTAGACTCTATTATTCTTAGCTGCAAAAGAAAGATGTTAGTTTGTATGATCTCTCTGGCCTTCTAACACTGAAATTCTGTGATTATATCTCACATTTATGATGCAGAGTATTACAGAAAATGGGGAGGAAATCGACAACGTTGAGATCATAAGCCCCTGAAATCATCCATCATATATAGTTCTACTCCAAGTAGCTTTGCAGAAAAAGCCCAACATGGGCTTCCTTACTGTACCAGTTCCCTTTCATAATAAGCCCTCAAAATATATACAGGTGATATATTTTAGTGGAGATTTTACTCATTATTTTGAACACCAGCCAAACTTCATACTATATATTTTTACAATCATTTTAAAAATATTTTACAAAATAATAAGCATTTGTATTTTATGACTGTTTTTCAACTCCTGATGCCTCAAAGGCATTTTTAAAAATGTATTCCTGCTTCAAATGCAATTGTTTGTAGTTCCTGCACTACTCTTCTTAGTCGGCACAATTCCACAGCTTTCTGTTTTTATGCCTAAATCTGTTATCATGTTCTAACTCGAAGTATTCATGTTGAGCGCTCCATAATTTCTAGGCTTTTTTTTGAAGCACACTGCTCTGGAACATACTTATGTCATTTCTTATTTTATTCACATGGAAATCAAAACAAAAGAAAAAAATCCAACCAAACAGCCACTTGATGCAATGTATACTTTAAAAGAATATTTTGTCTCTAGATAATAGTAACTGACAACTGTCATTAGCTTGTGAATACCCATTGTGACTTTGCTACAACCAGCTGTTTATTGTTTATATTGTGAAACTTGAGGAATCTTGGCAATTGTTATTCCTGAGTTGCAAACTAAGAAATCTAATGTTGACATTACAATCCACAGTGTAGGAAAGAAGAGCAGGCCTTGGGATTTCAAAAGCAGTATAATAAAGGCTTGTCAGCTCTGAAATGCGCTATTCCTTGTAGAGTTTCTCAAAAGCTTTCTTATTTCATTCCCTTGAAAAAAGCATCATGCTCTTTAAAGGAAGAAGTTAAACTGGGTATGAAAGACCTTCATATTCTCCGTTGACTTTGACTCAGTTATTTTAAAACAGTAACCCCTAAGCATTTACCTGTGAAACTGATGTTTTAGTGTATTTGTAACTGCCCAACAGCTTCTCTGTGCCCACTACCTAGATAGAGCCAATTTGTCAAGACATGAGAATTCCAATAGAGAAAGAGTTTAATGCACACAGAGCTGGCTGAATAGGAGACTGGAGTTTTATTACTCAAATTAGTCTCCCCAAATTGGAGGCCAGGGTTTTTCAAGGATAGTTTGGTGGGCAGGGGTCTAAGGGAATGAGTGCTGCTGATTGGTTATGGATGCAGTCACAGGGGTGTGGAAAATGATCCTCATGTGCTGAGTCCTCTTCTGGGTGGGGGCCACAGGAGCCTGAAAGGACATCTCAAAGGGCCAGTCTTAGGTTCTACAACAGTGATGTTATCTGCAAGAGTGGGTGTGGAGAAGTTGCACATCTGTGACCTCTGGAATAATGGCTGGTAATCCCTTACACTTACATCTTAGCAGAATTCAGCCTCCTCCCATCTTCCTAACCTGGTGCTCTTTCGTTAGTTTTGTGAAGGCAGTTTATTTTGGGGAAGGCCTATTATTTAAACAAAAAACTAACTTTCTCCCAAAGCTAGCTAGGCCCAAGCCCAGGAATGACCAAAGGCAGTTTGGAGGTTAAAGGAAATAATGGGGTTGGTTAGATTAGGTCTCTTTCACTGTCATAATTTTCTCACTTTCATAATTTTTGTAAAGATACTTTCAAGATCTTCCAGATATATTTCAGACTCACAGATTCTCTTTTTTAAATTCAGCTCTCTCTACTTCTTGATCTGTGGTTACTCTTTTTCACATATGTAGAAAGGGGATAATTGGATAATTTAATCACTAATCTTAATGACTTCATCATCATTACTGCCTATAGAAAAGATAGAAATATTCTCATGTTAGTGGTTCTGACTTCAGGAAACAGTAGATTAATTGCTAAGGATTCTTTTAGAACAAGAAGGAATATGACACATTTTTAAAATATCTTTAGGTATTGCAAACTTTAGATAGTACATGCTATATATTCAATTCAAATGACTATTTTGACCTCTTCTTCCTTAGGAAACAGACTATTCCTTTGGACAGAAAAAGGCAATAGGGATTTCTGATTTTGCCTTTAGTTTTTATGTAAAAATTCAAATCATACATCCATGAAGTATTAACTGCTGTGAGAATTACTATCCTGCTATAAACAACTAGAACACCAGACAAAATATCTGAAACAACTGTTTTCAGACACTGGACGATAGGCACACAGGACTGTGATGCCTGAGATAAGAGGAACAAATGAGTTAAACCCTGCATTGGTTGAGTTTACAGCCTGAGGCAGCCTCTAAACTGCATCACAGAGAAGGGAAACAGAGCTTGGCCATCTAGTTAAGATGAAGAAACAGAGATTAGAATTTGTAAATCCCAAGGCAGCTAGAATTTATGAGACAGAGATTTGCAGAGGAAGGAGCTATGAAGAAAAAGAGAAGTCTTGGAAATCTGCAAAGGCATCCTGTGAGACTTTGGCTGAATTCTAAACCACAAGACCAGGCTAGAACTTCCTAGAAAATAGCTATTGCCAGTAACATAAAATGAATAATTTTGCTTCCCTCTAGCCACAGTAGAGAGATACACTTGAACACTTGAACATTTGGTAGACATTCTCATAAGAACCATATCTTAGAAGTAGGGACAAATTGGTCCTGGAATAAAGGATTCTCTAGATCTCTCCTAAAAGAAGTTTTTGAAGTCTTGAAAGTGCCAAACTAACATGCAAGTAATTTAACTATACAAGATCCAGCACTCAACAATGTAAAATTAAAAATGTCTAACCACCAATCAAAAATTACTAGGCATATGAAGAAGCAAAAAATAAACCTTCCAAAAATTCAGTCAATGAACAGACCTGGAAATGTCAGAGATAATGGAGTAAACAGCCAAGAATGTTAAAATAGCTGTTATAAATATGATCCTTATGCTCATAGAGAAAAGGAAAAGCGTAAGTATAATGTGAAAAGAAATGGAAGATATAAAAAGAAATAGAACTTCTAGAGGTGAAAAATATGCCTGAAATGAAAACACCATATAGATGGAATTACCAGAAAATTAGACACCGCAGAAGAAAAAAAATCCATGATGTTGAAGTATATTGCGATTAAAACTATCCAAAATGAAACTGGGGGGGGGGGGAAGCCCCTGAAATGTATGAAGAAAACCTCAGTGACCTGTGAGACAGTATCACATGGCCTAACATAAGTGTAATTGGAATCCCAGAAGGATAGGAGACAGAAAAAAATAATAGTTGAATAAAGGTCAAAAGTTTTCCAAATTTGAGGAAAGCCAGTTCTAAAAAATCTAACAACTCCCAACCATTCACAGAGAAAAGCAAAGCACATCACAGTCAAATTGTTGAAAACCAATGATAAAAGGAAAATGTTAAAAAGCAGGCAGAGAGCTGGGCATGGTGGCTTATACCTGTGAGCCCAGCATTTTGGGAAGCCGAGGCAGGAGGATCACTTGAGGCCAGCCTGGGCAACATAGTGAGACCCTTTCTCTACAAAAATAAAAATTAAAAATTAAAAAAATTAGCTGGCCCAGCGCTTTGGGAGGCTGAGGCGGGTGGATCCCCTGAGGTCAGAAGTTCGAGACCAGCCTGGCCAACACAGTGAAACCCTGTCTTTACAAAAAATACAAAAATTTGCTGGGTGTGGTGGTGTGTGCCTGTAATCCCAACTATTGGGGAGGCTGAGGCAGGAGAATCGCTTGAACCTGGGAGGTGAAGGTACAGTGAGCCAAGATCACACCACTGCACTGCAGCCTGGGTGACAGAGCGAGACTCTGTCTCAAAAAGAAAATAAAAATAAAAATTAGCTGGGCATGGTGGCACATGCCTGTAGTCCCAGCTACTTTGGAGGCTGAGGCAAGAGTATCCAGTGAGCCCAGTAGTTGAGACTGAGTGAGCCATGATGGTACCACTGAACTCCAGCCTGGGCAACAGAATGAGACTGTGTCTTTATTAAAAAGTAAAAGTTTTAAAAAGGCAGACAGAGGAAAAAAGACATAGAGGAGCAAAGATAAGAATATACGCAGGCTCTTAATATATACTGTGCAAAACAAAATCTCTTTAAAAGATAATCAAAAGGTAAACCACACAAAAATAATGTGTGGTTTATAATATATGTAGAAAAATGTGTGAGAACAATACCACGAAGAATGTAAGCAGGGGGAATGGAAGTATATTGTTGTAAGGTTCTCTAAAACTATACCTAAAGTGATGCTATATTATTTGAAGACTGCTTGTGATATGGTAAAGATGTATAACATAGAATAGAATTCAGCAAACTATGACCTTCAGTGCTCCTCAACGTTTTTGGCAGCAGGGACTAGTTTCGTGCAAGACAGTTTTTCCATGGTACCAGTCTGTGTCCTGGGGGTTGGCGACCCCCTGACCTACAGGCCAAAGCCAGCCCATTGCTTATTATAAATAAAGTTTGTTGGAACACAGCCATGCCTATTTGTTTATATATTGCCTGTGGCTGCTTTTGCACCACAGTAACAGAGTTTATAGTTGTAACAGAGTTTATAGTTGTAACAGAGATCTTATGACCCACAGAGTCTAAAATATTTAATACTTCAGCCTTTACAGAAAAAAGTTTAGCAATACCTGCTCTAGAGTAATGCTTAAAAAAAATAAAATAAGGGCCCCTGGCCAACATAGTGAAACCCTGTCTCTACTAAAGAAAAATTAGCTGGGTGTGGTGATGGGTACCTGTAGTCCCAGCTACCTGGGAGGTAGAAGCAGGAGAATGGCTTGAACCCAGGAGGTGGAGGTTGCATTGAGCCGAGATCACACCACTGCACTCCAGCCTGGGCAACAGAGCAAGACCCTATCTCAAAATAAATAAATAAATAAAGTGTATTTAATAAGTCAACAGCAGAGATTAGCTTGGGCGTTGTGGCTCAATCCTGTAATCCCAGCACTTTGAGATGCTGAGATGTGAGAATTGCTTGAGTCCAGGACTTCAGGGTCAGCCTGGGCAACATAACGAGACCCTGTCTCTACCCTGCCCCCCCCCAAAAAAAATTATCCAGGCATAGTTACATGTGACTTTAGTCCTAGCCACTCAGGAAGCTGAGGTAGGAGGATCACTTGAGCCCAGGAGATCAAGGCTGCAGTGAGTTGTGATCACGCCACTGCATTCCAGGCTGGGAGACAGATTAAGACCCTGTCTCTAAAAAATAAAAGTGAGAAAAAAAATAGAGATTAAATTATCATAAATAGTGATTAAATGAAAAAATCATTTTTAAAGAGATTAAAAGATAGTAAATCTAAAAAATGGCAAGAAAAGAGGAAAAATAGAAGAAAGAACAGTAGGGTCAAATAGAAAAGAAGTAGTAAGATGGTAGACGTATACTCAGCCATACTTATAATTACATTAAATACAAATAATATGTACACTTTAATTAAAAGAGATTGTTAGATTGGATAAAATAGCAAGACCCAACTATAAGCTTTCTGCAGGAAACTCACTTTAAATAAAACATGGATAAGGTAAAAGGATAGGGAAAGATACACTATGAAAACATGTCATGCAAAGGCTTGTATGCAAATAACCATAAAAGCTTTATTCATAGTAGCCAAAACCTGGAAACAACCCAGATGTTCATCAACAGGATAAACAAGTTGTGGTTTGTCTATGCAATGACACCTTCTCAGGAATACAAATGAATGACTACTAATGAACTAGTTAATTGATGAACTACTAACAACAACATAGGTGAATCTCATAATCATGCCAAGAGAAAGAAGCCAAATACAAAAGGGTCCATAGTGTGATTTTATTTATATATAACTCTATAAAAATTAATCTGTGGTGACAAAAATCAGATCAATGGTTACCTAGGGATTAACTGGGATGGGGATCAGAGAATTTGGGGGAATCAAAAATGTTCTTTATTTTGATTCTTACGTCAAAACTCATCAGATTTCCATTTTAAATAAGAATGTGTTATTTATAAACTATGTCTCAATTAGGGTTATTTCTTGAAAATTCAAATCATGAAAGATTTTAGTGTGAAGATTTTGTGTATAATGTAGGCCTTATGAATTACTAGAATAGACAAGGAAATAAGATGTAGATGTCTGCAACTACAACTACGGAAAACTTGATGCATTTTGGATTTCCGAAACATTAATCTCACACATTTCCTATAAACTGTTTGATTAGTAGGGATATAAATCCTTAGAAGCATAATAGAATGTAATTTTTGACTCATTTTATTTTTAAAAATTGTTTTTAGAAGCCAGACATAGTGGCTCACGCCTTTAGTCCCAGCACTTTGTGTGGCCAAGGCGGGTCGCTGCTCAAGCTCAGGAGTTCAAGACTAGCCTAGGCAACATGGTGAAACCCTGTCTCTCCAAAAAAAAAAAAAATATATATATATATATATAGCATGGCATGGTGGTGCATGCCTGTAGTCCCACCAACTTGGGAGGTTGAGGCAGGAGAATCGCTTGAGCTTGGGAGCTCGAGTCTGCAGTGAGCTGTGATCCTGCCACTGCACTCCAGCCTGGGTGATATAGCAAGACCCTGTCTCAAAAAAAAAAAAAAAAATTTAGACATGGGGTCCCACTCAGTTGCTCAGGCTGGAGTGCAGTGGCACAATCATAGCTCACTGTAGACTCAAACTCCTGGGCTTAAGCAGTCCTCCTGCCTCAGCCTCCCGAATAGCTGGGACTACAGACACGTGCCGCCACATCTGGCCAACTTTTGATTCTTCAAAGGAGCTAGTAAGGAAACATTATCATTTATGTATCATGTAGTGTGCTAAGTGTTTTAAATTATTTATGTATTTCACTCATTTCTCACAACAGCTCTATGAGTTAGGGATTAAACCTTTTTTTTTTTTTTTTTTTTGAGATGGAGTCTCGCTCTGTTACCCAGGCTGGAGTGCAGTGGCTTGCTCTCGGCTCACTGCAACGTCCTCCTCCCAGGTGGAAGTGATTCTCCTGCCTCAGCCTCCCTGGTAGCTAGGACTACAGATGTGCACCACCATACTCAGCTAATTTTTTTATTTTTAGTAGAGACAGGGTTTCACCATGTTGGCCAAGATGGTCTCAATCTCTTTACCTCATGATCTGTCCACCTCGGCCTCCCAAAGTGCTGGGATTACAGGCGTGAGCTACCATGCCTGGCCAAAGCCCATTTTATATATGAAAAAAGTGAGACTCAGAGAAGTTACATAATATGCCCAAAATTACAGAGCCAAGATTCAGTCCCAGGTTTGACTCCAAAGCCTGTTTTCTTTCCTCAGTGCTAATATCATCTTTAAATGCTTAGTTGCTTATGTAAAACATTTTGATTTTAAAAATGCATTTTTAAAAAAATGTATTTGAAAATTATTGCGAAAGAGAGTTATTCTGATGTTTGTTTTACTAGGGCCCTACAAATCAAGAATACTGAGGGAAAAAATAAGGAAATAGGCATGCTATGCTATACTTTTGTAGAAAATCCCTTCAATTTTTTAACTCATAATAAACTTTCCCTTCATAACATTTTGTTATAAAACCTTAAACAACAGAGTTTTGGTTCTGTCTAGCCAAGCTCATGAAGACATTCAAGAGAACATGAATTGTTTTTGATAGTATGCTAACGGAAGAATGACGAGGTTCATGAATTTGGAAAGGAGACGTATATTTCTCATAAAGGTTGCAGCCTGCAGGGTGGCCATTCTGACAGTCTGGGAAGTGTAGCCTCTATTCAGAAGCCAAAAACAGACACTTTGAGGAATAGGCAAAAAGAACAGGAATGCATGCTGAGCAGAGTGGCCAAATATACATACTCAGTACATTATAGGAGAGGCCATGCATATTTATAAAAGGAGAAACGTGTGTATGCACAACTGAGCTTCATGCCCCTTCATGGGTCCCGTGTACAAAAAATGGCTGCATCAGCATGATCTGAGGGTGGAGTTTTCAGCTCTCTGATGTCAAAAGATGAAGCAGAGGGTGTGAAAACCCTCACTGTGCATTCTCCGTAGACTGGCCAGAACCACTCCACGGTCGGTGGCCTCTTATCAGGCAAAAAAGAGGGGCAGTGTTGGGCAGTTAATTGGTTAATATCAATGGTGGAGTCTTTTGAAAGGGCTAGTTTCTCTTAAGCCCTTACGAAAGAGTGCCTAATGGTGGCTAGCAAGGAGGGGATATAATGAGTTGTGTCTGACCTCCCATCCTGTCATGGCTGAGACCTTAGCTTTAAAGGTTTACCCTGGGTGTCCCTTTGGCCAAGAGGGGGTCCATTCAGTCAGTTGAGGGGCTTAGGATTTCACTTTTGTTTCTCACTTATCAGCTTGTACTATATATACATGAATGGACTGTTTTGGAGTAAGAGTCTCACTTATTAGGGTACTTCTTGAAAGCTCTGGATCCCAAGAGCCACGTCCTATAGGCTATGAAGTCTGGCCCAGCAATCTCTGACTGCTTAATAAAATCTTGTTAAATGGATCCAGGGCTTGTATTCACCAATATCAAGAGCTTCACCTGATATCTTTGGGAAAGCCTCTCCTTGACCCACTCAGAAGACAGTTCCTTGCCTGTTTTTTCATATCTGTAAAATGAGCTGTGTGATCCATTTGATCTTTTATAAGCCAGTTTCCAGAGTAACCTTCAACTAAAGCTAAAGGGCATGTTCTTAAACCTTCTTTGAAAACATTTTAAATCATGCTAATAATAGACCCCCATGCAAGAATAGTAATCATGTGACTTTAACTTACATTGAAATCCAATTATCATATGTTTTTGGGTCTTTTTCATTCAGATGTTACAGTGGTTTATCAAAATGGGTTACCTGTGATATCTGTGAGGCTACCATCCCGGCGTGAACGCTGTCAGTTCACACTCAAGCCTATCTCTGACTCCGTTGGTGTATTTTTACGACAACTGCAAGAAGAGGATCGGGGAATTGACAGAGTTGCTGTCTATTCACCAGGTATAGTCACTATCGTTATTAATTACCATCTACCCCTCATTTCACCCCACACCAATTTCTAGACACATACATATACCATACACGTAGCTACAAAAGAACCCTACACTGTTAACTTTAGAAAACTTTTTTCTTTTGCTTAGCACTTACCAGGAGAGAAAGTGATTTCTCTCCCAGTAGTACTCAGAGTATAATTGATCGATTTTAGCAAATTTGTATGCACAGGGAATCTAATTCAAAAGCAGCTCACATATAATACCATGAGCAAGGATGAACAGTCAATCACATTTTATATTATTGAGACTTTTTATCATTACTTTAGGTGTAGAATAAATACTTCCAGTAGTTAAACCCTCATGTCTGGAAAGAAAAGTTTGCCAAAATAAAGAAGTATATGATTTGAAAAGAATATAAAATAAGGCACTAAAAATTACCATTTTATGTATTTCATTTATTTATTTTTTAAGTTTTTAAATTTTTTTCCCATTTTTAAGTTTTTTTCCCATTGTTTTTTTCCCCATTTTTACTTTAAAATTTTTTAAACCTACAGAAAACTTGAAAGATTAGTACAATAAATGCCCATTTACCCTTCACCTGGATTCACCAGTTAACAGTTACCACAGTTCTACTCATCTGGCAATATAATTAGTAGACCAGCGTGGTGGATGTGTAATACTTTGTTAACCCCAGCATCTGTCTCTACTGAATTACTGGCAACTAATCAGTGACTGTACTGAAAAGTACCATATGTCAGAAAATATTGGGTTTTTTTTGACTCAACCAGCTTCCATTATGGACAATGTTAAGTCCATACAGCTCTCCCAGTGACCCTAGATTTCCAATGTATACCTATAGAACTATGACCATTAATTATTTCACTTGCTCATATAGTTCACAGGAGAAGCTGTTGTTAAATCTTCACAAACTCGAGTCCTAAAAACAGAGCTTTAGGCAACCTAAACTTTACATAGAACTGGGAAATGAGGTAAAAAGTTAACTGAAATTTAAAAAGGAGGAGGTAATTTTTAAAAACTATTTTGAAGATTGAATTTTCCTGACCATTCTTGAATAATTATAGACCTATGACAAGTTTCATTTGAAATTTTCACAGATGGTGTTCGCGTTGCTGCTTCAACAGGAATAGACCTCCTCCTCCTTGATGACTTTAAGCTGGTCATTAATGACTTAACATATCACGTACGACCACCAAAAAGAGGTAAAATAGTAACCTTGGTAAGGTCACAGAAATGTGGGAAGGGCTTTTGGAAAGAACTTTATTTTTTTTCCTTGGGTAACCTTGAGAAACAGACAGTATTCAAAGAACACTGAAAGAGCTCATTGAGTACTTGGCACTTGACTAGTACATTGACTAAAATCACTTAGATTCTGCCTTGGCTAAAATCACTTAGATTCTGCCTAGATGCCAGAATGCTTTATTATCTGACATTGTCACTCTGTTTCACATAAATGAATGTCCTACATAACTGAAGCTCCTTCCCTTCATAAAGGCCAAAAGTCATACTACTTTAATAACATTACAGGGGATATCTTTTTAAAATAAGCTGTAGGCTTCTCTGTTCTCTTAAGCGTTGTAATAAGTATTGAGCTTTTTTTATGGCTCAAGGTCAGCAGTCTGAAAGTCAATTATTGTACAATAATAATAGTTCTTAAGAACTTCTGACATGAGGCATGTTTTTTATTTATTTTTTTGTTTGTTTGTTTTTTGTTTGTTTGTTTTTTGTTTGTTTGTTTTGAGACAAGGTGTCACTCTGTCACCCAGGATGAAGTACAGTGGCATAATCACAGCTCACTGCAGCCTCGACCTCAAATTATCCTCCTACCTCATCCTCCCAAGCAGCTGGAGTAGCTTGGACTACAGGCATGTGCCACCATGCCTGGATAATTTTTTTTATTTTTGTAGAGATGAGGTCTCACTATGTTGCCTAGGCTGGTCTTGAACTTCTGGGCTCAAGCACTCCTCCCTCTCTGGCTTCCCAGAGTGTTGGGATTATAGGCATGAACCACTGTTCACAGCCTGTATATGCTTTTATGGGAAAAGGAAAGGTGCTTGCCTCAGACACAGATTATAAGAGGGCACCAAACAACTCAGTAATCAAGATAAAGAATTGTTGTTTTGTTTTTAAGAGTCTCGCTCTGTCACCCAGGCTGGAGTGCAATGGCGTGATACTGGCTTACTGAAACCTCCACTTCCCAAGTTCAAGCTAGATACGGGTTTCACCGTATTTGTCAGGCTGGTCTTGAACTCCTGACCTCAGGTGATCTATCTGCCTTGGCCTCCCACAGTGCTGTGATTACAGGCATGAGCCACTGTGCCCAGCCGCCAGGCTAATTTTTGTTTTTAGTAGAGATGGGGTTTTGCCATGTTGGCCAGAATGGTCTTGAACTCCTGACCTCAAGTTATCCACCTGCCTCAGCCTCCCTTATGCCTATAGGCATAAGTCACCGCACCCAGCAAGATAAATGGTATTTTAATGTACTGTTTTTAAAAACCAGAGTTAATGCAAAAAATGCATGATGAATAAAATTTTAAATAAAGACAGAGTCAGTATTGCTAATATTTCTTTTCATCCTGGCCTCTACTATGGCTCTGCACAGTACTATGCTAAGTAGCCCTCTAAAATAGCGTTTTGAGTTGTGTCTTTTTTGGTTCCGTTTATCTATTTGCCCTTGATATTCATTGTTACTCACTGCTGTTGTTAATGCCCCTTCCACTACTCCTTCCACCAGCGCCATAGGACAGCAGTTCCCAACCTTTTTGGTACCAGGGACCAATTTTGTTAAAGATAATTTTTCGGCCGGGCGCGGTGGCTCAAGCCTGTAATCCCAGCACTTTGGGAGGCCGAGACGGGCGGATCACGAGGTCAGGAGATGGAGACCATCCTGGCTAACACAGTGAAACCCCGTCTCTACTAAAAAATACAAAAAACTAGCCGGGCGACGTGGCGGGCACCTGTAGTCCCAGCTACTTGGGAGGCTGAGGCAGGAGAATGGCGTAAACCCGGGAGGCGGAGCTTACGGTGAGCTGAGATCCGGCCACTGCACTCCAGCCTGGACGACAGAGCGAGACTCCGTCTCAAAAAAAAAAAAAGATAATTTTTCCACTGACAGTGGTGGCAGGGGCAGAGGCAGTGGTTTTGCAATGAAACTGTTCCATGTCAGATCCTCAGGCATCAGTTAGATTCTCATAAGCAGCACACAACCTAGATCCCTCACATGCACAATTTACAATAGGGTTTGTGCTCCTATGAGATCTAATGCTGCTGCTGATCTGACAGGAGGTGGAGCTCAGGCAGTAATGCTTACTCGCTGGCCGCCTCCTGTGTAGCCTGGTTCCTAACAGGCCACTGACCAGTACTGGTTCACACCCTAGGGGTGGGGGACCGCTGCTATAGGACATTCCTTCTTTTCTTTTTTTTTTTTTTTTTGAGGCGGTGTCTCGCTCTGTCGCCCGGACTGGAGTGCAGTGGCCGGATCTCAGCTCACTGCAAGCTCCGCCTCCCGGGTTCACGCCATTCTCCTGCCTCAGCCTCCCGAGCAGCTGGGACTACAGGCGTCCGCCACCTCGCCCAGCTAGTTTTTTGTATTTTTAGTAGAGACGGGGTTTCACCGTGTTAGCCAGGATGGTCTCGATCTCCTGACCTCGTGATCCGCCCGTCTCGGCCTCCCAAAGTGCTGGGATTACAGGCTTGAGCCACCGCGCCCGGCCGACATTCCTTCTTTTCAATCCTGCTTTTAGGAATTGGGTTTAGGCCTGGTAAGGTGGCTCACACCTATAATCCCAGCACTTTAGGAAGCCGAGGCAGGAGGATTGCTTAAGACCAGGAGTTTGGGACCAGCCTGGGCAACACATCTTTAAACAAAAAAAAAGAGAAAGAATTGGGTCTAACATAGAAAAGTTCTGAGTGAAACCCTGTTATTAAATTCCTCTATAATCTGGTCCACATCTACCTTTTAAAATGTTTTCTTTCCCTCCTACAACCCTACTTTTTCTCCACTGTGTATTCCTTTATGGTTTCCTGAACTATGCCCCGTTGTTTTCCATCTCACTGTTTGCTCACTTTCTTCTGCCTAAGATGGCTTTCTTCCTAACTCTCGTTTTCTCAAGTCAAAATTGTCAGTATTGACTCTTCCAGTAAGCCTTTAATGATCATACTCTTTCCTTCTCTGACCCCTGACCAACCAAAAATGATAAATATCTTCTCTGAATTTTGCTTCGTCCTTTTCTTTGATGCTCTGAGGGAAGGCACTGTGATTTCATATTCCCCATTGATTCCTTCTATATTGAGTGAATTAAATGTATTTGCTGGGTAGCATTTTGATTGTGCAGAGGCCATATTCACTTTCTTTAAGCTAGATGAGAGGGAGCTAGCTGGGAGAAAGTATAGAAAAGTATCCTTAAATAGTAAGAATGGAAAGATATTCTTTACATACAGTTGACTGTTGAACAAAACAGGTTTGAAAAAACTTGCAAACGAACCACATAACCTAGTAATATCCAAAAAATTAAGAAAAGTTAAGTATGTCATGAATGCATGAAATATATGTAGATACAAGTCTATCTTATTTCATTTTATTTTGTTTTTGAGACGGAGTCTCTCTCTGTCCCCCAGGCTGGAGTGCAGCGGTGCAATCTCAGCTCACTGCAGCCTCTGCCTCCTGGGTTCAAATGATTCTCCTCCCTCAGCCTTCCTGTAACTGGGATTATAGGCACACACGTTTCACCATGTTGGCCAGGTGACCTCAAACTCCTGACCTCAGGTGATCCACCCACCTTGGCCTCCCAAAGTAATCCCAGGCCTCCCTGGGATTATAGGCCTGAACCACCACGCCCTTCCTATTTTTTATCATTTACTACCATAAAATATATACATATCTATTATAAAAAGTTAAAAATTATCAAAATGTATGCAAACACAGACCATGCATGATGCCATTTGCAGTTAAGAGAAATGTAAAGATGCAGTATTTAATAATGTCTGCATAAAATTGACTCTAGTACATAGTATACTACTCTAGTAATTTCATAGCCACCTCTTGTTGCTGTTGCTGTAAACTCAAGTGTTTTTAATGTCAGCTTAAAATGCTATGTGATGCTAATTATCTCCTCATGGGTAGTTCATTTCTCCAGTAAATTGTTTATTGCAGTAAAAATTGATCTCTTGCAGTTCTTGAATTTTTTTGTGTGTTTAGTCCACCTTGAATAACACCATGGGACCCATATGAAGTGCTACCAGTGATGCTGGAAGTGCTCCCAAGAAGCAGAGAAAAGTGATGACATTGCAAGAAAAACTTGGATTGCTTGATATGTACCATAGACTGAGGTCTGCAGCTACGGCTGCCCATCATTTTAGACAGATGATTTATCTTGCAAACAGACAATGTAAACTTACAATGTAAATAAATACAGTACAGCACTATAAATTTATTTTCCCTTTATGATTTTAATGTTTTCTTTTCTCTAGCTTACTTTACTGTAAGAATATAGTATATAATACATATACAAAACATTTGTTAATTTTGTTATTGGTAAGGCTTCTGGTCCAGGTAGGCTATTAGTAGTTAAGTTTTTGAGGTTTCAAAAGTTGTAGGGGGGTGGTGCCCCAACCACATTGTTCAAGAGTCAACTGTAGTAAGGCATTATCGAATCAGATTTTATGAACTTGGAATAAGTAAACATGTAGACCAGGGACAGTTAGCCATATATCAGCTATGCTAATGTGTTTTTCTTCTAGCCCTGATTCTCGGGCTAGAAGTTCTCTTTAAAATAACAGAAGTACAGGTCCTGTTTTACTGAGGTGTGTTTTTGTGTGAATTACCTAGAGAGTTCATCTGTTTAGATTTTCTATTGGTAACATTCTGAAAGTTCACTAATATATTCCTATATAAAGTATAACAATCAGGAAAGTTAAGATGTGAGTTTCCATATATTATGTTGTCAAAAACTAAAGGTATTTTAATCAATAAATACTAACCATTTCGATAATAACTATTTTTTAAACAGAAATGAACGTTTAGTTTTTTAAATAAAGCTTTTCTCAAATTGAATAAGAAAAGGTAGAAATTGAAAAAACGGGATTGTATTTGATTCCCTGGTGATTTGGCAGCCTAAAACAACCCATTGCTTTATCTGTATCCAGGAACTGTGGCATATCTATCTACCTTGCTTTTCTAGAAGTAAATTAGGGTATGAAGCTTGCAAGGGTCAAAAATCTGTAATTCATGGAAATAATCGTAAATTGAAGTGTGTGAACTTTATTTTTTTTTTTTTTTTTTTTTTTTGAGACGGAGTCTCGCTCTGCTGCCCAGGCTGGAGTGCAGTGGCCGGATCTCAGCTCACTGCAAGCCCCGCCTCCTGGGTTTACGCCATTCTCCTGCCTCAGCCTCCCAAGTAGCTGGGACTACAGGAGCCCGCCACGTCGCCCGGCTAGTTTTTTTTGTATTTTTTAGTAGAGACGGGGTTTCACCGTGTTAGCCAGGATGGTCTCGATCTCCTGACCTCGTGATCCGCCCGTCTCGGCCTCCCAAAGTGCTGGGATTACAGGCTTGAGCCACCGCGCCCGGCTAAGTGTGTGAACTTTAGTAACTCAATAGCAGCATTGGTGTAGAATTTCAAAAGACCTTTTTAATGTTTAAATGCACACATCATAGCTCTCTTAGTTCTGTTATTCTCTAGTGAGATTATGCCATCAGATACCATCTCTCACAGAAACTCAATATGATTTTAAATCCATAAACACTTTGTTTTCCTTGATCTTAAATTTAATTATTTTTTTGAGACAGGGTCTCACTCTGTCACCCAGGCTGGAGTACAGTGGCGTGATCACAGCTCATTGCAGCCATGACCTCCCAGGCTCAAGCAGATCCTCCCACCTCAGCATCCCAAGTAGCTAGGACTACAGGCACATGCCACCATGCCTGGCAAATTTTTTATTTTTTGTAGAGATGAGGTTTCCCTATGTTGCCCAGGCTGTGTTTTCCCTGTTTTTTTTTTTTTTTTTCTTTTCTTTTTTTGAGATGGAGTCTCGCTGTGTTGCCCAGGCTAGAGTGCAGTAGTGCAATCTTGGCTCACTGCAAGCTCTGCCTCCCGGGTTCATGCCATTCTCCTGCCTCAGCTTCCCAAGTAGCTGGGACTACAGGTGCCCGCTACCATGCCCAGCTAATTTTTTTGTATTTTTCGTAGAGACGGGGTTTCACCATGTTAGCCAGGATGGTCTCGATCTCCTGACCTCGTGATCCGCCCTCCTTGGCCTCCCAAAGTGCTGGTGGGATTACAGGTCATGCCCAGCCAACACTAGAGTTTTATATATACATGGAGAAGATGGAACAAATCTGCTTTATCTAATAAAATAGTTCATGAAAGGGGACTGAACTTGCAGAAGAAATTTAATATTGGTATAGTAGAATCACTGTAATGTAGCTACAGGCCTAGAAATCAGGAGACCTGGACTCTACCCCTTACTGTGCCGTTCTGGACAAGTTACTTCAGCCTCCTAGAGTGCAGTTTCTTCTTCTGGTAACTTTGGACAGTTTAAGGCTATATGCAAATGTGAGCAGCAGCTTTGGTACAAGGAAGACACTGTTGACATAGATGACTTCTGGAACTCAAAGTGCTCTTCCTTTTATGTTCCCATTAATTCAGCACACATTTACTGAGGCATACAAGATACCCAGCTAGGTGCTATATCCCATTTTACTACATCAGCTCTTCTCTAATCCAATTTGTTACCTTCTTTTGAATTTTTTCATTGATTGAACTTCTATAATAACTGTACTAAAGCACATCCTTAAAAAATGTTCGAAATACATGGTTAATTCTGACTGTGGCTTGTTTTGTTTAGAAGAATGCTACCCTTATGCTGTACCTAACATTGAAAGCTAATAAGAATCTAAAAAAAAAAATGTGCTTTAAAAAAAAATGGACAGCTTTAATCAGCAGAGTTTTTATTTGATTCTGAAAACATAATTTTTAGATTTCTAGAAATACATGCTACTCATAGTAGAGGATATTGAATGAAAGAATTTAATCTTTCACCCTTTCAGTCATTCTCATAACTTCATACCCTTTAGACCATGATACTGAGGCCCTACAGCTATTCTCTGTCTTTCCTCAACAGGAATGAATAAAAGTTGGTATACTAGGGAGAAGAAGAATGAGGGTTAATATTATTAGAATGGACCAGGCACGGTGGCTCACGCCTGTAATCCCAGCATTTTGGGGGGTTGAGGTGGGTGGATCATGCGGTCAGGAGATAGAGACCATCCTGGCTAACACGGTGAAACCCCGTCTCTACCAAAAAATACAAAAAATTAGCCCGGCATGGTGGCAGACGCCTGTAGTCCCAGCTACTACTCTGGAGGCTGAGGCAGGAGAATGGCGTGAACCTGGGAGGCGGAGCTTGCAGTGAGCGAGATTGCGCAACTACACTCCAGCCTGGGTGACAGAGCGAGACTCCGTCTCAAAAAAAAAAAAAAAAAAAAAAGATTTTTAGGATGATGGCATTTTTATTTATGCCTTTGTATTTGCAAATTTGAAATACTATATATTTTTCCCTTAGGACTTACTAAGGGGAAAAAAATCAATTAAAATGGCAGGACTACAGATAAATTATAGTCGCCATTTTAATAAGCATAATAGATTGATTCTAAACCTCTCTACTAGTTTTTAACATTTGCTTTAATTTTGTCTTTATCTAATGAAGATCATTATTTGTATTATTTTTCTTTTTCTTTTTTTTTTTTTTTTTTTTTTTGAGACGGAGTCTTGCTCTGTCGCCCAGGCTGGAGTACAGTGGCCGGATCTCAGCTCACTGCAAGCTCCGCCTCCCGGGTTCACGCCATTCTCCTGCCTCAGCCTCCCGAGTAGCTGGGACTACCGGCGCCTGCCACCTCGCCCGGCTAGTTTTTTTGTATTTTTTAGTAGAGACGGGGTTTCACTGTGTTAGCCAGGATGGTCTTGATCTCCTGACCTCGTGATCCGCCCGTCTCGGCCTCCCAAAGTGCTGGGATTACAGGCTTGAGCCACCGCGCCCGGCCCTATTTTTCTTAATGTTAATCATACCCTCATTTGTAGCATTTAGACTTCCAAGAATATAATGGTAGGTATTTGTTTCAAATTTTTTTAGTTACCCAAATATGAATTTACTTTTTTTTTCTTTTTTTTTTGAGGCAGAGTCTTGCGCTGTCTCCCAGGCTGGAGTGCAGTGGCGCAATCTCGGCTTACTGCACGCTCCGCCCCCCGCCCCGGGTTCACGCATTCCCCTGCCTCAGCCTCCTAAGTAGCTGAGTCTACAGGCACTCACCACCATGTCCAGCTGATTTTTTTTTTTTTTTTAGTAGAGACGGGGTTTCACCATGTTGACCAAGATGGTCTTGATTCCCTGACCTGGTGATCATTTGCCCGCCTCGGCCTCCCAAAGTGCTGGGATTACAGGCGTGAGCCACCGGGCCCGGCCATGAATTAACTTTTTACATTTGTGGACAACTTTTTTGTTTTAACAAAAACTATTGGCTGGGCGTGATGGCTTACGCCTGTTATACCAGCACTTTGGGAGGCCAAGGCAGGCAAATCGCTTGAGCCCGGGAGTTCGAGACCAGCCTGGGCAACATGGTGAAAACTTGTCTGTACAAAAAATACAGAAATTAGCCAGGCTTGTGGCTGGTGCACACCTGTAGTCCCAGCTATTCTGGAAGCTAACCTCAGGATTACTTGAGCCCTGGAGATAGGGGCTGCAGTGAGCCAAGATCACACCACTGCATTCCAGCCTGGGTGATAGAGTAAGACATTGTCTCCAAAAAAAAAAAAGAAAAGAGAACTATTACTTTCCTTCAGTTTAACACTGAAGGTGAGATACCTATAGTGGATCAATCTGCCTCATCTGATAGTCCTAGGAATAGTAATCATTTAAGGCATACATTTTTTAAAAAAAGTAACTCCTTTGTTTCAGACCTCTTAAGTCATGAAAATGCAGCAACGCTGAATGATGTAAAGACGTTGGTCCAGCAGCTATACACCACACTGTGCATTGAGCAGCACCAGTTAAACAAGGAAAGGGAGCTTATTGAAAGACTAGAGGATCTCAAAGAGCAGCTGGCTCCCCTGGAAAAGGTAAAACTTCAAATCTCAGGTTTTTCACCTTACCTGTATTTTTTCCAGAGCATGTATGTTTCTGTTTTTTCTTGTTAGTTTTATGCAGTTGAGTCATGTCAATCAAATTAGTTCTTTAGTTTATGGGACTGAACCATAAAAAAGCTTAAGTCACAGCTAAGAAAGGGCTTAAAAAGGAATCATTTGGAGCCTTGATAATGGACTTAAGAGCTTTCAGTTCTGAATGTACCGCCCTTAACCAGATTTACCACCTTTAAAATTAAGATCAGAATAATTGCTGATCAGGAAAGGCTCTTGAGTATAGTGGATAATGATTTTAGCCAAGTTAAGAAGGAATATTACAGTTAGCCCTCTGTTATCTGTAGGTTCTACATTCGCAGATTTAACCAACCTCGGATAGAAGATATTTGGTGGGGGGTGGGGGGACAATAAAACATAATAAGGCTGGGCGTGGTGGCTCACACCTGTAATCCCAACGCTTTGGGAGGCCAAGGCAGGCCGATCACCTGAGGTCAGGAGTTTGAGACCAGCCTGCCCAACATGGCAAAACCCCTTCTCTACTAAAAATATAAAAATTAGCCCGGCGTCGTGGCATCATGTGCCTATAGTCCCAGCTACTCAGGAGGCTGAGGCACGAGAATCACTTGAACCCAGGAGGCGGAGGTTGCAGGGAGCCAAAACTGCACTACTGCACTCCAGCCTGGACAACAGAGCAAGACTCTGTCTCAAAAACAAACAAAACAACAACAAAAAAAATACAAATTTAAAAAATCAATACAATAACTACATAGCATTTACATTGTATTGTAAGTAACTAGAGATGATTTAAAGCATATGGGAATATATGTATAGGTTATATGCAGATGCCATCCCATTTTATATAAGGGACTTTAACATTTATGTGTTTTGATGTCTTGGTTTGGGGGTATCCTGGAACCAATTCACCACAGATACCTAGGGACAACTGTATATAGACTATTATGCAACTATTAAAGGGACTATATAGATTTAATTTGCCATAGAAACCAAATTATAAAATAGTGTGCATACTATGATCCAGTTTTTAAATGTGTTATATATATACCTATACGCATTTATATATATACATACACAGAGAAAGAAATCAGAAGGAATACATTCCAAAATGCGAGTATAGTAGTCGGGTTATGACTGATTTTTCTTTACACGTTTCTGAATGTTTACAATGAATATATGTTACCTTTATTTTTTCTATGGTATTTCAATTTTAAGAAATCAGATTGTAAGGAGTAAGGAGGGGAACAAATACTCTTAGTAGTTTGCATTTTCTGATTCCTGAAAAATAATTTTCATCGTTTATAGAATATTTACTATGTTTCATGAATTGTGCTAGTATTTTACCTATATTTTCTTATTTAGTCTTCGGAACAATTCTTTAATGAAGTTAATGGTGATATGCAGATCAAGGCTCTGAATTGAGCTGCTTTAAATCCAGAGTCCGTGTTCTGCCCCTAGTATATCACTGGAGTTAAAACTGAGAATAGATTAAATCGTGTATGCAACAGTGAAAGAATATAGGTACATGTGCATTTCCCTCTTTCAGAGAAGATAATCTTGTGATTGGATGAAGACCTGTTGTAACTGAGTTATTCATGCCCGTATTTTCACCCACTTCTAGGGTGAAACATAAAATACAAATGCCCTGAATAGTAGTTATACTTACATGTATATATATATATATTTCAAGGCGGTTTCATTCTGTCACCCAGGCTATAGTGCAGTGGTATGATCTTGACTCACTGCATCCTCCAGTTCCTGGGCTCAAGCGATTCACCCACCTCAGCCTCCCGATAGCTGGGACTACAGGGATGTGCCACCATGCCCTGCTAATTTTTGTATTTTTTGTAGAGATGGGATTTCGCCATCTCTACAAGATTGCCCAGGCTCATCTTGAACTCCTGGGCTCAAGCAGGCTGCCCACCTTGACCTACCAAAATGCTGGGATTACAGATGTGAGCCACTGCACCTGGCCTAAGATATTTTATTCAGTGAAAACTGCAGATATTATTTAGGAAGACAAACTATATTTACTAGAACTGAGACTTGTGTCTTGATTATGAGCCCTGTTTCTTTAGTGAACATAGAACAGTTTAAACCTTTTTAAATTGGTTTTATGTCAAAATGCCTTACGATTATGTGTGCCCAATAGGTACGAATTGAGATTAGCAGAAAAGCTGAGAAGAGGACCACTTTGGTGCTATGGGGTGGCCTTGCCTACATGGCCACACAGTTTGGCATTTTGGCCCGGCTTACCTGGTGGGAATATTCCTGGGACATCATGGAGCCAGTAACATACTTCATCACTTATGGAAGTGCCATGGCAATGTATGCATATTTTGTAATGACACGCCAGGTAAGAATTCCTCTTCAAGTAACTTTTTATGAGATAGTAATAAAGTTTTAATTGTCAAAAGAGTTTTCTCTTTTTTCTCATTTTCTAAGGCCAGTTTTCTTTAAGTACTCATCCTTTATGCGCATACACACACGTGTGCCACTTGTGTATTAGGCAATATTCCAAGCAAATGCTGTAGATAGAGAGGTAGATAAAAGACATAGATGACAGTTGCGTCTCATATTTAATATGGCTGCTGTTGAACATATGCATTTTCTTTCTGTTGTTAGATCAGTGGTCACAACCTATTTGTGTTTGGGAAAATGACAGCACAAGAATATTGTTTAACCTTTCTTGGCCTTCCAAATGTGTCTAATAGAGAAGAAAGTAAACTGTTTTATGTCCTACAATTGCTTGCTCAGACTTTTTAGCACCTAGTGGCATGTCTGGCTCATACTAGTCACTGTGAACAGAACTGAACAGTCACATCATTCTTATCTGATCACAGCTCTGGGCATGGCTTGCATCTGTGACATTTCTTTCTCTCTCTCTCTCTCTCTCTCTCTGGTGTGTGTGTGTGTGTGTGTGTATCTTTAGCGCTTGCTCTCTTGTG
This sequence comes from Trachypithecus francoisi, assembly GCF_009764315.1. Taxonomy (NCBI): domain Eukaryota; kingdom Metazoa; phylum Chordata; class Mammalia; order Primates; family Cercopithecidae; genus Trachypithecus; species Trachypithecus francoisi. Next base: position 37,157,653 of record NW_022681474.1, read on the forward strand.
CTCTCTCTCTCTTCTCTCTCATTTACACACGCTTTTAATGGCTTCTTTTTATCTACTGATTTAAGTCCAAACTCCTTAGCCTGGGTATTCATAACAGGTTGCTATCTGTCCTTTTCAGATGTCTCTCAACTCCTCTGTGTATGTTCTAAACAAGCCAAATTCTATTCTTTATTCCCCATAGTGACCTGAGTTTTCCACCCTTTTGTTCCTTACTTCACATCATTCTTTCAACTGGGAAAGTTCTCCCTGTTGATCTCTACCTGTCATCTTTCAAGGTTTACTTAAATGTTTATCTTTCATGAGCCTTTGACCAATTCCTTGTAGCTAACTTTGATCTCTCCCTCTTCTAAATTCCTATAACATATTGTGCCTCTCATTTTACTCATCCCATGTGCTCCCTTTTATTGTAATTATTATATGCTCTCTTTTTCTCTGTATTAGACTGTAGTATCTTTTTTTTTTTTCTTTGGAGACAGAGTCTGTCATCCAGGCTGGAGCACAGTGGCGCGATCTCTGCTCACTGCAAGCTCCGCTGCCTCCTGGGTTCACGCCATTCTCCTGCCTCAGCCTGCCGAGAAGCTGGGACTACAGGCACCTGCCACCACGCTCAGCTAAGTTTTTTGCATTTTTAGTAGAGACGGTGTTTCACCGTGTTCAGCAGGATGGTCTCGATCTCCTGACCTCGTGACCTGCCCGCCTCGGCCTCCCAAAGTGCTGGGATTATAGGCGTGAGCCATCGCGCCCAGCCTATACTGTAATATCTTTTGAGGTTAAGCATTTGGTTTTATTCAGTTTTTATTTCTAAGATCTTATTTCTAAAACTTAAGTCTTTAAGTCTAAAGACTTAGACTTAAGTCTTTTAGATAAAAGGCACATGTTACACAGTGATTTATGTCTACATTCCCTTAGGCACTGTGTAACATGTGCCTTACATCTAAAATACTAAATGAACTGAACATGTCAAATAAATGACACAGTGCTTTGGGAGGCCAAGGCAGGAGGATCACTTGAAGCTAGGAGTTTGAGACCAGCATGAGCAACATAGCAAGACCCTGTCTCTACCAAAAAACAATTTTTTTAATTAGCCAGGTGTGGTGGCATATGCCTATAGTCCTAGCTACTTGGGAGGCTGAGGCAGGAGGATCACTTGAGGCCAGGAGTTTGAGGTTACAGTGAGCTGTGATCATGCCCCTGTACTCCAGTGACAGTGCAAGACCCTGTGTCATAAGTAAATAGATAAATAACAGCCATGTTTTCAGCCAAACACTAATTTTTTCCAATTATACCTTAAATCTAAAGATCACCCTTGATATATCTCTTGCTGATTAACTGGGTACAAAATGGTGGTATTTCCCTGCGGAGTTTGCACTTCCTTGATTACTGAAGAGGTGAAGCATTCTTTCCACTGTGAGATACTCATACCTTTTGCTTGGTCATTACTATTAAGTACCTTTTGCTAAGCCTAATTATGTGTCAAGCATTTTACATCTAGTAACACAAGTACCTATATTCATATATTTAACCTCAACCCTGTAAGTATTTATATATCCCCATTCCATAGATGAGGAAACTGAGTCTCCAAGAGGATAAGTAATCTGCCCAAACATTATATCTAGTTCACTGTAGGACAAGGAATTGAACCCAGATTTGTGTGACTCTGTATGTAGGCTGCTCACTTTGTACTCAATTATACTGCCTTCCCTTGAGTTCATTTATGAGGAGTAACTTTTGAAAATTATAATTAGAATAGAAATAAAAATATATTGGGGAAATAATTACTGCTTACAAAAAGCTGTTTTGTAAATGTTTTCTGTATTAGACTTGAATACAGTGTTACCACTTTCTCCCTTCTCATGCTGCTGTAGAATCTTTAATGCCTTACCTGTCCTACTAGTTAAATGCTCCATTCTCTGATTCCCAAAATAGTCTTGCTGCCCCCAAGTGACAAGTTGCAAAATAGCAGTAGTAAACAATTTAGTCACTATTCACTTATGAATAGGAAAACAGTGACCAAATAAAATGTAGTTTTCATATTAAATATTTTTACTAACATATCCATCTTAATACCCCGAAGCAAATGCCTGTTCAGTGGCATTTAAACTCTTCTAAACTGCTGTTACTGTGAGTTGCTGTACTTGTTAGCAATCTAAATATATGCCAATAATATGTTAAGTTCCAAAGAATCTTTCTAAGATGGCAAGCTCCTTGAAATCATAAAATCAAATGGAATATTGAGTGTTGCTGATTAATATTTCAGTAGAATCTGAGTACTGATTTCTACTATGTAGAAAAGGAGCTGGGCAGTAAGACTTGCCTGTGGGAGCTGTGTCATTGTGCACATGGACCAGCCCTCCCACCATCTGGCCCATGCCTTTTCAATGAAGGGGATGATGTTGCCTCATGGGAGTGAGCATTGATTCTTGGGGAGTAAAAACATTTTACATATTATAATGCATAAACAGATAAACAGTATATTAAACCTCCTTTGGGAAGTAGGAGTAATCAGGAAAAAATGCCTTAAAAGGCTACTTAGGGGGGCAATAATGAAAAAAGTGTTGATAAATAGTGACCTAGCCTTTAATACCCTTTACCTCCTCAATTCCAATAACCGTCATTTATATTGTACTCCAGCAAACCACTTCAATGGCTGTTCAGGGCCTTCTTTCCTAGAACTGTCCCACTTATAATATAAATTAGTATGTTAATTTCTGATAATTTATTTTCTTTCTAGACCTTTTATTCACTCACTCATTCCTTTGACCTCATCCAGACCTTTAAGCTACAGGCATCTTTCTCTTAACTTTTTACTACCACCTTCCTCCTGTATCACTTCCTTTTCTGTCCAATTTAAACTGTGTTGTCATTCTCTTGTTAGTATCCTACCATCCCTGCCCTTTTGTCTTTCTACAGTATGTACTCTATAAACTCCTAATATCGGATTAATCTAGCCCTTTATCCTATCTCTGTCTAGGCTATTAAATATTGCTAGAGAAAAATCATGTCATAGTGTAGAATGGGCCACTGCTTGTGTTTCTAATCACGTTTTCTTCCCTCATATCCCCATAGTAGTTATTCTAAGACTTCACATCAAGATCCCCATCCCACCCTTAACCTTGCCTCCTACTTCTTCTAGAAAATTGAAATTAACAGATAGAAGCTTTCTAATTCTTAAGACTGTAAATGCAACTATATCTGTACCGAATTTTACACTATTTCCATCAAATTCCAAGAAAAGGTGGCATTTTCCTATTTAGGGCTAGCCCCTCCACATGTTCTTAGTCCCGTTCCTTCCTCCTAGTATCTTATTCCAATTTATTTTTTGTGTTCCCTGTGTTTTCAACCTCTCCTTCTCTGACTTTCTTTCCTAATGAAATTATCTGCATCTTTTCTCACTTACTATCAAATCACATTTTTTTTTTTTTTTTTTTGAGACAGGGTTTTACTCTGTCTCTTAGGCTTGAATGCAGTGGCATAATCACAGCTCACTGAAGCATCTACCTCCCAGACCCAAGCAATTCTCCTACCTCAGCCTCATGAGTACCTGAGACTGTAGGCATGTGCCACCATCCCCAGCTAATTTTTAAAAATTTTTTGTAGACACGGTTTCCCTGCGTTGCCCAGTCTGGTCTCGAACTCCTGAACTCAAGTGATCCTCCACCTCAGTCTCTCAAAATGCTAGGATTACAGGCATGAGCCACTGCACCCAGCCCAATCACAGAAATTTTAGAATAGAGTCTAGTACATAGTTGCTCAGTAAATGCTTGTTGCCCAAAAGAGGAAGCACAGAATAGATTTGAATAAACTTAGTGTGTATATTTACATCCTAAGGGAACATAGGTGAATAGCCTAGTAACAGCATGTTAGATTAATGTAGAGGGCTTTCCCTCAAGTTCTTAATCCACTAATTATCCCTTCAGTCAATTCAGACCTCGATTTTATTCATTTTAAAAAGGTTTCCACAAACCCTTTAGCTATCAGTCTTCTAATATCTATTATCTGTCATCATCAATAATTAAATATTTACTCTGTTTCTAGTTGTAGCATACTAGGCAATCAACCAGTCCTCCCGTAAGAAAAGTTAGAATTGTTAGACAAAACAATACACATCTGCTTGAAGATACTAGAGAACTAACAAAATAGCAAAAATTGCTAGGTGAGGGTCTAAATAAGAGTCGTCCCAGGAAAATGAGACTAGTATTTAGGTGTGCTTTTTCCTCTGGGAATTATGCTAATTGAGGAGGGTATAGTGGAGAGGCCAAGAAGCTGAGCCACACTTGTTAGCCTAGAGGAACCACAGCCTTAGAGATTGGTGTCTAATGATCACTAGAGTAGGTGAAACAGAAACCGTCTTGCTTTGATTTGGAACCTGTAAAGGCTACCATTGTAGAATAAGGATGAACCTGTTATAGGCTCTCTCAAGTACTGTAGCTCATCTTTCATTCATCTCAATCCTGTAAATTAGATTGAGGTAGTCTTGGAATACTGGTAATCCCCAAGTGCTGATGCTTACAGGCTTAATGCAGAAGCAAATATAAATCATCCCTGGGAGGAGATAACATTATTCTAAACCTTAAATTATTTCTACAAATAATTTTGCTTTTTAATTTTTTTATTTTTATTTTATTTTATTTTTTTAAGACAGGGTCCCACTCTGTTTCCCGGGTTGGAGTGCAGTGGCACAGTCATGACTCACTGCAGCCTCAAACTCCCAGGCTCAAGCAGCCCTCCCTCTTAGCTTCCTGAGTAGCTGGGACTACAGGCACGTGCCACCATGCCCAGCTAGGTTTTTTTTGGCATTTTTTGGAGAGCTGTAGTTTCTCCGTGTCACTCTGACTGATCTCAAACTCCTGGGCTCAAGTGATCTGCCTGCCTCGGCCTCCCAAAGTGCTGGATTACAGGTGTGAGCCACCGTGTCTGGCCAGTTTTGCAAACATTAAATTAGACATACAATAAAAATAAGCAGATACACAAATACCTACAGAAACAATAGATATTACAGACACAAGGACTCCAGATATTGGTATCATCAGACATAGCCTTTAAAATAAATATACTTACTATATTCAGGGAGATAAACAACAAGGTTGAGAATATTGGCAGATAACTTGATTTTTTTTTAAAGAACCCATTGAAAATTTTTAGAAATGAAATATAATGGATGAGTTTAATAGTAGATTAGATGTGACCTTGAGTGAGTCACAAGAAACTATTCAAAATGAAGTGTGCAGACACAGAAAGATGTAAAATATAGGAAAGGGGAAGAGACACAGGACACAGTGGAAAGGCCTAATATATATTTAATTTTATTGGAGTCTCGGAGAAGAGAGAGAGGATGGGAAGAAACAATATTTAAATAAAGAGTTAATGGCTGAGAATTTTCCAAAATGATGAAAGACATCCATTTACAGATTTAAGAATTCCAACCAGTATCAACCAATATAAAAACCGGGCGCAGTGGCTCACGCCTGTAATCCCAGCACTTTGGGAGCCCGAGGTGGGCAGATCACTTGAAGCCAGGGGTTTGAGACCAGCCTGGCCAACATGGTGAAACCCCTTCTCTACTAAAAATACAAAAATTAGCTGGGCATGTTGGCGCACATCTGTAATCCCAACTACTCAGGAGGCTGAGGCATGAGGATCACTTGAACCTGAGAGACAGAGGTTGCAGTGAACTGAGATCACACCACTGCACTCCAGCCTGGGTGATAGAGCAAGGCTATGTATCAAAAAAATAAAAATAAAAATAAAAAAGGAAATTTCCATTGAGACATATCGGTAGTAAAACTTCAAAAGCCAAAGCCAAATGGAAAAATCTTAAAAGCAGCCAAAGAGAGAAAAAGTTTGCCTTCAAAGGAGTCGCTGTTAGACTGAATGCTGACTTCTCAATAGCAGCAGTGAAAGCCAGTGGGATAGTATCTTCAATTTTTAGAAAGAAAATAACTGTCATCTTAGAATTCTATACTCAACAAAAAATATCTTTCCAAAATAAAGACATTTTCAGACAAACAGAGAATTTGTCACCATCAGATCTGCACTGAAGGAGATACTAACAGATGTTCTTTGGGCAGAAGAAAGATTATCACACATGAAAAGTCAGAAAAGCAGAAAGGAATAAAGAGCAACAAAAATGGTAAACCTGTGAGTGATGAGTCTAAACAAATATTAAATATATAAAACAATTATAATAAACTCTTAAGGAATTTAAGATATAGAGAGAATTAAAATATGCAACAACAGGCCGGTCTCATGCCTATAATCCCAGCACTTTGGGAGGCTGAGGCAGGCAGATCATTTGAGGTCAGGAGTTTGAGACCAGCCTGGCCAACATGGCAAAACCTCATCTTTACTAAAAATACAAAAAAATCAGCTGGGCATGGTGGCACACACCTGTAACTCTAACTACTGGGGAGACTGAGGCATGAGAATTGCTTGAACCCAGGAGGTGGAGGTTGCAGTGAGCCAGGATCGCGCCACTGCACTCCAGCCTGGGTGACAGAGTGAGACTCTGTCTCAAAAATAAATTAATTAATTAATTAAATGTGCAACAACAACGGCATATATGTCTGGAGCAGGTAAATAGACTTAAAATGTTCTAATATTCCTTCATTGTCTGGGAATAAGGTAGAAGTACCACTCCTATTCACCTTTGAAGAGGAGGCCCTAGCCAGTGCAGAAGGCAAGAACAGAATATGGAAGATATAAGGATTGGAAAGAAAGAAAACTGACACTTAGAGATTTTGTACATGAAAAAATACAGAAGAAATGTATAGATAATTGGTTAGGATCTGTGAGTGAGTTTCATAAGGTTATTGGATACAAGGTCAGTGTATGTAAATCAATTGCATATCTATATGCTAGCAACAAATGGTTAGAAAATGAAAATAATTTAAAGCTGCACCTCAAAATTACTTTTAAAAATACATAGACCACATATAGAAGGCAAAGAAGGGGGGAAAACCCTAGAAATATATTGTATAAAAAATGTATAAGACTCTATCCAAACATGTCAGTTCTACCCAACTGATCCATTAGACTCAATGCAATCCCAGTCAGTCAAAAACCCAACAGATTTGGGGATTGGGGAAGAGATTTGAATAGACTGCTTCTAAAACTGATATGGAAATGTAAAAGACTAAGAAAAGCCAATAAACTCTTGAAGAAAAACTGAGTAAGAGGATTTGCTCTATTAGATATGAAGACTACAGCTTTAGTTACAACACTTCAATGACAGTGGCACAAAGATAGACCTATAGAATAGAAGAGTATAGAAACAGACCCAGTGTAAATGAACTTTCGATTTTAAAAAGTGATGGCTGGGCACGGTGGCTCAAGCCTGTAATCCCAGCACTTTGGGAGGCCGAGACGGGCGGATGACAAGGTCAAGAGATCGAGACCATCCTGGCTAACACGGTGAAACCCCGTCTCTACTAAAAAAATACAAAAAACTAGCCGGGCGAGGTGGCGGGCGCCTGTAGTCCCAGCTACTCGGGAGGCTGAGGCAGGAGAATGGCGTAAACCCGGGAGGCGGAGCTTGCAGTGAGCTGAGATCCGGCCACTGCACTCCAGCCTGGGCGACAGAGCGAGACTCCATCTCAAAAAAAAAAAAATAGTGATGGGTCATGCCTGTAATTCCAGCGCTTTGGGAGGCCAAGGTGGGAGAATCAATCACTTGAGGCCAGGGGTTCACGACCAGCATGGACAACATAGTGAGACCCTATTGCTAAAAGAATTTTTTTAATTAGTTGAGTGTGGTGGTGTGCACCTGTAGGTACCAGTTACTCAGGAGGCCAAGGTGAGAGGATTGCTTGAGCCCAGGAGTTTGAGGTTGCAGTGAGCTATGATTGCACCACTGTACTCCAGCCTTGGTGGCAGAGTGAGACTCAAAAATAAATAAACAAAAAAGATGGCCCTACAAAGAAAGGAGAGTCTTCTTCAATAAATGGTGCTAGGATAATTGAATGCCTATATTAAAAAATGAAATAACCCCATTTTATACTATAAACAAGAGTAAATTCCAGGTGAATTGTAGATCTAAATGTGATAGGTAATGTAATAAAACTCCTATAAGAGAATATCTTAATGACTATAGAGAATGATTTCTTACACAGAATGAAAAGCACTAACCATACAGGATAAGAATGATAAAGTAAGCCAGGCACTGTGGTGTGTACCTGCAATCCCAGCTACTTGGGAGGCTGAGATGGGAGGATCGCTTGAACCCAGGAGTTGGAGGCCAGCCAACAAAGCAAAATCCCATATCACAAAAGACAAAGAATGATAAATTAGACTACATTAAATTATTATCTGTTTATTAAAGAACACCATGAAGAAGGTAAACAGGCTAGAAGGAGATGCTTGCAGTATGTATAACCTACAAAGAATCTATATCCAGAATATAAAAACAAATTCTACAAATCAGTAAGAAGGTGACGGAATCCACTAGAAAAAATGGCAAGAGATCTGGACAGGCATTTCTAATAAAGGATATGCAAATGGCCAATAATAGATTAAATGAAAAGACCTCAGCCTCTTAGGGATCAGGAAAATGCTGTGTATCTCCAAGAGAAATGAAAACATACATCCACACAAAAACTTGTACACAAGTGTTCACAGCAGGATTGTACATAATAGCCCCAATATGGAAACAATCCATATGCTATCAACTGAGGAATGGATAAATAAAATGTGGCATAACTATTAATGTTATTAATAGTTGGAATGTTATTTGGCAATACAAATAAATGAAATACAGATACATGCCACAAATGGATGAACCTTGAAAATGTTATGCTAAGTGAAAGAAGCCAGACACAAAAGGCCACGTATTGTATGATTCCACTTATATGAAATATCTAGAATAGACAAATTATAGAGGCAGAAGATAGATTAGTAGCTGCCTAGAACTGGGAGTTTGGGGGAAGAGGAGAATTGACTATCACAGGGTATGGAGTTCTTTTTTGGGGTGATGAAAATGTTCTAAAATTGTAGCAATGATTGTACAACTCTGTGACTATATATAAACCATTCAGCATTATACTTTAATTGGGTAAATTGTATGGTATGTGAGTTATATCTCATTAAAGCTTTTTAAAAATGAGATGGTATTGCATACACAGCAGAATGGCCAACATCTTTTAAACCAGCAATATCAAGTATTGGCAAGGATGTGGAATGATGGTACCTCTCATAATCCTGCTGATAGGAATGTAATAGGTACAACCATTTTGGAAACTGTTTAACATCACTTCTGACATTTGAACACATGCATACCCTGTGATCTAAGATTTTCCACTCCTAGGTATATGTCCAGCGGAAGAGATAAATCCAGAAATGCTTTTGGCAGCATTATTAGTAAGAACCGAAACAAACCAAAAGCTTATCAATAGTAGAATGGTTAAATAAACTACGATGAAGTCATACAATATAATATAATGGAAATGAATAGACTGCAGCTACACATAAAAGGTGAATTTCACAAACATAATGTTGAGTGCAAGTAGCCATATAAATATATACTGTGTGACTCCATCTTCATAAAATTCATAAAACAGGTAACACTAAGTTGTGGAACTTAGGAATGCATGCTTAAGGAGGTAAGTTATAAAGAAAGCCAGAAAACAATTACCATAAAAGTCAAGAGACTGATTACTTTGGGGGAAAGAGGTGTGAGTATTTGGAAAGGGGCAAGAGGGAGTTTCTGGATTGTTGGCAGTGGTCTATTTTTATAAAATCTGGTGATGAGTAACATGTTCATTGTGTGTTGATTCATTGTGATGTACATTTTGTGTGTACTGCTCTGTATGTTTCACAGTAGAAATGTTCAGGTAGTAAATACTTAACAGTCAGCACACATGCATACATATGTATTGAATCTAAGCAGCAGTTAGTGAATATTTTGTGAAGATAGTATGCTAAGGACTGATAATTCCATTTCTTCATTTTTTTAGGAGTATGTTTATCCAGAAGCCAGAGACAGACAATACTTATTATTTTTCCATAAAGGAGCCAAAAAATCACGTTTTGACCTAGAGAAATACAATCAACTCAAGGATGCAATTGCTCAGGTATTACAAAAATTAAAATAAATCCCAGCCCCATCTTGCATGGTTATTATTATTATCCACAGCCACAGTTCTTCAAATGAGTAAACTGAAAGAATGTTCCAACCTTCTTCCTGTATAAATTATTCGTCAGTTGATTACAGTAACTATTTTAGGCATGGACATTTCTCTAGAAAGTTTTATAAAAAGCAAGTGAGAAGATGGTGTGTCCGCTCCATCCTGTTAACACCAGCACATTGACATTTTTAGGCCTACTTTTACTTTTTTTTTTTTTTTTTTCATTTTATTTCTTTGTAGTTGTCTGTTTCTACTTTTCCCTCTGCTTTTTGATTATTTCTATAATAATTGATCTAAGATTTTTCACATAAATGTGTGGTAGCAGTGGGGAAAAGTAAAACCCAGGTAAGAGGGAAAGACTGCTAGAAATCTTTGCCAGGGACAGGTTAGAGGCTATCAAACTGGAAGATACTTGGAAAAGATTGATATATTTTATTTTTCATAAAAGCTACCTCTTTCACATTTCTGGATGTGCCTTCTTCACTCTGTTATCTTTGATTTTGGTAAATAAACCCTTATTCTTTTTCTCTGTAGTCTTTGTGACTTTAGAGATTTTTCAGCAATCTCTAGAAGCTTTTCCATCCTCTTTATGTTTAGTTGCCCTTCTCTGCCTTTCCTGTCTCTTCTTGATGATGGGGTTGTGCTTTGAATAGGCTTAATCCATCTTCCTGCTTTGGCCTAAGTGGAGTTCTGTCTTCCTTTGCTGTGTACGGTGGTTCTAAACTGGAGGGAGTACATCAGAATCATCCCTGGATCTGTTAAAAGTACAGATGCTTCAGTCTCACCCTAGGCTTGCTCGTTAGTCCAACTCCTCTGGGGTGAAGTCCAAGCATGTGTGAGTTTTGAAAGTACTATGGTTGACTCCACACGCTGTTTTAAAATCAATTGGCTAAGTAAAAACTTAAACAGATACTGGATAAATAACTAAAATCTTGAGTAGCATGAAGTCCTGGCTCTTAGCCCTTGTGAAAGGGCTTCTCACTGGAGAAACACCATCAAGATGCATGTGTCAGATGCTCTTTACATTCTTAGCCTCTGAGTCCTACCCTGTTGATAGCACTGCTTTTTCTGGAGGCTTTGTTGAGGGCTGAAACTGCCAAGGAAGACTTCCATTTTGTATTCACCCTTTGTTGTCCTATGTCGTGAGTTAAAATGCTTTTTCAAGGCACTCTTATTTTGAGAGTTATTGAGATGATCTCTGACTCATAGTAATGGAGAAGTTTCCTTTTCTCGATAGAGAGTAATTTCATTGAAAGCTTCACTAGCCAGTTTTTCTCACCTTTTGTTTCTATTTTAGGCAGAAATGGACCTTAAGAGACTGAGAGACCCATTACAAGTACATCTGCCTCTCCGACAAATTGGTGAAAAAGATTGATCTGCAAAGAGCCTCTGAATCCTGGCAGAAGGAACACCTGTTTGCCTTTTTAATTAAAGCATTGCAGGTGGAAGCTGGGAGTGATGGGGGGGTAGAGCGTTTTTACCTTTAATTATAAAACAAAAACAGAAAGGATCTGAGGGAAGAAGGGAATGTTAAAACCTGAGGATCAGGCATTGTGGACTACAAGCTCAAAGGGCTTAGTGAATATTGTCTTAACCAAGTATCTCAGTTTCTGGATGAAAATGATGCAGTTATATAGTTGAGAGATTCATAAAGAGAAAATGATGCTGGAGGTGTTTGTTTCTTGCATCTTTGCAGAGTCAGCAAAACAGTAACACACCAGCACCCCACTCTGCTCTATTTGTTTTTAATTTAACTGTCCCTATTTTTGATATAGGAGTAAATAAATATACCAGAAAAGCAAATTCTCATGATATGCTAAAATATTATTAGCATTTATTTTAAATTGGACCCAGTCTCTGCAGAGTTACCAGGAATCTCTCCTTCCTGCATCCCTTTACTGACCACCTACCTGTACCTCTTAGCTACACTCATTTTTTCCATTTGATAATTGGAACCAACTTACAACTGTTTTAATAATTGACACTTTAGATTATCTCTTAATACCTTCTTAAATGTCTATATATCCCAGTGCTCTGGATCAGTGTCTAAAAATCATTGGCAACACTGCATGAGGTTGTTGGTTTTGTTTTGTTTTGTTTTGTTTTTATTAGTTAGTCTTTCACAGGAGGAAAAATTGCCCTCGTTTGTATACTTATCTATTGATAATCCCCTCTCCCTCCACAACACAAATCAGAGGGAAGGGGGACATTCAGCTGTGCTACCAAATCAGGAAGATGTAAGGTTTACAAATTGGCTAAAAATCATGGCTCTGTAGCCATTTCAACCAGAATAATTTTATTGCTAATCTGCTTGTGTGACAGCATTCCAGGCCAGCCAGATGGCACTGCCTTGTCTGGAGGCTTTGTTCATCTCGAAGGACACACAATTCCACACTGTTTGTGAGCCCTCACACCTCCACAACTTCAGTTGTTGTAAATCAAGTGTGTGAATCTCAAACGGTGCCATTTATCTTTATATAGGAATACATTTCTAGGGCTGCCTTCAGCCCACTCTCTTCACCCTATTTTTTCTTATCTTAAATTGAGAGAAAGGTAATTAATCTTATACTTTGTCAAAACACTTTCTACCATATTTCCAGATGACATCTGCGCTTGAAGAGTCAAAGGAATCTGTGTCTAATATCCTGTTTTTAACTGCTGTGGGGCAGGATGGAAAGGATGGTGGGGGCTGCCACACCACTGATTGGCCTTTTCTTTCACGTGATTCATCCTTCCTCATTGTGCCAAGGAGTTTCTTTCTCTTTTTCTTCCTCCTTTGGGATCATTGTGTATGAAAAGAAAAACTTTAAATGACAAATCCAGACTCCAGGTGCCTTGCAAAGGTTGAAGGCCAGCCAGGATTGCTGCTGCTGCTACTCCTGCCACCACCCCTTTCATTGGCATGATGGAATGAAAGGATGCATGTCTCCACTTCCTGACCCTCCGCCCACTTCCTTCTCCTTCCACCACCCCCAGTCGTCAGCTCCTTCCCTCATTTATTTTTGTTAAGTTGTGTGAATTATTTTTAAACCATTTATCCTGTTTGTGCATAGGGTTTTTAAGAAGAAACAGCACAGTACAATGAGCAAATATTTTCGGGGTGTGTGGGAGGCAAGGGAGGGAGGACATGGAGGAAAGTTCTTTAAACAAATAGCAAACTATTGAACATGTGTAAAATCCTGTATCATTTATGAAATATGTATAAAAAGCAATGTACCTTCTGGAACAATAAATACTTATTCAATTTTTGAACGATAGCATCTCATTCTTTAAAACAAAACCAGAAAAACTACATTTCCTGTGATTCTAGGTAGTAAGTTTTTACTTCTAAAATTCATTTTTATAAAAATATCATTATCAAATTAAGCTCTCTTCCTTAAGCCCATATTTCAAAAATAGGCGTTTCACTAATTCTTCCTGAACCTAAGATAGTATTTTCCTAATTTGCCAGAGCCACCAAGAGGTTGAGTGACCTCTACAATCATAAATAAAGTCAGCAGCAGCAGTCTCAGTGAGCCTGAATCCTCATCTCCTGATTGACAGGAAAAATGTCCATGGTATCAGATCACCTGGATTGCCCCGTGTGGGCTCCTGGACTCAAGAAAATTGTTCAAAGATGCACCAAAATTAAGTATTCATTATTTTCAGAGTTTGTATCAAATTTACAGTGGTAGCCAAACAGGAAATATCACATGCTGCCAAGGTCACCACAAGCATATTTAAAAACTTGTATTAAATATCTGGTTGCTGTAGTGCAATATGAGGTGCTGTTCAAACAGCCTTTGTAGCTGTGGTCCTGCCTTCTGGCAGCTTACAGCAGCCTAACACAGACAACCCTCACCCACATGTAAGGTGTAAGAATTTAAGGTTTGACAGAGCAGGAGCATCGCCATCTTGGACAAGCACCGCCATTTTAAGTTCCCTTTGATTAAAAACCGCCTCAATCCAGCCCAAAATCACCAGCCTAATGGCTAATGTCAGCATGACCATAAACCACAAATGACACCTGAGACAAGAAACATTCCAACCCTGAGATAAAGCCCCCTCTGACCAGAAACATCCCAGCCCCGAGATAACCTCTCCTCCTCCGAACAGACATTCCAACCCTGCAATAAAATTCTCGTCCACCCAGAAATACTCCGAGCCTGCGAGGCTCTCCCTCACTAAACCCTTAAGTACCCATAGTCTGTAAGAGAATGCTCCTGATCGAAATCAGCCAGAATATTCTCCAAAATAAACCTGTCTTTGACTATGGAGCCTCTTTTTGTTTCTTTCTTCAACTCTTACAAGGTTGAAAATATTAAGTCGTTTTTTGCATTCAATAAATAGTATCTACATACTTCACACATTCTGTTAAGCTTTGCAGGGTTGTTTTTGTTTTGGTTAGGTTTTTTAAGGAAAATAAAAACATGATTCCTGCCTTTAAGGAGCTTACAATTTGAAGTTTAAAGCAGGAGTAGCCAATCTTTTGGCTTCCCTGAGCCATACTGAAAGAAGAATTGTCTTGGGCCACACATAAAATACACCAACACTAATGATAACTGATGAGCTAAAACAAAACGCAAAAAAAACTCAATGTTTTAAGAAAGTTTACGAAGTTGTGTTGGGCTGCATGCGGCCTGCGAACCATGGGTAGGACAAGCTTAAAGTATAGTGAACCTAACAACAACAAAGGAAACCTGATTTAAAAATGATCAAAGGAGTTGAACAGTTCTCCAAAAAGGTATACAAATGGCCAATAAACACAAAAAGATGCTCAACATCACTAATAATTAAGGAAAGGTAAAACTACCGTGAAATGCCACGTCACGCCCATTAGAATGGCTATTAGAAAAAGCAGAAAATAAAACGTTGGTGAGGAAGTAGAGAAATTGGAACCCTTGGCACTGCTGGTGGGAATGTAAAATGGTTTATCTCCTGTGGAAAACAGTATGGTGGCTCCTCAGAAAGTGAAACAATTACCATATGATCCAGCAATTCCATTTCTGGGCATATGTCCAAAAGAATTGAAAGTAAGAGACAAACAGACGTGTACACACATGTTCGTAGCAGCATTATTCACAATAGCCAAAAGGTAGGAGCAACCTGAGTGTCCGCCAACAAATGAATGGATAAACAAAATATGGTGTATACACACAGCTGATTATTATTCAGCCATACAAGAATGGAATTTGGTCACATGCCGTAATGAGGATGAGCCTTGAAGACACATGCTAAATGAATCGAGCTAGTCACAAAAGGACAATTACTGTATGATTCCACTTATATGAGTAGTCAAATTCATAGAAATACAAAGTAAAATAGTGGCTGCCAGGGATGAGGGAGGGGAGAATGGGAAGTTATTGTTTAATGCATACAGAGTTTCAGTTTGGGAAGATGACAAAGTTCTGGAGGCGGGTGGTGGTGATGGTCGCCCAACAATGTGAATGTACCTAATGCCACTGAACTGTACACTTAAGTGGTTAAAATGATAGATTTTATGTATATTTTACCACAATGGAAATAAAAAATGCATAGTGGATTAGAGGCAAATAATGATAGTGTCAAATCTATTACTGAGTGTAAGTAATGCAGTTTCGCTGAGGGAGCATAGACTTTAGAAGTGGAAAAAGTAAAAGGGTTCTCAGAACATGGTCCCCAGAGCAGCAGCATGTCATCTCCTGGAGTTGTTAGAAATGCAAGTTCTCCGGTCCCTCTTGCATCAGAAACTAGGAGTGGATCCAAGTGTTCAACAAACCCTCCTGGTGATTCTGATGAAAACCCTTGATCTAGCCTAACCATTGCTTTAAAGAGAAAGGAACGAAGGCACAGAGATGGCGTCTATGTCACAACTCCTCAGAGCGTCCTGTGGTCAAGTACCAGACGAAGTGACTGGAGGATTGCTGAGCATGGTGACTGGTGAGTAGAAAAGATGTAACCAAGGGTCATGTTAACGCTAATGTGGTATCCTGCTTGTCAGGGTGCAGCGGTAAGCACGTGGTAGACGCTTTCAAAAACAAATACAAATAGGTTGACTTTTAAAATCTATCTGGAAAGATTTCACAGAAAAATAGGACTTCTTAGATTTTAGAGCTCGGTTTCACCGAAACACTTCAGAGTTTTAATTCAGTTTCATCACTGCCAACCTTTGTTGCTCTCCCAAATAAGTCCAAACTCCTTGTTTCCCACGGTGTGCTTGTGATATTTCCTTAGGATAAATGTATAGGTCATTTTTAATGAATCCTACTGAATATAAGATTACCTACTTTGCCTGTAAATCCCAGCACTTTGGGAGACCAAGGTGGGTGGATAGCTTGAGTTCAGGAGTTCAAGACCAGCCTGGGCAACATGACAAAACCCCATCTCTACTAAAAATACAAAAATTAGCCGGGCGTGGTGGTGCACACCTGTAGTCCCAGCTACTCAGGTGGCTGAGGCAGGAGAACACTTGAACCCCGAAGGCAGAGATGCAGTGAGCTGAGATTGCGCCATTGCACTCCACCCCAGGCGACAGAGTGAGACCCTGTCTCAAAAGAATACTTATTTGATAAATGTTTATATTTTATAAATGCATCATACACTGAGCAACCCCTCCTCTTTGAACTTCGGCTCCTGTGACTCCACCCTTGCATTTCCTTTCATAAATCTGTGATTACTTCTTGTTCTCCTTTACAGCGTTGTATTCCTCTGCCCACATCTTTGATATCAGGCTTCCCCAAGGTTCCATCTTGGACCCCATTTTCCATGGGTGTGATCTCACCCCCCTCCCCTATTTCAGTTACCATTTATATATTGGTAGCTCTCAAATTGTTACTCTAGCTCAGATGCAGATCATAGACTGATTTATCCTCTTCCTAACTGGTCTATTTCTAGCATTGCCTTCTGTACATTAAATTCTCTCAGTGTCACCAGAGTATTTTTGTTTTTAAATTCTAATGGCACATAATTAAGAAAAATTATAACATATGACCAAGCATCAACATTAAATATGGGGGAGGAGACAAGACACCACAAGAAAGCAATTCACCAAACCCAAAACTTGGAACATTCTGTAGGACAAATGGTGGGGTTTCGTCAACAAATGGAATAAAGAGAGGAAGACCATTATGGATTAAAATATATATATATATATATATATAATCCAAATATATATATTTGAAACGGAGTCTCCCTCTGTTGCCCAGGCTGGAGTTCAATGGTACAATCGCGGCTCACTGCAACCTCCGCCTCCCAGGTTCAAGTGATTTTCCTTTCTCAGCCTCCCAAGTAGCTGGGATTATAGACGTGCACCATCACACTCGGCTAGTTTTGCATTTTTAGTAGAGATGGGGTTTCACCATGATGGCAGGGCTGGTCTCGAACTCCTGACCTCAGGTGATCCATCTGCCTTGGCCTCCCAAAGTGCTGGGATTACAGGCGTGAGCCACTGCACCCAGCCAATAAAAATAAATTTAAGTGACAACCAAAGTGTAATATATAAATCTTGTTTGAATCCTGACTCAATCCAGGATTAAAAGAAATATTTGGAACTATTGGAACAATTTAAATATGGTTTGGGTATGAGTTAAGGAATTATTACTAATTTTCATAGTTGTAATAAAAGCATCATGATTATGTAAAAAAAAAAAGACCATGTGTTAGAAATGCATACTGGTATGTAAATGAAATGAGATTGACAAAATGTTAGTAATTATTATAGCTGGGTGTTCATTATTGTTCTTTATACTTTTATATATATATTTGAAATTTTTCATCATAAACAGTAAAAAATGAAAGGGCAGGTCAACTAAAAAGGAAAAAATAAAAATAAGGGGGAAAAAATTTTTACCATCCTGGGAATTCTTGTTTACAGAACCAAAAGCTATCTGGTGAAAGTCCTTGACTCCAGCAATCAATCCTGGCAACAAGTCTGGGTTTATCTCATGCACACGTCCTCTGTTTCTCTGCAACACATATGAAGCCCTCAGATGGATTCCTAGACACAGGAAGTTGTGGGGGTTTGTTTTTTTTTGTTTAAAGCACTAATACTTAGCAACACTATCCTGCAATGAAACAGCAGGGTCATCCATTGCTGCCCCCATCAAACCACAGCTTAATAAGTTAATGGTCAAATTGCCTGTGTCCCACTGATGTTAGTAATAAAGTAGCTAACTACAATTTTAGATCAATGGAAACCCCTTGCTTGACCATAAACCCTGTGCTTCTGGAGACCATTTGTACTTCTGTCACTGTCAAAAACCAGTGATTGGCCGGGCTTGGTGGCTCACACCTCTAATCGCAGCACTTTGGGAGGCCAAGGCGGGTGGATCACGAGGTCAGGAGATTGAGACCATCCTGGCTAACATGGTGAAACCCCGTCTCTACTAAAAATACAAAAAAGTTAGCTGGGCATGGTGGCGGGCACCTGTAGTCCCTGCTACTCAGGAGGCTGAGGCAGGAGAATGGCATGAACCTCGGAGGTGGAGCTTGCAGTGAGCCGAGATCAGGCCACTGCACTCCAGCCTGAGTGACAGAGCAAGACTCTGTCTCAAAAAATGTGCTATGAAGCACATTTTCTCTCCTTTGTCTAAACGTGAAACTTCAGTAAATTTTGACATTTAATTTTCCAGAGTGTTAATTTAATGAGTAGTTTCTAATTTTAAGCTCCTACCCCATCTTAATGTGAGAATTAGTGAAATAAATAACATAAAACCAATTTTAATTTTGGGAGTAAAGACAATAAAAACATGAGGTATTGCTGCTTGAATTGGTAAAAACACAATTTAAACCTTGTTTCTTTCAGAAGTTTTGAGGTCAAAGACCATAATAAAACAAACTTAGGAGCTCATTTCAAGAGAATACTGTCCTTGTCCCATACCTGTCCTTACTACTTTGTTTTGTGTGCTATTGTAAGCTCCTTGACCATCTGACCAAGACAGGTTCAATGATTTGGCTTCATCCATTCTCGTTTAGTGTGCAATGCTATGGCTGCAACATTGTGAAATCAATTCCTATAAGTCACAAAGCAAGAATTTGATGTGAGGGGATGTCCCTCATTTAGAATTCCCTTCTGGATAAGATACTGGAGGTTTCATTGCAAGGAATTCTTGAGAGAAAACAATAGGAGGATGAGGGATTGTGGTTTTTTGTTTTTTGTTTTTTTTCCTAAAGAAAACTATCAATAAAGGAACCCTGTTGACAGTGTAAAGCAGTGCTTCTCTCTGGGGCCAAGGCCAGAGCTGTGGACACCTTGTCCTACTCATCCTCATCCTCTTCCTCTGATAAAGCCCCTACCAGTGCTGATAAAGTCTTTCTCGTGAGAGCCTAGAGGCCTTAAAAAGAAAAAAAAAAAAAAGTGCTTGAAAGAGAAGGGGACAAAGGAACACCAGTATTAAGAGGATTTTCCACTGTTTCTGGCAGTTGGTCCAGAAGGATGCCTCCGTTCCTGCTTCTCACCTGCCTCTTCATCACAGGCACCTCCGTGTCACCCGTGGGTGAGTCTCACGTCAAGAACTTGGCACAATGCACTTTTTGTTGTGGCAATTTGCTATAATGTACAGATGATTAAGAACTAGATTCCAGTACCTTAAATGCTAGCTCTAGAATCTTGTAAGAAAAGTCCCTGATAATCCTTGAAAATAGATTTCCAGAGAATTTCTGTTACATGTTCCATTTAACCTCTTGCCTGGACGTCCAAAATTTCCATGGATCTGCCATATTCCACAGCTTTCACTAGCTAAAGAGTTCCTGGAGTTTGTGTAAAAATAATTCTGTCTTCTTTGTGTTCTAGGCACTTTTATAGTTCCAACTTGAAGAGCCAAAAAAAAAAAAAACTAAAGTTGAGCATGGAGTTTTTCTTTAATGAAGGCAAGGGACTGAAAGCTCTGTTGCCATCTCATGGGGCACAGATCTGGATAAACCAAACTCATTAGTCTTTATATCAGAATATACTTTTTGCACAATTCGAGTGAATCTTAAATTGTCTCCCTCCTCAGGCTTGGTGCAAAACTGGCCAATCAGACAAAGAAAAGTTTCAATTCCAGTTACTAACAGATTTCTCTCTTGCCTCTTTTTCTAGTAGAATATCAGTACTAACTGGAAGAGAGGGTGGGGATGAGATGGAGAGAACCATCCTTCTTGACACTTTTGAGTAGTTCAGTATTTAATTGACCCTGGTCTATTTCTTCATGGTTGCTCTAGCACCTTAAAGGATACACATTAAACAAAAGCTTGTGGCCAGGCACGGTGGCTCACACCTGTAATCCCAGCACTTTGGGAGGCCAAGGCGGGCAGATCACCTGAGGTCAGGAGTTCGAGACCAGCCTGGCCAACGTGGTGAAACCCCATCTCTACTAAAAATACAGACACACACAAAATTAGATGGGCATGGTGTCGCATGTCTGTAATTCCAGCTACTTGGGAGGCTGAGGCGGGAGAACCACTTGAACTCAGGATGTGGAGGTTGCAGTGAGCCGAGATCGAACCACTGCACTTCAGCCTGGGCAATAGAGGGAGACTCTGTCTCAAAAAAATAAAAAATAAAAATGTATTTAAAAAATGGCGATTTGAGACCCTCAAGAGACCTGATACCTAAATGTAATGTGGGATCCTGGAACAGAAAGATATAGGTGGAAACTAAGGAAGTCTGCATAAGTGTGGACTTGAGTTAATAAGAAGGTATCAATAGTGGTTCATTAACGTGACAAAGGTACCATGCTAATGTATGGTAAGTGTACAGCTAAAGGTGACACGCCGTAACAAGGGAAACTGGGTGTGGGGCATGTGGGATCTCTTTGTCTTATCATCTCAATTATGCTGTAAATCCAAAACTGTTCCAAAAAATATGCTTGAGCTACCTGTCATTAATCACCCCATATCTGCTACCAGTAACTAACCCAAGGTTCGCTCAGAAAGTTGTCCTCCTGAAAAATCTCCACTCCCCTTTCTTCCCACCCTTCTCCTTACCTATTCTCCCTCTAGTACCTCCTGTATTCCCCATTCTTTCCATATACCCTCGCCCTTCCCAGATCTTTTCCTCCGACCCCCAACTCCTCAAGGATGATATATGGCTCAATGACAGAGGCGTGATAAAGGCGGAACTTTGGGGACTGGAGCTGGTGTTTGCCCTGGGAGGAGAGAGGAAGTGAGAGAAGAAGGAAAAGAAGGGATGGGAAAGGGGGAAGCAAAGTGGGGTGATGAGGGAGGAGGATGGAAGAGGAGGGAGCAGGAAAGAAGGGATGCTTCCCAACCAAGCTCAGGCACAGGGTCGAAAGGGGGCTGTGACTCAGGGGTGGCTGTCTGTTGGATAGGACCTGGAGGGTTGGAAGACTCAACACTGGGGCGAAAGGGTGGGGACACAGACATCGGTTCTCTGCCCTTGGCCCTGCGTGGTCCTGGTGGAAGACGCCAGAGGGGTGGCTGGCAAGTGGGCATCTTAGCAAACCATTAAGGAGCTTCTGGCAGGCCAGGAAGGAACCCACAGGGCTGTTCTTTTTGAAGCCCTCCCAATTAGATATATAGATCAGCAGTTTAGGATGAATGTGTGCAATACTAGATTCTGGCCTTCACACTGAGATTGAAAACAGGATATAAAACCAGCAGCCAGATTATTAGATTGGATTGCTGCCTTACAAGGGGGTAGAGTGGGATGGGTACATTTAAAGTCAGAAAGTATTGGCTGGTTAACTGTTAAAAATATGTATATATTATTTAGTCAGTTACAGAAGGTGGTAGGTAAATTTCTCCTCCTCATATCCTATCTCCCCTACAGCAGGGGAGGAAGTGAAATTTTAGCAGACAGCCCAAGAAATGACATTTTACTTGAAGGAAAAACTTTATAAATAAGGAAATAGTTACTGAGAGAGGTTTAGGAGTTTCTGTAGAAGCCATTAAAAGTTGAGTATCTAACCATTTCTTATAAAATTAGAGCCAGGGAGAGGAACCAAATATTTCCATGACCCTATAATCACCTGTGAAACTGCTCTGGAAACTTGTTTGTAAGAAAAAACCACAGCTGGGAGAGCAAAGGAGGAAATTTGTCCCCTTTGAGGAGAGAGAGAATCTGAGGATATTTCTTCCCCTCAAAGGATTATGGTCTAGGGCTCAGCTGAGATACATAAGGGACATTTTAAAGAAAGAGGGTTGTTTCTGCCATTTGCATCCCTGCATGTTATTTCCAGAAAATGCAATATCCCACTTCTTTCTTGCCTTAAATTGTCATATTTTCTTGGAGGCCATTAGCGTGGGCTACACTTTTCTCTACGTGTGACTGAAGTTTAGAGAGTAAACTTAACTTTGAAATGTGGATATGTAGATTGGAAACATCTAAAGTATTTCCTAGACAAGTTAGATTTGGTGATCATGGCCGATTCATATTTAATCGTTGTGCAGTGTTTGCGAATAGTGAATTCCCTGCCCACGAAATATATTGGCCCTAATGTGAATTCCCTGCCTACGATGCCAGTTACGTAAGTCAACCTCATGTGCATTAAGAAAGATAATATAGTACTCTGTGGCCAATGTTCCTTTCTAAAATTTCTTGGTTTCATAGATTCTTCATAAGGACAATTTACCTCTGTTGATTCATTAATTAGCTTCCCTGGAGTTAAGGGGAGCAATGGGAATGTTGGAGATATTGGTGTCTTTAGTCATTGAAATGTTGTTTTTCTATTTATTTATTTGTTTGTTTATTTATAAGACAAAGTTTTACTCATGTTGCCCAGGCTAGAATGCAGTGGCGTGGTCTTGGCTCACTGCAACCTCTGCCTCCTGAGTTCAAGCGATTCTCCTGCCTCAGCCTCCCAAGAAGCTGGGATTACAGGCACATGCCACCACGCCCAGCTAATTTCTGTATTTTTAGTAGAGATGGGGTTTCACCATGTTGACCAGGCTGGTCTTGAACTCCTGACCTCAGGTAATCCACCCACCTCGGCCTCCCAAAGTGCTGGGATTACAGGCGTGAGCCACCGCACCCAGTCAAAATGTTGTTTTTCAATGTCTTCATGACATGTGATAAAATGTTTTGGTTGAGATATTTGTCCTTGTAATTTATGCACTAAACACGTATGCCTGAGAAACTTGGCTATATGACAGCTAGGATAATAATGCCATGGTTAACTATGAATACACAAAGTTCTTGGTATTTTCAATAAGCTGGTAGAATATATACCAAAATTCACTTTGAGAATATTTCTGGTAACTACATGCTAGTATACTGTGTATTTCAAAGTAGGTGACATGTGCCCGAGGCCTTTTTCTTTCCAGTGGAATGAGCTTTTACACATTCCTGATCAAGTCAAACTTTCTAATAATGCAAAATTCCACCTATAATCTTTACAAATGGCCAGCCAAATACTTTTTTGAAAATTTCCAAGGATTGGAAGCTAACTGCACTGTGACACAGCCTCTCCCATGACTGGATAGCTGAACTGAAATGTGCTTTCCCATAATTCGTTCTTGTTCTTGTAACAGAATAGCTAATTCCTCTTCCACAAGCCTATTCCAGATTTTTTAAAAACGAATATGTGTTTTCTTCAGTCTTCTTTTTTCAAAACCATAATTCTCAACTTCACCAGTAAATAATTTTTAGGACCCCTTCTAAGTCTGGTCAACTTTCTCTGAAGTTTGTCAATTGCTTTCATAAAATACAGTCTCTGGCCAAGTGCCAAGTTCACGCCTGTAATCCTAGCACTTTGGGAGACTGAGGCAGGAGGATCACTTGAGCCCAGGAGTTCAAGACCAGCCTGGGCAAGATGCCAAAACCCTATCGCTACCAAAAAAAAAAAAAAATTAGCCAGGTGTGGTGGCATACACCTGTGGTCCCAGCTACTTCAGAGGCTGAGTGGGGAGGATCACTTGAGCCCAGGAGGCGGATGTTGCAGTGAGCCATGATTGTACCACTGCACTCCAGCCTGGGATACAGAGCCAAACCCTGTCTCAAAAATAATAATAATACAGTTTCCAAGTATGAACAAAATACTCAGAGTATGGTCTGACTCACTCAGAGTTCAGTGAGTCTTTAATCCTAACCTCCCTTGGTCTGAACAACTATCCTTCTATCAAATAATTACTATAGATAAAAATTCAGTTCAAGCTAACACTTAATTTTAGGTTTGAAATAATTTTGAAAAGGGCATTTATGCAGCATGTTTAAATCAACCTGAGGAATCTTAAACAACTATTTTTTTGGGACCTTAACTAATTTCTCTTTTGAATTCAAAAATGTCCAAATGCAAGACCAGGAAGGTGGACTTGGGCTGTTGGTGCTGTGATCTGAAACACTCTCGGTACTCTGAGGTATCTTTTTCATTTCCAGCCCTAGACCCTTGTTCTGCTTACATCAGCCTGAATGAGCCCTGGAGGAACACTGACCACCAGCTGGATGAGTCTCAAGGTCCTCCTCTATGTGACAACCATGTGGATGGGGAGTGGTACCGCTTCACAGGCATGGCAGGAGATGCCATGCCTACCTTCTGCATACCAGAAAACCACTGTGGAACCCACGCACCTGTCTGGCTCAATGGCAGCCACCCCCTAGAAGGTGACGGCATTGTGCAACGCCAGGCTTGTGCCAGCTTCAATGGGAACTGCTGCCTCTGGAACACCACAGTGGAGGTCAAGGCTTGCCCTGGAGGCTACTATGTATATCGTCTGACCAAGCCCAGCGTCTGCTTCCACGTCTACTGTGGTCGTGAGTACCTTCCCTGTGCTCTTTTTCTCCACCAACAAGGCCATGGATGGAGTCCAAAAGTGCCAATTATAGGATACGCAGTTACAGTGACAACTATATCTCAATCTGAACAACATTGATGTGGGGCCAAAGATACCTCTAGATTGTGATTTCTGAGATCTCTTTATAGAACTTCTGAAAAATTCCTGAAGAAATAGAAGGGGAAAGGAGCTATGACTTTGATCAGTTATTTTTAATTTTGTCTGAATTCCATTCAAACAACACATTAGAAAATGAAATATTGGGCTAGGTGCGGTGGCTCACATCTGTAATCCCAGCACTTTGGGAGGCCGAGGCAGGTGGATCACAAGGTCAGGAGTTTAAGACCAGCCTGGCCAATATGGTGAAACACCGTCTCTACTAAAAATACAAAAATTAGCCAGGCGTGGTGGCAGGCACCTGTAACCCCAGCTACTCAGGAGACTGAGGCAGGAGAATTGCTTGAACCCGGGAGGTGGAGGTTGCAGTAAGCTGAAAATCACGCCATTGCACTCCAGCCTGGGTGACAGAGTGAGACTCTGACTCAAAAAAAAAAGAAAAGAAAAGAAAATTAAACATTAATTTAGGTTATCTAAATAGTGGATTTCCAACTTGTTTGAGTATGGAGAACCCCTTTTTAAGATCTCTAGATAGATAGATAGATAGATAGATAAATAGACAGATAGATAGATAATCAGACACCCATATGGTTGGATTGTGTTTAGTGTCCACTGATTTTTTAAAATGATATATAATGGGAAGAAGCTACTTTGTGTCAGTAATACTTCTAATTTCTGTGTTATTAATCCTGTCAAGATCTGTATTCATTTTAAAAATAGAGCACTAGAAGAGTAAGACGTAACACTTTCTTAGTCTATAGCTCATGTATGGTGAGGTTTTAGATTTGCAGACAGTCTGTGGCCACTCAAGGGCCTATGGATCTGAAGTTGGGAATCATTGATCTAGAAGACAGAAGATGCCCTAGTTTGTTGTTTTCCATTGGGTTATATAAACCCTGAACAATGAGAGTTCCCTCGATGGTGGCTGGAAACTCATCTCCCAGGCTGCACTCATGAGGCTTTCTCAAGGAGAGGGTCAGCTGGATGCAGTGGCTTGTGCCTGTAGTGCCAGCTACTTGGGAGGCCAAGGTGGGAGAATTGCTTAAGCCCAGGGGTTTGAGGCCAGCCTGGGCAACATAGGGAGACCACCCCTCCTGCCCCACCACACCATCTCTAAAAAGAATGAAAGAGTGTCCTCTGGTCTCCTCCTCTCATGAAGATAATCTTTATTCTTCCGTAGATTTTTATGACATCTGCGACGAGGACTGCCATGGCAGCTGCTCAGATACCAGCGAGTGCACATGCGCTCCAGGAACTGTGCTAGGCCCTGACAGGCAGACATGCTTTGGTAAGAAACTCATCAAAGGTAGAATCAGGCTATTAGGATTGAAAGGACAAATCAAAAACTCTTCCTGCCTCAGAGCGCCATCATTTTCCCAGTTTGTGTCTCCAAACACTTGGAATGGTGTTTGCTTTTTAGTTTATACCTGGACTGAAAGCCCCACACCAAATTTGTATCATGGTTAGGGACAGTGGAGAATTGTGCCCTCCACTAGAGTAGCCACAGGTGGCCATGGCTCACTTGAAATGTGGCTAGTATGACGGAAAAACTGAATTTTAATTTAATTTAATTTTAATTTTACAATCAATGTTTGGCCACGCACGGTGGCTCATGCCTGTAATCCTAGCACTTTGGGAGGCGGAGGCTGGCAGATGGCTTGAGCCCAGGAGTTCAAGACCACCCTGGGCAACAAAGAAAAACCTCATCTCTACAAAAAATATGAAAATTATCTGAGTATGATGGCATGTATCCATAGTCCTAGCTCCTCAGGAGGCTGAGGTGGGAGGATCACTTGAACTTGGGAGTTCAAGGTTACAGTGAGCCATGACACCACTGCTCTCTAGCCTGGGTGACAGAGCGAGACTCTATTTCTAATAATAATAATAATAATAATAATAATATCTTTAATATTGATTATATATCAAAGTGAAAATATTTTGCATATAATTGGATTATACAAAATATTATTAAAATTAATTTCACCAGTTTCTTTTTTAAAAATTTTAATGTGACTACTAAAAAATTTTAAATATGTAATTTGCTTTATATTTCTGTTGGACAGCACTGGTCTAGAATTATCTAAGGACTTACTCCTCTAGCTTCACTGATATAATTTTGATCATTCTGAGTAGCAAGAAAGATGAGTCAGATTGTCCGTAGGAAATCCAGAGTTGTTGAATTGTATACTATGTTGTCTATAACTAGAAGAGAACAGAGATGAAAACCCCAAGATTGAATATCATCTCTCTTTCTCTTTAATGTTATGAAGGTTTTGGATTCAGACTCAAATAGATTTTAAAACAAGTCTAGAGAGAAAGGGGAAGATTGCCCTACCCAGGTCCCCCAAGAAGAACAGTAACAGGTCAGGATTGAGGCAGGAGATTAAGGTGAAAGGAGCATAAAAGGCTTATTGGTGTTTGTTTGTTTGTTTGTTTTTGAGACAGGATCTTGCTCTGTCACCCAGACTGGAGTGCAGTGGTGTGATCCCAGCTTATTGCAGCTTCAACATCCTGGGCCCAAGTGGCTTCTTGTTTTAGAAAAGCTTTTGCTCTTCAATCTCCTAAATGAGCCAGGGGCAATGACTCATGCCTGTAATCCCAGTGCTTTGGGAGGAGGAAGCAAGAGGATTGCTTGAGACCAGGAGTTTAAGACTAGCTTGGGCAACATAGTGAGACCCCCATCTCTATAAAATAAAAAATAAATTAGCCAGACATGGTGGCAGCCTTCCAAAGTAGCTGAAGTTTCAGCTGAGGCAGGTGGATTGCTTGAGCCCAGGAATTTAAGGCTGCCGTCAGCTCTGATTGCGTCACTGCACTCCAGCCTGGGCAGAAGAGCAAGACCCTGTCTTAAAAAAAAAAAAAATCATAAATACATCAATAAATAAAACCTCCTAAATGAACCCCACTGACCATCCTGTGGAGCAGGTTTCAGCCCTGCCATAGGAGTTGTTAGGGGTCTCGTGTGGTTGATTTTGAGTATGTGATTTAATGCTAAATGGCTTGGGGTAGGGGCAATGGTTCCTGAAGTCTCTCCCTACCCTCATGTATTCCTGTTCAAAAATATTTGGCTTTATTTTAAGCCAGGAGTTATTTATGCATTTCTTTGCTTTTATTTTAATATAACTCTTAAGAGGTAATACATTTAAATGGTTCTCAAATTATTTTTTATTTTTTATATTTTTGAGACAGAGTCTGGCTCTGTCGCCCAGGCTGGAGTGCAGTGGCCGGATCTCAGCTCACTGCAAGCTCCGCCTCCCGGGTTTACGCCATTCTCCTGCCTCAGCCTCCCGAGTAGCTGGGACTACAGGCGCCGCCACCTCGCCCGGCTAGTTTGTTGTATTTTTTAGTAGAGATGGGGTTTCACTGTGTTAGCCAGGATGGTCTCGATCTCCTGACCTCGTGATCCGCCCGTCTCGGCCTCCCAAAGTGCTGGGATTACAGGTTCTCAAATTAAACAACATGAAAAAGTATACAGCAGGCTGTCCAGCTTTCAGTCACCCTCTTGCCCCATTTCCCTCTTCCCCAGCTCCATCCCAAGGAAACGGTTGTATTATTTTCTTATATGTGCTTCCAGGGTTTCTACAGTCAGATTTTAAAATGCAAATATATATATGTGTATTAGCCTGTTCTCATGCTGCTAGTAGAGGCATACCCGAGCCTAGATTTATAAAGGAAATTTATAAAGGAAAGAAGTGTAATTGACTCACAGTTCCACATTGCCGGGGAGGCCTCACAATCATGGCAGAAGATGAATGAGAAGCAAAGTCACATCTTACATGGCAGCAGGCAAGAGAGCATGCGTAGGGGAATTCCCATTTATAAAACCATTGGATCTCGTGAGACTTACTCACTACCAAGAGAACAGCATGGGGGAAACTGCACCCATGATTCAATTATCTCCACCTGGCTCCACCCTTGACATGTGGGGATTATTACAATTCAGGGTGAGATTTGGGTGCAGACACAGCCAAATCATATCAATATGTTTACTTATTGGCCATTTTTAAACATCAAAGGTAGCGTATCGTTCACTTCTCTCCCTTAATTTATCTTAGACAATCTTTTTCTATCAAAGCCCCAAGTTCCTATGTGGGATCTGTGGGACTTCAGGGAGGTGAATCCTCTGAAACTGTAGACAGTGTTTTGTGTTTGTGAGCATGTGTCAATTTTCCTTTAGTTTTTATTTAAAAGTAATACTTTTAATTATTGATTTTAAATTATATAATTTGTTCAGGCAGCATACAAGAAAATAATATAACAGACACTCATGTACCTAGATTTAACTAGAGTTAAGTTTTGCTTCCTTTTTGTTTTTCTTTTTTTTTTTTTTTTGAGATGGAGTTTCACTCTTTTGCCCAGGCTGGAGTGCAATGGCACCATCTCAACTCACTGCAACCTCCACCTCCTGGGTTCAAGCGATTCTCCTGCCTCAGCCTCCAGAGTAGCTGGGATTACAGGTGCCCACCACCACGCCCGGCTAAATTTTTTGTATTTTTAGTAGAGAGGGTTTCACCATGTTGGCCAGGCTGGTCTTGAGCTCCTGACCTCAGGTGATCCACCTGCCTTGGCCTCCCAAAGTGCTGGGATTACAGGCGTGAGCCACCGTGCCCAGCCCTCTTTTTCTTTTTTTTTTCTTTTTTTTTTGAGACGGAGTTTCGCTCTGTCACCCAGGCTGGAGTGCAGTGGCCGGATCTCAGCTCACTGCAAGCTCCGCCTCCCGAGTTCACGCCATTCTCCTGCCTCAGCCTCCCGAGTAGCTGGGACTACAGGCGCCCGTCACGTCGCCCGGCTAGTTTTTTGTATTTTTAGTAGAGACAGGGTTTCACCATGTTAGCCAGGATGGTCTCGATCTCCTGACCTCGTGATCCGCCCGTCTCGGCCTCCCAAAGTGCTGGGATTACAGGCTTGAGCCACCGCGCCCGGCCTTCTTTTAATTTACATAAAATTTTGTAAATACAATAAAGCCATCCTACCCCATCCTGCTTTCTTCTCTCACCCTCCAGGGGTAATCATTGTTTCGAAGTTAGCCTGTGTTCTTCTGGTCCCATTTTAATGCTTTTATTATTTATGTATGTACCCATAACAGTAGATAGCATTGTTTTGTGTGTTCTTAGAATTAACATAAAAATGATACCTTACCCAATGTGTGAGATTTTCTCTAGTAGGTACCTGTAAGAATGGAACTGCTGGGGCATAGAGTGTCTTCATTGGCTATAAACAATAAACCCCCAAATAATGATGGCTTTAAAAAGTAGAGGTTTATTTCTCTCTCATAAGATAAGCAGTCCAGGCTTGGAATGGAGGCTTCTAAGGGACCTACCCAAGCATGGATGTCACCATGTCCACATCCGGGAAGGCTATGAGCCTCTAACCGTCTACTTTCCAGGCGCTATAATGAGGGAAGGGAAAGAAGGGGCCCTGATAAAGATTCTTAATATTTTCAACTACATTTTGCATTTCTACAAGTTCTGTTTGTTTGTTTTCAGTTCTGCCTTGTCTTTTTACACACTTCTTTTATTTTGCTTATTGTCCTTTCTTTGATCTTTTTACTAATTCTTAAAATACTTGTATTATGGACTTTTCGGGATAATTCTGTTATCTCCAGTTCAAAGCCTCCAATGATCCCGCCAGCGCTGCCTCACAGTGGATCATTCCTCATTTAAGTGTCTTGTGGCACACCATCTTCTGTTGTAGTTTTCTTTCTGGAGGACACCACTCTTGTCATCTGGTATCTTTGTTTAGTGTGGCTATAAAGGAATACCTGAGGCTGGGTAATTTATAAAGAAAATGGGTTTATTTGGTTTATGATGCTGCTGGCTGGGAGACTGAGCATCTGGGGAGGGCCTCAGGCTGCTTCCACTCATGGAGGAAGGTGAAGGGTGCTGGCATGTGCAGAGATCTCATGGCAAGACAGGAAGTGAGAGTGAGAAGGGGGAGGTGGCAGGCTCCTTTTAAACATGCTGAAACTAATCTAATAGAGCAAGAACTCACTCATTACTGCAAAGATAGCACCAAGCCATTCACAGGGGACCTGCCTCCAAGATCCGAACACCTTCCATTAGGCCACACCTCCAACATTGAGATCAAATCTCAATATGAGGCCAGGCATGGAGGCTCATGTCTGTAATCCCAGCACTTTGGGAGGCCGAGGCACTTGGATCACTTGAAGTCAGGAGTTCATGACCAGCCTGGCCAACATGTGAAACCCCGTTTCCACTAAAAATACAAAAATTAGCTGGGCGTGGTGGCGCGTGCCTGTAATCCCAGCTACTCCGAAGGCTGAGGCGGGAGAATCGCTTGAAACCGGGAGGCAGAGGTTGCGGTGACGTGAGATAGTGCCACTCCACTCCAGTCTGGGTGACAGAGACTCTGTCTCAAAAAAATAGAAAAATCTCACTATGAGATTTGGAGGGGCCAAATATCCAAACCACAGCACCTGGTTTGAGGAAGTTTTACACAGAGCACTTTTTCAAATGCTTCTGTTGGCATCATAGATTCTTTATCAGACCAGGCCAAATTTTCCATCAATTTCTCAGCTTCAGGATTCCCCATACCGTGTGGGAAGTGTAAAACCGTACTTGAGCCACGGCAGAGCCCTGGCTTGGGGCTTCCATTGTTTGTGAAGGCTTTTCTTTCTCCTAGAGCCTTGGGCAGAGTTTCCTTATTGTTTCCTTGGGCCGCTGGGCAAAGTTCTCCCCATCTCATTGAGGGGATACATTTTCTGGGGTTCTAGACTTAAGCAGGGTTTCAGTCACAGCTTATCTCCTCTCCTGGGGCCAAGGTCATGACTCCTGTCACCGCATGGGTGTTTAAACCTCAGTCCATGGTTTGTGTCCTATCTGGGCCTGTTATTCCTGAGGACCATGACAAATTTAGCTCCCAAGCTTCCATTTCCTTGTTTGTAGAAAGAAAGGCATAGACATTTTCTGCCAACTGTGCGTTTTTTTACAGCAAGAGTCCATACCCTTCATCAGATTCTTAAAAAGATTAGCAACCATTGCTTAAGTACAGTGTGAGAATATACTAATTTGAAAAACAGATTTTGAGGGCAATAGTTCATATTATAAAAGAAAATTGCCTTACAAAATATTTTATCAGCTATTTCCTTCTGTAACGTAAGCTCCTCTCATGACTTAAAACAATTTACTTTATAAGTTTGTATTTATTTAGCAACTTCTCAGGAACTCATTAAAGACAGTGAAATTCGCCAATACAAATAAGTAGGTGTACCCAGGACACAAAAGGAACTTCATTTTCCCATTGTTTTTCCCTGAAGAGAAGGTGATTGGCAAGCAATTAGGTTCCTTCCACTCAGTAAAGGACAGATGAACCAATAACGTGGTTAAGGAGATCAGGTAGATGGGAGCGATGATACTGGATCAGAGTGGGAGCTGGGTGGTGGAAGGTCCATCAACAGGATCTGAAAAGATGTGGAAACTCTGCCCGGGGGGTTTGGGAAAGGCTGAATCACTCAGCAGTATAGAAACAGTGTGGTTTCTCTTCTGCAGATGAAAATGAATGTGAGCAAAACAATGGTGGCTGCAGTGAGATCTGTGTGAACCTCAAAAACTCCTACCGCTGTGAGTGTGGGGTTGGCCGTGCGCTGAGAAGTGATGGCAAGACTTGTGAAGGTGAGAATGGGCAAGAAGGGACCCAAATCAAGAGCCCAAAGGAAGCCACTGGCTTATTCTCTGATGTTCAGGAAACTGCCTTAGTGTCCAAAGAGAGCAACAGTCTGGCTGTGCAAAGAAACGACAAAGGTGTTCATCAACACTGAGAATACTCACGCTGTGGACAGGATTCAGTTTTGATTTTGTCTCTAAGATTCAACAGGAGCGAATTTTGCAAGAGGCAGAAAGCCACATTTTGATACGAGAAATAAAAATAGGGTGTTCTGGCCAGGTGCAGTGGCTCATGCCTGAAATCACAGCACTTTGGGAGGCTGGAGTGGGAGGATCACTTGAGGCCAGGAGTTTGAAAGACCAGCCTGGGCAACATAGTAAGACACTATCTCTACAAAAAATTAAAAAATAAAAATTAGCTGGGTATGGTGGTGCATGCTTGTAGTCTCAGCCACTCAGAAGGCTGAGAATCCTCAGCCTTGAGCCCAAGAGTTTGAAGCTGCATTAAGCTATGCTTGCGCCACTGCACTCCAGCCTGGGCAACAGAGAGAAAATATCTCAAAAAAAAAAAAAAATGAGGGGGGATATTCGGTATTTCTCAAACTTTAATGTGCCTATGAATCACTTAGGCTCTTGTCAAAATGCAGATTCTGATTTAGTAGGTCTGAGATCAGGTCAATATATTGCATTTTTAAAGACATTCTAGGAGTCACCTATGCTGCTGGTCCAAGGAGCACACCTGGACTAGCCAGGTAATAGAGGCAGTAGCATAACCACTGGCTGACAGCTGTGTTTCCCAAACTTCCCTGCTGCTGAGAAGCACCTAGGACTTTTACACTTTAGCCCCTCCGAGACCCTCTCCTGCAGCCTCAGCTTCAGAGGAGCTAAGATGGGGCCTTAGAGTTTGCGTTTTCAACAAGTTCCACGGGTGACTTTTATCATCTTGGAAGTTTAAGCCATTTCCTCTCCTCCCCATATGCTTTGTGTTTATGGGAGATGAATACAGTTTGGGGGGATAAATAAAATAATCTATTTAATTTTACTTTTAGATCTGTTTTTAATAGCAGACATTTTATAGGACTTTATACATTTATATAACTAATAACAAAAAAGAATTCATAATATATATCAAATAATTGAAATGGAAATTGCCTACCATTATTATATGAAACTTAGATAATATACCTTCTCTAAGGCACATTTACCCTTGCAAATTGTCACAGCTAAAATTCGCCAGGCACGGTGGCTCATGCCTGTAATCCCAGTAGTTTGGGAGACTGAGGTGGTTGGATCACTTGAGGTCAAGAGTTGGTGATCAGCCTGGCCAACATGGTAAAACTCCATCTCTACTAAAAATTCAAAAATTAGCTAGGTGTGATGGTGGGCGCCTGTAATCCCAACTACTCAGGAGGCTGAGGCACAAGAATCACTTGAACCTGGGAGGTAGAGGTTGCAGTGAGCTGAGATAGTGCCACTGCACTCCAGTCTGGGCAACAAAGAGAAACTCCATCTTAAAAAAAAAAAAAAAAAATTCCATCACTTCTACTTTAATAAGTCAGAATTCTCATGACACCCTGCAGATTATATGGAGAGATAAATGGTGTAATTGTTATTATTTACAGAGGATA
Source organism: Trachypithecus francoisi (assembly GCF_009764315.1). Taxonomy (NCBI): domain Eukaryota; kingdom Metazoa; phylum Chordata; class Mammalia; order Primates; family Cercopithecidae; genus Trachypithecus; species Trachypithecus francoisi. The sequence continues at coordinate 37,191,805 of NW_022681474.1, forward strand.
TATATTTGTTCCTTAGGATAATTAAATTTGTGGAATAATCGAGCTGTGATACTACTTACAAAAGTTCACTTTATTCTAGCTATATTCAAAATAACAAAATACTATGCCAAAGGGAAAAATTATGGCTAGTGTCCTTATTTTATTCCATGCAACAAACTTTGCATTATTAACTGAGAGACCGTTAACGGGAATATTAAATTACTGTTCCTTATAATAAGACTAAATGTATTTTAAACTTTATTGAATGGGGTAATATCCAGAGTCCTCCTTAAATCTTAATTATTTTATGTACTAATCTTTGCATGTTTGAATGCTAATAAAATGTTCCATAAAAACATTTGTAATTATTTATGAGTACTTTATTGGAAAGATTGCAGTTAATCCTCCCTCATATAATCTTAAAACCTAATAACCATAACTGAAAAAATATTTTAGCAGAAGATGAAAATTAAGTGTGAGTTATACTTTAGGATTAATATTCCTGTTTATAACCCTTAAGTTTTATTGATAGTCCAAATATATATGTTTCTTTAGCTAACCTATTTGATAATTATATGTTCATTTTTTTTTAATGGCCTTTTTAATTTTTTTTTTTTTTTAGATTCAGGGGGTACATGCACAGGTTTCTTACATGGAGACATCACTTAATGCTGGGGTTTGGGTTTCTATTGAGCCTGTCACCCAAATAGTGAATATAGTACCCAATAGGTAGTTTTTCTTTTTCTTTTTTTTTTTTTTGACAAGTCATACTTCTTTATTCACAGACAGAAGTAATCATGAAGTATCACAAGGGATGTGCAATCATCCAAGAAGATGCAGATAAAATAAACCATTCTTAAGCTATGGAAATTCCTATTAAGGAATTTTGTTAGATTAATATGAAAAAATCCTTATATCTATTAACATGGTCGTTTTACAAAGATATTTTTCAAATGTCATTTGATATTACTTTTGTTAACATTTTCAGTGACAATTTTGATGAGCTCTAATTTTGGATCTTTTATGGCTACTGCTTTCTGTGACCTAAGAAACCTTTGACTAACCCCCCAAGTCACTAAAATAATCAACCATGTTTTCAGTTAAAAAGCTTCATACTCTTAAAATATTACATTTAGGTCTATGATCCATCTCAAAGTCATTTTTGTGAGGTAGGGGGTCATGTTCATTTTTTTCTATATGGATATTCAGCTATTCTGGCTCCATTTGTTGAAAAGACTTTCCTTCTCTGTTGAATTGTTTTGCCACCTTTGTCGAAATCAAGTGATCATATAAATGTTGATCTGTTTTCAGGCTCTCTTCTATTCCATTGATTTATTTGGCAATCCTAGTGCTAGTATCACATTGTTTTGATTACTAAATACAACTTACCACAATAATCCTCACATTGCTTAACAAAATTTAAGCCTCAATAGGAAAGGATATATAAATTAAGCTGAAATAAATGAATGGGATCAAGATGAGCCTTCCTTAAAAATTCATTTTTAAAAATTATATCATGGCTTTGAAAACACTCCATAATTATTACTGTATCAAGAGCAAAACATATTTACCCACAAATAACTGAGAAACTACATTTTTCATTACCTCCAACTGAAATTATGTATGAAAAATATTTCATTAGTTTTTCTATCAATTTCCCATCAGGTTTTTCTCCATTATTCTAAGTCATTTAATACCACAATTACTAAGCTTAAAAACAATCCTTAAAAATTCATGTGCTGAAACTGGAAGATGGGTACACGTTCTCCCTAATCACATAAATTATGCTAAATTTATTTTACAATAAATAATGTTAAAAAGTCATGTATCAACCTCAGAAATATTCTTGATAAAGAAAAAAGTAGATTACTTCATTTAAAAAAGAAAGTTTTATAAAGTCTTCTTTAAAGTCTGACTTGCAAAGGAAGATTAAAAGTAAGAAGATTATTACAAAGCAACTCCCAAAATCAATTTTAAAAAATTAATTGTGAGCAAATTGTATATGGCTCTTGGAAACTGCAGGCTGTACAAAATTTATTCAAATTGGCATAGAAAGATCCCCCATCACCACTACTATCTTTTTAAAAAAGCAGATAGCATGAACTGTCAAACCTCCAATTTTTTTATATACAGCTTATGAGCTTGAAAAAGTATTCCATTGAGAGTAACACCAACATTCTTTAAGATTTACAATTTCTTCTTAACCTGAAATTTTGCTTTGAAGCATAATATACTCAAGACCTTCCTGAAACAATTCTCTACTACATAAACAAATAACCCCAAACACTTGAAGAAAAATTACTAAAATAAAATTGAGATGTTTATTACTTTTCTACTGACAGCAGTGAAAATCACTGGAAATTATACTTTTGTCCCTTTTAAATGATTTACATTTAAATCATACTTTTTCAAATAACTGGTATAGCAGATAAAATTCAGTTTTAAAATCCTCAAAACACTCAGATATCAAAGATAGAAATACTGATTTTTTTTCCATTAATGATGAGAAGAAATAAGACATCCAGTTTCATTAAGATCTGACAATTGCAAATTTTAAGGATTTAAATTACAGATAAGGAGTATCATTTGTGAATTTTCCAGGTTCATATGGTAGTTACACATCCAGAAAACTAACAGTTCTCAGATTCGATGTCAAATAATGGAATTTGGGCAAGCACTCTTAATATCGCTTTCATTTAATATGCACTACATGCACATGAGGCAGGTAGGGAAGAAGTTTATGAATCCATGCATTAAAGACAAGACAGGCTGGCACTACCGCCAAACGTGCACTGAGCCAATTAGGATGTTGCTCAAAGTTCTTTATACATAATGATTTCCATGAAAATATGTGCAGAAGCAGAAATGTGTACACATCCCAAAACATCCTCTTCATTTGGTTTCCTGAGCTTTCTTTGCGTTCTGTTTTTCTTTTGCCTTTTCTACTAGTGGTATTAACTGCTGGTGTTCTGCTAAAGTCTTTAACAATTCCATAATGAAAGGCAGATAATTATGCTTCGTTCTGATATTCTCAATCTTGTATCTTTTTAATTTCTGTACTTCTTCTTCAATAAGCATCTGATTTTTGGCAACTTCTGACTGAATAGCACTTAACATACTATTACCTTGATCTGTATGCATGGGTTCCTCCTCTGCAAGTTGTCTTTGTAACTCTGCTATCTTCTGTTCATATATCATTTTTCTGTCAGACACAATGGCCATTAAATTCAATCGAATTTCACCTTCACTGTACTTTTGCATCCTTTTTTCTATGACAGGCCTTACTGCACTGATCCAATCATCTTGACTGCATGCACCTAAATCAATGGGTCCTTCTCTTCATCCATCTAATTCATACAGTCTTCCATTAACAGGAACATAACTGACAAAATGAAAAGCATCTTCTTCTTTTGCTGATGTCTTCGTATCAAATTCAAACATTTGCTGTCTGGCGAAACTGTTGTGTAATGTCGAATCACATCTGAATTGCTCAGTGCCAAGCCTTTCATAGCTGCATCAAAACTTTGTGAAAATTCTTTAAACTCCGATAATGTCTCGCCTAAAGGGACATCCTGGTGGGTGCAGTTCAGTAACACACTCACTATGGCTTGAGTAGCACAAGCATTATTAATTACCTGCTTAGCAAAAAATATCGTGTCAAGTCGGGAGTCCTGAACCACAGAGCCTGCTGGTTCTTCTCCTGGCTGCCACTTGAAAAGAAAAATTAACCCATGAACTGGCTTTAATTTTTCAAAATTCTCAGGCTCTAAACTCCATATTTCTTCTACTTGGGCTCCTCGGCAACCGAATCCTTTAATGAGCTCGGTGAAGACCCCGGGGTCGCTTTCCATGAGGCACCACTCCCCGGCATTGCCCGTCATGGCCCCGGCCACACACCGCCCCGATCCACCTCTCGCTCTTGGCCGCCCCCCCGCACCAGCTGCGGCCAGCCACAGATCTCCCCCCAATAGGTAGTTTTTCAACCCTCACGCTGCTCCCTCCTGCCACCTTTTGGAGTTCCCAGTTTCTTTTTTTTTTTTTTTTTTTTTTTGCTTTTGAGACAAGGTCTCACTCTGTCACCCAGGCTAGATAGAGTACAGTGGTGCCATCTTGGTTCACCGTAGCTTCTGCCTCCCTGAGTTCAGGTGATCCTCCCACCTCAGCCTCTGGAGAAGCTGGGGCTACAGGCATGCACCACCACACCAAGCTAATTTTTGTATTTTTGTAGAAACAGGGTTTCACCGTGTTGGCCAGGCTGCTCTCAAACTCCTGAGCTCAAGCAATCCACCTGCCTTGGTTTTCCAAAGTGCTGGGGTTACAGGTGTGAGTCACTGTGCCAGGCTCCCTGTGTCTATTTTTATATAGTTTATATTTGTCCCATCTTTATGCCTGTGTGTACCCATTGTTTAACTCCCACTTGCAAGTGAGAACATGCAGTATTTTTCTGTTCCTGCATTAATTCAGCTCTTGTTAGTTTTTAAGTAATTTTTATTTTTTTGTTTTACTTATTATTTATTATTATTATTATTATTATTTTTAAGACAGAGTCTCACTTTGTTGTAAAAGCTAGAGTGCAGTGGGGCGATCTCAGCTCACTGCAACCTCTGCCTCCCAGGTCAAGCGATTCTCCTCCCTCAACTTCCTGAGTAGCTGGGATTACAGGTGCCTGCCACCATGCCCAGCTAATTTTTAGTAGAGATGGGGTTTCACCATGTTGGCCAGGCTGGTTTTGAACTCCTAAGCTCACACAGTCCACCTGTCTTGGCCTCCCAAAGTGCTGGGTTACAGGTGTGAGCTATCACACCTACCTGTTTTGTTTTATCACAAAAGTGTAGAAGAAAATACAGAGGAGCAAGAGAAAAATAATTAAAATGATCCACAATCCATTTGCCAGACATAGCCATTCTAAGCATTTTGGTATATCTTCCTGAGAGACTTAAATATTTTAAGCTAATTTAAATTTTCAGTTTCTTTTATATTTTGTATTTTTAGACCTGGAAATATCCTGAGTGAACATTTAGTACAACCTCTTCATTTTACAGATATTGAAATTGTGACTCAGAGAAATAAAATGACTTAAGGAAGGTAATTTTTAAGGAAAAAAACTGCTATTAATGTTCATTTTAACATCTTACAATATATTTTTGTGCTTTCTTCTATAGTATTATGTATAATCTTCAGCCATTTCAAAAGCCCTTAGGTGTGCTTTTCTCCTTTAAAAATATACAGATGTATAATGGCCAGGCATGGTGACTCACGCCTGTAATCCCAGCACTTTGGGAGGCCAAGATGGGTGGATCACGAGGTCAGGAGATCGAGACCATCCTGGCTAACACAGTGAAACCCCGTCTCTACTAAAAATACAAAAAACAAACAAACAAAAAATACAGATGTATAAACTAGTATTACTTAATCTCTTTTATGTGTTGCAAAGAGTAATTCATTGCCATTATTTTTCTCTATATACATTTCACGAAAACTAATTCATCCTAAGTTAATTTATTGATGTTCCAAATAACTGCTTTTTAAAAACTATTATTGAACTGAGAGAGTTATCGCTATAACTGGAAATCAGCTTTTATCTTTCCCTGAGCATCTCAGATGTTTTGAAAACATTCCCTTTCTTTATTTTAACCTAGAACAGGGGTCAACAAACTTTTCTCCAAAGGCCAGATGGTAAATACTTTAGGCTTTGTGGACCACACAGAATCTGTAGAAACTACTCAACTCTGTTCTTATAGTGAGAAAGCAGCCATGCAGGTAAATGAATGAACATGGCTATGTGCCAATAAAACTTTATTTGTAATAATGTGTAGCAGATTAGAATTTGCTAATTGACAACCTCTGACCTAGAAGATAATGTCCAAGTCCCACAAAGGTCATTTTTTTTTTCTCTGTTAAACTTGAAATCACCTTATACATTCTTTAGTTTTCAATGGAATATTTTTCCTTTTTGTCCATTGGCTTGAGTTTGCTTTTTGAACATGCAAAACATTAAAAAAGGAAAATTAAACAAAACCATCTCATAAGAGGACAATCACCAAGAGTTTCGTTGAATGGACTCAGCATGTTGTCCAGGCCTCATTTTTATAGTGTGCTGTCAGCCCAAAGCCATTTACCCCCAGTGCTCTTGTCCTAGATATTTGAGGAGAGAGCCAGGTGACCCAGCCAGTCCACAATAAGTCAGATCTATCCAGCCAATTCGGGTGAATTTGTATTCTGTCAGTCTCTTTTATGTCAATAATGCTCTATAAAATGTCAAATTGGTTGGATTAAATGTTACCGCAAATAATAAATGACTTTTGGGTCCTAGTCCTAAAAACTCATAACCCCCGACTAACATTGAGAAAAACATCAGACAAACCCAAACTGAAGGACATGCTACAAAATTCCTGACCAGCTTAATCGGGTAGAGTTACGGATATTGGAAGATTGCTCTTTGTAGCTATGATATTTCATAAACATTCTTTGAGGTCTTGCCCGAATGTCTCAGTCACTAGGTTAGGCACCAGGGGTGCTGCCATAAGTTAAGTATAATCCCTGATGCAAAGTGCCAGAATTCTTGGGGTTGCAAGATGATTCCCTTTTCTGTTGGTTTCTACTGCAGACATTGAAGGATGCCACAATAACAATGGTGGCTGCAGCCACTCTTGCCTTGGATCTGAGAAAGGCTACCAGTGCGAATGTCCCCGGGGCCTGGTGCTGTCTGAGGATAACCACACTTGCCAAGGTAGTACATGGGGCGGAGGGGGGGCTTGTCTCTACTCTGATTACACTTCTTCCTCTCCCAAAGCTGTTTGTCTTCCTCCCCCAAGTGTGTCAGGGTTCTCATCTTTTAGAACAATGGCTCTTTGAGCAGTGTGTATTGCTGAATCATCACTGTGGAATCATTTAACAGAGAAGAGCTCTAAGAAAAGATTACCAGAAAGTTAACTTTCCTCTGCTGTTTCCCTTTGGTTTTTGACTACTTTCTATGGTTAGTTGTATGACTAATACTCAATATGGAAGCCTAAGACATTGATACAGCTCCTCTCTTTTCTAACAGGATTGAAACTAAGTGAACTCAGTTGAAAGCCCTGAGGAACATATTCCTCTCCCTACACTTAGGATATAAGGGTTAACAATCCTCTGATGATTATTTTCTGGAAATCTTTTTTTTTTGGCAGAGCCTCACTCTGTTGCTCAGATGGAGTGCAGTGATGTGATCTCAGCTCACTGCAGCCTCCACCTCCTGGGTTCAAGCAATTCTCTTTCCTCAGCCTCCTGAGTAGCTGGGATTACAGGCTTGTGCCACCACACCTGGCTAATTTTTGTGTTTTTAGTAGAGGCGGGGTTTCACCATGTTGGCCAGGCTGGTCTCGAACTCCTGACCTCAAGTGAGCCGCCCTCCTCGGCTTCCCAAAGTGCTGGGATTACAGGCATGAGCCACCGCGCCTGGCCTGGAAATCTAGTTCCTGATGTCCAGAATATTCATCCATTCATCTACCAAACATGTAAGGGGCACCTGTGTCTGATTTCTTTGCACCACTACACCATCGTTATGATGTGTCTTCACGTATCAGACGCTGACAGAACTCAAGTCTTCTTTTCAGGATATTTGCAGAGTCTAGAGAAGAACCTGGGAATGCTAAGGAAAAGCAATCTTTTTTATATTAAGCTAAAGTGGTGAAATTTATAGTCAGAGTTTATGGTTTCCTGAGCAATGCAAGGACAATTTGGAAGCCTTTCCCAAGTGCACTAACACTGTTTTTATTGTCTCTGTTTTACTAGGCAGTAATTAATGGTAAAGTCACAGCAGTATCATTATGTACCCTAGGCCTATATCAAAGCAGCACTTTTTCTGTATTGCCAGTAAACCGTGTTTGTGCTGAAAGTTAATCTCTTAGGTGTTTCAGTTCACAGAGTTATGCTGGCTACACTTTGAAACCAATGTTTGGTGAATTGAAAATCGAACCTGGTATTTCCTAATTCAGAGAACCATATATTTGAGGAACATTATTTCACCATAATCTTGGGAGTTAGGAATAGTGGTTTTATTCACCAGCTTGTTTTCAGCCCCTCTGATTTCCTTGGGGATGGAACAAAAAGCTCAGGTTGTGTGAGGGTGAAATTATTTCTCCTAAAAGCCTTCCCCTCACTCAGGTTTCCTGGCTCTAACAGTGGCCTCTTTTCTCTGCAGTCCCTGTGTTGTGCAAATCAAATGCCATTGAAGTGAGCATCCCCAGGGAGCTGGTTGGTGGCCTGGAGCTCTTCCTGACCAACACCTCCTGCCGAGGAGTGTCCAACGGCACCCATGTCAACATCCTCTTCTCTCTCAAGACGTGTGGTACAGTAGTCGATGTAGGTTCCTCCTGGAGGGCACTCGGGGAATGGCCAAAAGCTGGTTATTTGGGAGGTAGTGGACAGAGGTATGCCATGTGGCTTGTGTCATCGATGAGATATTTACGCACAAAAGATTTGAGCTCAAAACATCTTATGTCATTCATTTAACCAACATGTTCTTGAGCATCTGCTGTGGTCCTGGCACTGTGAAGAATTCTGCTATTCCTGTTTTCAAATACCCCATCTCTCTAGTATGCGCAGACATTTTCCTGAATGCATCAGTACCAGTGGTACTGGAAGGCTGGCTACATCACCTCTGACCAATTATTTTATTTGAAGAAAGTAACTAATACAGATGATGGTTCATTTGTGGTGCGGAGTTCAAGTATTGAACCAGGTTGAGTGAAAAGGTTTATATTTTCATCCCAAAATCTGCACACAGCCCTGTGCTGGAGAGTCAGACATGTATGAAATCCTGCCTTTTAGGAACTTGCACAGCAAAATTGAGATGACGACACAGAAAATGTAAGGAAAGGATGAACAGTGAGACGGATGACAGGTCCTGTAGGAGTCCAGTCAAAGGACAAACACAGGAGCAGTCAAGACAAGTGGGACTTGGATCTAGGTGGAAGTGTGTGTGTGATTTACACAGCAGAGAGGAAAAGAAAGGGCCTTTCAGATGGGAAACAAGTGAGCTAGTCTCTGAGAGGGGATATGCAGGCCTCTGCGGAGGTATGTGGAGAGTGCAGCCTGACTGGCCGGGAATTCCTACTGGAAAATGAAACCGGAAAAGTAGATGGGGTGGGCTGAGCTTCCAAAGGCCTGCCTTGTGTGCTAGGGTGAGCCGTCTGGATTTGATCCCACAGAAATGGGTTTAGGCAGGGACTGTGGTGATGAATGCCATGAGCTGACAGCAGCTTGCAAGATGGATAGAGCAGAGGGGGCCTGCATGTGGATCAGCACGGAGGCCTTTGCGATCATTTGGTTAAATGAATATTTATTTATGACTCTAACTAAATGAAAATCAGAAAGCTGATTCGACTTGCAGTGAGGTAAGTGGGGGATATTCAAGGAGCAGGTGGTCCCACTTGAGGCAAGTTATGTTGATCATATCGGTGGATAATCAAATGGACATGCCGCATGGTAGTTGGCGCTATTCTCCCGTGTAGGGCAGAGCACAGGAATCTGGAGATAAAGAGCTGAAAACCAGCCGGTACATGCCACAGCCGAAATTCTGAGTGTGCAAGAGTTCACACAAGGCCATGCTGCCGCCGCATCACCAGGTCTAAAATTCCTGAAAGAGACATAACGGGCGGAAGCTGTCCTTTTCTAAAATACCAGAGCTCTGGATTCACTGATTCTGCATAGATCCGGTATTATGAGTAATACTCCAAAGGAATGTGTGGGGCTGCCCGAGAAGTAGTGTGTAAAACTCTTTTTTTTTTTTGAGATGGAGTTTTGCTCTTATTGCCCAGGCTGGCAATGGTACAATCTTGACTCACTGCAACCTCCGCCTCCTGGGTTCAAGCAATTCTTCTGCCTCAGCCTCCCAAGTAGCTGGGATTATAGGCACCTGCCACCACGCCCGGTTAATTTTTGTATTTTTGTTGAGACGAGGTTTCACCTTGTTGGTCAGGCTGGTCTTGAACTCCTGACCTCAGGTGATCCACCTGCCTCAGACCCCCAAAGTGCTGGGATTACAGGTGTAAGCCACGGCACCCAGCCTTTTTTTTTTTTTTTGGTATTATTTTCTTTTTTTTTTTTTTTTTTTTTTTTTTTGTGAGACGGAGTCTCGCTCTGTCGCCCAGGCTGGAGTGCAGTGCGCGATCTCGGCTCACTGCAAGCTCCGCCTCCCGGGTTTACGCCATTCTCCTGCCTCAGCCTCCCGAGTAGCTGGACTACAGGCGCCGCCATCTCGCCCGGCTAGTTTTTTGTATTTTTCAGTAGAGACGGGGTTTCACCGTGTAGACCAGGATGGTCTCGATCTCCTGACCTCGTGATCCACCCGTCTCGGCCTCCCAAAGTGCTGGGATTACAGGCTTGAGCCACCGCGCCCGGCCTTATTTTCTTATTTATTAAAAAGTACACAACAAAGAGCTAGGCTGTATAATACCAATAGTTAGGATATTAAGTCATGTATAATAATAGGCTAATTAGGAGGTAGAGAGAAATTCTAAATGCGAGCCATGTGAGTTTAAGTTACAGTTGATTCTTGTTACTCACAGTAGTTATGTTCTACAAAGCTGCCACAAGCAATGAATTAGGGAATACTGAAGCTAATTTCTTTAGCAATTAAGCATTGCTCCTAGGGGAAACACTGGGTTAGGTTCCTGTAATCCTCTGGTTACAACATTTTTGTTAACCGATCAGTTAACAATCTTGTTCTGTGTGTGTTTCTGTTTAAAGATACCTTATTTAGCATGCATTATAGATTCATTAACATTGCACTCATGGCCAGCAGCACTGCAACTCACGTCTGGAGTTTATCAAACGCCTATTTTCCCATTTTCCCTGTAAGGGTCTCATAGCCTCCTTGTGCTTGGGATCACTAGACAGCCCATCTGCACTGCATGTGTGGGTGCCTTTCAACAGCAACATTGCTCACAAAACACAAACATACAAAAGCATGCCGTTCTGTAGATCACAAAAAGGATCCTGGTTTACAGTATGAGAGCTAAAACAAGAAGGCAGTGGTGCCTTGTTGGACCTCAGCTGGGAATGTGCCACTGCACATTCTGGGAATAACCTCAGAAGCATAGTGAGTACTGATTTTGGGGTTATAAATAAATGTTAGCTGCTAGATGAATTCACACATACTAAATGCATGAATAATGGGCATCAACTGTACATGGTAAACCTGGGGGACTTCATAGAAGAGATGAGTTTGAGTGAGGCATTGAAGGATGGGTAAATGAAGATGGGAATGATGGATGAGGAGAGATGTCAGCCCCTAGTGAGTTCTAGTCTCATGATCACACTTGTCCCTTCCTGATCACAGGTCATTTCTTTTTTTTTTTTTTTTTTTTTTGAGACGGAGTTTCACTCTGTTGCCCAGGCTGGAGTCCAGTGGTGCAATCTCAGCTCACCACAACCTCTACCTCCCAGGTTCAAGCAATTCTCCTGCCTCAGCTTCCCAAGTAGCTGGGACTATAGGTGTGTGCTGCCACGCTCAGCTAATTTTTATATTTTTAGTAGAGACAGGGTTCCACCATGTTGATCAGGCTGGTCTGGAGCTCCTGACCTCATGATCCACCCGCCTCGGCCTCCCGAAGTGCTGGGATTACAGGCATGAGCCACTGTGCCCAGCCGACCACAGATCGTTTCTTACTCTCATATACCATACGGTCTTTGAAGCTGAGTTTTATTTTTATTTTTATTTTAAGCTCAGGGGTACATGTGCAGCATGTGCAGGTAAATGTGTGTCATGGGGGTTGGTTATACAAATTATTTCATCACCCAAGTATTAAGCCTACTGCCTGTTAGTTATATTTCCTGCTTCTCTCCCTCCTCCTACCTTCCACTCTCTGATAGGCCCCAGTATGTGCTATTCCCCACTATGTGTCAGTGTGTTCTCATCATTTCGCTCCCACTTATAAGTGAGAACATGTGGTATTTCGTTTTCTGTTCCTGTGTTAGTTGGCTAAGGATAATGGCCTTCAGCTCCATCCACGTCCCTGCAAAGGACATGATCTCATTCTTTTTTTGTGACTGCAAGTATTCCATGATGTATATGTACCACATTTTCTTTGTCCAGCCTATCATTGATGGGCATTTAGGTGGATTCCATGTCTTTGCTATTGTGAATAGTGCTGCAGTAAACATACATGTGCATTGCATGTGTCTTTATAATAGGACAATTTATAATCTTTTGGGTATATACCTAGTAATGGCATTGCTGGGTCAAAGTGTCTTTGGGTCTTTGAGGAATCACCACACGGTCTTCCACAATGGTTGAACTAATTTACACTCCCAACAACAGTGTAAAAACATTCCTTTTTCTCCACAACATCGCCAGCATGTTATTTCTTGACTTTTTACTAATCGCCATTCTGACTGGTGTCAGATGATATCTCATTGTGGTTTTGATTTGCATTTCTGTAATAATCAGTGATGTTGAGCTTTTTTTTCATATGTTTGTTGGCCACATGTATGTTTTCTTTTGAGAAGTGTCTGCTCATGTCCTTTTCCACTTTTTAATGTTTTTTTCCTTATAAATTTAAGTTTCTTGTAGATGCTGGATATTAGACCTTCATCAGAGAAAAAAAAATTTTCTCCCATTCTGTAGGTTGTCTGTTCTCTCTGATGATAGCTTCTTTTGCTGTGCAGAAGCTCTTTAATTTAATTAGATCCCATTTGTCAATGTTTGCTTTTATTGCAATTGCTTTTGGCATCTTCTTCATGAAATCTTTGCTTGTGCCTATGTCTCAAATGGTACTGCCTCGGTTGTCTTCCAGGATTTTTATAGTTTTGGGTTTTACATTTAAGTTTTTTTTTTTTTTTTTTACTTTATTAAAATACTGAGTTTTATTTTATGTGTATATTTTTGTCTCCCCACCATATCCATGTCCAACCACTGCTACTACTATGTCCTATCATAACATTCCACACATGCTTAAACCCAGGTAAAGGGTGGAGTTCCATGTTTAAAAACTAAACAGGTATTTTGGACAACACATTCTTGGCAATGGAACCTGGACAACATTTATCAAACATAGTAGGGAAAGTTCTCACTCTGCATTACAAAAAGGACAGCCAGATATCAACTGTTACAGAAATGAAATAAGATGGAAAATTTTTAACAAATTGTTTAAACTATTTTTTTAAAAGAGACTTCCTCCATTGCCAGAGATCTTGAATAGCCTCCTGGTCAGTCATCTGGAAGCAATTCTTCACATAATTGATGAACTTGGCTTCCACTTTGGGAAGAGAATCACGTTTTTCTATACTTGCTTGCATTTTTGCTTTAATGTCTTTTACAGAACTAGGTCCTTTTGGTGTTTTAGGAGTTTTTCTGTTTTTTTGAAGGGTTCTTGTCCTTTTGATCTTGGTGTTGATGATGGTTTTGAGTCTTTTCCATTCTGATTTGAGTTTTGTGCATTTTTGGCTGGAGTATCTTGTATAGATTTCTTCACTTTTTCTTCAGCTTCCTCATCATCTTCATCATCATCTTCTTCATCATCATCTTCATCAGCAGCAAGTTTTCTTTTTTCTGTGGAACCTTGCTACTACCTCCAGGGGCAGACCGCTTTCCAGATATACTTAAGAGTTTCACATCCTCCTCCTCTTCATCTTCTGACTCTGCATCTTCCTCCACAGTTACTCAATACTGTCCACTAATATGCAGTGGCCCTGAACCACACTTCAACCTTAAGACCACTGGTGGTGTTATTTCAAAGCCCCCAAGGGAAATGTTTGGCTGTACAGACATTTTCAAAGTTGCCAGTGTTACTTTAATTGAACTGCCTTCGTAATTCATTGCCTCTGCTTCAACAATGTGCAATTCATCCTTTGCACCAGCCCCTAAACTGACTGTTCTTAAAGATAACTGGTGCTCATTTTCATCATTATCCACCTTAAAGTGATAATCTTTGTCAGCCTTTAGTTCACAACTAAAAAGATAGTTCTGGGGCCTCAGGGGGCTCATGTCCATGTCCATCGAATCTTCCATCGGGTGGCAGCACACACTTAGGTCGGAGAGAAGGCCGATGGAGATAAACAACCACTGCTCAAGAGAACAGCTGCACAGGACGGAATCACACCAGGGTACATTTAAGTTTTTAACCCATCTTGAGTTAATTTTCCTATATGGTGTAAGGAAGGGGTCCAGTTTCAATTTTCTGCATATGACTAGCCATGTATCCCAGCACTGTTTCCTCATTGCTTGTTTTTGTCAGGCTTGTTGAAGATCAGATAGTTGTAGGTGTGCAGTCTTATTTCTGGGTTCTCTTTTCTGTTCCATTGATCTGTGTCTGTTCTTGTACCAATACCTTGCTGTTTTGGTTACTGTAGCCCTATAGCATAATTTGAAGCTGGGTAGCATGATACCTCCAGCTTTGTTATTTGCTTAGGATTGCCTTGGCTATTCAAGCTCTTTTTTGGTTCAATATGAATTTTAAAATAGATTTTTTTCTGCAAAGAATATCAGTGGTAGTTTAATGGGAAAGCATTGAATCTATAAATTGCTTTGAGCAGTATGGTCATTTTAATAATATTGATTCTTCCTATGTATTTCCATTTGTTTGCGTCATCCCTGATTTCTTTCTCTTTTTTTTTATTCTTTTTTTTATTATACTTTAAGTTCTAGGGTACATGTGCATAATGTGCAGGTTTGTTACATATGTATACTTGTGCCATGTTGGTGTGCTGCACCCATCAACTCGTCAGCACCCATCAACTCGTCATTTACATTAGGTATAACTCCCAATGCAATCCCTCCCCCCTCCCCTCTCCCCGTGATAGGCCCCGGTGTGTGATGTTCCCCTTCCCAAGTCCAAGTGATCTCATTTTTCAGTTCCCACCTATGAGTGAGAACATGCGGTGTTTGGTTTTCTGTTCTTGCGATGGTTTGCTGAGAATGATGGTCTCCAGCTGCATCCATGTCCCTACAAAGGACACAAACTCATCCTTTTTTATGGCTGCATAGTATTCCATGGTGTATATGTGCCACATTTTCTTAATCCAGTCTGTCACTGATGGACATTTGGGTTGATTCCAAGTCTTTGCTATTGCATCTCTGATTTCTTTTTTTTTTTTTTTTTTTTTTTGAGACGGAGTCTCGCTCTGTCGCCCAGGCTGGAGTACAGTGGCCGGATCTCAGCTCACTGCAAGCTCCGCCTCCCGGGCTTACGCCATTCTCCTGCCTCAGCCTCCCAAGTAGCTGGGACTACAGGCGCCTGCCACCTCGCCCGGCTAGTTTTTTGTATTTTTTAGTAGAGACGGGGTTTCACCGTGTTAGCCAGGATGGTCTCGATCTCCTGACGTCGTGATCCGCCCGTCTCGGCCTCCCAAAGTGCTGGGATTACAGGCTTGAGCCACCGCGCCCGGCCTCATCTCTGATTTCTTTAAGCAGTGGTTTATAGTTCTCCTTTTAGAGATCTTTCACTTCCCTTGTTAGCTGTTTTCCTAGGTATTCTTTTTGTGGCAATTGCAAATGGGAGTTCATTTGTGATTTGGCTCTCAGTTTGACTGTTGATGGTGTATAACAATGCTGGTATTTCTGCACATTGATTTTGTATTCTGAGACTTTGCTGAAGTTGTTTATCAGCTTAAGAAGCTTTTGGGCTGAGATGATAGGGTTTTCTAGATATAGAATCATGTCATCTGCAAACAGGGATAGTTTGACTCCTCTTTTCCTATTTGAATGCTGTTTATTTCTTTCTCTTGCCTGATTGCTCTGGCCAGAACTTCCAACACTATGTTGAATAGGAGTGGCGAGAGAGTGCATCTTTGTCTTGTGCTTGTTTTGAAGGGGAATGCTTCCAGCTTTTGCCCATTCAGTATGATGTTGGCTGTGGGTTTGTCATACATGGCTCTTATTATTTTGAAGTATATTCCTTCAATACCTAGTTTATTGAGAGTTTTTAACATGAAAGGATGCCAAAATTTATTGAAATCTTTTTCTATATCTGTTGAGATAATCATATGGTTTTTGTCTTTAGTTTTATTTATGTAATGTATCACATTTATTGATTTGCATATGTTGAACCAAACTTGCGCCCTGGGGATGAAGCCTACTTGATTGTGGTGAATAAGATTTTTGGTGTACTGCTGGATTCAGTTTCCCAGTATTTTGCTGAGGATTTTTGCATCAATGTTCATCAAGGATATTGGTCTGAGGTTTTCTTTTTTTTGTTGTGTCTCTGCCAGATTTTGGTTCAGGATGATGCTGGCCTCATAGAATGACTTAAGGAAGAGTCCCTCCCTTTCAATTTTTTGAAATAGTTTCAGTAGGAATGGTACCAGCTCTTTTTTGTACAGGGGATAGAATTCAGCTATGAATCTGTCTGGTCCTGGGCTTTTTTTTTTGGTTGTAGGCTATTACTGCCTCATTTTCAGAGCCTCATTGTTGGTCTCTTCAGGGATTCAACTTCATCCTGGTTCGGTCTTGAGAGGATGTATGTGTCCAGGAATTTATCCATTTCTTCTAGGTTTTCTAGCTTATATGCATAGAGGCATTTATAATATTCTCTGATGGTTGTTTGTATTTCTGTGGGGTCAGTGGTAATATCCCCTTATCATTTCTGATTGTGCTTATTTGATTCTTCTCTCTTTTCTTCCTTGTCTAGCTAGTGGTCTATCTATTTTATTAACTTTTTTGGAAAAACCAGCTCCTAGATTTGTTGATCTTTTGAATGGTTTTTTTGTGTCTTTATCTCTTCCAATTCACCTCTAATTTTGGTTATTTCTTGTCTTCTGCTAGCTATGGGGTTTGTTTGCTCTTAGTTCTCTAGTTCTTTTAGTTGTGATGTTGGGTTGTTAACTTGAAATCTTTATAGCTTTTAATGTGGGCATTTAGTGCTATAAATTTCTCTCTTAACACTGCCTAACCTGTGTCCCTGAGATTCCGGTATGTTATATCTTTGTTCTCATTAGTTTCAAAGAACTTCTTGATTTCTGCCTTAATTGCAGTATTTACCCAAAAGTCATTCAGAAGCAGGTTATTACATTTCCGTGTAATTGTATGGTTTGGAGTGAATTTCTTAGTCTTGAGTTCTAATTTGATTGTGCTGTGGTCTGAGAGACTGTTATGATTTCAGTTCTTTTGCATTTACTGAGGAGTGTTTTACTTCCGATTATGGGTCAATTTTAGAGTAAGTACCATGTAGTGATGAGAAGAACGTATATTCTGTTGTTTTGGGGTGGAGACTTCTATAGATAATTATCAAGTCCAATTGATCCAGAGCTGAGTTCAGGTCCTAAATATCTTTGTTAATTTCTGTCTTGATGGTCTAATATTGTCTGAGGTGTTGAAGTCTCCCACTATTATTGTGTGGGAATCTAAGTCTCTTTGAAGGCTTCTAAGAACTTGCTTTATGAATCTGGTTGCTCCTGTGTTGGGTGCATATATATTTACGATAGTTACCTCTTGTTGAATTGAACCCTTTATCATTAGGTGACGCCCTTCTTTGTCTTTTTTGATCTTTGCTAGTTTAAAGTCTGTTTTGTTGGAAACTAGGATTGCAACTCTTGCTTTTTCCTGTTTTCCATTTGCTTGATAAAGTTTCCTCAATCCCTTTACTTTGAGCCTATGTGTGTCTTTGCATGTGAGATGGATCTCTTGAAGACAGCATACCAGTGGGTCTTGGCTCTGTATCCAGTTTGCCACTCTGTCTTTTAATTAAGGCATTTAATCCATTTACATTTAAGGTTAGTATTGTTATGTGTGGATTTGATCCTGTCATTGTGTACTTCAGTATGTTTTTATAGTGGCTGGTAGTGGTTTTACCTTTGTATATTTAGTGTTTCCTTAGGAGCTCTAGTAAGGCAGGTGTGGTGGTAACAAATTTTCTCAGCATTTGCTTCTCTGAAAAGGATCTTATTTCTTCTTCACTTATGAAGCTTAGTTTGGCTGGATATGAAATTCTGGGTTGAAAATTCTTTTTCTTTTCTTTTCTTTTCTTCCTTCCTTTCTTTCTCTCTTTCCCTCCCTCCCTCCCTCCCTCCCTCCCTCTCTTCCTTCCTTCCTTCCTTCCTTCCTTTCTTTCTTTTGACAGAGTCTTGCTTTGTCTCCCAGGCTGGAGTGCAGTGGTATGATCTCAGCACACTGCAACCTCTGTCTCCCAGGTTCAAGTGATTCTCCTGCCTCAGCCTCCCGAATAGTTGGGACTACAGGCATGCCTGGCTAATTTTTATATTTTTAGTAGAGATGGGGTTTTATCATGTTGGCCAGGCTGGTCTTGAACTCCTGACCTCAAGTGATCTGCCTGCCTCAGCCTCCCAAAGTGCTGGAATTACAGGTGTGAGCCACTGTGCCTGGCCATTTAAAATTCTTTTCTTTAAGAATGTTGAATATTGGCCCCCAGTCTCTTCTGGCCTGTAGGGTTTCTGCTGAAGGGTCCACTGTTAGTCTGATGGGCTTCCCTTGTAGGTGACTTAGCCTTTCTCTCTGGCTGCCCTTAACATGTTTTCTTTCATTTCAACTTTGGAGAATCTGAAGATTTTGTGTCTCAAGGATGATCTTCTTGTGGAGTATCTTACTGGGGTTCTCTGCATTTCCTGAATTTGAATGTTGGCCTGTCTAGCAAGGTTGGAGAAGTGCTCATGGATATCTTGAAATATGTTTTCCACATTGGTTTTATTCTCCCAGCTCTTTCAGGTACTCCAATCAGTCGTATATTCAGTCTCTTTACATAATCCCATATTTCTCGGAGGTTTTGTTCATTCCTTTTTATTACTTTTTCTCTATTCTTGTCTGCCTGTCTTATTTCAGAAAGACAGTCTTCAAGCTCTGAGATTCTTTCCTCTGCTTGATCCATTCTGCTATTAATACTTGCAATTGCATTATGAAATTCTTGTGTTTTTTTAGCTCTATCAGGTTGGTTATGCTTTTCTCTATCTTGGCTATTTTCTTTTCTTTTCTTTTTTTTTTTTTTTTTGAGATGGAGTCTTGCTCTGTCACCCAGGCTGGAGTGCAGTGGCCAGATCTCAGCTCACTGCAAGCTCCTCCTCTTGGGTTCATGCCATTCTCCTGCCTCAGCCTCCCAAGTAGCTGGGACTACAGGTGCCCGCCATGTCGCCCAGCTAGTTTTTTGTATTTTTTAGTAGAGACGGGGTTTCACCGTGTTAGCCAGGATGGTCTCGATCTCCTGACCTCGTGATCCACCCGTCTCGGCCTCCCAAAGTGCTGGGATTACAGGCTTGAGCCACCACGCTCAGCTTCTTTTCTTTTCTTTTCTTTCTTTTTTTTTTTTTGAGATGGAGTCTCACTCTGTCACCCAGGCTGGAGTGCAGTGGCACAATCTCGGCTCACTGCAAGCTCCGCCTCCCAGGTTCATACCATTCTCCTGCCTCAGCCTCCCCAGCAGCTGGGATGACTATAGGCACACACCACCATGCCCAGCTACTTTTTGTATTTTTAGTAGAGATGGGGTTTCACCGTGTTAGTCAGGATGGTCTCGATCTCCTGACCTTGTGATCCACCTGCCTCGGCCTCCCAAAGTGCTGGGATTACAGGCATGAGACACCGCACCCGGCCTATCTTGGCTATTTTCTTTGTCAGTTCCTACAATGTTTCATCATGATTTTTAGCTTCCTTGCATTAAGTTAGAACATACTCCTTTAGCTCAGCGAAGTTTGTTTTTATCCACATTCTGAGGTCCACTTCTATTATTTCAGCCATGTCAGCTGCAGCCCCATTCCAAACCCTTGCTGGAGTGGTGCTGTGGTCATTTGGAGGAGAGAGGGCACTCTAGCTTTTTGAATTTTCCCTGTGTTCTTGCACCGATTCTTTCTCATCTTTGAGGGCTTATCTACGTTCAGTCTTTGATGTTGCTGATCTTTGGATGGAGTTTGGGGGTTTTTGTTCTCCCACTTTTTTTTTTTTTTTTTGAAATGAACCCTCACTCTTGTCACCCAGGCTGGAATGCAGTGGTGCAATCTCGGCTCACTGCAACCTTTGCCTCCTGCATTCAAGTGTTCTCCTGCCTCAGCCTCTTGAGTAGCTGGAATTACAGGCCCATGCCATGACACTTGGCTAATTTTCGTGTATTTTTAGTAGAGATGGGGTTTCACCATGTTGACTACTGGTCTCAAACTCTTGACTTCAGGTGATCCACCTGACTGGGACCCCCAAAGTGCTGGGATTACAGGTGTACTGATTTGGCCTTTTTTCCCCCCTTTTAACAGTCTGGCCACCTTTCTGTAGGGTTGCTGTGGTTAGCTGGGCATCTGCTCCAGTCCCTAGTCACCTCAGATTTTCCAGTACTTGGAGGTATCACCAGTGAAGACTGTGAAACAGCAAAGATAGCAGCCTGCCCCTTCCTCTGGGAGCTCCATCCCTGCACAGTACAGACCTGTTGCCAGTCTTAACATACCTGTAGATGATGGTTGGAAACCCCGGTTGGGAGGTCTCACTCAGCCAGGAAGAAAAGGATCGGGGACCTGCTTAGAGAAGCAGTCTAGCCCTGCTTTCATAGAGCAACTGAAGTGTGCTGAGGTACCATTTCCATCACCCCCCAGTCAGGTTGAGCTCTCCAAAGCCTGGAGGCTGAAACAGCTAAGTTGCTGAAACAGCAAAGATGGTGGCCTGCCCCTTCCTCTGGGAGCTCCATCCCAGTGGGTACAGACCTGTTGCTGACCTGAACACACCTATAGGAGGTGGCTGGATACCCCATTTGTGAGATCTCACCCAGCCAGGAGGAACAGGATCAAGGACCCACTTAAAGAAGCCGTGTGGCCATGCTTTCCTAGAGCAGCTATGCCATCCTGGGGTACTGCTTCCACTTCTAGACAGTTTGGACTCCCTGCAGGCTAAAATGGCTGAGTTGTCCAAACAGTTGTCCAAACAGCCTACCCCTCCCCCTTGGCACTCCATCGCAGGTAGAAATCAAAACTCTGTCTGCTGGAGAATATGGGCAGAGCCGGTAGGAGGCCCCAGTTGGGAGGTCCCCCCCAGAGATAAGGAGCAGATCAGGGTCCCACTTAAAGAAGCAGTCTGGCTGTGTTTTGGTAGAGCTAAGACTCTTAACAGTCAGGATGGCTTGATAACAAGAGGAGGGCAGTGGGAAAAAACAAAACAAAACAAAACTCAGCCTTAGGCAACCAAATCTCTAATGTGTTTTGAGGTAGATAGACGCTGGTAGAATGTTAAGGTGAGAGGGGAAGATAAAAAAACCTCTGTAGAAATAAACAGACCATCTCTTTCCTCTCCTCACCCTGGCCTGGCTCAGGTGGTGAATGACAAGATTGTGGCCAGCAACCTCGTGACAGGTCTACCCAAGCAGACCCCGGGGAGCAGTGGGGACTTCATCATCCGAACCAGCAAGCTGCTGATCCCAGTGACCTGCGAGTTTCCATGCCTGTACACCATTTCTGAAGGATACGTTCCCAACCTTAGAAACTCCCCACTGGAAATCATGAGCCGAAATCATGGGATCTTCCCATTCACTCTGGAGATCTTCAAGGACAACGAGTTTGAGGAACCTTACCGGGAAGCTCTGCCTACCCTCAAGCTTCGTGACTCCCTCTACTTTGGCATTGAGCCCCTGGTGCACGTGAGCGGCTTGGAAAGCTTGGTGGAGAGCTGCTTCGCCACCCCCACCTCCAAGATCGACGAGGTCCTGAAATACTACCTCATCCGGGATGGGTAATGCTGCTGCGGGAATGGTCTCATCACCCCTCGTTCACATCCAGCCTCTAAGTTCACAGCACACCCAGTCATTTACTAAAACTGCATGGCACGACTGTCAGCTCTTTATTAGTTCAGGAACCACTTATTGACATTTTGGAGGTAAAACTAGTGAAGAAAAGGAGGGTCAAAACTGGCTCCTAGGCCGGGCGCAGTGGCTCATGCCTGTAATCCCAGCACTTTGGGAGCCAAGGCGATTGGATCACCTGAGGTCACGAATTCAAGACCAGCCTGGCCAACATGGTGAAACCCCGTCTCTACTCAAAATACAAAAATTAGCACTCAAGAGGCTGAGGCAGGAGAATCACTTGAACCCGGGAGGTGGAGGTTGCAGTGAGCCAAGATCACACCATTGCACTCCAGCCTGGGGGACAAGAGCGAAACTCCTAAAATCTTAAAAAAAAAAAAAAAAAAGGCTCCAAGGGGTCTAACCCAGGTGACTGACCAGATGCCATTAACCAAGATGAAAAGATGTATATAGAAAAGCAGATTTGAGGTAAAAATACTGAATTTGTTCATTCAAAATGATATATTGAATAATTTAATTTTTTAGATACCTGCAGGATGCCTAGAAAGAGAAATTCAGTGAGTATTCAGCAGAAATGCGTGATCAGTTAGACTCAGGAACATGGTCAGGACTAGAACTGAAGGACAGGCAATCACCCAATTTAGAGATGAAACTGTAGGACTGAGTAACCTGCTCGGGGATGACAGAGCACATGTGAAGGTGGGGGCTGAGATCCCATTCATGTGGCTGAGGGTACAGCAGACAAGAAGGCAGCAAACATAAATTCCTCTTTTAGGAAGTTTGGTAGTCAAGGACAGAGAAGAAATAGTTGGTAGATTTTAGAAGAAAGATATAGTTATAGCAGTCTGGTTTTGTGGGTGGTTTTTTCAGGGGTGGAGGGCAGTGCAAGGTTTTGCTCTGTCACCCAGGCTGGAGTGCAGTGGTGCAAACACTGCAGCCTCGATCCTCAGGCTCAAGTGATCTTTCCGTCTCAGCCTCCTAAGTAGCCAGGACCACATGCGCATGACCATGCCCAGCTAATTCTTTTTTTTCTGGAGACAAGGTCTCACTTTGTTGCCCAGGCTGGTCCTGAACACCTGGGCCCAAGTGATCCTTCTCTCTTGGCCTCCCAAAGTGCTGGGGTTACAGTGTGAGACACCGTGCTCGGCCCCTGCACTTGTTTTATACAAGAGAGTTCCATGGTATTTCCTAAGGATCCTTGGTGGGATCTGTAGGTGTCCTGAGGTACCGATGGAGACCTAGCCCTTTTCACAGCCATTGCCTACATTCCTAGGAAAATTACACTCAAACCCAAACTCATAGCAGTATCTCATGAGCTTCTTCCTTGTTCTCCATGTCAGGTGGTACACAGTCTCAGGTGGGGTCAGGAACTGCAGCTTAACCAAACAGAGAACGGTCCAGTACGAGCTGCTCAGTGCCCTTGAGGGCTTACCCTCTGCCGGCTGGCCTGCAGGCTCTTGGACATTACTACGCTGCTTTTACTCCTTCTGTTTCTCACCACAGCCAACCTTCACCAGATGCTATCAATCTCTTGCACAGTGATATTTCATCCCTTGATGCACATAGGATCAACTGAGATGCTTTTTAACAAATAGCGATGCCCCAACCCTGTCCTCTCTATTCCATTCCTATTGTCTTAATTCCCATCTGCATTATCTTTCACCTGGACAGCAAAGCAGCCTCTTAACACAGCCTCCGAAACCTCACCTTTCACATCTCAGCTCCACAGAGCCCCTGGGTGATCCATTCAAACAGAAAATATGATCTTGTCACATCCCTGCTGAAAACCTTTTAATGGTTCTTTATTAGCTTTGGTCAGTAAGTCTGCTTCTCAGAAGGTGTGCTTCCAGCCTCAGATTCTTGTAGCCTACTTAAGCTCATTTTCATAATGTGGAAAGTTTGTCATCCTGAGCTACTCTGGATGACCAGCAGCAGAGGGCATCTGCACATACATGGATTTCTTGCCATGCTAAGGTGATTTCTAAAAAGCTTTAACATGAAAAGAAGAAGCAACATTTTGTATTTATTTTTTCAGGGACTAGATTTACTTTTTTTGCAGTGATAGATTTTTGTTCCTTTTTACTTTAAAAAAAAAATAACTTTAGTGGAGTACTATTCACATACAATAAATAGACATATTAAAGCATGTAGTTTGACAAGTTCTGATGTGTATACCCATGAAGCCATCATGATAATCAAGATAATAAACATTTTTCTCACCCTAAGTTTGCCCCTGCCCCTTATATTTAGTTTTTGAAAAAATAAGAATATAATCATAACTCACTGAGAAAAACATGTAACCTACAAACTTAGTAGAGCTTGTGAAACTTATTTATGTATGTGTTATTCAGACTCTTGGTGAAGGACCATTTGCTTTTATTTTATTTTATTTCTTTTTTGAGACAGCGTCTCACTCTGTCGCTCAGGTTGGAGTGCAGTGGCACAATCTTGGCTCCCCTACAACCTCCGTCTCCCAGGTTCAAGCGATTCTCGTGCCTCAGTCTCCCAAGTAGCTGGGACCACAGGCATGTACCACCACACCCAACTAATTGTTGTACTTTTAGTAGAGATGGGGTTTTGCTGTGTTGGCCAGGCTGATCTCGAACTCCTGACCTCAGCCTCCCGAAGTGCTGGGATTACAAACGTGAGCCACCACGCCCAGTCATATTTACTTTTATTTCAGACAGTTCTAAGAAGCTACACTATTTATTTTGCCAGTCCTTATCACATACAGAAGAGAAAAAAATATATATGCTCTAGAAGAAGAAAAGCATAGGCAAAAATGTGAAAACCACAGCAGTGTGGCCCTACTTTATAAGCAGGCAAATCATCCTGTCTGTGGTGCTGTACAAGAATGATGTGTGCGAGATCCTCCAGCTCTTGGCGTGGCTCATGGGCCCTTACCGTCTGACCTCAGCCCCCTCCAGTTTCTGCTCCTGCCAAAGGGAATTACTGACAATTCCCAAACTGTCACTCCTGAACATCCTTCTGACTTTGCACACGCTGTTTCCTCTGCCTGATATCTTCTTCCCCACCTTTTCTTCCTGTCTGATCCTTACTGGTTCTTCAAGATTCATAGAGAGTTTACTTCCTCCATGAAGCCTTTCCTGGCACCTTTCTCCATTTGAACTAAAAATCTTTCTTCCTTTTTCTTCTTCCTTAATTCCTAGCATATAGTAAGGGTCATTAAATATTTGCCAAGTAAATAATTGAAAAAGTCTTTATAATAATCATAATTTGGGGCTAGTCCACAAACCTAAAATAAATATAACTCACTTTATTTATATTTATAAATTGTTTGATTATTCATTTCTTTGATTTTTCATTGTCCTCAGCTTAAATTTAAATCAAGTTGCTTCTCCGCTGATATTGAACACATCTAATTCATCTCCCTCTAATTTTTGTTGGCGTGTGCTCTGAGAATACAAAATGATTTAACACAAGCCTAAGCAAAATATAGCTAGAAAGTTAATCACCAGAAAAAGAAACATACTAAATTCCAAAATCAAGCATTGAACAAGTTTTTGATAAGGAATTAGTTTTGATTCCATTATACCGTTGTTACTTTCTTTCAGTACATGAATTTGGTGCTCGGAACTAGCATTGGCTAGTCACAGCAAACCCCAAATCAAGAGCCAACATTTGTCCTGGTTTCCATTCTGCAATGTGTTACCTTGTAATAACCCCTTCTGCTTCATTTTTTCTTTTAAAGTAAAAGCAGTTATTTTGAGATAAAGATAAATTGAAAACGCTCAGGCACTTAGATTAAAAGTACTATTTTAATATCAAGGCTTACTATTATCTTAACATACTGGACTATAAACTCCTTGACATCAGAGACCATATTATTCATCTTTATGTCCTCTGCAGCAGCCAGCAGGGTGTTTTGCATAGATTAGGTATGCTCTGGATATTTGCTATAGGATATAATCAGAAGAAGGTATAAATGAATTTTAACTCAGGAAAATAAAAATGAATAAATAAATACAAGAAATAACAGAAACCACATTATGTTTAGAGCCTTTTCAGTTCAGTGGAATGAGGTGCTGGTAATAACACTAGTCAAGATGCCTTATTTTAAAATAATTTTGTTGGATTTTTAAGTGCACCAAAACACCAGTTAGCAAGGAACTAGAAAGCAGTCTGGCTGAGCACTATCGTGGCTCATACCTGTAATCTCAGCACTTTGGGAGGCCGAGGTGGAAGGATTGCTTGAGTGGTCTTGAGTTCAAGACCAGCCTGAGCAACATAGTGAGATCTCATCTCTACAAAAAATGAAAAATTAGCCGGCATGGTGGCACACACCTAAAATCCCACTGAGGGGCTGAGGCAGGAGAACTGCTTGAGCTTGGGAGGTGGAAGCTGCAGTGAACTGTGACTGTGCCACTGCACTCCACCCTGGGCAACAGTGAGACCTTGTCTCAAAACACAACGAAAAAAAGAAGAAAACAAAAGAAAAAAAAAGTGGTCTGTGCATGTGGAGCAAGTACCCAGTTTAATCGGCTTTAATATCTGACCCCACTTTTTTCCTGGCCCAGAAGACAGGAACTATTAGGTACCCACTAAAAGGCAACTATGTCCAGAAAAAAAAAATCCTCTAGAATCTAGAATGGGAAAAATAATATGAGGGTGATTCTTGGCCTATAAGAAGTTTCATGAATATCCAAAACTTTGGCCTCAGCTAGTGCGAGCATGGTTCACTGTAGCCTGTGCCTCCGGGGTTCAAGCGATTCTCGTGCTTCAGCTTCCTGAGTAGCTGGGATTACAGGGGGATACCACCATACTTGGCTTTTTTTTCTAGAGACAAGGTCTTGCTGTGTTGCCTAGGCTAATCTCGAACTCCGGGGCTCAGGTGATCCTGCCACTTCAGCCTCCCGAGTAGCTGGGACTATAGGCAGGCACCACGACACCTGGCTAACTGTTTGTATTATTTTAATAGAGATGGGGTTTCACCATGTTGGCCAGGCTGGTCTCGAACTCCTGAGTTCAAGCAACCCTCCTGCCTCAGCCTCCCAGAATGCAGGGGTTACAGGCGTGAGCCACCTCGCCCAGCCAGGAGTGCTTCTTTTCCCCTCGCTAACCCTGAGGTGAACCTAGGTGTTTCACTTTAAGCAGTAGACCTGAGATTAAAACCCCAAAACTCTATCAAACTGCAATTTAACATTACATTTGGGAAAAGAAAAAACAATTTGGAGGTGCATGACTTTTATCCAGTAGAACCAGTTATTATCTAAGAAACCTGGATATTTATGTCACTTTGATGCATGCACTGCAGTTCCATAACTTCTGTATCCCCTTCAGTGGTCAGTTGCTATTCGGTGTCCAATACATTGTTAATAAATTTTGTTAAAGAAAAGCCTTCTCAAATCAATACTAAGGTACATAGAGGCAGAATTCCTGCAATATATTGCAAATGGAAAGACAGCCTTACTAGCAAAAGGTATCTGAAATAAATGGTGTTGCTGTTGCCAACATTTAAATTCATTAACTTAACAGGAAGCCCTGGTGTCCAGTTTGTGAGTACAGTGAATGATAAATGGGACAGACGCTATTAGTGAAAAAGGCTAGGTCTGAAGAGGACTTCACAGGGAAAAATTTAATTTTTCTTTCATTCCCAAAAAGCTTGAGTACAGTCCAGCCTCCTCCACCCCTTTGGCTCTCCTTGGGCCAAAATGTTGGGCTAGATTGTTTTTCCACCTCTGTTGAAGCAATCAAGTCTTATGTGCTATCTGCCCTACTTTCAGCTGCGTTTCAGATGACTCGGTAAAGCAGTACACATCCCGGGATCACCTAGCAAAGCACTTCCAGGTCCCTGTCTTCAAGTTTGTGGGCAAAGACCACACGGTAAGTTGAACATCTTTAATTTATAACCCCTGAACCTGAGCCTTTTTTTTTTTTTTTTGGTGTCCCAATATATTGACATTCCAAGAGCCCACTGTGAGGATCTGCATGGGCTCAAGAAAAAATACAGAGAAACTGGCCATCGAGAAGTTTAACCCTTTCATGCATGTCACACCCCACTGCCTGCCAAAATCACTGTGCTGTTCAAAGAAAATACTATAGGATCATAATTTAATTTAAAATCTTTGCAGGCAGTTATGGTTGAAAAGTCAGTGTGGTGATTGGTCAAATGGCAAGGGATATGGACAGGAAATTCACAGAAAAGACAAATAGTGAAATGTTCACTGAAAATAGTACTTAAGTGCTGATGAAAACAATTATAAGACACCATTTTATACATATTAAATTTATGAAAATTATAAAATACAACACTTACAAGGTTACAGGGAGAAGTATACAGTGACAGTATAAATTGGTACATTTTCTGGAACATTGTCTGATAATATGTAATAATAATCATAAAATCATCATATTCTTTTGTCTAAAAATTCCAATTCTGACAGTTTCTTAAAAACAAAACAAAACAGAGGCAGGTGGATTGCTTGAGGCCAGGAGTTTGAGACCAGCTTGGGCAACATAGCAAGACCTCTTCTCTACAAAAAATTTTAAAATTAGTTGGGCATAGTGGCACACACCTGTAGTCCTAGCTTACTCAGGCGGCTGAGGCAGGTCACTTGAGCCCAGGAGTTCAAGGTTACAGTGAGCTATGATCAGGCCATTGCACTCCAGCCTGGGTGAGAGAATGAGACCCTGTCTCTAAAAACAAAAAAAAAAAATTTTTTTTTTTTTTTTTGAGATGGAGTCTCCCTCAGTCGCCCAGGCTGGAGTGCAGTGGCACAATCTCGGCTCACTGCAAACTCTGCCTCCTGGGTTCGCGCCATTCTCCTGCCTCAGCCTCCTGAGTAGCTGGGACTACAGGCGCCCGCCACCATACCTGGCTTATTTTTTGTATTTTTAGTAGAGACGGGGTTTCACCGTGTTAGCCAGGAGGGTCTTGATCTCCTGACCTTGTGATCCACCCACCTCGGCCTCCCAAAGTGCTGGGATTACAGGCATGAGCCAACGTGCCCGGCCCCAAAAAATTTTTAAGCCAAAACAGACAAGGTGTGTTGGAAGTGTCTGTAGAGCATTGTTATAAGGGGGTAAAAGAAAAAGCCCCAAACAAACAGGGCTAAGGGCCACAGTCTATCAATTTAATGCAATAATAAGGTTATTAAAATGATAAATATGGGAAAAGCAGACATAATAACTGTTGTCATAACAATTTACAGGCATATTAAATATATTACATTTAAAAAACATGTATACTCATGGATAGAGGTTATAAAGGGCTATATAGAAAAGGTTGTAGTGAGATAAGCTGAAAGTTTTTTATCGTTGTTGTTAGAGTGTAGTTGTTGAAACATTTAAACAAAAGGAAGTTGAAGAGACCAACATTCTTTTCCACACTGCTTGTAAGTATACGCGGGTCCATTCCAGCTATACCATGGTTACAGAACAATTGCTAACAATGATGGCTGATCCTGATCACTCTCAATCAGGCAGGAAGCCCAGGCAGTTACCTACAGAAAGGTGCTTGCAGAGAACACTAGTTATTTGACAGCACAAGTGCATGGGAGCCAATGCTATCCCCAGACCTTGGTGTGAAGAAGGAAGATGTTCTAGTAGATGTTACTTCACAAAGGCCTCTTCTGTTCCAGCTCCATGCAGGAGTTATGAATATGGGTTTTTTAATCACCCACGTGACTTAAATGAACTGTTTACCACATTTTTTACTAAATGTGTACATTTTGGCAAGTTCCTTAACCTCTCTGTTTCCTTATCTGTAAAACGGGGATGATAACCTCTACTTGTGGGTGTCCTTGTTAAGATTACATGAGATGATGTTTGGGAACATTGAGTATTGTGTCTGGCTCCTTGAGGGTGCCCCCCAAGTGGCAGCAGTTATTGTTTTTATTAACAATCGTGATCCTCTCTTCAGGAAGTGTTTCTGCACTGCCGGGTTCTTGTCTGTGGAGTGTTGGATGAGCGTTCCCGCTGTGCCCAGGGTTGCCACCGGCGAATGCGTCGCGGGGTAGGAGGAGAGGACTCAGCCGGTCTGCAGAGCCAGACGCTAACAGGCGGCCCCATCCGTATCGACTGGGAGGACTAGTTCGCAGCCACACCTCGAGTCCCTGCATTGGGTGGCTCTGCTCTCTGGAGCTTCTCCCCCCGGCCCTCTAAGAACAACCGCCAACCCCTAGGCTCAGACTTCACACCGTGAGTTCAGGCTCCCAGCACCAACTCACTCTGATTCTGGTCCATTCGGTCCGCACAGGCCACAGCACTGCTGAACAACGTGGCCTGGGTGGGGTTTCATCTTTCTAGGGCTGAAAACTAAACTGTCCACCCAGAAAGACACTCACCCCATTTCTCTCATTTCCTTCCTACACTTAAATACCTCATGTACGATGCAATCAGATCATAAAATCAGAAGCCGGGTATAATATTTCAAGTAATAAACCCTAGAAAAATTAAACGGTTACTGAAATTATGACTTAAATACCCAGTGACTCCTTAAATATGTAAATAATAGTTATACTTTGTAATTTCAATTCAAATGCAGACTAATGATAGGGGATTTGGAAGTTTATCAATAAAACAGTATATAATTTTAAAAGTAGTATTTGGTTTTTCTGCCTCATACTATTTTTCTTTCTCTCTCTTTTTTTTTTTTGAGATAGAGTCTCGCTCTGTCACCCAGGCTGAAGTGCAGTGGCGCAATCTCAGCTCACTGTAACCTTTGCCTCCCGGGTTCAAGCAATTCTCCTGCCTCAGTCTTTTGAATAGCTGGGACTACAGGCATGTACCACCACACCCAGCTAAATTTTGTGTTTTTAGTAGAGTTTTTCCAGGTTGACCAGGCTGGCTTGAACTCTTGGTCTCAGGTGATCCACCCACGTCAGCCTCCCAAAGTGCTGGGATTACAGGCGTGAGCCACCGTGCCCAGCCATCTTTTGATGCTTCTAATATATTGCCTTAAGTGAAATATTTTTACCTAATAAATATTAATAAATTCATCAACATGTATTTAAGTGCTTCAATGAGATGTAACAGAATTAAAGTTTGGTACCATATTCCCTGTTATTTGGTATTCTGTACCCTCAGGTTGATAAGATAATAGAAAAAAGTATACAATTCTGCCATACTCTGTTTTGTAGGTACTTAATAAGTTTTATTGAAATAAACTTATAAACCACAAAAAATAAAAATATAAACCACAAAGATAAATTTTATCTGCAGTTAACTCCAATTTCTTTATATGCCAATTAATTTTATGGCCTTTACATAAGATCGGAAAAGTTTTTCTGCTTTTAGTTTTTAAAAGTTGCTGCAGCCTGGGCTCAGTGGCTCATGCCTGCAATCCCAGCACTTCAGAGGCCAAGGTGGGAGATTTCCTTGAGCCCAGGAGCTCAAGACTAGCCTAGGCAACATAGTGAGACTTCGTCTCTACAAAAAAATTGTTTTAAATTCGCCTGGCATGGTGGTGTGCCACTGTGGTTCCAGCTACTTGGGGAGCTGAGGTAGGAGGATTGCTTGAGCTCAGGAGGGTGAGGCTGCAGTGAGCCATGGTAGTGCTGCAGCCTGGGTGACAGAGGGAGACCTTGTTTCAAAGAAAACCCCAAATCCCAAAAAACAAACAAACAAAATGCTACGTTTAATAGTTCTTAGTAGAAAAGTAAAATTAACAAAAGTAAGGGCAAGGAAAAAAGGATTTAGATAGAAGTCAGCAACTTTTTCTGTAAAAAGCCAACTGGTAAATGTATTAGGCTTTCTGGGCCCTGCAGTCTTTGTCACAGCTACTCAACTTTGCTGTTGTAGTACAAGGACAGCCACAGAGAATATGTAAACAAATGTGAGCATGGTTATTCCAAAAAAGGATTCAAAACCAGGCTTTGAGCCAGGTGTGGTGGCTCACGCCTGAAAACCCAGCACTTTGGGAGGCCGAGGTGGTCGGATTATTTGAGATCAGGAGTTCGAGACCAGCCTGGCCAACATGGTGAAACCCCATCTCTACTAAAAATACAAAAATTAGCCAGGCCTGGTGGCAGGCATCTGTAATCCCAGCTACTCAGGAGGCTGAGACAGGAGAATCGCTTGAACCCAGGAGGCAGAGGTTGCAGTGAGCCAAGATCTAGCCACTGCACTCCAGCCTGGACGGCAGAGTGAGACTCCCTCTCAAGCAAATAAACAAACAACAACAACAACAACAACAGGCTTTGGGCTAGGCTTGGTCGACAGGACTTAGTGGGCCAATTTCTGCTGTAGATTAGTGGCCCCCAGCCCTGCTGTGCAGCAGAATCACCTGGAAAACATTTATAAAATACCAGTGTGTATTCTTTATTGGTTTGTTTTAAAGGATTCTCAGGTGATTCTAATCCATGGTTAGGGTTGTGACCCGCAAGTTAGGGAATGGCTACTTGTCTCTCACTCCCGACAGGCTGCAGGAACTTTTCCTAGCCAGCTCCATTAGTAACTCTTACCAAGTACATCTCAGATCTTAGCATGACTCTAACATCATTTAGTAACTGGGAATACCAGCAGGGTTAGGTCACCGAAGGGAAAAATGAATCCTCAGAGACCTAATTCCATCTGACCTTCCCCTCCATTGGCCGTAATCAGGTAAGCCTCTGAACCTGCCCACCTGTTTTCTCTTTTTAGCATCAGTGGGAATAACTGTGGTCATCGGTGGAACTTACCAGGTTGGGTTTTGGTCTCTTCTAAGTGAAATGGAAGCATATTGGTGATAATGGAATTCATTCATCTCTATCCAAATGTTCTAAAAAGTACACTTTATTAAATGTGAGATGCTTACTGGCAACTGAAACATGGGCCAGCAGAAAGTCATTGCCTCCCAAATGCCTGGACTCCCCACAATTTCACTCATGAATATAATTGTCAGGTCCAGGAATTGCAGGGTTTTCTTGCATTTTAGTCTTTAAGCTAAGAACTGAATTTCCAGGCAACGTGTCTTGGTTGGGGAGAGCAGTCTTAAATGAAGAGTAGCCTTCAAACCACTCCATGTTTTTTCCAATTTTCCTCAAAGGATAGGACTCACTTTCCAGGTGTAGAAAAATGTTACCTTTCTCCTGCTTTGTGGTGTCCAAACTGTTGGAAGAACAAATGAGTCACGCTGACTCGAAGATTGACATCTCGAAGGCTGACAGCTGTGGTGTCACTCAAAACCGGGAAGCAATCACTTCTTCCTCATAACTCTTCCTTCTCCTCCTCTGCACAGATGCAAGCTGCCCGCTGACTATTCATAAAGGGGCGGCAGCCCAAAGTCCACACGGTGTTGAACACAGTGTCAACCAGGGAATCACAGGCTACTTGAAAAAGATGAAGAGGGATAGAAAGGTTAACACTGAGTAATTTTGAAGAGGAACTGTACTTCCAGAGATGACATGATACCCAGAGGAAAGTAGAGACAGTAATCCAAATATAGAATTCAAAGGAAGAGCATACATTTCAGAGAACATTCTCAGAAAAGCTCCCACCCAATCCAATAAAGCAGAAGACACCTGGAGGTACCCTCGCATGTGGGCCCTTGGTCAAAACAATGGTGAGCAACCAGAACCTCCCACACCACCGTGCTCACTCCATGGAGAATATTTTTTGCAGAAGACTCTCTCTTTTATGTTTTCCATAGCTTTCCCATCTATGGACATACCACCCGGAACACACCCAATCTCGCCTATAGTTTTCACTGTTCAAGTATTGGATGAACAACCATTCATTGATGGAAAAACATTTGCATGTGTTGGATATGTTCGTTAGCCACTGTCTTAGGAGCCAAGGATACAGAGACAAAAGGCATCATCCTCAACTTAAGGACTCCATAGTTTGGATAAAGAGGTGGACAGGTAAACAGATAGCTACACTACTTCATGATGAAAATAACCCCAAGGTGGTATGAGAGCCCACAGAAAGGGTCTCTATCCCTTTGCAGCAAGGGTTATTAGGGGAGGTATCTTAGAGGAAGTAAGATACCTAAGTTTAAACTAAAGAATGGTCAGGAAAACGAAGTACTGATGCATACTAAAACATGGATGAATCTTGAAAACATTATGTTAAGTAAAAGAAGCCAGACACAAAAGGCCACATATTGTATGATTCCGTTTATATGAAATTTTCAGAATAGGCAATCCATACGGAGAGTAAAACAGAGATTGTCTAGGGCTGGGGTGGGGTAGGGAAGGTAATGAGTAATGACTGTTAATGGCTACAGGGTTTCTTTTGGGACTAATGAAAATGTTCTAGAATTAGATTGTGGTGATGGTTGTACAATTCTGTGAATACACAAAAACCACTGAAGTGAAGGGTATATTTTATGGTATGTGAATGATATATCAATTTTTTTTAAGTTGGTTCATTGAAAAGATAAAAAATGTTGACAAACTTTTAGCTAGACTAACCAAGAAAAAAAGAGAGGATTCAAATTACCAAATTCAGGAATAAGAAAGAAATGTCACCAACAATCTTACAGAAATAAAAAGGATTAGGGCCAGGCACGGTGGCTCACGCCTGTAATCTCAGCACTTTGGGAGGCCGAAGCAGGCAGATCAGAGGCCAGGAGACCTCCTGGCTAACGAGACCCTCTAGGCTAACACAGTGAAACCCTGTCTCTACAAAAAATACAAAAAATTAGCAGGGTGTAGTGGCGGGCGCCTGTAGTCCCAGCTACTCAGGAGGCTGAGGCAGAAGAATGGCATGAACCCGAAGGCGGAGCTTGCAGTGAGCCAAGATCACGCCACTGCACTCCAGCCTGGGCGACACAGTGAGACTCCATCTCAAAAAAAATAAAAATAAAAGTGATTACAAGGGAATACTATGAATAACTACATGCCAAAAAATGTGGATAACTTGGATGGAATGGACAAGTTTGTAGAAAGACATGAACTGCTGAAACTGACTCAAGAAGAATAGAAAATATGAATAGATTGTTAGTGTATACAAATACAATTACTAACCCAAGCTGGTGATTTAGTTATTTAAAACTTCCCCAAAGAAATCCAGTTCTACTTGGCTTTACTGGGGAATTTTACCAAACATTTAAAGAATTAATATCAATCCTTTCTAAACTTTTTAAAAAATTAGAAGAGAAGGGATCATTGCCCAACTCATTTTACGAGGTCAATATCACTCTGATACCAAAACCAAAGACATCACAAAAATAACAAACTATAGACTAGTATCTCTTTTGACTATAGATGCAAAATCCTCAACAAAATACTAGTAAACTGAATCCAGCAACATATAAAAAGGTTTACATCATGACTAAGTGTGATTTAGCCTAAGAATGCTAAACTATACTAAAATCAATTAATATGATACACTACATCAATAGAATATAGAACAAATACCACATGATCATCTCAATAGATGCAGAAAAAACATTTGAAAACATCCAACACTTTTTCATGATAAAAACATTCAGCCAGATGCAGTGGCTCACACCTGTAATCCTAGCACTTTGGGAGGCCAAGGCAGGTGGAGCACCTGAGGTCAGGAGTTCCAGACCAGCCTGGCCAACATGGTGAAACACTGTCTCTACTAAAAATACAAAAATTAGCCAGGCATGGTGGCGGGCGCCTGTAATCCCAGCTACTCAGGAGGCGAAGACAGGAGAATCGCTTGAACCCGGGGTGCGGATGTTGCAGTGAGCCAAGATTACACCACTTCACTCCAGCCTGGGCATAAGAGTGAAACTCTGTCTCAGGAAAAAAAAAAAAAAGAAGAAGAAGAAAAATAAACAACAACAACAACAACAAAAACACTCAACGAACTGGGAAAAGAGGAGAACTCCCACAACCTGATAAAGACCGTCTAGAGACAGCCATAGCTAACAATCATGCTCAGTGGTGAAAGACGAAATGCTTTTACTCTAAGATCAGAAACAAGACAACAATGTCCACTCACAACACTTCTATTCAATGTTGTATTGGAAGCTCGAGCCAGGGCAAGTAGGCAAGAGAAAAAAATTTTAAAAATCCAAATTGTAAAGGAAGATGAAAAGCAGATGGCATTATCTCATATATAGAAAAACCTATGGAATCCATGAAAAAAATCAATTAGAACTAAGGAGTTATTTCAGCTGTGTTGCAGGATATAAGATCAATGTACAAAAATCAAATGTATTTCTATATATTATTAGTAAATGATCTGAAAATAAAATTTAAATACAATTACATTTCAATAGCATTAAAAAGAGTAAAATACTCAGGAATAAATTTAACAGAAGTCCAAGATTTGTACTGTGAAAACTATAAACACATTGTTGAAATAAAGAAGACCTAAATAAATGGAAAGGACATTGATATAAATATAATTTTGTTAAGATGGCAATATTCTCAAATTGATCTATAGATTCAATGATAACCCTCTCAAAATTCTAGCTGCCATTCCTTGGAGAAATTGACTAACAGTTCCTAAAATTCATATGGAAATGTGAGGGACCCAGAATGTCCAAAATAGTTTTGGCAAAAAAGTACACAGTTTAAGAACACATCTTGATTTCAAAATTTACTGCATAACAACAGTAACAGACAGCATGGTCCTGACATAGATCAGTGGAATAGAACTGAGCGTCTAGAAATAAATCTTAACCTTTATGGTCAATTGATTTTTGACAAGCATGCAAAGATAATTTAATGTAGGAAAGAATAGTCTTTTCAACAAACAGTGCCAGAAGAACTGAATATCCACATAGAAAAGAATGAAATTGGGCCTTTTTCTTTTTTCTTTTTCTTTTTTTTTTTTTGAGATGGAGTCTCATCCTGTTGCCCAGGCTGGAGTGCAGTGGCCGAATCTCAGCTCACTGCAAGCTCCACCTCCCGGGTTCACACTATTCTCCTGCCTCAGCCTCCAGAGTAGCTGGAACTACAGGCACCCGCCACCTCGCCCGGCTAGTTTTATGTATTTTTTAGTAGAGACAGGGTTTCACCGTGTTAGCCAGGATGGTCTCAATCTCCTGACCTCGTGATCCGCCCGTCTCGGCCTCCCAAAGTGCTGGGATTACAGGCTTGAGCCACCGCGCCTGGCCTAGACCTTTTTCTTACACCATATACAAATATTAACTCAAAATGAATCACAGACCTAAATGTTAAGAGCTACAACAATGAAACTCTTAGAAGAAAACATGAGTAAATCTTTGTGACCTTGGGTTAGGCAAAGCATTACTACGTATGACACCAAAAGTACAAATGACAAAAGAACAGATTTAAAAAATAGATAAATTGGACTTAGAATTTGAAACTTCTGTGCTGCAAATAATACCATCAAGAAAGTAAGGAAAAAAAACAAAAAAAAGGGGGGAGAAAATATTTGCTAATCATATATCTGATAAAGGACTTGAAAATATAAAGAACTCTTACAATTCAATAATAAAAAGACAACACAATTTAAAAAGAGATAAAGAATCCTAATAGACATCCAAGTATATATACAATGGCCAATAAGCACATAAAGAGATGCCCAATATCAGTAATTGTCAGGGAAATGCAAATTAAAATCACCATGAGATACAACTTCACAGGGAGTAGGGTCTATAATTAAAAAGACAGATAATGACAAATGTTGGTGAGGATGTGGAAGAGCCTGAGCCTTCACAATTTGCTGGTGGGAATGCAAAATGGTGTGGCCACTTTGGAAAACAGTTTGGCAGCTCTTCAAAATGTTAAACATAGAGTTACCATTTAACCTAGCAATTCCTCTCCTAGATACATACCCAAAAGAAATGAAAACCTATGTTTCCACAAAAATTTGTGCATAAATGTGTTCATAGCAGTATTATTCATAATAGCCAGAGGGTAGAAACAACACAAATGTCCATCAATTGATGAATGGATAAAGAAAATATGTTGAGGGAGGTTCCAAGATGGCCAAATAGTAACAGCCCCAGTCTACAGCTCCCAGCGTGAGCGATGCAGAAGACGGGTGATTTCTGCATTTCCAACTGCATTTCCAACTGAGGTACCAGGTTTATCTCACTGGGGCTTGTTGGACAGTGGATGCAGCCCACGGAGTGTGAGCCAAAGCATCGCCTCACCCGGGAAGCGCAAGGGGTCAGGGAATTCCCTTTCCTAGCCAAAGGAAGCCGTGACAGATGGTACCTGGAAAATCAGGACACTCCCACCCTAATACTGCACTTTTTCAATGGTCTTAGCAAAAAGCATACCCGATTATATCCTGCACCTAGCTCAGAGGGTCCCACGCCCACGGAGCCTCGCTCACCACTAGCACAGCAGTCTGAGATCAAACTGCAAGGGGGCAGCGAGGCTGGGGGAGGGATGTCACCATTGCTGAGGCTTGAGTAGGTAAACAAAACTGCTGGGAAGCTCGAACTAGGTGGAGCCCACTGCAGCACAAGGAGGCCTGCCTGCCTCTGTAGACTCCACCTCTCGGGGCAGGGCATAACTGAATAAAAGGCAGCAGAAACTTCTGCAGACTTAAACATCCCTGTCTGACAGCTTTGAAGAGAGTAGTGGTTCCCCCAGCATGGAGTTTGAGATCTGAGAATGGACAGACTGCCTCCACAAGTGGGTCCCTGACCCCTGAGTAGCCTAACTGGGAGACACCTCCCAGTAGGAGCCGACAGACATCTCATACAGCTGGGTGCCCCTCTGAGATGAAGCTTCCAGAGGAAGGATCAGGCAGGAACATTTGCCGTTCTGCAGTATTTGTTGTTCTGCAGCCTCCGCTGGTGATACCCAGGCAAACAGGGTCTGGAGTGGACCTCCAGCAAACTCCAACAGACCTGCAGCTGAGGGGCCTGACTGTTAGAAGGAAAACTAACAAACAAAGGACATCCACACCAAAACCCCATCTGTATGTCACCATCATCAAAGACCAAAGGTAGATAAAACTATAAAGATGGGGAGAAACCAGAACAGAAAAGCTGAAAATTCTAAACATCAGAGCACCGCTTCTCCTCCAAAGGAATGCAGTTCCTCACCAGCAACAGAACAAAGCTGGACAGAGAATGATTTTGACGAGTTGAGAGAAGAAGGCTTCAGACAACTGGTAATAACAAACTTCTCCAAGCTAAAGGAGGATGTTTGAACCCATCGCAAAGAAGCTAAAAACCTTGAAAAAAGAATAGACGAATGGCTAACTAGAATAAACAGCATAGAGAAGACCTTAAACCACCGGTTGGAGTTGAAAACCATGGCATGAGAACTATATGACGCATGCACAAGCTTCAGTAGCCAATTCGATCAAGTGGAAGAAAGGGTATCAGTGACTGAAGATCAAATTAATGAAATGAAGTGAGAAGTTTAGAGAAAAAAGAGTAAAAACAAATGAACAAAGCCTCCAAGAAATATGTGACTATGTGAAAACACCAAATCTATGTTTGATTGGTATATCTGAAAGTGATGGGGAGAATGGAACCAAGTTGGAAAACACTCTTCAGGATATTATCCAGGAGAACTTCCCCAACCTAGCAAGGCAGGCCAACATTTGAATTCAGGAAATACAGAGAATGTCATAAAGATACTCCTCGAGAAGAGCAACTCCAAGACACATAATTGTCAAATTCACCAAAGTTGAAATGAAGGAAAAAATATTAAGGGCAGCCAGAGAGAAAGGTCAGGTTACCCACAAAACAAAGGGAAGCCCATCAGACTAACAGCGGATCTCTTGGCAGAAACCCTACAAGCCAGAAGAGAGTGGGGGCCAATACTCAACATTCTTAAAAAAAAGAATTTCAACCCAGAATTTCATATCCAGCCAAACTAAGCTTCATAAGTGAAGGAGAAATAAAATCCTTTATAGACAAGCAAATGCTGAGAGATTTTGTCACCACCTGGCCTGCCTTACAAGAGCTCCTGAAGGAAGCACTAAATGTGGAAAGGAACAACCAGTGCCAGCCACTGCAAAAACATACCAAAATGTAAAGACCATTGATGCGAAGAAGAAACTGCATCAACTAACGAGCAAAATAACCAGCGAACATCATAATGACAGGATCAAATTCACACATAACAATATTAACCTTAAATGTAAATAGGCTAAATGCTCCAGTTAAAAGACACAGACTGGCAAATTGGATAAAGAGTCAAGACTCATCAGTGTGCTATATTCAGGAGACTCATCTCACATGCAGAGACACACATAGGCTCAAAATAAAGGGATGGAGGAAGATCTACCAAGCAAATGGAAAACAAAAAAAAAGCAGGGGCTGCAATCGTAGTCTCTGATAAAACAGACTTTAAACCAACAAAGATCAAAAGAGACAAAGAAGGCCATTACATAATGGTAAAGGGATCAATTCAACAAGAAGATCTAACTATCCTAAATATATATGCACCCAATACAGGAGCACCCAGATTCATAAAGCAAGTCCTTAGAGACCTACAAAGAGACTTAGACTCCCACACAATAATAATGGGAGACTTTAACACCCCACTGTCAACATTAGACAGATCAACAAGACAGAAAGTTAACAAGGATATCCAGGACTTTAACTCAGCTCTATACCAAGCAGAACTCTTGGTATAGACATCTACAGAACTCTCCACCCCAAATCAACAGAATATACATTCTTCTCAGCACCACATCGCACTTATTCCACAATTTACCACACAGTTGGAAGTAAAATACTCCTCAGCAAATGTAAAAGAACAGAAATTATAACAAACTGTCTCTCAGAACACAGTGCAATCAAACTAGAACTCAGGATTAAGAAACTCACTCAAAACTACTCAACTACTTGGAAACTGAACAACCTGTTCCTGAATGACTACTGGGTACATAATGAAATGAAGGCAGAAATAAAGATGTTCTTTGAAAACAATGAGAACAAAGACACAACATACCAGAATCTCTGCGACACATTTAAAGCAGTGTGTAGAGGGAAATTTAAAGCACTAAATGCCCACAAGAGAAAGCAGGAAAGATCTAAAATGGACACCCCAACATCACAATTAAAAGAACTAGAGAAGAAAGAGCAAACACATTGAAAAACTAGCAGAAGGCAAGAAATAACTAAGATCAGAGCAGAACTGAAGGAAATAGGGACACAAAAAACCCTTCAAAAAAAATCAATGAATCCAGGAGCTGGTTTTTTGAAAAGATCAACAAAATTGATAGACCACTAGCAAAACTAATGAAGCAGAAAAGAGAGAAGAATCAAATAGATGCAATAAAAAATGATAAAGGGAACATCACCACCAATCTCACAGAAATACAAACTACCATCAGAGAATACTATAAACACCTCTACGCAAATCAACTAGAAAATGAAGAAGAAATGAATAAATTCCTGCACATACACCCTCCCAAGACTAAACCAGGAAGAAGTTGAATCCCTGAATAGACCAATATCAGGCTCTGAAATTGAGGCAATAATTAATAGCCTACCAACTGAAAAAAGTCCAGGACCAGATGTATTCACAGCTGAATTCTACCAGAGGTACAAAGAGGAGCTGGTACCATCCCTTCTGAAACTATCCCAATCAATAGAAAAAGAGGGAATCCTCCCTCACTCATTTTATGAAGCCAATATCATCCTGATACCAAAGCCTGGCAGAGACACATACAAAAAAATGAGAATTTTAGACCAATATCCCTGATGAACATCGATGCAAAAATCCTCAATAAAATACTGGCAAACCAAATCCAGCAGCACATCAAAAAGCTTATCCACCACGAACAAGTTGGCTTCATCCCTGGGATGCAAGGCTGGTTCAACAAATGCAAATCAATAAATGTAATCCATCATATAAACAGAACCAAAGACAAGAACCACATGATTATCTCAATAGATGCAGAAAAGACCTTCAACAAAATTCATCAGCCCTTCATGCTAAAAACTCTCAATAAACTAGTATTGATGGAACATATCTCAAAATAATAAGGGCTATTTATGACAAACCCACAGCCAATATAATACTGAATGGGCAAAAACTGGAAGCATTCCCTTTGAAAACTGGCACAAGACAGGGATGCCCTCTCTCACCACTCCTATTCAACATAGTGTTGGAAGTTCTGGCCAGGACATTCAGGCGAGAAAAGAAATAAAGGGTATTCAGTTAGAAAAAGAGGAAGTCAAATTGTCCCTGTTTGCAGATGACATGATTGTATATTTAGAAAACCCCATGGTCTCAGCCCAAAATCTCCTTAAGCTGATATGCAACTTCTGCAAAGTCTACAGATACAAAATCAATATGCAAAAATCACACACATTCTTATACACCAATAACAGACAGAGAGCCAAATCATGAGTGAACTCCCATTCACAATTGCTTCAAAGAGAATAAAATACCTAAGAATCCAACTTACAAGGGATGTGAAGGACCTCTTCAAGGAGAACTACAAACCACTGCTCAATGAAATAAAAGAGGACACAAACAAATGGAAGAACATTCCATGCTCATGGATAGGAAGAATCAATATCATGAAAATGGCCATTCTGCCCAAGGTAATTTATAGATTCAAGGTCATCCCCATCAAGCTACCAATGACTTTCTTCACAGAATTGGAAAAACTACTTTAAAGTTCATATGGAACCAAAAAAGAGCCCACATTGCCAAGACAATCCTAAGCCAAAAGAACAAAGTTGGAGGCATCATGCTACCTGACTTCAAACTATACTACAAGGCTACAGTAACCAAAACAGCATGGTACTGGTACCAAAACAGAGATATAGACCAATGGAACAGAACAGAGGCCTCAGAACAGAGGCCTCAATGGAACACCACACATCTACACCCATCTGATCTTTGACAAACCTGACAAAAACAAGTAATGGGAAAGGATTCCCTAATTAATAAGTGGTACTGAGAAAACTGGCTAGCCATATGTAGAAAGATGCAACTGGATCCCTTCCTTACACCTTATACAAATATTAATTCAACATAGATTAAAGACTTAAATGTTAGACCTAAAACCATAAAAGCCCTAGAAGACAACCTAGGCAATCCCATTTAGGACATAGGCATGGGCAAGGACTT
This sequence comes from Trachypithecus francoisi, assembly GCF_009764315.1. NCBI lineage: Eukaryota > Metazoa > Chordata > Mammalia > Primates > Cercopithecidae > Trachypithecus > Trachypithecus francoisi. The sequence continues at coordinate 37,234,373 of NW_022681474.1, forward strand.
CATGACTAAAACACCAAAAGCAATGGCAACAAAAGCCAAAATTGACAAATGGGATCTAAAGAGCTTCTGCACAGCAAAAGAAACTACCAGCAGAGTGAACAGGCAACCTACAGAATGGGAGAAAATTTTTACAATCTACCCATCTGACAAAGGGCTAATATCCAGAATCTACAAAGAACTTAAACAAATTTACAAGAAAAAATCAAACAACTCCATCAAAAAGTGGGCAAAGGATATAAACATATACTTCTCAAAAGAAGACATTTATGCAGCTAACAGACACATGAAAAAATGCTCATCATCACTGGTCATCAGAGAAATGCAAATCAAAACCACAATGAGATACCATCTCACACCAGTTAGAATGGCGATCATTAAAAAGTCAGGAAACAACAGGTGCTGGAGAGGATGTGGAGAAATAGAAACACTTTTACATTGTTGTTGGGACTGTAAACCAGTTCAATCATTGTGGAAGACAGTGTGGCAATTCCTCAAGGATCTACAACTAGAAATACCATTTGGTTCAGCCATCCCATTACTGGGTATATACCCAAAGGATTGTAAGTCATGGTACTATAAAGACACATGCACACGTATGTTTATTGCGGCACTATTCACAATAGCAAAGACTTGGAACCAACCCAAATGTCCATCAATGATAGACTGGATTAAGAAAATGTGGCACATATACACCATGGAATACTATGCATCCGTAAAAAGGATGAGTTCATGTCCTTTGTAGGGACATGAATGAAGCTGGAAACCATCATTCTGAGCAAACTATCACAAGGCCAGAAAACTAAACACCGCATGGTCTCACTCATAGTTGAGAATTGAACAATGAGAACACTTGGACACAGTGTGGGGAACATCACACACCAGGGCCTGTGGTGGGGTGGAGGGATGGGGGAGGGATAGCATTAGGAGATATACCCAGTGTAAATGACGAGTTAGTGGGTGCAGCACACCAACATGGCACGTGTATACATATGTAACAAACCTGCACTTTGTGCACACATACCCTAGAACTTAAAGTAGAATTTAAAAAAAAAAAGAAAATACGTTACAGCCATACAATGGAATATTATTCAGCAATAAAAAGGAATGGAATACTGATACATTCTACAACATGGATAAACCTTGCCAAGTGAAGTAAGTCAGTCACAGAAAACCATATATTGTATGATTCCATTTATATGAAATGTCCAGAATAGGCAGTTCTAGAGGTAGAAAGTAGATTCATGATTTCCTCAAGCTGGGCAGGGGGAGTTTGGGGAGAGACGGTTAATGGCTCTGGGGTTCCTTTTCAGGGTGATGAACGTGTTCTAAATTGACTGTGGGATTGACTGCATAACTCTGTGAACATATTTAAAAGCATTTAAATGGGTGAATTGTATCGTGTGTGAATTGTAACTTAATAAATCTGTTTCAACAACAACAAAAAATGAATGATTAGTGTGTTCCACACAGGGGCAGAAAGGAATGGGCCGTCTACCCAAGTAGTTTGATTCACCAGGTTGGAAACACTCTGCAGAATCTACAAAGGGACATTTCTGAGCCCACTGAGGCCCATAAGGAAAAATAGAATAGTCTGTGATAAAAAGGAGAAATAAGCAATCTTTGAAAATGCTGTATGATGGGTGGATTCACCTCACAGAATGGAACCTGTGTTCTGATTCACCAGGTTGGAAACATGCTTTTTGTAGAATCTACAAAGGGACATTTCTCAGCCCATGGAGGGCTATGAGAAAAACATCTAATATCCCGCGATAAAAACTAGAAGCAAGCTACTGAAAATGCATTGTGATGGGTGCATTCATCTCACAGAAAGGAACCTGTGTTTTGATTCACCAGGTTCGAAACACTCTTTTTGTAGAATCTAAGAAGGGTTATTTCTGAGACCATTGAGGCCTATAAGGAAAAATCGAATAACGTGCAAAAAATAAGTTAGGAACAAGCTATCTGTGAAAGTGCTTTGTGATGGGTGGATTCATCTCACAGAATGGAACCTGTGTTCTGATTCACCAGGTTCGAAACACTCTTTGTAGAATCTACGAAGGGACAGTTCTGAGCCCACTGAGGCAGGAGTCAGGAGAGAGACCAGGAATGCCCAAGATGATGGTGGAGGGGAAGGCTAGGGCTGAATCAGAAAGGGCTATGTACGGCATACTGAGGAGTGTGCATTTAATCCACAAGGAGGAATGTACTGAATGATTTACACAGGGGGTCAAGATGATCAGATTTGTGTGGCATATCTGGTCCCAATGGTGACCATCAATTAGATGGGACACAGAGACTGGGTTAATTTGCAGTAACCAGGCAAGTGGGATATGAAAGAGATATTTGAGAGAATGAATCAATGGGACATTGCTTGCAGAAAGTAACTTGACCTGACCATAGATTAGCAGCAGGTACTTTTTCACCCTCTGTAGAAACAAAATAGAATGATACTCCCTTTCATAGAGCACACTGAATTATTCACATTTCCAAGCCCTCACACCTTCACCTCCAGACTGCACGCTAAACATTGATCTATGAAAAGATCCAACATTCTCTTTACTGCAGACACTGTCTGTGCTGTGGAGCCAGCTCTTTATCAGCCTGCATTTCAACGCTTGTCTTCTAAAAATAGAAAATGCTAATTCACACCTGGATGCAATATCCTGGCTTCAGAAACTGAGAGAGTAAAAACTTCCTAAGTAAATTAGGAAAAAGAAATAGTCAGTGCTAGAAACTAGGTAGCAAAGCAGTTGTTTAAAATAACTATCCTTGCTGGGCATGGTGGCTCACGCCTGTAATCCCAGCACTTTGGGAGGCTGAGGCAGGCAGATCGCTTGAGTTCAGGAGTTCGAGGCCAGCCTGGGCGACATGGCGAGACCCCCCCCATCTCTACTAAAAATACAAAAATCAGCTGGGCATGGTGGCACATGCCTATAATCCCAGCTACATGGGAGGCTGAGGCACAGGAATCACTTGAACCCGGAAACAGAGGTTGTAGTGAGCCAAAATCACACCACTGCACTCCAGCCTGGGTGACGGAATGAGATTCTGTCTCAAAAAATTTTTTTAAAATTTTAAATAAAATAATTGTCCTCAAGTGTATGGAGATCTTTACACAGAAAAGGTTTTTTGAATTCCTACCCTGACTGAAAACAAAACAAACAAACAAAAAAGGCTTAAGCCAAACCATGTGGTCCTATAAGGAATATTCCTGATATGGAAAATTATTTAACAGTGGAATGGATAATCCAAGCCAGTTGGGCAATTCCTTCTCCAGCCTTAAATGATAGATTTTTATTTTTTCTGGGAAGGCTTTGGTGTAGTCGTTTACCTTCAGGAGTGGTGCCAGCAGCTCGCGGGCAGGACAGCAAGAACTTTAGTGAAGGAGTGCCCAGAATCTTTCCTTCACCATTTCTTGCTCAGCCACAGTGTTCTGTCAAGATTATTCAGTTAGCTCTGATGATCTCTTTGAGTCAAGGGGTTCTGGCTATATCTCGGTGTGAAAACAGGAACAAAACTCCCTGTGCATTGTACATGCCATTGAGATACCTACCTTCCACTTTGGAGACAAAGCCCAGACTCCGCTTAAGGTCAGAGCAGATGGAGTGGAGACACCATCGGAATTTTGCATCGCAGCGATATTTGTTGGCACCGCACGTGTCATAGCAGACGTCCAGCTGGTTGCAGCACTTGGTCATTGCTGGAATGCCCAAGTCCATCTGGGGAAAAGGGAAGGAAGGGAAAAGAAGGGGAAGAAATGCCACGTTTAGACTAAGGACCTTAGGCAACCTTGCCCACCTTGTTATTAACTAGCCAGTTCTCACATTTCTATTGCATATCCCGATCAATTCGGAAACACCAATGACTCAGTAAAATGCCAACAGTCACAGGATTACAAGTTTTCATTGTTACTTAGTTATTAGTTCAATAAGCGATTCTGGCCCATTTTTCACCTTTTTTTTTTTTTTTTAGATGTTAATAATTTTAAAATCCAGAGGCAGCTTACAGTAATGAAAATAGAGACCGGAAGGGTAGTCAAGAGAGCAGAGCCACAGGGCTTCTAAATGTAATTAACACTTAACATTCCCATATGAGATTTTGTGTGAGCAAAGGATTCTACGGCTAAGAAGTATAAAAAACGAGACCATCGTGGCTAACATGGTGAAACCCCGTCTCTACTAAAAGATACAAAAAACTAGACGGGCGAGGTGGCGGGCGCCTGTAGTCCCAGCTACTCGGGAGGCTGAGGCAGGAGAATGGCGTAAACCCGGGAGGCGGAGCTTGCAATGAGCTGAGATCCGGCCACTGCACTCCAGCCTGGGCGACAAAGCAAGACTCCGTCTCAAAAAAAAAAAAAAGAAGTATAAAAAAAATTCAGCCTCAGTTCATCAAGAGATCACCAGCATCCCAGACAGCACTATTTTAAGGGTGTGTATGTGTGAGTGTGTGTGGATGTGTTGGAAAGTAGAGTGGGTATAGAACACACAGCTCCTGATCACAAGAGGGCTGTAATTAAAACACAACATCTCACACACACCCATGCTTACTAAGCAACCTATAAACAACTGTAAATGTAGTGGCATAAACTGTGTAACTAAGTTCATAAAATGCCACATGTGTCTGGGCGTGGTGGCTCATGACTGTAATCCCAGTCACCTTTGGGAGGCCGAGGGGGGTGGATCACTTGAGGTCAGGAGTTCGAGACCACCCTGGCCAACATGGTGAAACCATGTTGGCCAAAAATACAAAATTACAAAATACAAAAATTAGTACCAAATACAAAGTACCAAAAATACAAAAATTAGCTGGGCATGGGGTATGTTTGTGTGTTTGCAGATTTCTATGATGTCAGCACTCCAAACATAGCCAGTTTGGCACTACTAACATGAAGTCAGCTGCTTGCAAAAGTCATGACAATATGCAACAATCAGCTCTCACTGGCCAGCACCAGCTGGCTCCAGCACGTCACTGGAATGGTCCACTAATTTCAATAAGTCAAACCTGTCAGATCTATCGCAAATTAAGTTATGTCATGATGTCCTAAGTCTCAGCTGACATTTTCAGTGGTGATTTCAAAGTTCTGATCCACTACCAAGGGTTTATCTGAGGGACAGCTGTCCCTGGGAAAAGGAAATCACATATCTTCTCTGAAAATTCTCTCCCTCATATCCAATTTAAAATACTTAATTGTATTGCTCAACTTTTTTCCAGAAACAATCACTTCCATCAAGGATAACTCTAGGATTGCTCTCAGTCAAAACCAATCAACCAAGAAGGTAATGCTGGCAGTACATACACTTTCTGGTACCTTGAGACCCAGGAAATAGGAGCCGCAGCCGTTGGGCTCTTGGGGCTTGTAGCCAGGTCTGGGCATCGGTGCCTTTCCTTGCAGGAGGAAGAAAGGAAAGCAAGAAGAAATATTTAGAAATCAAGCATTTGGGAACATTCATCAAATGAAAATTTTCTAAAAGCATATTTCACTTTTTCTTTAAAAGTCACTGTTCCTCACATCCAAATCAGGTGATGATGATGGTGATGTCACAGAAGAATAACGACTTTCAGATGACTTTGACTTTTTCTCCTGATCTCAAAAAATCTCATGAGGTTTTTTTTTTTTTTTTTTTTTTTTGAGACAGGTTCTCTCTCTGTCACCCAGGCTGGAGTACAGTGGTGTGATCTTGGCTTACTGCAACCTCTGCCTCCTGAGTTCAAGCAATTCTCCTGCCTCAGCCTCCCAAGTAGCTGGGATTACACGTATGTGCCACCATGCTCAGCTAATTTTTGTAATTTTAGAAGAGACAGGGTTTCACCATGTTGGCCAGGTTGGTCTCGAACTCCTGACCTCAAGTGATCCACCTGCCTCGGCCTCCCAAAGTGCTGGGATTACAGGCGTGAGCCACCGCACCCAGTGAGCACTTATTTACTGACATTTCTAATGTTTTTTAAATGCATAACCTTGAAGATAAGGGCCATGGCAAAATCCAACTAAAGCTCAAGCTTCCTCATTCCTTAACCACTGCAAGACCATACACCACTCAAAGAACAAACAGAACACAACTTGATCGTACACTTAAGGAATCAGAATTGTAACAACACCACAAAAGGGTTTTAACTTGCAGGAAATTCAAGCAAGATTCCATAAACCTAGAGCATGATCGAGCAAAGAGCAAAGAAATCACCCCGATGTGATATCTTAGGCATTTATTTCATAGAAGTAAGCAGAAATGATCTGAACAGCTTTTGAATTTCTCTTTTTTATGATCTTTCAAATGTGTAGAGAGAAGCTTTATCAGTTGTATCAACGGCAGTGCCCACAGGTAAAGATAACCTTGACCTGAGATGACCTCAGGACAGCCATCTGCAGTGGGTATTTTATCCCATTATCCAGATAAGAAACTCGAGCTAAGAGGTCGCATGACTTGCCTAACATCATAGAAAAAGTGGGGGAAATAGGATATAAAGTCAGATTTCCTGTTTGTCTCCAAAACCCACGCTCCTTCACCACATCTCTGCCTCTTTTTAGGAGATACAAGACCTTAGAGTAAGGCATAAGACACTCTTTCTTTCTTTCTCTTTCTTTTCTTTCTTTTTCTTTCTTTCTTTCTTTTCTTTCTTTTCTTTCTTTCTTTCTTTCTCTCTCTCTTTCTTTCTCCCTTCTTCTTCTTCTCCTCCTCCTCCTTCCTTCCTTTTCTTCTTCTGCTTCTTTTTTTCTTTTCTTTCTTTCGTTCATTCATTCTTTCCTTCCTTCCTTCCTTCAATATTCTCCTACCAGGTATTAATTTTTAATTATTTCGTATTATGAAATATTTCAAAACTGTTGAAAAGTCAGAGAAACAAAGAACTCGTACCAAATGCACAAACATAATAAATGTTAACATTTGCCAAACTTGCTATAAATTTTTTTTTTTTAATTAAATGTGACAGTTAAAGTACAGGTTCAGGGTGCTGTTGAAGCCTCTTTGCACTCATCATTTAGTTTTAACTTTTAGACACTAAGTTTATGTTTTAAAGCCCTCACTTTGTGTCATTCTGCAAAATTGTCTTGATTATGCTTGGACCTTTACTCTCACAAAGAATTTTGCAATTTTTTTGAATTTGTAGAACCAACTTAGTAAATTCTATAAGAAAGATGGTCAAGAGTTTTATTGAAAAATCCATTGAATGTATAGATTTGGAGACAGCTGCCTTTCTTAGGATACTCAGTCTTCCCAAATATAGACACGGTATAGTTCTCTGTTTACTTATGTCTGCCTGTATGTCATTCAACAGAGCACTGCAATTTTCTCCATATGTGTATTATACTTTCTATATACCTATATTATTCAGATCCTTAAACAAGATTGAATATCTCATAAAAATCCGGAGCTAAGACTCATGCCTCTGGTATAGTAAATCTGCACTTTCCTAGAACCCAGGCTGCTTCCAGCTTTCTACTCTACCAGCTCTAGAGTGTAGCCCTGATTCTCATGGTCTAAGATGGTGCTTCAGCCAACATCCATATTACCTGTAACAGGACAGGAGGAGTTGGAAGGGTCCAGCCCCTCTCTTCAGTAAACACACTCCAGAATGTTATACACGTCACTTCCTCATACTTCCCTCTCGCCAGACCTTAATCAAATGGCAAAATCTGGTTGCAAAGGTGGGCTAGAAAATGAAGTGGGCAGCCATGAGCCCAGCTAAAATGTGGAAAGAGGGGCTTGATACTGTAGAAAAGAGGAAGAATGGATATTAGGGGACACTAAGCAGTTTCTGCCACAGTTTGGGTATTTGTTGCTGTGATACATGTGGTTATAACATTGTGGTCCAAGATGACTTCCAATGATCCCCACCTCCTGGTATTCACCTCCTTGTATATAGCCCCAGGAGTGGTCTTTGTGACCAAGATAATACTGCAGACGTGGAGGTGTGTTCCTCCTAAGACTAAGCTATAAAAGACCACAATTTCTGTCTTGGGTTCTTACTCTCCCTCTCTCACCGTTCACTCTAGGGGAAGTTATGTCATGAACAGTCCCATGGAAAGACCCATCTGGCAAAGAACTAAAACCTCCTGTCAATAGCCACATGAATTTAACAAGAGATCCTCCAGCCCCAGCTGAATCTCCAGAGATGGCAGCATCAGCTGGGCAACATGACCTCAACCTTATGAGAAACTGACCCAGAATTGCCCAGCAAAGCCACTCCAGGATCCCTGACCCTTAGCAACTGTGTGATATAATCTTTGCTACTGTAAGCTGCTAAGCTTCGAGGTACCTTGTTGCTCAATAATATATAACTGTTTCAGTTGCCATTAGGATTTTTTTTTTCTTTTTTTTTGAGACGGAATCTCACTCTGTCGCCCAGGCTGGAGTGCAGTGGTGCAATCTTGGCTCACTGTAGTCTCTGCCTCCCAAGTTCAAGTGATTCTTCTGCCTCAGCCTCCTGAGTAGCTGGGGTTACAGGCGCACACCACCACACCCAGCTACTTTTTGTATTTTTGGTAGAGATGGGGTTTCACTATGTTGACCAAGCTGGTCTCGAACTCCTGGCCTCAAGTGATCCACCCACCTTGGCCTCCCAAAGTGCTGGGATTATAGGTGTGAGCCACCTTGCCTGGCCTGCCATTATGATTTTAATCTCTTTGTTATATTTTTTCTATGACAGCTTTATTGAGCTATAATTCATATATCATATACATTCACTCATTTAATGTGTACGATTCGATGGTTTTGGCATATCCACAGAGTTGTCCAGTCAACATCATAATCTAATTTTAGAACATTATAATCTCAAAAAGAAACCCCGTACCCATTAGTCACCACTCCCATCTCCCTACCCCCAGCCCTAGGCAACTCCTTCCCATGAATTAAATCATACAACAGGTGGCCTTTATTTTTTTTTTTTTATTTTTTTTTTGTTTGAGACGGAGTCTTGCTCTGCCACCCAGGCTGGAGTGCAGTGGCCAGATCTCAGCTCACTGCAAGCTCCGCCTCCCGGGTTTACGCCATTCTCCTGCCTCAGCCTCCCGAGTAGCTGGGACTACAGGCGCCCGCCTCGTCGCCCGGCTAGTTTTTTGTATTTTTATGTAGAGACAGGGTTTCACCGTATTAGCCAGGATGGTCTCGATCTCCTGACCTCGTGATCTGCCCGTCTCGGCCTCCCAAAGTGCTGGGATTACAGGCTTGAGCCACCGCGCCCGGCCACAACAGGTGGCCTTTAATGTCTGGCTTCTTTCACTTAGCATAATGTTTTCTCGTTTCATACATGTTGTAGTATGTATCAGTACTTAAGTTATTTTTATTGCCAGAAAAACCTTCCATTGTATAGACATACCACATTTTGTTTGCCCATTCATTGGTTAGTAGACATTTGCGCTGTTTTCACCCTTTAGCTATTGTGAATAATACTGCTACTAATATTTGTAGACAGGTTTTTGTGTGGACATGTGTTTCATTTCTCCATCCTCCATAGGATTGCTGGGTCATATGGTAACTCTGTTGAACATTTTAAGGAATTGCCACACTGTTTTCCAAAGTGGCTGCACCACATTCCCACCAGCACTGCATGAGGGTTCCAGTTTCTCCACATCCTCATGAACACTAGCTATTGTCTGTCTTTTTTATTGTAGCCATCCTGCAGGAGTGAGGTGCTGTTTCACGGTAGTTTTGATTTGCATTTCTCTAATGATTATGTTGAGCATCTTTTTATGTGCTATTGGCCATTCATATAAATTCTTTTGGAAAATGTCTTTTTAAAGCCTCTACCTACTATATAATTGAGTTATTTATCTTTTTACTATTGAGTTGTAAGTGTTCTTTATGTATTTTGGAAGCAAGTGCCTTGGCAAATCTGCAAATATTTTCTCCCATTCTGTGGGTTGTCTTTTCACTTTTTTGATGGTGTAACTATTTATTTGTTTTTTTTTCTTCTTCTTCTTCTTCTTTTTTAAGAGATGGGGTCTCGCTGTGTCACCCAGGTTGGAGTGCAGTGGCACAATCATAACTCACTGCAGCTTCACGCTCCCTGGTTCAAGTGATCCTCCTGCCTCAGCTGTCTACGTAGCTATGACTGCAGGTGCATGCCATCATGCATGGCTAACTTGTAAGTTTTTTTATAGAGATGGGGTCTTGCTATGTTGCCCAGGCTGGTCTTAAACTCCTAGGCGCAAGCAGCTCTCCAACCTCAGGTTAATGAGCTGCTAGAATTACAGGCATGAGCCACTGTGCCCTGCCTCTTTTCATTTTCTTTTTTTCTTTTATTTTTTGAAACAGGGTCTCTCACTCTGTCACCCAGGCTGGAGTGCAGTGGTGTGATCTTCGCACACTACAGCCTTGACCTCCCAGGCCCAAGCAAGCCTCCCACCTCAGCCTCCCTAGTAGCTGGGACTACAAGTGCTATCACTGCACCTGGCTAATTTTTGTATTTTTTTGTGGAGATGGGGTTTTGCTATATTGCCCAAGCTAGTCTTGAATTCCCAGACTGAAGCTATCCACCTATCTTGGCTTTCCAAAGGGCTGAGATTATAGGCATGAGCCACAGCATCCAGCCTTCTTTTTCTTATTGAGGTGAAATTCAGATAACATAAAATTAACCATCTTAAAGTGTGCAATTAAATATATTCACAATGTTGTACAACCATCACCTTTAACTAGTTCAAAAACATTTTCATCACCCCCAAGGTAGACCTTGTGCCCACTCAGCAGTCATTCTCTGTCTCAGGCAGTTTGGATGCTATAACAAAAATACCATAGACTGGATGGCTTACACAGCAGAAATTTATTCCTCACAGTGCTGAAGGCTGGGAATTCCAAAATCAGGATGCCAGTGCATTCCGTGTCTGGTGAGGGCCTTCTTCCCAGCTTGCAGATGGCCTTGTCTTCTCTTCTTTCTCTTTCTCTTCTTACAAGGACACTAGTCTCATCATGGTGGCCCCACACTCAAGACAGCATCTCAGCTCACTGCAACCTCCGCCTCCTGGGTTCAAGCCATTCTCCTGCCTCAGCCTCTGGAGTAGCTGGGATTACAGGTGCCTGCCACCACGCCTGGCTAAGTTGTTGTATTTTTAGTAGAGACAGGGTTTCGCCATGTTGTCCAGGCTAGTCTTGAACGCCTGACCTTAAGTGATCTGCCCTCCTCGGCCTCCCAAAGTGCCAAGGTTACAGGTGTGAGCCACCGCGCCTAGCCAGAGAATGAAACATCTTTTTCACAACTTTGCTGAAAAGGGCATTCGCTACAGACTTGGCTCTGTTTCTTGGGTTACCCTCTGCCTTTTTGCCCTTGATAACTCACAGAAGAGAAAACTCTGCTATTCTAGTTTGAAAGATACCGGAATGGAATTCCTATCCAGCCTGCAGCTGATGATGGTTATTTTTATTTTATTTAATGTTTTATGTTAACTGCAGAAATTCTGTTTAGAAATGAAGCTGAAAGTATAAGTTCTAAGACAAAAGGTAATGGTTTCAGTCTAGGCAGAAACTGAAATCATTCAAGGATACCATATCCTCAAATTATCGTTTGAGGAGCTTATGGTTGATGTTTTAAGTCTAGGCATTAATAATGTATCATATCCACAGATGTTTTATTTTCTGGCTGGAGCTGTTTATAGGAGTGAGAGGCCGACAACTTGATCCTGTTCAAATTCATATTTTAGTGTTCATAAAAAAAGTTTTATTGGAACACAGCCACACTCACGATTTAGCTATGGCTGCTTTCACAGAAAAAAACAGCAGAAGACTGTTCTAATCTTGATGTGAGGATGGTTTTCTAATCAAGACATAAAATTCAGAAGCCATAAAGAAAGAGACTGACAGATTTGATCTTATAAAACTTAAAAGCTTCTGAATAAAGTGAAATACCATAAAAGTCTTAAAAGACAAACTGGAGGGAGATTGAGGAGAGTTAGCCAAGAATCCAAGAGCTCTGCCTGCCAGTGGTGGACACTGCCTCCTGAGCCCACCCTTTTATCTCTGTCACTGGAAAGAGCAGCACAAACTTTCAGGGCTTTGTGTCCCAGGGCAAGAGTTTTGCCTTCTCAGGAGGGTGCGTCCATCCTCTCCACCCGGCTGGTTCCCCGGGAGGTGCTGGCAGGGAGTGAGTACACTTTATTGAAAGGTACATCTGTAGCAAACCACTGTGGCACACATTTGCCTGTGTAACCAAACTGCACAACCTGCACATGTACCCCAGAACTTAAAAATCAACATTAAAAAAAGGATTAACATATATATTTCCAAAATAAATTCACGGGAGTGATTTTTTCCTCTCTGGCAGCAATAGTTCTTATCACTCTTCTTTTAAATTTTGCCACTCTGTTGGCTAAAAGTGGCATCTCGTTACTTTAATTTGTAGGCCCCGATCAATACTGAATTCAACCATATTATTTGTATGCAAACCATTTAGTTTTTCTTTTCTGTCAATTGCCTATTTCCATTCTTTGCTCATTTTTCTTTTAGACCTTTCGCCTATTTCTTCACAGTTCATAAGAACCTTTTTGTAGTATACATATTATGTCTTTGTCATTTGTTTTACAATTTTCCACTTAATAGTATGATTTTTCTATTAATATAAAGAACAGATAATGATGCCAAATGAATAATAAGAGTATTTACTAAACTATTATAGGCATGGCTTCATCAACAACCCCAACTAGCTGTCTCAAACATGAGAAAAAATAATTTCCAGGCGGGGAGCGGTGGTTCACACCTGTAATCCCAGCACTTTAGGAAGCCCAGCAGGGGGATCACCTGAGGTCATGAGTTCGAGACCAGCCTGGCCAACATGGTGAAATCCCGTCACTACCAAAAATACAAAGTAGCTGGGCGTGGTGGCACATGCCTGTAATCCCAGCTACACCAGGAGGCTGAGGCAGGAGAATCTCTTGAACCCAGAAGGTGGAGATTGCAGAGAGCCGAGATGGTGACAGAGGGAGACTCCATCTGGGTGACAGAGGGAGACTCCATCTCAAGAAAAACAAAATTCCAGAAAAAAAAAAGAAAGAAAAGTATGTCTTCCTTCCTCGCAGAAACACTCAGATGCAACATGACTAATACATCAACGGAACACAGCAGGACAGAGGCAGTTCTCCTGAAGAGAACTCTATATTTCAGTTGCGAAAACAGATTAAGTTACTGCATAAGGTAGGGTGACCAACTTGCCCTGGTTTGCCTGGTACCATCCCAGTGTTAGTACTGAAAGTCCCACATCCCAGGAGCATCTCCCCTACTCCTGAGTCCCCAGCAGACTAGGAGGTCAGTCACCCAAAAACAAGAATAATCTGTTTGCCTCTAAGCCAGCGGCTGTTTTCTTTTTTTGGGCTCTGGATCCCCTGGAGAATCTGATGAAGTCTGTGAGTTATTTCCCTGGAAAAAGATACAAACTCACAGGTTTATAAAATTTTGCTGTAAAACTTCAGATAAAAATTCTCTTTAAAAAATAGACTGATATTTATTTTTATTTGTTTATTTGTTTATTTTTGAAACTTAATCTTGCTCTGTGGTCCAGGCTGGAATGCAATGGCATGATCTCGGCTCACTGCAACCTCCGCCTCCCAGGTTCAAGTGATTCTCCTGCCTCAGCCTCCCAAGTAGCTAGGATTACAGGTCACGCCACCACACTCGGCTAATTTTTGTATTTTTAGTAGAGATGGGGTTTCACCATGTTGGCCAGGCTGGTCTCAAACTCCTGACTTCAAATGATCCGCTTGCCTCAGCCTCCCAAAGTCCTGGGATTACAATAGACTGATGGTTAAAGAAACTTTTAAGATACTTTTACTCTTGGAACTAAATCCAGGAAGAAATTCATTTTCAGGATCTTTTATTAAAGTGTGAAAGCGTGAACAGCATCATCATAGAAACTCTGCTCCATTGACCCAGCTCCAGAGACCTTCGTGAGGCAGATAACTCTCCAGTCGTCGTTCCCTCGAGGGACTTCTTCCAGAAGCTGAGAGGCTGTTATCCAGCCACTGGGATTTCTGGGATTTTTCATTTTTATGTTGAAAGAAAACTGGAAGAATCTGAATGCAATTAACCTGTTCACTAGACTGTCTTTCGCATAACGTTTATAAAATTTGTTTGGTATCTACCATGCTCTCTATATACTACTGATTCTTTATGTATATTATCTTTAATTCTCACAACACCTTTGCAAGGTGGGTATTAGTAACATTATTTTTACATATTTGAGGAAACTAAGGTTGAGAGAGTCAGATAACTCACCCAAGGTCACCAGCAATGGGATATTTTCCCCTAAATTCAAATCCATGATTTTTCCATTACTATGCTTATTTCTCAAAGTCTGGTTCAAAGACTACCCATTAAAAGTGCAGTTCCAGCCGGGCGAGGTGGCTCACATCTGTAATCCCAGCACTTTGGGAGGCCGAGGAGGGTGGATCATGAGATCAGGAGATCGAGACCATCCTGGCTCACGGTGAAACCCCCATCTCTACTAAAAATACAAAAATTTAGCTAGGCGTAGTGTTGGTGCACTCCAACCTGGGCGATACAGTGAGACTCTGTCTCAAAAAAAAAAAAAGTGCAGTTCCAAGTGTTTTGACGAACGGAGGCAAGATGGTGCATTTCCGGGTTTTTCATCACCAACTTTTCCCCGTGTGCGCGAGGATGCAGCTGGCGCCCGGGAAGGTGCAGACCAACCAGGCATGCGCCAGGTGATGTCAATCCGAAGAGATCAAGATTTACCTGGTGGCACCTGCGGCGCCTTCCTCCCCCCTCCCCTGACACGTCCGTGCCCCGCCTATTGCCCTTCCACTCCTAGAAAAGCCACTCCCGGCAGATGCACGGGGCGGGCTTCCTCAGCCCCTACCTTTGTCGGGACTGCATTAGGAACTCTGCCCGAGAGCTCTACTGGGTGACTCTCTCGGCCTCCTTTGCCGGAGGCCAACAGACTTCACCCCCATACCTTTTTCTCTGGAGCTAGATGACCAAAGAATAAATTTGCAGTTTTGCTTTTAGCCTTGCCTACTCGCTGGTTCTTTTGTGCTCGCTCTGGTGGTCTAAGAAAAACAAATCAGTTGGTGCCGAAGACCCGGGAGGAGACCCCTCCTCAGGCCTCTAAGGGTTGAGGAACCTCCTCCTGCTCCCACACGGCAGACGGACCAGGACCTGAGACCCGCTTCCCTCACTCTCACGGCCTCTCTGGGGTAAGTGCCCTTGTCTCCTCTTTACCTCCCTCGGCCAAAATCCTGCGCAGGTCCGAGGTCCATTTGGAGCCACCAAGTGGCTCGGGAGACCCGTTCAGGACGGAGACGTCCGCCTGAAGGTAATCTCCATTTTGGCTTCAAGAGCCTCCAGTTTGTCTCTGCTGGTTCCAAAGGACGCTTTGAAGCCAGGCAGGGATCCATTTCCATTTCCATTGTGTCCATTGTGTAAGTAAAGAGGAAACAAACGGGAAACCCCCAGACCAGAGAGCACACACTCCGCAGACTCCAAGGCTACGAAAGGAGCCTGCTATAAGTGTGGCAAGGCAGGACACTATGCCAACAGGTGTCCGCAAGGTCCCCAGCCCCAACGTAGCCTTGCTATAAGTGCAAGGCATCAGGACATTGGGCCAGTGAATGTCCTAACCCTCGTCCACCAGCAGCCCCCTGCCCTGCTTGCCAGCAGGGAGGACACTGGAAGTCTGATTGCCCCACCCTGAGAACAGGTGCTGCGTCTCTACGTGACCCCCTTTCCCAGGATCCTGGGAGCTCCTTCCAGCTCCTACATCTGGACGACGACGGCAACTGAAGGTGCCGAGACTCGGGGACCCCCATCACCCTCGCCGAGCCGCGGGTAACTCTCCTGGTAGCGGGTAAGACAATTTTTAATCAACAGCGAGGCTACCTATTCTGTTTTGCCGTCCTTCTCTGGACCTAGCCTTCCATCCAATATCTCTGTAGTAGGAGTAAGTGGAAAGCCATCCACTCCACAAAAAAACTCCACTCCTTCATTGCTGCCTGGCCAACAACTACTCTGCGCACTCGTTCCTCATTCCCAGCTAAAAAGGGCCCCTACCGAAAGCAATCAGTGGAAATCAGTTTGGCTTTCCCCACTTGCCTCAAACTTACTAAATTTTCTTAACTATCTCATACTCCTCAACCTTGCTGGGACCTTCCTTCTGGGTTTTGCCCCTATTCCAACAAATGCTTCCATTCCTCATTCCTATACTAATACTGTGCCTTATTTTATTCTTCATCCGTACGTCCAAATGCCAACCATGGGCCCCGACCTCGACGACGCCCCTTAACAGCAGGAAGTAGCCAGACAGACCACGGCACCCTTATCACTATTACCAATAAAAGGTTGGAATGTTTTGACGAACGGAGGCAAGATGGTGCATTTCCGGGTTTTTCATCACCAACTTTCCCCGTGTGCGCGAGGATGCAGCTGGCGCCCGGGAAGGTGCAGACCAACCAGGCATGCGCCAGGTGATGTCAATCCGAAGAGATCAAGATTTACCTGGTGGCACCTGCGGCGCCTTCCTCCCCCCTCCCCTGACACGTCCGTGCCCCGCCTATTGCCCTTCCACTCCTAGAAAAGCCACTCCCGGCAGATGCACGGGGCGGGCTTCCTCAGCCCCTACCTTTGTCGGGACTGCATTAGGAACTCTGCCCGAGAGCTCTACTGGGTGACTCTCTCGGCCTCCTTGCCGGAGGCCAACAGACTTCACCCCCATACCTTTTTCTCTGGAGCTAGATGACCAAAGAATAAATTTGCAGTTTTGCTTTTAGCCTTGCCTACTCGCTGGTTCTTTTGTGCTCGCTCTGGTGGTCTTAGAAAAACAAATCACCAAGGCCCCTCCACAGACCTACTGCATCAGAATCTCTGGAGGTAGAAAAGGGTATCTACATTTTGGAAACGATTCTCAAGGAAATCTTGTTTGCATTGGTACAGAGTCCTTTTTTTTTTTTTTTTTTTTTTTTCAGACGGAGTCTCGTTCTGTCGCCCGGGCTGGAGTGCAGTGGCACGATCTAGGCTCACTGCAAGCTCTGCCTCCTGGGTTCACGCCATTCTCCTGTCTCAGCCTCCCGAGTAGCTGGGACTACAGGCGTCCACCACCTCGCCCGGCTAGTTTTTTGTATTTTTAGTAGAGACGGGGTTTCACCATGTTAGCCAGGATGGTCTCGATCTCCTGACCTCGTGATCCGCCCACCTCGGCCTCCCAAAGTGCTGGCATTACAGGCGTGAGCCACCGCGCCCGGCTGGTACAGACTCCTTAATGACAGCTGTGTTAGGTATGCCATTGACACACGCTGGATCTTGTCATATTTATAGCCCACTTGTTTGATAAGTACAGATTTTGTGTGTTGGCACAAGAACAAATTACTTTAGATATGAATGTTGACATGCTATCGTGGGCTACCAGGATACATACACAGTTTTATCTGCCTGCATAATTTAACCTGTGGGCTGAAGTGCTCTAAGAATGACGTCATAGAATGGCACTCCTTTACCTTGGCTGTGCTTTGGCAATCACCTGGGAAAAATGTTAAACTACTGATGTCTGGGACCAACCCACAGAAATTTTGATTTAATTGATTTGGTGCCAGGTGTTGTTAAAGCTCCTCAGATGATCTGAAGTGTACCCAAGTTAGAAAGCCACTGTTTTAAACAGTAGTTAGTACCTATCAAAGGTAAAGTCTGGCTGGTGCTGTGGCTCACGCCTATAATCCCAGCAACTTGGGAGGCCAAGTTGGGAGGATTGCTTGAATCCCGGAATTGGAGACCAGCCTGGGTAAGATGGTGAGACTCCCTTCTCTACAAAAAGTTACAACATTATCTGGGCATGGTGGCACATACTTGTAGCCCAAGCTAACTGGGAGGCTGAGGCAGGAGGATCTCCTAAGCCCAGAAACTCTTACTAATCAGAAACACCTGGAGTGGGGCCTGGCGCCCTATTTAAATCAGCCCTCCAGGTGCTTCAGTGCACAGGCGAGTTGGAGAATCACTACTTAAAAAGCAAGCACGGTGCACGAGAGCTGTGTCACAGAGCAAACTACAGAAGAGCAGACTTGTTAGTGGGTGTTGTCTGTTCCAAAGATTGCTCGATTCACAATCAATTTGAGAAGATATTTTGTACTCTCGGGCACAGCCGACAGGTTTTTGGCTCCACTGGGTTCCAAGGTAAGGAGGTGTAGCCCCCTATTTTTCTAAGTGTTTTTCAGGCCTCTCATTGAGCAGGCCGTTTTACACAAAGTGAGAAGAGCTACTTGCCTTCCTCTTCTATTTACTCTTCCCATCCCCCACCAGTTGCTGCTGGCGTCCACCCTGCCTAGCCAGAGGCTCTGCAACTAAAATTTGCTGAAGTCTTTTAATGCTGTTTTGCTAGAGAAGGAAGAAGAGGGTTTGGTTCTTGATTTCCTAATAAAAGTTCCTGCTGTTACGTATTTGCTGAACCACAGATACTAGTCTTGTGTTGCCTTGAGGAAGGAAAACACCTGTGTTGATTCCAGCGTCTGAAGTGAGTCAACCCCTTCCCTGCCCCATCTGTGCAAACGAGGTGAGCATAATCCAGTGGCAAGGCCTCTGCGTTGGTCTAACTGCCTTGGACAAATACATGGTTTTAGGGCCAGGTGGGTCCTAACAGACCAGGCATTTTTCTCTGTGAAGCTTTCACAAAGAAGCTGCAGTATAGATGGTTTAACCACAGATTTTAACCATAGATGGTTAAACTATCTATGCTGCAAAACTTTGGGTCCTGATGCAATGATGAACCATTACCTCCTAGTCACTGTTAGTGTCTAAGGAAGCGATTTTCCCCACTCAGAAACGAATAGAGAGACTTATGGGGTGAATCTGGGAAGTTTGTAGTTTTTTCGTGCATCTCTGGAAAGCTGACTTTTTCTCTGTTATTTGGAGGAAATATTTCTCAAATGTTTTTTCCTGTTAGGCTAAACTGACCGTTTTCATTTCTAATCCCATGATGAGATAGTTGACAAATTAAACAATAAAACTAATGCTACCGGTGACCTGAGACTGTGTATGCTTTCATGCGCATTGGCAATTACAAGGTGCCACCCAGCTTCAGGGCCTGGGGCTCCACATTTTGCTCCCATTACATTAATTTCCAGGGCCCGGTGAAGGAAGCACTGGTGCCAGGGACTCCGTACCGGCAGTCAGGTGTGCACCTTAGCTCCTGTGTACCCCACTCCTACTCAGGCAAGGTAGGGGAAGTGCTCCTGCCAGCTCACAATTCTACATCTGGCACCAAGCCCAGGGTACAGCCCTTGGGATCCCTGGTGAGCCACGAACCCTTCCTCTCCACAGCAGGCCTGTCATTGCAGGCAGGAACAGCTCCCTTGGGAAAGTCCAGCAAATTGATGCCAGTCAGGGACCGAGAGCTGGGAGGACGGTGTGAACTGCAGCAGCAGGGAGGGAGAATTTGTTTCCAAGCTGAGCACACAGTAACTGAAGAGGCAGTTTTGCCCCGTGGCAGATTTTTCTTTCCATGTTCAGCTTCAGTTTTCATCCCTGGGAACTCCTCACAGAGACCTCTCACACCCACCCTCCTTCTTCCCACCCCAGGTAACCTTTTCCTAAGAACAGCCTCACAACAAACTCATAAAATGGCCCAGAGAAGGTTACCCAGATACAATACAGGAAGCTCAGTGAAATGTGAGTTTGAGATAATGAAGAATTTGTCAGGATAAGTATGTTCCAGGTATTTCACTGGACATACTTATACTAATGACTTATTTGTTGTTCGTTTGGATTTCACATTTCACTGGGTGTCCTACATTTTTATCTGCTAAAGCTGGCAGCTCTAAATGGTTAACAGGAAAAAGTCCAAGACAGATCGTGGCCTCTCTGGGGCTACCCATGGGTCCACCAGCGACAGTTTTCACAGAAAGAGAAAGCGCACGCTCACCGTATCGGCACCTGTACTGACAGACTCCATTCTTCCCTCCCAGCAGCTCCAGAAAAGAATCGAAGTAGCTGTTGACAGATTCAAAGCTTCCCCGGAGGTGCCGAAGGCCCCAGTCTGAATAGGACTCCTCCGCATCAGGGCTCGTGTCACTCTGAGCCAGGCCAACCCCAAGGCTGAGCCACAAAACCAAGAAGCCACTGGCCAGCTTCATCCTGCAGCCAGGTAGGTACTGGGTTCTCTCCTCAAACCCCAGCCAGTGTCCCAGAAGTCCAGGGACAAACCCCCTACCCAGATGTCAGGCAGGACTGGGAAAGGGATTATCTGGAACATTCCATCTGTCTGTTCCCCAGAGGTGGACTTTAAACATAGCTACGGAGGTTGGGATGAGATCAGGGCAATTAGAAAGAGGGCAAAGGTTAGGGAGTGGGAGGGCCAGGGAGAGAGAACACTTCAAAGTGGATTCTGCCACCCTGGAGGAGGGAGATGTTGACCAACTTCGAGGACGCAGAAACGGTGAAGCATTCAGAGTTCTACCCCCACCAGCCTGTTAACCTATTGATCAGTTACAAGTGTGGCTCTTCAGGGCCAGCCTCTTGGTAGAAGAGCTTGCCCAAAGGTCCTAGCCACACCCCTCAGCCAGCTACCTACACGGTCTCCAAGGAGAGTCAGGAGGATGTGTAAAGGGCTCATGAAAGCCCCAGTGATAGGGATTAATAGTCACTTTACCAAGGGTCACAATATTGTCAGAGTTTGTACCAAGTGTGTGTTAAGTAGAAGTTCAGATGTGAGACCCTAGCGTCTGCTTTGGAACCCACCTGGCTCTCAGACCCATAAATCCTCTAATTTGGCAGAGCTCCCAGATGCAGCCATCTGAGTGCAGGGACAGTTTTGCTTCTATTTACAGCAGTGTCTCTGTTTACACTCAGCAGTACTGAATCGTGAGACAAGATCTACAGATGGCCCAAGGACGATTCTGGGGGCACTCTGCTCTCCTGCTGGTGTTTTTCCTTTGAGTTACTTAAAAGTCAGAGGGTTTATCAAATAGTGTATTTGACAGTTTAGGCTTTTAAGACTGTTGACTGAAGTCTAGTGTTTTGGCATCATTTTCAGTTTAGACTCTGCTTTTAGTCGTGTGAAGAAATGCCATCTATAAAATCACTAGTCTAAGGCCAGGCATGGTGGTGCACGCCTGTAATCCCAGCATTCTGGGAGGCCGAGGCGTGTGGATCACCTGAGGTCAGGAGTTTGAGACCAGCCTGGCCAACATGGCGAAACCCCATCTCTACTAAAAATACAAAAATTAGCCGGGCGAGGTAGTGGCTGCCTGTAATCCCAGCTACTAGGAAGGCTAAGGCAGGAGAATCGCTTGAACCCAGGAGGCAGAGGTTGCAGTGAGCCAAAAACACGCCATTGCACTCCAGCATAGGCGACAAGAACAAAACTCTATCTCAAAATAATAATAATAATAAAATAATTACCAGTCTATAAAAGTGATACCTTTATGGACCACATGAATCATTTAGCTCCTTTCTCAAATGTTTGTCTAGAAAGCCCCATGGAAAATAATGAATTAAATGAATTAATTTCTTCATTTCCAGTAAATGTGTTTGGCTAAAGAGTCAGACTCCAGGTAGGGCAGTGGTTAAAAATTATTCACAGTCACAACAATGCCACCCAATATTTTAAAGCATCTATACTTTTTCAAACCACTTTCATACATACACACATACACAGAGAGACACAGAGACATACACATGCACATATGCACAAATGTTCACGCAGGGTAAATATTCCCATTTGGGAGGTGAGAAAACTGGTGCAGAGGGTAAGTGACTTGATCAAAGCTGGACAGGCTATCAATGGGTAAGCTGGCACCAGGGCCAGCTACATAATTTGTGGGGCTTCACCAAAACAAAACTGCAAATACAGAGCTCCTTTTCCAAAAGCAGAGAAACGTGCCATTAAAATACTAACTATAGGCTGGGCATGGTGGCTCACACCTGTAATCCCAGCACTCTGGAAGGCCGAGGCAGGTGAATTGCCTGAGGTCAGGGTTTCGAGATCAGTCTGGCCAACATGGTGAAACCCTGTCTCTATTAAAAATACAAAAAGATTAGCCAGGCGTGGTGGTGTGCGCCTGTAATCCCAGCTACTTAGGGAGCTGAGGCAGGGGAATTGCTTGAACCGGGGAAGTGGAGGTTGCAGTGAGCCAAGATCATACCACTGCACTCAAGCCTGGGTGACAGAGCAAGACCCTGTCTCAAAATAATAATAATAATAGTAATAATAGTTTTATTTATGTTGCTAGGATTGAGGTACAAGTATATTTCTTTGGAATTATAGTTTTTTTTGAGACAGAGTATCACCCTGCCACCCAGGCTGCAGTACAGTGGCACAATCTTGGCTCACTGCAACCTCCATCTCCTGGGTGCAAGCGATTCTCCTGCCTCAGCCTCCCAAGTAGCTGGGATTATGGGCACCCACCACCATGCCCAGCTAATTTTTGTATTTTTAGTAGAGACAAGGTTTTACCATGTTGGCCAGGCTGGTCTTGAACTCTTGACCTCAAGTGATCCACCCATCTCAGCCTCCCAAAGTGCTGGGATTACAGGCATGAGCCACAGTGCCTGGCCTGGAATTATAGATCTTCTGTGTTGGCAAGAATATGAAAGTTAATCTCGTCCAGCAGGTCTTCTAATACTTGAATCACCTCTATGCTCATCAGCTTTCTTGGTAGCTTCAGAGTTAGCTATTACATTTTTAATATGTAAGGAGGGAATGATTATGTTTTAGTTTGAAAATTTAAACATGCTTTTTTTTTTTTTTTTTTTTTTGAGACAGGGTCTCAGTCACCTGGAGACAGTGGCTTGATCATGGCTCACTGCAGCCTTCACCTCCTGGGTGAAGCAAAGCTTTCTCTTAATAAAAAGAAAATTTAGCCTATTGTGATTCCCATTGTTTTTCTCAAAATTGTAAAGAAAGAAGCAAATGGATTTCTAGAGAAAGAATATAGCACATTCCCTTCCTGAGTTGTTTCTACCTAGACTCTTTTTTTTTTTTTTTTTTTTTTTTTTTTTTTTTTTGAGACGGAGTCTCGCTCTGTCACCCAGGCTGGAGTGCAGTGGCCGGATCTCAGCTCACTGCAAGCTCCGCCTCCCGGGTTCACGCCATTCTCCTGCCTCAGCCTCCCGAGTAGCTGGGACTACAGGCGCCCGCTACCTCGCCCGGCTAGTTTTTGTATTTTTTTAGTAGAGACGGGGTTTCACCGTGTTAGCCAGGATGGTCTCGATCTCCTGACCTCGTGATCCGCCCGTCTCGTTTGACTTCTGCAGTTGCTGACATGCCATCGTTATGATGAGAGATGCTGTCAGTTTTGAGTGAGAAACAGAAGAATATCGTTGGAACACATAAAGGAAAATTGAGCATTACTTATTTACAAGATGCTTTTCTCTATGTGACAACCAGCATTCACTACCTAAATTAATAGCATATTTTAGAAATCAGCCTCTTTATACCATGGGTTTTCTAACTCAACAACTTGGTTAGGAATTTAGTGAAGAGAACAGGGTATTTCTGAATGTCAGTCTCACGAATTCTAGCTACACTTTCCATCTGTTTTTATCAAACTCTTGGGTTCCAAATGTCTTCGTTCTTTCACAAAGTTTTCCTCCCTCTTTTATTTCCATATAGAAGTTTTCGGAATACCCTTACTTTATGTATGAGAAACGATGAAAAGTAATGAGACCAATTTCATCAATAATGTATCTGCTAATGAACACTGACCTTCAAAGTTAGTTAAAACTTGTCTCGGGGGCCCAGTGTTGTCATTGTTAAAAATAGCTCAAAAATGTTTCGGAACTGCTTTAGGAGCCACGTAGCCTGTTCCACTGCACTGCGGCTAAACCTTGTTTAGAACCTTGTTCTAAACCTTGTTTCACTTTAGGATCACACAGGGAGCTTTAAAAATACGACGTCCAGGCCCGCCCCTAGAAATTCTGATTAATTTATATGGGATTTGATTTATTTTGAGTTAATTTTTGTATGTGGTGTAAGGTAAGGTATCAAATTCATTCTTTTTCATGTGGATATCCAGTTTTCTTACTACCATTTGTTGAAAAGACTATCCTTTCCACCATCAAAGTCTTGGCATCCTTGTCAAAATCATTTAACCATATATGTATGGGCTCTTTATTCCATTCCATTGGTCTGTATGTCTGTGTATAAGCCAATACCATACTGTTTTGATTAGCTCTGTATCAAATTTTAGTGTTTTATGTTTATTTTTTGTAGGTACATAGTAGGTGTATATAATTATGGAATACATGAGATACTTTGATACAGGCATGCAATGCATAGTAATCACATCATGGAAAATGGAGTATCCATCCCCTCAAGCATTTACTTTGGTGTTACAAGCAATCCAATCATACTGTTTTAGTTAAAGTGTACAATTAAATTATGATGGACTAAAGTCACCCTATGGTGCTATCAAATACTTTGTCTTATTCTTTCTAGCTATTTTTTTGTACCCATTAACCATCCCCACTTCCTCGCTATGCCCACTACCTTTCCCAGCTTCTGGTAACCATCCTTCTACTCTCTATCTCCATGAATTCAGTTGTTTTTATTTTTAGATCCCACAAATAAGCGAGAACATGTAAAGTTTGTCTTTCTATGCCTGGCTTATTTCACTTAACAAACATAATGATCTCCAATTGTATCCATGTTGTGGCAAATGACAGGATCTCATTCTTTTTTATGGCTAAATAGTGTTCTGTATATATGTACTGTATTTTCTTATCCATTCATCTGTTGATGGACACTTAGCTGCTTCCAAATCTTGGCTATTATGAACAGTGCTGCAAAAAAACAGAGGAGTACAGATATCTCTTCAATATACTGATTTCCTTTCTTTTAGGTATGTACCCAGCAGTGGGATGAATGGATCATGTGTTAGTTCTATTTTTAGGTTTTTGTTTGTTTGTTTGTTTGGGGGAAACCTCCAAAGTGTTTTCCATAGTAATTGTACTAATTTACCTTCCCACCAACAGTGTACGAGGATTCCTTTTTCTCTGTATGCTCGCCAGCATTTGCTATTGCCTGTCTTTGGATAAAAGCCATTTTAGCTGGGATTAGATATCTCTTTGCAGTTTTTATTTGCATTCTCTGATGATGTTGAGAACCTTTTCATATACCTCTTTGCCATTCATATATCTTCTTTTGAGAAATGGCTATTCAGAATTTTTCTATTTTTTAAATGGAATCATTCACTTCCTCCCCTCCCCACCCACCCCATGGAGTTGTTTGAGCTCCTTATATATTCTGGTTATTAATCCCTTGTTAGCAGAGTAGTTTGCAAATATTTTCTCCAATTCTGTAGGTTGGTTCTTTGCTTTGTTGATTGTTTTCTTTGCTGCGCAGAAGTTTTTTGTTGTTTTTGTTTTTTACCTTGATGTGATCTAATTTGCTCATTTTTGCTTTGGTTGCCTGTGCTTGCAGGGTATCACTCCAGACCAATGTCCTGGAGATGTTTTCTTATAGTCGTTTCATAGTTTGAGGCTTAGATTTAAGTCTTTAATCCATTTTAGTTTGAGTTTTGCATGTGGTAAGAGACAGGAGTCAAGTTTCATTCTTCTGCATGTGGATATCCAGTTTGCCCAGCACCATTTATTGAAGAGACTTTCTTTTCCCCAATGAATGTTTTTGGCACCTTTGTCAAAAATGATTTCACTATAGGTATGTGGATTCGTTTCTGGATTCTCTGTTCTGTTCCATTGGTTTATATGTCTGTTTTTATGACAGTACCATGCTGTTTTGGTTAGCATAGCTCTGTAGTATAATTTGAAATTAGGTAAAGTGATTCCTCCAGTTTTGTTCTTTTTGTTCAGGATAGCTTTGGCTATTCTGGGTCAAATTTTAGGATTGTTTATTCTACTTCTGTGAAGAATGTCATTGGTATTTTGATACTGATTGCATTAACTCTGTAGATTGCTTTGGATAGTAATGGACATTTTAACAATATTGATTCTTCCAATCCATGAACATGGAATATTTTTCCATTTTTTTGGGTGTCCTCTTCAATTTCTTTCATCAGTGTTTAATAGTTTTTCTTGTAGAGATCTCTCACTTCTTTGGTTAATTCCTAGGTATTTAATTTTATTTGGGGCTATTGTAAATGGGATTACTTTTTAAATTTCTTTTTCAGATTGTTCACTGTTGGCATACAGAAATACTACTGATTTTTGTATATTGAATTTGTATCCCACAACTTTACTAAATTTGTCAGTTCTAATAGTGTTTTGGTGGAGTCTTTAGGTCTTCCCAAATATAAGATCATATCATCTGCAAACAAGGATAATATGACTTCTTCCTTTCTAATTTGGAGGCCCATTATTTCTTTCTCTTGTCTTATTGCTCTAGGTAGGACTTCCAGTACTATATTGAATAACAGTGATGAAAGTGGGCATCCTTATTTGTACTCCATATCTTAAAGGAAAGGTTTTCAGTTTTTCCCCATTCAGTATGATACTAGCTGTGGGTCTGTCATATATGGCTATTATTGTGTTGAGGTATGTTCCTTCTATCCCCAGTTTTGTTTTTTTGTTTGTTTGTTTGTTTTTTGGGGTTTTTTTAAGGATTTTTATCGCTAAGATATGTTGAATTTTATCAGATGCTTTTTCAGCATTAATTGAAATGATCATACAATTTTTGTCCTTCATTCTGTTGATATGATGTATTACACTGATTGATTTACATATATTGACCCATCTTTGCATCCCTGGGATAAATCCCAATTGGTCATGATGAATGATCTTTTAAATGTATTGTTGAATTTGGTTTGCTAGTTTTTTGTTGAGGATGTTTGTATCAATATTCATCAGAGATATTGGCCTATAGTTTTTTTTTTTAATGTTTTTGTCTGGTTTTGGTATCAGGGTAATACTGGCCTTATAGAATAAATTTGGAAGTATTCCTTCTTCCTGTGTTTTTTAGAATAGTTAACGTAGAATTGGTACTAAGTCTTCTTTAAATGTTTGGTAGAATTCATCAGTGAAGCCATCAGGTCTCAAGCTTTTCTTTACTGGGAGACTTTATTGCGGCTTTGATCTTGTTACTTGTTATTGATCTGTTCAGGTTTTGGATTTCTTCATGGTTCAGTCTTGGTAGGTTATATGTGTCTATGAATTTATCCATTTCTTCTAGATTTTTTAATTTGTTGGCACACAGTTGCTCATAGTAGCCATTAATGATCCTTTGAATTTCTGCAGAATCAGTTGTAATGTCTTTTTTAGCTCTGATTATTTATTTGGATCTTCTTTCTTTTTTTCTTAGTCTGTTTAAAGGTTTGTAAGTTTTATTTATCTGTCTAAAGGTTTGTAAGTTTTATTTATCTTTTCAAAAAATGAACTTTTTGTTTCATCGATCTTTTGTATTCTTTTCAAATTACTTATTTCTGCTCTGATCTTTATTATTTCCTTTTTTCTACTTTTGGTTTGGTGTGCTCTGCTCTTGCTTTTTAGTTCTTTAAGATGCATCATTAGGTTATCTGTCTGAAATTTTTCTTTTTTGATGTTGACACTTATAGCTATAAAATTCCCTCTCAGTACTGCTTTTGCTATATCCTGTAGGTTTTGGGATATTGTGTTTCCATTATTTGTTTCAAGAAAATTTTCAATTTCCTTCTTAATCTCTTCGTTGACCCACTGATCATTCAGTAGAATATTGTTTAATTTCCATGCGTTTGTATAGTTTCCAAAAATTCTTCTTATTGATTTCTAGTTTCATTTTGTGGTCAGAATGATGCTTATATTTCAATTTTTTGGATGTTTAAAGACTTGTTTTGTGACCCCACATATGGAATATCCTTGAGAATGATGCATGTGTTGAAGGAAAGAATGTTCTTTCTGCAACTGTTGGATGAAATGTTCTGTAAGTATCTATTAGGTCCATTTGTTCTGTAGTGCAGATTAAGTTCAATGTTTCTTTGTTAACTTTCTGTTTGGAAGATCACATCTAGTGCTGAAAGTCGGATGTTGAAGTCTCCAGCTATTATTGTATTGCAGTCTCTCTCTCTCTCTCTCGCTCTAATATTTGCTTTATATATCTGGGTGCTCCACTGTGGGGGGCATACATATTTACAACTATTATATCCTCTTGCTGAAATGACCCTTTTATTATTATATAATGACTTTCTTTGTCTCTCGTTACAGTTTTGGTCTTAAAGTCTATTTTGGGCATAGAGGTGCATGGTGGCTCATGCCTGTAATCCCAGCACTTTGGGAGGCTGAGGCAGGCAGATAACTTGAGGTCAGGAGTTCGAGACCAGCCTGGCTAACATGGTAAAATCACATATCTACTAAAAATACAAAAATTAGCTGGGCATGATAGCATGTGCCTGTAATCCCAGCTACTTGGGAGGCTGAGGCAGGAGAATTGCTTGAACCAGGGAGGCAGAGGTTGCAGTGAGCCAAGATTGCCCCACTACACTCCAGCCTGAGTGACAAGGCGAGACTCCATCTCAAAAAAAGAAATCTATTTTGTCTGATGTAAGTATAGCTACTGCTGCTCTTTCATGGTTTCCTTTGGCATGGAATATCTTTTTCCATCCCTTTATTTTCAGTCTGTGCATATCTTTACAGGTGAGGTGTGTTTCTTGTAGGCAACAGATCAGTGGGTCCTGCTTTTTTATCCATTCAGCCATTTTTGACTGGAGAGTTTAGTCCATTTACATTCAGTGTTATTATTAATAAGTAAGGACTTACTCCTGCCATTTTGTTATTTGTTTTCTGGTTGCTTTGTGGTCTTCTCTTTCTTCTTTCCTTCCTTTCTATCTTCCTTTTAGTAAAGGTGATTTTCTCTGGCATGATTTAATTTGTTGCTTTTTATTTTTTGGGTATCTGTTGTATGTTTTCTTTTTTTTTTCTTGAGATGGAGCCTTGCTGTGTCAATCAGGCTAGAGTGCAACGGTGTAATTTTGGCTCACTGCAACTGCCGCCTCCCAGGCTCCAGTGATTCTCCTGCCTCAGCCTCCTGAGTAGCTGAGACTACAGGCATGCGCTACCATGCCCAGCTAATTTTTTCTTTTTTTGAGATGGAGTCTCACTCTGTCGCCCAGGCTGGAGTGCAGTGGCCGGATCTCAGCTCACTGCAAGCTCCGCCTCCCGGGTTTACGCCATTCTCCTGCCTCAGCCTCCCGAGTAGCTGGGACTACAGGAGCCCGCCACCTCGCCTGGCTAGTTTTTTGTATTTTTTTAGTAGAGACGGGGTTTCACCGTGTTGGCCAGGATGGTCTCGATCTCCTGACCTCGTGATCTGCCTATCTCAGCCTCCCAAAGTGCTGGGATTACAGGCTTGAGCCACCGTGCCCGGCCGCTAATTTTTATATTTTTAGTAGAGACAGGGTTTTGCCATGTAGACCAGGCTGGTCTTGAACTCCTGACCTCAGGTGATCCACCCACCCCAGCCTCTCAAAGTGCTGGGATTACAGGCGAGAGCCACCACACCCGGCCATGTTGTACGTTTTCCAATTTGAAGTTAACATGAGGCTTGCAACTACTATCTTATAATCCTCTATTTAAACTGATGACAACTTAACAATGATTGCATAAACAAACATGCAAAAAGAAAATAAAAACTGTACACTTTAATTTCATTACTCTAGTTTTAACTTTTTGTTGTTTTTCTTTGTCTTATTGTACTGTCTTAAAGTAGTTATAGATATTATTTTTGATTGGTTCATTTAGTCTTTCTACTTAAGATAAGACTAGTTTATACACCACGATTACAGTGTTACAATGTTCTGTGTTTTCTTTGTGCTATTACTAGTGAGTTTATACCTTCAGATGCTTTAGATATATATATGCAGGGTCTCACTCTGTCACCCAGACTAGAATGCAGTGGCACAATCATGTCTTACTGTAGCCTGGACTTCCCAGGCTCAAGCAATTTTCCAACCTCAGCCTTCCAAGGAGCTGGGACTACAGGTGCATGTTACCACTCTGGCTTGCTTGCTGACTGATTGATTGATTGATTGATTGATTTAGTAGAAATAAGGTTTCACCATGTCACCCTGGCTGGTGTTGAACTCCTGGGCTTAAGTGATTTGCCCTCCTGTGCCTCTCAAAGTGCTAGGATTACAGGCATGAGCCATCATGCCTAGCTGAGATGATTTCTTATTGCTCATCAATCTCCTTTTCTT
This sequence comes from Trachypithecus francoisi, assembly GCF_009764315.1. Lineage (NCBI taxonomy): Eukaryota > Metazoa > Chordata > Mammalia > Primates > Cercopithecidae > Trachypithecus > Trachypithecus francoisi. The sequence goes on from NW_022681474.1 coordinate 37,264,407, forward strand.
TCAGATTAAAAAACTCCCTTTAGCATTTCTTGTAGGATAGGTCTAGTGTTGGTGAAAGCCTTTAGCTTTTGTTTGTCTGGGAAGGTCTTCTTGCTTGAAGGATATTTTCACCAGATATATTATTCCAGGGTAAAAGTTTTTCCTTCAGCACTTTAAGTGTGTCATGCCACATTCTCCTGGCCTGTAAAGTTTCTACTGAAAAGTCTGCTGTCAGACGTGTTGGCGCTCCATTAGGCAACAGAGCAAGATTTGTCTCAAACAACAACAACAAAAACAAGACTCTGATGCATTCTTTAGTATTTAAATTGCATTTTTCAACTCTATAATTTCTGCTTGACTCATTTTAATAATTTCTCCGTCTGAAAAGCCACATATCTCTGTTTCTCCAGAATTGGTCCCTGGTGACTTATTTAATTTGTTTGATGAGGTCAGGTTTTCCTGGATGGTCTTGATGCTTGTAGATGTCCATGGGTGTCCAGGCATTGAAGAGTTAGGCATTTATTGAAGTCTTTGCAGTCTGAGCTTGTTTGTACCCATCCTACTTAGAAAAGTTTCCCCAGTATTGGAAGGGGCTTGGGCTCTAAACTCAGTAACACTGTGGTTCTTGCAGACTTATAGAAGTACTGCCTTGGTGGTCTCGGATAAAATCCAGAAGAATTCTCTGGATTACCAGGCAGAGACACTTGTTTCCCCCGCCCCCCGCCCCTTCCTTTCTCTTACTTTGTTCTCCCAAACAAAGCCTTTCTCACTGTGCTGGACTGCCTGGAACTGGGGCTGAGGGGACACAAGCACCCCTGTGGCCACCACTGTTGGGACTGTGCTGGTTTAGACCTGAAGCCAGCACAGCACTGGGTCTTGCCCAAAGCCTGCTGTAATCACTACCTTGCTACCACCTATGTTCACTCAAGGACCTAGGGCTCTTCGATCAGCAGGTGGCAAAGCCAGCCAGGTTTGTGTCCCTTCCTGTTCAGAGCAGCAAGCTCCCCCAGGCCCCAGGTGGGTCTAGAGATGCTGTCTGGGAGTGAGGGATTGGAGTCAAAAACCTTAAAAATCTACCTGATGTTTTGTTCTGTTGCAGCTAAGCTGGTACTCCTCAAGAGAGTACCAGCCCCAAGACAAAGTCCCACCTGGTCTTCCCTCCCCTTTCTGCAAGCAGAGGAGCCTCTCTCTGGGCATCACCATCAGTGGCCCAAGGGGTGTTCTGCCAGGCCACTGCCAGTGTTCACTTAAAGCCCAAGAGCTCTTCAGTCAGCTTGTGGTGAATGCTTCCAGGCTGGGAACTCACCCTTCAGGGCAGTGGGGCTCCCCTTTGGCCCAGGTCCAGAAATGCTTTCCAAGAGCCTAGGTTTGGACTCAAGGACCCCAAGAGCCTGCTTTGTGCTCTACCCCACTGTAGCCAAGCTGGTACTTAAGGTACAAACAAAGTTTTATTTACTTTTCCCTCTGCTTTCCTCAAACAGAAGGAGTCTTTCACTGTAACACCATACCCGGGAATGTGCTGGGTCACACCTGAATTCAGCCCTTCTCAGAGCCCAAGGCCCATGGCATATTCCCTGGGTATCACTGTTGGTTATTCAGGGCCCAAAGGCTCTTCAGTAAGCAGGTGATGAATCCTGTCAGGATTGGATCCTCCCCTTCAAGGCAGCAGGTTCCCTTTTGACCGAGGGTGTGTCTAGAAATGTCTAGGAGCTAGGGCTGGGAACAGGGGCCTCATGACTGACTGGTGCCCTACCCTGCTGTGGCTGAGCTGGTATCCAAGATGCAATACAAAGCCTTCTTAACTCTTCACTCTCCTCAAGCAGAAGGAAGGAGACACTTCCATTGCTGTGAGGGGGCTGCCTGAGGTGTGGGGAGGGGTGGCACAAGCCCACCCTTAGCTGCCCCATCTGGTATCTTCCTAAGTCACATGCCACCCTAGTCTACTGGCTCTGAGTCCTGCCCAGTCCTGAGTCAAAAACCTTAGAAATCGACCTGATTTCTAACAGTTGCCTGGGAATTGCAATCCTTGTGTCCTAGACTGCCTTTCGTTTACCTACAACCCCAGAGCACTTTGGCCATAGTGGCGAGAACTCAAGTTCTTACTGCTGGCATGGGCACTTCCTTTCTGGCTAGGGCTGGTCCTAATGCTGTCTCTGTGCACGGGCACTGGCTGAGCCCTGCACAGCTTGCTCTCTGCTGTGTCAGGACAGCACTGAGTCCAAGGTAAAGTCCCCCAGTTGGCCTGGCACAGTGGCTCATGCTTGTAATCCTAGAAATTTGGGAGGCTGAGGCGGGTGGATCACTTGAGTACAGGAGTTTGAGACCAGCCTGGGCAACATGGCAAAATCCCATCTCTACAAAAAATAACAAAATTTAAGCAGGTGTGGTGGCATGTGCCTGTAGTCCCAGTTACTTGGGACTGAGGTAGGAGGATTGCTTGAGCCCAGGAGGTTGAGGTTGCAGTGAGCCAAGATTGCGCTACTGCACTTCAGCCTGAGTGACAGAGCGAGAGTCTATTTCAGAAAAAAAAGAGAGAGAGAGAGAGAGACAGAGAGAGTCCCCCATTTACCGTACCTTCCCTTTCCCAAAGTCACAGATTTCTCCCTGCCGAATGGTTGTTGCGGGGGTGTGGGGTGGCAGGGAGGGGTGCAATTCAAGACTGCTTCTCCTACCTTTTCCCGTGCCTCCTTCAGTAGTATAAAGTTAAAACCAGGTACTGCAATTGCTCACCCGATTTTGGTTCTTGTGATGATGCTTTTTGTGTGCAGTTAGCTGTTAAACTTTGGTGTTCCTGAAGAGAGGACAAATGGTGTACGCTCCTATTTTGCCATGTTGCTCCACACCTCTCCCCCACCCCATATCAAGTTTTTTGGTTTTTGTTTTTTTGTTTGTTTGTTTGAGATAGAGTTTCGCTCTGTCACTCAGGCTGGAGTGAAGTGGCATGATCTCAGCTCACTGCAACCTCTACCTCCTGGGTTCAAGCAATTCTCCTGCCTCAACCTCCCAGGTTGCTGGGACTACAGGCACACGCCACTATGTCCAGCTAATTTTTGTATTATTAGTAGAGATGGGGTTTCACCGTGTTGGTCAGGCTGGTCTTAAACTGCTGACCTCAAATGATCCCCCAACCTCGGCCTCCCAAAGTGCTGAGATTGCAGGCGTGAGCCACGGCGCCCAGCACCATATCAAGTTTTGAAATCAGGAAATAGGAGTTCTCCAACTTTGTTCTTTTTCATAACTGTTTAGGCTGTTTGGGGATCCTTATGATTCCACATGAATTTTAGGATGGACTTTTCTATTTCTGCAAAAAAATCATTGGGATTTTAATAGGAATTGCATCAAATCTATAGACGACTTTGGTTAATATTGTCACCTTAACAATATTAAGTCTTCCAATCCATGAACACAGGATGCCTTCATTTATTTACATTCTCTTTGATTTATTTTAACAATGCTTTATATTTTTCAGTATATAAGACTTTCACACTGGGTGCAGTGGCTCACGCCTGTAACCCCAGCACTTTGGGAGGCCAAGGTGGGCGGATCACAAGGTCAGGAAATCGAGACCATCCTGGCTAACAGGGTGAAACTCTGTTTCTATTAAAAATACAAAAAATTAGCCAGGCACGGTGGCGGGTGCCTGTTGTCCCAGCTACTTGGGAGGCTGAGGCAGGAGAATGGCGTGAACCCAGGAGGTGGAGCTTGTAGTAAGCCGAGATCACACCACTGCACTCCAGCCTGGGCGACAGAGCAAGGCTGTCACTTCATTGAAGTGAAAAAGTCTTTCACTTCCTTGAATAAATTTCTTCCTAAGTATTTTATTCTTTGATGCTTTTATAAATGGAATTATTTTCTTAATTTCCTTATCAATTGCCAATTATTAATGTATAAAATGCAACTTATTTTTTGTGTTGCTTTTGTATCCTACAATTTTGCTGAATTCATTGTTTGGTTCTAACAATGTGTATGTGTGTGTATGTATGTGTGTGTGTCTGTGCACACATGCACATGTATCTTAAGAATTTTCTGTATATCAGATTATGTCATCTGTGAACAGAGATTCTTTCACTTCTTTTTTTCCAATTTGGATGCCTTTTGTTGCTTTATTTTATCCTAATTGCTGTGGTTAGAACTTCCAATACTATAGTGAACAGAAGTGATATAAGCTGGTATTATTGTCTTATTCCTGATCTTAGGGAAAAAGTTCTCAGTCTTTTACCATTGAGTATGGTGTTAACTGTGGGTTCTTCCCACATGGCCTCTATCACATTAAGAAGATTTCTGTCTATTCCTAGTGTGTTGAGTGTTTTTATCATGAAAGGGTATTGAAATTTGCCTGATGCAGTTTGTATATAAAGTGAGATGATTGTGTGGGTTTTTTCCCCTCCATTCTATTAATGTGGGGTTTACATTATTATTATTATTTTTTCCCCGAGACGGAGTCTTGCTCTGTCGCCCAGGCTTGAGTGCAGTGGCACCGTCTCAGCTCACTGCAATCTCCACCTCCTGGACTCAAGCAATTCTCCTGCCTCAGCCTCCCTAGTGGCTGGGATTACAGGAGCCTGCCACCATGTCCAGCTAATTTTTGTATTTTGGTAGAGACAGGGTTTCACCATGTTGGCCAGGCTGGTCTTGAACTCCTGACTTCAAGCGATACACCCACCTTGGCCTCCCAAAGTGCTGAGATTAGAGGTGTGAGCCACCGCACCCAGCCTTAATTGATTTTTTAATACATTGAACCATCCTTGTATTTCAGGAATAAATCTCAGTTGATCAAGATGTATAATCCTTTAAAATTTATTATTGATTTTGATATGCTAGTATTTTTTAAGAGTCTTGGCTGGGCACAGTGGCTCATGCCTGTAATCTCAGCACTTTAGGAGGCCAAAACAAGAACATCACCTGAGAACAGAAGTTTGAGACCAGCCTGGACAATAGGCAACATAGCAAGACTCCACCTCTATAAAAATTTTTTTAAAATAGCTGGATGCAGTGGATGCGTCTATATTCCCAGCTACTCAGGAGGCTGAGGCAGGAGGATCACTTGACTCCAGGAGGTCAAGGCTGCAGTGAGCCATGACCATGCCACTGCACTCCGGCCTGGGAGACAGTAAGACCTTGTTTCAAAACAAAAAAAAATTTTTTTTTAACCCAAAAACTAAAAATACAAAAACAAAACAAAAATAATAAAAAAACAGAATCTCATTATGTTGCTCAGTCTGGAGTGCAGTGGCTATTCACAGGCATGATTGTGTATACTACAGTTTCTAACTTCTAGGCTTTAGTAATCCTCCTGCTTCTCGCTCCTGAGTAGTAGGGATACAGATGTGTGCCACTGAGCCTGGCAATTCGCTAGTACTTTTTGTTTGTTTATAGACATAGGGTATCACTCTTGCCCAAGCTGGAGTATGGTGGCATGATCATAACTCACTGCAGCCTCAAACTCCTGGGCTCAAGTGATCTTCCTGCCTCAGCCTCCCAAGTACCTAGGACTACAGGCTCACACCACCATGCCTGGCTAATTTATTTTTATTTTTATTTATTTTTATTTTTTAAGAGAAGAGGTCTTACACTGTGTTGCTCAGGCTGGTCTCAAACTCCTGACTTTAAGCAATCCTCCTGCCTTGGTCTACCAGTGTCCTGGGATTACAGATGTGAACCACTATACCCAGACTTGATAGTATTTTGATGAGGATGTTTGTGTCTTTATTTGTGAGGGATGTTGGTCTGTAGTTTTCTTGTAGTGTGTGTCTGGCTTTAGGATTAGAGTTTTGCTGGGTTCTTAGAATAAGTGAGAAAGTTACTTTCGGAGGCCGAGGTAGGTGGATCACCTGAGGTCAGGAGTTCGAGACCAGCCTGGCCAACATGGTGAAACCCTGTCTCTACTTAAAAAAAAAAAAAAAAAAAAAAAACCAGGCATGGTGGTAGGCACCTGTAATCCCAGCTACTTGGGAGGCTGAGACAGGAGAATCACTTGAACCCAGGAGGCAGAGGTTGCAGTGGGCCAAGGTCGTGCCATTGTACTCTAGCCTGGGTGACAGAGCAAGACTCTGTCTCAAGAATAAGTGAGAGGCCGGGCGCGGTGGCTCAAGCCTGTAATCCCAGCACTTTGGGAGGCCGAGACGGGTGGATCACGAGGTCAGGAGATCGAGATCATCCTGGCTAACACGGTGAAACCCCATCTCTACTAAAAAATACAAAAAACTAGCTGGGCGATGTGGCGGGCGCCTGTAGTCCCAGCTACTCGGGAGGCTGAGGCAGGAGAATGGCGTGAACCTGGGAGGCGGAGCTTGCAGTGAGCTGAGATCGGGCCATTGCACTCCAGCCTGGGCGACAGAGCGAGACTCCGCCTCAAAAAAAAAAGTATTCTCCTCTCTTTAGTTTTTTGAAAAATTTGAGAAGGTTTGGTGTTAATTCTTTAAATGTTTTGTAGAATTCACCAGTGAAGCCATGTGGTCTAGGGCTTTTCTTTACTGGTAAATTTTTTATTACTGATTCAATCCCATACTCTGTTCCTATTTCTTCATTAGTCTGTTCCTATTTCATAAGTCTGTTCCTATTTCTTCATTATTCAGTTTTGGCAGATCATGCATTTTTAAGGAAGTTGTGTGTTTCATGTAAGTTATCTAACTTTCTTGTGTACAGTTGTTCACAGTATTCCCTTATAACCCTTTTTATTTCTGTAAAATTATTAGTAATGTCCCTACTTTCATTTCTGATTTTAGTGATTTGAGTCTTCTTTTTTACTAAGTTATTCTAACTAAAGTTTTGTCAATTTTGTTTATCTTTTAATAGAACCATCTTTGGTTTTGTTGATTTTTCTCCATTGTTTTACTATTCTATTTTTTTTTCTATTCAAATCTTTATTATTTCCTCCCCCCTTAGACTTTTGGGTTTAGTTTGCTCTTCTTTTTCTTTTCTTTTCTTTTCTTTTTTGTTTCTGAGAAGAGGTCTCACTCTGTCACCCAGGCTGGAGAGCAGTGGCATGATCTCATCTCACTGTAACCTCCACCTCCCAGGTTCAAGTGATTTTCTTGCCTCAGCCTCCAGAGTAGCTGGGACTACAGGTGTGTGCCACTATGCCTGGCTAATTTTTGGATTTTTAATAGACACAGGGTTTCACCATGTTGACCAGGATGGTCTCAAACTCCTGACCTCAAGTGATCCACCTGCTTCAGCCTCCCAGAGTGCTGGGATTACAGGCACAAGCCACTGCACACAGCCTGCTCTCCTTTTTTTTTTTTTTTTTTTTTGGGATGGAATTTCAATCTTGTTGCCCAGACTGAAGTGTAGTGGCATGATCTTGGCTCACTACAACCTCTGCCTCCTGGGTTCAAGTGATTCTCCTCCCTCAGCCTCCCGAGTAGCAGGGATTACAGGCATGTGCCACGATGCCTAATTTTTGTATTTTTAGTAGAGACAGGGTTTCATCACATTGGCCAGGCTGGTCTTGAACTCCTGACCTCAGCTGATTCCCCCTCCTTGGTCTCCCAAAGTACTGGGATTATAGGCATGAGCCACTGTGTCTGGCCTTTTCTATTTCTTTAAGGTATAAAGTTAGGTTATTTACTTAGATCTTCCCTCTTTTTTAATACATTTGCTTACAACTATAAATCTCTCTCTCAGCACTGTTTTTACTGTATCCCATAAGTTTTAATATATTGTATTTATGTTTTCATTTGTCTCAAGGTATTTCCTAATTTCTCTTGTGATTGCTTCTTTGACCCATTGGTTGTTTAAGACTGCATTGTTTAATTTCTATATATTTATGAAGTTTCCAGTTTTTCTTCTGTTGATTTCAAATTTAATTCCATTTTGGTTGGAAAGATACTTTGTATGATTTCAATATTTTAAAATTCTTTAATTTTCTTTATTTTAAATTGACAAATAATAGCCCAGGCTTGGTGGTCCATGCTTGTGGTCTCAGCTACTCAGGAGGCTGAGGACTGCGTAAGGCCATGAGTTTGAAAGCAGCCTAGGCAACAGAGCAAGACCCCACACCCCATCTATAAATAAATAAATAAATAAACAAATACAAATTAGCTGGATGTGGTAGCATGCACCTGTAGTCCCAGCTACTTGGGACACTGAGGCAGGAGGATCACTGGGGCCCAGGAGTTCAAGGCTCCAGCGAGTTAGGTTGTTCCACTCCACTCCAGCCTGGGCAAAAGAATGAGACCTCCATCTCTAAAAATAATAATTATTATTGCACATATACATGGGGGCTACATAGTGATGTTTCGATACGTGTATAGTGATTAGATCAGGGTAATTAGCATATCCATCATCAAACATTTATCATTTCTTTGTGCTGAAAACATTCAATATCCCCCTCCTGGCTATTTGAAACTATATATTATTAACTAGAGTCATCCTACAGTGATATAGAACACTAGAACTTCGTCCTCCTGTCTAGCTGTAATTTTGTATCTTTCAATAAAACTCTCCCTTCCTCCCACCCTTCCCGGTCTCTAGTATCCTCTCTTTTACTTTTTACTTCTGTGAGATAAACATATATTAGCTTTCACATAAAAGTGTGAACATATTCATTTATTATACTTAATAGAAAGTATTTAACTTTCTGTTCCTGGCTTATTTCACTTAGCATAAGGTCCTCCAGTTCCATCCATGTTGCCACCAATGACGAGATTTTATTCTTTTTTATGGCTGAATAGTAGAGATACATATATATATATGTGTGTGTATATATATATATATATATCATTTTCTGTACCTATTTGTCTGTTGTTGAACACCTAGGTTGAATCTATCTCTCGTGGATAGTGCTGAAATAAACGTGGGAGTGAAGACATCTCTTTGATATACTGATTTCCTTTCCTGTGGATAAATGCTCAGTGGTGAGATTGCTGGATCACTTGGTAGTTCTATTTGTAGTTTTTTGAGGAATCTCCATACTATTCTCCAAAACTATTTTACATTCCCACCAACGATGTATAAGAGTTCCATTTTCTCTACATCCTTGACAGTATTTGTTATTTTTCAGTTTTTTGATAGTAGACATTCTAGGGGGAAAAAGGATACCTTGTTGTGGTTTTGATTTGCATTTATCTAATGATTAGTGGAGTATTTTTTCATATATTTGTAGCCATTTGTGTGTCTTCTTTGGAAAAATGTCTATTCGGATCATCTGCTCATTATTTAATCATAGTGAGGTTTTTTTTTTTTTTTTCTGTTGAGCTCTTTGAGTTCTTCACATATTCTGGATATTAATCTCCTATCAGATGAGTAGTTTGAAAACATTTTATCTCATTCTATAGGTTGTCTTTTCACTCTGTTGATTGTTTTGTTTTGTGGTTTTCTGTGCAGAAGCCTTGTAGTTTGATATAATCCAATTTGTTTATTTTTGCTCTTGTTGCCTGTGCGTTTGAGGTTTTATTTATGTTTTCCTAGATGAATGTCCTGAAATGTTTCCCCTGTTTTCTTCTAGCAGTTTGATAGTTTGGGGTCTTACATTTATGTCTTTGATCCATTTTTATTATTAAACAGATTTGCCTATAGAGTGATAGGTGGGGTTCCAGTTCCATTCTTCTGCATGTGGATATTCAGTTTTCCCAGCACCATTTATTAAAGAGACTATCCTTCACCCATGAGTATTCTTGGCAACTTTATCAAAAATCAGTTAGCTGTAATATGGATTAATTTATGGGATTCCCTATTCTGTTCTGTTGATCTGTTTGTCTCTTTGGGTACCATGCTGTTTGGGTTACTACAGCTTTGTAGTATATTTTGGTATCAGGTAGTGTGATTTCTCCAGCTTTCTTCTTTTTGCTCAGGATTGCATTGGCTATTTGGGATCTGTTGGAGTTCCAAACGCTTTTTAGGATTATTTTTTCTATTTCTGTGAGGATGCAATTGGTATTTTGATATGGATTGCATTGAATCTGTAGATTCCTTTGAATGGTATTGTCATTTTCACAATGGAGATGTCTTTCCATTTGTATCCTCTTCAATTTCTTTCATCAGTGTTTTTCGGTTTTCCTTGTAGAGAGAGATCTTTTATTTCCCTGGTTAAATCTATTCCTAGGTGTTTATATTTTGTAGCTACTGCAAATGAGATTGCATTCTTGATATCTTTTTCAGCTAGTTTGTTGTTGGTGTATAGAAACACTACTGATTTTTGTATATTGATTTTGTAACCTGCAAATTTACTGAATTTTTTTCCCAGTTCCAAGAGTTTTTTAGTAGTCTTTAGGTTTTTTTGTATATAAGATCATGTCCTGTGCAAAAGACAATTTGACTTCCTCCTTTCAAATCTGGATGTACTTTATTTCCTTCTCTTGTCTAATTGTTCTAGCTAGGACTTCTAGTACTGTGCTGAATAAGAGTGGTGAGAGTGGGCTGGGCATGGTGGCTCACACCTGTAATCCCAGGTGTGAGGCTGGGATTTGGGAGGCTGATGTGGGTGGGTCATTTGAGCCTAGGAGTTCAAGATCAGTATGGGCAACATGGTGTGACCCTATCTCTACAAAAAAAATATAATAATACAAAAAATAAATTGCTGGGGTGTGGTGACATGTGCCTGTAGTCCCAGCTACTCGGGAGGCTGAGGTGGGAGGATCACTTGAGCCCAAAAGTTCAAGGCTGCAATGAACTATAATCATGCCACTGCACTCTAGCCTGGGTGGCAGTAAGATGTTAGCCATGGGTTTGTCACATATGGCCTTTATTATGTTGAAATAATATCCTTGTATATCTAATTTCTTAAGAGTTTTTATTGTGGGCCAGGCACGGTAGCTCACAGCTATAATCCTAGCACTTTGGGAGGCTGAAGCAGGCGGATCCCTTGAGCCTAGGAGTTCAAGACCAGCCTGGAAAACATGGCAAAACCCTGTCTCTACAAAAAATACAAAAAAAAAAAAAAAAAAATTAGCCAGGTATGGTGGCATGTGCCTATAGTCCCAGCTACTTGGGGGGCTGAGGCAGGAGGATCGTTTGAACCTGGGAGGTCAAAGCTTCAGTAAGCCAAGATCATGCCACTGCACTCCAGCCTGGGTGACAAAATGAGACATTGTCTCAAGAAAAAGGGGATTTTACTGTGAAGGGATGTCTATCAGATGCTTTTTCTGCATCTATTGAGATGATTATACAGCTTTTATCTTTCATTCTATTGATGTATGATGTTTATTGATTTGTGTATGTTGAACCATCCTTGCATTCCTAGGATAAATCCTACTTGATCATGGTGTGTTATCTTTTTGATGTACTGTTGAATTTGCTTGCTAGTATTTTGTGGAGGATTTTTGTGTCTGTTCACTAGGGATATTGGCCTGTAGTATTCTTTTTTGTTGTGTTCTTTCTGGTTTTGTTATCAGGGTTATCCTGACCTCATAGAAGGAGTCAGGAAGAATTCCCTCTGTTTCAATTTTTTAAAATAGTTTGACAAAATTGGTTTTAATTCTTTAAAACTTCAGTAGAATTTAGCAGTGAGGCATTCTGTTCCTATGTTTTCCTTTGCTTGGAGACTTTTTATTATTGATTCAATCTCATTACTTGTTACTGGTTTGTGCAGATTTTATATTTCTTCTTGGTTCAATCTTGATAGGTTGTATCTGTCCAGGAATGTACCCATTTTCTCTAGGTTTTTAAATTTATTAGAATAGTTGTTCATATTAGTCTCGAATGATCCTTTATATTTCTGTGGTATCTGTTGTGTTGTGACAACTCCTTTTCTGTTTCTTTTCTTTTTCCTTTTTTTTTTTTTTTGATATAGGGTCTCATTCTGTTTCCCAGGCTGGAGTGCAGTGGCATAGTCTCAGCTCACTGCAACCTCCGCCTCCCAGGTTCAAGCAGTTCTCCTGCCTCGGCCTCCTGAGTAGCTGGGATCATAGGCTCATGCTACCATGCCTGACTGATTTTTATATTTTTAGTAGAGACAGGGTTTTGCCATGTTGGCCAGGCTGGTCTCAAACTCCTGACCTCAGGTGATCTACCTGCCTTGGCCTCCCAAAGTGCTGGGATTACAGGTATGAGCCACCATGCTAGTCCTGTTCTAATTATTTTATTTATTTGGGTCTTCTCTCCCTCTTTTTTTTTTTTTTTTTTTCAGTCTAGTTAATGGTTTGTTGATTTTAGTTTTTCAAAAAAAAAAAAACCTTTCTGTTTAACTGATCTTTTGTATTTTTAGTCTCAATTTTGTTTATTTCTGGTCTGATTTTTTTTTCTTCTATTGATATTGGGCTTGGTTTATTCTTGCTTTTCTAGTTCCTTGAGGTATATTGCTAAGTTGTTTATTGGAAACCTTTTTACTTTTTTGATATAGGCATTTATCTCTATAAACTTGTCTCTTAATACTGCTTTTGTTGTATGCCATAGATTTTGGTGTGTTTCTATTTTCATTTGTTTCAAGGATTTTAAATTTTCATTCTTAATTTCTTCCTTTACCCCTTGGTCATTCAGAGGCATGTTGTTTAATTTTTATGCATTTATATAGTTTCAAGTGTACCTCTTGTTGTGTCTAGTTTTATTCAATTGTGATCAGATAAGATACTTGATATATTTTGATTTAAAAAAAATTTTTGAGAACTATTTTGTGTCCTAACATATGGTCAGTCTTGGAAAATCCAATCCATGTCCTGATGAGAAGAATGTATATTTCTGCTGCTGTTGGCTGAAATGTTCTATAACTGTCTGTTAGGTCTATTTGGTTTATGGTACAGTTTAAATCTGATGTTTCTTTGTTGATTTTCTGTCTAGATGATTCACCTAAGGCTGAACATGGGGTGTTGAAGTCCCCAATTATTATTGTTTTGGGGTCTATCTCTTCCTTTAGATCTCATATTTGCTTCTGAGTCCTTTGGTGTTGGGTGCATATTTATTTACAATATTCTCTTGCTATATTGATCCCTTTAGTATTATATAATGTCCTTCTCTCTCTGTCTTTAACAGATTTTTGACTTGAAGTTTTTTTGTCTGATGTAAGTATAGCTATTCCTGCTTGATTTTTGTTTCCAATTGCATGGAATATCTTTTTCCATTCCTTCCTGTTCAATCTGTGTGTCTTTAAAGGTGAGATTAATTTCTTGTAGGCAGCATAGAGTTAAGTCTTGTTTTTTTAAATCCATTCAGCCAGTCTATATCTTTTAAATGGGGGGATTTAATCAATTTATATTCAAGGTTACTATTGACAGGTGAGGACTTATTCCTATAATTTTATTGATTGTCTTCTTTTGTTTCATATATCCTTTGGTCCTTACTTCCTCTGTTATTTTAGTGATTGAGTGGTTTTCTATAGTGATAAAGTTTGATTCCTTCTCCTTTTTTCTTGGTATATCAGCACTACCAGTGAGTCTTATATTTTTCATATTTTCATTATGGTGATTATCATATTTTCACTTCCAGATGTAGGACTATTTTGAGCACTTCTTGTAAGTTGGTCTAGTGATGAATTCACTTTGTTTTTGCTTGTCTGTGAATGACTGTATTTCTCCTTCATTTTTGAAAGATAGTCTTGCTGGGTATAATATTCTTGGCTAACAGGGTTTGTTTGTTTGTTTGTTTTCTTTCAGTCCTTTGAATATATCCTCCCATTCTCTGCTTGCCTATAAGGTTTCTGTTGAGAAATCTACCTCTAGCCTAATGGGGACTCTCTTATACATGATCTGCTGCTTTTCTCTTGCTGCATTTAGAATTCTTTCTTTGGCTTTGACTTTCGATATTTGACTAGAGTGTGCCTCAGAGATTATCTGTTTGGGGTGAAATATATTATTTTTTGAGATGCCTGGACCTGGATGTCCATCTCTCTCCCAAGACTTGGAAAAAGTTTTCTGCTATCATTTCATTAAATATGTTATCCTCACCTTTCCCCTTCTCTTCTAGAATGCCCATAACACAAATATTTGTTTGCTTAATGGTGTCCCACAAATCCCGTAAGCTTTCTTCATTTTTTTTTCTTTTCTTGTCTATTTTTGTGTTATTTCAAAAGACTTGTCTTCAACTTCAGCAATTCTTTCTACTGGTTGGTCTAGACTACTGTTGACGCTCTTAATTGTATTTTTATGTCATTCATTAAATTATCTAGGATATCTGCTTCATTCTTTTTTTATAACTGTCCATCTCTTTGGTGAATTTGCCCTTCAAATCATGAATTGTTTTCCTGATTTCATTGAATTGTCTATCTGTATTATCATGTAGCTCAGTGAGTTTCCTTAATATTATTATTTTGAATTCCTTTTCTGGCATTTCATATATTTTTCTATGATTGGAGTCTGTTGCTGGAGAATTATTGTTTTCCTTTGGAGGTGTCATGTTTCCTTGCTTTTTCATGGTTGATATATCCCTACATTGATTTCTACGCCTCTGATGCAGAAGTTGCCTCTTCCATTTTTATGGAGTTGGTGTTGTAGGGAAAGATTTATTTGTATGAATGAGTCTTGGGCTGTTGGTTTGGTGGGGTGCATTGATTTCTAGGCGGATGCAGTAGTAGTATAGTCTCCATGTAGTTGCTTCAGCTGTAATCCATACTAATGATACTTGTGTGTTTCTTACTGGCCTAGGCTGAGAGAGTTTGTGGTGATTGTGGTGCAGCTTTGCCAAGTGTGGGCTTGCCAGGCTATTTCTCAGATTGGAGACATGTGCATGCACACAGTGGGTCAGCCAACTTGGAGTCTGACTCATTGGGGTTGGGGGTATGGGGCTGTTACACTGAAACACAGGCACAAAGTTGGTTGGCTGGCCTGGGGTCTGTTTCTCAGGCCTGGGACATAGCATGGCAGCTTGGTTGGCCTGGGGTGTGTTTGCCTGGAGTGATCCACAGGGTTGTTTCGTAGGCTTGGGACATGATCACATGGCTGCTCAGCTAGCCTGGGTGCAGGTCTGCTGGGCTGGCCCACAGGGCTATTTCTCAGGTCCAGGACATGAGCCCTTGCTTGATTGGCCAGTCTAGGGATATGTCTGTCAGGGGTGGCCCATAAGGCTGCTTCTCAGGGGTGGGCATATGACTATTTGGCTGGCCTGGGTGCATGTTTGCTGGGGGTGGCCCACAGGGCTGTTTTTATGATCCAGGACTTTGGTGCTGCTTGGCTGCCCTGGGAATATGTCTTACAAGGGTGGCCCACAAGGCTGCTTCTCAGGCCTGGGATGTAGGCACAAGGCTGCTTGGCTGATCTGGTGGTGTCTGTTGAGGGTGGCCCATGTTACTGTTTTCTTGTCCAGGACTTGAGTGCATGGCTGCTTGGCTGGCCTGGGGACGTGTTTGTCAGGAGCAGGTACAGGACTGTTTCTAAGTCTCATGGCACAGCTGCACAGCTGCTCAGCTAGCCTGGGGGCATTTTTGCAGGGGATGGCCCGCAGGGCTGTTTTGTAGGCCTGGGATGCGGGCGTAGAGCTACTTGGCTGGCTTAGGAGTGAGTCCACTGAAGGTGTCCTGTGAGGCTGCTTCTCAAATCTGGAATATTGGTGCAAGGCTGCTAGGCTGGCTCAGGGGTATGCCTAACTAGGATGGCCTGTAGGGCTTTTTCTTAGGCCACAGACACAGCTGCATGGCAGCTCAGTTAGTCTGCAGATGTGTTTGCTAGGGACAGTCCATGGGGCTACTTCAAAGGCCTCGATCACAGGCACACATACAGCTGTTTGGCCAGCCTGGGGGAATGCCTCCTAGGGACACCCCGTAGGACTGTTTCTCAGGCCTTGATTGTGAGAATAGGGCCTTTAGGCAGGCTACAGGTGTGTCTGTGGGGATGGGGGCTCTGCAGGGCTGTTTCTCGGGTCCTGAGTGTGCGTATATATGCGTAGCTCCCTCTGCTGGCCTAGGGGTGTATCAGCTGCTCAGGGGCCTCTCCTGCTCGGGGGAGAGCATGCCACAGTTTGGCCAGGTCAAGGGAAGGTTTGCCCTGCGTGAGACTGCCAGGCTGATCCTCCAAATGGAAATGCATTGGCAGGGGTTGGTTTCCCTGCTATGCAGGGTCAGAGTCACAGCCAATCCTGGGCCCAGGCTCCACACAGCTGGAGTTGTGGCATTCAGCTACCATTGTGGCCTTGGTGGAATGAAGAGGGAGTCAGTGCTGGAAAGGTGCAGTGGCTACTGGCGCCCCCAGGGCAGGAAGCACACCAGAGGTGACTCTCATCTCAAGATAGTGCCATGCTGCAGCAGCTTGGTTCACAGAGGGCTGGGGTGGGGAGTGCACACGTTGTGTCCTTAATCTGGGGCAATGCAGCTGCATGAATTCCTGGCAGTTCTCCAAACTGGGCCCAGGGCTTGTGAGGCCTATGGGATTCTCCTGTTGTAAGGACTGTAGGTGTTTCTGGTGGCAAAGGGGGCTGGTGGAGATCTTCTGCTTACCTTTTCCCCACAACACCAAGTCCCTAGTGACTCTGAGCAGATCCTATATGGGGAATGGTTGCCAGGTGGAGTAGGGGACAAGGTTGCAGTGGCCAGGTGCCTCCATGCTGTCTTCCTGAACGTCCAATTACCACGGCTGCATCTCCCCTCCCCTGCTGCACTCTAGTGCTCTCCTGTCAACACTCCAGTCAAATCTCAGCTCTCAAATCTTGTTTTGTAGCCTAAAATGTGGTCTATTCTGGAGAATGTTCTGTGTACACTTGAGGAAAATGTGTATTCTGTTAGGTGGAGTGTTCTGTATGTGTATTTAGGTCTGTTGTTTTATAGTATTGTTCAAGTCCTCTATTTCCTTAGTAATTTTCTGTCTGGTTGTCCTATCCATTATTAAAAGAGGGATACTGAATTCTACACCTCTTACTGTAGAACTGTATACTTCTCCCTTCGATTCTGTCAATATTTACTTTTTTTTGCATTGTGTTAGGTGCATATATGTTTATACTTGTTATATCTTTTTGATGAATTGACCCTTTTATCAATATATACTGTCCTTTATCTCTTATAACAGTTTTTTTTTTCCACTTGAAGTCTACTTTGTCTAAAATTAGGACAGTCACTTCAAATCACTTTTGGTTACTTGCTGTTTGCATGGAATATCTTTTTCTATCCTTTCATTTTCAGCCTCTTTATCTTTAAATCTACAAGGAGTCTCTAATAGATAACATGCACTTGGATCATGTTTTTTTTTTTTATCCATATTTGCTAATCTCTGCCTTTTAGTTGGAGAGTTTATTTATATTTAATTATTGATAAGGATTTACTCTTGCCATTTCGCTATTTGTTCTGCATATGTTTGATAACTTTTTTGTTCCTTATTTCCTCCATACTGCCTGCTTTTGTGTGTGTGTGTTTTTTTTTTTTTTTGTAGTGACACATTTCTATTCCGTTCTCATTTAATTTGTGTATATTCTATAGATATTTCTTTGTGGTTACCATGGGGATTACATACAACACATTAAAGTTATAATAATATAACTTAAATTGATACTAAGTTAATTTCAATCATACAAAAAACCCTATTCCTGTTTAGCTCTATCCATCCTTTTATGAATGTCACAAATTATATCTTTATGCACTGTATGCCCAATAACATAGATTTATAATTACTTTTCAGGTGTTTATCTTTTAAATCCCTTAGAAAATAAAAAGTGGAGTTCCAAAACAAAATTATAATAATCTTTTATAGTAATCTTTTCTATTTGCCCATGCATTTACCTTTAATAAAAATCCTTCTGTCTTCATGTGGCTTTGAGTCGCTGTCTAGCATTTATTCATTTCAACCTGAAGAATTCCCTTTAGCATTTCTTGTAGGGCAGGTGTAGTGGCAAATGTACTCTCTCCATTTTTATTGATCTGGGAATGTCTTAATCTCTCAATTTTGAAGAACAGCTTTGCTGGATAATTCTCAGTTGATGTTTTTAAATTTATAAATTTTTAAATTTATATATATTTTTTTTTAACAAGAAAATCAAAGATGCCATCAGTTGATTTTTTTTTTTTTTTTTTCCTCTTCCTTTCAGCACTTTAAATGTATCATCCTAGGCCGGGTGTGGTGGCTTACACCTATAATCCCAACACTTTGGGAGGCCGAGGCAGGCGGATCACCTGAGGTCAGGAGTTTGAGAACAACCTGGCCAACGTGGTGAAACCCTGTCTCTACTAAAAATAAAAAAATTAGCCAGGCATGGTAGCATTCACCTGTAATCCCGGCTACCAAGGAGGCTAAGGCAGGAGAATCGCCTGAACTTGGGAGGCAGAGGTTGCAGTGAGCCGAGATTGCACCGCTGCACTCCAGACCTGAGCAACAGAGCAACACTTTGTCTCAAATAAGTAAATAAATAAAAATCAGTCAATCAATCATCCCACTGCTTCTGGTCTCTAAGATTTCTGCTGATAAATTGGCAAGATAATCTTATTGAGGCTTATCCCAGCTGCCTCAAGTTCCTGCAGAGACCTGAATAGCCCTGAGGTATGTATAGTAGACATACCAGGGGTACCTGAGCTTCCTCCTGTGCCCACACATCCGATTGTGTGTCCACTGCTCACCTACATGCTCTATTCTCCCATTAGATTTCATGTACAGAACACGAGTTCAAAGATAAAAATTTTAAGAACTTCAAGACAGTAACAGCAGAACATTAAACCAACCATGGGGTTCTTCTGGGGGAATGGCACCCATGAAGCTGACCCTGGCTGGGACTAAAACTCAGCTCTCCCAATTCACAGCCCCACATACTCTATTCCAGAAGCAGCAGAGCTGCTCTTCAATTGAAATCTTAAGTGGGACCGGGTGTGGTAGCGCACTTTGTAATCCTAGCACTTTGGAAGGCTGAGATGGGTGGATCACTTGAGGTCAAGAGTTCAAGACCAGCCTGGCCAACATGGTGGAACCCCGCCTCTACTAAAAATACAAAATTAGCCAGATGTGGTGGTATATGCCTGTAATCCCAGCTACTTGGGAGGCTCAGGCACGAAAATTGTTTGAACCCAGGAGGCAGAGGTTGCAGGGAGCTGAGATTGTGTCACTGTCTAGCCTGGGCAATGGAGCCAGACACTACCAAAAAAAATGAAAAACCTAAGTGGAAGTAGAACATATAATCCTTAAATACTAAAATACTTTTAAGTTTTTAATAAGTTTATAATAGATATATTATAAGTTTATAATAGATAACCTGACCACTTGAGGCTTTTTAAAGATTCAAGTTCATAGGTATCACCTTATCTTTGCTTCATGTAACTTAAATTCACCTCCAGACTAAAGAAGCATAGCATACTGTCTTTTCTACACAGTCTTTAATTACCATACTCCTCTCCTGAAATGCCTTCTTCTAACTGGTTAAATCTGGTGCATCCTTTATGGCTCAGTTTCACTCATTCTTCTATGAAATTTATTTAGCTTAACTGTAATTAACAGTGACCACCACTTACTGAGTGCTCACTCTATGCCTGGCCTGGTGCTAGGTGTGTTTTACTTTTTATTTCCAAGAATAGTAAGTAGTAAGACTCTTACTGCTGAGAACACAACAATTTAAGCAAAAGGTAGTTTTTTTTTTTTTTTTTTTTTGAGGCGGAGTCTCGCTCTGTCGCCCGGACTGGAGTGCAGTGGCCAGATCTCAGCTCACTGCAAGCTCCGCCTCCCGGGTTCACGCCATTCTGCTGCCTCAGCCTCCCGAGTAGCTGGGACTACAGGCACCCGCCACCTCGCCCAGCTAGTTTTTTTGTATTTTTAGTAGAGACGGGGTTTCACCGTGTTAACCAGGATGGTCTCGATCTCCTGACCTCGTGATCCGCCCGTCTTGGCCTCCCAAAGTGCTGGGATTACAGGCTTGAGCCACTGCGCCCGGCCGGTAGTTTGTTGAAAATGATCAATTAGGTCACAAAATCTATGCGAGTGTTGGACTTGGATGCTAGATGACAAATAAAATTTCCAACCTACCACTGCTGCCACTCAGTACTTAAGACACTAACCAGACACAGTGTTGTGCATCTGTAGTTCTAGCTACTCAGAAGGCTGAGGTGGGAGGATCACTTGAGCCCAGGAGTTCAAGGATGCAGTGAGCTATGATTGTGCCACTGCACTCCAGCTTGGGCAACAACAAGACCCTGTCTCTCTCTCTCTCCTCTCTCGATAGATAGATAGATAGATAGATAGATAGATAGATAGATAGACAGATAGATAGATAGATGCCAGAAACTGTGTCACAGAAGCTCTGAAAGAACTAGATGCCACCATCAGGAGGCTTGCCACAAAAGATCCAGTCTCCTCGTGCAATTGATGCCATATATTGTTCTGGCGTATATTTGCTTGACGAAGCCTAGGCAGATTCTTACAGATATGGAAGTCTTGCAAATATTTTAACTTTCAGCCTCTTTGGTATATGAAAGTAAGAATTGGAATAGGCAGAGTGAGGCTTTCTAAATTATCTCCTACTTCTTTTCTTTTTCTTACATTATCAACACATCTAGAACCATTTTGAGTGGAAGTAGTGCTACCAAGCACTCTGACTTTATTTCTGGCATTATCTAAAGTGTTTCAAAATTAGTTTCACAATCACGTGTGATATTCGTTAGAAGTTTATGGTAGATCCTACTAATCAAGTTAAGGAGGTTCCCTTCTACTAGTTTTCAAAGAGTATTTTGTCTTATTTTTAAAATAGTAAGTGGGTATCAAATACTTTTCCCCAACAATATATCTGTTAATATTGTGGATTTTATTAACAGATTTTTTTGAGACCGAGTTTCATTCTTGTCCCCCAGGCTGGAGTGCAGTGGCACTATCTCGGCTCACTGCAACCTCTGCCTCCTGGGTTCCAGCAATTCTCCTGTCTTAGCCTCCCAAGTAGCTGAGATTACAGGTATGCACCACTACGCCCAGCAAGTTTTTGTATTTTTAGTAGAGATGGGGTTTCGCCATGTTGGCCAGGCTGGTCTCTAACTCCTGACCTCAAGTGATCCTCCTGCCTCAGCCTCCCAAAGTGCTGGGATTATAGGCATGAGCCACCGTGCCCATCCTTATTAACAGATTTTTAAAACGTGGAACCATCTTTACATTCTTGGGATACATGATACTTGGTCACAATATTTTTGATGCATGGTTTACATTGCCTGGTTGTTTGCTAATTTTTAAAAAGTAGACTTTAATGAATAATTTACATAGAATAAAATGCATGCATTTTAAATATACTATAAAATGAGTTTTGTTAAATGTATGCACCTGAGGAACCACCAGGATATAGAACATTTTAATCACCACAAAATGTCTCTTGTGCACCTTTCATGTCAATTCCCAGCCTACTCCCACCCCACTGTTGCCCGTGGCAAACAGTGATCTACTTTCTAATCACTACAAATTTGTTTCTTACAGTGTCATATCAGTGTAACTATAGAGTATTTACTCTTTCATGCCTGGCTTCTTTCACTCAGCATTTTTGGAGATTCATATATATCATTGGATATATAACTAGTTCAATGTATTACTGAGTATTACTCTAAATGGCAATACCATAGCTTGTTTACTTATTTCACTGTGGATAGAAATTTGGGTTGTTTCTAGTTCAGGGCTGTTACGAATAATGCTGTTGTGAAGACTCATATTATGAGTCTTTATATGTACACATTTTCAATTTCCTTGGGGAAAATACTTAGGAATGGAATTCATGGGTTATACGAGAAGTACACAGTCATTCCTTGGTATACACAGGGGATTCCTCCAGGACCGCCCATATATACCAAAATCCATGCATTCTCAAGTTTCTCAGTCAGCTCTGTGGAACATGCATATTTGAAAAGTCAGACCTCCATATATGTGGGTTTTGCATCCTGCAAATATGTATTTTCCATCTGTGTTTCACTGAAAAAAAATCCAGTTCAAACCCATGTTGTTAAGGGTTAACTGCATATTTAACTTCATAAGAAACTGCAAAACTGCTTGCTAAAGTGGTTGTGCCATTTTGCATTTCCACCAAGAGTATATGAGTTCCAGTGGTTCCACATCCTCCATTGTCACTCTTTTTAATTTTAGCCAGTATAGTGAGTGTGTAGTAGTAAGTATCTTACTGTGATTTCAATTTGCATTTCCTTGATGACCAATGATCTTAAGCATCTTTTCATATGCTTTGTAGTTATTCATGTATCTTCTTTAGTGAAAGCGTCTATTAAAATCTTTGCCCTTTTTAAATTGAACTGTCTCAATCTGGATACAAGTCCTTTTTCAGACACACACACACACACACACACACACACACACAATTTTCTCCTAGTCTGCATCTTGCCATTTCATTTTCTTAAGTGACTTTCAAGAAGAACTTTCAAATATTGGTAAACTCCAGTGTATTTTTTTCTTTTATGGTTGATGCTTTTTTTTGGTTTGTTTTCTGGTTTGCTTGTTTAATAGAACACGGTCTCACTATATTGCCCATGCTGGTCTTGAACTCCTGACCTCAAGTGATACTCCTGCCTCAGCCTTCCAAAGTGCTAGGATTATAGGCATGAGCCACCACACCTGGCCGAGGTTAATGCTTTTTAGGTCCTAAGAAACTATTGCCTACCCCAAAGTTAAAAGTATTTTTTTCCTAAATTTTTATACTTGTAACTTTCACATTCGGGTATATAATTCATTTCAACTTATTTTTTGTATATAGCATGAAGTAAAGGTTATGGCTTGATACATAGGTGATAGATAACAAATTTGTTCCAGTTACACTTGTTGAAAGGTATCCATTTTCTATTGAACTGGGTTGACTCCTTTGTGGACAATCAATTGAATGTGTATGTGTTTCTCTCTTTCTGGACTTTCTATTCTGTTCCATTGATCTATATGTCTATTCTTAGAATAATAACACTATCTTCGTTTATCATTGCTTTATAAAAAGTCTTTAGGCCGGGCGCAATGGCTCATGCCTGTAATCCCAGCACTTTGGGAGGCCGAGGTGGGTGGACCACTTGAGGTCAGAAGTTCAAGACTAGTCTGGCCAACATGGTGAAACCCCCATCTCTACTAAAAATACAAAAATTAGCTGGGTGTGGTGGCAGGCACCTGTAATCTCAGCTACTTGGGAGGCTGAGGCAGGAGAATTGTTTGATTCCAGGAGGCAGAGGTTGCAGTGAGCTAATGCTGCTGCACCCAACCTGAGAGACAGAGTAAGACTCCATCTCACAAAAAAAAAAAAAAAGTCTTATATTAGGTCATATGAATCTTCCAACTTTATTCCTTTTTTCCCCCCCAATTGTCATCTTTATTCTGGATCCTTTGTATTTCCAAATAAATTTTAGGATGAGGCAAGCATGATAGTTCATACCTATAACCCCAACTACTCAGGAAGCTGAGGTGGGAGGATTGCTTGAGCCCAGGGGTTCAAGGCTGCAGTGAGCTATGATTGTGCTACAGCATTTCAGTCTGGGTAACAGAGCAATCAATACCCTGTGTCTTTAATTAATTTTTTTTTTTTTTTTAGAATGAATCTATTAAAAAAAACCTGCTTGGATTTTGATTGGGATTGTCTTGAATATATAGGTTAATTTGGGGAAAGCAAAATTGAATCCTCTGATCTGTGAGCATGATATCTATCTCCATTTATTTAGATCTTCTCCAATATTTCTCAGTAATGTTTTATAGTTTTTCAATATACAGCTCTTATACGTATTTTGTTAAATATAAATCTAAGTGTAACATTTTTCAGACTATCATACTGTTTTTTAAAATTCAGCTTTTATTCATTTTTGTATAGGGATTTTGTATTCCACACTCTTGTTAACCTCTATTCATTTTTAAAAACTCTTTTGTAGATTCTCTGGGATTCTTTTTAATCAACACCATCATGTCACCTATGAATGACGACTACTATTTCACTTCTTTCTTTCTGAGGTGTGTGCCTTTGATTTCCATTTCTTACGTTATTGCATTAACTAGGATTTCTAATTCAATGTTAAGTAGGAATGGAGGAAAGCAGATGTTGTTGCCTTATTCCAAACATAGGGAGAAGGCATTCTGTCCTTTACTGTTTAAATATGCTAGAATAAGATTCTTATATATGTCTTTTATGAAGTTGAGGAAATTTCTGTCCCTTGCTATTTAAAAAAAAAATAATGATGGGCATTCCAAGATGGCTAAATAGGAACGGCTCTGGTCTGCAGCTCCCAGAGTGATTGACACAGAAGATGGGTGATTTCTACATTTCCAACTGAGGTGCCCAGTTCATCTCACTGGGACTGGTTGGACAGTGGGCGCAGCCCATGGAGGGCGAGCCAAAGCAGGGCGGGCATCGCCTCACCTGGGAAGTGCAAGGGGTCAGGGGATTTCCCTTTCCTAGCCAAGGGAAGCCATGACAAACTACCTGGAAAAACAGGACCTCCCACCCAAATACAGACAGCACTTTTTCCAAGGTCTTAACAACCGGCAGACTAGGAGATCCTCTCCTGTGCATGGCTCAGTGGGTCCCATGCCCACGGAGCTTTGTTCACTGCTAGCGCAGCAGTCTGAGATTGACCTGCGAGGCTGCAGCTGGGCAGCAGGTGGGACATCCACCATTGCTGAGGCTTGAGTAGGTAAACAAAGTGGCCGGGAAGCTCAAGCTGGGCAGAGCCCACCACAACTCAGCAAGGCCTGCTGCCTCTACACTCTACCTCTGTAGGCAGGGCATAGCTGAACAAAAGGCAGCAGACAACTTCTGCAGACTTAAACGTCCCTGTCTGACAGCTCTGAAGAGAGGAGTGGTTCTCCCAGCATGGAATTTGAGCTCTGAGAAGGAACAGACTGCTTCCTCAAGTCCCTGACCCCCATGTAGCCTAACTGGAAGACACTTCCCAGTAGGGGCCGATAGACATCTCATATAGGTGGCTGCCCCTCTGGGACGAAGCTTCCAGAAGAAGGATCAGGCAGCAATATTTGCTATTCTGCAATATTTGCTGTTCTGCAGCCTCCACTGGTGATACTCAGGCAAACAGGGTCTGGAGTAGACCTCTAGTCAACTCCAACAGACCTGCAGCTGAGGGACCTGACTGTTAGCAGGAAAACTAACAAACAGAAAGGAACAGCATCAACCTCAACAAACACGACATCCACACCAAAACCCCATCTGTAGGTCACCAACATCAAAGACCAAAGGTAGATAAAACCACAACGATGGGGAGAAACCAGAACAGAAAAGCTGAAAATTCTAAAAAAATAAAATAAAATCAGAGTGCCTCTTCTCTTCAAAAGGATCGCAGTTCCTTGCCAGCAATGGAACAAAGCTGGACAGAGAATGACTTTGACGAGTTGACAGAAGTAGGCTTCAGAATGTCAGTAATAAGAAACTTCTCTGAGCTAAAGGAGGATGTTCAAATCCATTGCAAGAAAGCTAAAACCCTTGAAAAAGGATTAGACAAATGGCTAACTAGAACAGTGTAGAAAAGACCTTAAATGACGTGATGGAGCTGAAAACCATGGCACAAGAACTTTGTGATGCATGCACAAGCTTCAATAGCCAATTGGATCAAGTGGAAGAAAGTATATCAGTGATTGAAGATCAAATTAATGAAATAAAGTGAGAAGACAAGGTTAGAGAAAAAAGAATAAAATGAAATGAACAAAGCGTCCAACAAATATGGATCTATGTGAAAAGACCAAATCTATGTTTAATTGGTATACCTGAAAGTGATGGGGAGAAGGGAACCAGGTTAGAAAACACTCTTCAGGAAATTATCCAGGAGAACTTCCCCAATCTAGCAAGGCAGGCCAACATTCAAATTCAGGAAATACAGAGAACACCACAAAGATACTCCGTGAGAAGAGCAACTCCAAGACAATAATTGTCAGATTCACCAAGGTTGAAATGAAGGAAAAAGTGTTAAGGGCAGCCAGAGAGAAAGGTCGGGATACCCACAAAGGCAGGCCCATCAGACTAACAGTGGATCTCCTGGCGGAAACACTACAAGCCAGAAGAGAGTGGGGGCCAATATTCAACATTCTTAGAGAAAAGAATTTTCAGCCCAGAATTTCATATCCAGCCAAACTAAGCTTCATAAGTGAAGGAGAAATAAAATCCTTTACAGACAAGCAAATGCTGAGAGATTTTGTCACCACCAGGCCCGACTTACAACAGCTCCTGAAGGAAACACTAAACAGGGAAAGAAACAACCGGTACCAGCCACTGCAAAAACATGCCAAATTGTGAAGACCATCGATGCTATGAAAACAACGCATCAATTAATGGGCAAAAAAACCAGCGAACATCATAATGACAGGATGAAATTCACACATAACAATATTAACCTTAAATGCAAATGGATTAAATGCCCCAGTTAAAAGAAACAGACTGGCAAATTGGATAGAGTCAAGACCCATCCGTGTGCTATCTTCAGGAGACCCATCTCACGTGCAAAGACACACATAGGCTCAAAATAAAGGGATGGAGGAAGATCTACCAAGAAAATGGAAAGCAAAACAAAACAAAAAAAAAACAGGGGTTGCAATCCTAGTCTCTGATAAAGCAGACTTTAAACCAACACAGATCAAAAGAGACAATTAGGCCATTACATAATGTTAAATGGATCAATTCAACAAGAAGAGCTAACTATCCTAAATATACACGCACCCAATACAGGGGCACCCAGATTCATACAGTAAGTCCTTAGAGACCTACAAAGAGACCTAGATGCCCACGCAATAATAAAGGGAGGCTTTAACACCCCACTGTCAATATTAGACAGATCAATGAGACAGAAGGTTAACAAGGATATGCAGGACTTGAACTCAGCTCTGCACCAAGCAGACCTAATAGACATCTACAGAACTCTCCATCCCAAATCAACAGAATATACATTCTTCTCAGCACCACATCATACTTATTCTAAAATTGACCACATAATTGGAAGTAAAGTACTCCTCAGCAAATGTAGAACAGAAATCACGGCCGGGCGCAGTGGCTCAAGCCTGTAATCCCAGCACTTTGGGAGGCCGAGACGGGCGGATCACAAGGTCAGGAGATCGAGACCATCCTGGCTAACACAGTGAAACCCCGTCTCTACTAAAAATACAAAAAACTAGCCAGGAGAGGTGGCAGGTACCTGTAGTCCCAGCTGCTCGGGAGGCTGAGGCAGGAGAATGGCATGATCCCGGGAGGCGGAGATTGCAGTGAGCTGAGATTCAACCACTGCACTCCAGCCTGGGTGACAGAGCGAGTCTCCGTCTCAAAAAAAAAAAAAAAAAAGAACAGAAATCGCAACAAACTGTCTCTCAGACCACAGTGCAATCAAATTAGAACTCAGGATTAAGAAACTTACTCAAAACCATACAACTACATGGAAACTGAACAACCTGCTCCTGAATGATTACTGAGTACATAACGAAATGAAGGCAGAAATAAAGATGTTCTTTGAAACCAATGAGAACAAAGACACAACGTACCAGAATCTCTGGGACACATTTAAAGCAGTGTGTAGAGGAAAAGTTATAGCACTGAATGCCTACAAAAGAAAGCAAGAAAGATCTAAAATCGACACCCTAACATCACAATTAAAAGAACTAGAGAAGCAAGAGCAAACACATTCAAAAGCTAGCAGAAGACAAGAAATAACTAAGATCAGAGCAGAACTAAAAGAGATAGAGACACAAAAAACCCTTCAAAAAAAAAATCAATGAATCCAGGAGCTGGTTTTTAGAAAAGATCAACAAAATTGCTAGACTGCTAGCAAGACTAATAAAGAAGAAAAGAGAGAAGAATCAAATAGATGCAATAAAAAATGATAAAGGGGATATCACCACTGATCCCACAGAAATACAAACTACCATCAGAGAATACTATAAACACCTCTACGCAAATAAACTAGGAAATCTAGAAGAAATGGATAAATTCCTGGACACATATACCCTCCCAAGACTAAACCAGGAAGAAGCTGAATCTCTGAATAGACCAATATCAAGCTCTGAAATTGAGGCAATAATTAATAGCCTACCAACCAAAAAAAGTCCAGGACCAGACAGATTCACAGCCAAATTCTTCCAGAGGTACAAAGAGGAGCTGGTACCATTGCTTCTGAAACTATTCCAATCAATAGAAAAAGAGGGAATCCTCCCTAACTCATTTTATGAGGCCAGCATCACCCTGCTACCATAGCCTGGCAGAGACACAACAAAAAAAGAGAATTTTAGACCAATATCCCTGATGAACATCGATGCGGAAATCCTTAATAAACTACTGGCAAACTGAATCCAGCAGCATATCAAAAAGCTTATCTACCACGATTAAGTTGGCTTCATCCCTGGGATGCAAGGCTGGTTCAACATATGCAAGTCAATAAACGTAATCCATTACATAAACAGAACCGATCGCAAAAACCACGATTATATCAATAGATGCAGAAAAGCCCTTGACAAAATATAACAGCCCTTCATGCTAAAAACTCTAAATAAACTAGGTATTGATGGAACATATCTCAAAATAATAAGAGCTATTTATGACAAACCCACAGCTAATATCGTACTGAATGGGCAAAAGCTGGAAGCATTCCCTTTGAAAACTGGCACAAGACAGGGATGCCATCTCTCACCACTCCTGTTCAACATAGTGTTGGAAGTTCTGGCCAGGGCAATCAGGCAAGAGAAAGAAAGAAAGGGTATTCAATTAGGAAATGAAGTCAAATTGTCCCTGTTTGCAGATGACATGATTGTATATTTAGAATACCCCATTGTCTCAGGCCAAAATCTCCTTAAGCTGATAAGCAACTTCAGCAAAGTCTCAGGATACAAAATCAATGTGCAAAAATCACAAGCATTCCTATACACCATTAACAGACAAAAAGAGAGCCAAATCATGAGTGAACTCCCATTCACAATTGCTTCAAAGAGAATAAAATACCTAGGAATCCAACTTACAAGGGATGTAAAGGACCTCTTCAAGGAGAACTACAAACCACTGCTCAATGAAATAAAGGAGGACACAAGCAAATGGAAGAACATTCCATGCTCATGGATAGGAAGAATCAATATTGTGAAAATGCCATGCTGCCCAAAGTAATTTATAGATTCAGTGCCATCCCCATCAATCTACCAATGACTTTCTTCACATAATTGGAAAAAACTACTTTAAAGTTCATATGGAACCAAAAAAGAGCCCACATAGCCAAGACAATCCTAAGCAAAAAGAACAAAGCTAGAGGCATCACGCTACCTGCCTTCAAATTATACTACAAGGCTACAGTAACCAAAACAGCATGGTACTGGTACCAAGACAGATATATAGACCAATGGAACAGAACAGAGCCCTCAGAAATAACACCACACATCTACAACCATCTGATCTCTGACAAACCTGACAAAAACAAGAAATGGGTAAAGGATTCCCTATTTAATAAATGGTGCTGGGAGAACTGGCTAGCCATAGGTAGAAAGCTGAAACTGGATCTCTTCCTTACACCTTATACAAAAATTAATTCAAGATGGATTAAAGACTTGAATGTTAGACCTAAAACCATAAAAACCCTAGAATACGTAGGCAATACCATTCAGGACATAGGCATGGGCAAGGACTTCATGACTAAAACACCAAAAGCAATGGCAACGAAAGTCAAAATACACAAATGGAATCTAATTAAACGAAAGAGCTTCTGCACAGCAAAAGAAACTACCAGCAGAGTGAACAGGCAACCTACAGAATGGGAGAAAATTTTTGCAGTCTACCCATCTGACAAACGGCTACTATCCAGAATCTACAAAGAACTTAAACAAATTTACAAGAAAAAAAAACCCCATCAAAAAGTGGGCAAAGGATATGAACAGACACTTCTCAAAAGAAAACATTTATGCAGCCAACAGACACATGAAAAAATGCTCATCATCACTGGTCATCAGAGAAACGCAAGTCAAAACCACAATGAGATACCATCTCATGCCAGTTAGAATAGCAATCATTAAAAAGTGAGGAAACAGATGCTGGAAAGGATGTGGAGAAATAGGAATGATTTTACACTGTTAGTGGGAGTGTAAATTAGTTCAACCATTGTGGAAGACAGTGTGGCGATTCCTCAAGGATCTAAAACTAGAATTACCATTTGACCCAGCAATCCCATTACAGATTATAAATCATGCTACTATAAAGACACATGCACAAGTATGTTTATTGCAGCACCATTCACAATAGCAAAGACTTGGAACCAACCCAAATGTCCATCAATGATAGACTGGCTTAAGAAAACGTAGCACATATACACCATGGAATACTATGCAGCCATAAAAATGGATGAGTTCCTGTCCTTTGTAGGGACATGGATGAAGCTGGAAACCATTATTCTCAGCAAACTATCACAAGGACAGAAAACCAAACACCACGTGTTCTCACTCAGGTGGGAATTGAACAATGAGATCACTTGGACACTGGGCTGGGAACATCACACACTAGGGCCTATCAGGGATAGCATTAGGAGAAATACCTAATGTAAATGATGAGTTGATGGGTGCAGCAAACCAACAGGGCACATGTTTGCCTTTGCCTATATATCAAACCTGCACATTGTGTACATGTACCCTAGAACTTAAAGTATAATAACAATAAAAACAATATTGAATTTTGTCAAATACTTTATCTGCCTCTATTGAAGTAATCATGTGTTTTTTTTTCTCCTTATTTTTTCTGGTACTATGGTAAATTACATAGGTTTAATTTTGAATGTTAAACCAATTTTGTATGCCTGAGATAAATACAACTCAGTCATTTGTTTATTGTTGGGCTAGAATTACTAATATTTTATTATATTATTTATTTATTTATTGTTGTTGAGACAGGGTCTCTTCCTGTCGCCCAGGCTGGAGTGCAGTGGTGCAATCTCGGCTCACCACAAACTCCACCTCTTGGGTTCAACCAGTTCTCCTGCCTCAGCCTCCCGAGTAGCTGGGATTACAGGCACCCATCATCACGCCTGGCTAATTTTTGTATTGTTTTAGTAGAGATGGGGTTTCACCTTGTTGGCCAGGTTGGTCTCAAACTCCTAACCTCAGGTGATCTGCCCACCTCAGCCTCCCAAAGTGCTGGGATTACAAGCATGAGCCACCGTGCCCTGCTGCCAGTATTTTTTTAAGGTATTTTGTGTCTGTGATCATGAGAAATATTGATGGGTAGTTTTTTTTTTTTTCCTTTGAATGTCTTTGGTTTTGGTATTGGTGTAATGCTCATCTCTTAAAACGAGTGGGAAGCTTTCCATTCTCTATTTTCTGAAGCAGTTTCTATAGAATGGGTATTCAACATGTTTGATAGAATTCACCAGTAAAGTTATCTGGACCTCAGCTTTGCTCTGTGGTAATATTTTAAATTATTAATTCAATTTCTTTACTTGATGCGAGGCTATTCAGACTTTGTTTCTTTGTGAGTAAATTTGTATATGGACTTTGTAATTAGTTTCTTTCAAGAACTGTACATTTAAATAAGTTGTCAAATTTATTGGCATAAATATGGTAATAATATTCCATTATTGCCCAGGTACAGTGGCTCATACCTGTAATCCCAGCACTTTGGGAGGTGGAGGTGGGCAGATCTCTTTAAGCCCAGGAATTTGAGACCAGCCTAGGCAACATAGCAAAACTCCATCTCTACAAAAAAATAAAATAAAGAAGTGCTCTTATTTTTTAAAAATTCCATTATCATCCTTTTAATGTTTGTAGACTCTGTAGTAATGTCCCTTTTTCCATGCCAGATACTGGCAATTTATTTCTTCTCTCTGTTCCTTACCAGTTTAAAAGTTTGTCTATTATATTAATCTATTTATGAAATCAACTTTTACTGTAGTCCTAGCTACTCAGGAGGCTGAGACATGGGGACCACTTGAGCCCAGAAGTTCGAGGCTAGACTGGGCAACATAGCAAGACCCTGTCTTGAAAAAAAAATAAATCACCTTTTGGTTTTATTTCTCTATGGTTTGTCCATTTTCAATTTCTTTCATTTCTGTTCTTTGTCACCATCCTTCTGCTTACTTTGGGTTTAATTTGATCTTTTTCTAGCTTTTAAAAAATAGCTTTATTTAGATATAATTCACATACCATACAACTTACCAACCTAATGTATACAATTCAATGGCTTTTAGTATATTCACAGAACTGTGCATCTACTATCATAATTTTAAAACATCTTCATTACCCTAAAAAGAAACCTTATACCCCTTAGCTATTATCTCCCAATTTCTCTCCTCCATTCCAAGGCTACAATTAACTACTTTCTGTTTCTATAGATTTGCCTTTTCTAGACATCTCACATATAAGGAATCATTCACTGCATGGTCCATGATGACTACCTTATTTCTTCACTTCTTTTTATAGTCAAACAACATTCCATTATATGGTTTTTCTAGCTTCATAAGGTGGAAACTTAAATACTTTTGAATGTTTCTTCTAACATGGATATTTAGTATTGTAAACTTTCAGCAAAGCACTACTTATTTTCAACCTACTTTGGGTTTTTCTAATAGAATACACAAATTTTAAATCTTTTTTTTTTGTTACTATGCCATAAACATTAAGTTTATGTTAAGTAGTGTTTATGGTATAATACCAAAAACATTAAGATTTGATAACTAGTGAATGCTCTCATTCTTTCACATCTATTTCATAATTTCCATTTGAGTGCCTGAAGCTCATTCTTTAGTAGATTCCTTTTCAAGGGATTATAGAAAGAAGATTTTCTGAATTCCTGCATGTTAATAGATTTGTCTGTATGCTTTATACTTAAAGGTTAGTTATGCTGGATATAAAATTCTTTGTTCACATTTTCTTTCCTTGACTGTCTTAAACATACCTGTTTTTCTTCTGGAATAAAGTGTTGCTATCAATATCTGATAATCTAATTTTTTCTTCCTTGTAAGTCATGTGCTTTTTTTTTTTTTAAGACAGAGTCTCACTCTGTCCAGGCTGGAGTGCAGTGGTGTGATGTCAGCTCACTGCAACCTCTGTCTCCTGGGTTCAACCCATTCTCCTGCCTCAGCCTCCTGAGTAGCTAGGATTACAGGTGTCTGCCACCATGCTTGATTAATTTTTTGTATTTTCAGTAGAGACAGGGTTTCACCATGTTGGCCAGGCTGGTCTTGAACTCCTGACCTCAAGTGATCCACCCACCTCGGCCTCCCAAAGTGCTGGGATTACAGGTGTGAGCCACTGTGCCTGGCCCAGTCACATACTTTTACTGCCTAAATCCCCACAGGATTTTCCTCCTCTTTAAAATCTGGTAATTTTGTAAGAATCAATTCGTGTTGGTCATTCTGACTCAATATTCTTACATATATAATATGCTCTTCAATATGTGGTTTTTAAATACTGTTATTTATGAAAGTTTTCTTAAAATATAATTTTTAAGCTTTGTTCTTTTCCTTGGTTTTGTTTCGGACTTCCTATTATCTATATGTTAAATCTTTTTTGAGACCCATCGGAGGCTCTCACTCCATCAACCAGCCTGGGGCTGGAGTGCAGTGGTGTGATCATGGCTCACTGCAGCCTCAATCTCCTCGGCTCAGGTGATTCTCCCACCTCAGCCTTCCAAGTAGCTGGGACTACAGGCATGTGCCACCCACACCCAGCTAGTTTTTTGTAGAGATGGGGTTTCACCATGTTGCCCAGCCTGCCTTGCTTATTTTCAATGTCTGTCTCTTTGAGGTCTTTTACTTCTATTTTTTTTCTTAATTATCCTGTTTTTCACTTTTAAGATTTTTGCTAATCTCTTCATCTGTAGATGGACACTTG
The DNA here is from genome assembly GCF_009764315.1 of Trachypithecus francoisi. Lineage (NCBI taxonomy): Eukaryota > Metazoa > Chordata > Mammalia > Primates > Cercopithecidae > Trachypithecus > Trachypithecus francoisi. The sequence continues at coordinate 37,297,934 of NW_022681474.1, forward strand.
GGTGACTTCCACTTTTTGGCTATTGTTAATAATGCTGCTACAAACATGGATGTACAAATATATTTTCAAGTTCCTGCTTTCAGTTATGTAGGGTATAAATCGAAAAGCAGAATTGCAGGACCACATTGTAATTCTGATTAATTTTTTATCGTGATTATGTATGTATTTTTATTGTGATTATGTTTGGATACATATTTTATTGGGATTATATGTATCCATACATAATCACAATAAAATTATACATAATAACAATTAAAAAATCAGAATTTATGTATGTACATGTTATACATACATAATCACAATAAAATATGTATAATGTAAAACTTACCAATTTAACCATTTTAAAGTGTACAGTTTTGTGGCTTTTAGTACATTTACATTGTTATGCAACCATCACCACCATCCATCTTCAGAACTTTTTCATTTTCCCCAACCGAAATTCTGTACCCATTAAATACTCACAATTCCCCTCCCCCAAGGTAAACATCATTCTTCTGTTTCTATGAATTCAATTACTTTAGGTACATCATATAAGTGGAATCATACAGTATTTGTCCCTTTGTGTTTGGCTTATTTCACTTACTATGTCTTTAAGGTTCATGCATGTTAAAGAAACTTTAGAATTTCCTTCCTCTTTTAGCTGAATAACATTGTATTATGTATGTGTATATATCACATTTATCCAGTCACCTGTCTATGTATAACTTAATTGCATCCACTTAGTTATTGTGAATAATGCTACTATGACCATGATGTACAAGTACTTCTTGGAGTCCCTGTTTTCATTTCTTTGGGGTATACGATTCCAGAGGTGGAACTGCTGGATATGTTAACTGTGTAATTTTTTGAGAAGCTGTCATGCCAGTTTCCACAGTGCCTGAACCATTTTACATTCCCCCTAGTAATGCAAAGATTCCAATTTTTCCACATTCTAGCTAGCCAACACCTGTTATTATCTATTTTTTAATAGTAGTAATCCCAACGTGGTATTATAGTTTTGATTTGCATTTCCCTAATGACTAGTGATACTGAGCATCTTTTCATGTGTTTATTGGATGTTTGTATATTTTCTTTGGGGAAATGTCCATTCAAGTCCTTTGCCCATTTTTGAGTTTTTTTCCTATTGAATTACAAGGATTTCTGGGCTCTCTGTCTCTATGTGTCTTTATGCCAGTACCAGTTCTGATTACTGTAGCTTTGTAGTAAGTTTTGAAGTTGGGACTTGTGAGACTTCCAATATTATTCTTTACCAAGAATAACAGGCTATTCAGAATGCCTTGAGATTCCTTATTTTATGATGGATTTTCCTATTTCTGCAAAAATCTTCTTAGTCTTTTCTGTAGCTGTGACAGAATACCTACGACTGGGTAATTTATAAGGAAATTTACTGGGCTTACAATTCTGGAAGCTGGGAATTACAAGGGCATGGTGGTGGCATCTGGTGACGGCCTCATGGTGCTTCATAACAGGGTGGAAAAGTGGAAGGGGAAAGAAGTGTATATAAAAGAGACAGGACACAGGAAGAGGAACCACTTTATGACAACATGCTCTTGCAAGAGTCTCGACTAACCCAGTCTTCTCACGGGAAAGACGTTAATCCATCTTAATTATCTCTTAAGACCTAGGCTCCCAAAATGATTACATTGGCAATTAAATTTAAACATGAGTTTTGGTGGGGACAAACCACATGCAAACCATAGCACCCTCGTTGGGATTTCCACAGGGAATGTTTTTCCATCCCTTTACATTGAACCTGTGTCTCTAGATCTAAAGTGAGTCTTATAGACAGCAGCTAGTTAGCTTTTTTTTTTTCTTGATCCATTATGCCAATCTATATCTTTTGATCAGCGGGTTTAATCCATTTAGTCACTGATGGGGAAGAACTTCTCTGCCATTTTGTTTTCATAAGATTTTTTTTTCAGATAGGATCTTGCTGTTGCCCAGGCTGGCGTGCAGTGGCAAAAACACAGCTCACTGCAACCTTTACCTCCCAGGCTCAAGCAATTCTCCCGCACCAGCCTCCAGAGTAGCTGTGACTATAGGCATGTACCACCAAACCTGGCTAATTTTTTGAAAAGATGGCGTCTATGTTGCCCAGGCTAGTCTTGAACTCCTGGTCTCAAGCAATCTTCCTGCCTCAGCTTCCCAAAGTGTTGATATCAGGTGTAAGCCCCTGCCCCTGGCAGTTTTTTTTTTCGGCCTCTATTACTGGCTTCCCCCACCCTTTTTTTGTAGTAAACACATTTTTGATACCCTTTTGTCTATATCCAATACATATTTTCTTTGCAGTTATGAGGATTACATCTTAATGTCGTAACTATCTGAATTCTAGCCTGATGTCAAAGTGAATTTTTCAATTTAGGTACTGTATATTTCTGCTCCAAGAATTCGTTTTGTTCCTTTTCTGTCTCTTTGTTGATATTCTACATATCATTTCCCTAACTTCTTCTGGCTCTCTGTCCATGTTTTTCCTTTAGCTTGTTGAGGATATTTAAGACAGGTGTTTTAAGTATTTGTCTAATATCTGTGTTTCTTCAGAGACAGTTTCTGTCACCTTTTCTCCCTTTGAATGGGCCACGTTTTCCTGTTTTTGCCTTGTGGTTTTCTGCTGGAAAAATGGGAATTACAAAACAAAAAAATCATCTCTCCCAGTTTTTGCAGACTGGTTCCATGATGAGGACAACCCTCCTTCACTAATTAGCAGGCATGTTCTGAGCCTTGGGAGCAGCCTGGGGTGACAGCTTCAAGTCCTGCAGCTTTTCCCAGACATGTTGCCTTTCCCCATGTGAGCGCTCTGTTAAGTGAAACAGACACTCCTTCAGGAAGCCCCTAGATGAGTTAGAATGCTGGAAATAAGTTCTGCTCCATTCCCTCCAGTTCAAGGGAGGGAATTGAGCAACACTACTGAAAAGTTCTGGTTTTCACTGAGATTAGAAGTTTATACTATAATGTAAATAACACTGCTTTTCGTTATCTAGAAAGACTTGCTACAAAGTCAACTGAATTAAATGAAAGAGGTACTTACTGATGTAGTTTATTTTGATGTAAACGCCTTTGTGGAGAAGAAACCCCATGGCAGCTCATCTAGAAGCCACACTGACTAGCACTGTTTCAGAGCACTTTCAATATTCCCTTACTTGAACTTTTCATGGACTATTTTCCCCATAGTTGCAGAAATAAGAAAAGAATGTGGGAAAGATACCACTGATTATTTTTAGTACGGACTACTTTTTTTCTGTCTTACAAGTCAAAAGGTGTTTCACGTAACAGAACCTCACTTTTTTGCCTTTTAAAAGCAAAGTAAAAATAGAATTAAATTCAACCGTTATGTAAGTAAGTTATTTCGTTTTCTCAGACTTAACAATGATTTATCATGCATGTATCAAAAGATGACATTAGTATTTCTTATAAGTTAACCATTATGTAGTTATTATGTATATGACTCATGATATATCGAAACCTGTGTAAAACCTACATTGGAATGGAGTTCAACTATACTTATTAAAGTAGGTATTACAATAATTCTGACTCTTTGTTGGACTTAAATGCCTTTTCTAACTTGAAACACAATCCTTCTCCCTAAAAAGCACTGAAATGTAAAAGTGTACATCAATCTATATTTAAAATGTTCTATTCTGAATTTGAAGTGCTTAGCCTGAAACAGATTTCTTTTAGAAATAAGCCTATTATGAATTGAAAAGACCAACTGACAAAATTGGAGAAATTTTCCTTTTTCAGATTTTAGAGCTTATTTCATATGTGAGTATCTTGCTCTGTATAACACTACAGTCATGTGCCACCTAACCTTTCAGTCAATGACAGACTGTTTATCTGGTGGTGGTCCTGTAAGATTAAAATACTCTATACTGTATCTTTTTCTACTTTTAGATACATACATTGTTAGCTCTGTTATAATTGGTTACAGTATTCAGTACAATAACATGCTGTATAGGTTTGCAGCCTAGGAGCAATATGCTGTATCACATAGCCTAGGTATGTATGTAGCAGACTATACCATCTAAGTTTGTGTAAGTATCCTCTATGATGTTCCCACAACAACAATCTTCTAATGATGAGGCATTTTCCTCTCATTAAGCAACACATAACTAATTTCAACAGAATAGTGCTACAATGAAAGTTCAACAAGACCTCAAAAGCAGATGACGGAGGACTTCCACTCCTTTTGGTTGCTCCTTTTACTTAACATCTGCTTGTATATAAGTTACTTACAGTAAGGCATTCTTACCAGTTTTCCTGAGTCGAAATTTGTGTTTAACTTAAGGCTACATTTACACAGAAAGTAAACTTTAAGATCCTCAAATTTAAGAAAGTAGGCAACCAAAAGAACTCTACTACAGTTAATTATGCAAAACATCATTAAAGTGATTGAATAATATCCAAGGACATTAGGAACACAGGATTATGAAATTTTATTCTGATAAATCTGGTAACTTATGGTTCTCTATTAACTCATTCCTTTTTGTCTAAGTTACCCAATATTGTTCCCTCTAAAACACTAACTTTTACTATAGTAAAAATAAGCACTGCCAAGAGAAGAGATTGGTCCTTGTGTTGCTATCTGGATTAAGATGTCATTTTTTCCATTCTGCTTTCTCCTAGCAATCTTTATTTCATAATTCTGTCTGTTCAAGTGATTTATAATTACTTAATCATGATTTGGTGTGTGTATGTGTTTTAGTATCACACAGTTTTTTCAGGGTCTTGCTCTGTCGCCCAGGCTTGAGTACAGTGGCACAAGCATAGCTCACTGCAGCCTTGACCTCCCAGGCTCAAGGGATCCTGCCACCTCAGCTCGCCCAGTAGCTTGGAACCACAGGCAAATGCCACCACAGCTGGGTAACTTGATTGTTAGTAAGAGACAGGGTCTTACTATGTTGCCCAGGCAGGTCTCAAATTCCTGGGTTCAAGAGATCCTCCCACCTTGGCCTCCCAGTGTGCTGACATTGTAGGCATGCACCACTGTGCCCAGCCTATATATTTCTTAACAGCAATCCAGTCATTCAATAGTTTAAGTCTATTGGGCTCTGCATATAACCTGTTCGTTTTTCAGCTATATGGACTTAAGTGGTATGGAAGTTACATATAGCAGTCAACACATGGCTATGTAAAGATATTTAGATTCTTTTAGGCAGCAAGATTTTTTATACACACACACATTAGTTTATAAATTATATACATATATATGTGTGTTGGTTTACTATTTGTAACTTCTCTACACTCTCACACCATAATAACCATTTTATTTTTATTTTTTCAGATGGAGTCTCGCTCTGTTGCCCAGGCTGGAGTGCAGTGGCATGATCTCTCTCTACTCACGGCAACCTCTGCCTCCCACGTTCAAGCGATTCTCCCACCTCAGCCTCCCGAGTAGCTGGGATTATGGGTGCTTGCCACCATGCCTGGCTAATTTTTTGTATTTTCAGTAAAGATGGGATTTCAATATGTTGGCCAGGCTGGTCTCAAACTCCTGACCTCAGGTGATCCACCTGCCTCGGCCTCCCAAAGTGCTGGGATTACAGGCATGAGCCACCATGCCCGGCCAATAACCATTTTATTATAATTTCACTGAAGTAGACGATTGATCACTTCTTTCATTTATTGCATTTACCATTCAGCTTTCCAAAGAATCCTAAAGTCAGTTCATTGTTCTTTTTATAATCTTACTAGGTTATTACCACCTAGTTACCACATTTGCTTACCCCACTGTTAAGATGTTCTGGTGGATACTTCAGTTAACTCCATATTTGTGATAACTCCCTATTTAATGAGAATAAAATTAATGAATGATGAAACTTCCAATATGGAAGAAAAGGCTTAGGGTTGGTGAGGAAACCACAGCTTCCACATTTTCCACATTATCCAAGGTAGTTCCAGCCCTCCTTTGTGTGAAAGTTCAGCATTAAAAGAAATAAGAATTGTAGTAATGGAACTAAAAGCTTCATACTGGATTTTTCCCTCTTTCTTTTCATTTGGAAAGAAAAATAATTGGTAATTATAAAACTTTAAAGGGTACTGTATGATCTAATTCTGAAAGAATTTAATAATTCCCACGTGGGGTTCCAAGTTGAATATAATGAAATTTGTAACATGGAATACGTAATTTCCTTCTGAAAGATACTTGTATTCTACTTTCTATGACACACATGGCAATAAACGGTATTTTATATCCTTTGAACCCCTATATTCTATATTTTTGAGCTTTGCTTCCATTTACTTCACTAAAAAAGTTTTTAAAAAATCATCAATGGTCACAAAATCTGAATGGATGAAAGTGCTGAACTTAATTCTCTATATTTCTAAAATACTTATGTTGGAACAAAGGCTAGTCAGAAGAAAGGAACTTCAGAGTTCACTTTTAAAATGGGTAAAAACACCCACTTTCCCAGAGAATCAAACCAAATTCTTCCTTCAGTATTTAAATACTGCATAAAGGATAAGGAACCCTTGTGTGAAGTAGGATTCACCATAAGTAATGTAAATAGTCTAAAGCATCAATTAACATACTTCATTAAGCTCACAGCTTTGTATCACCACACATTTTTTAATTGGAGAAAGTCTTAAGTATCATTATTGTAATAACTTTTCTTTTTTGAGACAGAGTCGTTCTGTCACGCAAGCTGGAGTGCAGTGGTGCAGTCTCAGCTCACTACAACCTCTGCCTCCTGGGTTCAAGCTATTTCCCTGCCTCAGCCTCCCAAGTAGCTGGGACTACAGGTATGCACCACCACACCCAGCTAATTTTGGTATTTTTAGTAGAGATGAGATTTCACAATGTTGGCCAGGCTGGTCTCGAACTCCTGGCCTCAGGTGATCTGCCTGCGTCGGCCTCCTGAAGTGCTGAGATTGAAGGTATGAGTCACTGTGCCTGGCCTGTAATAACTTCATAACCCCACAGTAAAGTATTTTAGAGCTCTCTTTGAAGGAAACACATTTTGACTCATGAAATATCTAAAACTTCAGAGAGCCCAAATTTTTCTTCCTTAACCATGTGACATTAGTGTGAGTGGAAACCAACAGTATAAACCTAAGCCCTATGTATACTAAAGAAATAACGTAAGTTAACCTGTTACTGCCACATCATACATTTGGATTTAAATACGAAAAACACCACACAGAAAACAAACATTTTTTTAAAAAAGATTTAAGATCATAAATAGGTCATTGTTGTCACAACACATTTCAGAATCTTAAAAAAACAAACATATTGGCTTCCTAAGAAAAGACTTTTAAAAAAAATCAATTCCCTCATCACTGAAAGGACTTGTACATTTTTAAACTTCCAGTCTCCTAAGGCACAGTATTTAATCAGAATGCCAATATTACCACTCTGCTGTAGCAGGAACAAGAGGCAAGGTATTAGCATTAAGAAAAACAGCAAAATTTCTGGACAAAATCATCTGTCATTTTAAAAAAGGGATAAACAGACTAAGTGGTGAGCATTTTAGTTAAGAAGGCCCAGTGTTGTTATGCAGGACTTTGTTTAAAAAAAAAAGAAATCGAAATATTTTAACTCAAGTAGGTTTAATTCACCACAGAAGAGCTATGAGAAAAGAGAGGGGGCTGGTAAAATACAGTATACTTTCTTTAAAAAGGACTTGGGAGGAAAAAAATCAACTTAGAAAATCATATGAAACATCACATGGAACCCAATTAGTGTCCTAGTTTATTACTAGTCTTCAGATCCAGAAAATAGAGTAAGACACTAGGTAAACAGAACACCTAGACCCATCTGTAAGGCATTTGTTTCCTATCAAACGGCCCATTCTAGCTTAACACCCACCAACTGAGATGTAGTGAAATAGTAAAATTGGATGCTCAAATTATATTTTTATCTAACCAAAAAGTTCTTTAAATATAAAATTCCTCACTTTAAACTCTGTCTTGTCTTCTGTGATAGCAACAGAACTTTAAGGTTGTACATATGCAATATGGTGATTTAGTGTTACTTTTAAAAGAACCCACAAAGTAAGCGATTGTCCACAGATGAAACATGGGATGAGGTTCATGACTGAATCAATCATGGAGTGTTAGTCAATTGTAAACTCCTGAAAGTTAAGACTAGGAAATGTGTATATCAGACACATAAGAGTACAACAATAGGAGAGGAAGGGAAGCCTGTTTGTCATTCCAATTCTGACAAGGTGCAAGGTCTTCGAAATTCTTGTCCACGTTCATGGAGCCATTTATTGGATACTGTGAGAGAAAAGTAATATATTAATTTCCCCCCTTAATCTAATCAGTATTTAATTAGTTTCTAAAAGCTAGGTCTATAACAAAATTTCAACATGGGATAAAAGTTCAACACCAAAACCGGATAAAGGCAGATGCTACTTAAAAACTTGGCTAAATGCTGAAAACACAGATTTTATATACCTATATACATATGTGTACACACGTGTGTGTTTATGTACATACATGTATGTATACACGTGTATATTTGCAAGTCTATGTGCATTTCCTAAAGTTTCCAGTGTTCAATGTGAGGCTTGAAATGAGACACAAATGGACTTAAGATACAGGTACAGATAGAGTAGAATATTTATGTACTGTTTTCAAAGTACAACCTCCAAAATACAAAGACATTTTAATAATAAACACAAACTTTCCACTCTAAAGGAACAACTCTCTAATCAACCATTGTTATTGTATGCTCATTAAGTTTCCAAAATACCTTTAAAAAATGTATACCACGTAAAAATGTATCCCAAAAGGAGTTAATTTTCTATTTATTTATTTATTTTTGTCTCCAGTACCATAGAACCCAGTCAAAATATCTAAAGCAGAAACCTTAATTCTTAACTCCTTTTTCCTTTTTCAACCCTTGTATCTACTCTTTATTCATCAAACCCTGACAATTTTCCTTATGTCTCTCTCGAATCTATTTGCTCTCCAACCCTTTCACTGATGCTTTAATCCAGGCTGTTGTCATCTTCCACTTAGACAACAGAAAACAACTTTCTAAACTCTCTCTCACCAACTAGCCTCTCCTCATTCTAGTCCAGTGGTTCTTAAACACTATAATCATGAGGGGAGATTTTAAAATCCTGATCAGGCCTCACTCCTTAACCTTGTTATGTCTTGTATGTAACCACTAAACATGTGGCCAGTAACACAGATCGAAATGGACACATGGGGTTAATTAATAGATATTAAAACTAATTTCACCTGTTTCTTTTTATTTTTTTTTTAAATGTGACCATTCCTGCACTTGCATGTCCCTGAAAGTGAGTGCGTCTTTAAATTTTGCACATTAGGTGCTACTCGAGCCTCATATTAGAACCTGGTGTCTAACATGTTTGGAAAACTGCTGTTCTATCTTTTGGACCAAATTTCAAGAAAAAGCTTTGAAGAAGGCTCCCCAAACTTAGGCAGTCACCATCTTCTGTTTATGTTTTTGTAATAATATGTACTACATTATAATCCATTATGTCTCAATCAGATTATTCACCCTTTGAGGGGAAGATATTGTCTTACTCAATTTTGAGTCAGACAATGTTTCTTAGAATAAGTGAAAATAGAGTTAAAAATAAAATGTATCTGTCATCAAAATTCTGATTATAAATTTATATTAAGATTAGGCACTTGTTTGGTTGAATCCTGTACAATGTTAAAATCATATTAAGCAAACATTGTGGGGGCTTTTGTTTTTAAGACACAGATAATAGTTTCAAAATAGAAAACAAAAATTACATTCTCTTCACAGAATATATGAAATATTTACCCCATTTGTTGCCAACTAGCACTGGACAGGCTGCATGCCGTGTACTATAATCTCCTTCTCCACTGGCAAACAGATTATACCAGAAAACAGCAGTTCCCTATGGAGAACAATTCACAATTATCCCCAAGTATACAATGCCAGGTAATCGCTTTCGGCAGTGATTACTTTTTTTTTTGAGACGGAATCTTGCTCTATCGCCCAGGCTGGACTGCAACCTCTGCCTCCCGGGTTCAAGCGATTCTCCTGCCTCAGCCTCCCAAGTAGCTGGGATTACAGGCATGCACCACCAGGCCAGACTAATTTTGTATTTTTAGTAGAGATGGGCTTTCACCATGGTGGTCAGGCTGGTCTCAAACTCCGGACCTCAGGTGATCTGCCCATCTCGGCCTCCCAAAGTGCTGGGATTACAGGCGTGAGCCACTGTGTCCAGCAGCTTTCTTAATTTTTCCTTTGTTCCTGTGGAAGAACTCCTCTATAGCAGCATTTTATCTTCCTCTAATATAATTCTGAAAATATGGTTATATCACTTTAAAAACTGTTTTTGATCATATGAAAAATACCATAAAAATGCTTGACAACAAAAGTATTTGCCAGAACAAAGCTAACATATCTCACATAGCAAGATGGAGGGGAAAACAATACAGAACCCATTTTAGAAATGAAAAAATTTCAATACTAATTCCTGGTCATTCATTACCTCTACATACTTGTGGCAAGGACCATAAAAAATACCTCTAAAAATGTAATTTGGCCAGGCGCAGGGGTTCATGCCTGTAATCCCAATATTTTGGGAAGCTGAGGTTGGAGGATCACTTGAGCCCAAGAGTTCAAGACCAGCCTGGGCAATACAGGGAGATACTGTCTCTACAGAAAATTTAAACATTAGCTGGGCATGGTGACATGCACCTGTAGTCCCAGCTATTTGGGAGGCTGAGGCTTGAACCCAGGAGGTCAAAGCTGCAGTGAGCCATATTTGTGCTGCTGCACTCCAGCCTGGGCAACAGAGCGAGAACGTCTCAAAAAAAGAAAAGAAAAAGAAAAAAAAAAAATGTAATTCATTAATTAGACCATGAATACAAGTGCATCTCTTCCTTAGGGAAAAAATTAATAAATCAAAAACAAACCAAACAGGCTTACTTTTTTGGGCCAAACACTAGCTCCAACTTCAGGAAAAACAGTGGCTCCTCCTGCAGACACATCACTCATCTACAAGAAACAAGAGGGTGTTATCGAAAGTGCTGGTAGAATAAAGTAAAACACGCCATTATAAGGACTTGATATTGGATACTAGAATATTGGGAACATATGGACTTGTTCTTATATAGCAGGGTTGGTACATGCTACTCAGTTTTTAAAGAATAAAATGCCATTTAGGTTTATACACATAAGTAAAAAAACTACAAAAAGCAAAGGAATGATTAACAAAAAACCGTCAGATGGGAGAGTGGGGATATAATTTGAGACAGGAACCTGTAGCCAGAGGGAAAAAGAAATGACTTAAAACTAATAAATCAATACAGAGATGTAAATATGTATTTTATTGTATTAGAATGTAATCTCCATGGAGGCAGGAATTTTCATCTGTTTTGTTCATTGCTGATCATTAGTGTCTAGAACAGTAGTACCTCAAGAACAGTAGGTGCTCAAGAAATATTTAAATAAATGTAAAAAATAACGAGAAAAATAAACTAAAATCAGTTTTGCCATTTCTCATGGTAGGGAATCAAACATATTAAATAAAAGTGAGAAAGTTAAAGGATTATATAAAGTTATGGTCATAAAGATAACCTAGGAAAAATATGGAAACTTTTTAAAGTAACCGAAGAATCACATAAAACAAGGCAAAGGAAACATGGATCATAAAGATTTTTTTTAAAGCAACATAAGCAGAATGCATAGACGGATTAGATCACAGAGCAAAACCCAACTATATGTTGTATCAGAGCTGCATCTAAAACAAGTGACTTAGAAACACAGAACACAAAAACGTAAGATTTGGGGCAAATGCTATGCAAGGAAAAAAGGGTATGATCTTAGTATGAGACACAGTTTAAATCAAGGTAAAAAGCATTAAATGAGATAAAAGGTATTTTACAATGATAAATATATAACTAATAATAAAGAACTAAGAACACTTAACCAATGAAAAAATTAACTTTGGCTGGGCGTGGTGGCTCACGCCTGTAATCCCAGAACTTTGGAAGGCCAAGGTGGGCGGATCACGAGGTCAGGAGATCATCCTGGCTAACACGGTGAAACCCCATCTCTACTAAAAATACAAAAACAAAATTAGCCAGGCGTGGTGACAGGCGCCTGTAGTCCCAGCTACCTGGGAGGCTGAGGCAGGAGAATGGCATGAACCTGGGAGGCGGAGCTTGTAGTAAGCTGAGATAGCACCACCACCGGACTCCAGCCTGGGCAACAGAGTGCGACTCTGTCTCAAAAAAAAAAAAAAAAAAGAAAAGAAAAAACTGACTTTGAGGATATTAAAAAGTTGTGCATGAGAGAAAAGTAATTTGAGATATTCTATGTGCCCCTCTGGGGAGGTATTTAAATAACGGGAAAAATGATAATCAATTAATATGCTATGCAACTGTTTTAGAAAAACAGGAAGGGTGTTTACATTAAGAGGGAGAAATGGAGAGTGGACCAAATAATACAGCATCAATATTCATAAAACAAAGAAATACAAGGAGAACCAGGAACACATAAACGCTAATGGCTTTTAAACATCTGAAAAGATGCTGAACTTCCATAATAAGAGAAATGCAAATTAAAGCCACAATAACTGCTAATTTGATAAGTGAAAGATACGCAGATCAAAAAGGCTGACAAACATACTTCACAAATATATCCCACTTAAAATTGGGATATAAATTGGTACAACCTCTAAGGAGACTCACCTCTAGAAAACATGCAAGCCTTCACAGCATGAATTTGTACACTGTACTAACCCTCTCCTGGTTTTCCGTTTGTGATATTTCTCTTTTCTATAATGTACCTTGCCTCCTTTTGGAAACAAGATGGAATTGTGAAAGGAATACAAATTGGGAATTGGGGAGAAAAGGAGGCATATGGAGAGGAAGGAAACAGGGAAGGTGGCAGGGAGAGAAGAAGAAAATAGACTGAACAGAGAGAGATTTTGGCAGGGAGTGAGATACTATAGACAGCAAAAAAAAATGTAATTCAAATAGGGCTAAGGAATGGAAAGAGCAATGAAATAACCAAAATTAAGTCTAGATATAATATATATATATAGGTTTTTTTTTTTTTTTTTTTTTTTTTTTTTGAGATGGAGCCTCACTCTATTATCTAGGTTGGAGAGTGCAGTGGTGCGATCTTGGCTCACTGCAACCTCTGCCTCCCAGATTCAAGCGATTCTCGTGCCTCAGCCTCCTGAGTAGCTGGGACTACAGGCGTGTGCCACCACGCCCAGCTAATTTTTATATTTTCAGTGGAGACAGGGTTTCACCACGTTGGCCAGGCTGGTCTCGAACTCCTGACCTCAAATGATCTGCCCACCTAGGCCTCTCAAAGTGCTGGAATTACAGGCGTGTGTCACTGTGCCTGGCCTAAAATATCTTTAAGAAAGGTTATGACATTATGGCAGATTGCGTTTTCCAAATATAATACATCCCAGTATGTCCCATCCTACATGCTATTCTTATGTGACACTGACATTCGTCTGCAGTGGTAGGGTCTATGTGCCCTCTCCTTGAAGCTGGACAGACCTTTGTAATTGCTGCAACAGAATATAGCAGGATGACATCTGTGACTTCTGAGGGTAGGTCATAACAATACCATGTACTTTTGCATTGTTCTTTTGGGATGCTTCCTCTCGTAATCCAGTCACTATGCTGTGAAGAAGCTCAGCCACATGTATTGGCCAGAATCTAGGCATTCTGGCTGACAGCCAGCCTCAACCTTAGCCTTCAAGATACCCCACTGCCAGACACTTGATGGCAAATGCATGTCAGATTTGGAGCAGGAACCATGAGTTGAGCCCAGTCAACCTCATAACTGTTAGAGATACATTAAGAAAATCATTGTTGTTATTTTAAACCACTCAGAAAAGAGAGTTTTGGAGTGATTTATTTGGGGTAACTAGAACAAACACTATAAACAATTTTAAAAATTGAATTATGATCATACTGTTTTAAAAGTTTGAGATAGGGCTTCTGGGGACTGTAATGTGCTATTTCTTCACCTTAGTAATGAATATACCAGAAGTGTTCACTTTGTGAAAATTAATCAAGTTACAATACTTAATTTGTGCACTCTTCTACTTCAATAAAAAAATGTAATTCAGAAGTTTACTGAAATAATGTGTATGTACAGAAATTCAAATATAGAGAGATTCTTATATACACATATTATATGTGACTAAACAGAGAGCCTATATGTCAAATTATTAATGATTATCTGCAGGTAGTGGCACTATAAATTTTAAGTTTGTCCAAAAGTTTCTATAATGAACATCTATATTACAGCCTGAAAAAGTTGCAAATGCAAAAAAATTCTTAACTTCCTTTACTCAGTTATAAAAATGTTAAACTAGGATGATGAATCAGAGCTACACAGAACAAACTTAACACATTAAAATGAATCATGTGATCAAATCCCAACTTAACCTAAAAATTTTAGTGACAACTTACATAAAACAGCCATGTAGCAATTCTATTTCCTGTCCCCAGCTCTTTGAAAGCATCTGGCTCATCTTTCTGTGAATAAAAACACAGCAAATTCAATGGTATAAAAATTCAGTAATACAAATACTCTAGTGGCAACTAAACATCAGTAGTAATATCCTGAAGAATATGCCAACAACCCTAAAAGTTTCCCTTGTAATGTCCACTGCACTATAAACATCAGGCACTATTTTTGTAAAGATGGAGTCTTGCTATATGGACCAGGGTGATCTTGAACTCCTGGCCTCAAGCAATCCTCCTGCCTTGGCCTCCCAAAGTGCTAGGATCACAGGTGTGAGTCACTGTACCTGGCCTCAAATACTTGCTCACTGAACTTATATACTGGATACTTTAGACAAGATTACAGGATAAAAGGCAGACTTATGAGTCTAAATGACAGCCATTATTTGCTGACTACATATTATTTTAAAAATCAATACCCACAATTTTAGCTTCCAAAAAAGTACGACGTGACAGCCATCTCTTAGCTGCATTCCTGAAGCTTAATGTACTTTGAGACTTACTTTGAACTCATGACCTACTGAAATATTTCCCAGTATTATTTTTCTTTTTTTCTTTTTTGAGACAGAGTCTTGTCCTGTCGCCCAGGCTGGAGTGCAATGCCATGATCTCAGCTCACTGCAACCTCCACCTCCCGGGTTTAAGCAATTCTTCTGCCTCAGCCTCTCAAGTAGCTGGAACTACAGGCATGCACCACCATGCCTGGCTAATTTTTTTGTATTTTTAGTAGAAATGGAGTTTTGCCATGTTGGCCAGGCTGGTCTTGAACTCCTGATCGCAGGTGATCCACCCAACCTTGGCCTCCCAAAGGGCTGGGATTACAGGCATGGGCCACCATGCCTGGTCCCTAGTATTATTTTTCTAATAATGCTAGTAAAGTGACTTTCAGCACTCTAATCAAGCTAGAGAATATCTAAATATTTATATCTAAATTAAAATACAATACAACCTCTTGGCATTTCTCCCAGAAAAATGAAAATGTATTTTTCATACAGAAACATACACACACCTTTATTTGTAATAGTCAAAAACTAAAAACTATCCAAATGTCCTTCGATGTGCGAATGGCTAAACTGTGGTATATCCATAACATGGAATACAGGTTGAGCATACCAACAGTCCAAAATTCAAAATGCTCTGAAGTTCAAAACTTTTAGTGCTAACATGACCCATGTGGAAAATTCCACACACAGTACTCCCTGAAGCGGCTATCATACACACTATGCCCCAGCCAGGATGGAAACAGACAGTTCCCCATAAGGCTCCTGCATCACAACAGATTTATTTTCAAACCCATTCTTTCTTTACTGAAGGTGTAATCTTTGTGGAGATTTAGATTTTATGCCGGGGTCTTAAATTCAGCAGCTTACACTGTGGCAGATCCTCCTCTTACAGAGCTGTTAATTCCCAAAGCTCTAGTTCCTGGAGGCACAGACCTCCAGCCTCTGTGCTTTGTCCCCTCTTTAATTCTCCAGGTTTGGGATCACCTTTGTTCAGTTTTCCTTTTAGAATATCCTTTACTTTCTTCCAGGTTTTGCCAATGCATTTAAAAGTATCTTAAGTGATTTTATTGGTATCTAGGTGTTGTTTTTTTTTTTTTTTTTTAACTGCTAAAAAGGTTTCACAGAATATCTGCCACACCATATTTCCATAAATTCCAAATAGGCTATGAATCTTTAATGTTAAAAGAACAGAATTAACATGTTGACAAAGAATCTCTCCTTGGCCGAACTACTCAGGCTCCTCTGAACTTTCTTCTCAAGTAGGCCCTGACTTTGGACTTCTAGTATTTATCTCTGCATTGTCCAAATTTGAGCAAGAACCCTGCTAAGTCATGTTAGCCAGAATCCCCCATCCTTGCCATGTGATCACCCTTAAAATCTAACTGGGTTCTTCATCTTCCACTATCCCCTGGGTGATGATCACTCTGCCCTGACTTCAGCAAGGATCTTGTTAGGTCAGTTTAGCCAGAATCCTCCCTTACCTCTTAGTAATTTTCCATTTACTAACACCCACCCTTGCTCATTGGCTATAAATTCCAACTTTTCCTTGTTGTATTTGGAGTTGGGCTTAATCTCTCTCCCTTACTGCGAAATCCCACTGCAATTGCCGTGGTCCCTATACCTATCACAATGGTCCCCTCTTGAATGAAGTCTGCTGTACCATCTTTAACAAGTGTCAAGAATAATATTTTCTTTAACAATGTAATGCGGCCAGGCATGGTGGCTCACGCCTGTAATCCCAGCACTCTGGGAGGCCGAGGTGGGTGGATCACCTGAGGTCAGGAGTTCAAGACCAGCCTGGCCAACATGGCGAAACCCTGTTGCTACTAAAAATACAAAAATTAGGCCGGGCGCAGTGGCTCAAGCCTGTAATCCCAGCACTTTGGGAGGCCGAGACGGGCGGATCACGAGGTCAGGAGATTGAGACCATCCTGGCTAACACGGTGAAACCCCGTCTCTACTAAAAAATACAAAAAAAAAACTAGCCGGGCGAGGTGGCAGGCGCCTGTAGTCCCAGCTACTCGGGAGGCTGAGGCAGGAGAATGGCGTGAACCCGGGAGGCGGAGCTTGCAGTGAGCAGAGATCCGGCCACTGCACTCCAGCCTGGGTGACAGAGCGAAACTCCGTCTCAAAAAAAAAAAAAAAATACAAAAATTAGCTGGGTGTGGCGGCGTGCATGCCTTTGATCCCAGCTACTTGGGAAGCTGAGGCAGGAGAACTGCTCCAACCCAGGAGGCAGAGGTTGCAGTAAGCCAAGATCACGCCACTGCACTCCAGCCTGGGTGACAGAGTGAGACTCTGTTGTTTTGTTTTGTTTTGTTTTGAGACAAACAATTTAATGCATACGCCTCAGTGAATTTCTCCATTTCCTGTTTACTTACCCGTGCAAAGTCAAAATGGGGTTCATACTGTCCTCCAACTCCATAATTTGCTACCTGAAGGAGAGACACAAAGCATGAAAGAAAAGAACTATAAAAATTACTATTCAAAAAAATCTATGAACCTCATTCTTTGGACTTTTATAGACCATGGTCAGGTATTTACAGAGAAATGAAAAGTATTTAAAATCAATGAGCGTTCCTATGAAAACAGGGATGAAAAACAAAGGACAGCTACTATATATCTATAGATATAGATCTTTATATCTATAGATCTATATATATTTATATTTATATATATGTACCCCTCCCCACCCCCCCACCAGAGACAGGCTGAAGTGCAGTGATGAAATCAGAGCGCACTGCAGCCTCAACCTTTGGGGGCACAAGTGATCCTCCCACTTCAGCCTCCTGAGTATCTGGGACTACAGGTGCATGCTACCACACCCAGCTAATGTTAAAAAATTTAATACATAAGTTAAAATTTGATATTTCTATTATTTTGTTTCACTAAACACTTTCCTTTGGAACGTAAATAAAAAAATGTTTTCCAAAGCCCCAAATGCTGGTGAACTTGCAATCTACTTTAATAAAATATCTTTTCTTAAAAGATATATTTTTTCCCTGCTAAAAAAGGAAAGAAGTTAACACCAATCTAATTATTCCTGCCGAGGGGCCCTAACAACTTCAGTTGCTTATGACAATGTCCCAGTGTGACGCAACAAAATGTAAGAAAAATATTTGGTCTGAGTTCAACTTTGGATATAATCTCAGTTTTCTTATTTGTTAAAATGAGGAGAATGATACTTAACTCTTTCCCTCAATCACACAACACAATAAAATGCTGACAAATTCAATGGAGAACATAAGTAAGAGTGCTACTGGTGAAACTGGAATTACTGCTGGAGTGTGTCTTGCTCTGGGGGCCAGCAGCCACAGCACCCCTTCATCCCTGAAGCTAAGCCAGGAATGAAGGCCTAAGGCCTACTTGGAAGCCTGACATTTCCAAGCAGAGATGCCAGCAGCTGTTACACCCTTTCCGGTGGGGTCAAGGGAGATGGAACTGCTCTACCCACCCCTCCTCCAACTCCCTGAGGCAGGAGCTGGAGCCATGTACTCCCTCCCAAGAGAACAGTACTTTGGCAGAACACTGCATCCCAGGGAAATGATGCCTGGGCCACCCAGAGCAGTCATGTCCCCTGAGCCTGAGCTGAAACAGCACATCACCCTTGGGGAACTGTTGCACTGGCCAAGCTGAGCAGCTGCACATCCCAGGGCTGAAGTAGTACCCAGGGACCCAGGGAAACAGAGCAGTGGCTAAGCTGAGAGATGTGCCCTGCAGGACAAATAACTCTAGTACCCTGCTTCCCTGGAGAGTCCACGCTGCTGAGACAATTCTCTTTCTGGGAAGTGAAGTCATTGCTGTGCTGCTCTCTGCCCCACAGGGCCCGAACAACAGGCATGGTTGGCCATTCAGGGGTGCTTATTCCTGCTGTACCTGGCCTCAGAGTCTGGGATCCATCTGAGCCCACCAATCCAGGTTCTAGAGTGACTACTACATGGTGCCTCATCCCCAGGGATAGGAGTTGCCACTAACCCTATTGGCTCAGGCTCCTAAATCATAGCCAAACCCTGCATCCCAGACTCAAACCTCCAGAGCATCCTCTCTTCCCTAGAGTTGGGCCAGGGCTGTGCCCTGTCCGCCAGGGGTAGACTCACAGCTACATACTGACACTCTTTTCCCAAGCAGCTAGAGGGTGCCTCAGAGTCACAGATCCTGGCACTATAGGCAGCCTACATCCAACCCTGCCATAGAGAGTGACCATGTACCCTAAGACCCAGGTGTTACAGTAGTATGTGAGACCCTGAGACCAGGATCCTAGCCCCACAGCCACTCCAAACACTTGAACCTGGATTGCAGCACCATGGCAGCTGCTTGTAGGATATGTCAGACCTGCCACAAGAAGACTCCCACTGGCTAAAACTCCCTATTGTGCGGAAAACAAGAATGGAAGGATTCCAAAAGCTCTTGCCACTGAAGATACTAACAATGTACTCCACAGCGACCACCACCACAAACTTCTCCAGCCTAGGCTGCTGAGGCACCCACAATTACTGTTGACAATGAATACAGCTGAAGAAGCTACAAGAGACTACAGTACTGAACCTACCTGGAAACAGAGTCACCACACCCTTCCCAAACAGTCCAACTGAAGCGAAAAGTTTAAAAGAGCCAATTGTTCCACTAGATGCAAAGACATCAATGCAGGAAACAAGAAACATTAAAAAGCAATGAAATATGACACTGCTGAGAATGTAACTCTCTAGTTACAGGCCCAAATGAAAAGGAAATCAACACCTAGCTAGAAAAAAATTCAAATAATGATCTTAAGGAAACTCAAACAGATAAAAGAAAATACAGATAGATAATTCAATGAAATCAGGAAAACAATTCATGATATGAATCAGAATTTCAAAAAAGAAAGATATCATAAAAAAGAACCAAACAAAATTCCTGCAGCTGAAGAATTCAATGAACGCGGGAGGCTGAGGCAGGAGAATCGCTTGAACCTGGGAGGCGGAGGTTGCAGTGAACTGAGATCTCGCCACTGCACTCCAGCCTGGTGACAGAGTGAGACTCCATCTCAAAAAAAAAAAAAAAAAAAAAAAAAAACCTGCACCAGCACGCTTGATTAAGCAAAACCATCTCTGAACCTGAAGATACATTGTTTGGTATCACTCAGAGGGGGAAAAAAAAGGAAACATAATGAAAAAGGACAAAGAGAGCATACAAGACTTATGGGACACCATTAAACATTTGTATTACAGGAGTTCCAGAAGAAGAGAGGGTAAAAAGCATAGAAAACCTATTTAATAATAGCTGAAAACTACCCAAGTCTGGGGAAGAGAGAAGGGTATCCAGCTCCAGGAAGTTCAAAAGTCTCCAAATAGATTCAACCCAAAAAAGTCCTCTCTGAAGCACATTTTAGTCAGATTGTCAAACATCAAAGAATTCTAAAAACAGCAAGATAGCTAGATTAACAAAGAAAAAGATCCAAATAAGCACAATCAGAAATAACAAAGGTGACATTACAACTGACCCCAAAGAAATATAAAAAGTCCTTAGAGATTATTATTAACACCTCTATGCAGACAAACTTTTATAAAAAACCTAGAAGAAACTGATAAATTCCTAGAAACATACAACCTCCCAAGACTGAACCAGAAAAAACTGAAACCCTTAACAGACCAATAAGGAGTTCTGAAATTGAATTGTAATTAAACAAAACAAAACAAAAACCTACTGACCAAAAAAAGCCCTGGACTGGATGGATTCACAGCCGAATTTTACCAGACATACAAAGAAGAGCTAGTATCAATCCTACTGAAATTATTCCAAAAAACTGAGAAGGAAAGACTCCTCCTTAACTCATTTTATTAAGCCAGCATCATTCTGATACCAAAACTCATCAGAGACATGATGAAAAAAGAAAACTTCAGGCTGATATTCCTGATAAACATAGACACAAAATACTCAAAAAATATTAGAAAACAAAACCTAGCAGCACATCAAAAAGTTAATTTACTACAATCAAGTAGGTTTTATTTGTGGGGTGCAAGGTTGGTTCAATAAATGTAATTTACCACATAAACAGAATTAAAAACCATATGATCATCTCCGCAGATGCAGAAAGAGCTTTCAAAAAAAATCAACATCCTGGCCGGGCACAGTGGCTCACACCTACAATTCTAGCACTTTGGGAGGCCGAGGTGGGTGGATCACCTGAGGTCAGGAGTTCAACACTAGCCTGGCCAACATGGTAAAACCCTGTCTCTACTAAAAATACAAAAATTAGCTGGGCATGGTGGCGGGGGCCTGTAATCCGCTACACAGGAGGCTGAGGCAGGAGAACTGCATTAACCCAGGAGGTGGAGGTTGCAGTAAGCCAAGATCACACCACTGCACTCCAGCCTGGGCAACAGAGTAAAACTCCATCTCAAGAAAAAACAAACAAACAAAACCAGAAATAACAGATACTGGGCAAGGATGAAGAGAAAGGGGCATGCTCATACACTGCTGGTGGGAATGTAAAGTAGTACAATCACTATGGAGAACAGTGTAGAGGTTCCTTAAAAAACTAAAAATAGATCTACCATATGATCCAGCAATCCCAATGCCAAGTATATATCCAAAAGAAAGGAAATTAACATGATGAAGAGATATCCGCATTCTCATGTTTATTGCAGGACTATTCACAATAGCTAATGTATGGAATCAACCTAAGTGTCCATCAACAGATGAATGGATAAAGAAAATGTGGTGCTTATATATAATGAAACACTATTCAGCCATAAGAATGTAATCTTTTTTTTTTTTTTTTTTTTTTTTTGAGGCGGTGTCTCGCTCTGTCGCCCGGACTGGAGTGCAGTGGCCGGATCTCAGCTCACTGCAAGCTCCGCCTCCCGGGTTTACGCCATTCTCCTGCCTCAGCCTCCCGAGCAGCTGGGACTACAGGCGCCC
Organism: Trachypithecus francoisi; assembly: GCF_009764315.1. Taxonomy (NCBI): domain Eukaryota; kingdom Metazoa; phylum Chordata; class Mammalia; order Primates; family Cercopithecidae; genus Trachypithecus; species Trachypithecus francoisi. Next base: position 37,319,788 of record NW_022681474.1, read on the forward strand.
GCCACCTAGCCCAGCTAGTTTTTTTTTTGTATTTTTAGTAGAGACGGGGTTTCACTGTGTTAGCCAGGATGGTCTCGATCTCCTGACCTCGTGATCCGCCCGTCTCGGCCTCCCAAAGTGCTGGGATTACAGGCTTGAGCCACCGCGCCCGGCCAAGAATGTAATCTTGTCACAGGGATGGAACCTGTGACATTCTTATTCAGCCATAAGAATGTAATCTTGTCACAGGGATGGAACCTGTTCTGCAGCCTCTGCTGGTGATACTCAGGCAAACAGGGTCTGGAGTGGACCTCCAGCAAACTCCAACAGACCTGCAGCTGAGGGACCTGACAGTTAGAAGGAAAACTAACAGAAAGGAATAACGTCAACATCAACAAAAAAGTCATCTACACCCAAACCCCATCTGTAGGTCACCAACATCAAAGACCAAAGGTAGATAAAACTACAAAGATGGGGAGAAACCAGAGCAGAAAAGCTGAAAATTCTAAAAATCAGAGCACCCCTTCTCCTCCAAAGGACTGCAGCTCCTCGCCAGCAACAGAACAAAGCTGGATGGAGAATGACTTTGATGAGTTGACAGAAGTAGGCTTCAGAAGGTCAGTAATAACAAACCTTCTCCCCACTAAAGGAGCATGTTCTAAGTCATTGCAAGGAAGCTAAAACCCTTGAAAAAAGGATTAGACGAATGGCTAACTAGAACCAACAGTGTAGAGAAGACCTTAAATGATGGAGCTGAAAACCATGGCACAAGAACTTCGTGACGCATGCATAAGCTTCAATAGCCAATTGGATCAAGTGGAAGAAAGGGCATCAGTGACTGAAGATGGAATTAATGAAATAAAGTGAGAACACAAGTTTAGAGAAAAAAGAGTAAAAAGAAACTAATAAAGCTTCCAAGAAATATGGAACTATCTAAAAAGACCAAATCTACATTTCATTGGTGTACCTGAAAGTGACAGGGAGAATGGAACCAGGTTGGAAAACACTCTTCAGGAAATTATCCAGGAGAACTTCCCCAACCTAGCAAGGCAGGCCAACACTCAAATTCAGGAAATACAGAGAACACCACAAAGATACTCCGTAAGAAGAGCAACTCCAAGACACGTAATTGTCAGATTCACCAAGGTTGAAATGAAGGAAAAAGTGTTAAGGGCAGCCAGAGAGAAAGGTCGGGTTACCCACAAAGGCAGGCCCATCAAATTAACAGCGGATTTCTCGGCAGAAACCCTACAAGCCAGAAAAGAGTGAGGCCCAATATTCAACATTCTTAAAGAATTTTCAACCCAGAATTTCATATCCAGCCAAACCAAGCTTCGTAAGTAAAGGAAAAATAAAATAGTTTGCAGAGAAGCAAATGCTGAGAGATTTTTGTCACCACCAGGCCTGCCTTACAAGAGCTCCTAAAGGAAGCACTAAACATGGAAAGAAGCAACCAGTACCAGCCACTGCAAAAACATACCAAATTGTAAAGACTACATCAATTAACGGGCAAAATAACCAGCTAACATCATAATGACAGGTTCAAATTCACACATAACAATATTAACGTTAAATGTAAATGGGCTAAATGCCCCGATGAAAAGGCACAGACTGGTAAACTGGATAGAGTCAAGACCCATCAGGAGACTCAGGTCATGTGCAGAGACACACACAGGCTCAAAATAAAGGGATGGAGGAAGATCTACCAAGCAAATGGAAAGAAAAAAAGAGCAGGAGTTGCAACCCTAGTCTCTGATAAAACAGACTTTAAACCAACACAGATCAAAAGAGACAAAGAAGGCCATTACATAATGGTAAAGGGATCAATTCAACAGGAAGTGCTAACTATCCCAAATATATATGCACCTAATACAGGGGCACCCAGATTCATAAAGCAAGTCCTTAGAGACCTAAAAAGAGACTCAGACTCTCACACAATAATAATGAGAGACTTTAACACCACACTGTCAATATTAGATCAACAAGACAGAAGGTTAACAAGGATATTCAGGACTTGAACTCAGCTCTGCACTAAGCAGACCATTATAATAGACATCTACAGAACTCTCTCCACCCCAAATCAACAGAATACACATTCTTCGCAGCACCATCATACTTATTCTAAAATTGACCACATAGTTGGAAGTAAAGCACTCCTCAGCAAATGTAAAAGAACAGAAATTACAATAAACTCTCTCAGACCGCAATGTAATCAAATTAGAACTCAGGATTAAGAAACTTACTCAAAACCATACAACTACATGGAAACTGAACAACCTGCTCCTGAATGACTACTGGGTACATAACGAAATGAAGGCAGAAATAGATGTTCTTTGAAACCAATGAGAACAAAGACACAATGTACAAGAATCTCTGGGACACATTTAAAGCAGTGTGTAGAGGAACATTTATAGCACTAAATGCCCACAAAAGAAAGCAAGAAAGATCTAAAATCGACACCCTAACGTCATAATTAAACGAACTAGAGGGCCGGGCGTGGTGGCTCAAGCCTGTAATCCCAGCACTTTGGGAGGCCGAGACGGGTGGATCACGATGTCAGGAGATCGAGACCATCCTGGCCTACACGGTGAAACCCCGTCTCTACTAAAAAATACAAAAAAACTAGCCGGGCGAGATGGCGGGCGCCTGTAGTCCCAGCTACTCGGGAGGCTGAGGCAGGAGAATGGCGTAAAACCCGGGAGGCGGAGCTTGCAGTGAGCCAAGATCGCGCCACTGCACTCCAGCCTGGGTGACAGAGAGAGACTCTGTCTCAAAAAAAAAAAAAAAAGAACTAGAGAAGCAAGAGTAAACACATTCAAAAGCTAACAGAAGACAAGAAATAACTAAGATCAGAGCAGAACTAAAAGAGATAGAGACACAAAAAACCCTTCAAAAAAACTCAATGAATCCAGGAGCTGATTTTTTGAAAAGATCAACAAAATTGCTAGACAGCTAGCAAGACTAATAAAGAAGAAAAGAGAGAAGAATCAAATAGATGCAATAAAAAATGATAAAGGGGATATCACCACTGATCCCACAGAAATACAAACTACCATCAGAGAATACTATAAACACCTCTACGCGAATAAACTAGGAAATCTAGAAGAAATGGATAAATTCCTGGACACATATACCCTCCCAAGACTAAACCAGGAAGAAGTTGAATCTCTGAATAGACCAATATCAGGCTCTGAAATTGAGGCAATAATTAATAGCCTACCAACCAAAAAAAGTCCAGGACCAGACAGATTCACAGCCAAATTCTACCAGAGATACAATGAGGAGCTGATACCATTCCTTCTGAAACTATTTCAATCAATAGAAAAAGAAAGAATCCTCCCTAACTCATTTTATGAGGCCAACATCATCCTGATACCAAAGCCTGGCAGAGATACAACAAAAAAAGAGAATTATAGACCAATATCCCTGATGAACATCGATGCAAAAATCCTCAATAAAATACTGGCAAACCGAATCCAGTAGCACATCGAAAAGCTTATCCACTGCAATCAAGTCGGCTTCATCCCTGGGATGCAAGGCTGGTTCAACATACATAAATCAATAAACGTAATCCAGCATATAAACAGAACCATGACAAAAACCACATGATTATCTCAATAGATGCAGAAAAGGCCTTTGATAAAATTCAACAGCCCTTCATGCTAAAAGCTTTAAATAAACTAGGTATTGATGGAACATATCTCAAACTAATAAGAGCTACTTATGACAAACCCACAGCTAATATCATACTGAATGGGCAAAAGCTGGAAGCATTCCCTTTGAAAACTGGCACAAGACAGGGATGCCCTCTCTCACCACTCCTATTCAACATAGTGTTGGAAGTTCTGGCCAGGGCAATCAGGCAAGAGAAAGAAAGAAAGGGTATTCAATTAGGAAATGAAATCAAATTGTCCCTGTTTGCAGATGACATAATTGTATATTTAGAAAACCCCATGGTCTCAGCCCAAAATCTCCTTAAGTTGATAAGCAACTTCAGCAAAGTCTCAGGATACAAAATTAACGTGCAGAAATCACAAGTATTCCTATCCACCAATTAACAGACAAACAGAAAGCCAAATCATGAGTGAACTCTCATTCACAATTGCTTCAAAGAGAATAAAACACCCAGGAATCCAACTTAAAAGGATGTGAAGAACTTCTTCAAGGAGAACTACAAACCACTGCTCAACAAAATAAAAGAGGACACAAACAAATGGAAGAACATTCCATGCTCATGGATAGGAAGAATCAATATTGTGAAAATGGTCATACTGCCCAAGGTAATTTACAGATTCAAAGCCATCCCCATCAAGCTACCAATGACTTTCTTCACAGAATTGAAAAAACTACTTTAAAGTTCATATGGAACCAAAAAAGAGCCCATACTGCCAAGACAATCTACTTCTTCTTTTTGGCCAGACCCGGATGACAGTTTATTATTTAAAATTGAAAAGAGGCCAAGGCACAGTGGCTCATGCCTGTAATCCCAACACTTCGAGAGGCCAAGGCAGGCAGATCACTTGAGGCCAGGAGTTCGAGACCAGCCTGGCCAACACGGTGAAATCCCATAGCTACTGAAAACACAAAAATTAGCTAGGCGTGGCGGCATGTGCCTGTGGTCCCAGCTACTTGGGAGGCTGAGGCAGGAGAATCACTTGAGCCCAGGGAGCAGAGGTCACATTGATCCAAGACTGCACCACTGCACTCCAGTGAGACTGTCTCAAAAAAAAGAAAAACAAAAAAGGTTGAAAAGAAGCAAAAGCAAAAGTATCACCTTTCTAATGAATTTATGAGCTGCATATTGACTGTATCTGTCTTAGAATTTTGCAACCAGGCCAGGCACAGTGCCTCACGCCTGTGATCCCAGCACTTTGGGAGGTCAAGGCACATGGTCAGGAGTTCTTGAACTCCTTGAGGTCAGGAGTTCAAGACCAGCCTGACCAACATGGTGAAACCCTGTCTCTACTAAAAATACAAAATTAGCTCAGTGTGGTGGCGCATGCCTGTAATCCCAGCTACCTGGGAGGCTGAGGCAGGAAAATTGCTTGAACCAGGAGACAGGGGTTGTAGTGAGCCGAGATCATGCCACTGCACTCTAGCCTGGGCCACAGAGCCAGACTCCATCACACACACAAAAAAAATTGCAACCAGAAAGGCTATAATAAAGGCATTGGTTTTTTTTTAGTGCATATGTTGATAATTAAAAAAAAAAAAAAAAATCTAATACAGAAAAGAGAACTCAAATATTTTTAAAAATATTTTTCTATAGGGAGAGACTAAGGAATAGAAATAATGCTGACAAAGGGGAAGACTAAGCTGTTTCTTTTCTCTGGTTTACAGGCCTATGCTTTTTTATTTATTTATTTTTTACTATTGAAACCAAATGAGATTATTATACATTGATTTTATGTTTATTCTCTATAACTAACATTCCTATATATACATGTTTACTACAGATATTCTGAGTCAAGCTGTGATTATGACAGAGTGAAGAATTATTTTGAGACAGCTGCTTTTGATGACAAATGATTTATAGACATAAAAGTAACAGTAGAAAAAGAGAAGTGATATAAAAAGTCCTATGTTTCACTATTACAAATAAAGGAAAACTATTTGCTTAAAAATAAATAAATAAATGAATAAAAAGAAAAAAAAAACCAAAACTATTTTTTAAAACCCACCCTGGCCACTTGACAGGCAAACTGAGGTCTGGGGGATAGAAAAAAAAATTACAGTGTACTTAATATTAGTGATAATGTATTTTTCATTTCCCTAGACATCTATACTCAACAGAGAGAGTTTTCATGTTTTGACAAGAAATTTAAAAGTCACAGAACAATCATAATTTTTCCCATTATTAAAATCACTTTGCATGGTTGCAGCTTACAGGTCACTTTTTAAGGTCCCAAACTATCATGCAAATTGAGGACTACCTGTTCAGTGTAAAGGAAATCTCCTCTGAAGCATCTCTTTTTTTTTTTTTTTTGAGATGGAATCTCGCTCTGTCGCCCGGGCTGGAGTGCAGTGGCCGGATCTCAGCTCTCTGCAAGCTCCACCTCCCGGGTTTACGCCATTCTCTTGCCTCAGCCTCCCAAGCAGCTGAGACTACAGGCGCCCGCCACCTCGCCCGGCTAGTTTTTTGTATTTTTCAGTAGAGACGGAGTTTCACCATGTTAGCCAGGATGGTCTCGATCTCCTGACCTCGTGATCCGCCCGTCTCGGCCTCCCAAAGTGCTGGGATTACCAGCTTGAGCCACTGCGCCCGGCCCCCTGAAGCATCTCTTGAAGAGTAAAAATGACTTAAGGATAATGTGATTACCTACCTGTAATTCCTCTGCTGTGGAAACATCTAGTCCTGTTAGATCTTGTATTCTCATATTAATTCGAGACACCACAGGGTTTTCATAGCCAGAGAGCCAGGCACTAAGAATAAGAAGAATATTAGCTTTATTGATAATGTTTCATTACATGGAGACGAATAGCTGTTATTTTGAAAGCCGTATAATATATAGGACAATAAACCTTTATTGATGGCATTTAGTTCATTTTCTTGCTTACTATCATCTTTATGAATGGATAATGTAATTTTTTTAAAATGTCACATTCTACTGTTAGAGGTTGGGAAGGAAAAAACTAATCAAATTTATTATAACACTTCTATGAAAACAGTTGGATTGATGTAAGGAGGCTACATTGAAAGCCACCTACGTTGAGAACTTCAAAAAATTCTTTAAAAAACCATACCAAACAAAACAACGTTCCTTCCAGGTAAGGTACAGGAACTGACTATGGTGGAAGTCATGGGTACATGACTTCAGCTTGAGGTACATAATGCTAATATTTTGTAAGAAAAAAATTCTGCTTACTGCCTAAATTTTAAAAAGGTACCCAAACACACCTACTGAAGGATGGACAATTATAGGTGTTGGTAAGGATGTGAAGAAACTGGAGCCCTCATACATTGCTGATGGGAATGTAAAAGGTGCAGCCACTTTGGAAAACAGTTTGGTACTTGCTCAAAATGCTAAACACAGCTACCAAATGACCCAGCAATTTACTTCTAGGTATATATCCAAGAGAAATTAAATCTTATGTCCATACAATAACTTGTACAGAATTTTTTATGGCATCATTACATATAATAGCCAAAAAGTTGAAATAACCCAAATATCCATCAATTTATCAATGGAAACATAAAATATGGTATATCTATAAACTGGAATATTATTGTATCACAAAAAGGAATAAAGGTACTGGTGAGGCACAGTGGCTCATGCCTGTAATCCCAGCACGAGGTAGAAAGGTCACTTGAGGCCAGGAGTTTGAGACCAGCCTGGGCAACACAGTGAGACCCCAACTCTACAAAACATTTTTAAAATTAGCTAGGCATGGTGGCATGCACCTGTAGTTCCAGCTACTCTGGCAGCTGAGGCAAGAGCTGCTTGAGCATAGGAGTTTGAGGCTGCAGCGAATTATGATCACACCACTGCACTCCAACCTGGGTGACAGAGTGAGACCCTGTCTCTACATACATGGATGGAACATCATATTAAGTCAAGCCAGATAAAAAGGCCACATGTTATATGCCACTTCTATGAAATATACAGAAGAGGCAAATCCATAGATAATAGAAAATAGATTACTGGTTGCCAGGGGATGGGGCTGGGGGGGATTGGGAAATGACTCCTTATGGGTACAGGATTTTTTTTGAGTGACAAAAATGTTCTGGAATTAGACATTGGTTATAGTTGCACAAGGCTAAAAACCACTGAAATGCATACTTGAAAAGCGTGGATTTTATGATACGGGAACTACATCTCAATTTTAAATGGTACCCCCAAATTCAACTATATCCCTTTTTCACATATGCTTTTAACCAATCAGTCCTTTGCTTTCTTCACTTCTCCTCTCACTGAGCTTTGATTCTATAGCTCATCATTTATAACAACATTCTTTCTAAATGTCTAAACTCAACTGTCTGGCAAAAACAATCCTGAATAAATCTCTTTTCTCCAAGTTTATATCTGTGTCACCAAACCCTACTGGAGAAAGTCATGAAATAGGGCAGCTATGTCCCACTAAAAATTCATGAATACCACCTTCAAATGGGTTCTTCACTTTTACTTCCTCTTCTACTCTGTACCCTAACTCACTTCAGCCTCTCCCTTCACTCAGTAGATAATGTATCTCCTACTTCAGAGGAAATAAATGCCTTTACAATTAAAAATTATTTCCCCAACTCTGTATATCCCTCCAGTTACCCATCTTTCTTTTCCCTCTTCAAGCTAACTTTGTCAGATTCCTAATCTCTGAACTCATTGTAATCTAGCTTTAGTCACTTATATCACTCCCTCAAAACTGCTCTTGATCATGTTACCCATAGCCCTATTGTGCTTCTAAATCTAATGACATTTTTCAATTCTTATTGTATTTGTTCCTTTGGTAACATTTGTGACAACACTCATCCTTTTGGAAACTCTCTCAAACACTCATTCTCCAGGCATTCCTCCAGTGTCTCAGGCTGCTTTGTCTTGGTCTCCTAATTTACAGCCTCCAACACTATATTCTGCCTCCCTGTCAGGACCGCAGCAACATTTCCTCAAGAACGTATTTCCTCTAGCCCTAAGGCTAGCGAGTATGCTCTTCTCTCTGCCCAGAATATTCTTTTTCACTTTGCAAAATTAAGACTTTGGATATCACCTTAGTTACCACTTGTTTAGAGGAGCTTTCCTTTACCTCTCCCCCTGCCAGATGAAGCCAAAGCTTCCAGAGGCAGACAAAGGAAGCGAGCAAGCGTGAGAGAGAGAGAGAGCAAAAGAGAGTGTGTGTGCGTTTCTTTAACAGGAGGAAGACATGGAGAAGAAAGAAGTTTTTACTAACCCAACATGAAACTAACACGACAAACAGGGTGGATTCTTAGATGAATCTAAGGTTTATCCTATATTACTAAAATTACTTGCTTGGTGATCTCTTGCAAATTTTTTGGGACTGGCTGAGTATTATAGAATTCCTCAGTGTAGCAAAAATGGGAAGAATCAAAGTGTTACGGTTACAGCTGCTTAAGTATATTAAGAATTTTCTTCTTCTAATTCTGCCCCAAGTTCCTGGTAGCACTAATCTGGTATATGTCAATGTACCTGTCTTTCCTGCCTGGCACTATTCGATGGATGTCTGAACTTTATAAGCAACCAACCAACTACTGACTTGATTTTTACAGGTAATTGCAATGCTAAATTGGCAAGTATTCTAATAAAGCTTCGAACTAAATGCCTCATGAACAAACTGTTCCTATTCCATCCTGGAACCTATCACCCACAGAGAACCTGTCTTCTGATATCTTCAACTTCCCTCCCTGCTACCAACAACTTTTAAATATCTAGTCTTATCATTTCCTCTTGTACTTTGGTGGAATCATCGTCCTTCAGCCTTATAGAGGCAGACTTTCTATCTATGCTTTTGATACTGTCCTTCCTAACTCTAGATGCCTTACTCCAGCAGTTATTGCCTCCCTTTTATCTTTAATCTCCTCCTTGTCAATGCTTGCTTATTGAAGTCTCCTGCTACCAAAAAAAATACCTTCACTTTAGCCATTCTAGCAAATTACCACTCCAGTCTTTCACTTTACTCCTTTAAAACTGCAAAAGCAAGAAATGCTTATTACATTCCACAAATGATCATGGGACACTGGTTATCTACATGCAAAGAAAGAAGCTCGACTTCTGCTTCACATTATATTAAAAAGAATTACTCAAGATGGATCAAAGACCTAAATGCAAAAGCTAAAATTATAAAAACTGTGGGAAGAAAACACAGGAGGAATCTTTGTGACGTTGGACTAAGAAATGGTGTAGCTATGACATCAAAAGTACAGGCAACAAAAGGAATAAACAGGACATTATCCAAATAAAAACCTTTTGTGCTTCAAAGAATAACATCAGGAAAGTTAAACAGGATGGGCACGGTGGCTCAAATCTGTAATCCCAGCACTTTGGAAAGCCGAGGCAGGAAAATCGCTTGAGTTCAAGACCAGTCTGGGCAACCTAGCAAGACCCTGTCTCCACAAAAAAAGTTTAAAAATTAGCCAGGCATGGTAGCGTGTGCCTGTAGTCCTAGCTACTCATGATGCTGAAGCAGAAGGATTACTTAAGCCCAGGAGTTCAAGGATGCAGGGAGCACAATCACACCACTGCACTCCAGCCTGGGCCCCAGAATGAGAACCTGTCTCTAAAAAAATAAAAATAAAAATTTGTGGTAAAAGATATGTAACATAAAATTAGCCATTTAGACTATTTTTTAAATTATGGTAAAATATATATAATAGAAATTTTTACCATTTTAATTATTTTAAGTGTACAATTCACTGGTGTTAAGTACATTTACAATACCTTGCAACCATCAGCACTATCCATTTTCAGAACTTTTTCATCAAAACCAAATAGAAAACTGTACCCACTGAATAACAACTCCCATCTCTCCCTCCCCCAAACCCCTGGTAACCCTCTATTCTACGTTCCTTCTGTATGGATTTGCCTATTCTAGGTATCTCCTATAATAAGAATCATATAATGTTTGTCAATTCTAGCTTATTTCACTTAACATGTGCTTTCTTTTTTCTTTTTTGGAGACAGGGTCTCACTCCAGTTGCCCAGGCTGGAGTGCAGTGATGCAATCTTGGCTCACTGCAGCCTCAACCTTCCAGGCTCAGATGACTCTTCCACCTAGCCTCCCAGGTAGCTGGGACTAGGAGAAGAAAGAAGTTTTTACTAACCCAACATGAAACTAACTTTATTAGAATACTTTATTAGCTTTTCGAAGCTTTATTAGAATACTTGCCAATTTAGCATTGCAATTACCTGTAAAAATCAAGTCAGTAGTTGGTTGGTTGCTTATAAAGTTCAGACATCCATCGAATAGTGCCAGGCAGGAAAGACAGGTACATTGACATATACCAGATTAGTGCTACCAGGAACTTGGGGCAGAATTAGAAGAAGAAAATTCTTAATATACTTAAGCAGCTGTAACCGTAACACTTTGATTCTTCCCATTTTTGCTACACTGAGGAATTCTATAATACTCAGCCAGTCCCAAAAAATTTTGGTGTGCACCACCAAAATTTTTTGTATTTTTAGTAGAGACAGGGTTTCATCATGGTGACCAGGCTGGTGTAGAACTCCTGGACTAAGGCAATCTGCTTGCCTCCGCCTCCCAAAGTGCTGAGATTACAGGTGTGAGCCACCAAACCCAGCCAACATGATTTTTTCAAGGTTCATCCATGTTCTAAGCAGGATATCAGAATTTTGTTTCCTTTTTTAAGGCTGAATAATATTCTACTATCTATATATACCATATGTTTATCCATTCATTTGGTGATAGACATTTGGGTTGCTTCTAACTTTGGGCTATAGTGAATAAATGCTGTTATGAACATTGGTGTGTATCTGACTCCTTGCTTTAAATTCTTTTGGGTATGTACCTAGAAATAGAATTGCTGGATCACGTGGTAACCCTAAACTTTTTGAGGAGCTCGCAGACTATATTCCACAGCAGTGATATCACTTTATATTCCCATTCCTCACTGCCTTTTAAACTACTGCTTTTAGGAAAAAAAAAAAAAAAATCTAATAACCTCCCAGCACTTTGGGAAGCCAAGGCAGGAGGATCGCTTGAGAACAGGAATTCAAGACCAGTCTGGGAAACATAGACCCTGTCTTTACAAAAAAATAAAAATAAAAAACGAGCAAAGTGTGGTGGCACATGCCTACAGTTTCAGCTACTTAAAGGCTGAGGCAGGAAGATTGCTTGAGCCCAGGAGTTCGAGGTTGCTATGCCCACACCACTACACTCCAACCTTGGCAACAGAATGAGACCTCATCTCTTAAAAAAACAATGGAACAACAACACAAACCTTTAATTCCAGGAGTGGCCATGAAAGTCTACCAATTAAGTACTGGTTAAATAATAGGTTATTTCTAATTTTTCTCTATTATAAACAATATTGTAACAAAAAATGCCGTGTCTATATCTTTGCACACTTGTGGGAGTATCTCTATAGGATAAATTCCTAGATGTGGAATTGCTAAATGACTTTTCCATTTTGATAAATGTCAAATTTCCCTCCAAAACAGTTGCAATGATTTACACCTACCCATTTCATAAAAACCTTGCCAGTTTCAATCCTTTTATTCTTTGACAATCTTAGCAAGGCAAAAATATTTTAATGGTTTAAATTTTTTAAGTTTTTATTTGCACATTTCTTGTTATATCATAACATATCTCGGCCAGGCGCAGTGGCTCACGCCTGTAATCCCAGCACTTTGGGAGGCTCAGGCGGGTGGATCTCTTGAGGTCAGGAGTTCGAGACCAGCCTGACCAATATGGTGAAACCCCGTCTCTACTAAAAATACAAAATTAGCTAGGTGTGATGGTGCACGCCTGTAACCCCAACTACTTGAGAGCCTGAGGTAGGAGAATTGCTTGAACCCGGAGCTGGAGGTTGCAGTGAGCCGACAGCACACCACTGCACTTGACTCTGGGCAACAAGAGCTAAACTCCATCTCAAAAAAAAAAAAAAAAAAAAAAAAAAAACTCAATGAAGGGTTTGAGTCTTAGCAGTTAAAGCCAATGTTGATTGTAGATTAAAAGACAAAAAACAAAAACAAAAAACTGTCAACCTGTCATCTTAATTGTAGTTCTGTTGTAGTTACTACAGAGGAAAATGAATTCTACTGATGCATGGGAAGTTATTTCATTTGACTTTCATGTAAAATCCCCTCCAAAATATAGTAACACTCCATTTTTTTTGAGATGGGGTCTGGTTCTGTCACCCAGGCTAAAGAGCAGTGACGCTATCTTGGCTCACCTTCCACCTCCGGGGCTCAAGCAATCCTCCCACCTCAGGCCTCCCGAGTAACTGGAACTACAGGCATGAACCACCATGCCCGGCTAATTTTTGTATTTTTTGTAGAGATGAGGTTTCACCATGTTGCCCAGGCTGGTCTCAAACTCCTGAGCTCAAGCAATCTACCTGCCTTGACCTCCCAAAGTGCTGGAATTACAGGTGTGAGCCATCACACCTGGCCCAAAATATATTAAGACTTTCCTTAGTTTAAGAACTATCTTCAAGTTATTCATCAGGATCCCATCCTTAACAAACCATTACTGCTAATCTGTCTTCAGTGACATTATTATAGACATATCAGGTTATCTAAAAACTCAGCTCTGAATTTACATTGTAACATTAGTAAAAATTCAATGGAGATCATTATACTGTAATGTATTTTAACTGTCCATTCTTCTAGGACCTGGAAGTCCTACTCCTATGTTAGATTAAATCTTAAGAAATCCAGAGGTTTTTCTTTCTAGTACTCAGTGCTTTAACTGAGTTGGGATTTTTTTTTTTTTTAACATTATAGCATTTAATAGGAAAAACCATTTGAAGATCATTTATCTTTCATATAACTGTAATTGAAAATGTCAACTAATTATACAGTGTTTTTCCCCATAAAACACAATTTAGTGCCAGGAGAAAAAAAGAACTATTTCTTCAGATAACTTTATATGTGTCCTTTTTTTTCCATTAAAAATTAAATAGCCCAAAGTATCTTCCTTTTGGCCTTAATAGCAGGACCTGAGGCCAAAGCTGCGCGTTCAATTAGAGTAACATTTCTATGCTTTTTTCCTTTCTACTGAGTTTCTGCTGTTAAAAAAAAAAAACAAAACAAAACTTTATGATTTTGTAAAATATCACTAGAATGCGCAGAGTAAGGGAGCAACATTCTTACACAGCAAGACTACACTTCTAATATGTGAGTAAGGAAGGCACACTGAAGTAGACAAGACCATTTTGGAGGTTTTCCAGATTGTTACAAAACCTCCAAAGAAAAATGTCAGTTGGCCGGACGCGGTGGCTCAAGCCTGTAATCCCAGCACTTTGGGAGGCCCAGACGGGCGGATCACAAGGTCAGGAGATTGAGACCATCCTGGCTAACACGGTGAAACCCCATCTCTACTAAAAGATACAAAAAACTAGCCGGGCGAGGTGGCGGGCGCCTGTAGTCCCAGCTACTCCAGAGGCTGAGGCAGGAGAATGGCGTAAACCCGGGAGGCGGAGCTTGCAGAGAGCTGAGATCCGGCCACTGCACTCCAGCCTGGGAGACAGAGCCAGACTCCGTCTCAAAAAAAAAAAAAAAAAAAAAGGCCGGGCGCGGTGGCTCAAGCCTGTAATCCCAGCACTTTGGGAGGCCGAGACGGGCGGATCACGAGGTCAGGAGATCGAGACCATCCTGGCTAATACGGTGAAACCCCGTCTCTACTAAAAATACAAAAACTAGCCGGGCGAGGTGGCGGCGCCTGTAGTCCCAGCTACTCGGGAGGCTGAGGCAGGAGAATGGCGGAAACCCGGAAGGCGGAGCTTGCAGTGAGCTGAGATCCGGCCACTGCACTCCAGTCCGGGCGACAGAGCGAGACTCCACCTCAAAAAAAAAAAAAAAAGAAAAAAAAGAAAAAGAAAAATGTCAGTAATATAATTTGAACATGATCACTACCTTCTTCTTCTAACCCGACACACCCATAAAAATATTCTATGATTAGCTAATCTAAAACCACTATATTTTATTTTTTTTTACAAAGGCAAAAGATAAGTCACACCCCAAAATGCCAGTAACAGAGGGCAAATTTTCCAATAATTCTTCTCTAGGTGCTTGGTTAACAAAGGCTAATAATCTAGACTGGGAATTTATCCAGTCCCTTTGCTTCTTAGTGGGAAAATTATACCATAATACTGTACATCCACCCATTTCAGTTATCTCAGTCTGAGTACCACAGTTCAACCCATTAGAGGGCAGTGTTGTTAAAAGTTATGCCGTTAAAAAAAAAAAAAGCTGAATAACTCAAAACTTTTTGTATTTGTTTATATATACTTTAACACTAATTTGCTCCTTAGTAACAAGGTAAACAAAATCTTAAGCCAAAGTATCATATTTATGATATATTTAAGGCCAGGCATGGTGGCTCATGCCTGTAATCCTAGCACTTTGGGAGGCCAAGGTAAGAGGATCACTTGAGCCCAGCCAGGAGTTTAAGACCAGCCTGGGCAACAAAGCAAAACCACATCTCTACAAAAATACAAAAATTAGCTGGCATGGTGGTGTGCACCTGTAGCCCCAGCTACTCAGGAGGCTGAAGTGGGAGGACTGCTTGAGCCCAGGAGGTGGCGGCTGTAGTGAGCCATGATTGTGCCACTGCACTCCAGCCTAGGTGACAGAGTGAGACCCTGTCTCCAAAAGAAAATAAAGTAAAATAAAATACACAAATACATATATAAATATCATGTTACATTTATGATATCATAAATACCATATTGTAGGAAATAATTACTTCAGAGAAAAAAAATGAAAATCACTTCCCCACCAGAATCAAAAAAGTTTTTCTACCACTCTAAATAGATTATTGTTTATTTGCATAAGTTGTTATTTATATTACTTTAACTAGACTTTATGAGTTCACTTAACTATCTTTTCAGGGCACAAAATTGAATGTTTACATTTCAAAAACTTCAAATTCCATTTCTCTGCTCTAGTCAAAATTATTAGCTTTTCCATTTACAAGCTGTAGTAAATTCTTAGAGTTTTTATTTGCTTTTTAATACCGGAAAAGACAGAGATGACTTGCCAAAAGTTAACAGATGGTCAGTAACATAAGTAAAGCCTTTTTTGGCTGGATACAATGACTCGCGCCTGTAATACCAATACTCTGGGAGGCTGATGTGGGAGGATCACTTGAGCCCAGGAGTTTGAGACCAGCCTAGGCTATAGTGAAACCCTGTCTCTACAAAAAAAATTTAAAAATTATCCAAGCATGGTGGTGTGCACCTGTATTCCCAGCTACTCAGGAGGCTGAGGTGGGAAGATCACTTCTGCCCGGGAGTTGGAGGGAGCAGTGAGCTATGATCATGCCACTGGACTTAGGCCCAGATGACAGAGCGAGACCCTGCCTCTATTTTAAAAAACAAAAAACAAAAAAAAGGCCTGTTTTATGGGGTTTTTTGTTTGTTTTTTGAGACAGAGTCTCGCTCTGTTGCCCCGGCTGGCATGCAGTGGCGCAATCTCAGCTCACTGCAAGCTCCACCTCCTGGGTTCATGCTGTACTCCTGCCTCAGCCTCCCGAGTAGCTGGGACCACAGGCCCCGCCACCACACCTGGCTAATTTTTTGTATTTTTAATAGAGACGGGGTTTCACTGTGTTAGCCAGAATGGTCTCGATCTCCTGACCTCGTGATCTGCCCACCTCGGCCTCCCAAAGTGCTGGGATTACAGGCGTGAGCCACCGTGCCCGGCCTGTTTTATGTTTTTTAAATAGCAAAGGAGTTCCAAAAATATCTTGCCAAAAAAATTCTATTTGCTGAAATGCTGGAACAAATTATTACTTCCACTGAAGGTGATGTCATCGCTTAGACAGTTCTCTAAATACAGATATTTGAAATTCCTTTCTAAATCATTCAAAATACAGATGTTCTCAGGCTACAAGGGATTAAACTAACTGACATCAGAACACAAATTTTTTTCCATTTGGCAACTGAGATACATTTTTTCCTTTTTTTGAGACAGAGTTTTGCTCTGTCACCCAGGCTGGAGTGCAGTGGTGCAATCTCAGCTCACTGCAATCTCTGCTTCCCAGGCTCAAGTGATCTTCCCATCTAAGCCTCCTGGGTAGCTGGGACTACAGATGTGCACCACTACTCTCGGCTAATTTTTTTCTTTTTAATTTTTTGTAAATAGAGACAAGGTCTGCTCAGACTGGTCTGAAGCTCCTGGGCTCAAACCATCCTCTCACCTCAGCCTCCCAAAGTGCTGATATTACAGGCATGAGCCACCATGCCTGGCCTTCTAATGCTAGTAGCTAAATACCTTCTGCTGTGATTTATAATATGTAAGAATGGTTGTACATTTCTCAAAAATTCAATAAAACTGCTTGAGCTACAAAACTAGAATATTTAAAAAATAGGTTTGAAATGTTTAGAAATATTTAGTATTTTTTTTTTTAAGTGTATAGATCACTTTCCTACAGTGATTTGTTTTGACTTATTGGCAACAGTCCATTGACTGTGGGCTGGATATTTCTCCAAAAGGGCCATTGTATATATAGAAAATTCCCAAAAAACAGTCTTCCAAAACACTGAATTCATGAATTTTTTTTTTTTTTTTGAGAGGGAGTCTCGCTCTGTCACCAGGCTGGAGTGCAGTGGCACGATCTCGGCTTACTGCAATCTCTTCTCCCGGGTTCAAGCCATTCTCCTGCTTCAGCCTCTTGAGTAGCTGGGATTACAGGTGTGCCACCACACCCAGCAAATTTTTGTATTTTTAGTAGAGATGGAGTTTTACCATGTTTCCCAGGATGGTCTTGATCTCCTGACCTCGTGATCCACCCACCTTGGCCTCCCAAAGTGCTGGGATTACAGGCATGAGCCACCGCTCCCAGCCGTAATTTTGTTTTATATGCTTCCTAGAAGCATGCAAATCTAGAGAATTTAGCTATTTACAAACTTTATGACAAAAAATGTGTAAAACCATGCAATAATCTGATAAAATCTATAACCGTTTATTCTTTATTTTTTTAAAGGATTTTTTTGTAGCTATGAATTAGGTTCTGTAACAGAATGGAAAATTAGCTTAATGTAAAAATTGGGTTAATTATAATGTTCAGAAGCACTGTAAGTCACATATCAAAACATGTCTACGCAAATTAGTTTCTGCAAATCCTTACTACTATTAGTGTTCCTTAAGGATAATTGCTCCTGTGATTAAAATGAAAAGCATATTATGGCAAATTTAAATTTTCTTCTTGTCTTCTAATGGGGTTCAGGACACTCTACCCTAAAATATGGCACTGTATCATTTGAGCAGAAGCAGTCTCTCTGACCTTCTCCTATTCTTTTCCCCTTAAGCAGACCACAAAAGAATTCTCTGGGCTGGGCGTGGCGGCTCACACCTGTAATCCCATCACTTTGGGAGGCTGAGGTGGGTGGATCACGAGGTCAGGAGATCGAGACCATCCTGGCTAACATGGTGAAACCCATCTCTACTAAAAATACAAAAAATTAGCCGGGCAGCGGCGGGCACCTGTAGTCCCAGCTACTCAAGAGGCTGAGGCAGGAGAATGGCGTGAACCTGGGAGGTGGAGCTTGCAGTGAGCCAAGATCGTGCCACTGCACTCCAGCCTGGGAGACAGAGTGAGACTCTGTCTCAAAAAAAAAAAAAAAAGAATTATCTGACCTTCCTCTCAAGCAATGTAAGGCTTTCAATCCAGAAGTATCTTCTCTCTACCTGGAGGAAAGGAACATCCTTATCCTGAGACACAGAGATACCAAGAAGTATCTGAACAAACAGGCTTTGCTAATTTCCCCCCAGTTTATTACCATTAGATCGTATCCTCTTTGTTCATCATATTTCTGCATGACTATCCACTCATCAAACCTAGCATAAAAATACACAGGTTTCTTCCTCTGGGGACAGGGCACAGCTAAACAGAAAGCAGCAGAAACCTCGGCAGAGGTAAATGCCCCTGTCTGACAGCTTTGAAGAGAGCAGTGGATCTCCCAGCATGGAGGTTGAGATCTGACAACGGACAGACTGCCTGCTCAAGTGAGTCCCTGCCCCTGAGTAGCCTAACTGAGAGACATCCCCTACTAGGTGCAGACCGACACCTCACACCTCACACAGTGGGGTACGCCCCTGAGACGAAGCTTCCAGAGTGAGTATCAGACAGCAACACTCACTGTTCAGCAATATGCTATCTTCTGCAGCCTCCGCTGCTGATACCCAGGCAAACAGGATCTGGAGTGGACCTCAAGCAAACTCCAACAGACCTACAGCTGAGGGTCCTGACTGTTAGAAGGAAAACTAACAAACAGAAAGGACACCCACACCAAAACCCCATCAGTATGACACCATCATCAAAGATGAAAGGCAGATAAAACCACAAAGATGGGGAAAAAGCACTGCAGAAAAGCTGAAAATTCAAAAAATCAGAGTGCATCTCCCCCTCCAAAGGAACACAGCTCATCGCCAGCAACAGAACAAAGCTGGATGGAAAATGACTTTGACGAGTCAAGAGAAGCAGGCTTCAGTCGATCAAACTTCTCAGAACTAGAGGAACTACATAATCAGCACAAAGAAACTAAAAACCTTGAAACAAGATTTGACCAATGGCTAACTAGAATAACCAATGTAGAGAAGTCCTTAAAAGAACTGACAGAGATGGGGCCGGGCGCAGTGGCTCAAGCCTGTAATTCCAGCACTTTGGGAGGCCGAGACGGGCGGATCACGAGGTCAGGAGATCGAGACCATCCTGGCTAACACAGTGAAACCCCGTCTCTACTAAAAAATACAAAAAAAAAAAACTAGCCGGGCAAGGTGGCGGGCGCCTGTAGTCCCAGCTACTCGGGAGGCTGAGGCAGGAGAATGGCATAAACCCAGGAGGCGGAGCTTGCAGTGAGCTGAGATCCGGCCACTGCACTCCAGCTTGGGCGACAGAGCTAGACTCCGTCTCAAAAAAAAAAAAAAAAAGAACTAACAGAGATGAAAACCGTAACATGAGAACTACGTGACAAAAGCACAAGCTTCAGTAACCGACTCGATCAACTGGAAGAAAGAGTATCAGCGACTGAAGATTAAATGAATGAAATGAAGCGAGAAGAGAAGTGTAGAGAAAAAAGAGTAAAAAGAAATGAACAAAGCCTCCAAGAAATATGGGATTATGTGAAAAGACCAAATCTACGTCTGATTGGAGTCCCTGAAAGTGACGGGGAAAACGGAATCAAGTTGGAAAACACTCTGCAGGATATCATCCAGAACTTCCCCAACCTAGTAAGGCAGGCCAACATTCAAATTCAGGAAATACAGAGAACACCACAAAGATACTCCTCGAGAAGAGCAACTCCAAGATACATAATTGTCAGATTCACCAAAGTTGAAATGAAGGAAAAACTGTTAAGGGCAGCCAGAAAGGTCGGGTTACACACAAAGGGAAGCCCATCAGACTAACAGCAGATCTCTCGGCAGAAACTCTCCAAGCCAGAAGACAGTGGTGGCCAATATTCAACATTCTTAAAGAAAAGAATTTTCAACACAGAATTTCATATCCAGCCAAACTAAGTTTCAAAAGTGAAGGAGAAATAAAATCCTTTACAGAGAAGCAAATGCTTAGAGATTTTGTCACCACCAGGCCTGCCCTACAAGAGATCCTGCAGGAAGCACTAAACATGGAAAGGAACAACAGGTACCAGCCATTGCAAAAACATGTCAAAATGTAAAGTCCATCAATGCTAGGAAGAAACTGCATCAACTAGCGAGCAAAATAACCAGCTAATACCATAATGACAGGATCAAGTTCACACATAACAATATTAACCTTAAATGTAAATGGACTAAATGGTCCAACTAAAAGACACACACTGGCAAATTGGATAAAGAGTCAAGACCCGGCCGGGCGCGGTGGCTCAAGCCTGTAATCCCAGCACTTTGGGAGGCCGAGGTGGGCGGATCACGAGGTCAGGAGATCGAGACCATCCTGGCTAACACAGTGAAACCCCGTCTCTACTAAAAAATACAAAAAACTAGCCGGGCGAGGTGGCGGGCGCCTGTAGTCCCAGCTACTCGGGAGGCTGAGGCAGGAGAATGGCGTGAACCCGGGAGGCGGAGCTTGCAGTGAGCTGAGATCCGGCCACTGCACTCCAGCTTGGGCGACAGAGCGAGACTCCGTCTCAAAAAAAAAAAAAAAAGAGTCAAGACCCATCAGTTTGCTGTATTCAGGAGACCCATCTAACATGCAGAGACACACATAGGCTCAAAATGAAGGGATGGAGGAAGATCTACCAAGCAAATGGAAAAACAAAAAAAAGCAGGGGTTGCAATCCTAGTCTCTGATAAAACAGACTTTCATCAAAGATCAAAAAAGACAAAGAAGGCCATTACATAATGGTAAAGGGAGAGCTAACTATCCTAAATATATATGCACCCAATACAGGAGCACCCAGATTCATAAAGCAAGTCCTTAGAGACTTACAAAGAGACTTAGACTCCCATACAATAATAATGGGAGATTTTAACACCCCACTGTCAACATTAGACAGATCAATGAGACAGAAAGTTAACAAGGATATCCAGGAATTGAACTCAACTCTGCACCAAGCGGACCTAATAGACATCTACAGAACTCTCCACCCCAAATCAACAGAATATACATTCTTCTCAGCACCGTATCACACTTATTCCAAAATTGACCACATAGTTGGAAGTAAAGCACTCCTTAGCAAATGTAAAAGAACAGAAATTATAACAAACTGTCTCTCAGACCACAGTGCAATCAAACTAGAACTCAGGACTAAGAAACTCAATCAAAACCGCTCAACTACATGGAAACTGAACAACCTGCTCCTGAATGACTACTGGGTACATAACGAAATGAAGGCAGAAATAAAGATGTTCTTTGAAACCAATGAGAACAAAGATACAACATACCAGAATCTCTGGGACACATTTAAAGCAGTGTGTAGAGGGAAATTTATAGCACTAAATGCCCACAAGAGAAAGCTGGAAAGATCTAAAATGGACACTCTAACATCACAATTAAAAGAACTGGAGAAGCAAGAGCAAACACATGCAAAAGCTAGCAGGGGCAAGAAATAACAAAGATCAGAGCAGAACTGAAGGAGATAGAGACACAAAAAAACCCTCCAAAAAAATCAATGAATCCAGGAGCTGGTTTTCTGAAAAGATCAACAAAATTGATAGACTGCTAGCAAGACTAATAAAGAAGAAAAGAGAGAAGAATCAAATAGACACAATAAAAAATGATAAAGGGGATATCACCACCAACCCCACAGAAATACAAACTACCATCAGAGAATACTATAAACATTTTTATAGTATAAAAATACTATAAACATTTTATAGTATAAAAATACTAAAACATTTTTATAGTATAAAAATACAAAACATTTTTATAGTATAAAAATACTATAAACATTTTTATATATAAAAATACTATAACATTTTTATAGTAAAAATACTATAAACATTTTTATAGTATAAAAATACTATAAACATTTTAATAGTATAAAATACTATAAACATTTTTATAGTATAAAAATACTATAAATGCAATAAACTAGAAAATCTAGAAGAAATGGATAATTTCCTGGACACTTACACTCTCCCAAGACTAAACCAGGAAGAAGTTGAATCCCTGAATAGACCAATAGCAGGCTCTGAAATTCAGGCAATAATTAATAGCCTACCAACCAAAAAAAGTTCAGGAGCAGACGGATTCACAGCCGAATTCTACCAGAGGTACAAGGAGGAGTTGGTACCATTCCTTCTGAAACTATAATAGAAAAAGAGGGAATCCTCCCTAACTCATTTTACGAGGCCAACATCATCCTGATACCAAAGCCTGGCAGAGATACAACAAAAAAAGAGAATTTTAGACCAATATACCTGATGAACATCGATGCAAAAATCCTCAATAAAATACTGGCAAACCAAATCCAGCAGCACATCAAAAAGCTTATCTACCATGATCAAGTGGGCTTCATCCCTGGGATGCAAGGCTGGTTCAACATACACAAATCAATAAACATAATCCAGCATATAAACAGAACCAAAGACAAAAACCACATGATTATCTCAATAGATGCAGAAAAGCCCTTGACAAAATTCAACAGCCCTTCATGCTAAAAACTCTCAATAAATTCGGTATTGATAGAACGTATCTCAAAATAATAAGAGCTATTCATGACAAACCCACAGCCAATATCATACTGAATGGGCAAAAGCTGGAAGCATTCCCTTTGAAAACTGGCACAAGACAGGGATGCCCTCTCTCACCACTCCTATTCAACATAGTGTTGGAAGTTCTGGCCAGGGCAATCAGGCAGGAGAAAGAAAGAAAGGGTATTCAATTAGGAAAAGAGGAAGTCAAACTGTCCTTGTTTGCAGATGACATGATTGTATATTTAGAATACCCCATTGTCTCAGCCCAAAATCTCCTTAAGCTGATAAGCAACTTCAGCAAACTCTCAGGATACAAAATCAATGTGCAAAAATCACAAGCATTCTTATACACCAGTAACAGACAAACAGAGCCAAATCATGAATGAACTCCCATTCACAATAGCTTTAAAGAGAGTAAAATACCTAGGAATCCAACTTACAAGGGATGTAAAGGACCTCTTCAAGGAGAACTACAAACCACTGCTCAGTGAAATAAAAGAGGACACAAACAAATGGAAGAACATACCATGCTCATGGATAGGAAGAATCAATATCGTGAAAATGGCCATAATGCCCAAGGTAATTTACAGATTCAATGTCATCCCCATTAAGCTACCAATGACTTTCTTCACAGAACTGGAAAAAACTGCTTTAAAGTGCATATGGAACAAAAAAAGAGCCCGCATTGCCAAGACAATCCTAAGCCAAAAGAACAAAGCTGGAGGCATCATGCTACCTGACTTCAAACTATACTACGAGGCTACGGTAACCAAAACAGCATGGTAGTGGTACCAAAACAGAGATATAGACCAATGGAACAGAACAGAGCCCTCAGAAATAATACCACACATCTACAGCCATCTGATCTTTGACAAATCTGACAAAAACAAGAAATGGGGAAAGGATTCCCTATTTAATAAATGGTGCTGGGAAAATTGGCTAGCCGTAAGTAGAAAGCTGAAACTGGATCCTTTCCTTACTCCTTATATGAAAATTAATTCGAGATGGATTAGAGACTTAAATGTTAGACCTAAAACCATAAAAACCCTAGAAGAAAACCTAGGTAATACCATTCAGGACATAGGCATGGGCAAGGACTTCATGACTAAAACACCAAAAGCAATGGCAACAAAAGTCAAAATTTAGAAATGGTATCTAATTAAACTAAAGAGCTTCTGCACAGCAAAAGAAACTACGATCAGCTTCTGCACAGCAAAAGAAACTACCATCAGGCAACCTACAGAATGGGAGAAAATTTTTGCAATCTACTTATCTGACAAAGGGCTAATATCCAGAACCTATAAAGAACTCAATCAAATCGACAAGAAAAAAACAGCCCCATCAAAAAGTGGGCAAAGGATATGAACAGACACTTCTCAAAAGAAGACACTCATACAGCCAACAGACACATGAAAAAATGCTCATCATCACTCACCATCAGAGAAATGCAAATCAAAACCACAATGAGATACCATCTCATACCAGTTAGAATGGCAATCATTAAAAAATCAGGAAACAACAGGTGCTGGAGAGGATGTGGAGAAATAGGAACACTTTTACACTGTTGGTGGGACTGTAAACTAGTTCAACCATTGTGGAAAACAGTGTGGCGATTCCTCAAGGATGTACAACTAGAAATACCATTTGACCCAGCCATCCCATTACTGGGGATATACCCAAAGGATTATAAGTCATGCTGCTATAAAGACACATGCACGCGTATGTTTATTGCGGCACTATTCACAATAGCAAAGACTTGGAATCAACCCAAACATCCATCAGTGACAGACTGGATTAAGAAAATGGGGCACATATACACCATGGAATACTACGCAGCCATAGAAAAGGATGAGTTTGTGTCCTTTGTAGGGACATGGATGCAGCTGGAAACCATCATTCTCAGCAAACTATCGCAAGAACAGAAAACCAAATACCGCATGTCTCACTCATAGGTGGGAATTGAACAATGAGATCACTTGGACACAGGAAGGGGAACATCACACACTGGGTCCTATGGGGAGGGGGGAGGGGGAAGGAATAGTTAGGAGATATACCTAACGTAAATGACAAGTTATGGGTGCAGCACACCAACATGGCACATGTATACATATGTAACAAACCTGCACGTTGTGCACATGTACCCTAGAACTTAAAGTATAATAATAATTTTTAAAAAAAGAAAAAATGAATAAGACCTACTGTTTGATAGCACAACAGGGTGACTAGAGTCAATAGCAAGTTAACTCTAAAATAACTTAAAGAGAGTTTGCAACTCAATGGATAAATGCTTGAGGGGATGGATACCCCATTCTCCATGATATGATTATTTCACATTGTATACCTGGTAACAAAACATTTTCTGTACCCCATAAATACATACACCTACTACGTACCCATAAAAATTAAAAATTTTTAAAAAGTTTAAAACTAAACGGTCATCTACTTGTTATTTTTCTGACAGATGTAAATTTGATTCTTGTTAGTTCAATTTGTGTTGAGCTAAAACTAGAAACTATCTTTTATTTGTAGAAATGAAAGAAAAATGAAAGTTTATATTCATCCTGGTTTTTAAAAAGTTAGAAATGTTCATTACAAATACCTCCCCAAAGTGTTCTAGAGAGGATTTAATGGGATACTCTAAAGTTTTCAACATAATTCTTGAATAATATGAGTTTCTCAATAAACATTAAAAAAAAAAATACACAGGTTTCCCTGTTTCTTTGGGTGCTTATTTTTTTCTATGTCTTTTCTTTTTTTGAGACAGGGTCTTACTCTGTCACCCTGGCTGGAGTGCAGTGTTGTGCTCATGGCTCACTGTATCCTCAACCTCCTCAGGCTCAAGTGATCCTCCTCCCACCTCAGCCTCCCAAGTAACTGGGTCTACAGGTACATGCCACAACACCTGGCTAATTTTTTTGTATTTTTTGTAGAGATGGAGTTTTACCATGTTGCTCAGGCTGGGGTCTTCATTTCTAAAGGCTTCTTGTCATGTAAATTTTGTATTAAATAAATTTGTATGCTTTTCTCTTGTTAATCTGTCTTTTGGTATAGGGGTCTCAGCTATGAAGCTAGTGATAGGCAAGAAAAAAACTTTTTCTCTCTTACTGGGGCAAAAGGGCAGGTGGTGTTATACAGCAGAGACAAGAAACCAAGACATGTGTACAGTAATGTTTAAGGGTAATATATAAAAGGCATATGGTTCTGCCCAAAAAAGAAAAAGGAAATGCTGAATCAATGCATTTGGTCCAGCCTCATCTTTCTGTCTTTTTGAAAACAGCAGTACTCTTCAAAATTTCTCTGAGTACCTCCTAAAATGCTTGTTAAAAATCTATGTTCGCCTTTGCATAATTTTTTTAGTTGACAACTAAAATTTTTCATAATTTAGTTTCAAATGATTTAATTCTGTCATATTGAAAATGTCAGTAATTTCTAAAACATGATTACTTTAAAAATGTATCCACTGCAGTCTAAATACCATAATGATTTGCTATCCATCATCATCCACTTAAAATATGTGAACAAAATTTTTTTTAAATACTTGGACATTTTACTTCTTTTTTATTTCTTGATGGTACATTTTCATTCCATTCTTATTCTAGAACAGTGATTCTCAACAGGGGTGGAGTCACTAGAGGTAGTGGGAGGTATTTTACCTACCAGGGGACATTTGACAATGTCTGGAGACATTTTTGATTGTCACAAATTAAGGAAGAGTGCTACAGGCATCTAGTGAACCACAGATGCTATTAAACATCCTATAAAGCTGAAGATAGCCCCCAACAACAAGAATTATCTGACTCAAAATGTCAATAGTATTACTGACAAGGTTAAACCTTGTCCTACAGTGACACATTTTTATGCCTGAAAATCTTTTATCACATTATACTTCTCTATATTAAAAATATTTATACAATTAACAAAAATATGAATTTCCTAAAACAAAAAGTCTGCGTTAAAGTCCTATAACAAGGCTGTGTTAAAGATAGTATCTTCTGGATTGTTACTATAATTATTATTCACATATGTTAATCTAAATAACATGACTAAATAATCAATATCAAATATACACAAGTGAAAATATATTAAGATGTTCCTAATGAGATGGATGGGGTTTATGTTTGTTATATTTCATTAGTTATTGTGTCTGTGGATAAATATTCTAATTGTTAGAATAAAAATTCAGCACAAAGATATTTCTATTTTCATGAGAGCCGAGAAAGCTTCACAAGTAGATGGAAAAGGAGTTCTACTGTAATAATGTCACCCAATTCTGTGAGCTCTAAGTTACACAGTGAACTCTTTTTAAAAAATTATTTTAGTGATCAATCAACAAACAACCTAATAAGATTCTCTTTAAACATTGTTAAAAGCAAGGAACTTGCAAAGCTTTGTTATATAGTCATTCAAGGCACTTACTTACACAATACCTGCAGCTACTGGGTGACCCTGAGATTTTTAAACCCCTGCTTTACTACAGAGTCCAAAAGAGGCCTTGTTTAATGAAGGGAATTTGGGAACTTCTCTTAGTTCAATATGAGAACACATTTCATTTATCAAAGTTTGGGGAGCCTCAACAGACATTTTATAAGTTAATGTTGCTTTGGAAAACCTCTATTAACTGCCCATAACCATGTTTATTAGTCCATCATGAAAACTCCAGCACAGATATTATCAAGTATCTATGCTTAACCGCCTAGGTCTTAGAAACGATATCATGAGTTTTCAGAAAATTAGATTCCCAAGAAAGAAATGGTCCAAATATGACTGAAGTTCTCTCCATTACTCCCTTACCTCTTAGATACTCTGTACTGTGCTGTGGTCAATTTTCCAGTCTCAGGGTCATGTACTGTAGCTCGGCTCAGCTACAAAAAAAGAGAAAGGACAAGGACTTACTCCAGTAGCAGGCAATTTTGGGCTTTTTGTTTGTTTTGTTTTGCCAAGCCACAGGTGATTGGAAGGGTTCAGATTGGTCTGGATGGTGGGTAATGGTCTCAAATCCACAAAAACATTTAGAAAGGTGGCAGTAAGAACAGCCACTTCCAAATCAAGAGAAAATGAGTTGACAGATTTTTGTTGTAGATTTATTGTCCTTTCACTTTTTTTTTTTTTTAAATCATTTGAAGCTGTATGTAAATGATTTACAGCACTGGGTTTCACAGAAACTTTCTCAGATCTAGAAGTTATTTAAATATTTTGAAAAAAAAATAGTAGACTCCTTAAATTCATTTTTTAAAACTCTCACTGAGATAAAACTGTTTTCAAATCTTTCTGGCAAAGTAAAAGGCAACTAAGTTTACAACTAATTTCTGGAAGACAGAGCTCAGAAGTGTAATTCTGTTCTTCCTACTGCCAACTTTTGAGTCAGCGAATTTTTTTAAATAAAAAACTCCAACAGGAGGAATACAGATTACTACATAATGACAACGGTATTTTACAAGATGTATGAACAAATGCCAACACAATCACCATGAAGGAGGATGTGAATCACTGCAGTATTTATGAATGTGAGAAAACTGCATAGGTGAAGACTACCACTCCCAGATTCAGGAGTCTGCTGCTTTATTTCCCCTTTTGGCAACAAAAGGGAAAAAGGAAAGTATCAGGCCACTTCCTGGATATTTGACACCTGATCTGAAGAAAGATAAAAAGCATATTAATTCCAGAAAAATAACATACCAATTAAAGATTAAAAACAGAACTTCTAGTGAAGGAGAAAGACCTGTGAAACACAAAGCAGTTTACCCATGCGTATCCTGTGGTGGTAACTTGAGCTGGTGACTGAAAATGACCTACTTCCCTTAAATGAATAATTCCTGAAGGATGTACAAAACACTCATTAGAGGGCAAAATATGCAGCATACACATCTCTTACCTTTTGCTAATTCTGTAATGTACCGTCTCCAAGTCTCCTGTTATTGGGTTTGAAATGGTGGCTCGCCTCAGCTGTGAAGCCAACCATCAAAATAGTTGCATTACAAGACAAAAAATTGAATCACATTTACCCAACCAGTCAGAATTCCGGGGTTTTTACAAAGGAGGCTAAAAAGAGAAAATAACTCCATACACTTCCAGTCACCTTGTGCTGAGCCTTGAATGCCAGTTAGTTTTTTAGGTTTTGGGTTTTTTTTTTCTCAATTTTTTGTTTGTTTTGCATAGATGGAGGACATACAAACAAGAGAGATTGGAAATTAAATTTCTTTCAATCGTGAAAGGACATGACAGTGAGAAAAAGAGACATTTCTGAAATTTGAAGTCTAATTTACAGTTAAAAGAATGACCATCTGGGGGTGGGGAGAGAAGGGGAAAAAAAATAAGAATGGCTATTTGCAATTAATGATCCATTCCAAAATCTCTGACTTCAATTTTTTTTAGTGATGGAACTGTTTGCAAAGGTTAATGTTTTAAATTCATTTTAAGGTCAATCTTTTGTCCCTTCAAGATATCCACTTATTAACATATATAGTGAAATAATCTTGGACTGAGAACAAAGGCAGAGGAAAAGAACTCATAAATGTTAAAAACAGTAAGAAAGAGGAGACAGCCTAGATAATAATTTCAATTTTTTTTTAATGGAAGGATGATTCTGAGGTTGTAAGAGCATGAAATTTTATTGCCATTAAATTTATTGACCAAAAACAATCCAAATTGAGGAATCTCCAGAATACAACTTGATCTTCAAGCTGAAATGAATTAATTACCTTGGATGGCAACAATAATACATATTAATGTCAGACCAGTGTTTTGCATTTATAATGTAATCTTTGGCCAAAAAAAAAAAGAAAGAAAAAAAACCCACCAATTTGGAGAAGCAGTAAAACTCTAAAAGAAATTCTAAGTTCATTTTGTAGTATAGATATCCCAGATAATTCAAACCTTTGATATAATAAGGGTTAACAAACTATGGCCACAGACCAAATTCAGCCTGCTGTCTGTCACTGGAAATATAATTTTACTGTAATATAGCCACACTCTTTCATTTACATATTTTCTTTGGCTGCTTTTGCACTATAATGGCAGAACTAAATAGTCACCACAGAGATCATATGGCCTCCAAAGCCTAAAAAATATCTAACATTGACCTTTATGGAAAAAATCTGCCAACTCCTTTGTAGTAAGAGAGCAAGGCATGCCTAGAATTTATTCAACAATCTCTTTATGAAAGTGATGGCAGCTTGTACTTTACTATCAAGAAGACCAAATATGTTTTAAGAACAAGCTGATGGGGGAAAAGGCAAGAGCATAAAGGGTAGTCTTTTCCACATTCTCACTAACGAAGAGTTTTCATGCAAAACACTAAGCTTACAGATTGGGTTTATATTAGATTCTTTTTCTTTTAAGATAAATTATGTGGGTTAAAGTCAGAAAACTATCACCATTTCAAATTAACATAATGGTTGTGCCCAATTATATCCTGTTATAATAGTAATAATGTGCCTAAAAGGGAATAAAAATACTTCCATGGTATTCTTTCAATAAAAATACAGAAGTTATGAAGAAGCTGGGCTTTGAGTAGCCTCTGAGATTAGAAGACTCCAAAATATATAGAAAAGTTTATCAGGAAGACAGTGAAACACAAATTTGTTAACGGTGAATAAAAATCTCGTCAATAATTTTCATAATTCAGTGCTTAAAACCCAGCTGAAGGGTATATTACTTGTGTTGATAACAAACGGAAAAACTGGCATAAACAGAGCATCATTAGTAATTCCATTATGCTGAGGCAACAATATCTTTAAAAAATCTGTGGCGTTATTAGTATATCAATTATCCTATTTTCTTACAAAGAAAAATTGATACAAAGGTACAGTATATTGAGGAGAAATTAAAAAAAAAACATTATTTACCCTTGGTTTTGCTAGGTCTTTGACGATTTCAATTTCGGCATCAGAAATAATATCATGGAAGCGAATAATACGAGGCTTGTCCCATTCATCCTCCTGTTTAGCTGGAGCCAGAATAAATTTAGGATTCCGGTTTCCATCATGGTAGCGGCAAAAGAGTTTTTTCTGTCTCCGAGGGGTCTAGAGTTAAGAATATGATGAATATATTAGAATAATACTTTTAATATCTATTCCCATGCAGATAAAAGACAATAATCATGCTTGCATATACAGAGTATCTCTGGAAAAATAGACAAAAGAAGCAGTACACTGCAAATATTGTGCCTCAAACAAGATGTTCAGAATTTTAAATACAGTATTAATGATGATTTTCTGGGTGAGAGAGGCGAGGTCTTAAATAAGTTGAAATGTTTAAATATGAAAAAAATAATGCCATGTTTATGAAAATATTAAATGCCCGGCATTGCTCTAAATGGCACAAAGTAATTGGCAAGCACCCAGAGACAAAAAGTTTCTAGAAAAAAAAAAAACTAGGTTTTCCTAAACACTTCACAGTTAAATGCTTGTGGCAAAAAAAAAAAAAAAAAAAAGGAAAATTTTAAGGGCAAAATAAAAAATGGACAGCTCTGAAAAAGAAAAAAGTTATTAAACAAAGATGCCAGATGCTTTTATTAGGCAGTATAAAAATAGAGCAGTCAACAAAACAAATTCCCCTCAATCATCTATGTATTTTAATTAATAAGTTATTTTGTTGCCTACTTCTCTTAATTAAACAAGTATGTCAGGCCTGGCATGGTGGCTCATGCCTATAACCTCAGTACTTTGGGAAGCTGAGGTAGGAGGATCACTTCAGCCCAACGAGACCAAGACCAGCCTAGGTCACACAGCAAAATCTCATCTCTACAAAAAATTTAAAAAATTAGCCGGACATGAGGGCACTTGCCTGTAGTCCCACATACTTGAGGGGCTGAAATGGGAGGACTGCGTAAGCCCAGGAAGTAGAGGTTGCAGTGAGCCATGATCATGCCACTACACTCCAGCCTGGGTGACAGAGCAAGATGCTGTCTCAAAAAACAAAACAAAACAAAACAAGTATGTCACATAAGCAGGAATATGAGTAGTTTATTTCAATTATTATACTAATAATATACTAAAACAAATAATGATTTATGTTTATTCTCCATGCACTTTATCTAGAGTCAAATCCAAGGCTTTAATTTTTAGTAAGTCTTTTATATAACGATGAGATGAATTTAGCTATTCTGAGAAAAAGAATTTTTTGTTTTTGTTTTTGTTTAGACAGAGTCTTGCTCTGTCACCCAGGCTGGATTGCAATGCCTTGATCTCGGCTCACTGCAGCCTCCACCTCCTGGGTTCAAGCAGTTCTCCTGCCTCAGCCTCCCAAGTAGCTGAGATTACAGGTCCCTTCTACCATGCCTGGCTAACTTTTTGTATTTTTAGTAGAGATGGGGTTTCGCCATGTTGGCCAGGCTGGTCTTGAACTCCTGACCTCAGGTGATCCACCCGCCTTGGCCTCCCAAAGTGCTGGGATTACAGGCATGTGCCATTGTGCCCAGCAAGAATGTTCTTTTGATCTTAGGCAAAGTTGAGTATGTGTTACATTAACAGACTGGTAAATTAGCAGACTCTTGTTTTATATCTACAGTTTTGTTCCCTAAGAGTTATTAAGAGCAATAAAAATTTCTGCTTATTATGGAAATTTGAACACTAGATATTTGACATTACAAAACCTGTGAATTTTTAGGTGACAATGGTATTGTAGTTATTTTGAATTTGTATCTTTAAAAGATACATACCAAAATATTTAGTAATAAAACAAGAGAAGGCCGGGCGCGGTGGCTCAGCCTGTAATCCCAGCACTTGGGAGGCGAGACGGGCGGATCACGAGGTCAGGAGATCGAGACCATCCTGGCTAACACGTGAAACCCCGTCTCTACTAAAAATATAAAAAATTAGCCGGCGAGGTGGCGGGCGCCTGTAGTCCCAGCTACTCGGGAGGCTGAGGCAGGAGAATGGCGTGAACCCGGGAGGCGGAGCTTGCAGTGAGCTGAGATCCGGCCACAGCACTCTAGCCTGGGCGACAGAGCGAGACTCCGTCTCAAAAAAAAAAAAAAAAAAAAAAAAAAAAAAAAAATAAAACAAGAGAAAATGTTTAATGAGGGACGGGCACGGTGGCTCACGCCTGTAATCCCAGCACTTTGGGAGGCTGAGGCGGGCAGATCACGAGGTCAGGAGATCGAGACCATCCTGGCTAACACGGTGAAACCCCATCTCTACTAAAAATACAAAAAATTAGCCGGGTGTGGTGGCAGGCGCCTATAGTCCTAGCTACTCAGGAGGCTGAGGCAGGAGAATGGCATGAACCCGGGAGGTGGAGCTTGCAGTGAGCCGAGATCGCACCACTGCACTCTAGCCTGGGCAACTGAGCGAGACTCCATCTCAAAAAAAAAAAAAGAAAAAAAAAAAGAAAAGAAAGAAAAGAAAAGAAAATATTTAATGAGTCTAACAGTGTCACTATCTTTGTATCTTTGTATTTACTCATTAGCTGAAGCATATCCTCCTAGGACTCCATGAATCTAGCTATCAAAAGTGTCCCATAGGTATTATATACTTTGCTGTTAGTGGTTAAGCTGTCAACAGTGATCAATATCAAAATGTAAAGCCCAGCTTGAGTTTACTAGTAGTAAAGAAAACGTTAAACGCTTTTCAAATGTTTACACTTAAAAGTACTTACTCCAAAAATTCATTAACTCTTTCTATGCATGCCCGCATTCAATTGAAAACTAATACCACATGAAATTCCTTTTCAAAAGTTCCATAATCAATTAATATTGAGAAAGAATGTATATCATATCACAATGCACATTATCATAAAAAGGTTCTGAGAAGTCTTGAGGCTAAACAAAAACCTACGTTCAACTTTAACAAATGTTTCCCAGATTTTGTTCTTTTTTGCTTTTGACCTAATATCTATTAAGATCTTTAGAACTGGAATTCTGAGTTACAAATACATAAATATAAATATACAATAAACAAAGAAATATTAAAGATTTATTTAATATTTTATTTAATTAAAGATAAATACAAAATCTGTTAAAAACTTTCTGCATTTTGAGTATTAAATAGACTAAAGCATTTCACTAAGCAATCTTGTCAAGGTTAACTAGGAGCAAAACTACAAGGGATTATTGTATAGATGAATCTGTTGTATCTCATAAGATGCGTAGAGTAGTGTTATTATCTCTAAGACTGCTGAACAGAAGGGTGCAGTGGCTCACGCCTGTAATTCCAGCACTTTGGAAGGCCAAGGTGGGAGGATCACCTGAGGTCATGAGTTTGAGACCAGCCTGGCCAACATGACGAAACCCCGTCTTTACTAAAAATACAAAAAAAATTAGCCAGGCATGGTGGCAAATGCCTGTAGTCCCAGCTACTTGGGAGGCTGAAGTACAAGAATTGCTCGAATCCAGGAGGCGGAGGTTGCAGTGAGCCAGGACTGCACCACTGTATTCCAGCCTGGGTGATAGGGTGGGTTTCTGTCTCAAAAAATAAAATAAATAAATAAATAAATAAATACTGCTAAAATCTCTCTTGCATTAAATATAAGAAAAACTATCACTTCCTTTAAACATTTGATCCTTCACCCTTACCTGATCCTTCCAGGGTGAAGGATCAAATGAAAAAGATAATATTGCACAAACATATGTAATAGCATATGATTCACAAGCTTTATTTCAAAGCTATTTTACTAATAATTGGAACATATTAAATGTGGCACCCACAGAGAGATAATGGTATACCGTAATTGTTTTTAAAAAGATTTTTTGGGCCAGGCGCAGTGGCTCACGCCTGTAATTCCAGTACTGTGGGAGACAGAGCCAGGTGGATCACGAGGTCAGGAGTTTGAGACCAGCCTGGCCAACATGGTGAAACCCCATCTCTAATAAAAATACAAAAATGAGCTGGGTGTGGTGGCAGGCACCTGTAAACCCAGCTACTCGGGAGGCTGAGGCAGGTTAATCACTTGAACCCAAGAGGCAGAGTTTGCAGTGAGCCAAGATTACGCCACCGCACTCTAGCCTGGGCGACAGGGCGAGACTCCGTCCCAAAAAAAAAAAAAAAAAGTTTTTTAGAGACAGGGTCTTATTCTGTAGCTCAGGATGGAGTGCAGTGGTATAATCATAACCCACTGTACCCCTGAACTCCTGGATTCAAGTGATCCTCCCACCTCAGACTCCTGAGCAGCTAAGACTACAAGTGTGCACCAGCATGCCCAGCTAATTTTTAAATTTTTTTGTAATGGGGTTTATGTTGCCTAAGCTGACATACTGTTGTATTTTATGCAGCCATTCTGATTTTTATCACATAGTCTTAAATATAAAATGACTGATTCTCTCCAGAACTGTGTACAAACACATACACACACACATTCACATACACACAATTGGCTTTTCCACTTTACCATTTTGATACCCTCCCCACGGCACAGCATTTCGTACTTCTGTCTCTCTGGCAGGTAATCCACAGCAACCCCTTTTTTCTTTGGTGTAGTTTTCTGATCAGATTGGTCATCTGAAGCAGACTTATTGACATCTTTTTCTTTAGCCATTATATACTCAAAATATTTTAAGTTACCATTAGCTCTCTGATGTTCAGGATCTATTAGAAGAAAAACAAAGCATGTCCACGGGTAAGTTCACACTTGTTCAAGCATCAGAATACAGTAATATAAAAATAGGAGACATTATAATTTATCTTCCAAACCAGGCTGCTTCTGTGAGTGAAAGGAGGCACTAATGAAAATTATTATACCAAAATAATAGGTATAAGTTACTAATGCCCCCAAGTAAATCAGGACATACAGTCACCTATATAAAAACAGTTCTGGGCTGGGCCTGGTGGCTCACGCCTGTAATCCCAGCATTTTGGGAGACTGAGGTGAGTGGATCACCTGAGGTCAGGAGTTCGAGACCAGCCTAACCAACATAGTGAAACCCCGTCTCTCCTAAAAATACAAAATTACCCTGGCGTGGTGGTGGGTGCCTGTAATCCCAGCGAGTCAGGAGGCTGAGGCAGGAGAATCACTTAAACCCGGGAGGCAGGGGTTGCAGTGAGCCAAGATCGTGCCATTGTACTCCAGCCTGGGCAAAAAGAGTGAAACTCTGTCTCAAAAAAGGCAGTTCTAGAGACAGAAACACTCATTTATTTAAAGGTGGCAACTGGTGCTTTTACTTTGAGAATTTACTAATCAGCTAAAGGAACTAAGTTCAATTTGATGTCAAATGAATTTTAAAATCTTACTCATCCTACTTATTTTAAGCAATGAAAAAGATTTTTCTAAGACTGAAAAATAATCACATAAGGAAGACAGGGGATAAGCAATTCAAAAGCAACCTTTACCACAGATACATTATAAATGTAGTCTACTTCTAAGGGCTGAATGAAGTTCAGTCCCAAATTTCTAAGTAAGAGGGAAAAGGGAAACTAAAGATACAATTTTCAAATAAGCTAGAATCCACTAACTGCCTCAGAATTGCTAGTCATAATTTTGAACTACCTTTTAGTAGAAGAAAAGAAGACTAAGCTGCCCATCTGAGAGGAAAAAAAAAACTAAAGAACCACACACACATAAAAATAAAAAGGCAGAAGAATATATAGAGACTTCACTTGTGACAGTAAGTAAGTGTTTAGGCTACCTAGGCTTAGATTGTAAAATATTTCTTGTCCTTCAGAAACTGCTCACAATAAATGTTACGATATCCAATATTAACCTGATTTTGTAAAAGCAAAGGAAACGTGTGTGCAGGGAAGAGGAGTATACACTAAAAGGAAATAAATGTGTAGTAGGTGTCTTTGAGTGACTGGCTTATAGATGACTCTTCTGCATCTTTTTCTGTTTTAGTAAATTTTCTATAATGAGTACAAAGCATATTTTAAATCAAGAGGAAATATCACTGGAAAATTCTGAAAGGAAAAAAGATTACTCAAACCAATATCTTAATTTATTATCACCCAACTAAGAAGTAACCCAATTATCCAAAGTTCATTTTCAGCAGATCAATCCTTTTGAGCTGTTTGATTCTAACATACACATATTTTCATATTTTGTAAAAATAATTTTTAAAGTTTTAAAACTTCATTATATACCAAAGGCCACCTAAACTTATTGTCATACAAATTCTGGACTCCATCTCCAGAGATTACAGTTTAGTAGATCTAGGGTAGAGATCAAGAAATTTTCATTTCTAACAAGTATCCAAGTAATTCTGATGCATGTGGTGCTTGGGCCATACTTGAAGAAACACTACATCTTTGTTCAAAGTACTACTGATAAAATTCTCCTAAGATATATTTTTCCAACATTTGAATTTGATAAATACATTTTGAGCCCATCTATTTTAAATCACTTTATTTTAAAGTATGAAATGCAATAAAACAAAACACCCTTCAAAGGAAACTGATTAACATTTAAAATGGCAACATGGTAAACAAACATTTTTGACTTAGTTACATTAGCTTCAATTTTGAAATTCCTGGAGAATATAGAGCAGAGAAACACAACCACTGTTGCAGCACTATTAGGTGAGAAAAATCTGTCATCATTTACTTTGAGAATAAAGAAAAAGAGGATAATGTATGTTTAACAAGTGAAACTCCTGACTTATAACAAATGAGAAAATACCAGAAGTATATAAAAGGGGGGACACACAAAAAGAGAGAATATATCTCTCTCAATATAACTATAACCTTAAATTAGGCCCAGATAACATACCTAGTTCAAGAAGCTTCTTTGTGAGCAAAAGTGCCTTATCCAGGTCTCCCTGCTGATATACTGCATAGCTCAAATAATCTAGAACAGAGACTTTATCTATGGTAGAAATCTCGCCTTCGTCCAGTTGCCTTAGGGCTTGTTCCATCCACAGTTCTGTATGGTAATAATCTGCTTCTGTATAGGCCACTTTGCCCAACTCAAAGCAGTCCTCAGCTGTTAGAAAAGATTTGTGTTTCACTCCTATGAAAAGAAAATACAGAGAACTTTAGGAATCTTAACACTACTGTCTATTTATTTAGGACTACACAGTTTTCAAAATGCTGTCTCACTTCTATTTGAAGTTCACAATAATCCTCTGGATAAGCAAAAATTACTCTAATTTCATAAACAAAGGAACAATCTATAATATAATGTAGACTGACAAGAATCACACAGCTGGTAATAGGGGACACGGAACCTACAGAACCCAAGACTGAAGTTATCAGCCATCATACCAAAACGAAACATCCATTAAGTTGAAACATTAGGAATTACCATATGAGATACATTTTTTTTTTTTTGAGACGGAGTCTTGCTCTGTTGCCCAGGCTGGGATGCAATGACACAATCTCAGCTCACCACAACCTCCGCCTCCCAGGTTCAAGCGATTCTCCCGTCTCAGCCTCCTGAGTAGCTGGCATGTGCCACCATCCCCAGCTAATTTTGTACTTTTTGTAGAGACGGAGTTTCTCCATGTTGATCAGGCTGGTCTCGAACTCCTGATCTCAGGTAATCTACCCACCTCAGCCTCCCAAAGTGCTGGGCACGCCCGGCCACCATATGAGATATATCTGTCTCACTTCTAACCAACAATCCGGGCAAGAGATGAATGTACAGGAGGAGAGGTAAATGTATCAACTGGATTCTTTCTTTTAAACAGCATTAATATATCATTTAAATACCAGAAATTCACTCATTGAAAAATTACAGTAGTTCTTAGTATATTTACAGAGTAGAGCAACCATCACAACAATCTAATTTTAGAACATTTTCCTCACTCCAAAACGAAACCCTGTAACCATTAACAGTCACCACCCATTACCTTCCCCACCCTGCCCCAGCCCTAGACGACCACTAATCTACTTTCTGTCTCTACAAATTTGCCTATTCTGGACATAATGCTACTGTGAACATTTGTGTATAAGTTTCTATGTGAACATGTTTTCATTTCTTGAGTATATACATATGAGTGGAACTGATTGGTCCTATAGCAACCCTATGCTTAATGTTCTGAAGAACTGCCAAACTGCTTTCCAAAGTGGCTACAACATTTTACATTCCCACCAGTAAGATATGAAATTCCAACTTCTCCACATCCTTGCTAATACTTGTTATTGGCCTTCTTTTTCATTATAGATGTTCTGGTGAGTATGAAGAGGCATTTCATTGTGGTTTTGATTTGCATTTTCCTGGTGACTGATGATGTTGGGCCTATTATCGTGTGCTTATTTCCATTTGTTTATCTTCTTTGGAAAAAGTATCTTTTCAAAGCTTTTGCCCATTTAAAAAATTTGGTGGCTAGGCATGATGGTTTCACACCTGTAATCCAGTATTTGGGAGGCCAAGGAAGGAGAACTGCTTAAGGCCAGGAGTTTGAGATGAACCTGGACAACGTAATGAGACCCTCATATCTAACAAAAAAAATTTTAGAAATTAGCCAGACATTGTGGTGCATACCTGTAGTCCTGGCTAGCTGGGAGGCTAAGGCAGGAAGACTACTTAAGCCCAAGAGTTCAAGGTTACAGTGAGCTATTACTGCACCACTGCTTGCACTCTGTTAGAGCTCTTTATCAAGACAGAGTCTCGCTCTGTCACCCAGGCTGGAGTGCAATGACGCGATCTCAGCTCACTGCAATCTCCGTTTCCCAGGTTCAAGTGATTCTCCTGCCTCAGCCTCCCAAGTGGCTGGGATTACAGGCATGTGCTACCATGCTGGCTAATTTTTGTAATTTTAGTAAAGATGGTGTTTCACCATGTTGGCCAAGCTGGTCTTGAACTCCTGACCTCATGTGATCCACCCACCTAAGCCTCCCAAACTGCTGGGATTACAGTTGTGAGCCACTGTGGGTGCCTGGCTCAGCTATATGACTTTTAAATATTTTTCCCATTCTATGTGTTGTCTTTTCATTCTCTTGATGGTGCACTTTTGAAACTGTGATGATGAAGTACAACTTATTAATCTTTCAGCACTTGTGCTTTTGGTGTTATTATGTCAACTCGCTTCTGCAGTGAAACTTCCATTTTAAGAAAAGGAGGTATTTGATAGTTCACATGAGATAAAATATAAATAGAAAACACTTCAGAAAATACTTAGTCTCATTCATCACTGAAGAAATAAAAAATTAAAACCACCACAAATAAAAATATTTTAAAATAATGGCCTAGATTTATTGAGGTCTTACTATCTGCCAAGTATTTGTCACTTATTTAATCCTCAAAGCCATCTTACTACAGATGAGGAACTAAAATAGAGGTTAACTAATATGCCCAAGGTCACATGTTTAAAAGCAAGAAATGGAATCGGTTCAATACAACTCCAGAAGTTTGTGCTCCTGATGTTATAACATTAAATGGCAAAACCTAATAGTGGAAGGAAGTAGCAATATAAACTGGCAACTTTGCTTTTAAGAAATTCAGCAATATGAGAAAAGAAGAATTTAAACTCTATGACTCAATACTACTATTTTTCAGTTATTTCATTGAGATTTAGTACTAGCGATTGGGGACCTTCCTGTATAAAAGATTTTTGTGGCTGAACCATATTATAGCTAAAAACTGTAATAAGCTAAAAGCAAGGAAATAAGTAAACATATAGGCAGATATATCAATTTAATGGAATAGCATTTTTCATTAAGAAAGATAATATCAATGCTATAGAGAAAATTATAAGAAATTTAAAAATAGAAAATATGAACAAATAAGATACCCCAGGCCAGTCGTGGTGGCTCACACCTGCAATCCCAGCACTTTGGGAGGCCGAGGCAGGCGGATCACCTGAGGTCAGGAATTTGAGACCAGCCTGGCCAATGTGGTGAAACCCTGTCTCTACTAAAAATACAAAAAAATTAGCCGGGAGTGGTGGCGGGCGCCTGTAGTCCCAGCTACTCGGGAGGCTGAGGCAGGAGAATGGCGTGAACCCTGGAGATGGAGCTTGCAGTGAGCCGAGATCGCGCCACTGCACTCTAGACCTGGGCGACAGAATGAGACTACATCTCTTAAAAAAACAACAACAACAGCAACAACAAACCACACACACAGACAAAAAAACTAAAGTCTAATTATGTCTACTTGGAATTCTAGAAGAAGAGAATAGAAAGAATATAGATAAGATAGTGTTTAAAGAGATAATGGTAGAAAAATTTCCAAAATTAAAATGCATGAAAGTTCAGATTCAGGAAACACAAAGAATTCCAAGCCAAAGCACATTTGAGGGCCTCTTAAGAATGTGTTTCAAGGAGGAAAATTCCAAAAGGAAAGTCTAATGAGGTACAACAAACAATGATGAACAATGAAAATGGTATACATAAATGCCAGTCTAAATTAAAGAAAGGGCCAGGCACAGTGGCTCACACTGGTAATCTGAGCACTTTGGGAGGCAGGTGGACTACTTGAGCTCAGGAGTTGGAGACCAGCCTGGGCAACATGGCAAAAGGCCATCTTTACTAAAATTACAAAAAATTAGCCGGGCATGGTAGCGCACACCTGTAATCCCAACTACTGGGGAGGCTGAGGCATGAAAATTGCTTGAACCCGGGAGGCAGAAGTTGGGGTGGGCCAAGATTGCACCACTGTACTCCAGTCTGGACAACAGAGCGAGACTCCGTCTAGGGGGAAAAAAAAATTCTAGGGGTGAATAAAGACAACATTGATAAGGGTGAAACTAAGGGAAAAAGGAAAGGGGATGGTTACGGGATGTGCTGCAGCATGGTGGCAATCTTTAGATGGCTATTAAGAAATGGGATGAATAGGCCGGG
This sequence comes from Trachypithecus francoisi, assembly GCF_009764315.1. Lineage (NCBI taxonomy): Eukaryota > Metazoa > Chordata > Mammalia > Primates > Cercopithecidae > Trachypithecus > Trachypithecus francoisi. Next base: position 37,361,183 of record NW_022681474.1, read on the forward strand.
CGCGGTGGCTCAAGCCTGTAATCCCAGCACTTGGGAGGCCGAGACGGGCGGATCACGAGGTCAGGAGATCGAGACCATCCTGGCTAACACGGTGAAACCCCGTCTCTACTAAAAAAAATACAAAAAATTAGCCGGGCGAGATGGCGGGCGCCTGTAGTCCCAGCTACTCGGGAGGCTGAGGCGAGAGAATGGCGTAACCCGGGAGGCGGAGCTTGCAGTGAGCTGAGATTCGGCCACTGCACTCCAGCCTGGGCGACAGAGCGAGACTCCGTCTCAACAAAAAAAAAAAAAAAAAAAAAAAAAAAAAAAAAGAAATGGGATGAATAAAGTAGAACTGATGGGTGTGAAGACAACAGTGACTCCATCTTGCATGCTAATCTACCATGTTTACTTTTGATTAACCTCAGTCCCACAAATGCCTGCTGATTTCTACTTTACTTGCTGTCCTTAGTGTAAGAACATGTACTCACTATAAATCCTGCCTTTAGAGCAAAGCAACCTTGATGTTATCACAAAAATTACAGGCTATGACACACATAGCATTCTTGCCTGTTCTGGAGCTTGCCTTTGTCCCTATAGAGCATGTATACCCTTTCCCTATGGCATTTAAGTCATGGGTCTGGGGACTAATGGTGCAGAGATCTACCTGTCTTGCTGCTGCCCAAGACCATGCTTCCACCTATAAGTTTCCCAATAAATCATCCTTTACTGACAATAAGTAAAAAAAAAAACTGTAGAAACTCCACAAAATAGAGTAATAACATGTAGCTATAAAAAGAAATGAGGATTTCTATACATGATATGAAGTAATGACTGGGGCATATCAATATCAATAAATTAAAGCACCAAAGTACATAACAGTATTTACAGTATGCTTTTTTTTTTTTTTTTTTGAGACGGAGTCTCACTCTGTTGCCCAGGCTGAAAGTGCAGTGGTGCGATGGCTCACTGCAACCTCCGTGGCTCCCCCCCGGGTTCAAGCAATTCTCCTGCCTCAGTCTCCTGAGTAGCTGGGATTACAGGCGCCCACCGCCATGCTCAGGTAATTTTTGTATTTTTAGTAGAGATGGGGTTTCACCATATTGGCCAGGATGGTCTCAAACTCCTAACCTCAGGTGATCCACCCACCTTGGACTCCCAAAGTGCTGGGATTACAGGTGTGAGCCACCACACCTTGTCAGTATGCTATCTTTTGTTTATGTTGAGAGAACATAGGAGTACACATACATTTGCTTATATTTTAAAAAACTGGAAATAGTAAAACTAACAAAATGGTCACATAGAAAAAAGAAGGGAATAGGCTGAAAAGTACAGGAATGAAAGTGAGACTTCTGTTAATGTATCTTATTAGTCTAGTTTGGACTGTCAAAGAATTTAAAAGTTTTACATAATTAAAAACAATAAATTGGCTGGGCATGGTAGCTACAGCCTGTAATCTCGACACTTTGGGAAGCCAAGACAGGAAGATCTCTTGAGCCAGGGAGTTCAAGACAAGCCTGGGCAAAAGAATGAGACAATGTCTTCATTTAAAAAAAAAAAAGAAAAGAAAAGAAAAAAAAGGCTGGGAGCTATGACTCACACCTGTAATCCCAGCACTTTGGGAGGCCAAGGCGGGTGGATCATGAGGTCAGGAGATCAAGACCGCTAACATGGTGAAACCTTGTCTCTACTAAAAACACAAAAAATTAGCTGGGCATGGTGGTGGGTGCCTATAGTCCCAGCTACTGTGGAGGCTGAGGCAGGAGAATGGCGTGAACCCAGGAGGCAGAGCTTGCAGTGAGTCAGGATCACACCACTGCACTCCAGCCTGGGCGACAGAGCAAGACTCCATCTCAAAAAAATAATAAAATAAAAAATAAAATAAAAAAATTTTTTAAATTAAAAAAATTTAAAAATTAGCCAGGTATGGTGGTACATGCATGCCTGTAGGTCTAGCTTTTTGGGAGGCTGTGGCAGGAGGATCCCTTGAGCCTGGGAGTTCAAGGCTGCACTGAGCTACGATCATGCCCCTGCACTCCAGGTTGGGCAATAGAGCAAGATACTGTTTCTAAAACAAGCAAACAAATGAAAACAATGAATCAAAAGAAAAAACGAAGACAATCCCTAAAAATCTGAGGAAATGAAATAAATGAACCCAACTGTGTAACATTTTAAGGGCATAGCCACAAAGAGAAATGAATTACCTCAGACGTCTTTAAAACAAGATTTTGACTGATCATATCTAGAGTCATGTATTTTAAGGATATAAAGTGCAAAAAAACTGTATTCAGTAGTCTTAATGTTATTAATAGTATGACTAAAATAGTATGAGTTAATAGTATAAATAAAAGACTAATCATGTTCATATTCTTAGGAACCAAATTTTCAAAAGAGATAGAAATATAAACCCTGTGGTTTTCAATTTGAATTGAACAATATAAACTTCATATTTCCTGTCTCTGTTTATGACAAACTTGATAGCAATAATCACCCCTAGAACCTAGCTAGACTCTGCAGCTTAAATGTCATCCCTGTTCAAAGGAATCAAGCCTTGCCAGGCAAGGAGTGGCACACCTGTAGTCCTAGCTACTCAGGAGGCTGAAGCAGAAAGATCACTTGAGCCCAGGAGTTCCAGGCTGCAGTGCACCACGATCACATCTATGAAGAGCCACTACACTCCAGCCTGAGCAACATGGCAAGACCCTATCTCTTCAGGGGCGGTGGTGGGGGAAGGACCAAGGCTCATTAAAGAAATACCTGGTTGCTACTCTGGAGTAGAAAAGAAACCTGGAAAAAAACTGTGCTAGAAAGCAAGGAAGTTTTCTCTCTATCAAAAGATTAATAACATAGTCAATTCAAAGAAACAAGCCTATCTAAAGATGCTCTCCACTGACCTAAAATGGGATAATCTGAGATCGAAGTAATACTGAATAGGCTGAAATACAAAAAAAAAATAAAATCCATGAGTTCATGGTATGTCATGAAAATTATGTATCACTACTAAAAATGGTTAGGACACTAACTCATTACTCGGAAAACTGATAAAGACGACTAATTATAGACTTATCCTGCCTTTCCTATATACAGTTCAGGGTAACCAAAAGGTTCATGAAGGAACGTTCCTGTTTATAGACTTCCAGTTAATAAAAGTAAAAGGAATAATGGAATGAAAAAAATCACCATTTTGTAACCCCTAATGAAATAGTGGTTCTAGGCAATGATCATCAAAGGCTGCCAAAACCAGTAGATAAAACTTAAGGAGAACTTTACATGGAGGGATCAAGCTCTCATCACCTGAACTCCACTCATCAATCAGCATCATAAAAAGTGGGACAGGACATTAGGTGTTGGTTCATGCAGTTCAACAGAAAGTTCATAGCACCACCTATGGAGTTAACTTTAAAATTTAACTTGAATCTAATCGAGCCTCAAGTTCTAACCAATGTGTAGGAAACATAGGCATTAAAAGAACATGTTAACCACCAAGTAGTCAACTCCAGAATGTGGAACATTCCACGTAACATATGACTAGGTGCCGGGCGCGGTGGCTCAAGCCTGTAATCCCAGCACTTTGGGAGGCCGAGACGGGCGGATCACGAGGTCAGGAGATCGAGACCATCCTGGCTAACATGGTGAAACCCCGTCTCTACTAAAAAATACAAAAAAACTAGCCGGGCGAGGTGGCGGGCGCCTGTAGTCCCAGCTACTCGGGAGGCTGAGGCAGGAGAATGGAGTGAACCTGGGAGGCGGAGCTTGCAGTGAGCTGAGATCCGGCCACTGCACTCCAGCCTGGGCGACAGAGCAAGACTCCGTCTCAAAAAAACAAAAAAAAACATGACTAGGCTTCCTCAGCTAACCAATGTCATAAAGAGAAAGAAAAAAAAAGGAAAAGGGGATAAAAGGGACTTAATAGACATAAAAAAAAAAAAAAAACTGTAAAAAGACAACTTTGAAAAAAAAGTCGGCTGTGCTCCCCTAGGAGTGCCGAGCCCGCGGAACAGCAGCCATGACTGAGGCCCATGTGAATCCGAAGGCCTATCCCCTTGCCGATGCCCACCTCACCAAGAAACTACTGGATCTCGTTCAGCAGTCATGTAACTATAAGCAGCTTCGGAAAGGAGCCAATGAGGCCACCAAAACCCTCAACAGGGGCATCTCTGAGTTCATCGTGATGGCTGCAGACGCCGAGCCACTGGAGATCATTCTGCACCTCCCACTGCTGTGTGAAGACAAGAACGTGCCCTACGTGTTTGTACGCTCCAAGCAGGCCCTGGGAAGAGCCTGGGGTCTCCAGGCCTGTCATCGCCTGTTCTGTCACCATCAAAGAGGGCTTGCAGCTGAAACAGCAGATCCAATCCATTCAGCAGTCCATTGAAAGGCTCTTAGTCTAAACCTATGGCCTCTGCCACGTGCTCCCTGCCCCCCTGAGGTCGTGTATCGTATTGTCTGTGTTAGCACGTAGTATTTTCAGCTAATCTCTATTGTTATAAAATGTTGTAGTACTAAATCTTGTTTCTGGGAAAAAAAAAAAAAAAAAAGACAACTTTGAGATCACCAGAAAAACAATATCGACTGGATATTAAATTATATTAAGGAAATATTGTCAATTTGTTAAGCAGGGTGACAGTAAGTGGTTATGTTACTTTTTTAAAAAGACCAGCTGGGCGCAGGTGTTTTATACCTATAGTCCCAGCTACTTGGGAGGCTAAGGGGCTAAGGCAGGAGGATCACTTGAGCCCAAGAGTTGAAGGCTGCAGTGAGCCATAATGGTACCACTGCACTCTAGCCTGAGCAATAAAGTGAGACCCTGTCTCTAAAAAAAATTAAAAATAAATTACAAATACCTACTTGATGCCAGGAGTTCAAGACCAGACTGGGCAACATAGCAAGAGCCCATCTCTACAAAAAATTTAAAAATTAGCCAGGTGTGGTGGCACGCACCTATAGTCCCAGCTGTTCAGGAGGCTAAGGCAGCAGGATGGCTTGAGTCCAAAAGTCCAAGGCTGCAGTGAGCTATGATCATGCCAATGCACTCCAGCCTGGGTGACAGAGTGAAATCTTGCCTCGAAAAAAAAAATTTTAATAAAGACATGATCAGTTAGATATGCATGTTGAATTATTTATGGATAAAATGACATGACGTCTAGGATTTGCTCTTAAAATACTCCAACAAAAACAAAAAGAAAGGGTGGAAGGAGTAGATAAACCAAGAATGACAAAATGTTTAAAACGTCTGGAGCTTGGTGATGGCATAGGTTATGTTATTACCTTTATTTTTGTGTGTGATATTTGATATTTTCCATAATAAAAGAAGTTTTATAAATAATGAAAAAAGGAGAAAGTCATGTCCTACAGGGCTCTTTTTGTGCTCTTATACAGAAAATCACATAGTTCCCGGACACTATAAAAAAAGAAAAAAAAAAGACAGGTATGTGAAAAAATAACAAGCCTAGACAAGAAAATACTACTTATCCAAAAATATTTCTCTCAGAATATACAGTTCTGAGACTAAGTCAATATTATACTAGTAGTCATGATTCCAGAAGAGTAGTTTTTAAAAGAAACTACTGGTCAAAGACAGACTAGCCTACATTTTCTCTGATAAAACAGATAAAACCGTACACATTTTTTAAGTGTCTGATAACATCACAAAGAAAACTGGTGGAGAAACAAACACATTGGTGGCTTCTTTAATAAATTTTGATTGAATACCCTTCAAAGAGTCATTAAAATGGCCAGAACCAGACTTAGCTATAACCTATCCAACAGTGGTCACATATGTTTTTAAAAAGATGCTAACAGAAAAGGAATTCATGAGAAATAAATCAAAGGGAAGTAAAGTTATGGGCACGTTTTGTTAATGATCAGACATTTGCAAACTACAGAAAAGCATGCCCTCGTCTGACAATGAGCTGTTGAATTCCAGTATCAAACAGAGTCCAAGCTTGTAGGTGTATGCACTGGAGGATCACATGACCCAATATAATCAAATATTCAAATCAATCACCTCCATTTGCATTTTTTCTGGCCCCCCATTAGTCACTTACAGACAGTAACTGATTATCAGTATACTCATAAAATGAAGATGAAGACCCACATTTTGATGTTTTTCCCTTAAATAAGTCTCTATCCCGCCTTCCACTCTAGGAAAGGATACTATCTTAGTGCACTTGTGCTCCCATAACAAAGTAATAGAGGACTGGATAATTTATAAAAAAAAAAAAAAAAAAAATTATTTCACACAGTTCTAGAGGCTGGGTAGTCCAAGATTCAAGGCACCAGCGAGTTCAATTGTCTAGTGAGGACTGCTCTCCTTTTCAAAGATGGCACCTTGTTGCTGCATCCTCCAGAGGAAAAGAATGCTATGTCCTCACATGGTGAAGGTGGAAGGCCAAGAGAGCTAGGGGTTGCATAAAGCCTCTTTCATAAGGGCCTTAAATCCCATTCCTGTAGGCCCCACCTCTTAATACTATCACACTGGCCATTAAATTTCACCACCTAAATTTTGGAGGGACACATTCCAATAATAGCAGATGCTAAGAAACTAACCTCTTAATAGTTTAACATGACTTAGTTCCAAAAACGAAAGATGCATATTAAATTTTGACAATGCTATTATTTTTTCAGTTACGAGAACCAGTAAACTGAGAAGATGAGCTCATAATGCAGCAATTATAAATGTTTCTCTTAGGGACATGCAAAACACATGAGATAACAGTATGCCATTAATCCATGTGGATAACACCAGTAATATTTTTTTACATAACCGGATATTCTGGTAACATTATTTGAACAAGCATGGCAGAGATAGTAGAGTATCTTTAGCTATTCTTCTTTGGTAAAGTATTTCTGCTTGTCTTACCTACTGCTGTATTAACAATATTAAAGGCAGACTGCCTGGGAATCTGATTTTTAAAATAAATGAAAAGTAATGCAGTATTTGAAAAGGAAGACGGTTTCCAAAGTAGAGAACATGAGAATAAGAAGTAAATAGGCAAGAAAACAAAGAAGAAAATGAAACAAGGAAATTGGTATGGGCAGAAAGGAGACTATAAAAAGCTTCATATAAAAAGCAAACCGGGCCAGGCGCGGTGGCTCACGCCTGTAATCCCAGCACTTTGGGAGGCCGAGGCAGGCGGATCACGAGGTCAGGTGATCGAGACCATCCTGGCTAACATGGTGAAACCCTGTCTCTACTAAAAATACAAAAAATATTAGCCGGGAATGGTGGTGGGCGCCTGTAGTCCCAGCTACATAGGAGGCTGAGACAGGAGAATTGCATGAACCCGGGAGGCAGAGCTTGCAGTGAGCCGAGATTGTGCCACTGCACCCCAGCCAGGGTGACAGAGCAAGACTCCGTCTCAAAAAAAAAAAAGCAAACTGAATTTGATGAGAAATGAGTTGTAAATTCCTTTAGTTCAAAGGAAGAGGCAGGGATGACAGACACTAACATACCAAATTGAATATAATAAACCAAACTGAAAGTAACACTAAAAACAGTCCTTTAATTTATTGTCACAGTAGAAACTATAATATCAGGCCAGGTACAGTGGCTCTTGCCTGTAACCCCACCACTTTGGGAGGCTGAGGGGGGTGGATTGCTTGAGCTCAGGAGGTCGAAACCAGCCTGGGCAACATGGCAAAACCCTGTCTCTACAAAAAATAACAAAAATTAGCTGCTTGTGGTGGCACGTGCCTGTAGTCCCAGCTACCTAGGAGACTGAGGTAGGAGGATCACCTTAGCGTGGGAGGTTGAGGCTGTAGTGAGCTGTGATTGTGCCACTGCACTCCAGCCTGGGCAATAGCAGAGTGAGATCCTGTCGCAGAAAAAATTTAAAAAATACAGAAAAGGAAAGAAAAGAAAGAAAAAAGAAACTATAATATCACAGGCACTATAGGAAAAACATTACTTAGAAATACATTTTTAGCCAGACGTAGTGGCTCATGCCTGTAATTTTAGCACTTCCGGAGGCTGAGGTGGACGGATCACTTGAGGTCAAGAGCTGGAAACCAGCCTGGCTGACATGGTGAAACCTCATCTCTACTAAAAATACAAAAATTAGCCAGGCATGGTGGTAGGCACCTGTAATCCCAGCTACTTGGGAGGCTGAGGCAGGAGAATCACTTGAACCCAGGAGGCAGACGTTAAAGTGAGCTGAGTTGCGCCACTGCACTCCACCCTGGGTAACAGAGTGAGACTCCATGTCAAAAAAAGAGAAAAAAAGAAAAAGAAATAAATTTTTATGGTTCATCCATTAAACTGAGAGAGACATGTAATTCAAAAATTCTTGCACTTCACAAGAACACTCAATGGATCAAAACTTAATATGTAAGGGAGAATTATGTTTAAAATGCACATACTTAGAAGTTAATGTCCCACCTCTGAGGCAGTGTGGTACACTCATAGCTGAGTGAGCTCCAGAGATGTCTGGAGAATCTACTGCTTGCTGCAGTTACCTTATTAACTTATGAAGACAGTGATGCAAGTGACCAGAAGGGTGAACATTCAATTTCCACATGAAGCAAATTGAATTTTATATGTAAGACATTTTCTATTACTGACCCCCACCACCTAAAAAACAAAAATCACAGCTTTAAAAAAAAGCATGATATCTTTGGCAGATACGGATCTAGTCAACAAATCAGGGTTGGGAACCAACACTCTGAAAACTAAAGGAAGTCCTTAAGAACTATAAGGACAACATTGATGTCGAAATGCATATAACCTATCAGATTTTACATGAAAATATCAACAAAGCATTTCAACAGGTAGGCCCAAAGTGGTAAAAGAAACAGATGAAACTAATCAAGCAGTGATGTGGCATCAATATAAATCCACTAAGCATTTCTCTGACTTTTTTGTTTGAAGAAAATTTAAAATACATGCCATCCTTCCTCCCTCACCCCCACCATTTCACACCCAAAATGCTAAAAGTTTTAAAGTCTGGCAAAACCAAGAGCTGGCAAGGATATGAAGAAATGGGAACTCTCATACAATGCTGGTGAGAGTATAAATACACGCTCTGGAAAACAATCTGGCCACATCTGGTAAGCAAGATGAAAAACCAAATACCCTGTGATTTCTTACACCCTAAGAGAAACTCTTGCACATAGTACATGGTCACAAAAATTTCAACAAGGATGTATCAAACCTCATTTGATAAAGCAAAAAATCGGATAAAATATAAATGTACATCCATCCCCAGAAGAATGAATAAATAATGTTATACAATACCACATTAGCAGTAAGATGAACATGATCAACATAGATAAATTTACTAAACATATTAGGTTAAAAAAAGGTTGTAGAAAGATACATAGGGTGTGATGCACTATTCACGTAAAATTTAAAAACACAATACAATGGACAATATATATGATAGAGTATAAAAAGATGACAGGATACACATCAAGTTCAGAACAGTCATTAGCTCTAAAGAAGGGAAAGTGCACAAGAAGCCTTTGAATACATCTGTGATATTTAACTATTAACAATAGAAAATAATCTGGGTTGGGGGAGCCTAAAAACTCTTATGCTAGCATTCATGCTATTATTTTTACCACTTATAGGATATAATGTGATTAAGAAATTTCAGTCATTTTACTTGTAAGTAATTTGCATGAAAGGAAAAGTCAGTAAGAACTAGCCCAAAACTGTGATAAAAGAGGGGAAAAAGTCAAGGAGATAAAAAGTAGCTGAGAAAGAATGAATATTGCCCCTAAGACTAAACACAGTGAAATCAGGGTTAAATAATATTCAAGACCATTTTGATGAGAATATAATGTTTTAAACAAAACACATAGAGTAATCTAAATAATGTTTATTAACCACCACCACACATTTGGGAGGCTGAGGTGGGATGTTTTCTTTTTTGCTTTTTGTTTTTTGAAATGGGGGTCTCACTCTGTTGCCCAGGTTGCGTTGCAGTGCAGTGGCGTGATCACGGCTCACTCCAGCCTTGACTCCTGGGCTCAAGTGATCCTCCCATGACATGGTTTGGCTCTGTGTTCACACCCAAATATCACCTTGAATTGTAATAATCCCCACCTATCAAGGGCGGGACAAGGAAGAGATTACTGAATCATGGGGACAGTTCCCCCATGCTGTTCTTGTGATAGTGAGTTCTCATGAGATAGGATGGTTTTATAAGCACCTGGCATTTCCCCTGCTGGCACTCATTCTCTCTCCTGCCACCCTGTGAAGAAGTGCTTTCCACCATGATTGTGAGTTTCCGAAGACATCCCTAGCTATGCGGAACTGTGAGTCAATTAAACCTCTTTTTTAAAATAAATTACCCAGTCTTGGGTATTTCTTCATAGCAGTGTGAGTACGTCTCACCTCAGCCTCCCAAATAGCTAGGACTACAAGTAAGCGCCACCACACCCAGTTAAGTTTTCATTTTTTTGTAGAGTCAGGGACTTGCTATGCTGCCCAGGATGGTCTTGAACTCCTAGCCTCAAGGGATCCTTTCCACCTTAGCCTCCCAAAGTGCTGGGAACATAGGCATGAGCCACCATGCCAGCCCTATTTTGTTAAATGGAACCTATCCAGTTGATGAAGCCAGAAATTCTGATCAAGTACATCATCAAGTTCTACTATTCCACTCCAATAAGTAGCTTGATAATCTATCCACTATCACCTCTTACTTAAATATTTGCAACAGCCTCCTCCCTGGTTCTTTGTCCCTTGGCCCCAACCCAATCTCCATTTGGCAGCCAGAATGGTATTTCTAAAAGGAAAAATCATAAATTCCCCTTACAAACTTTTTAATAGCTCCGCATTGCACTCAGGACAGTTCAATCTCTTCCACATGGCTTACAAAGCTCTCCAAGAGATGACTTCTGCTTACCTCTCTAGTCTCAGCTCTCACTACTCTCACAAAGCCAAACCCCCATATCCACCTGATGCATTCACCTCTTGCACTCTACATTAAGCCATACAAACTAGATGTTAGCTATCTGAATATGATATGCTCTCTCCTTTTGACCTATCTACATGTTCCCTCTGTCTGGAACACTTCTCCCACACCCATTCCTCTCTCCCTCTCCCCCATTTTTCTGGCTAATTCCTTATCCACTGGATCTCATATTTTTTTTTTTTTTTTTTTTGAGACGGAGTCTCGCTCTGTCGCCCAGGCTGGAGTGCAGTGGCCTGATCTTAGCTCACTGCAAGCTCCGCCTCCCAGGTTTATGCCATTCTCCTGCCTCAGCCTCCCGAGTAGCTGGGACTACAGGCGCCCACCACCACGCCCGGCTAGTTTTTTGTATTTTTTAGTAGAGACAGGGTTTCACCGTGTTAGCCAGGATGGTCTCGATCTCCTGACCTCGTGATCCACCCGTCTCGGCCTCCCAAAGTGCTGGGATTACAGGCTTGAGCCACCACCCCTGGCCGGATCTCAATTTTTTTGTCATATTTTCCAGGAATTCTTCCTTTATATCTCTTATGAGGTTCAGCAATAGGTTTCTTTTGACGTGCTCACATGGTGGTATCCTGAATTTCTCTCATCCGAGCACTCATCTTACTATACTGTAAGAATGTTAGGCCGGGCACAGTGGCTCAAGCCTGTAATCCCAGCACTTTGGGAGGCCGAGACAGGAGGATCACGAGGTCAGGAGATCGAGACCATCCTGGCTAACACGGTGAAACCCCGTCTCTACTAAAAAATACAAAAAACTAGCCGGGCGAGGTGGCGGGCGCCTGCAATCTCAGCTACTCGGGAGGCTGAGGCAGGAGAATGGTGTAAACCCGGGAGGCGGAGCTTGCAGTGAGCTGAGATCCGGCCACTGCACTCCAGCCTGGGAGACTGAGCGAGACTCTGCCTCAAAAAAAAAAAAAAGAATGTTAAATACCCTAATGGCAAGGGTAGTGTATGTCTTGTTCATTATGTGTCCTCAGTACCTAACATAATAGCTGGCACGTATTATTTAATATCTATTACATGTGTTTTAAACCTGAAGCCAATTTTAAAAATAAGGTTATAATCTTATCAAAAGTGTTATAATGTATAATATTAGTAGAAACTGAAAATAAAATTTGCAAATTTGTACATTTTTGGAAGTTCAAATTAATGGAATTATATTCCAGCTTAACATAAATTTTATTTACTATTATACCATGTTTAGTCTTTACCAACAGATACCTTCATCTCAAATAAAGGGAGATGAGCAAGAAAATATTTTGATAAACTGATTTTTCTTGCTGAGAAAATCAATTACAGCCGGGCGCGGTGGCTCAAGCCTGTAATCCCAGCACTTTGGGAGGCCGAGACGGGCGGATCACGAGGTCCGGTGATCGAGACCATCCTGGCTAACACGGTGAAACCCCGTCTCTACAAAAAACTAGCCGGGCGAGGTGGCAGGCATCTGTAGTCCCAGCTACTGGGGAAGCTGAGGCTGGAGAATGGCGTAAACCCGGGAAGCGGAGCTTGCAGTGAGCTGAGATCCGGCCACTGCACTTCAACCTGGGCGACAGAGCGAGACTCCGTCTCAAAAAAAGAAAGAAAGAAAATCAATTACAGTATGAAGACAGAGACAACATATTTTATTTCTGCAGCTGACTGACAATGACAGGAGATAGTAGTGTTAATAAGTCACAAACTTTGAAAAAGTGAGGGATGGCAGAAGTAAATTATCATGAAAGTAACTGTAACTTAAAAAGAGGACTTTGCCAAAAAATAGGTAAGAAACTAGGAACGCTTTAAACATATGTGGATACCCAAAACATCTTGGCTTTTAATTATTTAACATATAAACTTTGACTATCGACTCCCTTATAGCTTTACATACAAACCTTACAAATAGTATTAGGTGTTCTGAATAAAAACATTTGGTAAAATGATAGTTTCTTTTCTTTACACACTAAAATTTCCTACTTAAGTTAGCCTCTATCAATACAAGATTTCAGAGTAACAAACTAGAAGCCTACCCATAACTATTAAGCCCTAAGAGAAAGGGAAGGTGATTCTTTAGTCTTCAAAGGCTATGAAACAAACTACAATTTAAAATCTTAAAATGCAAAAGCCTTTTTTATACTAACATTGCCTTAATGGACTCAACAGAGAAGCTAGGTGATGGTATTTTATAGAATGGAAGAATGATCTTACCTGGAAGATTACCCTTTGAGATGGTATCTGTATCCAAATTGTAGGTATCCTGGAGACGTAACAGAGCTTTGGCTGCCCCAACCTGATCTTCATCATTAGGAAAGTACTGTCTCTGAATGGTTAAGTTAGAGATAAAGCCTTGAAACAGATAAATAAAAGAAAAACAGACTGTAAAACCTCATTAACTTCCCATAAAGAGACTTAATAAGGACTGTTCAAAAACTATTTTATTATTTTCTACCATACCATGAAAAGTTCTACATAACAAGAACAACTTAAATACATTGAATGAGACTTGGCACACTTCTAACTTGTTTAATCTTATAAAAGCCTAATATTGTTTAAGAACTGTAATGCTGTTACATAAATTATATCTGTATTACCAAGTAAAGATCACCTAACATAATAGTTATGAGTTTTTAGTTATATAACATAGCAAGAAAACAAAAGTGCATCCACTAAGTTTGGGAAATGAACACATTTATGGGTCTGAAAATGACATTCATTGACAATCAATTATACTTCCAGATAACAGATGTAAGTAAAATGTGTGCCCTTAATGTTGTTTTCTTCTTCCATGTATTACACATTATATAAATATGTAAATATATAAAGTTTGGTGGAATTTTTCAAGGACAAGGAAGAGATATTAATTATATATTTAAGATCAACAGCTAGTTTACTAAAATATATTTAGATCAGTTTAATTATTAAACATGGTATTGATCCACTAAAATTTACAATATATAAAGCTAATCTTAAAGAGGATTTACATAAAGTATAGCAAAAATCATACTAACAAACCAATTACTGATAACTATATAACCCCAAGGAGAATGGATGATAAACACTCAAGAAACAAAAAAAGTGGTTTAAAATTTTAATGTAAGTATCATTGCTTGTGAATAAAAATTAGGTATGAGACTTCCCTCTTGTACTGATTAACTTATAATCAACTATATGGTTTTTTTGTGAGACAGAGTCTCACTCTGTCATCCAGGCTGGAGTGCAGTGGCACGATCTCAGCTCACTGCAACCTCCACCTCCCAGGTTCAAGCAATTATCATGCCTCAGCCTCCCAAGGAGCTGGGATTACAGGCATGTGCCACCACACCCAGTTAATTTTTGTATTTTTAGTAGAGAGAGGGTTTCACCGTGTTGCCCAGGCTGGTCTCCAACTCCTGGCCTCAAACAATCCACCTGCCTTGGCCTCCCAAAGTGCTGGGATTACAGGCGTGAGCAACTGTGTCCAGCTGACTAAGTATTTTGAACAGCAAGACACCAGGCTTTTTTTTTTTTTTTTTTGAGATGCAGTCTTGCTCTGTCACCCAGGCTGGAGTGCAGTGGCACAATCTCGGCTCACGGCAACTTCTGACTCCCGAGTTCAAGCGATTCTCCTGCCTCAGCCTCCCGAGTAGCTGGGATTAAAGGTGCCCACCACCATGCCCGGCTAACTTTTACATTTTTAGTAGAGACGGGGTTTCACCATGTTGGCTGAGCTGCTCTCGAATTCCCGACCTCAAGTGATGTGCCAGCCTCAGCCTCCCCAACTACTGGGATTACAGGTCTGAGCCACCATGCCTGGCTGAGACCTGGCATTTTTATGTAAATGAAAATGTACAAATGAACAAATAACTAGAAGAGGGCTAGAGTTTATATCAAGCATATTTTTATGCTGTTTTGTCTCTTTTTAGAGACAGAGTCTTGCCATGTTGTCCAGGCTGACGTGCAGTGGCTCTTTATTGGTGTAATTTCATTATTAGATGAGCATGGGAGTTTTGACCTGCTCTGTTTCCAACAATATTTTTAGTTTTATGACCAACTCTCAGTCGCAATTTTTATTTATTTTTTTTCCTGAGACGGAGTCTCGCTCTGTCACCCAGGCTGGAGTGCAGTGGCCGGATCTCAGCTCACTGCAAGCCCCGCCTCCCGGGTTTTCGCCATTCTCCAGCCTCAGCCTCCCAAGTAGCTGGGACTACAGGTGCCCGCCACCATGCCCAGCTAGTTTTTTGTATTTTTTAGTAGAGACGGGGTTTCACTGTGTTAGCCAGGATGGTCTCGATCTCCTGACCTCGTGATCCGCCCGTCTCGGCCTCCCAAAGTGCTGGGATTACAGGCTTGAGCCACCACGCCCAGCCTCAGTCTCAATTTCTATAGGAAATTTCATTAGCAAATTTTACAAATTTTATAGAATGCTATAATATTTCTTATGCTACAAACAAAATTCTAAGAAAAATTAAAAATATATAGCATAGCATTATAGAATGACTACTACAGATTAAAATAACAAAGTCCCAAGGTTCACATTATAAAAAACTTAGTTCATTACTTGAGAATAAATATATGGATTTCCTTTAAAAAATGTGTGGGGGGCCAGGAACCAGGGCTCACGTGTGTAATCCCAAGCACTGTGCGAGGCTGAGGTGGAAGGATCACATGAGGCCAAGAATTTGAGATCAGCCTGGGCAACATAGCAAGACCTTGTTTCTACAAAAGAAAAATTTTTTAATTGGCCCAGCGCGGTGGTCTATGCCTGAAGTGCCAACTACTCAGGAGGCTGAGGTGGGAGGATTGTTTGAGCTCAGGAGTTCAAAGCTGCAGTGAACCATGATTGTGCCACTGTATTCCAGCCTGGGCAACAGTGAGACCCTGTCTCCAAAAAAAAAAAAAGTTCCCAAGGTGTTATATAGTACAGAAAATAATCACAGACACTTCCCTCTCACAGTAAAGAAGTATTCACAAGTACTTGCCATATTTTTTGTTTCAAGGTTTCCTGACCCCTGTGCATAATAGTCACTGCTTACAAACACTGGAGTATTTTGGAGTATTTTATCTACATAACTAGCTCAGCTCTTTTCCGTCTCTTTTTTTTTTTGGGGGGGGGTGCATAATCCCTTTACCTCCTTACTGAAGTCCAGATTTAGTCTTCCACGTCTGTTATTAAAGTATCTAAAACATTTCAACACTCCAACTACAACTGTATCACTTATTCACTATTACGGTTTGCAGCCTCAGTTTGATTTTCTACATTGAGCAAACTACTTCTAAACTTCAAAATACTAGATAGAACACAGTTAATATTTCTCTTTATAGTAACACTCCCAACATTTTTTAAAATTGATTGCAGATACACACTTTTTTAAAATTTGAAGGTAATCCTAAAATAAAAATGATTACCCTCAGAAATGAAGCTATATGCCAAATAATCTATTCAGTTTTGCAGATTTCAAAACAAAAGTCAACAATAAATGAAATTACTTCTTTTTTAGTCAAAGAATTCAGGATTTTGACTAAATTAACTCTATTCAAACCAAACGCACCCAGGCAAAATCTAGTTACAACACTTAACACTTGGTTTCCTGGGAACTGAATTTATCACTAACTTTATTATTTCTACAGATGGTGGTAATATTGCCTTACTCAGGAATCTCTTCAGACTTACCATCTGACATATCCTTAAGGACCAGATTCTCCAACTCACTCCACTCAGTATTCAGACGTTTCATTAATTTGAATGCATTTACTGGATGACCAACAAATCCTTCTGGATCTTTTGTCGCTGTACTAGTTAGCCGATCTAACTTCTCTGCCCATCTACAGATGTAAAACATAAAAACTGAGAATAGGTATATTTCATAGGGAAAAACACAATTTAGTGAAACGCTCAGAAAAAATAATGACTAGAATTTTTTGAGTTAAACTATACCTATAGTTTCTTTTTTACCTATAATTTTAAAGTAAAATTATAAGGTCTCTTTAAAAAGCAAGATCCTCTTGGCAGAATCAATACAACTATAGGACTTTTTGTTTTAGTTTTGTTTCTCCCAAATGGTTACAGTACATGGAGCCTCCCTGTCTTAGTAAAAGTTGTGACTGAATCCCTCTAGTAAAAGTCTAAAAATTCATTTCCTCATAGGTTCCAGGGCCAAATAACTGATTATTACAAACTACAAATTAGCCCAACCCAAATTCAATTACATGTTCATTTAAATCAACTTATACTAAGTCTTTACATCCAGTTTCTAGAAACTATATTTTAAAATGAAAAAACTGAACACTCAGCTACCCATTAAATAAAAGACAGGAATTCTCAGGTCAGGATTAACTATGAACATGAGTCAATTAAATTCATATTTGAGAAAAACTGTATCAATTAAATAACACTAACAATACTTATCACTATAATCTCTACAGTGGAACCATGGGAGTAAAGGATAAGTAGAATTGGAAAACTGCAGCAGCAGGTGGGTTGACTAAGAGGTTAGAGGAGGAGAGAAGATATTAGCAATACTTTTAAAATTATCAGTCAGGCTGGGTGCAGTGGCTCACACCTGTAATCCCAGTACTTTGGGAGGCCAAGGCGGGCGTATCACCTGAGGTCAGGAGTTTGAGACCAGCCTGGCCAACATGGCAAAACCCCGTCTCTACTAAAAATACAAAAATTACCCAGGCGTGGTGGTGTACACCTGTAGTCCCAGCTACTCGGGAGGCTGAGGCAGGAGAATCACTTGAACCTGGAAGGTGGAGGTTGCAGTGAGCCGAGATCATGTCACTGCGCTCCAGCCTGGGCAACAGAACAAGACTCTGTCTCAAAAAAAAAAAAAAAATTATTAGTCAACTTCCCATATCCATCCTTTTTGTTGTTGTTGTTGTTGTTTTTTGAGATAGTCTCTTGCTCTGTAGCCCAGGCTGGAGTGCAGTGGCACAATCCTGGCTCACTGCAGCCTCCACCTCCCGGGTTCAAGTGATTCTCCTACCTTAGCCTCCCAAGCAGCTGGGATTACAGGCATGTGCTACCACACCCAGCTAGTTTTGTATTTTCAGTAGAGACAGGTTTTCACCACGTTGGCCAGGCTGGTCTTGAACTCCTGGCCTCAAGTGATCCACCCTCCTCGGCCTCCCAAAGTGCTGGATTACAGGCATGAGTCACTGCACCTAGCCAATATCTATCCATATTCTTATCTCAACCCATATTCTTCCATGTGAAAGTTGGCCCAAGTCTAACTTGTTCTCTATACTCCTATTTTAGCCATTTCAACCAGCTTTGTAAGGTTCAAAAATGGGTTTCATTTCTACTTAAAGAATATTTTAGCTCGAGAAAGAAAACATCCAGGTTTAGTCAGTCATAATAAGTAAACACTTTGCTTACTTTTTTATTTGTTCTAACTTGTCCTCTTCTGCCTTAATATAATCTTTCAGGGAAGTCACCAGATCTTTCTCAGTATGAATCAAATCAGTCATCTGACCTAGTAGAAGGGGAAGAAGGTTATCAAATACTCATATCCTTCAACACAGGTATGTTAAGAATAAGAATGATTGACACTGTTTCATTCTATGAGACAATTTAACTGGCATGAATCAGATATGCTGGAGACGATCTTTTCTTCCTTTTTACCAGATAAACCAAAATAAAGCCAAAAACTTCTAATCAAGAGTTCCAGTTCTAATTTTCAAGCCACTTAATTTTGCAAGCTTTAGACTGTGCTGGCAAATTGTCTTTACATCTACAAATGTATTATTTAATTGCAAATCAACATTACTTTCCAAAAATTAATGTTTCTTCACCTTTACTTCATTTCTCGAACCCTTTACCTTTGTTTTTGAGACTAATTAGAATTAAATTTTTATTTAATAAATAAAAGCCACACTAAAAAAGCTTCAAATAATCTGTTTATGTACAACAGGATGCGAGAACCCATCATTTTATATATTGGAATCAAGAGTCATAAGTATATACTTATGGGCAAGGCGTGGCAGCTCACGCCTGTTGTAATCCCAGCACTTTGGAGGTCCAGCCAGGAGAATTCCTTGAGACCAGGAGTTGAAAACCAGCCTGGCCAACATGGTGAGACCCTGTCTCTATTCAAAATAATCATGATAAAATATTTTTTAAGTTATAATACAAAAAAAAACTGGTGTTCACAGTAGATTCTTAAGTGGAAAAAGCAGATTAGATACATATGCAGTATATTACTTGTATATCTGTGCATTGAGAAAGACTAAGTATACGCATTAAATTATTTTAACCTGAATATGTATCATTTTTATAATAAAAAAATTAAAGAAAATATCAAATTATTTAAAAAGGACCTTTTAAAGGGGCAGCGAATAAACCTATATTCTGGGAATACACTGTATTTGTTTTTGCTGATTTTAAAACACTAAAAAATGGAAATTAAAAAATGCAAAACCAAAAAAATCAACAAGTAGTAAGACTTACCAATTGAAGTAAAAAAGCCTGGATGAGCCAAAGACTGGGGAAGCAGAATTCCTATAATTAATATATACCAGATCATCTTGGAACACTTCATTTTACAGGATCACACACCTACAACAGAAATAGAGAAATGCAGCCATTACTTAAAAAATACGAAAGGAGGGAAGGAAAAGTTCCTTATCTATTATTTCTATGAAAAAGTAAAAGATTCCAAGGTTGCCCATAAAATTGATGTCAGTTGTTATCAATTGTGTAATAACTTAATAATAGCTACTATTTTGTTTTTCATATAATTAGAGTACTGCCATGACATTTCTTTTTTGTGGTTTTGTTCTTTTTCTTTTTTTTTGAGATAGAGTCTCTGTTGCCCAGGCGGGAGTCCAGTGGTGCGATCTTGGCTCACTGCAACCTCCGCCTCCCAGGTTCAAGCAATTCTCATGCCTCAGCCTCCCAAGTAGTTGGGACCAAAGGTGTGTGCCACCACACCTCATTAACTTTTTATCTTTTTAGCAGAGAAAAGGTTTTGCTATGTTGGCCAGGTTGGTCTCGAACTCCTGGCCTCAAGTGATATACCCGCCTCAGCCTCCCAAAGCACTGGGATTATAAGCATGAGCCACTGCACCCATATTAGAGAAGAATATATGTTTGTTATCACCTGATAATTTGTGCTTAAAAATTCATGCTTAGTTTGTTCTCCTTAGTCACTATTACAATTAGAGTAAATGAATAGCAGGTGTTTTTTTCGTGTGTAGCCTGAAAAACAAGTTTTCTCTGTGATTTGGACCTATCCCATGAATTTCCCATAAAAATATACCAACTTATCTATTTAAATATTAAAAATTACCAATACATTTTCAAAATGTTAGAATATATTTTAAAGGAAAAAGATTTCAGAGCTGATTAATCCTTAAAATTCCTAATTTGTTCCATCTTTTTCATATATATATATTATATATGTATTTTTGAGACAGTCTCAAACTCCTGACCTCAGGTGATCCGCCCGCCTCATCCTCCCAAAGCTTTGGGTGGATGGGCTGGTGCATGAGCCATGGCACCCAGCCCATCTTTTTCCTATAACTTAACTTTTTAAAATAAATTCAATCAAAAGTTGTAGATTTGGGGGCAATAAAATGTTCTAAAATTGACTGGCCAGGCACAGTAGCAGGTGCCTGGAGTCCCAGCTACTTGGGAGACTGAGGCAGGAGGATCACTTGAACCCAGGAGTTCAAAGCCAGCTTGGGCAAGATAGTAAGACCCCATCTCTTAAAAAAATGAATAAATGAAATAAAATTGACTGTGGTGACTGACTGATGGTGGAATGACTGTGAAAGTACTAAAAACCATTGAATCATAAATACTAAATGGGTGAATTATAAGGTATATGAATTATATTGCAATGACACTGTTCTCTTGGTTTGGTTTTTTAAGAGACGGGGTCTTGCTATGTTGTCCAAGTTGAACTCAAACTCCTGGGCTCAAATGATCCTCCCACCTCAGCCTCCTGAGTAGCTGGAAATACAGGTCTGCACCACTGCACATGTCTTTTTTTTTTTTTTTTTTTTTTAAGTTGTAGAGAATCCAAAATGAATAAATAGCCATGTCCATTTAAACAAGTATTTTCTCTCAAAGGACCCAGACTTCAGTTTTGTTTCTCTTATCAACTGTGTTCTATGTAAAAAAAAAAAAAAAAAAACTTAGCCTAAGACATGTCTGTGGCCTCTATGAATCTTTCTTTTTTTAAATCTGGCAGCAAAGCCCATTTGTGTTTTTGCTCTATATCCATGATAGCACTGTCTTTTCTAGTGAGGATTCTTCACGGCAAATGAGGATATAAACTAACCAACAGAAAGGCTTTACCTCACTTTCTCAGATGCCCTGCTACCACTCTTCTCTTGCTCCTTCTCCCCTACAAACATGAACTTTGTCTTTCTTATTACTTTACAGGAGAATAAGTTACCATTACAATATAGTTTGCTTCAGTAACAGGCTCCCATTGGTTAAACTGACTTGTCAACCTGTTTCTCTTTTGTGCAGGCCCCTCTGACTCGTCTTCCTATGTGACATGAGCTAAACCAAAAGGCTCATGTTCAAACTGAAAGCTCCCCATTCTACAAGAGCTAAAAAATAACCCCACCGTCCCCCTAACTTGAATCTCAATAAAAACAGATCACCACAAAAATTGGAAGTACTCCTTAGACTCCTCCCTCGAGTTTGCGGCAAACTTCCAGATATTTCCAGAACCACAAAGTAATGAAATACACTGCTCTTTTGGCTCCGTTACAGTGATTTGGGGAAGGCTTCTAGAATGTAGCAGATGCAGACACTTCCTATCCTGGGCTCCTGCCAAAGCACAAGGCTTTCTGAAAAGCCTGAGCTGTCTGAAGAGTCTAGAATTTTCCATTTGAACAGATTTCTATTTTAATTTTCTTCATGGATAAATGCTATTTGCAGAAAATACAAATGTTTTCACTGCACTAACAGAAGGCTAATCACAAATGTTGTCTAAACTTTTAACTCTGATAAGAGAGTTTAGATTTGTCAGAAAACAGGTTATTTTGCCATTGTTAAAATATATTGTCACTAAAGTTTTTTGTCATCTCTCATTGTCCTTAAATCTCACAAGGAATTAAAAACCATTAGCCTACAGAAATAACTAAAAATAACCAGCTTAAGATAGTATTTTTCTTCAAATAGCATGAAAATATTTTAAGAATGACAGAGCCTATGTAAAAATTCAAAACAATCATAGAAAGAATAAGTATCTTTACCGTACATGTTTCAAAATAAATTCTAGATGGATTACATAGTTATAATCAACAAAACAAAGTAAAACAAACAGCAACAACAGAATAGTTATCAGATCTCTAAAAGCAGAGAATTTCTAAACTTAAAAATAAGAAAATGCCCGGGCACAGTGGTTCATACCTGTAATCCCAGTACTTTGGGAGGCCAAGGCAAGAGGATCGCTTGAGCTCAGGAGTTTGAGACCAGACTGGGCAACATAGCAAGACCTCATCTCTACAAAAAAAAAAAAAAAAATCAAAAAATTAGCTGGGCATGGTGGCATACACCTGTGGTCCCAGCTACTTGGGAGGCTAACGCAGGAGGACTACTTGAGACCAGGAGGTTGAGGCTGCAGTGAGCCATGATCTTGTCACTGCTCTCCAGCCTGGACAACAAAGTGAGACCTCATCTCAAAAAAAAAAAAAAAAGAGAGAGAAAGAAAACAACCTATCAAAAGCCAGATGGAATTTGAATACACAAAATAAGCTTATGTGTGGAAAAAAAAAAAAAACCTTTAAAACTCAAACTAGAAAATCATTTAAAGAAAATAGACCACTTTTAAGGAGCTCATACAAATCAATAAGAAAACCACTAAGATGTTAATAGACAAGTGGATAAAGAATTTGGAACTCACAAAAAGGAAAAGTTGTTAGCTCAACAAAAAATGCTCAAACTTGTTAGTAATTAATGACATAAGACATCATTTTTGCCCATCAAGTGAACAATTAAGCAAAATTATTTAATGTTGTTATATGCCAAGAAACTTAAAATGAACACATCCTTTAACTTGTAGAGTTAAATGAAAAAGCAAGATTTAAAAATTATCATACAACCTTGGTGGAATCTATACTGACTAAGATTATGTTTTCATTACCACAACACAAAGTTATAAATAAATTAACACTGGTCAAAACAAAGAAAAAATTAACATCATAATATGGTCATAACTATGCAAGAACATATGCAGAGGAAATTCACCAAAGTGTAATTGTCTCTGGGTAGCAAAACAGTAGATAATTTTCTTTTTCTTTTTTTTTTGAGACAGAGTCTCATTCTGTTGCCCAGACTGGAGTGTAGTAGCGCAGTCTTGGCTCACTGCCACCTCTGTCTCCCGGGTTAAAGCGATTCTCCTGCTTCAGCCTCCCAAGTAGCTGGGATTATAGGCACCTGGCAACATGCCTGGCTAATTTTTGTTTTAGTACAGACGGGGTTTTGCCATGTTGGCCAGGCTGGTCTCAAACTCCTGACCTCACGTGATCTGCCCGCCTCGGCCTCCCGAAGTGCTGGGATTACAGGCGTGAGCCATCACACCCGGCTGGTAATTTTCTTTTATATCTCTATATTTTCCAGACCTCCTATAATACATTTTTATAGTGACAAAAAAAATAACTTTATACAAAATAATAAACCTAAAGCATTATCATATTAAGATACCCTAAACCTTTTAAGAAGTAGTTAATTACTCTCTAACAAAAGAGTAAGTAACAAATAATATAAGGTTTTGAGCATGTTCCATTTTCTAGTTCTATAAGCCTCTACATTTCACTTTCTCTTTTTCAAAGATACTTAAGCCTAAACTGGGTACAGTAGCTCATGCCTGTAATCCCAACATATTGGGAGGCTAAGGCGGGAGGATCACTGGAGGCCAGCAGTTTGAAACCAGCCTGGCAACACAAGGAAACCCCAATTCTATAAAAAAAAATTTTTAAATAGCCAGGTGTGGTGGTAGTCCCAGCTACTCAGTAGGTTGAGGCTGGAGGATCACTTGAACCTGGGAAGTAGAGGCTGCAGTGGGCCATGAATGGGCTACCGCACTCTAGCCTGGGTGACAGAGACTCTGTACCCATAAAAATAACAGTAAGGACAGGTGCGGTGGCTCACGCCTGTAATCCCAGCACTTTGGGAGGCCAAGGTGGATGGATCACCTGAGGTAAGGAGTTCAAGGACTAGCCTGGCCAACATGGTAAAACCCCATCTCTACCAAAAATACAAAAATTAGCCGGGCATGGTGGCAGGTGCCCGTAATCCCAGCTACTCAGGAGGATGAGGCAGGAGAATCACTTGAACCCAGGAGGCGGAGGTTGCAGTGAGCTGAGATTGCGCCACTGTACTCCAGCCTGGGTGACAGAGCGAGACTCCGTCTCAAAAAAAAAAAAAGTTTTGTTTGTACAATATGCATTTTAGATTTCTTAAACTTAAATATAAATTATGAAGTGAAGTAAGGCAAACAATTCCAAATTCAGCAGTTTTCATGAAACTTCATTCAAGACTAATTGTGTTGTTTCAGAGACAGGGTCCAGCTCTGTTGCCCAGTCTGGAG
Organism: Trachypithecus francoisi; assembly: GCF_009764315.1. Classification (NCBI taxonomy): domain Eukaryota; kingdom Metazoa; phylum Chordata; class Mammalia; order Primates; family Cercopithecidae; genus Trachypithecus; species Trachypithecus francoisi. The sequence continues at coordinate 37,385,586 of NW_022681474.1, forward strand.
TGCAGTGGAGCAATCACAGTTCACTGCAGCCTTGACCTCCAGGGCTCAAGTGATCCTTCCACCTCAGATTCCTGAGTAGCTTGGACTACAGGCTTGTGCCATCATGACTGGTCAATTTTTAAAATTTCTTTTATTTCTTGTAGAGTTGGGATCTCCTTATGTTGCCCAGGCTGGTCTCCAACTCCTGGACTCAAGCAGTCTTCCTGCCTGAGCTTCCCAATGTGCTGGGATTACAGGTATGAGGCACCGTGCCCAGCCCAAGAATGAATTTTACACAGCAGTTATACTACTTGAAAAATGATTTAAGGGAAAAAACTGGCATTCTCTTTAGAAAATGACCGTTATATACAAACAATAACCAATCACAGGAAACAATTTTAAAAAGCTAATTTGCAACACAACACTTAATTACCTGGGAATAAACAAGAAAACTTTAAATTTGCCCTAAAATTAACACATTAAGACCATTTTGAAGTTTAAGACAATAAACTGGCCAGGCTTGGTAGTTCATGCCACCGAGGTATAATCCCAGCACTTTGAGAGGCCAAGATGGAAGGATCACTTGAGCTCAAGAGTTCAAGACCAGCCTTGGCAACATGGTGAAACTCAATCTTTACAAAAAAACACAAATATTAGCCAGGCATGGTGGCATGCTCCTGCAGTCCCAGCAACTCAGGAGGCTGAGGTGGAAGGATTGCTTGAGCCCAGGAGGCAGAGGGTACTATAAGCCATGATTGTGCCACTGCACTCCAGTCTGGGCGACAGAGTGAGTCCATCTCACTAAAAAAAAAGAAATTATCTTCATAACTTTGGATTAGGCAATTAATCATAACACTTAGGCAACAGTTTCCTAGATATGACACCTAAAGCACAAGAAGTCAAAGAAATAAACAAATTGAACTTTGTCAAAATCTAAAACTGCTGTGCTTCAAGAAAGTGAAGACAACACAAAAAAGTATTTGCAAATCACATTTCTGATAGTATCAGGTTTAGTATCCAAATATATAAAGAACTCAGAACTCAATTTTTTTTTTTTTTTTTTTTGAGACAGAGTTTTGCTCTTGTTGCCCACGCTGGAGTGCAATGGCACAATCTCAGCTCACTGCAACCTCCACCTCCTGGGTTCAAGCGATTCTCCTGCCTCAGCCTCCCGAGTAGCTGGGATTACAGGCACAAGCCACCACGCCTGGCTAATTTTGTATTTTTAGTAGAGACGGGGTTTCTCCATGTTGGTCGGGCTGGTCTCAAACTCCCGACCTCAGGTGATCTGCCCGCCTTGGCCTCCCAGAGTGCTGGGATTACAGTTGTGAGCCACCGCACCCGGCCAGTAATTTTTTTTTAATGGGCAAAAGATTTGAATAGACATTTCTCCAAAGGGGCAAGTACATGAGAAGATGTTCAACATCATTCATCACTATGAAAATGCAAATCAATTCCACAATGAGATACTACTTCACTGCCACTTTGATAGCTACAGTAAAAAATGATTAGTGGGTACAGTGGCATACACCTGTAGTTCCATCTACTTGGGAGACTGAGGCAGGAGGATCACTGGAGTCTAGGAGTTTGAGCATGTAAGTGCACTATGATTGCACCTGAGAATGGCCACTGTACTCCAACCTGGGCAACACAGTGAGACTTCATCTCTTTAAAACAAAAAATGACACACAATTACAAGTATTGACAAGGACAGGGAGAAACTGGAACTCTGATACATTGCTGGTAGAAATGTAAAAGGAGGCAGTTGGTCTGGAAAACAGTTTAGTTCCTCAAAAAAGCTAAACAGAGTAACCATATGGCCCAGATATTTCACTCATAGGTCTATACCCAAAAGAAATGAGAACGCATGTCCACACAAAAACTTGTACATGAATGTTCATGGCAGCAGCATTATTCATAATAGCCGAAAGGGTGGAAATAACCCAAATATCCATTAGTGGGTAAACAAAGTGTGGTTCTATCCGTACAATGGAATATTATTTGGCTATAAACGGAAATGAAGTACTGATATATGTTATAACACAAATGAACCTTGAAAACATTAAGTAAAACAATCTCTAGAGACAAAAAGTAGATTAGTAGTTGCCCAGGGCTAGGCAAGAGACAATGGGAGTGACTGCTACTGGGTCTGGGGTTTCTTTTTTGGAGTGAAATAAATGTTTTAAAATTGATTGTTGTGGTAACAAAACTGTGAATATATTAAAAGTCACTGAAATGCATACTTCAAAGGGAAAATTGTATGGTACAAGAATTACTACTCAATAAAGCTGTTTTTAAAAATTAAAAAGAAAACAGGCTGGGAGCGGTGGCTCACGCCTGTAATCCTGGCACTCTGTGAGGCCGAGGCAGGCAGATTACTTGAGATCAGGAGTTCAAGACCAACCTGGCCAACATGGCGAAACCCCATCTCTACTAAAAATACAAAAATTAGCCGGGCGTGGTGGCACACGCCTGTAAATCCCAGCTAATCGGGAGGCTGAGGCAGGAGAACTGTTTGAACCCAGGAGGCGGAGGTTGCAGTGAGCCGATATTGTGTCACTGCACTCCAGCCTGGGCAAGAGAGTGAGACTCCATCTCAAAAAAAAGGAAGTCAACCTAAGTTCTCATTTCACTTGGGTAAATACTAGGAGTGGGAATGTTGGGTCATATTACAAGTGTATATTTACCTTCATAAAAAACTGCCAAACATTTCTCCACAGTAGCTATACTATTTGCCCTCCCAACAGCAAAGGAAGGAAGTTTCCATTGCTCCACATTCTTACCAGCATTTTGTATTGCCGTTTTTTCCTTAGTTTCTCTTAATATCTTAATTTTCACAATAGACATATAGTGGTATCTCATTATGGGTTTAATTTGCAATTCTACATTACTAATGATGTTTAATGCCTTTTTATTTTTTATTTTTGAGACAGAGTCTCACTCTGTCACCCAGGCTGGAATGCAGTGGCACAACCTTGTCTCACTGCAACCTCCGCCTCCTGGGTTCAAGTGATTCTCGTGTCTCAGTCTCTCAGGTAGCTGGGATTACAGGCACGTGCCACCACATCTAATTTAATCTTGTACTTTAGTAGAGACAGGGTTTCGCTATGTTGGCAGGGCTGGTCTTGAACTCCTAACCTCAGGTGATCTGCCCACCTCAGCCTCCCAAAGTTCTGGGATTACAGGCATGAGCCACCATGTCCGGTCTATGTTTAACACCTTTTGGGGTGTTTATCTGCTGTTCATACACCTTCCTGCATAGTGTCTACTCAAATCTTTTGCTCTTTTAAATTAAGTTGTTTACTTACTGAGTTTTTTTTTTAATAGAGATGGGGTCTCACTATGTTGCCCAGGCTGGTCTCAAACTCCTGGACTTTCAAGCAATCCTCCAGTCTTGGCCTCCCAAAGTGCTGGCATTACAGAAGTGAGCCACCATGCCCAGCTTTGAGTTCCTTATACAGTCTATTTTTGGTCAGATATGTGATGGGGAATATTTTCTCCCAGTCTGTGAAGTCTTTTTATTCTCTCAACAGAGTGTTTGGAAGAACAGAAGTTCTTAATTTTGATGAAGTCTAATTTATCAGTTTGCTCATTTATGAATCATGTTCTCGGTATCATGTTCAAGAAATCTCTGCCTGACCCATGGTCAAAAATATTTTTGTCGGCCAGGTGCGGTGGCTCAAGCCTGTAATCCCAGCACTTTGGGAGGCCAAGATGGGCAGATCATGAGGTCAGGAGATCGAGACCATCCTGGCTAATACGGTGAAACCCCGTCTCTACTAAAAAATACAAAAAACTAGCCGGGCGAGGTGGCGGGCCCCTGTAGTCCCAGCTACTTGGGAGGCTGAGGCGGGAGAATGGCGTAAACCCGGGAGGCGGAGCTTGCAGTGAGCTGAGATCTGGCCACTGCGCTCCAGCCTGGGCGACAGAGCGAGACTCTGTCTCAAAAAAAGAAAGTATTTTTGTCCGGCCGGGCACGGTGGCTCATGCCTGTAATCCCAGCACTTTGGAAGGCCGAGGCGGGCGCATCACAAGGTCAGGAGATCGAGACCATCCTGGCTAACACAGTGAAACGCCGTCTCTACTAAAAATACAAAAAATTAGCCGGGTGTGGTGGCGGACGTCAGTAGTCCCAGCTACTCGGGAGGCTGAGGCAGGAGAATGGTGTGAGCCTGGGAGGCAGAGCTTGCAGTGAACCGAGATCCCGCCACTGCACTCCAGCCTGGATGACAGAGCGAGACTCTGTCTCAAAAAATATATATATTTTTTTTTCCCTATGTTTTCTTTCAAATATTTTATAGCTGTACATTTTACTTCACAATCTATGAACCTGTTTAAAATAGAAATGGGTCTCACTCTATCGCCAAGGCTAGTTTCAAACTCCTGTGCTCAAGCAATCCTCCTGCCTCAACCTCCCAAAATGCTGTGATTACCAATGTGAGCGACCAGACCCAGCCTATGAACCATTTTGAACTAATTTTTGCATAGAGTGTGAAGTACAGATTAAAGCTCTAATAAAGAAAAAGATTTCATTTTGATGTTTGAGTGCGGATTGCTTTCAAGTCCCACACCTCTCTCCCTTTTGTCCCACATCTGGGTAAGTCTAAGAAAGCCCAGGTATTCCCTCCCTTGGTATTGGTGTGAAGTTGCAACCATGTAAATACCACACATGGGAACCATCAAACAATTTCCACCTTCGGGTCACAATGAAAACCAAAGCCTCCCACCCTGTTTCACTTTTGCTTCATTCTGGACTAAACCTAAGTCCTTGACCTTGAGGAATCCTTTTGCTGTTTACTGTGTAAGTAAACTTTATTTCATATCCATTGGTGGATTCATGTCATTTGTACCTATATTCATATAAATTCCTGGGCAAGGGACTGCTCAGTGTCCAACAGTGGATACTTGGTGTCCAAATAAAACAAAGATTCTTGTTTTCCTTTGCATATGAATATTCAACTGTTCCATACTATCCTCTATTGAATTGCCCTTACACTGTTTCAAAACGAACTGACAATTTTTGTGTGACTAGATTCTCTATTTTGTTCAATTGATCTGTATGTCTATCTTTTCTCCAATGATAGTTCTCGGCTATTTATTCTTGGGTTTTACTGAAGTTCCAAAAATCAAAGAACTTTGATTCCTGTAATGGAAATATCTAGAGAAACTTGTGTTTAACTGACTCTGCAGAGATGAAGGCCAAATTCTCATATGTACCTATAACATTACTCAAATACTATTCTTAGTACAAAAAAGTCAAATATACTCTATCTCTGAATATGAGCTATTCAGACCAAGCCCACTCAGGTCGGAGTAAAATACTCAAAAGCTAGCTTTAGCAGTCCCTTTCCTCCTAACAAATGGATTATTGCTCTGAGGCCCAGGTATACACAGCTTCATCCCTCCCAAGGCTATTCTGCCAAAATTCCACTTTTATTTACCCCAGTCTACCCCTTCTCTTTCTAGCCTTCAGTTCTCTCTCTATCCTAATGCCAGATCCAATTTATCAAGTTGAGGTAAAGACAGACAAAATAAGACCATATATACTACAATAGGGATAAATGAATTAGTGGTTGCAGAGGATGTGAATCTAGATATGCATTTCCATTCAGTGCTACAAATTTAATATCTAGTAAAATGTTAGCCACATGGTGATACATCATGTACTTTTTATGACCTACTTCTCTATGAAACATTTCTCATCATTCTTGATTCTCCTACAGTCTACTGGGCATATTGTAAATGCTTTTTTTTTTTTTTTTTTTTTTTTAAGAGACAGGGTCTTGCGCTATTACCAGGCGAGAGTGCAATGGTGCTATCATAGCTCACTGCAGCTTCCAACTCTTGGGCTCATGCAATCCTCCCACCTCAGCCTCCCAAGTAGTTACACTACAGATGTGTGCAACCTCATGCCCCATTAACCAAAAAAAATTATTTTTGTAGAGAGATGGGGGCTCACTATGCTGACCAGGCTGGTCTTGAACTCCTGGCCTCAAGTGATCCTCCTGCCTCAGCCTTCCAAAATGCTGGGATTACAGGCGTTAGCCACCATGCCTGAGCAACATAGTAACGCCCTGTCTCTAAAAAAAAATTTAAATATAAATTTAAAAATTAAAAAATTGGTTAAAGTTTACTGTAGTTATACAGGTTGATAAAATAAACCACTAAATTACAGTCCTCTCTTTGCACTACTTATAATGGAGAAACAGCTCAAGTGTCCACAAGAGAGTAAGGATGACCAGGCATGGTGGCTCATGCCTATAATCCCAACACTTTGTGGGGCAGATGGGAGACTCACTTGAGGCCAGGAGTTCAAGACTAGCCTGGTCAACAGAGCAAGATCCCATTTCTATAAAAAATTAAAAAATTAGCTAGGCATGGTGGTGTGCACCTGGACCCCGAGCTACACCTGGAGGCTGAGGCAGAAGAAGGATTGCTTGAGCCCAGGAGTTTAAGGCTTCAGTGAGCTATGATCACGCCACTGCACTCCGTCCTGGGCAACAGAGCAAGATCCTCTCTCTTTAAAAAAAAAAAAAAAAGAGAGAGAGAGAAAGGTTGAGTGTACTAATTCCACATATTACTATTTAAGAAATGAATAAAACAAACAAAATATGGACACATTTTTACGAAACACTAAACATGAGGAAGAGGAAGTCCCAATATAGTACCTGTTCACTGACAACTAGGTAAGAAGTCTGAATCTCTATAATGTATTTTTAGCAAATATCAAACCAAATATACTAACAGTCATACTGATCATCCAATGGAAGACAAGGAAAAAGAATGTTTTTCATCACACAGAGTTTAAAAACTGCTGGAGTAACCTAAATGAGAGTCCTTTTGAATTGCCAAAGCTTTTGTTTAGGTATAATACTTATTCAGCTAGAGAAAAAGTAATGACAGGGCAGCTTCAATTTATACAAATAAATTCTGTTGAATAGAAACACAAAGCTTTGGCCAGGCACGGTGGCGTGATCACACCTGTAATCCCAGCACTTTGGGAGGCCGAGGCGGGCGGATCACAAGGTCAAGAGATTGACACCATCCTGGCTAACACAGTGAAACCCCATCTCTACTAAAAATACAAAAAATTAGCTGGGCGTGGTGGCAGGCACCTGTAGTCCCAGCTACTTGGGAGGCTTAGGAGAACTGCGTGAACCCGGAAGGCAGAGCTTGCAGTGGGCCGAGATGGCGCCACTGCACTCCAGCCTGGGTGACAGAGCAAGACTCCGTCTCAAAAAAAAAAAAAAAAATATATATATATGCACACACACATATACTCATTTTATTTGGATTTTTTATATATATTCATATATTTATACACACACAACACATTATGGTTTAATTACAAGATTCAAGATCTCACTGCAAGAAAAGCAATAAAGCTTAATGCCAAGAGCCTGTGCAATTTATTTTTGTTTACTTCCAAGCCTGTTCCACTTTCATCATGGAAAACCAAAGATAAGTTACATATAGGAGAGAGCATGCAATGTGATATACTTTTACAGACTACACAATTTAGCAGTTTAACAATTCTAACAACCTATTAACTTTTGCTAAAACCCTTTTGGCAAAAATGTATTAGGGTTACCCACATATACGAGTCCAGTCAGACTTACATGCCCAAATCAATTTTCAGAAATATTCAATACTGCCTCAAGACACCTAGATACCCTTCAAGAGTAGCTTCACATCTCTTACTTTTTAGGGGTTCTTATAATAGAGTTCATGGATGGACTTGAGTGGGGGAGCAGGAAGTGACATATAACATTCCATGAAGGGTGTATTTGCATTTTCTGACCTAGGAACACAGATTCCATCAGATTCCAAAAGGATTTCATGACCTTAAAATAGTTTGAGAACCACTATTATGTATCTCACAGGTCAATCAAAGAGCAATAATTATATCCTAGTTGATAACTGGTTACTAAGTAAAATAAAGCATTCCTTCCACAGAAAGGAAGGCTCACAAGCTTTATGGCTGTCCCAGCTCTTGCTGCATCCCTGGAATAAATGCCGTCTGAACTTAATTGCCCTATTGAAAAATACTGCTTTTCAGTATACAACTTCCTCTGCAGTAACAGTAACAGCTGCTTGCCGAAAAGCCAAGATTCATCTGCAACAACCCAGACCACACAGGCAATATAAAACTTTTGTCTTTTGCACTAATTTTTTTTGGCATAATTAAAAGTTGTACACATTTTTCATCTGTTTTACCATCTAAGTTACCAAAACACAAAATGGTCAATGTAATTATCCTCCTACCAAAGTCCTGGTTTTCAGTACTTCAAAATGAAACTCATTTCAAAATGTAAATAAAAACAGCACTACCCATTTAAAAGAGAAATGATCCTTTTCCTAGTTAGTCTATGTAAATCTAAGAGGCATTTGCCAGCAGCTATCAAAAACAATGGCAGGACTTAAGGCACAACGTCCCAAAACCAAAACTGACTATGACTTTTATTAAAGGTAAGTGATAAAATCTGTTTCCCACATAAAGAAAAAAGCAAAATTTGAAGTTCACGTTTCAGATTCTTAAATTACGCTCACAAGCTTAAAAAAAAAATCACAGGGTGTGTATTCACATTTCAAATCAAGATAAAATATAGTTGAGGTTGTTCACGTTCAGCTTCTTGAATACACCCTCTTAGGATACCCATTTTCTCCATAGAAACTTGATTTTAAAAATCCCTTTAAAATGTTTAAATTAACTTCCAATGTTCCTGCTTTGCAGACTGAATTTTTCATCTGATTATTTTAGGAAAAGACAAGCCTCATTCATAAGCTACGTCTAAACCTAAAAGGGGAAATACGTTTCTAACCAGAACTTGAAAAAAAGAGAGTAAAAAATTGATGAAAGAACACTGCTGCCACGTCTTTGCCCCTCCCCCCCTTCACGTAGTGGCTATTTCATCCCCTCCGAGTGCATTCCAAGGGAAAGTCCAAGAACCACCGCTCTCGGAGAAACCAGAAACAGTTAAGTGGAAATTGGCAAGTCTCTTTGGTCTTTTAGATCAATTCCTACAAGAGGATTTAGCTGCTTCTTTAACTCTTTTTTAAAGAAAACAGTGCAAAATTCAAAGAGTCTTCACTCAATCCGGAACGCGTAAGATGTTAGCATCTAAACATTGAATTTGTATTCAACAGATTAGATTATTTAGGAGAAAGAGACTCATAGTTATCATACCGTCCTTCCTCCCCATTGAAACATACATCCGGGGGCCAGCCATGTAATCCAACTCAAAATCCTCACACAACCATGTAATTTGTTGGACTGATGTGGACTTTTAAAAGCAGCAAATTCTCGGGAGAGAGAGCCAGAGAGACACAGAGACAGAGATTGAGAGAAAAGCTCTTATCTCTTTTTTTAAAAAATTGTGGGGAAGAAGAGGGAAGGAAGCTTCCCTGGCGACGAGGTGACCTGAGAGCCTACTTCCTTGGTGCTAGGAGCACAAAACTCGGCGCTCCGGGCTACGTCTGGCTGCTAATACTGCACCGCTGCGCGCAACAGATGAGTTCAGCCGGAACTTTCTGGGGAGGTCCCCCCAGCTCCCGGCGACTTTCGATAGGGCAAAAATGCCTGGCGCGTTTCGGATTCAGCTCCAAGCCTTAAAATCCGCTCTCCACCGCCACATGCGAACCATCTGCGGCTGTGGCGGTCAAAAACCCACGCCCCGCGCTCGCGTTCCCCTTAGCCTCGTTAGGGAGGACCAGGTGCAGGGAAACTTGGAAAAAAAAAAAAAATCAACAGGGTGATTCCTCCCCAGGAAGGAAAATTCAAGAAAGTCCTGGTCCGTGGGGCGGGGACTGAGGCTGCAGCAGCCCAAGCGATCCGAGGCGCACCGAGGACGGAGGTGGCAAGGAGGGTAGGAAGGAGCAGGGTCGCTGGGAGTCGCGTGGCGCAGGGAGAGGGGCCGAGTCTCCCGAGGGGAAGGTACCGAGGCTGCTGTGGTAACGTGGGGAACCCCCGGCGCAGAAGTCCCACCACAGCTGGGAGGAATGGATCGCCGTAGCCGTCCAAGAAGGTCCACGGCTGCCCCGTGGCCTCAGCCTCAGTCTCCGGGGTCGAGGAAGCGTCGTACCTTGAAAGTGGGACAGGAGGGCGGCGCGCTCTTCAGTCCTGTCGCCTCCTCTCGGAGCGGCTACTTCCTGCCCTCAGCCCGCTGGCGGTGCAACTGGGCAGCAGAGGGAGCCCGTTAGCCCTTTTATAACCTCTAGGCCGCGACGGCAGCGCCAGGGAGGAGGCTACTGCAGCCCTCGCTACGTGAGCTCGATCACACCAGCGCTCCGGCGACTGCGCAGGCGCCAAGCCCGGGCCTCCTGCTGCCCCCACCCGTGGCCGGCCCGTGGAGTCTGAGGCTGAGAGGAGTGGGTGGGACCGGCCGCCGTGGTGTGGGTAAACGGGCCTGGGATGTAACGCGCCTGCGCAAGGTTCTCGCCCCGCCACCGTTACCGTAGTTACCACGGGGTTTCCCCGCTCCTGTTCAGTTTGCCTGTTTGATTTCAGGGCCCGCGTCAGGCCTAAGCGACGAGGCCACCAGCAATAAAGTTTTTATTTATTTATTTATTTTTTTTTTTGAGACGGAGTCTCGCTCTGTCGCCCAGGCTGGAGTGCAGTGGCCGGATCTCAGCTCACTGCAAGCTCCGCCTCCCGGGTTTACGCCGTTCTCCTGCCTCAGCCTCCCGAGTAGCTGGGACTACAGGTGCCCGCCGCCACGCCCGGCTAGTTTTTTGTATTTTTTTAGTAGAGACGAGGTTTCACCGTGTTAGCCAGGATGGTCTGGATCTCCTGACCTCGTGATCCGCCCGTCTCGGCCTCCCAAAGTGCTGGGATTACAGGCTTGAGCCACCGCGCCCGGCCTAAAGTATCTTAAAATTGAGAAGAGGAACGTGGGAGTGTAGAAAATAAAACAGAATTTTTCTAGGGTGGAAAATAATAGAGATTCTGTCTTGGTATCTCAGCTGTCTTGTCCCTAAAGGCTTTTTGCTTTGCTAAACTCCCTCTCACATCTCAGCACTCATTTTATACTAACCTTGCTCTATCTCCTACCTTTATACCTTATCAGTAGATAATAGACTGAGAGCTCTATTATCTGAATAGGGTCAGGTTATCTGAATTCAAATCCTGCCTCAGTCCTGTGTGTAACAGTAGGCGTTAACAACGTCTCCGTATCCATTTACTCATCTGTAAAATAGGAATGATGGTACTACCCATCTCATAAGCTGCTTGTGAGAATAAAATGAGGTAATGTATGTAAAGCACTTAACACATGCCTCACACACAGAAATGACTTGGTAAATATGAGATTTTCCAGTAACATTAATTTATATAAGGCATCCAATGTTGCGTTTGATCTTAGTCTAACATTTGCCTTAGTTATAAAGTAACCCCAAACCAAGGGTTTCTTTATATCTCCCTGTACTATGAGGGAGAATACAATGAAGGAGATAATTTTTCCCTTGTCAGTGAAACAGAAAAATGAGTTGCTAAGACTTGTTATTCATTAAGAATTGTGGTTTCTAAAGTTTTCCATGTATGCTAAAAAGTATAGCAATAATTAACATTTGACTCTTAAAGGCAGGAGGTGAGGTGGATTACGTAGCTACAGAAAGAGAGAGTACTGTGGGAGCACGAGGCAACTAAAAAGTAGATATAATGTCTAAATCAATGGTTCTGAAAGTATAGTCAGGGAATCCATAAGGTCAAAATTATTTTCATACTAAGACTTTGCCTTTTTCACTCTAGTAACAATACAGTGAGGTCTTCCAGAGACTATATGTCTGTGATATTGCAAGAGATTGAACGCAGATGCGGATATGAGAATCTTCTATTAGCCCAGACACTGAGGAGATTTGCAGAAATGTAAAATAATGCCACTCTTCTCACTAAATTCTTTTGGTTTGGAAAATAGTTATTTTTCATTAAAAATATGTTATTAGGCCAAGTGAAGTAGCTCACACCTGTAATCCCAGCACTTTGGGAGGCCGAGGCGGGAAGATCACCTGAGCCCAGGAGTTCGAAATCAGCCTGGGCAACATGGCCAGACCCTGTCTCAAAAGAAAAGTTATTTATTTTATGTTAACATATATCGGGTTTATTATTGTTGTTTTAAATGAATATTTTACGTTTGTTTTAATTCCTAATATAGTAAATATTGATAAATGTGATCCACATAAAAGCTTTTTGGAGTCCTCAATACTTTTTAGGAGTATAATTATGAGACCAAAGAGGCAGGGTGCGTGGTGGCTCCCGCCTGTAATCCCTGCACTTTGGGAGGCCAAGGCAGACAGATCACAAGGTCAAGAGATTGAGACCATCCTGGCCAATGTGGTGAAACCCCGTCTCTACTAAAAATACAAAAATTAGCTGGTCGTGGTGGCACACACCTGTAATTCCAGCTACTCAGGAGGCTGAGGCAGGAGAATCATTTGGACCCAGGAGGCGGAGGTTGCAGTGAGCTCAGATCACACCATTGCACTCCAGCCTGGGGACAGAGTCAGACTCCATCTCAAAAAAAAAAAAAAAAAAAAAAAACTGCCTCAGATGGAGCTGTAATGAACATATTCACTGGCTCTATATGGAGCTGACTCTGAAAGTTGACAGTTTACTCAGTAATTAAAATGGCCATAGACTCTGAAGCAGATTTACTGTGAAGCTAAGGAGGCTTCAACTTTAGGGGCCCTCATTTGCACTAGCCCTTTCCAAGTCCCTGGAGGGGTCCCTAGTAATATGTTTACACTGTCCTATGCTTTTGTAAAATTTGTAAAAGTAATGTATTTTAAACCACAATCTTTAGTCCTTAGTGACTTTCCTCCACCGTGTTTCTCTTTGTCTAGTGTTGGAGTGGCAAGCAAACATTTTTGAAATTTAGCTAAAGGGAAGTTGAGTTAGGAATACATTTGGTTTGAATTTACTGGGATATATTTTTATAACCCACAGTCACTTCCATGTGTAGTTAAGATATTGCCAGCTGTCCCAGTGGCTTCTAAGAATACTCCAATTGCCCATTGTGCTGATCCACCCAGCATTGTAAAACAAAGGTGCAGGGCCAGAACTCTTAAAGTTATTTTAATGTGTCCAATGTTCTAGCATCAACAGCTATGTGGATAGTAGAAGAGAAGCAGGGTTGAAATTTTGGGAACCTGAAGCTAATCTGTGGGAAATTATTCCAATTATTGGATGTATAAAATTGTTAAGATTTAGCATTTATCAACACCTAGCCAAAAAAGTTTTTTTTTTGTTTTTTTTTTTTTTTGAGAGACAAGGTTTCACTCTGTCACCCAGGCTGGAGTGGAGTTGCATGATCATAGCTCACTGTAACCTCCAACTACTGGGCTCCAGCAATCCTCCCACCTCCCAAGTAGCTAGGACTACAGGCATGCATGACCACGTCCAGGTTTTCTGTAGGGTTTTGTTTTGTTTGCAGAGACAGGGTCTCACCATGTGTCCAGGATGTTCTTGAACTCCTGGGTTCAAGCAATCCTCCCGCCTAGGCCTCCCAAAGTGCTGAAATAACAGGCGTGAGCTGCGGGCCCTGCCCCAAAAAGAAATTTATATTTTTTTCTCAGAAGTTGATGAGAACATCCACAACAAACTATAGTTTAAAGAAATCTGATGGGTCCTGAACTCTTTAAGTCATATATGAAATAATCTATTGGAAGCGGATGTGGTGGCTCTCCCAGGTAATTCCAGAATTTTGGGAGGCCCAGGTGGGAGAATCCATTAAGGCCAGAAGTTTGAGACCAGCCAGGGCAAGATGGTGATACCTTGTCTCTACAAAGAAAGTTTTTTTTTTTTTTTTTTTTTTTTTTTGAGGCGGAGTCTCGCTCTGTCGCCGGGACTGGAGTGCAGTGGCCGGATCTCAGCTCACTGCAAGCTCCGCCTGCCGGGTTCACACCATTCTCCTGCCTCAGCCTCCCGAGTAGCTGGGACTACAGGCGCCTGCCACCTCGCCCGGCTAGATTTTGTATTTTTAGTAGAGATGGGGTTTCACCGTGTTAGCCAGGATGGTCTCGATCTCCTGACCTCGTGATCCGCCCGTCTCGGCCTCCCAAAGTGCTGGGATTACAGGCTTGAGCCACCGCGCCCGGCCAGAAAGTTTTTTTAATCAGTTGGGTGATATGTGTCTGTAGTCCCAGCTATTCAGGAGGCTGAGGCTAGAGGATCAGGATATAGGATGCAGCAAGCTGTGGTCTCACTACTGCACTCCAGCCTGGGCAAAAGAAAGAGACCCTGTGTCTAAATAAATAAATAGCTTATTAGAGATTTTTCCAAACTGGACAACAAGCCTAATAATGTATCTGACATTACCAAGAATGAGTTGTGAACTTTAATCAATCACATATGCTATGTGAATTAGAAGAGAAAGAGAGTCTGGGTTAGTAATCCAAGATTCATAGAATAAATATTTCTAGAACACCTACCTTCTGTGTCAAAGACACTGCCTACTGAGCTGTGGAAGATCAAACTTTAATTAGACAATCTCCACTTTTAAGGAGCTTATAATCTTTGTTGAAAAGAATTAAAACCTATACTGTGGCAATAGAAATTCACTCATCCATAAATAATTGCCTGCCCATATAAGCCAGACTATGCTAAGTGCTGGGTACATCATTCCTGCTGTTGTAGAATTTGGAGTCCTTTGAAGGAAACCTACAACATAAAAAAGTATGTTTCAGCTGGGCACGGTGGCTTATGCCTGTAATCCAAGCACTTTCGGAGGCTGAGGCAGGTGGATCACCTGAGGTCAGGAGTTTGAGACCAGCCTGACCAATATGGTGAAACCCCACCTCTACTAAAAGTACAAAAATTAGCCAGGCATGGTGGTATGCACCTGTAATCCCAGCTACTCCAGAGGCTGAGATAGGAGAATTGCTTGAACCTGGGAGGCAGAGGTTGCAGTAAGCTGAGATCACACCACTGCACTCTAACCTGAGCAACAGAGTAAAAAAGAAAAAAAAAAGTATGTATGGACAACATTAAAAAACGCACACACACAAATATACATACATACACATTTGACAAGTGAAAATAATAAAGAAACCAGGCGTGGCTCATACCTGTAATCCCAGTACTTTGGGAGGCCGAGGTGGGTGGATCACCTGAGGTCAGGAGTTCGAGACCAGCCTGGCCAACATGGTGAAACCCCCATCTCTATTAAAGAAATAAATAAATATATACATATACACACACAAAAAAATTAGATGGATATGGTTGCGCATGTCTGTAGTTCCAGCTACTTGGGAGGCTGAGGTGTAAGAACCACTTGAAACTGGGAGGTGGAGGTTGCAATGAGCTGAGATCATGCAGCTGCCCTCTAGCCTGGGTAACACAGTGAGATTCCATCTTAAAAAAAAAAAAAAAAAAAGGCTTGGCATGGTGGCTCACAACTGTAATCCCAGCACTTTGGGAGGCCAAGGCGGGTGGATCATGAGGTCAAGAGATTGAGACCAGCCTGGCCAACATGGTGAAACCCCGTCTCTACTAAAAATACGAAAATTAGCTGGGTGTGGTGGGCACGTGCCTGCAGTCCCAGGTACTTGGGAGGCTGAGGCAGGAGAATCGCTTGAACCCAGGAGGCAGAGGTTGCAGTGAGCCAAGATCATGCCACTGCACTCCAGCCTGACAACAGAATGAGACTCCCTCTCAAAAAAAAAATATATATATATATATATGGCCAATAAGCATGTTTGGTGGGGCACGGTGGCTCACACCCGTAATCCCTGCACTTTGGGAGGCCAAGATGGGCAGATCGCCTGAGGTCAGGAGTTCGAGATCAACCTGTCCAACATGGTGAAACCTGGTATCTACTAAAAATACAAAAACAAAAAACAAAAAAATTAGCTGAGTGTAGTGGTGCACGCCTGTAGTCCCAGTTACTTGGGAGGCTGAGGCAGGAGAATCACTTGAACCCTGGAGGCGGAGGTTGCAGTGAGCTGAGATTGTGCCATTGCACTCCAGCCTGGGCAACAAGAGCGAAACTCCGTCTCAAAAAAAAAAAAAAAAAAAGAAACCATCAGGGTGCTATGGGAAAGAATAATGCAAGGGACATGGCTTAGATTGATATCACAAGAAAAGTATCACTATAGAAATGACATTTAAACTGAGAACTGAATTAGCTAGATGAAGTGTGTGAATTTAGAGAGAGAGAATATTACTGTGTATCTTTATATGTGAGGTCCATGTAGCAACACACACACACACACAACTTGGTGCATTTGAGGAGCTAAAGAAACTCAATGTGGTTGCAATGCAGTAAGGAAGGAAGGAACCCATATGAGAGGAGATTGGAGAGGTATGCAAAAGCTAGGTCATGCCAACCTGTTAAGTACTGTAACAAGTACAATGGGAAAGCATTAAAGTATTTCAAGCAATGGAGTAACCTTATGTTATTTACCTTTAAGAGAGAATAAACTCAATATAAGAGGATGGATTTACCTGTGAATGCCATGTCAGCGGATGTGTGGATGGGCCTTGGGAGTAGAAGTGATAAAGACTTCTTCCTTGCTTATGAATAGGGACATGACAATCAAGACATAAGGGATTCTAGAATGTAGCTGAAACCAGAAACGACTCTAGTCACTAACATGCTGGCACTCTGGCATTGTGGGAGATGGCAGCAGTGAGGTAGCCAGACCACCTACGTCCTGTGGTCTCAATCAGGATGCTCACTGTGGTAGGCAGAATAATGGCCCCTCAAAGATGTCCACATCCTAATTTCAAAAACCTGTGAATATATTACCATACATGGCAAAAGAACTTTGCAGATGTAATTAAAATTGGCAAAATAATGGTATCAACAACCAAAATAAGAATACTGGGGCTGAGCACAGTGGCTCATGCCTGTAACACCAGCGGTTTGGGAGACCAAGGTAGGAGGATCACTTGAGCCGAGGAATTTGAGACCAGCCTTAGCAACTTGGCGAGACTCTGTCTCTACAAAAAAATAGAAAAATTATCTAGGCATGGTGGCGCCCACTTGCAGTCTCAGTTACTGGGGAGGTTGAGGTGGTAGGGTTGCCTGAGGCTGGGAGGTGAAGGCTGCAGTTAGCTGTGATTGCACCACTGCACTCCAACCTGGGCAACAGAGCAAGATCCTGCCTCAAAAAAAATTAAAATAAAAATTGGGAAATTGAGCTGAGTCTGTAGAGAAGCTAAAAAGTTTGATTTTGAATCTTACTGGGTTTGAAATGACAGATGCCCTCACAAGGTTGAAACACAATCTTCCAATTTACTGTTTGTCCATATGAAGCAGATTTCCATATCATATTGTTCATTCACTCAAGAAATAGTTGTTGAACACTTGTAATGTGCCAGGAATTGTATTAGGTATTAGAATTATATTGGTTAATTTTGGTTTGTGAAAAATTATGAATACCATGACAGGTGTAGCAGATTCCATTTTCTCCTTTTCCATTTTCTAGCATCTTTCCTTAGTAATATATTCACTATACATTATTCTTTCAATATCAATAGTTTGAGTCCTGAATAGTAAATATTTTCTAGTTCTATAATTTATTGTGGGATATCTAACAGCTATTCTATCAACCATAGAAAATATTTATAAATTTTAAGAATATTTTACTCAAAACAATAGGCTACATTTCAGAAGACTGCTTCTGCTTATAAACAAACAGAATCTGAATTGGCTATATGAAAGATTTCTAGACCTTGGCTGGTCCATGCATTCTTCCACCCAAATGAACTTATCAAGAGCTCAAACAAACCAGGCAAGAATGCCAGGAATCTCAGTTTTCTTTGGTGAAGCAAAACACAGAGTTTAGAACCTAGAGTTCATTCAGTCACAAAATTACAGAAGTTGGTAGAAAGTATAACTTCTTATTTGGAAGGAATAGTAGTTGAATCAGTGAACCCAGATTCTAGTCCACCATTAACGGCATCTGAGTGAATTCTTTTAACTTTTATGCAAAAATTTCTTCATTCACCAAATGGCCGTAATAATATTTGCCTCACCATCCACACAAAGACATTATAAAAGTCAATTGATGTTATTTTGAAATTTCTTGGAAAAGTATGAAGTACCAGATTAATATGAGTAATCATCATTGGATGCTGTATGATATACAATTGTGTGGTATTTTATTTTGTTGTTGTTTGTTAATCATAGAGCCAAAGCTGGTAAGTTTTAGACCTGTTTCAGTGACTGTGAGAAAATAATGAAATGAAAAAATAATTATAACTAATCTTAATGCAAAGAGTAAAGGAGAGAGATATATACTTGTGGTATCTATAATTAGTCTAAGGTTAATGTTAGTTCTTAAGTCAATCCAGAAGTGAAACATCACTGCTTCATATCCTGTATCAATTTAAGAAATACTTTGTTGTTGTTGTTGTTGTTGTTGAGTCAGAGTCTCCCTTTGTCACACAGGCTGGAGTGCAGTGGCACCATCTCAGTTCACGACAACCTCTGCCTCCCAGGTGCAAGCGATTTTCCTGCCTCAGCCTCCCAAGTAGCTGGGATTACAGGCATGTGCCACCAGGCCCAGCTAATTTTTGTAATTTTAGTAGAGACAGTTACAACATGTTGGCCAGGCTGCTCTCAAACTCCTGACCTCAAATGATCCACCTGCCTAGGCCTCCCAGAATGCCGGGATTACAGGCGTGAGCTACCAAGCCTGGCCAATTTAAGGAATACTTTTAATGGAACTACTGTGGCAGATTGGTTGCGTTAATAAATCCAATTCTTCTCCACTTTCTGTATTCATGTCTATGTAGTAAAAAATAAACCTTGCCCCAACAGGTATATAAAAAGATGCTCAACATCATTATCATCAGAGAAATGCACATCAAAACTACAAGATATCAACTCACCCCAGTTAAAATAGCTTTTATCCAAAAGACAGTCAATAATGAATGCTGGTGAAGATACGGAGAAAGAAGAATTCTCATACACCATTGGTAGGAATGTAAATTAGTATAGCCACTATGGAGAACAGGATGAAGGTTCCTCAAAAAACTAAAAATAGGGCCAGGCGCGGTGGCTCAAGCCTGTAATCCCAGCACTTTGGGAGGCCGAGACGGGCGGATCAGGAGGTCAGGAGATCGTAGACCATCCTGGCTAACATGGTGAAACCCCGTTTCTACTAAAAAAAAAATACAAAAAACTAGCCGGGCGAGGTGGCGGGCGCCTGTAGTCCCAGCTACTCCGGAGGCTGAGGCAGGAGAATGGCGTGAACCCGGGAGGCGGAGCTTGCAGTGAGCGGAGATCATGCCACTGCACTCCAGCCTGGGCGACAGAGCGAGACTCTGTCTCAAAAAAAAAAAAAAAAAAAAAAAAACTAAAAATAGGACTATCATGTTAATATAATCCAGAAATCCTACTGCTGGTTATTAACCCAAAAGAAAACACATCAGTACATCAAAGAGATATCCGGCCAGGCACGGTGGCTCATGCCTGTAATCCCAGCACTTTGGGAGGCTGAGGCAGGTGGATCACTTGAGGTCAGGAGTTCGAGACCAGCCTGGCCAACATGGTGAAACCCTGTCCCCATTAAAAATACAAAAATTAGCCAGGCATGGTGGTGGGCACCTGTAGTCCCAGCTACTTGGGAGGCTGAGGCAAAAGAATCGCTTGAACCTGGGAGGTGGAGGTTACAGTGAGCCGAGATCGCACCACTGCGCTCCAACATGGGTGACAGAGAGAGATTCCATCTCAAAAAAAAAAAAAAGTATCTGCACTCCCATGTTTATTGCAGCACTATTCATAATAGCCAAGAATTGGAAAGAACCTAAGTGTCCATCAACAGATAAAAGGATAAAGAAAATGTGGTACGTACACAATGAAGTACTATTCAGCCTTTGAAAGGAATGAGATCCTGTCAATTGCAACACCACAGATGGAACTGGAAGATATTATGTTAAGTGAAATAAGCCAGGCACAGAAAGACAAACTTCTCATGTTCCCACTCATTTGTGGGAGCTAAAAATTTAAACAATTGAACTCATGGAGATAGAGAATACAATGATGGTTACCAGAGGCAGGGAAGGGTAGTGTGTGTGTGTGTGTGTGTGTGTGTGTGTGTGTGGCAGCATGGGGAATGAGGATGGTTAATGGGTACAAACATATAGTTAGATACAACGAATAAGATCTAGTACTTGGGCCAGGTGCAGTGTTTCACACCTGTAATCCCAGCACTTTGAGAGGCCGAGGCAGGTGGATCACTTGAGGACAGGTATTTGAGACCAGCCTGGCCAACATGGTGAAATCCTGTCTCTACTAAAAATATCCCCCCCAAAAAATTAGAATTGGGCAACTTGGTCGGATGCGGTGGCTCAAGCCTATAATCCCAGCACTTTGGGAGGCCAAGGTGGGTGGATCACTTGAGGTCAGGAGTTCATGACCAGCCTGGCCAACATGGTGAAACCCCATCTCTACTAAAAATTTAAAAAATTAGCCAAGAGTGGTGGTGGGCACTTGTAGTCCCAGCTACTCGGGAGGCTGAGGCAGGAGAATCACTTGAACCCAGGAGGCGAAGGTTGTAGTGAGCCAAGATCGTACTACTGCACTCTAGCCTTGGAGACAGAGCAAAACTCTGTCTCAGAAAAAAAAAGAAAAAAAAAAGAATTGGGCAACCATCACCACAATCAATTTTACAATTTTTTCATCACTCCGATTTAAAAATCCTGCGAAAGCCAGGTGTTGTGGCTCACGCCTGTAATTCCAGTACTTTGGGAGGCCAAGGCGGGTGGATCACTTGAGGGCAGGAGTTTGAGACCAGCCTGGGCAACATGGCGAAACCCTGTCTCTACTAAAAATACAAAAATTAGCCCGGTTTGGTGGTGGGTGCCTGTGTTCCCAGCTCCTCGGGAGGCTGAGGCTGGATCACTTGAGCCTGGGAGGTTGAGGCCGCAGTGAGCCGTGATTGCGCCATTGCACTCCAGCCTGGGGGACACAGCGAGACTCTTTTTTTTTTTTTTGAGACAGAGTCTCACTCTATTGCCCAGGCTGGAGTGCTGTGCAGTGGCACGATATTGGCTTACTGATACCTCTGCTTCCCGGGTCCCAGTTCAAGCAATTATCCTTCCTCAGCCTCCTGAGTAGCTGGGATTACAGGCATGCGCCACCATACCCAGCTAATTTTTGTATTTTTAGTAGAGATGGGGTTTCTCCATATTGACCAGGATGGTCTCGAACTCCTAACCTCGTGATCCACCCACCTTGACCTCCCAAAGTGCTGGGATTACAGGCGTGAGCCACTGCGCCCGGCCAAGATCCTGACTTAAAAAAAAAAAAAAAAACCCATAAAAACCAAAATCCTGTTTCCATTAGCAGTTACTCCTCATCATCTTTGAACACTACCTCGTCCCCATCCCTAGGCACTTTTTATCTCATAGATTTGCCTATTCTGACTATTTCACGTAAGTGCAATCACAACCCTAGGTATATTTCATATAAATTGCCCCCATTCCTAGCCGATCACTAATGTGCTTTCTGTCTCTATAGATTTGCCTATTATGAACATTTCATATGAATACAATATGTACTCTTTTGTGACTGGATTATTTCACTTAGCATAATGTTTTCAAGCTTTATCCGTATTGTAGTATATATAATTCCTCTTTGTTGCCAGAAAAATATCATTGTATGGTTGGATATGCCACCTTTTGCTTCTCCATTTATCAGTTGATAGTTATTTGGGTTGTTTGTACTTTTTTTGGATATTGTGAATAATGCTGTCACCAAAATTAATTTACAAGTTTGTGTGGACGTTTGTTTTCAATTCTCTTGGGAATATAAACCCAGCAGTTAAATTGCTGGGTCATTTGGTAATTCTATATTTAACTTTACGAGGAACCACCAAACTGTTTTCAAAAGCAACAGCACCATTTACAGTCTTACCAGCTGTGTATGAGGATTCCAGTTCCACCACATCCTCACCACTTCTTGTCATTATCTGCATTTTGATTGTAGCTATCCATTGGGTATAAAATGATATCTCATTATGATTTGATTTGCATTTCCCATGCAAATCTTTTCATGTGCTTATGGGTCATTTTTGTATCTTCCTTGAAGATATATCTATTCAGATCCTTTGCTCATTTTTAAATTTGGTTGTTTATCCTTTTATGACTATGTTGTTTAAGTGTTCTTTAGATATTCTAGATATAAGTCCCTTATCAGATACATGTCTTGCAATAATTTTTTCCCAATTCTATGAGTTGTCTTTCTATATTCTTCATGGGTATTGTTTGTAGCACAAAAGTTCCTAAAATTTTGATAATGTCTTATTTTTCCCTTTGTTGCTTGTGCAAAAAAAGCCAGATGAGGTTTTAATAGAAATTGCATTGAATCTGTAGATCAATTAGGGGAATATGCCATTTTAACCAAATTAGGCCTTCCTATTTATAAACATGGGATTTTTTCCACCATTCCAATATTTTCCAATATTTATGTTCAATTTCCCTACCTCACACCCAGACAGAGATACAATCCAGGTCTATAATATGGTGGTCAAAAGCACAGATTATTTCTTAAGACAGATTTAGGTTAATATCCCATCCCGTCTACTGATTAGCTGTGTAAATATGGACAAATTACTTATCTTTTTAATTTTTTTGTTTTAGATGAAGTTTCGCTCTTTTACCCAGGCTGCAGTCTAGTGGTAAAATCTTGGCTCACTGCAACCTCCGCCTCCTGGGTTCAAGTGATTCTCCTGTCTCAGCCTTGCGAGTAGCTGGGACTACAAGAGCATGCCACCACACTCGGCTCATTTTTGTATTTTTAGCAGAGACGGGGTTTCACCCTATAGGCCAGGCTGGTCTCAAACTCCTGACCCTATGATCTATCCGCCTTGGCCTCTCAAAGTGCTGGGATTACAGGCATGAGCCACTGCACCTGGCCTACTTAATTTTTCTAAGCCTGTGTTTTCTCATCTGTAATGTGCATTTTTTTTTTTTTTTTTTTTTTTTAGACAGGGTCTCTCTGTCACTGAGCTGGATGGAGTGCAGCGGCATGATCTCGGCTCACTCCTGGGCTCAAGCAATCCTCCTGTCTCAGCCTCCTGAGTAGCTGTGACCACAGGTGCATGCCACCATGCCCGGCTAATTTTCGTATTTTTTGTAGAGATGGTGTTTTGTCATGTTGCTCAGGCTGGTTTCTTGAACTCCTGAACTCAAGCAGTCTTCCCACCTCAGACCCCAAAGTGCTGGGATTACAGGCATGTGCCACCACACGCAGCCTAAAGTACAGATTTTAATGAGGATTTCATAGGATGGGAGGATTAATGACAAATGTGGGACACTTAGCATAGTGCCTAGAACACAGCAAATGCTCAGTCTGAGCTATTTGTATTATTATAGCACTTAACAATTACTACAAAAAATAGTTATTTTGACTTTTAAAATTATTAGAGCCCCAATTTCCCCCTAAGCGTGTTTCTCCATCTCCTTAGAATCCGTTGACTTTATATCTTGTTTCCCTACAATCTTCTGAGTCTTCCTTAAGGATAATGAACCAATCTGATTTATTTATTTATTTTTTTGAGACAACGTCTCATTGTGTCACCCAGGCTGGAGTGCAGTGGCGCAATCTCAGCTCACTGCAACCTCTGTCTCTTGGGTTCAAGCGATTCTTGTGCCTTAGCCTCCCAGGTAGCTGGGACTACAGGTATGCGACACCACACCTGGCTTAATTTTTGTATTTTTAGTGGGGTTTCTCTGTGTTGGCCAGACTGGTCTAAAACTCCTGACCTCAAATGATGTGCCCGCCTCGGCCTCCCAAAGTGCTGGGATTACAGGCATAAGCCACCGTACCTGGCCTAATGTGATCTCTGATCACCATGCTCTTTCCTAACCTTTCCTAAAACGTGCAAGGCACACTCCCACCCCAGCATCTTTGCATATGCTCATTTTGCTCTGTCTACAAATCTCTTTCCATAGATATAAACTTGGTTTCTTTATCATCTTCTTCAGGGTCATCTTTGTTTAAATATTATCTTAACAGTGAGGCTGACCATCCTATATAAAATAGCAAAATAATCCCTCTACTTACCTTGCTTTATTTTTCTTCGTAAGCTTTATAGCCACATGACACATTGTATATTTACTTGTTTCCCCTTCTAGAATGTAAGTTACACGAGGACAGAGATTTTCATGTTTTGTTCCCTGCTGTAACCTATCTCTATATCTCTATAACAGTCCTAGGCACATTGGGTACTCATTAAACACATGTTGAATGAGTGGACTTCTTCTTCTCTTGGCTAGGTGCGGTGGCTCACACCTGTAATCCCAGCACTTTGGGAGGCCGAGGCGAGTGGATCATTTGAGGTCAGAAATTTGAGACAGCCTGGCCAACATGGCAAAACTCTGGCTCTACTGAAAATACAAAAATTAGCTGGGCATGGTGGCATGCACCTATAATCCTAGCTACTCAGGAGGCTGAGGCAGGAGAATCGCTTGAACCCTGGAGGAGGAGGTTTCAGTAAGCCAAGATTGCACCACTTCTCTCCAGCCTGAGCAACAGAGTGACTCTGTCTCAAAAAAAAAAAAAAAGTGTCTTCTCTCATAGGCAAGTAACCTTAGAAGTGAAATGAGAAGAGAGCAGCACCAAAGTAGTTCTGCTGAGAGGTGAAGCCAGCTGGACTTCCTGGGTCGAGTGGGGACTTGGAGAACTTTTCTGTCTAGCTAGAGGATTGTAAATGCACCAATCAGCACTCTGTAAAAACGCACCAATCAGCACTCTGTGTCTAACTAAAGGATTGTAAATGTGCCAATCAGCACTGTGTCTACCTAAAGGATTGTAAATGCACCAATCAGCACTCTGTGTCTAGCTAAGGGATTGTAAATGTGCCAGTCAGCACTGTGTCTAGCTAAAGGATTGTAAATGCACCAATCAGCACTCTGTAAAAACGCACCAATTAGCACTCTGTGTCTAGCTAAAGGATTGTAAATGCACAAATCAGCACTCTGTAAAATGGACCAATCAGTACTCTGTAAAATGGACCACTCAGCAGGATGTGGGCAGGGACAAATAAGGGAATAGTAGCTGCACCCCAGACAGCAGTGGCAACCTGCTCAGGTCCCCTTCCACGCTGTGGAAACTGTTCTGTCGCTCTTCACAATAAATCTTGCTGCTGCTCACTCTGGGTCCGTGCCACGTTTAAGAGCTGTAACACTCACCACAAAGCTCTGCAGCTTCATTCTTGAAGTCAGCGAGACCAAGATCCCACCAGAAGGAACCAATTCCAGACACACTGCTAGGAGACTGCTTCTAGTCAAATGGAATGCTCTTCCTCTGATCAAGAAATGAATCCTACCATAAGTTCAAACATATCTATACAGAGTCCCATCCTTTTAACTTGGAAGAACTTTATGAAATTTTAGAGCTAGTTCTAAAGTGTGCAGAGAGAGAACTAGAGATATACTAAGGTTGAGAGGTATTTGATTCCCACCCCTACTTCATCCTCTCTCCAGCCTCATAATATATGCCTTCTGTGTACGAGGGTGGACTTAATGACTGTCTCTTTTTTTAATTAAAAAACGGATCTAATACTAGTTTACTTTCTCCAAGGATACAGTAGTTCTCTTGGTAATAAGATCTTAGATGTTCATGCTTTTGACAATCATGGTTAACTTGCAGTTGGAGAACCCGGCGGCATGCCTGGGAACTGAACTACAATTCCCAGAGTGCATCTCTACGAGGATTCTGGGAAGTGTGGCAGAAGCTGCAATGGTCCCTCTGGGGAACGGAAGCCCTTGAACGTGAACAGTTGGTTTCCTCCTTTGTGCTGATTCCTGAGGAGTAGGAAGGTACCCCGAAAAGAATTCAGAGTGAGTACAGTGAAACAGAAACCTGCTCAGCTTCTAAGTGCAGGAAGGACTTCACAGGGAGGCATGATCAGAACTTGAAAAAAGGTCGTGGTCACAGCATTTTAACATGTTAGCTTAATCTCTTCCTTTTTGCAGAAACCACGGATATAACCATAGTTTTGCCTCATAAGTGTGGAGCTACCTCAGTAACCACAGCTAATCATTTTCTGATACTTTTTTGGAGAGTCATTTAAAAATGAAACTTGCTAACTTCTCACATTGTGCCTTAATTTTTATTTTTTTTTAAAGGGAGGAAAAAATATTCTTTAGAAAGCAAATTATGAAGCAGGTCAGTGAGACCTTCAAAGTTGTTTTCCCGTGGTTCCTCAGTTCTCCATATTTCCCCATCCCACAGAGGTCCACAGTCGTGGAGAAATGGACTCTAAAAAGATCTCTTTTTTTTTTTTTTTTGAGGCGGAGTCTCACTCTGTAGCCTAGACTGGAGTGCAGTGAGGCCATCTCCGCTCACCGCAAGCTCCGCTTCCCGGGTTCACGCCATTCTCCTGCCTCAGCCTCCTGAGTAGCCGGGACTACAGGCGCCCGCCACCACGCCCGGCTAATTTTTTTGTGTTTTTAACAGAGACGGGGTTTCACCGTGTTAGCCAGAATGGTTTCGATCCCCTGACTTCGTGATCCGCCCGCCTCGGCCTCTCAAAAGTGCTGGGATTACAGGCGTGAGCCACCGCTCCCGGCCTAAAAGAGCTTTCTTAAATATTAGGGAACCTGGCCTCTTCTCGGTGGAAGTAACCACTAGATTCAAGATGAGCTTTTTTGTCATGCTCTTAGTGCTTAATTAATCTTTCTTCTGGAAAGATGAACAGGATAAGAAACGTGTGAATCATTTGTTATGGGGGGTTCAGAGAAACTATTAATGTTAAAGCACCTTGCCTCATCATTTAGTAGTTGGGTAAGACTGCTATTACCTTTCATCTCTATCAAACATTGTACTTTTAAAAACATAAATAGCTCTGTGACCATCAGCTCATGAATCAGCAGGCCATGATAATCTACAACTGGCTAAGCTTAATTTAGTAGCAGAAACTAGGCAAAACATCTGGCAACAGTTCCCAGGGTCCAAGAAACTCACCAAATGAATTCCCTTTGGCTCACGGAATATGGTGAGGTGTTTTGGGGAACAGTGGCATGGGAGGTAGCCTCATTAACCAGTTAGTCTCAGGAACTACTATTTTATTAGGCTTTTCTTTTGTCTTAAAAGGAGTAAGTACACATGGCTTTTTTTTTTTTTCAGTACAGAAAAATGAATAAAGCAAAAATTACCGGCACCTTTTTCAATCTTTACCGTCATCCCACTCCCCCAAATTAGTCACTCTTAACAGGTTGGTATGTATACTTCTAGTCATTTGAAAAATATAAATAAGGCCAGGGGTGGTGGCTCATGCCTGTAATCCCAGCACATTGGGAGGCCGAGGCAGGCAGATCACCTGAGGTCAGGAGTTCGAGACCAGCCTGACCAACATGGAGAAACCCTGTCTCTACTAAAAAATTACAAAATTAGCTGGGCATGGTGGCACATGCCTGTAATCCCAGTTACTTGGGAGGCTGAGGCAGGAGAATCACTTGAACCCGGGAGGTGGAGGTTGCGGTGAGCCGAGATTGTGCCATTGCACTCCAGCCTGGGCAACAAGAGCGAAACTTGGTCTCAAAAAAAAAAAAAAAAGAAAAGAAAGAAAAATATAATTAAATACATACAATTTATGTATATTGGTATGTCTGTGTCCTTTTCTTTATAAATTAATTAGGTCATGTTAACCAACTGTTCTTGTTTTTTCTCCAGCTTTATTAAGGTATAATTGACCAAAAATGTATATATTTATAGTTTACAATGTGATATTTTGATACAGGTATACATTGTGAAATGATTAAATCTGGCAAATTAATATATCTATCACCTCACAATTTTTTTTGTGTTGAGAACATTTAATATCTACTTTCTTAGTAATTTCCAAGTATATAATACATTATGAACTATAGTTACCACACCAGCACAATAGATATCCAGAATTTATTCATCCTCACTGAAACTTTGTACACTTTGACTAGTATCTCCTCCAAGTCCTCCTTGCTTTTTTTGTTTACTTAATAATATATTGTAAGTATCTCTCCCTGTTACTATATATATTTTTTTCACTGTTATATTATTTTCTATTTGTTCTTTTTCTTTCTTTTTTTTTTTTGAGACGATGTTTTGCTCTTGTTGTCCAGGCTGGAGTGCAATGGCGCGATCTCGACTCACTGCAACCTCTGCCTTCTAGGTTCAAGCAATTCTCCTGCCTCAGCCTCCTGAGCAGCTGGGATTACAGGCATGTGCCACCATGCCCGGGTAATTTTGTACTTTTAGTAGAGACGGGGGTTTCTCCATGTTGGTCAGGCTGGTCTTGAACTCCTGACCTCAGGTGATCTGCCCGCCTCGGCCTCCCAAAGTGCTGGGATTACAGGCGTGAGGGACTGCACCCAGCCCTTCTATTTGTTCTTAAGTCACGTATTAATCCATTTTATCATAATTTTCAGTTAACATTCTTGTACATATCCTTTCCTTCCTAGGGTAAATTTCCTAAACATGGAATTGCTGAGGAAAAAGGCTTATGATTTGACACTTTAATAGATATTTCCAAATCAGCCTGTAAAAATATCATACGAGTTTACATTCTGAGTGGTGTATGAGCCAGAAATAATGACTTCAAATACATTTTTTCTAGTATATCACACTAGTTTTGGGGTTACTAAAGTAGAAATAATACTTTTAACAACCTCCTAGAGTGCTTTGCAACCCACATGTTGCATACTGCCTTCTGTGAAAGCTGGCTATCTATTTGTTTTCTCTCTCCTGCTAGAGTTCCTTGAGGGCAGGGATTTCCCTCCTTTATATTTTTGTGTTCTTTAGGGGACCCTGAATAAAGTCAGTACTCAATAAATACTTTGTTGAATGTCATTTGCTAAATATATTTTACTTATGGCTAGGACATAGATTGTAGCCAAAACTATCCAAGGATTCATCATCAGTGATTCATAATTATGCAACCAAGAAGTAGGACTAAATTTTAGATGTTCTTCAGTCATTTAGTGTCAAAACTTGCTTTCCTCAGACACACTGAAAAGGGTGGTTGGTTATTTAACTGTAATGAATTCTTGACTTTTTTACTGCCAATGTGAAAGGTACTTTTCATGGGGAATAAAATACTGATACACAATTTAAAGGGATCATCTCTGCCAGAATGGATTCTTTAGTTTTTTTTTTTCTTTCCCAATGAGCTACAGAAAAATAGAAAATATCTTGGATCCATGTGAATTTGCATAGCTGCCTTCTGAAAAAATTTCCTAATGCCGTGACTTTATATATTCTTTTTTTTTTTTTCTTTGAGACAGAGTCTTGCTCTGTCGCCTAGGCTGGAGGGCAGTGGCGCTATCCCAGCTCACTGCAACCTCCACCTCCCAGGTTCAAGCAATTCTCCTGCCTTAGCCTCCTGAGTAGCTGGGATTACAGGCACCTGCCACCATGCCCAGCTAATTTTTGTATTTTTAGTAGAGACGGGGTTTCACCATGTTGGTCAGGCTGGTCTGGAACCCCTGACCTCGTGATCTACCTACCTTGGCCTCCCAAAGTGCTGGGATTACAGAAGTGAGCCACTGTGCCCGGCCCTATATATTCTTATCTACAGGATTCCTTCTACTTCATTCTTATGCTAGGTGGGTAGAACAGGTTTCAGTTTTTTAGATGATGAAAGAAGTACTGAAATGCTGAGATCCCATAGCTACTTAGGGGTAGAAATGCAATTTAGAAACAAGATCACCTGACTCCTATTGAGTTTGTCTTTCCTTAATATTACAAAGTGATCCCATTCTGGCTTAAAATATAACCCTCTTGGCAATTCATTACTTTAAATTTCATATTATGACTTTTTTTTAAAACTCCTGTTTTTTTCCTAAGGACCTGACAATGTTCCTGTATTGTGGAATAGCTTGCAGGAGAAAATTTTTTTGGTGCTATAGACCGCTGTCAACCTATGTTACTAAGACACGGTGAGTTTTAGCCAACCTGAGCTTTGATTATTCTGTATAGCCCATTAAATTATTGTGATATTATGATTTTACATATATAATTGTTTGATTATTATATATACATTATATATTATTATATTTGTGTGTGTATATGTGTGTGTGTATATATATTGATCTGTGTTTTCTGGCTCATAATTCCTATGGCCCTTATTACAGTCTTTTGTTATAATGTGGGGCACTTTAGACCTCAGGAGCAGGCCTTAGGAAACAAAATCTCTTGTACCTTCTCCTGTCCTCCTTTTACCTGCCCATGGCAGGACTCTAATCTGATTGTGGGTCCAAAGACCCTAATTCCAGAGAGGGTTGTGCCCCATACTCCAGAGGAAGGAAGGCTGCACAGAGAGGCCAAGGAGAACCTGAACAGACAGACATTGCTGCGTTTCCGGTCAGTCTGTTAGTATGAAATCATAACCATTTTGTCCAATCACATTTCTACATGGTTGTCAATCGTGCCTATGTAATGAAGCCTCCATAAAAACCCAAAAGGACAGGGTTCAGAGAGCCTCTGGATAGCTGAACACATGGAAGTTCCTGGAGGGTGGCGCACCCAGGGAGGCATGGAAGCTCCACACCCTCCCCTCACATACCTGGCCTAAATGCATCTCTTTATTTGTATCCTTTGTAATATCCTTTATAATAAACCAGTAAACATAAAAAAAGTATTTTTTCAATTTTTTTAGAGATGGAGTCTCACTCTGTCAGGCTGAAGTGCAGTGGTACAATCTTGGCTCACTGCAGCCTTGATCTGCTGGGGTCAAGTGATCCTCCCACCTCAAACCCCAAGTAGCTGGAACTACAGGCACATGCCACCATGCCTGGCTAATTTTTGTATCTTTGTGTAGAGACAGGGTTTTGCCATGTTGTCCATGCTGGTCTGAACTCCTGAACTCTGGCAATCCACCTGCCTTGACCTCCCAAAGTGTTGGGATTACAGGCGTGAGCCACCACACCTGGCCAAAAAATTTTAAACTAAATATCCAATGATATCTAAAATATCTCACACACTTGAATATAAGTTCTATTAAGATCAGACTTTGTCTTTCCACCATGGTACCCCTACTTCATAAAACAGTGCCTGGCACATGGTAGGCACTAAAGTACTGTTGAATGAATGAACAGTAAGGGAGAAATTAAGTAAATTAAGGTACTATAATAGAATAATAAACAAGTTAAAACTATATTGTTCTATACCTGTCACTTCAGATGAGAAAAACTATTGAATAATATTTCATGAAGTTTCCTGTAAATAAGGTAGATAACCCCACCCCCTCTCCCCAAGAACTAAACTTCAGTGAAAGGTAGAGTAGGAAATAAAAATCTACAATAGCACATAAAGATGATAAAGACTTTTTTGTCTCAGCCTGGAGAAATTAGAAATCTGTGAATTTGAAATCACTAGACTGCTTTCATACAGTTTTGGGGTTTAAATTTATACTATCTGTGTGGTGTGGTCCTAGAACCCTTAATCTAAGAAATAATTTTTTTTTTCTTTTTTTTCTTTTTGAGACAGGATCTTGCTCTGTCACACAGGCTAGAGTGCAGTGGTATGATCATAGCTCACTGCAGCCTCAACCTCCCAGGCTGAATCAATTCTCCCACCAAGTAGCTAGCATCACATGCATAGCTACTTATGCACCACCATGCCTGGCTAATATATATATATTTTTTTATTTTTGGAGGTATATATATATATATATTTTGAGGCAGAGTCTCGCTCTGTCGCCCAAGCTGGAGTGCAGTGGCGCGATCTCGGCTCACTGCAACCTCCGTCTCCTGGGTTCACACCATTCTCCTGCCTCAGCCTCCCGAGTAGCTGGGACTACAGGTGCCCACCAGCACGCCCGGCTAATTTTTTGTATTTTTAGTAGAGACAGGGTTTCACCATGTTAGCCAGGATGGTCTCAATCTCCTGACCTCGTGATTTGCCTGCCTCGGCCTCCCAAAGTGCTGGGATTACAGGCATGAGCCACTACGCCCGGCCAATATTTTTTTTATTATTTGTAAGCTAGGGTCTTGCTCTGTTGCCCAGGCTAGTCTTAAACTCCTGCGCTCAAGCAATCCTCCTGCCTCTACCTCCCAAAGTGCTGGGATTATAGGCATGAGCCACCATGCCCAGCCTAATAAATGAATTTAAGTAGTAACCTTGGACTGAAAATACCCCTGGGGCACCATGTAAACACAAATATAAAACTCCTTAGGAAGTATATACTCACAACCAGTGATTCCTACATATAAAGCCCTAGCAAGCATGAGTGCCCAGTCCAAAATTTTGAGGCATATAAAGGCTGGGTGCAGTGGCTCACACCTGTAATCCCAGCACTTTGGGAAGCCAAGGTGGGCAGATCACTTGAGGTCAGGAATTTGAGACCAGGTTGGCCAACATGGTGAAACCGTATCTCTACTAAAAATAGAAAAATTAGCCAGGCATGGTGGCGTGCACCTGTAGTCACAGCTACTCAGGAGGCTGAGGTGGGAGAGTCACTTGAACCTGGGAGGTGGAGGTTGCAATGAGCCGAGATCGTGTCACTGCACTCCAGCCTGCGTGATAGAGTGTCTCGAAAAAAAAAAAATTAGAAGCACATAAGCGTAAAATCCTACATGAACAAGGGTGAACAAACAACAAAATTGTGACACTTGTTTCAGATATTGTTGGATGTTTAGGTTGCTTGTACTCCTTTAACTACAAGAATTTTTTTCTTCTTCTTCTTTTGAGATGGAGTCTTGTTCTGTTGCCAGGCTGGACTGCAGTGACGTGATCTCAGCTCACTGCAACCTCTGCCTCACCAGTTGAAGTGATTCTCCTGCCTCAACCTCCCGAGTAGCTGGGACTACAGATGCACGCCGCCACACCCAGCTAATTTTTGTATTTTTAGTTGAGACGGGGTTTCACCATGTTGGCCAGGATGGTCTCGATCTCTTGACCTTGTGATCCACCCGCCTTGGCCTCCCAAAGTGCTGGGATTACAGGAGTATGCCACAGCGCCCAGCCAAGAATAGTAACATGATTATTGAATAGAGTCTAAAATTTAAGTATGTTAAAGTGATTAAATAAATCTATTTAAGAATGAATAAAAATAATGAGGCCAGGCACGGTAGCTCACACCTGTAATCCCAGCACTTTGGAGGCCAAAATGGGTGGATCACCTGAGGTCAGGAGTTCAAGACCAGCCTGGCCAATATAGCAAAACCCCATCTCTACTAAAAATACAAAAATTAGCTAGGTGTGGTGGCGGACACCTGTAATCCCAGCTACTTGGGAGACTGAGGCAAGGGAATCACTTTAACCCGGGAGGCAGAATTTGCAGTGAGCCAAGATTGCGCCACTGCACTCCAGCCTGGAAAACAAGAGCGAAATTCTGTCTCAAAACAAAAAAAGAGAAAAGAATAAAAGTCTATCAATAAAGAATATGATGTGAAAATGTTTACGTATGTTTAAGAAAAAAGGCTACAAATTAGTAGGTTTGATGGATTCTAAATATATATGTATTGATATATAATATTAATCACTTAGAGAATTCCAAGGTGTAAACAGTGATTATCCCTGAGTGGTGGGATTTTGATGATTTCCTTTTAAAAAAATTGACAATTGTATATTCTGATTATTAAAGACTATTTTTTACTGTTAAAATAAGGGAAAACTTTGTTTTAAAATAATCTAAATATTTTCAGCTTTGATCATCGTAGCAATTTCCATGCTATTATAACTGAAAAGGGAAAATGAATTTTTGAAAATAAGAGTTCCTGATCCAGAGGAGTGTAAGGAACTTTTGGATCTCAATTCCAGTTCCAGTAAGGCCTTGGGTCTAAGACCTTAACCTGGGTGTTTTTGTAGGTGTTTTGCTTTTTAGGGTCATTAGGGCAAGTACAGGTTGTACCACTCTTTCTGTTCTTTTACGACGGCAGCAGTGTTTGTTCTATCGTTTATATTTGGTAACTTCTGAGTGACACATGTCTCTCCTTTGGCATGCATTGAGTCTTTGCCCCAGGAGGCTACAGTGACTCATAGTAAGTTTAAAAATATCACAAGTCTTAAAAGATCAGGTTTCTTTTGTCTTCTATTTATAAAGAGCTCATTGTAACCCCTTTTATCACAGTCAGAATAGATTCTGAAAGATACCACTGGGTGCATTTGTCTTTTTGCTTTTTATTTTCATGTTGAGCCAGCTCTGCCTACTGGTATTACAAGAGTTCTCAGATCCCACAGGAAATATCTGCAAACTATTTTTCCAACTTGACAAAAGAAGCCAGTTTTTACCTGAGCGTCTGTTTTAGGGCTTTTGACAGGCAAAAATGGCTAGCCCCAAGGCCCCAGGGGAATCTGCATTCTGTCCCTGCTGATCACAAGGATTTGAAGGGAGAGACTCAGCCCACCTTTAATGAAGGTACTGGAAAAGCCTTGTACTTACCCCATTACTATTGCCTTTTTTTGAGAAACCAAGAATAGGAGGGTATTCCCTTTTTCCACATTTTCATTTTGGCTACTGAAAATACTATGGCTGGGCACGGTGGCACACACCTGTAAATCTCAGCACTTTGGGAGGCCGAGGGCAGATCACTTGAGGTCAGGAGTTCGAAACCAGCCTGGCCAACATGATGAAACCCCCATCTCTACTAAAATACAAAAATTAGCTGGGCATGCTGGAGCATGCCTGTAATCCCAGGTACTCAGGAGGCTGAAGCATGAGAATTGGCTAAACCTGGGAGGCAGAAGCTGCAGTCAGCTGAGATCATGCCACTGCACTCCAGCCTGGGTGACAGAGTGAGACTCTGTCTCAAAAAAAAAAAGAAGAAAGAAAGAAAATGAAAATACTATCCTTATTAAATAGGTTAATATAGGTTTCATCAGTGCTCCCTTTGTCTTTTTTTTTTTTTTTTTTTTGAGACGGAGTCTTGCTCTGTCACCCAGGCTGGAGTGCAGTGGCGTGATCTCTGCTCACTGCAACCTTTGCCTCCCAGGTTCAAACGATTCTTCTGCCTCAGCCTCCTGAGTAGCTGGGACTACAGGCACATGCCACCATGCCCAGCTAATTATTGTATTTTTAGTAGAGACAGGGTTTCACCATATTGGCCAGGCTGGTCTTGAACTCCTGACTTCGTGATCCACCTGCCTTGGCCTCCCAAAGTGCTAGGATTACAGGCGTGAGCCACCACGCCCGGCCAGGTGCTCCCTTTGCTAGAGATAAGGAGTTAATGGTATCTACTTTGGGATCTAGATGTTTGAAGTAAGGGTACATTGAAGGTAAAATTTGTTCTTTATCTTCCCTAGATTGAATGAGGGTCACTGAAGATACAGTGTTTACTCTTTGTCTGCTGTGAAAAAGTCTGTTCCCATCTCTAGGTATTTTGTGGTTGATGTTTTATCACTGTACTTGTTTTCCTTTCACTCCACTCATGTAAATTCTTGCCTCACAGTATAATATTGGCAGAGTACCTTGAAGTTCAATTCAGTAAATATTTATTACCCTTGAAGTTCAATTCAATAAATATTTATTGAATCGAGCCATTCAATATGCTAACTACAGAGATACAGAGCTGAGTAAAGCATACATTCCCCTTAAGGAGATCATAGTCTCTCAGAGGCGACAGACAAATGAACAAATAAACCAATAGTGCAACCACAGAAGTATGGGTGAGGTACACAGTAAGACAAAGGAGGGAATGAATGATTACCTATAGCTACCTCAAACCCTTTTTGGAGCAAATTAGGTTGTAAATAAATAAAGGGAAATAACCATGGTAGGAGAGGGATGCAGCGGCAGCATTCTCAAAGATGAACGCTATACAGGTAACTAAGGGTGGTTTTGTAATGGTTTATTTCCCAAATACAGGTATTTATTTGAACTGAAGGAAGATGATGATGCATGTAAAAAAGCCCAGCAAACAGGAGCGTTTTACCTCTTTCATGGTCTGGCTCCTCTGCTTCAGACTTCAGCACATCAATACCTGGCCCCCCGACATAGCCTGTTAGGTAAGTCCAGGGTGGACCAGTGGTGTTGACCAGCCTGTGGCCACTGAGCAGAATTCAGCCTATAATGAATTCTAAGAAAGATCCTTGAACTTTGGAGTCTAGATTTTTCAAAAAGCTTTTGAGTCTCATGCTTGTATAACTGCTTCTGCCAACTAATAATTTATTTTATGAACTCTAGTTGTCCAGTCAAATATTATTTGGTGATGAAATGAACCACTAATGCCTTAAACCAGGGGTTGGTAAAACTGCTGTCCAAATTGTACCTGCTACCTGTTTTGTAAATTAATTTTTATTGGAACATAGCCATACTCATTCATTGACATATTGTCTATAGCTACTTTTGCACTACAATGCAGTTGTGACAGAGACTGTATGACTCACAAAGCCTAAAATATTTAGTATCTCTTTCCAGAAAGTTTGCCCATCTTTGCCTTAGAGCAGTGAATTCCAGCCTCCACTGAGGTATACACTGTTATGCTAATTAAGAGTTCTATCATGGCCAGGCAAGGTGACTCACACTTGTAATCCCAGCACTTTGGGAGGCTGAGGCAGGAGGATCACAAGGTCAAGACATTGAGACCAACCTGGCTAACAAGTCTCTATAAAAATTACAAAAAAAGGCCGGGCGCCGTGGCTCAAGCCTGTAATCCCAGCACTTTGGGAGGCCGAGACGGGCGGATCACGAGGTCAGGAGATCGAGACCATCCTGGCTAACATGGTGAAACCCCGTCTCTACTAAAAATACAAAAACTAGCTGGGCGAGGTGGCGGACGCCTGTAGTCCCAGCTACTCGGGAGGCTGAGGCAGGAGAATGGCGTAAACCCGGGAGGCGGAGCTTGCAGTGAGCTGAGATCTAGCCACTGCACTCCAGTCCGGGCGACAGAGCGAGACTCCACCTCAAAAAAAAAAAAAAAAAAAAAAAAAAAAAATTACAAAAAAATTAGCTGGATGTGGTGGCAGGCGCCTGTAGTCCCAGCTACTAGGGAGGCTGAGGCAGGAGAATGGCATGAACCTGGGAGGCGGAGCTTGCAGTGAGCCGAGATCGTGCCACTGCACTCCAGCTTGGGCGACAGAGCGAGACTCTTGTCTCAAAAAAAAAAAAGAGTTCCATCATAACTTCATTTTTATTAGAAGGGTCAAGATTAAAAGTGAATTAAAATAAATTTGCTTCTAGAACTCTTTTAGCATATATAACTAAAGATATCTAAGCCACTGGGATTTGTCATTCAAAATGCAAACTTTGGCTGGGTTGCGTGGCTCATGCCTGTAATCCCACCACTTTGGGAGGCTAAGGTCAGTGGATTGCTTGAGCCCAGGAGTTCAAAACCAGCCTGGGCAACATAGTGAGACCCCATCTCTACCCAGGAACAAAAAATTAGTCGAGCCTGGTGGTGTCTCAAAGACAGAAAACAAAATGTGAACTTTCAGTTTTATATGAGTCACTATATACTGACTAATTTCTGTATTGCCAGTGAATTTCCCCCATAGGTCAGAAGTTAAAGCACTTGGATAGGTAGTTTCTAGCAGTGCAGAAGAATCTGAGGACTCCATCAGAAGGCACTATACATTATTTAGAGATTTAGCAATGTTTATGTTGTATTATGATTTTTTTGTGTGTTATGTTGTATTATGAACAAATAAATATGAGTCCATCATGAACAAGTGTATAGGATTTCTCCCTACACAGCACTCATCTCTTAGAGATTGGCATCTCAGATGAGTATTTTACTCTACTTTGGTCCACAAAAGTAGCACATTCTGGAGGTTAATTACAGAACTGGATTGGTCTTTAACTGCAGCCTTGAACTCCTGGGCTCAAGAGATCCTCCCACCTCTGCCTCCCAAGTTTTTGGAACTACAGGTGTGCACTTCACTGCACCCAGCTGATTTTATTTTTTGTAGAGACAAGGTCTTGCTGTGTTGCCCAGGCTGGTCTCAAACTCCTGGCTTCAAGCAATCCTCCCTGCCCCCCAGCCTTGGTCTCTACCATTTTAAGTGTGACACTTATTTTTTTTTCAATGACTTAATAAGTTAACTATCATGCATCTTACTATCTAGGGGATATTTTCCTTTCATGATACAGTCATAGAGTAATACAATGTTATACAAGAATTCCTTCTTTGGTCTAAAGTCCTCAGATTGCTAAGGAGAAAACAGGCCTGGAAAGGTTAAATGGTTAGACCAAGGTTACATAGCTAATTAGTTGCAGCTGGAAGCCAAGTATACCTACTTTAAGCTGAAGTAGATGATTTTCCCTGAGTCTAACATGGCTGTAGTGATTTAATAGAAACCTTTGTGTTTTGCTTTTCTCCCTTCTGTTTCTTAGAGTTGGAAAGGCTCCTGGGTAAATTTGGACAGGATGCACAAAGAATAGAAGATTCTGTGTTGATTGGATGCTCTGAGCAGCAGGAGGCATGGTTTGCTCTGGATCTAGGTCTGGATAGCTCCTTTCCCATAAGTGGTACATAACATTATTCCTAATGGGTACTTCCCAGTGGTCTTCAGAATTTGGGATTTCACATAATGGTAAAATTTAAAGGAAAATTTGGGGAATATGAAAGGTTATCAACTTTCTATTTTTTAAAAAAGGACATTAAAAACACTGTCATCTGCTATCATCATTTAAATGAAAATAAAGGATATTTTAATGCCTTCTAAGTTAGGTGATGGGTACATGAATATTTATGGTATTAGTCTCTGTACCGTTATACATTTTATTTATTTATTTATTGAGACAATATCTTGCTGTCGCCCAGGCTGGAGTGCAGTGGTACAATCACAACTCACTGCAGCCTTGACCCCCTGGGCTCAAGTAATCCTCCCACCTCAGACTCCTAAGTAGCTGGGACCATAGGCATGTACTACCATGCCTGGCTAATTTTTAATTTTTTTTTAAATAGAGATGGGGGTCTCCTTATGTTGCTCAGGCTGTTCTCAAACTCCTGGGCACAAGAAATCCTCCCTCCTTGGCCTCCCAAAGTGCTAAGATTATAGGTATGAGCCACCACACCTGGCCTATACATTTTGTGTATATATATATATATATATATTTTTTTTTTTTTTTTGAGGTGGAGTTTCACTCTTGTTGCCCAGGCTGGAGTGCAATGGCGCAATCTCGGCTCACCGCAACCTCTACCTCCTGGGTTCAAGCGATTCTCCTGCCTTGGCCTCCCTAGTAGCTGGGATTACAGGCATGTGCCACCATGCCTGGCTAGTTTTGTATTTTTAGTAGAGACTGGATTTCTCCATGTTGGTCAGGCTGGTCTCAAACTCAGCCTCCCAAAGTGCTGGGATTACAGGCAGGAGCCACGGCGCCCGGTCACATTTTGTATATTTCAATATTTCATAAGAAATGTTAAAAAAACTTATGACATCATTCTTATTTCTTTTATGAATACAGGTGAATAAAAATGTTTCCACAGAGTAGCTCTGGCTCCACAGACCTGCAGTTGGGAACCACTTTGCTATTGGCTCATGGCTCCTGTCAGGCTTTCCTTCTGTCTTTAATGGTCTAGGTATAAATGTAGTGATGCTGGGATGAGGTTCAGATAGGAGCCATAAGGTCCCACTTCATCTCTTTTCCAAGGATAAGCTAATGCAAATGTTCTTGTTGCCCTGAGGAAGATCTTGAGACATACTATGTGCTAATGTTTCCCAAACTGGCCTGAATATAAGAATCACCTGGTGCTTGTTAAAAAGTAGAGATTCCTGGGCCTCACTCCATGCCAGCTGCTTTAGAATCTCCAGGTAGGGGCTTGAGAATCTTGCTTTTTAAAAAAATTTTATGTATATATTTATTTATTTTGAGATGAAGTTTTGCTGTCACCCAGGCTGGAGTGCAATGGTGCAATCTCGGTTCACTGCAACCTCTGTCTCCTGGGTTCAAGTGATTCTCCTGCCTCAGCCTCCTGAGTAGCTGGGATTACAGGCACCCACCACCAAGCCCAGCTGTTTTGTGTTTTCAGTATAGACAGGGTTTCACCATGTTGGCCAGGCTGGTCTTGAACTCCTGACTTCACGTGATTCACCCTTCTCGGCCTCCCAAAGTGCCGTGCCTGGCCTTTTTTAAATTTGAGAGATGGGGTCTCGCTGGAGTGCAGTGGCTATTCACAGGTGTGATCATAGTGCACTGTATGTAGCCTGGAACTCCTAATGGCCTCAAGCCATCCTCCTGCCCCCGCCTCCTGAGTAGCTGGGACTAGAGGCACACACCCCCACACCCAGCTGAGAACCCCGATATATTTTACTTTCTCCAGCTGAATTTCATGAGGCAAGTTTGGGAAACACTATTTTAACAGGACAGACTGGAGAGAGACCCTGAGGCAAAGTTTGTCATTGTTTAATTTCATTATCTTTTCTAATTTTCTAGCCTCCTTACACAAACCTGAAATGGAGACAGAGCTCAAGGGGTCTTTCATTGAGCTGAGAAAGGCTCTCTTTCAACTCAATGCAAGGGATGCCTCCATGCTGTCCACGGTAGATTCTGGTTTCTCATTCTGCAGGAAATTTAGTAGAGCAGTATGTGTGGGTAAATCCATGTGTAAATCCAAGGCTACAGTGACGTTTGGTTTCTTCTTTTGCAGATTCTAGTCCTTTCTACAAACACTGGCAGGACAATGTGCTGTAGGAAGATTGCTTATTCTCCCTTCTTTTGCCCTTGTTTTTGGCAGAACCACTGTCAAGATCATTGTCCCCTAAAGACATGCAGATCTATGGCAATAGGATCTGACGGCCTCATAAACATTTTTAATGACCCACACAGCATGACATATACAGCATCATGCTTTCCCTAAGAGAAAGTACTTTACATTGCTTTAATGACTTGCCCTCACAGCTTTAGATTTCACTTGCTAAAGTATTTTGATTGTGCATTTAATTTAAAAAGAAACCTCTAAATATTTTTTTAGTTGCAAAAAATTCCAACTTTACTGGGGAGAAGAACATTTTAGGATGTTCAACTATACTGGGAATGTTTTATTTTTAAGCTGGTTAGTGAATACATGGGTGTTCATTTTATTACCTTATATACTTCATATGTTTTAAATCATAATACATTTAAAAATATGCTTTCTTTTATTCAGATTTCTGATGCTAGAGGAATATGTTCAGTTAGTTTACTTGTCCTAAAATTTAAACAGTAACCATTTAAATTATGTGGGCTGGAAAGAGATTGGCATTTCCCTGTGAGTTGTTCCAGATAGTAGGCCCAGTGCTGTTAAAGATGAGCCCTGCATTCTCTCCAAATGAAACTAGGCCCATCTTTGTGTCCCTAGGCTCAAGCTCTTCTCCGCTGGCATGATGCTCATCAGTTCTGCAGCAGAAGTGGGCAGCCCACTAAGAAGAATGTGGCTGGCAGCAAGCGTGTGTGCCCTTCCAATAATATCATCTATTATCCACAGGTAAGTATTGCTGTAAGAGGACAGTAATCCAAGAAGACTGTGCACTGCCTTGTCCTGGGGAAGAAAGCCTGTGCAGTTCCTTAATTATACACTGCTTTAGCTCATTGGCAGGCCTCCAAGTGCCAGCATCTGTTTCCATTCCCCTTTCCTAGATGGCTCCTGTGGTGATCACGCTGGTGTCAGATGGGACCCGATGCCTGCTTGCCCGCCAAAGCTCTTTTCCCAAGGGAATGTATTCTGCCTTGGCAGGTTTTTGTGATATAGGTAAGGAGTTAAGGGGATATACAGGTGACACTGGAAGATATACAATCTTACTAATACAATCTTCTCTGTCTTGTTGCTATGGAGTCTGGATTCCCAAGCA
The DNA here is from genome assembly GCF_009764315.1 of Trachypithecus francoisi. Lineage (NCBI taxonomy): Eukaryota > Metazoa > Chordata > Mammalia > Primates > Cercopithecidae > Trachypithecus > Trachypithecus francoisi. Next base: position 37,427,201 of record NW_022681474.1, read on the forward strand.
CATTCTTTTCTATCATGTCAAGAAAACTGCCTTCTGGCATTATATATATATAAAATTTCTGGCACTATACACACACACACACACACACATATATATAAAATTTTTTCCTTTCCTTTTTTTTTGAGACAGAGTCTCACCCCGTTGTTCAAGCTGGAGTGCAGTGGCACAATCATGGCTCATTGCAGCCTGAACCTTCTGGGCTCAAGCAATCCTCCCACTTCAGCCTCCTGAATAGCTAGGACTACAGACGCAGGCTACTATGCCCGGCTAATTTTTAAAATTTTTTGTAGAGACAGGATCTCGCTGTGTTGCCTAGGCCAGTCTTGAACTCCTGGCTTCAAGTGACCTGCCTGCCTTGACCTCCCAATGTGTTGGGATTACAGGTGTGAGCCATACTATTTTTTTAAGCAAATTTTCAAACATAGGAGATTGTTGAAAGAATTATACAGTGAACACCCATACACCCACTACCCAGATTCTATAATTTTTTTTCCTCTTCACCTGTAGGCAGTTGTTTGTAGGGAGGCCACAAGCTTCGTGCCTCTCATGACAATTACCCCAGATTCCTGTTGGGTGTGTTATAAACAGAGGAGCCATTCTTTAGGCCCCCTGCTCTGAGCACACCCCTAGATTCCATAAATTTTTACTACACTTACTTTATCACAAAGCTGTTCATCTATACGTTAATTAATCTTATTTTTTGATGCACAGATTTAAGATATTAGTACACTTCTTCCTATTTCAGCAGGCATAACATTAGCTAAAATTCAGTATTTATTTACAGGTTGGTTTTTTTCTCTAGTCTACTGGGGTCAAATTTGCAAATGGTGAAAAGTGGAATTTTATGAAAGCTGAGGGCAGTAGTCCCTCCTACTGTCACCCTTACTTTGCATTACAATAACTAACCTAGCAGGCTTTAGCACTGTGGTACAACACACAGCTCTGGACCTGATTCTTATTGTTAGAGGAGTTTTAGGACACTCCCAAGAGCGTTTCATTGAAACTTTGGAGCCAGTGTTGTGTGCCTTTCTCAAATGGGCTGTCTGTATCACCCTTCTAGCTACAGGGCTGTCCTGAATTAATCTGAGTGCTTGTAGGTGAAAGTGTAGAAGAGACCATCCGTCGAGAAGTTGCAGAAGAGGTGGGATTGGAGGTGGAAAGCCTGCAGTACTGTGCATCCCAGCACTGGCCCTTTCCTAGTGGCTCACTCATGATTGCTTGCCATGCAACTGTGAAACCAGGGCAAACAGAAGTAAGTTCTTATGTTTCCCTTATGCTGTGATAGTTATTTTGCTTCGTCCAATCTGCTCATCAGCAAGTACTTATTAAGCACTTGTCTAGTCCAGCATCATCTAGATTATATAAACATTTGTAAAATATGATTTAGGGCTGAGCACGGTGGCTCATGTCTGTAATCCCAACACTTTGGGAGGCTGACGTGGGCAGATCACTTGAGGTCAGGAATTCAAGACCAGCCTGGCCAACATGGCAAAACCCCATCTCTACTGAAAACACAAAAATTAAGGCCGGGCGCGGGTGGCTCATGCCTGTAATCCCAGCACTTTGGGAGGCTGAGGTAGGTGGATCACGAGGCCAGGTGTTCAAGACCAGCCTGGCCAAGATAGTGAAACCTCATCTCAACTAAAAATACAAAAATTGGCTGGGCGTGGTGGCAGGTGCCTGTAGTCCCAGCTACTTGGGAGGCTGAGGCAGGAGAATTGCTTGAACCCAGGAGGTGGAGATTGCAGTGAGCTGAGATTGAGCCATTGCACTCCAGCCTAGGCAATGGCGAGAATGCATCTCGAAAATAAATAAATTAATTAATTAAATTAAATATGATTTATGCCCTCAAGGAATTTGCAGACCAGTAAAGGAAGCAGATAATCTCCATTCTCCCTTGCATATATGTCAGTCATGAGATAATTTCTTTCTTTCTTTTTTTTTTTTTTTGAGACTGAGGCTTACTCTGTCACCCAGCCTGAGTGCAGTGAGTGGCACAATCTCGGCTCACTGCAACCTCCACCTCCTGGGTTCAAGTGATTCTCCTGCTTCAGCAGAGAAGCATATACCCTTGAAATTATCAAACCAGGCCGGGCGCGGTGGCTCAAGCCTGTAATCCCAGCACTTTGGGAGGCCGAGACGGGCGGATCACGAGGTCAGGAGATCGAGACTATCCTGGCTAACACGGTGAAACCCCGTCTCTACTAAAAAATACAAAAAAACCAGCCGGGTGAGGTGGCGGGCGCCTGTAGTCCCAGCTGCTCGGGAGGCTGAGGCAGGAGAATGGCGTGAACCCGGGAGGCGGAGCTTGCAGTGAGCTGAGATAGATCCGGGCCACTGCACTCCAGCCTGGGCGACAGAGCGAGACTCCGTCTCAAAAAAAAAAAAAAAAAAAAAAGAAATTATCAAACCATCATCACTATCAATGCCGTAAACTTACTCATCAACTACAAAAGTGTCCTCCCACCTTTTATTTTTCTCCCACCCCACTTTTTTTTTTTATTTTGTGGTAAAAGCACTTGATGTGAGATCTATTTTCTTAGCAAATTTTTATGTATATAATATAGTATTATTAATTGTAGACCTTATGGTGTACAGATCTTCAAAACTTATTTTGCATGACTGACCCCTTGTACCCTTTGACCACTGGCCACCCCTGCCATTTTCCCCTCCCTTCAGCCCCTGGCAACCACCACTCTACTCTCTGCTTCTATAAGTTTGACTATTTTAGATTCCACATATAAGTGAGATCATACAATATTTGTCTTTCTGTGTCTGGCTTATTTCACTTAGCATGTCCTTTGGACCCATCTATCCTGTTGCAAATGCAGGATTTCCTTCCTTTTTAAGGCTGAATAATATTCTATTATATGTATATACCACATTTTCTTTATTCATCCATTGTGAATAATGCTGCAGTGAACATGGGAGTGCAGGTATCTCTTCAAGATCCAGATTTCAGTCTCTTTGGACATATATCCAGAAGTGGGTTGCTAGATCAAAGGGTCATTCAATTTTAACTTTTTGAGGAACCTCCATATCTTTTTCCATAGTAGGTGCACCAACTTACATTCCCCCCAACAGTATACATGGGTTCCCTTTTCTCTACATCCTTACCAATACCTGCTGTCCTTTGTACTTTTTTAATAGTAGCCATTAAAGAAGGTATAAGTTAATAGTAGCCATCAAAGAAGGTATGAGGTTTTCATTTGCATTTGCCTGATGATTAGTGATGTTGAGCATCTTTTCTTTTTTTTTTTTTTTTTTTTTGGAGACGGAGTCTTGGAGTGCAGTGGCCGGATCTCAGCTCACTGCAAGCTCCGCCTCCCGGGTTTATGCCATTCTCCTGCCTCAGCCTCCCCAGTAGCTGGGACTACAGGCGCCCGCCACCTCGCCCGGCTAGTTTTTTGTATTTTTAGTAGAGACGGGGTTTCACCGTGTTAGCCAGGATGGTCTCGATCTCCTGACCTCGTGATCCGCCCGTCTCGGCCTCCCAAAGTGCTGGGATTACAGGCTTGAGCCACCGCGCCCGGCGAGCATCTTTTCACATACCTGTTGGCCATTTGAATATCTTCTTTGGAGAAACGTCTATTTAGATCCTTTGCCCATTTTTAAGTTGGCTTATTTATTTTTTGGTATTAAGTTGTAGGAGTTCCTTATATATTTTGGATATTAACTCCTTATTAGATACAGGGTCTACAAATATTTTCTCCCATTCTGCAGGTTGTCTCTTCACTCTGTTGATTGATTCCCTGACTCTGCAGAAGCTTTAGTTTGATAGAATCCCTACTTGTCTATCTTTGCTTTTCTTGCCTATGCTTTTGGTGTCATATCTAAGAGACCGCTGCCCAGTCTAATGTCTAGAAATTTATTCCTTTATGTTTTCTTCTAAGAGTTTTATTGTTTCAAGTTTTACATTTAAGTCTTTAATCCATTTTAAGTTGGTTTTTGTATATGGTGTAAGATAAGGGTCCAATTTCATTCTTTTGCATGTGGATATCTGATGTTCCCAACAGTTTTTATGAGACAATTTATCTTTTATTGTCAGGACTTAAGAGTGTCTTACATATAGTAGGCACACAATCAGGCATCATTTAATGACTGACTGCAGGATTGGTCTTACTGCTCAAGTCAGTTAGGATGCTGGGAACTAAAAATAGAGTCTCACTCTTGTCGCCCAGGCTGGAGTGCAGTGGCACGATCTCAGCTCAGTGCAACCTTTGCCTCCCGGGTTCAAGCAATTCTCCTGCCTCAGCCACCCGAGTAGCTAGGATTACAGGTGCCTGCCAGCATGCCTGGCTAATTTTTGTATTTTTATTAGAAACGGGGTTCCACCATGTTGGCCAGGCTGGTCTCGAACTCCTGACCTCAGGTGATCCTTCCACCTCGGCCTCCCAAAGTGCTGGGATTATGGGCATAAGCCACCATGCCTGGCTAGACATTGTCTTATCCAATCTCATCTTGCACTTCTCTAGCATCCCTGACCGATGGTCTCTGCCTGCCAAAGTTTGCCTATTGTATGTTTTGGTTTTTATAGAATCTTTTATAGAATATCTAATCTATTTCAGCTTCCTCAGCATGAAGTTCATGTTACTTTGCTTCTTGCAAAGATGAGACTATGCTTTTGACTATCGTTAACCCTTATCCTTTAAAAAAAAAAAAAAAAAAAAAGAGTGCCTGGGCACAGTGGCTCACACCTGTAATCCCAGCACTTTGGGAGGCAGGTGGATCACCTGAGGTCAGGAGTTCTAAACCAGCCTGTCCAACACAGTGAAACCCCATCTCTACTAAAAATACAAAGAAATTAACCAGGTGTGGTGGTGGGTGCCTGTAATCCCAACTATTCGGGAGGCTGAGGCAGGAGAATCATTTGAACCTGGGAGGCGGAGGTTGCAGTGAGCCAAGATCACATCATTGCCCTCTAGCCTGGGCAAAAAGAGCAAAACTCCATCTCAAAAAATAAATAAATAAAAAAGTAATATTTGTATGTTCTTTTTTAATTGAAAAATTTATAGAATCAATAGAGACACAAGGAAAAATAGGTATTATTCATAATTTATTCTCAATGTTAACCACTCTCAACATTTTAGTATTTGTACTTCCAGGATTTATTTAATGTATCTTATCTTTTTTTTTTTTTTTTTACTATGTTAAAAATATATTTAACTCTCATTTCTTAATTATGCCTCTTTTGCTTCTGGGCAGTACCTAGAACTGACTTTCATCTAACCTGGAGATCCCACATATTATCTTCTAAGATTGCTTAGTTCTAGAATCATTTTCTGACCTTTGGCCATAGTATTCTAAATTTTGTAGCTCCTGACCTTACATCCTTTTCTTCCTTCTGTCTTTCAGATCCAGGTGAACTTGAGAGAATTAGAGACAGCTGCCTGGTTCAGTCATGATGAGGTAGCCACAGCCCTGAAGAGAAAGGGCTCCTATACTCAGCAACAGAATGGGACTTTCCCATTCTGGCTGCCCCCTAAGTTAGCCATCTCCCACCAACTGATAAAGGAGTGGGTGGAAAAACAGACCTGCTCTTCCCTGCCTGCTTAGCCCAGACCAAGTAACTGAGATCGCTCCTTGGTATTCCTGAGGGACAAACTAGAGATCAGTTGACAAAGGAGAAGTGACAAAAGACAAGCTACAGAAGGACCTCAGAAGCGCAGAGCAGAGGGTGAGCCTACAGTAAGACACTTCTATCAGCAGTGTTAATGGAAGAAATTCCTACCAATGGGCAATCAAAAAAGCCAGTGTGAGAAGAAAACTGATGAGCTGTCAACTGTCAAAACTCAGGGGGAAAGCGGAAGGATTAGTTTGGATGTAGGCCCTTGTTCGGTCATTTTCTCCAAGGCCTTGGAAACAAACATCTTCTAGCATATGGCTTGTTAATGTTGTGTTTACACTAACTGCCAAAATGTGCCTGTTGTAAGTTTGGTTAAAACTTTTATCTTAGTATTGAAAATATATAGCAAGTTTCAAGTCATTACTGAGTTACTTGTTACCCTTACAGAATTAAGAAAAATAGCACAGTATAATATTTTTAAATTTATGTACAGGTGCATTCTAGTTACATGTACATGGTAGTTAAATAAAAGTCATAATTAAGTCATTATGACTCAGAGTACTTTATAATAAATCAGATGCCATGAGGCTCTGTTGAGGTAGTAGAATCTCAATGGGACTCCAGACAATAAGTCTTTTTTGCTGTTTTCAGCTCTGTCACATGCTCAGTTTGTGACCCAGGGAAAAGACTCTCGCTTTGCCATGCCTGTTTTCCTAAATAAAACAGTTGCTGGCATTTGCACATCCACAATGTGTTGATTAACTTTAACAAAGGGATTGGTGGAGATAAACAGATGCCAAACCTGACCTATTTCTTAAACTTTATGGAATAAACTAAATTTAGGATTTCTCATCATTCATATATGATGCCATAAGGGAGAAGAGTTTATTTGGGGAAAATAAAATAAATGTCCACACCTTTGTTCTGACGTCTTTTTCTGTTCTATGAATTGAGAAAATTTTACAAGGTGAGAATTTGGGGGTAGGGGAAAGGATCCCTATTGGTGACAATTAAACAATTAAGTCCAGGCAGGTTTCAAGTCAGTGCAACAACTGAAGCAATGTGCAGGAGAAATGTTAGAGGTCTTGCTGAAAAGAGGAAATAATCATATCTTCAGAAGATTCTAGGCACTAATTTGTGATTAAAGACACAAGCTCCAGAGACCCTAAGGTTATTTACACGTCAAAGTCCCATAGGACTAAAGAGATTCTAGAACTAGAAAAGTTAAAGCACTGAATTTCCTTTTGATCTAAAAGGTCATTGCTCTCTCCACAGCCAGCAAACCATCATTGCTTTGGGGAAATCAAAGTGCCTTCCTTCATCAGGAAATGTTGAGGGATAATATGTGATGGGACTTGATTGTCTTGTTAGATTGGCAGCTTGCCTTTACCTGGGCTGAACCCAGCATGCAGAAGGGTAAAGCACTCACAAAAGAGAGGTTCTGAGATTTCTTCATATCTTGCAGTTAGAAGAAAACAGTTCAGGGTCCATGTGTATTACCATCTCCCAATCTTTTCTATCTCTATGTGGGTGTGTTTGTGAGCACATGTGTACACATCCCCAATCTGAAAATACTGATAGAAAGGGGAGTGTGCGGAGTTCCTGGTTATGAGTTTCCCAAACTTACCATGGAGTAACTGTTTGTTTTCTGATTAATGTGTTTTTGGGAAAGAAAAGATGAGAGTGGCTAACAGCAGGAGCTGCAACATTGAACTTTGCTTCTCAGTAGTGAGTGGGAAAAGAACTTTGCTGTAGAACTCCAAGGATATCTGAAAGCTGAGGCAGAAAAGAACAGGCTTGGGATACTGAAAATGACAGATAAATAAAAGAAACTTTGGTATAGGGCCTACCTGACCTGAGAATATATATGTGGGCAATGAATTATGAAGGTGCTAAGGATAAATATAACTCATCTGGATCCATGATGCAGAATAGAAAAACAGGTGAAAGTCAGTTAGTCCTGGTAACTGGAATAAAAAAAAATTTCATTTATATTTTTGCCTATCACCCTTTCTCTACCCAATATTTAATCCTCAATGAAGATAAACCTAATGTACCACAAGTGCAATGGGGGGAAACCTTTTTCTCATAGTTGAGCTGGGATGGCATTCTGGACCCCATTTTTAACATGAGAAATGTAGCTTCAAAACAAACAATAAAAATATATTTAAAATTATTATTTAAAATGTTAAAATGTTGCACAATATCATCTGATGTGTTACTTTAGTCAATGTGTAACACCCTCTTCCTTAGTTCACTTCAGTGAACACTAGGAAAAGAAAGGATTGGAGTGGGGTACGGTATATTTAGTATTTATTTATTTACTTATTTATTTTTGAGACGGAGTTTCGCTCTTGTCTCTTGGGCTGGAGTGCAATGGTGCAATCTTGGCTCACTGCAACCCCCAGCTCCCGGATTCAAGCTATTCTCCTGCCTCAGCCTCCCAAGTAGCTGGGATTACAGGCACCCACCACTATGCCCAGCCATATTTAGTTTTTATTAGTTTGTGATAGTAAGTTCTCAAATAAGAACTCAACTACACCATTCTCCTAATTCCTCCCTTGGTCACTGGAGAGGGAACAGTATGAAACTACTTCCTTTGTTTTTACTTGGATAGGGTAAGATATAGTAAGGGCATCTCTCTGCTGCATGCAATAAAAAAGAAGAATCCAGAGACCTAGATTATAAAAACATGGTCAATATATGGAGCTCTCTGTAGGGAAGATTTTTTTTTTGCTTTTAATGGTGAATTTTATGATATATAGATAATACTTGATTTATTTTAGGAGGAATATGAGAATCATTTTAAGAAACATTTCATCTTAGCAATAGATATATCAGCTATATTAAATATCAAACCAATTAATTAAAACAAGTACAGTATCAGGTATGAAATGTCCAAAATAGGCAAATCCATAGAGACAGAAAGTAGACTAGTGGTTTCTAGGGGCTGGGAGTAGAAGGGAATGAGAAACTATTAGTGAGTATGGGGTTTCTAATATTCTAGAATTGGATGGTGGTGATGGTTGCACAATTTTGTAAATATACTAAAAACCACTGAATTGTATAAAGGGTAAATTTTTTGGTATGTGACTTATATTTCAATATAGCTGTTATTTACAAGTAAATAAGTTCTATATCTTGCTTCAGGTACATACATACATGCAAAAATTCACTGACTGTACACTCAAGATTTGTGCACTTAACCATATGCATGTTACGCCACATTAAAAAAATTGAAAAGAAAAAGTGAATGAGTTATCAAATCCAAATTTGTCTGCCTGAAATTTTGATCTGAGGATGAATAGCAGTAAGGGAGAAATTTAAATATTTAGAATTACTCCAAGGGTATATTGTGGTAGGCTGTGTCCTTAGCACAAAGTGTGTGAATTTCATCTCAAAGTTGTCTAGAGGTTAGATTCTACCCTGCCGAGTTCAAAACCTGTGTGTAACCCACAGCTGAGATCACAAAGACTTGTGCCAAGAGGGCCACAATTCTCATGTAGGAGAAGTCAATCTGTAAAACTTGTAATGAAGAAACATTTTTACCAAATGAGTAATCTAAACTAGAAATGAACAGAATCATATTCAATATTTTTTAAAAAGAGAAAAGAGAAGCTAAATGTGCTGGTTACTTTTTCGTTGGCTTACTTGTTGGTCTGTGATTGATGCTGTCAGGCAGCTGCACTCCCATGCTTTGTAAAAGATTGGAAGCGGGTCCTGCCAGTCCAGCTTGGGAGCTATAGGATTCCAATATATTTGAAACCAGGTTCAGGTCTACATCTACTGGTGCCATAACAGATTCTCCTGTATCAGAATCTTCCTCATCTGAATTGTTGTCAGTAGTCTGGGATACAGGTTCCTTATTCATGGAGGGAAAAGAAAATTATGGGAATAATATGTCATTAGGTTGCATGGTGGTTACAATAAAAAGATAACTAAGCCACAATGTAAATTTGCATTCCAAATTAAAAAGGAAACTTCTTATCCTTGGTGATATAACTGAAAAATGAAGTCTAATAAGTTATATAGCTTAGCACAGATATTAACACTTGGTTCTACAGATTATAACACACTTCTCTCCAGGAACGATTCCTGCAAATCGAATAAATCGCATGTCTATTTTGAAATAGCTCAAGGGCTAACAGAATTAAGACGGTACATTTATAACTTGTCTAAGAGTCTTAAAAGAAAGAAACATAAAAGTGAATATTAAATGAAATAATAATGTAAATTTTCTTCAAAATGAAAGAAGCGAGTGTTCCTTTCTTTCCCCCCAGTGAAAAAGCTTAAAAATGAAAACACAAGGCTTTGTGGTTGCAACCACAAAGACTCTAAATTGTTAGTTGGGCTTCTGATTCCACAAGCTGGGGAAAGGATCTGAAAGATTACAGCTTGATAGACTTTTATGTCCTTGCTACCCAAAGTGTAGTCCATGGAGCAGCAGAATCTCCATCGCTTGGGGCTTATTAGAAATGGAAAATCTCAGCTGGGAGTAGTGGCTCATGCCTGTAATCCCGGCACTTTGGGAGGCTGAGGTGGGTGGATCACTTGAGGTCAGGAGTTTGAGAGACCAGCCTGGCCAACGGTCTCTACTAAAAATACAAAAATTAGCCAGGCATGGCGGTGCACACCTATAGTCCCAGCTACTTCAGAGGCTGAGGCAGGAGAATCGCTTAAACCCAGGAGGCAAAGGGTGCAGTGAGCCAAGATCGCACCACTGCACTCCAGCCTGGGTGACAGAGGGAGACTCCATCTCAAATTAAAAATAATAATAATAATAATAATAAAATAAAACAAAGTGATTAAAAAAAAAGGAAAATCTCAGGCTTCATCCCAGGCCTACTTAATCAGAATCTATGTTGTAACATGATTCTTTGGTTTATATTCACATTAAAATTTAAGAAATACTGCTTTAGATAAATCTAATGTATGGTTTCTACTAGATTTTGACAATTCTGGAAGTTTATAGTTTTAAAAGTGGTTTAGATGACCAAAGCAAGGGGAATTAACATTAATTAAAGGCCTATTGTAGGTTTTTCTGCTGTCTAATTTGGTTCTCATGTTAATTCTATGATATGAGGATTACTGGTTTATAGATACATTGACAGTGGACAGCTGAGGTAGACTTCAAACCCTCACCCATAAGACTCCAGGGTCCTTGCTCTTTCCATAATGCCTCTGTTTAGGATTAGACAGTGGTGGCATTAAAAACTAGGATGAAAACATAAATGGAAAGTGAATTCTAAATTTGGCTCTAAATTAGGGAAACGTACAAAATAAACTGTCAAAACTAGAAAGTTATTTGGATGTTTAAGATCCTTTCTATTTATTTACTTATGTTATTTCATGTTTTAATCCACTGTGGTCCAAGGCACAGTCTCAAAAGGTCTTGAGAACCTGTGCCCTCTCTTTTTTAAAATCCATTTAAGCTGTAGTTTTTTTTTAACTACTTTTGAAGAAAAATCTATTTAAGAAGTTGTAGTGTACAATCGCATTCTAATTTGAGCATATTATATAACCTTTTATTTTAAATCCTGATAGATAACATACAATAAGTAATATAATGAAGCTTATGTTTAGGAAAATTAAGTCTATGATCCTTTATCCTACCAGAGTTAGGAAAACAATTAACATTCTTATTTATTTCAAATCTCACACACCAAAAAAAGAAAAACTATGATAAAACATGGTTTTAGCTATCTGACATACTAGACTCAGAAAGAGAAAAAGGTTAAAAACACACATACCACTTGCTTCCTAGTGGTGAAACTTTTGCCGATGCAGGTGTGTGCTAGTTCCTGGTCCATCTGGGCCATATATGACTTGAGATTATTAAGAGTTCCTTTCAGAGAAGCCTCTTCGCCAGGTTCGTGTGTTTCGAAGTCATCATCACTATCTAAACATTCAAATTCTTCGTCATCCAGATCATCAGAATCTGACTCATGAGGCCTTGGCCCTACACAGACCCCAAGAAAGAAAGAGCCACTTGGTAATTATTATTATTATTACTTTTTAGTTACTACACATCTCAAAATAATTAGAATGTTACCCAGAGAAAAAGACACATAGTCTACTTTACAAAAATCCCTTTTACGAATGGTAATGCTGCCAGGTATGTGTGCATTTAATGTTGTAGAAAAGCGTACAGGCTGAGTCAAAGATTTAGCTTTAAAAAAAATGAATTCAATTAATTAAAATATTTTTCTTAAAAAATTTAAAAACTACCTAATAACTGAATACATTTTGATGTAAACATTCAAGCCATACAAGTATTGTCTCAAATCTCACTCTCTCCCCAGAGGTAAGCATCTTTTAGCAGTTTCTGGGTATCCCGATCTTTATCTCTGCAGTTCTGTACATATATACATACTATAATGATTTTTTAATTGAGTTATCTTTTTCTTATTGATTTGTAAGTACAGTAATTCTAAAAAAAACCAATATAATATGGGAGCCAAGGTAAAACCTTATTTTTTATTTTTTATTTTTTTTGAGACGGAGTCTCGCTTTGTCGCCCAGGCTGGAGTGCTGTGGCCGGATTTCAGCTCACTGCAAGCTCCGCCTCCCGGGTTCACACCATTCTCCTGCCTCAACCTCCCGAGTAGCTGGGACTACAGGCGCCCGCCACCTTGCCCGGCTAATTTTTTATATTTTTTAGTAGAGACGGGGTTTCACCGTGTTAGCCAGGATGGTCTCGATCTCCTGACCTCGTGATCCGTCTGTCTCGGCCTCCCAAAGTGCTGGGATTACAGGCTTGAGCCACCGCGCCCGGCCGTAAAACCTTATTTAAACACACAGCATTCAGTCACTCTCAAATATTTAATGAGGCCAGGCGCAGTGGCTCAAACCTATAATCCCAGCACTTTAGGAGGCTGAGGCAGGCGGATCACGAGGTCAGGAGATCGAGACCACCCTGGCTAACATGGTGAAACCCCATCTCTACTAAAAATACAAAAAAATTAGCTGGACGTGGTGGTGGGCACCTGTAGTCCCGGCTACTCGGGAGGCTGAGGCAGGAGAATGGCGTGAACCCGGGAGGCGGAGCTTGCAGTGAGCCGAGATCGCGCCACTGCACTCCAGCCTGGGTGACAAAGCAAGACTCTGTCTCAAATAAAAAAAAAAATTTAATGAGCAGCTACTATATATGTCAAGCACTGACCTAGGCAGCCTCTACAAAATTATTCATGGGTAGTAATTCATGGTTGAAAGCCAACTCAAAACCAGGAAGAGAAAGCAAATATTTTGGCTTCTGAGATATCTAATAACCCAATGCTCTAGCAACAGCCATACGACTTACAGTTTCAAAATGAAAGTCAACATCACACCATTACTTACCTAAAATCTTATCAAAATAATTAAGAAAAGAATCTGCATCAAAAGTGATTGGAGCTTCAGAAGGTTCTCTGCAATATAAAGGACAAAGACAATTTATTCTAAATACAACTGTTTGAAACTTTTCTAAAGTGGTGCCATTCTTAGGAAAGCTACCAAAGATAGAATTTCTAAGGAGGCACAGCAAGAGAAATTGTAGTTTAAGTTTTAAAAATCCTTGAGTTTATTGGCCTTGCAGGACAACAGAAATGGGAAAGTCTGATAAATGAAAAGTAAAAATATCATCTTGTTTATGTACATTTAGCTTATGCTGATTTAGGGACCTACCCACTCTCTAGCCCCAATAAGATATCTAGCATTAGCAAAACCATTATTTATTTGAGTTACTTTAAATAAAGCCTGTTCTTTTAAGAACTAAAGCTTAAAAAATAAACAAGAGCATATCTTCCCTTATCCCTGCTTTCTTAAAGAGAGAATACCAAATATAAATTTAGATCTTTCATCAGGTTCAAGAATATCAACACTAATAATTATATATGTGATACACAAGTAACAATTATTATTACTATTATTATTTTTTTTTTTGCTCTCTCTGTAGCCCAGGCTGCAGTGCTGTGGTGTGATCTCGGCTCACTGCCAGCTCCGCCTCCCAGGTTCATGCCATTCTCCTGCCTCAGCTTCCCAAGTAGCTGGGATTATAGTCATGCGCTACCATGCCCAGCTAATTTTTGTATTTTTAGTAGAGATGGGGTTTCACCATGTTGCCCAGGCTGGTTTTGAACTCCTGACCTCGTGATCTACCCGCCTTGGCCTCCTAAAGTACGGGGATTACAGGTGTGAGCCACCGCGCCCAGCCTACAAGTAATAATTCTATCTACCTGTTTTTCCTGTTACTTGCCAAATGTAATTTCACATTTCTGTTATTATTTCTGCCTTTGAGTTTTCAGTATCCAATCTGTTTGCAGGGCGGGAGATCAGAAGTCTGAACTTGTTGAAAGCTAAATGTTGAGCCCATAAAGCTACTAAAGAGTAAAGTATATGGTTTCCCTGTGTGGTTCTGGATGATGGTTTTTAGGGTGATCTTTCTGGCTTATTTCAAGGATTGCAAAGGATGAGACTTCTAGAAATCTGACTTCAGATAAGTAAGTTATCACCATACTAGGCACAAAAAAGAAAGAAATCTGTACAACTCATTTACTCAAAAAAAAAAAAAGTGGAAATGGCAATGACTATGACTTCAACATTTGGGTTCTAACTATTTATATATTTATACTTTAACACAAATTACTGAGGCAGCTCTGCTCCCTTGTGGGTTGAGACTTTGGATATGAAAGCTTTCATGCTTTCTGAGACTTCAGTTAAGTCATAGTTCTGCTCCTTCTCCTCCTTGGAAATAGACTCTGATTCTTTTTTGCCAGCAGCTTCCTGCAGCAGCTGGTCCAGCTGATCTGGTGAGAGATCTAACCACTGGTCATCTGAAAAAGAAGAAAGCATAATATTGCCATTCTACATTCACATGATAAGTCCTCTTAGGAGAGGATCCTGTGAGACTTAGTAGAACATTTTCATTTTTTTTTTTTAACCCTTCCACTCTATCCTGGTCCATCACTTACCATCCTCTGGAGGAAGATTAGCTTCTTCTTTCTTAAGGTCTTCTATATCAAATGGTATTGTCTGTAATAAGGTTAGGATTTCTTCACCAGGGCTCATAGCAAGAGAACTATGAAAAATAAAAAACATGAGTATTTCTTCATAAGAGAACCTAGAATAGTAATCATAAATATTTAAAGTTGGAAGGGATTAGCTAGTCTAATTTGGGGAGTTTTTTTTTTTTTTTTTTTTTTTGAGATGGAGTTTCATTGTTGCCCAGAATGGACTCGAACTCCTGGGTTCAAGTGATCCTCCCACTTCAGCCTCCCAAATAGCAGGCACTACAAGCACATGCCAAAACACCTGGCTCTAATTTGTTTGTTTGTTTGTTTTTGACAGAGTCTTACTCTGCCACCCAGGGTGGAATGCAGTGGCACGACCTTGGCTCACTGCAACCTCTGCCTCCTGGGTTGAAGCAGTTATCATGCCTCAACCTCCCAAGTAGCTGAGACTACAGGCATATGCCACCACGCCCGGCTAATTTTTGTATTTTCAGTAAAGATGGGGTTTCACCATATTGGCCAGGTTGGTCTCGAACTCCTGACCTCGTGATACCCCTGCCTCGGCCTCCCAAAGTGCTGGGATTACAGACATGAGCCACTGCGCCCAGCCTTCTAACTTGTTTTTAAGCATATTTTTAGGTTACAGATCCCTTTTTCTCAAAAAAAAACTTTTACCAGGAACTCTAAAATATAGAAGGGCTCAAAGAAAAATGGCCTTGATTAAAGTGGAGGATAGGCCAGGCACGGTGGCTCATGCCTGTAATCCCAGCACTTTGGGAGGCCAAGGAGGGGAGATCACTTGAGGTCGGGAGTTCACTTGGCCAACATGGTGAAACCCCGTCTCTACTAAAAATACAAAAATTAGCTGGGCATTGTGGCACACGCCTGTAATCCCAGCTACTCGGGAGGCTGAGGCAGGAGAATTGCTTGAACCCGGGAGGTAGAAGTTGCAGTGAGCCACCCAAGCATGGGCAACAGAACAAGACTCCGTCTCAATAAATAAATAAAATAAAATAAAAATAAATCAAGTGGAGGATAGAGGCTCAGAGATCTACACAGTTTGCCTTCCCTTTTGGCTCTGAAGCAGGCTCCATGGAACATCATTATGAAGCCACTGATCTCGTATAATTCTTTCTATACATATATGTATAGACAGGGTCTATATGTATATATATGTACATAGAGTTGTATTATATTAATAGTACATATACATATAAAACACGTACTAAAAATACATAAAGACATACATATAATATATATATTTTATATATAAAGAAAAGAAGATCCAGAAGTATCAATTAAAATTTATCTAGCATGTATTAAATGCTATGCTAACACTTTAAATACATTTTCTTATTGAGTCCTCTCATCACTATTATAGAAGGTAATAATACTGTTTTACAGATGAGAAAACCAGAGCCTAGGAAAGTTCTATAACTTTTGCAAAGTCTGTACTACCCAGGAGGCAGAGGTTGCAGTGAGCCAAGATCATGCCATTGCACTCCAAGCTGGGCGACAAGAGAAAGACTCCATTGGGTGGGGGCTGTGGCTCACACCTATAATCCCAGCACTTTGGGAGGCTGAGGCGGGCAGATCACGAGGTCAGGAGATCGAGACCATCCTGGCTAATACAGTGAAACCCCATCTCTACTAAAAAAAAAAAAAAAAAGAAAAGAAAGCCAGGTGTGGTGGCGGGTGCCTGTAGTCCCAGCTACTTGGGAGGCTGAGGCAGGAGAATGGCATGAACCTGGGAGGTGGAGCTTGCAGTGAGATGGGATCACGCCACTGCACTCCAGCCTGGGCGACACAGCGAGAGTCCATCTCAAAAAAAAAAAAAAAAGAGCAAGACACAGTCAAAAAAAAAAAAAAATCCTCATTCCTTAAGACTTAACTCAAATACCTCCTCCCTGAAGCCTTCCAGTATCTTTCTTTTTTTAACTTCTCTGCTTCAACCTTTGTGAAAGTTTATTACCTTCTCACTATGATCTCTTTAGCATTTGATATTCCACAATGATTTTTATTTTGCCTTTTGTTATGATTATTTGGGTTATTCTTTTCTCCCTCCTAGTAATGTTTACATATTAATAATACAGAGTAGGGACAGTTCCCCATCACCTATGTGATTTTGCAAGAGATGCAAATGTTTATTCAATTAAAGCAAGTCCTTTATACAACTTGATTTGGTCCATTCTTAATAGTTCAGACAGGGTGCCATCTATTTATGTAACAAATCATGTCACCATTATGTCACTGACTCAACATGTAAGTATCTCTGTGCATAGTTTCTTTTTTTTCTTTTTCTAAGACAGGGTCTCACTCTATCGCCTAGGCTAGAGTGCATGGCAGGATCACAGCTCACTGCAGCCTTGACTCTTGGGCTCAAGCAATCTTCCTACCTCAGTAAGTAGCTGGGATTACAGGCATGAGCCACTGTGCCTGGCTATTTGTTAGTTTATTTTTAATTTGAGTAGCTGGGATTACAGGTGCCCACCACCTCATCCGGCTAATTTTTTGTACTTGTAGCAGAGATGGGGTTTCACCATGTTGGCCAGGTTAGTCTTGAACTCCTGACCTCAGGTGATTCGCCCACCTCGGTCTCCCAAAGTGCTGGAATTACAGGCGTGAGCCACTGCGCCCGGCCTATTTATTTATCTTTAATTGACCAAAAAGGGTAGATGTTTATCATGTAACTTAAAAATATTGTAGAGATGTAATCCCAGCACTTCGGGAGGCTGAGGAGGGCAGATCACAAGGCCAGGAGATTGAGACCATCCTGGCCAACATGGTGAAACCCTGTCTCTGCTAAAATACAAAAAAGATTAGCCGGGTGTGGTGGCCTGCGCCTGTAGTCCCAGCTACTCGGGAGGCTGAGGCAGGGGCATCGCTTGAACTGGGGAGGCAGAGGCTGCGGTGAGCCGAGATCACGCTACTAAACTCCAGCCTGGCGACAGAAAGACTCCATCTCAAAAAAAAAAAAAAAAAAATGCCTGTAGTCCCAGCTACTTGGGAGGCTGAGGCAGGAGAATGGCGTGAACCCGGGAGGCGGAGCTTGCAGTGAGCTGAGATCCGGCCATTGCACTCCAGCCTGGGCGACAGAGCAAGACTGCGTCTCAACAACAACAACAACAACAAAAATATTGTAGCGAAAGCTAATGTTTCCTTTGATGACCACTGCCACCCATCCCAATCCATTGTCTTGTTCCCCAGAGGTGACTGCTTTCTCAAGAACACTTCAGCGCTTTTCTCTCTCTGTGTGTGTATATATATATATGTTTCTATTTCTTGTATTTGCTGTCTGTCCTTTTGCTGGAATGTTATTCCCCTAAATACCTGAATGCCTCACTCCTTCAATTCATTCAGGTCCCTTCTCAAAGAAAACTTCCTTAGAAAGGCCTAAGGAAGTTTAATCTTCTAGAAGATTAAACTTACCTATCTAGAAGAGCAGTCTCTACCCCTGTATCCCCACTCACTGCTTTTTCTTCATAGCACTTACCACCATCTAACATTACATAATGGCTTGCGGTCTTTCTCCTACATTAGCATGTGAGCTCCATAAGGATGAGGACACTTTGGGTTCATTTATTATATTCCCAATGCCTGGAATAGGACCTGGCACATAGGAGGCACTCAATAAATATTTGTTGAATAAATGAATATATATGTATCTATAAATAATGTATAGTTTTGTTTTGTTTTGAGACAGAGTCTTGCTCTGTCACCTAGGCTGGAGTGCAGTGGCACAATGTCGGCTCACTTCAACCTCTGCCTCCAGGGTTCATGCGATTCTCCTGCCTCAGCCTCCTGAGCAGCTGGGACTACAGGTGCATGCCACCACGCCCAGCTAATTTTTGAATTTTTAGTAGAGACAGGGTTTCACCATATTGGCCAGGCTGGTCTTGAACTCCTGACCTCGTAATCCACCTGTCTTGGCCTCCCAAAATGCTGGCATTACAGGCGTGAGCCACTGCGCCCAGACTGTATTTTGTGTATTTAAAATTTTTATATGTGTAACATCCACATGGTATGTATTTTATTCTTTTTCATTTTAATTTTTAATTTTTGTGGGTAAATAGTAGGTGTATATATTTACAGGATATATGTTTTGATACAGGCATGTAATGTGAAATAAGCACATCATGGAGAATGGAGTATCCATCCTCTTAAGCATTTATCCTTCAAGTTACAAACAATCCAATTACACTCTATGTTAAATGTATAATTAAGTTATTATTGACTATAGTCACCCTGTTGTGCTATCAAATAGTAGGTCTTACTCATTCATTCTATTTGTTTTGTACCCATTACCGTACGTATTTATAACTTGCTTTTTTTTTTTTTTTTTTCACTGACATTGTTTTTGAAATCTATTCATTTAGATCAGTGGTTCCCAACCAGGGAAAATTTTGCCCCCTAGGTACATCTGGCAATGTCTGGAGACATTTTTGGTTGTCATTATTGGGGGGTGAGAGAGAAGTGCTATTGATATTTACTGGATAGAGGCCAGGGATGCTGTAAAATGTCCTATGAAGTGCAAGCCAGTCCCTCACAACAAATTATCAGATCTAAAATGTCGCACTGAGGTTGAAAAATCCTAAATCAGATATATGTAAATATAGTTAATCTCTGGTTAACTACTAGATACGCTATCATATAAATAAACTGCAATTCATTTATCCATTATTGATGGATACTTTGGTTGCTTGTAATTTTTCACTATTACAGTCTCTAATACATTGGGAGAAAGTCTATGATATTATATGTAGGAGCTAAAAACAATTCTGAACTGAGAGATGGAGAGCAGAATAATGGTTGGCTGGGTTCTGTGGCTCACACTTGTAATCCCGGAACTTTGAAAAGCCAAGGCAGGAGGACCTCTTAAATCTAGGAGGTCAAGACTGCAATGAGCTATGACTGTACCACTGTACTCCAGCCTGGGCAACACAGTGAGACTCTGTAAAAATAATAATAATAAAATAAAAAAAGGTAGAATGATGGTTACCAGAGGCTGGGAAGGGTAGCAGAGTGTGGGGGGGAAAAGAGGAAATAGTTAATGGCTACAAAAATTAGTTAAATAGAAGGAATAAGAGCTAGTGTTTGCTGCTCTGCCTATGGAATAGCCATTCTTTATTCCTTTACTTTCTTAATAAACGTACTTGCACTTTACTTTATGGACTCGCCCCAAATTCTTTCTTGCATGAGATCCAAGAACCCTCTCTTGGGGTCTGCATCTGGACCCCTTTTTAGTAACATCTTCCTGGCAAATCCCAAAAAAGATTTTAAAAAAAATTAAAAAGAGCTAGTGTTTGGTAGCACAAGAGGGTGACTACAGTTAATAATAATTTATTATATAGTTCCAAATACCTTTAAAAAATTGAATAACTAAGAATTTTCCCAACACAAAGAAATAAATGCTTGAGGTGATGGATAGCTTAATTACCCTGATTTGATCATTATACATTGTATGCCACATGGACATTATACATGTAATCACGTGTACCCCATAAATATGTACAACTAGTATGTAGCCACAATAATTAAAAATAGAAAATTAGGCCGGGCGCGGTGGCTCAAGCCTGTAATCCCAGCACTTTGGGAGGCCGAGACGGGCGGATCACGGGGTCAGATCGAGACCATCCTGGCTAACATGGTGAAACCCCGTCTCTACTAAAAATACAAAAAACTAGCCGGGCGACGTGGCGGGCGCCTGTAGTCCCAGCTACTCGGGAGGCTGAGGCAGGAGAATGGCGTGAACCCGGGAGGCGGAGCTTGCAGTGAGCTGAGATCCGGCCACTGCACTCCAGCCTGGGCGGCAGAGCAAGACTCCGTCTCAAAAAAATAAAATAAAATAAAATAAAAATAAAAATAAATAAAAAATTAATGGCTGGGTGCATTGGCTCACGCCTGCAATCCCAGCACTTTGGGGGGCCAAGGTGGGTGGATCACCTGAGGTCAGGAGTTTGAGACCAGTCTGGCCAACATGGTGAAACCCTGTCTCTACTAAAAATATAAAAATTAGCCAAACATGGTGGTACATGCCTATAGTCCTAGTTACTTGGGAGGCTGAGGCAGGAGAATCACTTCAACCCAGGAGACGGAGGACTGCACTCCAGCCTGGGTGACTAAGTGAGGCTCTGTCTAAAAAAATAAAAATAAAAAATAACAATAAATGAAAAAAAGTGAAAATGAAAGGTAAATCTAAAATAAAAGTCTACAATATTAATTCAGCTATTTTAAAAAAACCACAAACATTGGGAATTCAACAACAGGTCTGGAGGGAGATGGAAGTTTGGTTTTAAACTGTTTAAAATTTATCCTGGTGTGCAGAATGGAAGCCTCTCCTGCAACATAAATTAAAATGTTGGAGAACATTTAAGCTACTTGTAATTTTTTCCCCAACAGTAAAAAACAGTTGAGTAAATTATGGGGGTACATCCGTTTGCTGGAATATTGTGCAGCTTTTTTTTCTTTTTTGAGACGGAGTCTTGCTCTGTCACCAGGTGCAGTTTCAGCTCACAGCAACCTCTGCCTCCTGGGTTCAAGCAATTCTCCTGCCTCAGCCTCCCAAGTAGCTGGGAGTACTGTCGCGTACCATCGTGCCCAGCTAATTTTTGTATTTTTAGTAGATACAAGGTTTCACCATGTTGACCAGGATGGTCTCGATCTCTTGACCTCGTGATCCGCCTGCCTTGGCCTCCCAAAGTGCTGGGACTACAGGCGTGAGCCACCATGCCTGGCCATATTGTGCAGCTTTTAAAAATTATGTTTATAAAGACTTAATGCCATGGAAAATGTGATATCATAATGAGTAAAATTACACAGAGGAGGATGCAAAATTTCTTTCGTTGTTTTTTTTTTTCTTTTTTGAGGCAGAGTCTCACTCTGTCATCCAGGCTGGAGTGCAGTGGTGTGATCACTTGAGCCCAGGGAGTGGAGGCTGCCAGCCTGTGTGGCAGAGTGAGACTCAGTTTCAAAACAATAAACAAATAAGAATAACAAATAAATAATAAATAAAAAATAAAAAGAACTACCTAAATACCAATCTTTGTAGTAGGAGTCTTAACAATAACTCACCTTTCTGGCCGGTTTACTGAGAGCTGGAAGTAATTCTCTGCCATTTCTAGCCTTTCCCGGTACTGAGCAGAACCTTCTATCAGTCCCTTAAAAAAAAATGGCCTTCAGAACATTACTCACAAGTCGTCATGAAAAAAATGTGTTCACCAGCAACTTTCAGGCAGGCAGCAAACAGTCTACTACTCAGGAATCACATGTCCCAAGTCCTAGGCCCTGATTTGTCATTAATGGGCCTGTTTGAGCTCCAATTTCTTCAAATGAGGGGACTCGGCTAGATGTAGTGATTCCTAATCTTTTTCACCATTAAGGGCCTATTTCCAGTTTGGAGAGTTTTCTACCATTTTCTTTTAAGATATAATTGGCTGGGTGTGATGGTTCACACCTATAATCCCAACACTTTGGGAGGATGAGGTGGGCAGATTGCTTGAGCTCAGGAGTTCAAGACCAGCCTGGGCGACATGGTAAGACCCTGCCTCTACGAAAAAAAAAAAAAAGTTAAAGATACAACTGATTAACTAGTAATTCACAAAACAAAGTACAGGAAGTTTGTCAAGTAGAATAAAAAAATGGCAAAATCCCACCATTACTATCATTTGTGTTTTCTAAATGCATATTTATAGTGATAGTCATACTTAGTATTTTACATTTTTTAAGAATATACTGGCTGGGCACTGTGGTTCATGCCTATAATCCCAGTACTTTGGGAGGCGAGCTGGGAGGAGGATCACTTGAGGACATGAGTTTGAGACCAGGCTGGGCAACATAGCAAGACTTCGACTCTACTAAAAAGAAAAAAAAAAAATCATTAGCCAGGCATGGTGGCACATGCCTATAGTCTCAGCTATTTGACAGGCTGAGGCAGGAGGATCACTTGAGCCAAGGAGTTCAAGGCTGCAGTGAGCTATGATCCTACCACAACAATCTGGCTTGCATGACAGAGCAAGACTCTGTACAACAACAACAACAACAACAGTAATAGCCGGGCACGGTGGCTCATGCCTATAATCCCAGCACTTTGGGAGGGCAAGGCGGATGGATCACCTGAGGTCAGGAGTTTGAGACCAGCCTGGCCAACATGGTGAAACCCCATCTCTACTAAAAATACAAAAATTGGCTAGGTGTGGTGGTGTGTGCCTGTAATTCCAGGTACTCAGCAGGCTGAGGCTGAGGAGAATCCCTTGAACCTAGGAGGCAGAGGTTGTAGTGAGCTGAGATTGTGCCTTTGCACTCCAGCCTGGGAGTCAAGAGCAAAACTCCATCTCAAAAAAAGAAAAAAACAAAAATAAAAACAAAACCCACCATATATATGCTATAATATCTTAAGTAGTTTTTGTATTGCTATGCCATCTTTATCATCATCATATTCTTAGGGACTTTTCTACTTCTTGGATATTTCCTTTAAAAAGATTATTAAAAGTGAAGGTTCCAAGTTTGAACCTTTCTATACCTCTTGGAAGACACTACCAAATTACTTTCCAATTAAGATTCTACCAATTTGCAATGTTACCAGCAAGGTATAGGAGTACTATTTTTACCATACTCTTGACAGCACAGAGTATCATTCATATCCTTTTGTACATACATGAAAGACATTCTTCATTACTGTGTTCATATGTGTATCTTTACTACTTGTGAAGTTGAATATTTTAAGAGAAATTTACTAGATATCTTTTAATAATTTTTAAAATCCACACCTTTGCTAATTTTCCTATCTGGTGTTTTCGTGTTTGCATTATCAAGTTTTTGCAAGTTGTTTTATCTGGTACAAATAATCACTTCCATCATTTAGTACCAACAGTATTAGTTTTCCTCTAATACTGGAAACAGTTCATAGACACCTCCTTCATTAGCACCTGAATACCACTGAACTAGAAAGGTCTGCTTTAACTCTAGCTTCCATAATTATGTCACACATTTAAATATGGACTATAGGACTTTAAGTCACTGGCTTGATTTTCCCTGGATTGTATACTTACAAACAAATACTTTCCAAGTCCTACCTTAAAGTAATCATCCTTTTTCAGACTTGCAAGGAAACTGGCCCAGAGCGGTGAGGCAGTCACAAGGGATTTCTTGCAATCAGAAAAATGTGGGCTACATTTGGAGCATAAGATCTCAAATCCATGAGCCTAGATGAGACAGGTAGAATTTTTGTTACTAAGTTCCTTTTTTTTCCATATCTTATTATAACATATTACTTTCTTTCCATTGAGCCACACTCTAGAACTAAGTGACTGGATACATGGGCATTTGGACAATTATAACACTTTTTGAATTTTATGAAAAATATAAACTTATTCCCAAGTTTCTCAATCATTATAGATTACTAAAAAATAAAAGGAAAGAAAATGATATGCAACAAAGATTCCTGTTCTCTTCAAAGAGATTCCTTTTCCTGCTGATTACAAAACCAGAAATTTACATTTATTATGTATTATGAAATTTATGAAAAGGGTTACAAAAAGGATTATGAAAAGGGTTACAAAAGGTTTATTGTCCAATAGAAATTATACATAAATTGAACATGATCTCAGACACAGTAAAGGGAGGAAATCACTTCATTCTAAAAGTCCTTTGATTAAAAAAATATAATAGATGCACATGGCTAAATGTGATGATCAGGGAGCTTCCCTGATCAAGCTAGAGAACACCGTTACCAACTTCTTGCACATCCTTTCAGAAGTAACCTACACACTGAAGTGGGTATGTGTGTGCCTCTCTGTATGCATAGCTTTCTACTCCACCCCTTTTGTTGCTCAGTGGACACATAGACACTATTCTACACCTTGCTTTTTACACTTAACCATATACCTTGAAGATCACTTACATGAGCACACACAAATTCATCCATCTTACTTCATGGCTAAAGCATAATTGATCTATTCCCCTACTAATGGACATTTAAGTAGTTTCTAATCTCTTGCTACTATGAACAATGCTGTCATGAGTATGCTCCATATATGTCCTTGTATACATGTAAAATACATAGAGAATCATTTTCTAGAAGTGAAAATGCTGATCAAAAAGGTTTGTGCATTTTAAATGTTGATGGATACAGATGGTCCCCAACTTATGATGGTTTAACACTTTTTTGACTTTATGATGATGTGAAAGCAATATGCATTCCGTAGAAACCTTACTTATAATTTTTGTCTTTCGCAGGCTAGCAATATGCATACTCTCTCATGATGCTGGATACACAGTGGCAGCAAGCTGCAGTTGGCAATGTGATCACAAAGGCAATCAACCAATACTGTACTCTACAGTATACTGTATTCAATAAATTACAAGACATATTCAACAGTTTATTATAAAATAGGCTTTGTGTTAGATGATTTTGCCCAACTGTATGCTAATGTAAGTATTCTGAGCCCATTTAAGGTAGGCTAGGCGAAGCTATGATGTTTGGTGGGTTGGATGTATTAAATATATTTTTGACTTATGATATTTTCCATCTTTGATTGGTTTATCAGGAAGTAACCCCACTGTAAGTCAAGGAACATCTGTTTTGCCAAAATGTTCTCCTAAGGGATACAATCAACTTATATTCCTATCAACAATGTCTGAGAGTGTTTTCTCTACATATTCTCAACAACCCAGTATGTATTATCAAGCCATTTGATACTTGCTAATAAATGATGAAAAACACTATTTTGTAGCTTTAAAGTGCATTTCTTTTATTATGAGTAAGATTAAATATTTTTCGTATGTTTAACTTAAAGGTCACCTGTATTTCCTTTCCTGTGGACTATGTTCATGGTTTCTGAACATTTTAAAATTAATTGGCTAGTATTATCCTTTTCATATTGACTTAAAGGAACACTTTATATATTAGAGAAGTCAGCTTTTTTTCATTTAGATTGCAAATATAACACTTTTTCTAGATTTGCTAACTTTTGACTTTATTTATGGAGTTTTTCTTTCCCATGCAGAAATGCTTAATTTTTGCATAATCAAATTTATCAGTCTTCCCTTTATAGCTTCTGGTTTCAAGTCATGCATAGAAAGGCCTTTCCTATTCAAATTATAAAAGGCTCTTTTTTTTTTCAAATTTTATAGTTTTAATTTTTATGTTCAAATATTTGATCCAATTGGAATTTATTTTGGTATAGGTGTTAGGGAATCAACTTCAATTTTTCAGGTGACTTCACACTTGTCCCATCATCACTTACTAAATAATCCATTTTTTTCATTCTAAATTGAAATGTCACATTTTACTGCATTCTTACATAAACAGGGTGTATTTCCGGACTTTCTATATTGTGCCACTGTTCTATTAAAAGCCCATTTACATAAAAAAAGAAAACACCATGTTCTGGTTCAACATTACCAATTTCATGCCCAATTCATGGGCTCGGTACTGGGGATCAGATGGAGGGGGCAGCATGTATCCACTCCGCCGGTCCGGCACAAACCTTTGTTGCACCAACTGTGCATATAGACATTTAGTGAATGTGACCTGGGCATCAAGACACAAAATATATGAGTCTTTTCCTGAAATTAAAATTGTGAATATCACTTCACAGTTAAATATAATAAGAAGTCCATTTATAAGCTTCATATTCATATGAAATGCAAAGAAAATTCAACCTATTCACTGCCTACCTGTTTTTCGTAACAGCTTTATTGAGATACAACTCACATACCATAAAATTTACCCTACTGCTGGCCAGGCATGGTGGCTCACGCCTGTAATCCCAACACTTTGGGAGGCCGAGGTGGGCAGATCACCTGAGGTCAGGAGTTTGAGACCAGCCTGGCCAACATGGTGAAACCCCATCTCTACTAAAAATACAAAAATTACCCAGGCATGGTGGCGCATGCCTGTAATTCCAGCTACTCGGGAGGCTGAAGCAGGAGAATCGCTTGAACCCGTGAGGTGGAGGTTGCAGTGAGCCGAGACTGCTTCACTGCTCTCCGGCCTGGATAACAGAGCAAGACTCTGTTGCAAAAAAAAAAAAAAAAAGTACTCTAGTGCCTACTTTTTAGTAATCACTAGTAAAATTCTTATCATTAGTTATATTATACAGCAATTAAATGGGTGGAAGATAAAGATAATTCTTTTTTTTTTCTTTTTCTGAGACAAGGTCTTGTTCTGTTGCAGAGGCTAGAGTGCAGTGGAGCAATCATGGCTCACTGAAGCCTCAGGGATGGGGTTTCACCATGTTGGCCATGGTGGTCTCAAACTACTGACCTCAGGTGATCTGCCCACCTCAGCCTCCCAAACCTCCTGGGGTCAAGTAATCCTCCTGCCTCAGCCTCCCAAGTAGTGGGGATTATAGGTGCCCACCACCACACCTGGCTAATTTTTTTATTTTTTGTAGAGATGGGGTTCCCCATGTTGCCCAGTCTGGTCTCAAACACCTGGGTTCAAGTGATCTACCTGCCTTGGTCGCCCAAAGTGCTGGTACAGGTGTGAGCCACCATGCCTGGCCAAGAATAATTCTTAATTCCCTGGAAGAGATGAAATGTTTTATTGTTAAGAAGGAAATAATTAGGCCGGGCATGGTGGCTTACGCCTGTAATCCCAGCACTTTGGGAGGCTGAGATGGCTGAATCACTTGAGGTCAGGAGTTCAAGACCAGCCTGGCCAACATGGCGAAACACCGTCTCTACTAAAAATATAAAAATCAGCTGGGCGTGTTGGGAGGTGCCTGTAACCCCAGCTACTCAGAAGGCAGGAGAATCGCTTGAGCCCAGGAAGCAGAGGTTGTAGTAAGCTGAGATGGCTCCACTACACTCCAGCCTGGGTGAGAGAGTGAGACTCTGTCCCAAAAAAAAAGGAAATAATTACAGAAATAGAAAAATATGGTCAAAAATAGCTATGAAACATTGAGTATAAAATGGGGAGGCAGGTCTCTTGAAAATTTCCTTCACTGGGTGCAATAAAAGAAAAAAATGTGTATAGTTTGAGCATCCCAAATATAAATACCTGAAATCTAAAATGTTCCAAAATCCAAAACTTTTTGAGTCCCAATGACATGCTCAAAGTTTTGAGATTTCAGAATTTTCAGATTTGGAATGCTCAACTAGTAAGTATAATGCAAATATTCCAAAATCCAAATAAATCTGAAATCTGAAATACTTCTGGTCCCAAGCATTTCAGATAAGGAATATTCGACCTATATTAACATGCTATGAAGAAACAGAAGATTTCCTTTTTCTTTCTAGAGAACAATTAAAATAATGTTTCATTCACTGAGCACTGAGAAATGTAAAAAGAGAAAAGTAATAATGTTTCAACTCTGTTTCCAGTAAGAGAAACTAAATGACCAAGATAGAAATCTCACCGATGTCATTATTCGTGTTTCAGGCAAGAATGTCTTGAAAACACGACAGGCTCGCAGGTCAATAGGGTCTCGTAGGTAAAATGCCTGGACTGCTGCAGACACCAATCTGGGACGCTGCTTTAGCACTGCCACAATGCCAGCTGGAAGGAAGCAGTGTGCTCGATGAAGGGAGACCTGAATTTTTTCTGGGTACCTGGGACAGGTAACATAATTACTTTCATTTTACGGTATATAAATACCTAGAATTCTTATGCCATTCACATTCTTTTTGACATCTTCTCTTTGTTCATCGAGAGCAGTATATAGAGAGTGACAAGAGAGATGAAAAAAGATACTGTATATACACTTAATACTATAAGAAAGAAGAGAGGGAAAGAAAAAAGTAGGAAAAAATGGAAAATAAAGAAAAGGGATTATGGTAGCTCAATAAAAACAAAACAACTTTGGAAGGCCGAGGCGGGTGGATCACTAGGTCAGGAGATTGAGACCATCCTGGCTAACACAGTGAAACCCCGTCTCTACTAAACATACAAAAAATTGGCTGGGTGTGGTGGGACACGCCTGTAGTCCCAACTACTCAGGAAGCTGATGCAGGAGAATTGCTTGAACCCGGGAGGCGAGGGTTGCAGTGAGCCGAGATCGCGCCACTGCACTCCAGCCTGGGTGACAAGAGCAAAATTCCACCCCAAAAACAAAACAAAACAAAACAAAAAAACCTATTATACTTTGGAATAAACATAAAATCAGAGTTTATTCTGCTAAAAGAATGGTGCAAAGTATGCTGAAGCTAAAAGAGATTTTTATTTTTTATTTATTATTATTTTTGAGACAGAGTCTCACTCTGTCGCCAGGCTGGAATGCAGTGGTGCAACCTCGGCTCACTGCAACCCCCGCCTCCCTGCAACCTCCACTTCCTGGGTTCAAGTGATTCTCCTGCCTCAGCCTCCCCAGTAGCTGGGACTACAGGGGCCTGCCACCATGCCCGGCTGATTTTTTGTATTTTTAGTAGAGACGGTGTTTCACCACGTTGGCCAGGATGGTCTCGATCTCTTGACCTCGTGATCCACCCGCCTTGGCCTCCCAAAGTGGTGGGATTATAGGCGTGAGCCACTGCACCTGGCCAAAAAGATTTTTAATATTGTTACTACCTGAATGGTGCTTAATATTTAATAGGCACCCAAATTTGAATGGATGAACTAATATGTTATTAGGCTAAGACCTTCTTTTCTGAATAAAAGCTGAAGTTTTATTCAGAAACAGAGTTCTGATATAGGTCAAAGAATCCCATATATAGACCCAAAACAACAGTAAAAACCTGAGCACCTTGTTTGGACTCCATTCGGTTTCTACTTTTCTTTTTTTTTTGAGACGGAGTCACCCCCTGTCGCCTGGGATGGAGTGCAGTGATGCGATCTTAGCTCACTGCAACCTCCGCCTCCCGGGTTCAAGCGATTCTCCTTGCCTCAGCCTCCAAAGTAGCTGGGATTACAGGAACTTGCTATCACGTCCCGCTTTTTTTTTTTTTTTTTTTTAGTAGAGACGGGATTTCATTATGTTGGCCAGGCTGGTCTTGAACTCCTGACCTCATGATCTGCCCTCCACTCAGCCTCCCAAAGTGCTGGGATTACAGGCGTGAGCCACCGCTCCAGGTCCAGGAAGTTTCTATTTTTAAAGGTCTCAAATTTTTTACCCATGGATATAGCTAATACTTAGCCACAATATCTAAGGTGTATAAATGCAAAAATATTGGGACAAGATTGTAACACTTCTGAATGGGAATTTAAAGATGTATCTATTTCCCGATTTTAAAATCTCTAAGTTTAATTTATTAGTCTATTCCATAAAGAGGAATGAAGACAAAATGAAAATTAGCATTAATCTAGGTGAAAGATATTTTACAGTCAAAGAAAGACTGATCAACTCCAACAGAGCTTTAAGGAAAACAAACAAAAATCAAAGAAAGACTGAACTACACAAAACCAAAAGGTTCCTTAATTAGCAATGTAAGTGATATTTTTCTTACCCTCTGATGCGCCTACTCACAGCAGCTCGTATAGATTCTGAAGCAAGTATTTTTTCTGGATGTGCTGCGATTATATTCAATGCTTGTGGAATTGTTGGGGGTGTGGTGGGTAACCAAGATTCTGCTCCAGGTGTTCTTGGTGCAGGAATAATACACAATTCTCCACGGTGGAAAAATACCTGCAAATGGTACATTTTAATTTTCTTTTTTTTTTTTTTTTTTTTTGAGACGGAGTCTTGCTCTGCTGCCCAGGCTGGAGTGCAGTGGCCAGATCTCAGCTCACTGCAAGCTCCGCCTCCCGGGTTCACGCCATTCTCCTGTCTCAGCCTCCCGAGTAGCTGGGACTACAGGCGCCCGCCTCGTCGCCCGGCTAGTTTTTTGTATTTTTTAGTAGAGACGGGGTTTCACCGTATTAGCCAGGATGGTCTCGATCTCCTGACCTCGTGATCCGCCCGTCTCGGCCTCCCAAAGTGCTGGGATTACAGGCTTGAGCCACCGCGCCTGGCCGGTACATTTTAATTTTCATAGTGGGCACTGGCAAACTGTAGGTACATATGAATGTAATGCAGCATGATTTCATCTCTACAAATTTTCTAAACTTGGGTATACTTACCCTATTGGTGCTATTATCAGGATCCAACCATTTAGGGAGAAAGTCAGCAGCTTCTATTAACAAGAATTCACCATCATTGTCTTCAATCCTAATGCAAGAAAATTTCCAATTTTGCATTCAAAAAGCACATATCTGCTAGTAACCAGAACAGTTTTATTCTAATACATTTTCCTCTTCATCTTAGTAAATATTTGAATAGGTACTATGTGCAGATGGCTATAAGAAAGCAAAATGTTTAAGATAACATTAAGCACTGAAGGAGACAAAAGATTGTAAGGAGCAGTTGAAGGCAGAGATAAGGAGAGAAGATAAGCAATTTACATAAAGAAATATTAGACAAAAATATGAAAATATACAGAGTACTATAGGGTTCCAAAAGAAAAAAAAACATATAGCTGAGATTAGAAAAGCCTTCATGTCGGAGGTGTTATTTGAGCCTGAAAAGATCATTATTTCCGCCTCATTTGCATCACTTTTTTTTTATTTTTGAGACAGAGTCTCGCTCTGTCACCCAGGCTAGAGTGCAGTGGTATGATCTCAGCTCACTTCAACCTCCACCTCCTGTGTTCAGGCGATTCTCCTGCCTCCGCCTCCCGAATAGCTGGGATTACAAGTGCCTGCCATCATGCCCGGCTAATTTTTGTAATTTTAGTAGAGACAGGATTTCGCTATGTTGCCCAGGCTGGTCTCAAACTCCTGACCTCAAGTGATCCGCCTGCCTCAGCCTCCCAAAGTGCTGGGGTTACAGGTATGAGCCACCATGCCCAGCCTGCAACACTTTTTTAAATTTTATTTTTAAAAATAGGTTATACATTCACATGGTTAAATTTTTTAAAAAATATATTAAAATTTACATGGCCAGGCGTGGTGGCTCACGCCTGTAATCCCAGCACTTTGGGAGGCCAAGGTGGGCGGATCACCTGAGGTCAGGAGTTCAAGACCAGCCTGACTAACATGAAGAAACCCGTCTCTACTAAAAATACGAAAACAAAATTAGCCAGGCATGGTGGCGCATGCCTGCAATCTCAGCTACTCGGGAGGCTGAGGCAGGAGAATTGCTTGAACCTGGGAGGCGGAGGTTGCGGTGAGCCGACATCGCACCATTGCACTCCAGCCTGGGCAACAAGAGCGAAACTCTGTCTCAAAAAAAAAAAAAAAAAAAAGTTGCAAAATGAAAAAGTTTTCCTCCTACTTTTGTCCCTATCTGCTCAACCCTACACGCATCACTTCTATTTCTTGTATATCCTTCTAGAGTTTGCTCACACATAATCTAGCTATATAAATATATATTTGTATTTTCTCCCTGTTTTACACAAGACATAGCATATTTTCTATACTGTTATATACCGTTCTAGCTCTATACTTCTATTTTTATTATTTTATTTTATTTCTGAGACAGAGTCTCACCCTGTCATACAGGCTGGAATTAGTGGTGCAATCACACTCACTGCAACCTCTACTTCCTAGGCTCAAGCGATTCTCCTGCCTCAGCCTCCCGAGTAGCTGGGACCACAGGTATGGGCCACCACACCTGGCTAATTTTTGTATTTTTAGTAGAGATGGGGTTTCACCATGTTGGCCAGGCTCGTCTGGAACTTCTGACCTCATGTGATGCTTCTGCTTCAACCTCCCAAAGTGTTGGGATTACAGGCCTAAGCTACCGCCCCAGGCCTACAATGTATTGTGTTCTTGAAACTTGCTAAGGCAGTAGATTTTTTTTTTTTTTTTTTTTGAGATGGAGTCTCGCTCTGTCACCAGGCTGGAGTGCAGTGGCGCCATCTCGGCTCACTGCAATCTCCAGTTACCGGGTTCAAGTGATTCCCCTGCCTCAGCCTCCCAAGTAGCTGAGACTACAAGCGCCCGCCACCGTGCCTGGCTAATTTTTTGTATTTTTTAGTAGAGACAGGGTTTCACCATGTCGGCCAGGATTGCCTCGAACTCCTGACCTTGTGATCCGCCCACCTCGGCCTCCCAAAGTGCTGGGATTACAGGCATGAACCACCGCGCCCAGCCAGGCAGTAGATTTTAAATGTTCTCACCATACACAAAACAATACGTATGTGAAGTAATGTATGTTATCAGCTCAATTCAGCCATCCTACAATATATATATATTTCTTTTTTTTTTTGAGACAGGAGCCTTGCTTTGTCGCCCAGGCTAGAGTGCAGTGGCGTGATCTCTGCTCATTGCAAGCTCCGCCTCTGGGTTCACGCCATTCTCCTGCCTCAGCCTCGCGAGTACGTGGGACTACAGGTGCCCACCACCAAACCCGGCTAATTTTTTTGTATTTTTTAGTAGAGACGGGGTTTAACCATGTTAGCCAGGATGGTGTTGATCTCCTGACCTCGTGATCCGCCCGCCTCAGCCTCCCAAAGTGCTGGGATTACAGGTGTGAGGCACCACGCCCAGCCAACATATATGTATTTCAAGACAACATGTTATGCATAATAAATATATACAATTTTTATTTGTCAATTTAAAAAATAGGCTTGGTGCAGTGGCTCACACTTGTAATCCCAGTACTTTGGGAGGCTGAGGCAGGTGGATCACTTGAGGTCAGGAGGTTGAGACCAGCCTGGTCAACATGGTGAAAACTTGTCTCTACAAAAAATACAAAAATTAGCCAGGTGTGGTAGTGCACGCCTATAGCCCCAGCAACTCAGGAGGATGAGGTACGAGAATTGCTTGAGCCCAGGAGGCAGAGGTTGCAGTGAGCCGAGATTGTTCCACTGCAGTCCAGTCTGGGCAACAGAGTGAGATGCTGTCTCAAAAAATAAAATAAAATAAAGCACAGTGGCATGTGCCTGCAGTACCAGCTACTCGGGAGACTAAGGCAGGAGGATGGCTTGAGCCCAGGAGTTCAAGTCCAGCCTGGGCAAAACAGTGAGACCCTGTCTTTAAAAAACTAAATAAATAATAAGTAAATTTAAAAATTTTAAAAATTTAAATAAATGTATTTAAAGTTAAAGATAAAATGAGTTATCGCTTAGATTTACATCCTGAAGTATTTAAGGATCAAATGAGAGCCACAGATCAAATAATAATGACCATGAGTTGGTAATTGTTGAAGCTGGATAATGGGAACATGTGGGTTCATTCTCTCTAATGTGTGCTTAAAATTTAAATAATAAGTTTTGAAAGGTTTTTTTTTTCTCCCTTCTCTTTTGTTCTGTTGGGAAAGAGGTTGGGTGGGTAAAAAAAGATCAGAATTTGGGTGCTGACTAGGAAAACCAGGACAAAATATAAGTGGGCAGAATGCCCTCTGCTGGCAATATATGGTATTTACAGAAAACTCGGGTCCCATTTTTTTTTTTTTTTTGAGACGGAGTCTCGCTCTGTTGCCCAGGCTGGAGTGCAGTGGCCGGATCTCAGCTCACTGCAAGCTCCGCCTCCCGGGTTTACGCCATTCTCCTGCCTCAGCCTCCCGAGTAGCTGGGACTACAGGCGCCAGCCACCTCGCCCGGCTAGCTTTTTGTATTTTTTAGTAGAGACGGGGTTTCACCGTGTTAGCCAGGATGGTCTCGAACTCCTGACCTCGTGATCCCCCCGTCTCGGCCTCCCAAAGTGCTGGGATTACAGGCTTGAGCCACCGCGCCCGGCCTCGGGTCCCATTTTTAACGGTGTTACCTACTTAGCTTCCTATACGATTGTTCACTGACTTCTGTTTAAATTGTTTCTGTGTATGATTTCTCAAAAAATATAGCTATGGTCTAGTACAGGAATACACATTTAAAAACATGTGAAATATGTATGTATGTGTATGAATGGAATTTTATTTTTCAAAGATTCATAAGGAATTTAATGGGGATTACTTCTGGGAAGCAAGAGCAGTAGAACCCTTTGTATCATCTGAATTTTGTTTACCACATGTATTTGTTTTTTCATAATTAGAATTTTAAAAAGAAAACCTAAAATAAGTAGGTTTTATTTGAAATCTTTTGGAAGTTGAACTCTTCAATACTACCTTAATTCTTTCTCAAGAAAAGGAAGTCACAAGAGAAGAGAAAGAAAATACAGATAAGCCTGGGCATGGTGGCTTATGCCTGTAATCCCAGCACTTTGGGAGGCCGAGGTGGGTTGATCACCTGAGGTCAGCAGTTCAAGACCAGCCCGGCCAACATGGTGAAACCCTGTCTGTACTAAAAATAAAAAATTAGCCAGGCATGGTGGCACGTGCTTGTAATCCCAGCTACTTGAGAGGCTGAGGCAGGAGAATTGCTTAAACCTGGAAGGTGGAGGCTGCAGTGAGCCAAGATCACACCACTGCACTCTAGCCTGGGCGACAGAATAAGACTGTCTCAGGAGAAAAAAAAAAAAAAGCACAGATACTATTAAAATCTGTACAATTTCCAGCAGACTACAGGAGAAAAATAAATTACTAAATATATAAAAATGTAGTCACACTGTTTCAGTAATAGAATTCTTTTAGAATAATTAAAATAACTACAATACCTTGCTACTAACTCTGGAAATTCCTTTGTGATCTGCTTTATTACATAAACAATAAACCATTCATCCTCAATATTATCCCCAAACTTTGTCACGCCAAACATATGAGCAGGAACACTTCCTAAAAACAAGAGAAAAGCAACCATGTAACCAGATAAATTTGTTACTGCAAATAAAATGCACATAATCATTCAATTGAATAAACATTCATTGACTGATTGCTCTAAGTCCTGGGGAGCAGGGGTTGCAATCCTGAAGAAGCCTACTCCTGAGGAGCTCAGGGTAAAACAAGACAATCAAATGATCTCAAAACAAGATAATGAACTCTAGAACAGGGGTATGCAGTAAGGCCTATGTGAGTATAAAGGAGGGGATATCTGTGCTATGCTTGCCTGGAGGAATGACAAGAGGTGAGCTTTCCAGAAAAATAGAAAAGCATGTGCAAAGGCACAAAGGCATGATGTACAGAGTATGTATGTATAGAGTATTCTGGGAATACCAGGACGCTAGATTTGGATGGAGCACAAGTTTTCAAGCGTGCACTATTCACAAATACATGGAAACTAAACAACACACTCTTGGAATAAATCACAGGGAAATTAGAAAATATCTTGGGACGAATGAAAATGAATGCATATCATACCAAAACTTAAGGAATTCAGTGAAAGCAGTGCTAAAAAGGAAGTTTGTAGGTGTGAAAGATCTCAAATCAACAACCTATACCTCAAAAAAAACAAAACAAAACAAAAAATAAAAACTAAACCCAAACCTAGCATAAGGAAAGAAATAATAAACATTACAGCAGAGATAAATAAATAGAGACCAGAAAAAATAACAGAAAAACAAAACAACTGAGTTGGGTTTTTTTGAAAAGATTGACAAACTATTAACTTAATTAACCAGGAATAAGAGCAAATACTCAAAAAACTAAAATCGGAAATCAAAGAGGAGACAGCACAACTTATGTCACAGAAACAAGAAAGATATAATTCTATGAACAATGGTATACCAGTAAGTTGGATAACGTAGAAGAAATTGACAAATTCCTAAAAATACACAATCTGTCAAGACTGGATCATGAGAAATACAAAAATCTGAACAGATCTATAACTAGTAAGGAGATTGAATCAATAATCCAAAAGCTCCTAATAAAGAAAAACTGGCTTCACTGCGGAACTCTTCCAAACATTTAAAGAATTTGACATCAATCCTCAAAATCTTCCAAAAAAATAAAGGGGAGGGAATCCCCAAATTCCTTCTGAGGCCAGCATTACCCTAACACCAAAGTCAGACAAAGACAATATAAGAAAACTGTAGATCAATATCCCTGATGAATATCAACACAGAAATCCTTAACAAAATATCAGCAATCTGAATTAAACAGCACATTAAATAGATTATTCACCATGACCAAGTGGGATTTATTCCTGAGATGCAAGGATGGTTCAACACATGAAAATCAATGTACAGTAATATCCCACATTAACAGAATGAAGGTCAAACAAGTGCATTACAGAGTGTCTCAAGAGTTGCCATGGCAAACAATAGGTAGAAGAACAGCCCAACCAACTCTTTTTCTCCCCACCCCAGATCTCAAGTTTCTTCAACTAGAGAATACAATTAAAGTAACTAGTTTTGTCTATATTAGACTTCGATTTAAATTTCATCTTGAAGCAATGGGAACTACTGAAGGATATTAAGCAGGAGAGTGACACAATCAAGTTTGTTTTACAAACCTAACTGGCAACAGTGTGAGGAACTAGAAAGACAGGAACCAGAGAGGTAAGTTAGGAGGCTGTTGTTGTTTTTCAAATGTAGAGATAAAGAGGGCCTACATTGAAGCCAAACAGATGTACAGAAGGGGTCATATTTTAGAAGCATTCAGGATTTAGCATCTGACTGAACATGGTGAAGTGAGGAACTGATTATGATTTTGAATTACTGACTAGCTTGGATAACTGGGTGGATGGCAATGCCATTAAACAAGATAAGAAAACAGTAAAAATGGTTTTCTAGAGACAGATAAAGGGTTGGTTTTAGATGTGCTGCACCAATGTGATAGTGTTCTTGTCAATAAATATCATATGTATGTCAATGAATAAGAGTTCAATAAAATTAACAGTAGGGAAGATATGTAGCAATTGCTAGCCAAAAGATAAGAGATAAGCACTAAACTGAGAGTATCACAGTGATGTATACTTGTGATGTATACATGGGGGTATCTTGTGATGGTATCACAAGATGCCAGGCTCCTGATCCTAAATAAGACCTCACATAAGTCACTGTGTAAGGAGAGTTGGTCACCTATCCATGATTTATTTTCATAAAACTATAAGAAATGACAGAACTGTAGTGTGACCAGTTCCCCACCAGGCTACTTAAGGGTATATGTCTGCTGCTTAAACTTCGAAGGCCAGCTGGCAAGCCAAAGCCATCATGCCGAGCAGAGGAACAGGTCCTGAGAACCCAAACATTGCAGGGCATAGCTGGGAACATACCAAGGAAAACAGTGTCATTGCATATACGCAGTAGGCAAAGAGCCAAAAAATTAGCTTATACGCAGTAGGCAAAGAGCCAAAAAATTAGCTTACAAGCAGCTTAAAGATGGGAGATGGGGCAGATTTCTGGAGCTGTCCTGATGCTGCCCAGGAGTGTCCTGTCTGTAAGTCCTAATAAACTCATCTACTTGCTAAGACAGACCTGTCTGAGTGATTCTTTGGTCTCTCCGCTCCCTCCTACTTTAATCCTGGGTTTTTCTCATAAAAGGACAGAGTGCCATATTTTGCCAGAGATCAGATCTCAAGCACCAACAACATAGGGAAGCAATGAAGAAACCTCAAAATGCTTGTAAGTGGCAAATATTAGCCATAAAGCCCAATTATTTATCTTTATAAGCTGGGCAGAGCCACTCAGATCCTCACCAAAACGGCTATATGAACAAGGCAGCCTACTCAACACATCATTAACATAAGGAATACTGAGTAACAGCAAAAAAGGAACCATGATTAAAGCCAGATACCTGAAACTGTTTAGTATGGATACTTAGATACATTATGGCATAGTATAGTAACTAAAGTTCAAAAGAATAGCCATGAGTTTAATAATGTTTAGTATATGCTAATTCCTAAGGCAGATTTAGAAAGTTTTCACTAATATGATTTTTTTTAAAACAAAGCTTTATGGCTAACTGAATATAGACAAGTATTACTTACCTGAAAAGTTTAGTGCATTAATCTCTTCCTGGCAACACTGAATGAAGAGTGGACTATTACACACACACATCACTGTTGTCAGGATAACATTAAAAGTCACACTAATCCACACAAGTAAAACAGCCTTACCTTTCCCAGGTTTATATTTGAGATTGAAAGGCTGATTCTGCCAGATGTAGGGGACCAGCATAGGTGCAAACTGGGTCATTATTCTCTCAATATACTTCTGAAGAACCTCTTTGTGTTTATCTGAGTCCCTTGATTCATCTGGTATCAGGAACAGGCGGTACTCCACTGTGTCTTCCATTGTAGCAAGCTTCATGGTTTCTTCCATTCTTCTTTGAAAACTACATTTAAAGTTCCAAAATATAAACCACATAGAACAATGCAGAAGTAACATCTGAACTCTTTTAGATGACTCTATGAACACTGTTTTCTAAAATTTAGTTAGGCCGGGCACAGTGGTTCATGCATGTAATCCTAGCACTTTGGGAGGCCGAGGCAAGCAGATCATTGGAGGTCAGGAGTTTCAGACCAGCCTGGCCGACACGGTGAAACCTCATCTCTACTAAAAATACAAAAATTAGCTGGGTGTGGCGGCAGGCACCTGTGATCCTAGCTACTCAGGAGGCTAAAGCAGGAGAATCACTTGAACCTAGGAGGCAGAGGTTGCAATGAGCCAAGATCATGCCACTGCACTCCAGCCTGGGTGACAGAGCAAGACTCCATCTAAAAATAAAAAAATAAATAAAAAATAAATAAAATTTAGTTAGCCACATACCATCATCATGGTTTTTGCCTTGACCACACACCACCTACAGTAATATTTATTTAATTTTTTAAACTTCATTTATTTATTTATTTGAGTTGGAGTTTCACTCTCGTTGCTCAGGCTGGAGTGCAGTGGCACGATCACAGCTCACTGCAACCTCCACCTCTCGGGCTCAAGCCATCCTCCTACCTCAGCCTCCCAAGTAGCTGGGACCACAGGTGTGTGCCACCATGCCCAGCTAATTTTTTTTTTGTATTTTCAGTAGAGGCAAGGTTTTGCCATGTTGCCCAGGCTGGTCTAGAACTCCTGAGCTCAAGCAGTTCTTCCGCCTTGGTCTCCGAAAGTGCTGGGATTACAGGCATGAGCCACTGCACCTGGCCTAATATTATTTTTAGTGACTCTTTACACTTAAAACTTTATCTTTAAAATTACGTTAAAAGGAAACCTTGATATAATACAGTGAATAGAAATCCAGTATCACATTCCCCAATTAATACGTATGTAAGAATAAAATCTTTATTTTTTATGTTTTTCCTGTTTTGGAAGTAAAGAATGAAATTTTTAATGTTTGCCCTTGTACTAGCAGTGGTATGTGTAACATATTTCGAGAAACACTGCACTAATATCCACTGTTTACATACTATCAAAAACCCCAGTTCTGCCACTAATTAGCTGTGCCACTGTGGACTCTTCACTTTCTCTTTCTGCGTTTTTTTCTTTAATTTAGGATAAGTTACCTACCATCTCTAAAATCTCTCCCTGCTTTAAAATTTTGTTACTTAAACTCTAAAGAATAATCTATCTTGCTCTGCAGAATGTACATTTCTCTCTTTTATGAACATTGTATGGCGTAGAGAAATTCAAAACTACAAAACATTCGTGTCCTGTCATCTTACCTCTGTCCTAAATTTGCCCCTTTTTCAAGTCTCATGGGATAGTAGGTATATCTTTCTTTTCTGTTTCTTTTTTTTTTTTTTTTGAGATGGAGTCTCACTCTGTCACCCAGGCTGGAATGCAGTGGTGAGATCTCAGCTCACTGCAACCTCTGCCTCCTAGGTTCAAGTGATTCTTTTGCCCCAGCCTCCCGAGTAGCTGGGACTATAGGTGCCTGCCACCACACCAGGCTAATTTTTGTATTTTTAATAGAGAGGGGGTTTTACCATATTGGCCAGGCTGGTCTCAAACTCTTGACCTCGTGATCCGCCTGCCTCAGCCTCCCAAAGTGTTTTTCTTTTTTTTCTTTTTTAATTTTGAAGAGTACATAGTAGGTGTATATATTTGTGGGGTACATGAGATATTTTGATACAGGTATAAAATGCATTATAAGCACCTCAAGGTAAATGAGATATCCATCGCCTTAAGCATTTATCCTTTGTGTTACAAACAATCTAATTATACTCTTTTAGTTATTTTTATTAAAAAAAAATTTTGTAGCTAGGACATGCTCTCATCTGAACTTTTAGTTATTTTTAAATGTACAATTAAATTATTATTTACTACAGTTACCCTGTTGTGCTACCAAATACTAGTTTTCATTTGCTCTATTTTTTTGTACGCTTTAACCATCCCACTCCCCCACAAACCCTCTGCAACCCTTCCCAGCCTCTAGTAACCATCCTTCTAGTTGCTATCTCCATGAGTTCAACTGTTTTCATTTTTAGCTCCTACAAATTAGTGAGAACATTTGAAGTTTATATTTCTGTGCCAGCCTTTTTCACTTAACATAATGATCTCCAGTTCCATCCATGTTGTTACAAATAACAGAATCTCATTTTTTCTTTTTAATGGCTGAAAAGTACTCCACTGTGTGTATGTACCACATTTTCTTCATTCATTTATCTGTTGATGGACACAGGTTGCTTCCAAATCTTAGCTACTGAGAATAGTGCTGCAATAAACATGGGAGTGCAGATATCTCTTTAATATACTGATTTCCTTTCTTTTGGGTAAACACCCAGCAGTGGGATTGCTGGATCACATAGTAGCTCTATTTTTAGTTTCTTGAGGAATCTCCAAAACTGTTCTCCATAGTGACTGCACTAATTTACATTCTCACCAATAGTGTTTTCTCCAAATCCTTGCATTTGTTATTGCCTGTCTTATGGATAACAGCCATTTTAACTGGGGTGAGATACTATCTTATTGTAGCTTTGACTTGCATTTCTCTGATGATCAATGATATTGAGAACCTTTTCACAAACCTGTTTGATATTTTTATGTCTTCTTTGAGAAATGTCTATTCAGAGTTTTTGTCCAATTTTTAATCAATTATTAGACTGCTTCCTAGAGAGTTGTTTGAGCTCCTTATATATTTTGGTTATTAATCCCTTGTCAGATGGGTAATTTGCAAACATTTTCTCCCATTCTGTGGGTTCCCTCTTCACTTTGTCGATTAATTC
The DNA here is from genome assembly GCF_009764315.1 of Trachypithecus francoisi. Lineage (NCBI taxonomy): Eukaryota > Metazoa > Chordata > Mammalia > Primates > Cercopithecidae > Trachypithecus > Trachypithecus francoisi. The sequence goes on from NW_022681474.1 coordinate 37,468,583, forward strand.
CTTTGCTGTGTAGAAGCTTTTTAACTTGATGCGCTCCCATTTGTCCATTTTTGTTTTGGCTGCCTCTGTTTGCGGGATATTACTCAGGAAATCTTTGCCCAATGTCCTAGAGAGTTTCCCCAATATTTCCTTTTAGTAGTTTCATAGTTTGAGGGCTTAGATTTAAGTCTCTAATCCATTTTGACTTGATTTTTGTATATGGTGGGAGGTAGTGGGTCTGGTTTCATTCTTCTGCATATGGGTATCAGTTTTCCCAGTACCATTTATTGAAGAGACTGTCTTTTCCCCAATGTATGTTTTTGGTACCTTTGTTGAAAATGAATTCACTGCCGACATATGGATTTGTTTCTGGGTTCTCTATTCTGTTCCTGTTTTTATGCCAGTGCCCTGCTGTTTTGGTTACTGTAACTCTGTTGTATAATCTGAAGTCAGGTAATGTGATTCTTCCAGTTTTGTTCTTTTTGCTCAGGATAGCTTTGGCTATTCTGGGTCTTTTGTGGTTCCATATAAATTTTAGGATCTTTTTTCTATGACTGTGAAGAATGTCATTGGTATTTTGACGGAGGTTGCATTGATATTTCTTAATTTCCTAGGGGTTTTCCTTACTTATCTCTTAATTTTCTAAGGGTTTTCCTAAATAAGAGTACTAGTTTATTCTTGCTGCCAGGTGATGCTTGGTAACGGGAGGAACGGCGGTGGATGCACCACCCTAACTCCATGATTCCAATCTTACTCAGCTTTCTAAGAGACTCATAAGGAACCTACTTCTTCTATCCAGACACCCACTCACCACAGTCTGACCAAATCATCATTTTGCCTTTCAACGCAGAGGGACAGACAGTAATTATACCCATTCACCCCATAAGGCCAAACACACCTCATCATGCAGAATTTGGTGTCACAACTTGAAGGGACTCTATGATCACTACTCAGGTTAATGCCTCACTGTACATATGAGAAAACCCAGAGCACAGAAAGAGAAGCGACTAAGCAGCAGGGGCTTGACTTGGAGTCTAGTGCTCCTTATCCAGTCTAGGCTCCCTCCTGCCATCTAACAAAATGAAGCCAATTTATCTTACGGTTCCAAGGCCTCTCCTGCGCGTCTCTGCTGTGGCACCTTTCCTTAGCCGCCTCTCCGACTCCGAGAGCTGATTGAGAGCTGCTACAGGCGGCCGAAGCTTGGATCAGGCTCTTTCCTGACGCCTGCTCGGGACCTGTGGCCAGCCGAAATCCTGAAAGTCTGAACCCGCTCAGTCCCCGGAACCTTGTGTGTCGTCACTGCTGTGCGTCGGTGAGAGCATTCTGCGGGTGCCCGGGTGCGTTCGTCACTTCCGCCCCCGCGGCAAGGCGAGGAGGTCGGAGAACTGGAGAGGTGGTGATCCTGGGGAGGTGGCGGCTCGGAGTCTAGGCGACTGGGCAAGACGGGGCCGGTAGGTGGCGGGAGGGGGCCGGGCCGGAGCTGGTGGGAGGGCCAGGCCCGGAGGCCCCCACCCTGGCGTGCCCGCCCCGGCCGCGGCTGAGGAGGAGGAGGAGGAGGAGGATGATCTCCAGATACAGTAGGAAGACGGTGCCACAGAGCTTGGAGCTGTGAGTGGACTGCTCAGCCACCCCAGCCGGGGCGGGCCGCGGGCGCTCTGGGGACCCTCCTTGACCAGTCCTTCGTTCCTTTCCTTTCCCAGGGCTGGGGAGAGATTTTTCTTCGAAATTCTCTCCTCTCTGCCCTGCTGGACGCTGCCCCTTCTTCCTCCATCTCCAGCTGAAGGCGTGTCGCCCTTGGTCTGTAATTCCTGAACTCAGGCACTGGTCCGCTGAAGCATTTGTAGCATCCGCAGTGCTTCAGGTCCCATTGTTAATGGCCATGATAGCTCGAGAAGTTATTAATAGCTAACTGAGGGCTCCAGGAAGTGCTCACTTGACACTGTGCAAAGCTATTTACACATATTTGCTCACTCCTATCAATGATATCAGATTGGGAACATTATTTTGCACATTCTACAGCTAAAGATCCCAGAATTAAAGGTTGTAGCATGCCAAAGATCACACAGCTTGAAGGTGGTAGAGCTGAGAGGTACAAACCTGATGTCGATCTGATGCTGAAGCCTGTGGTCATAACCATCACACATACTGCCTCTCCACCTCTGCAATTAAGCACCAGAATCCATAAAGATCAGTTTTGCTTTTGAGACTTTAGAGAGCAAATATTTCTGGCTTTAAAAAGATCCCCCCCAACGGCCGGGCGGGGTGGCTCACACTTGTAATCCCAGCACCTTGGGAAGCTGAGGCGGGCGGATCATTTGAGGCCAGGAGTTCGAGACTACCCTGGCCAACATGGCGAAACCCCATCTCTACTAAAAATACAAAAAAAATTGGCCGGGCGTGGTGGTGGGCGCCTGTAATCCCAGCTACTTGGGAGGCTGAGGCAGGAGAATCACTTGAACCCGAGAGGCAGAGGTTGCAGTGAGTGGAGATCACGCCGTCCGCACTCCAGCCTGGGTGACGAGTGAAACTCCGTCTCAAAATAAATAAATAAATAAATAATAAAAAAGAGCCATCCCACTACCCTGATTAAAGTGTTGTATAATAATTTAGAAAGTAATAATAGTGTCATACATTTATTAATGCTTTACACTTCCAAAAGGGCCTTCACTTTTTTTTTTTTTTTGGAGACAGGGTCTTGCTCTGTTGTCCAGGCCGGAGGGCAGTGGTGCAATCCTTGCTCACTGCAGCCTCCACCTATAGGCTCAGGTGATCCTCACAATGTAGCCTCCCGAGTAGTTGGGACTACAGGTGCACACCACCACAACTGGCTAATTTAAACAAAATTTTTTTTTGGTAGAGACAGGGTCTCACTATGTTGCCCAGGCTGGTCTCAAACTCCTGGACTCGAGCAATTCTGCTACCTTGGCCCCCCAAAATGCTGGCTTGAGCCACCATGCCCAGCTGACTTCACTTTTTGATCTTCTTAACAACTCTATAAAGTGGGTATGATTATCTTCAGTCTTTCAGGAGGTGAAATTATATCAGAAATGTTACATATTTTAAGATTATATAGCCAAAAAACTCAGGAGTTGAACTTGGGTTTTAACCCCAAATTTCAATTTTTTTTCCTTCATGGAACTATATAATTTTAGCAACCATAAATCTATTAATTACATATTACCTATAAGTAAATTTATTAATTAAAAACTTTTTCCCTTCATTTATGTAATTTTAGCAACCATAAATGTATTAATTAACTATTAACCGTTAATATGTATTAAATATTAACTAATTAAATTTAATTAATGTATTGATTAAATATTGTTAATTATCATACACATACATGATAATTGCAAGCGTGATATTTTGAGTCATTCTTGAGTTTCTGACTAGGCTCTCTTCCAGCCACGTGACTTAGGCAAATTACTACGTCACTGAGCCTTCATTTCTGTAATATAGGAATAAGACCTTATCCAAAAGCTTATTTAAAATGATGGTGTGGGCCCCCACGCCTGTAATCCTAGCACTTTGGGAGACCAAGGCGAGCGATTACCTGAGCTCAGGAGTTCAAAACCAGCCTGGGCAACATGGTGAAACCCTGTCTCTACTAGAAGTGCAAAAAATTAGCTGGGCATGGTGGCACATGCCTGTAATCTCAGCTACTTGGGAGGCTGAGGCATGAGAATCACTTGAACCTGGGAGGCAGAGGTTGCAGTGAGCCGAGATCACGCCACTGCACTCCAACCTGGGCGACAGAGCAAGACTCTGTCTCAAAAAAATAAATAAAATACGAATAAAATGATGGTGTGGAGCTTGACACATATACATCCTCAATAAGTGGTATTTTCCTTGTCCCTTCCCACTTTTACTTGGGATACAATAGGCATACAAAGAAAATACGTCTGAAACCTCTCTTTGCCTTTTAGAAGCTTATTATTTATTAAGGAACAAGACTTCTACATGGTAGCAGTTTAGTTCCTAGTAAACTCTTTGGGAACTAGGAAGAAGAAACAGTCATCTCTTAGATATTGTTTCTACTTAAACAGTCGTTTCCCAATAAAGTGACCGAGGTTTAGCTAAAAATCTGCTTTTATGATTAATTCCAACCATTCTGAAAGTTTAAAAAAAATCTTGTATGAAAAAAATGATAGGCATTTATTGGGCCAGAATTATTATTAACTAGAATAGTTATACCAGTTTTCTTTCTGTTTTTTTTTTTTTGTTTTTTGTTTTTTGTTTTTGAGACAGAGTTCTCTGTCACACAGGTTGGAGTGCAGTGGTGCCATCCTGGCTCAGTTGCAACCTCCACCTCCTAGGTTCAAGTGATTCTCCCACCTCAGCTTCCCAAGTTGCAGGACTACATGCTCAGCTAATTTTTGTATTTTTTAGTAGAGATGTGGTTTCGCCCCAGGCTGGTCTTGAACTCCTGAACTCTAGCGATCTGCCTGCCTTGGCCTCCCAAAGTGCTGGGATTATAGATGTGGAGCCACCGCGCCTGGCCTACTTGTTCTTGATTGTTGATTTGATACTTCCTATAAGGCCCAAAAGATGATTCTGTAACTGGAGTCAGGATGAAGTGAATAATGAAGATAAAATGTATCTAAATGGGAGCAAATTCAAAGCAATTTTTACTTTAGATGTTATAATAATGATAACCTGCTTTGAAGCAATAACTTTAGTTTTCTACCTAACCATTAAAAATTATAATTGTTGAAAAGAGTTTGGGAAAGGAATGATTTTCAACATACAGCTTAACATTTTTTAATGAAAAATTTCAAACATAAACATATAGAGAATAGTATCATGAACTACCTGTCACCCCACATTCAACAGTTAACAAAGTTAATATGTTTGCTTCATCTATCTTCCTTATCCTTTTTTCTTTTTTCTTTTTTCTTTTGAGACGGAGTCTTGCTCTGTTGCCCAGGCTGGAGTGTAGTGGCGCCATCTCGGCTCACTGCAAGCTCTGCCTCCCGGGTTCACACCATTCTCCTGCCTCAGCCTCCCAAGTAGCTGGGACTACAGGTACCCGCCACGACACCCGGCTAATTTTTCGTATTTTTAGTAGAGACAGGATTTCACCGTGTTAACCAGGATGTGATCTGCCCGCCTAAGCCTCCCAAAGTGCTGGGATTACAGGCTTGAGCCACCGTGCCCGGCCTCCTTATCCCTTTCTTAACTTCTCTGTGCCTGTCTGTGAAATAAGGAAAGCAAAACCGCAGATACTGCCATTTCACTCCTATATATGTCATTATGTATCTCTAAAAATTATGGACATTTTTGTATGTAGTCATAGTGCTATTATTAAATTTAATGATATTTCTTTGTTATCATCTAATTGTCAATTCAGATTTCCCTGGCAGACTAAAAAAAAGTCTAAAGTCTCTATTTCATAGCTTGAATTTGTATTTATGATCCTTTCCACTTTTTCAAAGACAAACTCTTGGTTGTAGGATCACTGAATGAGAGACATACAGATGACTCTGCACAAATTGATCTCCACAATTTGAGAAATAATTTATTTTTTTTTATTTTTTATTTTTTTTGAGACGGAGTCTCGCTCTGCCGCCCAGGCTGGAGTACAGTGGCCGGATCTCAGCTCACTGCAAGCTCCGCCTCCTGGGTTCACGCCATTCTCCTGCCTCAGCCTCCTGAGTAGCTGGGACTACAGGCGCCCGCCACCGCGCCCGGCTAATTTTTTGTATTTTTAGTAGAAACGGGGTTTCACTGTGGTCTCGATCTCCTGACCTTGTGATCCGCCTGCCTCGGCCTCCCAAAGTGCTGGGATTACAGGCGTGAGCCACCGCGCCCGGCCGAGAAATAATTTAAAGTGCAAGCTCCACTGACTGAACTCTTAGCTTTATCTTTGTATAGAACAATGATACAATTCACTAAAATATCCAACTCTTCATTTCCTTCTAGAGGCCTTCCTCTGAGAGCCAGACTACTAGAATTTAAATCTTGGCTTCATCACTTACTAACCATGTGACCTTAAGCAGGTTATTTAATCTTTCTGTGCCTTAGTTTCCTTTGAAATAAGAGTATTTGAGATTTATGACATACATTTGCATATTAAAGACCTGGAAGACCTCTTGTAAAAAGACCTGTGTAACTTTGTTTAACCTATTACAATTGCTAAATTTATTTGACTACAGAATTTTGTGAGGAAAGTCTACCATAGATTACTAGGAACATATATTGATTGACCCCATAGATTACTGGAACATATAATGATTGACCCCATAGCTTAATCCAGTGCACACATTGGAGTCTCTAGAGCAGCAATATTCAATACGAATATGATATAAGCCACATATGTAATTTAAAATTTTCAGGTGGTCACATTAAAAAAGAAAGGTGAAATTGGCCGAGTGCAGTGGCTCATGTTTTGAATCCCAGAACTTTGGGAGGCGGAGGTAGGAGGATCATTTGAGGCCAGGAGTTAGAGACCAGCCTGAGCAACATAGCAAGATCCCCATCTCTAAAAAAAAAATTAAAAATTAAATAATTGGCCAAGTGTGGTGGTGAGCACCTGTAGTCTCAGCTACACAGGAGGCTGAGACAGAAGAATCCTTTGAGCCCAGGAGGTCAAGGCTGCAGTGAGCTATGACCACACCACTGTACTCCAGTTTGGACAACACAGCAAGACCCCATCTCAAAAAATAAAATAAAAGTGAAATTATTTTACCTTTTTAATTTGAAATAATTATAGACTCACAGGAAGTTGTAAAAATAGTACTAAGAGTCCCATGAACCCTTCACTCATCTTCCCCCAATGATGACATCTTATGTAACTGTGGTATAATTTCAAAGCCAGGAAACTGACATTGGTACAATACTGTTAACTAGACCTACAGACCTTATCCAGTTTTTACATCCACTCCTGTGCATGGGTATGTGTGTACATAGTTCTTTCTATGCAAGTTGGTCCCATTTACAGATTACTGCAAATATGACTATAAATCAAGATAGCTGTTTCATCACCACCAAGGAACTTCACTGGGTATCCCTATCCCTTTGTAGTTATATCCACTCTTGTCTTCATCCATGGCAACTATTAATCTGTTCTCTACCACTATAGTGTTGTCCAATATACCATTATATAAATGGCCCTTAAACAATGCAGGGGTTAGGGGTATCAACCCCCTGTACAGTAAAACATCCACGTTTAACTTTCGAGTCCCCCAGAACTTAACTACTAATAGCCTGCTGTTAACTAGAAGCCTTACCAATAACATAGTCAACACAAAAATAGACTGGTAGTGGCCGGGCGCGGTGGCTCAAGCCTGTAATCCCAGCACTTTGGGAGGCCGAGACGGGTGGATCACGAGGTCAGGAGATCGAGACCATCCTGGCCTACACGGTGAAACCCCGTCTCTACTAAAAAATACAAAAAACTAGCCGGGCGAGATGGCGGGCGCCTGTAGTCCCAGCTACTTGGGAGGCTGAGGCAGGAGAATGGCGTAAACCCGGGAGGCGGAGCTTGCAGTGAGCCGAGATTGCGCCACTGCACTCCAGCCTGGGCAACAGAGCGAGACTACGTCTCAAAAAAAAAAAAAAAAAAAAAATAGACTGGTAGTTATGCATATTTTACACATTCATGACATACCTTTTTCTGAAATTTTTTCGATATTTCTAGGTTACATGGTTCATCTGTTGAGTTTCTTCAAATTGTTGCAAATCTCCAAAAATTTTTCCAATATATTTATTGAAAAATTCTGCGTATAAATGGGCTCACACAGTTTAAATGTGTGTTGTTCAAGGTAAACTGTAGTATTTAATGGTTTTTCTATTGGCTTTGGCATTTTGCACTAAAAAGCATGGTGCCCTTGAGATCCATCCAAGTTGTTGCATGTATCAATAGTTTATTTTTATTGCTGAATAATATTCCATTATGTGGAAATATCAATGTTAAAGGACATTTGAGTTGTTTCCAGTTATTTTTTTCAATTGTAAATAAAGCTGTTGTGAACATTTGTATACAGATTTTTGTATGAATGTAAGTTTTCGTTGCTCTAGGCATAATGCCCAAGAGTGCAACTGCTAGGGCTCTGGGTAAATGCATATGTTTAGTTTTATTAGAAACTGTCAAACTATTCCAGAATGGCTATACCATTTGACATTCCTGCCAGCAATGTATGAGACATCTGGTTTCTCCACATCCATGCCTGCATTTTGTGTTATCATTATTTTTAATTTTAGCTGTTCTAATTGGTGTGTGGTGATATCTACTATATTTTCAACTTGTAGTGACATTAATTTTAAGAATATATTTTGTTTAACCCAATATATCCAAAATATTATCATTTTAATATGTAATCAAGATAATATAATTAGGTCGGGCGCGGTGGCTAATACCTGTAATCCCAGCACTTTGGGAGGTCGAGGTGGGCGGATCATGAGGTCAGGAGATCAAGACCATCCTGGTTAACACGGTGAAACCCCGTCTCTACTAAAAATACAAAAAATTAGCTGAGCGTGATGGTGGGCGCCTGTAGTCCCAGCTACTCGGGAGGCTGAGGCAGGAGAATGGCGTGAACCCAGGAGGCAGAGCTTGCAGTGAGCCGAGATCGCGCCACTGCACTCTAGCCTGGGCGACAGAGCAAGACTGTCTCAAAAAAAAAAAAAAGATAATATAATTAATGAGGTATTGCAAATTCTTCTTGAAATCCAATGTGTTTTACACTTAAAACACAATTCTGACTAGCCACATTTTAACCACTGGTGGCTACCATATCAAACAGTGCAGTTCCAGAGCAGAGGAAGTAGGTGACTCTAACTTCTAGATTAAATTATTGAATTGTATGTATTTTTTTATACAGGAAATATAACTTTGTTTTGTGTTTCATAGGAAAGGAATAACAAAACATGCTCTTAACCCTCGTCCCCCTCCTGAGAAACTAGAGGACGTTTCCCCCACCAGTGACAGTTATGAGAAAGACACAAGTTCCCAAAGGTAATAATACTTTTGCATTTGCTCATGGCAACGGTTTTGTTTTTTGGCTTAGGATTGGTGTCAAGCCTTGTGCTAATGAAAACAAAGCAAGAATTTTTGTCATGTTTTCAGTACCACTTAGTTTTCATTCTGAAACAGCTAATGAGAACATCATACATATTTTCATAACCTTTGAGAAGTAGTATTATAAAGTAGTTAAGAACATGGATAATCTGCCATGGGATTAGAGTGAAAAAACAAACAAACAAACAAAAAACAGAACATAGAGCGCGGTACTTATAATCCCAGCACTATGGGAGGCCAAAAGGTGGGAGGATCATTTGAGCCCAGGAGTTTAAGACCAGCCTGGGCAACATGGCAAAGCCCATCTCTACAAAAACAACAACAACAAAAAAAACATAGCCAAGTGTGGGGATGTGCACTTGTGGTCCCAGCTACTACGGAAGCTGACGTGGGAGGATTGCTTGAGCCCAGAAGGTCCAGGCTGTGTTTACACATAAAATTAGGCTGGGCGCGGTGGTTCATGCCTGTAATCCCAGCATTTTGGGAGGCCGAGGCAGGCAGATCACGAGGTCAGGCCTCTGTCTCGGCTCACTGCAAGCTCTGCCTCCCGGGTTACACTTAGTGGTATAAACACAGCTTACTGTGTTTACTTACTATACTCCAGCCTAGGTGAAAGAGCGAGACCTTGTTTCAAGAAAAAACATAAATTGGTCTAGGTGCAGTGGCTCACACCTGTAATCCCAGCAGTTTGGGAGGCCGAGGCAGGTGGATCACAAGGTCAGGAGATCGAGACCATCCTGGCTAACATGGTGAAACCCCGTCTCTACTAACAATACAAAAAAATTAGCCAGGCATGGTGGTGGGTGCCTGTAGTACCAGCTACTCGGGAGGCTGAGGCAGGAGAATGGCGTGAACCTGGGAGCAGAGCTTGCAGTGAACCGAAATCACGCCACTGCACTCCAGCCTGGGCTACAGAGCAAGGCTCCATCTCAAAAAAAAAAAAAAGAAAGAAAAAACACAAATTAAATAAATATCAGAAAGAGCAAGATTATAAAAAACAAACAATAAAATAGCATAACATAAATAAAAAAGAACATGGACTCAGGAGGAGTCCAACATCTGATTTTTAATCCTGGTCCCGTAACTTATTAGCTGAGTAACGTTGGGCAAATTACTTACCTGATAATAGTATATCTTATAGCAGCAGTCCTCAACATTTTTGGCACCAGGGACCGGTTTTGTGGAAGATAGTTTCTCCATGGACTATGTGGTGGGGTGAGGGATGGTTTCAGGATGATTCAAGTGCATTACATTTATTATACACTTTATTTCTATTATGTTTACATTGTAATATATGATGAAATAATTATACAACTCACCATAATGTAGAATCAGTGGGAGCCTTACAGCTTGTCTTCCTGCAACTAGACAGTTCCATCCGGGGAAGATGGGAGACAGTGACAGATGATCAGCCATTAGATTCCCATAAGAATGCACAACATAGATCCCTTGCATGAGCAGTTCGTGCTCCTGTGAGAATCTAATGCCACCACTGATCTGACAGAAGGCGGAGCTCAGGTGGTAATGTGAGCCATGGGGAGCTGCTGTAAATACAGATGAAGCTTCATGCACTCACCCCCTACTCACCTCCTGCTCTGCAGCCCAGTTCCTAACAGGCCACAGACCAGCATTGGTCTATGGCCCCAGGGTTCGGGACCCCGTCTTACAGGATGTTGCAAATATTAATGAGATAATGTATGTAAAACTTGGCACAATGCTTGGCATGTAATAAATGCTGAGTAAATATTAGCTGTAGTTATTTTAAGTAATAGAACAGGGAAGATGGTTCTTCAGTCTCTCAGAACTTCAATTAGTGTCTGAGATGCAATATGTGATTAAAAAAAAATATTGTATAATCATAGGCTGGGTGTAATGGCTCATACCTGTAGTTTCAGCACTTTGGGAGCCCAAGGCGGGTGGATTGCTTGAACTCAGGAGATCAAGACCAGCCTGGGCAATATGGCAAAACTCTGTCTCGACCAAAAATACAAAAAAAAAAAAAAAAAAGGGCTGCTCACGGGGGCTCACACCTGTAGTCCCAGCACTTTGGGAGGCTGAGGTAGGCAGATCATTGAGGTCAGGAGTTCAAGACCAGCCTGGCCAACATAGCAAAACCCAGTCTCTACTAAAAATACAAAAATTGGCTGGGCATGGTGGCGCACACCTGTAGTCCCAGCTACCCGGGAGGCTGAGGCAGGAGAATCACTTGAACCCAGGAGGAGGAGGTTGCAGTGAGCCGAGATCACGCCATTGCACTCTAGCCTGGGCAACAGAGTGAGACTCCATCTCAAAAAAAACAAAATCAAAAGTGCAAACAAAATTAGCTGCCCATGGTGGCACGTACCTGTAGTCCCAGCTACTTGGGAAGCTAAAGAGGGAGAATCACTTGAACCCAGGAGGCAGAGGTTGCAGTGAGCTGAGTTCGCACCACTGCATTCCAGCCTGGGTGACAGAGCGAGACCCCGTCTCAAAAAATAAAAAATAAAAAGTGCCATACAAGATCAGATACTACTATTAGCATTTTTGAAATGTCTTTAGTTGACAAGAGTATGTTATAAGCTGGGTACGGTGGCTCACGCCTATAAATCCAAATACTTTGGGAGGCAGAGGTGGGCAGATTGCCTGAGCTTAGGAGTTCAAGACCAGCCAGGGCAACATGGTGAAACCCCTTCTCTACTAAAATGCAAAAATGAGCTGGGTGTGGTGGTGCACACCTGTAGTCCCAGCTACTTGGGAGGCTAAGGCAAGTGAATCATTTGAATCCAGGAGGCTGAAGAGTATGTCATAGGTGAGATGTTGAAGTATTCATTGTAAACTATGACTAGAATTATTTGGAATGACACCATCAATTCTATAGGAATTAGGACTTTTCCATGATGCTCGAATTTCAAGCTCTTCATTTATTTTTGCCTATGTGGATATATTTGTACACATGTTTATCACCTAGTAAGTTACTGAGTAGTTAATGTTACAGAAACTTGAGGACATATGAAAAATTTTCTTTTTTCTCTTCTCCTCCCAAATTGTGCCTTTAGCAAGTCTGACATCACAAGAGAATCATCTTTTACATCAGCCGACACTGGGAATTTACTGTCTGCTTTTCCAAGTTATTCAGGCGCAGGGATATCTACTGAAGGAAGCTCGGACTTCTCCTGGGGATATGGTGTGAGTTGTATGTTATCAGTCTGATGGAGTGCTTGGGAGACAATTCTGGGAGTTAGGATTTGTCAGTATAATTCATTCTTTCACTCTCCTGCATTGTTTCTTTACATTTATCATACTTCATAATAGCTGTAAAGAAGCATCATTCCTCATCTTCTTTCAGTATTTGCTTTGTTTTATTGATATAGTAGTTGAACCTTAGACATGCTAAGTGTTCAACTTAAACAGTTGCAGGTTGGTGGGGCGCGGCAGCTCACGCCTGTAATCCTAGCACTTTGGGAGGCCGAGGCGGGTGGATCACCTGAGGTCGGGAGTTCGAGACCAGACTGACCAACATGGAGAAACCCCATCTCTACTAAAAATACAAAATTAGCCGGATGTGGTGGCGCATGCCTGTAATCCCAGCTACTCAGGAGGCTGAGGCAGGAGAATGGCTTGAACCCGGGAGGCGGAGGTTGCTGTGAGCCGAGATCGCACCATTGCACTCCAGCCTGGGCAACAAGAGCAAAACTCCATCTCAAAAAAAAAAAAGAAAAGAAAACAGTTGCAGGTTAATATGGATTTGGGCTCTGGGTCTATTCCTTTTGCCATGCTCAGTCCACTAATGTATGTCTTTACTACTAATGTTACCTTGTTGTTTAAAATGTTTTTGAAAGTTTATTATTAAGCCATTATAGCCTGGGAAAATATTTATGATATATTGGTAATGAAAACAAACAGGTTATAAATCATATGTGTAGTGTCACTCTAATTTTGTTTTATGTATATTCTTGCCTATATTAGTGAAAAGGATGAAGAATATTTACTCAAAATATTGTTCAGTTATTAATTAGGTGATGAGATGAGTGATTTTTACTTCTTATTTTTGGCTATTTCCCATTATAAAATATTATTTTTAAAAGACCAACAACCCTAAAAATTTTTTAAACACAATTTTTATGCATAATTTTATCACCTTGATGCAAGATGCAATAGACATTTTTATTTCTTGTGGTTTTTCTTTTGGAACCTAGTCTCGCTCTGTCGCCAGGCTGGAGTGCAATGGTACGATCTTGGCTCACTGCAACCTCTGCCTCCCGGGTTCAAGCCATTCTCCTGCCTCACTCTCCTGAGTAGCTAGTACTACAGGCATGCATCACCATGCCCAGCTCATTTTTGTCTTTTTAGTAGAGACGGGGTTTCATCATGTTGGCCAGGATGGTCTCAATCTCTCGACCTTGTGATCTGCCTGCCTCAGCCTCTCAAAGCGCTGGGATTACAGGCATGAGCCACCACTCCCGGCCAACATTTTTATTTCTATATCTTTTTTCAATCTGTATTTACTTTGGCTTAGTTATAATCATGATGTACATGTAATATTATGCTGTATTTTTTCACCTAATATTTTAAAATCACTTTTCCACAATATTGATTTTATACAATATTATTGTTAGGATCTTTCTTTCTTTCTTTCTTCTTTCTCTGTCACCCAGGCTGGAGTACAGTGGCACAATCATAGCTCACTGCAGCCTCAAACTCCTGGGCTCAAGCCATCCTTCTGCCTCAGCTTCCTGAGTAGCTGGGACCACAGGTGCATGCCACCACGCCCTGCTATTTTTTTTAAGAGGTGGGATCTGGAACTCCTAGCCTCAAGCAGTTCTCCCACCTCAGCCTCCCAATGTACTGAGGTTATAGGCATGAGCCACTGCACCCAGCCAGAAACCTGCTTTGTTTTTTTTTTAAACAAAAGCCTGCTAATTGTTAAAACCTATTTATATTACACCGAGTTATTTTCTAATCATTTTGAATGTATATATACTTTCCTTATATAGTTGTATGATACATGTACATACTATTTTGTGGCCTATTTTTTTCATTTACCGTCATTTCATATAGACATATACTACCTTCACACTGGTCAATCTGAATGTTATATAATATTTTCCTGTCTTAATATATCATAATTGGGCCAGGCGCGGTGGCTCAAGCCTGTAATCCCAGCACTTTGGGAGGCCAAGACGGGCGGATCACGAGGTCAGGAGATCGAGACCATCCTGGCTAACACTCAGTGAAACCCCGTCTCTACTAAAAACGACAAAAAACTAGCCGGGCGAGGTGGCGGCGCCTGTAATCCCAGCTACCCGGGAGGCTGAGGCAGGAGAATGGCGTGAACCCGGGAGGCGGAGCTTGCAGTGAGCTGAGATCCCGCCACAGCACTCCAGCCTGGGCCACAGGGCGAGACTCCGTCTCAAAAAAAAAAAAAAAAAAATATATATATATATATATAGCATAATTGGATCTTTCCCTTATTATCTGATGCTTGGGTTTTCATGGGTTTTTTTTTTTTTTTCATTCAACAAATATTTATTGAGCATGGTTGTTTTCCCGGTACTTGGCCTTGGGAATATGGGGTGAGTGAGACTTACATTATTCAATGGTCTAATGAGGGAGATTTTCAAAAGTAAGTACAAAAGTTGGTAAGTGCTCTAAGGAAGATGACAGGGTGCTGAAATAGAACATTATCAGGGGGATTCACTTTAGATAGGGATCTCAGGTAAGGTAGACCTGAGACTTGAAGACAGAAGAGCTAGCCATGCGAAGAGTGAGGAAAAGAGTTTTCCAGACAGGTTTTGCATATGCAAAAGCCCAAGGAGGAGAAGACCTTCATGTTTCCAAGGGAAAGTGTTTGGTGTATTCTTGGAACTGATAAAAGGTCAGGGTGGTTGGATGATGGAAAACCAGGGGGAGAAAAGCACAAATGAGATCAGAGAGGTAGGCGGGACTAGATCATTAGGGCCCTGCAGGCCAAAGAATTTAAACTATATTCTAATAATTAGATGCCTCATCCGGAAGATTTAGTGTACTGACTATATACACTAAATATTCCATTAGGTCTCTCTATATTATGATGAGTATCTCTTTATAACTTATAAATGTCATACAGATGTTTCCCATATCCTTGCTTTCCTTTTGGCATGTATAGACTAACAAGTTTTTAAAATATATTCACATGTAACCATCTTACTTTTGATCTTCATTTCTTCACTAGTCAGGATTTTATCTTTAGAAAAATTGAATGTTATGATATTCTTTTTCGTGGCTTAAAACAAAATCCATCACTTCAGGCATTTATCCTTTGAATTACGAACAATCCAATTGCACTCTTTTAGTTATTTTTAAATGTACAATTAAGTTATTATTGACTATAGTCACCCTTTGTGCTATTAAATAGTAGGTCTTATTCATTCTATTATTTTTGTACCCAATAACCATCCCATCTCCCCAGTCCTCACCCCCCACTACCCTTCCCAGCCTCTGGTAATCATAAATTTCATTAATTTCTACCCTGATCTTTATTATTTATTTTGAGTTTGGTTTGCTCTTGCTTTTCTAGTTCTTCTTTTTTTTGAGATGGAGTCTCGCATTGTCACCCAGGCTAGAGTGCAGTGGCGCGATTTCGACTCACTGCAAGCTCCACCTCCTGGGTTCATTCATTCTCCTGCCTCAGCCTCCCAAGTAGGTGGGACTACAGGCGCCTGCTACCATGCCCAGCTAATTTTTTGTATTTTTTTTAGAAGAGATGGGGTTTTACTGTGTTAGCCAGGATGGTCTCGATCTCCTGACCTCATGATCCTCCTGTCTCGGCCTCCCAAAGTGCTGGGATTACAGGCGTGAGCCACCACATCCAGCTGCTTTTCTAGTTCTTTAAGATGTATTGTTAGATTTTTCATTTGAAGTTTTTCTCTTTTTTGATGTAGGCACTTACAGCTATAAATTTCCCTCCTAGTATTGCTTTTGCTGTTTCCTATAGGTTTGGATATGTTGTGTTTCTCTTTCGTTTCAAAAAATTTTTCAGTCGCCTTAATTTCTTCATTGACCCACTGGTCATTCAGGAGGATCTTGTGTAATTTCCATGTGTTTATAAGTTTTCAAAATTCCTCTTGTTATTAAATTCTAGTTTTGTTCTGTTGTGGGCAGAGAAGATACTTGATATTATTTCAGTTTTTTTGGTCTTAAGATTTGTGTCGTAACCTAACATGTGGTCCATCCTTGAGAATGATCCATGTGCTGAGGAAAAGAATGTGTATTCTGCAGCTGTTAGACGAAATGTTCTGTAAATATGTTAGATCCATTTGGCCTATAATGCAGATTAAGTATGATGTTTCTTTTTTTTTTTTTTTTTTTTTTGAGATGGAGTCTCGCTCTGTCACCCAGGCTGGAGAGCAGTGGTGCGATCTCCGCTCACTGCAGGCTCTGCCGCCTCCCAGGTTCACCCCATTCTCCTGCCTCAGCCTCTCAAGAAGCTGGGACTACAGGTGCCTGCCACCACGCCCGGCTAATTTTTTTGTACTTTTTAGTAGAGATGGGGTTTCACTGTGTTTGCCAGGATGGTCTTGATCTCCTGACCTCGTGATCCGCCCACCTCGGCCTCCCAAAGTGCTGGGATTACAGGTGTGGGCCACCACGCCCAGCCAAGTATGATGTTTCTTTGTTGATTTTGTCTGGAAAATCTGTGCAATGCTGAAAGTGGGGTGTTGAAGTCTCCAACTCTCATTGTATTGGTACCTATCTCTCTCTTTAGCTCTCATAATATTTCCTTTATATATCTGGGTGCTCCAGTGTTGGGTTCATATATATTTAAAATTGTTATATCTTCTTGCTGAATTGATCTCCCTTTATCATTATATAGTGACCTTCTTTATCTCTTCTTATAGTTTCTGTCTTGAAATCGATTTTGTCTGATACAAGTATAGCTACTTGTGCTCTTTTTTGGTTTCCATGAGCATAGAATATCTTTTTCCATCCCTTTATTTTCAGTCTGTGTGTGTCTTTATAGGTGAACTCTGTTTCTTGTAAGCAACAGATCAATGGGTCTTGTTTTTTAATCCGTTTCCCCAGCCTGTGTCTTTTTTTTTTTTTTTTTTTTTTTTAAATGGAGTTTAGCTCTTGTAGCCCAGGCTGGAGTGCAATGGCACAATCTCGGCTCACTGCAACCTCTGCCTCCTAGGTTCAAGTGATTCTCCTGCCTCAGCCTCCTGAGTAGCTGGGATTACAGTTTTGCACCACCGTGCCTGGTTAATTCTTGTATTTTTAGTAGAGACGGGATTTTTGCCTTGTTGGCCAGGCTCGTCTCAGACTCCTGACCTCAAGTGATCCACCCACCTTAGCCTCCCAAAGTGTTAGGATTACAGGGGTGAGCCACTGCACCCAGCCTTGCTGCATGACTTTCTAGGTTAGAAAGCAACACAGCTTCTGGCTGGCTCTTTCCATCTCTCTCTTCTGAATGGTGGACCTCAGAATCCAGCCATCATATTGCAAGGAAGTTCAGACCACATGAAAAGGCTCATGTAGAGAGGAATTAAAGCTCCAGTTGAGAGCCAGCATCAGCTGCCAGACATGTGAGTAAATGAGCATTAAAATGTTTTCAGCTCCCAGCCTTTGAGTCTTCTGACTAAGGCCTCAGATATTGTGGAGCAGAGATAAGCCATTCCTGCTGTGATCTATATACATTTCTGATCCATATAAATCCAGAGAGATAATACATGATTATTGTTGTTTTAAGCTGTTAAGTTTTGCAGTAATTTGTTACACTGCCAGAGTAACTGAAGCACTCCTCTCATGCTGCTTAAGGTCATAAAAACTGCTTAGGCACTCTCTTACCTCTCTTGGGCTCCTGTCGCACACCAGGCCTTCCTCCTGTACAGATACCCACCTATTGTCCCTAGCTTCCTGCCTGGGGACAATTTTCTGACTGTGTAAAAGTGAACTAGAGTCCAAGCAAAGCAATGGTGGTCCCACTGTGCTGAGGAGCAGAGACCAGAGTTCAGGGCAGAGGGAGAGAAGAGAACCAGAAATTAATTAACGGGTGAATATAAAAATCTATATTTTTTGTCTGATTTCTTTAAAGGACAACTGACTGATTAAAGCAGAATATATGCTTGTATTTCATATGTGTGTGATATATAAAGTGTGTGTCTGAAATGTGTCTAAAATGTATAAAGAGGGAGTTTATACTTGTAAAAGTAAATATAGCTCAAATAATGGATGACTATAAGTGGAATTATACTTTTATAAGGTTATTACATTTGTGGATTATTGTAAAATTATTCAAGAAATTAAATGAGACAATTTTTACACAGAGAAAGCTCTAGGCCCAAGTGAATTCTCTCATCTATTTGTGGAAGAAATAACAATGATGCAAACTTTTTTCCAAAAAGTATAAGGAATACTTCTCAATTCAGTTTATAATGAGGTCAGCAGAGTCTTGATGCTAAAACCTGAGAAAGACAATGTAATAACAGAAAATTATGAAGTGGGACTTTTAGTATCAGAGTAAGTAGCTTGGCAAATACTCCTCCCCAAAAGCAACAATGAAACTGGATAAAATGGTAAGGTGCAACTATTTAAAGGGTTTGCAAATTGACAAAAAGCATATAATAAATAAAGAAGCAATTATTCATGAAAATCAATAGAACTTTGGGTTAAGAACAGTGAGAGTCTATTCAACTACAGAGGGACAAGCTGTGAAAACTAGCAGCTTCACTGTTGGAGAAGGCTCAGTAGGTTTGGAGTGAACCTGGAGAGACCCTATGCCCAACAGCATGTAAGTAACAGTAGTAAACTTGGTGGGAAGAACAGTTGCTCAGATAGCTTGAGGTTTTAGTCCTGGCTGGGACAAACAATGGATTGGCAAACTATCCAGGAATTTATTAAGGATATCTGGGAAATAAGACGGTCACAGGAGGCCTTGATAAGCTTTCCACACATCCATGCAGGACTGACCAAGCTATCTACACATCCCTAGCTGACCGTGAGTCAGCTTGCAAGTGCAGAGAAGCAAGAGGGCATCCAGAAATTAAAAGCAGATGCAAAAACTGCTTGAATTTGAACTAAGACAAAATAAACTTTAAAAGAAAAAATACTATTAGAAACAAAGAGGGACATTTTATAATAAAAGGGTCAATTCATCAGGAAAATATAGCAGTTATAAATGTAACATCTGATAACCAAGTCTTAAAGTTCCTGAAGCAAAAAAATGACTGAATGGAAAGGAGAAACACTGTAGCAATTATAGCTGGAAACTTTAATACCCCACTCTCAATACTTGTAGACCACCTAGACAAAAAATCAGCAAGGATATTAAATACCTGAACAATACTATCAACCAACCTGACCTAACTCACATCCCTCCCAGTGACAGCAGTATAGATATTCTTCAAGCACACATAAAACAAGTTTTTTTAACTATAAAAAGATGTAAATTATACAAGGTATGTTCTCCAACCACCTTGGAATTAAATTATAAATCAACAACATACATTTGGGATATCCTCAAATATTTGGCAATTAAACATCACTCTTCTAAATAACACGGGTTGAAAAAGGAATCTATAAGGGAAATTAGAAAATATTTTGAACTGAATGAAAAGGGAAAAGCAAAATATCAAAATTTATGGGATGCAGCTAGGAGGAAATGAATAGCTTTAAATGCCTACAGAAAAACAGGGAGGTCTCAATAAGTTTCCACCTTAACAAACTAAAGAAGAACAAACTAAATCCAAAGCAAAGCAGAAAGAAGGAAATAATACAGATAAGATAAAAATTAATAAAACAAAAAATAGAGAAAATAAAGTCAAAAGTTGTTTCTTTAGAAAGAAGTCAGTAAATTGACAAATCTTTAGTTGGTTTGATCAAGAAAGAAGAGAGCTTGACATGATCAGGAATGAAAGAGAGGGCATAACTCAACCCTACAGAAAGTACTAAGAGAATTCAGTAAACAACTTAATGCTAACAAATTAGATAACTTAGATGTAATGGACAAATCCCAGGAAAGACATAAATTAACAAATTGACTTAAACAGAAATTAAAAATTTAGATAGAGCCATACCAATGTAATTGGGTTATTTCTATCTATGTAATTTCTATTTAAATAAACTAAATTAATAATTAAAAATCTTTCGACTGGTCACAGTGGCTCATGCCTGTAATCTCAGCACTTTGGGAGGCAAGGAGGGAGGATCACTTGAATCCAGGAGTTCAAGACCAGCCTGAGCAATATAGTGAGACCCCCATCTCTACAAAAACTAAAAAAATTAGCCAGGTATGGTGGCACGTGCCTTTAGTCCTGGCTGCTTGCGAGGCTGAGGTGGGAGAATCGCTTGAGCCTGGGAGGTCAAGGCTGCAGTGAGCCATGGTCACACCACTACACTACACTGGGCAACAGAGTGAATCTGTCTCAACAAACAAACAAACAAAAAATCTTCCCACAAAGAAATCCAGGCACAGATGGGCTAGTAAATTCTATCAAATATTTAAATTCTAGTAAACTCTATCAAATATTTAAAGAAATAATAACAATATTTCACAGACTCAGAAAATCAAGGAACATTTTCCAATTCATTCTATGAGACCAGTATTACCCTGATACCAAAACCAGACAAAGACAAGAAAAGAAATCTTTATATAAGAGATTCTAAGGAATAGAAAGAAAAAAAGAAAAAAAATTAGAACTGATATATGAATTTAACAAGGCCACAAGGTCCAAAGTCAATATGTAAAAATCAATTTATTTCTATATACACTTAAATATTTAAGAAGAAATAATACCAATTCCTCACAAACTCTTTCAGGAAAGAAAGAACAGTTCCTACCTAATTCATTCTATGAAGCCAGTATGACCTTGATACCAAAGTCCGTCATCACAAGAAAACTACAAACCAGATGCCTCTTGAAATTAGACACAAAAACTTTATTAGCAAACCAAATCCAATCACATAAAAGGGTTATTTACCCTGACCAAGTGGGTAAATAGGATTTATCCCAGGAATGCACAACTGGTTCAACATTAGAAAAACAACTCTTCAGGCCAGGCGCGGTGGCTCAAGCCTGTAATCCCAGCACTTTGGGAGGCCGAGACGGGCGGATCACGAGGTCAGGAGTTCGAGACTATCCTGGCTAACACGGTGAAACCCCGTTTCTACTAAAAAAATACAAAAAGCTAGCTGGGCGAGGTGGCTGGCGCCTGTAGTCGCAGCTACTCGGGAGGCTGAGGCAGGAGAATGGCATAAACCCGGGAGGCGCAGCTTGAGTGAGCTGAGATCCGGCCACTGCAGTCCAGCCGGGCGACAGACAGAGCGAGACTCCGTCTCAAAAAAAAAAAAAAAGAAAGAAAAACAACTCTTCATCTGGGTAGACAGACGTTGAAAAAAAGAAAAACAACTAATTTAATACATTATATTAATAGAATAAAGGACAAAAATGACATCATCATCTTAATAGTAACATAAAAAAAATTTGACAAAATCTAACACCCATTCATAATTTAAAAAAACACTCAACATACAAGAAATAAAAGAGAATTTAATCAACCTGAAAGGCTGGGCATCTACAAAAAACTTAGAACTAACGTTATTATATGTAACAGGAAAAGACTGGATACTTTCCCCTTAAGATTTAGAACAAAGTAAGGATGTCCACTCTTGCCACTTCTATTCAGCATTGTATTGGAGGTTCTAGCCAGTGCAAGACAAAGAGGCATTCAAATTGAAGAGGAGGAAATAAAAATGTCTTTATTCACAGATGTCATGATATAAAAAAAAATCCAGAAAATTTACATTCCCTCCATTACCACCCCCCAAATCTAGTAGAACTAATAAATGAGTTCAGTTAGGTCACAGTATGCAAGAGCAATTTACAAAAATATGGTTTTCATACAGTGTGGTATTTTTGAGCCAGAAAAATAAAAGAAGTTCTGATATATGTTACAACTTGGATGAACCTTCAAAACATGCTAAGTGAAAGAAGCCAGACATGACACATCACATCTTGTTTGATTCCATTTATATGAATTGCCCAGAAGAGCAATTCCATAGAGACAGAAAGTAGATTATTGGTGGCCAGGGACTGGGCAGAGAGAGGAATGGGGAATGACTGCTAATGGAAACAGTTTCTTTTGAGGGTGATAAAATATTCTAGAATTAAGATATTGGTGATAGTTGCACAACTGTGAATATACTAAAAACACTGAATTTGACAATTTAAAAGGGTGAATTTCATGGTGTGTGAATTATATCTAAATTTAAAAATTTGTATTTCTACACATTGGCACTGAACAATCCAAAAATGAAAATTTAAAAATCACAATAGAATAAAAACAGTTCTTAGCAATTAATTTAATAAAAGCAACACAAGACTTGTACATTGGAAATTTCAAAACATTGCTGAGAGAAATTAAAGAAAATCTAAATAAATGAAGAGACTTGGAAGACAAAATAATAATATGGCATTTCTCCCCAAATTAATCTATATATCAGTGCACTCTCTATCAAAATCCTAGGAGACATTGTTATAGAAATTGATAAGCTAATCCTAAAATGTATATGAAATTGTAAAGGATCCAGATTAGTAAAAAAAAAAAAAAAAAAAAAAAAATTGAAACAGAAATAGAAAATTAGAGGACATATACTACCACATCTCAAAACGTGGCATCAAAACATTAGTCAAAACAGTGTGGGCAGGGCGTGGTAGCTCACGCCTGTAATCCCAGCACTTTGGGAAGCCAAGGCAGGTGGATCACCTGAGGTCAGGAGTTCGAGACCAGCCTAGCCAACATGGTGAAACCCTGACTCTATTAAAAACACAAAAATTAGCTGGGCATGGTGGTGCAGGCCTGTAGTCCCAGCTACTCTGGAGGCTGAGGCAGGAGAATCACTTGAACCCAGGAGGCAGAGGTTGCAGTGAGCCAGGATTGTGCCACTGCACTCCAGCCTAGGCGACAGAGCAAGACTCCGTGTCAAAACAACAACAACAACAAAATCAGTGTGGTACTGACAAAAATATGGTCATATAGTCAATAGAACAGAATTGAGAGTTTTACATTTAGGATCCATTGATTTTTGACAAAGGTACAAAGGCAATTCAATAGAGAAAGGATTTTTTTTTTCCTAACAAATGTTGCTGGGACAATTGGATATCCATGTGCAAAAAGATGAATTCACATCATGTAAAAATTTTACTCAAAATGAATTATAAACTTAAATATAAGAGCAAAAACTATAAATTGTTTAGAAGAAAATGTATAAACAAATCAAGACCTTGGATTAGGCAACAAGTTCATAAATAGGACACACCAAAAGCATAAGCTATGAAAATGGATAAATTTAACTCCTTCAAAATTTACATGTTTTTTGCTTTCACATACCCCATTAAGAAATGGAAAGGAGGCCGGTCGCGGTGGCTCAAGCCTGTAATCCTAGCACTTTGGGAGGCCGAGACGGGCGGATCACGAGGTCAGGAGATCGAGACCATCCTGACTAACACGGTGAAACCCCGTCTCTACTAAAAACTACAAAAAACTAGCCGGGCGAGGTGGCGGCGCCTGTAGTCCCAGCTACTCGGGAGGCTGAGGCAGGAGAATGGCGTGAACCCGGGAGGCGGAGCTTGCAGTGAGCTGAGATCCGGCCACAGCACTCCAGCCTGGGTGACAGCGCGAGACTCCGTCTCAAGAAAAAAAGAAATGGAAAGGACACCAGGCTGGCCAAGATGGTGAAGCCCCGTCTTTACTAAAAATACTAAAAATTAGCCAGGCGTGGTGGCGGGCACCTGTAATCCCAGCTACTCTGGAGGCTGAGGCAGAGAATTGCTTGAACCTGGGAGGTGGAGGTTGCAGTGAGCTGAGATCACACCACTGCACTCCAGCCTGGGTGACAGAGAGAGACTCCGTCTCAGAGGAAAAAAAAAAGAAAGAAAGAAATGAAAGGACAGATCACAGATTGGGAGAGAATATTTCCAATATCTGACTGGTATCCAAAGTATATAAAGAGCTCTTAAAACTGCATATTAAAAAGAAAAAAAAAAAAAAGGCTAGGCACAGTGGCTCATGCCTGTAACCCCAACACTTTGAGTGGCTGAGACCAGCAGATCATTTGAGCCCAAGCATTTGAGACCAGCCTAAG
The DNA here is from genome assembly GCF_009764315.1 of Trachypithecus francoisi. NCBI lineage: Eukaryota > Metazoa > Chordata > Mammalia > Primates > Cercopithecidae > Trachypithecus > Trachypithecus francoisi. The sequence continues at coordinate 37,492,677 of NW_022681474.1, forward strand.
CAACAAAGTGAGACCCCCATCTCTAAAAAGTAAATAATAAATAAATAGATAAATAAAAAGGAAAAATAAAAGCTGAAATAATGGGCAAAAGACTTGAAAAGACATTCCATGAAAGAAAAATACATAAATGGCCAAGTAGCATGTAGAAAGATGCTCCATATGATGAATTATAGACAAAATGCAAATAGAAAACTGGGAAGATAGACCACTCCACATTCACAAAAATTGCTAAAATTAAAAAGACTGACAATACCTAGTACTGGAAAGGATGTGGAGCGGGTTTAATGCTCACACATTTCTGATAGGAGTGCTAAATTGTATATCTATCCTATAAAATAGTTTAGTAATTTCTTTAAACATACATTTATTATGTGACAGCAATTTCACTGCTAGGTATTATCCAAGAAAAATGAAAACATGTCTAGAAAAAGACTTGTACATGAATGTTTATATCAGCTTTATTCATAACAAACAATATAAACAAATACTGAAAATAACATAAATGTCCTTTAACAGGGGAATGAATAAACAAATTGCAGCATAGTCTTAAAACAAAATACTTTTCAGCAATAGAATGTAATGAATAATTAATACATGCAATAACATGAATGAACCTCAAAAAGATTCTCCTGAATGAAGGAAGACAAACACAAAAAAGTGCATCCTGCACAATCCCAATTATATGAAGTTCTAGACCAGACAAAACTAACTTACAGTGATAAAAATAACTCAACATTTTGGAAAACTTCAGCTGCAAAGGAATGTGAGGAGAAATGTTTTATATCTGGAAAGGAATGGTAGTTACTAGGTGAATATTTTGTCAAATCTCATTGTGCTGTACCCTTAAATGTGCGTTTTGCTGAATGTAAATTATTCCTCAGTAAAGTTGATTAAAATTTTAAAGTCCTCAAAGAGTTAAAGGACAAGACAACATCTATTTAAATTATTAGAGGTTTTTAAACAGAGCAGGTAAAGATATTAACGTAACAGGCAAATATGAAGAACCAGTTAAACATCTTCAGAGTGAATAGCATTTGAAATATCTCAATATATAAAGTAAGGTGGACCCAGTGAAGCAGATAGTAGCGAATTGAATGCTAGAACTAAGAAAATCACCTGGAACCGGGGAACTAAAGACAGAATTTGAAGAGTAGTTAGGAGACATGGAGGATGGATTAAGAAACTACAATATATTTCTGACAGAAATTTTAGAGAATAAGAAAGAGGCAGTATTCAAAGAAGTAGTCACTGATTTTTTTTTTTTTTTTTTTTTTTTTTTTTTTTGAGATGGAGTCTCGCTCTGTCGCCCAGGCTGGAGTGCAGTGGCGCGATCTCGGCTCACTGCAAACTCCGCCTCCCGGGTTTACGCCATTCTCCTGCCTCAGCCTCCCGAGTAGCTGGGACTACAGGCGCCCGCCATCTCGCCCGGCTAGTTTTTTGTATTTTTTAGTAGAGACGGGGTTTCACCGTGTAGACCAGGATGGTCTCGATCTCCTGACCTCGTGATTCACCCGTCTCGGCCTCCCAAAGTGCTGGGATTACAGGCTTGAGCCACCGCGCCAGGCCTTTTTTTTTTTTTTTTAAGACCTGAAGAAAGATATGTTTGAAAAGCCTATCAGGTGAAAGACAATTTTTTTAGAGAGGGGTCTTGCTATCCAGATTGGAACACAATGGCTAGCCACAAGTGCCACCATGGCCCAGTACAACCTCAAACTCTTGGGCTCAAGCAATCCTTCTAACTCTGCTTCCTGATTGATTCACTGGGACTACAGGTGTAGGCCACCATCCCCAGCTTTGGACAAATTAAAAAAAAAACTCCCAGATAGATAGATATAATTTTTATTGGGTAGGGGTTGACTTTCATGTTTAGGGTGAAAATACATTATCTTCATCTTATACTTTTAAAAGAAGATATGATTTTTCTCCCACTGGAACACTGGAATGTAAAAGGATGTGTAAATTTAGATGTAGTAGAGGGTAAGCAAGGAATCTGAAAAAATGATCAGATTTGCATTTTGTAACCATCCCTCTGACTGCTTTTTTTTTTTTTTTTTTTTTTAGAGATGAGGTCTCACTTGGTTACCCAGGAATGCAGTGGCACAATCATGGCTTACTGCAGCCTTGAACTCCAGGGCTCAAGTAATCCTCCCACCTCAGCCTTCTGAGTTGCTGGGACTATAGGCACAGACCACCATGCCTGGCTAATTTTTTATTTTTGTTAGAGATGGCTGTCTTGTGATGTTGCCCAGGCTGATCTCAAACTTCTGGCCTCAAGTGATCGTCCCCACTCAGCCTCCTGAGTTGCTGAGATTACAGGTGTGAACCTCCATGCCCAGCCCTCTGACTATTCTGGGTTTTTTTGTTTGTTTGTTTGTTTTGAGACGGAGTTTCGCTCTTGTTGCCCAGGCTGGAGTGCAATGACACGATCTTGGCTCACCGCAACCTCCATCTCCCGGGTTCAAGAGATCCTGCCTCAGCCTCCCAAGTAGCTGGGATTACTGGCATGCGCCATCATGCCCAGCTAATTTTGTATTTTTAGTAGAGGCAGGGTTTCTCCATGTTGGTCAGGCTGGTCTCGCACTTCCAACCTCAGGATCTGCCTGCCTTGGCCTCCCAAATTGCTGGGATTACAGGCGTGAGCCATCCCCCACCCCCAGTTTTTTTTTTTGAGAAGGAATTTTATTCTTGTTGCCCAGGCTGGTGCGATCTGGGCTCACTGCAACCTCCGCCTCCCAGGTTCAGGTGATTCTCCTGCCTCAGCCTCCCGAGTAGCTAGGATTACAGGCGCCTGCCATCACGCCCAGCTAATTATTTGTATTTTTTGTATTTTTGTAATTCTTGTATTTTAGTAGAGACAGGATTTCACCATGTAGGCCAGGCTGGTCTGGAACTCCTGACCTCAGGAGATCCACCCACCTTGGCCTCCCAAAGTGCTGGGATTATAGGTGTGAACCACTGTGCCTGGCCTGACTATTCTTTTCTTTTTTTTTTTTTTTATTATACTTTAAGTTCTAGGGTACATATGCACAACGTGCAGGTTTGTTACATATGTATACATGTGCCATGTTGGTGTGCTGCACCCATTAATTCGTCATTTACATTAGGTATATCTCCTAATGCTATCCCTTCCCCCAACCCAAAACAGGACCCGGTGTGTGATGTTCCCCTTCCTGTGTCCAAGTGATCTCATTGTTCAATTCCCACCTATGAGTGAGAACATGCGGTATTTGGTTTTCTGTTCTTGGCGATAGTTTGCTGAGAATGATGGTTTCCAGCTGCATCCATGTCCCTACAAAGGACATGAACTCATCCTTTTTTATGACTGCATAATATTCCATGGTGTATATGTGCCACATTTTCTTAATCCAGGGCCTGACTATTCTTAAAGGGTGGACTACAGAGGGCAAGGACATAACATGTCAATTGCCAAGTGAAAGATGCAGTATACAAAGTAATATACACAGGATTTTCTGTCTACCTTTTCTTAAAAATGGTAGAACCAGGCCAGGTGCGGTGGCTCATGCCTATAATCCCAGCACTTTGGGAGGCCGAGGCGGGCGGATCATGAGGTCAGGAGATCGAGACCATCTGGCTAACATGGTGAAATCCTGTCTCTACTAAAAATGAAAAAAAAAAAAAAATTAGCCGAGTATGGTGGCGGGTGCCTGTAGTCCCAGCTACTCAGGAGGCTGAGGCAGGAGAATGGCGTGAACCTGGGAAGCAGAGCTTGCAGTGAGCAGAGATCGCTCCACTGCACTCCAGCCTGAGTGACAGAGCAAGATTCCATCTCAAAAATAAATAAATAGATAAAAATATATAGAGAATTTTTTTTTTTTTTTGAGACACAGTCTCACTCTGTCACCCAGGCTAGAGTGCAGTGGCACAATCTTGGCTTGCTACAGCCTGTACCTCCCAGGTCAAGTGATTCGTGTGCCTTAGCCTCCCAAGTAGCTGGGATTACCGGTGTGTACCACCACGCCCGGCTAATTTTTGTGTTTTTAGTAGAGACGGGGTTTCACTATGTTGGCCAAGCTGGTCTTGAACTCCTGGCCTCAAGTAATCTACCCATCTCGGTCTCCCAGGGTGCTGGGATTACAGGCCTGAGCTACCGTGCCTGGTCTTTTTTTTTTTTTTTTTTTTTTTTAAGGCTAGTCAAGTGAAGCAGTAGGAGTGGAGAGGAAACAAAGAAATCCGTAAGTGGTTGTGATCAATTAGCTGTAAACGCCACTGTACTTGGACCAGCCTAAAAAACAGACATTTATCTAAATTTTCTTTAAATATGAATGGAGAAGATATCTGAAAATTCCAAGATCTGAAAACTCACTAATTTAATTTTTCTTTCATGGAAACACAGCAGTATTTCAAGTAGACTGTTTAATTTAATTTTGTTTAACATTTAAACAAAACATTTAAATGCTTTCAGTCTTTACAATTTTTAACAGAGAGTGAAGCTCACCTAAATATTTGGGGGGAATATTTTCTTTTAGGAACTCGATCAAAATGCCACTGAAAAAGTCCAGGCAATGTTCACAGCCATTGATGAACTCTTGTATGAGCAGAAGTTGAGTGTGCATACCAAGAGTCTACAAGAAGAGTGCCAACAGTGGACAGCCAGCTTTCCTCACCTCAGGTACTGAAGCCCTCCAGTGGACTTGTATTCATGGATAATACTAAAATTTAAAAAGTAGATTTTTTTTTAAAAAAGCTTGTATTCTAAAATCTTTCTGAGCATGACTTTAATGAATGTAAATAAGGCCATGTGGTATAAAGCCTCAGCTAAGAGAAAACTTAAGTTGGTAGAAGTTTCTTAGAGTTTCCATAACTAACAATATGTGATCCTAATGAAGTAAAATTATTTCTACAAGAGCAGCTGAGGTCTAGTATCTGGGTACCAAAAAGCCCTTCTTTTGAACAGGATGGTCAGAAAATGTACACTGTTGTATACAATTAAATTCTTACGTATACTTGAAACCAGACATAAGCTGTTCAAGAGCTTCCTTCAGAAACTGCAATAGTACCACTTATTGCACATACTCAAAATTTATAAAACTTCATGTTCTTAAGAATGTAATTCATAGTTTTCACTAATTTGACTGGGCCTTCATCCCATTTTGGCTGATTTAATGAGGACTATTATAGAGCATGAAGGGCAGATTACAGATGTTTGCTTAGATTTCTTGGATTTTTTTTTTTTTTTTAACACCGGGCTATAGGTTTATCTTTTCCATCTCCATTCTATGGAAGAGATATACCTGTAGTAAGGCTCTGGATTCACATTTTCTCATTCTTAATCAGTATCAGACTGTATACTGGACTTTTTATGTAGAGCCATCAAATGTGTTCAAAATATATCTAGATTTTGTATGTATGCCAGTGAAAGTGCTTAGTTGTGTGTGTGTTTCTTCATTTTGAAGGATTCTAGGTAGGCAGATAATCACTCCAAGTGAAGGTTATAGATTGTATCCTAGATCCCCTTCTGCTGTTTCCACTTCATATGAAACAAGCTTGTCTCAAGAGAGAGATTCTACTATGTGAGTATTCCATTATGTAAGTATTTCAATGTGCCCTAATATGCAAGTATTATATCCTACCAGTTGTATTAAGGGATTAAAATACTTCTTCCTGCTTATTGGTATTTAGTAAAGCATAGCAAATTCTGTAAGATGGTCCATAGTCTCTGTGTATATTAAAATTTTATTATGTAATTTTGTTCAGAAAGTTATACCTTTCTTGGAGTGTATTAGTCTGTTTTCTTTTGCTTATAACAGAATACCTGAAACTGGGCAATTTATAAGTAAAAGGAAGTTATTTCTTACAGTTCTGAAGGCTGAGAAGTCCAAGGTCAAGGGGCAGGATCTGGGAGGACCTTCTTGCTGGTGGGACTCTCTGCAGGGTCCCAAGGCAGTGCAGGGACTCACATGGCAAGGGGGCTGTTCATGCTAATATGCCAACTCAGGTTTCTCTCTTTTTTTTTTTTTATAAAGCTACCAGTTCCCCTTCCACGATAATCCAATAATCCATACATGGATTAAACCATTCACGAGGACAGAACCCCCAAGATCCAGTTACCCCTTAAAGGCTCCACCTCTCAACACTGCCAAATTAGGGACTAAATTTCAACATGAATTTTGGAGGGGACAAATATTCAAACCATATAATAGTGCTTAAGGATATTCTTGTTATTCAGGTCTCTATATCTATATATATTTACATAAATCTATAAATATGGACACTTCCTTCTTGGCATAAATGTGTAAATAGAATAGTTTTTTAAAAATGTCAAAGTCTAAGAAAAAGACTTTTTAAAACTTTTTTGAAAAAATGTTGAAAAAGTGATTTTTTAATAACCTGTAATATTAATTACAATTTAATATCTTTAAAGAAGTTAAACTTCAAAGTACTTTTTTTTTTCTTTTTGAGATGGAATCTCCCTCTGTCACCCAGGCTGGAACAGTCTTGGCTCACTGCAACCTCTACCTCCCAGGTTCAAACATTTCTTCTGCCTCAGCCTCTCGAGTAGCTGGGACTGCAGGTGCACACCACCACGCCCGGGATTTCACCATACTGGCCAGGCTGGTCTAAAACTCCTGACCTCATGATCCACCCGCCTCAGCCTCCCAAAGTGCTGGGATTACAGACATGAGCCACCGCACCCAGCCTTTTTTTTTTTTTTTTTTTGAGACGGAATCTTGCTCTGTCACCGAGGCTGGAGTGCAGTGTGCAATGGCACAATCTCAGCTTACTGTAACCTCCACCTCACAGGTTCGAGCGATTCTCCTGCCTCAGCCTCCCGAGTAGCTGGGATTACAGGCACCCACCACCACGCCCGGCTAATTTTTGTATTGTTAGTAGAGATGGGGTTTCACCATGTTGCCCCGGCTGGTCTTGAACTCCTGAGCAACTTTTAAATTTTCTAAAGGCTAGCACCTGGTATCTCTGCAGCTTAGCAATTTTCTCTCTGAATCTTTAGGGTACTCTAAATTATAATCATTAAATCCTATATCCCTAAGCCTTCTTCTCTTCCTTCCAAGTGATTTCCCCACCTTGGCCTCCCAAAGTGCTGGGATTACAGGCATGATCTGCCATGCCTGGCCACTCTTTTTTCTTAACTAAATAAAAGCAGATCATATTTACGTTTTTAAAAAAACTACACAAAAATGAATTAATGTATACATTGACATTATGGTTGCAATACAAAGTAATTAATGTCTAGGTCAAAATGAAGTTCCTCAGCACCGTAAGACAGGGTGAGAGAAACAAACACACAAAAAGAAGAAATTCCAGCCAGGCGCAGTGGCTCACACCTGTAATCGTAGCACTCTGGGAGGCTGAGGCAGGTGGATCAATTGAGGTCAGGCGTTTGAGACCAGCCTGGCCAACATAGTGAAACCCTGTTTCTACTAAAAATACAAAAATTAGCCAGGTGTGGTGGCGCACGCCTGTAATCCCGGCTGCTCAGGAGGCTGAGGCAGGAGAATCCCTTGAACTTGGGAGGCAGAGTTTGCAGTAAGCTGAGATCACATCACTGCACGCCAGCCTGGGCGACAGAGCAAGACTCTGTCTCAAAAAAAAAAAAAAAAAAGGAAAATCCAGGAACTTGTGGCAACATACAGGGGAAATACAGACCAAAAAAGGATCCCGAAAAGATGAGTTTGAAGACATTTCCACTTGAGAAAAACTATGCATTCTGCTACTTCAAGTTAGCTAAGGGGCTTATTTATACTTAGATATATATCCCAACAAAAAATAACTAACTATAATATCTAATGAGTTGCTAAAGTACATGACTACATGCTGAATTATAACCCTTTAAAAATCATTAAAAGAATGGAGAACCCAAAAATAAACCCTTGCAATTATGGCCAAATGATTTTCAACAAGAGTGCCAAGACTACCTGGGTAAAGGACAGTCTCTTTAACAGATGGAGTTAGGAAAACTGGACACCCACATGCAGAACAATGAAGTTGGACCCTTACTTATACCATATACAAAAATTAACTCAAAATGGATTGAAGACCTAAATGTAAGATGTAAAACTGTAAAACTCCTAGAATAAAACATAGGGGCAAGGCTTCAGGCCATTGGATTTGGCATTGATTTCTTGAATATAACACTAAAAGCACAGGCAACAAAAGCAATAACAGACAAATGGAACTACATCAAATATAAACACTTCTGAACATCAAAAGAAACAAAAGAATGAAAAGGCAATATATCAAATGGGAGAAAAGGTTTGCAAATCATATCTGATGAGGAGTTAATATCCAGAATATATAAGAATCATCTATAACTCAACAACAACCAAAAATAGTAATCCAGGCTGGGCATGGTGGCTCACGCCTGTAATCCCAACACTTGGAGAGGCTGAGGCTGGTGGGTCACCTGAGGTCAAGTGTTCAAGACCAGCCTGGCTAACATGGTGAAACCCCGTCTCTACTAAAAATACAAAAATTAGCTGGGAGTGGCAGTGTGCACTTGTAATTCCAGCTACTCAGGAGGCTGAGGCAGGAGAATTGCTTGAACCCAGGAGGCGAAGGTTGCAGTGAGTCGAGATCGCACCATTGCACTCCAGCCTGGGCGGCAACAGTGAAACTCCATCTCAGAAAATAATAATAATAATTCAATTGAAAAATGGACAAAGGACTTGAATAGACAATTCTATAAAGATATGCAAATGGCCAATAAGCACCTGAAAAGATGCTGGGCAGGAAGGATAGCTCTTGGCCACTTGTTCCTTCCAATCATCCCAGAGGGCCTTGGCAGTAATCACTTTCATTAGAGATGAGGAACTGTACTTCCTAATGCCTACACCTGGAAGGACTGGTTCCAAATTAAACTCTTTGTGTAAATAAAAAACCTAGCAGTCATTTTATCCTCCATGAATGTGGGAGAAGAATAAAGTTATGTCACACGAGAAAACACATCTCTATTTAAATATAACTACCAGGGCAACACAGTTACTAGGTAAGATAACTGTTACTCTTTTTGTTTGGTTGGTTGTTTTAGGAGACAGGGTCCCACTATGTTGCCCAGGCTGACCTCAAACTCCTGAGCTCGAGAGATCCTCCTGCCTTGGCCTCCAAAATAGCTGGGACTGTAGGCACATGCCACTGTATCCAGCCTATTCCTTTGTTAAATAAATGAATTACAGACATTATATAAATTAAAGGTTATTTTCCAGATATAGTAATCTCCAAAGTCCAATGATTTAAAAGAGTCCTTTGTTTAAAATAACATACGCAGTTTTTCAGTCAGATGCTAAGTAGTTTTTCACATCATGTCTGGTGGCTCCGTGGATTATAACAGCAGAGAACATGGTGGCCCACAGAGAATGGACCCTGATGGTGTCATCGAGAGCAACTGGAAGGAGGTTGTTGATAACTTTGATGATACAAACTTAAAGGAGTCTCTTCTTTGGGGTATCTGTGCTTATGATTTGAGAAGCCTTCCGCTATTCAACAGAGACCTATTATTCCCTGTATTAAAGATCCAAAAGGTGGCGGGGCACAGTGGTTCACACCTGTAATCCCAGCACTTTGGGAGGCTGAGGCGGGTAGATCGCCTGAGGTCAGGAGTTCAAGACCAGCCTGGCCAACATGGTGAAACCTCATCTCTACTAAAAATACAAAAATTAGGTGGGCATATTGGTGGGTACCTGTAATCCCAGCTACTCGGGAGGTTGAGGCAGGAGAATCAACCCTTGAACTTGGGAGGCGGAGGTTGCAGTGAGCCAAGATTGCGCCATTGTACTCCATCCTGGGTGACAAGAGCAAAACTCCATCTCAAAAACAAAACAAAACCAAAAGTACCCGAAAGTTATTTCTGGCACTTGGAGACTATACGGAAGCAACATGTCATGCCTGCATTGTTGGAACAGATGTTCAAAATGAATGCAAAACTGCAGGCTGAAGCACCACATATTGTTGGTACACCAGGGAGAGTATGTGATATGTTAAACAGAAGATACCTTTTTCCAAAATGGATCAAAATGTTAGTTTTGGATGAAGCAGATGAAATGTTCAGCCAAGGGTTTAATGATCAAATCTATGAGATTTTTCCAAAAATTAAATACAAGTATTTAGGTTGTGTTGCTTTCTGCCACGATGCCAACTGATGTGTTGGAAGTGACCAAAAAATTCACTAAAGATCCAATTCAAATTCTGGTGAAAAAGGAAGAATTGAACCTTGAAGGAATCAAACAGTTTTATATCAGTGTTGAGCGAGAGGAATGGAAGTTGGATACACTTTGTGATTTGTACAAAACACCATTAAACAGGCTGTTACTTTTCTCAATACAAGGTGCAAGGTGGACTGGCTGACTGAGAAAATTCATGCCAAGGACTTCACAGTTTTTGCTCTGCATGGTGACATGGACCAGAAGGAGAGAGATATTATCATGAGGGAATTCCGATCAGGGTCAAGCCCTGTTCCGATCACTACTGGCACGTGGGACTGATGTCCAAGTGTCTTTGGTTATAAACTATGATCTACCTACCAGTCATGAAAACTATATTCACAGAATTGGCAGAAGAGGTCGATTTGCTAGAAAAGGTGTGGCTATAAACTTTGTTACTGAAGAAGACAAGAGGATTCTTCGTGACACTGAGATTTTTCTACAATACTACAGTGAAGGAAATGCCCATAAATGTAGCTGACCGTATTTAATTCCTGGGATGAGAGAGTTTTATATGCAATGCTCCCTGTTGTTGAATAGACAATTACAATGTGCATTGTGCTTCTTTCTTTAGGAATATTTGAATCTTGTCTCAATTCTCATAACAGATCAGAAATACAGATTTTGATAGCAAAGCAACATTAGTCGTGAGCTCTTGTGAGGAAAGTCATTGGCTTTATCCTCTTTAGAGTTAAACTGTTAGGATAGGTATAAAAGAAAAAAAATTTTTTTTCTTTCTTAGAAATTTATTTCCTGCTGGGCGCGGTGGCTCAAGCCTGTAATCCCAGCACTTTGGGAGGCCAAGACGGGCAGATCACGAGGTCAGGAGATCGAGACCATCCTGGCTAACACGGTGAAACCCCGTCTCTACTAAAAAATACAAAAAAAACTAGCCGGGCAAGGTGGCGGGCGCCTGTAGTCCCAGCTACTCGGGAGGCTGAGGCAGGAGAATGGCGTGAACCTGGGAGGCAGAGCTTGCAGTGAGCTGAGATCCGGCCACTGCACTCCAGCCTGGGTGACAGAGTGAGACTACATCTCAAAAAAAAAAAAAAAAAAAGAAATTTATTTCCTAGTTCTGTAGAAATAGTTGTATTAGATGTTCTGTATTATTTAATAATATATTTGGGGACTAAAAGATATAAGTGCTGTATAAAATCAGCCAATTAGATTAAAGTAGTATATCTGCCCTTATTGTGTTTGTCATTAGCCTGAGTAGGAAGGCCTTTAAAATTGATTTTTTAGAAAGCATTCAAATGCATTTTATTTGGTATCGTATTTATTGCAATCAAGTATTTAGTGCTAAGTGTGAACTGGACCCTGTTGCTAAGCACCAGCAAGAAATCATATCCTAAGTAGGGTTAGATTCCCAGTAAAATTGCCATATTGCACATGTCTTAATGAAGTTAGAGTGTTAAATAAACTGTATATTCACGTAAAAAAAAAAAAAAAAAGGAAATAACAGCCAGGCGTGGTGGCTCACGCCTATAATCCTGGCACTTTGGGAGTGTGAGGTGGGCAGATAACCTGAGGTTAGGAGTTTCAGACCAGTCTGGCCAACATGGTGAAACCCCGTCTCTACTAAAAAGACAAAAATTAGCCAGGTGTGGTGGTGCACACCTGTAATCCCAGCTACTGGGGAGGCTGAGACAGGAGAGTCACTTGAACCCTGGAGGCGGAGCTTGCAGTGAGCCAAGATCATGCACTGTACTCCAGCCTGGGCGACAGAGCAAGACTCTGTCTCAAAAAAAAAAGAAAGAAAAGAAAAGAAAAAAAGAAATAACATTTACAAAGACAACTTTACGGTTGTAGAATACTATCTTCTTTTTTGCTGCAGCTTCAGGGGAAATGGGAATATTTTTCCTTCTTATCTAGCTAAAATTTCTTCTAATAGCAGCTATAAAGGCCTATAGTTGTTAGAAATTCCTATTTATTTTTCAACACAAACAATTCCATTAGTTACCACTGACTAAAAATATAATTAGTTATTAGTATAAATGGAATAATACAATAGCAGAATAACATAATGGAATGTTGGGTATACATTCCATATGTTTGATAGCTTTTTTTTTTTGTCACCCAGGCTGGAGTGCAATGGCGTGATCTCTGCTCACTGCAACCTCTCCCCCCCAGGTTCAAGGGATTCTCCTTCCTCAGCCTCCCAAGTAGCTGAGATTACAGGTGTGAGTCACCACACCCAGCTAATTTTTTGTATTATTATTATTATTTTTTTTTTTTAAGGAGAGACAGGGTTTCATCGTGTTAGCCAGGATGGTCTTAATCTCCTGACTTCGTGATCTGCCCACCTTGACCTCCCAGAGTGCTGGGATTACAGGTGTGAGCCACTGCCCCCAGCCTAATTTTTGTATTTTTTAAGTACAGACAAGGTTTCACCATATTGGCCAGGCTGGTCTCAAACTCCTGACCTCAGGTGATCTGCCTGCCTCGGCCTCCCAAAGTGTTGGGATTAGAAGCATGAGCCACTGTGCCCAGGCTGTTTGATAGCTTTTAATTTTATTATGGTTAAAAAAAAAATACTATCACCACTATTTTATACAAGAAAAATATTAACACAAAAAAGCATGAAGTACATAATCTCAAAATAATGATAATCCTTTTTAAGAAAAGATTTGGCAATATTACTGGGTATTATCACTAATATTACTGGGTATTTCACTAATTTTGGTGTGGAACAGTAAAAATTTTGTCATGGATTGGCATAAATCTGCTGACTGGAATTTGGGAACCATTGTTTTAGAATTTTAGAACAGAGACTTAAAGAATCTTAAATCTCCAACTTAAAGATTTTTAGAAACAGCAGCATCAGATGATTTAGACATATTGGATCTCCAAACCGATTCCCTCCCTCCCTCCCTCCCGCCCTTCATCCTTTCCTTCCTTTTTTTTTTTTTTTTTTTTTTTTTTTGGTGAGAGAGGGCCTCACTTTGTCACCCAGACTGGAGTACAGTGGCGCAATCTGAGCTCATTACAGCCTTGATCTCCTGGGCGCAGGTGATCCTCCCACCTCAGCCTCCTGAGTAGCTGGGACTACAGGTGTGTACCACCACATCTGGCTAATTTTGTATTTCTTGTAGAGACAGGATTTCGCCTTTTGCCCAGGCTGAGCTTCTCTCATCTCTTACCATCTCCATCCCAGTGCCACCTGCCATGATCAAGGATCTTATCTGCTTACCAACTCTTGCCTAAGAGAAGTTTACTTCTTTTTATGTTAAAGAAGTCTGAAGGAAGGCAATGTAAAGTGGTGGCATGGTGTTTTCAGGGACTGAGATGCTTCATCTTTCTGTCATATCATGTTAGCCCACGATGTTTTTTCTGAAGTTTTCTTCATGGTTCAAGACCACTGATAGAGCTCCAAACATGATATTCACTTTCCAGGTAGCAGAAAGGAGGAAAGACAGCAGGGCCAAATGGTATCCCTTGCAGTCACACCAGTTCCCTTTAAACAGCCTTCCCAGAGTCCCACAAAATAATTCTGCTCATATTGCATTGACTATGTCTGGCTGCAAGGTAACTGGGAGATGCAGTCTTTGAGGTGGATATGTTGTTTCTGTGAATTGGGATGATTTTACTAGGAAAGAAGAAGAGAATGGATATTGAGGGGCATGTAGCATTCTCTACCATGTATGTATATGGTTTTTATGAAATTATATATTTTGTAATCTCTTTATACTTAATATTTTATTGTGGACATCTTCCATTTTTCCCAATATTAACTTAAGGACTTTATTCCATTGCATGAATATATCACTATTTAAGAAACTCATCCCCAAATCCTCTATTTTGAAACAGTTCAGCTAGTTTCTATTTTTGGCAATTATAAACAATTCTGTGATCATAATTCTTTTTTTTTTTTTTTTTTTGAGATAGGGTCTCACTCTGTTGCCTAGGCTGAAGTGCAGTGGCACAGTCATGACTCACTGCAACTTCTGCCTCCCAGACTCAAGTGATTCTTCCACTTCAGCCTCCTGAGTGGCTGGGACTGTAGGTGCATGCCACCATACCTGGCTAATTTTTGTACTTTTTTGCAGAAATAAAGTTTCACCATGTTGCACAGGCTGGTGTTAAACTCCTGGGCTCAAGCAGTCCACTTGCCTCAGCCTCCCAAAGTGCTGAGATGACAGGAATGAACCACTGTGCCCCACCAATCATAATTCTTATAGCTAAATCTTACAGGTCATATCCTTAAAGGAAATCCTTACAAATGAAACCATTGAATCAGAGAAAATGTGTATTCTAAAGCTCCTAATACATATTTCTAAAACATCTTCCAGTAAGATTTTCCCACTAGCCTTGTTTAAAAGTGCCATGAGTTTATTTTATGTATGTATATGTATGTATGTATGTATGTATTTTGTGACAGAGTCTTGCTCTGTCGCCCAGGCTGGAGTGCAGTGGCGTAATCTCAGCTCACTGCAACCTCCACCTCCCAGGTTCAAGCAGTTATCCTGTCTCAGCCTCCCAGGTAGGGATTACAGGCATATGCCACCACGCCTGGCTAATTTTTGTACTTTTTTGCAGAAATAAAGTTTCACCATGTTGCACAGGCTGGTGTTAAACTCCTGGGCTCAAGCAATCCACTTGCCTCAGCCTCCCAAAGTGCTGAGATGACAGGAATGAACCACTGTGCCCCACCAATCATAATTCTTATAGCTAAATCTTACAGGTCATATCCTTAAAGGAAATCCTTACAAATGAAACCATTGAATCAGAGAAAATGTGCATTCTAAAGCTCCTAATACATATTTCTAAAACATCTTCCAGTAAGATTTTCCCACTAGCCTTGTTTAAAAGTGCCATGAGTTTATTTTATGTATGTATATATGTATGTATGTATGTATGTATTTTGTGACAGAGTCTTGCTCTGTCGCCCAGGCTGGAGTGCAGTGGCGTAATCTCAGCTCACTGCAACCTCCACCTCCCAGGTTCAAGCAGTTATCCTGTCTCAGCCTCCCAGGTAGGGATTACAGGCATATGCCACCACGCCTGGCTAATTTTTGTACTTTTAGTAGAAATGGGGTTTCACCATGTTGACCAGGCTGGTCTCAAACTCCTGATCTCAAGTGATCCGCCTGCCTCGGCCTCCCAAAGTGCTGGGATTACAGGCGTGAGCCATGGGCCCAGCTGCCATGGGTTTATTCTGTTTTCCTAGTTGAAAAAAATACTTAAGGCACAAAAAAATATAAAGAGCAATACAAAGTGTAAATTGGTTATATTTAACATTTGATTAAACTGAGATCCATTTTTTTAAATTTTATTTCTCAGATTCGATTGACTTTCTCCAAAGTAAACCCACTGAAACAAATGAGTCATCACATATTTATTGAATGCCTAGGAAGGAAGAGAAATTTAAATATTAATAAGATAAGATCTCTGCCCTTAAGGAGCATATATTTTGGGCAATGATGGAGTTACTGAAATAAGGATATAACCTCCTGAGATATCTTAAGATGTAATTAGGAATGTGATTAGTCTTAGTTTTTAAAAAACTTGTTTGTTAGCTTGTTATCATTTAGATATTTGTCCTTGCCTAAATCTCTTGTAGAATTATAATACCCAGTGCTGGAGGTAGGGCCTGGTGGGAGGTGTCTGAGTCATGGGGACAAATCCCTCATGACTTGGTACGATCTTTGCAATAGTGAATGAGTTCTCTTGAGATCTAGTTATTTAGAAGTGTGTGGCACCACTCCACACGCACACTCTCTTTCTCCTGCTCTGGCCACGTGATATGCCTACTCCTGCCTCACTTTCTACCATAAGTTAAAGCTTCCTGCAGCCTCTCTCAAAGCAGATGCTAGCACTATTAGCACTATCCTTCCTGTACAACCTGCAGAGCTATAGGCCAATTAAGACTCTTTTCCTATAAATTACCCAGTCTCAGGTATTTTTTGTTGTTGTTGTTGTTTGAGACGGAGTCTCACTCTGTTGACCACGCTGAAGTGCAGTGGTGTGATCTCAGCTCACCACAACCTCTGCCTCCCGGGTTCAAGCATTTCTCCTGCTTTAGCCTGGTAGCTGGGACTACAGGTGCGTGCCACCGTGCCCAGCTGATTTTTGTATTTTTAGTAGAGACGGGATTTCACTATGTTGGCCAGGCTTGTCTCAAACTCCTGACCTCGTGATCCGCCTGCCTTGTCTTCCCAAAGTGCTAGGATTATAGGCGTGAGCCACCACACGTGGTTAGGTATGTCTTTATAGCAATGCAAGAATGACTTCATACAGAACACTGATACCAAGGAATGGGGTATTGCTATAAGGATACCTGACAATGTGGAAGTGACTTTGAAACTGGGTAATGGGCAGAGGTTGAAAGACTGGAGGGCTCAGAAGACAACAGGAACATGAGGGAAAGTTTAGAATTTCTTAGAGACCAGTTAAATGGTTGTGACCAAAATGCGAATAGTGAAATGGACAATAAAGTCCAGGCTGACAAGGTCTCAGAAGGAGATGAGGAACTTATTGGGGATTGGAGCAAAGGGCATGCATGTTATGCCTTAACAAAAGTACTTGACTGTATTGTGTCCATCCCCTAGAGATCTGTGGAATTTTGATCTTGAGAGTCACGATGTAGGGTATTGGGTAGCAGAAATTTCTAAGTTGCAGAGTGTTCAAGAAGTAACATGGCTGCTTCTAACACCTGTGCTTAGATGTGGGAGCAAAGAAATGACTTAAAGTTGGAATTTATATTTAAAAGGGGAGCAGAGCATAAAATATTGGAAAATTTGCAGCGTAGCTGCGTGACAAAGAAAGAAAAAGCTTTTTGGCATGAGGAATTCAAGCAGGCTGTGGAGCAACAATTTGATAGAGATATCTGCATAACTAAAAAGCAGCCAAGTGCTAATAGCCAAGACAATGGGAAAAAGGCATTTCAGAGACCTTCATAGCAGCCCCTCCCATCACAGGCCCAGAGGCCTAGGAGGGAAGAATGGTTTTGTGGGGCAGACCCAGGACCTTGTTGCCTTGAGCAGCCTTGGGACACTGCTTTTTGCTAGGGCTCAGTGGGGCCCAGTTACAGCTTGACTTGCCACTTTAGAGAATGCAAGCTGTCCTGATCTCAAGTGATCCATGGTGAAACCTGTCTCTACTAAAAATACAAAAATTAGCCAGGTGTGGTGGTGGATGCCTGTAATCCCAGCTACTTGGGAGACTGAGGCACGAGAATCCCTTGAGCTTAGGAGGCGGAGGTTGCAGTGAGCCGAGATCATGCCACTGCAGTCCAGTTTGGGTGATTCAGTGAGACTCTGTCTCAAAAAAAAAAAAAAAAAAGGGTTGCAGGCAAGCTGTAAGCCTTGGCAGCTTCCATGTGGTATTAAGCTTGTGGGCACTCAGAGGGCAAAGAGTGAAGACTTGGCAGTATCTGTATAGATTTCAGAGGATGTATGAGAAAGCCTGGGTGCCCAGGCAGAAGCCAGATGCAGGGGTGGAGTCCTCACAGAGAACCTCCACTGGAGCAGTGCAGAGGGGAAATAGGGGGTTGGAGGCCCCATACACAGTTCCCACTGGGGCACTGTCTAGTGGAGCTGTGGGAAGTGGGTCACCATCCTCCAGACCCCAGAAGGATAGATTCACCTTGCACCCTCTACCTAGAAAGCTGCAGGCATTCAGGCCAGGTGCGATGGCTCAGGCCTGTAATCCCAACACTTTGGGAGGCTAAGGTGGGCAGATCACTGGAGGCCAGGAGTTTGAGACCAGCTTGGCTAAAATGGTGAAACCCTGTCTCTACTAAAGTACAAAATTAGCTGGGTGTAGTGGCGCTCACCTGTAATCCCAGCTACTCAGGAGGCTGAGGCAGGAGAACTGCTTGAACCCAGGAGGTGGAGGGTACAGTGGGCCAAGATCCCACCACTGCACTCCAGCCTGGGCGTAAGAACAAGACTCTGTCTCTCAAAAATAAAAATAAAAAAGAAGGCCAGGCACGGTGGCTCAAGCCTGTAATCCCAGCACTTTGGGAGGCCGAGACGGGTGAATCACGAGGTCAGGAGATCGAGACCATCCTGGCTAACATGGTGAAACCCCGTCTCTACTAAAAAATATAAAAAACTAGCTGGGCGAGGTGGCGGGCGCCTGTAGTCCCAGCTACTCTGGAGGCTGAGGCAGGAGGATGGCGTGAACCCGGGAGGCAGAGCTTGCAGTGAGCTGAGATCACGCCACTGTACTCCAGCCTGGGCAACAGGCTGACTCTGTCTCAAAAAAAAGCAAGACTCTGTCTCAAAAAAAAAAAAAAAAAGAAAAGAAAGCTGCAGGCATTCAACTCCACCCCATGAGAGCAACCTTGGTGGCTGAACCCTGCAAAGCCATGGGGTAGAGCTGCCTAAGGCCTTGGAAGCCTACCCCTTGTACCTCCTTGTGGGACATCAAGGGGCTCTAAGAGTTAATGACTCCCCTACAGGGTTTTGAACTTGCATGGGACCTGTAGCCCCTTTCTTTTGGAACAGAAATGTTCAACGCCTATACTCCCATTGTATCTTGGAAGTAAATAACTTGTTTTTGATTTACAGGCTCATAGGTGGCAGGGATGTGCCTTGTCTCAGATGAGACTTGGGACTTTGGACTTTTGAATTAACACTGGAATGAGTCAAGACTTTTGAGACTTTTCAGAAGGCATGATTGTATTCTGCAATGTTAGAAGGATATGAGATTTGGGAGGAACCAAGGGCAGAATGCCCTCATCTCATATTGAATTGTAATCCCCCATGCTAGAGGTGGGGCCTGGTGGGAGGTGTTTGGGTCACGGGGGAGGATCCCTCATGGCTTTGTACTGTCTTAGCGATAGTGAGTTCCCATGACATCTGGTCATTTAAAAGTGTGTGACACCTCCCTTCCCACACACATTCTCTCTTGCTTCTGCTCCCACTTAACATTCCACCATGAGTAAAAGCTTTGTAAGTCCTCTGCAGAAGCAGATGCCAGCACTATGCTTCCTATACAGCCTCCAGAACTGTGAGCCAATGACATCTCTTTTCTTATAAATTACCCAGTCTCAGATATTTCTTTATAGCAAGGCAAGGATGACCTAATACATAGCTATAGCTGTTTGCATCTGAAAAGACAGCAAGCAGCATCAGATAGTCCATAGTACATGTAGGCAGAATAGTTCTATGACCAGAATTTAATCTTCCTGTTCTGAGAAATGGTAGGTTATTGAGGCTTAGAATAGGTATTGCCAGGGCAAGGGGAGTTTGAGCCAAAACTCATGTAACTGTTGCCATAAGAACTGTTTATGTTTAGATAATTAATATTTACTTCTTCTTTCCTCTCCAAGATTTGGTATAAGGGGAAAGAAGTTACATTTTTCATCTTCTTATGCTCATAAAGCATCTTCCATTGCCAAATCCTCCAGCTTTTGTTCTATGGAAAGAGACGAGGAAGACTCTATAATCTTCTCGGAAGGAGTAATTGAGGAATACCTAGCATTCGATCACACAGATATGTGAGTATTGTGTCTTTTAAGCTTTTTACTCCCCTCTTATTTTATGTATTAATACCTATTTTTTCTAAATGATGCTACCAATGTATACAATTAAATATATGCCAGTTTCTGTTATTTATTTTATTTCTCAGGTATCCAGAATTTATATTCTTATTGCTTCCATATACTAGACTTCCTTATGTATTTTATACCTTCACACATCATTTACCTATTCCTGAGATTAGAGATTTTAAAATAAGTTTATTTTTTCCCCACATAGTTTGATTTTACCCTTTTGCAAATTACCACCAGTGGGAACTTTTAAAACCTTTTAAAAAAGCAGTTGAAGAGATATGAACTTTGTTTACATAAATCCTGTTTGAAAAAGGTATATACAGGCCAGGCGCGGTGGCTCACACCTGTAATCCCAGCACATTGGGAGGCCGAGGTGGGCAGATCACTTCAGGTCAGGAGTTTGAGACCAGCCCGACCAACCTGGTGAAACCCCATCTCTACTAGAAATACAAAAATTAGCTGGGTGTGGTGGTGCATGCCTCTAATGTCAGCTACTTGGGAGGCTGAGGCCAGAGAATCGCTTAAACCTGGGAGGCAGAGGTTGCAGTGAGCTGAGATCATGCCACTGCACTCCAGCCTACACAACAGAGCAAGACTCCATCTCCAAAAAACAAAAAAGAAAAGAAAAAGGTACAAACAGTTTGTTTAAAACCTTATAGTTGGCACAGATTTTATAATTAATGTCTATTTATTCTTACTATATTCTAATAGTAGTCCTATCACATAGATATGCTTTATCTTCTTTACAGGATAGGTGAGAATCAGAGTAGTTAATGATCTGTCTAAAGTAAAGCTAAAACCAAAATCTTATTCATCTGATTCTCAATCCAGTCTTCTCTTCACTATTCCTTGCTACCTTTCTGAAACATTAACCTGTTAAACTATTCCTGTAAACCTTTAAAAGTTCCAGATTTGATAGTCACAGCAGCATATCTGAAAATAAGTGAGAATTTCTCTTTAGGATGTGCGGCTGTGGTTAGGTCTAGTAGTTAGTATTGCGTCACATGATTCTGGATGCATTTTTTTTTCCCATTGTATTTTTTCCCATTGTATTTCCTGCTGAGCCATGTTCATTCACGTATCACTCATGTGCACACAGCCCTAGGGCCAGCTAAATATAAGCCAGGCTTCTATACGTAATACCACTGAGCTAGAATTGGAAGCAGGTTCTTTTGGTTTTTTCCAAAGACTGCCCCCTTCCCTTTCACTTCTCCTGTATCAAATTACTTCTATTTTCTATTTATTACTTCTAGTTGGCCTGTTTCACATTACTTCTATTTTCCATTTTTCCTCAAATCAAAATGAATTTTCATGTAATACACGGATGATTTTAGAAAGGCAGCCTTCCCTTTAGAAATACCTCTAAGATGTTTTGTAAAATGACAGAGTAGTTGAACGTTTAGAATATTCCTAATTGAAAAGATTGAGGGTTGAAAAATAAACCAAAACACTTATGGGAAATTAGAGTATACAGTAATTTCAGCAAATGATTTTAGTACAAATGGAAAAACCATCTGGAAAAAAATAATAAGGTTCCTAATTTATTCTTTCCATAAAAATAAACTTCACACATTAAAAAAATTAAATGTGGCAAATGAAATCATATACATTTAGAAGAAAATATAACATGGAAGACTGTTTTTAAAAAATATAATTTGGGAATGAAGGCCTTTTTAACCATAACACAAAACCTACAAGTCACATAAGAAATTCTTAAGTGACTACACAATATGAAATTTCTGCCTAAAAAAAAACCTCATTTCTATGATACAATGCTGCTGTGAAAAACAAATTTAAAAAAATAGAAAAAAACTAATTTCTGCAGTAGGAATTGAAAAAATAAACTCAAAGTCAAAAAACAAATGACACACTAGGCAAAAATGTTCGTTGTTCATTCATGGATAAAGAGTTAATGTCCTTAATATGTATGTCAATAAGAAAAAGGCTAAGGACAAAACAAGCAAAGAATATCAATATAAAAATAAAATGGATCTTAAACATAAATGAAATTCAACTTTGAAATTAGAGATATAAATTAAAACTATAATTAGGTACTTTGTTAGATTGGCAGAGAACAAAAGATAAAGAAGTTTCATCATTCCTTGAGTAGGTAAACAGGCATATTCTTTCACCATTGGGCCATCTGACCTCTTTAGAGGAAATTTGGCAATATCTTTTAAATTGAAATGCACATACCCTTTAACCCAATAAGTTTATTTATAGGAATTTATCCTACAGACATAATCACTTGTGAAGCCAAAGAACTGTGGATAATGCTATTAATTAGAGCATTGACTATAAGAGCAAAAGATTGGTTGGTTGATCAATAAGAGGCAAGTTAAGATACAGTACATACAATGGAATATTCTGTAGCTGTTTTTTAAGAGGCAGATTAATATGTTTTGTTTTGTTTTGTGTTTTTGAGACAGAGTCTCACTCTGTCATCCAGGCTGGAGTGTAGTGGCACGATGTCACTCACTGTAAACTCCACCTCCTTGGTTCAAGCAATTCTCCTGCCCCAGCCTCCTGAGTAGCTGGGATTACAGGCGCACACCACCTCGCCCGGCTAATTTTTGTATTTATGGTAGAGACGGAGTTTTGCCACGCTGGCCAGCCTTGTCTCAACTCCTGACTTCAAGTGACCCACCTGTCTTGGCCTCCCAAAGTACTGGGATTACAGGCGTGAACCACCGAGCCTAGCCTGGATTAATACGTATTGATAGGGATCAAGGACCAAGATATATTGTTAAATAGAGAACAAGGGGCAGTACAGTGTATAATGTAACTTTCTCTGGAACAATATATAATATTTGCTTCTGGGGATGGGGACTGGGGGACAGAAATGTAGGAGACATCTTTTTCACTATATATCCTTCTGTACAATTTGAATTTTTCTCATCACATGGATGTTATCTCCTCTAAAAAGAACTATAAATTTAAACACAATTAATACTGCTCACCATACTCCCCCACCTAATGCCAGGCCAACTCTTCTTAGGAAGGCAGAGACGAGAGTCTGTAGCTACGCTCTATAAGCCTTGTTGCACCCTTCTTTCCTGCCTACATTTTCCTAATACTTGAGATCTCTGTTTCCCTAGGGGTAACTTTCACTGTAGAGACCTGGAGTTATTTATTCCTGTTCTAAGCCAGCTTCAGAATTTGTTTTGTCTTAGTTTATATAATACATCTAACTTAGGTGAGCACAATTACCAGCTAGATTTTTTCCCCCAGAACTCCAGGGCTATTGGTATTCCTGTCTGGAGAAGCAGAGATAACTTGGCTAACTGAGACTTTCTGTGCTACAGACACAAGTGTCTCCAGAAGAGCCTCAAGAGAAGCTCCTGTGCTGTTTTGCTCCCCTCCTTTTCCTTTCCAACCAATTACCAAATGTTTATTTGGCTTAGTAAAAGTATACTAATTTTAATCATTTATGTGGAATGTTTCTCTAATGAATCAATTGCCTCAAGTATAATAATTACACAGCATCATGACACTGCCATGCACATCATTAAATATCACATTAATATTAATCTAAGGGCCAGGTGCAGTGGCTCATGCCTGTAATCCCAGCACTTTGGGAGGCCGAGGCAGGTGGATCACTTGAGGTCAGGAGTTTGAGACCAGCCTAGCCAACATGGTGAAACTCCATCTCTACTAAAAGTACAAAAATTAGCTGGGCATGGTGGCAGGCTCCTGTAGTCCCAGCTACTTGGGAGGCTGAGGCAGGAGAATTACTCGAACCCAGAAGATGGAGGTTGCAGTGAGCCAAGATCGCACCATTGCACTCCAGCCTGGGTGACAGAGTGAGACTTCATCTCAAAAACAAATAAACAAACAAAAATTAAGTTTTCTCCTGTTACAACAAAAATTATTTCCGAGTGCTTAATCATCATAACTGCGCAATTAACAATGCTCATTCGTTTAAAGCTAAAAAATACAAAATCAGTAGTTGGACCTTTAGAATGTTCCTAATTGAAAAGATTGAGGGTTGAAAAATAAACCAAAACACGTATGGGAAATTAGTGTATACAATAATGTTGCAGGAAGTCAGGGACCCCAAATAGAGGGACTGGCTGAAGCCGCTGCAGAAGAACATAAATTGTGAAGATTTCATGGACATTTATTAGTTCCCCAAATTAATACTTTTATAATTTCTTATGCCTGTCTTTACTGCAGTCTCTGAACATAAATTGTGAAGATTTCATGGACACTTATCACTTCCCCAATCAATACCCTTGTGATTTCCTATGCCTGTCTTTACTTCAATCTCTTAATCCCATCATCTTCTTTGTTAGCTGAGGACGATGAATGTCGCCTCAGGACCCTGTGATGATTTGTGCAGTGTCAACTGCACAAATTGTTTATAGAGCATGTGTGTTTGAACAGTATGAAATCTGGGCATCTTGAAAAAAGAACAGGATAACAGCAATGTTCAGGGAACACCAGAGATAAGACTTCTGGCCACTGGACGCAACAGAGCTATATTTCTCCTCTTTCAAAAGCAAATGGGAGAAATATCGCTGAATTCTTTTTCTCAGCAAGGAACATCCCTGAGAAAGAGAATGCGCCCTGAGGGTAGGTTTATAGGCTCTTCTGGAGACACTTGTGTCTGTAGCCCAGAAAGTCTCAGTTAGCCAAGTTAACTCTGCTTCTCCAGACAGGAATACCAATAGCCCTGGAGTTCTGGGGGAAAACATCTAGCTGGTAGTTGTGCTCACCTAAGATAGATGTATTATATAAACTAAGACAAAACAAATTCTGAAGCTGGCTTAGAAGAGACGCCTTAAGGCGTGCTGTCTTTTATGGTCCAAGCCGAAGGGATGAAATAAGCCCCGGTCTCCTGTAGCGCTCCCAGGCTTATTAGGACGAGGAAAATTCCCCCCTAATAAATTTTGGTCAGACAGGTTGTCTGCTCTCAAACCCTGTTTCCTGATGAGATGTTATCAATGACAATGCGTGCCCAAAGCTTCATTAGCAATTTTAATTTCGCCCCATCCTGTGGTCCTGTGATCTCACCCTGCCTCCACTTGCTTTGTGGTATTTTATTACCTTGTGAAGTATGTGATCTCTGTGACTCACACACTATTCCTGCACTCCCTCCCTTTTTGAAAACTGCTAATAAAAACTTGCTGGAGAGCATCACGGATCCTGCTGACATGTGATGTCTCCCCGGGACACCCAGCTTTAAATTTCTCTCTCTTGTGCTCTTTCCCTTTATTTCTCAAACCAGCCGAGACACCTAGGAAATAGAAAGAACCCATGTAACTATCTAACTATCGGGAGCGCGTTCTCCCAATACAATAATGATTCTCAGCCTTCTTTTTCTTGTTCTAGTTTTTGGCAGAATAGTGGGATAGAGTGGGGATAAAAAGGGAAATACAATCTCTTATGTTGAGAACTGCCTTAGTTCCCAAGACAGCTTCATACATGTGCTCCATATGCTGGGCAGGCAGCAGGGCGGGCAGGGTGGGAGCACCAGTCATTCCTAAGAAGCACAAAGGACAGTGGTGAACACTCAGTGATGAATAATCATGAAGTTTTTCCCTCTTGCTTCTGTTACAGGAAAGAGGGATTTCATGGGAAGAAATCAGAAGCAGCTACAGAGAAACCGAAATTAGGGTATCCTCCCATTGCTCCATTTTACTGCATGAAAGAAGATGTCCTTGCTTATGTGTTTGACAATGTATGGAGCAAGGTTGTGAGCTGTATGGAGGAGTTGACACGTAGTCACTGGGAAGGATTTGCCTCTGGTAAGGATCTTTGTGAAAACAATGTAAAAATCAATTGTTTATGATTTCTAAACCCTAACCAGTCTATTAGATGATATGCTTCATAGTGCAAAAGGTGGGTATGGGCCAGGCACAGTGGCTCATGCCTATAATCCCAACACTTTGGGAGGCCAAGGGGAATGATCACTTGAGCCCAGGAGTTTGAGACCAGCCTGGGCAACACGGTGAGATCCCATCTCTCTAAAAAAATTAAAAATCAGCCAGGCATGGTGGCATACACCTGTAGTTCCAGCTACACAAGAGGCTGAGGTGGGAGCATCACCTGAGCCCAGGATGTCAAGGCTGCAGTGAGCTACGATTGTACCACTGCACTCTAGCCTGGGCATAAGATGAGAGACTCTGTCCTCTCACATACCACAACATGTCTGACACCAGTGGGTGGGGTTTTTCCTCCGCAACCCAAGCAATTCTGACACCACATTCTCCAGCAGACACCAATGGAGTGTCCTGTAATTCAATTCAGTTCTGACACAATCTACCAGGAGATACTGTCAGATCCCACAAATTAAGGGCCCAGTCCCACAATACCCCCAACTTCAGATGCCAGTTGCAAGCTCCAAGTTGTGACCTGAATTTCTGACCTACCAGCTATTTAGGGCTCTCTGAACCTAGTCCTTTAGGGTTTTTATGGAGGTTTCATTTTGTAGGCATGATTAAATTGTTGGCTATCACTGATTAACTCGACCTTCAGCCCCTGTCTTCTCCCTAGAGGTCAAGGGTTGGGGCTGAAAAAGTGAAAAAGTTCCAACCTTCTAATCACATGGTTGGTTCCCTGCCAACCACTGTCTCCCTACCCAATCCTCAGACTATCCAGGAGTCCCTAACAACCAGTCATATGATTAGCATACAAAAAACACTTACCACTTTGGGTATTATAAGAGTTTTAGGTCTGGTGCGGTGGCTCACGCCTGTAATCCCAGCACTTTGGGAGGCTGAGACGAGTGGATCATGAGGTCAGGAGATCAAGACCATGGTGAAAACCCATCTCTACTAAAAATACAAAAAAAAATTAGCCTGGCATGGTGGCGGGTGCCTGTAGTCCCAGCTACTCGGGAGGCTGAAGCAGGAGAATGGCGTGCACCTGGGAGGCAGAGCTTGCGGTGAGCCGAGATTTGCGCCACTGCAATCCACCCTGGGTGACAGAGAGAGACTCCATCTCAAAAAAAAAAAAAAAGAAAGGGCAGAGACCAAATATATGTTTATTATCATCTCATGATATGGTATGATATGACCATATATTTAGTCTCTGCCCCTGATTTCAGATCACAGTAGGTCTGACTTTGTTTGTATTTCCCACAGAAACTAACAGGTATTTAGCAAATATTTGAGAATGAGTAGATAAATAAAAAGGCCTAGTCTATGATGATTAGACAGAGCTTGCAGTTTCTCTTTGAATATAATGATTTACGAAGAAAAATCATGCAAGTAGCATGTTTTTTAAACTGCTTTATTAAAGCATAATAGATACATAATAAACTACACTATTTTTTTCTTTTCATTTTATTTTTCATTTTTATGTATTTGAAGGGTCCAAGTGCAGGTTTCTTATGTGCATGTATTTCTTAGTGGTGAAATCTGGGTTTTTAGTGTACCCATCATTCAAATCGTGAATATTGTACTCAACAGGTACTTTTTCAACCCTTGCCTCCCTCCCACCTTCCCACCTTTCAGAGTCTCCAGGGTTTCTTATTCCACTCTGTATGTCCATGTGTACCCATTGTTTAGCTCTCACTTATAAGTGAGAACATGTGGTATTTGACTTTCTGTTTCTGAGTTAGTTTGCTAGGATAATGGCCTCCAGTTCCATCTGTGTTGCTGCAAAAGACATGATTTCATTATTTTGTATGGCCAAGTAGTAGTCCATTTTATTTATCCAGTCCTCTGTTGATGGACACTTAGGCTGATTCCATATCTTTGGTACTGTCAATATTGGAGCAATAAACATATGAGTGTGAATAAATATATATTTTTTGAGACAGAGTTTCACTCATCACCCAGGCTGGAGTTCTGTGGCGTGATCTTGGCCCACGGCAACCTCTGCCTCCTGGGTTCAAGCGATTCTCCTGCCTCAGCCTCCCAAGTAGCTGGGATTACAGGTGCACACCACCACACCCAACTAATTTTTTGTATTTTTAGTAGAGATGGGGTTTTGCCATGTTGGCCAGGTTGGTCTTGAACTCCTGACCTCAGATGATCCTCCTGCCTCAGCCTCCCAAAGTGCTGGGATTACAGGCATGAGCCACTGCACCTGGCTGTAAATATTTTTTGATAATTTCTTTCTCTTTGTGTAAATACTCAAGAGTGGGATTGCTGGATCAAATGGTAGTTCTATTTTTAGTTCTTTGAGAAATCTCCATGCTTTTTTCCATAAAGGCTGTACTAATTTACTTTCCCACAAACAGTGTGTAAGTGTTCCCTTTTCTCCGCGTCCTTGCCAACATCTGTCATTTTTCATATGGTTGTTGGATACTTGTATGTCTTCTTTTGAAAATGTCTGTTCACGTCTTGTTTCTCTCTCTCTCTGTTTCTGTCCCCCCGCCCCCTCCACCTCTCTGTCACCCAGGCTGGAGTGCAGTGGCACAATCACAGCTCACTGCAGCCTTGACCTTCTGGGCTCAAGTGATCCTCCTACCTCAGCCTCCTGAGTAGCTGGGACCACAGGTATGCACCACCACAACTGGCTAATCTTTTGTATTTTTTTTGTAGAGATGGGGTTTAACCATGTTGCCCAGGCTGGTCTCAAACTCCTGGGCTCAAGCCATCTGCCCATCTTGGCCTCCCAAAGTGCTGGGATTACAGGCGTGAGCCACCATGCCCAGCCTGTTCATGTTCTTTTTCCCCTTTTAAATAGGGTTATTGTTTTCTTACTGAGTTGAAATCCTTATAGGTTCTGGATGTTAGTCATTTGTCAGATGCATAGTTTGCAAATATTTTTTGCCATTCTGTAGGTTGTCTGCTTATTTTGTTATTTCTTCTGCTATTGCAGAAGCTTTTTAGTTTAATTGAATCCCATTTGTCTATTTTTGTTTTTGTTGCTTTTGCTTTTAAAGACTTCGTCTTAAACTCTTTGCCTGGACAATGTCCAGAAGACTTTTTCCTAGGTTTTTTTCTAGGATTGTTATAGTTTCAGGTCTTGGGTTTAAGTCTTTAATCCATCTTGAGTTAATTTTTGTATATGGTGAGAGGTATGGGTCCAGTTTCATTTTTCTGTATATGGCTGACCAGTTTTCCCAGCACCACTTATTTAATAGAGTCCTTTCCCCAGTGTAGATTTTTGTTGACTTTGTCAAAGATCAGTTGATTGTAGGTATATGGCTTTATTTCTTGGTTTTCTATTCTGTTCCATTGGTCTGTGTGTCTATTTTTATACCAGTACCATGCTGTTTTGATTACTATACTCTTATATAATGTGAAGTCAGGTAATGTGATTCCTCCAGCTTTGCTCTTTTTACTTGTGATTATTTTAGCTATTTGGGCCCTTTTTTGGTTCCATATGAATTTTAGGATTTTTTTTTTTTCTAATTCTGTGAAAAATGACATTGGTAATTTGATAGGGATTGTGTGGAATCTGTAGACTGCTTGATTTGTACGGTCATTTTTAACAATATGGATTCTTTCAATGAGCATGGGATGTTTTTCCATTTGTTTGTATCATCTGTGAATTCTTTAGTCAGTGTTTTGTAGTTCTCCTTATAGAGATCTTTCACCTCCATGCTTAAATATAATCCTGGATAGTTTACTTTCTTATAGGTATTGTAAATTGAGTTGCCTTCTTGATTTGGTCCTTGGCTAGATCATTATTGGTGTATTGAAACCCTACTGACTTTTGGATCTTAATTTTGTATCCTGAACCTACTAAATTTATTTATCAAATGTAAGTTTTTTGGTAGAATCTTTCAGGTTTTCCAGATATAAGATCATACCATCAGCAAACAGGGCAATTTGACTTCCTCTTTTCCTGTTTGGATGCCTTTTGTTATTTTCTCTTGCCTGATTGCTCTGACAAGGACTTGTTGAATAAGAGTGGTGTAAGTGGGCATCCTTGTCTTGCTCTAGCTTTAGGGAATGCTTTCAGTTTTTCCCTGTTAAGTATAATGCTAGCTATGGGTTTGTTTTATATGGCCTTTATTATGTTGAGATATGTTTCTTCTATGCCTAGTGTGTTGAGGACCTTTATCATGAAGTAATGTTGAATTTTATCCAGTGCCTTTTGTGCATCTATTGAGATGATCATTTGTTTTTTGTCCTTAATTCTGTTTATATGATGTATCACATTTATTGATTTGCATATGTTGAATCATCCTTTCAACTCTGGGATAAATCCCACTTGATCATGTTGTAGTGTCTTTTTGATGTGCTGTTGGATACAGTTTGCTAGTATTTTGTTGAGGATTCTTGTCTGTATGTTCATCAGGGATATTGGTCTTTTCTTTTTTCATTGGGTCCTTGTCTGATTTTGGTATCAGAGCTGTACTGGCCTCATAGAGGCCATGAGCAAGAAGATGTGAGGAGTACAGTCCACTCAAGTCTTGGTCTCACAGCAGCCTATACCAGGGAATTAGGTATTGTCCTAGGTATGCATAGGAGAGCGTGGCTTCCTTGTCCCACCTCTACCAGGTGGCAGCTACAGCAACATCAACTCAAACTTGGCTCAAGGATAAGGTGCAGCCCAGTATTAAATTCTCAAAATGTACCTTGGGCCTGCCACCAGGGAAGGTAGAGCCCCTCGAACTACATATTTAAAGTGTGTTATAAGTTCTGACCTATGTATACACCCATAAAACCATCACCACAATCAATATAGTGAACATATCCATCACCCCCAAAAGTTTATGCCTTTCATAATCCCTTCCTCCTGCCCTTGCCTATCTCTGCATCTCCAAAGTGATTATCACAATAAGAGTGATCTGCTTTCTGCCACTGTAGATTAGTTTGCATTTTGTAGAGTTTCATGTGAGTGGAATCACATGTACTCTTTGTCTGGCTTCTTTCACTCAGGATAATGATTTTGAGATTCATCGCTGTCATTATGAGTATCAGCAGTTTATTCCTTTTTATTGCTGAGTAGTATTCCATTGTATCACAATTTGTTTATCTGTTGATGGCCAGCTGGATTATTTTCAGCCTTGGGCCATTACATGTAAAGGTGTTATAAGCACTATTGTACAAGAAATTGGGGGCATACGCATTTTTTTATTGGGTAAATTCTTCATAGTAGAATGGCTGGCTTATAGTTAGATATACATTTCACTTGTTAAGAATTGTTTATGTAGGTTTTCTGTGCTGCTCAACAAACTGTCACAAACAGTGGCTTCAAACAACATACCTCACATATTTGTGAGTCTGAAGTCCAGAAACAGCTTAGCTAGTTCTCTGTTTAGGGTTTCACCTGGCTGCGATCAAGGTGTTGGCCAGGGCTGGGCTCTCATGTGGAGACTCAACCAGAGAGGAAGCCACTTACACTGTTGTGCATTCTTAGAAGCATACAGTTCCTTATAGCTGTAGTATTTATGTCAGCTTTATTCTTCAAAGCCAGGAAGAAAGACTGAGAGCTAGTGGACTAACAAGACAAAAGCCTATATAATATAATGTGATCATGGGAATGACATCCCATTACCTTTACCATTATCTATTGGTCTGAAGCAAGTCACAGGTCTTGCCCACACTCAAGAGTGAGGAGATTACACGTAGGCATGAACATCAAGAGGTAGGAATCATGCATGGGCCACCTTAGAGTCTGTCTACTACATGCCTCAATGATTCATGTTCTTCCACATGCTAAATACATTCACCTCACTCCCAAGGTTTTCAAGAGTCCCATCCCATTGTAGCATCAGCTCAAAGGTCCGGAATCTTATCATCTAAATCAGGTCCTGGTGTGGATGATGTTCCTAGATGTAATCCATTCAGTACAGGTTCTATACACAATTTTTCTCCATTTGTAGATCTGTGAAACTAAAGAGACAAGTTGTCTGACCCCAACACACCCAGCATACAAGAGTGGGACAGGCAAAGGATAACAGTTATAGACAGTACAGTTAAAAGGAGCAGGGAATGGAAGGTTAAAAAAAGGGTTCACAGCAATTCTGAAATCCAGCTGGGTAAATATTGGGAGTTCCATGACTAAGTTTCAAGGGACTAATCCTCTGCAGTTCTTTGCTCCATTCTCAGGGTGCCTGGTTTCACCCTCTGAATCATCTTTCCTTTTTTCATGAATGGTAACATGTGTTTATAGCTAAGTGGTTTTATCAGTCTGCTTCTTGCCAGTAGAATTTTGGGGGTCTGACAACTTTATTCCATTTTGTAGTGACTCTGTCCCTTTAGTCCAAATTGGCAGTTTTTCTGTTGAAATAATTTTCTCAAAAAATTTCTGGCTCTTCATGGTATCAGTGGGGTTTACCAAATTAGACAAGAGCCACATCTGTTTCTTTTCAGATCATTTCTTCCCTATCTTAGGGTCCTGCCTGAACAGCTGGCTGAGAGACAAAGCCCTTATCTGTGGTTTAAGAGGATCTTCGAGATCAACCCTTAATCTCTTGAAGGGACCCTTTGTGTGGGCGAATACTCTAACCTTTTGATCTTTCTGAGATATTAGTAAAAGGTTGTCTACTTGCACCTTTTTTTCTCTAGATCACTCTGTCCAATATTAGCATCTTTCACCCTCTAGAGAGACCGAGAATTTTCAAAATCATCAAGTCCTGGTTACTTTTTGTTGATCAGCTTTCCCCTCAATTTTTCTCTCTCATCTTACATTTTATTATAAGCAGCAAGAAAAAACTTAGGCCTCACCTTCAACACATGGATTGGATCATCACTTAGAAGTTATGCTTTGTACAAGACCACAGGAGACCATTTCACTAAGCTTTTTGCCACTAAATAACAAGTGTCTCCCTCCAGTGACCAATAACATGTTCCAGGTCTAGACTTCTGTTCTCAGTCTGTTCAGAGCAATTTATGCATTTTTTATCATGCTTCTCAAAATTCTATCAACCTCTATCAATGAATAGTCAAAAAGGAAATTAAGAAATGAATTCATTTACAATAGTATCAAGAAGAATAAAAGAAATAAATGTAACCAAGGGAGTACAAGACTTCCACACTGAAAATTATGTAATATTATAGAAAGAAATTAGAGGAGACCTAAAGAAATGGAAAGACATCCCATATTTTTGGAGTGGAAAGCTTAATATTGTTAAGATGTTATTACTCCCCAAATAGATCTACAGTTTCAGTACAATCCCTATCAAAATTCCAGCTGCCTTTTTTGTAGAAATGGGCAAGCTGATCCTGAAGTTCATATGGAAATGCAAGAGACCTTGAATAGTCAAAACTGTATTTATAAAGAATACAGGATCCACACTTCCTGATTTAAAAAGTCACTACAAAACTGCAGTAATCAAAACTGATTGTGTGAAACTGGCATAAGGACAGACAAATAGATCAATGGAAGAGAATCAAAAGTTCAGAAATACGCCCACACATATGTGGCCAATTAGTTTTCAAGGGTGCCAAGATCATTCAATGGGTGAATATTGGGAGTTCCATGACTAAGTTTCAAGGGACTAATCCTCCGCAGTTCTTTGCTCCATGCTCAGGGTGCCTGGTTTCACCCTCTGAATCATCTTTCCTTTTTTCATGAATGGTAACATGTGTTTATAGCTAAGTGGTTTTATCAGTCTGCTTCTTGCCAGTAGAATTTTGGGGGTCTGACAACTTTATTCCATTTTGTAGTGACTCTGTCCCTTTAGTCCAAATTGGCAGTTTTTCTGTTGAAATAATTTTCTCAAAAAATTTCTGGCTCTTCATGGTATCAGTGGGGTTTACCAAATTAGACAAGAGCCACATCTGTATCTTTTCAGATCATTTCTTCCCTATCTTAGGGTCCTGCATGAACAGTCTTTTCAACAGATGATGCTGGAACAACTGTATATTCACATGGAAAAGAATGAAGTTGAATCCTGACTTCATACCATATACAAAAATCAACTCACAATGGATAAAGAACCTAAATTTAAGAGCCAAAATCATAAAACTCTCAGAACAAAGGAGTAACTCTTCATGACCTTGAATTTGACATGACATTGTTAGATATGACACCAAAAGCATGAGCAGCAAAAGAAAAAATGATAATTTGGACTTCATCAAAATGTAAAACTTTGTGCTATAAAAGACATTATCAACAAAGCAAAAGAGAACCTGTAAAATGAGAGAAAATATTTAGAAATCATATAGCTGATAAGGATCTAGTTATATAAAGAACTGCAACTCAATAATAAAAGCAATTTTATTTTAAAATGGGCAAATAATTTGGATAGATATTTCTCCAAAGAAGATATACCAATGGTCAATAAGCACATGAAAGATGTTGTCTTTGTTCCCTAATGACATCGTTAGTCATTAGGGAAGTGCAAATAAAAACCACAATGAGATACCACCTCATGCCCACTAGGATGGCTATGTGTATATATGTTTTTAATTACATTTTATTTCTTTTTTTTTTTTTTTTTGAGACGGAGTCTCGCTCTGTCGCCCAGGCTGGAGTGCAGTGGCCGGATCGCAGCTCACTGCAAGCTCCGCCTCCCGGGTTTATGCCATTCTCCTGCCTCAGCCTCCCGAGTAGCTGGGACTACAGGCGCCCACCACCTCGCCCAGCTAGTTTTTTGTATTTTTTAGTAGAGACGGGGTTTCACCATGTTAGCCAGGATGGTCTCTATCTCCTGACCTCGTGATCCGCCCGTCTCGGCCTCCCAAAGTGCTGGGATTACAGGCTTGAGCCACCGTGCCTGGCCACCATTTTATTTCTTAAAAGAAAAATAACAAGTGTTAGTAAACATATGGAGAAATTGGAACCCTTATACATTGCAATGGGAATATAAAATGCTGCAGGTATTGTGGAAACAATTTGGCAGCTCCTCAGAATGTTAAACATAAAATTGTCAAAAGACCAAGAAAATTCCACTCCTAGGTATATAAAAAAGAGAATTGAAAACATATGTCCATACAAAAACTTGAACATGAATGCTTATAGCAGCATTATTCATAATAGCCAAAAAGTGGAAACAACCCAAATGTCCATCAGCTGATGAATGAACAAAGTTTGGTTTATCCGTGTGTCATGGGATGAATTGTTTCCTCTTTGAAATTCGTTTGTGGAGGCCGGGTGCGGTGGCTCAAGCCTGTAATCCTAGCACTTTGGGAGGCCGAGACGGGCGGATCACGAGGTCAGGAGATCGAGACCATCCTGGCTAACACGGTGAAACCCCGTCTCTACTAAAAAATACAAAAAAAAGCTAGCCGGGCGACGTGGTGGGCGCCTGTAGTCCCAGCTACTCGGGAGGCTGAGGCAGGAGAATGGCGTAAACCCGGGAGGTGGAGCTTGCAGTGAGCTGAGATCCGGCCACTGCACTCCAGCCCGGGTGACAGAGCGAAACTCCATCTCAAAAAAAAAAAAAAAAGAAATTCGTATGTGGAAACCCTAACCCCCAAAGTGACTGTATTTGGAGACAGGGCTTTTAGGGAGGTAATTCAGGTTCTGAGGTCATAAGAGTGGGCTCCTAATCCAATAGGGCTGGTGTCCTTATTAGAAGAGGAAGGGACACCAGAGATCTCGTTCTACACACACGTGGAGAAAAGGCCATGTGAGGACAGAGAAAGAAGGTGGCCACCTGAAGGCCAGGACAGCACCTTGATCTCGGACTTCTGGCCTCCAGAACTGTGAGAAAATAAACGTGCATTGTGTAATCCATCCAATCAGTGCTATTTTGTTATGGCAGCCCTAGCAGACTAGTACACCGTACAATGGAATATTATTCAGCCATAAAAAGGAATTAAGTACTGATACATGTTACAACATGGATGAACCTTGAAAATATGCTAAATGAAGGAAGCCAATCACAAAGCATGATGTATATGGTATGATTCCATTCATATGAAATGTCCAGAATAGGCAGAGCCATAGAGACAGAGTTTAGTGGTTGCTGGGGGATGGATGAAGAGGGAAATTGAGAGGTACCGTGTTTCTTTTTGGAGTGATAGAAATTTTTTGAAATTACATAGTGGTAGTGATTGCACAACATTGTGACTATATTAAAAACCACTGAACTGTATACTTTAAAATGGTTAAAATGATGAATTTTGTTACATGAATCTTTAAAAAAATTTTTTTAATTATTTCAGCCTGAAAAATGTCCATTAACGTTTCTTGTATGTGGGTCTGCTAGTGATGAACTGTTTCTTTTGTAGATGTGAAAATTCCTTTATTTTGCTTTCATTTTTGCAATGATTGCAATGACATTTTCTGAACTCTATGTGAATAGTTTGCCTTCTAGTACTTTTAAAATGCTGTCCATTTCTTCTTGCTTGCATTGTTTCTGAAAAGAAATTTGTTGTCATCCTTATCTTTGTTCCTGTGTGCATGTATGGTTTTTTTTGTTTTTTTGTTTTTTCTGGCTGCTGTTAAGATTTTCTCTTTATCACTGATTTTGAACAATTTGATTATGATGTGCTTTAATGTAGTTTTCCTCATGTTTCTTCTGCCTGGAGTCTGTTGAACTTCATAGATCTATAGGTTTGTTTTCATTGTTTGGAAAGCTTTCGGCCATTATTTCTTCAGATTTTTTTTTCTGTCCCTCATCATCCGTCAGGACTTCGGTCACTCATAAATTAGTCCATTTGATCATTGATCCCTCAGGTAACTCATGCTTTAAAAAATTTTTTTTGTATTCTTTTTTTTTCTGTGTGTATTTCATTCTGGGCAATTTCTATTGTTATGCCATCAAGTTCATTAATCTTCTACAATGTTGAATCTGCTCATTTAGTGTATTTCATGTGAGATATTGTCATTTTCATCTCAAAGTATGATTTGAGAGAGACATATATATTATCCGTGTCTCTATTTGATGTTTTGAAAATGTGGAATAACTTGAATATCTGTATTAATTCTAGGTTGGTTTCAGTTGATACTCTCTTCATTATGGCTTGTATTTTCCTGCCTGGTGATCTTTGATTAGATTTCAGACATTGTGAATTTTACCTTACTAAGGGAGGAATTTCTTTTTATTGCTGCTTATTTTCTTGAGCTTTGTTCTGAAATGCAATTCAGTTACTTGCAAACAGTTTGATCCATTCTGGTCTTTCTTTTATGACTTGTTAGGTCTGGAGCAATGTTCAGTCTAGAGCTAATTATTACCCACCTACTCAGGCAAGATCTTATTCTGCCCAGTGCTCCATGAATTGAGTTTTTCTGGTCTGGTGGGTGGGAACAGGCAGTATTCCTTGTTCCATGTGAGTAGCAGGTACTGTTCCTGTCTTTCAGGTTTTTGTTTTTGTTTTCCTAGCCTCAGGTGGCTTCTTCTCATACGTGCACTGATCAGTACCTTTTGAATGCTCAAACAATGCCCCACCCTCTGCAGATATCATGGGTTCTCTTCCTGTGTATTTCTCTTCTCTAAGATACTCTGTTCTATGAATCGGAGCTGTCTTGGTCTCTGGACTCTCGACTCAGGGGAGTCCACCAGGCTTGTGCCTCAGTTCCCACTATTTATGCCATATCTTGGGAACTTTTTCAAGGCAATTGCAGGTCCAGTCTCATTTGTTTATCATCTCAGGGTTTACTAACTTTCATTATCTGATGTACAGTGTCTTGAAAGCCATTGTTTCATTGTTTTATTGGTTGTTTTAAGCAGGAGAGTAAACCCAGTTCATGTTACTCCATCTTGGCTGGAAGCAGAAGTCCAACATTTTTAAACTTTTTATTTAATCACAGCTTGCCAGGAGTAAAAGGGAAAAAAAAGTTTTTATTGAAGTGTAATATACACATAGAAAATTATAAAGTAAGTTTACATCAAGTAAGCTTGAGGATTTTTTTGTCTCTACAAAAAATAAAAATAATTAGCCAGGGTGTGGTGGTGCATGCCTGTAGTCCTAGCTACTCAGGGGACTAAGGCAGGAGGATCCCTTAATCCCAGGAGTTTGAGGCTGCAGTGAGCTATGATGTGCCAATATACTCCAGCCTGGATGACAGAGCAAGACCCTGTCTCTAAAAAGAAAAACAGTGTACTTGTATGACCAGCACCTAGATCAAGAACAGAATGTTGCCAGTACTCCAGAAGCCCTTCTCATGCTTTCTCTCAGTGAGCTGCTTAATCCCGCCCCCAACAAGAGTAACCTCATCCTGACTTCCGACAACACAGATTAATTTTGCCTGTGTTAAAATTTTGTAAGAATGGATTCATATAGTATATACCCTTATGCATCTGGTTTCTTTTATTCAATATTATGTTTGTTAGATTCAGTTACATTTTGTTCGCAACAAGTTTATTCCCATTGCTTATAGTGTTCCATTGTATGACTATATCACACCCTACTGTTGATGGATATGTGGGTGGTTTGTCTAGAATATAATACTATTATGAATATTTTTGTATATGTCTTTTGATGAACTTGAGTACTAGATACATATGGATAGAATTGCTAGGTCAGAGGATATGCTATTCTAACTTCAGTGGATACAGCCAAAAAAATTTTCAAAGTGGTTATACCTACTTACAGCCTCTCCAGTATTGTGTGAGTTCCAGTTGCACCACATTTGCCACCCTTGATGTATGGTCTTTGTGGGTTTATTTTTAAGCCACTATGTTGTATGTGTGTTAGGTTTTGTTTTTGTTTTTGTTTTCTAAAGCTTGTATTAGAGAACAGGACTAGCACTCCTTTAAAATGAACCAGTTTATATTATATGAGGTTAATTTTTTTGAGACACGGGACAGGTGGTAATTAAAAGTCCAGAGTAGGCCAGGCGCGGTGGCTCAAGCCTGTAATCCCAGCACTTTGGGAGGCCGAGACGGGCAGATCACGAGGTCAGGAGATTGAGACCATCTTGGCTAACGCAGTGAAACCCCGTGTCTACTAAAAAATACAAAAAACTACCCAGGCGAGGTGGCGGGCGCCTGTAGTCCCAGCTACTCGGGAGGCTGAGGCAGGAGAATGGCGTAAACCCAGGAGGGGGAACTTGCAGTGAACTGAGATCCGGCCACTGCACTCCAGCCTGGGCGACACAGCGAGACTCCGTCTCAAAAAAAAAAAGTCCAGAGTCATACCCAGACTCCCATAATAATAAACCCTGGTAATAAACAAAGGAACTCCTGGTTTCAGTATATCAACCACTGTGTACCAGATAAAATCTTATTTCACCTTTCACAATTTACCAGTGTTGGGCTGTGAATTAATATTCTTTTATTTTTCTGTGCATTCATACATTAAGATTATTTTATTGTATTATAACTGTAATTTTGAGACTAAAGTCTAAAAACAAGGCATTATGAAATGGAGCTGGAGGATCTCTAATTGGCCTTTAGTAGGTTGACTGAAATACCTTAAAACAGGGGTCAGGAAACTACTGTCTATACAGAGGCCGGTGTATAGTCTTTGACTATACAAGACTATGGTTAGTCTTTGACAACCATACAGTTTCTGTTGCAACTACTCAACTCTGCCCTTGTAGCATGAAAGCAGCCATAAATAAGATGTAAATGAGTGGGCTTGGCTGTGTACAGTAGTATATACTCAGTACATATGTTCGCCAAAAGATACGTGCAAGAATGTTCATAAATAATATCACCATATGCTAAAAAACATACATCAGAAACTACCCACATGTCCATCAACAGTAGAATGTGATATATTCATACAATGGAATATTATACCACTATGAGAATAAACAAATTATTATTACTTTTTTTTATTCTTTTTTTTTTTTGAGACAGAGTCTCGCACTGTTGCCCAGGTTGGAGTGCAGTGGTGTGGTCTTGGCTCACTGCAACCTCTGCCTCCTGGGTTCAAGTGGTTCCCCTTCCTCAGCCTCCCGCGTAGCTCTGATTACAGAAGCCCGCCACCACACCCGGCTAATTTTTGTATTTTTAGTAGAGGCGGGGTTTCACCATGTTGGCCAGGCTGGTCTCAAACTCCTGACCTCAGGTTATCCGCCCACCTCGGCCTCCCAAAGTGCTGGGATTACAGGTGTGAGCCACCGCACCCAGCCACAACGTTATTTTCAAAAACAGGCATTAGTATGGGGTTTCTTTTTGGGGTGATAAAGTTATTTAACTAGAAGTAAGGGTTGCACAACATCATGAATGTAACTAATGCTGCTGAATTGTATACAGTCATGTGTGGCATAATGACATTTTGGTCATCGTTGGACCACATATATGATAGTCTCGTAAGATTATAATGGAGCTGAAAAACTCACCTAATGACATTGTAGTTGTCATAAAGTCAAAGCACAACTCATTACTGATGTGTTTGTGGTGATGCTAATATAAACCTACTGCACTGCCAGTCATATAAAAATACAGTGTAAACAATTATGTACAGTACATACACTTCATAATAAATGATTATATTACTGGTTTATGTATATACTATATTTTTATCATTATTTTAGAGTCTTCTACCATGTTTTTTAAAGTTAACTGTAAAATAGCCTCAGGTAGGTCCTTCAGGAGGTATTCCAGAAGAAGGCATTGTTATCACAGGAGATGACAGCTCCATGTGTGTTACACATCCTTTGAAGACCTTCCAGTGGGACAGGATCGGTAGGTGAAAGACAATGATATCGATGATCCTGACCCTATCTAGGCCTAGGCTAATGTGTGTGTTTGTGTCTTAAATTTTAACAAAAAGATTAAACAGTAAAAATTAATTAAAAAATAGGCAAACCTCATAGAATAAGGAAAAAAAGTATTTTTGTACAGTTGTACAGTGTTTGTGTCTTAAGCTGTTATTTCAAAAGGATCAAAAAGTTAAAAAAAAATGTATAAAGTCAAAAAGTACAACTAAAGGTAATTTATTGAAGAAAAAGAAATTTTAAAAGTTGTAGTGTATCCAAAGTGTACAGTGTTTATAGACAGTACAGTAATGACCTAGGCCTTCACATTCACTCACCACTCACTCGTGACTTGCTCAGAGCAACTTTCATTCCTGTAAGCTCTGTTTATGGTAAGTAACCTATACCAGTGTACCATTTTTGTCTTTTGTACCATAATTTTATTGTACCGTTTCTATGTTCAGGCTTGTTTAAATATACAAATACTTACCATTGTGTTATAGTTGCCTCCAGTAATCAGTACAGTAACATGCTGTACAGGCCTGTGCCTAGGAGCAGCAGGCTATACCATTTAGCTTAGGTGTGTAATAGGCTGTACCACCTAGGTTTGTGTGAACACACTCAGACATTCACACAACAACAAAATCACCTAATAATGCCATTCTCAGAAGGTATCCCTGTTGTCAAGTAACATGAGTGTAAAATGGTAAAATGGTAAGTTATGTGTATTTTACCATAATAATTTTTTTTTTTAAGTACTAGGCCCCATTTGACCCGTGGGCTATAGTTTGCCAACCCTGCTCTACAACGTGATCCCCATGAGAAGCAGTGTCATATAATGATTAAAAGTACAGACTTTGGGCCAGGCGCGGTGGTTCACGCCTGTAATCCCAGCATTTTGGGAGGCTGAGGTGGGTGGATCACGAGGTCAGGAGATCAAGACCATCCTGGCTAACATGGTGAAACCCCGTCTCTACTAAAAATACAAAAATTAGCCGGGCGTGGCAGTGGGCACCTGTAGTCCAAGCTACTTGGGAGGCCGAGGCAGGAGAATGGCGTGAACACGGGAGGTGGAGCTTGCAGTGAGCGGAGATCGCGCCACTACATTCCAGCCTGGGCAACAGAGCAAGACTCCGTCTCAAAAAATATATATATATATATACCGACTTTGTTGCCAGACAACCTGGGTTTGACCACTGGCTCTGACACTAACTTTATTTAGATTCTTGGCTAGTTGCTTAACTTCTTTGAGCCTCAGTTTATCTATAAAATTAGTATAAATACTAATATCTATTTCATAGGATTGTTTAAGAAATAAACCAGTTACATGAAAGTATATAGAGTAGTTCCTGGAATATTTAAGAGCTCAATAAATGTTAGCTATTGTCATTACTTTTTATTATAATAACTGGAATTATAGAAAGAGAACACTTGCAGTTTTGGCTTTGTTACAGACCAATTGGTTCATTGTTGTTAGAACAAACTGACAGGTGCTGGTACAAACCTATCTCTATTATTAGAGCAACTTTCCCAACCTGTGTGTGAGGAGAAAAGCCTAACTGCATGCAGGTTTGCAATATATACAATAGGGCTACATGGTCTGTGAACTGTAACCTCAAAGTGTATAAAACTCTGGTGAAATGTAATCATATATTTATAAGTTGTTTTTATAATCATTTTAACTTTTAATCAAGACAGTTTTACAGT
Source organism: Trachypithecus francoisi (assembly GCF_009764315.1). Classification (NCBI taxonomy): domain Eukaryota; kingdom Metazoa; phylum Chordata; class Mammalia; order Primates; family Cercopithecidae; genus Trachypithecus; species Trachypithecus francoisi. The sequence goes on from NW_022681474.1 coordinate 37,534,449, forward strand.
CTACATTAATGAAGAAAAGTATTTTGTATTTTTATTTATCGAAACACGGTTGCACTCGGTTGCCCAGGCTGGAGTGCAGTTGGGCCATCAGAGCTCACTACAGCCTCAACCACCTGGGCTGAAGCTGTCCTCCCACCTCAGCTTCCCAAGTAGCTGGGACCAAGGGCATGTGCCACCATGCCCAGCTAATTTTAATTTTTTTTTGGTAGAGATGGGGGTCTCCTTATGTTGCCCAAACTGGTCTTCAACTACTGGCCTCAAGGAATCTACCTCAGCTTCCCAAAGTGCTGGGATTACAGATGTCGGCCACCATGCCCAGCCTGCTTGGTCATTTTTATGGTGTCTTGTTCTTAGTCGTATTTTCTATTTCTGCTTTTGTTTTACATTCTACATCTGTCAGTTTCAATTTCTGAAGTCCTTACTGATCTGATTATGTTGTTTCTGCTTGCTCTTTTTCGAGATGCCTTGTTTCTTCGTGGATGTGATTCTTAACAATGGTTTCTAATCTCATAACTTTACCTGTGGGAATTGAGATCTGGATTAATGAAGGTTTCCCTAGAGCTACGCTGTCCAATAGAGTAGGCACCAGCCATGTTTGGCCGTAAGTTAATCAGCTCCTCACTCCCTAGCCACATTCTAAATGCTCTATAGCTACAGGAGGGTGGTGGCTGCTGCCACACTGGACAGCACAGTTGCAAAACATTTCCGTCAACTCCAAAGGTGTGTGGGACAGCTATGCCCTAGAGATCTTTTTCTCCTTCCGCCAGGTACCAGTAGGCATCATCAGCCTGGGAAACCACTTTCAACTAGTCTTGGGTGGAGGGGTTTTTTGAACCATGAAGGTGGTATAAAATTGGGCTGCAAAGGTAAGTGAAGCCTTGTTTGAGATTATGAATTCTCAGGAGAGATCTTTTTTCACAATACCGTTGCTGTGGGCCAGAAGATTATCCATGGATAATATATTCTGTTCCTTTGCCCAGATGATGAGAGTGATGTTGCAATTACCAGACCCGATTCAGAAAGTTCACGTGTGCTGAGTGAACCACATCCTTTGGTGTTACCACGAGTGCCACAGTCTAAGGTGCTGTCCATTACCTCAAATCCGGTAAGCCTCGGAGGGATCAGTTGGAGACCACAGGGCTGCTCTCACCAGAGGAAATTTGCTCAGTTGTTTGCCTTACTTGTATGATTTCTGACTCAATATGTTTTAGTAGAGTTATGTGTTTATCATAATAATCCAGTGACTCTTTGCATTGGTCAGTTTCAGTTTAAAATATTAATAGCAAGTTAGAGTTGATAAATACTTCTCAGTCAGCTCTTCTGAGGAAACATCCATAAGTTGTGCAACCTAGAATCAACCATGTGGTCAGCCTAAGTCTGTTTTGGGAAGAATGGAGGATACCCTTATGATAAAAATGACTCATCTTAGATTCTCACAGCCTTGACATTGTCCTTTGAATGCCTCCTTCCTTTTGAGTTTTTCCTTCCTTTTTCCATCAACTTGGCCCACCCTATTTATTTATTTATTTATTTTCATTTTTTTTGAGACAGAGTCTTTGCTCTGTCACCCAGGCTGGAGTGCGGTGGCATGATCTCGGCTCACTGCAGCCTCCACCTCCCAGGTTCAAGCAGTTCTCATGCCTCAGCCTCCTGAGTACCTGGGATTACAGATGTGCACCACCACATTTGGCTGATTTCTGTATTTTTAGTAGAGATAGAGTTTCACCATGTTGGCCAGGCCCGTCTCGAACTCCTGGCCTCATGTGATCCGCCTACCTCAGCCTCCCAAAGTGCTGGAATTAAAGGCATGAGCCACCACACCCTGTCCCTGTTTGTTTTTTAGAGACAGGAGTCTCACTATGTTGCCCAGGCTGGTCTCAAATTCCTGGGCTCAAGCCACCTTCCCACCTCAGCCTCCTGATTAGCCACCATACCCAGCCTGTTTTTGTTTTTTTATATTTAAATCTGTTAACTTTTTTGCCTTTTGGATGTTTAGTACTCATAAACCAGGTATAAACATCAAACAAAAACAAAGAGAAAAGCTATTTCAAGTGAGTCTGAACAAGCACAAAGATAGTATTTCTTGCAGGAGGCAGATGAGGTTGGTCTTATCCCTGTGTAATGATTTATGTATCTCAGTTCCTACACAAGTTTCCTGGTGTTACTTTTGGGAGGGGAAAAAAAAAAAAAGAGAGAGAGAGAAAGGTGTTGGTATATTGGCCAGATGTTGTGCAGTTGGATTTACAAAACAGGTATTTAAAACGAAAATTAGGCCAAGGTTGGCGGGTCACTTGAGTCCAGGGTTCAAGACCAGCCTGGCCAATATGGTGAAACCTCATCTATACTAAAAATGCAAAAATTAGCTGGACATGGTGGCAGGCACCTGTAGTGCCAGCTACTCTGGAGGCTGAGGCAGAAGAATCACTTGAACCTGGGAGGCAGAGGTAGCAGTGGGCCGAGATTACACCACTGCACTCCAACCTGGGTGAAAGAGCGAGACTGTCTCAAAAAAAAAAAAAAGAAGAGAAAATTAGGAAGGCTCGTAAGTCATCACACCAGGGATGAACCAGGTAAATTAATGTTGCTTTGGTGATAATAAAGCACTTCTGCATGTTGAACTGTTGTGGCTGTGGTTTAGTAACTTAAGCCCTGAATAGTTAGACGTTCTGGTCGCCGATGACCTAAGGAAGGAGAAGAGTTAACTCAAACATTCTGAAGAGAAAGAGGAAGGAAAATACATTCTGTGGCAGCGAAGATTCCCAGAAAAGGCAATGAGCTGATGGCCTGAGAAAACAAGCAGGGCTCTAGGGGGGCAATGCCAGTCCAAGAAACATTACATCCTGCTAAAATTAGAACAGATAAGCTTACCTCCTAGTACAGAGTCTTCAGGATTTAGGTTTTCATTGAGGGCTGACCTGCTCCACAGGTAGTGAAAGAGAAGGACTAGTTTGCAGAATGCAGGATTATGTGATGATGAAAGAGATTAAGTTAGAGTTTCCCCTTATTATTTTCTATTATTGTTCCATATTTTGTCTGAGTTTTCTCTTATATTTTAATTTAAACAATAATAATAACAAAGGTCCTCACTCCCCATGAGAGGGCTACTGTTTTCATCCAGATTGATCAGGCTTCCCCTACCTGCTGTCATTTAGGAATGGAGAGGAAAGGAGGGACCCTATCACATGGACAGTTGACTTGGGGCCCCAGCTAAGGAGAAAGCATGGGGAAAAAGTATAAATAACCAAATTGGAAATATTAACTTTTGGCAAAGTTGGAAAACCAAACAGGTGTCTTCTCCAGCCGATCATGAGTACTGTCTTCTTTCAACATGTAGATGAGTCTCTGTCAAGCAAGCAGTCACCAGCCAAATGTGTATGGTCTCTTGGTTCATGGGATGCCTCTACAGCCAAGAAATCTCTCCCTAATGGACAAGCTCCTGTAAGACGTTCAGCATTTTCAGACTATACAGTGTAAAAGGGAAATAGAGGGAAAGCAAAATCAGTTTATCAGTATGCATGTACTGAGTGCCGACCAAGCAACCACAAAAACTCCTGTGGAGTAAAACATCCAAGGGACATGGTCTCCACCATCAGGGGGCTGATAATATAACTGGAAAGAGAAGACATACATGGGTAAAAAGATACCGAACCATATGTGGCACTTTTGTAACTGAGTGCCATGTGTGTGCTGTCCAGTATGAGTGCTATGACAGCCCCAAAGCATTCTGGTGGTAAGTGTACGTTTTGAACTTGTCCTTGAAAGATGGGGCTTCAGATAAGCAAAGGAGAGCAGCAAGGGAATTCCAGGTAGGAGGAATGATATGGGGAAAGGTTTGGAGATAAGAAAATACAAAATACTTCGGAAAGATAGCAGATCGTTTTTGAGATAGAAGAATGGAAGATAGGTCAGAACTTTAATGCTTGTGATCAAAGATAATTGACAATCTTCTAAAATTAAAATAGGCCATGGTGTGGTTAGCGGGAAAGAAGTGACTATGGAATGAATAATGAATGTTAGGACCAGATTATGGAGGGTTTTGAGTGCCGTGTTTTTGGGCTTCATCCATGTTGTTATGTATGACCTCCTCCCTTGCTGAGGAGTATTGTTGTTAAGAATACACACGATTTATCTACCTGCTCTCCTGTTAATTAACACAGGTCATTTCCAGGTTAGAGGTATTACACATAAAGGTACTCTAAATATTCTTGTATAGGTCTTTTTTGTGGTTTTACAGTTTCTCTTGAGTTGATACCTAGAAATGAAAGGGTCATAGGACAGGTGTATGTTTAGTTTCATAGGAAACTGCCATATGGTTTCCCAAAGGAGTTGTACCATTTTACATTCCTTCCAGCAATGTATGAGTTTTGGTTTGGGAGCACATATATTTAAATCAGGAATCTGAAAGATCGATTTCACAGCAGTGTAAATGGATAGAGTGGAAGGAACTGAAGGTAAAGGGTCAATGCAGGAGTCCACGCGCAAGCTACTAAGGGTCTGCACTCAAGCGGCCACACAGGGTGAGAAAGGAATGAGCTATTTTGGGAGATATCGTCAGATAAGTGAAATTCTATAGAAATGAAGGAATCAGGCCGGGCGCGGTGGCTCAAGCCTGTAATCCCAGCACTTTGGGAGGCCGAGACGGGCGGATCACGAGGTCAGGAGATCGAGACCATCCTGGCTAACATGATGAAACCCCGTCTCTACTAAAAAATACAAAAAACTAGCCGTGCGACGTGGCGGGCGCCTGTAGTCCCAGCTGCTTGGGAGGCTGAGGCAGGAGAATGGCGTAAACTCGGGAGGCGGAGCTTGCAGTGAGCTGAGACCGGCCACTGCACTCCAGCCTGGGCGGCAGAGTGAGACTCCGTCTCAAAAAAAAAAAAAAAAGAAAAGAAAAAGAAATAAAGGAATCAAAGTTATCTCAGATTTCAAGCTTGAGAGAAGCCTGTGTTAGAAAAGATGGGTTTCTTTTGGGGTGTGTTTACAGTGATGGGCCATCTCACTGGAAATGTGGAAGAGGTTGGATCTGGAGACTGATCTAAAAGTCACCTGGCTAGAGATGACAATCAAATCCAGAAGTTCGTAAAACAAAATTAAGGTGAACATAGGGCAGCTAAAGCCTAAACCTTTTGTAATTAGAAAGCAGTTAGGGTGTGTTTTAAAAAAAAAAAGAAGGCATAAGTGAATTGCTACAGAGGCAGGAAGACCAGAACAGTCTCCAGGTTTAGCCCTATTCCTTGATGGGCAGCATCCCTTCAGAGTCCTCCAAGCACGGTGCCATGTTTTGCACTAGAGGACACCAAAGTGGACTGAAAGGTTGAGGAACTTGCTGAAAGCTGTAGGAGCAAACGGCAGAGCTTAGCTGCTTTATTCACTTTTCTTCCATTTGTGCAGGTATTTTTAAATGTCTTAATAGTCACTTGCTTTAAAAAAAAAAATACAAAATACACCTGAATCTGTAGGCCAGTATTTAAGCTACTGAACTGTTTAGGTGTGGTATTTTATTTATTGGATGACTTACAGAAGAGGGTTGTATTTCAGTTATTTATGCAGACGGGGCTACTGTGGTCCCACAGCTCTGGCTCTGGGCAGCACAAGATCCTTTGCCCACTCCCAGCTTTCCAAGGAACCCAAACTCAAATCCCTGCCAGCTCCAACTTGCTCAGCACTTCAGTCTCTACGGTCGGAGCCACACTGGTGCCACAGCTGCTCCCAAGCAGCAGTATGTGTCTTTCAGTTGTCTTTCTGGTGACAATCTTTCAGCACAAAAGAATGCCTCAAAGAGAGTAAGAATCAGCCGGTGGCAATTTTTGGGAAGCATTTTGGAGGTGTCCTTCAGGCTTGCCTTCACTGGTGACTAAAAAAGTGACTGTGATGGCAGGTGGATAACGGACTTGCTTTCCCAAATGTCCATTCTAGTAAATTATGTTTATGATTGAAATAATGAACAGATTCTCACACCTTAGCTAGAGTACCATCGGGAAACTAGTGTTACTTATTGAAAGGTTTTAATTTTTGCTTTATTTCCCCCTAAGTGTAGTTTCTAGTCTAAGGCTTTTCACCCCGTGAGTCTTGTCTTCTTGACATAGTGATCTTTACTTCATTGTGGGTTTCTGATTTGGCTACTAGAGATCTTGATGACAAGCTACTTATGAGGCCTGGGTCCAGTACCATCCTTTCAACTCGAAATTGGCCAAATCGAGCTGTGGAGTTTAGTACATCATCTCTGTCATACACAGTGCAGTCCACCAGGAGACGCAATCCACCGCCACGAACCCTTCATCCCATCAGCACGAGCCATTCACGTGCTGGAACACCAAGACCTGTGGAAGAAATCCTCAGAGGAGCCCGAGTGTAGGTTTCAAAAGCAGAACTTCTGGAAACCGTGGTAAAACTAATTCAGTTTACATACCGAGTTAATTTAAACATAAGACTGAAATCTATGCCTAGAAACTAATCATTAAGTAGTCTTATGACAGATTGCCCGTGGGTTTAGATCCGATACAAAATTTTTTAGTGGGGTTAAAATGTATTTTTTTAGGTGGAGTCTCACTCCTGTCGCCCAGGCTGGAGTGCAGTGGCATGATCACGGCTCACTGCAGCCTCAACCCCTGGGCTCAAGTGATCCTCCCACCCCAGCCTGCCAAGTAGCCGGGACCACAGGCTCGTGGTGCCACCATGCCAGGTTTATTTTTTGTGTTATTAGTAGAGACAGGGGTCTTGTCATGTTGCCCAGGCTGGTTTCAAACTCCTGAGCTCAAGCAATCTGCCTGCCTCAGTCTCCCAAAGTGCCGAGATTACAGGTGTGAGCCATCGCACCCAGCAGGGGTTAAATTTTAATGAAATAGATACTGAATCTTTCTGTTGATCTAGCTAAAGAGTTCTATGTCTATTTGTAAAAATAAAATGTTGGCTAGAATACTATATTGGGGTTACAAAAGGAATAAAGAACCTATTTATTTAATCAAACATTTTCCGTGGTGGGAACATATTCAGTGAAATTCACTCCAAAATAAGTTAATTCCCCTTTAAGGTTTTTCTGCACCATTGGGATCTGTTTATTCCATTGACAATGAAAACTTTATAAACCTCAGATAAGGAGTTGCTTACATACCAGGAAAAATATCCCTTAGCACTTCCTAGGAAGTGACCCTAAAAATAATCTCCTTTCCCACCCTTCATTCACGATACTCGGAGCCTCATCATGCAAAAAATACCTCGGAACCAATTTTAAACATATAATTCTTTTAGCTGTTGATTCACAAAATGTCTTAGGATGATTAGTTTCTAAAAATATCCTCAAAGGTATGAGATAATAAGGCCACAGCAGTGTTTTCAATTCAGCTTCCAAGTTAAGCATTATTATGTGGATGTAGCTATATCTATACCAACAGAGCTATAAATTCATTCATTTGGGGATGAGTAGTCTTGATGTATGATTAATCTCTCATTCCTTCTTACAGTACTTTTTTTCAAAGTTGAAAAGTAAGTTGCTTTATTACTTCTGGGGCATGAAAGTATCATTCAGTTTCAATTACTGTCTTAAGGATGAGGAATACTGCAAGCTGCTCCAGATCCTACTGAAGGGAATGAAGGTTTAGGAACTCTACCCGAGAACTCTAGTTATAAGGGAGAAGGATAACCAGAAGGTCCAGAACTGTCAAGAATTCCATCATCAGCTGGGAATTTACAAATCTAAATCAGCAGAGAAGTGCAATACCAGATAAGGACAAATGTTTTATTCCAGTTCTGTGGGAGAGAAAAGGTCAGCTTCTGTTGTATACCCAGAGTACAGAGCTTCAAAACAAAATCAGAAAACACTATTTTAAAAACTAATTTTCCAAAAATCCCAAAAATCCTGAGATCTCTACTTAAAAACATAGGCAGCCTAAAGCTTTCTGTGCACATTAAACTCATCTGCTTCATTTACCTGATTTCTATCAATTTGCTGGTATTGTTATAACTTCATGCTTTCATACCTTGGTGCTCATGTTGGTGGTATCTGTAGCCCAGTGGCAGCCGACTCGCTCTCCTCTCCCTCACCAATGCCCCTGAGTCGAAATAATCTGCTACCACCTATTGGCACAGCTGAAGCGGAACATGTGAGCACTGTGGGGCCACAAAGACAGACGGTATGTTTCTTTCTTATTGCCTCTCCATGTACTTACCATACAACCTCATGGGCAGTAATTCTGCAGGATCTGTGCTCTGATAGTGTGATAATTTATGACGTGGAATTGGAGCTGTTTGGCCTGCACTTATCATATCTGCCATGGTCGATAGGGTTTTTAACTACATACCACACTACAGATAGTTTTCACTGTTTCTGTAACTTTTGTCTCCTCTGCAGAAACCCCATGGCGACTCTACTCAAGCTCAAAGTGCGGTGGTCGATGAACCTAACTATCAGCAGCCACAAGAAAGGCTCCTTTTGCCCGACTTTTTCTCCAGGCCCAACACAACTCAATCATTTTTGGTAGAGTGACATACTTCCTAGAATGGTCTTGATAGTTGGGGAAAGAAAACGTGGGGCGAATACTAGTTTGGCAGACTTAAGACTTTATCTAGAGGCTTAACTCAGAATAAAAGTTGAGTTTCCAACAATAAAAACAGTGTTATAAATACATTTTGTTCAAATTCTAACTAGTCACTGATGCCTATTCTTTAATGTCTTATACAGAAATCACAAATTCTAAGCAATTTAACACTTAGGTATGTCTGACCACAAGCAAGAATATTAAATCCCAGTGCATATCAGATAAGCATAACTTCACTGTGTAATCCTTTTCTTCTGGAATTACATCAAAAGTGGTCTCAGATTATTATGAGTCCTGATGGATGAGTGAGTTGGGACTTTTAATAAAAAATTTTTTTCAGAAGCAGGCTGTTGCCATGTTGGCCAGACTAGACTTGGAACTCCTGCGCTCAAGCAATCCTGCCTTAGCCTCCCAAGTAGCTGGGACTACAGGTGCACACCACTGCACCCAGTTTGGGACTTTTTCTTTCTACTGGTGTTTTAAATGCTGATACTACCTACCATTTATTGTGCATTTACTAGCCCTTATCAGCAATGGGGTCATGCACTGACCTTCCCCATTTGTAGGCTGGGAGCTCGACCCCACACAATCTGCTTTGTGGCAAGAGCTCTTAGAGAGCCTGGGGAAGTAACCAGGGACCCCACATCCTGGAAGTTTTCGGGATGGTGGTGTTTACAGCACACTCATCCCAACTCATGACCCCTGAACCACAGCAGGCTAAAGCACTGCAAAAGTTTTCTTCTATGAGAAGAGTGGTAAGGATAATCAATACCAAGACCTCTGTATTAGTTTCCTAGGGCTTAAGAAATGACCAACAACTGGGTGCCTTAAAACAGCAGAAATTTTTTCCTCACAGTTCCAGAGACAAAAAGTTCAAAAATCAAGGTGTCAGCAGAGCTATGCTCCCTTTGCAGGGTCTAGGGAAGAATCTTTTTGTCTCTTCCTGGATTCTGGTGACCACCTGTGATCTCTGGTGTTCCTTGGCTTGCAGCTGCATCACTCCCGATTTCTGTTTTTTTTTTTTTTTTTTCCGAGACAGAGTCTCGCTCCGTCACCTAGGGTGGAGTGCAATGGCACGATCTCAGCTCACTGCAACCCCTGCCTACTGGGTTCAAGCAATCCTCCTGCCTCAGCCTCCCCAATAGCTGGGACTACAGGTGCCCACCACCACACCCAGCTAATTTTTGTATTTTTAGTAGAGACGGGGTTTCGCCATCTTGGCCAGGCTGGTCTTGAACTCCTGACCTCATGTGATCTGCCCACCTCAGCCTCCCAAAGTGCTGTGATTACAGGTGTGAGCCACTGCACCCGGCCTTTTTTTTTTTTTTTTTTTTTTTTTAAAGACAGGGTCTTGCTTTGTTGCCCAGGCTGGAGTGCAGAGCACAGCTCACTGCAGCCTCAACCTCCTGGGCTTAAGTGATCATCTCCCCTCAGCCTCCTGAGCAGCTGGGACTACAGGTGCATGCCACCACACCCTGCTAAATGTTTTATTTTGTAGAGATAGGGTGTCACTATGTTGGCCAGACTGGTCTCAAACCCTGAGGCTCAAGTGATCCTCCCACCTCAGCCTCCCAAAGTGCTGGGACTACAGGCATGAGCCACACACCCAGCCTGCCTCTGTCTTTACATGGCTTTCCTCCCTCTGTGTGTGTGTCCAGGGTTCTCTCTTCTTATAAAGATACTAGTTGCTGAATTTGGGGCCCACCCTAATCTAGTGTGACTTTACCTTGATTCATCTGTGAAGACCCTATTTCCAAACTTGGTCACATTCACAAGTTCCAGGTGGGCATAAATTTTGAGGGAACACTGTTCAACCTAGTAGACCCCACAAGGTTGACTTAGGGAAAAACTCACCAAAAACAAGAACAAAAAGGAAACGTAAGCATTTCTGATTCTTGGGGTTCAGTGTGAACCCCAGAAAGTTTGAGAACTTCTACTGAATTTGCCTTCTCATAATCTGATATAGGACATTTATTAAGCAGTACTTAATGATTGTATTACACAGCTAGATTCTCTCAAACTTTTTTTTTTTTTTTTTGAGACGGAGTCCCCCACTGTCGCCCAGGCTAGAGTGCTATGGTGCAATCTCAGCTCACTGCAGCCTCCGCCTCCTGGGTTCAATCGACTCTCCTGCCTCAGCCTCCTGAGTAACTGGGACTACAGGCATCTGCCACCACGCCCGACTAATTTTTGTATTTTTTTAGTAGAGACAGTGTTTCTCCAAGTTGCCCAGGCTGATCTTGAACTTCTGACCTCAAGTGATCCACCTACCTTGGCCTCCCAAAGTGCTGGAATTACAGGTGTGAGCCACCACTCTCAGCCAAACATTTCATATTTTTAAGAGACAAGTGTCTCACTATATCACCCAGGCTGGAGTGTAGTGGTGCAATCAGCACAATGCAGCCTCAAACTCCTGGGCTCAAGTGATCCTCCCACCTCAGCCTCCCAAGTAGCTGGGATTACAGGTGTACACCTCTGCACATGGCTAAAAACGTTTAATTTTTGATTGCTTTAGGAATAAAACTGAACAGATGAAAACATTTCAGTCTTTAAGTTTATAACAAAAAACAAAGTAAAAATTACTTACCATTTCTCTCCCCATTTGCTGTCATAAAAAGGGAGATAGCTAGTTGCTCAGTTTATTAAGAATGCTAGCTGTGAGACAGGCACAGTGGCTCACACCTGTAATCCCAGCATTTTGGGAGGGTGAGGTGAGCAGATCACCTGAAGTCAGGGGTGAGACCAGCCTGGCTAACATGGTGAAACCCATTTCTATTAAAAATACAAGAAAATTAGCCAGGCATGGTGGTGCACACCTGTAATCCCAGCTACTCAGGAGGCTAAGGCAGGCAGGAGGCTAAGCCGGGGAGGCGGAGGTTGCAGTGAGCCGAAATTGCGCCATTGCACTCCAGCCTGGGCAATAGACCGAGAAGACTCTGTCTCCAAAAAAAAAGAATGCTAGCTGTGAGTCCTGGGCCTAACACTACAGACTAGCACTTCGCTCCTTGCTGTTTTCTCTAAAATAGGGGCCAGTAAACTACAGTTCCTGGGCTATTCACTCGGTCTACCACCTTGTTGTGTAAATAAACTTTTATTGGAACAGTGCCACCAAGCTCATGTGTTTATGTGCTGTCTATAGGTGCCTTCATACCATAACAGCAAGGCTGAGTAGTTGCAGCAACCACCCTATGGTCCACAAAGCCTAATATAATAACTATCTGGCCCTTCACAAAAAATAAGTTTGCTGACCCTTGATCTCTAAAATATAGGGGCTTCACCAGAAAAAAACTTCCTGAAATCTCTTGATTTCAGTGCTCTCTCAAGGGAACTACTAGGGGATGTTTTTAATCCATAAGCCCCAGCAGGATGTCATATATAGGTTTATCTGATATTTGCATTTTAATATTTTAGTCATATCTCTACAGTTTTTAATTCCTTGAGGTAACTGTGAAATGTTCACATTTCATAATGCTAAAAAGTAAATGTAAAGCTAAATTTCAGAATGGTGGTAAAGTCGTAAGTATTTCAATGTTGCTGAAAAGGCTGGTTCTGTTTTAAATGAAAGCATTCATTTAAAGTATATGCAGCAGCCAACAAAAAGAAATCAGACAAACTCCCTTAGAAGCTAACTGAAATATTAAACCATATGGATTATTTATAAATGCTGATTTTCTTAACGGCATAGTAATAACATTGAAGAATATGCAATTTTTACGATAAATGGCTTTGTGGGCATCTGGCTTGGGATTTTCTACTTGAAATTCAACACAGTGCACTCAGCTGACTTTTCCCTCAAGTTGGTAGTCTATGCCTTTTACACTGTTGATTTCAAGGTTTTCCTGTGAACCTGATAAATATTATCCTTTGTGAGAAGCTGCATCCTAAGAAGTGTCTCCTCTTTTCTCTTTTAGCTGGATACACAGTATCATCGCTCGTGTGCAGTTGAGTATCCACATCAGGCCAGACCTGGCAGGGGATCTGCAGGTACAGATGGGGCCACGGCCCTTATTTACTACTGTGTGGTTAAGACCCTGCCTTTGTCTTTTTTCCTACACCTGTTTCCCCTTCTTTCAGATTTTCTTGGATTTATTGTTTTCTCACATCTTTGTAAATCACCTAAAATTCATTTTGGAACATGGAGTATAATAAAAAGCTAGGAGAGTTCTATTGCTCAGAGCCAAAAAGTTTCAGATTCCTGTTTTCTTCACACCATGTAAATTAACTTCTCACTATGGTAAACTGCTTTGTTTTTTAATCTATAAAGTTTAACCCAAATTAGTCCTTGTTATAACATTCAAAATATTCTTTGAAAACATGGCATGGATTTTGTTATGTAAGCAAAATTCATATTCCTATGGATTAAACTGCTTTGATCAGTTAATCTGTTAGACCAAGGTAAGAAAATAAATTCTAAACCATCAGGATACGCTAAGTCTGATTCTATCCCATTAACTCTTTTTATCTTTAAATTATACTCTGTAGATGTACTAACAAAGAAGTGATGAGAGAAAATTGAGGGATTTTTTTTTGAGACAGTCTCACTCTGTTGATCAGGCCAGAATGCAGTGGCACGATCATGGCTCACTGTAGCCTCGAACTCCTGGGCTCAAGGGATCCTCCCACCTAAGCCTCCCATAAGGGGCTATAAGCAGTGCCACCATGCCCAGCTAATTTATTTTTTGTAGAGACAGGGTCTCACTATGTTGCCCAGGCTGCAGAATGTCTTAATTCTTCCTGTGACAGTCTTACCACCATCAGGGTCATTCTTATATATATGCTCAAGGTAAATTTATAAGTAATGAACAGTTGAGATGTTTCCTGTTAATAAGATTAATCAGCAACTACAGTAAAAAACTAGTCTGCCTCAAACCATCTTTGTAGTCCAAGTGATTTCCCAGCTCAGTTCCCCGTAGCACTGTCTGGTAGAGTCTTTGAATGCTTTCGTCAGATTCTGCTTTCAGATCTGCATTTGAACTATCATTTCAGCTACACTAAAGTCAGGTATAACTGGCCAGGTGTGGTGGCTCACACCTGTAATCCCAGCACTTTGGGTGGCTGAGGCGGGCAGATCACGAGGTCAACAGATCGAGACCATCCTAACATGGTGAAACCCCATCTCTACTAAAAATACAAAAAATTAGCCGGGTGTGGTGGTGGACACCTGTAGTCCCAGCTACTCGGGAGGCTGAGGCAGGAGAATGGTGTGAACCCGGGAGGCGGAGCTTGCAGTGAGCTGAGATCGTGCCACTGCACTCCAGCCTGGGCCACAGAGTGAGACTCCGCCTCAAAAAAATGAAGAAAGGTATAACTAATGTTAACACTGAAGTGAGTAAATCAGACATCTTGGTTCTTTTTAATTAGTGGGCTCTTCTGCAAAACTAGTTTACTCCTTTCATACCTTAAGAAAGTCCAATTCATAACTGGAGCAAAAAAGCCCTTAGCTATAAACTTGAGAGTTATTATGAAACCTAGACTGCCTACTAATGTTACTCTATGTCATCTGACAGGTCCTCGGTTACATGGGTCTACAAAATCTCAAAAAGCAGAGGGGGACCAGTCTCTCGAACCAGGCAGGGACCATAAGGCAAATGAGAAGAACCTGTCAGGCTGCAGGAAACACGAGATTTCATGAAGCCGTATTCAGTCATCAAGTGATGTAGAGCTTATATAGAAGATCGACTAGAAACCATCTTCATGAAGGGTGATTTTGGCACAAGTGACTGAAGAACAAAACAGCACAGCCACCAAAAATGACATGAGTGTTTTTTCTATCTCCAGTTACTATCTCTTTCAGCAGAAATTAACCTATTCCATTGGAAAGAAAAGTTTGTACCCAAAGATGCAACAATGAATAATAGCCAAATCACTGCTCATGTTGTCTCTTAACAATGATCAGTTCAATCATATAGGATTTGATGAGCTCACACATACATAAAAAGCAGCAAATGATCAGTGACAATATCACTGGCTTCAGAATACTTCAGTTTGTATTCATTTCTGGAGAGCTATATACTCAGTTTCAAGTCATTCTGCTGTCAAAAATCTGACCTCATCCAATAGAAATCATTCCTAAAACTCTTTAGATGTCCTACCCTATCAACAGATTAAAATGGAAGGGGTGTGTAACTAAAGACATAAATGTTAAGCATTAAAGTAACTTCTGTAATAAAGTATATTGCATATTTTTTTAGATAGGACAGTTCAACCTTCTGATGCCTACCTGATGCTGGGTTATGCTTATTTTCTTCCTAAAGTAGGTTACTGGTCATATCTTTTTTCCAAATATTAAATGCACCTTGCCAGATATTCTCCTGCAACTCTAAGGAAAGGAAGTCAAAAAATAATTCGTAGAATCTGCTATTGGGCCAAAGTATAATTCCCTAAAAGTTTAAGAAACCCTGGCAATTAATTCAGCATAAACATATCCTATAAACAGCAGGAGAGGTTCAGCTTTCTGACTTTACTGTGGACCTTTTCCTAAGGGCATTCATGAATGCAGCAACAGTTTTAACTATGGCTTAAATTTATTTTAAATTTCACTAAATACAAATCTTGATTATCATGCCAGTTTTAGATCTTATTAATTTTCAGAATGGATAAATTCAATAATCATAAATTACAGTAACTTTTTTTATACCAAGGTGTTCTAATGCCATCATATGAAGACAGATGCTTCAAACAACCTGCATTAAATTATATTTTTAATACAATTAAAAACTATTTTTAACCTATTTGTAGTCACAAACTGAAAATGTGTCGTCTTTACCTTAGAGCTAAAGGCTTACTTTATGCATATGGCGTATTTAATAGTCTATAAATCAAACATTTAAACAGTTCCTAAAAAAGTTCCATATATTCTCATACCAACTCATCTACATAGAAATGAAAACCCCTGTATTGTTCTCACAAACCATTACCACAAGTTCACTATAACAATTAGATCAATATGGCTTGCCTTTCAAAGTTGAAGAGTCAGAAAGGGGCCTCTAAGAAGTCATTTAGCCCAGTTCCCTCACCCTGTTTTCCCTCAAAGCCGTTGCAATTTTTTTTAAACCAAAAAACTGGACATATTTAATACATACCGTTTGACAAGTTAAGCTCAGTGAAAGACATTCAGCAATTAGTGGCAGGACTACAACACACATCTCTCTGTGCTAGGGAAACCAGGCTCTCTATTATAAAGCTGACAGGCGCTATTGTTTTCCACTTTTCTCTCATCCTAAACACCATTCGTATTTCTTCTAGGTCACATTTTACTGGGATCATTACAAAGCCCCCAGAACTTAATCATCATGTTTTACTTTTTTTATTTAATCATATACAACTCTTACAAAAATGCTTGAAGTAATTTAACACCTGTACATCAGTACAAAACCTGGCTGAGTAAAATGAAGAGAGGGTCTATTCAAGATCATTAAGACCAAATGTAAACTGGGAAGTATGTGGAAGACAGCTGTCCAGCAAGTGTTTGGAAGGTGTTCTAGCTGGGTAGAGAGCCTAATCTAACAGACACGCACACTGCAGAAAACAGCATGAACAGAACCACATCTTAGATAAGAGTTCTGTGTACCGAAGATCTATGGAGGCAAGTGCTGTCAGGAAGGACACTACCTCCCTCCGCCTTCCCAACTGTCACCACCAAGTTCCTTCTGGTAAGACCTCACACAATGTCAAGTGCTTTCTAGGAAATACTAAGATGGTTGGTCTAGTCAATCTGAAATATTCAGGCTGGAAAGACACCTTTTCTCAAGAGTTGACTTTTGCCTTCAAATCTTGCCTGCACCTTGCCTACGATGGCATCAATTTACACCTAAGGACCTTTGAAGAGAAAAATTCCATTATTTCTTTTCTTTCTTGAGAGATTTTTTCCCTCCTCCTTTGGAAGATTTGCAGTACTTTGCTTCCATCTGAGCCAGAAAACTGTCCATTTCCTTTTGCCGATCCTTTTGTCTGCTCTGTTTAAGAAGTTAAAACACAAGCTTTCACAACATTATCCATAGACAGAAAGTACTTAGTGGTTGCCAGGGGCTGGAAAAGTGGAGTAACTACTAATGGGTAGGAGTTTTTTGGAATGGTGAAAATGTCCTACAATTGGTGTTAATAATTGTAAAACTTTGTAAATACATTAAAAACCACCAAACTGTACACTTTAAAAGAACAAACAGATGGTATGCGACTTATGTCTTAAAAGAAGAAAACAAAATAAAACATTCCAAAGAAAATATTAGCAATAGGAATCAGATCATTAAAGATGTGGCAACAAGCTGCCAAGTTTACCTGAATGGCTGCCTTCAGGCTATCCACGCCTTCATCAAGCCCCAACTCCTTTCTGCTCATTTCTGCTTCTTTCGCCTCTTCCTGAGCCTGAAACAGAAACTCACATGAGACTCAGGGCCACCAGAAAATGCTTAAAATACATTCTCTTTCCCAAAAACAAATCTATAATACTGTTTCAATTTGAGGATTATATGAATAGACAAAATGAACAGAATTACATAACTATGTCATTCATTAAAAGGCAACAATGCTGATAGCAAGCATAGATCCTCTGATTCCAATTACTATTTGTTTTTTCCCCAATTCTACTTACTAGAGGTAGTACGTACTTTGGCACTCATAAATCACATGGTGATAAAGGGAACATGAGGCCAGATATGGTGGCTCACACCTGTAATCCCCATACCTTGGGAGGCCAAGGTGGGAGGATTACTGGAACTCAGGTGTTTGAGACCCGCCTGGGTAACATAGCGAGACCTCATCTCTACAAAAAATAAAAGAAATGAGCCTGGTGTGGTGGTATGTGCTTGTAGTCCCAACTACTAGGGAGGCTAAGGTGGGAAGATGGCTTCAGCCTCGGAGTTCGAGGCTGCACTGAGCTGTAATCATGCCTCTGCACTCCAGCCTGGATGATGGAATGAGATGCCATCTCTTAGAAAAAAGAAGAAAAAGGGCCGGGCGCGGTGGCTCAAGCCTGTAATCCCAGCACTTTGGGAGGCCGAGACGGGCAGATCACGAGGTCAGGAGATCGAGACCATCCTAGCTAACACGGTGAAACCCTGTCTCTACTAAAAAATACAAAAAAAAAAAAAACTAGCCGGGTGAGGTGGTGAGCGCCTGTAGTCCCGGCTACTCGGGAGGCTGAGGCAGGAGAATGGCGTAAACCTGGGAGGCGGAGCTTGCAGTGAGCCGAGATCTGGCCACTGCACTCCAGCCTGGGTGACAGAGCTAGACTCCGTCTCAAAAAAAAAAAAGAAAAAAGAAAAAAAAGAAAGAAAATGATGCAATTGCCAGGATACAGGTACTTCCGATTCCTCCCCTGGAAACCCAATTTACTACATGGGACTGGTGGTGCCTTGTGAACAACCCCAGTTTAAAATGACTTCTGATTAGTCAGAAGAAACAACATCAATAAACTCAGTTTTAACATTCACTTACCTGATTTCAAAGCAGCCTTCCTTTGCCAAGTGTTCCTAGAGCATTGTTTACCATTGTTTACAAAATACCACAAGCACACCTTAGGGTAACAACTATAAGACTCCCCAACACCCCTTGTGAATTTTCTAACTAGCAATTAATGCTATTAATACTGAGGATGATGATACATTAGGATCCCCATCCCAATAAGACACCCGTTCCCCTGTATTCAAATTATCTCTTTAAATTCAGCATCCCCCTAAGGTTTGTTGAACAGTCTCTCAAAACTATGCCGTTTTTCTCCTCAAACTCTAGGGAAGTTTCTCAAGTTAACAGTCTACCGTGAATGCAGCTGTGCTCAGTTTCATCTCAGGAAATGAACAACTTAAGATTTGACTGTCAGCTTGAGTCTTAGCAGGTGTAGCCTATGAACCAAAATGCTCTTGATATATACTTCTGGTGAGCTGCTCCCCTCAGCTCACCAGAAAGGTCAGCCTCTTATTTAGGCAAAACAGGGCCTTTGAATTTTCACCAGAAACAAAAAGGTCAGCTTTCTCTCTACATGCATCTCCTATGTAAAAGCTGCAGAAAAGTTCCTGAGGGCACTCATGAGGGCAGCAATCATTCTAAAAGTTGTGTGCTCCTTAAGAGAATCTAATGCCTGATGATCTAAGGTTTCATCTTGAACTACCCCCCCCAACTCTCCTTACCCCCACTGTCACTGGAAAATCAAACTCTGGGCAAAGGCCCAAAAATCTGCACTTTTAACAAGACAGCCTCTGTCATTCTCTTTTTACCCCCTCAACCGAGTAAGGATCACTGCCCATCCTGTGGACCTGGGTTCCACTAACTTTATCTCCTGAGGAATGCCTCAGCAATGCTATAAGAATTGGCCCATATGAAAAAAGATTTCAGCACTACTTTACTATGGTAATATTTAAACAATCTATGCAATAAAAATCATCTTGAGCACAGCATACTAGAAAAAGGTTTCTCTTGATGAACTGGTATGCCCATTTTACTAAATCAGAACTGTAGACCAAGTTAACCCTAGTCCTTACTTCTGGAGTTTTATGTTTACTTCCACTGCTGTAAATACCCTCAAATTTTTTGGAAGCAGTCAAAATATAAATCAACAGTATTCAAAATCTTACCCTTCTTTTCCTTGCATTCATCTTTTGTTTCGATTCTTTGACAAAGGCATTATAGGATGGGATCTCTCCAGCATCAATAGCTTGCTGAATGATACTCCTTATCCTGGGTTCCTCTGTGTACTGCACGCAAAGCACAGACTCCATGATCTGATCCATGTCACCCTTGAAGTCCAGATAGGCCTGTTTAATATCAGCCAGCTCTTCTTCCGAACCTTTGTATGTCTTTTCAAAAGCTTGAATGTCCTCTAAAGATATCTGATAACAAAGAAGATTTGCTTTAACTTTGAGGATTTTACTTTAAATAAAAGATATATTAGTAAAACTAGAGTTAGGTGTTGAATTGCTGCAATGCAACAGTTGCTTGAGTTGAAATTACTGAACCAGATTTTCTATGCTTAAGCTTTTCTGGAGTCCTCCTTTTTAAATCCAATCCTCATATCTGCTAACTAGGAACCAGTGAAGTTTCCAACGGTGAAAGGAGATCCGGAGGCCGGGCGCGGTGGCTCAAGCCTGTAATCCTAGCACTTTGGGAGGCCGAGACGGGCGGATCACAAGGTCAGGAGATCGAGACCACCCTGGCTAATACGGTGAAACCCCGTCTCTACTAAAGAATACAAAAAAACTAGCCGGGCGACAAGGCGGGCGCCTGTAGTCCCAGCTACTCGGGAGGCGGAGGCAGGAGAATGGCGTAAACCTGGGAGGCGGAGCTTGCAGTGAGCTGAGATCCGGCCACCGCACTCCAGCCTGGGCGACAGAGCCAGACTCCGTCTCAAAAAAAAAAAAAGGAGATCCGGAATCAGGACTTACATTTGGATATGTAAAATAAAGAACATCCTGCAAAAAAATAAATCTGCCCTTTTCAGTGCAACAATCACATTGACAGGAAATTTAAAGCCTGTTTCAGTAAGTGTGCGTGTATTTATATTTCAAGGCCAAACTCAAAAATTCTAATTCCTACAAAATTAACACAAAATACAAGATCTCAGAGGCAGTCAATAAAGGTTTGTTGATTGAATGATGGTAACAGTCATAAAGAAACCTCCAGAGTCCTTTACCTTTTTAAAGAGTAGCCGCCAATACGCCTCCCAGTCTCGGTCTTGGGTGAGCACAGGAGAGTCCTCGTCTACTGTTCCCTGCTCATCGTACACTGCTCTCTGTTCTCTGTCACTGAGAACGGAATAGACTTTTCCCAGGATCTGAGGGCAGAGAGTATCCGTAAATCGCCCCTGCTCCTCCCACCGAAACCGCGGCCCGAGAAATAAAGATCAGAAGGCGCCAAGCGGAGCTCAGCGCGCTCCCCCGGACGGGGCCCAGTGGTCAAAAGGCTGGGGACATCCTGGCGGCCCGTCGGCCTCGGGGCGTGACCCTGCATACCTGGAAGCGGCGGGTGGCGTCCTCTTTGTCGCCCTCGCCCACCCGGTCCGGGTGTACCTGCAGGGACACCTTGTGGTAGCCTCGTCGGACCTCGCCTTCGGAAGCCTCGCGTCGCACACCCAGCACCCGGTAAAGGTCGGCGGTGCCGAACACTTCCTCGCAAAGCTCCAGCAGCCCCATGCCAGGCAGGGATACGACCTCCGACGAAGCAGCTGCTACCAACCGCGCCGGCTACAACCCAGGACTGCTTCTTTTTCCCGCCCAAAATGCCCAGGGCGCCTGCGTCACAAGCACTGAAGGGGCGTGACCACGCCGCGCATCCGCGCTTTACGGCGGCCGCAAAACGAGCCGTGACGAGGCAGGCGCGGGCCCGGGTAAATAACACCGGCGCGTGGAGTCGGAGTCCTCGGCCGGCCGCGCGCAGGAGCCAGGTCTTGAAGGGAAGTGATGTTGCTCGGGTCTCTCCTCCCCTTGCTCTGGAAATCTGGCGTCCGTCTTACCTTTTAGTGTCCCAGAACAGCTTTTTCAAAAAGTTCATATATTAGCTTGAATTACAAACTGCTGGCCTATTTTTTTAAGTAGAAAATGGCCAAACATCAGCATTCAGCAGTTTCACATGATTCAACAGATTTTTTCAAAAATGTTCCTGAAAGGAACAGCTAAAGCTGTAGGCCCAAATAATTTTGCACCCCACTGGCTGGAAATGCTGGGGTACTTTCTCTCTAGCCCTACAGGAAAAACCCTATACTGAAACCCAAAAAGCACAAAACACAAAAACTCTTACCTAACAGGACTTTCACCTTACACATTGGTGGAGGTAACATGACCCAAGCCCCCGTCTTAATAACAAACTGCTCAAGCAAAGGCGCTTTCTTTTAATACTCTGAAGTTCACAGCTGGGTTTGAACATGTTGGATCCCAGGTGGCAGCAGGGTAGGCTGGAGCAATCATCCAAGAGATGGTGAGAAACTTGGGCCTGGAGACCCAAAGCAAGGCTGAAGCTGGGGATAAAACTTTGTAAGTAGGATAAGCTCACAAAGGAAGTATGCGTATACATGTATTAGACAAAGGATAAACAATGCTAAGTGAATACCCGAGTTGGCAGAAAAATACCTTATCAAATCTTATCCCGACTGATTTAGCATTTTTCAGAATCATTCTGCTCTGCCAATAAGATCTGCAAAGCCTCAAACTCTCCAGGATACATTAATATCTTTTAAACCTCCCAGGGTTGCCATGATTTTCAAAGCATTTCTCTTTCCCAGATCCAAGATCAAACTCAGCTGAAGTCAGTTCCTCTCAACCTGCCCTGGCATCAAAGTCTCAAAGCAAGCAGGGGCCAACCAGCAACAACCCCAGGGGAGCTTTGCCAACCACAGCAAAGCCATTAAGATAGCTGGTAATCGTTCTCAGAACATAAAACACAAAATAAGTGGGCACATTGATAGAACCTCCTCTATAAATTTCCTATATCTTAGTCACATACCAGAGTTAAGACATCTGTCTTTGCTCATTTTTTTCCCCTCTATGGACAACATAATATGTTGGGAAGGGCTTTCCAGGAGGGCATAACTGGGGTATGAATCTTACATCACTGGACAAGTTTCCACCTCTAGGCCTCAGCTTCCCTATCTGTAAAACAGAGATAATCCTACCTGCCTTCATGCCTTACAATCGTCACAAATAATCTTGTACACAAAAGGCCTAGGACATACGTAGGTGCTTTACAATATTATCTTTCTTCCAGTTTCTGTTTTTTAAGGTACTCAAATACATCAATTTAAACATTTTCCTATATACACATTTGCTACTGAAAATTGAAATAGCACATTGAAATACTCTTTTATTGCAACTCAAATTTTCAAAAAACCAGAAAATCAAATTATTATGCTGTACCCAAATTACGTAATGTTTTCTTTTCTTTTTGAGACAGCGTCTTACTCGGTCACCCAGGCTGGACTGTAGCGGAACAATCACAGTTCACTGCAGTATCGGCCTCCTGGGCTCAAGTGATCTTACTGCCTCAGCTTCCCGAGTAGCTGGAACTATGGGTGAGCACCACCACACCCAGCTAATTTTTAAATTTTTTGTAGAGACGGGGTCTTGCTGTGTTGCCCAGGCTGGTCTCAAACTCTGGCTTCAAGTGATCCTTCCACCTCAGCCTCCCAAACGGCTGAGATCACAGGTGTGAGCCATTGCCCCAATGGTATCTTTATATTATTTCCTCACAAGTTACTTCAAATTCTTGATGTTGAATTTCATCTCATTGACTTCAGGCTTTTAAAACACATGGGAATACTTGAGACCTATGGATGGTTGCGAGTCAAATAAAAAAGTAGAGCTAAAGTGTACTAAAATTATTCAAATACATTCAAACTGTAAAGATCCCTTATAAATTACTGGCATCAAGGTAGGAAGGAAAAGATACAAGAAGTAAAATGCATCACTCATCACAGGTTGTCAAAATTATTGGTATACAGTTTATCCTAACACAGAGGTTTCTTAACAGGCTCCATAAAATTACCAGCAAGAAAGAAAAGTACAAGAATAAGGTTCACAGCTGAATTAGCTTGGTGTCCTAATTCCCTATTCCAGTATTCTCAGAAGGATCCCATCTATGATATATGCAGAAATCACAGCCACATTTGAATGGTTCAATCTTGATTCATTCTGAACTCCCTTAAGCCCAGCAGTTTCTCATTCTTAAAAGGTAGGTTATTAAAGCCCAAAAGCAATTTTCATAACAAATCTACATTTGTATATTTAAGAATATGCATTAAGGCCGGGAGTGCTGGCTCACGCCAGTAATCCCTGCACTTTCGGAGGCCAAGGTGGGCGGATCACAAGGTCAGGAGATCAAGATCATCCTGGCCAACATAGTGAAACCGCATCTCTACTAAAAATTTAAAAATTAGCTGGGTGTGGTGGCACACGCTTGTAGCTCCCCAGCAACTCGGAAGGGTGAGGCAGGAGAATCGCTTGAACCCAGGAGGCAGAGATTACAGTAAGCTGAGATTGCACCACCGCACTCCAGCCTGACAACAAACAAAGCGAGACTCTATCTCAAAAAAAAAAAAAAAAAAAAAAAAAAAAGAATATGCATTAAGCAAGACAATACAAATCTCCAATTACAAAATCAGTAAAAAAGGTAACTGTTCTTACACTTGTGGGATGAACATGAAGATTTGAACAGGCCATGAATAGTCTGGCTGGGGGCTTTGAAGCAGGATGTCTTGGAAGCCAGTAGATTGTAAAGTTGTCCAAGAGACCCAGAGCCCCACTCAAAAGTCCAATCCCCCATAGCCACTCTCTATCCCAAGACAAAGTCCAAAAAAGCTAATTAGTACCCACATCCAGCTCTAAGTCACACAAGAACAAATCTCTCCATGGGCCCTGTGCAGGTCAGACCAGAAGAGCAAGGGCAACTCAGGATACTCCATTTATTGAACTCCAAATCTAACAAAATTAAGATCTCTGCAGAGTGTTTCAAGAGAACCTTGACTTTGTTCCCACTGCTATGCTCACTAAAGTCAGCTCACTTATGTTTCTGTAGCCTCTGTATCTGTAGCTTCTGCATCTGTTTTCTGAGAAGCTAAGAGGACTTCACGTGCCCGTTTCCTTCGCAGTCTCTCAGCATTTGTGATCATCATAGGATGCAGAGGGAAAAAGCCAGCAAGACCTAAAAGCAACAGATTTTTCACTTATTATAACACCGTATAAGCCAATGCTTCCCTAGGAACTCTGTCTCACAGAACTGAGGTCTGAGATCTGACCCACTGCATGGATGTAAACCATGCTCCCCACTTGCCAAACTCTGTACTGCTTCTCCCCGGCAAGGAGACAGTGGATGTCTACTTCCTAACAATATTCCCCTTACTTTAAAAAAGATAAATTGACAGATGACCATTCAAAACATACTATTTCCATTTTTAGCATAAAATACCAGTCACCCAAAAAGTCTTACAAAGGAGTCCACAAAACGGGCCTCCAGATTCAAAATGCCAATTAGATCACAACTTCAGCTCCCACTTCAGTCCTGAGCAGCCTAGGGGAATGAAAATAATTCTTTTTTTTTCCTTTGAGATGGAATCTCCCTCTGTTGCCCAGACTGGAGTGCAGTGATGCAATCTTGGCTCACTGCAACCTCTGACTCCTGGGTTCAAGTGATTCTCCTGCCTCAGCCTCCCCAACAGCTAGGACTACAGGCGCGTGCCACCACGTCCAGCTAATTTTTTTTTTATTTTTAGTAGAGACGAGGTTTCACCACGTTGGCCAGGCTGGTCTCGAACTCTTGACCTTAGGTGATCCGCCCGCCTCGGCCTCCCAAAGTGCTGAGATTACACGCATGAGCCACCATGCCCGGCCGAAAATCATTCTTATACCCACTGTCCTGGAGCTGACTTCAGTTTAAAATCCCCTCAATAAGATAAGACCAGAGCTGAGTTACCCAGAAGCTTTTCCATAGGCTTAGTGAGGTGAGCCCCGCAGCCAATCCAATGACAGATCCTGTCTAGGTTGAGGGCAACGAGTTTTTCTCCATGACTGTTGGGCAATGGATCATAGGAGCCCAGCTGCTCTATGAAACGGCCATCCCTGGGACACTTGTTGTGAGCAGCCACAACGCGATAGAAGGGCCGGTTGGTGCAGCCACCCAGGGCAAGGCGGATGGTTACGTGGCCCCCACGGTAGGCCTTGCAGAGGAAAGGAGCTGTAGAAAAGCAGCTGGTTAGGACACACAAAAAAAGCACAGAAAGGGCAAAATGACACAGCACAAGTCCCTTTTTCCACTGAAATGTCTCACTTCCAATCCATTCCTGCCAATTCAGTTTAGACGCTATTCTTCTTTGTGAAACCCCTCTTGGCCACTCCAGCCAACAATGACCTCCTCCTCATACCCAAACCCACTCGGCATGGGCTTCCCATTCACTAGGCTCTGTGACCTTGTGGGAGCCTTAGCTGCTTCAGTGGAGTGGAAATTTTTCACCGGTGATTAACGGGGGAAAAACTGAGAGAAGGATCAAATGTAAGGCAGTGTGGCTGCTTAAGGTTCGGGTTGCGTCCATCGCGCCTGGGAGAGCACCGCCCCACCCGGCCCCGAACTCCTGAGCCCTGTGACCGCCCGGTACGTCTCGCGGGGGCCCGATGACTCACTGAGGTGGACCATGGCGCCGCCGGCGTAAGGCTCCTCAGAGCGCCCCGCTACCCGCACGCACCAGCTCTACGGCCTTGGCAAGGAAGAAGACAGACAGAAAGAAAATGCAGGCCGCACCGCCAAGCCGTCCAAAGCCCGAAAACCTTGACTCCGGAAGCGGATGGTCCACTCGCCCCGCCTCTTCCGCTTGCTGCCCTATACTTCCCATAATGCAACACGGTGACCCCTAAGGTACCTTAAAATGCTGCAAAAGAGGCGTTTCTCGTGGTGTCTCGTGGGCGTGGCGGTGCGATCCCTCTCAGACTTGTGAGTCTCTGCTGGAGTCAGAAGTTTTGGGCGAATCCCAGGCGCTCCAAGAGAAATGCTACAACATCCATCCATCTTGCAAGCGTTGGTGCCCAGGCGCAACGCTGGGAAGTCAAATACTAAAGGGCACTGTCCTTTCCTCGTGGAGCTCACAGTCCGCTGGGGAGACCGTGAGATGACAGCAGATAAACTAGGGCGATCGGTAGTACTCAGTGCAAGGAGAGCGAGCAGAGAAGGCAGACCTAATGCTTGCTGAGGAAGACTTCACAGAGGAGGTAGTGTCAGGGCCGAGACTACGAGAAGGATTATAAGTGACTAGAGTTTACTTTATCCTTCTCGTTAACTAAAACTAATTTACCTCTCACCTTTCCTCCTATTGTCGTCCCACCCCTGTCGAGGCAATCACACCTTAAAAAATAAAGGAGAGGTTATTCCTGCTTTTGCCGTGCTGTGATCCAGGGCAGAGGTGAAGTATGAATTTTTTTTTTAAACATCTGTAGCCCTAGAATATGGCTTCAGTGATGAGAGTAATGGTGTCTCCTTGGATCCCTAGTGGTTTAGATCCATGAAGTTGCCTGTGTTTGGTGAGAAGGTGTCAATAGCTCCACCTTCAGCAAAGACCTCTCTGTTCCGCTTTTTTCGTTTATTGTTAGTTCCAAAGGGCTAACATGCTCTTTGCCCTAATACAGTGACCCAGCATAGCAGTCTTCCTCCGGCCACCTTTGAAAATGATGCCTTAATTCTTGTATTTCAGTTAACTGAACCTGTCCAGAGACCTTAGCACCAGACTTCCTCCAGGAGTGATCCAATAAGCTTTCATCAGAAACCCTAATAATGACCCCACTATACCTTAATTTTATTATATGTATATATATGCCATATAATTATAGCAATTACACTGTAGTTACTTATATAACTAAATACCTACATATAATTCAGTATACGTTAACTCGAGAACCACACTGATGAATTTTGAGTTTCATATCTTCATTTTTTATTGTGACCCAGTTTCTTGTCAACCAATAAAACATCCAGTAACACAGCCAATGGAAATAAATGAATGGGTCTCTGTTTATGGTGAAGATTCTTTCGTTCTCCAGCTCCAGACTTCATATGGTGAAACTCTCTGGGAAGGAAAGGAACTCAGAGTCCCATACGGAAAACTGTTCAGCTGGAGGGGTATCAGAAAGATGGATTTCCAAAGCCAGCTGTTTCCTGTAGTGTGTGGATCTCTGCAAGCAGAGCCTCATCTTTCAATTTCAGCTACATTAAAGAGAAAGAAAGGGAAATACATATGTCATATGTGATATACTTTATGTGGCTTTGAAGACCCCTCTTTTGTGGGGCTACAGCTAAAGAACATAGTTCCCAGGGATGGAATTGGCTCTTCCTATATTCCCTACTTCATACTCCAGTAGAAGACCTTAGAACCTTGTCCTGGTTATTACATGGATATGTTTACTTTGTGAAAATTCATCAAGCACTTTGAACAGTCATGATTTGTACATTTTTTTTGTAAGATAACTTCATTAAAGTCTACTTTTTTATTTTTAAAAAGTGTTCACATTATTACCAGCATCTCTTGGCTAATGCATAGTATTCCCATCTGGCAAGTGATATCAGGGAATCAGAGACAGAAATCATAGGCTTATATTAGATCTGGTTTTAGTTTTAGAATCTAGATATGTAGTAGAGGCATCTAGGAGCCTACTGAATACCCATTTTTTTTTACTAACAAAATCTTAATTTCTTTTCAAGGCAGCAATGCAATCAGCTAAAAAGCCACATTTTCCTGCTTCCCATGCAGCTAGAGGTAGTCATGACCAATTGTGGCCCAAGTAAATGTAAACTAAAGTCATTGGGTAGGACACCTGGAGAAGCCCTTTATTTAGGGAAAGTCCTTTAAAGGGAAGTGAAGTAGCATGGCCCCTTTTTCCTTTTTCCCTTATTGTTCTTTATCTTGCCTGAGACATGGATATGATAGCAAGCTACAATGGCTGTCTTGCAACTATGAGGGATAGAAACTGCATGCTCCAATTAGTGGAGCACAAAGATAGATGTTGGGTTCCTTGATGACATTGTGGAGCTGCGGTATGAGCCCTGGACTTTTCATTAGATGAGAAAAAACTAACTTGTTTAAACCACTGTCTTTCAAGTCAAGTTACTTGGAATTCATAAGTAATAGAACAGGCCGGGCATGGTGGCCCCCACCTATAATTCCAACACTTTGGGAGGCTGAAGTGGGCAGATCACTTGAGACCAGGAGTTTGAGGCCAGCCTGGCCAACATAGCAAAGCCCTGTCTCTATTAAAAATACAAAAATTAGCTGGGCATGGTGGCATATACCTGTAATCCCAGCTACTTGGGAGGCTGAGGCACAAGAATCGCTTGAACTGGGAGGTGGAGGTTGCAGTGAGCTGAGATCATGCTACTGCACTCCAGCCTGGGCAACAGTGCAAGACTCTGTCTCAAAATATATATGTATATGTAACTGATAGAACAGACCAGGGGTTGTTCATGAGCCAAATCCAGCTCATTACCTGTTTTTTATTTGTTTGTTTTTGAGACGGAGTCTTGCTCTGTCGCCCAGGCTGGAGTGCAATGGCATGATCTAGGCTCACTGCAAGCTCCACCTCCCGGGTTCACACCATTCTCCTGCCTCAGCCTCCCAAGTAGCTGGGACCACAGGTGCCGGCCACCATGCCCTGCTAATTTTTTTGTATTTTTAGTAGAGACGGGTTTTCACCCTGTTAGCCAGGATGGTCTCCATTTCCTGACATCGTGATCCAGCCACCTCGGCCTCCCAAAGTGCTGGGATTACAGGCGTGAGCCACCGCGCCTGGCCACTACCCGTTTTTTTTGTAAGTAAAATTATACTGGAATACAGCCATTCACTTATGTATTATCTATAGCTGCTTTTGTACTATAAGTGCAGAGTTCAGTAGTTGCAACAGACTGTTTGGCCTACACATCCCCCAAAATTTCCTATTTTGCCCTTTACAGAAAATGTTTGTTGACCCCTAGACTAAACCAACCCCTACATATTACACGAGGAAAATGAAGCCCACAATATTATTAACACAGTAAGTTAACGGCAAAGCCAGAATCATAATTCAGGTTGACTGACTCCCAGGCTACCTTTCTATTAACTATTATATATTCTCTCTAAAGAGTTGGAAGAAAGATCACCCATGATAATACATAGGTTATTATTACAAACCCAGCAGCCCCACAATAATGGCAAAGATGGTAAGAAAAGCCTCTAGAAAATTATTCACATTATGAAAGTCCTGAATTAAGCCAGTACCTCCCTCCTAATTTCCCACCCTCAACATGGGGCAGGCAAATGACAGAGGCATCTGTGTCATACCTTAATCATGTACTTGTAGGCCTGCTCAGCTTCTAATTGCCGCCCAACCTGAAAAAAGTACAGCAGCTGGTGATGATGACAGGTCATAAACATTATGGTAAGGAAAACACATTGCCTCAGCTAAGGCAGAGGCACCTACACCTAAGGCAAAGGCTTCTACACCTTCCAGTTAAAAACTTCTGAATTCATTGGGAAAGCTAGCAAATGAAAGGCGGTAGGGAGAAAAAGGTTTTTAAAAAAAAAAAAAAAATCCTCCTGCCTGGGCACAGTGGCTCATGCCTGTAATCCCAGCACTTTGAGAGGCCAAGGCGGGTGAATCACGAGGTCAGGAGATTGAGATCATCTTGGCTAACACGGTGAAACCCCATCTCTACTAAAAATACACAAAATTAGCCGAGTGTGGTGGCACATGCCTATAGTCCCAACTACTCGCAAGGCTGAGACAGGAGAATCACTTCAGGAGGTGAAGGTTGCAGTGAGTTGAGATTGTGCCACTGCACTCCAGCCTGGGCAACAGAGCGCTCCTTCATTTTGAAAAGCTTAAAGATAACCTGGCCTCTCACCTTTTTGAAAGCACCATGAGTCATTTGTTCCTCTTAGGACTGAAGCCATTCTGTTAATAATAATTAACACTTACCAGTCCATACTATGTGATTTACATTGTTTTCATTATTGATATTGTTTTTAGTGCTTTAAGTTCATTCTTAATCCTCAAGACCTAGGAGTTAACTACTGTTATTTATTATTCCCAGTTTACAGAGAGGATAAGTAACTTGCGAGGGTTATGAAGCTAGTAAGTAGAGGAGCCAGGTTTAAAACAATGCAGTTTGACTCCAGAGTCCAAGTTTTTAACTACTACATTACTCTGTCTCTAGGAATTAGAAAAAGTAGGTATCAGAATTACTTCTATGAAGATCTGGATATGAGATAAGAACACTAACTACTCCCCCCAGTTGATATTATTATTTGCATGAAGCACTCCTCCAGAAGTTAAATGAGATAATATGAATCCCCTATTCTACTTCTTGAGTTTGTTACATAGTAACTAACTTAGAGTATCCAAAGTCACTTGGTAAAGCTTAAATATGTAAGAACCACAGAATGTTCGGGTCTGAAGGGGACCTGGGGAATATATAGTCCAATTTTCTGACTAATGCTAGTCCATATGAAAGTTTTACTAGTTCACAAAACTTTCATACCCTAAACCCTTACTTCCTACAAATCTACACTTTGAAATGTTCCCACCTGAAGTTCACCGAATTGCCAGCAGCATTTTCCAGCACACCTTCCCTTCCTACCACTATTACTTTGTTTCCCTCCTGCCACAGGGTGGCAGAGGCCCAAATGATGTGAGCATCCAGAATAGCCAAAACAATTTTGAAAAAAAATTTTTCTGCTGTCATGAACACTGCTGCAGTAAACATACTTGTACATATCTTCTTCTTCTTCTTCTCCTTCCTCTTTTTTTTTTTTTTAAGACAGAGTCTCACTGTCACCCTGGAGTGCAATGGCACGATCTCAGCACTCTCACGATCTCAACACTGCAACCTCTGCCCCCCGGGTTCAAGGGATTCTCCTGCCTCCAGCCTCCTGAGTAGCTGGGATTACAGATGTTGTACATATCTTCTTGTATTTTTCTTAGGATTATATCTAGATATTGCATTGCCAAATTGTAGATACTAATGTAACTAAATAATGCCACATTGTACTTAAAAGTAGTTGTGCCAATTTACATCCAATTACAATTATGAGAATCTTCATCAGTGCTTGTTGCAGGAAGTCAGGGACCCTGAATGGAGGGACCAGCTGGAGCCATGGCAGAAGAACATAAATCGTGAAGATTTCATGGACATTTATTAGTTCCCCAAATTAATATTTTTATAATTTCTTACGCCTGTCTTTACTGCAGTCTGTGAACATAAATTGTGAAGATTTCATGGACATTTATCACTTCCCCAATCAATACTCTTATAATTTCCTATGCCTATCTTTACTTTAATCTCTTAATCCCATCATCTTCATAAACTGAGGATGTATGTCGCCTCAGGATCCTGTGATGATTGTGTTATCTGCACAAATTGTTTATAGAGCATGTGTGTTTGAACAATATGAAATCTGGGCATCCAAAAGGAACAGGATGGCTGCAATTTTCAGGCAACAAGGGAGATAACTATTGGTCCTCACTGCCTGTGGGGCCAGAGAGAACAGAGTCATATTTCTCTTCTTACAAAAGCAAATAGGAGAAATATCGCTAAATTCTTTTTCTCAGGAAGGAACAGCCCTGAGAAAGAGAATGCATTCCCAGGGGTATGTCTCTAAAATGGCTGCTCTGGAAGTGTCTGTCTTATACGGTTGCAGATAAGGGATGAAATAAGTCCTGGTCTCCTGTAGCGCCCCCCAGGCTTATTAGGATTAGGAAATTCCTGCCTAGTAAATTTTAGTCAGACTGGTTGTCTGCTCTCAAACCGTGTCTCCTGATAAGATGTTATCAATGATAATGCATGCCCAGTGGGACATGAAATTTCATCAGCAATTCTAATTTCGCACTGGTCTTGTGAGCTCGCTCTGCCCCCATTTGCCTTGTGATATTTTATTCCCCTTGAGGTATGTGATCTCTGTGACCCACACCCTATTTGTACACCCCTCCCCTTTTGAAATCCATAATAAAAACTTGCTGGTTTTGCAGCTCAGGGGGCATCACGGAACCTGCCAACATGTGAGGTCTCCTCCGAACACCCAGCTTTAAAATTTCTCCTTTTGTACACTTCCCTTTATTTTTCAGACCGGCCGACACTTAGGGAAAATAGAAAAGAACCTACATTGAAATATTGGGGGCTGGTTCCCCCAATAAGTGCTAATACCATACTTAAATTTTTGCCAATCTGATGGCTGTGAATTTCTGCCACATCATTATTCTAAGTTGCATTCTTATGCTTACTAGTGACACAGAGCTTCTTCTCATACATGTATTAACTTTTACAATCTCCACATTAGCAAACTGCATATTCCTATGTTGTCCCCCATGCCCCTCCCCCTCCTTTTTTTTTTCTTTTTTGAGACACGGTCTGGCTCTGTCATTTAGGCTGGAGTGCAGTGGCACAATCACAGCTCACTGCAGCCTCAACCTTCCAGGCTCAAGTGATTTTCCCACAGTTTTAAAGTTGGAAACTCATGTATAACAAAAGACACTAAAATAAAGTTTAAGGACTTTATTATAAAGATTTGCAGAATTTATAACAGAGGATTAGCATCCAGGTTATATAAATAGCTGCTACAATAAGAAAAATCTCTACAATCTGATTTTAAAATGGGCACAGGGCTGAGTGCAGTGGTTCATGCCTGTAATCCCTGCACTTTGCAAGGCTGAGGGGGAAAGAGCGTGTGAGCCCAGGTGTTTAAGACCAGCCTGGGCAACACGGTGAGACTCTGTCTCTACAAAAAATGAAAAAATTAGGCGTGGTGGCACACATCTGTTGTCCCAGCTACTTGGGGGGCTGAGGCAGTAGGATCATTTGAGCCCAGTAGGTCGAGGCAGCAAGTGAACTGTGTTCCTGCCACTGCACTCCAGCCTGGGTACCAGAGCAAGAACCCGTCTCAAGAAAAAAGAAAAAAAAAGGACTCAGATCTTAGATCTTTAGGGCTGGGCATAGAGGCTCATGCCTGTAATCACAGCTCTTTGGAAGGCTGAGGCATGAGGATTATTTGAGGCCAGGAGTTCAAGACTAGCCTGGGCAACATAGTGAGACTCTGTCTCTACACAAAATAAAATAAAATAAATTATCCAGGAGTGGTGGTGCATGCCTGTAGTCCCAGCTACTCCAGAGGCTGAAGCAGGAGGATCCCTTGAGCCCAGGATCATCCCACTGCACTGCACTCCAGCCTCAGCAACAGAGCAAGACCCTATCTCTTAAGAAAAAAAACTTAGGTCTTTAAACCAGTTGGAATTGTATGTGGTGTGTGAGGTAAGGAACTAATTTTTTTTTAATGTGGATAGTAGCCAGTTGTCCCATCGCCATTTAGTGAAGAATCCATCTGTTTCTCATTTTGCAGGTGCTATATAGTGTCTTTATAAAAAATAGCTATATTAAGGCATAACTTATATACCATAAAATTCACTAATTTTAATGTTATGTTGTGCAAACATCAGCACAATCCAGTGTTAGAAGACTCTTATTACTCCAAAAAGTTCTTTCATGCCTGTTTGCACTTACTCTCCATCCTCACCTTTGGCTCCAGGCAACCATTGATCTATTTTCCTTATTTCAAGTAAATAGAATCAAATAATATATAGTCTTCTGTGACTTGCTTTTTTCACTTACCATAATATTTTTGAGGTTATCCATATTGTTACATGAATCAGAATTTCTTTTTTTTTTTTTTTTTTTTTTTTTTTGAGACGGAGTCTGGCTCTGTCGCCCGGGCTGGAGTGCAGTGGCCGGATCTCAGCTCACTGCAAGCTCCGCCTCCCAGGTTCACGCCATTCTCCTGCCTCCGCCTCCCAAGTAGCTGGGACTACAGGCGCCCGCCTCGTCGCCCGGCTAGTTTTTTGTATTCTTTAGTAGAGACGGGGTTTCACCGTATTAGCCAGGATGGTCTCGATCTCCTGACCTTGTGATCCGCCCGTCTCGGCCTCCCAAAGCGCTGGGATTACAGGCTTGAGCCACCGCGCCCAGCCCAGAATTTCATTTTAACTGCTGAGTAGTACTCCATTGTGTAAATATTCCTCATTTTGTTTACCCATTCACTGATGGACATGTAAAATGTTCCCAGTTTTGTGCTATTATTAAATGCTGTGATAAAAATTCATATACAAATTTTTGTGTGGACATATGTATTCATTTCTCTTGGCTAGATATAGAGAAGTAGAATTGCTGGGACATATGGTAAATATATGTAACTTTTTTAGAATCTGACAAACTGTTTCCCAAAGTGTTGTACCAATTTACAACCCTATCAGTAATGTATGAGGATTCCAGTTTATCCACGTCCTTGTTAATACTTGGCATTGTCTATCTTTTTTTTTTTTTTTTTTTTTTGAGACAAGATCTCATTCTGTCACCCAGGCTGGAGTGCAGTGGTGCCATCACAGGGGCTCACTGCAGCCTCAACCTTCCAGGATCAGGTGATTCTCTCATCTCAGCCTCCCAAGCACCTGGGACTACAGTCACCTGCCACCACGCCTGGCTAATCTTCGTTTTTTTTTTTTTTTTTTGTATTTTTAATTTACTGTATTAGTTTTCATGTTGCTGATAAAGACATACCAGAGACTGGGCAATTTACAAAGGAAAGAGGTTTAACTGGACTCACAATTCCAAGTGGCTGGGGAGGCCTCACAATCATGGTGGAAGGCAAAGAGGAGCAATTCACGTCTTACGTGGATGGCAGCAGGCAAAAAGAAGCTTGTGTAGGGAAACTCCCGTTTTTAAAACCATCAATCTTGTGAGACTCATTCACTCCAGGAGAGCAGTGCAGAAAAGAGCCACCCCCATAATTCAGTCACCTCCCACCTGGTTCCTTCCACAACAAGTGGGAATTGTGGGAGTTACAATTCAAGATGAGATTCGGGTAGGGACACAGCCAAATCATATCAGATGGGGTTTCACCATGCTGTCCAAGCTGGTCTCAAACTCCTGGGCTCAAGCAATTTGCCTGCCTTGGCCTCCCATAGTGCTGGGATTACAGGCATGAGCCACCATGCCTGGCTTATCTTTTTGATTTAAGCTATTCTAGTGGGTGTGTAGTGTGGTGTCAATCTGCATTATTTTAAGGGGTATTTAAAATTTTTTATGACAATTTCAGATTAAATAAAAGTTACAAAAACAGTTCTCTCTTCCTTCTCTCAGGAAGGAATACATGTACTGTATACATATACATATATATGTATACAGTAGTCCCCCTTATCTGAGGTTTTGCTTTCCACACCTTCACTCACCCAAGATCAACCTCAGCCCACCAATATCTGAAAATATTACATAGAAAATTCCAGAAATAAACAACTCATAGGTTTTAAAATGCATACTGCTGTTATGAGGAGCGTGATGAAATCTCGTGCCATTCCTCCCAGGACATGAGTCATCCCTTTGTCCAGCATATCCCCACTGTAGACGTTACCTGCCAGTTAGTCACTTCATAAATCTCTCCGTTATCAGTTCAGCTGTCACGATCTCACAGTGCTTGTATTCAAGCCACCCTTATTTTACTTAATAACAGACTCAAAGCACAAAAGTAGTGATGCTGGCAATTTGGATATGCCAAAGAGAAGCCATAAAGTACTTCCTTTTCATGAAAAGGTGAAAGCTCTTGACTTAAATCAGGAAAGAAAAAAAATTGTGTGCTAAGGTTGCTGAGATCTGTGATATGAATTTATCTTTTATCCATGAAATTGTGAAGAAGGAAAAAGAAATTGTGAATATTTAGTAGCACCTGTGGGCTATTAGAAAAAAGCTTAATAATTATTTTTGAAAAGAAATTCATGCATAGTATATATAGGATTCAGTACTATCTTTTGTTATAGGTATCCACTATAACATAGGGGGTTTTGGAACATATCCCTGGGGGACAAGGAGGGATTACTGTATGTGTGTGTGTATAAAAGTTAGAAAAATATAGAAAAGTTAAAAATATATAGAAAAGTTAAAGTATATATGTGTGTGTATATCTATATAAACACACACCTAACTTTTCCTGAACATTTGCAAGTAAATTAGAGATATGATTCAATTTTAGTACTTTAGGGTGTGTTTTCTAAAATCAAAGATATTCCCCTATATAACCACAGTACCATTATCACAATCAGGAAGTTAGTATAGATAGAATACTATTATCTAATCTATAGACCTTATCAAGATTTTTCCAATTGTTCCAATAATATCATTCATTCATTTCTTCATTCACTCATTCATTTATTTGAGACAGGATCTTGCTGTATCGCCCAGACTGGAGTGCAGTGGTGTGAACACAGCTCACTGCTGCCTCGACCTCCTGGGCTCAAGCAATCCTCCTCCTGCCTCAGCCTCCCAAGTAGCTGGGACTACAAGGTGCCATCATGCCCAGCTGATTTTTTTAATGTTTTGTAGAGATAAGGTCTCACTATGTCGCCCAGGCTGTTCTTAAATTCCAGAGCTCAACTGGCCTCCCAAAGTGCCAGGAATACAGGCATGAGCCACTACACCCAACCCAATAATGTCCTTTATAAGAAAATAAAATTTGGCCGGGCGCGGTGGCTCAAGCCTGTAATCCCAGCACTTTGGGAGGCCGAGACGGGCGGATCACGAGGTCAGGAGATCGAGATCATCCCGGCTAACACGGTGAAACCCCGTCTCTACTAAAAAATACAAAAAATCTAGCCGGGCGAGGTGGCGGGCGCCTGTAGTCCCAGCTACTCGGGAGGCTGAGGCAGGAGAATGGCGTAAACCCGGGAGGCGGAGCTTGCAGTGAGCTGAGATCCGGCCACAGCACTCCAGCCTGGGCGACAGAGCGAGACTCTGTCTCAAAAAAAAAAAAAAAAAAAAAAAGAAAATAAAATAAAATTCAAGATCACGCATTGTATTCATTATTTATGTCTCCAGTTTCTTTTAATCTGGAATAGTTCTTGAGTCTTTGTGTTTCGTGACATTGGCATTTTTGTTTTAAAAATACAGAGTGCTATTTTGTAAACTATTCCCCAATTCATGTTTGTCTGATGTTCCCTCATAATCATATCAGGTTATGAACATTTAACAGGAATACCATAAAAATGCTGTGTTCTCAGTGCACCATATGAGGAAGCACAAGACGCTTATCTCAATACTTGTGATGTTAACTTTGATCATTTATTACATTGCTATCTGCTACGTTTTTCTACTCTAATGTTACTATTGTCCCCTTTGTAATTAATAAGTATTTTGTGAGGAGATACTTTGAGACTATGAAATATTCTCTTACTCCTTGAACTTTTCAACCATAATTTTAGCATACATCGATGATTGTCCACTGAATCTATTATGATGGTTTCCAAATTGCGATTTTCCAATTCCATCATTCTTCATACATTTAGCAGTTGGCCTTTGATCGTAAGCTCTCCTTTCTCTACCACTTATTTGTTTAATTATATCACTGTGGGCTCATAGATTCTTATTTGTAATCCTTTTCTACAATTATTTATTTGGATGCTCAAATTATCCTTGTTTGAGCCAGCGGGAGTCCCCACTTTAAGCTAGTTCCTGTTTCTTTTATTTTTCCCTATGCCGTTTTGATATGTGCCAGTCTTTCTTTGAACATTTTTTACTTTCTGACTCAACAAGACATCTCAGACTCATCTTTCACTTTCCGTGCACTAGTTCTGGAATTTTTGGCCATCTTCCAAGAAGCCTCTGGTCCCCCCACAAACCCTTTCCTTCTAAAGTGGACAAATCCCCTATTTCTTAAACGGATTTAGAAACCAAGACCTGAGCATTAGATGTGCTTATGGCCCCTGCCACCACTATTTATTTTTGAGACACAGGTATTTAGACACATATGAATATATTTCTATAAATACACATATATTTCTACCTATTTATACCTGTATCTATTTAATCTATCAAACAATGAGCTCTTATCAGTATCTCCCATTCTAATTCACCACTACAAGGTTATTCTATCCTTGTTTCCACATTTGTAACTTCCTTTGAAGCACAGTGAAAAATGTGACTCCCATTATCCACAACATAATTATTTGTTAAATCATAGAATACCTAGTAATTTCAGAACTGCTAACTCATGCCTCTGCAAAAATGAAGCCTCAAACTATACTTTAAATGTGTATAAAGGTTTTTTTTTCTCTTTAGCCTGATATATAGTATGTATTAGTCTACACTGCAAAGAATGTTTTCAAAAGTACTACGAGTTAATTATTTTTCTGCATTGTCAGTGTAATTACGTTATTCATTTGAAATACAATTTTATTTGGTTTTGTTTGTACGTAATTATTGAGTCTCCCCATTTCTTGCTGATTTTCTTTTTTAAAAAATATATGAAACATTAGCATGGTCCCAAAAGTCAGAACTCTACAAATAGGGACAATCACAGTGTCATCCCCCTCATTTCCTCCCTCCTCTACCCATGCCCAGTCATGTCCTGTAGAATCTACTCTCATTAATCTCTGGTTTATCCTTCCTGTGCTTCTTTTTGCACTAAAGAAGAGATTCATGTTTATTTTCTTCTTTTTCCTTCTTTCTTATAGAAAAGGTGGTATAATATTGCACTTCACTTTTTTTACTGAATAATATAAACTGAAAATCATTCCACATCAGTTCATAGAGATCTTCCTCATTATTTTTTCAGCTGCATAGTACTCCATTATGTGAATATACCGTAATTTATGTAAATATTCTCCCATGCTTAATAAATGAACTCCATTTAGGTTGTTTCCATTATTTTGCAATTGCAATATGCTGTAATTAATAATTTGTGCACACTCATTTTCAAATTGCTAGAGGAAACGCATCATGGTAAATTTCTAGAAAACTCCAATTACTTTTAAATACTATCTACTCAAAAGCTAAGTTTCCATATATATGTCGGTCTATTTCTGTCTGCCAATTGTTTCACTTACCTACTCTTACACTAATAGCACTCAGTGTTAATTGTTGCAGCTTCATAATAAGGTTTGATATTTAATAGGAAAGCCCTTCCTCCTTACTCTTTCTTCCATACTGTCATATCTATTTTTTTTTTTTTTGGCCTTTATTTAACCAAGTGAATTTTAGGATGTATCTCATCAAGTTCCTTGAAAATCTTGTGTTATGATTTTTATTGGAATTGCCTTAAACTTAGATATTAATTTAGGGAAAACTTTCATCTTTATGTCATCAAAACTTCCTGCCCATGGACATGGTATATCTTTCTATTAGATTTTCTTTTACAATGCAGTCTTATGATTTTCTCCACACAGGTCTCGAATGGGATTTTAAAAATCAGACTTTCAAACTGATTGTTCCTGATTTTGATGACATTGATTTTTTTTTTTTTTTTTGAGACAGAGTCTCGCTCTGTTGCCCAGGCTGGGGTGCAGTGGCTGGATCTCGCTCACTGCAAGCTCTGCCTCCCGGGCTTAGGCCATTCTCCTGCCTCAGCCTCCCAAGTAGCTGGGACTACAGGCACCCACCACCTCGTCTGGCTAGTTTTTTGTATTTTTTAGTAGAGACAGGGTTTCACCGGGTTAGCCAGGATGGTCTCGATCTCCTGACCTTGTGATCTGCCTGTCTCGGCCTCCCAAAGTGCTGGGATTACAGGCTTGAGCTACCACACCCGGCCGATATTGATTTTTATATTGATCTTTTATCCAGCAGGTTTGTCCATCTACTTCTTTGTGTTAATCTTCATTGACTACATTTATATTATTCAAAAGTCAAAAGAATATAATAAAGCATACATTAAGTTTTGCTTCCACCTGTCTCCTTATACACTCTGTTCCCCAATGACTGCCCTGAGTAGTAACCATCATTGTTAGTTTATTATCTACCATTTCAGTACTGAACGCTTTTATTACATATTTCAGTTTGCTTGTAGATTTTCTTGGGTTCCTACCTAATCCTTTTACCTTCAATTTCTTTTATGTGTGTATGTACATGTGTTATTGCCTTAATGGAACCTCCAGTATAGTTTCAAGTA
The DNA here is from genome assembly GCF_009764315.1 of Trachypithecus francoisi. Lineage (NCBI taxonomy): Eukaryota > Metazoa > Chordata > Mammalia > Primates > Cercopithecidae > Trachypithecus > Trachypithecus francoisi. The sequence continues at coordinate 37,574,385 of NW_022681474.1, forward strand.
GAAGTGACAATAACATTTTCCTTATCTTGTTCCTGACGTCAAAAGGAATGCTTCTAACTTTTCACCATTTCATATAATAGCTTAGATTTTGGGACATGTAGTTTCAGATTTTAAAAAAGCTAGTTTGTTTTTTTAAAAAGTCATGAATGGGTACTAATTTTAGCCAATGATTTAGTTTTTTAAATAATTAATAGAATAAGAATAGCCAATGATTTTAATTTAGTCTCCATTTTGCTGCTAATATTATTTGTGTCTTCCCATTTTAAACAAAATTCTTAGTCATGCAAGAGGTTTGTCTGTTCACTAGTCTCTGCAAAAAACAGCTCATAATTTTGTCAATCCTATTATGTCCTTGTTGAAATTTTCATTTATTTCTACTCCTTATCATTTTCTCAATTATCATTTCTTTGGGTTTCCTTGCTTTCCCTTTACTACTTTATTTATTTAAATAATTAATCCATTGATTTTCAATCTTTGTTCTAACATATGTATTTAAGGCTACAAATTACCCTCTATTTGTTGCTTTAATTTTATCCCATAATTCTAATATATATTGGCTTTGTTTTTATTCAGCCTCATTTCAATTACTTACTGAAGTATAGTACACCAATCCAAAACTTAATGGCTTAAAATACAATATGTTATTTCTCAAAATTCTACAGATAATTTGGACTGTTTTGCTGGTTTTCCCGGAGATCACTCATGCAGCTGAGGTCATATGACAATTTGGCTAGGACCTAAGGATCCAAGAAAACCTTACTCAAATAGCAGTTAATGTTGGCTGTTGGCTGGAGTGGTTCAGTTCTCTTCCATGTGGACTCCTATAGCCTTCTACAGGCTAAACTGGGCTTCTTCACAGCACAGTGGTCCCACAGTTTCAAGAGAGCAAGAGTGGTAGCTGAAGGCTTCTAAAAGCCTAACCTCTGATAATTCACACAATGTCACTTCCACCATATTCGACTGGTCAGGGAAAGTCACAAGTTTAGCTTAGATTCAAGGGGGTGGAGAAATGAGAAAGAGACTCTGTCTCTTGACGGGAGTGAGTGGCAACATAACATTGCAAAGGATGTGGACATGACAGCATAATTAAATGGGGACCATTATTATAAAAATCTACTACAAGGCCTAATTTTCTACTGCTGTGTATAACACCCATTTATCATATCACATTTTCCATAGATCAGAAGCCTGACATTATTCAACTAGTTCTTTGCTTAGAGCCTCACAAGGCCAAAATGAAGTTGTCATCTGTGCTGGGTTCTTATCTGCAGGCTCTGGAGAAGACTGTACTCCCAAGCTTATTCAGGTTGTTGGTAGAATTCAGTTCTTTGTGCTTGTAGTTTCCTGTAAGGTCCCTGTTTCCTTGCTGGCTCTCAGCAGGAGCTGCTGTTAGCTTCTAGATGCCACCCACATTTCTTGACATGTGGTCCTTCTCCATATTCAAGCCAGGGATGCTATACTGAATGATTCTTTTTTTTTTTTTTTTTTTTGAGACGGAGTCTGGCTCTGTCGCCCAGGCTGGAGTGCAGTGGCCAGATCTCAGCTCACTGCAAGCTCCGCCTCCTGGGTTTATGCCATTCTCCTGCCTCAGCCTCCCGAGTAGCCGGGACTACAGGCGCCCGCCACCTCGCCCGGCTAGTTTTTTTTTTTTTTTTTTTGTATTTTTTAGTAGAGACGAGGTTTCACTGTGTTAGCCAGGATGGTCTCAATCTCCTGACCTAGTGATCCGCCCGTCTCGGCCTCTCAAAGTGCTGGGATTACAGGCTTGAGCCACCACGCCCGGCCTGAATGATTCTTATGTTTCAAATCTGACTTCCTTTCTGCCCCCACCACCAGAGAAAACTCTGCTTTTAGAAGATTTACCTGACTGGGTCAGGTCCACCCAGATAATATCTGTATTTTAAAGTCAACTGATTTGGTATTTTATTTACATCTGCAAAATCTTTTCACAGCAGTACCTACATTAGTGTTTAATAGATTAATCTTACGGGAGGGGCCATCTTTAGACTTCTACCTAGCACAGAAGACTTCATGTTTGAAGTGTCACAAGGTTTCTTCATTGACTTATTAATTACAAGCATGTTTTCAGTTTCCAAAGGTATGTGAGTCTTTTGGGCTTTATTTTAGTTGTTGATTTATCATTTTACTGCCATGTGATCTGTATGTATTTGTTGCACCCCTCTTTCTGGTTTCGCATGTGGTCAACTTTTATAAATAACTCATTTGAACTTGAAAAGAATATGTGTCCTCTCATTGTTAAGTGAAGAGTTCTATATTGGTGTTTGAACTCAAACCTGTTGAATGGGTTATACATCTGTATATATATATATCCTATTTTTTTCCTATTTGACTTATCAATTTCTAAGAGAAGCATATTATGGTCTTCCATACTGGCCCTTTTAGTTTAAAGATGAGGAAATTGAGGCCCAATAAAGTAAGGTGACTTGCCTCAGATCCTAGAGCTAGTTAGGGGAGAGCTGGGGTAAGAACTCTTTTTATTTTCATTTATTTATTTATTTATTTATTTATTTATTTATTTATTTATTTTTTGAGATGAGGTCTCACTCTGTCACCCAGGTTGGAGTGTAGTGGCACAATCTCAGCACCCTACAACTTCTGCTTCCCAGGCTCAAGCGATCATCCCACCCCAACCCTTGAAAGCAGCTGGGACCACAGGCTTTCCACACCATCCCTGGCTAATTTTTTGTAGAGGCAGGGTTTTGCCATGTTCCCTATGTTGGTCTCAAACCCTGAGCTCAAGTGATCCACCCACCTCAGCCTCCCAAATTGCTGGGGTTACAAGTGTGAGCCACTACACCTGGCCAGACCTCAGGTATTTTTAAAATATTGACATCTGGGATATTCACACTAAAGAGAAAATCTAGTAATTTTTGTTTTGTTCATTTCACTTATAATAATACTCCCCGGCCGGGCGCGGTGGCTCAAGCCTGTAATCCCAGCACTTTGGGAGGCCGAGACGGGCGGATCACGAGGTCAGGAGATCAAGACCATCCTGGCTAACAGGGTGAAACCCCGTCTCTACTAAAAAATACAAAAAACTAGCTGGGTGAGGTGGCGGGCGCCTATAGTCCCAGCTACTCGGGAGGCTGAGGCAGGAGAATGGCGTAAACCCGGGAGGCGGAGCTTGCAGTGAGCCGAGATCCGGCCACTGCACTCCAGCCTGGGCGACAGAGCGAGACTCCGTCTCAAAAAAATAAAATAAAATAATAATAATAATAATACTCCCCATCAATTTGGTGTCATATTAGCCAGTGGAAAACTGAGGGCTGCTTTCATTATTCCCAATATGGTCTTAGACTGATACGCAAGTTATTTAAGTCTAACTATGGGAGAGTTATTTTTAATAGGTAAAGCACCTACCATGAACTCCCACATTATCCTCCACCCAATATCCCCTCTAAATCAAGGACAAGCACCCTCAGCCAGCATTTCAATGGGAAGAAATGATTCAGAAACACTAGTAGAACATCTCCTTCATCAATCTTTGACCTAGTTTATGTTGTGATACAAGATTGCTCCTATTTTTAGAACTTCCTTTCCAGAGAAACACACCTAAATATATTATTTTTAAGCATGTTTCAAGTAGATCCTGCCCAGACTTGGCCCTTCCTTTGTCATCAGCATAATGATTACACCTAGAGCTTATCAGATTTCAGCTACCATGCATTAATGGCCACCTGCTGCCCCTTGCTTACTTGACCCCTCACCTCTGTGCCCTAAAAGGGCATTGTGTAAGGATAATAAACACTCACTTTCAGGCAGACCAGAGCCAGATATGCCCATACTTCAGCATTGTAGTTGTTCAGTGCATTGGCTTCAGAGAGAGCATCCTCAGCCTCTGTGAGCTCCTCCAGCTTCGCAGAAAAATGAGACATGTGAGTTAGCTTAGCTGAAACCACTATGTCCCAATAATACTGGTGTACACGACCTATAACAATGGTTTTCAACTTTTTAATATTTTTAGCATCAGAACTCTTTTCTTCAAATGAAATCTTATGTGGTGGTTCAATATACGAACCAATTAAAAGTAGAAGAGCTCTGATTAAAAAGCCAGGTTGGGGATTCTGGAACCCTGCCTAGTAAGCTCTTAACTTATACCCCTTTCTTCCTTCCCTCTACAGCGGTCCCATCAGGACATCTATAAACCATGGAGCTTCAGGTGCAAGGTTGGAAATTCACAGGAACTCAGTCTCATGTGTGCATCATTCAGTGATTTCTCCACATACTGTGGGCCGTCAGATACATTTATAGCTTTTTAAATTTACATTGTGCATCCTTTTCCTGAGGTAAAAGTCTGATTTGCTTGAAATACTATTGTCCAGAAAGCTTCCTTTCCTCTAATATCAGTTATTAACAGCCCAATCCCGACCAATCAGTGCAGTATTCAGAGACTCTAGGGTGCACTCTGAGCTCTGGCTTCCTAACTGTGAGTTTGCTTTGTTGCTTTGTAAAACATTCCAAAAGGTTCTCCCTTCTCCAATGAAGTAGCTCTTCTCTTTTCTTTTCTTTTTTCTTTTCTCTTTTCTTTCCTCCCCTCTCCTCTCTTTCCTTTCCTCTCCTCTCTCTCCCCTCTCCCATTCCCCTCTCTTTTCTTTTTTCTTTTTCACCTCACCTCACCCCATCCTGCCCCACCTCACCTCACCTCTCCTCTTTGACAGAGTCTCGCTGTGCTGACCAGGCTGGAGTGCAATGGCATGATTTTGGCTCACTGCAACTTCTGCCTCCCAGGTTTAATCGATTCTCCTCCCTCAGCCTGCTGAGTAGCTAGAATTACAGATGCCTGCCACCACAGCCGGCTAATTTTTGTATTTTTAGTACAGATGGTGTTTCACCATGTTGGCCAGATGGTCTTAAATCCCTGGCCTCAAGTGATCTGCCCACCTTGGCCTCCCAAAGTGTTGGGATTACAGGTGTGAGCCACCGTGTCCAGCCCACTTTTTCTGCTTTAAAATAATTAAATAATGGGTTTCTAGGCTGAAGACAAGATTGGCCCACACTTTGAAGTCTCTGAGACATTGATTCATTATTTAATCAACCTACATTTGCCAAGGATTTGCTCTGTGTCAGGCAGTATGCTAGATGCTGGGAATAAAAAAATAAAATCCTGTAGTCCCAGGTACTCAGGAGGCTGAGGCAGGAGGATCAACCAAGCCCTGGAGGCAGGGATTGCAATGAGCTGAGATTAAGCCACTGTACACCAGCCTGGGTGACAGCAAGACCCTGTCTCAAGTAAATAAATAAAATACAATATCTGCCCTCAAAGAGCTCACTGACAGATGTGTGAAAAACAAAACACAGGCCGGGTGCGGTGGCTCATGCCTGTAATCCCAGCACTTTGGGAGGCTGCAGTGGGAGGATCACCTGAGGTTAGGAGTTCCAGACCAGCCTAGCCAACATGGTGAGACCCCGTCTCTCTAAAAACACAAAAATCAGCTGGGTGTGGTGGCACACACCTGTAATCCCAACTATTCAGGAGGCTGAGGCAGGAGAATCACTTGAACCCAGAAGGCGGAGGTTGCAGTGAGTCGAGATGATGCCACTGCACTCCAGCCTGGGTGACAGAGCTGTAAGAAGATACCAATACTATACTGTTAAGTAGAAAAAAGGTTACAAAGCAGTAAATATTTACATTTTATACATTAAAATTGCTTTCATATATATGAAAAAAAGACAGGAGGAAAATGCATTCAATGTTAACAGTGGTTATCATCAACTTGTGGAGTTATGGATACTTTAATGTTTTCTTCATATTTTGTATCTGTCTATTTCCTTTTAGAGATGAGGTTTTGCTCTGTCACCCAGGCTGGAGTGCAGTGGCACGATCATGGCTCACTGCAGCCTCTAACTTCTGTGTTCCCACCAAGCAATCCTCCCACCTCAGCCTCCCAAATATCTGGGACTAGAGGCACATGCCACCATGCCTGGTTAATTTTTAATGTTTTAGTAGAGATGTGGATCTTGCTCTGTTGCCCAGGTTGGTTTCTCTCAAACTCCTAGGTTCAAGAGATCCTTCTGCCTCAGCCTCCCAAAGTGCTGGAATTACAGGTGTGAGCCACTGCTCCTGGCTTCTTCTAAAGTTTCTATAATGAACACATATTATCTTTATGGTTGAAAAATAGCTATGAGGGGCTAAGTGAGGTGGCTCATGCCTGTAATCCCTGCACTTTGGGAGGCTAAGCCAGGTGGATCACTTGAGGTCAGGAGTTCAAAACCAGCCTGGCCAATATGGTGAAACCCCATCTCTACTAAAAATACAAAAATTAGCCTGGCATGGTGGTGGGCACCTATAATTCCAGCTACTCAGGTGGCTGAGGCAGGAGGATCACTTGAACACAGGTGGCGGAGATTGCAGTGAGCTGAGGTGACACCACTGCACCACTGCACTCTAGCCTGGGAGACAGAGCGAGACTCCCTCTTAAAAACATACACACATACATACATACATACATACATAAATGAGTAAGGTATTCAAAGAAAAGGAGAGGCATGGAATCAATAATACACCTGAAGAAATTACGCAGGAACAAGAGGATGTTTGCCTCTTTGAAGACTGGAGGAAATGAGGGAAGGTTAAGAGTTTTTAGGAGAAGCAGAGCAAAAGCTTCTACCAGAAGCTACAGCAACTCCTCCTCCATATTGAAGGGTCACAGTGCTTAGTAAGTGTCAGTTTCTTTAATTGACTTGAATAGATTCTTCATCTCCCATATCACCTTTTTCTTACAGATAATATCACAAAAGAGTGTCTATACCAAATAACATGAAATTTTTTTATTATATAGCTTCTTGGTTCAGGTTTTTCTGGGATTTTTTTAAAAGATCTTTTATTTTTCTAGTTAGAGTTAAGTGACCTTCAGTTCGCTGAACACCTGTGAAGAACAACTTCTCATTACAGCAGACAGCCCTGATTGCTATTACAAACTCCCAGGATGCTTGGAAGGCCAAGGAATCAAGGTCAGCTGTATGCACAGCCCTAGTCTCAAGCCTTCATCCTCTTACCCGATAGCAGGCGATTCCCAGTCCTAGCCAGGTAAGGCATGAAGGTGATCTCTTACAGGCTTGCATGTAGGTTTTCTTTGCCTTTTCATACTGTAGAAAGAAAGCACCACTAAGCTACTATTCCAGAAGCTTCAAACCCCGTATTGCTGGGATGATCATGGGATCTCTGATAGTTGCTCTCCAGAACAATCTAAGTCAAGCAAGACCTTTAATTGTACTTTTATGTCTACCTTAAGGGAGTTATTGCAAGAAGATTGGTGAGAGGAGATGGATAGATCACATGAAAGGGCAGACTTTCACTTGGAAGTAGTTCCAAAGATATTTATAGTCTCTGTAAGAGTTGAGGCAAGGAGTTACATTGAAAGCGGGGGCAACCATCATGATTATCTGAATTCCACCTCGACTTCATGGATTACCCTCTTTCACTTAAATGCAACATCATGTGGTGGCATGACAAACATACAATCTCTGGACTAAAAGGTGTACTTGATACAGCCTCATCATTCTGGAAATCTATTCCCTTTGTTGTAAAAGATCTTAGAATTTTAGAAAAACTCAAAAGACAAACTTTCAAAGGACATATCCCTGAAGGGACAATTTCTTGTCCTGTACCTCCAACATGAGATGCATCTACAGCTGAGCCTCAGCAAACAGCCTAAGACCTGCTTGCCCAGGGTCTGCCTAAGTCAGCAGTGCTCTGAAGATGCAGCTTTCAATGACATCAGAAAGAGAACTTTTCCTTATATACTTCACTACAGTGGGATAGGGATTTCTGTCAAGCCCTATGTGAGCTTTCCACTGCATCATACAGCATTGTAATTTCTTGTTGCTGTTGCTGTTTAATATTAAATAAAAAGACAACTGGGTGTTCTGACGGGAAAAATACAATAAAGTCAAAACAAAAGCAGGGGAGTCAAAAGGCCTTTGGCAGAATGTTAATTGTTATAGTGAGATGATGGGTCCATGGTGGTTCATTCTACTATTTTCTTTGCTTTGTATGTATTGAAATTTTCCATAAAAGGAAGGTTTGGTTTTTTTTTTTTCAAAGAACTCGGAATATTTCCCAAAATATGGGGAGGGGCTGCTTCCATGGTCAGGTCAGAGTGCCCTATGGAATGGGGTTAGCCTCAGCTAGATTAAATAGAACCCTTTGTGTTTAGGAGAAAGTTTGGAGATAAGTCCTTTTGAAGTCCATGACACCTTCTGCTAGGTAAGTCAAGCCAAGGACGTTTCTACTACTGAGAATACAATTTTAGCTAACATAACATTTACTGAGTTCTTAAGAACTGTTTAGTAGCATAATGGTTAAAATCACAAACTCTGGTTTCAGCCTGCCTGAGTTTGAATGCTGCTTCCACTAATTACTGGTTGTCTGATGTTGGGCAAGTCACTTTACCTTTGGATGTAAAAGTGTCATTATTATAATACTATTTTTAGTCCACACAGATGGATGTTAATGCTTGAATTACAATCAGGTCCCAGACCATGGGGTTACTCCCCATCCTCTACCCCTCACCTCTTTCTCTTCCAGATAGATGAGCCCCAGCCGCAGGAAGATGAAGTGCATCTCAGAAGCATCCACTACAAAGCTAATGGTTCGTTCATAGCATGCTTTGGCCTCAGAATGATTTCCACTCAGAAAATAGAGATGGCCCTTCAGGCCCCAGACATTGGGGTTCTGGGAAAGTGAAAAACAAGTAGTATATGGGATAAGGTAGCATTTAAAAGTACCTTGATGGTCTTTGTTTAACATTTACATTTAGATAGATAAAGTCCATTTCCTTTCTCTTCTCTTTTTCAGATCAAGTGTTTTCTTTTTCTAAGAGCACTCAGAAACATAACCATTTAATTGTACTGGGAGACATTTTTCTAGGTCTGCTCTCAGATTTCTTTCTTGCATTCTTCAAAGCCATTTTGGGTGTGGAGTAAATATTAAGAAAAACATTCAAGCATAACCCCAATACTGTTCACATGAGAAAATAGAAGAAATCTAGAAAAACTGAAATAAACACTATCAGCTAAATATATCCTTTTCTCTGCCCTTTGCAAAACTCATGATTACTTTATTTTTATTTTTTTGAGACGGAGTCTTGCACTGTCACCCAGGCTGGAGTGCAATGGTGCAATCTCCACTCACTGCAACCTCCGCCTCCCAGGTTCAAGCGATTCTCCTGCCTCACCCTCCCGAGTAACTGGGAGGCATCACCACCTTTAAATAAAGCCCCTTCTCCAGACTCAAGAGGCTTTAGCAAAAGTCATTACCAGGTAGTCCATTTGGGCTGCTTGTTGAAGGTATTCCTCTGCCTTGGCAAAGTCCTTCTTAAGAATGTGTGTCTGGGCCAGCACCAAGTAATATTCACAGCTGGGGCCTCCTTGAGGGCATAACAGCTCATGTGCAAGCACTCTGTGCACATACTGCAAGGAAAATCAGATTATAAGGAGCATATAAATGGCTGCATTGTATCTTTTCTGGTTGAAGGATTCTGCCTCTAATAATAAACAACTAGAAATGTATTACAGAATGAAATAATTATCCTCAACTTCAAAAGGTAAAGGGTGAATTACAAACATTCTGCACTTCATAGTTTCATTACCAGCTATTCACCTAGTCACCAAATGAAGACATTTCCAAGTGAATAACTTGCAATATTGTACAACTCTGGTCTTGTTAGTCATCATACTAGGTGAGTGTTAGACTGTATTTATTATGCAGCAGACAAAGGCACATCATCAACCACCCCATTTACAAAGGAGGTAACATTTTCAGGCAGTTGACATTGTAAGGAAACTTAAGTGAGGTAAAACTGCCTTTCTAACAATCTAGACTTGAAATCTTAGAAACATAAATGTGTGTTTTGGCTTACTGCAGCCTCCTGGCCTCAAAGCAATCCTCCTGCCTTGGCTTCTCAAAAGTGCTGGAATTATGCAGGTGAGCCACCATGCCTGGCCAAATCTTTGCTTTTTACACTTTATAAGACCTACAAATTTAACAAAGTTAGATACGCTTCTTAAGTCGAAGGTAAATCCTTCTTTTCATCTCCCACTGTTCCCATCTCAGTCTATAATGTAAAAAATTCTACATTACACTTATATCTTTTTAGGAGAATACTAGAGGGAACGCAGCTATTTTTTCTACCTGCTTTCTGGGTCTCTGACCCGGGGGTGCTAATGACTTATTTAGCTGTGGAAGAAGAGAGTCTGTTTCTATTTTGAGGAGGGTTAATATGTTAAAGGCTCCTGCTTAATATAGCTCAATCCCACCCAGTTGATAATTCTTGCCCTTTCTTGAGTTTGCCCGCCTTCGAGTAGGGCATGCACTTGGCAGGATCAAAACCAAACACTCTTGGCTCCTGTATCTTGCTCTCTCCTACTGCTTGCTCATGAATATACTTCTTGCTTCCCATGTGATAAGCAGACCACCTAGGATGCTCTTCCTCTCTGAGAGGAGACTTCAGTTCTTCAGCTGCTCTACCTGTGACTGCATGGGTAAGTCAATTGTGGGACCAGTTCCATTCTCCAGCCCAGTTTTACCAATAAAAATAAGCTAATATTTTTATTCTCCAATATAGTACTGTGTATGTTTCTACTTGGATCAAACCTAGAAGGGAAGAAGGGAAGGATTTGGCTTCTGTGAATCCCCAACACTCACAAAATGAATTCCCATAATAAAGTGATATCAGGCAACATATGCCTTAGAGTCTGATTTAGCTCTGTTGGTATTCTACAGGGAGCAGAACTTGCAGTGAGGTCTTCTGCTGCCATGTGCAAAGAGTGGTTCATGTTTGGATGTTCTTCCCGTTGGGCTTAAAGTATGCTCTCAAAAGCATGTTTGATTTCTGTTTCACAAATATCTAAGCTTGAAAGATACCATTATGGATAGAATAAGGAGTTTGCTAAAATCTTTCCATCTACTTGCCCTTTTCCAAATATTCTGACCTGCACAGCCTTGACTTTCATCAAGAAACGTATGGTCTCCATGAAGATGGTGGTAGTTTGAGAAACACCATAATAAAGGCCGGGATGCAGAAGAGCTGATGAATCTTGACATTTTGATGCGTCTGAAAACATTACATTAAAAGGATTGAAGATTGGATATAATAGAAAAAGTGTCAGAAATTCAGATACACTCGTCTGGGTGCAGTGGCTCATGCCTGTAATCCCAGCACTTTGGGAGGCCAAGGCAGGAGGATCATGAATGAGGTCAGGAGTTTGAGACCATCCTGGCCAACACAGTGAAACCCCATCTCTACTAAAAATACAAAGATTATCTGGGCATGGTGGCACGTGCCTGTAATCCCAGCTACTTGGGAGGCTGAGGCAGGAGAATTGCTTGAACCAAGAAGTCGGAGGTTGCAGTGAGCCAAGATCGCGCCACAGCACTGCAGCCTGGCGACAGAGCAAGACTCTATCTCAAAAAAAAAAAAAAAAAAAGAAAGAAATTCAGATACCTTCACGTAGCAGAGAGTCTTCTTATCTAATACATGAGAGGGATCATAATCTAGAAAGCAATTGACTGCTCTCTAGCAATGGTCCCCAAAAAGGAGAACTCAAAGGTTCTCAAGGTAAATCTACTTGTGGTTCCAAATGCAAGTACAACCAAATAAAAAGGTTTTAAAAAGTATTCAGATCTTCTTGAAGGTGAAACACAGTTTGTAGATGTTTTTTAAAAATGAAGAACTGTTAGGAAATCATAGGTCTGTAGTTGGCTACTTCTGTGAGCTAAATACAAAATCCTTGCTTACTGAGAGAGTTACACCATTGAGTTTGGATTTCAGAGCCTAGTTACCAACTTCAAACAAGTCAGCATTGCCATTTCATCATCATAAGAGTCTTCATGGCCGGGCGCGGTGGCTCAAGCCTGTAATCCCAGCACTTTGGGAGGCCGAGACGGGCGGATCACGAGGTCAGGAGATCGAGACCATCCTGGCTAATACGGTGAAACCCTGTCTCTACTTAAAAATACAAAAAAAAAAAAAAAACTAGCCGGGCGACGAGGCGGGCGCCTGTAGTCCCAGCTACTCGGGAGGCTGAGGCAGGAGAATGGCATAAACCCGGGAGGCGGAGCTTGCAGTGAGCTGAGATCCGGCCACTGCACTCCAGCCTGGGTGGCAGAGCAAGACTCCGTCTCAAAAAAAAAGAGTCTTCATTCTTGTCTAGCTTATGCCCCTCTTCCAAGTGGAAATCTTTATTTCTAGTTACCTTTCTTTGTTGGTATCTCCTTGATAAATGTGTTAGATGGTTTTTGGTTTATATTTGGATTCCAAGTTTGTGTAGTCAGAATGGGTTCTTGTGAATCAGACTGTAGTTTGGAGGATTCTTCAAGAAATTTGTCTAGAATAGATAATGCAGCTCCTGGTCCTAAACAGATTAAATTTTAATGAAAAATAAAACTTCTTACATTGGGTATTTAAAGGTTATTGTAAGAGACACATTTTGTAAAGTATAAGAAACATATTCCCTAAATATTTCATGAAGGACAGACTTGTTTGGTAGACTTGTTTATATTTTTGAATAATTTAAAGAGTACAAGCTAAACTGACAAAACAGTTTCTGTCACTGTGACCCCCCAGTACAACCGTGCTGCTAGTCCAAGTCATGATAATATCAAACAGATCCCTATTTTAAGTTATTTAAATAAATAAATCTTTTTATTTAAACATTTGCATACAGATCTTTGCAAGGATATGTTTGTTTCAGTTGGGTTAAGATCTAGGAGTGAAACTGCTGGCATGTGTTTGTATGTTTAAGCTTATTTCAAAACTTGGCAATTTTGTCCTCACTTTAGTAGCACATATACTAAAACTGGAACAGCACAGAGATTAGCGTGGCCCCTGCACAAGGGGATGACTCACAGATTTCTGAAGCAATCCACATTTTAAATGCATGTAACAAAATATCACTCCATAAATACATACAAACACTATATACCAATAAAAAAAATAAGGGGTTGGGGCCAGGTGTGGTGGCTCACGCCTGGAATCCCAACATTTTGGGAGGCCAGGCGGGTGGATCATGAGGTCAGGAGATCGAGACCATCCTAGCTAACACGGTGAAACCCCATCTCTACTAAAAATACAAAAAATTAGCCAAGCATGGTGGCAGGCACCTGTAGTCCCAGCTACTCGGGAGGCTGAGGCAGGAGAATGGCGTGAACCCAGGAGGCGGAGCTTGCAGTGAGCCCAGACTATGCCACTGCACTCCAGCCTGGGCAACAGAGCAAGACTCTGTCTCAAAAAAAATAAATAAATAAAAATAAGAGGTTGGGCAAGGTGACTCATGCCTGTGATCCCAGTACTTTGGGAGGCCAAGGTAAGAGGACAGCTTGAGCTCAGGAGTTCAAGACCAGCCTGAGAAACATGGTGAGACCTCATCTCTACTAAAACAAAAATTAGCCAGGTGTGGTGTTGCACACCTGTAGTCCCAGCCACTGTTGAAGGACTGAGGTGGGAGGACTGCTTGAGCCTTGGAGGTAGAAGTTGCAGTGAGCCATGATTTTGCCACTGCACTCTGGCCTGGGTAACACAGCGAGACTCTGTCTTTAAAAAAGAGAATAGAAAAGAAAAATAACCTTTAAAAATTGCCATTTATTGGAAGGCCATGTAAGTATATGAAAAAAAAAGAAAAACTTACCAGTTTTCTCAAGTGGTTGCACCATTTTGCATTCTCACCAGGAATGTTTGAGAGTTCCAGTTACTCCACATCCTTGTTATAAATTTATCTTATCAATCTTTTTAATTTTAGCTATCCCAGTGGTAAATGACATTTTCAAATGTGAAACTGAACTTACAACCTGCTTAAATATATTATCTTTTCTATATGTTGCTGAAATTGATTGGCTAATATTTAAGAATTATTGTGTCTAACCTGGTGTGGTGCCTCATGCCTATAATCCCAGCTATTTGGGAAGCTGAGGTGGGAGGATCACTTGAGGCTAGGAGATTGAGACCAGCCTGGGCAACATAACAAAACCTTGTCTCTTAAAAAAGAAAAATAATAATAAAATTAAATAAATAAAGAAGTACTGTATCCAGGCTTATGAAAGTTATTTGTATGTACTCTTCTTTCTTTGGGATGACTTTGTCTGGTTTTGATACCAGGGTGATTACTGTTCTCTTTTTCTCTATTTTTTGAACATGCGGTATGATTGGAATTATTTCTTCCTTAAATATTTAATAAAATACACTAATAAAGCCTTTTGGGCCTGAAGTTTTCTTTGTAAGAGGTTTTTATTACACATTTAACCTCCTGAGGAGATATAGGGCTATTCAGATTGTTTCTTCCTGAGTAAGCTTTGTTAGTTTATGTCTGTCAAGGTATTCATACATTTCATTTAGGTTGTTAAATTTGTTGGCATTAAGTTGTTAATAACTTCTCCTTATTATCTTTTTAATATTTATAAGATTTTCAGTGATATCCTCTCTCTCATTTGTGATATTGGTAATGTGACTTCTTTTTTTGCTGATCAGATTTATCTGTTTCATTGATCTTCTGAAAGAAACAGCTGTTGGTCTCATTGATTGTCTCTATTTTTGTCTGTTTTCTATTTCATTGATTTCTATTCTGGGCTATTATTTATTTCCTTTTACTTATTTTGGGTTTGACTGGATTTTCTTGTTCTAGCTTCTTAAGGTAGAATCTTAGATCATTGATTTTAGAGGTCTCTTATTTTCCAATATAAGCATTTATAGCTATAAACTTTTCTCTAGAAAATAATTTAGCTAATCCCACACACTTTGATTTGTTTTGCTATCATTACCATTAAGTTCAAACTATTTTCTTTTTTTTTTTTTTGAGACAGAGTCTCGCTCTGTTGCCCAGGCTGGAGTGCAGTGGCGTGATCTCTGCTCACTGCAAGCTCCGCCACCTCCCAAGTTCATGCCATTCTCCTGCCTCAGCCTCCTGAGAAGCTGGGACTACAGGTGCCCACCACCACATCTGGCTAATTTTTTTGTATTTTTAGTAGAGACGGGGCTTCACCATGTTCACCAGGATGGTCTCAATCTCCTGACCTCGTGATCCGCCTGCCTCTGCTTCCCAAAGTGCTGGGATTACAGGCGTGAGCCACCGCGCCCGACAAGTTCAAACTATTTTCTAATTTCCTTTGTGATTTATTCTTTGACCTGTGGGTTGATTATTTATTTATTTAGATCTGTATGTATTTATTTATTGAGACAGACTCTCACTGTCACCCAGGCTGGAGTGCAGTGGCACAATCACAGCTCACTGCAGCCTCGACCTCCCATGCTCACATGATCCTCCCATCTGAGCCTCTCTAGTAGCCAGGACTACAGACACGCCACCACACCTGGCTATATATATATATTTTTAATTTTTGTAGAGATGGAGTTTTGCCATTTTGTGCAGGCTGGTCTCGAACTCCTGGCCTCAAGTGATCTGCCTGCCTTGGTGACCTGTGGGTTATTTAGAAGTGCATATTTCCAAAAACTTGAAGTTATCCTATATGTCCAGTGATGAGATGGTAAATGTTTA
Source organism: Trachypithecus francoisi (assembly GCF_009764315.1). NCBI lineage: Eukaryota > Metazoa > Chordata > Mammalia > Primates > Cercopithecidae > Trachypithecus > Trachypithecus francoisi. The sequence continues at coordinate 37,589,892 of NW_022681474.1, forward strand.
ACTGTTGGGTGTCAGGGGTGTGTGTGGAGCCTGGTTTGCTGATTTCCATGATGTAAATTTTCCTACCATGGCCAATATCAAGCTACCCATGTCATGTCATTGAATATAGAGTTTCAATCCCATTACTGGGTACATATCCAAAATAAAACAAATATTTCTACCAAAAGGACACATGTGCTTGCAATATTCACAATAGTAAAGACATGGAATCTAGCTAAGGTGCCCATCAGTGGTGATCTGGATAAAGAAAATGCAGTACATATACACCATGGAGTACTGTGCAGCACAAAAAAGAACAAAATCATGTCTTTTGCAGCAACATGGATGCAGCTGGAGGCCATTATCCTAAGCGAACTAATGCAGGAACAGAAAACCAAATACTGCAAGTTCTCACTTATAAATGGAAGCTAAACACTGGGTACTTGTGGACATACAGACATGATTCTAGCGAAAGAAAAGGTGGGGAAAAGGGGCTGACTGGGTTCTCCCCCAGCTCCTCCTAATGAAGAGAAAAAAAAGGCCAGGGATCCCCCAAAGCCAAATAAGCTCATGGATCAACTCATCCTTGCTGAGGCTGGGGAAGGCTGGAGAACGAAGCAGCCATGTGGATGGTCTGAGCCACATGCAGAGAGAAGGAGCAGAGGGGAGGATTGGGCAGCTGGCCTGGCTAGCTATCAGGGTGGAGAGGCGAGGCCAGGGCCAGCTTACCCTGAAAATCCCCCTCACACGTATCTAAAACTGCACGACTCATATTACACAGCTGCAAGAACACAATGATAAGATTCGGAGAAAGGAACGAACACGACAAAACATGAATGTCACACACACACACAAAACTATGCCAATATTGAACAGTCCCAGGCGGGCCACACCAAACCATGATGGATTCTACACTGGCTGAGAGACCTGAACGTATGGGACAAAACAACAGTCTGCTGCCAAAAGGACGTTAAAACAGGGTCTGCATGGGCCTCCCTGTAACTGGGATTACAGGCGTGCACCACCACACTTGGCTAATTTTTTAATTTTCAGTAGAGACGGGGTTTCACCATGTTGACCAGGCTGGTCTTGAACTCCTGACCTCAGGTGATCTGCCTCTCTCGGCCTCCCAAAGTGCTGGGATTACAGGTATGAGCCACTGTGCCCAGGTAATAAGTTATATTTTTATTTTCATTCAGTTCAATATATTTTCAAATTTCCCTGTGACTTCATCTTTCATTAGAGGAATATTTAGTAATGTATTGATCATTTCTAAGTGTTTAGAAATTTTCCTGTTATCTTTCTTTCTTTTTCTTTTTTTTGAGACAGAGTCTTGCTCTGTTGCCCAGGCTGTAGTGCAGTGGCCCAATCTCGGCTCACTGCAACCTCTGTCTCCGCTGTCCAAGCGATTCTCCTGTTTCAGCCTCCCAAGTAGCTCAGATTACAGGCATGCACCACCACACCCAGCTAATTTTTGTATTTTTAGTAGAGGCAGGGTTTCGCCATGTTGGCCAGGCTGGTCTCAAAACTACTGACTTCAAGTGATTTGTCAGCCTTGGCTTCCCAAAGTGCTGGGATTATAGGAGTGAGCCAAGAGCCACCACACCTGGCCAGATTTTCCTGTTATCTTTCTATTGATATGACATAGGGGTGAGACACACCCAAATGTAAGTATGAATTTGTCTGCATCTCCCTTCGCTCTGATAGTTTTTGCTTCATTATCTTGCAAAGCTGTGTTGTTTAGTGTAAACACACTTAGAACTGATATGTCTCCTTGGTGAATTAACCCTGTTATTGTTATTTAATGTTTCTCTTTGTCTCAACTGATTTTCTTTGCTCTGGAGTCTTCTTTGTCTAATATTAACACAGCTACTCCAGCTTACTCTTATTGGTTCATAAGCTCTTATTGTTTATCCTTTCATGCTTAATTTATCTACATTACTGTTTGAGGATTTTTGGGGACAGGGTCTCACTATGTTTTCCAGGGTGGTCTCAAACTCCTGGCCTCAAGCAATCCTCCCACCTCAGCCTCCCAAAGCACTGGGATTACAAGCATGAGCCACTACACTCAGCCTATATCATTAGATTTGAAATGAGGTTCCTGTACACAACATATAGTTGAGGTTTTTAAAATTGCTATTTAAAGCCAGTCTCTGTCTCAATTTGTATGTTTAGACAATTTCCATTGAATGTAATTATGTTAGTTTCCTATTGCTGCTGTAATAAATTACTACAAACTTAGTAGCTCAAAACAACACAAACATATTATCTTATAGTTCTCAAGGCCAGAAGTCTGAAATCAGTTTCACTGGATTAAGGTCAAGATTTGGCAGGGCTAGCTCCTTCTGGAGGTTCTAAGGGAGACTTTATTTCCTTGTCTTTTCAGCTTGTAGAGGCTACCTATATACCTTGGTTTGTAGCCCCTTTCCTCCAACTTCAAAGCCAGACGCATAGCATCTTCAAGTATCTTTCTCTGGCCCTCTGATTCTGTTATCACATTGTCTTTTTTTTGTCTGTGACTTCTCTCACATCTCTCATATAAGGACCTTTGTGATTACATTGGACCTACCCAGACAATCCAAGATAATCTCTCCATTTCAAGATTCTTGACCACATTTGCAAAGTCTCTTTTGCTATATAAGGTAATATTCCCTGGTCCCAGGGATTAGGACATGAACATCTTTTGAGGAGCCATTGTTCAGCCTACCATAGTATTTATTTATGTTAGGGTTTAAGTTTGTCATTTTATTATCTGTTTCCTATTTGTTCTCTCTGCTTTTTATTCTATTATTTTCCTTTTTCTGCCTTCTGTGAATTATGTGAACATTTTTTAGTATCCCATTTTGACTTATCTACAGTGTATTAGAGTATATCTGTCAGGCCTCTGAGCCCAAGCTAATCCATCATTCCCCCAGTGACCTGCACGTATACATCCAGATGGCCTGAAGTAACTGAAGATCCACAAAAGAAGTGAAAATAGCCTTAACTGATGACATTCCACCATTGTGATTTGTTTCTGCCCCACCCTAACTGATCAATGTACTTTGTAATCTCCCCTACCCTTAAGAGGGTTCTTTATAATTCTCCCCACCCTTGAGAATGAACTTCGTGAGATCCACCCCCTCTCCCCAAAACATTGCTCTAAACTTCGCCGCCTACCCCAAAACCTATAAGAACCAATGATAATCCCACCACCCTTTGCTGACTCCTTTTTCAGACTCAGCCCGCTTGTACCCAGGTGAAATAAACAGCCATGTTGCTCACACAAAGCCTGTTTGGTGGTCTCTTCACATGGACGTGTGAAACATTTGGTGCCGAAGACCGGGTCAGTGGGACTCCTTCAGGAGACCAGTCCGCTGTCCTCATCTTCACTCGGTGAAGAGATCCACCTATGACCTCCGGTCCTCAGACCAACCAGCCCAAGGAACATCTCACCAATTTTAAATCGGGTAAGCCACCTCTTTTTACTCTTCTCCAACCTCTCTCAGTATCCCTCAACCTCTTTCTCCTTTCAATCCTGGTGCCACCCTTCAATCTCTCTCTTCTGTTAATTTAAATTCCTTTCATTTTCTGGTAGAGACAAAGGAGACACGTTTTATCCGTGGACCCAAAACTCCGGCGCCAGTCACGGATTCGGGAAGGCAGCCTTCCCTTGGTGTTAAATCATTGCGGGACACCTCTCTGATTATTCACCCATGTTCCATTGGTGTCTGATCTCCACGGGGACGCCTGCCTTGATCATTCACCCACGTTCCGTTGGTGGCAAGTCAATTGCGGGGACGCCTGCTTTGGCTGCTCATCCACGTTGCAGCCCAGGGCTGCTCCCCACCCTCTTCTCTGTGTCTCTACCCTTCTGTTTAAACTTGCGTCCTTCACTATGGGCAACCTTCCACCCGCCATTCCTCCTTCTTCTCCCTTACCCTGTGTTCTTAAGAACTTAAAACCTCTTCAACTCTTGCCTGACCTAAAATCTAAGCATCTTATTTTGTTCTGCAATACCGTTTGGCCCCAGCACAAACTCGACAGTTGTTCCAAGTGGCCAGAAAATGGCACTTTCAATTTGTCTATACCAAACTGTTTTGCCTATCCACCCTGTGGTGCCCAACCCATGCACTCTTTTGTCCTCAATACCTTCCTCCACAACTCACTATTCCATTCTTGATCTGAAAGATGCTTTTTTCACTATTTCCTGCACCCCTCGTCCCGGCCTCTCTTTGCTTTCACTTGGAGAATGACCCTTGCACCCATCAGGCTCAGCAAATTACCTGGGCTGTACTGCCGCAAGGCTTCATGGACAGCCCCCATTACTTCAGTCAAGCCCAAATTTCTTCCTCATCCATTACCTAGCTTGACATAATTCTTCATGAAAACACACGTGCTCTCCCTGCTGACTGTGTCCGGCGCATCTCCCAAACTCGAACCCCTTCTACAAAACAACGGAATTTAAATCTTAATTACCATAGAAGGTTGACCAGACCCAGGAGAAGCTCCCTTCAGGACAGGATGATAGATGGTTCCTCCCAGGTGATTGAGAAAAAAGCCCAATGGGTATCTAGTAATTGATATGGAGACTCTTGTGGAAGCAGAGTTAAAAAATTGCCTAATGATTGGTCTCCTCAAATGTGCGAGCTGTTTGCATTCAGCCAAGCCTTAGAGCACTTAGAGAATCAAAAGACTATCTCCATCCTGACTCAGAAGGTTAGCTACACTCTCTCTGAAATGAATTTGCATAAGAACTGTTGTTTATAGGAATGCATCTTGATGGGGCAGCTGGTTTGTTATGAAATAGGAGCCCAGTTCAGCTCTAGGAGTCACCCCTGAGTGCACAGACAATATTGGGCACGCTGGTAAAGGACCACCAGAATCCAGCAGCCCAGACCCCTTTCTTTGTGGTCAAGGTGGGAAAACAGGTGCAGGATTGCTACATCGGGAAGCGTAACTAATCCGCCGATAAGCAGAGGTCCATGGGTGATTACGCACCCTGGAAAGGAACTCACCCCTGAGCGCAAAGGCAATGTTGGGCACGCTGGTAAAGGACCACTAGAATCCAGCAGCCTGGATCCCTTTTTTTGTGGTTAAGAGAGGTGGGAAAACAGGTGCAGGACTGCTACATCGGTGAGCATAACTAATCCGATAACCAGAGGTCCATGGGTGGTTACGCACCCTGGAAAGGAATAAGCATTAGGACCACAGAGGACGCTCTATGGCTAATGCTCATCGGAAAATGACTAGGGGGTGCTGGCATCCCTATGTTCTTTTTTCAGATGGGAAATGTTCCCCCCAAGGCAAAAACGCCCCTAAGATGTATTCTGGAGAATTGGGACCAACTTGACCCTCAGATGCTAAGAAAGAAGTGACTTATATTCTTCTGCAGTACCGCCTGGCCACAATATCCTCTTCAAGGGGGAGAAACCTGGCCACCTGAGGGAAGTATAAATTATAACACCATCTTACAGTTATATCTCTTTTGTAGAAAAGAAGACAAATGGAGTGAAGTGCCATATGTACAAACTTTCTTTTCATTAAGAGAAAATTCACAATTATGTAAAAAGTGTGATTTATGCCCTACAGGAAGCCCTCAGAGTCTACCTCCCTTCCCCAGTGCCCCCCGACTCCTTCCCCAACTAATAAGGACCCCTCTTCAACCCATTCGGTCAAAAAGGGGTTAACAATGAGGGGATAGACAAAGGGGTAAACAATGAACCAGAGTTCCAATATTCCCCGATTATGCCCCCTCCAAGCAGTGGGAGGAGGAGAATTTGGCCCAGCCAGAGTGCACATACGGTTTTCTCTCTTATACTTAAAGCAAATTAAAATAGACCTAGGTAAATACTCAGATAACCCTGATGGACTCTTTTCCTTCCTATGCATGGTTAGGTATTTCCACCTTTGGATACCTAGTTTTACCATCCTGACTAAACCATTATGTAAACTCACAAAAGCAAACCTAGCTGACCCCATAGATCCTAAATCCTTTCCCCACTCTTCTTTCTGTTCCTTAAAAACAGCCCTTGAAGCTGCCCCTTTTCATTACACATAGCCAAAGTGCAGGGCTGTGTGGTTGAAGTTCTTACACAACAGCCAGGACCGTGCCCTGTAGCCTTTCTGTCCAAACAACTTGATCTTACTGTTTTAGCCTAGCCCTCATGTCTGCATGTGGTGGCTGCTGCCGCCCTAATACTTTAGAGACCCTCAAAATCACAAACTATGCTCAACTCACTCTCTACAGTTCTCATAACTTCCTCACACCTGACACATATACTTTCTGCTCCCCGGCTCCTTCAGCTATACTCAATCTTTGTTGAGTCTCCCACAATTACCATTGTTCCTGGCCTGGGCTTCAATCCAGCCTCCCACATTATTCCTGATACCACACCTGACTTCCATGACTGTATCTCTCTGATCCACCTGGCATTGACTCCATTTCCCCATATTTCCTTCTTTCCTGTTCCTCACCTGATCACACTTGGTTTATTGATGGCAGTTCCACCAGGCCTAATCGCCACATACCAGCAAAGGCAGGCTATGCTATAATATCTTCCACATCTACCATTGAGGCTACTGCTCTATGCCCCTCCACTATCTCTCAACAAGCCAAACTCATTGCCTTAATTCGGGCCCCCACTCTTGTAAAAGGACTACGCGTCAATATTTATACTGACCCCATATCCTGCACCACCATGCTGTTTTATGGGCTGAAAGGTTTCCTCACTTCGAAAGGGTCCTCCATCATTAATGCCTCTTTAATAAAAACTCTTCTCCAGGCCGCTTTACTTCCAAAGGTCCATACACAGCAAGGGCCATCAAAAGGCATCAGATCCCATCTCTCAGGGCAACGCTTATGCTGATAAGGTAGCTAAAAAAGCAGCTAGCATTCCAACTTCTATCCCTCATGGCAGTTTTTCTCCTTCTCATCCAGCCACTCCCACCTACTCCCCCGCTGAAACTTCCACCTATCTCTTCCCATACAAGGCAAATGGTTCTTGGGCCAAGGAAAATATCTCCTTCCATTCTATTCTGTCATCATTTCATAACCTCTTCCATGTAGGTTACAAGCTGGTAGCCTGCCTCTTAGAACCTCTCATTTCCTTTCCATTGTGGAAATCTGTCCTCAAGGAAATCACTTCTCAGTGTTCCATCGGCTATTCTACTACTCCTCAGGGATTATTCAGGCCCCCTCCCTTCCCTACACATCAAGCTCGGGGATTTGCCCCTGCCCAGGACTCGCAAATTGGTTCTACTCACATGCCCAGAGTCAGGAAACTAAAATACTTGGTCTGGGTAACACTTTCACTGGATAGGTAGAGGCCTTTCCCACAGGGTCTGAGAAGGCCATCGTGGTCATTTCTTCCCTTCTGTCAGACATAATTCCTTGGTTTGGCCTTCCCACCTCTATACAGTCAGATAATGGACTGGCCTTTATTAGTCAAATCACCCAAGCAGTTTCTCAGGCTCTTGGTATTTAGTGGCCCCTGGTTTCCCAAGCAGTTTCTCAGGCTCTTGGTATTTAGTGGCCCCTGGTTTTACCTCAAACTGCCACCCTTAAGTCTCTCTTTAAGTGGATAGAAGATCTTCAGTAACAAAGTACACTCCAATACTTTCACCCTGATGAAGTCCTATTCTTTACTTTTTTTTTTTTTTTTTTTTGAGATGCAGTCTCACTCTGTCACCCAGGCTGGAGTGCAATGGCCCAATCTTGGCTCGCTGCAAGCTCCGCCTCCCAGGTTCACACCATTCTCCTGCCTCAGCCTCCTGAGTAGCTGGGACTACAGGCGCCCACCACCATGCCCAGCTAATTTTTTGTATTTTTAGTAGAGACGGGGTTTCACCGTGTTAGCCAGGATGGTCTCGATCTCCTGACCTCGTGATTCGCCTGCCTCGGCCTCCTAGAGTGCTAGGATTACAGGCGTGAGCCACCGTGCCCAGCTATTCTTTACTTTTATACTTACCCTTATTCTCATTCCTATTCTTATGCCACCATCTACCTCTCCCCAGCTATCTTCACCACACTATCAATCTCAGTTACTCTCTCCTAGCCGTTTCTAATCCTTTAACAAACAATTGCTGGCTTTGCATTTCTCTTTCCTCCAAAATCATTGAGGCCTCGACTTACTTACTGCTAAAAAAAGAGGACTCTGTATATTTTTAAATGAAGAGTGTTGTTTTTACCTAAATCAATCTGGCCTGGTATATGACAACATTAAACAAACAAACAAACAAACAACTCAAGGATTGAGCCCAAAAACTCGCCAACCAAGCAAATAATTACATTGAACCCCCTTTGACACTCTGTAATTAGATGTCCTGGGTACTCCGAATTCTCAGTCCTTTAATACCTGTTTTTCTCCTTATTCGGACCTTGTCTTTTGTTTAGTTTTTCAATTCATACAAAAACCGCATCCAGGCCATCACCAATAATTCTATATGACAAATGCTCCTTCTAACAACCCCACAATATCACTCCTTAACCTCAAAATCTTCAGTTGAATCTCTCCCACTGTAGGTTCTCACGCCGCCCCTAATCCCGCTCGAAGCAGCCCTGAGAAACATCGCCCATTATCTCTCCATACCACCCCCAAAAATGTTCGCTGCCCCAACACTTTACCACTATTTTGTTTTTTCTTATTAATATAAGAAGACAGGAATGTCGGGCCTCTGAGCCCAAGCTAATCCATCATACCCCCAGTGACCTGCACGTATACATCCAGATGGCCTGAAGTAACTGAAGATCCACAGAAGTGAAAATAGCCTTAACTGATGACATTCCACCATTGTGATTTGTTTCTGCCCCACCCTAACTGATCAATGTATTTTGTAATCTCCCCTACTCTTAAGAGGGTTCTTTATAATTCTCCCTACCCTTGAGAATGTACTTTGTGAGATCCACCCCGCCCCCAAAACATTGCTCTTAACTTCACTGCCTAACCCAAAACCTGTAAGAACCAATGATAATCCCACCACCCTTTGCTGACTCCTTTTTCGGACTCAGCCCACTTGCACCCGGGTGAAACAAACAGCCATGTTTCTCACACAAAGCCTGTTTGGTGATCTCCTTACACAGACACGTGAAACAATATCTAATTGCGGTTTGTTTTTTAGTGGTTCCTGTTAAGACAGAGCTGCAAACTATAGCCTATGGGCCATATCTGGCCTGCCACCTATATGTATAAAAAAAAGTTGTTTTGGGACACAATCACATCCATTTTTAAATGCATTATCTATGACTGCTTTCACACTACCATAGCAGAGTTGATTACTTATGACAGAGACCAGATGGCCCACTTTCAAATTACTGTTTTAAAAAATATTTTATACTTGCACCTTGTAAGAGAGTTTGCCACACCACTTCACGCTGCTTCCATTACTGCAAATAGAACATTAGTCTTATAAATGTGACTTCTGCTGATAGAATGGAAACTAAATTACAAGAGGTAGGTAAATAAGATATATAAGAAACTGAGACAAATTAAATGGAACACATGTACATTGCTCCATTAGTGATATATGGAAGTAGAGAAATACAATATTAGGTTAAATGAACGCAGACAAGAGATTGGGCTATTTTGAATTACCAACAGAAGAATGTGTTGGACATGGGCTATGAGTCTAGATGAAGAAGATGGAGACTTCTGGTTAAACAGGGTAGATAGGTTACATATATATATTTCCTTATTCTTATTTCGAAAATCTCACTAAAATGAGAATTTAAAATGTATAAAACTACAAAGATGAAGAAAACAGAAGAGGAAAAATCAACTACAAGAAATATCAAAAAACCTTTGAAGGATAGAAAAGTAGATGGGAAGGACTTCTGCTTGTGGCAATTATTGACTGGGTCATTCAGACCAATTTCCCACTGAGGGCAACCAGAAAAGGTGAAAAAATATATGTTTTAAAAACATGCTTGAATGTACCAGAGAGCTAACCAGATAGACTCTCTAAGCTCAAATCTAGGAAATGCAGAAACCCAGGGTTTCAGCTCATCATTTGAAACTATACTTTTTTTTTCTTTTTGAGATGGAGTCTCACTCTGTTGCTGAGGCTGGAGTGCAGTGACACTGTGTTGGCTCACTGCAACCTCCATCTCCTGGGTTCAAGCAATTCTGCCTCAGACTCCCAAGTATCTGGGATTACAGGCGCCCACCACCATGCCTGGCTAGTTTTTATATTTTTAGTAGAGATGGGGTTTCCCCCTGTTGGCCAGTCTGGTATCGAACTCCTGACCTCAGGTGATCCACCCATCTCAGCCTCCGAAAGTGCTGGGATTACAGGCATGAGCCACTGTGCCCGGCCTGAAACTATATTTTCTTCCAGGGGTATATGAGTCTCAAGGGTGAGACTGGGAGTCTGGCAGGCTCCACTTTACTTTTGACTGACTCTCAAGGATGTGTACGGTAGACACTGGTAGACAATGACCACCAAAAGGAATTTGAGTTGAGACACCAAAGAGCTACACTCTAAAGGATGAAACTGAAATAGGCCTTCACAGGAATTATAAGTCATCTTCAAATCCTCTTGATCCCTCAAACTGAATTAGTTTACCAACAGAGTGTCCTATATATGATTTAAAAATAACCAGACACACAAGGATACCTGACAATATGAACCAAAACAAATAAAAAGGAGAGAAAATATAAATAGTGCCACAGGAGATGGGGACACAAACTTTACAGTTGCCAAGGCCAGCTTGGTTGTGGAGACCCTAACCCAGCGGCACTAGACGAATTAAAGACACACACACACAGAAATATAGAGTATGGAGTGGGAAATTCGGGCTGACAGCCTTCAGAGTTGAGAGCCTTGAACAGAGTTTTACCCACATATATATTGACAGCAAGCCAGTGATAAGCATTGTTTCTATAGATTATGCATTCACTAAAAGTATGCCTTAGGGGAAATAAAGGCATGGGCTCTGGCTAGTTATCTGCAGCAGAAACATGTCCTTAAGGCACAGATCACTCATGCTATTGTTTGTAGTTTAAAAATGCCTTAAGCGGTTTTCTGCCTTGGGTGGGCCAGGTGTTCCTTGCCCTCATTCTGGTAAACCCACAGCCTTCAGGGTGGGGTATCATGGCCATTACAAACATTTCACAGTGCTGCAGAGATTTTGTTTATGGCCAGTTTTGGGGCCAGATTATGGCCTGATTTGGAGGCCTGTTCCCAACAATAGTCACTGTGATCAAGAAGATAAAGGTCAGATTAAGAATTTAGGCCGGTCGCGGTGGCTCAACCCTGTAATCCCAGCACTTTGGGAGGCCGAGATGGGCGGATCACGAGGTCAGAAGATCGAGACCACCCTGGCCAACACGGTGAAACCCCGTCTCTACTAAAAAATACAAAAAGCTAGCCGGGCGAGGTGGCGGGCACCTGTAGTCCCAGCTACTCGGGAGGCTGAGGCAGGAGAATGGCGTAAACCCGGGAGGCGGAGCTTGCAGTGAGCTGAGATCTGGCCACTGGACTCCAGCCTGGGCGACAGAGCGAGACTCCGTCTCAAAAAAAAAAAAAAAGAGTTTAATCAGAGAACAGTAAACTATAATAAAAGTGATGAAATGGGAATTTCAGAGCCTATTGCTCCTACACTACAAACCTGTACAGGCTGTTACTGTACTGAATACTGGAGGCAACTATAATACAATGGTAAGTATTTGTGTATCTAAACATAGAAAAGTACAGTAAAAATACAGTATTATAATATCACGGGACCACTGTCACACACATGATTCATCATTGACTGAAACGTTATGTGGCACATGACTACATTTTTATGTGTATGAATAAAAGATCCTTTGATTATGTAGGAAAATATTGTTAATCCTAGGTGATAGAGGCAAATATATTTTTTCTATTTTACTATTTATTAATGTGTATTGTAGAATAAACTTATTTTATACATGCATGGCCTCAATATGTTTATTACTCAAGTACTTTTCTTAGGAAGCTACTGGAGGATGTGCTCCACCAAAATGAGGAAGCAAGTATGAAAGAGCAAGGCACAGAATCCAAGAAACAATGCATCTTGAAGTTAAAGGAGATTTTCAGAATCACAGCAAAGGAACGTCCCAGGACAAGAGTTACCCATCAGGCCTAGAGGGTAAGCACTGAGAACTGAAGAAGGAAGACAGAAGGCTTTGGAGGAAGAAGTATCTCTAGGGGGGAGAAATGGACTGATGCATTTTAACATATCTCTATCTATCTATCTATCTATCTATCTATCTATCTATCTATCTATCTATTTTTTTGAGATAGAGTCTTGCTCTGTTACCCAGGCTGGAGTGTAGTGGTGCAATCTCAGCTCACTGTAACCTCCACCTCCCGGGTTCAAGCGATTCTCCTGCCTCAGCCTCCTGAGTTGCTGGGACTACAGGTGCCCGCCGCTACACCCAGCTAATTTTTGTTTTTTTAGTAGAGATGGGTTTCACCATATCGGCCAAGCTGGTCTTAAACCCCTAACCTCAGGTGACCCACCCGCCTCGGCCTCCCAAAGTGCTGGGATTATAGGTGTGAGCCACCGTGCCTGGCCAAACATATCAAAAATAATGATGGGCACTTGACAATACTTTTGAAGCATGTGGGGAAAAAGGCAAAAGGAACACAAAACACTAAGTTTTCTGAATAAATTAGGCAATTATTAGTTCTTGGAAAAATAAAGCTATAAAAGAACAAAAAAAAACAGAAAGTGGCTCAGCAGAGAATAGTATGTTTATAGAAATAATAATATAAACATTGATACTGATGTGTCTTACCTGTCTAATATATCTCAGGTTCTGTCAATGCCATAGTCTTCTGGACCCTCAGGTACATGCTCTGTATCAGGCACTTTGGCAACTGCTTCTCTATGAGAGGCCCAGTCACAGTCCTGCTGATAAGGCTGACTGCCAGCACTTGGGTTCATGGAGGCCTACTACCTAGGAGCTACTTATTTCCTCACCAAAGAGAGCCAGGCCCTCCCTGACCCCTTGGTTGGACAGTTAGTTCAACCGGTCACATAATCTGAGTTCCTGGCTCTTCCCACCACTTCTGGATGGGACAAAATTCTACACTTCAGGGTATGGCATATGACTTCCCAAGCAGGTACCAAAAGGACTAGACTATAAAACTTGGAAGTACGGGTGCAATTAACTCCACAGTTGATTAATTTTGACCAACGGAAGAGAAGAGACAAAAGAACAGATTCTCCTTCCTTCTTCCTTCCCATATTATTCAGAGTCATGGTTTCCCTGTATAGCCTGAATGCTTGGAGATGTCCCACAAGACTAAGCAAGTTTACCTGCAAAGCAACCAGCTGCATTCTTTGCAGTTTATCATAATGAAATGGCTAATGTAGACATAAGATGTCACCTTATATTGGTTCATAGCCTTTGTTGCCTCTCATACCATTTTTTCTTCACTCTGCCTGTACTGAAATGAAATCTTCTAATTAAAGTATTAGCATTAAATTCTTGACTCGGGCTTTATTTTACATGAAATCCAGGCTAATAGAATTGATTTTACAACAAAAAATTGATATGATTACATAAAGATGATGAACATAAACTGAAAAAGTGCAACATTTCAAACTCAAAAAAATAAAGGAAACATTTAAACTTTAGAAGCATAAATCAATGATTTAAAGAACATATATAGAGAAGAGTAACAAAACCAAAAGCTGGTTCTTTGAAAAGATTATGTTGGGCCGGGCGCGGTGGCTCAAGCCTGTAATCCCAGCACTTTGGGAGGCCGAGACGGGCGGATCACGAGGTCAGGAGATCGAGACCATCCTGGCTAACACAGTGAAACCCCGTCTCTACTAAAAAATACAAAAAAAACTAGCCGGGCGAGGTGGCGGGCGCCTGTAGTCCCAGCTACTCGGGAGGCTGAGGCAGGAGAATGGCGTAAACCCGGGAGGCGGAGCTTGCAGTGAGCTGAGATCCAGCCACTGCACTCCAGCCTGGGCGACAGAGCTAGACTCTGTCTCAAAAAAAAAAAAAAAAAAAAAAAAAAAAAGATTATGTTAGGACTTTGTCAAGACTTATCAAGAGAAAAAGGCAGAGGATGCAAACAAACAAAATGCAAGTTGAATGGGGTAAATAATTACTAACAAAATCCATATTAAAAATAACAAGAGACTGGGCGTGGTGGCTCGTGCCTATAATCCCAGCACTTAGGGAGGCCAAGGCAGGCAGATCGCCTGAGGTTAGGCGTTTGAGGCCAGCCTGGGCAACATGGTGAAACTCTGTCTCTACTAAAAACACAAAATGAGCCAGGTGTGGTGGCACATATCTGTAGTTCCAGCTACTTGGGAGGCTGAGGCAGGAGGATTGGTTGAACCTGGGAGGCAGAGGTTGCAGTGAGCCAAGATTACACCACAGCACTCCAGCCTGGGTGACAGAGCAAGACTCCATCTCAAAAAAAAAAAAAAAGACTTGTAGATGAATGTCCATAGTACTTTTATTTTAATAGTTCCCAACTAAAAACAACACAGATATCTATCAACAGGTGAATGGATGAACTAATTGTGGTATATCCATACAATGGAATACTACTTAGCAATAAAAAGGTATGAAATATTGATATAAGCAACAACATGTTTAAATCTCAAAGTAATTATGCTTAGATAAAAAAGAGTACATACTGTGTGATTCTATTTAATTCTGGAAATTCTAGAAAATTCCAGGTGTTTTCTAGAATTCAAAAATTCTAGAAAATGCAAACTTATCTATGATAATAGAAAGCAGATCAGTAGTTGTCTGGAAATGGGAGCAGGAGAAAGAGACGCCCACAACTGGGCATGAGGAAAGTTTCAGGGACAATGAATATGTTCACTATGTTGATTGTGGTGATATTTTCTTGACTGTGCCCATATGTCAAAATTTATCAAATTGTACATATTAAATATGTGCAGTTTTTGAAATGTCAATTACACCTCAAACTGTTAAAAAATGTAGGCACACAAAATAATAATGCACTCATGCAAGGAACACACAAACAAAAACACACATACCACACATTAGAATGACTGATATCCTAAAGTGGAGGAAAAGAGAATCACAGAACAGTGGGGGAAAGGGAGTACATAAATAAATGCATTTGAGAATCATAAGAGGGACTTCATGAGGTAGAGAGAAAAGTGAGGGGGGGAAAATTAAATTTACTCTGTTAGAATGGTACTCCTTTTAAAGACAGTAAATTCTCTAAGATTAAAACAATTGAATCTCAACAGTAGAAGCTTCAGACCACTAATCATATGAATGAGGAAATATTTAGAAGTTAAGAGTTTTTCCTGGTATCCCTGAAATAACTCAAACTCCATGTATCATTCATTTAACAAATATTTACGGAGTGCCTACCACGTGCCAGCTTCTGTTCTTAAGGCCAGTACTTTTCTTTTTATTTTTTACATTTTGTTTTAGAGATGGGATCTTGGTCACTCAAGTTAGAGTGCAGTGGCATGATCACAGCTCACTGCAACCTTGAACTCCTGGGTTCAAGTGATCCTCCCATCTTAGCCTCCCAGGTTGCTAGGACTACAGGTGTGAGCCACCACACCTGGCAGTAATTTTTCTGACAGCCACTCATCACCTCTATTCCCTGGCCCTACCTGCTGGGGCTTCCACCTTGATTGCTGTTGCAGAACCATTTGTGATTCCCCAAGGGCCTAAACTAGATTCTTTCTTCCCTCTTTCCTCAATGTCTTCTACAACACCAGTGCTCTTTTGCTTTGTTACTTGTGCCTGAAGCATCTGTGCCTGAAGCTGTTTGGAGGCCTCATGAAATGCCATTTCCATTCGAATATCATTGTTTTGAATTTCATAGTACAAACCTGGGGAAAGAAAAATGTTTAAATAAATATGACTATTTCCCCACTATCATATACTAAAGAATTGTATTTCACTTATTTTTCCCATATTTTACCAAAGTTTAAGAACTACATGATGAGCCATTGAAGAAGAGAAAGGAAAAAGGGAGAATCTTATAATGGGGAGAAAACACATTCAGATTACAGGAAAATATCTACCAAGTAAAGTCCAGGCTACAACATTAGTTGGTTCCAAGCAAGTAGCATCCTCAAAGAAAATTTCTGCTTGCTCATAGTTCTCCAACAGGACAGCCAGGACACCACACAGCAACAAGCTGAGAAAAGATTACCAACATGATTAACAACATGGTCCCATGTCACATTTATGGAACCAAGACAATTTCATGTAGAAACTTATCTGTTCCTTCCCACTGATTCCTCATCTCCTTTCCACCTATACCTGTGGATATGACTCTGGTTGAGGGAAAGGGCTTTCCGAAAACACTCTTGTGCTTTGATGTTGTCTTCAGTTAGGAGGCAGAAGGCACCATAGTCCAACCAGTGATCCAGATTCTGGGGCTCACGGACCAATCTCTAAGCATCAGGAGAGCCAAGATTATTTGTGATACTATGTCCTATTTTTATGCATACACCATCACATGGTAAACACGATAAACACTGTAAGTTCTATGAAAGCAGAGATTGTGACTTCTTCTTTGCTTATCACTGAATCTCAAATGCCTAGCGCAATCACTGTTCTGGCCTTTAGTAGGTGGTTGAAAAAAGTATTAATATAATTAAAAATTTGAATCATCAAGCTATTTATTCCTAGTGTCAGTATTCTGGTCACTTTAAACTCACCTTGGGAGCCTAAAGATTCATTGTATTGTATATCAACCATATATAATAATTTCTGCAGTAATCTTCAGATGGCAAATATAAGTTTATCTACAAATCTGAAAAATGCACTTCACGATGAGTGAAAACTATAAAAATTGCTTAAAGAAATTTAAAAAGACATAAATAAATGTAAAGACATTCCATGTTCATGGATTGGATGACTTAATATTGTTAAGATGCCAATCCTATCCAAAGCAAGCTGCAGATACAAGGCAATCCCTATAAAAATCCCAGTGAAATGCCTCAAAATTCTCAAAAAGTTAAACACAGAATTACTGTATGTCCCAGCAATTTCATTCATAAGTATATAGCCAAAATAACTAAAAATAGGTACTCATATGAACGCTTATGTACAAATATTTTTGAGTTTTGAGAGTGCTTTATATTCTGGATACAAATCCTTTGTGATACATATGTTTTATAAATATTTTCTCCTAATCTGTACTTCTTCTTTTCTTTCTCTTATGACCTCCATAGAGCAAATGTTTTCAACTTTGATGAAATTCCATTTTATCACATTTTTCTTTGATCGATCATGTTTCGGTGTCATGTCTAAGAACTCTTCCTGATTCCAGGTCAAGATTCTGTCCTATGTTTCTTCTAAAAGTATTATAGTTTTACGTTTTACATTTAGATATATGTTCCATTTGGAGTTGATTTTTGTAAAATGTTTAAGGTTGAAGTTTATTTTATTTTTTGCAATTGTTCTAACACTATTTACTGAAAAGACTATCCTTTCTCCACTGAATTTCTTTTACGTTTGTCAAAAGTTGAATGACCTTATTTGTGGGAGCCTATTTTTGGACTCTATGTTATTGTTCTATGTGTCTACACTTTCACCCATCAAGTTGGATTTTAAACCATCAAAAATGACTATTTATTATGCCCATATTTCACAAATAATAGTAGCAATCACTGGGAAGATGTTTAATTACCTCTTTATAATATGCTGCTGCCATCTCAAAGTTCTCATTGACTTCTGCTTCAAATGCAAAGAGTCGAAGCTGTTCACTGCTTGTAAAAATGGTTGCAATAGTGCCTTGGACATCATCTGGCACGGTCTTGTCAACGTCAAGATGTTAGGTAGACAAAAATGAAACAATTACAAGTAGAGAGATTTCATAAGCATAAATCCAATATGAGATCCAGTCATGACATCTAAAATGATACTGATTGACGTCTATAATGACAGTCTTGCCAAAAAAGTAAAAGAATAAGAGTGAACCAGGAGAGAAATGTCAAGGGTGAAAGAGAAGCTCAGCTATCCAAATACCAACAGTCTGAACTCATGGAAGTAAGTAAAAATTGCTTAGGGCAGAAATAACTACCTCAACCCTCAGGGCATTCATAGTCCCTATGCAGTTCACCTCTGACCTCAAACAGCTTCCTTCATTTTCTCTAGTGTATATGACAAATATTATCATTTTTTTGCATCATGACATGAAAAAGGTTGGCAAGCCCTGGCTAGGGTCTTTAAATGTGAAGAAAACAAGAGATTAAGGGTAAAGCTTTAGAAGACAAATCTATAGTTTTAGTAAGAAACATAGACTGATAGATCCTTCAAAGGAAACAAAAAGGTAGGAGGAAAACCAGAAAAAGAATATATCCTACACACACAGATTGGGAGAGCAGGTCTGGTGTAATTAGGAATCTCCTGAGTCAGAAGCTATGGTCAAGAAAGAGTCCACAAAATTATTTAATTAGAAGTCAAAATGACATCAGTGACTTTAATAAGGACAATTGCTAAGAAATGTGGACAGTAAAGCCAAATTTGAGATTGGCCAAAGAGAGTTTCTGACCACTGATTAATGCTTTTGTCCTGTTCCTTTTAGTTTTGATTATCTTGAGCCCCAAATCCCTGCAGCAATGCACTTCTGCACCCAAAACAGAATACTCTAATATCCCACTCCCAGATCCAACATTCCATGTCTTGTCTTCCACCTTTTTGTTACTTAGTGCACTGAAAATTGCCGACTTTATTTCCTTCAGTTCCAATAAGCTCATCACTTCCCAAATGGATCAGTCTGAACCTCATGATTACCCACTCAGGCTACTCTCTCACCAGCATACTTTCATCTCAGGCATCCTTGTCCCTCTCCTGCATTTGTTCTGAAATTAAATTAAATTAAAACAATCATACAAATTAAAACAATCATACAATCTGACTTCTTCATTCTAAGACAAGAGCAGCTAACTGGTCCTAAGGAAAACTGCATAGACACAGAGACTGATATCTAAGCTGCCACAAACTCTTGTGGCATTCAGTCTTAGCTGGTGACCTTTAACACCCTTAGTAATCTATGTATTTCTCTTTGCTTAGCAGCTTATTCCATAATGCTATGCAGTATCTAAGTTTTCTTCTTTCTTCAAGTTTTTCATTCAATCCTCATCCCCTTCACTTTCAGTAAAGACCTTACTTCACAGAGATAATAGAAATCATTAAGTAAGAAATCCCTCAACTATTACACTCCCTAGCTAAATTATTTATTTCTGGATCTATTGTATCACTTTCTTTTCAGTCTCAGAGAAAGAGGTATTGCAGTCTTCTCTGTTTCAAAGTTAATCCTTCCATTTAAAGTCTTGGTCCTTTCCCAGGTGTATACCCTGAGCCTGCCATCAATATTCTCCTCTCTTTCCTCAATTTTCAGCTTCTCCCACTCTGCTGACTTTTCCCCAAACCTGTGCATGTGCTCAAGTCTTTTTCATCTTAAAAAGAAAATCCCAGGCCAGGAGCGGGTGGCTCATGCCTATAATCCCAGCACTTTGGAAGGCCATGGCTGCTGGATCGCTTGAGTCCAAGAGTTCAAGACCAGCCTGGGCAACATGGTGAAACCCCATCTCTACAAAAAAATAGAAAAATTAGCTAGGCGTGGTGTGCACCTATAGTCCCAGCTACTTGAAGGGCTGAGGTGGCAGGATTGCTTGAGCTTGGAAAGTTGAGGCTATAGTGAGCCACAATTGCACTGCTGCACTCTAGCCTGGGCGAGAAAGGGAGAAAGGGAGAAAGGGAGAGAGAGGGAGGGAGGGAGGGAGGGAGGAAGGAAGGGAGGGAGGGAGGGAGGGAAGAAAATCCCTATAACTTCTAGCTACTACTTTTCCACTTTTTTCCTTCATCATCCAACTTGAATTTATATTCATCTGTTTCTTGATTGCTCATTTACTCCTCAATTCATCATAATTTGAATCCCCCCATTAGCCCAATAATACTGCTATGTAAAGGTTAACAATAACTTCCTTATTGTCAAATCCAGTGAAGACTTCAGATTTGTTTTTCTTGAATTCCTAGGAGTATTTGACAATGTTGACCACTTTTCTTTAAAATTATTTTCCTTTGGCTTCTGTGACACCATTGTCTCTGGCTCTTTGCCTCTTTAACAATCCCACTTGTCTCCTTCAATTTTTCATTCATTCCTTAAATGTTATTTCCTAGGGTTCTACTGCCAGCTGTCTTCTCTCTTATGTTTTTCTCAGGCAGCTCATCTATGACCATAGCATCTATATATCATGGCTCCCCAAATCTCACCTCTAGCTCAGATCTCTATCTTGGGCAAAACCCCACTAGAGCCTATGTTCAAAAGTGAATTCAGTACCATCTGCCTCTGACCAAATTTACTCATAATTGCTTTCCATGTCCTGGTTAATGTTTTTCTTTTCTTTTTAGTATCAACCAAGAAGTACTGAATGGCATCAATTACCCATTGAAACTTAACTTAAACTTTTTCCTCCTTATTATGCAATAATCAACTAATCTCACAGTTTTGTCACCTCTAACTCATCCCCCATAGTGCTATCAGAGTGTTTTAGCAAATGTAAACCCGATCATATTATACCTCAGTGTAAAATAATTCAATGTATTGCTCCCAACGACTAGTGAGGAAAAAGTCAAAAAAAAGAGCTTCTTTTTCTCAAGCTCTACTCTCAATTGCTTTTCAAATCAAATCATCCATGCCCAAGGCAGGACTGTTCTCTTAATCCTTTGATGCTGGACACTCCTGTCCTACCTCCTCGAGGAAGACAGAACAAAGTGAAATAAGAGGTGATGGTGGTAGAGAAGAAAAACAAGGAAGGAAAAAGCAAATAGAATAAAGAATTTGAGGAGGCACAGATGGTTAGACACTACCAGGGGACAAAAAGACTCCAACTTTGTCACTGGTTTCAAATAAACTACCCCTGAATACATACAAAAATAAGCAAATTAAGGCAAGATGCAAGACTTACAAATATAAACAGAAAAGTGAGTGGGACAGCAGACCACCAGTCAAACAGAAAAGCCATGTTTGAAGTGTCACTGTCATTTGGGTATAATATCTGAAAACTCATAATTTTTCTTGTTTTTATGATCTTCAATAAAAAATTAAGAATTGTACCTGTTCACAGAATAAAAAGAATGGTAATTTTCATTTCACAATTTATGCAACCTATTTTATCTGTTTTTGATAGTTCCATCACATTTTTTAAAGTTGTGAAATTTATTTTTCTAGGAAATTGAAAGAGCATATCTCCTTGTTTTTTTCCCAAATTAGTCTTAAACGAATTAGGCTTAGGCAGTTTCTTACTCATCCTTGTGTTTTCAGTGCCTAGCACAGAGTAGACACTTCAATAAATATTTGTTGAATAAACAAAGGAAGGAATCATTCATAGAAGACTCTGATGCTCTACAGAGAAAAGAAAGTGCTCTCAGTTCTTGACACTTACCTGGTTTAGGGCTACATGCATCTGATCTACTAAGAACACATAGAGCTCACTGATAAATGTCTGCAATTCCTCCTGACTTTCAAATGATGTTGTCTTCAAGTACTTCTCTCTCACAATCTTTACCACAGCATGCTGCAAGACATATAGATCACCCATCTGATAATACAGTCCAGCACTATGCTGATATCATGGGTCTCTGTAGGGCTTTCTGGTCTAAAGCTGATCAAAATTTCAGAAGGCGATTGATTTCTCCCTTGGTGGGTGGTATTGGCTCTCCAAATTTCCTCCAATCAACATACTCTGTATGATTTCTTCTTTCCTTAACGTCACCATCATCACTAATTGAAGCAACGCAAAGCTCATACTATATGAAGAGAATCATAAAGCTGAAGAAAATCTGAGCATTAGGTTTAGGCATTATGTCTCTCATGGTGACTATATGGTTCAAAGGGGAAAGGGAGAAAGGGCTGGGCTGAGAATCCAGAGAATGGAATTCTGGTTCTAATGCTGCCACTGTACAATTTCATAAATTATTTTATACTTTGGTACCTCAGCTTTCTATTTGTTAAGAGGATATGTAGTTCCGGTATTATTATTTTACTTTAGAAGATGATTGAGAAGCCAAAGAAAGATAACAAGTATAGAAGCTCAAAATGCTGTACAAATATAAACACAGCATGTTGCTATAGCCAGGACAGCTTCTTCTTTTTTCCCCACTAAGGTAACATTATTGCCAGGTTTTATTATCCATGCATTATATTATTTAATTCTCATAATGACCCTATGTGATAATATTAACCTCATCCTCGTTGCTAGGTAAAGAAACTGAGGCACAGAGAGATAAAGTCACATTTCAAGGTCACAAGAGTCAAACTGAGACATGAGTACACCACCTGCTGAGAATACCCTCTTGCTTCCATGAACATTTGTTGTTTTTCGCTCTATGACTTCCGTGTTCTTTCTTTATATCTGTTTAGTACAGTGCAGGACACATAGTAAATGTGTGGTAGTGTAGCAGTTAAGAATATGAGTTCTGGAGCCAGACTGCCTAAATTTAAATCCCAACATTGATCTTTACTGTCTCTGTGACTTTGGACAAATTCCTTAGCCAACTAATGTTGCATTTTCCCATCTATAAAATGAGCAACACCTACTTTATAGGATTGTTATAAGGATTAAATTAGTAAAATATGAAGCATTGATAAATATGCCTGGAAAACAGCAAACATGTAATAAATGTTAGCCATTATTATTCAATAAATGATTATTAAGTTAACTATTTCTCAAATCTTAGTGATTTTATAAATTAGGGAGAGATTTGGAGTTTTTTGTTTTTGTTTATACATTCTGAATTTTAAAAAGTAAAATGTAATGCCAGTAATTAAATGTATCCTAACTCAAGACATGCTACTGTAGTCCTAATGATTAAGGCCTCCTTTCTGGCCGGGCGCGGTGGCTCAAGCCTGTAATCCCAGCACTTTGGGAGGCCGAGACGGGCGGATCACGAGGTCAGGAGATCGAGACCATCCTGGCTAAC
The DNA here is from genome assembly GCF_009764315.1 of Trachypithecus francoisi. Lineage (NCBI taxonomy): Eukaryota > Metazoa > Chordata > Mammalia > Primates > Cercopithecidae > Trachypithecus > Trachypithecus francoisi. The sequence goes on from NW_022681474.1 coordinate 37,612,778, forward strand.
ACGGTGAAACCCCGTCTCTACTAAAAAAAATACAAAAAACTAGCTGGGCGAGGTGGCGGGCGCCTGTAGTCCCAGCTACTCGGGAGGCTGAGGCAGGAGAATGGCATGAACCTGGGAGGCAGAGCTTGCAGTGAGCTGAGATCCGGCCACTGCACTCCAGTCCGGGCGACAGAGCAAGACTCCGTCTCAAAAAAAAAAAAAAAAAAAAAAAGGCCTCCTTTCTGTTAACTGTCTCGTCTTCAATTTTAAAACTAAAATTAATTTTTTTAGAGAGATTTGAACGGGAAGCAACAAAAATTAATTATGGAGTCAGTACCAGACAGAGTTTCTGCCTCCCATAGTGACAATGAAATCTGGTCCAAAATCTGGCCTAGCCTCAAGAGAATAATTAGTTTCTTAAAAGCTCTCATTCAGGATATATGTAATAATTTATTCCAAGACTGCAGGAATGGAGCTTCTCCTGACACTCTATCATAGAGAACTTAGCTCTTTGCCCCAACCAAGAAAGGTAAGAATATAGCTGAACATAATCAGAGGAGAAAATGTGAACTGAGTATGTGGAGAAGTTGCTCCATAAAAACCCATGGAGTAATTAAACAAGTGAATGTTTTACCTTGAGTTGTTCTTTGAAAGCAAAGTATTTTCCAGAGCAATTAAGTTCATAGCTGAGCTGGCACTTCTGCTCCTCCAAGGTTTCACTATCCATATCACTCTCCAGTTTGGCCACCTGTTTTCCAAACATTCTGTAGTACTCATCTAGAATGGCTCTAGAAATATTCTTGATCTGTATGTGGTAGTCACTCACTGCCTAAGAAAACACAAAACATCTGGTAGACACCTCAGAGAGGTCAAGAGCATGGATTGGAAGTCTAAAACTGAATTTGGTTTTATGTCCCATGATACTTTGTTTGTTTGTTTCTTTTAGAGACAAAGTCTCGCTGTGTCATCCAGGCTGGAGTGCAGTGGTATGATCAAGGGACTTCCCCCTTGAACTCCTGGCCTCAAGCGACCCTCCTGCCTCAGCCTCCCTAGTAGCTGAGACTACAGGTGCGTGCCACCACACCCAGTAATACTTTAAATGTAAAATGCCCTTTTCTTCCCAGCTTAGAGACTACCAGCCAAAGATTAAACACTGTATGCTATATGCCATTGATCACAAATGGAACCAGCAATGAAAATACGTAAGGCTTCAAACAAGTTTTCACCCCTTCTGGAAGACATATGAAAGAGTCCATGCAATTATCAAGTGCATGCACTCAATATCTTATTACTTATCGTTTCATCTTGGCGTTGGCACTTGCCTTCTGAGCTCCTCCTGTCCGACGGGTAAGAGGCGGCCTTGGAGGAATCATTTCCTTGACCCTGTTATCAGGAAAGAATAAAAATAAAAAACAAAAAACATTTTATTATCTACAGATGTATATTTTCTTATATCTTACCCTCAAAGTGTCTGGGTTGGGGAGATCTGAGGTCTCTTCCCCCACTGCACTTGAGCACTGTGCTATTTTATAATGTAAAACCCTAGATGTGAACCACAGCAAAGTATATGGCTATGTACTTTAAAAAGTAAAATGTAATGCCAGTAATTAAATGTATCCTAACTCAAGACATGCTACTGTAGTCCTAATGATTAAGGCCTCCTTTCTGATAACTGTCTCGTCTTCAATTTTAAAACTAAAATTAATTTAATTTTAAATTCAATTTTAAAACTAAAATAATTTCATACAGGAGGGAGGTCAGGAAGCAGCTACTCAGGGAGTATCTAAGTTGTATTTTTGGTTAATTTGGGCTCTGGCTTTACCCTTACATATTTAAAAACTTGTGGTATACAAGGGCTGTTTGGGGTTTTGGAAAGAAATGGGTATCAACATTTTAGAGGCATTCAGTAGCATCTCTGAAAACAGAACGATTTGGAAACCCGAGTGGAACAGGCAAACAAAACCTCTTCTTTCCTCCCCGTCTACAATAAAAGTGTACTCTTGGCATAATTTATAGGACTGCATTAAATTACAATAATGCTATCAAACCTTAAGATGAGTAAAAAACCACATTTTGTCAATGTCAATCTACTTATGCCAAAACCTCTCCCTTCTATTTTCAGAAGCCCTTACAAGAACCTAGAAGGAATTAAGTTATAGCTCTTCTCCCTTTTAGTTTCAGGTTCTTGCTAAATATATTACACTACCTTGAAGTCCACAATTAAACTCACAAAATCTATTTTTCTTACTAGGTCCTATGTAATGATATACCTCTGTTCATAATTACTAATATTAATTCTATTTATTTAAATAGGTACTCTATTTATATTATTCAAAATTTAGAAGGTATGAAACTGTATAGCAAAATATCTCCTTCCAACCTTATTGCCCAGCCTCCTAGTTTCCTCTCCAGAGACAATGTTATTCATTCATTCAAAATAGATACTGACAGGCCAGGCGTGGTGGCTCATGCCTGTAATCCTAGCCCTTTGAGAGGCTGATGCGGGTGGACTGCCTGAGCTTAGGAGTTTGAGACCAGCCTGAAATCTTGTCTATACTAAAATACAAAAAATTAGCTGGGTGTAGTGGTGTACTCGGGAGGCTGAGACTTGAGAATTTCTTGAACCTGGGAGGCAGAAGTTGCAGTGAGCTGAGATTGCACCAGTGCATTCCAGCCTGGACTACAGGGCAAGACTCTGTCTCCCAAAAAAGAAAAAAAGAAAAATAGATACTGAGTGCTTACTGTCCATCAGGTAGTTTTCTAGGTTTGGGAATAGAGCATTAAACAAAATAGACAAAAACTCTTAACTCTCATGGAGCTTACACTCTAGTAGGGAAAGAAAGACAATAAATAAGATAAACAAACAAGATAAATACGCTAGTAATATGTCCCATAGAGAAAAATAATGCAGGAAGGCAGACAGACTCTATTGGGGGTTGAGAGTGGTGGAATGCAGGAGCATATTTCACCAGGAAGGCCTCGCTGAGATGATAACATCTGAGTAAAGACCTGAGGGAAATGAGGAAGCAACTGATGTAGTTTGGGTATTTGTCCCCATCCAAATCCCATGTTGAATTATAATCCCCAATGTTGGAGATGGGGCCTGGTGGGAGATGTCTGGGCCATGAAGGTGGATGCCTCATGGCTTGGTGCTGTCTTCATGATAGTAAGTGCTTACAAGATCTGGTCATTTAAAAACGTGTGGCACCCCCCCAACTCCCTCCCTGCTCTCTCTCTCTTTTGCTCCTGTTTTGACAATGAAATATTATTTGGTAATAAAGAAATTAAGTATCAATATATGCCACAATATGAATAAACCTTAACCACATTAGATTAAATGAAAGAAGCCAATCACCACATATTGTATGACTCCAGAGTTGGCAAATCGATAGAGAAAAAAAGCAGATAAACGGCTGCTTAGGCTTGGGGGTTCAGGGTGGAGGAGTTGGCACAATGGTTGAGAGGAAAAGGAGAATGACTGCTAAGGTACATGGAATTTCAATTTTTGGGGTAATGATAGTATTTATAAAGCTGATTATGGAATGGCTACACAATTCTGTGAGTATACTAAAAGCCACTGAATTGTACACTTTATTTTATTTTTATTTTTCTAAGTTCACATCAGACAGCTAATATGATGATGTCACAACAAGGCTTGAGGGAGGCACAGCTCATACATGAGCATAAACACCCAATCATCACGCTTATGAACTACAAAGGGATCAGAATTGGATACTTTAAATGGGTGAACAAAATGAAAGAAAAGGTGATGGTGGTAGAGAAGTATATGGTATGTGAATAATATCTCGATAAAGCTATCATTAGAAAATAAAAAAGAAGAAATTGAAGGGTAGAATGGTAGATGTAAGGAAACTTACATCTAAGTACATCTTACATCTTACATGTAAGTCCCAGATGAGGGACTACTATGGCTTGGACCAGAGAGTATGTGAGAATTAGGAGAGGTTCAGCTTGAAATATAAATGTGGGAGCCATCAGTGTATTGACGGCATTTAGAGCCGTGAGACTAGATAGAAACTAAGGAAGTAAGTATAGATAGAAAAGGTGCTCAAGCACTGAGCTCTGGGGGACTCCAACATTTAGATGCTAGAGAGATAAAGATTCCTCCCAGGGAGGGAGGAATAAAGCCAGGAGAGTATAGTGTCCTCACAACCAAGTGAAGAAAGTTCCTCAAGGAGGGTTGGGTAGTTAAATGCTGATGACAGATCAAAATGACCCCAAAAACAGACTGCTGGATTTAACAATGTGGTGATCATTGATGACCTTGATAACAACATTTATCTGAAGACAAATTATTAGAAGTGAGTTACCTGATCAAAGAGTTAAAAGATCCATGAATTTGTATTTAGATAGCATTACCAAATTGCCCTCCACTGGAATTTTACCAGTTTATACTCACACCAGCTTATATGAGAGGACCTGTTTCCAAATATCCTCAACAACAACACAATAAATTATCAAGCTTTTTTTATTTTCAGCAATTAAAAAAAAGGTACTTCAGCATAGTTTTAATTTGAGTTTATTTTATTATGGAAATAGTTGAGCTTCTTTTCATATGTTGAAGACTGCTTTAAATTTAGGCATATTCTTTTTTTTTTTCTTTTTTTTTAGATGAGTCTTGCTCTGTCGCCCAGATTGGAGTGCAGTGGCGTGATCCTGGCTCACTGCAAGCTCCGCCTCCCAGGTTCATGCCATTCTCCTGCCTCAGCCTCCCGAGTAGCTGGGACTACAGGCACCCGCCACTGCGCCCAGCTAATTTTTTGTATTTTTAGTAGAGACGGGGTTTCACCGTGGTCTCAATCTCCTGAACTCATAATCCACCTGCCTTGGCCTCCCAAAGTGCTGGGATTACAGGCGTGAGCCACCGCATCCAGCAATTTAGGTATATTCATATACAGTGACATAGATTTAGCAGTTTGGTATAACATGCCTCAGGCTCAGCCTACAACCAAAGGCAAATAATCTTTCATAAGTATTGAGTATAATTTTCTTTTTTCTTTTCTTTTTTTTTCTTTTTGAGACAGGGTCTCGCTCTGTTGCTCAGGCTGGAGTACAGTGACATGATCATAGCTCACTGCAGCCTGGGTCTCTAGGCTCAAGCAATCCTCCTGCCTTAGCACCCCCACTGCCCCCCACCACTGGGTAGCTCAGACTATAGGTGTGCACTACCACACCCAACTAATTCTTTTATTTTTAATAGAGATGAGGTCTTGCTATGTTCCCCAGGCTGGTCTCAAACTTCTGAGGTCAAGCAATCTTCCTGCCTCAGCCTCCCAAAGTGCTGGGATTACAGGTGTAAGCCACTGTAGCCAGCCTAAGTACAATTTTCTATTGTTGCCATTCTTTTTTTTTTTTATTTTTTTTTGAGATGGAGTCTCGCTCTGTCATCCAGGCTGGAGTGCAGTGGTGCAACCTTGGCTCACTGCAAGCTTTGCCTCCTGGGTTCATGCCATTCTCCTGCCTCAGCCTCCTGAGTAGCTGGGACTACACGCACCCGCCACCAGGCCTGGCTAATGTTTTTGTATTTTTAGTAGAGACGGTGTTTCACTGTGTTAGCCAGGATGGTCTCGATCTTTTGACCTCATGATCCACCTGCCTTGGCTTCCCAAAGTGCTGGCATTACAGGCGTGAGCCACCACACCTGACCTATTGCTGCCATTCTAATTAGCTCTTGCTCTATAATTTTATCACTTGACCTAGCTTGGAGAAGAAATGCCTTCCAATTCCCTACAGACAAAAAAAACCTTATTGCTAATAACTGTTTCTCACAAAAAAGTCCAAGAACATTTAAACATTGATAAACCACAGTTGTTAAAGTACTATATAGAGTACTTTATATACTATAAATGGATAAAAAGTTTCAGAATATAAAAGTCATAAAAATTGCTTCTGCATTTGTTGTAAAACTGTCATTAAGGATACTGTTATACTGTCACTCTGTACTCCCCTATGTAAGAGCCCAAATTAGAAACCTGTTTTAGAATTTAATGCCAGGAATAAATGTGGTCTCTTTTGTGACTAATGTGCTTCTCCCTTTATGATTAGAATTATATAACTTACAGGGCTTCCCTTTTTGTTGGACAGCTCAAATTTGATGCTTATTTATGAGAGCTGTATTTAATGCAGCCTTCCTTTTCCATCATTTTGAGTTTTTGACTATTTCTAGATTATCAGTTTTATTTTGTATGTCATTTATGGTAAATATTATCAGATTATTTTTGGAAGGGGACTAAATGCAAAGTTTTTAAAAACTCAAGAACTCTAAGGTATAAAAGATGAATGTTCCATTATAAGCAGGTAATTCTCAAAACAAACTTCCAAATTATTAATAATTATGTGTAACAATGTTTCACTACACAATTACAATGTGGATTAAAATTAAAATGAGAAACTTTTCTCCCCATCAAAATAGCAAAAATAAAAAAGTATTGTGAATATGTGAAGAAACAGTAGTCTCATATATCACTTATAGAACTGTAAATTTTTTGGAAGGCAATTTGAGGATATTTATCTAAAGTCTTAAAAATACATGTAATAAATAGTCTCCAAGGTAGAAGCCGCTATTTCCTTGCATCTTTCTCTGAGTATAATGCTCCTCACATCAAGAGGTAAAGTCTAGATGTCAGCAAAATGACAGGGCAGGTAACTCTAAACTCCCACCCCTCCAGATAAACTTAATAAAAAAAAAAAACACGAGAAACTGAAACTGTCAGAACCAACTTGTTAGAATGTTGGAAAAAAAAGGTTTACAGTAACGAAGAGAATGCTGAATCCAGAAAAAGGCAATTCTAAATCAGCAGGAAAGCTTTGTGACATTTTTACTTGTTCTCACCCCACTGCACACTGCATCCCCAGCTCAGCAGCACTCTCAAAGGTGGCAGCCTGGATTTCTAGTGTGGCACACTGGTCCCTGATTCTGGAGGGAGCAGAGCAGACCTTATTCTCAAATTACTATGTTTGTTCTAACTTTTCTGGGACTGCCTGAGAGACTGGTGCAAGGCACTCATCTCTGTTTCTCCTAACTCAGTGTGGAAAAGTACTGAAACCTATACAGGGTAGAAAAGTATTGTTCAAAAACATTGTAAGGTTATCAAATCCCCACAGCTGTTTGGGGCAAAGCATTATGGTTGAGACATACAATAGACCACCTAAAGCCTGAGAAGAAAAGCTGGAGAGTTTCTTTGGAAATTAGAACATTCAAAAGTACTTGTGTGTACTGGGAAATTCAGAAAGCCACATGTATGCCCAGGATAGGATGCATGCTTAAAGCTGACCAGAGAAGACCCTATGCTTTCACCACTGATTGATCTACAGGTTCAGTATAAGCAGGAAGTAGAGGCTGAGGCAGAAATATTTTTTTCTTCTTTTTTTAGTTTTTTTTTTGAGGCAGAAATATAAATGGCCTGGTTAAGTGTTAAAAGAATGCCTCAGCACAGAGCCATCTGTAAAGATTGGCAGAAAACATTTTTTGTTTTGTTTTTGTTCATATTTAGATCCTGGCATTCAAGGAAATCTGTCAAAACACTGGCTGAACACAAGTTATACCTTAAACAGTAAAAAGCAGCCAAACCTAATGAAGGGAAAAGTTTGATTTCCAAAACTCCCATATGATAGTATCCACATGTCCAGTCTTCAACAATGATAAAATACAAATAGTACAAATAAATAAAAGTATGACTCTTTCAAAGAAAAAACTATAGTAATTCTCCCTAAAGAAGCCCAGCCATCAAACTTACTACACAAATACATTAAATCGACTTTCCTATACACACTCAAAAAGCTCAAGGAAGCCATGGAGAAAACAAAGAGAAAAAAGGAAAGCAATGTATGAACAAAATTAGAGTATCAGTAGAAATAGAAATTATTTTTTTAAAAAACAAGAAGTCTAGAGCTGAAGAGTACAATATCTAGAATAAAAAATTCACTAAAGGGTTCAACAGCAGATTTGATCAGGCAGAAGAAAGAATCAGTAAACCTGAAGACAAAACAATTGAAATAATTCAGTCTGAGGAACAGAAAGAAAAAGAATGAAGAAAAGTGAACAAAATTTAAGACCTATAGGATGCCATCAAGCTGACCAGCATACACATTATGGAAGTTCTGAAAGAAACTTCCCCCTTTCTAGAGAAGAAAGGGGGAAGAAATAATTTTGAAGAAATAATGGCCCAAAACTTCCCAAATGTGGTGAAAGACATGAATCAACACATCCAAGAAACTTAATAACTCCAAGCATGAAAAATTCATATATCCACACTAAAACACACCATAGTCAAATTGTTGAAACACAAAGACAAAGAAAAAATATCAAAAACAGCAAGAGAAGTGTGACTTGTCACATACAAGTGATCCTCAATAAGATTAACAGCTGATTTCTTATCAAAATCATGGAGGCGAGAAGTCACTGAGATGACATATTTAAAGTCTGAAAGAAAAAAAGAAACTAATAACTAAGAATTCTTTTTTTTTTTGAGACGGAGTCTCGCTCTGTCGCCCAGGCTGGAGTGCAGTGGCCGGATCTCAGCTCACTGCAAGCTCCGCCTCCTGGATTCATGCCATTCTCCTGCCTCAGCCTCCCGAGTAGCTGGGTCTACAGGCGCCCGCCACCTCGCCCGGCTAGGTTTTGTATTTTTTTAGTAGAGACGGGGTTTCACCATTTTGGCCAGGATGGTCTCGATCTCCTGACCTCGTGATCCGCCCGTCTCAGCCTCCCAAAGTGCTGGGATTACAGGCTTGAGCCACCACACCCAGCCTGATAACTAAGAATTCTAAATCCAAGTGTCTCATGCCTATAATCCCAGCACTTTGGGAGACTGAGAAGGAATGACCACTCGAGGCCAGGAGATTGAGACCAGCCTGGGAAACATAGTGAGACTATGTCTCTACAAAAATTACAGAAAAAAAGGTAAAAGAATTCTATATCCAGTAAATTATCCTTCAAAAGTGAAGAAGACATTAAGACAATCCCAGGTTAACAAAATTAAGACAATTGATAACAGGACCTTCCTCACAGGGAATGCTAAAGGGAATCCTTCAGGCTGAAATGACAAGACACTAGTCACTAACCTGAAGCCAGAAGAAGAAATAAAGAACACTAGTAAATGTAAATATGAAAGCCAGTATTAACGTACTTTCAACTTGTAACTCCTCTTTCTCTTCTTTTTTGATGACAAATGCATAAAATAATAATGGTAAGTCTATATTAAGAGGCACACAATAGATAAATATGTAATCTGTGACAGTAACAATGTAACAGGGGAGGGATAGGAGATGTATAGGAGCAGAGTGTACAGTACTGAAATTAAGTTTGTATTCAAACTAAGCTGTTACAGGTTTAAGATGCTAATTGTTGTCTCCAAGTTAACCACTAAGACAACAACTAAAAAATATATACAGAAAAGGAAAGAAGAGGGAAATCCAAATGGTATACTGCAAAAAATCAGCTAAATATAAAAAGGCAGCAATAAAGGCACTAAAGAACAACAACAACAAAAAAGACATGCAGACAACAAACAGATAAATGGCAAAAGTAAATCCTTCTTTATCAGTAATCACATTAAATGTAAATGGATTAAACTTTCCTATTAAAAAGCAGACACTGGCAGATTAGATTAGAAAAACTCACACAGAATCCATCTATCTGCTGTCTACAAGATACTCCCTTTAGATATAAGGACAGAAGGAAGTCAAAGGCAGGATAAAATCAGATATTCCATACAAGTAGTAATAAAGAGCTGAGATAGCTATATTATTGTCAGACAAAATAAACCACAAATAAAAAGAAGGTACAAGAGACAAATAAGGACATTAAATATTGACAAAAGGTTCAATATAACAATAAAATACAACATTTATAAATATATACAACAGAACCCCAAAATTTATAAAGCAAAAACTGACAGAATTGAAGGGAGAAACTGATAGTCCTACAATAATAGAGACTTCAACACTCTACTTTCAATAATGGATAAAACAACCAGACAGGAGATTAATAAAAAAATAAATGGTTTAAGCCAGGCATGGTGATTCATGCTTGTAATCTTAGCACTTTGGGAGGCTGAGGCAGGCAGATTGCCTGAGCTAAGGGGTTCGAGACCAGCCTGGGCAACATAGTGAAACTCCATCTCTACTAAAATACAAAAAAAAAAAAAAAAAAGCTGGGTACAGCAGTGTGCTCCTATAGTCCCAGCTGCTTGGGAGGCTGAGGCAGGAGAATTGCTTGAACCTGGGAGGCAGAGGTTGCAGTGAGCTGAGATCATGCCACTGCACTCCAGCCTGGGTAACAGAGTAAGACAAAAGAGAAGAGAAGAGAAAAGACAGGAAGACAAAAAGACAGAAGGGATTTGAACAACCCTATAAACCAATTAGATCTAACAGACATATAGAGAACATTCCACTCAATAACAACAGATTACACATTCTTCTCAAGTGCACATAGAACATTCTGCAGGGTATAACATATGTCAGGCCACAAAACAAGTATCAATAAATTTTAAAAGATTGAAATCATGGCTGAGCATGATGGTTCATGCTTGTAATTCCAGCAATTTGGGAGGCTGAAGCAGGCAGATCACCTGAGGTCGGGAGTTTGAGACCAGCCTGACCAATATGGAGAAACCCCATCTCTATTAAAAATACAAAATCAGCCAGGTGTGATGGCACATGCCTGTAATCCTAGTTACTCAGGAGACTGAGGCAGGAGAATCACTTGAACCCAGGAAGCAGAGGTTGCCATGAGCTGAGATCACACTATTGCACTCCAGCCTGGGCAACAAGAGTGAAACTCTGTCTCAAAAAAAAAAAAAAAGATTGAAATCATATGAAGCATATTTTCTGATCACAATGAAATAAAACTAAATTGAGTAACAGAAGACTTAAAATTAAGAAAATAAGAATATTTAATAACTGAAATAAGAAAATTTAAGCAACACACTCAACCAATGGTTTAAAGAAGAAACCACGAGGGAAATTTAAAAAAAATAAAATCCTTTAGACAAATGAAAACAAAAACCAAATAAAAAGTTATGAAATGCAGTGAAAGCAGTGCTCAGAGGGAAATATATAGTTCTCTACACATACACTAAAGAAGAAGAAAACTCAAAATCAATGACATAACTGTATACCTTAAGGAACTAGCAAAAGCGGGGCACACTATGCCCAAAGCTAGCAGAAGACATAATAAAAGAAAGAATGAATATTAGAGTAAAAATGAATTAGAGGATAGAAAAATAATGGAGAAAATCAATAAGCTTTAAAAGTTGGTCTTTCAAAAAGATCAACAAGATTGACAAACTTTTAGCAAGACTGACTAAGAGAGAAGACATGAAAGTGGAAACATTACTACCAATTTTAGAGGGATATAAAGGAGTATTAGAGAATACTATGAACAATTGTTCACCAACAAGTTGAATAACCCAGATGAATGCACAGTTTCCTAGTAACACACAAGCAAAACACTATGGTACAATATAAACAGTTTTTTAAAATTACATATATGTATATGTAACATGCATGTGTGTGTTTATGTATGTGTAATAGAGGGGGCTTTAAAATAACTCCAGAAGGATAACACCAAGGTGTTAAAAGCAGTTATCACTAGGTGAGTAGAGATCTGGATGTTTTTATTTTTTAATTTTTTAAAATTTTAATTTAATTATTACAATTTTTTATAGAGTTGGGGTCTCACTATGTTGCCCAAGCTGGTCTCAAACCTCTGGGCTCAAGTGATCCTCTCGCCTTGGCCTTTCAGAGTGCTGGGATTACATGAATGAGCTACCACACCTGGCCTTGGGTATCTTTATATACTTTCTTGTTCATTTGTATTTCCTAGAAATTTTCTTTTTTTTTTTTTTTTTTTTGGAGACAGAGTCTTTCTCTGTCTCCCAGGTCGGAGTGCAGTGGCGCAATCTTGGCTCACTGCAAACTCCACCTCCCAGGTTCAAGCAATTCTCCTACCTCAGCCTCCCGAGTAGCTGGGATTACACGTGCATGCTGCCACGCCCAGCTAATTTTTTGTATTTTAGTAGAGACGGGTTTCACCGTGTTGCCCAAGCTGGTCTCAAACTCCTGAGCTCAGGCAATCTCCCCGCCTCGGCCTTCCAAAGAGCTAGGATTACAGGTATGAGCCACCGTACCCAGCTTCCTAAAAATTTTTATAATGAGTATGCAATGCTTTTGTGATAAGGTAACAACAATAACAACAACAACAAAAACTTCATCTAGAAAAAAACCAGATAACTCCTGCTTAGCCCAAGGGAAATTACAATCATGGGGACAATCTGACTTTCTCTTACTTACACCCAAATTGTACAAAACTAGTATAAGCACCGTAGCTACAAACCTTCTGGCTAGCTCCTCTGGCATTCGCTTTGGAACCAAAGCTTTGTCCAGCTGAATTTCCAACACAATGTACGTCCTTGCTTCTACATATTGCTGTAAAGACATTGTTTTCTTATTATTTCCAGAAAAAAATATATTTATGAAAAATTTAGTAACATAAGATGATGCTCACAATATAATAAGTGAGAAAACTGCATATATAACTACATACACAGTGTGATCTCAACTGTTAAAATACTTTTCACATAGAAAAATAACTGAAAAGAAATGGAGCAACAGTGGTTATCTCTTAGAGGAAAGGATTTTCAATTTTATTCTTGGAAGCTTCTATAGCGTAACAGGGCTTCAGCCCTGTATAACTTGTTCTCAATACTTTCCCAGGAACTGTTTTAAGTGAATGCCATTCTTTCTTCCAGCGACCTTCTTTCAGATGGGTCCTGAAGAAAAATTCTCTTCATAAACTTCTTACATTCCCACTCACAGTCTCGTCACTACCATCTACCAACCCCAACTGCTGGACAGCTCTACCCAGATTTTTGCTAGCATCCTAAATACATGTCCAAAATTGAATTTATTATTTCCCCAATGTCAATCTCTCTTGATTTTTCTCTCAATGGTGTTGTCATCCTTCCAGAAAGTGAGGCTTGCAACCTGAGTTATCCTTAACTTTTCTCATCAATACCCCCAAAGCTTCCCAATTGCAAACTCCTTGCCTCTGCAGGTTTCTGAATTTCTTTACTGCAACCCCTGCCCTAAAAAAAACTGTCATCAACACTCATCTATACTACAAGAAAAGCCTGCAGCTCTACCCCACCTTCAATCTCTTTTTTTCATACCCTTGCAAGAATTCTGACCTGAAACACACATGAGGTCTTATTTCTATCTGACTTTAAAACCTTTGATGTGAATCTCCTAGAAGAGGTTCAATAATCTGTCATCAGCTATACAATAAAGTTCAAACTTTTAAATAAGCCTTTCAAGTCTTTCCATTACCTGATTCAGCCTCTTTCTTCTTTCCTAACTCTTTATAGAATCTTTTCTTTAATTTATCTATATACCATACACTGTAATTAACTGACACACCCTAAATTCTGCTCTGGCAAATTCTCTGTGTTGTTCTCTCTCAAGCTGTTCCCTGTCTCTGAAATGCCTCTCCCTCTATCTTCTTATGGCAAACAGGTCTCTTCATCTTTCACTACTTAGTATGGAACCTTCCCTTAGACTTAGTATGAAGCCTTCCCTTAGACTTCCCCATCCCAATATTTGCCTCCTCAGAGCCCACACAGAACTTTTATTTGTACCTCTATTACAGCACTTATCAAAATTATATACTATGGTTATCAAAATTATATACTATATACCAGTCTGTTTCTCCTACCAGATGCTGAGTTTCCTGAAGGCAGATGAATAAATGCTGCAGAAGATGCATCTCTGCATCCCTTATAATGTTTAACATAGTAGAATTAATAAAAGATATAATATTTTAATGCTGGAAAGGACCTTAAAATTAACCTGGCACCAGTTCATTTTACAGAGTGTCAACAAGACAAAGAAATTTGCCCATAGTCACAGACAACTAGTCATGGGCAAATATGGAATGATAACTAACATCCTGTCCGAGCATTTTCCAGTGAAAATACCTTGCTTAATAAAGGTCTGGTTAACTTAAACTTAATTTTCCAAACTTTATGCACAATTACCTGTCCTTCAGGATTGTGACTTAGAGGGGGTTCACCTTCCAAAGGAGTATCTGAGCTCTGAGATTTTATACTAGATGCCTGCTGAAAGAAAATGAACACACTTCAAAAATTGAATTCCTACATGGTCTTCATAGTGACAAGAACAATGATCTCTACATTGCATCAAAATGCAAACTAACTGCAGCCATAAAAAAGAATGAGTTATTGTCCTTTGCAGGGATGGATGAAGCTGGAAACTATCATTCTCAGCAACTAACACAGGAACAGAAAACCAAACACCGCATGTTCTCACTTATAAGTGGGAGTTGAACGATGAGAACGCACGGACACAGGGAGGGGAACATCACAAACCCAGGCCTGTCAGGAGTGAGCGCCAAGGGGAAGGGAGAGCATTAAGGACAAATACCTAATACATGCGGGGCTTAAAACCTAGATGGCGGATTGACAGGTGCAGCAAACCACCATGGCACATGTATACCTATGTAACAAACCCGCACATTCTGCACATGTATCCCAGAACTTAAAGTAAAAATTAAAAAAAAAAGCAAACTAATATTGATACAAGTCACCAAGTGAGTAATCAGTGAAGTCTCTGGAATGTAATCTAACAGGCAAAATCATCACCTTCTCAACAACCTACCACATCCCCAGGCCTAGGCCTTCCATCTATGTCCTTTTCTTTCACTGGTTTATCTTCTTTCAGATTCTTAGAAACAGCTTGCTTGGACAGCAGAGAATTAATTCCTCCTGTTTTATTATTATGAATCAAGTGATGGCCAATATCCCGGAAAAAGCTCAGTAAACATTTGGTCTGAAAAACGAACAAAAAAAGCAATACATGAGACAAACTTGAAAGAAGTACACATTATTTTTTTACCATTTAGTTTTCCAAACAATTTCAACATTTAACATCAGAGAGAAAGAAGGGACTTGAAAGACTTCATTGTATTTCCCTCCTTCTAGAACAGGTAAAAACACCACAGAAAGTTAGTTGCCTGCTCTAGCATTTAAAGGATTTAGAGGAGACCTTACGACCTGGCTTGATTCTGGCATCTCATAACTCTTGTAATCAGAATGCTTTTAATCTTTGACACAGAATTTCAAACTATGCTGGACATGGTGGCTCACACCTGTAATCCCAGCACTTTGGCAAGAGGATTGTGTGAGATCATGAGTTCAAGACCAGCCTGGGTAAAATAGTGAGACTTCATCTCTACTAAAAACAAAACAAAAAAATCAGCGAGGTGGGCCGGGCATGGTGGCTCACGCCTATAATCTCAGCACTTTGGGAGGCCAAGGCAGGTGGATCATGAGGTCAGGAGATCGAGACCATCCTGGCTAACATGATGAAACCCCGTCTCTACTAAAAATACAAAACATTAGCCAGGCGTGGTGGTGGGTGCCTGTAGTGCCAGCTACTAGGGAGGCTGAGGCAGAAGAATGGTGTGAACAGAGCAAGACTCTCTCAAAAAAATAAAAATAAAAAATAAAAAATAAAAAAATCAGCGAGGTATGGTGGCACATGCCTGGTAGTCCTAGTTACTAGGGTGGCTGAGGTAGGAGAATCACTTGAACCCGAGCAGTCAAGGCTACAGTGAGCCATGACTGCACCACTGCATTCCAGCCCAGGCTACAGAGCAAGACTCTGTCTCAAAAAAAAAAAAAAAAAAAAAGGCCAGGTGCAGTGGCTCACACCTGTAATCCCAGCACTTTAGGAGGCCGAGGCAGGCGGATCACTTGAGACCAGAAGTTCAAGACCAGCCCACCCAACATGGTGAAACCCTGTCTCTACTAAAAATATAAAAATGAGCTGGGTGTGGTGGCATGCACCTGTAATCCCAGCTACTGGGAAGGCTGAGGCAGGAGAATCACTTGAACCCAGGAGGTGGAGGTTGCAGTGACCTGAGATGGTGCACTACACAGCAGCCTGGGCAATAGAGCGAGACTCTGTCTCAAAAAAAGAAAAAAAAACAAAATTAAATTAAATTAACATTAACAGGTTGAATTCACTTCTATACAAGAAATAGTATCTATTTAGTTACCGCTGCCCTATCAGTTATAATTGGAAGGATACGGCAAGTTTAAAGTTCAAAGCAAACTCTTTGCATGGAAAAATTCAAACTATAGACAAATCACCAGAAAAGGATTTTACAACAATTTTTCCCTAAAAATTCTTTTTTGAAATAAACAATTTTTAAATTAAACAACATGGATGATTCTCAAAATAATTTATGTTGAACAAAAAGAACCAGACCGAAGGAGGCCAGGCGAGATGGGAGGGGTAGACAGAGGTGGGCAAAGGAATAATAGAAGACACAAAAAACTTTGGGGAGGTAATGTGTGTATGTTCATTATCTTGACTGTTGTGATAGTTTCACAGATGTACAGACATGTCAAAACTTTAACATTGTACAATTTAAATATATGCAGTTTATCAATTATACCTCAATAAAGCTGTTTGAAAACAATCCAACAATATTAATTGTAAATACTAAAAATCACTCACAATCCTGCCACCTCTGTGATAAATACTGTATGTCATAGATTCAAAGACATAAGCTTTCTCAAATGTTAACATCTCTGGGGTATGTTCTATAAAAAGAGTATTTCATATAAGTGGTATCATACAATACATAGTCTTTTGCATCTGCCTTCTTTTACTTAGCATGTTTTTGAGGTTCATCCATGCTATAGCATGTGTCAGTTGGTTCATTATTTTTTTATTTTTTATTTTAGTTATGTATTTGAGATAGAGTCTCACTCTGTTACCTAGACTGGAGTGCAGTGGCACAATCACAGCTCACTGCAACCTCTGCCTTCTGGGCTCAAGCCATTAGCTCACCTCAGCCTCCTGAGTAGCTGGGACTACAGGCACATGCCACCACCCCAGCTAATTTTTGTATTTTTTGTAAAGATGGGGTCTCACCATGTTGCCCAGGCTTGTCTCAAACTCCTGGCCTCAATGATCTGCCCACCTAGCCCTCCTAAAGTGCTGGGATTACAGGTGTGAGCCACCACACCTAGCCCAAGTTTACTACTTTTTAAAAAAAACAGGTCAGGCATGGTGGCTCACACCTGTAATCCCAGCACTTTGGGAGGCCGAGGCAGGAGATTGCTTGAGCCCAGGAGTTTGATACCAGCCTGGGCAACACAATGAGACTCTGTCTCTACAAAAAAAAAAAAAAATTTTGTTTTAATTAGCTGGATGTGGTGGCCTATGCCTGTAGTCCCAGTTACTCAGGAGGCTAAGGCAAAGGATCACTTGAACCCAGTAGTTCGAGGCTGCAGTGAGCTATGATGGTACCACTGCACTCTAGCCTGGGTGACAGAGAGAGACACCATCTCAAAAAAAAAAAAAAATACAGCTGTATTGAGATATTCACATATATACAACGTACCCACTTAAAGTGCATGATTCAGTGATTTGGGAATTTTACATCATTAGTAGTTCATTCCTTTTCACTGCAAAATAGTACTCCCTTGTATAGATACACCACATTTTGTTTATCTGTTCACTATCTGTGGACATTTGTATTATTGTGAGCTTTTAGCTATTATAAATAATGCTGCAATAAACATTCACATATATGTCTTCGTGTGAATACAGGTTTTCTTTTCTCTTAGAAATTCCTAGAAATGATTTGTTGGGTTCTATGGTAAGTTTATACTTACCAAAGATACTCTTTTTTGTTGTTGTTGTTATGAGACAGGGTCTCACTCTTGTCACTCAATGTGGAGTGCAGTGGCATGATCATAGCTCACTGCAGCCTTGATTGTCTACTGGACTCAAGTGATCCACCTACCTCAGCCTCTCAAGTAGTGGGACCACAGGCATGCACAAACAACACACCCAACCAATTTTTTTTATTTTTTGTAGAGATGGGGTTTTGCCATTTTGCCAGGCTGGTCTCCAACTTCTGAGCTCAAGCAATCCACCCATTTCAGCCTTTTAAAGTCCTGGGATTACAGGCTTGAACCACTGCACCTGGCCAGATTTTCTATACAGTTGTCTTTTCCAGTATTGAGAGCTGAATACTGAAATTTCTTTTTTTTCTTTTTGAGAGGGAGTTTTGCTCTGTCGCCCGGGCTGGAGTGCAGTGGCCGGATCTCAGCTCACTGCAAGCTCCGCCTCCCGGGTTTATGCCATTCTCCTGCCTCAGCCTCCGGAGTAGCTGGGACTACAGGCGCCCACCACGTCGCCCGGCTAGTTTTTTGTATTTTTAGTAGAGACGGGGTTTCACCGTGTTAGCCAGGATGGTCTCGATCTCCTGACCTCGTGATCCGCCCGTCTCGGCCTCCCAAAGTGCTGGGATTACAGGCTTGAGCCACCGCGCCCGGCCGAATACTGAAATTTCTAAATACTATTGCCAAATTGCCTATTTATCCTTTCAATTCTGTTGGGTTTTGCTTCAAGTATTATGAGATGATTGTGTTGTACTGCTAAGGGTGTATACACTTATAATTGTCCTATCTTCCCAATGAATTGATGCTTTAATCATTGTGACATCCATTCTGTCTTCAGTAATATGTATTTCTAGTCTTAAAACTATTTTGTCTGGTATTATTGTAGTTACTCAGCTATCACCCTTTCTGTTTCCATAGTATATCTTTTGTACCTTTTTACTTCAACCTTTTGTGTATTTGAACCTAAGGTGTGTCTACTTTAAACAGTACATAGTTGAATCTTGATTTTTTTGTAAATCCAATTCAATAATTTCTGTCCTTTTATTGGTGTGTTTAGACCACTTACATACAATAATATTGTTGAAATACTTAGATTTTTATTTTCCATGCTATTTGCTTTCTATATATCATCTGTTTTTTGTTGTTCTGTTCTTCCTTTAACTACCTTATGTTAAACAAATATTTGTGATATCCCACTTAATTCCTTTGTTGAGATATATATATGATATACACATAAATATATGTGTATATATAATATGTATGGACATACACACATATGTATGTGCATATGCATATGTACACACACACAATTTTCTTAGTGGTTACTTACGGATTACAACATACATCCTAACTAATCACAATCTATTTCACATCAATACTATCTTTTTTTTTTTTTTTTGAGACGGAGTCTCGCTCTGTCACCCATGCTGGAATACTGTGGCCAGATCTCAGCTCACTTGCAAGCTCCGCCTCCCGGGTTCACGCCATTCTCCTGCCTCAGCCTCCCAGGTAGCTGGGACTACAGGCGCCGCCACCTCGCCCGGCTAGTTTTTTGTAGTTTTTAGCAGAGACGGGTTTTCACCGTGTTAGCCAGGATGGTCTCGATCTCCTGACCTCGTGATCCGCCCGTCTCGGCCTCCCAAAGTGCTGGGATTACAGGCTTGAGCCACCGCGCCCGACCCAATACTATCTTAATTCTGGTAAAATACTGAAACTTTGCTCCACTATAGCTCCATTCTATCCTCCTTCCTTTATGCTATTATCATATAAATTAAATCTATATGTTAACCCAACAATATAACGAATACTTTATCCAATCATGTCTTCTAAAGAAGTTAAGAGTAAAAATGAAAAAGCTCTATTTCTAAACTCCTTTATATTAACTTATATTTAACCATTTCAAGTATTCCTCATTTCTTCTTATGGATTCAAGTTAGCAACTGGTGTCATTTCCTTTCAAGCTGAAAGACTTCCTTTAGTATTTCTTGCAAGGCATGTTTCCTAGCAACAAATTCTTTCAGCATTTATCTGGGGATGTCTTTATTTTGCCTTTGTTGTTTTTGTTTCTTTTATTGAGACAGAGTCTCACTCTGTCATCTAGGCTGGAGTTGCAGTGGTGTGATCTTGGCTCACTATAACCTCCTGCCTCAGGAATTCTCACACCTCAGCATCTTGAGCAGCTGGAATTACAGGTGCACACCACCATGCCCAGGTAACTTTTGTATTTTTAGTAGATACAGGGTCTCATCATGTTGGCCAGGCTGGTCTCAAACGCCTGACCTCAGGTGATCCACCCACCTCTACCTCCCAAAGTGCTGGGATTACAGGCATGAGCCACCGCACCCAGCCCTGCCTTTATTTTCGGTTGGTAGTTTTTGTGTATGTGTGTTTTTCTTTCAGAATTTCACATATGTTATTCCACTGCCTTCTGGTTTCCATTGTTTCAGATGAAAAAATCAGCAGTTAACCATATTGATTCTCCCCTGTAAGTGATGAATTGTTTTTCTCCTGTTGCATTCGTGATGTCCTCTTTGTCTCTCTCCCTCATTTGACTATATATAATGTGTATATTTTGGGCCTCTGTGTGCTGATCCTAACTGGGATTTTCTAAACTCCTTGGATCTGTAAATTAATGTTTTCATCAAATGTGGGATTTTTCAGACATTATGTCTTTATACTCTTCCCTGTTGGGACTCTTATTACATATTTGTTGGTTGCTTTCCATCAAGATTGCCATTTTGATGTAGTTTGGCTCTTTATCCTCTAGAAATCTCATGTTAAAATGTGATCCCCCTCCAGTGGGTGACAGCATGAGAAGACCATGTCTCAAAAAAAAAGGAAGAAAGAAAAAAGAAAAGAAATGTGATCCCCAGTGGTCTAGGTAGGGCCTGGTAGGAGGTGTTAGGGTCGTGGGGTAGAACCCTCATAAATGGCTTGGTGCTATCCTTGAAGTAATGAGTTCTCACTCTGTTAGTTACAAAGAGATCTGCTTGTTAAAAAATAATCTGGCACCGCTCTCCTCTCTTTTATGCTATTTCTCTCACTATGTGACATGCCTGCTTCCCCTTTGCCTTCCATCATGATCATAATGAGACAGAGTAGGGATAGGGCTTGGCATTCAGCTCACCCCCACTGGATAATTCTTTCATGCATTCTTGAGCTAAAGGTAAGGGTGGGGAAGGCAGAGCAGCCCCAGACAAGAAGGTCTCAAACTCCTTAGCTTTTCATGCATTAGTACTTCTCAGCTTGTTAATGTTTTTGGTCAATTTCAAGGATGGTGAATGGCTTTTTGTCCATTTGTCTAGCTTCATGGTTGCTTTTGTGGGGAGATGATTTGTCAACCTTCTCACTTGGCCATAGCCAGAGATATTCCTTTCCAATGTTTTCTATATATTTTAAACATTATTGTAAAAAAATGTGATCATATTTATATTTTGACTTTCATTTAGCAGACTATCATTTACATTCTCTCATGTTTTAAAATGTTTCATGAGGATAATTTTTAATATATGCACAATATTCCCCTATCATATGTGTATAATAAAAGTGATAGATAAAATTTTCTGTGTGCCAACTACATTCCTAGTGCTTTATATATTTCATCTCATTTAATAGGTAAAACAATTCTAGGAAACAAGTATTGCCTCCACTTTACTGATGAATACAGTAAATGTGAGACAAATTTAGTCACTTGCCTGAAGTCATCCAGCTAGTAAATGGCAGTTCCAGAATTCAAACTCTAGGGTGCCTGAGTGGGTTATCAAACCTCATAACTTTTCTATTATGATTCACTGTTTCCCTCAGATTCACCAAGAGTATCTTCATGTAGAAAGGTTTGGATACATTTCCAATTATTCCCTTGAAATAGTTTCCTAGAAGTAGAAGTCCTATTGGAAAGGATATAAGTATTTCAAGTTTTTGAATACATATGGACAATAAATTTTTTTGCAAAAAGTTTTTATCAATTTATGCTCCTACTAGCAGTGAATGAAAGTTGTTTGGCCGGGCGCGGTGGCTCAAGCCTGTAATCCCAGCACTTTGGGAGGCCGAGACGGGCGGATCACGAGGTCAGGAGATCGAGACCATCCTGGCTAACATGATGAAACCCCGTCTCTACTAAAAAATACAAAAAACTAGCCGGGCGACGTGGCGGGCGCCTGTAGTCCCAGCTGCTTGGGAGGCTGAGGCAGGAGAATGGCGTAAACCCAGGAGGCGGAGCTTGCAGTGAGCTGAGACCCGGCCACTGCACTCCAGCCTGGGCGGCAGAGCGAGACTCCGTCTCAAAAAAAAAAAAAAGAAAGTTGTTTTACTGAGATTGAGCAAGGATCCTCTTTTTAGAGGCCTGTGGTCCCCAAGCATGGAAATAATGGAAAATTCTGAAGTTCCTTCAAGAGACATTCTAGGCACCCAGCTAGCCCCAGAAATAAATAACCAACTTAAACAAGAAGGTAATAGTAGCCTAAAACAATAGCCAAGGAAGTTAAAGTTCAAGAGATGTTTGCTTTATATAGAAGCTAAACATAACGTCTTAATATATGTCCCTGAGTTGTCTTTCTGAGCCTCAGAAAGAACCACTGAAGGAACCACTGAAAGGATCATACGGCACTCAGATCAGCTAATGGATCAGCCCCCAGCTAAGAGGGAAGTGAAGACTGAACTATATGGTCCTTTGTTCTAAATTTCTTTCTGGGGAGCTTGGAGAAAGTCACTCCCCCTAGCCAGTTAACATTTTTCTACTGACCCCAAATTTTTAAACAAAGCCTCTCTTCCTTAACAACTGCAAATCAGAAAATCTTTGAATCTACCTACCACTTGCAAGCCTCCCTACCCCCGCCTCAACATATCCTGTCCTTTTAAGCTTAAACCAATGTGTAACTTGCATATATTGATTTAAGATTTTGCCTGTAGCTTCTGCTTTCCTAAAATTTACCTCTGCCTTTAAAAATCATTGCCCACAAGCCATCAGGGAGCTCAGGATTTGATAATTTAGCTGCCTAGTCCTCCTTGCTTGACACCCTGCAATGAAAGCCTTTCTTTCTATCACTGCAAACCTTGGTGCATATATGTGGTTTTACTGTACCAGGTGAGCAAACATCAGTTTGGTTCTATAACATTATCATACCTTTGGCACCAATGGGCATTATCATATTTTAAATAATTGTTGAACTTTTCAAGTAAAATGATAACTACTGTTATTTAAATTAATAATTCCTTGATTAATAAATAAGGCCAGATGTCTCTCCTTATATCTATTGGCCACTGACACTTCTTTTGTGAACTGCTATTTCATGTACCTTGCCCATTAAGAAAAAGTTTGTTATTCTTCTAGATTGAAAAAACTACTATATTTCAGGAATAGTAGCTATCTTTCAGGAAACTACTGTATTTCAGAAACAGTAGCTATCTTTCTGATGTGTATTCAAATATTTTCCCTAGTTCTTCAGTTACATTGTAATTTTGTTTATGAAGGTTTATTTTATATATAGAAACTTGACTTTTTGGTAAACAAAATACTTTATTTCATACTTTTCACTGCTTTCAAGCCTAGGAAGTTTTCTCTTAATTCATATCTTTAATACTCATTTTTATAGTCTTCACATTTAACTTTATTTAATACATTCATTTGAAATTTATTTTGATCTATGTTATATGTAACACTTGCATTGTTTTCTCCCATTTTTTTATTTTTAATTTTTTTTGAGACAAGGTCTCACTCTGTCACTCAGGCGGAGTACAGCAGCACGATCACAGCTCACTGCAGCCTTGACCTCCTCGGCTCAATCGATGCTCCTACCTCAGCCTCTGGAGTAGCTGGGACTACAGGAATGTGCCACCATGCTCTGCTAACTAAAAAACAATTTTTTTTTTGTAGAGATGGGGTATCACTATTTTGTCCTGGCTAGTCTTGAACTCCTAGGTTGACGTGATACTCCCACCTCAGCCTCCTGAAGTGCTGGGATTACAGGTGTGAGCTACCATGCCCAGCCTTCTTTCCCATTTATCTATAAAGCATTAATAATTATCCTTTTTTTTTTCTTCAGATGGAGTCTCGCTCTGTCTCCAGGCTGGAGTGCAGTGGCATAATCTTGGCTCACTGCAACCTCTGCTTCCCGGGTTCAAGTGATTCTCCTGCCTCAGTCTCCTGAGAAGCTGGGACTACAGGCGCACATCACGCCCAGCAAATTTTTGTATTTTTAGTAGAGACAGGGTTTCACTATGTTGGCCAGAATCGTCTCAAGCTCTTGACCTCAGGTGATCCATCCACCTCGGCCTCCCAAAGTGCTGGGATTATAGGTGTGGCTTATAAAGTATTAATATTTTTAATGGCTACATATTTCATCATTTTTATTTACTATGATTTACTAAACATTCCTCTATTAGTAAACATTTAACCTCATGTTTAGTTTTTGCTATTATAGGTTTCAAAAAGTTTTCATGAATATGACATTTTTGAACCTATTAAATTATGTCCTTAAAATAAATTTCTGGCTGGGCACAGTGGCTCATGCCTGTAATCTCAGCACTTTGGGAGGCCAAGGTGGGTGGATCACCTGAGGTCAGGAGTTCGAGACCAGCCTGTCTAACATGGTGAAACCCCGTTTCTACTAAAAATACAAAAAATTAGCTGGGCATGTTAGCGTGCATCTGTAATCCCAGCTACTTGGGAAGCTGAGACAGGAGAATTGCTTGAACCTAGGAGGCGGAGGTTGCAGTGAGCCGAGATCGCACCATGGCACTCCAGCTTGGGCAACAGAGCAAGACTCTATCTCAAAAAATAAAAATAATAAATAAATAAATAAATAAATAAATAAATTCCTATAAATGTGGCTTCTAGTTCAAAAGATACTGATGTAGAACTAGATGATGGGGTTTTCATAAATTTATTATTGAAAAATAGCTGCCCTAATAAAATAACAGTGACATAATAATACATTTTTGTTATTGTTGTGTGTTTTACAAAGCCTCATTTTCTCTTAGGAAGCAACATGATAAAACTGACTTCTTGCTTGAATATATGATTTTAACATTTTTACACCTAAAAATGGAAAAAAAAATATTCTAGTTCATTAATGGATTTTAGTTTTTCCATATTTAACAACAATAGACTTTCTTTTTCTTTTTTTTTGAGACGGAGTCTCGCTCTGTCGCCCAGGCTGGAGTACAGTGGCCGGATCTCAGCTCACTGCAAGCTCCGCCTCCCATGTTCATGCCCTTCTCCTGCCTCAGCCTCCGGAGTGGCTAGGACTACAGGCGCCTGCCAGCACGCCTGGCTAATTTTTTGGATTTTTAGTAGAGATGGGGTTTCACCATGTTAGGCAGGATGGTCTCAATCTCCTGACCTCGTGATCTGCCCATCTCAGCCTCCCAAAGTGCTGGGATTACAGGCGTGAGCCACCGTGCCCGGCCTATGCTAAAAGTTTTATATCCAAATTTATTGAAGTAAAATTGAAGTACAATAAAAATAAACCATACATATTTAAAGTATATAATTTCATCAATTTTGACATATGTGTATACCTATGAAACCATCACCACAATCAAGATAACCATCATTTCCATCATCCCTAATATTTTCCTTTCATTCCTTTGTAATCCATCTCTCCTTCTATCCCTATTCCCAGGTAACCATTAATCTGCTTTTTATCAATATAGATAAATTACTTTCCCAGAATTGCATATAAATGTAATTATATAGAATGAACTTTTCAAGACCCTGTCTCTATATAAAAATGTTTTTTAAATAGCCAGGCACAGTGGTGCACATCTGTAGTCCCAGCTATTCAAAAGGCTGAGGCAGGAGGATCCCTTGAGCCCAGGAATTTGAGGCAGTAGTGAGCTATGATTGTACCACTGCACTACAAAGCGAGACCCACATCTCTTTTGAAAAAAAAAAAGTACTCTCTTTTCTCTCTTTTGTCTGGCTTCTTCCATTTAGCATAATGCATTTGAGATTCATCCGTGCTGTTGCATGTATCATTAGCTCACTTCTTTTTATTGTTGAGTAGTATTCCATTGTACAGAGGTACCACACAATTTGTTTTTCTATGTTCTCTGTTAACCTGTTGATAGAGATCTGGGTTTTCAGTTTTTGTCTTTTCATTATCCTAAATTTTTTAAGGTCCAATGCAGAATGACTATAAAGCTATATATTTAATATCCTAGTATACCAACTGGTTCTAAATATCATTTGCAAAGATGTATATTCTAAAGATGTAAGTAAACAGATATATAAAGGATAAATTACCATGATGCTTTTTATGCAATTTTTTCTTACCTTTTCATGGACTACACTGTCCAAGTAAGGGTAAACATGAAAAGCTCCCCGAATTCTCTTCACACCTGGATACAACAATGGGACCATATTAACATAAGCCACACCATGAAACGAAAGCTGACCTTCTTCATCAGTCTAAAGGAATAAAACCACAGAGTTATTAGTGCTATAAACAATATAATATAAGGTATGGAGCTCTGACTCAGCAGTTCAAAGGCCTGGTTTTAGAAACTAACTCTACTACTTAACCAGTTATGTGACTTTGGGTCAGTTACATAAGACATTTTGGGCCTTCTTTATCATCAAAATGGGTTCAATAATACCATGATCACTGAGAAAATGCATATAAACTGTTAATAGTAGAGGCAGTAGTTGAATCAATACAAACTCAAATTAATTGATAATATATATATTCAACCAAAAAGTCAATTTCACCATGTGGCTTCTTAGGAGAAAGTGAAGCTTTATAAAAAACAATAATAATAACAATAACAAAAAACTTAAAAGGAATCAGAAGCTATGGCTTTTAGCTTTAGTTCACAGACTCATACAAATAAAAGGGACCTTACAAATTATCTGGACCAGTGATGACAAATAGGCTTTAACTTATATCTAAATTCTCATTAATTGGTGGAGGTGTTTTAGCATAGTTGGTTGAGAAAAATTATCTGTATTTATCTTGGTTCAAAAGGAAAGAGTGCTTTGATTGATTAGCATTATCTACCATGGATGAAGGCGGATGAATGACAGTCTCCTTGTCATGTATTTACCATACTTGATTTCATCTAAACTTTCATTGCAAAGATGAAGAACATGTTAATAAATATATTTTAACAGCGTTTTTTAATGGTTGTATGGTTTGCCACAGAAAATTTTTATAGGGAAAAAAATCAATTTTGTGAAAGAAAATAAATTCCAAGCATAAAAGTAACCTCTTTGATTTCACCTATTATAATAATAATTGGCAACTAGATTTAAAAGTCCTGTGCTTGGCTGGGTGCAGTGGCTCACGCTGTAATCCCAGCACTTTGGGAGGCTGAAGCAGGTGGATCATGAGGTCAGGAGTTCGAGACCAGCCTGTCTCTGCTAAAACTACAAAAATTAGCCGGGCGTGGTGGTGTGTGCCTGTAATTGCAGCTACTCAGGAGGCTGAAGCAGGAGAATCACTTGAACCCAGGAGGCGGAGACTGCAGTGAGCCGAGATTGTACCACTGCACTCCAGCCTAGGCGACAGAGTAAGACTCCATCTCAAAAAAATAAAAAAAAAAAAAAGTCCTATGTTCATGTGATAACAGATAGTTTAGAAATCTAAGGCAAGTTTGCCAATACTTATATACTACAAAGGGAGAAATGGTTACATAGTGATAGTATTTTTATTATGTGAAAAGCCTATGTTTAAAGTCAGCCAAACAATTTAGATACTTATTAAATGTCTGCTATTTGCCATACATCATGCTAGGTACCATGGAGGATGCACATCAGCCTACTACATGACCCCTACTCCCAGGGAGTTTATGAACAAGCAGAAAAGACCAGACATGCACAGGTAAAACAATAGGTAACATGTACTAGGCTCATCAAAGCTCTACCTTTTAAAAATAGTAGTATATCTAAGATTCCTATTACACTAATTAGCAGGCTAAAACATTTTAAGTAGGCAAGTTTAACGTATGGTAAAACTATTGTGAAGGGCTAAAGAGAAATAGGATATCTGGTAATAAAGCCTAGAGAGTTTTTAGTGAACAATGGGGAACTAGGGTGGCCAATAATCCTGGTTTTTCCCAGAACAGAGGAGTTTCCTGGGACATCAGACTTCCAGTGCTAAAACAAGTGAAGTTCAGGGCAAATCAGGATGAGCTAGTCACCCTTGGGAGAACAGCTATATTAATTCACATTTTCTTTTGGTATCAGAATTGAAGCAGAATAACAGGTAGGGTCTGATTCTACATTTCTTTTTTTTTTTTTTGAGACGAGTCTCACTCTGTCGCCCAGGCTGGAGTACAGTGGCCAGATCTCAGCTCACCGCAAGCTCCGCCTCCTGGGTTTATGCCATTCTCCTGCCTCAGCCTCCCGAGTAGCTGGGACTACAGGCGCCCGCCACCTCGCCTGGCTAGTTTTTTGTATTTTTTAGTAGAGACGGGGTTTCACCATGTTAGCCAGGATGGTCTCCATCTCCTGGCCTTGTGATCCGCCCGTCTCAGCCTCCCAAAGTGCTGGGATTACAGGCTTGAGCCACTGCGCCTGGCCTGATTCTACATTTCTTATATAAATAGTTTTGAGGGGACATATTTACCTTTTCAGTTTTGCCAGCTTTCCCTTTGGGTACAGTGACCAGAGGAACTCTTGTGATCTCTACAGGCCAAAGCCGGCAATCGGCAATCCGTTTCTGAAAACTGCAAATCAAGAATCAGTCTATTAGCCGGGCGGATCACGAGGTCAGGAGATCGAGACCATCCTGGCTAACACGGTGAAACCCCGTCTCTACTAAAAAATACAAAAAACTAGCCGGACGAGGTGGCTGGCGCCTGTAGTCCCAGCTATTCGGGAGGCTGAGGCAGGAGAATGGCGTAAATCCGGGAGGCGGAGCTTGCAGTGAGCTGAGATCCGGCCACTGCACTCCAGCCCGGGCGACAGAGCGAGACTCCGTCTCAAAAAAAAAAAAAAAAAAAAAAAGAATCAGTCTATTAGCATTATATGTAAAAATAAAGTCAGTATAATTTAGGTTAAAGGGAAATATTCTCTTTTATAAGGTAATATAGAGTATACATATATAAAAATAGGAGGGCTGGGCTCAGTGGCTCATGCCTGTAAATGCCAGCACTTTGAGAGGCCAAGGCAGGCAGATGGCTTGAGCCCAGGTGTTCAAGATGGTCTGAGCAACATGGCAAAATTCCATCTCTATGGAAAATACAAAAAATTAGCTGGGCATGGCAGTGAATACCTGTGGTCCTAGCTATTTGAGGAGGCTGAGGTGGGAGGATGGCTTCAGCCCAGGAGGTCAAGGCGGTGATGGTGCTACTGCACTCTCACCTGGGCCACAGTGAGACCCTGTCTCAAAAAAAAAAAAAAAAAATTAAATAAAATAAATAAAAATTTATTACTGGGTTGGTGGTTTTTAAAACTTTCCCAAACCTATAACATTCCAAAAATAATTCTGCTCAACTTCTAGTGAGGCAAATTGAACACTTTTAGAGCAATTTAGCAATATGAATCAAAAACCTTAAAAAAATCCATAATCATTCACTATAAATTCTACTTGTAGTGATTTATTCTAAAGAAATAATCCGACAAGTTTACAAATGGTATAAAATTGGTTATTTCTACCGTGAAAATAGTATCCAGTTTCAGCTCCGACACAACTTTGAAGTAATCCCACCTGTCCTCGCAACAAGAAAAAAGTTGACCGAATTGAAATAAATAACATTTCTTAGATCCATCATAGAATCGAGGTCACAAGGCAAAAACTGCCATCCTGAAATTGAGAGAGACAGGAAAATACAGAGGATCACAGCTGCAGTCAGCTTAAAGACAGCAGAAGCCAGTGGTGCCAGCAACCGGTAGAAATAGTTTAATGATAATTTTGACAAATTTTTGGAGACTGAATGTAGACTAGCTGGGAGTGAAAAACTCCAGGGGGCCCACTGTTAAGGGTCCCCATACTTACATAAGTTTTAAATCCAGGAGCCCCACCAAGTTCTCACAGTGAAGATGGAAGAAAAATACCCTCATATTTCAGGCAGGGAGAGAAGAAGAGTAACCATTTTGAAATATGGCTGCAGCGTTCTCCCTATCAAAGAGTTGACCTTTAAGGGAAACTACTTTACCAGATCCTTATCTGATCTCAGGGAAGGGCATTTAGACAACTCCAACCTGTCTAGCTTCCACAGGGATAGGAGGAAAAAAAATTATGAAACACTTCTGAAAGTCACAGCCCAGGGACCCAAACCTTTTTACTGAGACTTCATCACAAGTAATAGAATACTTCTCCCCAACAATTTGCCACTATATCAACAGAGTTTCAATATAATAACAATGAATTACAACTGAGAGGGCTACACACCACTCTATGAGAGAAGTTCTTGGGCAAATCCAAAGACAACAGGGGAGGTGGGGGGGAAAAGGAAACTGATGCCTCTGGCACTTACAACTATAGCAAACAAGAAACACAACCCAGCTCCTAACCAGATTAACATAAAACCTCACACTAAAAATACTAGTTACCTCAATTCCTATTACCCAATATATAATGGCTAGCTTCCAAATTAAAAGGCTATAAAGAATGCTAAAAGGCAAGAAAAAATATAGTCCAAATAGACAAAGCTACTATAAGACCTAGACTAAGATATGACATAGATTTTGGAATTATCAGATAGGAAATTAAAGTAACTATAATTATATTAAAGACTCTTAAGGAAAAAGTAGGCAACATGCAAGAACAGATGGGTAATGTAAGCAGAGATGGAAACTCTAAGAAAGAATCAAAACGAAATGCTAGATATCAAAAACACAAACAAAAATGAATAATTCATTTGATGGGCTTCTCAGTTGACTGGACATGACTAAGGAAAATAAAATCAGTGAACGTGAGTATATGTGAATAGAAACTCCCCAAACTGAAATGCAAAGAAAAAAAATAAAAACAAAAAATCATAACAGAATATCCAAGACTTGTGGAACAATTACAAAAGGTGTAATTAGGCATAACGGAAGAAGAAAGAAAAGAGCAGAAGAAATATTTGAAGTAATAATAGCTAAGAATTTTCCAAAATTAACTGACAGACAGCAAACCACAGATCCAGGAATCTCAGAGAACACCAAGCAGAATAAGGACAAAAACCAACCAAACAAACAAATAAACAACTATATCTAGGCATATCATTTTCAAACTGCAAAAAAGAAAATCTTGAAAAAAACCAGAGGAAAAAACACTTTACCTATGGAAGAACAAGGGTTAGAAATACATTGGACTTCTCTTCAGAAACCATGCAAGCAAGAAGAGAGTAGGGCAAAATATTTAAAGTTGTGAAAGAAAAACCCACCAACTTAGAATTCTATACCTACTAAAATTATCCTTCAAATGTGAAGGAGAAATAAACCCTTTCTCGAACAAACAAAAATGAGAGGAGTTTCTGGACAGTAGACCTGCCTTACAAGAAATGCTAAAAGTTTTTAGAGAAAAGGAAAATGACATGGGTCAAAAAACTTGTATCAACATAAGAAAGAGCATCAGGAAATGTCATAAATGAAGGTAAAATAAATTTGTTAATGTTTTTTATTCTTAATTGATCTGATAACTATTTGTTCAAAGGAATAATGACAACAACGTATCCTCAATAAAATATTAGCAAATCAAATCTAACAATGTGTAAAAAGAGTTATATACCATGACCAAGTGGGGGACCAGGGGTATATAAAAACTCTCTAAAACATCTGCTCAATTTTTCTGCTTGATTTTTTTATAAATCTTAAGCTGTCCTAAGAAAACAGATATTCATTTTTTTTTAAAGTCAGAGTTGTTCATTCAGATTGTATATATATTGGTAATCCCTCAATTGTCATCTCTCTCTAATGACCAGGTCATTGTGACAAAGACTGATAGTTACCTACACAATATCAGTGTACCTGTTCTTTAGTAATTAAATCTTGATTTAGCCTGGGTGACAATGTGTTCAACTAAAACATTTTATTGTCTAGCCTTCTTGCATCTAAAGGTTGGCTAATGAGACATAAAGAGAAGTCGCCAGATTCCAGGAAGGTTCCACAAGAGGGGTTAAGACAGCCAGCATATGTCCTTTTTTATCCATAACCATTCTCCTCTTCCAAATTTCTGCCAGAAATGTGAGTGTGCAAACTGGAGCTCCAGCAGCCACCTTTGCACCATGACACAACCTTGTGGATGGAAGTCACGTAGTAAAGAAGGTAGAGCAAAAGGAAAGATGGAGCCTGGATATCTAATAACACTGTGTAATCATCATACATACCAATTCTGGACTTTTTTTTTTTTTTTGAGATGGAGTCTCACTCTGTCACCAGGCTGGAGTGCAGTGGCATGATCTTGGCTCACTGCAACCTCCGCCTTCTGGGTTCAAGCGAGTCTCCTGCCTCAGCCTCTCGAGTAGCTGGGACTACAGGTGAGCACCACCATGCCCAGCTAATTTATGCCTAGCTAATTTTTCTATTTTTAGTAGAGACGGGGTTTCACCATGTTAGCCAGGATGGTCTCAATCTCTTGACCTCATGATCCGCCCGCCTTGGACTTTCAAAGTGCTGAGATTGCAGGTGTGAGCCATTGCACCCGGTCGACTTTTTTTTTAAGAGACAAGGTGTCACTCCATTGCCCAGGCTGGAGTGTAGTGACTCAATCACAGCTCACTGCAGCCTCAACCTCCTGGGCTCAAGCAATCCTATCACCTCAGCCTCACAAGTAGTAAGACTACAGGTGTGTATCTGCACCAAACTAATTTTGTGTGCGTGTGTGTGTGTGTGTGTGTGTGTGTTAGCCAGGGTCTTACTTTGTTTCCCAGGCTGGTCTTGAACTCTTGGCTTCAAGAGATCCTCCTGCCTCCCAAAGTGCTGGCAATATAGGCATGAGCCACCAGGCGCAGCTCAGACTTCTTTTATACAAAAGAGGAATAAGCATTCAACTTGGTTAAACCACATTACTAGCTGTTTCTGTTATTAGCAGATGAACACAACATCACTCTAATATATAGATGTGATAAATGAAAGTCTCAATCTAAAATCACCTTAACTCAAATATAAATAAAATTGACAAAAGTAACATTTCTTCCCATCTACAAGCCTTTGTGGGTTAGATATATTTCCTTCCTCTTCTTACCTGACCACTGCAGAAGGATCAAGGTAGCAGCGACATTCCAAGTCCCAAATAATCCTTTTCTTTATGCACTCTGCTTGATTCCTAAATTCACTGTCCTGTAAAATATAAGATAAAGACTTCTGTTCTCTGTATCTGAGCCATGATTTCATTCTGCTCCATCTGTAGGGCATTCTTTTAATGGATTTGTTCACAATACTTTTCTTATGACTACTATTACTACTATAAGTATGACTACTATTGCAACTACTACCACCACCTTAAAATTATGAGTACTTAAATAGTAAAGTATATAAGATAAATTACATATATAATAGTTACATTGATCCAGTACTAAGATCCAAACACTGACTAACATAACCTCAATCAATGATTCTCAACTCCAGATGCACATTAAAATCATCTGGAATTTTTTTTTTTTTTTTTTTTAAATAACACCTGGACCCAGTGCAGTAGCTCACACCTGTAATCCCAACACTTTAGGAGGCCAAGGCAGGAGTACTGCTTGAGGCCAGGAGTTCAAGACCAGGCTGGGCAACAAAGTGAGACCTCCATCTCTAAAAAAATTTAAAAATTAGCTGAGTGTGGTAGCATTAGCCTGTGGTCCCAGCTACTCACGAGGCTGAGGCAGGAGAATTGCTTGAGCCTAGGAGGTTGAGGCTACAATGAGCCTCAATAATCGCACCATTGCATTCCAGCCTGGGTAACAGAGTGAGACCCTGTCTCAAAAAAATAAAAAACCAAAAAAGCAAAAAACACCTGGCATTGGTACTGTTTTAAAAATAAATTCTTACATAGTTTACCTGGGTTAAAGCTTGGTCACTGTCATTGTTTTCAGTGCTTTCCTGGTGACTGTAATGTGCAGCCAGGATTGGGAATTAACAATCTAATCTAAAACAAAATATAATCTGAATGTCTAAAATAAAACGCCTGATCTAAATTCAAATACAAATCTAAGAAAAGTATGAATTTTCACTAATCACAATGATGAGAAAAGATACTGTGCAGTGTTTTTCCAATATTCCTAGCCTCATCTCTACTATTTTATATATTTAGAGTCAGACAATGAAAAATAATTCAACCATCCTCATTTTACAAATTATTTTATTAAATGTTTCCATCAGTGGATTATCAGCTCATTCAAGAAACATTTGCAAGTGTGTTATACTATTTTCTATGCCCTTGACAAATTTGTGGTAATTTATATAATTAATAATAAGTATATTAAAGTATGTCCATACAATGTCACATTATACAGCAAGTACAAATAAAGAAAAATAGTGAGACTGCTTTTTATGTAATATGGAAAAATCTCAAAAATACACGACAAAGTAAAACAAAGCAAGTGCATATAGTGTGTGTAAGTATGTACTCTTTACATTTGTGTAATAAAAATGATGGGGAAAGAATATATGTATGTATTTAGTGTATGCATATATATATGATTAAACACCTTATACACTCAGTTTTAAAAAATGAAAAACCGGCAGGGCACAGTGGCTTGCGCCTATAATCCCAGCACTTTGGGAGTTGGAGGTGGGTGGGTCACTTGAGGTCAGGAGTTTGAGACCAGCCTGGCCAATATGGTGAAGCCCTGTCTCTACTAAAAATACAGAAATCAGCAGGGCATGGTGGCGTGTGCCTGTAATCCCAGCTACTCAGGTGGCTGAGGCATGAGAATAGCTTGAACCCAAGAGGCAGAGGTTGCAGTGAGCTGAGATCGCACCACTGCACTCCAGCCTGGGCAACAGAGTAAGACTCTGTCACAAACAAACAAACAAACAATAATACCTTGAGATAAAGGAAAAATAGCAGTGTCTTCCCAACAGATTCTAGTTCTGAAAATAACAAGACTTTGATTACTTCCTGAAAATCTGGACTTCCTAAAGAAAAGAACTTTTATCGGCCGGGCACAGTGGTTCACACCTGTAATCCCAGCACTTTGGGAGGCTGAGGCAGGCGGATCACCTGAGGTCAGGAGTTCAAGACCAGCCTGGCCAAACATGGTGAAACCCTATCTCCACTAAAAATACAAAAATTAGCCAGGTGTGGTGGCAGGTGCCTGTAATCCCAGCTACTTGGGAGGCTGAGGTAGGAGAATTGCTTGAACCCAGGAGGCAGAGGTTGCAGTGATCCAAGATCGCGCCATTGCACTCCAGCCTGGGATACAGGAAGGAAACTCCATCTCAAAAAAACAAAAAAAGAAAAGTACTTTTTTTTTTTTTTTTTTGAGACGGAGTCTGGCTCTGTCGCCCAGGCTGGAGTGCAGTGGCCGGATCTCAGCTCACTGCAATCTCCGCCTCCCAGGTTTACGCCATTCTCCTGCCTTAGCCTCCCGAGTAGCTGGGACTACAGGCGCCTGTCACCTCGCCCGGCTAGTTTTTTTTTGTATTTTTTAGTAGAGACGGGGTTTCACGGTGTTAGCCAGGATGGTCTCGATCTCCTGACCTCGTAATCCGCCCGTCTCGGCCTCCCAAAGTGCTGGGATTACAGGCTTGAGCCACCGCGCCCGGCCGAAAAGTACTTTTATCCCCGATGTTTATTATGCTGATGTCTGAATATATTTTACAACCTTTGTATATCTGAGAATCAAGTGAAGAAACCTGCAGTTTTGCCATCATGAATAGACTAATGTAAATGCGGTAATGTTGGTAATTTTGTGTTGTTTTCTTATAAAAACATTTGACCCTTGAACAACACAACTTGAATTGCATGGGTCCACTTATATATATGCGGATTTTTTTTTTTTTTTTTTTTTTTTGAGACAGAATCTTGCTTTGTCGCCCAGGCTGGAGTGCAGTGGTACGATCTCGGCTCACTGTAGCCTCCGCCTCCCGGGTTCAAGCGATTCTCATGCCTCAGCTTCCTGAGGATCTGGGATTCAGGCGCACACCACAATACTGGCTAATTTCTGTGTTTTTAGTAAAGACGGGGTTTCACCATGTTGGCCGGGCTGGTCTCAAACTTCTGGTCTCAAGTGATCAGCCAGCCTTGGCCTCAGAAAGTGCTGGGATTACAGCCACCACATCTGGCTCATATGTGAATCTTTTTTGTTTTTAGACAGTCTCACTCTGTTGCCCAGGCTGGAGTGCAATGGCACGATCTTGGTTCACTGCAACCTCCACCTCCCGGGTTCAAGTGGTTCTCCTACCTCAGCCCCCCGAGTAGCTAAGATTACAGCTTTGTGCCACTACACCCAGTCAATTCTTGTATTTTTAGTAGAGATGGGGTTTCACCATATTGTCCAGGCTGGTCTCAAACTCCTGACCTTGTGATCCACCCGCCTTGGCCTCCCAAAGTGCTAGCATTACAGGCATGAGCCACCACGTCTGGCCACGTGGATCTTTTTTAAACCAAACATGGATCAAAATACAGTATTTGTGGGATGTAAAACCCACATATATGGAGGGCCAACTTTTCCTATACATAGTTAACTACAGGGCTGACTGAAGGACTTGAGTATGCATGAATTTTGCTATTTGCAGGGGTCCTGGCAACAATCCCCCAAGTATACCAAGGAATCACTATACTTTTTTTTTGTTTGTTTTGTTTTTGAGACAGAGTCTCGCTTTGACACCCAGGCTGGAGTGAGGTGGCACAATCCTGGCTCACTTCAACCTCCGCCTCCTGGTTCAAGTGATTCTTGTGCCTCAGGCTCCCAAGCAGCTGGAATTACAGGTGTGTGCCAACATGCCCAGCTAAGTTTTGTATTTTTAGTAGAGACAGGGTTTCATCATGTTGGCCAGGTTAGTCTCGAACTCCTGATCTCAGTGATCCACCTGCCTAGGCCTCCCAAAGTGCTAGGATTACAGGCATCAGCCACTCCGCCCAGCCAAGATGACTATACTGATTTTTTATTTGGTGAGTCAGTCCTGAAGTCTGACTCCCTTTCACAATTTCCAAGGAAACTTTTTCTTTACTTTTCTAAATGTTTCTGTCTCTGAGTCTTCCTTTAACTTATTTATTTCCTTTTATATACATAAGAAAGTATCTAGAAGGAAACACAAGAAACTGTAACAAAGGTGATGACTGTCACAGAATCCTTGGTCTGTTGCTTTTCCAGCAGAAAACCTCTGTGGCTGGTGGCACATTTGCCCAAATTTTGCTTGAGCCTGCTAGGCTCATTTCACCCACTCGGCCTGGCAGGCTGTGCTAGGCTTGCATACTGGCCAGGATCCCACGCCTGCCAAGGGTGAGCCAGGCATGGAGCATTGAGGGGTGTGTGAGTAAGCGATCATGGGGTCTGGCCATTGTGCACAGCCAGGCATGCTGGCTGCAGCAGAGCCAGAAGCTCCAGGCACCAGCACAGGTGCCAGCTCCCTGTGAGGCTGCGGCTGAACCAGGCATACTGCAAGCAGCTTCCATGGCTGGCACCAGGGAATGTGGTGGTGCTCAGAAGCTTGGAGACACCAGAAACTGAAGAGCCTCTGGTGTCACAGCCCTGGCTCAGGGAGCTCCTAGGTCTGGGCTTCCCAAAGGACCACAACTCTTCTCTCTTCTCCCCTTTTTGTCACCCACAATGTGATGAGCAAGGGACATGTTTCAGCCCTGTTTGTGTTACAGCTCTTTCAGCCCCACCATTCCGCAGGTCCTGAGTTCTTGTTTTGCATCCAGGAAGAATGAGGTACACAGACAAGTGGAGGGTGAGCAAAGCAAAGAGGTGCTTTACTGAGCAACAGAACAACTCAGAGGAGACTCACTGAGTAGTGGTAGCTCCTCTCTGCAGGCAGGTAGTCCTGACAAGTGTCCAGCTCTCAGGAGAGGGGAGACCCACAGTGGGTAGCTCCTCTCCACAGACAGGACGTCCTGACAAGTGTCCAGCTCTCAGGAGAGGGGAGACCCACAGTGGGTAGCTCCTCTCCACAGACAGGACGTCCTGACGAGTGTTCAGCTCTCAGCAGAGAGGAGACCGACAGTGGGTAGCTTCTCTCCACAGGCAGGTCATCCCATCCTTTGCGTGAGTCTGGCTGAGTCCTGAGTTTTTATGGGCTTCAGAGGGGAGGAAGTGCCATGGATCCATGCTGACTGATCCATGGGAGGCCATGGGTGGAGCCAGAAAAGTACCATAAGTTCTCACCCTGGTCCATGGGAACTAGCAGCCTGGCCCCCAGACCTAAGGCAGTCCCTGGCCTGAAGGTGGGGTTTCACTGGGGACCTGCCCCTTTTCACCCAGGAGCCTGTCTGCCTCCTGCTGCCATCCACAGTGCCCTGGCTGTTCATGCTGAGGGGTGCCTGCAGGCCCATGCCAAGCTGCCCTCAGTGCGCCCCTTGGACTTTCTCCCATGCTCATGGGTGCCCAAAGTCTGGAGAGGGATCAAGACGGCAGAGGGTTGGTTTGTCAGCACTGCCCTGAGTACATGCACACCTGGCCAGGTTGTGACAGCCCCGGGCTCGGCCACAACTTTGCTCCGAAATTGGAGCAGGCACCAGGAGTAGGCAGAGGCCAGGCATCAGGAGCAGGCACTTCCAAGCCTGTGAGGGCAGGGGGGCTTCCCAGCTTCCGAGAGTGCAGAGATGTCTGGGTATGCAGCTGTGGCTGCGCAGCTCCAGCTGCACATGGGAGGGAAGGGCTCCCACCTGTTCCCAGCTCCTGCTAGCTCCATGGAGCATGTAGGCCCAGCCAGGACTCCCCCACTGCAGCCAGCATCATGGCAGGAGCTGCTCCAGACTGGCCACTGCTGCCATCGCTACTAGGGTAATGAGATGTGGAGGAATTAGAAGGAAGAGACATGACTAGAGGGACACTTTCACTGCATAGATCTTCATTTTTAATTTTGACAGTAACTGATAATTACCTATTCGTAAGTCAATAAATTTAAAATAAAATAAAGAGTACATGTGATATAAATTATTTTGTTTTCTGGACTTAAGAAGTCAGAAGATATCTGAATCAGAATTAGATAGGTGTTTTATTTTGGCATGTAATTATTTTGACAGGTGACAAATGTATATAAATTACAGTAATGCACAAAATGTTTTATCATCTGTCAGTACACTAAGTTTATCACAAAAACCCGTATATCAGGCTCTCACCTCAGGATGGTTGAGTTCTCCTTCTTCTTCTTCATAGGGACCACCAACAATGAATGCATCAGGAATGTTATTAGCTCCTGGAGCCAGAATGTTGGCAATTGGCCACTTTTTGGGCCGGGGAACAGGTTCTCTTTCCCCTCCAAGCTTCAGAGTTCCATTCTTAAATAAAATGGGATAGTCCTTCTACAGAAATAAATACCATACGTCAGGAAAGTTTGTAAAGGACTTTGAAATGGACAAGAAGATTAATCAAGTCTTTTCAATGGAATGCTGAGTGTTGTCAAACATACCCCTCTATGATTAATCTGATTCTAGAGAGGAGCCTGTGCCTTTCATTGTCTTTGCACTATTTTACAACTCTGTAACTTATAGACATTTGATAATAATGCAAATTATTCTGGTTCATAAATATGCAGATACAGTTTGTCCAGTGGCAATGTAACTGATTATTTCCCTGAAGCTAATGACAAGTTTTGAATTATTGGCAAATTCATTTCAGCATTCCTGATGCCTATATACTCCTTTGAACTCATTGTCACATTTTACTGATTCCCTCACTAATAAGTTAAATAAAATCTTGGACCAACTTTTGTGTTATTTATTTTATACGAGAGTTGTGTTTATACCTGTTTAAAAATTATCCTTTAGAAAACAAACTAAAATCTGGCAAGGGGCTAAAAATATAGGCATTTTCATGTCTTATAACTTATCCAAAGTATACTTGCAGTAGAAAATTGGTAAAATATATAAATAGGCAATCTATAGAAGGGGAAATTAGAACATCCAACATTTAAATAAAAACATGCTACATTTCATTAATAATCAGTAAAGTGCACATTAAAATCAGCCAGGAAAAGTGGCCTAATGCCTATAATCCCAACACTTTGGGAGATAGAGCCAGGAGGATCACTTGAAGCCAGGAGTTTGAAACCAGCCCGGGCAACATAGCGAGACCCCTACATCTACAAAAAAAATTAAAAATTAGCCAGATGCAGTGGCATGCACCTGTAATCCCAGCTACATGGGAGGCTGAGGTGAGAGGATTGCTTGAGTCCAGAAGTTCAAGGTTACTGTGATCTATGATTGTGCCACTGCACTCCAGCCTAAGTGATGGAGTGAGACCCTGTCTCTTATTAATAGATAGACAGAGAGATATATAGATAGACAAAGAACAGGAACAAGAAGTTTACTGGAAAAGAAAACCAACTGGCCCTTAAATTAAAAGAAAGTTCTATTTCCAACACTATAGCAAACTAAAGTACAACAGATCCTTTGTCAGCAACAAACACACAACAAACTAGATAAAGTAGAACAGCAACAACAACAAAAAGTTATATTTTATCACATAGCCAAGGTCAAAAGAAGTAAATGAAAGTCTAGGCTGGGCACAGTGGCTCATGCCTGTAATCCCAGCAGTTTGGGAGGCCGAGGTGGGCAGATCACAAGGTCAGGAGTTTGAGATCAGCCTGGCCAGTATGGTGAAACCCCGTCTCTACTAAAAATACAAAAATTAGCTGGGCGTGGTGGTGGGTGCCTCTAGTACCAGCTACTCGGGAAGCTGAGGCCAGGAGAATCGCTTGAACCCGGGAGGCAGAGGTTGCAGTAAGCCAAGATCGTGCCACTGTACTCCAGTCTGGGCAACAGAGCGAGATTCCGTCTCAAAAACAAAAAAGAAAAGAAAAGAAAAGAAAGTCTAAAAGTGCCAGAACTGGCAGCAGCAGCAACTCAATACCCAAGGGATAAGCTCATGAGCTGATGCTGTGCCAACCCAGGAAATGTCAGACCCAGACACTACTATACAGAAGCAAGCATGGCCCTGTGCCCAGGCAGGACAGGAAGCTGGAAATAAGGCTGCTGCATAAAACTAGGACCTGGGTGTGGTGGCTCATGCCTGTAATCCCAGCACTTTGGGAGGCTGAGGCATGCAGATGACCTGAGGTCAGGAGTTCGAGACTAGCGTGGCCCAGACGGTGAAACCTCGTCTCTACTAAAACACAAAAAATTAGCTGGGCATGGTAGCGGGCACCTGTAGTTCCAGCTACTCAGGAGGCTGAGTCAGCAGAATTGCTTGAACCCGGAAGGCAGAGGGTGGAGTGAGCCGAGATCACGCCACTGTACTCTAGCCTGGGCGACAGAGCGAGACTCCATCTCCATCTTCAAAAACAAAGCAAAAAAAAAAAAATCTAGAACCTGGAAGGGCAACCTTTCATCAAATATGAGAATAAAGGAGCCCTTTTCAAGTTTAAAATGATGCAAGAAACGTAAAAGAAAAAAATTTAATTATTAAAAAACTTTTGTAGGCCAGGCGCGGTGGCTCAAGCCTGTAATCCCAGCACTTTGGGAGGCCGAGACGGGCGGATCACGAGGTCAGGAGATCGAGACCATCCTGGCTAACACGGTGAAACCCCGTCTCTACTAAAAAATAAAAAAAAAATTAGCCGGGTGAGGTGGCGGCACCTGTAGTCGCAGCTACTCGGGAGACTGAGGCAGGAGAATGGCGTAAATCCGGGAGGTGGAGCTTGCAGTGAGCTGAGATCCGGCCACTGCACTCCAGCCTGGGCGACAGAGCGAGACTCTGTCTCAAAAATAAAAAATAAAAAATAAAATAATAAAAAAAAAACTTTTGTATACCAAAGCAATGACCCAAATTAAAAATAAATAATAAACCAGAAATAAACATGATAAACTATAAACTGACAAACTTGAAAGAAAACATTATTTTTCTCTACATATGAATTTTTTTTTTGTTTTTTTTGAGACAGCATTTCACTCTTGTTGCCTAGGCTGGAGTGCAATCTTGGTGCGATCTTGGCTCACTGAAACCTCTGCCTCGTGGGTTTAAGTGATTCTCCTGCCTCAGCCTCCCCAGTAGCTGGGATTACAGGCACCCCCACCATACCCGGCTAATTTTTTGTATTTTTAGCAGAGACAGGGTTTCACCATGTTGGCCAGGCTGATCTCGAACTCCTAACCTCAGATGATCTACCTGCCTCAGCCTCCCAAAGTGCTGGGATTACAGGTGTGAGCCACCACACCCCAGTCAGAATTTACAAAATCAGTAAGAAAAATACTAAGACCTCCAGAAGAAAAAAAAATAAAAGGCACTTTTAATTATCAAAATTAGCAAAAACAAAGAGAAAATTTTCAATACAATCCCGAAGTTGGAGCGAGGGCAATGCACAGATCTGCCTCATATAGCTATGTGGGTTGTTCCCTGGAAGGGTGATCAGCCATCTCATTTGCCTAGGACTGTCCCCGTTGTGGTGCTGAAAGTCCCATGTCCCAGGAACCTCCTAAGTCCTCAGCAAACTGAAGAGTTGCTACACAACTTTAGTGGGTCATTCACATACATGGCCCTGGAAATAAGACAAGTGGAAGTGTTAACTGAATAGAAGCCTTTTAGCAAGCAATTTAGAAATCTCCACCAAGAGCCTAAGAAACTCCATATCCAATCATTCCTATACCTGGAAACGTGGCCTAAGAAAATATCTGGAATTAAGAGAAACTTTTGTTTAATAAAGCACATTGCAGAAAATCTGCAAAATGTACACACAAAAATAGTCTGTATAGAAGAAATACACCAAAATTGGCCATTTTAAATGTCTTATATATTTTCTACCATATATTTATATAAATTATATTTAATGCACAATATATAATAAATATGTAAATCATAAACACTAAAATCTGTATATAAAATAGAGATAAACTTGTAATCCCAGCACTTTGGGAGGCCGAGGCAGGCAGATCATGAGGTCAGGAGATCGAGACCATCCTGGCTAACACGGTGAAACCCCATCTCTACTAAAAAATACAAAAAAGCTAGCCGGGCGAGGTGGCGGACGCCTGTAGTCCCAGTTACTCGGGAGGCTGAGGCAGGAGAATGGCGTGAACCCGGGAGGTGGAGCTTGCAGTGAGCCGAGATCCGGCCACTGCACTCCAGCCTGGGTGACAGGGCAGGACTCCGTCTCAAAAAAAAAAAAAAATAGAGATAAACTGTATTTTTCAAGCCTAAAATAAATCTCAGCTATTAGCAGTACAATGTTTTGAATGGTATCTTAGAGGTGAGGAAGAGATGGCCATATGAGTACAGACATGTTTGAATCTCTATAAATATCTGGCAGTAGGGCTTTACCTCTCCAAGTGATGGAACTTGCAGACCGACCATGTAGTTCTGCCCAGGACCTGTTGGAATGA
Source organism: Trachypithecus francoisi (assembly GCF_009764315.1). Taxonomy (NCBI): domain Eukaryota; kingdom Metazoa; phylum Chordata; class Mammalia; order Primates; family Cercopithecidae; genus Trachypithecus; species Trachypithecus francoisi. Next base: position 37,655,838 of record NW_022681474.1, read on the forward strand.
AGGATTCAGGCACAGAGTAAGCAGCCTCCAATGTGACCTTCAGTAGATTGCCCCCTGAGATCTGGGCTGTGGTCAGTAAAGGCTCTGCCACTAACACTTTAACTTCAAGACTGCACTGCTGTAAAAGAATAAAATTATGCAGCATTTTGAAAATTGCCAGAGATCTTCCTTTTTTGCATTACCTCATTTGAATCTCATATTACTGTTCAAGATAAGAAGGTAAAGCTTAATTATTTCCATAAGTTGAAATAATGTTCTCTAGGTCCCGTGAGTTGGAGATAGAGCCAAGAAGAGAATCTTATTCCTAACCTGGTTCCCTGCCCACTCTACCATACTGAGGTAAAGTATATATATAAATACACACAAAACAGGAATTGTAAGAGTCTACTGAAATGTTGGCCAGGCATGGTGGCTCACTTCTGCAATCCCAGCACTTTGGGAGCTAAGGCAGGTGGATCACCTGAGATCAGGGGTTCAAGACCAGCCTGGCCAACGCAGTGAAAAACCATCTCTACTAAAAATACCAAAATTAGCCAGGCACGCCACGTGGTGGTGCATGCCTGTAGTCCCAGCTGCTGGGGAGGCTGAGGCAAGAGAATTGCTTGAACCCAGGGAGGCAGTGAGCTGAGATCGCGCCATTGTACTCTAGCCTGGTCAACAAGAGCAAAACTCCATCTCAAAAAAAAAAAAAAAATGTCGACAGAAGTTGCACATGAGTAAGTGAGATTGGGTGCTTTTTTGCTAGTCTATATTTTATGATTATTTTTGTAATTTTTAAATTAAATTAAATTAAATTTGAGACAGAGTCTTGCTCTGTTGTCCAGGCTGGAATGCAGTGGCACGATCTCGGCTCACTGCAACTCCGCCTCCTGGGTTCAGGCGATTCTTCTGCCTCAGCCTCCTGAGCAGCTGGGAGTACAGGCGCACACCACCACGCTCAGCTAATCTTTGTATTTTTAGTAGAGACGGGGTTTCAACATATTGGCCAGGCTGGTCTTGAACTCCTGACCTCGTGATTCGCCCGCCTTGGCCTCCCAAAGTCCTGGGATTACAGGCATGAACCACCGCATCCGGCCTATTTTTGTAATTTAAATGTAATGCTTTGTAATAAGAAAATATTTTTTTCCGATAGATATGTATATATTCCACATAAATAGGTATAGACATATATGTGTATACCTCTGACATTTTCACTCAGGATACATACAAAGTAGGTTTTAAATGTGTATTGAGGCTGCGCAAGGTAGGCTCTCGCCTGTAATCCCAGCACTTTTGGAGGCCGGGGCAGGCATATTACCTGAGGTCAGGAATTTGAGACCAGCCTGGCCAACATGGTGAAACCCCATCTCTACTTAAAGAGAAAATACATAAAAATTAATCGGGCATAGTGGTGGGTGCCTGTAATCCCAGGTACTCGGTAGGCTAAGGCAGGAGAATCGCCTGAACCCAGGAAGTGGAGGCTGCAATGAGCTGAGATCATATCATTGCACTCCAGGCTGGGCAACAAGAGCAAAACTCCATCTCAAAAAAAAAGAATGTGTATTGAATGCTAGGCACTCTGCTACATCACTAGGGATATAAAGACAAGGAAGACATAGTTTCTTTCAACATAGAACTCATGTCATAGTGCCAAGATTTATGTGAAATCTATACTAGAGACCTGTACAAAATGCTGCAGTCAAGGAAACCAAGGAGGGAGTGAAGAATTATTTGGCTGGGTTGACATTTATAGGATAAATAGGCATTTACAACATGGATTAGCAGAGGAAGGAAAGAAAAAGCCATTCTGGATAAGAACAGTTTTTGTGGGCTGGTCCAAAGGTAGTGAGTTATTTCAACTGACTGTTCGCAGTCAGTTACAGATCAAATTCTTTGTTCTATTCTTTCCCATGTCTCACTACTGCACTTGGCTAGTCTTAGGGAGCAAAAACAGTCTTATGTTAAGAGGGATTGGAACAGTATGGTATCTTCCATTTAGGTATATGTAAGTAATTCAGGATTTTGCAACTTGAAGTATTAATATAAGGAAAGGAGTAATGCGAGATGAGGTTGAAGGGGGAGGCTTCCATTATAAAGGATGCTGTATGCCTGCTAAGCAATCTGGACCTTAACTTGTAAGCAGTGGGTGAATCCATAAACTACACAGTACTAAGTAGGGGAAGAGATAAGATCAGATTCACTTTTTTTTTTTTGGGAGACGGAGTCTCGCTCTGTCGCCCGGGCTGGAGTGCAGTGGCCAGATCTCAGCTCACTGCAAGCTCTGCCTCCCAGGTTCACGCCATTCTCCCGCCTCAGCCTCCGGAGTAGCTGGGACTACAGGTGCCCGCCACCACGCCCAGCTAATTTTTTGTATTTTAGTAGAGACGGGGTTTCACCGTGTTAGCCAGGATGGTCTCAATCTCCTGACCTCGTGATCCGCCCGTCTCGGCCTCCCAAAGCATATTCACTTTTAAATCATTGTGCAAGCCATGGGGAGGTTGAACTGGAGGGAGGTAAAGGTAGGTACAAGACTATTTGTAACTATCCAAGTGAGAGATAATAAGGCAATAAAGAGTAGGAATGAAGCCAAAAAGAAAACCTAAAGACACTTAGAAGATGGAAAAGGCAGGATTTGGTGAAAGGCAGATTTGAGGATTGGCTGTAGTTAGGGTCTGAGGGAACGGTCATAGATATAATTTAGGTTCTATGTTCCATGATTTCACAGATGGGTGATGCCACTAGTCAAAAAACTAAGATAAAAGGAAGAGTAGGTTTCAGGGAAGATACTGAGTTCTGTTTTGGAATGTTGAGTTTTAGGTGCCTATGGGATAACATTATAGAGGAATAGAGTAGATGCTTATAAAGTGTGATATTCTAGAATTCCAGAAAGGGGTCTAGGCTAGAACTGCTGGATTAGAAATTTTCAGTGAGAGGCATGCTACCATGCCCTAAAGTATATGAGGTGCTTTCATATACTATTTGATCCATCAGGACATAGCTCAAGAGTTATTTCCATGGTTAAGCCTTCCTTGCCTCTACCCGTGGACAAAGTAACTGATACCTGCTCTATGCCCATGTACCTCACTCCACCATTTAATCACACTGGGTTATAATCTATGATATGTAGATTGTGGGCTTTTCAAAGTAGGACTCCGCCTTATTATCTTTGTTTCCCAGAATCTAACACTAAGTGTGCTGTGAAAAGAAAATGCCCAATGCATTACACTCAACTGAATTGAACCTTAATAGCAGACAGAATTGTTATACTGAATGGCAGGCTGAAATGTTGAGAGCTAAAACTCTGATTACCTTAGCACTTGATCTAGGAGTTTCTAAGGGTGAGCCTTGCACAGGGTGCAATGGAACTGTTGTTTGAAATGAACTCTGTCCTGCAAAAAGAAGCCCAAGTTGAGCCAAAGAAGAAAGGGTTAAGTTGGGATGACTGCAGGCAGAGATAAATGTGCCCACTTTACCCCTCAAATCCCTCAAATTCATTGAGGCTAACTTCTATATCTCTCTGGGGCTAAGTTTTATGAGCTTTGCCATTTCTGCTTTTGGGCAAAGCACACATCTGACCTTCCAGTAAGGGAAGAAGGTCCACCACAGCCTGACCAAGAATTAAGGTCTTCTCTTCTTTCTGTTTCTTTTCCTTTGGTAAAACTTCAGTCACAGTTACTAGAAAAATCAAAACAAAGAAAATGAGACATTTAAAACATCCATCCGATAACCAAGGTGCAACACACAAAGCATTGTCAAAGAGATGTACATTAAAAAAAATTAACTTGAAAGTAAAAGGCATCAACATCAGTAACTTCTGGTGGAAAATACCGGACCACTTCAGTGACTTTTGAACTTTTTGCCTGCAAGTTATAATAAGAAATGGGTTTTAGATCATAATCATGTACATGCATGTGTATAAAAGTAACTGAGGCTGGGCGCGGTGGCTCATGCCTGTAATCCCAGTACTTTGGGAGGCCGAGGAGGGCAGATCACCTGAGGTTGGGAGTTCGAGACCACCCTGACAAACACGGAGAAATCCCGTCTCTACTAAAAATACAAAATTAGCCAGGCATAGTGGCCCATGCCTGTAATCTCAGCTACTGGGGAGGCTGAGGCAGGAGAATCGCTTGAACCTGGGAGGCGGAGGTTGTGGTGAGCCAAGATCAAGCCATTGCACCCAGGCTGGGCAACAAGAGCGAAACTCCATCTCAAAAAACGAAAAGAAAAAAAAAAGTAACTGATACATATGATTATATAACAAAGCTTCATATAATATTAATCTTTACTAGGTCAAAATCCTTAGGTATTTTCTTTTTTTTTTTTTTTTTTTTGAGACAGAGTCTTGCTCTGCCACCCAGGCTGGAGTGCAGTGGCCGGATCTCAGCTCACTGCAAGCTCCGCCTCCCGGGTTTACGCCATTCTCCTGCCTCAGCCTCCCGAGTAGCTGGGACTACAGGCGCCCGCCTCGTCGCCCGGCTAGTTTTTTGTATTTTTTTAAGTAGAGACGGGGTTTCACCGTATTAGCCGGGATGGTATCGATCTCCTGACCTCGTGATCCACCCGTCTCGGCCTCCCAAAGTGCTGGGATTACAGGCTTGAGCCACCGCGCCCGGCCAAAATCCTTAGGTATTTTCTATTCTATTTCATATAGAAGAAATTACTGGTCATAATGCCCATCAACTGATCTTATGAATGGCTAAAAAGTCACAATCTGAAGTTTCAAAAACATTGCTCTAGGGTGGGCGAGGTGGCTCACGCCTGTAATCCCAGCACTTTGGGAGGCCAAGGCAGGCGGACCACGAGGTCAGGAGATTGAGACCATCCTGGCTAACATGGTGAAACCCCGTCTCTACTAAAAATACAAAAACAAAATTAGCCAGGCATGGTGGTGGGCGCCTGTAGTCCCAGCTACTCAGGAGGCTGAGGTAGGAGAATGGCGTGAATCTGAGAGGCAGAGCTTGCAGTGAGCAGAGACTAGACCACTGCACTCCAGCCTGAGCAACAGAAAGAGACTCGTCTCAAAAAAAAAAAAAAAGAAAAAAGAAAAAGGAAAACATTGCTCTAGATCCCCTATATTGCCTACCATAAGGCTTGACACATTTTGGAGTAATCCTGTAGCATGCAGAGTATGTACAAAGTTTTTCACTGCAGCATTACTCTGTGTGCTTAACACTTATTATAACAATTTCAAAATTTCAAATACACAAAGTAGAATAGTGTAACAACTATCCATACAACCATAATCTAAATTTAACAATTTTTTTGCTTCATCATATGTAGCTTTGTTTGCTCAAATACTTTTATCATATTTGCTTTGTTTGCTGAAGTACTTTTCAAATAAATTACAGATATCATGACATTTTACTCCTAAATACCAAAATACACAAATCCCAAGTAAGACATTTTCCTAGAAAACCACAATCACTTTACCACATTTGGCAAGTGTGTGATAATAGCATTAAATAATTCCTTAATTCATCTAGTGTCCAGTTGATATTTAACATTTCCCAATTATCCCCAAATTTATTTTGTAGCTGGTCTGTTCAAACCAGAATCCACTCAAAGACCACGTGTTGCATTTGGTTGTCATGTTTCTTTTCATTTAGACCAGTCCCCCTTTTCCACATACTTCTTCTCTCAAACATTTCTCTCTTTTGTTGAAGACACCAGGCCAATAGTTATACAGAATGTTACATGTTCTAGATTTGTCTCGTTTTATTCCTCATAGCGTTTAATTTGTTTCTCATTTCCTGTGTTTCCTACTTGGGTTCAGCTTCAGCGTTTTCAGCAAGGATAATAGTTTGATAACATATTTACCTATGTGGTATGTTATCAAACTCTGTGACCTTTGTAACCTGAAAGATGAAAATAGCATCTAAGCATAATTTTATTTTTTGTATTAGAATCAGGTTGAAATTTTTTCCATATATTTAAGGACCAGTTATAGTTTCTTTTCCATGAAATTTTCATATTCCTTTCATATGTTTTATATACTTTTCCATTAGATTCTTGCTCTTATTAATATGCAAGAGCTCTTTAAAGGTAAATTTGCCTTCTGTCTAGAAATGAATTGCAAATTGTAATCCAGTTTGTAGCTTGTCTTTTACAGTTGCTAATGAATATATATATATATATATACACACATATATATATATATATACATATATATATATATACACATATATATATATATTCTTTTTCTGTGGTTTCTACAGTTGTGAAATACATATAAAGGCTTTAGCTCTCTGATTATTTTAATTCCATTATTTCTTATGGCAGTTACACGATTTAATTTTTTACCCACATTTTATCCAGCTGGTATTTATTTTGGTAGTTTGTTTGTTTGTTTTTCAAGACTAGGCCTCATTTTGTCACCTGGGCTGGAATGCAGTGCTGCGATCTCAGATCTCAGCTCACTGCAACCCCTGCCTCGAGGGCTCAAGTGATCCTCCCACCTCAGCCTTTGGAGTAGCTAGGGCTATAAGTGCTCACCACCACACCCAGCTAATTTTGTGTGTGTGTATATATATATACATTTTTTTTTTCTTTTTGAGATGGAGTCTTGCTGTGTCGCCCAGGCTGGAGTGTAGTGGCGCAGTCTCAGCTCACTGCAAGCTCCACCTCCTGGGTTCACGCCATTCTCCTGCCTCAGCCTCCCAAGTATCTGGGACTACACCCAGCTAATTTTTTGTATTTTTAGTTGAGATGGGGTTTCACCGTGTTAGCCAGGATGGTCTCAATCTCCTGACCTTGTGATCCACCTGTCTTGGCCTTCCAAACTGCTGGGATTACAGGTGTGTGTGAGCCACCACGCCCAGCCCCAAAGCGTTGGGATTACAGGCATGAGCCACTGCACCCAGCCACTGTTTTTTGTTTGTTTGTTTGAGACAGAGTCTCACTCTGTCACTCAGGCTGGAGTGCAGTGGTGTGATCTCGGCTCACTGCAACCTCCACCTCTCAGGTTAAGTGATTCTCCTGCCTCACCCTCCTGAGTAGCTGGGACTACAGGCACGCTCCACCATCCCCGGCTAATTTTTGTATTTTGAGTAGAGATGGGGTTTCACCATGTTGACCAGGCTGGTCTTGAACTCCTGACCTTGTGATCCACCCACCTCACCCTCCCAAAGTGCTGGAATTACAGGTTTGAGTCACTGTGCCTGGCCCATTACATTTTTTTAATTCAATTTGAGATCTTCCAGTTCTTGGAAAGACTTATGGCTTTCAGGTGAAACCTGGACTTTTCCTATTGTTATGAATCTCTGGATCTCACTTACACCTTCTGTTTTCAGCTGGCGTTTTCCAACACCACCCCAACAGAAGAAGGAAGGAGATGCTGCGTCATTACTGCCAAGTTGGGGTTCCCTACTCAGCCTCCGCTGACACCTGATGGGGGCAGTTCCTCATTACTGCTGAGCAGGGGAATTGGAGTCCTGATTCCTTACTTGGTTTCCACTGATACCACAGTGGGTGTGGACTCATTACACCTGGGTGATGGTGAAAGCTCTGACACTAAACTAGGCCTCCTCTGATACCACTCCAGTGGGAAGCGAAAGGGCACCTTGTTACCGACAGTTTGGGATAGAAGTGCAAGATTTCTGTGGTCTCCACTAACATTATGAGGGGTGGGAAGGGGACTCATTACCAGAGGGGATAAAAGTCCTGGTTCCCTACTTGGTCTTCTCTGACATCACTAGGGTAATGGAGAATCTCATTTGTGAGCTTTGTGAGAGTGGAAGTCTAAGCTCTCCACTCAGCTTGATTGAGGGTGGGGGCTACAGTTTTTTTCCTATGGTGTTTAGCTGGAGTACAGGAATTACTGTCTAAAACTTTTCTGTCTTATTAGGCTGCCCCTTTCATAGTCTTTTGGCTAAACAGAGCAGACTTTTATCAGGCTTGCTTGCTTTTTTCTTTTTTTGGTCTGTGCCCATTGGTGTCTCCAGGTTGCCACCTTCTTCAGCAAGAAGTATGGGATACATAAGGCAAAAAGAAAACCCAAGGAACTCACCACTGTGTCATTCCCCAGGTCCCAAGTTTCCTTCTCCCCACCTTTCAGAGTCTCTTATTTTTATATATAATGTCCAGGGTTTGTAGTTGTATTCAGTGGGAGGAATAGAGAAAAGTACATCTATTCCATCTTCTCAAAAGTTTTGCTTTTAATCCTTTTTATTTCTAATTAATGTGCTTAAGATTATAAATGTACCTCTAAGCACAACTTTAACTATATCCCACAAATTCTGATATTTGGTGTTTTACTGTTGATCTCTTCCAAATGCTTTGCAATTTTTATTATGACTTTTTTATTTGTCCCATAAATTATTCAGAAGTATGTTTTTAAATTTCCAAATAGTATTTTGGCTATCTTTTTGTTACTGATTTCTAATTTTGTTGACTGTTACATTTTGGCAGAAAAGGTGTCTGTATGCTATTGATCCTTTGATCTATGGTAGGACTTACTTTATCGCTTAGAATGTGGCCAACTGCTATCGTAAAAATGCTCCTCTTGTGTTTTAAAAATATATATATTCTTTAATGGTTAGTACAAGCCTATGATTATTCCTAGGGAGGACTTTTTTCTCTACCCAGGATCTAGACAGAGATGCTTAAGCAGATTTTATTTTCCTGGTCCATACTTTTTGAGATCTTAACTTGTGATGGGGAGGTGATCTCAGTCTCTATTCCCCCATCAATAGCAGCCAAAGGTTTTCTGTCCTTCTGAGAGCATTAAAACCCAAGCCCCTAGGTTTTGGAGTCTGCCTTCTCCCTGCACACTTCCACTAACACATACACACCACTGGCAGCTGTTCAAGATTTCCAGGTTTCAGTTTCTGCCTTGCTTTTGGGAACAAAGGAAGTGCCCTTTGTTTCTCATGATTTTAGTTACATGTTTAAAAGAATGTTTTGGTTCTGCTTTTCCCATCCAACATGATAGGGAAGAAGGCAATCAGGACATTGATTTTTAGAACCACAAGGACTTACAGAACACAGGTTTGTGAGCGAGGTCATCTAAAGTGATTCCTCCTTCAGGATTAAACTCAAAACTGCTAGTGAAGTTGTATTTTGCACTTCCTTCTGGAGAAACAGTAATTTTTGCAGAGTCTCCCAGAACCACTTGATTGAATTCTGCCCGAATAAAGGTAACTGGAGTATCTCCTTTAAAACCTTTCTGTTGGCAGAAACACACCACTTTACAATTATATTTAAATAGAGAATTTTCCTACACATCTGGCAACCCATTTTGATTTGGGCTAAATAGCATTTTTCATTTTTTCCTAACAAGCAACATCACAAATACAGAAGGAATAGGTAGAAAAATAATTAAACAAATCTAGTTTTACTTAAATGCAACATTCCATTTAAGTGCTGTTACGTTGGAGTTTTGAAAACAACATTTATTGTGTTTCACCTGATAATAGAAGTATACTGAGGAACATTTTTAAAAGAAAGAAAATTAATTACCTGCAATCTTACTGTAACATGTAAGCATTATTAACATTTTAGAATATATTTTCTAGTGTTTTGCTGTGAATATATGGATGTGCACGTGTATACCCATACACACACACATAGATACATTTTTATATATGCATTTTAAAACAACGTGGAGCTCATTAATTACATTCCCTTTGGAATGATCTTTTTAAACTTAATATACTGAATATTTTCCCATTTCATTATACTCCTAATTTTTAGTACATCACATTGTTGTTGTTGTTGTTGTTTTAATTAATCAAATAGAATTAATTACAAGGGAAATTCTGGAAGAATTCAGATCCTTCTCAGGAGAAAAGGAAAAAAAATTATATGTGAACTGCTGTCTAGGGAAACTAAAACCACTATTTCTTTCATCCTATTAAATTTAGTATTCAAATTGCCGGGTACTTGAGACACACAGTAATGTGACTTGGAGATCACAGACTAACAATAAGGAACACTGAGGCGGAATGCCACTGCTATATAAAGCCAGGAGGTGTGGAGGTAGAGAATGAAGCAAAATTCCATTACTCCTGCAGGTACTCCCAAACTAAGGATTTTGTAAATTTCCAAAAGTAACTTTACCAAATCATATCCCTCTGTCACCGTGATCTGCACGAGTCTGCCTGTTGATGGCACTTGCTCCATATCACCAACTGGGAAAAGTCCCTCTGGTTTTCTTTGGTCTCTGTAAACAGAATGAATCAACCTGTCCCCTCATGTACCAGAGCTGCACAAGTACTCATATTCCATCATAACCAATACCAGGGAAAACCTAAGGAAATACCATAGTCCAGCACTGTTTTATTCCCCACATCCAACCTTTGCTGCTGGACAGGCAGTGCTTTAGGGAGCTGGTCACAAGGATGATTTCACTGGTTAGTGCTAAAAGATGTTTATACAGGTAACTAACCCATTAAGCACAAAGTTATCACAAGACAAAGTAGGAACACCTTGACCTCCCATACCCTACATCAGGGGTCCCCAGCCCGAGTCATGAACCAGTACCAGCCCGTGGCCTGTTAGGAACCGGGCCGCAGAGCAGGAGGTAAGCAGCAGGCGAGCAAGCAAAGCTTCATTTCTATTTACAGCCATTCCACATCACCTGCATTACCACCTGAGCTCTGTCTCCTGTCAGATCGGTGGCGGCATTAGATTCTCACAGGAATGTGAACCCTATTATAACTGAGTGCATGCAAAGGATCTAGGTTGTGTGCTCCTTATAAGAATCAAATGCCTGATTTGTCACTGTCTCCCATCACCCAGAGATAGGACTGTCTAGCTGCAGGAAAACAAGCTCAGGGCTCCCACTGATTCTACATTATGGTGAGTTGTATAATATTTCATGATATAGGCTGGGCGTGGTGGCTCACGCCTATAATCCTAGCACTTTGGGAGGCGAGGAGGGCGGATCACGAATCAGGAGTTTGAGATCAGCCTGTCCAATATGGTGAAACCCCATCTCTACTAAAAAATACAAAAATTAGCCGGGTGTGGTGGCACACGCCTGTAGTTCCAGCTACTTGGGAGGCTGAGGCAGGAGAATCATTTGAACCCGGGAGGCAGAGGTTGCAGCGAGCTGAGATCACACCACTGTACTCCAGCCTGGGCGACAGAGTGACTCCGTCTCAAAAAATATATATAGGCCGGGCGCGGTGGCTCACGCCTGTAATCCCAGCACTTTGGGAGGCCAAGGCGGGCGGATCATGAGGTCAGGAAAATGAGACCAGCCTGGCTAACATGGTGAAACCCCATCTCTACTAAAAATACAAAAAAATTAGCCGGGCATGGTAGTGGGCGCCTGTAGTCCCAGCTATTCTGGAGGTTGAGGCAGGAGAATGGTGTGAACCTGGGCGGTGGAGCTTGCAGTGAGCTGAGATTGTGCCACTGCACTGCAGCCTGGGCAACAGAGCAAGACTCCATCTCAAAAATATATATATATATATATATTTATTTATTTATTATTATACATTACCATGTAATAATAATAGAAATAAAGTGCACAATAAATGTAATGTGCTTGAATCATCCCCAAATCATCCCCGCTGCCTCCAGTCTGTGGAAAAATTGTCTTCCACAAAACTGGTCCCTGGTGCCAAAAAGGTTGGGGACTGCTGCCATACACCCTTCACAGTGTTCTCTGGTAACCTTTTTTTTTTTAATCTGCAAAGCTCCCTTCAAACATTATTTAACTTCTCAGTTTTACAAAAATATATTTTGAGAGCAGGAAAGAAGCAACCACATAAAATGCTAGTCCATTGGAAAAGGTCTTAATATATAGATCTTATTTAGTCAGATATACTGTCAATTTTACAATACTAAGGGCACAAACAATTTCAAAAATAAATTGGATATTTGTTTTTTAGAAAAGGTCTTTTCTCGCTCCTTCCTTCCTTCTTTTTTTTTTATTGTGTGTTTTTGTTTTTCAGGCTGTCACTCTGTCACCCAGGCTGGAGTGCAGTGGTGCGATCACAGCTCACTGCAACTTCAACCTCCTAGGCTCAAGTGATCGTCCCACCTCAGCCTCCTGAGTGGCTGGGACTATAGGCACGCGCCACCACGCCCAGCTAATTTTTGTATTTTTCATAGAGACAGGGTTTCACCACGCTGTCTAGGCTGGTCTCAAAGGCTAGGCTCAAGCAATTCGCCCACCTCAGCCTCCCAAAGTGCTGAGATTAAAAGGCATGAGCCACTGTGCCTGTTGAAAAGGCCTTATTTTCTAACTCAATTCAAACGTTTACTGAGGACATACTATGCTAAGTGTATTTGGTGACACAAAAGAGAAAATGACATCTTACAGCCTTCAGACTTATCCTGCCTCTTCTCAGCTACTCCAGCATTTTTCCAGACACCTAAAAGTCTCAGACCATTTGTTCAACAACATATTTCTGGGCTGTTTCAGGGCTTTGGTGGCACTGACAACTTCTTTGTCAAATGTACACTTAAAATGCCCTTTTGTATCAGTCTTCTTTCCTTTTCAATAATATGGCATTAGGCCTTCATTACCCTTCTGCTAGACTGTAACAAAAGCCTCCTAACTGGTGTCTCTGACTCCAGTTTCTCACTCTAACTCATCCTGCTTCTGTCAGAATTGCTCATTGAAAAAACTTTGTTAAGCTTGGCACTGTGGTGGGTGCTGAGGATACAAGAGATAAGATGTGAACTCTCTAACCTCAAGAAATCTAAAATCTAGTGAGGACGAGAGATGTGTAACTAGACCAGGAGTCATAATCTGTGAGACAGGTGCTCTGACAGAGGAAAAGAAGGGAGGAGTGAAAGAAGGAAAGGGAGGGAAGAAGTGCTCTGACAGAGGAAAGAAGGGAGGAAACGGGGGGTGGAAATTTATTTTTTATTTTACAAATATAAAGAATGTGAGAAGTTGGCCGGGCGCGGTGGCTCAAGCCTGTAATCCCAGGGATTTGGGAGGCCGAGACGGGCGGATCACGAGGTCAGGAGATCGAGACCATCCTGGCTAACATGGTGAAACCCCATCTCTACTAAAAAAATACAAAAAAAACTAGCCGGGCGAGGTGGTGGGCGCCTGTAGTCCCAGCTACTCGGGAGGCTGAGGCAGGAGAATGGCGTAAACCAGGGAAGAGGAGCTTGCAGTGAGCTGAGATCCGGCCACTGCACTCCAGCCCGGGCGACAGAGCGAGACTCCGTCTCAAAAAAAAAAAAAAAAAAAAAAAAGTGAGAAGTAAGGAAATTAACTGATTATAGCCAGTGTACCAAGTGTGCTTCACATTTATTATCTTAAACATAGCTTCCCTTCTAAGTGATTCTTAAATCTCTGTTTGAATGAAAAAAACTGAGCTTCAGAGAAGTTTGTTATCTTACCAGCAATCATACAGCAAGGAAGTGCTGCATGAAGCTGGGACCTAGCTGGATTTGAGAATACTTGTGCATGCCAAGAAAATCTTGGAGAAAGTACCCTGGAACTATGTCTTAATGGAGTAAAGGGAAGGATATTCCAAGAAAGGCAACAGATTTTAAAACGTTCAGAGGCAAAACAACACACATAGCAAGTAGCAAGTAGCTTGCAGTGGTGGTGTAAGAAGACATAGGGAGAAAATGAGATGAGACAAGCAGATAACTACCTTATTAAAGTACAGATCTGATCATACCACTGTCTTGTTCCCTCTCACCTACCAAATAAAGTTAAACTGTAACACTACAGTTTAACTGTAGTTAAATGTAGTACTACATTCAGGGCTTTCTAGGATCTTGCAGTGCCAGTCAACTCCCCTCTTCTAGCTTATGCTCTTGCTTAGTATTTTTCAAAGATCACCTGCATTTAGTCACTTCTGAATCTTTGCATTTTTCCTTCCCCTTGGAATTATCTCTCCCTTTCTACTCACTCCATCTCTACAGCAAATCCTACTCATCCTTTAAAATCCAGCTCAAATGCTTCCTAGTCCATGAAGCTTCCCAGTCGGAAAAACCTGCCTTTCCTCTGAATACATTCAGCACTTTACACGTCTCTTGTGGCATTACCACAAGCTGTATTGTTTATGAAGACTGGGTATTCAAAGGACCTTTCCTACTTAATAACTATGTGCGCCTGGGCAAAAGCCTAATTTCTCTAAGCCTCAGTTTCACCTTCTGTAAAATGGATAACTTCCAACCTGTTTCACATTGTGAATATCCCCTAAAATATTAAAGCTGTTTAAGCTATGAAGCACTGCACAAATGATATTATTAATATGCAACGTTTGTCCTGAGAGTTCAATTACACCTTTGAAGGCATGTAACCTGTCTCACACATATTTACGGGCCCCGAGTGCCTGGCACCATGTCTTGTATACAAGAGGCGTTTGCGTCGTGTTTGAACTATGAATGCAAGAAATAGGACTAAAGTTATGGTCAGGGCAGCTAGGGTGGGGACTCTTGTTGCCCGCGGCAAGGCACGCATTTCTTGTCATCTGCTCAGAAGAAGCTGCAAGGGGAGAGTCCAGTGAGAAAAAGGTTGGACGAAAGAGGCGATGTGACTGGGTCTGGTCTAGGGACAAGCGCAGTCCGCCCGCGGAATGAGACCTACGACGAGAAGCGGTAAAGAAGGGCCTATGTCCGCGCTCCTGTGGAGGTCGCCGGGCTGGGGCTGGAGGCAGAGTCCGCCGCGCCTGGCCGGGTCAGCGGCTTTTTGGTCTAAATAACGGGGTTTTCAGCCTGGACTTAGCTGAGGGAGCAGAAGATCGGGGTGACGGCTGTGGTGTGGCCGCAGGACCGGGGTGGGGAGGCCGGGAAGAGAGGGTTGCTTCAGGAGGGATTGCTGTCTTACCTGCAGCAGCCTCAGTTATGTTTTTGACAACTATAGCAACCAACTACCTCTCGCGAGAACTTACTTTTGGCAATCGCAGCAAGTTTATTCCAAGACTCGCGATAACCCTCTGGGGACGAGAGCAGGGAGCGCGACCCTGAGCTTCTGCGCCTGCGCCCTAGCGCCGGCTGCAGCCCCGTTATTTCGAGTCCCTGCTGTTTCCGCGGATGCTTTAACTTTGGCAAGCGTTTGGGTTAAGTGAACAGGTTTCCATCTTTACATTTTGCTTTCTCGACTCTTTTATTTCAATATTTCTCCATAATAGTAGGGAAAAAGCATAAGGAAGTTTAAAGAAAAAGACGTTTATTAAACTGATTTGAAAACATCATTTAAATATTTCTCCGTGAAATATGCAATGTTTTAAAAATGAGCCTGTCACGCACTGTTGATGAGAGTGCAAAATGACCCAGCTTCTAGGTGCTCAATATTTGTACAATAAACAGACCTGAAGTTTATGATGTTAATGCAAACTTTTAATATTCAAAATTTAACATTAAAGAGCTAAAATAGCAAAACACAATAGCAACAACCTGGAAACAACCCAAGTGCCCGTCGACGGAATAGTGGATGAGTGGACCAATAAACTGTGGCATATTCACAAAGAGGCATATTACAGGCAGTCAAAGTTAATGAACTGCACAACACGGATGAATTTTGGCAATATATATACTTTAAATTGTTGCAGTATTAAGACCCAGCTTGAAGGGACTTCCTTGGGCCAAATGAGGGACAATTTGAGCATGAAGTAAACAACGACCATAATGGATTACAATCCATTGAATATGCAAGTCCGTGTTGATATAGAGAAAAAGGAAAACTCCTTCAAAGTAGGATGCCAACCCAGAAGTGTAGCGAGAAGGATGGAAATAGAGAACTACCATTTGACAACTACTGAGGATGACTCAGGCAGGAGTGTTCAATGGACGCTAAGGCTGGTGGGTAGATGTTCTGTGAGGCATAGAATACTGGGGCGATTTTGGAATACTTCTCCCATGGAATATTACTCGATTTCAGAGGGGAAAACAGTGAATGGAAGCAACCAACATGATCAGGTGATCATGGTTAACATCACCAGTGTTGGGAGGAGTATACATTGTGAGCCTCCTGGTGAAACACACTAAAATCCACAAAGTATCCTTTTTGGTTTTCCTGCCATCAAAGGAACTCAGGTTGTAGACCATCCAAGGACAGGAAAGACTGGGAACTGTCTTTGACTGAGGTTATATGACAACTAAATGCAATATGTATCTCTGTATAGCATTCTGGACCAGAAAGGAAAACATTGTTAGGACAGTTGGCAAAATGTGAATTAGCTCTGTGAATCGCATACCACCGCGAACATGCCCGATCTCGTCTGAACTGGATGGTATGTTGTACCAGTATTGATTCCCTGATGAGGAAGTTTGTTTGTTGTTAGGTAGCAGAGTGTCCCTGTTTAGGGGAAAATAAACACTAGTGTGTTCAGGAGTGATGAGAAACTATCTCTACAATTTGCTCTCTTGACTCTCAAAAGGTCCAGAAAAAGACTAACAAGGGATACATACACATGTACACACACATATGCACATGCATGCACACATGCACGCATACACACACAGTGAGCAATGGAACAAGTGCAATAAAGTGTTAACTATTTGGGAATCTGAGTGCAGGGGACATGGGACTTCCTTACACAATTTGGGCAACTTTTCTATACATTTGAGATCATTTCAAAACAAATTATTAAAATATATACATATGCATAACCACTCTACCTGGGAAGTTCTTTGCTTAGGATATAGAGTTACCAGAGTCAAATTTTAAAATTTTTATGTGAATAAAGAAACATTATAAATATTTAAAAAAATATTTTTTGAAACTTGCAGTGTTACAGGTAATAAGGTTCTCAAAATAAAACTACTGTGGCACTACCAAGTAAGGATTTCTCTCTGGAATTTTTTCCCAAGTGAGGGTTTTGGGTGAATTTGCACTGAGGCAGCTATCTCACTTGCAAATGACACACTTTTTCTACATAATAAGCTGGGTTAGGCCGAGTCTTTAATAGGGAGCTGTTCTTCCAGAAATCGCTCATGATCTTGATCTACTTAGTACTTTGCTTCAAGGTCTTAGGCAAGCAAGGATAAATAACAGATGTCACTTCTTTAAACATAATTAATCTCCATTCAACTGTAGGTACCTGAGAGCAAGGGCTGTATGTTACAATTTTTTCTTTCTTTTTTTTTTTTTTTTTTTTTTTAAGATGGAGTCTCACTCTGTAGCCCAGCCTGGAGTGCAGTGGCGCAATCTGGGTTCACTGCAACCTCCACCTCCTGGGGTCAAGTGATTCTTTTGCCTCAGCCAGCAGAGTAGCTGGGATTACAGGCACCCATCACCATGCCCGGCTAATTTTTGTATTTTTAGTAGAGACAGGGCCATGTTGGCCAGGCTGGTCTTGAACTCCTAACCTCAGGTGATCCACCCACCTCGGCCTCCCAAAGTGCTGAGATTACAGGCGTGAGCCACCATGCCCGGCCTTTTTTTTTTTTTTTTAATTGAGACAGTCTTGCTCTGGAGTTCAGTGGCATGATCTTGGCTCACTGCAACCCCCGCCTCCCGGGTTCATGTGACCCTCCCGCCTCAGCCTCCCGTGTGTGTGTGTGTGTGTGTGTGTGTGTGTTACAGTTCTTTTATTCTCCTACAGTGCTTAGCAGTGGCCACTCTATTTGAAAGGCATTCAATACTTTTTGACTGATTTAAACCATCCACTTGTGTATGGAAAAAGCCCTCTTTAATGGTATAGAAAATATAATAGTACTGGAATCATAATAAAATCATCTACATATGCAAACCAATTTCAGGGAAAAAAAACTATAAAAATCTCTTTCTAATAAAATTCAAATGCCTTGGTCTGAGTTTCAAAGGCCTCCACTAAATGATGCACTAGCTCAACAAATTCCTTTCTCATTACTCCAAAAGACATGTTTCTAATTAGCTAATTTGTTACTTCCAAAGTCAACATATTTCTGACACTCAATAAAACAATCAAATGTATTGCTCATCCTCAAATTGATCTACAGATTGAGAGCAATCACTATTAAAATCCCAACTGTTTTTTTTTTTTCCAGAAATTAACAAGCTGATCCTAAAATTCATATGGAAATGCAAAGGACCCACAGTAGCCAAAACAATCTTGAAACAGAAGAACAGTTGGAAGACTCACACTTTCCAATTTCAAAACTTTCTACAAAGTTGCAGTAATCAAGTAATGAAGACAATAATAAAGTCATAAAGACAGCCATATAGATCAAAAGAATCAATTGAATTGAGAGTTCAGAAATAAACTCTTACATTTATGGTCAATTGATTTTTAACAAGAGTGCCAAGATGATCTAATGGGATGTGGGAGGGAGGGCGGTAATACAGTCTTTTAAACAAATGGTACAAGGAAAAACAATGTCCACATTCAAAGAATGAATTTGGACCCTTACCTCACACCATATACAAAAAATAACTCAAAGTGGACCAAAGACCTAAATATAAGAACTAAAACTATAAATTTGAGGGTTTTCTATTTCTGTGAAGAATGTCATTGCAATGTTGATAGAGACTGTGTTGAATCTGTAGAGCACTTTTGAAATATGAACATTTTAGCAGTGTTAATTATTCTAATCCATGAACATAGGATACTTTTTTTGTAGTAATTGTGAATGGGATTGCTTTTTTCTTTTTTAGACAGTTCACTATTGGTATATAGAAATGCTACTGATTTTTGTATGCTGCTTTTGTATCCTGCAACTTTACTGAATTTATTACTTCCAGCAGTTTTTTGGTGGAATCTTTAGGGTTTTCTGTGTATAAGTTCATGTCATCTGCAGACAGGAAGTTTGACTTCTTTCTGTCCAATTTAGATGCCCTTGTTTCTTTCTTTTGCCTAATTACTCTGGCTAGGACTTCCAGTACTATGTGACTAGAAGTAGTGAAAGTGGCTATCCTTGTCTTGTTCCAGATTTTAGAGAAAAAGCTTTCAACATGTCCTCATTAAGTATGTTAGCTGTGGGTCTGTCATACATGGTCTTTATTGTACTGAGGTATGTTCCTTCCACATCTAATTTGTTGAGAGTTTTGTTTTGTTTGGTCATGAAGGGATGTTGAACATTACCAAATGCTTTTTCCGCGTCTACTGAGATTATTATATGGCTTTTATCCTTTGTTCTGTTAGTGTGATGTATCACAAAAATTGACTATCCACATGCAGAAGAATAAAACTAGACCCCTATCTCTCACCATTTACAAAAATAGCCTCAAAGGGGATAAATATTTAAGCATAAGACCTGAAACTATTAAACTATTAGAAAAAAAAAACACACACACAGGGAAAAAATACTTTTGACATTGGTCTGAGCAAGGAATTTTTGGATGACCCTCAAAACACAGGCAACAACAACAACAAACATAGACAAGTGGGATTACATCAAACTAAAAAAGCTTCTGCACAGCAAAGGAAACAATCAATAGATTGAAGAGACAGTATATAGAATGGGAGAAAATATTTACAAACTATGCATCTGACAAGGGGTTAATATCCAGAATATATAAGAAACAACACCAAAAAAAAAAAATGCAAAAACAAAACCCCCCACAAATAATCTGATTTTAAAATGGGCAAAAGATCTAAATAGACATTTCTCAAAAGAAAGTATACAAATGGTCAACAGATTTATGAAAAAATGTTCAACATCACTAAACATGAGGGAGATGCAAATAGTGTATCTACACAAACATAGATAGCATAGCCTACCACATACCTAAGTCATATGGAGTATATCCTATTGCTTCTAGGCAACAAACAGGAATGGCATGTTACTATACCGAATACTGTAGGCAATTTTAACACAATGGTAAGTACTTGTGTATCTAAACATAAAAAAAGTACAGTAAAAATATGGTATAAAAGCCTGTAGAAGGCACTCATAATGAATGGCACTTGCTGGCCTAGAAGTTGCTCTGGGTGAGTGAAGGAATGAGTAGTGAGTGAATTGTGAAGGCCTACGACATTACTGTATACTACTGCAGACTTAATAAACACTATATAATTAGGCTACACTAAATTTATTTTAAAACTTTTAAATAATACATTTACTTTAGCTTACTGTAACATTTTTGCTTCCTAAACATTTTTTTTTTTCCTTGGAGTTAGGGTCTTGTTCTGTCACCCTGTATGGAGTGCAGTGGCATGATCCTGGCTCACTGTGGCCTCAATCTCCTTAGGCTCAAGCAAACCTCCTGCCTTTTTGTATTTTTTTGTAAAGATGGGGTTTCACCATGTTACTCAGGCTGGTCTTGAATTCTTAAGCTCAAGTGATCCACCTGCCTTGGCCTCCCTAAGTGCTGAGACTACACACGTGAGCCACTGCACTCAGCCTAAACTTCTTAACTTTTTGACTCTTATAGCTATACAAAAATATTTTCTGTACGTCCTTATAAGTTTTTTTAAAATTATTTTTTACAGGCCTTCTACAGGTATACTATTTATCTTTTATACCATATTTTTACAGGTGGCTCACGCCTGTAATCCCAGCACTTTGGGAGGCCGAGGCAGGTGGATTATAAGGTCAGGAGATCGAGACCATCTGGCTAATATGGTGAAACCCCGTCTCTACTAAAAATAGAAAAAATTAGCCGAGTGTGGTGGCGGGCGCCTGTAGTCCCAGCTACTCAGGAGGCTAAGGCAGAAGTATGGCGTGAACCCGGGAGGAGGAGCTTGCAGTGAGCAGAGATCATGCCGCTGCACTGTAGCCTGGGCGACAGAGCGAGACTCTATCTCAATAAATAAATAAATAAATACATACATACATAATTTTTTACTTTTTTTTTTTTTTTTGAGACGGAGTCTCGCTCTGTTGCCCAGGCTGGAGTGCAGTGGCCGGATCTTAGCTCACTGCAAGCTCCGCCTCCCGGGTTTAAGCCATTCTCCTGCCTCAGCCTCCCAAGTAGCTGGGATTACAGGAGCCCGCCACCTCGCCCGGCTAGGTTTTTTTTGTATTTTTTTAGTAGAGACGGGGTTTCACCGTGTTCACCAGGATGGTCTCGATCTCCTGACCTCGTGATCTGCCCATCTCGGCCTCCCAAAGTGCTGGGATTACAGGCTTGAGCCACCGCGCCCGGCCTAATTTTTTACTTTTTGAGCTTTGTTAAAAACTAAGACACAGGTCAGGTGTGGTGGCTCTGGCCTGTAATCCCAGCACTTTGGGAGGCCGAGGTAAGAGGACTGCTTGAGTCCTGGAGTTATCAGTCTGGGGTGACATGGTGAGACCATGTCTCTTCAAAAAACTTAAAAATTAGCGTGGTGTGATGGCAAAAGCCTGTAGTCCCAGCTACTTGGGACGCTGAGGCAGGAGGATCGCTTGAGGCAAGGAGTCAAGGCTGCAGTGAGCAATTATTCCACCACTGCACTCCAACCTGGGTGACAGAGCAAGACCCTGCCTCCAAAAATAAAAAAAAAACAAAGACACAAATACACACATTAGCCTAAGTCTACACAGGCTCAGGATAATCAACATGTTTTCCACCTGCACATCTCATCCCACTGGAAGGTCTTCAGGGGCCTAACACACATGGAGCTGTCATCTCCTAGAACAATGCCCTCTTCTGGAATACCTCCTGAAGGTCCTACCTTAGACTTTTTATAGTTAACTTCTTTTCAATAAGTAGATGGAGTATACTCTAAAATAATGATAAAAAGTCTAGCATTAGTAAGTACTAAGTGATAGGAATTTTTCAGCTGTGTTATAATGTTATGGAACTACTGTCATATATGTAGTCTGTTGTTGACTGAATCTTCATTATGCAGTGCATTGTTGGTGAGAATGTAAATTGGTACAGCCACTGTGGAAAATAGTAGAGGGTTCCTAAAAAAATTAAAAACAGAACTACCATATGAACTAACAATCCCATATATCCAAAGGATATGATATCAGTATGTCAAAAAGATGTCTGCACACCCATGTTTATTGCAGCACTATTCACGATGGCCAAAACATGGAATCAACCTAAGTGTCCATCAACAGATGAATGAATATGTGGTAAATTTACACAATGGAATACTATTCAGCCATAAAAAAGAATGAAATCCTGTCATTTGGAACAACTTGAATGAGCCTAGAGATCATTAAGTGAAATAAGCTAGGCACAGAAAGACAAATATTGCATGATGTCATTCATATGTGGAATCCTAATTTTTTTTTTTTTTTTTTTTTGAGGCTGAGTCTCGCTCTGTCACCCAGGCTGGAGTGCAGTGGCAAGGTCTCGGCTCACTGCAACCTTCACCTTCCAGGTTCAAGCAATTCTCATGCCTCAGCCTCCCGAGTAGTGGGATTACAGGCGCATGCCACCACACCCGGCTATTTTTTCTATTTTTAGTAGAGATGGGGTTTCCCCATGTTGGCCAGGCTGGTTTCGAACTCCTGTCTCCAAGTGATCCACCCATGTCAGCCTCCCAAAGTGCTGGGATGGATTACAGATGTGAGCCACTGCACCTGGCCTTAAAATGTTGATCTAATAGAAGTAGAGAATAAATAGTGGTTACCAAAGGCCGGGCGCGGTGGCTCAAGCCTGTAATCCTAGCACTTTGGGAGGCCGAGACGGGCGGATCACGAGGTCAGGAGATCGAGACCATCCTGACTAACACGGTGAAACCCCGTCTCTACTAAAAACTACAAAAAACTAGCCGGGCGAGGTGGCGGCGCCTGTAGTCCCAGCTACTCGGGAGGCTGAGGCAGGAGAATGGCGTGAACCCGGGAGGCGGAGCTTGCAGTGAGCTGAGATCCGGCCACAGCACTCCAGCCTGGGTGACAGCGCGAGACTCCGTCTCAAAAAAAAAAAAAAAAAAAAAAAAAAAAAATAGTGGTTACCAGAGGTTGGGAAGGGGAGGGAAGAGGGAGGACAGGGAGAGGCCAGTCAATGGATACAAAGTTACAGTTGATAGGAAGAATAAGTTCTAGTATTCCATTGCTCTGGTGATGATAGTTCATGGTAATACACTGCATATTTCAAAATGGCTAGAAGAGAGGATTTTGAATCTTCTCATCACAAAAAAAGATGACTGAGATGATGGATATGTTAATTACCCTAATTCGTTACATATTGTGTACATGTATCACAACATTATACTGTCCCCATAAATATGTACAATTGTATCAATTAAAATGTTTTAAGTCTTGAAGAAAAAAAATTTTTAAATTTTGTACATCAAAAGACACCATCAAGAAAACAAAAGCCAACCGATGGAATGGGAGAAAATATTTTGTGACTTGTGTATCTGGTAAGAGTCTACTATCCAAAATATATAAACAACTTTTACAACTCAACAGAAATACAAATTACCCAAATTAAAAATGGGCAAAGTATTTGAATAGATATTTTTTTAAAGAAGATACGCAAATAATCAATAAGCACAAAATATGCTCATTAGTCACAAGGGAAATGAAATGAAAATCACAATCAGATTCCACTTCATATCCACCAGCATGGCTATAGTGAAAAACATAGGCAATGATAATAAGTGTTGGCGAGGATGAGAAGATATTATCAACCAGGTTTGTCCTGCCCGTGCTGGGTAAACCAATCACTGTGATGACACATTTTGCAAAAGAGAAAAGATTTATTCACAAGGCAGCCCAGCAAGGGGGCAGGTAAATAGCTCTCATATCTGCCTCCCGAAAATAAGGCATAGGGATGTTTATGGGTTAGAGAAGCAGGGTGGTCTAAGGCATGGGGAAAGGTGATTGGCAGTGGGGGAAAATGAATCATCCAGTGATCTGCACAAGTGTAGTCAGGATTCATGGCACTTCATAGGATGACTGTTCGGAAAAGGGTGATATTAGCATCATCTGAAGGTGGAGTGTTTAGCCTGTGATGTCAAAAGGCTACCTCTTCGGCATTTGCTCAGGCCTGGTTGAAGGGTCAGTGGTCGCAACCAGTTTGAACTGGAGAGGAGCTGCCCCAAGTTCCTGAAAAGCAACTTAAGTGACCGTTACCATGGTGACATATGTTATTTATAGATTATATAGGAAGCCAGCAGAGGTTAAATGGTGTGGTCTTCAGCTACACAGAAAAAAACAAAAGGCAAATGACCAAATTGCAGGGCAGACTTTTTGTGGATCTAATCAGATTAACCCCCAGTTTCAAAACTTTATTGCTGATAGGATTATAATATGGTACAGCCACCTCAGTAAACAGTTTGGCAGATCATCAAAAAGTTTAAACACCGGCCGAGTGCGGTGGCTCATGCCTGTAATCCTAGCACTTTGGGAGGCCAAGGTGGGTGGATTGCCTGAGCTCAGGAGTTCGAGATCAGCCTGGACAATACGGTGAAACTCCGTCTCTACTAAAACGCACACACACAAATTAGCCAGGTGTGTTGTGGCGTGTGCCTGTAATCCCAGCTACTTGGGAGGCTGAGGCAGAACTGCTTGAACCTGGGAGATGGAGGTTGCAGTAAGCCAAAATGGCGTCACTACACTCCAGCTTGGGAGACAGAGCAAGACTCCCTCTCTTAAAAAAAAACAAAAGTTAAACATAGGCCGGGCGCGGTGGCTCAAGCCTGTAATCCCAGCACTTTGGGAGGCCGAGACGGGCGGATCACGAGGTCAGGAGATCGAGACCATCCTGGCTAACACGGTGAAACCCCGTCTCTACTAAAAAATACAAAAAAAACTAGCTGGGCGAGGTGGCGGGCGCCTGTAGTCCCAGCTGCTCGGGAGGCTGAGGCAGGAGAATGGCGTGAACCCAGGAGGCAGAGCTTGCAGTGAGCTGAGATCCGGCCACTGCACTCCAGCCTGGGTGACAGAGCGAGACTCCGTCTCAAAAAAAAAAAAAAAAAAAAAGTTAAACATAGATATACCATATGATCCAGCAATTCTTTTCATTTGAGACAGAATTGTCTCACTGTGTTGGCCAGGCTGGTCTCGAACTGCTGACCTTGTGATTCACCTGCCTAGGCCTCCCAAAGTGCTGGGATTACCACTGTGCCCGGCCTAATTTTTGTATTTTTAATAGAGACAGGGTTTCACCATGTTGGCCAGGCTGGTCTTGAACTCCTGACCTCAGGTGATGGTTCAGCAATTCTACCCCTAAATGTACAGCCAAGATAGTTGGGAACATAGGTCCACACAAAAACTTAAATATGAATGTTCACAATAGCATTATTCATAATAGCCAAAAGTTGAAAAACACCCAGATGCCCATCAACTGATGAATGAATTTTTAAAAATGTGATATAACTGGCCAGGCGTAGTGGCTCATGCCTGTAATCCCAGCACTTTGGGAGGTCAAGGCAGGCAGATCACTTGAGACCAGGAGTTTGAGACCAGCCTGGCCAACATGGTGAAACCCCATCTCTACCAAAAATACAAAAAATTAGCCGGGCATGGTGGCACGCACCTGTAATCCCACCTACTCAGGAGGCTGAGGCAGGGGAATTGCTTGAACCCGGGAGGCAGAGGTTTCAGTGAGCCAAGATCGTGCTACTGCACCCCAGCCTGGGCAACACAGCAAGACTCTGAAGAAAAGAAAAAAAAAGCAATATAACCAGCCACAAAACAGAATGAAGTACTGATTCATGCTGTACCACAGATGAACCCTAGAAACAGTATGCTAAATGAAAGAAGTCAGACACAAAGGGCTACATATTATAAGATTCCAGTATTAGGAAAGTCCAGAATAGGCAAATCCATAGAGACAGAAAGTAGATTAGTGGTTGCCAGGGACTGGGTAGGAGGGTGAGGAATGAGGAATGACTACTGATTGGGTAAGGGGTTTCTTTTTTGGGGTGAGGAAAATGTTCAAAACTTGATTGTGATGATGATTGCACAAATTTGTGAATATGCTGAGAACCACTGAATTGTACACATTATTTTTTAGAGACGGGGGCCTCACTTTGTCACCTAGGCTGAAGTGCAATGGCACAATCATAGCCCACTGTCACCTCGAACTCCTGTGCTCAAATGATCCATCCTCCTGCCTTGGCCTCCCAAGCAGCTAGAACCACAGGTACGCACCACCACACACAGCTAATTTTTTAAATTAATTCTTTGTAGCAACGGGGTCTTGCCATCTTGCCCAGGTTGGTCTCAAACTCCTGGGTTCATGGAATCCTCCCGCTTTGGCCTCCCAAAGTGCTGGGATTATGCACAGCTGAAATGTACACTTTAAAAGGGTGAATTGTATATATGAATTATAGCTCATATTTTTAAAAGCTTAAAAATATGTTGCTTGGGAAAGGACTCTGGGAAGATGGCAGACAGAGTAGGAAGTACCAGAAATCTTCCTCCACACCAAGGTTGTCTGAGGTAACCATTTTGGATTCTGGAGTCTATTGAAGGTTTGCAACTTCCAGAGGAAGACCTGGATGGCAATTTGGACTATTAATTTCAATTTTTGCTCTTAACACAATAGCAGCTACCCATCCTGTGGGAGGCGAGTGTGCATTTGTTCCTGTAGGAGCCTGCACATAGCCTGTGGGAGCCAGGGTAGGCAAAAAAGGATCCTATCCTCCAAATATGAGATATCTGTGCTGATTCCTGAACACTGTTTCTGATCACAGGGGTACAGACAAAGAAGCAGGGGCCATTGTTGCACCTCCCCCAATTGTTGCAAGTCACTCCCTCTTCAGGTGGTGACTTTCAGGGGATTGAAAGGTCTGTCTTTACCCCTACCCTTCATTTTTCTCTTTTTCTCCCTTTGGGGTACAGACATTAAAGACATACATATATGGGGAAAATTAGAAAGTGGCCACCCACACCTAGGGAAAGGTACAGGCTCAAAAAGACCTGAGAAGACCTTAAGTTTATACCTCAGTATGGTCCTTGGCACAGAGACAGCATACAACAACAATAAAAAAATAAAAAAAAACCCAAAAACAATAAACAAATACAGTAACAAAAAATAGCAAACCCTGGGGAAAGGAGAGAATCCAATTTTCAGAGTTACCATATTATTAAACCCAAATGTATAATTTTCAATGCAAAAAATCACAAGGCATACAAAGAAACAGGAAACTATCCCCAATCAAAGGCAAAAATAAACAGAAACTGTCTCTATAAAAAGACCTGGTAACAGATTTATTACACAAAAAAATTTTAAAACCTGTCTTAAAGGCTGGGTGTGGTAGTTCATGCCTATAACTCCAGCACTTTGGGAGGTCAAGGCAAGAGGATCACTTGAGGCTGGGAGTTCAAGAGCAGCCTGGGCAACACAGTAAGACCCTGTCTCTTAAAAAAAAAGAAGAATTTAAAAATAAGCCAGCCAGGTGCAGTGGCCTCTGTCTGTAGTCCTAACTAGCTACTTGGGAGGTTGAGGTAGGAGGCTCACTTTGAGCCCAGGAGTTTGAGGCTGCAGTGAGCTTTGATTGTGCCACTGCTCTCCAGCCTTGGTGACAGAGTGAGACCCTGTCTCAAAACACAGAAACAAAAAACTGTCTTAAAGATATCAGGCCAGGCACGGTGGCTCATGCCTGTAATCCCAACACTTTGGGAAGCCAAGGTAGGCAGATCACTTGAGCCCGGGAGTTTGAGACCAGCCTGGGCAACACAGTGAAACCCCATCTCTACTAAAAAATACAAAAAATTAGCTGGACGTGGTGGCACACACCTGTAGTCCCAGCTACTCGGAGTCTGACATGGGAGAATCAACTGAGCCAAGTTAAGTCGAGGCTGCAGTTAAGCTGTGGTTGTGCCACTGCACTCTAGCCTGTGTGATAGGAGTGAGGCCCTGTCTCAAAAAAATAAAAGAGATGATCAAAAAACTAAAGGAAGATATGGAAAAAGTCAAGAAAATGATGTATGAAGAAAATGGAAATATCAATAAAGAGATAGAAAACCTACAAAGAAACCAAAAATATTCTGGAGCTGAAAAATACAATAACTGAATTGCAATAATTCACTAGCCTAATTCAAAGGCAGATTTAAACAAGCAAAAAAAAAAAGAGTAAGTCAACTTGGAAACAGGACAATGGAAACTGAGTCTGAAGAACAGAAAGAAAAAAGATTGAGGAAAAGAGAACAGAGCCTAAGGGACCTGTGAAACACCATCAAGTGGACCATCATACACATTATGGGAATTCTAAAGGACAAGAAAGAGGAAGAGAAAATATTTGAAGAAATAATGGCTTAAAAGCTTCCTAAGTTCTGTAAGACATGAATATAAACACCCAAGCAGCTCAATGAACTCCAAGTAGATGAACTTAAAGAGAGCCACATTAAGACACATTTTAATCAATCAAAGCTTCTTTTTTTTTTTTTTTTTAAGACGGAGGCTCACTGCAAGCTCCGCCTCCCGGGTTCATGCCATTCTCCTGCCTCAGCCTCCCAAGTAGCTGGGACTACAGGTGCCCGCCACCACGCCCTGCTACTTTTTTGTATTTTTAGTAGAGACAGGGTTTCACCATGTTAGCCAGGTTGGTCTTGATCTCCTGACCTCGTGATCCACCTGCCTCAGCCTCTGAAAGTGCTGGGATTACAGACGTGAGCCACCGTGCCTAGCCTTTAATCAAACTTTCTAAATTCAAAGAGAGAATCCTGAAATCAGCAAGACAGAAGTGATTTACCACATACAAGATTTTTTTTTTTTTGAGATGGAGTCTCGCTCTGTCGCCCAGGCTGGAGTGCAGTGGCCAGATCTCAGCTCACTGCAAGCTCCGCCTCCTGGGTTCACGCCATTCTCCTGCCTCAGCCTCCCGAGTAGCTGGGCTTACAGGCACCTGCCACCACGCCCGGCTAATTTTTGTATTTTTAGTAGAGACGGGGTTTCACCATGTTGGCCAGGATAGTCTCGATCTCCTGACCTCGTGATCCACCCGCCTCGGCCTCCCAAAGTGCTGGGATTACAGGCGTGAGCCACTGCGCCCAGCCTAGATGTTCTTAATAAGATTTTCAGCAGATTTCTCATCAGAAAGAATAAGATGATATATTTAAAGTGCTAAAAGAAAAAAAAATTGTCAATCCAAGAATCCTATGTCTGGCAAAACCGTCCTTAATAAGTGATGAGGAAATTTACATATTCCTAGATAAAAGCTGGGAAAGAAAGTTCATTACCACTAGACCTGCCCTACAAGAAATGGTCAAAGAAGTCCTAGTCCTGCAGGATGAAATGAAAGGAGACTAGACAGTAACTTGAAGCCACATGAAGAAATAAAGATCTCAATAAAGGGTAAATACATGGGCAATTATAAAAGCTAGTGTTACTGTAATATTAGTCTGTAACGATACTTTTGGTTTTCTACATGATTTGAGACAAATACGTTAAAAAAACTAAACACTAGTATGACTGTAATTTTGGTTTGTAACTCCAAATTTTGTATTCTATCTAATTTAAGAAACTAATGCATTTAAAAGAATTAGTTTATGTTTTGGAGCACACAATGTAAAAAGATATAATTTTGTGACATCAACCAAAAGGGTGAGGACACAGCTGTTAGAAGAGTTTGTATACATCATTGAAGCTGGCATAAATTTAGTGTTATTACTTTAGGATGCTAAATGTAATCCCAATGGTAACCACAAAGAAAATAGCTATACAATATACACAAAACAAAGGGAAATGAATTTAAATGTTTCACTACAAAACAACTAAACACAAAAGACAGTAATGCAGGAAATGAGGGGCAAAAAAGCAGTAAGCCATATGGAGAACAAATAGCAATACAACTGAAGTTCTTATCAGTAATTACTTTAAATGTAAATAGATGGCCGGGGGCAGTGGCTCAAGCCTGTAATCCCAGCACTTTGGGAGGCCGAGGCGGGTGGATCACGAGGTCAGGAGATTGAGACTATCCTGGCTAACACAGTGAAACCCCGTCTCTACTAAAAAATACAAAAAACTAGCCGGGCGAGGTGGCGGGCGCCTGTAATCCCAGCTACTCGGGAGGCTGAGGCAGGAGAATGGCGTGAACCCGGGAGGCGGAGCTTGCAGTGAGCTGAGATCCGGCCACTGCACTCCAGCCTGGGACACATAGCAAGACTCCGTCTCAAAAAAAAAAAAAAAAAAAAAAAATTTAAATAGATTACATTTCCTTTTTTTTTTTTTTTTTTTTTGAGATGGAGTCTCACTCTGTAGCCCAGGCTGGATTGTAGGGGCATGATCTCAGCTCACTGCAACTTCCACCTCCTAGGTTCAAGCAATTCTCCCACCTCAGCCTCCTGAGTAGCCAGGATTATAGGCACATGCCACCACAACCGGCTAATTTTTGTATTTTTTGTAGAGACAGGGTCTCACCATGTTGGCTAGGCCAGTCTCGAAGTCCTGACCTCAAGTGATGTGCCGGCCTCAGCCTCCCAAAGTGCTGGAATAACAGGTGTGAGCTACCACGCCTAGCTGGGATTAAACTTTCTAATCAAAAGACAAAGACTGGGCCAGGCTCGGTGGCTCACGCCTGTAAATCCCAGCACTTTGGGAGGCTGAGGTGGGCAGATCACGAGGCCAGGAGACCATCCTGGCTAACATGGTGAAACCCCGTCTCTACTAAAAATACAAAAAATTAGCCGGTGTGGTGGTGGGCACCAGTGGTCCCAGCTACTTGGGAGGCTGAGGCAGGAGAATGGTGTGAACCCGGGAGGTAGAGCTTGCAGTGAGCCGAGATCACACCACTGCACTCCAGAGCCTGGGCCACAGAACGAGACTCCATCTCAAAAAAAAAAAAAAAAAAAAAAAAAAGACAAAGACTGGCAAAATGGATTTTTTTTAAATCCTTGGGAGGCTGAGGTGGGCGGATCACAAGGTCAAGAGATCGAGACCATCCTGGCCAACAGGGTGAAACCCCATCTCAACTAAAAATACAAAAAATTAGCTGGGCGAGGTGGCACACACCTGTAGTCTCAGTTACTAGGGAGGCTGAGGCAGAATCACTTGAACCTGGGAGGAAGAGGTTGCAGTGAGCCAAGATTGCTCCACTGCACTCCAGTCTGGCAACAGAGCGAGACTCCATCTCAAAACAAACAAACAAAAATCCAACTTTATGCTGTCTACAAAACACTCACATTTGATCCAAAGACACAAACAAATTAAAAGTTAAAAGACGGAAAGAGACACTACATGCAAATAGTAACCAAAAGACAGCAGGGAGGCTACAGTAGTATGAGACAAGATAGACTTTTTTTTTTTTTTTTTTTTTTTTTTTTGAGGCGGAGTCTCACTCTGTCGCCCGGACTGGAGTGCAGTGGCCAGATCTCAGCTCACTGCAAGCTCCGCCTCCCGGGTTTACGCCATTCTCCTGCCTCAGCCTCCTGAGTAGCTGGGACTACAGGCGCCCGCCACCTCGCCCGGCTAGTTTTTGTATTTTTAGTAGAGACGGGGTTTCACCGTGTTAGCCAGGATGGTCTCGATCTCCTGACCTCGTGATCCACCCGTCTCGGCCTCCCAAAGTGCTGGGATTACAGGCTTGAGCCACCGCGCCCGGCCGACTTTTTTTTTTTTTTTGAGACGGAGTCTCGTTCTGTCGCCCAGGCTGGAGTGCAGTGGCGCGATCTCGGCTCACTGCAAGCTCCGCCTCCCGGGTTCACGCCATTCTCCTGCCTCAGCCTCCCGAGTAGCTGGGACTACAGGCGCCCGCCACCACGCCCAGCTAGTTTTTTGTATTTTTTAGTAGAGACGGGGTTTCACCAGGTTAGCCAGGATGGTCTCGATCTCCTGACCTCGTGATCCACCCGTCTCGGCCTCCCAAAGTGCTGGGATTACAGGCTTGAGCCACCGTGACCGCCAAGATAGACTTTAAATCAAAAAAGGTTATAGGGGCTGGGCATGGTGGCTCATGCCTGTAATCTCAGCACTTTGGGAAGCTGAGGCGGCCAGATCACCTGAGGTCAGGAGTTCAAGACCAGCCTGGCCAACATGGCAAAAACTTGTCTCTACTAAAAATACAAAAATTAGCCAGGCATGCTGGTGGGCACCTGTAATCCCCACTACTTGGGAGGTTGAGGCAAGAGAATTGCTTGAACCTGAGAGGTGGAGGCTGCAGTGAGCTGAGATTAGGGAACTGCACTCCAGCCTGGGCAGCAGAACAAGACTCCATCTCAAAAAAAAAAAAAAAAAAAAAAAAAAGAAAGGTTACAGGGGACAAAGTACATTATATAATAAAAAATTCAATACTGCAAGAAGGTATGACAATTATGAACATCTACACACCTAATAAGAGACCACCTAAATATATGAAGCAAAAACTGATAGAATTAAAGAAACAGTTTTACAACAGTAACTGGGGACTTCAATACCCCATTCTCGATAATGGATAGAAGAATCAGATATAAGGAAAAAGAGGACTTAAATAGCACAATAAACTAGATCTAATGCAGAACACTCCATACCTAACAATGGTAGCATATACATTCTTCTCAAGTACACATGGGATTTTCACCTATTAGGTTGGGTATTATCAACAAGGTAAGACATAGCAAGTGTTGGCAAGAATGTGGAGCAAAGGGAACCATTGTACACTGTTGGTGGGAAGGTAAATTGGTACAGCCATTATAGAAAACAGTATGGAGGTTTCTCAAAAAATTAAAAAGAGTATGATCCAGCAATACCACTTCTGGGTATGTATCTGAAGGAAATGAAATCAGTATCATAAAGAGGTATCTTTACTCCCATGTTCACTGCAGCATTATTCACAATAACCAAGATATGGAAACTACTCAAGTGTCCATTGATGGATGAATGGTTAAATATAGTATATATACACAATGGAATATTATTCAGCCTTAAAGGAGGACATTCTGGCCAGGTGTGGTGGCTCACACCTGTAATCCAAGCACTCTGGGAGGCCAAGGCATGTGGATCACCTGAGGGTCACGAGTTCAAGATCAGCCTGGCCAATCTGGTGAAACCCCATCTCTACTAAACAAAAAATTAGCCGGGAGTGGTGGCAGATGCCTGCAATCCCAGCTACTCGGCAGGCTGAGGCAAGAGAATTGCTTGAGCCCGGGAGGCGGAGGGTGCAATGAGCTGAGATTGCACCACTGCACTCCAGCCTGGGGAACAAGGACGAAACTCCATCTCAAAAAAAAAAAAAGGAGGAAATTCTGCCATTTGTGATCATGTGAACTATAAACTTAGAGATCATTATGCTAGGTGAAATAAGCCAGACACAGAAAGAGAAATATTATACACCATTTATATGTGGAATCTAAAATAGCTGAACTTAAACAGAGTGGTGGTTGTCCAGGTGAGAGGTGGGGAAAATGGGGAGATGTTGGTCAAAGGGTATAAACTTTCAGTTATAAGATGAATAAATTCTAGAGGTTTAATGTAGAGCATGGTATCTATAGTTAATAATGTATTGAACACTTAAAATTTGCTATGGTAGTAGATCTTAAGTGTTTTCTTTTTTTTTTTTCTGAGACGGAGTCTCGTTCTGTTGCCCAGGCTGGAGTGCAGTGGCCAGATCTCAGCTCACTGCAAGCTCCGCCTCCCGGGTTCACACCATTCTCCTGCCTCAGCCTCCCGAGTAGCTGGGACTACAGGCGCCCGCCACCACGCCCAGCTAGTTTTTTGTATTTTTTAGTAGAGACGGGGTTTCACTGTGTTAGCCAGGATGGTCTCGATCTCCTGACCTCGTGATCCGCCCGTCTTGGCCTTCCAAAGTGCTGGGATTACAGGCTTGAGCCACCGCGCCCGGCCACGTGTTTTCACTACACACGAAAAAATGGTAACTATGTCAAGGTGACGGATATGTAGTTAGCCTGACCTTAATTGTAGAATCATTACGCAAGAAATGCTGATATCAAAACACCATATTGTACACCTTAAATATATGCAATTTTTTATTTGTAATAACTCAATTTAAAAAAAGAAAACAACTGGAAAAAAACTAGGCTATGTATCTTAAGCCTATAAACATCTGACCCTTTCTTAACTAATCTATTTTCTATGTGGAAAGTGTTTATGAATACAGAACCAATTTATGCAAAATAAGATGCAAATTATTCTAGATGTAAAGAGATGAGTTTTTTTTTTTAAAGTACACTGTTTTGACATACTATCCATTCTATCAAGCAGACCTAGAGAGATTCTGGAAGGCAGAGCTTTCAGCAACCTTCTAAAAAATTATGCAATATTATTACACAGAAGCAGAGATTGCTGTGATTTTTATTCAATTTGACATCTTGATGAGAATGAAAGTAGTAAGAATGAAGGTTTACAAACACTGCAATATTACTGTATCATTGTGATATGGCTTTACATTGATTATATGTAGAGAACTAAATAACATTAGAATTAAGGCAATAACAACATGTGCAAACGAAGCACATTACCCTGATACGGTCCTTGATAGAAAGCTCTTTTGGTTAGCTGATGTTTGATATTGCTGCATGCAGGTCATTGCTCTGAAGGACAAGCTATGAATAGAATTTTTTTTTTCATTAAAAAAAAAAAAAAAAAAATCCCTCCTACTGGCCCACAATAGCCAGAAGAAGTCTTCGGTAATCTCCACTTGTGTCACCTGCAATCATTGTGCCCAGAGTCTTCTGATACATCTGAGCGAACATCTGTTTTATTTGTACAAGGTCAATCTGCATAAGAAATAATATTTCTGTTAGAAAAATATCTGTGATAACTGACATTTATTAAAATTCTTTTTAAATAATAAGATCTATAATCAAAGCTGAAGGAGGAAAACACCGAGTGACTGACATTTTATGGCTGGCACTCATACCAATGCTAGCACTACCCGATGAAGGTCTGATTCACAGCTCTGTAAAATACTGGATAAGGGTAGTACTAGTTTCATCTATTATTCCAAAGATACTAGTCATTTAAAAACATTTGATAGGATGGCTATTATCAAAACCAAAAAATAGTAATAAGTAATTGGCAAAGATGTCATGAAATGGGAACACTTGTACACTGGTCGATGGAAAAGTAAAAGGGTGCAACTGGTATGGAAAATAATATGGTAATTCCTCAAAGCAAAACAAAAAAACTCCCAAAGAATTACAATATGACCTAGAAATGCCACTTCTGGGTATATTCAAAATAAGTTAAAGTAGACTTGAACAGGTAATTTGTACACCCATGTTCATAGCAGCATTATTCAGGTAGAAACAAACCAAGTCTCACAGATGAATAAAAAAAAAAAAGGTGGGATACACGTACAATGGACTATTTATTACTCAGTCTCAAAAGGAAGGAAATTCTGACATGCTACAACACGAATAAACCTTGAGGACGCTATGCTAAGTAAAAGATGACAGTCACAAAAAGACAAATATTGTATGATTCCACCAGTATGACGTACCTAGAGTAGTCAAACAGGGACAGAAAGTCACATGGTTTGTTGCCAGCAGTTGGGAGAAAGAAGAATGGGAAGTTACTGTTTAAGGAGTATGGATTTTCAGTTTTGTAAGTTGAAAAAACTTCTGAAGGTGAATGGTAGTGATGGTTGCATAACAATGTGAACCTTAAAAACGGTAAATTTTTATGTTATGTATGTTTTATCACAACTTAAAACATCCTGCTTAGAAAATTTAAGTTAAAGAACAAAGTTTCTTTCAAAATACCATATTCTGGTTATTTTCTTTAAAAATAATCTACCTTCTTTGCTATCACTTAGGGTTTTTGGCCAGGTGTGGTGGCTCATACCTATAATCCCAGCATTTTGGGAGGCCAAGGCAGACGGATCATCAGGTCAGGAGTTCGAGGCCAGCCTCACCAACACGGTGAAACCCTGTCTCTACTAAAAATATAAAAAAATTAGCTGGGCGTGGTGGCACACACCTGTAATCTCAGCTACTCAGGAGGCTGAGGCAGGAGAATCGCTTGAACCCGGGAGGCAGAGGTCGCAGTAAGCCGAGATTGTGCCACTCTATTCCAGCCTGGGTGACAGAGTGAGACTCCATCTCAAAAAAAAAAAACCAAAAAAACCCAAAAAAACCCAATAATAATAATAACAATTTAGGGTACTTTTTTTAACACTGGGTCTCTGTCACCAAGGCTGGCGTGCAGTGGTGCGATCACCGCTCACTGCTGCAGCCTTTACCTTCCGGGCTCAGGTGATCCTTCCACCTCAACATCTTGGGTAGCTGAGACTACCACGCCCTGCTAATTTGTGTGTGTATTTTTTGTAGAAATAGGTTTCACCATGTTGCCCAGGCTGGTCTCAAACTCCTGGGGTTAAGCAATCCTCCTGCCTCGGCCTCCCAAACTGCTGAGATTACAGGAGTGAGCCACCACACCCCGCCACGTTTTCTTTCAATTAAAAGTTCAGGTTGGGTGTGGTGGCTCACGCCTGTGATCCCAGCACTTTGGGAAGCCGAGGCAGGTGGATCACTTGAGGTCAGGAGTTCAAGGCCAGCCTGGCAAATATGGTGAAACCCCATCTCTACCAAAAAAATACAAAAACTTAGCTGGGCATGGTGGTGCACACCTGTAGTCCCAGCTACTCTAGAGGCTGAGGTGAGAGAATTGCTTGAACCCAGGAGGTGGAGGTTGCAGTGAGCTGAGATCGCGCCTCTGCACTCCAGTCTGGGTGACAGAGACTGTGTCTCCAAAAAAAAAAAAAAATAAAAAATAAAGTAAAATTTTAAAAAATGAGGCTGTATTTAAGGGGACAATGATGAATATTTTAAAAATTATTTATTAATAATAAAGGATGCTAAATTTAAATAGTGTTGATATCCAATAGGATTAACCTACATAGGCTTTTCATATAATTTTTATATAAGCAAAATGAAAATCAAAAGATAAATGTCTAACTTCCCATAAATTTGTATTCTCCATTGACCTTCTCAAGTAGTAAAATCTGTTAGTATTATCTTCATTAGGGCAGAGTGGCCTATTTCACTAACGCAAGCTTCTCCCACAGAATGAGGAAAGTGAATTTTCTGTTCTTTTTTTTTTTTTTTTTTTTTTTTTTGAGGCGGAGTCTCGCTCTGTCGCCCGACTGGAGTGCAGTGGCCGGATCTCAGCTCACTGCAAGCTCCACCTCCTGGGTTTACGCCATTCTCCTGCCTCAGCCTCCCGAGTAGCTGGGACTACAGGTGCCCGCCACCTCGCCCGGCTAGTTTTTTTGTATTTTTAGTAGAGACGGGGTTTCACCGTGTTAGCCAGGATGGTCTCGATCTCCTGACCTCGTGATCCGCCCGTCTCGGCCTCCCAAAGTGCTGGGATTACAGGCTTGAGCCACCGCGCCCGGCCTTTTCTGTTCTTTATACCACCTCTTTTAGGTGACAAAGAGAGCTCTTTCTTACCATTTTTGAGGGATTGACAACCAACTGGGGAACTTCTAAGAAATCAACATTGAACATCGAGTAAGACCCGACAAAAAGAGAGAGGCCTGCCTCACCTCACTTCGAGTGACCACAATCCTGACCAGGGTGGAGTCATCTGTGCCAGCACCTTTCATAGCATAGTAGAGCCTCTCAGCAAAGAAGGCAGGGCGGTTCAGGGCACATTGCACTGCAAGTTACAGATGGTTGAGACATGGAATCATTATCTGACAAGAAGCGTACCCCTCCAACTTCATTTATCACTTCTAGCCTGCCTTTGATTATTTTCTCTGTAATCATCTCAGAAACACGAGGTGAGTTAAGGATGTTCAGATGTTCTCCTCCTTCATTTTTTTTGAGAAGGTTCTCACTCTGTCGCCCAGCCTAGGGTGCAGTGGTGCAATCATGGCTCACTGCAGCCTCCCAGACTCAGGTGATCTTCCCACCTCAGCCTTCTGAGTAGCTGGGTGTGAGCCACTGCCTCTGGCCTGACATTCCACTGTTAATACCAGTGTGTTACTAATACTCCCCTTAGTCCTAATATCCATGAGAATGAAACTTTCACTTTGTTAGACATCTGTGTATTAGACCACCAGAAACTGGTTTAATTTCAAAAAGGAAGTGAGTCTCACTGGGCTGAGTACCTGAAATACCTGTTTTGAGGACTCAAACTGCTTCATGGTGATGCTGTGAGTTCCTCAGGGCTTTCCCTTTCTCTTTAAAGGAAGTGCTACAACTATCAGGTATTCTTGCACAGTTCTCAAGAAAGGCCTACAGATGAAGGCCAAATAATCCCCAAACAGCCGTGTTTGATCACAGCACTACCACTCATAGGAAATTGCATGTAAAAACACAGGATTGTTTCTAGGGGCTTGTCCAATAAAGAAAACAAAGAACAAAAAACAAACCCCAAAGGATTAGGAGGTCACCTACTGCCTAAGCAGATTCTACTTGGACTATATTATCAACATTTAAAGGGAACAACTATTCAAAGCTCCCACTCATTTAAAAACAAAATAAAGCAAAGCACAAAAATCTTACAGATGGTCTTCAAACCACTTTCCACATATCCGGAAAACTCACGGCTCACACTGCTTAACAAATCT
This sequence comes from Trachypithecus francoisi, assembly GCF_009764315.1. Classification (NCBI taxonomy): domain Eukaryota; kingdom Metazoa; phylum Chordata; class Mammalia; order Primates; family Cercopithecidae; genus Trachypithecus; species Trachypithecus francoisi. Next base: position 37,693,943 of record NW_022681474.1, read on the forward strand.
CGATTAGCCATCTGCAAACAAAATTAAAGGGTTAAATATTTTTTTATCTTAAAACAGAAGCCAAATCTTCAGAAGAAAAGCTCATACTCTGGAATAAGCCTCCATGGTAGCTCTCAGCTGAGGAAAACTTCTTGTGGCAAGAATCATGTTAAAGCAAGATTCATTGGTCCCTAGTCTCCCCTCACCAGCTTGATAGAGACGCTGAGCATCTTCCTGAGCCATTTGGTGGTTTACACTCTGGTTCTCATCACGATTTCCCTGCAAAAGAGAAAGGCAGGAATTGGAAGAAATAAATAAAAGTTCCACTAAAACGCTTTTTTCCACTCTAATTCACTTTTGGATTTAAAGAGACAATTTATTTTATTTCTTTTTTTTTTTTTTGAGACAGAGTCTCGCTCTGTCACCCAGGCTGGAGTGCAGTGGCCGGATCTCAGCTCACTGCAAGCTCCGCCTCCTGGGTTTACGCCATTCTCCTGCCTCAGCCTCCCGAGTAGCTGGGACTACAGGCGCCCGCCACCTCGCCTGGCTAGTTTTTTGTATTTTTTAGTAGAGACGGGGTTTCACCATGTTAGCCAGGATGGTCTCGATCTCCTAACCTCGTGATCCGCCCGTCTCGGCCTCCCAAAGTGCTGGGATTACAGGCTTGAGCCACCGCGCCCGACCTATTTCATTTTTTTGTTTTTGTTTTTTGAGATAGGGTCTTGCTCATCACTCAGGCTGGAGTGCAGTGGCACAATCACGGCTCAGTGCAGTATCGACCTCCTAGGCTCAAGTGATCCTTCCACTTCAGCCTCCCGGGCAGCTGGAACTACAGGCACAAACGACCATGCCTAGCTAATTTTTTTATTTTTTGTAGAGGCAGGGTGTCTCACTATGTTGCCCAGGTGCTGTTCTCTAACTCCTGGGCTTAAGTGATCCTGCCGCCTTAGCCTTCTAAAGTGCTGGGATTATAGATGTAAGCCAATGGGCCTGGCCTAAAGAGATAATTTACTAAAGATTAATCCATAATGTCTGTCATGCATATCCTTCATTTCTATGCATGGAAATGTAACTAGTAATTTATTATACTGTCAACTGGATTTTATAATATAAGATCATGGTTTAATGAGGTTATGTTAAAAATGAGGGCTTTTGGGAGCTAAATTAAACCCAAATGTTTAAACAAAAATATCTCTACTAGGAAATATAAACTACCACTCAAATGAAGAAACAGTCCTCTTAGCTGGAATTTAAGATCAATATGCCCTGTACTGAGTTCTACTTTGTATTCATTCATGCGACTAAGAGATATTAAGCACTTTCTCTGTGTCAGGCACTATGTTAGGTGGTAGGGACACAGGAGAGACAGGGTCTCTGCCCTCAAGAAATTTAACTCTAGGGCAGGAGGGAGGGAGAATGTAATATGGAGGCTTCATAAACTTTCTTTCCTTCATCTGAGTATATATTTTTAAGAGACACGATTTCACTATGTTGCCCAGGCTGGGGTGCAATGGCTATTTGCAGGCATGATCATAGCCTCAAACTCCTGGGTTCAAGTGATCCTCCTACCTCAGCCTCCAGAGTAGCTGGGAATATAAGCTCACACCACCACACTCAGCCATCTAATTATAATCTTAATATATAGGTATTTACTATAAATACATGCATAAAAATGACACATGAGCTTTACAGAAGAAGCTACAAATAACTCACTTTCTGCTAGACTGTGCCTATTTGTATACCAAACTCTTCCCTGGAATAGGAGAAAAGGAAGGAGGAGTTTAAGCTTAGATGGGCAGTTGGTTTCTCTCAAAAACAGAAAGACAAACCCAAACAAGAAAAGGTTGCCTTTTAGAGTCTCAGGGACCATCTTAGGAACAAGATGGAAAGATGCTCCTTGCAGCTGAAGAACTGTCTTCTAAGCACCTGGCACAAGGAATATGTAGAGGCACATTCTACATGGGCCACTGAATATAACACAGGAAAAAGTACTCACGAAAAATTTCCCCGATTATTGCCTTTGGATTCACACACACTTTCCTAGGAAGTTACTCCTCTACTCATGCCCTGGAAAAGGTAGGGCTGGGCCTTGAACTCTGCATAAAGAGAGACTCAGCACCTCATGTAAAATCTTAATACTCATTTTTTAGTATTGTCTGTTTTCCTTCCTGTTTCTTTTAAATCCTAGCCTACTTCCCTTCTCTGTTACTCTGATGTAGGTAAATTCAATTTCCTTCAACCCATTTACTTTGCTTTCTCATTTCCATGTCCACTCACTGTTACACACTATCCTTTCCACACCTACCTCCCTTTTTATTTTTTTAGATGGAGTTTTGCTCTTGTTAACCAGGCTGGAGTGCAATGGCAGAATCTCAGCTCACTGCAACCTTCACCTCCTGGGTTCAAGCGATTCTCCTGCCTCAGCCTCCCAGGTAGCTGGGATTACAGGTGCGTGCCGCCACTCCTGGCTAACTTTTTGTATTTAGTAGAGATGGAGTTTCACCATATGGGTCAGGCTGGTCTCAAACTCCTGACCTCAGGTGATCCACCCGCCTCAGCCTCCCAAAGTGCTGGGGTTACAGGCGTGAGCCACTGAGCCTGGCCCCTCCCTTGGCTCTTAAGAGCCCCTCCTCTCCTTTAGATCCCTCCAGATGGTCCAATCTTGTGCACTAGCACAATAGCCAGTAACTCTTGATATTGAATCAGCATGCTAGTCATTTACATAATCTCTTTCAAATACACCCTCATCTCATTCTAAGTGTGCTTCTTTTCTTTTCTTTTTTCTTTTTTGAGGGCAGGATCTCACCCTATTGTCCAGACTGGAATGCAGTGGTGCGATCACAGTTCACTGCAGCCTCAATCTCCTGGGCTCAAGTGATCCTCCCACTCAGCTTCCTGAATAGCTGGCACTACAGGCACATACCACCATGCCTGGCTAATTTTTTAAAATCTTTTTTGTAGGCTGGGCACAGTGGCTCAAGCCTGTAATCCCAGCACTTTCGGAGGCCGAGACGGGCGGATCACGAGGTCAGGAGATCGAGACCATCCTGGTTAACACGGTGAAACCCTGTCTCTACTAAAAAATACAAAAAACTAGCCAGGCGGGGTGGTGGGCGCGTGTAGTTCCAGCTACTCGGGAGGCTGAGGCAGGAGAATGGTGTAAATCCAGGAGGCGGAGCTTGCAGTGAGCTGAGATCTGGCCACTGCACCCCAGCCTGGGCGACAGAGCCAGACTCCATCTCAAAAAAAAAAAAAAAAAAAAAAAAATTTTGTAGAGATGGTTTCTTGCTATGGTGCCCAAGCTGGCCTCAAACTCCTGGCCTCAAGCAATTCTCCTGCCTTGGCCTCCAAAAGTACTGGAATTACAGGCAGGAGGCACCATGTCTGGCCCTAAGTGTGTTTCTAATGCCATTCCAAATATGTTGGAGTATTTTCTGTCAATTCTCCAGCACATCTGGGGAATCAAAATAAGGAAGGTGCTAATCACAGTTATTACTGGGAACTCTAAAACATTTTTCTGCATTTCTGGGTCTCCTCACAGAGTCCTCACTTCCTGTAGCACCTCTATGGCAGTCCTAAACGTCTTCACTTGATGGTACGGCATAATGGGGCAGGATAGTGATAAGCTCAAATGTATACTTTCATCCCCATCCCAGCCACAGAGCCTTGTATTGGTTTCTGATTCCATACAACCTTAGAGGTTAAATCTCTAATTCCTTACAAAAGCCAGATTTACAGGAATAAATCTCAATAGTAACTACAAAGAAATCTGTACACTGGTTTCTGTGTTGTCCCTCTGAAAGATGGCAATATTGTAAGGTTGCTAAATATTAAAAGGAGTAAACAATGCTCACTGGCAAAAGACTTTTAAAGTATGTTTCCTCTATCAACACACAAGCATTCATACTGTACTCACCTGGCACATGGACACAAGTAAACGCTCAAAATGTCCTGATGTATCTGACCTAATGTCCTTTTCAAGGTCTCGTCCAAATTCTGACTGATAACATCTGACAATTTCTCGGATTTCCTGATTTGTTCTTGTGCACAAAATCTCAATCAATACACGTTCCTGAGTTCCTGCTCCCTACATGAAATGAAGGGAGGATTATACAAATAAAAATGAAATTTCTGCAAGTAATTAAATCTTACTGCTTCATCAAATATTACTTTGTTCTCTAGAACTAAAAACTATATATTCAGATGGATGACGGGAAATAAAGAATTGCTTTAATTACCACTGTAAATTCAGAACTGCCATAATTTGTACGGTCTTACATATGAAACAGGACAAAATACTCACAACAAATGACATATAGTACCTGCATTGCTTTCCGTAAGCTCCAGGCATCGTAATACGTAGGAGGCATGAAGAGGGCCAGAATCAGTTCTTCCATATTTCCACTTAACTCTGATTTGAGATCTTTGATTAAATCCTATTTAATTACAAATACAAGCTAAGTATATGTGTTCTCCAAATTTTGTCACTTGAGTGTAATGTGTGTACAAGCAGATCTATTTTATTCATTCTATCAATAAACATTTAATAAATTCTTATTCCACTCTACAAGGTACAAAAACAAGGGATATATGAAAAAAAGAATTATTCAAACTAACAAAATGATAAACAGATATTTGCTTAGTAAAAGAAACTGTTCTTGGTTCTATGAAGAAGTAGAAACCATGATGATCTTGTTCTTATTTGTTTTTTTCGTTGTTATTTTTTTGAGACAGAGCCTCGCTCTGTCACCTAGGCTGGAATGCAGTGATGTGATCTCGGCTCACTGCAACCTCCGCCTCCTGGGTTCAAGCGATTCTCCTGCCTCAGCCCCGAGTAGCTGGGACTACAGGCACATCCCACCACGCCCAGCTAATTTTTGTATTTTTAGTGGAGATGGGCTTTCACCACGTTGGCCAGGCTGGTCTTGAACGCCTGACCCCAATTGATCCACCCGCCTTGGCCTCCCAAAGTGCTGGAATTACATGCATGAGCCACTGTGCCCAGCCGATCTTGTTCTTATTTGGAAAGATACACATCTAAAAAAATAATAATAATAATAAAGTAACCTGTACTCTAGCACTGGGTAAGTAGCATAGAAATAAGTAACAGAGAAAGTTGAAACAGAAAAAGGTCAAAGTCAGCTAGAGAGCTCAGAGAAGAATGTAAAAATTAGCAAGCAAAGAGGAAGGAGAAAGGTATTTCAGGTAAGAAGGGACACCACCAAGGAACACAGAAGGGGTTCCCAGCCTTGACTCTTCATTACATTCATCTGTGGAGCTTTAAAACAAACAAACAAACAAACAAACAAAAACACTGACGTCCAGGACTAAGACACAGAGACTGTGTATTTTTAAGTTTTAAAGGAAATTACGATGTTCAGTTAAGGTTGAGAATCACGCGTATAGAGGCAAGAATGAGCAAAGCTTGTTCAATGGAACAATAAGACAACTGGTTTTTTTTTTTTTTTTTTTTTTTTTGAGACGGAGTCTCGCTCTGTCGCCCAGGCTGGAGTGCTGTGGCCGGATCTCGGCTCACTGCAAGCTCCGCCTCCCGGGTTCACGCCATTCTCCTGCCTCAGCCTCCCGAGCAGCTGGGACTACAGGCGCCCACCACCTCGACCGGCTAGTTTTTTGTATTTTTTAGTAGAGACGGGGTTTCACCGTGTTAGCCAGGATGGTCTCGATCTCCTGACCTCGTGATCCACCCGACTCGGCCTCCCAAAGTGCTGGGATTACAGGCTTGAGCCACCGCGCCCGGCCGACAACTGGTTTTGTTACAGAGGAAGGTTTTCATAATGGATGAGTTAAAACAAAGTTGTAACTAAATCTTGGATTATTACATCGAATGCCAAGCTAAAGAATGTGGACTTGATTCTGTTTGCTGGGAGGAACCATTGGAAACTTTTCATGCAAGAAAATGGCACTGATGTAGCAACAATATTCAGAATGGATGATGGTGACAAAGAAGCTATAGATGAAAACATTTAGGCTACTGGAATATTTAGTTAAGAGGTAATAAAGTCTTGGACTTGAGTGGTAACAGTAGAAATGAGAAGAAACAAAGTAGACAAAAGAAACATTTTAAAGGGCCACTTTATAGATCAGATCAATAAAAACTAGTAAATAACCAATTGCTAGGACAAAGCATACAGAATACTCTCTGACTGATAAAGAAAAACATGGAATCAAAGATGACTCTACAGCAGGCTAGAACAGTATTTTACTAATTAGGAAGTTAAGAGGTGGCTAGTGGTACGGAAATCAGATTGTTAGTTTTAACTCTAAAGCAATATATAAGAAAACTCGAGATAGCATTGTACAGACTAGATAAAAAATTCGTAACATGGCAAATACCTTTGTGAGAAAAGTGAGTCTGATGTTGAAGCTTAAGGAGATCTAGGGTTTGTGTTGCATAAACAGTCACTGGGCTGGGCAGACAGGGAAAGGCAGAATAGAATAAGCAAGGTGGGACTAATCAATGGACCACTATGCCATTCTGAGAAACATAAACTAGATGCAGAGAACATTAGGACATTTTTAGGATTCCTATCTAAATGACAAAGCAGGTCGGGAGTGGTGGTGCAGGCCTGTAACCCCAGCACTTTGGGAGGCCAAGGCGGGCAGATCACATGAGGCCAGGAGTTTGAGATCGCACTTGCCAACACGGCAAAATCCCGTCTCTACTAAAAGTACAAAAATTAGCTGGGCGTGGTGGCAGACACCTATAATTCCAGCTTCTCGAGAGGCTGAGGCACGAAAATTGCTTTTGCCTGGGAAGTGGAGGCTGCAGTGACCGGAGATCGTGCCATTGCACTCCAGCCTTTTGAGACTCTGTCTCAAAAAAAGTAAAAAAAACAATAAATCAATCAATAAATCAATAATGCAAAGCAGTGTGCTATCTATGTTTTCCCACTATATCTGAGGAATAGTGGCATTTTTTAGCCATAGAATCTTGTTGGATTTAGAAACTGATAATCCATTCAACAAATATTAAGTGGCTACTTGCCATTATACACTTGGTACTGTAATACAAAGATGACTATGACCATGGTTTGTCCTATGGGAGCTCAGTTTTTGGGGGTGGGCCATGAGATTAGTAATAACAGAGGTTTTACAAAGTGCTGTGGGACTACAGTATTAAGAAGAAGCTAAATTCTGTCCAGACTAATGAAAGAAACTTCACAGAGTAGCTGATATTTAAGCCAAATCTTAAAGAAGTTGGCCATGGAAACAAGAAAAGGTATTCAAGGCCAGGAGAATGGCATGTACCCAACACAGAAGCATAAAAGATCATGGTGTGTACACAGAATGGCAAACATTTCCATATTATTTTTTTTTGATATAGGGTCTTGTTCTGTGATGTAGGCTACAGTGCAGTAACACAATCACAGCTCACTACAGCCTGACTTCCTGGGCTCAAGTGCAATCCTTCCACCTCAGCCTCCCAAGTAGCTGGAACTACAGACATATGCCATCACACCCAGCTAATATAATTTGGTGTCATTGTTGTTGGAAATGAAGTCTCCCTATGTTGCCCAGGCTGGTCTCGAACAGCTGGCCTCAAGAAATTCTCCTGCCTTGGTCTCCCAAAGTGCTGGGATTACAGGCATAAGCCACCACGCTCAGCCCATATAATTTTAATATAGGACATGTTTAGAGAAAGGGAGAGAAGCACAAGACCAAGAATAAACAAGGGCTATGTAATAAGCCTTGAATCCCACTGTAACAAGCAGAAGATTAAGAACCATCCTCTTGATCATGATTGTAGTCGTGATCTACTTTCTACTGAATATCTATCACATGTGTGACCGGAGTAAGGTATGATTATGAGATCAAGGACTACTCTAGAATGAAAAAGCCTTTTAAGAGAAATAGGCAGGGCACAAAGTGCTCAAAACCCAGCACTTTGGGAGGCCTAGGCAGGCGGATCACTTGAGGTCAGGAATTTGAGAGCAGCCTGGCCAACATGGTGAAACTCCGTCTCTACTAAAAATACAAAAATTAGCCAGGCATGGTGGCGTGCACCTGTAGTCCCAGCTACTCAGGAGGCTGACGCAGGAGAATTGCTTGAACTTGGGAAGCAAAGACTGCAGAGAGCTGGGATCACACCATTGCACTCCAACCTGGACACTGCGGTGAGACTTCATCTCAAAAAAAACCAGAGAAATATAGAGGGAATACAGTACTCTTGAGGTCTCTGAAATCTAGTTGTCCCTTTTTTGCACCCCAGGTACTAATCAAAATATAGTATCCAATCTGACATGAATGCAGAGTCTACCGGCCACTGCTGGTGCTCACTCCAGGAAAGAAAAACATACCTTGCCATAAGAGGTCTTAAATGCTGCTTTAATTTTTTGCCTCTGATCATTGGAACGGTTGGCCACCACGTCCACAATTGCCTGTTCGTCTGTCCCTGGAAGAACCACACATGTTTAAATAAGGACAAAGAATGTGCTAGGTGCTGCTTCAGGTCATCTCTTTTTTTTTTTTTTTTTTGAGACAGAGTTTGTCACCCAGACTGGAGCACAATGGTGTGATCTAGGCTGACTGCAATCTCCAACTCCCAGGTTCAAGCAATTCTCCTACCTCAGCTTCCCGTAAAGCTGGGATTACAGGCATGCACCACCACACCCAGCTATTTTATTTTTTATTTTTAGTACAGATGGAGTTTCGCCAGGTTGGCCAGGCTGGTCTTGAACTCAGGTGATCCGCCCACCTCAGCCTCCTAAAGTGCTGGGACTATTGGTGTGAGCCACCACACCCAGCCTGAGGTCATCTCTGAGAATGCTTACAAGGAACTAGACATCAGATTAAATTCAGGTACGTGCACCCAGGCTGACACATAAACTTGGTTTATGAGATAAGGTTTATTTTTACTTTAGAATTGATCACTTTAACTTATTAACAAAGACAAAAATTTGTTTTCCTTACCAAAACCCTTCATTGCCTTACGAAGAATTTCTGCATCTCTCATAGCATCGAAGTTGGCAGCTGGTCGGATAGTTCCTTGAGTGCCCTGACTCATTGCAGCAGGCTGAAAATAAAAGGCATAAAATCTGAGTCAGCATTTCCAGAAAATTTCTAATAAGGAAACTTAAAGACTTCCCCAGACATCAGTCTTAAGTAAGAAGGCCAGTGTTTGGGTTTTAGGGCAAGGATATGAGCATTTTATTACCAGGGCTCATTCTGGAACAGACAGGAAAGACCTATCCCCCTTCAGGACAGATTTTTCTCCTGCCAACAGATAGCCAGACACCAAACTTCCAGGAGACAAGATGGCCAAACTTGTGAAATTAAAGTCACAATCTTCTTATGGTTTCCTTTTCGGTAGAATAGGAAGAAAAAAGGAGATTGATCCCTGAACAGTGTGAGATGAGCAACAATGTTTGATTTAAAAACAGAAGAATATAAAATGGCTTTAGTGAAGTAGAACATGAGTGCCCAGTGAGATTTCAAACCAGCTATATAATTTTAGTAATATCTCTTAATCTCCTATATGGACCCTGATTATTACACATGAAATAAGTCTACATGAAAATAAAAAATTGCCATTTGGTAAATACTATGGTAGTAACTGTTTCAGGCAAGAATCACCAATGGGTGCTAAAATTAGGTGGCAAAAGTATAAAGAAACAGGATATTTGCATAGCTTATAACATTATAGCAGAGAAACTTTGCAGGCACCAACTTAAATGATCAAACTTAATTATCACCAGTAATGGAATAAGTCAACAATAAGTGTCTCCTGATATGATGCACTGGGGGCACAAAATCATTTCCGTGGTACTCTTGCCAAAAAGGCATGACCTGGATTTAACCATGAGAAAATATCAGACAAACCCAAATTAAGAAATATTTTACAAAATAACTGACAGTGTTCTTCAAAAGCATCAAGGGCATGAACAACAAAGACTGAGGAACTAATTCAGATTAAAGGAGACTTAAGAGACATGGCAATAAATACAACACTGCATTCTGGATTTGATCCTGAACCAGAAAAAGGACATCATTGAGACAACCGGTGAAACTGAAATAAAGTCCATAGGTTGGGTAACAGTACTATATCAATGTTATTTGCTGATTTTGATTGTTGTATTGTGCTTATGTAGGAAGTTAACATTTGGAGAATGTGAGTACAGGGTATATACGAATTATTTGTACTATTTGCAAGCCTAAAATTATATCAAAATTAAAAGATAAAACAATTTAAAATACAAAGCTATGAAATAACTCAATAGTTTTCCCCTATTTTTTATTTTTTACAGATAGGGTCTCACTCTGTTGTTAAGGTTGGAGTGCAGTGGCACAAACATAGCTCGCAGTAACCTTCAATTCCTGAGCTCAAGCAATCCTCCTGTCTCAGGCTCCTGAGTAGCTAGCACTACATGCGTGTGCCCAGCTAATTTCTTACTTTTGTAGAGATGGGGGTCTTGCTATGTTGCCCAGGCTGGTATCAAATTCCTGGCCTCAAGTGATCCCCCTGCCTTGGCCTCCCAAAGTACTGGAATTACAGGTGTGCGCCCAGCCCAGAACAATTCAAGAAGTTTCTTTGGGTATTCAAGTCAGGGCTTAAGAGGAATGGGATGAAGATGATGCTCCACTACTTTTTAAAAATATTTTAATTGTAACAACACATTTCTTGTATGTCTGAATGTTGACCGAAAATAAAGATTACTGTTGTAAAATAAGTGTTTTCACCACAGAAAACACACACACACACACACACACACAATTAATTCAGTATCTCCAAAATATTATCATTTAAACATGCAATCAATACCATTTCAAAACAAAAGGTGATTCAACTGCTTTTTAGACAACTGAAACTGTATTTAGAATTATACACATTGAATACAGCAGTACGCCAGCACTTGTAGGGGCAAACAACTGAGGAGACGAGAACAAGCCCCATCTTTCAGCAGCTTTTCAAGATAACACTTTTATGGGTCAATAGCTCCTCCCACTCACATATATTTTTACTCCAACATTTTCTTCTACCAGTAAGCCTTAGCATCCATCCTCTACTAGTTTCCAAGCTAGGGCTGTAAGCAGAGAACTAACAAATATACCTATAGTGGTTTTAATAGAAAGCTAAAATTATTCTACTTGTAGCAAATATTCAAGTATAAAGAATTTTTATGAGCCTTCATATCTCAAGAAATTAAGTTTCCTTTGATGTAACCACTGTCACTGAAATCCTAAACAGGACAGAAGCCATTGTTTCTAATACATTGGACTAGATAAACTAACGCTCACTGTGTATCGTTTGACGATTCTCATTTTCTGTGATTCTCTTCTGTAAAAAAAAAATATATATATATATATATACATACACACACACATACTGATTTCATATTTCATCTGTGGGGGAAATTTTTTTTGATGTATTCTCTGTTGAAAGTCTAAGTTTCAGGTAAATTTTCAAGAATACTGTCATCTTCCAGGCATTAAACTGAATTCAAACAAAAGAAATCAGGATCTGGGCTGGGTGCAGTGGTTCATGCCTGTAATCCTAGCACTTAGGGAGGTCGAGGCAGGTGGATCACAAAGTCAAGAGATTGAGACCATCCTGGCCAACATGGTGAAACCCCGTCTCTACTAAAAATACAAAAATTAGCTGGGCGTGGTGGTGCACACCTGTAGTCCCAGCTACTCAGGAGGCTGAGGCAGGAGAATCACTTGAACCCGGGAGGCGGAGGTTGCAGTGACTCGAGATTGCGCCGCTGCACTCCAGCCTGGCAACAGAGCAAGACTCTGTCTCAAAAAATAATAATAATAATAAAAGAGAAATCAGGATCTGTGTTCTTGAGGTTAAAACTCTAGGGGAGAGTTCTCAGCACAATCCGCTACCAGAAGTTCCAACATTTGCCATTCTTTTTTAATGCCCATTTGATTCCAACCTTCTTGCTGAAAAACCATCATAGAGCTGGGTACAGTGGCTCACACCTGCAACTCCAGCCATTTTGGGAGGCTGAGGCAGGAGGATCGCTTGAGCCCAGGAGTTCAAGACCAGCCTGGGCAACACAGCAAAACCTTCATCTCTACCAAAAATGAAAAAATTAGGTGGGCATACTGGTGCACACCTGTAGTCCCAGTTACTCAGGAGGCTGAAGCAGGAGGATCACTTGAGCCCAGCATTTCGAGGCTGCAGTGAGCTTTGATCATGTCACTGTACTCTAGCCTGACCTGAGCAGCAGAGGCCCTGTCTCAAAAATGAACAAACAAATGAAACAACAACAAATCAACAACAAGACTATCACAGAATTAGAGAACTGGATCAATCAGGAGGGATAAACTGGCCCAACTTCCCATCTAAGACAAAAAGTTTTTTACACCTTCCTTGATACACACAGACACATCCATACTCACATCAACCAAAATCTGCCTGTGGACTTTCAGTGACAAGAAGCTCACCCCTCACAGGGTAGCCTATTTCACTTCCATCTTAAAGTTCTTCCAAAATCTAACACTCTGCATTCTGTTAACTTCTACCTACTGGTTTTAGTTCCAGCTTAAGGTGGTAATTGTTACATAAAATAAGTTGCATACGAGACTAACGAAGAAAAGAGAGAAGAATCAAACAGATGCAATAAAAAATGATAAAGGGGATATCACCACCGATCCCACAGAAATACAAACTACCATCAGAGAATACTATAAACACCTCTATGCAAATAAACCAGAAAATCTAGAAGAAATGGATAAATTCCTAGACACATACACCCTCCCAAGGCTATACCAGGAAGAAGCTGAATCCCTGAATAGACCAATAGCAGGCTCTGAAATTCAGGCAATAATTAAGAGCCTACTAACCAAAAAAAGTCCAGGACCAGATGGATTCACAGCCAAATTCTAACAGAGGTACAAAGAGGAGCTGGTATCATTCCTTCTGAAACTATTCCAGTCAATAGAAAAAGAGGGAATCCTCCCTAACTAATTTTATGAGGCCAGCATCATCTTGATACCAAAGCCTGGCAGACACACAACTAAAAAAGAGAATTTTAGACCAATATCCCTGATGAACATCCATGCAAAAATCCTCAATACAATACTGGCAAACCAAATCCAGCAGCACATCAAAAGCTTATCCACCACGATCGAGTGGGCTTCATCCCTGGGATGCAAGGCTGGTTCAACATATGTAAATCAATAAACGTAATCCATCATATAAACAGAACCAAAGACAAAAACCACATGATTATCTCAATAGATGCAAAAAAGGCCTTTGACAAAATTCAACAGCCCTTCATGCTAAAAACTCTCAATAAATTAGGTATTGATGGGACATATCTCAAAATAATAAGAGCTATTTACGACAAACCCACAGTCAATATCATACTGAATGGGCAAAAACTGGAAGCATTCCCTTTGAAAACTGGCACAAGACAGGGACGCCCTCTCTTACCACTCCTATTCAACATAGTGTTGGAAGTGCTGGCCAGGGCAATCAGGCAGGAGAAAAAAATAAAGGGTATTCAATTAGGAAAAGAGGAAGTCAAATTGTCCCTGTTTGCAGATGACATGATTGTATCTTTAGAATACCCTATCGTCTCAGCCCAAAATCTCAAGTTGATAAGCAACTTCAGCAAAAGTCTCAGGATACAAAATCCATGTGCAAAAATCACAAGCATTCCTATCCACCAATAACAGACAAACAGAGAGCCAAATCATGAGTGAACTCCCATTCACAATTGCTTCAAAGAGAATAAAATACCTAGGAATCCAACTTATAAAGGACGTGAAGGACCTCTTCAAGAAGAATTACAAACCACTGCTCAACGAAATAAAAGAGAAAACAAACAAATGGAAGAACATTCCATGCTCATGGATAGGAAGAATCAATATCGTGAAAATGGCCATACTGCCCAAGGTAATCTATAGATTCAATGCCATCCCCATCAAGCTACCAATGGCTTTCTTCACAGAACTGGAAAAAGCTACTTTAAAGTTCATATGGAACCAAAAAAGAGCCTGCATGGCCAAGATAATCCTAAGCCAAAAGAACAAAGCTGGAGGCATCACGTTACCTGACTTTAAAGGCTACTACAAGGCTACAGTAACCAAAACAGCATGGTACTGGTACCAAAACAGAGATATAGACCAATGGAACAGAACACAGGCCTCAGAAATAATACCAAACATCTACAACTGTCTGATCTTTGACAAACCTGACAAAAACAAGAAATGGGGAAAGGATTCCCTATTTAATAAATGCTGCTGGGAAAACTGGCTAGCCATATGTGGAAAGCTGAAACTGGATCCCTTCCTTACACCTTAGACAAAAATTAATTCAAGATGGATTAAAGACTTAAATGTCAGACCTAAAACCATAAAAACCCTAGAAGAATACCTAGGCAGTATTATTCAGGACATAGGCATGGGCAAGGACTTCATGTCTAAAACACCAAAAGCAATGGCAACAAAAGCCAAAATTGAGAAATGGGATCTAATTAAACTAAAGAGTTTCTGCACAGCAAAAGAAACTGCCATCAGAGTGAACAGACAACCTACAGAATGGGAGAACATTTTTGCAATCTACTCATCTGACAAAGGGCTAATACCCAGAATCTACAAAGAACTTAACAAATTTACAAGAAAAAATCAAACAACCCCATCAAAAAGTGGGCGAAGAATATGAACAGACATTTCTTAAAAGAAGACATTTATGGAGCCAACAGACACATGAAAAAATGCTCATCATCACTGGCCATCAGAGAAATGCAAATCAAAACTACAATGAGATACCATCTCACACCAGTTAGAATGGTAGTCATTAAAGTCAGGAAACCACAGGTGCTGGAAAGGATGTGGAGAAACAGGAACACTTTTACACTGTTGGTGGGACTGTAAACTAGTTCAACCACTGTGGAAGACAGTGTGGTGATTCCTCAAGGATCTAGAACTAGAAACACCATTTAATCCAGCAATCCCATTACCGGGTATATACCCAAAGGATTATAAATCATGCTGCTATAAAGACACATGCACATGTATGTTTACTGTGGCACTATTCACAATAGCAAAGACTTGGAACCAACCCAAATGTCCATCAATGATAGACTGGATTAAGAAAATGTGGCACATATACACCATGGAATACTATGCAGCCATAAAAAAGAATGAGTTCATGTCTTTTGTAGGGGCATGGATGAAGTTGGAAACTATCATTCTGAGCAAACTATCGCCAGGTCAAAAAACCAAACACTGCATGGTCTCACTCATAGGTGGGAACTGAACAATGAGAACACCTGGACACAGGATTGGGGAATATCACACACTGGGGACTTTCGTGGGGTGGGGGGAGGGGGGAGGGATAGCATTAGTAGACAAACCTAATGTAAATGATAAGTTAATGGGTGCAGCACACCAACATGGCACATGTATACATATGTAACAAACCTGCACGTTGTGCACATGTACCCTAGAACTTAAAGTATAATAACAATAAAAAAAAAGTTTCATACATACATGTGCTTTACTTTAAGTGTTTTATGTTTAAAAATCATTCATATTCAGTCATAAAATGATTTCCCTAAAATTACAAGCATGCTTAAACTACAATCAAAATTTCCATAACAAAAGTGAGTACAGGTTTATAATATGATTGGCAAACAACTTCAACAATGAAAAAAAGGACTGAAAGCAACTTACATGACTGTATCAGCAAAGCACCTTTGTATAAGAGAGAGACCACTGGTCTAGAAGGCAGAAGATATAGACTAGAATCTTCTCAGCTTTTTCCTTCACTAGTTTTGTGGCCCTAGACAAGTTTCTCAACCTCTCTGGAGCTCACATACCTCAAAGTGAGCTAAAAAAATCACTAAGGTGTTCCTCTTCCAATACTAGAATCCTTCTCCTACCCTAGCCTAAAACAAGCTTGAAAATGCTAGATATTCATGAATATCCAATATAGAAATTAATAAGAAAATCAAAATAAAAGTAAGCATAAAAGTATGCTGCTTATTATGTTCCTAGTAACTTGCATAGGCTATAAAAAAATTAACAAGGCAATTTAAGGATAAAATTTGGGATTAAAATAAGAAGCCAGGCCATGCGCAGTGGCCCATGCCTGCAATCCCAGCACTTGTGGGAGGCCGAGGCAGGTGGATCACCTGAGGTCAAGAGTTTGAGACCAGCCTGGCCAACATGGTGAAACCTCGTCTCTACAAAAATTACAAAAAATGTGCCAGGTGTGGTGGCGTGCACCTGTAATCCCAGTTACTCCAGAGGCTGAGGCAGGAAAATCACTTGAACCTGGGAGGTGGAGGTTGTAGTGAGCTGAGGTCGTGCCACTGCACTCCAGCCTGGGCGACAAGAGTGAAACTCTGTCTCAAAAATAAATAAATAAATAAAAAAGCAGCAGCCATACATAGTAGGGCAAATATTTAATATATGGGAAACTCTGCAGCTACTGAGAAAATCCATTCAACAGACTAACTGGCTACCATGTCTAAAGCCCTACCAACCATTACAGGAACATAAAGATAAAATAGATACAGTTGAGCCCTTAAGGAAGTAGTGAGAGACAAGTACATGAGAATCAGAAACAAAGGCACATATAGAAAGGACCTAGTGATTAGTGAACATCAGAAAACCTTACTCACTTCACTGCTATAATCCAAAGAAACAGGAGAGAAAACAGGATAGGAAGGAAAAGATTCTGTATTGATCTGAAAAAAGAGTGAAAAGTTATAAAGGTAAAAATGGGAAACAAAACCACCCTACATAAATCACTGTCAGAAATACCAATCTCCAGCCACCCAAATTCATAGGTATAACTGCTGGTAAGGGCAGGGAAAAGGAAAAAGAACTAAAACCAAGAGCCCAGGTGAATTTCTAGGATAAAGTTGTGAGAATCATTACCTATGAGATTGGACCTATGCTTGTCTTCTCAAAGTCATCAGGACACTATTAACGCAGATGGACCAAAGAAAGTATGGAGTCTATTAGAAGCAAAGACTTTAGTCTTCCATTACAATAATGGGCCATTTCTTCTGACCCATAGAAACCTCAGCAAAGGGAAGGTTCCTTCTTTATCTAGCTACCTAGACTGAGCTTAAAAGGTAGGAACAAAATACCTGACTAGGGTAAGTAGGTTGTCCTCCAGGATACTGAGAAGGCATCTGTCCTCCAGGAAAGCCACCTATATGTTAAAAATAATAATAATACAAAAACAGGTCTTATATGTTTTAATTTTTCAAAACAGCATTGATGACTGTGAATATGGAAACATACAAGAACATTTACACTATGATATTCATGAGGATGATTTTAAAAAATATAATTTACTAAATCTAAAACCAACTTTGGTCATAAGAACCTTTTTAATATTCCATGTTCTACAAAAGATCCTCACAAATAATACTTTTTTCACACTTGAACCAGATTAAATTCTGATTCCATCTGGAATGGTTGTCATAATATAGTTCTGGGGGTGGTTTCACTAGTGGTACAGGAGTGGGCAGAGAAGTTCCTGAAGGCTTCCTTTTTGGCTTTGGGATAGATTTTTTTAATAGAAAAAGTGTAACTTTATCTCTATTTTACTGATTAAACTTTTCCATCAACGTAATACATTTCATAAAACCATTATGTTTAAAATTATTTATGGAAATACATAAACATTTATTGCAGATTATCTCAAATAAAAACTAAGTTCTCTCAATGGCGATTTTAAAATTCAAAATATCATGATACTGTTTTGTCTGGACAGCTGGTACCTACCAGGTAGTGGGACCTGTGCTGGACCACCTCCATAAGATTGTGAAGGTGGCTGTGGGTAGCCAGAAAAGCCTGCGCCACCTGGTGGGACTCCAAATCCTTGGCCTGGAGGAACTAGAGAAAAGAACAGGTCAATAAACTATAGTACAGTTCTCATGATTGCAGAAAAAACCTTAGAAAAATGTCTATTGTTGGCCGGGCGCGGTGGCTCAAGCCTGTAATCCCAGCACTTTGGGAGGCCGAGACGGGTGGATCACGAGGTCAGGAGATCGAGACCATCCTGGCTAACACGGTGCAACCCCATCTCTACTAAAAAAACAAAAAATTAGCCCGGCACGGTGGTGGCGCCTGTAGTCCCAGCTACTCGGGAGGCTGAGGCAGGAGAATGGCGTGAACCCGGGAGGCGGAGCTTGCAGTGAGCTGAGATCCGGCCACTGCACTCCAGCCCAGGGGGGCGACAGAGCGAGACTCCGTCTCAAAAAAAAGAAAAAAAAAGGAAAATGTCTATTGTTAAAAGTGGAAAAAATATGCTATTAATGCTATAATAGCAGTCCCTTTTCATCTAGATTCAAAACTTCAAATTATCCAGTAAAAAACAAGCTTTTATATTTTTATCTTATTTATTTATTTTTGTTTTTGAGACAGAGTCTCACTCTGTTGCCCAGGCTGGAGTTTAGTGGCACAATACCGGCTCACTGCAAACTCTACCTATCAGGTTCAAGTGATTTTCCTGCCTCAGCCTCCCAGGTAGCTGGGATTACAGGCATGCGCCACCACACCCAGCTAATTTTCATATTTTTAGTCAGATGGGTTTCACCATGTTGGCCAAGCTGGTCTCAAACTCCTGGTTTCAAGTGATCCAACCACCTCAGCCTCCCAAAGTGTTGGGATTACAGGTGTAAGCCACCGCACCCAGCCAAAATTTTACTTTATTATTCTTCCTTACTAACTTAAAATACAAAAATGCTAAGGTTTTTTTGTTGTTGTTTTTTGGGGGTCTTTTTTACCTTCGAATAAAGCTGACCTAAAGGTCACAGTCTTGCTAATTGAAATGTCTTAATCAGGTCTTAAGACTACAAACAAGCAAAGTGTTACATATTGATCCTTTATTGCCATGAAATTTATTCCAAGTCCCTTCACAGTGGAATTTTTGAAACTGCTCCCAGCTTTCATGCCCCCAGAGAATCTTCATCCCTCCATCTTGCCAGCTAGGTCAGAGCGACCTGACCTCACACAAAACAAGCAGGAATGAAGAGGATAAAGGGAGAAGGAAAAAGTGCTACAGCAATCCCAATCATTACTAATTCCGCAACCCATAACTCACCTCCGGGATAGGATGGAGCTCCCCCTGGCTGTGGGGCACCAGGATAGCCTCCAGGGGCTGGATAACCTCCAGGCGCAGGGTAGCCTCCAGCTCCTGGGTAGCCACTACTTGGCACTTGTGGGTAGGCACCTCCCCCCATTGGAGGAAAGCCACTAGGATAAGGATACTGACCAGAAGGGGGAAAAGATGACTCCTGACCTGCAGGCTGAAAAATCAGAATAATTTTTAAACAAATGTGATCATAGAGAACTATGACCCATCTAAAAATAAGGAACAAACAGAGGTTATTATTAAGGTCTAGCTCATTCTTTCTTTTTAAAAGTCTCATTAGAAATCCTGGAATCTTATACTAGTTTATCAGCATACCAGTTTGTAAGGACACTGGTTTGTCAGAATTCAGTTAAATTTAATTCTACTTGAGTCAGGCAAGAGGGGTCTGCTTCTCTATCTGGGAGTCAGAACAGAGTTCTTTACAAACCTCAAGGTTTTAAGAAAAAAAAATAAAAAACCTCATTAGTTCCTTCATTTTCCCAGCATCTACAAATATAAGAAAAATCCTCCTCTATACCCTAAACAGAGGAATTTGAGGCTCTTTTGCAACACATCTGGATCTGTTACATAATATTTAAACATGAAAAAGGTAACCTGTATATCACATCACACACAGGATCTGACATTCTGGACCTCACAGTCCAGTGCAGTAATACGTAGAGAGGCAGAGATTGTTGCATATTCACTGAACTCTTTCTCCCCAGGCCACAAAGCTATACAGACTACATTTCCCAGACCCCCTTGCAGTTAGGTCGGACCACATGAATGAGTATCAGTGAATGAACACAGACAGAAGTGACATATACCACTTTCTAAATCTGTCCCCTAAAAACCTCTGGCAAATCCTCCATGTTCTCTCTCTTCCTTTATCTGCCACCCATAAGCAGAGGATCCAGCAGAGGACTTCAAAGTGCTAGAGGATGGTAGGATCAGAATAAGGAAGGAGCCTGGAAACCCAAAACACTGCATGAAACAAAGCCTTGTCCCACCCACCCCCTATTCACCACTGACTTCCAGGAGACTGAAGAAAGAAATACATTTTTTTTTCATTGTGTTAAGTCACTGAGATTCGGGAGTTGTCTGTTTTAGCAATTAGCCTACGCTGACTGAAATAGTTACTAAAGTCCTGTTTAATACATAGGGACTTGGGAACATATCCATAATTCTCATCTCTCCTGTGATAAATTCACAAGAGCTATATAATCACTTTGCATAAGGATAAACATATTATCACAAACTTGTATAGACACCTCTTCCTATTCTCCCAGGGTTAGATAGCAGCCCCACAGTTATGAGTATAAAACTGAAATGTGGGCTGGGCTAAGTGGCTCATGCCTGTAATCCCAGCACTTTGGAAGGCCGAGGTGGGCGGATCATGAGGTCAGGAAATCGAGGCCATCCTGGCCAACATGGTGAAACCCCATCTCTACTAAAAATACAAAAACTAGCTGGGCGTGGTGGCATGTACCTGTAATCCCAGCTACTCGGGAGGCTGAGGCAGGAGAATCGCTTGAACCCTGGGAGGCGGAGGTTGCAGTGCGTTGAGATCGCACCACTGCACTCCAGCCTGGTGACAGAGCGAGACTCTGTTTCAAAAAAAAGAAAAACAAAAAACCGAAATGTGGCCGGGTGCAACAGCTCACGCCTAAAATCCCAGCACTTTGGGAGGCCAAGGTGGGCAGATCATTTGAGGTCAGGAGTTTGAGACCAGCCTGGCCAACATGGTGAAACCCCGTCTCTACTAAAAATATAAAAATCAGCTGGCCATGGTGGTGGGCACCTGTAATCCCAGCTACTCGGGAGGCTGAGGCAGGAGAATCACTTGAACCCAGTAGGCATAAGTTGCAGTGAGCTGAGATCACACCACTGCACTACAGCTTGGGCGCAGAGCGAGACTCTGTCTCAAAGACAAAAAACAAAACGAAACAAAAAAACTGAAATGCACAATTCTTACTTACGGCTCAGCTCTTAGTCCTCAGAGTAGTATAGATATCAACAAGGTGGAACTTAGTAGCATGTTTATAAAACGTACTCCAAGTCTAAGAACTATAAATCCACTGCAATTTATCTCTAGGTCAAGCCAAGCCATTAATTATTTTAAACATTCTAACACAACGGTTAAGAAGCAGTGATACTATGACTAAAGGGTATTAAAAAAAAAAAAAAAGAACCAGTGATTCATGGGATGGATTTTGCTTACATCCATGTTTTATTGGCTCATACAGCAGTTAACATTTTTTAAAACTAACTCCTAAGTTTTGAAACTGTGGACAATTTCATATAGAACCCAAGTTCTGGCTTTACTTGAAAGTCTGGAGTATCTAGCAAAGCTAAGTGTGCCTCCCTCCATGGCTACACAGGGCTGGTGCTAAGCACCTGCCAGCTTTCAATAGACAAAGCAAGACCTCTCTAGTCCCCCACACAACTGCCTTCACTCACTTGTTCTACTCAGTACCTGTGAGCATCTGAATTTACGACCCCTGCTCTAGCATATCAGTAAGATCTGACATGGCCAGTACCAAACAACACCTGTTTTAAGGATGTGAGGTATTAAGTAGCAATACTTACAGGATATCCAGGGAAAGGTGGGTAGCCTGTTGGGGGATAGCCTGGGTATGACATTCTGTAACAATAATAAAAAAGGTCTTCTGTAAGTTTTTTGTTTTTTTTTTTTTTTGAGACGGTGTCTTGCTCTGTCACCAGGCTAGAGGGCAGTGGCATGATCTTGGCTCACTGCAACCTCTGCCTCCCAGGTTCAAGCGATTCTCCTACCTCAGCCTCCCAAGTAGCTGGGACTACAGGTGCACACCACCACGTCCAGCTAATTTTTGTATTTTTAGTAGAGATGGAGTTTCACCACGTTGGCCAGGATGGTCTCAATCCCTTGACCTGGTGATCCACCCACCTCGGCCTCCCAAAGTGCTGGGATTACAGGTGTGAGCCACCGTGCCCGGCCTGTAATTTCTTATAATGGTTAAGGCCTTTGAAAACATATAGATATATACACACACACACAGGGTTTTATGCAAAATATTTATCTTTTCAAAAGTCTGGCATAAAATTAAAATGTGGATATTAGGGATATAAGCAAAGCTTATTAAAGGCTTATTTCATTATTCACACCAATGGAATCAGTACAGCCTAGCAAAGGTTCCAACTTTGTCATGACATACAATTTTTGTCACATCTCAATTCTACCACTACTATTATTTATGAACTATTCTTCTTCTCTCTTTCTTCTCTCTTTTTTTTTTTGGAGATGGAATCTTGCCCTGTTGCCCAGGCTGGAGTGTAGTGGCGTGATCTCAGCTCACTGCAACCTCTGCCTCCAGGGTCCAAGTGATTCTCCTGCCTCACCCTCCCGAGTAGCTGGGATTACAGGTGTCTGCCACCATGCTCAGCTATTTTTTTGTATTTTTAGTAGAGATGGGTTTCACCATGTTGGCCAGGCTGGTCTTGAATGCCTAACCTCAGGTGATCCACCCACTTCGGACTCCCAAAGTGCTGGGATTACAGGCCAACTCACCCGGCCAAGGCTTCACCTTGGAAGCAGAAAGCAGTCCTCACCAGATGCCAGCACCTGGATCTTGGACTTCCTAGCCTCCAGAACCACACCCAGCCAATTTATTTTTCTTTAAGCCAACTTTTTACTTCCGTTTATTTTTAAAATATGCTTATTATCAGCACACTTTTAAAATCACCGTACTTTTAAATGGAAAACTTCTAAATGGAAAACTTCCAGTAGTTTTCTTACCACAAATAGAAGGTAATATTAAAATAAATACTTAGCTATTACAATAAAAAGTCCTTTCTAGGTGCCACAGAAATCCCCTCATATGGTGATATAACCACATTATGGGAAACAACAGTACAATGGTTAGGAGTTAACATTCTGGAGTCACATATACGTGGATTAAACTCTAGCTTTCTTTTTTAAACTTTTTATTTTTGAGACAAGGTGTTGCTCTGTCACCCAGGCTGGAGTATAGCAGTGCAATCACAGCTTGCTGCAGCCTCGACCTCCTGGGCTCAAGTGATCCTCCCACCTCAACACCCCCTGCCGTAGCTGGGACCACAGGTGCGCACCACCATGCCTGGTAAATTTTTGTATTTTTTTGTAGAGATGGGGTTTCACCATATTGCCCAGGCTGGTCTTGAACTCAAGTGATCTTCCTGCCTCAGCTTCTCAAAGTGCTGGGATTACAGGCATGAGCCACAGAGCCCAGCCCCAAATTACTGTTTTAATGACACTTTGAAAATTATTCCTGTGTAGTTACGCTATCAATTTGACACATATTAGGTCCATTTGTTTCATTGTGCTTTTGACTTTTAAGGTTTTAAAATTTTTTGATTTAGTTTTATAATTATATAAAACATTTTCTGGATTCTAAAGTCAAATCTACAAAACAAGATATGTTCAGAAACTTGTTAACTTCTAACCCTGTCCCTTACTATCTCCTACACATGATTACTTTTACAGTTTATCTACCTGTCTTTAAGTACATAAGCTGATATGTCTATATTTGTATCCCCATTCCATTCTTACATAAAACATACTGTTTCTTTTTTTTTTTTTTTTTTTTTTGAGACTCACTCTGTCACCCAGGCTGGAGTACAGTGGCATGATCTCAACTCATTGCAACCTCCATCCCTTGGGTTCAAGCGATTATCCTGCGTCAGCCTCCCGAGTAGCTGGGATTACAGGCGACTGCCACCGCACCCAGCTACTTTTTGTATTTTTAGTAGAGATGGGGTTTCACCATCTTGGCCAGGCTGGTCTTGAACTACTGACCTGGTGATCCACCCGCCTCGGCCTCCCAAAGTGCTAGGATTACAGGCATGAGCCACCGCTCTTGCCCCATACTCTGTTTCTTTACTGGCTTTTTTCTCTTATTATGGTCATCATCTATAGTCTTCAATCCTTTTTAAAAACAACAACATAGGCCAGGCACAGTGGCTCATGCCTGTAAATCCCAGCACTTTGGAAGGCTGAAGCAGTAGAATCTCTTGCGGCCAGGAGTTTGAGATCATCCTGGGCAACAAAGCGAGACCTCATCTCTACAAAAAGTAAAATAATTAGCCAGGCATGGTGGTGTGCACCTGTAGTGCCAGCTATTCAGAAGCCTGGGCAGGAAGATCACTTGAGCCCAAGACTTCAAGGCTGCAGTGAGCTAGGATCGCACCACTGCACTCCAGCCTGGGCAACAGAGTGACACCGTGTACCTTAAAAAAAAAAAAAAAAAAAAAAACACAACTACATAGTACTTCAGTGTGTGGCTACATCATGGCTTATTTAATGGCAGACATCTGAGTTATTTCTCGTCTTTTAACTATTAGTCTTGCAATGAAGAGCCATGTACAGGTACCTCTCTGTATATTTTGCCAATATTATCTTTGGGGAAGATTCCTAGAAATGGCATTGCTGAGACAAGGGGTAAAGGTGAATGTGATACTGCCCAATTCCCCTCCACAGGGGTTGTACCAATTTGCATTTTCACCAGCACTGCCAACAGAATTTTCCATCTAACATCCTGGATTTCTAGCTGTGTGAATACGGGCAAGTTACTTAGCTTTTCAAAAGAAGTTACTTAGCATTTTTAGGCCTTCATTTCTTCACCTATAAAATGGGACGTGAACGTACCTACTTAAGGATGTTGTTGTAAGAATTAAGTAAAAGAACATAGGCAAAGCATTTAGCAGTGCTTGGAATAAATTAAGTCCTCAATAAATGTTAACTGCTATGATCATAGAGAACTGTGATATAAACGCAAGAATATTAAAAAATAATTAGCACAAAGTTTGGCTTTTATTTATTCATTATAACACTTTCAGTATATTTACCTTCTCAATTTTATTAGATTTAGACTAATTTTAAAATTAAAATGCTTTCTGATGGAAAAAGAAAGTAGGGTGGTAGAGTGTGGTTAGTCTGAGATTAAGGAGGCATTCATATATTATCTATTCTGTGATAATAATGGTGATCAAAAGTTGATCAGCAAACATAACACTGGAAACATCTTTTAAAAACTGCAGTCTGTACCAGAAAGTTTGAAAGTTATGTTCTTCAAAAGGTACTCATTTCCATTTGGAAAAGTAAACAATAACCTGCACATCAAGTGATGTTAAGACATTACTATTTTTTTAGGTGTGATAATGGTATTATGATTTTCATCAAGTATTCTGATCTTCTAGAGATAAACACTAAATATTTACAGACAAAATGATATGTCAGGGATTGTGTCAAAATAATATGCAGGAATATTATATATAATATAGTGCAGAAATTTAGACATAATAAGCAATCAGGAGTTGATAACTGTTCATGCTGGGTGATGAGTACATGGGATTCATTACACTCTCTTGTCCATTTTTGAAAAGACGGCTCATGTAAAATAAATGGAGCTAGCGTGGTTAAAAACAAATATCCCTATATATATACATATATCTTCTGCATTTGAAGAAAACACTATTAACCTAAAGCAAATGCAAATAAACAGACAAAAAACAAACATTCAAAAGAATACCCTCTTAGCCTGATCAAATCTAAAATACGGCCAGGCGCAGTAGCTCACGTCTGTAATCTCAGCACCTTGGGAGGCCAATGCTGGTGGATCACTTGAGGTCACAGACCAGCCTGACCAACATGGTGAAACCTTGTCTCTATTAAAAATACAAAAATTAGGGCTGGGCGCGGTGGCTCACGCCTGTAATCCCAACACTTTGGGAGGCTGAGGAGGAGGATCACAAGGTCAGGAGACTGAGGCCATCCAGGCTAACACAATGAAACCCCATCTCTACAAAAAATACAAAAAATTAGCCGGGCGTGGTGGCACGTGCCTGTAGTCCCAGCTACTTGGAAGGCTGAGGCAGGAGAATCACTTGAACCCGGGAGGCGGAGGTTGCAGTGAGCCAAGATTGCACTACTGCACTCCAGCCTGGGCCACAGAGTAAACCTCTGTCCCAAAAAAAAAAAAAAAAAAAAAAAAAAAGGCTGGGTGCAGTGGTTCACGCCCATAATCCCAGCACTTTGGGAGGCTGAGGCAGGTGGATTACCTGAGGTCAGGAGTTTGAGATCAGCCTGGCCAACATGGTGAAATGCTGTCTCTACTAAAAATACAAAAATTAGCCAGGCATGGTGGCATGTGCCTGTAATCCCAGCTATTCAGGAGGCTGATGCAGGAGAATCGCTTGAGCCGAGATCACGCCACTGCACTCTACCCTGGGCAATAGGGCAAACCTCTGTTTCAACAACAACAAAAAAATCTAAAATACTATTAGTGATCAGATATAATATACCTGGCAAATATATCTATATAAAGTCAGTAATCACTTTTTTGGCATCTACAAGAAAACATTGCTACAAGTGGAGAGTGAATGATCAAAGGTTTAAACTAGGTTTTTAAAGGTGCTAGACACAGGCAAGAAAGTAGAACAATGTTATTTGCAAGGCAAAAGGTGGGATGTAACTGTGAGGTGGCGGATCACCAAAACAGACTAAGGAGCAGATTAAGACAGAAGTCAGTTAGGAGGACTTCTGTATGTTTAGAATAAAATACTCATCATTCTCCACCACACCACTCTTAACATCCTTTATCTGTCAACAGCACCACTACTTAAATTACCTAATACTCCAGTATAGTAAGAAACCCAGTATTTTTATCTTCTTTTTTTTTTTTTTTTTTTTGAGACAGAGTTCCGCTTTAGTCGCCCCAGCTGGAGTGCAGTGGCGTGATCTCAGCTCACTACAACCTCCACCTCCTGGGTTCAAGCGATTCTCCTGCCTCAGCCTCCTGAGTAACTGGGATTACAGGCACCCACCACCACGCTGGCTTATTGTATTTCAGTAGAGAGGGGGTTTCGCCATGTTGGCCAGGCTGGTCTCGAACTCCTGACCTCAGGTGATCTGCCCGCCTCGGCCTCCCCCAAAGAGCTGGGATCACAGGCATAAGCCACCATGCCTGGCCAAAACCCAGCATTTTTCTATCCATCTTTTGAAATGCCTCTCTTGTAATTTCTGTTCTCATGGTCATATACTCAGACCAAGTTTCATCACTTGATGCCTATCTTATTAAAACTCCTTCTCTGTTTATATTCTTGCTTATACTCTCTCACTCTCCCAATTTTCTCAGACACTGTCACTAGTTAAACTTTCCTAAAATGCTACTCTTTCAGCAAACTGCTCTTCAGCTCAAAAATCATCAATGACTACTGCTGGAGTATCAAATGAAAATTAATTGGCCTGATATTCAGGTCTCCTTAGTACTGGCTCCAATTATTATTATTATATATATATTTTTGAGATGGTTTCTTGCTCTATTGCCCAGGCTGGAGTATAGTAGCGCAATATCAGCTCACAGCAGCCTTGATTTCCTGGACTCAGATGATCCTCTTATCTCAGTCTCCCAAAGAGCTGAGACTACAGGTGCACACCACCATACCTGGCTAATTTTTTGTATTTTTAGTAAAGACGGGGTTTCGCCATGCTGCCCAGGCTGATCTTGAACTCCTGGGTTCAAGAGATCCACCTGCCTCAGCCTCCCAAAGTGCTAGGATTACAGGCATGAGCCACCGCATCCAGCCTCTATTTATCTATTTAACTCATTTCTTACCAACACCTAACCCGCGTCAACGCGAAATCTCTAACACTTGAACTATTCCCAGCATTCCTTTGCCTAAGCCATTCTTATAATTAACGGACTTGGCCCTCAACCCTGGGCTTACTTACCCCTCCTATCTAGCTCAAGTCTTCTCTCTTCCTTCTTTGAACGAGGTTGACTAAAATAGTGTTTCCCAATGTTTTCTTTTTGAGACAGAGTTTTGCTCTATTGCCCAGGCTGGAATGCAGCGGCACAATCTCGGATCACTGTAGCCTCGCCTCCTGGGTTCAAGCGATTCTCCTCCTTCAGCATCCCAAGTAGCTGAGACTACAGGTGCACACCACCACACCTGCTTAATTTTTGTATATTTAGTGGAGACAGGGTTTCACTATGTTGGCCAGGCTGGTCACAAACTCCTGACCGCAAGTGATCTGCCTGCGTCAGCCTCCCAAAGTGCTGGGATTACAGGCATGAGCCACCGCGCCTGGCCTCAAACTTTAATGTGTATATGAATCCCTAGGGATCTTGTTAAACTAGAGACTTTAATTCAGTAGCACCAGGATGGGGCCTGAGATTCTGTATTTTGGCTTCTGCAGGTCTGTGACTCACACTCTGATACCAGAATACTTTGGGATTTCTGGATCTACACCTAATTTTCTAAATTTGTAAATATATGTTTTGGCACTTCTCATCAATACAGCTATAAATGGTTCATATTTCTTTTATACCAAGATGCCAATAAACCCAACTCAAGTCAACGTTTATGAAAGTCCACTGTGTAATAAGCACTGTCCTAGGTGGTGATAGAAAGATTGAGAATAAGTATTCAGCCTTTTGAGTACACAGTATAGGAAAACGAGATAATATAGTGTCTCTTATGACAGGAACACAGGATAGAAGCTAAAAATGTGCTGAATTGAGAATAAATGGACATAGATTGAATCAAGGCTATAAGTTAATAAGAAATATAAAATGATACAAAAACTGACCCAGTCAATTCTAAAATAGTCATTTGGGATCCCAAAGGGCTGGATATAAAAACAGGGACAGGCTAATTGTTTTTTGCTTTTTTCTTTTTTAAGCCTGGTTTGTATAAAGAGTAAAGGAGAGGCAAAAGCTCTAAAGAATGGTCAGATAGGCTGGGCACAGTGGCTCACACCTATAATCCCAAAACTCTGGGAGGGGAGGGAAGGGGGAAGGGGAAGGGTAAGCAAAAGGAAAGGACAAGACAAAACAAGGAAAAAGAAAAAGAAAAGTGAAGTAGATAGACAAAGGGCAAAAGGGTCAGGGTCAAAATAAAGGAAAAAAAATCTGAAATTAATTTATTGGATAAATTAATAGTAATTTGAAAGGCAATAAGCAGTTATAGTACCAAAGACTTCATAAGCAATTTAAATTTCTAAGTCTCAAGAATTGTTCCACTAAATTCTTTAGCTACTATCCTAAATCTTACCTTTGAGAGCCTGGAGGAATTATGTCAACAAAAATGAAAATAAGGCAAAGATTATCTGTATATAATAAAAATTAAAGCAATTTTAAGAAAGTGAATTTTGGTACATTTTGAAAAATAATTATGTAACAGACTAGAATGCAATTCCATTTCCAGGAATGTACCTTATAGAAATACTTGCACAAGGACAAAATTATATATGTACAAGGCTATTCATTGCAGTATTTTTGTAATAAGAAAAGGTTAAAAACCATCTGAACGTCCATCAATAAGGGACAGGTGTCATCCCAGGGATGCAGGAATGATTTAACATATACAAGTCAATAAATGTGATGTATCACATAAACAGAATTAAAAACAAAAACCATATGATCATCTCAATAGATGCAGAAAAAGCATTCAACAAAATCCAGCACCCCTTTACAATAAAAAACTCTCAACAAATGAGGTATAGAAAGGACCTAACTCAAAATAATAAAAGCCATATACAATGACAAAGCCAACATCATACTGAATGGGGAAAAGTTGAAAGCATTCCCCCTAAGAACAGGAACAAGACAAGGACGTCAACTTTCACCACTCCTATTAGAGGGAAAGCGAGGGAAAGCAATAAAGTGCATCCAAATTGGAAAAGAGGAAGTCAAACTATCACTGTTTGCAGATGTTATGACTATACACCAAGGAAATCCTAAAGACTCCAACAGACTCTTAGATTTGATAAATGAAATCAGTAAAGTCTCAGGTTACAAAATCAATGTACACAAATCAGTAACACTACTATATACCAAAAACGTCCAAGCTGAGAATCAAATCAAGAACTCAATACCTTTTACAAAACTGCAAAAATAAAAAATAAATAGAATACCTAGGAATATGCTTAACCAAGGAGATGACAGATCTCTACAAGGAGAACTACAAAATACTGCTGAAAGAAATCATAGATGACACAAACAAATGGAAACTCATCCCGTGCTCATGGATTGGAAGAATCAATATTGTGAAAATGACTATACTGCCCAAAGCAATCTACAGATTCAATGCAATTCCCATCAAAATACCAAGATCATTTTTCACAGAAGTAGAAAAAACAATCCTAGCATTTATATGGAACCAAAAAGAGCCTGAATAGCCAAAGCAATCCTAAGCAAACAGACAAATTTGGAGACCTCACATTACCAGACTTCAAATACACTACAAGCCTATAGCTACCAGAACAGCATGGTACTGGTATAAAAGTAGGCACATAGACCAATGGAACAAAATAGAGAACCCAGAAATAAAGCCAAATACATACAGCCAACTGCTCTTTGACAAAGCACATAAAAACAAAAGTTGGGGAATGGACACCCTATTTAATAAACAATGCTGGGAAAACTGGCAAGCCACATGAAGAATGAAACTGGATCCCTATCTATCACCCTATACAAAAATCAACTCAAGTTGATAAAAGATTTAAATATAAGACCTGAAACTATAAAAATTCTAGAACATTGGAAACAGTCTTCTCAACACTGGCCTAGGCAAAGAATTCATGACTAAGACCCCAAAAGCAAATGCAGCAAAAACAAAAATAAATAGATGGGACCTAATTAAACTAAAAAGCTTCTGCACAGCAAAAGAAATAAACAGAGTAAACAGACCACCAACAGAATGGGAGAAAATATTTGTAAATCATGCATCCAACAAAGGACTAGTATTCAGAATCTACAAGGAACTGAAATCAAAAGAAAAAAAATTGCATTAAAAACTGAGCAAAGGACATGAATAGACATTTCTTAAAAGAAGATATACAAATGGCCAACAAACATGAAATAAATGTTCAACATCATTAATCATCAGGGAAATGCAAATTAACCACAATGAGATACCACCTTGCTTTTTTTTTTTTTTTTTTTTTTTTTTTTGAGGCGGAGTCTCGCTCTGTCGCCCGTACTGGAGTGCAGTGGCCAGATCTCAGCTCACTGCAAGCTCCGCCTCCCGGGTTTACACCATTCTCCTGCCTCAGCCTCCCGAGTAGCTGGGACTACAGGTGCCCGCCACCTCGCCCGGCTAGTTTTTGTATTTTTAGTAGAGACGGGGTTTCACCATGTTAGCCAGGATGGTCTTGATCTCCTGACCTCGTGATCCGCCCATCTCGGCCTCCCAAAGTGCTGGGATTACAGGCTTGAGCCACCGCGCCCGGCCACCACCTTGCTTCTACAGGAATGGTCATTATTAAAAAGTCAAAAAAAGGGCCGGGCGCGGTAGTCCACATGTGTAATCCCAGCACTTTGTGAGGCTGAGGCGGGCAGATCACCTGAAGAGGTCGGGAGTTTGAGACTAGCCTGACCAGCATGGAGGAACCTGTCTCTACTAAAAATACAAAATTAGCTGGGCATGGTGGCACATGCCTGTAATCCCAGCTACTCAGGAGGCTGAGTTAGAAGAATTGCTTGAATCCGGGAGGCGAAGGTTGGGGTGAGTCGAGATGGCACCACTACACTCCAGCCTGGGCAACAAGAGCAAGACTCAGTCTCAAAAAAAAAAAAAAAGTCAAAACACAATAGATGTTGGTGTGGATGTGGGGAAAAGGGACCACTTATTACACTGCTATACAGCCTCTACAGAAAGCAGTATGGAGACTCCTTAAAGAGCTAAAAATAGATTTACCATTCCACCCAGAAATTCCATTGCTGGGTATCTACCCAAAGGAAAGGGAGTCATTATATGAAAAAGACTTTTGCACATGTATATTTATAGCAGCACAATTCACAACCACAAAGATGTGGAATCAACCTAAGTGCCCATCAACTGAGTGGATAAAGAAAATGTGGTATACATAAACCATGGAATACTACTCAGCCACTAAAAGGAACAAAATAATGTCTTTTGCAGCAACTTCGATTAAGCTGGAGGCAATTTTTCTAGGTGAAGTAACACAGGGGTGGAAAACCAAAAGCCGTATGTTCTCACATTATAGGTGGAAGCTAAGCTATGAGTATGCAAAGGCATAGGTATGAAGTGTTATAATGGACTTTAGAGACTCAGAAAGGGAGGGTGAAAGGGGGCTAGGAATAAAAACTACACATTAGGTACAATGTACATTACTTGGGTGACTAAAATCTCAGAATTCACCACCATATAATTCATCCATGTAACAAAAAACCACTTGTACTCCAAAAGCTGTTGAAATTTTATCTTTCATTTTTTTTGGAGATGGAGTCTTGCTCTATCATCCAGGCTGGAGTGCAGTGGCGTGATCTCCGCTCATTGCAACCTCCACCTCCCAGGTTCAAGCAATTCTCCTCTCTCGGCCTCCCAAGTAGCTGGGACTACAAGCACGTGCCACCACACCTGGCTAAATTTTGTATTTTTAGTAGAGACACGGTTTCACCATGTTGGCCAGGCTGGTCTCGAACTCCTGACCTCAGGTGATCCACCCACCTCGGCTTCCCAAAATGCTGGAATTACAGGCGTGAGTCACTGTGCCGGGCCACTGCTGAAATTTTTAAAAGGAGGGACAGGTGAAACAGATTATGGATAGCCATACAAGGAGGTGTTATGTGGTTATTAAAAAGGAGGCAGCTTTTTTTTTTACCCATATATGAAACCATCTGTAACACATATCAATGAAAAAAAAAAAAAAGGCAAAGGGAAAAACTGCATAGTGTGCAGCCATATGTGTAAAAAATGTACTGATTTGGACCTATAGAATATCCCTGAAAGGACACTCAAGGAAGTAGAAAACAGTGACTGCCTCCTGGATGAAGAACTGGGACACAATGGAGAAGACTATTTACTTTTCTCTCTCACTCTTTTTTTTTTTTTTGAGATGGAGTCTCACTCTGTTGCCAGGCTGGAGTGCAGTGGTGCGATCTCAGCTCACTGCAACCTCCGCCTCCTGGGTTCAAGAGATTCTTGTGCCTCAGCCTCCAGAGTAGCTGGGACTACAGGCGCGTGTCACCAGGACAGGCTAATTTTTGTATTTTTAGTAGAGACAGGCTTTCGCCGTGTTAGCCAGGATCTCGATCTCCTGATCTCCTGATCTGCCCGCCTCGGCCTCCCAAAGTGCTGAGATTACAGGCATGAGCCACTGCACCGGCAAAGACTTACTTTTCAATGTACTTTAGCCCTTTTAGAATTGTTCATATATCATTTATTCAAGAGGCAGATTTTAAACGTTTTTGTAAAAAGCTAAATAACGCCCAGAGTGACTCAAAAAAGTTCTCGGCTGGGCGCGGTGGCTCAAGCCTGTAATCCCAGCACTTTGGGAGGCCGAGACGGGTGGATCACGAGGTCATGAGATCAAGACCATCCTGGTCTACACAGTGAAACCCCGTCTCTACTAAAAAATACAAAAATCTAGCCGGGCGAGGTGGCGGGCGCCTGTAGTCCCAGCTACTCGGGAGGCTGAGGCAGGGGAATGGCGTAAACCCGGGAGGCGGAGCTTGCAGTGAGCCGAGATCGCGCCACTGCACTCCAGCCTGGGCGACAGAGCGAGACTCCGTCTCAAAAAAAAAAAAAAAAAAAAGTTCTCAACTTTGCCCAAACGAATAGTAAGTCTAGAGATTTTTTTTTTTTGAGAGGGAATCTCACTCTGTCGCCCAGGTTGGTATGCAGTGGCACAATCTCAGCTTACTGCAAGTTCCGCCTCCCGGGTTCATGCCATTCTCCTCCCTCAGTCTCCCAAGTAGCTGGGACTACAGGCGCCCGCCACCACGCCCGGCAATTTTGGATTGTATTTTTAGTAGAGACGGGATTTCCCCGTGTTAACCGGGATGGTCTCGATATCCTGACCTCGTGATCCATCCGCCTCGGCCTCCCAAAGTGCTGGAATTACAGGCGTGAGCCACTGTGCCCGGCCTTGTTTTTTGTTTTTTTTGGGGGGGACAGTCTCTCTGCCGATCAGGCTGCAGTGCAGTGGCGATCTCAGCTCACTGTAACCTCCGCCTCCAGGGTTCAAGTGACTCTCCTGCCTCAGCCTCCAGAGTAGCTGGGATTACAGGCGCACACCACCACGCCCAGCTCATTTTTGTATTTTTAAGTAGAGACGGGGTTTCACCGTGTTGGTCAAGCTGGTCTCGAACTCCTCCTGACCTCGTGATCCTCCCGCCTCGGACTCCCAAAGTGCTGGGATTACAGGCATGAGCTACCGCGCCCGGCCTTCTTCTTCTTCTTCTTTTTTTTTTTTTTTTAACATTCTCTGTTAGCAACCACTTTTAAAAGACTAGAAAATCATTTTTGGTTTTCCAAACCATCTCCACCCAGTGAGTCAGTTAGTAAGAGGGCTGGGTCTCACCGTTTCTCATAGATGGCATGAAGCCCAGGAAACCAAGAGGCAGCTGTTGCAAATTTATGGGGAAAAAAAAATACACGAAACAGGAAGGGTGACTGAAGATAACGCGCAACAGCGAATACAATTTTGCAAAACCTGCCTCTAGGTCTGGTAGGATCATTTAAATCAGTCAGCGACTTGGAGAAAGAACGTGGAGGCATGGCTAGTCCTCTGCACGGACAGGTAGGTAGTCACCCACCAGTGAGGACTGAAAGTTTGCAGTGTCCAAAATTATCTCTTCTACCTATTTAGTGCTTGAAACTCTTTCCTTGCCTGGAAGGTAAACTCATTACACTCACATCATCTAATTCGGACACATTTAGCAGATTAGCTGGCTATCAGCTGGCAAAAATTATGGCATTTACGGCAGTCGGAAGATAACAGCGTCATGTCTGTCACTTTAGGGTGGACATCAGCCATCTACCGCTGCACCCTGGTTTCCTTGGGCAGTTTTTGCACAGGACGAGCTAATTTCAACACACATTTGCCGCTGGTCGGGGAACAGGAATTAAATATGGAACGCTATCCTAGAAGAGCTTTCAAGAACTGTAAACGAGAACCAGTGTGCAACCTTGGCCTGGTGCATTCTGTCCTATGGTTCACTAAGCACAGTAAAAATTTCCCAAGTTTCCCTAAATTCGCTGTGTCACCGGAAAGTACAGCCACCACCAGCCAGACGGCTTTCAGCACTGCCCGTACGTTTCCCTACTTAGCCTCCCGCGAGGCGGCTGGGCCACGCTCCGGCCTCAGCCCCTCCACCTGCCCGAGGGCGGAGCGCCACTGGTCCCTGGGATTTCCAGACGGACCGAAGGGCTTCCCGTAAGCCGCGCCGGCCGCCTCATCCACGCCACCCCAACACACCCTGGCCGGCAGCCCGGCTCCGAGACGCGCACACCGGGTCGCCGTCACCCGGGAGGCCCACACGGCCCTTCAGACGCGCCCCACCAGCTCCGGTACAGCGGCGCCCAGAGCAGGCCGAGGGCAAGACCACCGAGGCGGACAAGGTGGGAAGGGGAGGGGGCGCCGCTCCTCACCTGACCCCGGCAGCAGCGTCACAGCCCAACCCGGTCGCCCGCAAGATGGAGCCGGGGGCGGGCCCAGAGAAGGCGGGGCGTCTCGCGAGCCCGTTAGGATGGCTGCTGCAGGCGGGAACGCCCCGAAGCCGGAGGGGGCGGTGCGGGGAGCGTGCTGTCTCTGAGTCCCGCCCCTAGGCGCCACCTGAGAGACTCTCCCTTCGTGTGGCCCAGAGGATTTTTAATCACATTTATCTGTCGCAAGGACCCTGCGCCAATCCCTTTTAAGGCTGCCTCAAGTCACCTAGGAAGTTGCAGCAGTCCTGGGAGTATCCGAGGCCCCTTCAGTGGTGGGCAGTCGAGAAGGGCTGAGACAGGGAGGCTGGTGTAGCCTCTCCGCCTTTGAAATGCCGTTCTCCAGGTATTTTCTGGGGACAAACACAGCGTTTTTTGTTAGCCTCCTGTGAAAGTAATATTTGTGGGAAATCTTAGTTGGAACTGTAGATGAACTAATCAAAATCACTCCCGAAGGGAGTTGTTAGGTGGTTGTAGGCTCCCCTCGTGGGCTAGAGCATTAAACACACATTAGCATTAAACATTTGAGGCAATTACAAGGGCTGAGATCAATATTTTAAACTCGTTAAGGAATTTATATTACAGAGCAAAAACCAATCAGCTACCTTTTAGGGTGGTAAAGGTAGTTTCTGGGTGTGGTCCCTGGAACAGCATCATCATAATACTGGAAACGTGTTAGTAATGCAGATTATTGAACTCCACCTTAGACCTACTGAATCAAACTCCCGGGGTGGTGCCCA
The DNA here is from genome assembly GCF_009764315.1 of Trachypithecus francoisi. Classification (NCBI taxonomy): domain Eukaryota; kingdom Metazoa; phylum Chordata; class Mammalia; order Primates; family Cercopithecidae; genus Trachypithecus; species Trachypithecus francoisi. The sequence goes on from NW_022681474.1 coordinate 37,730,204, forward strand.
GCAACCTGTTTTAACAAGTCCTCCAGGTGGTTCTGATGCACACTAAAGTTTGCACATCTGATGCACATCAACTTATTCCTCTACACACTTTTCTACCCAAAAGCTTCCTCATGGGGGTGGAATAGAGTGGACTACGATTTTAAATGGGAAGAGCAAGCAAAATATACATGGCTTCCAAATAGGTGTGTGGAGTGAAAAGTATTTGAGGCAGGTCACTGCCTCATTTAACAATGGTAGACAAAACTGCACAACTCTCTGGGTGACCAGCATTAATTCCCTGGTGCCCAAGTCTGTCTACCTGGAAAATAACAGGACTTTCTGTCCTACCTACCCCAGAGACCTCCAGGATTTAAGCATTGCCTGAGAAGCCTACTCTGTTCATTCTACAGAGTTCCCTTTGTGAGCTCATTCCAAACCCTCCCTCTGCCTTAATTACCACAGTAACGGTATTTGCCAAACCTCTTATTTCCAGTCCACTTTCCTGAGCTGCAGGAATAGTCCAATAGTCTACCATGACATCTGCCATTTCATCCTTTCAATTCATCCTTTCTTCCTGGCATAAAAGGCGTTCCAGAATCAGAGACCCTTCCCTCCTGCAACCTCTGCTTAGAAAGCACTGCTCATCTTTTAACAATTATTCATTTAATTAGACTTGTTTCCAAGGTTGCTCATCTCCCTCTTGCTCCAATAAACTCTTCCTGATCTTCTTTTTTGAAGTCAACTGGACCTTTTTAAATTTTTTAATTTTTTGGAGACAGAGTCTTGCTCTGTCACCCAGGCTGGAGTGCTGTGGCGCGATCTAGGCTTACCGCAAACTCTGTCTCTTGGGTTCAAGCAATTCTGATGCCTCAGCCTCCCGTGTAGCTGGGAGGCATGTCACCACGCCCAGCTAATTTTTTGTATTTTTAGTACAGATGGGGTTTCGCCATGTTGGCCAGGCTGGTCTCAAACTCCTGGCCTCAAGCAATCCACCTGCCTCAGTCTCCCAAAGTGCTGGGTGTATTACAGGCATGAGCCACCATGCCTGGGTCAACATCTCTGAAGGCCATCGTATGTCCCAGAGTTCATGTGAAATAAGAGGCATCATGCTTCTAATGTGAACATCCCACTGTGTCAGTCTGTTTTTTTGTGTTTGTTTTTTTTTGAGACAGAGTCTCATTCTGTTGCCCAGGCTGGAGTGAAATGGCACGATCTCAGCTCATTGCAACTTCTGCCTCTTGGGTTCAAGCAATTCTCCTGCCTCAGCCTCCCAAGTAGCTGGGATTACAGGCGTCCACCACCACGCTGGGCTAAGTTTTTTTTTTTTTTTTTTTTTGAGACAGAGTCTCGCTCTGTCGACAAGGCTGAAAGGAGTACAGTGGCACAATCTCAGTTTACTGCAAGCTCCGCCTTCCGGGTTAACGCCATTCTCCTGCCTCAGCCTCCTGAGTAGCTGGGACTACAGGCATCTGCCACCACGCCCGGCTAATTTTTTGTATTTTTAGTAGAGATGGGGTTTCACTGTGTTAGCCAGGATGGTCTCGATCTCCTGACCTTGTGATCCGCCTGCCTTGGCCTCCCAAAGTGCTGGGATTACAGGCGTGAGCCACCATGCCTGGCCTTCACTTTCCTTAATTACTAACTTCTGAACACAGTGGTCTTTGGTCCAAACATACCAAGCTTGTGACCAAATGCAACAGAGATTCTCAGGACCTTTACACTTGCTATTGCTTCTACTGGGAATGTTCTCCATGGTGTCATCTCAAATGTCGTCTCCTGGCTGGGCGAAGTGGCTCATGCCTGTAATCCTAGCACTTTGGGAGGCTCAAGACAGTCAGATCACTTAAACCCAGGAGTTGGAGACCAGCCTGGGCAACATGGTGAGACCCCATCTCTACAAAAAATATAAAAATTAGTCAGGCATAGTAGTGTGCACTTGTAATCCCATCTACGTAGGATGCTCACAGGGGAGAATCTCTTGAACCCGGGAGGCAGAGGCTGTAGTAAGCCAAGATCTCGCTGCTACACTCCAGCCTGGACGACAGAGCCCGACCCTGTCTCAAACCAACAAAAAATGTCATCTCCTCAGAGAGGTACTTCCTGAACATTAGTAGCTGCCACCAGCACAACCACCACTACCAGCTATGCTCATTATTTAATTTTCCTTATACCACTTAAAAGCATCTGAAATTCTGTATTTACTGTTTCTGTCCCCAACTAGAATGTAAGCTTCTTGAGAACAGGGATATCTTTAGAGCCTAGTAGTGAGTGTTTGATAAATAATTGTCTGATTGACTACAATAGGGTCTTTAAAATCCAAGCCAACTACTTCATCTGGTGATCAGCCAAATATAGATTTATTTCCAACACTGGAAAAACCTGGCTCTGATAGATCTACTGAGAGAACCCATGTGTTACCCTAAAGGATTTTCAAAGGTAGTTTTGAAAATATTTTTTTCATTTCATATGCTGACTTTAGAAAATATAACTCCATTACATTGTCCTTGCTTTTGTCAGTCTCCTATTAAGGGCAGAAGCCATCTTAGAATCAGCATTTGACAATAAGCTAAGCATTTGGACTTTTATGTACTATCACCACCATTCTACTAAATTGGATGCTTCTGTGCCACCTGTTACTGTGTAGTTTCTAATTATATTCTGGCTGACAGATACATCACCCTTCATCCATCACAATCAGCAAACAAATCCTATAGATTTTACTTTCTTGTTCTACCTGCAAAATGTCACTACTTATTTACTTTACTTGTAGTTAAAAATTACCTCTTGCTCTCTATACCTGCTGATATAATCTTAGCTGACACCTACATTATCTCTTGTCCAAACCATGACAGTAGTGTCCTAACTGGATTTTCCATTACCAAACCATCTTACACACTACGGCTAGTTCAATCTATGTTACTGAGCAAAATTCAAAATGGTATTTATCAAATAATAGCTACTAAGGACATACTATTTGCTAGGTACTGAGTTAAGGATTTAAATGTCCTTATTTTTTACATTCTCTAAGATTAAAAAAATTTGGCAACAGCTTTATTGAAATATAATTCACCCATATGTGTACAATTCAGTGATTCTTAGTACATTCAGAGTTGTACATCCATCACCACAATCAACTTTAGAATGGTTATATCCCGTACCCTTTACCCATCACCCCCAATACCCCTATACTCCCCCCTCCACATGCAGCCACTAATCTACTTTGTCTCCATAGACTTGTCTATTGTGAACATTTCACATAAATGCACTTGTAAAGAATGTTGTCTTTTGTAATTGGCTTTCATATTTTAGCATGAATCAGTATTTCATTACTTTTATGGTCAAATACTATTTCCTTGTAAGGATTTACCACATTTGCTTATCCATTCATAAGCTGATGGATATTTTCGTTGTTTTCATCTTTTGGCTATCATGAATAATGCTGCTATGAATATTTATATATATATGTATGATTTCATTTCTCATGGGTACAAACCTATGGGCAAAACTGCTGGGTCAAATGGTAAGTCAATTTTTAACTTTTTTTTTTTAAGTGCCCAGGCTGGTCTCAAACTCCTGGCTTTAAGCAATACTCCTAGCTCAGCCTCCCAAAGTGCTGGGATTACAGGCGTGAGTCATCATTACCTGGCCCTCAATGTTTAACTGTTTGAGGAACTGCCAGACTGTTTTCCAAATTGGCTGCATCATACATTCCCACCAGCACTGTTATGAAGGTTACAATTTCTTCAGATCCTCAACACTTGTTACTACCTCTTTTTTTTTTATCATAGCCACCGTAGTGGGTAGGAAGTGGTATCTCATTGTAATTTGTATTCCTTAATGATTGATGATGTTGAGCATCTTTTCTTGTACTTATTGGCCATTTGTACATCTTTTTTGGAGAAATGTCTGTTCAGATCCTTTGCCCATTTTTTAGCTGGGTTATCTATCTGTCCTTTTAAGTTGTAGGTCCCTTATCAGATATATAATTTGTGAATATTTTCTCTCATTCTTTACACTTTTTTTTTTTTGAGACAGGATCTCGCTCTCTCACCCAGGCTGGAGTGTGATCATGGCTCACTGTAGCCTCCTGGGCTCAAGTGATCTTTCCATCTCAGCCTCCCAAGTAGTGTGACTACAGGCATGCGCCACCACGCCCAGCTAATTTTTTCTTTTTTGTAGAGATAGGTCTGTGTTGCTTAGGCTTATCTTGAACTTCTGGGCTTAAGCAGTCCTCCCGTCTTTGCCTCCTAAAATGTTGGGATTTCAGGTGTGAGCCACCACATCTGGCCCAAAATTTTAAATTTTGATAGTCTAATTTATTTATTTTTATTTTGGTTGCTTGTGCTTTTGGTGTCACATCTAAGAAAACATTGCCCAATGTAAGTTAATGAAGATTTTACCCTTTATTTTCTTTGAAGAGTTTGTTTTAGGTATTTGAACCATTTTGAGTTAATCTCTGTATATTGTGTGAGGTGAGGGTATAACTTTATTCTTCTGCACATGGATATCCAGTTGTCCCAGCACTATTTGTTGAAAAGTCTGTTCTTTTCCCAATTAATTGCTTATGTACCCTTGTCAAAAAGCAATTGACCATAAATGTTAAGGTTTTTTTCTTTTCTTTTCTTATCTTTTTTTTTTGAGACAGGTTCTCACTTTTCACCCAGGCTGGAGTGCAGTGGTGCAATCTTGGCTCACTGCAGCCTCAACCTCCTGGGCTCAAACGATACTCACACCTCAGCCCCTCAAGTAGCTAGGACTACAGGTATGTGTTACCATGCCCAGCTAAGTTTTTTTGTATTTTTTTTAGAGACAGGGTTTCAGGATGCTGCCCACACTGGTCTCAAGCTCCTGAGCTCAAACAATCTGCTTGCCTCCACCTCCCAAAGTGCTGGGACTACAGGCATGAACCACTATGCCCTGCTATTCTTGTTACAGTCTGAATGTTTTGTGACCCTCCTCCACTTCAACACATACACATACATACACCACACACACACACACACACACACACACACACACACACACACACACAAATTCACATGTTGAAATCCTAACCTCTGGCTTTAGGAGGTGAGATCTTTGGGAAATGATTAGGTCATGAGAGCAGAGCCCTCATGAGTGGGATTAGGGTCCTTGTAAAAGAGGAAAGAGTAAGCTCAGTCACCCCTTCCAGAGTAAGAACATGCCCTTCCCAGACAGAAAATCTGCTAGTGCCTTGATCTTGGACTTTCCAGCTTCCAGAAATGTGGAAAATAAATTTGATGTTTACAAGCCACACAGTTTACAGTATTTTGTTACAGCAGCCCAAGCAGACTAAGACAATTTTCAATTCTATTGCACTGACCTATATGTCTATTCTATGCCAGTATCATATTGTCTTGACTACTACTATTTTGTACAGGTTAAGCATCCCTAATCCAAAAATCCGATATTCAAAATACTCCAAAATCTAAAGCTTTTTGAGTACCGAGATCCAAAATGTTCCAAAACCTGAAACTTTTGGAGTGCCAACACAACACTCAAAGGAAATGTTCACGGGAGCATTTTGGGTTTTCAGATTAGGGATATTGAACTGGTAAGTATGTAATGATTATAGGTTTTGGAACTGGCGGCTGGGCACAGTGGCTCATGTCTGTAATCCCAACACTTTGGGAGGCTGAGGAGGGTGTATCTCTTGAGCTCAGGAGTTCAAAAACAACCTGGGCAACATGACAAAATCCTGTCTCTACAAAAAATACAAAAATTGGCTGGGCGTGGTGGCTTGCACTTGTGGTCCCAGCTACTAGGGAGGCTGAGGTGGGAGGATCACTTGAGCCAGGCGGGGGCGGGGTGGGGGGGTGGGGGTGGGGGCAAAGTCGCAGTGAATCATGATAGGACCACTGCATTCCAGTCTGGGCAATAGGGAGACTCTGTCTCAAAAAAAAAAAAAAAAAGAAAGAAAGAAAGAAAGAAATTGGGATGTGTGAGTTCTCCAACTTTGCAAACATTTTCGTTTAACTTCAATATTAATTTGGGGTACTTGGTATTATCTCCATTTTACAGATGAAGAAACTAAGGCTTAGAGAAGTTTAGCTTCCCCAGCGATACAAAATTTGATGGCTGCCCCAGGATTCATACTCAGATCTACAAAAATCCACAATACTCCTATCTTATCTCAATCTACCTTCCAGATTTAATTTATACTAATCCCCAAAGGTACCTTCAAATATCTCATAGGCTTTTCTGCCTCCAAACTTCCCGTCCTGTTGCTCCTTCCATCTTGAGTGCCCTGTGCTCTGTTTCATAAAATTCCCACTCAGAATATTTTCACTGTCATTTAACAAAATGATCTCTTTTCACTCTATTTCCTTAGCACCAGAAGCCTCTCTCATGTTTCTTACTCCATATTATACCTTGCAATAAAGGTATCTCCATATACATATTATTTCCCTTCCTAAGAATAAACACCATGTCTCATTCACCTTTCAATCTCCCCAAAGCCAAAATACTGTACCTGTAGCATGACAGGTACTGTTTTGAATGAACATATGAAATTCTAAAATTATCCCTATTAGAGTGGGCAACAGAGTGTGTATGTGTGTTGGGGTGATGGGCTGTATGTGTGCGAGAGACAGTCATGGCAAGATTGTAGGAATGAATACCTAGGAAATGTCCTAATCCTGAGAGTATGATAAGAAAAGGATGACACTGGCTGGGCACGGTATCTCATGCCTGTAATCCTAACACTCTGGGAGGCTAAGGTGGGAGGACTGCTTGAGCCCAGGAGTTTGAGATCAGCCTGGGCAACACAAGGAGGCCCTGTCTCTAGAAAAAACAAAAAGTTAGCTGGGCATGGTGGTATGCACCTATAAGTCCCAACTACTTGAGAGAATGAAATGGAAGGATCGCTTGAGCCCAGGAGTCTGAGGCTGCAATGAGCTATGATAATGCCACTGCACTCCAGCCTTGGTGACAGAGCAAGACTCTGTCTCCAGAAAAAAAAAAGAAAAGAAAAGAAAAAGAAATAAAAAAGAAAAGGATGACATGAGGCAAATGTGTGACACAGTGGCAGACCCAGAGAACTGATGCTAATTACTCTGTTGGCAAGAGAGAAACTTCCAGTCTTGAGGTGTTATGTGCAGATGAGTAATACTCGCCAGTGAACAGGAAATAAAACAAGTGACTTAAGAAGCCCCAAACTGAGTTTATTGGGGTATAGAATGGGGGATAAAAAGTAACTCCAGTATATTCAGGTAAAGTCTGATATAGCTTGGGATATCTCAAATACAACACCAGGGCTACTCTAGGGTCAAAAGTCCCCAAGAGAAAACAGGAAAATTAGACATTTCTCTCAAAAAAGCCAGGAAACAGGACAGTATACCAATGCTTACAACCTCATCCATGTTCCCGGTGACTTCCCTGACTTGTCCATTCTTGTACCACTTGAAGTCATCAACATCTTTCCATTTTTTAGCCCAAATTACTGGATGAGAAGAAAGTCTTTTTCAGAAGAATAAGGTGGTTCTCATTCTTCTCCTCAGTGCCATCTGCTTCCAGTCAAAAGGTAAACTTCCTCACAAAGGCAAGTGTTAGGAACTAAAAGCTCTGGAAAGACTAACATCAGGGCCTCTTCCCATCCACTAAAACTAATTTCCCATCTCTAAAAGCTACTGTGGCTAAACTCTTAGAAACCGGTTACATTGGCTGGGCATGGTGGCTCATGCATGTAATTCTAAAACTTTGGGAGGTCGAGGCAGGCAGATCACCTGAGGTCAAGGGTTTGATACGAGCCTGGTCAACATGGTGAAACTCTGTCTCTACTAAAAATACAAAAATTAGCCAGGTGTGGTGGTGCGCACCTGTAATCCCAGCTACTAGGGAGGCTGAGGAAGGAGAACCGCTTGAACCCAGAAGGTGGCGGCTGCAGTGAGTCGAGATCGCGCCACTGCACTCTAGCCTAGGCAACAGAGCAAGACTCCATCTCAAAAAAAGAAAGAAACCAATTATGTTATACAGAAACTCTCATTCAGCTTAGAATTTTTACCCAAACAGTGAATGAGGTTTAGAATATAGTGTTTTTCAAAGTTTGCAAGAATTTGGCATTAGCAGGGTAATTTCATCACAACCTCCCCATTTTCCAGATGTCCAGTCATGATCTATTTAAATCCCACCATCCACTTTCTCTTCTAATTGACTATTATCCAGCTGACAGGAGCTTCCAAGAAACATAATATAATATGCACTGCAGTATACTGGCTGCTTGTTGGGATTGGAATAGACCTGTTCAGGTCTGAGAGACATGAAAGGATTAGCCCCATAGGCAGTGATGTGTGTATCCAGTTCCACCAGAATCTGCAAAGAGGATACCAACTCCTGATGACTGTAGAAGAGAGAGAAGAAAAATTACTGATTGTGACAGAGATAAAGAAAAAATTGCCCAAGAGCCTGACATTTCTGTAATCACCAATCCCCCAAATTGCCTAAGGCTGGACTAGGCAAGGGCTATCCTTCCCTCCCAAATGTCTCATTAGATACACAATTAACTAGCAAAGGACTGTTTCCAGGGGATGAAATAGTCATATGCGGAAAAGATGAACATCCTCACCAGAAGGTAGATGAGCAAGAGGGGGCAAAATGAGCTCATCTATATAAAGAGAGATGTAAAGTCAGGGAAGTATCACAAAAAGGAAGAGGTCAAAACCTGTAAACAGTAATCAGTGTAGGAATCTTATAGTCACGAAGTAGCAGCAGGGTGGGCAGCCAAGCCTCCATCAAGTCTGGGGAGGAATGGAAACCTGTGGAACAAAAATGAAAATGGGAATAGGGAAAGACTAAAGCAGACCCTAAGAGCAAGATATTTCTTTGACTGTGAGCATCCCACTCCTCACCTTGCTTATCCCCAATCATTATCATCATCATCATCATCATCATCATCTACTCCAAGTTCTTCGATGAAAAATTCTGAACCCAAGTGTAGTACATATTGCAAATCATCAAGAAAAGTTGTCATCATATTGTGTTTAATGAGACCAAATGAATGGGATTCCAAAGACAGAAGATACAAGATTCAGGATGGAAAATTCTCAGGGAAGCCACCCTCTATTCCCCTGAACCAATGAGTCTTACCTGGATGGAATGCCGCCACCAAATCTGGATGGTCTGTCTGCCCAGTCTCTACTTGCTCCTCCCAGAAGTCATGATAGAGACCCCTGTGGGCACTAAGCTGAATTGTGCCAGGTTCCAGGGGTGAAGTTGAGGTGCTCTGTGAAAAGCCATTAGCCACGTCTACACCCACCATGACCACACGGAGTCCAAGGTGCCCAGGAAACATGTGGCCAAGTTCATCATAGTCCCCAGGGCGAGTAAGAAATGTCTCCACATGGGAAGCACCAACCACATGCACTGTGCTTCCCCCAATCCTCCTAACATCTATCTCCAAGGCCCTAAGTCCTAGGCCCAGAGTCAAGGGCCGTGACAGGACATCTGTCAGCAGCCGCTTCAAAGATCCCTGCAGGACATCTGGGTCTGGCCTTGGCCGTCCTACACTGGCCCATAAGGTGGTCACGGCATGACTGACTAGCATAGCATCCAGTGTAGCATCTAGGTGTAACCCCTTCATAGAAAACCAGGAGTCCCAGTCCTGTACAGCTTCAGGTGGCCATGGCCAAGGTCCTGAGGGTAGGACAAAATCACCTGTAGGAAAGAAGAAATAAGAAGTAACCTAATGCTTTCCTGGCTTCAAAATTTGCCCCTCACTAATGATCAATATTCCCTCCATGTTCACTCTGCCAACCTGTGAGCAGGGGTGCCCCATCCTTTGCCCCACTTCCTCATTTTTTCGTAACAATATGATTTTGTATCTTCCTTTAAATACAATCAACTATGACCATTACAGCAGAGTTCCTCAACACCACCACTCCACCTGTGACCAGAAGCCATTCCATGAGACGGTCCACGGCCACAAGACGAAGCTCTTGACAAACCCTCCTGTGTGCGGGCCAGTCTGACCTCTGGCACTCCGGACCACAGTAATAGACATTTCTGCACCTGAGAGAATGAGAGAGAAATAATTCTTATAAATGTGATTGGGGTTATCTGAGGAAAGGAACTGATATTCCTGCACCTAGGATGGTGAATAAGTAAGGAAGGTAGGGAGAGGAATGACAGCTGATGCACCAGTTTTGGGGACTACATTTGGCAGACAAGGCAGGAGGGATTGGGAATATAATTATTCTGCCAGACAGAGTGATACCTTACTCTCTATCTGGAACTTTTTATATCACTTTTACAAAAAACACCACAAGTTTGCAGCTGTCCTCTCTTAACAGGTATGGTTCAACCCCCACCTCCCCAGAACAAATGTAGTCTTACTCCTTGAGTACTTGAGAGAGAGAGAGAGAGAGGACTGTATTATGGTTTCTTGTCTCACTTCCCAATAACACCAAAAATAAGCAGGGTTAGAACACTGTTCTAATCTCTGTAACCTGGATGACAAAAAATGAGGACCTAAGCCTTAGGTTATTTTGAAAACTTTCAGATCTTTCCTCTTGGAATGAGGTTGTAGTACAGGAACCTCTGCCTCCTGGGTTCAAGCAATTCTTCCACCTCAGCCTTTTAAGTAGCTGAGACTACAGGTGTGTGTCCCCACACCGGGCTAATTTTTTGTATTTTTAGTAGAGACAGGGTTTTGCCATGTTGGCCAGGCTGGCCTCATGTGATCTACCTGCCTTGGCCTCCCAAAGTGCTGGGATTACAGGCATGAGTCATCATGTCCGGCTAGTACAGGATCATTTCTGAATGTCTCCCAATTAGCACCCCCAGAAGTTACCTCTTACAGTGCCGGAGAACCTTGGAGTCTGAAAGGCCACTAGGGAGTACTCTACAGTGAGCACAGAATCGAAATGTGTCTTCCATCCTCTGGAACATTTCTTGAGGACATCGAAATCCAAAGCCTGATACAGGGGTACCCCCATCTACCACCAACCTGCAGAGATAGCATGGAGAAGGAATGGCAGTGGGCAAAGGAGTATCTCCAAAATCTCTCATACCCCTCATCTTGTCTCCTACACATTTCCACTTACTCCTACGTCTCTCACTGCCATCATTTTTCACTGGCAAAAGTCAGGATGAGAAAATAGCTTATTGCAAATACTTCATATTCCCCAAACTGTACTCCCTCTCCCCTTCTGAAATTTACTTCTACCAGACACAATATATCCCTCTTCCATAGAGCTGGTCACTCACTTGTATTCTTCATAGCTTTTCATGTTCAGCTTTTGAAGGATCAGCTGCGATAGGCCAGGAACATTATCATCCAAGGAGAAGAAGCCAAGTGTGTCAATGCTAGGGACCGGTTTTGAGGGGGTCAGAGGCATAGGGGTCACAATTGTGGTTGGGGTCATGATGATGGGAGCCACTGATGAGGGAGGTTTCCTGTGCCTTCGTCGCCGGGACCGTGGAGCCATGGCCTGTCCAGTGATATGTGGAGACTATATGCAGAACAGACATGGAATAGAATTTTACAAGCTGGACACATGTGAAGTGTTTTCATATGCTTGACCTTTCACTTCTCATTCAAGTCTCTCAGACCCAGGTTTAAGATTTATTCAGTATTTACTGGTTATTGATCACCATAGACAGCTGTGAAAAATAGAGAAAAAAGAGTTTGTTGTTGTTTTTTGAGATAGAGTCTCACTCTGTCGCCCAGGCTGGAGTGCAGCAGCGCAATCTCAGCTCACTCCTCCACCCAGCCTCTGGTGTAGCTGGGACTATGGGCAGGCGCCACCATACCTGGCTAATTTTTGTAATTTTTAGTAGAGATGGGGTTTCACCATGTTGGTGAGGCTGGTCTCAAACTCCTGACCTCAGGTGATCCACCCACCTTGGCCTCCCAAAATGCCAGGATTACAGGCTTGAGCCACTGCACCCAGCCGAGAAGAAACAATTTTATATGAATATAATTTATACATATTAAGTCCCATTATATATATATATATGTGTGTGTATATGTATATGCATATGTATATGTGTATATATACATGTGTGTATATATATGTGTGTGTGTGTGTGTATATATATGTAAATAAATGCATAAAAAAAATTTGACAGGGCCCATAGAAAACTGGTAACAGCCAGGCGTGGTGGCTCACACCTGTAATCCCAGTACTCTGGGAGGCCGAGACAGGCAGATCACCTGAGGTCAGGAGTTCAAGACCAGCCTGGCCAACATGGTGAAACCCCGTCTCTACTAAAAATACAAAAACTTAGGTGGGTGTGGTGGTGGGTGCCTGTAATCCCAGCTACTTGGGAGGCTGAGGCAGGAGAATTGCTTGAACCCAGGAGGTGGAGGGTGCAGTGAGCCGACACCGCGGTATTGCACTCCAGCCTGGGCAACGAGAGGAAAACTCCGTCTCAAAAAAAAAAAAAGAAAACTGGTAACAGTGATTAACTCTGAGTAGGGTAAGAAGCCAGTTAAATAGGAATCGGGCTGATCGAACGTGACTGTAAACTTATCTATAATGTTTGACTTTTTTTATCAGGAGAAAATGTTAATATATCTTTAGTGTATTTTAAAACTCAATTTAAAAGAGGAAAAAGCAATAGAAGTTTTAGTTGTCCAAAGCGATCATCCAATTGGAGACTTAGACAATTTAATCTAGTTAGAGAGAGAAAACATTTTGAAAGACCTATTATCACATTTATAAGCAATTTGCCAAGAAGTAAAAATTAAATGTAATACAAAACGTGCACTAAGAGTTATGTAGTCAAGCAAGTCAGAAAAATTTCCTAAAGTGGTAAGTTTTGAGGTAGAAATAAGCCTACACCCAGTCACTATCTGGCTGTGACTCTGTGCTGTCCTCCTTCCCTGTCTCATCTTCTCCCATGCCTTCCATAAGAGCTGAGGAAACAGGAAGGACCATATGAGAAAAATTAAAATGTCCATTCATGTAATATGTATTTACTGATAAACAGATGAAATCATCTGCAAAACACTCTATATAGAAGCAAAAATGAAAAATACATATCTCATCTAAAAGTCTTATAGGGAAATTAGATGTAAACTATAAGGTACTATATAAATCCAACCAGAAAAGTGCAACTAAAGCACTAATGGGAGATCAGAAGAAGAAAATCTCTCCAGTGGGTGAGAATTTCTTCAGTGGCTTTCTTCATGAAGCAGGTAGCAGTTGGAATAGACCTTGAAAGATGGGAATACTTTGAATACTTGGAAATAGGGAAAAAATTCTAAGCACAGAGGAGAGAATAAACACAGAAATATGGACAGAAACATTTTGCAAATTAATGAAACAGAATGACTTGAGTTTGAACGTTTAAAGTATAAAGACCTAAACTTAAGAAGTAAAAAGTCTGTAAAAGTCTGTAGGGGAAAGGTTCATGACATAGGTTTTGGCAATAATTTCTAGGATATGACACCAAAAGCACAGGCAACACCACCACCAGCAAAATAGATAAATTGGACAGCAAAACTGTAAACTTTTGTGCATCAAAGGATGCTAACAGCAGAGTCAAATGACACCCCAAAGAATGGAAGAAAATATTTGCATGCCATATATCTGATAAGAGGTTAGTATCCAGAATATATAAAGAATTCCCACAACTCAATAACAAAGAACAAACAAAAAAGCCACCAAACAACCCAATTAAAAAATTGGGCAAAATATGTGAATAGACATTTTCCCAAAGAATATATGCAAATGGACAATAAACACAAGAAAATAAGGTCAATAGTCATTAGGAAAATGCAAATCAGAGCAACAGTGAGGTATCACTTCATACCCACTAGTATGGCTATTATCAAAAAAACAGAAAATAACAAGTGTTGATGAGGATATGGAGTAATTTGAACCCTCATACACTGCAGGTAAGAATGTGAAATGGTGCCACCACTATAGAAAACAGTATGGCAGTTTCCCAAAAAGTTAACATAATATTACTATATAACCAGAAATTTCATTCTTAGGTATGTGCCCAAAATATTTTAAAACAGATACTCAAACCAATATTTATAAGTGAATGTTCATAGCAGCACTATTCACAACAGCTAAAAAGTAGAAACAACCCAAAGGTCCATCAATGGATAAATGGATAAACAAATTAGGATATAAATATACATATGAAGATGTATATTATTCAGCTATAAAAAGAAATGAAATACTGATAAATCACATGCTACAATGTAGATGAACTTCAAAAAACATTATGCTAAGTGAAGAAAGCCAGACACAAAAGGTTATATACATGTTGTATGATGCCATTTCTATGAAATATGTAAACAGGTAAAGCCAGACGCAGAAAGCAGATTGGTAGTTGCTAAGGGTTGGGTGGAAGGAAAAGTGGGGAGTAACTGCTTAATGGTTATGGGGTCTTCTTTTGGGGTGATAAAAATGTTTTGAAAAAAGACAAAAATGGTGGTTGCACAATACTGTGAATATACTAAATGCCATTTAATTGCTCACTTTAAAATTACTAATTTTATGTTATATGATTTTCACTTCAATTAAAAAAGGAAGGTATTCATAGAAACTGAGAGGCTAAAAAGTTATTAATCTCCAGATTAACTGTCTTCAGGTACAGAGAAATGATAGAGGATTAAAAATGCTGGCCGTATGAATGAGGTAACTGTTAAAGTTCAAACCAGGGATCATGTTTTGTTACAAAAATGATCTGACATTTGATCCTTCTAGATCAGATCTGTTAGGAAAAACCTCAGAATCATCATGCAGCTGAGGTGTATGCAGGTGGCAAAAACAAACAAAAAGCTCCCAGAATTATCTAGCTCATATCCATATCTTACAACATGACTCTTAAAAACCCATCCTCTGTAATCCCAGCACTTTGGGAGGCCGAGACGGGCGGATCACGAGGTCAGGAGATCGAGACCATCCTGGCTAACACGGTGAAACCCCGTCTCTACTAAAAATACAAAAACTAGCTGGGCGAGATGGCGGGCGCCTGTAGTCCCAGCTACTGGGGAGGCTGAGGCAGGAGAATGGCGTAAACCCGGGAGGCGGAGCTTGCAGTGAGCTGAGATCCGGCCACTGCACTCCAGCCTGGGCGACAGAGTGAGACTCCGCCTCAAAAAAAAAAAAAAACAAAAACAAACAAACAAAAAAACCCAACCTCAGGTTAATGGAGGAACAAATTTGTATTTTCCTTTGTACTTTCTTTCTCCTCATCCTTATGTTTCCATCTACCCTCTTAATATCTCCCCTCATCCCAAAGGTGAATGGATGGTTTCAGAGTCCACAGAACAGAAATAGCCAAGCTCATCTGTATACCATATCCTATATATTACCTTCAATGAAGAAGAAATTGGACCTAATGATATTAGATTATCTTAGGGTTTAAGGGTCATGTCCTTTTAGTAAAAGAGTAGATGGAATTGCCTTCACACTTTAGGACCCCATTTCCAACAACTAACCTCATTCTCTCCTCTACTTTTAATCACCTCACATTCTCATTGCATTTTCAGAATCACTGCCATTCTAGAAAAAGCATTTATCTACTCTACCCACCCGCCTCAGGCAAGATAATACTTTCTTTTTTTTTCTTTTTTTTTTTTGAGACGGAGTCTCACTCTGTCACCCAGGCTGGAGTGCAGTGGTGCGATCTTGGCTCACTGCAACCTCCACCTCCCGGGTTCCAGTGATTCTCCTGCCTCAGTCTCCTGAGTAGCTGGGATTACAGGCTCGCACCACCATGCCTGGCTAATTTTTGTATTTTTAGTAGAGATGCGGTTTCACCACATTGCTCAGGCTGGTCTCAAACTCCTGATCTCGTGATCCGCCTGCCTCAACTTCCCAAAGTGCTGGGATTACAGGCATGAGCCACAGCACCCGGCCAAGATAACACTTTCTTAAACCTTGAAAGAATGGACTTTTTTTTTTTTTTTTAATAGGTATGGAAGGAGAAGTGTGACTTGAGACAACTCTAGGGTCTTAAGTCCCAGAATTTATAATAGATACCTCCCTGAAGTTAAAACATAAGCCTTTTTGCTGCAATGGAAGCAAGTCACTTAAAGTCAGAAAGGTACTGCTTTACTTATCTGCATTTCCAAGGAGAGGTCTTCCTCTAATGTAAGATTAGCTCTTGGCAATCTGGGAGTTGGTTGAACTGGTTAGAAAGCAAAAGTATCACACAGTTTGGGGAAGAGGAGTGGTGGTAAAAATCCCTAATGTCACAGTCTCCTCTGTGTCTAGAGCACAATGTTCATGATACAAATGAGTTAGCTTTCTGGCAGAAAAGTAAGAAGGTGGGTGAGAAGCCAGGTCTTTGATCTGCATCTATATACATCATCAGGTTCATGTTTGAGTTTGTATACCCCAGGCCCAGACACAGCTTCCCTGGTTCTAATTTTCCTGCAAAGAGCCCCAGGCTCCTCCCTGTTTATGGGTTATAAAGAGAAATAAAGGAAAAAACAGGGGACACACGGGAGAAGCTGGAAAGAACTGCAATAAGCTCTTTGAACTTTCCAGAGTCCAGAATGTTCTCCACTTAGAAAGGGAATCCCTTTCATTTTTTTCTAGCCATCCCCAGTGACTTAGGCTCTAATTTAGTCCCAGTATGAGAGAGAGAACACCAACACCAAGAACTGGAGAGGAGAGGAGACATGATCTTGATTGCCTAGAAAAACTTTTATCCTTCATGTCCAAATTACAAGTCAAAATATTAATCTATTCCTAGACCTAGGTTTCCCATCTTCTGCTTTACCACCAAGAGTACTAAGCTTCACCTAAACTACAGTCATATTTTCACGATCTGCAGATAAGGAGTGCTCATCTAATTTTCTGTAAGTCACCAAAAAATGCAAAACGTCTTTGGGGAGGTAGGGAGAAGGGAGAGTGAAACTGGTCATTGGAGATCCTTATAAGGTGGTAGGAAAAGAGGAGAAATGCATTAAGGACACTGTAATTACGGCCACATTCAGCTGTTTAATCAGTGATTAACACTGCTTGGGGTGATAAATACTTTACTCAATTATAAACTAAGCAAGCAGACAGGTTGACGGAAAAAACTTACCCTGCTAAGTCCTCAGCTTCCTTCCTTCTCTCTTTCCTCCAAGTGAAGTGAGTGCTTGATCTCTTCAGATCTAGGCTGTGACTTACTTGCAGCTGTCCCTTCATATCACTTTCCTTTGCAAACTGCTGAAATGCTGAGTCTCAGTGATTAAGTGTGCCCTGCCAACCAGACAGACAAGGCTGAATTCTCCCTAATGAGGCAAAGAGGGATCTGTCCCCCTGCCTGAGGGCTTCTCTCTTTCTAACCTTTGTTCTCTGCCAAGAGGGCTCAGGACTGTCAACACTCCCAAGTGTTAGCCAAGTAAAGGCCAGGCAGGCTGACAAAAAATGAAACCTACTGCTTCCTAGATTTCTCTCACTCAAGGCAATATTTCTGTTTTCAGTTTACAGCTTCAGAAAAAAAAAAACCTTTGGATTACTGCAGAAGTCAATATTTGATTGGAAAAGGTAAGCACCTTTCAAACCAAGTGGGAGGAACCAGAGGATCAGGAACCCTCCAGAGTTCTGTTTGTTGATCTAGACACAGGATGAGTTCCCCCAGGCCCAGTGTCCTTTTTTAGCATAACAAACACTGTTCAAACAAAACTCAACAATATCCAATCTTGGATTAAGTAGAAGGGAGAAAATAAATGGCCATTTAATGATACAGAATGAAATCAGTTGTAGGGGAAACATGCAGAATTAACTTGTAAAATTCACTTTCCCTAAAAGAAGAGTAAGGTAAACTCTCTAAGTGAGTGTCATCAGGAGCAGTTTACCTGTTTAAGAGAGGAATAAATGCTTCTGGGATATTAAGCACAACCAAAATATTAATGACTAAGAATACAAACTATTCCTAGGAAAAGAAAATAGAAAAGAATTTCTATTCTCAACCATTCTCTTATCCTCCTTGTAATCGCAACTGATGCAGGAAATTCAATTCCACATTCCTAATTTCTTTCTACTTACAGATATCCTAACTGATGTTGTTAGGGCAATGGTCCTAAAAGACTGCAAGATGTGACTTTCTTACTGCCCCCCAAAATTTTTTTTAATTTTTAAATAAAAAAGTTCTGACTTTCTGCTTATATCTGGCCCCAGCTCTCACTTACCTGCTTCTGTGAACATCATCAAACTGTGGAACAGAATCACTTGCAATGAGGTCCCGGAATGTGGCAAATCAAATCCACACAGGAACCCCAAACTGCAGAAAGTACAAACTACATGCAGGGAAGGTGCAAGAAAAGTGTTAAGGATTCAACCAAACACTGCATAACATTATGTAGAATAGCTGTGGATAAAGGAAAATCAGTTGCAACAGGCAAAAACCCTAAAAAAATAGGGGTAATTCACTTTGAGCAAAAGTTTCAGGCCAACTTCAAATTTAACGGGCTTCAAAATTTAGCTGAGAACCTCAAATGTTTTGAGTTCTGTTAATAATGGCTGAACTGCAGAAGATACAAGACATCAGAGATTGACTTTTCTAATTCAGAAGTTGTCAATGAATATAAAGGAGAATGGTAATATAGAAAAACTTTGATGTTGAATACTTATATTTTACCATCACTATGACTTGCTCTGGTAGACATTTAAAGTTACAATTTAAAAAGTCTGAACTTTTCACAATTTGTATTCATCATCCGTTGCATTTTTAAAATCTTAATAAATGGTATGCTGTGAAACGAATTATGAAGAAAGACTAGAAAGAGGTTCCCATTCAACATGTAGTAAGTGGTCTGTGAGCCACTTGATACTTTATCACTCTTCAGGTATATTACTTTTCCTGAGTGTGGTTCCTTTTTCTTATTTTCCTCTTAATTTTTACCATCAATCCATAGTTTTTTTGCTGATAGTACTTAATGCTCACCCATGATTCCCACAAACACTATATAATGCTAGTTATGCATCTAAGGGCTAAGGAAGTTCCTGGCACCTGATATACTAGTTAAACTCTTACTTTATTTACTTTTTAATTTTTCTATTGGGTCTATTTTAGCCAGATAAACTCTTTACTGAATAGCTTTCATAAAACAACATCGACAACAATCTTTAAGGTATGCAATGCATAACCTTAGAGCAAACTCATGGACTGCTTTGTAAGTTAACATTATGGCAAGCAGAGAGTTATAATAATTAACAATCTGTGGCCAGGCATGGTGGCTCATGCCTGTAATTCCAGCACTTTGGGAGGCTGAGGCGGGTGGATCACGAGGTCAGGAGTTTGAGACCAGCCTGGCCAACATGGTGAAACCCTGTCTCTACTAAAAATACAAAAATTAGCCAGGCGCGGTGGTGGGCGCCTATAGTCCCAGGTAGTCGGAAGGCCAAGGCAGAAGAATCACTTGAACCCACAAGGCGGAGGCTGCAGTGAGTTGAGATCATGCCACTGCATTCCAGCCTAGGTGACAGAGCGAGACTCCGTCTCAAAAAAAAAAAAAAAAGAAAAAGAAAAAGAAAAAGAAAAAACAAAACTATTTGAGAAGTTCTGTGTTACCTGGAATTAGGCAAGTATGTGTGTGTGTGCGCACACACACTTGCCTAATATATTTATATGTATATATTTTGTTTATTTTTAAGGGATGGGGTCTCACTCTGTCACCCATGCTGGAGTACAGTGGTACAATCATAGCTCAACACACAGCCTGCAACCATGAGCTCCTAGGCTCAAGCAATCCTCTGTCAGCTTCCCAAAGTGTTTGGATTACAGGCATGAGCCACTGTGCCCTGCCTATATTTTGACTTAATGTTTTATAATGTATCTCATTGTAATTATTGTTGAGAACTGTAATTCAAGTTATTGTATTATATTATTATATAATTTTGAGCAATATCCTAATATCCCTCAATGTGCAAAATCCTATACTTACTTTGATTATGACAAAGAAGAAAGGAATAAGATAGGAAAATGCAATTATCACTAATATTTTTTCTTGTTGTTAGAACACCCAGTAAATTTGCAACACCACTATAACAAAATTCTAGACAATAACATATTTTCTTTCAATTAAAAGATAATCAACAGTGATCTTAAATATTAGATTTAGGAGGCCTATAGTAGGCATTCAAAGTCCTCTAATACTCAGTTACTAACGCTCATGTAAAACAAGTATATAACAAAAGTTTTTTTAAGGCAAAATTTATAGAGAATTTAATTAATCAAATCACCATGAACTATCCACGAGATAATCTCCAGAGGATATCCCAGCTCTAGTAACAGGATTCTCTGATTTGCATCAAAAGGCCAAATCAGACTGCATCTTCCAAATAAAACCCAACACAGAGATAGGAGCAGCGGCCCATGCATGGAATTTATTGTGTGCTACTGTTTATAAAATACTCGAATAGTCCTGCACATGCATAATATTTCCAACTTAGACAGGAGACCATACAGGGTGCACTTTCTGGCAAACAAAACAATAGATGGTTCCGCTGCCTGGAGCTCTGAGTTGTATTCCAGGGCATGAGGGAAGCAGGCCACCAAAGTAAAGGGAAATACCAAACTACAGTGGCAATCAATACAGGTCAATAATTGTGAAAAATTAGCACATGGTTCCATTTAGTTTAACCAAGCAGTTCAGTAACTATCAAAAGAAAAGTTTCAACATGCAGTCTTGACTTTTATGCTTTCACTAACATCTGAATGATTGAACAGAACCATTGCTTCTAGGCTGCATTGCTTAATCAAAAACACTTCCAGAACATTTTAAAATTTCCTTCGCATTAAAACATAAAAATGATAGAAAGCCAGCAGCAAATCACCCTGGTGGCTATTTAAGCAACTTGAGTACTCACAATAAACTAAAATTTCTCATAACATCTAGGTAACCTATACATGTCGTACCTGTACATCATAGGTCTATATATTAAATATTTGCAAAATGAAAACATGCATACACAAAATACATCAAGTTTTACAGACATGATTTGAATTAAAATTTACTTTGACAATGTACAAACTCCTTTTAAAGTACCTTAAATGAGTAATTCTGTAATTCTTCATAATTTTGAAATTTAGAGGTTTTCTTCTTAAATATCTGGGGTGTAAATCTTAAAAGATCTGGGCAAAAAAGATTCTAAATTAGTTTTTGGATTTGTGTTCAAGTAAGAGAGCCTGCCTAGAAATAGGATATGCATTCATAATTAAAAAATACCAAGACTATGTTACAGAATTAGCCACATTTAAGAACTATAGACCTGAGGTCAACATTTTGTATAAATGCCAACTGGGTTTCTCGGCATTTTGCTCACAATTCAAAATACAGCTAGTAACCTCAGAAATGTATTTTAAGACCATGCTAATTCATCCTTTAAAGACATTTCATGGAAAAAGAAAAGTCCACATTAGCTCTTAGGATTGCATTTGAAATCCTGATTGAAAAACAAAATCTAATTCTACTGAAGGGGAAAAGAAATCTGATTTGTAAACTTAAATGTGTGAACCACAAGCATAAAATGGAGGTGTGGATGCCCTCCACTGGAAATTGCCCCAAGCCCCTTGCTCACTGCTCTCCACCTTGGCAGCGATGACCCAATCTTATCAGATAGCACATGTCCCAGGGCCCTCAAGCCTCCATCCAGGAAGGGGGCTGGGGTCTCAGAAGCACAATGGTTTCTTCAGAGGGACTGTGACATTTACAGTCAGCTTGGCCGACCCCTCCAGCTCCTCGGGTGATCTGTCCATTTGGGGCCCGAGATGTGAGAGTCCCTGGGAAGTCGTGGGTCACTGGGCAGTATGGTTGCCCGTCCCGTGGTTCTCAGTGGCATGTGCGGTGTTCAGAGAATTGAAACCATCTTGCTGTACAGCATCTTTCCGAGGTGGCATTCTCTCATTGATCCTATCCAAACCCTTTGCCTCTTCAAAACTGCAGATTCTATGTGGTGGAGAGAATCCTCGTATTGCTTAACAAAATGCAAATTTGATAAGTCAGTAATTGAAAGACATTTCTGAGATTTCAAAACATAATTAATGATTTTTAAGAAGAAAGAAATTAGTAGCTGTAAGTAGCAACACTTAAATCTTACTTTAACTGAATCCTATCCTCATTTCAGTCTTCCCTTAAAATGTGAAATGTTTAAACCTAAATATAAACATGATAGCTTCACAGGTGACAAGTGTTAGCAAAGCCTTCCAAAAAATAAAAATCCAAAAAAATGTTAACCCTCTTCTGCCCCCAAAACCAACCTCCAGGCAATGGTCTCAGGGTCTGACTTCTACTATACCAATTATCTCCTACATTAGTCCCTAAGATCACTGGTGACTATAACAGTAAGGCAGCAACGAGAGTAGGGGCAAGTGAGGAGGCTAAACAAGGTTAATCCTCAATATACAAATCTGTACCAAGAGCTTGGGAGGAGAAAGAGGTAAAGAAAGGTAAAATATAGTATATCAGAACTATCTTGGAGGTCAAGATCAGCCCATCACCACCAATTAAAAAGGTGGGAAGTGCCTCCAAGAGTTAGATCTGTGTATGGCTGATAGCAAAAAAGTATTTATAATCTCTTATTTTAGGAGACGTTTTCCTTAATTCACTGGCCATACTGCACAATCTTCGGAAACTCAAATCAAAATAAATGGCAATTCTCCACCAATTGTATGGTTTCTCATTCACTTCATCTAGAACGATGCATCCTCCATTATTAACATGTTCACAGAAAATATTTTCAAACCACTAGTTATAATCTGGTTACTTAATATCTGCAATCCCTAGGACTTAGTCTGGCACATCAACCAAACAAATGGCTGGGGCTGCAAACACTGAAGAATGTGAAATACCAAGCCAACACATGATATGTATGAACATAATCTTATCCATAAACTATAGCCCAAACTGCAGCCAAAAAAAAAAAAAGAAAAGAAAATCATTATAGTGACAGTTCCTGTATTCTCAGCCAGGCACACTACTGGATATGAGTAAAAAACTCACACCTATATCTAGAGGAGGTTTCACTTAAGGGAAAAAATCTGAGTAGCATAGAATCATGCAAAATATGGAACAGATCTCTATTTCCAGGTCTGTTTGGCAATTTCCATTAAAACAGGCAACTTTATAAAGCTATACTGTATAGCATAATATGCTATACTCTAAATAAATCAGAAACATTCTGATTGCATATTACACTGGAAAAAAGAAAAAGACTGTCACCATAGACATCAGCCCTTCTGATTTAAGAATGAAAAATTTAAAAAAAAGAGGGCTGCAAGGCTTCTAAACTTGATGAATCAGTGAGTCTGATTCATCTTGGGCTGTAAAAACTAGGAGTAAAACACACCCACAGGACATTCTCTGATGCCCACCCACACACCACAGATCTCTGCCCAGCACAAGGACTCTGATCATACCTTTTTCAGCCTCAATAGCCTCAACTGTGGCTGTACAGAAGTGAGCAGAGGCATGCAAAATGAATGAGAGAGATGAGAAGGGTCATATTGTACAGCAGAAAAGGCAATGATCACTTAAAATATCACAGTATCCCATACTACATCATCATTTACAATTTAACATAAATAGTACCCAAATTAGAGAGCCCCATCCAAACCCCCAATTCCTGACACAGCACAGTTTACACACAGCACTACGACAACATCACTCAGAGCACAGAACACATAAACCTACTATAAACAGACACCTCAGCACCCATGCAAATGCACTCCAGTATTAATTACCCATCTTGAATCAGTAATTTGATGGCCTTAGAATTTTCCATAATGTTTATTACATCACATCCATCACAATCACAGGAAAATGCTCTAGAGTGAAATTATAATAGAATTGTAGCAGAAAAGCAAACAGAAAAGTCTTTTCTTTCATGTCAGTGAGAACAATACTCATTACCAGTTGGTTCCCTAAGACATAAACTAGAAGGAGTCAGCAATGCTTTACCTGTCACTTCTAATTTATAAGGCAAAACATAAGCCGCAAGGGCTGATATGACTACAGTGAAATTTAAGGGCAGTAAACTTGGTGAATTACTCTAAGTAGAACAGTTCTGTGGCTCTGTTCTTTGTGGGGGACCTGAAAGCGCTTCTCCTGTCTACTAGGAACTTCCTTTCTATTCTAGTACTGATGTTCCAAATACCTATAGATATTAACATCTATAGCCTTAAAAAATTCCATTTATACTGACACAGTTTATCATGAACTCAAATTTGCCTCAGGAAGACTACTGAGCATCTTTTCAAACTCATCTACCAATTAAAGAGACATTAAGGAGTGGAAGTGAGGTCTTACAGGCATAAATTCTAATTATTTCATGATACAGACACATAGGTCATATTATAAACAAGAAACACATTCTTGGTATAGTGTGTCACTGGTCCATTTAGAGAATTTCAACATAATTAGTCAAACATTTTATAGTCAAAGATTCTTTTTTTCGCTCATTTCTGGGTTTGAACTGTATAAAGAGCTCACACTGAGGACCAGGACCTAAGATAGCAGACAACAATACTGGCTTACAATATTGTCCATTCCCCCTATTACTCAGAATATTTGTAAAAGTAATGCCCTTGTCTCTTCTATTTTGCTTCTTCTGCAATAAGGCCAATTAGAATAATTATTCCTGAAGTGACCTTTTACCAATTAACATGATTTAGAAATAATTTTATCCAAAGCAATTATTAATGTACAAGAAACTGATGAATCTAAGGTATTAAAGTGTACTAAGTTAGAAAATGTTGATCTTAACCAGACAGTAAAGTGAATTGGGGATCCAAAAGAATTAGGACGAACACTGAATAAAGGAAGAGTTAATTTTCCTTAACTGTTAAACTACATTACAAATCGGGCAGGGCATGGAGGATCATGCCTATAATCCCAGCACTCTGGATGGCCGAGGCAGAAGGATCCCTTGAGCATTTGAGCCCAGCCTGGGCAACACATAAAGAGACCTCATCTCTCCCCCAAGAAAGTTTTAAAAATTAGCCGGGAATGGTGGTGTGCATATGTAGTCCCAGCTACTCGGGAAGCTGAAGCAGGAAGATCGATCACTTGAGCCCAGATCTGCTAATTGCAAAACTCTATCTGAAAGGCACTATTACTCCACTATTTGTTTTCAGTTATATAGGGCATCTTGACATGGCCTTAATAAGTTTGAGCATAGTGCTATCTCAAACTGTGTTCCTCAGTACTACACAGGATAAATGACCAAGAGGAATTTGGTATTACTAAAATAGAATTGGCCACATATATTTCCCATATAGATCCTGGTGAAGGTAGCATTACAGTGCTAGCTCCCATTCAAATTCCCCAGAAAGAAAACATACATAAAATAAATATGAACAGAAAATCCACCTCCAATAGAGTTGTACAGTTTGTAAAAACACTCAAGTAACATCATGTAAATTAACTTTTAAAGTTTTTGAAAACACAATTTTTATTTTCTGACAGGCACGAGGTCTTAGAATTAAAATTTTTTCTTTTGCAATACCTCTCAGTTAATACACACTAACATCAGGGAACATACCTACTAAAATTTAAAATGTAGGATAACTTTTTAAAAAATAATCACAAAAATGCAGCTTTTGTATGACTTTTGTTACTTGTTTCAAAGCGGATTTATCTTATCCTAGGAAAATAATTTCAACCAAATGCCCAAACCACACTATCAAGAGCTAGCAAAACTAGAAGCTATTTAGTTTAAGGGGTCCCAAATTAGACCCCTTAAACTCAATTCCTTCCAGTAATTTAGTCCATGCTGAGAATAGAGAGTTCCTCCAGCAAAGCTGTCTTTCAAACCTCCCCTGCAGTTGAGGGTGGTTTCAAAGTTGAAGGAATGAGCTTCAAGCCGTGCGCAAATTAAGAATAAACAGAAGTGCTGAGCTGTCAACAAAGCATGTAATTAGCAGGTGCTAAATGTGAAATCTGAAAGCAAGGTTTGCTGTGGATACAATATAAAAGTAATGTTATATCCAAGGATAATTGAGAGATGACTATAGTGTAGATTGATTTAAGTATGATACCCTTTTGGTTTTATTTTTCTTTTCTGAACAAAGAAGAATATAATATTTTTGAAGCTATTAAAGTTCCTCCTTTTCTATTAACATTTTTACTAGTTTTATCAAATATTTAAGATCTTCTTGTTTTAATATACATTCATAAAATTCTTTTTAGTTCAGGGATTTTTCTACTGTTTACAATATAATAAGAAAAATGGAGGGCAAGGAATGTAAAGCAAATCAGAGCAGGTTTTTTTTAAAAAAGAAAATCAAAAAAGAAACCTCATTCAGAATGAAAAGTTATAACTATAATTTCAAAACACAGTGTACTTTTCAGGTATACCAGTGGTGGTAGTGAACAATACAATGACATTTAAAATAGAACATGTATAGGCTACAAGTAAAAATTGTTTACAGGAGAAATTTTTTTTTTTTACTAAAAAGCAATCATTGGCCAGGCATAGTGGCTCACACCTATAATCCCAGCACTTTGGGAGGCTGAGGTCAGAAGACTGCTTGAGGCCAGGAGTTTGAGACCAGCCTGGGCAATACAAAAATATAAAAAAATAAAAAATACAAAAAATACAAAAAATTAGCTGGCTGTGGTGGCGTGTGCCTATGGTCTCAGCTACTCGGGAGGCTGAAATGGAAGGATTGCTTGAGCCCAGGAAGTTGAGGCTGCATTGCACTCCAGTCTGGGTGACAGAGCAAGAAACCAGACCCTGTCTCTCTCTCTCACACACACACACACGTACACATGCACAAAAAAAAGAGAAAGAGAGAGAGAGAGAAAGACAGAGAAAGAAGAGAGGAGAGGAGAGAGCACTTATTATGGAACCAAATGAAACTGTGAAGTCAAATGTAAATTCATTCAAAATGTTAAAACTGCCTATCTTTTTCTCTCTAAAAAAGTCACAAATTACAACACCAAAAAGAAACTTAATTACGACTAAGGAAAACATCAGATCTGTTGCTATTTTAATAGACAATGACCCTTAGAGGGCTGTCAAAAGTGGCTACAAGAAATTCAGGCTTTTCCACATCATGTATTTTTGCTTTCCAACCACAGGAAAAGAAATCTAGACTGAATTACTGTGTATGGTCACTAATACTCACATCACTCTCTTCTATTTAATCTGTAATGGGCTTTAAAAAAGTTAACCCAGTATTTACACAAATATTTACGCCAAAAAAAAAGTTTTTTTAAGTATAAAATATTCAATGAGCCAGATTACAGGAATGCTTTACGTATAATTCTTTTTATTTTCATGCAAAATAAAGGCACACTTAATAACACCCTTTCAATTTTGACTTACAGGATTTAAATTCAACCCCTTATAACAATGACTTAATATCTAATGTTACATTCATGTTCAGAATGCACAAAGTGCAGCAACAAATGCAGCAAACCTCAAAACAAGGTGCTACAAAGCTGCTTCTACATTGAAAGACAGACAAGTGTCTGATGGAGTAATTTAATTGAACATACTTTTACAGACATACAGCTAACCTAAAGAAAGACAGACAGATTTAGGAAAGCAGCTATATCTGCAGAGGAAGGAAACAGCATGTTACAGACAGTTAATTATACATAGAACATTTGACAAACACCACAGAAAACAAACTTTGGCATCATTTACCAGGGTACAAAACCTTGCACAAGTCTTTTGGTAACTGAAGTGCATAAATAATGTTCTGGGGCCTAAGCAGGTAGTTAACTCTAAATTAAGTAGTTTTAAATATAAGCATAGTCTAATACAATGACATAAATTTAAAAAATTAAAAATAAGAAACTTGGAATTACATTTCCATTTTAGTAACAGGAATATCCCTGATTCACATTCTGAAACTGGGGCTTTTAAAAGAAAAGGGTGAATTAGACAAATGAAGAAATAAATATTTCAGACATTATGATATGAGCTGCTCCCATATCATTTCATGAAAAGCTGAGGAACTGACCATTGTTTTCAATTGAAAGGAATACCCACTCTATCAGTTTTCTGCCCTGATCAGGTATTAATGAGACACTAGCTAATACAGTACCCTGTCTAGGTCAGCTGCTGAGACAGGAACTAAAAAACAGAAGGAATTCCCTGCATGCATTATGTGAATTGTTAGCAAAAGAGTGATGTGTGCCCCAGTCCATCTGAGGCACAGCAAGTTGCATAACATCATTACCACTTTGCAGGGTCTGCCGTCCTCCAGCTAACACTCCACTAGGCAACATCCCTGTGGGAGTCAGGCCCTTGAGTGTCAGCACACTTTCACTCTCCTCCCTATAGCAGAGAGATATAACAAATATCAGATACTTCCAACAAGTACTTAATTTAAAAAAAGACACAGGGTCTAGATATAGGCCATATATAAAATTTATGACATTCATTGCTATTACCATATTTTCCTCAATTTTGAGACATTAATTTTTCTATATTTTAAGTGTTTCAGGTATGAGGGTGTGCCTTACAATTGAGGCATATATTATTTTTCCTGAAAAACTTTATTAAGTATGTGATAAGATTCATCAAGGGGCATCATACTATTGAGAAAATATGGTATTTCATATGCTCTGAAGTTCAAATGTCTGATGTAGTCAGTTTTGCTAACAAATTTTTAAAGACTGATATATTCATTTGTACCCTTAAACCTGGTCTTCCTGAATTAACCTCAGGGAAGGCAATTTATGGCTCCAGCACAAGGGACTTCCTATATGGATGAACAAGTTCATCAAGAATACTCTAAAAAGTATCCCCTCCTTCTTATACTGCTCTAATTTTCAAGGTGTAAATTTAGTGCTATCACAAAAGGAAAAGAGATACCAAAGATGAGCAATAATAATCACCAGAGTCAAAAATCTTAGCTTCAAAGGGACTTGCGTTCCCATCTTCAATATACAAATATATAATTAACTTATTTTTCTTTTTGAGACAAGGTCTCACTCCGTCACCCAGGCTGGAGCGCAGTGGTGCAATCACAGCTCACTACTGACAACTTCCTGGGGCTCAGGCGATCCTCCCATCTCAGCCTCCCGAGTACGTGGGACCACAGGTGCACGCCACTAGGCCCGGCTAATTTTTGTATTCTTTTTTGTAGAGATGGGGTTTTGCCATGTTTCCTAGCCTGGTCGTGAACTCCTAAGCTCAAGCATCTGCCCACTTCGGCCTCCCAAAGTGCTGGGATTACAGGCATGAGCCACTGTACCCGGCCTAAGGGCCTAAGTAACTTTTTTTTTTTTCTGATGGAGTCTCTCTGTCACCCAGGCTGGAGTGCAGTGGTGTGATCTCAGCTCACTGCAACCTCCACTTCCCAAGTTCAAGCAATTCTCCTGCCTCAGCCTCCGAGTAGCTGGGACTGACTACAGGCATGCACCACCACGCCCAGCTAATTTTTGTATTTTTAGTAGAGACGGGGTTTCACCATGTTGGCCAGGATGGTCTGTCTCTTGACCTCGTGATCCACCTCCCCTGGCCTCCCAAAGTGCTGGGATTACAGGCGTGAGCCACTGTGCCTGGCCAGGCCTAAGTAACTTCTATATAGGAAGAATGATACCCTGTCGCTTTTTTTTTTTTTTTTTTCTTGAGACAGAGTCTTGCTCTGTCTCCCAGGCTGGTGTGCAGTGGCGCAATCTCGGCTCACCACAACCTCTGCCTCCTGGATTCAAGCAATTCTCGTGCCTCAACTTCCCGAGTAGCTGGGATTACAGGCGCATGCCACCACGCCCGGTTAATTTTTGTATTTTCAGTAGAGACGGGGATTCGCCATGTTGGCCAGGCTGGTCTCAAACTCCTGACCTCAGGTGATCTGCCCGCCTTGGCATCCCAAAATGCTGAGATTACAGGAGTGTGCCACCACATCCGGCCCCATGTTGCTTTTAGATGCAGGACAATGCTTGTAACAAGGTACAATAAACATAATTCCTGCAAAACAAATAATCAAGAAAAGACATCATTACCTGAGAACAGAGAAGACTCTTGCCATCTTGCCAATTGCTCGAATTTTGTTTCTTATGATTTCTTTCCGGGCTGCAGCTGAACCTACTTTCAATGGAATAAATAGAGAGAAAAGCTCAAGTTTAGGGCATGCATGCTTACAATATGCTATTAGCCTGTTCCACACTCATCTAAACCAATACCAAGGCCCCTGCCACCAGCTTACATGGAGGGGACTAGATGAACTCATGCTAAAAAACGTCTTGCTCTCTCAATATTTAGCTCAGCATTGGTCTAATACTGGGGTCTGATAAATGTAGAAATAAAAAGTAATCCACAAACTTTAATATTTCACTAGACTGGCTAATCAGTAAAACAGCAATTGGGGCAAAAAAAAAAAAAAAAAAGCAAACTTGAGCCCAACTTGTATTACAAACCAGAGGGCAAAAACTGATAAAAATCCTATAGTCTGTTTAATTTTCATGACAGCCTACGGCATGCAGACTAACAGACAAGAATTTGTAACAGTCCTGTAGTCTTATTTAACTATCACAAAGTATTTGACATGCAGGCTGACAATATCCCATCAGACTATGACAGAATAAGCTTCTTTGGTTTGAGTTGGTCTAAAATTAATGGCATGAAGGAGCTACTGTGCAGGTAATCCTGAACTAAGGGCCATACCTGCATTTCAACAATTCACATCTTAACCTAACGTACTAGGTATTCCTAAGGTCATGCAAATATATACAATCTTTTACATCTCTAGGTGAGTATGACATAAGCAACGAGAAAAACATGGCTAAAGGATCACTACTGCTTCATCTCTAAAGGGTTAGCTGTTCTATCTATGACTGATGTAGAAGAGAATAAACCAAAACAACTAAATCCTTGGCTGAAAAATGACTCAAAGGTTTTATCTTCCTTCCCTTGGCCTCCAGAAAGAACAACATCAATCTCAGTCCTGTTATTTCATATACAGCAACTAGAATCACTCTGGACCCAAAAGTGTGGTTCCTTAGAGCTGTGCTTCAACACAATGAAAACAAACATGGAAGCACCATGGTTGAGGAGAAGGTTAAGGAAAGGCTAAAGACACTAGTTTAAAAGGGGCCTTAGGTATATAGAGGTCTGAACAACTGTAAGTCTTCTGGGAGAGAACATCTCATTTAAAATTCAAGCAGTCCACAATTACATATAATTAAAAACTAAGATAATGACTGGACCTGACTGCAAGAAAAGAGAAAAAGAAATCCAACTTCAAAGATAGAAACAAAAGACATATTTTAGGGGGGAAAAATAGGTTCCATGACACGTTTATGATCTTCTAAAGGGTAAATATTACAAGCACTGAAGCTACAGCTTTTACAAGTCCAAAACTGTGTGGGTACCGGGGTACCATGGCACTCTAAACAGGCATTTTTAAAATACCAAAAAAAAAAAAAAAAAATACCCAAAAACTAAAAATTCTAAGAATCATAGAATATTAGAATTTGAAGAGACATTGGAGATACTATAAAGTGCAATCTCCTCATTTTATAGACAAAGAAACAGGTTATTAACTGACTTGTTCAAGGATAGAAGGTAAATCTGGTTCTCTTCTAATAAATTATTATAAACATTTTGTTTTAAAATTGACAGAATTTGTAAGTAGCTACACTGGGGATAGAAGGGGGTTGGGGAGGATGGCTGTAATAAGTACATTCATATTTTCAGTCTTAATTTCTGTATCTATAAAACCAAATGACATGTAAACTATACTGATATCAAATGAAAAAACCACAGGAATATAAAAACACTGTACAAATCAGGATTTTAAATCAGTCTACAAACACATCATGCATCATATTAAAGTAAATGTCCACAGTAACATTTCTTTGAGAAATAATACAGACAATCAAACAACCCTAATCATGCAGGGAAAAGTACAAAACATTACAAATAAGCAAAAGAATGAAATTTTAAAACAGGAATGAAAAGGAGGGAAAAATATTTCCATGCACAGAAAGACAGATATCTTGGAATATGACTTCTAAAAATACCAAATACTAACTCAGATAAAACTTAAATTTGCACAAGGCCCAAGAGGGCTCTGCATAGACATTACTCAATGAATGTGCTAACTTACATGGACATGAGGATAACTTATGAAGTCATATTTCAAAACAATGTTACTCTGTCTGGTCTGTACCTTTTTTATTGCCATATATGAGCCGTTCTTCAGATGGAGAGTCCAGAAAAAAGGAAGTGAATGATGGAGAAAAGGTGGTTGAGACAAATAAAAAGATAGAGATTTAACTTGGCAGTGGTACTGAAGAATGAATGTAGAAAGAAAGGGAGAAAAATGAAGGCCCTCATATTTGGAAATTTGAAAAATGTAGTACTGTAGAATCTGGTGAATAAAGAGGGATGCCACTAGGTAGAACTCTAAAGATTTCTTAAAAGATATGTGCACAGAAGAAATTATGGACAGAATGACTATCATATCTGATGAAAGCAGACATAATTAGGGACAGAAAAAAACATGTGAAAACACATAAGACTGATAAAAGACTGCTAACAACAATTGCACATTTATAGTCATACCCCTAAGGAAATGTGTCACCTGTGGAAGTATGTTAAGTAAAAGGTAATGACACAAATGAAATACAAACTCATGTGGTTCTTCAAGGACACCAACATCTGCAAAATGTGTAGTACAGTCAGAGAAATGTAGGTAACTTCATAAACTGCCTCAGTAGAAAACCTCACCCCCTCCCAACGAAGGAAAAGCTAAACCTCCCATACTCCCTAACAAGAGCACATGATTTCCTGAATCTGAATTGCAGAACTTTTGCATATACTTAGGAGCAACAGTATGTGCTTTCTGTCCCCAATCCAATCTGGGAATGTGGGGGACATCTTTTTGCAAAAATGGCAACAGATTGTTTCAAATCAAGTAATAGTTCTAAGAGTAGGCAGCTGGGATGGTTTCATTTGAGCTTTCCCTATCTTCCATTCAAATGCTGAGATAAATTATTCCATTATAGGAAATGTACTTATTTTAGTGAAACTGCAACACATATGGATTATGTACTTCCCTTTACCAAACTGAAGACAAAAGATAAATATCTGGAAAAAATTGCATGCAACCTAAATATCACAGAAATCAGTGTTCGAAAATTCTCTTTTATGATTAACACTTCTAAAAGGGATGCTATGTGCATTTATACATTTAGTGCTAATGCAAATTTTTGTCTTAAAAATGACCCCACACACACATTAAACAATACAGAGCACCAAAGATTTACCACTTAACAATAGTCTTATGCCTTTACCTAATCTTAGCTTTTTTTTCTTGAGACCGAGTCTCACTCTGTCAACCAGTCTGGACCGCAAAGGCGTGATTTCGGCTCACTGCAACCTCTGCCTCCGGAGTTTAAGCAATTCTCCTGCCTCAGCCTTCCAAGTAGCTGGGACTATGGGCGCGCACCACCACGCCCAGCTAATTTTTGTACTTTTTTAGTAAAGACGGGTTTTGCCATGTTGGCCAGGTTGGTCTCAAACTCCTGACCTCAGGTGATCCACCCACCTTGGCCTCCCAAAGTACTAGGATTACAGGCGTGAGCCACCACGCCCAGCCATCTTAGCTTTAAATATACAAAAATTACTTCTTCTTTCCTGACACTCAGAAATCTCCAATCCTGCTCTCTCTTTCCCCAAAGAAAAGCTAAACCCTTATTCTGATTCCACAGCCATCCCATCAAGTTTTCTTTCTAAAGCCAGATTTCTCCCCAGACCAGACCAATTGCATAGGATGGTTCCACCATTGTGTAAGAAAAGAGGAAGGAGAGAACAGAAGGCAAGTCATTATGGTGAAAGGAAAGGAGAAAAGATGGATGGAGTTAGAGGGAAGAAATCAGGGAGTACAAATAAGGAAGGGAAATAAACCTAGTTCCAGCAGCTCTTTCCCTACCCCACTTTAAACCTTAGTATCTATCCAAATCTCCTTCTCTATCCTCCATTTCCTCAACATTCTTTATCTTCCAAACCATTCCCATTTCTCCATGCAAACTCCCAGACTCATATTCCTAAAACTTTCTTAGAGTTTCTACTCCTAATACTTGGTAGTGGAAGAGTGAAAAAAATGAGGAGTAATTGTACCTGCCCTGTTGGCAGTAAAGGGAGATCTATTTCTAATATTAAAAGCTGGAACTCAGTGTATTTTCCCATAGAAACATTGTCATAAATGGTGCTTAACAATTTTTAAAATTATTTAAGACTGGGAAAGAATTTTCATCCTCTCTATTCCCTCAGTTTCTGAATAAGAAAACCTGAGAAATTAGGTACCTTTTCTAAGATTACATAGCTAGTGAATGGTAGTGACAAGACACCTAAACCACTGATCCTTTTCATTAAACTACACTGCCTCTTTAATGATCAAATTCAATTCATCCCTGGAATGCAAGAATGATATAACAAGGGGATAAATTATCATAGTAATAGGAAAAATATTGATGATATATAAAATCTCATTAGAATATAATAAAATTTTATATTTATTTCTGGTTCAATCTCAAAACATGACTTGGTATCTTTATTCATATAAATCATAGTTACCTAAAACCAAGTACTATAATTAGACTAACAAGGAACCTTTTTTTCTTATTATTATAAGAAGAGAACTAAAGCATTATCTATCATCATTCCTATTTAACATACTATTGGCAGTACTGATAATAACTTTTAAAGCATAAAAGAAAGGTAAAAATACAGAATATAAATAATATCAATCCTCATAAATATTTTTAAAAGTAATAGAAAACAAATAAAAAATTATCATAGAAAATAATTCTTCTGATTCAAGTTTGTTAGATATAAGATAAACCCACAAATATATATTCTTTTATACAGATAGAAAAAAAGAGACACCAGTTGTAATAGTAATAAGAACATAAAATACAGATGTATTAATTTAACTTGAAATGACAAAATGTTTTCAAAGAAAAACTATATAATCTTAAATAGAGGAATTATGTATTAAATGAAGTAATTATAGTAAATAAAGTAATTATATAGAGCAAGAGTTCTTGGTCTTAGTTTGGAAAACTACTATTTATTTTAAAAAAGAAAGAAAGAGAGAGAGAAAGAGAGAGAGAGAGAGAGAAAGAGAGAAAAGAAAGAAAAAGAAAGAAGAAAGAAAGAAAGAAAAAGAAATCCCAGCACTTTTTGAGAGGCTGAGGTGGGAGGACTGCTTGAGGCCAGGAGTTCAAGACCAGCCTTGGCAACATAGGGAAACCTCATCTCTTAAAAAAAAAAAAAAAAAAAATTAAAAACACCTCCCTAGATTCAGATATAGAATTAACATAATATCAATTAAAACTCTCACTAAATATTTCACAGAATTTGAAAAACAGAAAACTTTCTTTAAAAATTAGGCTATGTGCCAATAATTACTTCAATTATTAATTATCTCAATACTTACAACATTATGAAGTAGGTATTACTGTCACTTCTTTGAAGATGAGAGAAACTGAGACTCAGAAAGGTTAAGTAAGTTGTCTGATGCCACAGAGCCATTATAAGGAACTAGAATCTGAGCCCAGGTCTATTCTTACAACAAAAGTGACAGCAGAACAGGGAAACAAAATATATATTTGAAACTATTCAATGGCTGGGCATGGTGGCTCACACCTGTAATCCCCACACTTTGGGAGGCCAAGGCGGATGGATTGAGGCGGACGGATCATCTGAGGTCAGGAGTCCCAGACCAGTTTGGCCAAGATGGTGAAACCCCGTCTCTACTAAAAATACAAAAATTAGCTGGGCGTGGTTGTGGGCACCTGTAATCCCAGCTACTTGGGAAGCTGAGGCAGGAGAATCACTTGAACCAGGGAGATGGAGGTTGCAGTGAGCCAAGATTGCACTACTGCACTCTAGCCTGGGTGACAGAGCAAGACTCTGTCTCAAAAAAAAAAAAAAAAGGAAAGAATTAAAATAAGGAAAAGTATTATTCACTAAAGTTTACTATCCAAACTAAAAAATAACTGATATAAATATACTATGTCAGTTATTAACAAATGTGTAAGAATAAAAGCGCATCTCTGCCTACCACCAACAGATGGCAATGGTAGCACTTGTACACAGTTACTTTGTACTTTCAACAAATTGGCTTTCAAGTGTTTAAGAATCAAACCTGTTTGTAGTAGAGAAATTTCTAAATAGGTTTCATTCAGATTTTACTCAAAAAGTGATCAAATGAAACGGATAGTTTACACAGTTGGAAAAACAGTAATTTTCTTCTTAGCATCATTAGAAATCAAAGAAATGTAAACTTAAGCAATTATAATTTACTACTATATAGCCATGAAGAAAATAAGTAAAAATGACCAAAATCCAATGAGGTAGTCCTGTTGAGAAATATGTCTATGGATTCCTTGCTGGGGGCACTTCATAGTGGTCTAATCCTTCTGCAAAGCAATGTGGTAGTTCACAGCTAAAACAATGAAGCTAAAAGAG
Organism: Trachypithecus francoisi; assembly: GCF_009764315.1. Classification (NCBI taxonomy): domain Eukaryota; kingdom Metazoa; phylum Chordata; class Mammalia; order Primates; family Cercopithecidae; genus Trachypithecus; species Trachypithecus francoisi. The sequence goes on from NW_022681474.1 coordinate 37,766,539, forward strand.
TTACAGAATTAATTCTGTAACTCTATAATTCTCTTCCAATAAATTTATTCCAAGAAGGAAAATAAAAGCTATAATACATAAATATGTTTATTTTACTGCTATTCATAAGGATAATTTGGAACCCAGTTGCCAAACAATGTGAGATTAACTATGAAAATTAAATTATCGTGTGTGTGTATTTTTTTTTTAATAGAGACAAGGAAATCTTTCCATATTGCCCAGGCTGGTCTCCAACTCCTGGGCTCAAGGGATCCTCCTGCCTTGGCCTCCCAAAGTGGTGGGATTACAGGCGTGAGCCACCACATCTGGCCAAACATTATAGTTTATCAATGGACTTAGAAATATGCAGCTATTAAATCTTACCAATATATAGACCATGTTCAAAATATGGAAACATTGAAATATTGATTACAACTATAAAAAGTACACTAAAACAAAGATGTGAGGGGAATATGGAAGGGAATCATTTTCGGTTCATAAATTGTTTACCTTTTTATGTACTTGGGTTTTAATTAAATATTTAAATAACAAAGTTTTAAATAAAAATTTCAAAACAGCCGGGCGCGGTGGCTCAAGCCTGTAATCCCAGCACTTTGGGAGGCCGAGACGGGCGGATCACGAGGTCAGGAGATCGAGACCATCCTGGCTAACACGGTGAAACCCCGTCTCTACTAAAAAATACAAAAAACTAGCCGGGCGACGTGGCGGGCGCCTGTAGTCCCAGCTACTCGGAGGCTGAGGCAGGAGAATGGCGTAAACCCAGGAGGCGGAGCTTGCAGTGAGCTGAGATCCGGCCACTTGCACTCCAGCCTGGGCGGCAGAGCGAGACTCCGTCTCAAAAAAAAAAAAAAAAAAAAAAAAAAAAAAAAAAAAAATTTCAAAACAAAATAAAATGAATTTTTTTTCTATAGTACTACTTTTTACTATAAACATGCATTAGGTACATAGGCTTGTTGGCTTACATAACAACCATGTATATAACTTTGTTTGTGTGGAAAAAATGCTTTCAGAATCTCAAACTAAATTAGCAAGTGGTCTTTTAGAACACAGCCACACTAATTTAGAAACAGTCTATTTTAGTGTCTAAAAGGAAGGAAAAGCAAAATTGGGAGTTCAGGTATGCTTTTGATACACTAAGAATATTGTTCTAATAAAACAAATAGTATTTTTATCCTCTTTTCTCTAACCAGTGTCCATATTCATCAAGAACTACATAGAACTACATCCTTTTTTTTTTTTTTTTTTGAGACAGAGTCTCGGATCTCAGCTCACTGCAAGCTCCGCCTCCCGGGTTTACGCCATTCTCCTGCCTCAGCCTCCCGAGTAGCTGGGACTACAGGCACCCGCCACCTTGCCCGGCTAGTTTTTTTTGTATTTTTTAGTAGAGACGGGGTTTCACCGTGTTAGCCAGGATGGCCTCGATCTCCTGACCTCGTGATCCACCCGTCTCAGCCTCCCAAAGTGCTGGGATTACAGGCTTGAGCCACCGCGTCCGGCCAAGAACTACATCCTTTTAATACTTCAGTTTTCCTTTCCTAATGTTCTTTCTTCCAAATTTCTCCTTTCCCAAAGTTCATCTTCTTTCCAATATTACCATAAAAAAATGAAATCACTAAAATTATTTTCAAATCTTAATATCCAAAAAAAGTAGCTTGTTACTTATCAAATAGCATACGCTGAAAGCAATGACTATTATTTGCAACATAGTGTGTACTGAGGCTAGGCAGTAAATAAATATCATTTCACAATAAAAAAATAGTAAGATGAATAATCATACCATCAAACTGGTCTTCACCTTCAGTCATTAGTTCATCATCAGAGCAAATACTCAGAACATTTACCAACATTTCTGTCACTATTTGGGAAAAAAAAGTTACATGTTAGCTGACCATATATAACTGTCTGTACATATACATAGCAACTATTTCTACAAATGGTCAAATAATGTTTAGCCCAAGAAAGCAAACACATTCTTACAGTAAGAACGATGGAAATAAAAAATGTAAAGGCTTTCAAAATGAAAGAAATTCAGTGGATAACAACTCTGAAAGAGATTCTTCATGGAACAAATTTTCAGGCCTCTCAAAAAAAAAAAAAAAATTAAGCCCCATAGAGATAAGAACAGAGATGAATAACAACTGAATGTATACATTTCAAATCTTCATTCATGGATATAGCATAATAAGAAAAAAAATCATGGCAGAGTTTTACTGGTTCCAAAAAGTCTCAGGATTTAATCTTTTTTTTTTTTTTTTTGGAGACGGAGTCTTGCTCTGTTGCCCAGGCTGGAGTGCAGTGGTGTGATCTCGGCTTACTGCAACCTCTGCCTCACAGGTTCAAGCAATTCTCCTGCCTCAGCCTCCCAAGGAGCTGGGATTACAGGCATGCGCCACCACGCCCAGCTAATTTTTATAATTTTTTTTTTTTTTTTTTTTACTAGACATGGGCTTTTACCATGTTGGTCAGGCTGGTCTTGAACTCCTAACCTTATGATCCACCTGCCTCGACCTCCCAAAGTGCTGGGATCACAGGCGTGAGCCACTGGGCCAGGCCTTATCTTTTAAAAACTGGCTCAGCAACTCCTTTGAAATTTATTTCTAAAGATTACTAATGACTATCTAACAATCTGAACCCCTTGGCAGTTTCATAGGCTTAATCCTCTTTCACTATTCTATATGTTTTTTTCCTTCTCTTTTCCCTTGGTTCCCAGGATTCTACTCTTCTGGTTTTCCCATGATTGGATCATTTTTCCCCAAAACTTTGGATATCCTCAAGATTCTCTCTGCAGTATTATTCCTCCTGTATGTTCAATCACTTGGAATTTCTGTCTATTATCATATTCACAGTTTCAATTATCATCTCGTTGAAGATGATTCCAAAGTCTGTATCTCCAGTGTTAACCTCTCCTTCAGGCTCCAGATTTCCTTGCTGGTTTTATTGTCAACTGTCTTAAACCATTTGTATACTGTATGTTTCCCCTACTAGAATGAAAACTTCATGAGTGTAGGATATTGTTTAATTCACTATTATAACTTCAGAGCCTGGCACTGTGCCCTGGCACATGACAGGTACTCAATTAATAAATAAGTACACAAAATAAGAAAAATAAAAGCAAATTTCAATTAATAAATAAAAATGTCTATTGAATATTAGCAGTTAGATGTCCTGAAGGCACCTAGAAATGAACATATCCAAAACAAAATTCAATACTTCTACAAACCAATTTTTCCTGCTATAAATATACTAAAAGCACCCCACATGTCAAGTACTACACTAAAGCTCTAGGATTCAGGTATGAAAGGCACAGTCTCTACCTTCAGAAAGCTTACTAACTACCGGAGGAGATATTAAATATCAACCGCAAAAGACTGATGAAAAACATGCTATAAGTATTCAAAGATATGCAAAAGACCTGCTGGGGAAGGCAAGCCTTTTGATAGATGACATTTGAGAGGAATCATAAACTAGGAGTTTGCCAAGTGGAGAGGGCAGAAAAGGCATTCTAAACAGAAGTTAGAAAAATGATGTAGTAGTCATTTATCACAACAGAACAGAATTGAGAGTCCAGAAAGAAAACCTGATATTTAAGGGCAATTGATTTTTGACAAGGGTGCCAAAACAATTCAGTGGCTAAAGAACAGTCATTTCAACAATGGTCAACTACAAAAGAATAAAGCTGCAAATGGTCACATGCGAAAGAATAAACTGCACTCCCCCTACTGCACACCACATGCAAAAATTAACTCAAAATGGATCAAACACCATTTTAGTAAGAACTAAACCTCTCTACTTTAGTTCTTACTAAAACACCATTTTAGTAAGAACTCTTAAAAAAAAACAGGGGTAAATCTTTATGAGCTTGGATTAGGCAATGATTTCTTAGGTATAACAACAAAAACACAAGCAACAAAGGAAAAAATAAATATGACTTCGCCAAAATTAAAAAATTTTTGAAAGAAGCCAGTCACAAAAGACCATATACCGTATGACCTTATTTACATAAAAAGTCTAGCAAAGGCAAACCTACAGAGACAGAAAGATTAGTCTTTCTGATGGTTACACAACTCTAAAAATATACTAAAACCAACTGAATTGTATACTTTAAATAGATGAATTGCATAGTATATAAATTATATTTCAATAAAGAAAGCTGTTATGTTGTATACCTTAAATATACACAATAAAATGTATTTTTTTAAAAAATTAGAAAAGTTTTGTGCTTCAAAGGACAAAAAAATCAGGCACAGAAACATGTGCCTGTAATCCCAGCTACCTGGGAGAATGAAGGAGGATCACTTGAGCCTAGGAATTTGAGACCAGCCTAGGCAAAACAAAGATCCCATCTCTAAAAAAAGAAAAAAAAAAATAGCTAGTCATGGTGGGACATGCCTGTAGTCTACCTACTCAGAAGGCCATGTGGTAAGATTCCCCGAGTCCAGGAGTTTGAGATTGTTGCAGTGAGTTACGACTGCACTCCAACATTCTAGCTGAGGTGACAGAGTAAAAGCCTAAAGGATATTATCAAGAAAGTGAAAGTCAGCCAGGCGGGGGGGCTCATGCCTGTAATTCCAGCACTTTAGGAGGCTGAGCAGGCGGATCACTTGAGACCAGAAGTTTGAGATCAGCCTTACCAACATGGTGAAATCCCGTCTCTACTAAAAATACAAAAATTAGCTGGGCATGGTGGCACAAGCCTGTAATCCCAGCTACTTGGGAGGGTGAAGCAGGAGAATCACTTGAACCCAGGAGGTGGAGGTTGCAGTGAGCCAAGATGGTACCACTGCACTCCAGTCTGGGTGACAAAGTAAGACCCTGTCTCAAAAAAAAAAAGAAAGAAAGAAAGTGAAAGTGGGAGAAAATTATTTGTAAATCATATATAAGGGACTTGCATATGGAATACATAAAAAATGGCCAGGCGCAGTGGCTCACACCTGTAATCCCAGCACTTTGGGAGGCCGAGGTGGGCGGATCACGAGGTCAGGAGATCGAGACCATCCTGGCAAACACGGTGAAACCCTGTCTCTACTAAAAACACAAAAAAATTAGCCGGGCATGGTGGCAGGCCGCCTGTAGTCCCAGCTTCTCGGGAGGCTGAGGCAGGAGAATGGCGTGAACCCAGGAGGCGGTGGAGCTTGCAGTGAGCAGAGATCGTGCCACTGTACTCCAGCCTGGGCAGCAGAGCGAGACTCCGTCTCAAAAATAAAAAATATATATATACATATATAAAAAACACAACTCAACAACAATTATCTTGCGTGAAACAACTGAGATACAGAAAAATACTACATCTCCTAAGTGGAAGCTAAATAATATATATACATGGAGGTAGAGTGTGGAATGATAGACAATGGAGACTTGGAAGGGTGGAGAAGTGGGAAAGGTATGGAAGATGAAATTACTTCATAAGTACAATGTAGGCTAGTCTGGTGATAGATACACTAAAAGCCTTGACTTCACCACTATGCAATATATCCATGTAACAAAATTACACTTATACTTCATAAATTTATATAGACAACAAAAAAATGTTTTATTTTTTAGAGACGGAGTCTCACTCCATTGTCCAGGCTGGAGTGCAGTGGTGTGAACTTGGCTCACTGCAACCTGTCTCCCAGGTTCAAGCAATTCTCCTGCCTCAGCCTCCTGAGTAGCTGGGATTACAAGCGTGCATCACCACACCCAGCTAATTTTTCTATTTTTAGTAGATACAGGGTTTCACCATGTTGGTCAGGCTGGTCTTGAACTCCTAACCTCATGATCCGCCTGCCTTGGCCTCCCAAAGTGCTGGGATTAAAGGCGTGAGCCACCGTGCCCGGCAAAAAAATTTCTTTAATAAAGAAGGCCGGGCGCGGTGGCTCAAGCCTGTAATCCCAGCACTTTGGGAGGCCGAGACGGGCGGATCACGAGGACAGGCGATCGAGACCATCCTGGTTAACACGGTGAAACCCCGTCTCTACTAAAAACTACAAAAAACTAGCCAGGTGAGATGGCGGCGCCTGTAGTCCCAGCTACTCGGGAGGCTGAGGCAGGAGAATGGCGTCAACCCGGGAGGCGGAGCCTGCAGTGAGCTGAGATCCGGCCACAGCACTCCCGCCTGGGTAACAGAGCGAGACTCCGTCTCAAAAAAAATAAAGAAAACTTGGCCGGGCGTGGTGGCTCACGCCTGTAATCCCAGCACTTTGGGAGGCTGAGAAGGGCGGATCACAAGGTCAGGAGATCGAGACCATCCTGGCTAACATGGTGAAACCCCGTCTCTACTAAAAAATACAAAAAACTAGCCAGGCGAGGTGGCGGGTGCCTGTAGTCCCAGTTACTCGGGAGGCTGAGGCAGGAGAATGGCGTAAATCCGGGAGGCGGAGCTTGCAGTGAGCTGAGATCTGGCCACTGCACTCCAGCCCGGGCAACAGAGCGAGACTCCATCTCAATAAATAAATAAAATAAATAAATAAAACTTCAAGACAAATATTCCAATTATAAAATAAGCAAAGGATTTGAAAATATATTCATCCTCAGCTGGGTGTGGTGGCTCATGCCTGTCACTTTAGCACCCTGGGAGGCCAAGGTGGGTAGACTGCTTGGGCAACATGGCAAAACCTCATCTCTATATTTAAAAAATATATATATATATAATATATTAAAATGTATTTTACATATTTAAAATATTTGTATATATTAAAATGTATATTTATTTTTAAAATATGTATTTTTTTCACACTGCTGATGAAACTGTAAAATGGTACAGCTAAGGCCGGACGCAGTGGCTCACGCCTGTAATCCCAGCACTTTGGGAGGCTGAAGTGGGACAATCACCTGAGGTCAGGAGTTCAAGACCAGCCTGACCAACGTGGAGAAACCCCATCTCTACTAAAAAATACAAAATTAGCTGGGCGTGGTGGTGCATGCCTATAATCCCAGCTACTCAGGAGGCTGAGGCAGGAGAATCGCTTGAACCTGGGAGGCAGAGGTTGTGGTGAGCCCAGAACGCACCACTGCACTCTACCATGGGCAAGAAGAGCAAAACTCCGTCTCAAAAACAACAACAACAACAAAATGGTACAGCTGTTTTGGGAAACAGTTTGGCAGATCCTTAAAAGGTTAATCATAGAGTTACAATATGACCCAGCAATTTCATTCCCAGGTCTATACTCAAGAAAATGAAAACATAGGCCAGGAACAGTGGCTCACACCTGTAATCCCAGCACTTTGGGAGGCTGAGGCGGGTGCATCACAAGGTCAGATCGAGATCATCCTGGCTAACTCGGTGAAACTCCGTCTCGACTAAAAATACAAAAATTATCCGGGTGTGGTGGCAGGCGCCTGTATTCCAGCTACAAGGGAGGCTGAGGCAGGAGAATGGCATGAATCTGGGAGACAGAGGTTGCAGTGAGCGGAGACTGCGCCACTGCACTTCAGCCTGAGCGACAGAGTGAGACTCCGTCTCGAAAAAAAAAAAAAAGAAAAAAGAAAATGAAAACAAAACTTGCACATGCATATTCTTTGCAGCATTATTAATAACAGTCCAAAAGTGGAAATAAACGTCTATCAGCTGATGAATACAGCAAACGAAATGTGCTATCTCCATACAATAGAATACTATTCCATCATAAAAAGGAATGTTGTACTGATTCATGCTCCACCACAGATAAACCTTGAAAATATGGAAAGAAGTCAGTCACAAAAGAGCACACACTGTGTGATTCCATTTATATGAACTGTCCAGAATAGGTGAATCTATGGGGACAGCAGATTGGTGGATACCTAGGATTAGCAAGGGGGGTTGGGGAAAATGAACAGTGACTGCTAATGGGCACAGGGTTTCTCTGGAGGGGATGATGAAAATGTTCCAAAATTGTGGTAATGGTTACACAACTCTGTAGTATATATAAAACATGGAATTGTATAATTCAAATAGGTCAACTGTATGGTATGTGAATTACAGGTCAATAAAGCTGTTATAAAAAATAAAAGTATGAGGGTATAAAACTTAAAGAGCACAGCACGTTCAGAAAACTGGCTTTGCTGTGTTATGGCTATAACACAGATAATGTGAAAGAGAAAGGCAAGAAATGAGGCTGAAGAGAAAAGTAGGGAAGGTCCGAGGATTTTGTGTGACAGGTTAAAGTTTTTCTTGGAAGTTACATGGAGCCATTTAACATATACTAAATAGTAGCTTTAAAGTATATATTTTCACGCAGAAACTTGGCTTCTGAAAGAAAGGCAAGAAAGTAATAGCAAAAAAAAAAAGTAATAGCACAGTAGTTAGAAAAAGACATCAGATGAGAGAAATGTTATTTGTTTTTTATTTAAAGATCAGATAGATTTGAATAATTTTATAAAAGAACTAGTACTGAGAATGTGAAGATATAGAAGACATAAATGATAAAGCAAGTTTCCTAAAAAGCAGAAGGGTAATAGAATCTAGAGACAAGTTAGACTGGCTTGAATGTCACCTCTTCAACAAGGGAAGAATTCAAGATGAGGGTACTGTATAAATAAGTAGAGAAAACTCCCACTAGTAATGTGTTTTCGCTAGTGAGGGAAATGGATAGAAGAAAACGTTTAAGAAAAAAATATAAAAGGAGCCAAGTGCTTATGAGTCCAGCCAAGACAATGGGAAAAAGGAAGCAGCCCATCCCATCATAGGCCCAGAGGCCTAAGAGGAAAGAATAGTTTTGGGGGTGGGGCAGGAGCCCACTGACCAGAACAGCCTCAGGACAACTGCTCCCCACGGCCAGGGACTGCTCCAGCTCCAGCCACTACCTGGTGTTAAACCTCTAGGCAAGTGCAAGAGTGAATGAAGCTTGGTGGTTTCCGCTTAGATTTCAGGTTTATGAGAAACCCTAGGTGCCCAGGCAGAGCAGGGGCAGAGCCCTCACAAAGAGACACTACTAGGGCAGTGACAAGGGAAAATGTAGGGCTGCACGCCCCACACAAACTCCCCACTGAGGTACTGCCTAGTGGAGGTGTGAGAAAGGGCTGCTGCCCTCCAGAATGGTAGAGCCACCGGCAGCTTGCAACCTCAGTGTGGAAAAACCACAGGGACAGAACTGCCCACTCAACGAAGCAGTGTGCCCAGGATGTAGGACATGGAGTCAATGATTATTCTGGAGTTTTAAGATTTAATGACTGGCACGACGGCTCACACCTTAATCCCAGCACTTTAAGAGGTCGAGGTGCATGGATCACTTGAGCTAGGGTGTACGAGACCAACCTGGCCAACATGGTGAAACCCTGTCTCCACTAAAAATACAAAAATTAGCCAGGCATGGTGGGGCATGCCTGTAGTCCCAGCTACTTGGGGGGCTGAGGCAGGGTAATCACTTTAACCCAGGAGGCAGAGGGTACAGTGAGTGAAGATCGCACCACTGCACTCCAGCCTGGGCGTGACAGAGCAAGATTCTGTCTTGAAAAGAAAAAAAAAATTAATGACTGCCTGCTAGGTTTCAGACTTGCACAGGGCCTGAACGAACCCCTTTTCTTTTAGCCAATTTCTCCCTTTTGTAACAGAAATGTTTATTTTATCCAATGCCTATATCCTCATTATATCTTGGAAATACTTTGTCTTTGATTTTACAGGTTCGTAGGTAGAAGGAACTTCGCTTGAGTCTCAGATGAGACTTTGGAGTTCACACTTTTCAGTTACATGCTAGAATGAGTTAAGACTTTGGGGAACCATTGGCAGGGGATGATTGTATTTTGATATATCAGAAGGACATGATATTATAGAGACCAGGGGCAGAATGATACAGTTTGGATGTTGTAAATCACATGTTGAATTGTAATCCCCAGTACTGAAGGTAGAGCCTGGTGAAAGGTGACTGTATCATGGGGGTGGATTTCTCATGAATAGTTTAGCACCATCCCTTTGGTACTGTCCTCACCATAGTGAGTAAACTCTTGTGAGATCTGGCTGTTTTGTAAGTATCTGGCATCTTCCCCCTTGCTCTCTTGCTCCTGCTCTCACCACGTGAAGTGCCTGCTCCCATTTTACCTTCCACCATGAGAAGTTCCCTGAGGCCTCCCCAAAAGCCAAGGAGATGCCAGTGCTATGCTTGTACAGCCTGCAGAACCATGAGCCAATTAAACTCCTTTTTTTTTTTTTTTTTTTTGAGATAAAGTCCCATTCTGTTACCCAGGCTGGAGTGCAGTGGAGTGGAGCGATCAGTGAACTGCAACCTTGAACTCCTAGGCACAAGTGATCCTTTCACCTCAGCCTCCCAAAGTGCTGGGATTACAGGCATGTGCCACTGCGCCTGGCCCTCTTTCCTTTATAAAATTTTTTTTAAATGAAAATTTAGACTCTATCTAAGCAAAATGGGAGAAAAAAGCAGACTAAGGATATAAACGGTATTAGGGTTCTACTGAGAGCTCAGCTAATGTTAAAAATCAAGGGGTGGTGCCAATTCATAAGTCCGTAAAAATCTCCAACAGCACTCTATACTGTGGCTATAGGAATGGAGAAAATGGATGGCTGGATTTGACTAGACCTAAGATGTATAGGACAAATGAAGTAGAAAAACAGAAGAGAAAGGAGTTTGAGGGTATGTTAAGAAGGAAGAGAGGTAAAAAGGGATTTGACTAGTAAGAAAATGACTTGGGCTGGGTACAGTGGCTCACATCTGCAATCCCAGCACCTTGGGAGGTTAAGGAGGGCAGATCACTTGAGATCAGGGGTTCAAGACTAGCCTGGCCAACATGGCGAAACCCTGTCTCTGCGACAAACACAAAAATTAGCTGGGTGTGGTGGCACGCACCTGTAATCCCAGAAACTTGGAAGGCTGAAGCATGAGAACTGCTTGAACCTGGGAAATGGAGATTGCAGTGAGCTGAGATCATACCACTGCACTCCAGCCTGGGCAACAGAGCGAGACTCTATCTCAAGAAAAAAAAAAAAAGAAAGAAAGAAAGAAAGAAAATGACATACTGAAAAGCCTAGAGATTCCAATGAACATCAAGAACAGCAATAACCTGAGTAAAGGGTTGTTGTAACAAGAGTTTTCTCATCGGAGTGTGTTAATGGTACTATCTTCACCAGACTCAAAATATCCAAGTCATCTTCAACCATTCCCTAGCCTTAAATATGTAATCTTGTTAAGTCTCACTGATTCTACTTCCATCATTCTTTCGGTTCTCCCCACTCTCCGTTCCTCCTAATGCTAGCAGGCCTTCATTATGTCTCTGCCTGACTTCTGGTGTAACAGGTCTCCCAACCTCAAGCCTTCCTTCCAGTCCACTTCACCGCAGTAATTTTTCTAAATGACGACTATAGTCAAATTCCATCTCAGTGGCTTGCCCACCATTTATCAAAGTTCCAACTTCTCTGTGTGGTGATCAGTATCATCATGATCTAGCCCTAACCTTTCATTCTTTTTCTACTAGTGTCCTTCATACATCCTACTCACTCATCAAATTAAACCCTCAAAGAGACCTATGATTTCTTGCTTTCAGACTCAGGCTCGGGAAGCTCTCTTATCTAGAATTCTGTTGCTCATAACAAACCAGCACAATTCCACCATTCTTCAAGCCCCTGTTCAAAAACTACTTTAATCCCTCTGACAGAAATAACCGTTCTCTTTTTTTGTTTTTTGAGACAGAGTCTTGCTCTGTTGCCCAGGTTGGAGTGCAGTGGCATGATCTCGGCTCACTGCAACCTCCACCTCCCAGGTTCAGGCCATTCTCCTGCCTCAGCCTCCCAAGTAGCTGGGACTACAGGCACCCGCCACCACGCCCAGCTAATTTTTTGTATTTTTAGTTGAGACGGGGTTTCACCGTGTTAACCAGGATGGTCTCGATCTCCTGACCTCGTGATGCACCTGCCTCAGCCTCTCAAAGTGCTGGGATTACAGGTGTGAGCCACTGTGTAATCCTCTTTTTGAGACAGAGTCTCAGTCTGTTGCCCAGTCTGGAGTGCAGTGGCACAATATTGGCTCACTGCAACCTCCGCCTCCCAGGTTCAAGCAATTCTCTGCCTCAGCCTCCCAAGTAGCTGGGATGACAGCTGCCCGCCATCACACCCAGCTAATTTTTGCATTTTTAGCAGAGACAGAGTTTCACCATCTTGGCCAGGCTGGTCTTGATCTCCTAACCTCGTGATCCACCCACCTCAGCCTCTCAAAGTGCTGGGATTACAGGCGCGAGCCACCGTGCCCCGACCCCGAGTCACCACGCCCAGCCCATCTCAATTCCTATAAAACTAGGTTTGTCTTGGAGCACTTACCATATTACATCTTATTATCATTATTTATGTATCACAGATCCCATATTAACCTGCAAAGACCCATCTTATTTGTATCTGTGTTTCCTTGGTACCTTGAATAAAACACTTTAAAAAAATCTAGTAAATAAATAAATCTTCCATGTATGACCTTCTATGGAAGATCATATAACATTAGATCCTCTAGAACAGAGGTTCTAAAGGAGGGTCAATAAGTGTGAAGACTGCAAATTCATTTCAGAACTATGACCATCTGAAAATGTGAGTACACACATTTATACGTGAATTTTTCTGAAGCAAAAGTCCGTAATTTTTATCAGATTCTCAAAGGGGTTCTATATTAAGAAATTAATGTTTTTGGCAGTGGCTCACACCTGTAATCCCAGCACTTTAGGAGGTTGAGGCAAACAGAGCTCTTGAGGCCAGGAGTTTGAGACCAGCCTGGCCAACATGGTGAAACCCCGTCTCTACTAAATATAAAAAAATTAGCCAGGTGTGGTACAGCATGCCTGTAATCCCAACTACTCAGGAGGCTGAGGCATGAGAATCACTTAAACCCTGGAGATGGACGTTGCAGTGAGCTGAGATTGTGCCTGGGCAACAGAATGAGACTGCATTTTAGCTTGGACAACTGAATGAGACTGTGTCTCAAAAAAAAAAAAAAAAATTGGCCGGGCGCGGTGGCTCAAGTCTGTAATCCCAGCACTTTGGGAGGCCGAGGTAGGTGGATCACGAGGTCAGGAGATCGAGACCATCCTGGCTAACAGAGGGAAACCCTATCTCTACTAAAAACACAATGAACTAGCTGGGCGTGGTGGCAGGCGCCTGTAGTCCCAGCTACTCAGGAGGCTGAGGCAGGAGAATGGCGTGAACCTGGGAGGCAGAGCTTGCAGTGAGCCGAGATGGCACCACTGCTTTCCAGCCTGGGCGACACAGCGAGACTCCGCCTCAAAAAAAAAAAAAAAAATTAATAAATGTTTTTATGTATACTTTTAAAATGTGAGTCCGTATTTTTTAGAAATACATTCTAAAGTATTTATAGATAGAAAAGAGTTGAGATTTGTTTAAAAATAATTGAGGTATGAGGTGGGGAGTACTGGATGGGGACATAAATGATACAAGATTGGCTATGATTTGATAATTGTTGAAGATGAATAATTGGTACATAGGATATTCATATTATTCACTCTACCTTGGTGTATGTTGAGAATTTCCCAGTGTAAGTTATTTTACTTCTTCAGAGACTGGGTTTTGCTATATTGTCTAGGCTGAGGTGCAGTGGCTATTCAGATGTGTGATTATTGTACACTGTATTCTCAAACTCCTGGGCTCGAGTGATCCTCCTGCCTTAGACTCCCTAGCAGCTGGGACTATAGGCCAATGTAGGAATATTTTTAGTGAAATAGAAAAGGGGTTCTTGGCTAGGTGCAGTGGCTCGCACCTATAATCTCAGTGCTTTAAAACGCCAAGGCAGGAGGATTACGTAAGCCCAGGAGTTCAAGGCTGCTGTGGGCTATGATGGCACCACTGCATGCTGGTCTGGGTGACAGAGTGAGACTCTGTCTCTATAAAAAAAAATAGAGGGGGTTCTTAGCCCCCAAAAGGGTAGAGAAACACTGTTTTCACCTAATTTTGGGATTAAATCAGCCTCTTAGGAAGCCTCTGGCTTAGGTTAGTTGCTTCTCAGGAACTAGACCCAGAGTCCAACTGGCTTCTTGGAAGTAAAACAAATGTCACTTGCGGCTTTTCACACCAAAAGAAAATGTTCATTAGAATCAAGAAGTAGTCAGACTATCTAAACAGCCTTCATGTATTAAAATAGCAAAATATGCAAAGAGTTTGAGAAGATTTTCTTACTGTGCTCAACACTGGCTAGAATTCTATTTGCACGTAATGTTAAAATCTGAGCTTTACAGTTTTAGAGAGATGTGAATAATTTAGAGAAGATCTAAAGAAAAACAACAAAAATGGTCAAAAAGTTTGAATATCTCCTTGTTTATAAAAGATGACTTAGAGTGGCAACAGAAAAACTAAAGATCACTTAGTACCAGACCTCAAATGTAGGAACACTGATAAAAGCCTACTGTTCTCCATCTTCACTTATAAGGGATCCACAGAATTCATCTTAAATTATTTCATCTCTCAAAAGGAGTTGGGCTAAATGATTGTTAAATCCACTTATGAGCTCTAAAACCCTATGATGCCCTGGTTTTTGATAGGTGCATTTGTTGAGAAAAACCTGTTATCTCTATTTCTTTCCTTGTTTAAATACTCATAGCATAAACATTTAGATTAGATATAATGAAATATTTCCTTATGTGGGACCATCAGAGAATCAAATTGGAATCTATGAAATGTGCATTTTCCTCCTACCTTATCTTCCTGGCCCCTCCATCCTTCCCATATTACATTAAAATAGTTGAGCTCCAGTCTAGCCTGAGGGCAGGAGAGTGAGCAGGATGAATTATTTAATTCCCTTTAGTCTGATGATGCTATGATTGAACTATTTCTCATACACCAAAGATAGAAGGTTGTAAGTGTAATGCATCCCTTGCACCTAAGCCCTTAACTGGCCCCCTTCTCAAATGCTAAAGGGTAATTCTATCTCCATATTAACACTGGACCTACTGAGTAAATGAAGAACACCAAAGGCAATCTGCAGAAAACCTGTTTAATATACACAGTTTAAGTATTAATTCTGAATTTCAGAACTACAAATTGCCTTGGCAGAAGTGGCATATCTCATACAGAAAGGAACATTTTGTAATATGGAAGAGGTGAGAAAAAATAGAGGGGGATACTGAACAAAATGTTTTATAATCATGTCTGTACTCTCATACTGTCATTTTCCACATATGGAAACTGAGGCATTTCATTATAAAAAAATTAACTTAAAATGGAAAAGAAGAACATGATAGGTAACAAAATCCTAAGAATTCTATAGAACTACAAATGAAACACAGAAACAGAATTTCTTAAATAGCATTTATTTTCTCTCAAAAAGCCTATTATGTACTAACAAGTGTTCCTGTAAATTATCAGAAAGGCATCACTACTAAAGTTTTATACACATTTTTTATATAAGAGAAGGAATATTGGGTTACAATCTGAATTTCTCTTTATGATTTCTCTTAAAGTACAGAACTGCTATTAAAATGACTAATATTGCTAAAATGAAGGCTACTAAATTTTCCCATGAATTTCAATGGAATGCCCCAAAATGGTGTTAAGATATGCAGAAGGACCCATTTCAAAGCAATTTCTCCACCCCTTCATAAAAGATTTAAGCTAAAGAAAAAAAAAAAAAGAAAGAAAACCCAACAGCTGAAGACATTGGGCTATTTATAAGTCTTCTCCCAGTCCCCCAGACAGCCTCACATGGGGGCTGTAAACAGCTAACTAAAATATCTTTGAGACTCTTATGTCCACACCCACTGACACAAGTAGAGCTGTAACCACAGTGAAACTAGACTTCAGTTTCCTTTAGCAAGTATGTGCCTATGGTAGTAAACTGGAGTAAATGTAACAGTAATAAAACAATTAAAAAATAAATAAAAATTATACCTTTTTCTCCAACAAATGGTAAAGACCATGTGAAGACATCCATAAAATTGGGCAACCAGTAAGGATGTGGAGAACAGTTAAACTGTCGAATATTCATCACATTATTTTCATACTTTAATACAGCAGCTGCAAGATAAGTTGAACATCGATGTAACTATTTGTAATTAGTCTTAAAAATATAAAATACATAAAAGCAGAAAAATATTAAGAGGAAGGGAGATCGGGGTGAGTGGAATCGGCTAGTAGAGGGAGGAAGGAACGAATTTTTAATAATAACACACGTTTTGTTTTTAACACTGTCATGTAGAACTCTAACTATAGTCAGGTCTTCACATTACTAATGAAATTTCCAGATTATTTCCAGAATGTTTGTTTTACTTTATAATCCAATGATGAACATGCATTTTTACTAAATCCAAAATTGTGAAAACTCAGTTTTTAGAAGAAACAGATAATGGCAATGAGCAATTTTCTAGGTTTTTAAAGTTCATACAAATTGAGAATTTAAGATCTTTCTAGCTTCAGGCAACCTGAAAGTATAGCTGAATGGTAATAAAGCAAACAAAAAAATCCCACCCATTTCGAACATTTTACTTATAAATGTATGAATGTATTTGTTTCATTTAATATGGAAAATCAGGCAAAACTACTAAAAAGAAATATTTTACTTTGTTTAGAAAAAAAAATCCCACTAAAACACCAAAAGAGAATATTATAACCAAATAATCCAAAGATAACATATTCATCTCAAATGCAGGTATTTAATGTTTCAATATGTTGATATAATTAAAATCTTAAATGACCTACATAGATTTCAATTACTGGTTATATTACTGTATAGAGAACACTGGGTTAGAAGGGCTGGATTCTCATCTAAACTATAGCACATATTAGCTGTGCAATGCTTGGTAAATTATTCAACTAATGTATTTCTCATTTATAAAACAGGAATAATATGTCTACACTGCCTACCACAGAAGTTTAAGATCAGACAAGGCCGGGCGCGGTGGCTCAAGCCTGTAATCCCAGCACTTTGGGAGGCCGAGACGGGCGGATCACGAGGTCAGGAGATCGAGACCATCCTGGCTAACCCGGTGAAACCCCGTCTCTACTAAAAAATACAAAAAACTAGCCGGGCGAGGTGGCGGGCGCCTGTAGTCCCAGCTACTCGGGAGGCTGAGGCAGGAGAATGGCATAAACTCGGGAGGCGGAGCTTGCAGTGAGCTGAGATCCAGCCACTGCACTCCAGCCTGGGCGACAGAGCGAAACTCCATCTCAAAAAAAAAAAAAAAAAAAAGATCAAACAATGCATTTCACATGAAAATACACAAAAGTATAATGTCTTGTAGATAATATTTTATGGTTACTTTTTCACTTTAATGAAAAGCACTGGAATGCAGATGTTAAATTCCAAGATTTGTGATTTTGGCTAATAAAGAATCAAAAGTAATCCTGCTACACGTTACTGTTTAATAAGTATTATGTTTGTTTCCCATATGAAATTTCCATCTGAAATAAAAGTATTTTAAATTATATGTTTTGACAATCAGTTCAAAGTGGGAAAATAAAGCATTTTAAATTAGCCTCAAAAATTATCAGCTGATACCAAGCTTTCAGATCTTTTGTAAGGGAGAAAAGAGAGAAAAACCTAGAAAATTGCCTTATGGATAGAATGAAAAATTACAAACATACCCATACAACATAAACACTCAAACCATTAACACTATTTATGTACAGACTCAGAACTACAAAGAGACATTTGATTTTTGACAAGACAGTCAATGGTTTGAGTTTCTTTTATAAGTACTAAAAAAAAAAAAAATCCATCCCTTAACCTCCTGAGTCAAACAAAGGACAATCAGTAACGCAGTACTCAACTCGACACTGAACACTAGCTCCCTTAATACTAACAAGGGGAAATCAGAGCTGAGGAATTAGAGCACCAATAGAAAGTTAAATTTAACACTTGGTTCTGTTTTTGAGAATGGAATCAGGGCAGGGGTGCAGTGGCTGAGGCCTATAATCCCAGCACTTTGGGAGGCCGAAGCAGGCAGATCACTTGAAGTCAGAAGTTCAAGACAAGCTTGGTGAACATGGTGAAACCTCATTCTATAAAAATACAAAAATTGGCCGGGCGCGGTGGCTCAAGCCTGTAATCCCAGCACTTTGGGAGGCCGAGACGGGCGGATCACGAGGTCAGGAGATCGAGACCATCCTGGCGAACACGGTGAAACCCCGTCTCTACTAAAAAATACAAAAAACTAGCCGGGCGAGGTGGCGGGCGTCTGTAGTCCCAGCTACTCGGGAGGCTGAGGCAGGAGAATGGCGTGAACCCGGGAGGCGGAGCTTGCAGTGAGCTGAGATCCGGCCACTGCACTCCAGCCCCGGCGACAGAGCAAGACTCCGTCTCAAAAAAAAAAAAAAAAAATACAAAAATTAGCTGGGTGAGGTGGCAGGTGCCTATAATCCCAGCTATTAGGGAAGGCTGAAGCAAGAGAACCACCTGAACCCAGGATGCAGATGTAGTAGTCAGCCGAGACTGCACTACTGCATTCTACCTGGGCAACAGAGCGAGACCCTGAGAGAGAATGGAATCAAAACTTAGATGTTTCTTTTCAAAAATGAAGTCATATTTCATAAGACATCTATAGTATAAGTTCTTGTAGCATATTCTGTACCAAAGTTATCCAGCATGCTACTGTTTGGTCTCAGGCAAATGTTTTAATCTTTTAACCATCACCTCTCATCATCCAAAAAAACTCTTCCTCTGTTACTCTTTTGAACTTACACCATGACCCTTATTTAGCAATGACCTCATTCTCTCTCTAAATGTCCTTTTTAAAGTCTTTAACCTTCTGTTCTTTCCTCTTGGCACATCCACTCCAGTCTGATCCTGAAGCTATGGCATAGTCAACTGAATTCCAGACATGTCAAGACAGAAGAGAAGCTGGCCTCTTAATTTCATCTTCCAAAGATGTAAACTACATAAACATACCCAATCTCATCTTCAATGTCCTTGGCACACACTTAACTAGATTAAGACCCTTTGGCACTTTCTGTTAATAAATTGTATTCAAAATAAAATGAAATCCAATTACTATAGACAGGTCAAATTTTCAGGGAAGGTGGGGAAATGAAAATCACTGGAACAGAAGGCAAAGGAAAAAAGCAGTAAAAAGAAAGAGAAGAATCTCAAATGAGATGAAACTGGATTAATTTTTTAAAAAAAGCTCAAATACAGATCTTCATGGGGCAGTGATAAGACTGTGGAGGTAAAAGAAGGAAATAAGAAAGGGAAAGAACCTAGATCAGTGAACATAAAACAAGAAACATGATAAACTAAACAAGTAGACAGTGCAAATAAAATCATCAAAGCAGCAGCAGCAGCTTTATACAAACAAGAAAACATCCTCAATAAGGGAAAAGATTTAAGAAAGGGGAGTTTGAGAAAATCATCTTTGGTTTTGTTTGACGCACTTAACTCAGCACATTTTACAAAACGGTTTTTTCGAGAGACAAGTTGTGGAATGGGGTTACGTATTACTTAGTTTCACATTTTGGATTTTTATTTATTGTTCTCTCCCCTCCCTTATATCTTACAGTTATTTATAAAGAATGTGGATACTAATAGTTTCAAACAACACCCCTTTTTTATTATATTAAAAGTCTATTAAAATACTAAGTTGTTTAACAATTTTTTTTTATCAACAACATCTTACCTTTATTATTGTAGACATCTAAGTAATTAGGTGCCGAAAAAATTGTTATTAATGAAGGGAACCCTGTAGTTTGACTTTTTCTGTACATTCTATAGCTGCAAAACAAATAGCTTAATATGCATCGTAAAGCATCAATCATGGTTACTAAGTTTGATTTATATTTCAGGTGTTAATTTGGGTCAGGGAAACAGAATTCTTACCCTGCATCTTGAGCTTCATGAGCTCTAATAATCGATAACAAATTATTGTTTTGCAAAAATTCACACACTGCTGGATAGCTGTGGGGGAAAAAGAGTAAATTAAGTAAAATAATTTTTTTTGTATGAAGCATATACTATGTTAACAACTAAAATGTGATTAATCTTGGATATTTTTCCTTACTTATAAAAATAAGAACATCCTCGAACTGTATTGTGACTAAAATGTTCCTGTGATTTTTCATTTCCAAAATCTTCAGAAGGATCGGACCATAACAAGTCACACATTGGTCCAAACGCAGGTGGCTCTTTGAATCTATCTAACTGTGAAAGAAAGAAAAGAAAGAAGTAACTCATCACAAAGTAAGGACAAAATGTGCATAGGAAAATATACCAACTTTGAATACAGTTCATAGTATATTATTGTGAATAAACAGAAGCTATTTCCTTAAGATATCAGTATATTAATTTTTACTATTACCTAATCTTGGCAGTGAAGAGAAGTGTGAAACTTCTACTCTACTCAACAATGTACTATAAATAGAAATCAATCTTGGAAGTAAAATATATACGTACTCTCCTAATATCATCCAGTGTGTGTATTTCTGGTGAAAGTCCACCATGAACACAAAGAAACTGTTGGTTTAAAAGTGCAGCAAGAGGCAAACTATCAAAAGCTTCCATACAAGCTTCATAGACTCTTTCCGAATACTTAATTTTACCTAGAAAAACAAAAAATTAATTGAAAATTACATTACTGGTTGACCATTTTAAAAACGTATATATTAGATTTTTATTTCTTGTTCTCTCCCCTCCTTTATATCTTATAGCTATTTATAATGAAATTGAGATAGTTACAGTTTCCATTGTAAAAGGTAATAGCCCAGATAGACAGACAGACAGATACACAGACAGACAGATTGCAAGAAAACTACAGAGACAGTAAACAGCAAAGTGGTGGCCAGGGTTTCAGAGTGAGTGAAGGAGTGACTATAAAAAGGTAGCAAGAGAGAATTTATGGCACGATAAAACTTTTCTGTATCATGATAGTGGTAGTGGGCAACTCTATGTAGTGTCAAAAGTCACAGAAGTAAATACCACAGAGAATAAATTTTACTGCACACAATATTTTTTAAGGAAAGCATCTTCCCCCATAAGAATCAACAAAAATATGCAATGTTATCAGTCTTATGAAGACAAAATATTTGCTCTCTCTAAAATTATTCTGGATATGTCTTATGAAGCAAAATATTTGCTCTCTAAAATTATTTTGGATTATTCAGCAAAAATGTCATCAAGTATTATTAAAAATAAATAAGTCAAATCTCTAAAAACAGGCAAGGCACGGTGGCTCACACCTCTAATCCCAGCAAATATAGACAGGCCAAAGCGGGCAGATCACTTGAGGCCAGGAGTTCGAGACCAGCCTGGCCAACATGGCAGAACACCATCTCTACTAAAAATACAAAAATTAGCCAGGCATGGTGGTGTGCGCCTGTAATCCCAGAGACTCAATGGCTGAGGCACGAGAATCACCTGAACCCAGGAGGTGGAGGTGGCAGTAAGCCGAGATCATGCCACTTGCACTCCAGCCTAGGCGACAGAGTGGGACTCTATCTCAAAAAAAAAAAAAAAAAAAAGAAATCTCTTAAAAACAGCTCAACCCTTCACCTTTATTAGCCAAATAAGGCAAAATGAGAACTATAGTTGAGGTTAAAATCATTTTAATACTTGCTTTATTTTACTCTAAGAGTCAATGACTATTGTTATTACAGGCAAGACGACTACATCATCACAACAAAATTCAAAGTTCATCCAGTTTTTCTGAAAAATAAAAGTAATAGCATACTCTTATGTCAGAAAAGCTGAGGGGTTCCTCTTGTCTACAATGAATACTTAAAAATGGGCAGTGAAGCAGGAAGCCAATATAGAAACACAAGAAAGACAAAACTCTACCAAATCAAACTATCATTTACTTTTAGAGAGATGTCATGCACTTTCCTTTGCTCCTTTGTAACTTTAAATTCCTGCGTATTTTGGTTTTGATGACATTTTGGTAGGTGGTTTGTTATTTATCTAAGCAAAGAAAAAGAACTTAGTTCCTACTTCCTGTTTTAACACTATAACATTCAAATATTTTAAAAAACTATATATATATCCAGTACCAGAGGTTCTAAACTGGTAGTGTGCTAACGAACCTGTTTTCTAGCAAGGTGGTTTAATAAAAATTCTAATTTGACTGCTTTTAGGTCAAGCATGCACTTTCCAGGACTTATCTTACTCATTTAGGTTAACTGCCTGATCCTTGATGTTGTAAGAGTATGCCACTTCTGCCACTACCCATCGTTGTATTTTTCTCCTTTTACTGCAAGTCTCTAGTTAATATGATCTTTAATGGATCATGTTTTGAGTCTCAAAACGTTGAAATTATTTCTGTTTTTAGAATTTAACTCTACTTAATACAGTCATGAATATTAATTTAAAAAGCACAAAGTCAGGCCAGGTACAATGGCTCACACCTGTAATTCCAGGACTTTGGGAGGACGACGCAGGTGGATCACTTGAGGTCAGGAGTTAGAGACCAGCCTGGCCAACGTGGTGAAACCCTGCCTCTACTAAAAACACAAAAATTAGCAGGGCGTGGTGGCACGTGCCTGTAATTCCAGTTACTTGGGAAGCTGAGGCAGAAGAACACTTGAACCCAGGAGGAGGAGGTTGCTATGAGCCCAGATCGCACCACTGCACTCCAGCCAGGGCGACAGAGCGAGACTGTCTCAAAAAAAAATAAAAATAATTAAAATAATTAAAAAGCACAAAGGTTTGATGTGTGAAAAAGGCCTAACCTTGTTCTGTAACATGGTTACTCACAAGTATTAGATTACCATTGCGGTAATAATTTGAGAGAGAAAAGGGATAAACATTGTAGGTTAAGAATTTCACCAACTACTGTACCTGACTAGTCTTAAAACAATGATACAAAAAAAAATTTTTTTTTAAAGAATTTCAATCATTAATAGCATGATTGAAATGATCTGCAATGATAACAGGATAAACAATTTGTTAGGATTCCTTACAGGAATGCCTCAAGATTGAAGGACAAAAATCTCCATGCAAAAAAACATTTTTTTCTTTTGGTTTTTATTTTTTCCTGTTAGAAAAAATGTATACATTTTTTTTTTTTTTTCCTGAGACAGAGTTTCGCTCTTGTTGCCCAGGCTGGGAGTACAATGGCACAATCTCGGCTCACTGCAACCTCTGCCTCCCAGGTTCAAATGATTCTCCTGCCTCAGCCTCCTGAGTACCTGGGATTACAGGCATATATAACCATATCTGGCTAATTTTTGTATTTTTAGTAGAGATGGTATTTCGCCATGTTGGCCAGGCTGGTCTCAAACTCCTGACCTCAGGTGATCCACCGGCCTCGGCCTCCCAAAGCACTGGGATTACAGGTGTGAGCCACCATGCCCAGCTTAGAAAAATTAATTTTAACATTAAAACTTATATAAAAAACTCTAAACTACTAAGTATGTTTGTAAAAGTTAAACGTAATAGGAAATTCTGAAATGAATTTTTTTTTTTTTTGAGACAGGGACTGACTCTACAGACCAGTTTGGAATGCAGTGGGATGATCTCAGCTCACTACAACCTCCGATTCCCAGGCTCAAGTGATCCTCCCACCTCAGCCTCCTAAGTAGCTGGGACTATAGGAGTACACTGCCACATCCAGCTAATTTTTTTTTTTTTTTGTACTTTTGGTGGAGATGGTGTTTCACCATGTTGGCCAGGCTGGTCTCCAACTCCTGAGTTCAGGCAATCCGCCTGCCTGGGCCTCCCAAAGTGCTGCGATTACAGGCGTGAACCACCATGCCCCACCAAAAACTTCTCAATTAAATACCATTAAATACCAAAGAGTGCTCGACAACTTTCCTCAAAGCTTTATGTGTGGACATGAAACCTATCCTTACATGTTGCACTGTAAAGTCCTCAAAACTCTTACTACACACGTAAGTCCAAAAGAATACTGAGGAAGTAAAAACATTTCTCCTGGCAGTACTCACATTCCTGCTTAAAGGTAAAATATTCAGTAAGGTGTCTGCATTCATGGTTGCCTCTCAGAAGAAATAATGTGCTTGGGTATAGAATCTTCAGAACCCATAAATATAAGACACACTGCAAAAGAAAATTTTTCTAGTGAATTTATCTTATATTTTTGTTTAATGAAGCTGCTTGATCTTTGCTCCTTTTCCTCTATTAACCTTACCATCCCCTATTATCTTTCTTTGTCCCTTACTAAACTATAAGCACCACAAAATCACAGATTTTGTCATCTTATTCACTTTTGATTCTCCACTCCTAGAAAAGTAGCTAGCAGATAGGAGAAGAGCAATAAATATTTGCTGAATGAATGAGTCAAACAATCTATTTAATTACTTTTGATTTACAGACTGCCCAATATAAAAACAATTAGCACACTGGTCTACAGATGTCTATTAGTAAATAAAATAACAATGTCAAAATAACAGCAGCTAACATTTACTGAGTACTTACAATGTGTGAAGCACTATATAATTAATTCTCCTAATTTATTCCTTAAACAACACTATGAAGTATGTAATATCATCTTTATTTTACAAATGAGAAACTGAAGCAAAGATCTTAAGTAACTTGTCCAAAACCACAAAACTTCTAAGTGATGGAGACAGGATTCTGATCCTCTGATCTTAAGCATTATGCCATGCTACCTAATGAAGGGAAGGTCCATGTTTTATGTTTGTTTAGTTGATTATGAATATTGCCTTACATATGGTAAGTGCTTATTATCTGAACTAATTCAATGCAAATGTAATTTTTTAAATAAAAATATTATTAAACATTATAGCAGATGCTGTTCTCTAAATAGGTTTATCATAAGAGACTCACATTTTACTTATTTGCTTAAAAAAGGAAGAACTATTTCATATGGAAATAAGCATGGTATATAATCATATGCAAAAAGAAGAAACAAACTTTTTTATTTTTAGAGACAAGGTCTCACTGTAACCCAGGTTGGAGTGGCACAATTACTGCTCACTGCAGCCTCAACCTTCTGGGCTCAAGCAATCCTCCTACCTCGGTCTCTTGAGCAGCTGGGACTTACAGGCACATGCCACCAGGCCCAGCTAAGTTTCTGTATTTTTTTGTGGAGACAGGGTTTCACCATGCTTCCCTAGCTGGTCTCGAACTCTTAGGTTCAAGCAATCTGCCTGACTTGGCCAACCTGTGCTGGGATTACAGGTGTGGTGGGAGCCACCACACCCAACCAAACTTTATTGTTAATAAATTAAGGTATATTTAGACGTGTAACTATTCACACCTTCATTTTATTCAAAAGGGAAAAAAGTAATAAAATCAGGGAAATCTGTTCTCATTGCTTATTTTGAGTCTTTGTTATTTTCCTTTTATAACAACAAAAGGTATTAAAAGAATCAGCTACATCCAGGCACGGTGGCTCACGCCTATAATCCCAGCACTTCGGGAGGCTGAGGCAGGCAGACCACCTGAGGTCAGGAGTTCGAAACCAGCTTGACCAACATGGCGAAACCCTGTCTCTACTAAAAATACAAAAACTAGCCGGGAGTGTTGGTGGGCACCTGTAGTCCCAACTACTCGGGAGGCTGAGGCAGGAGAATCGCTTGAACCTGGGAGGCAGAGGTTGCAGTGAGCCGAGATCACACCATTGCACTCCAGGCTAGGCGACAGAGTAACAGTCTGTCTCAAAAAAAAAAAAAAAAAAAAAAGAGTCAGCTACAAAACAATCTTATGCAAGGATATGCACACCAACTTATTTACCAAATAAGCGTCATAAAACTGTTTATTTTATTGCTTTTGTCAAATGCCTGAAATTTTTTTGTTAGGATGGGCCATTTTCTGATTTGCCTGAAGCCCTGTGATAATTTGGGAAAAGCTGATGAGGCTAATAATCAACTATCAGCAGGAGGCAGAAGAACTCAAGATAGTAAAATTCCTAAGGGAAGCAGGACTGACAGAGTCTAGAACTTCCTTCCACTCTTGAGAATCCTAGCACACCTCAGAAAAAAGGTATATTGGAAACACTGGAGAAGGGGATATAAACAACAGTAACCAACGTAAATTCACCAGGTAAGGTTTCAATACCTACTAGGAAAGGTGGTTAAAAGCACATGCTTGGAGTCACATTGCCTGGCTATGCTGTTTACTAATAATACAACCTTGGGCAAGTTACTTAACCTCTCTAAGCCTCAGGTTCCTCATCTATAAAATGAATAAAACAACAGTACTTACCTCATTAATATTATTGTATTAATTGACATGTGTTCAGTGCCTAAAACGTGCTTACAACATATTAAATGTGCAACACAGCTATCTATTGGTAGAAATTTGACCCCACAATTCTACCTCTAGGAATTTGTCATACAAAAATAATCGGGCAAGTATGTAAAGATGTATGAATAATATGACGTATTGAAGCATCATTTGTAAAGGCAAAAAACTGGGAACATCTTCATTGCCTAACCACAAGGAATTAATTAATTAAAGTTTGTTATTAGGTGGAAAACAATGTAGCTATTGAAACGATGCTACAAGTTTATATTTACTGACTTGGAAAGATATTCGGTGTAGGGATGTATGAAAAAGCAAGTTACAGACAATATTATAATATGATCCCCTTTTCATTAAAAAAAAGAAAATGTACATATTGGAAAATACATATTGTTCTATAGTTACAGAATTTTATTTATATAATTTAAAAAGATGGCAGGGCAACAAGGGTCACATCTGTAATCTCAACACTTTGGGAGACCAAGGCGGGAGGATCACTTGAGCCCAGGAGTTCAAGACCAGCCTGGGCAACATAGGAGACTCAACTGCTACAAAAAAATTAAAAATTAGTCTAGGCATGGTAGTGTGCACCTGTGGTCCCAGCTATTTGAGAGACTGGGACAGAAGGATCCCTTGAGCTCAAGAGGTCAAGGCTACATTGAGCCATGCTGGTGCCACTGTACTTCAGCATGGGCCACAGAGTAAGACACTGTCTCAAAAAAAAAAAAAAAAAAAGAAAAAGAAAAAAGAAAAAGGAGCAAAAGGAACCATCTACTGTTAAGTGATAATCAAAAGGTCATTTTAATGCCTCAAGGTTTTAAAAACAAATTAGGCCGGGCGCGGTGGCTCAAGCCTGTAATCCCAGCACTTTGGGAGGCCGAGACGGGCAGATCACGAGGTCAGGCGATCGAGACCATCCTGGCTAACACAGTGAAACCCCATCTCTACTAAAAAAAAACACAAAAAACTAGCCGGGTGGGGTGGTGGGCGCCTGTAGTCCCAGCTACTCAGGAGGCTGAGGCAGGAGAATGGCGTAAACCTGGGAGGCGGAGCTTGCAGTGAGCTGAGATCCAGCCACTGCACTCCAGCCTGGGTGACAGAGCAAGACTCTGTCTCAAAAAAAAAAAAAAAAAAAAATTAATACTTTTCAAATACACAAAGATTCCATATGATATACTTGAGTCTTAATAGCTACATAAGGAGAAACAGAAGCACTAGGGCTCAAGCAGTAAAAAAATCACAGTATACTTTATTTAATCAGAGAGAATTCAAGTAATCTTTTTTCACATGGTTTAACGCCTTTAGGGGCAAGAGAGATAAATAGCACTAACTTTTTAAGGCCACTAGTTAACAGGGCAATAAAGACCCCTCAGTCTGCTCATAAATTCCACTAGGGAAAAAATGGCAATTATAAATATATAAACAGAGTTATCCAAACAAATTTATTTGAATTGTTTGAAAGACAGAACAGGAATAAACAGTAGCTTTTCATAAAAACTTCAGAATATGCAGAGTTATTAAAAAAAAAAAACCTAACACAGGTACTTGTGAAAACTAGGATTAAGGGAAAGCATCTATGTTAACACTTAACAGCAAATCAAATGACAGTTTATGATTATTACCTCTATACTAAAATAACCTCTGTCCACATAATCGCCAAGAAAAAGGTATCGTGTATTAGCAGGTGATCCTCCTACTTCAAAAAGTTTCATCAGATCAAAAAATTGGCCATGGATGTCACCACACACTGAAACAAGAAGATTATTAGACAAGGCAAAAAAATCTCTAAAATAACAAATTTTAGTTAAGTTAAAATGTATTTTACAAAAGACATAGTATAAATGCTATCAAGAAATGTCTGAGAAGGAAGTAGTCTGTGAAGAGTCATGATTAGGATGATGTGTAACCAAGTGTTCATATGCTCAAGATCTAGAAAAAGATGTAACAGAAATAACGAAATTTGTGGTCAGTGACAAACTGTCATCTACATTTATAAAGATCGTCTCTAGGACTCCAAGGATGTGTTTTAAGTTTCAAGATGACAAAATTACAATGGTGGCAGTTAAAATATCCATTCTAACTCAATACTTTCTGTCGCTCTCTAAATGGTCACTTTTGGCATCTGATATGATATCAAGGTATTTGACCCTAACAATTGAAAGCAAAGCTAAGTATTGAATCAAATTGAAGTATGGTCAACACAATTGATGAAACCTTAACAAAAGCATATTAGACTAACTTCTACACTCAGATTATTTAGAATCATGTCTATTCACTGAAAACAGGCAATCTTTTTTAAGTATGAAAAATAATTTGGAAATTCAAGATAATGTCCAAGTAATATTGGTTTAGTATACAGTATCATTGAAAACAGTAAGTTTTAAATCCAGGCAACTAAACAACGACATAATAAAAACAATACCCAAAACATGAATAAGCTTACCTGTGATTGGAGCTTCTACTTCTATCATAGTTTTCTCTCTCCGAAGGATGGCAGCACCCTCGTTGATAATTCTAAGTGCAATTTCTTCATCTACTCGACCTTCTTTTACCAAGTGGTTCTTCAGAACATCAACCCTGGGTATCCCATCCAAATCAAATACTTCTTCAGATGTCAAGCGATGTGTTGGGGGGAAAGGGACAGCTGCAAATTTTTTTAATTAATAAAAAATAAGTCACCAAAAATATATTAACTTAAAAACCAATAATTGGATCTAGATAAGAATAAAAATTGTAAAGCAGAGATTTTTCTTTCTTCTTCATTTATTGGATAGAACTGTTTTTCTAAATAGTAAGTAAATTATACCACTTTTAAAGCTATTTATATTAACATGTTCTTTATTGAGAATTATTAGAGAACTGAGTTGTCTCACAAAATTAAGTTCTTTCAGAATAACCAAAGCTTTTTTGTTTAAGCCAAACCATTTGTAGGCAGAACTCTCAAAATATTGTATTATAGTATTAGATATTCTTTACCTTAAATGAAGTACAAAAAATACAATTTAATGCTGGGAGTATTGGAGCATGTCTGTAATCACAACTACTTGGGAGGCTGGGGCAGGAGGATCTCTTGAGGCCAGAAATTGGAGACCAGCCGGGGCAACACAACGAGACACCATCTCAAAAAACCCCCACAACACTTTAATACCAAATAAGCCTAAATAGAAAGAAATTCCAAATACAAGGTGATTTACCTTATCCCTTTCTAACAAGAACATAAAAACAGTGTTTTCTGACCAACTTGACTATACACTTCTAGAGATATAGATATGTTTACTTCTGAAATGTAAATTAATTTAGTAGGCTTAAAATAATAAATCATAATTTCAAAACATTGATTTTTCTCCTACCTTAATGTTTCACAAAACACTTTCATTCCAAATTTTTTTATTTTTTTGAGACGGAGTCTTGCTCTGTCGCCCAGGCTGGAGTGCGGTGGCCGGATCTCAGCTCACTGCAAGCTCCGCCTCCCAGGTTTACGCCATTCTCCTGCCTCAGCCTCCCAAGTTGGGACTACAGGCGCCTGCCACCTCGCCCAGCTAGTTTTTTGTATTTTTTAGTAGAGATGGGGTTTCACCGGGCTAGCCAGGATGGTCTCGATCTCCTGACCTCGTGATCCACCCGTCTCGGCCTCCCAAAGTGCTGGGATTACAGGCTTGAGCCACCGCGCCCGGCCTCATTCAAAATCTTTATGCATAAATTCTAAACCAGTGCATTCCTTATCATTGGAGTCACTTTTTGAGTCACCTAATACACATTCTGAAAGCAAATCATCTTCATTTCCATCTAAACTGTTTGAGATACAGCACTTTTTGCATATGTGTAAAATGTTATCACTGTAAATTTATCCCTGTAATTTTTTTTTTTTTTTTTTTTTGAGATGGAGTCTTGTTCTGTTGCCCAGGCTGGAATGCAGTGGCGCGAACTCAGCTCACTGCAACCTTCGCCTCCTGGGTTCAAGAGATACTCCTGCCTCAGCCTCCCGAGTAGCTGAGATTACAGCATCCGCCATCATGCCCAGCTAATTTTTGTATTTTTAGTAGAGACTGGGTTTCACCATGTTGGCCAGGCTGGTGTCAAACTCCGGACCTCAGGTGATCTGCCCGCCTTGGCTTCCCAAAGTTCTGGGATTACAGGCATGAGCCACTGCACCTGGCCTATCCCTACAAATTTAACCAAAAGTTCCCATTTCATCACAGTTAAGTAGTTGGTTTTTTCACTCTGCAGTACATATTTATGATTTCTATAAGAAATCACCAACTGTACTGTTTTTAAGTGATATTTGTTGAGTGTAATGGAAAACATGAATGTTTATTTCAATGGCATCTAGCACAATTTTGAGGTCATATACCTAGGAAAAATTACTATATAGTAAGTTTTTCTTATTCCTTTTTTACTGAATCCAACAAGTAAATCTTTATGCATTCAAAATCAGCTTGGACTGAAGCAGTTTCAGGCTCTTTACTGAATAGTACTTTGCTTTGCAAAATAAAGAAAGTGAGAGAGAAATGTACATTAGGAGTGTAATAAATATAGACTGAAATGTAAGGCAGCTCCCTCTTTTCTGAAAAAAAATTTTTTAAGTAGGCCGGGTGCAGTGGCTCACGCCTGAAATCCCAGACTTTGGGAGGCCAAGGCCGGTGGATCACTTGAAGTCAGGAGTTCAAGACCACCTGGCCAACATGGTGAAACCCTATCTCTACTAAAAACACAAAAATTAGCTGGCCATGGGGGCGCATGCCTGTAGTCCCAGCTACTCGGGAGGGTGAGGCAAGAGAATCACTTAAACCTGAGTAGGCGGAGGTTGCAGTGAGCCTAGACTACGCCACTGCACTCCAGCCTGGGCAACAGAGTGAGACTCTGTCTCTATCTCTATCTGATATATATATATATCAGATATATATAGAGAGAGAAATATATATATCAGATATATATATATATATATCTGAGCATATGGTATACAGTATTTTCCTGATGCTTTAGGGTCATGATTGTGATTATCAATTATCACAGAGAAGCCTGGAAACGTACAGGACCAACTGCTCCTTTACATTTCAACTTAAAGTAACTAAAAAAGAAAAAAAAAAAAAAAAAAAACCGGGTTAGATTCATATCAATTACCTAAGAAAGAATATAACCACATTCTCATACCAGGAGAAAACATTAAGGAAGAACTCAATCCTTTACAAATGAGATAAGAACTAAGGCAGAGGGATGCCAACCATTTCTGAAAGACTGAAATCACTAATCTTTTTTTATTATTATTTGATATATAGTAAAATAAAACTGGACTTTATTTTCCCTTCACAAGAAACATGTATTATCATTACTTTTTACTCATCTAGAGTAAGGCATTAACATATATTTTACCCCCAAATATAGCACGTCAAGATTCTAATAAAATAAAAGCCTCAAAGTATGTTTTTACCAACCAAAGATTAAACAAACCATTATATATGCTATAACCAAATTTGCCCTCATGGTAGAGTAATTGTTTAAAAAATAAACATTTTTGGCCGGGCGCGGTGGCTCAAGCCTGTAATCCCAGCACTTTGGGAGGCCGAGACGGGCGGATCACGAGGTCAGGAGATCGAGACCATCCTGGCTAACACGGTGAAACCCCGTCTCTACTAAAAATACAAAAACTAGCCGGGCGAGGTGGCGGGCGCCTGTAGTCCCAGCTACTCGGGAGGCTGAGGCAGGAGAATGGCGTAAACCCGGGAGGCGGAGCTTGCAGTGAGCTGAGATCCGGCCACTGCACTCCAGTCCGGGCGACAGAGCGAGACTCCGCCTCAAAAAAAAAAAAAAAAAATTTTTTTAATGAACTGATTACTAAATAAATCAAGTGTTACTTTTGGGACATTATAAAAATGAGAAGGTTAAATATTTCTTACTAATAAACACAAATTTCTGAGATCAAGACAGAATCACAGTTTTTTTAATCAGGTCAGAGAAATTTTTTTTTTTTTTTTAAGCACTCTACTTGGGAAAATAAACACTATGTAAGATGCTGTGTTCTGGCCAGGTGCAGTGGCTCACGCCTATAATCCCCACACTTTGGGAGGCCAAGGCAGGCAGATCATGAGGTCAAGGTTTTGAGACCACCCTGGCCAACATGGTAAAACCTCGTCTCTACTAAAAATACAAAAATTAGCTGGGTGTGGTGGTGCACACCTATAGTCCTAGCCACTTAGGAGGCTGAGGCAGGAGAATCACTTGAACCCAGGAGGCAGAGGTTGCAGTGAGCCAAGATCGTGCCACTGCACTCCAGCCTGGCGACAGATCAAGACTCAGTCTCAAAAAAAAAAAAAAAAGGAAAAGAAAAAAAAAAGCTGTGTTCTACATGATGAATATTTCCTATTTATTTATTTATTTTGAGACAGAGTCTCACTCTTGTCGCCCAGGCTGGAATGCAGTGGCGAGATTTCAGCTCACTACAACCTCCGCCTCCTGGGTTCAAGCGATTCTCCTGCCTCAGCCTCCCAAGTAGCTTGGATTACAGGCGCCCGCTACCACACCCAGCTAATCTTCGTATTTGTAGTAGAGACAGGGTTTCACCATGTTGGCCAGGCTGGTCTCAAACTCCTAACCTCAGGTGATCCGCCTGCCTCGGCCTCCCAAAGTGTTGGGATTACAGGCATCAGCCACTGCACCTGGCCTAGATGATATATACTTCCTAACAATCAACAACATAATTCCACTAATTGCTCAATTCAGTTCAAAACATAGAACTTCCCAAAAATCCACCTATGAGACCACTCCCTACTTCCCCCTTAGCCAGACACAAGTGGTACTGCATGTTTTCATGCACACTGTGAATGCTCTAATTCAAGTCACACTGAAGAACTATAATGTATTCACCTGAAAAAGAAAGTATAAACTGACTCCATGCCACAATTAGTTATCTAAAGACCTGTATTTCCTATTTATTTTTCAACTCAAGGCACGTCTACATTTCAAAACCAGCTAGGACAGTTTTTAAAAATGTGTACAGGCTGAGTGGTTAAAAAACGTCACCTACTCATGAGTAAAGGTAGATGAAAGCTATAGGGAATCAATGTTAACATAACACAGAAAATAAAAATAGGCAGTTTCAAATGAGTATGTTTTGGCTGGGCGCAGAGGCTCATGCCTGTAATCCCAGCACTTTGGGAGGCTGAGGCGGGTGGATCACTTGAGGTCAGGAATTCAAAACCAGCCTGGCCAACATGGTGAAACCCCATCTCTACTAAAAACACAAAAAATTAGCCAGGCGTGGTGGCCGCATGCCTGTTGTCCCAGCTACTCAGGAGGCTGAGACAGGAGAATCGCTTGAATTGGGGAGGTGGAGGTTGCAGTGGGCTGAGATCGTGCCAGTGCATTCCAGCCTGGGCGACAGAGTGAGACTCCGTCTAAAAATAAAAAATAAAAATAAAATAAATTTTAATTTATCAGCAAATAAGAGAAAAAAGGCATGTATAGTATTGTTTTGTAAGTGGAGAAAGGGGCTTCAGCAGGAGACCTGACGGGGCAAAAGGTAACTGTCCAAATAGAATTTGGCCTAAAACAAGTTGCTCAATAGAGAGTCAAAATTTTTTTTCATCAAAAATTAATTCTCTGGCCAGGTGGCGTAGTTCATGCCTGCAATCCCAGCACTTTGGGAGGCCAAGGCAGGTAGATCACTTGTGGTCAGGAGTTCAAGACCAGCCTGGCCAACATGGTGAAACCCCATCGCTACTGAAAATACAAAAATTAGCCAGGCATGGTGTCACGCCTGTAGTCCCAGCTACTTGGGAGGCTGAGGCAGAAGAATCGCTTGAAGCTGGAGGGGGCGGAGGTAGTAGTGAGCCGAGATTGTGCCACTGAACTCCAGCCTGGGCGATAGAGACTTTATCTCAAAAAAAAAAAAAAATTAATTCTCAACTACCACTTTGTTTTGCAACTCCTAAAGCATTTTAAAGCATTTCCATACAGTTTTCAGGCTTTTAAAAGGTTTTTCTTTTTTATTTCTAATTCATCTTAAGCCAAGTATTTCTGCTTTTCCAGCTTTTTTCCTCCTCCATATATACTTTTTTCTCCTAATTTTCAGACTATATTTCTTCACTTTTCTATATTTGTGATAGGGAAAAACCAGAAAACAAATGTATATACATGCAATACAAATAGTCAACAACTGAAATGGCTAATAATAGAGGATTTGTTGGAACAATCTAAAGAGCTACAAAATCGGCCAGGCATGGTGGCTCACGCCTGTAATCCCAGCACTTTGGGAGGTCAAGGCAGGTGAATCACCTGAGGTCAGGAGGTCGAGATCAGCCTGACCAACATGGAGAAACCCCAGCTCTCCTAAAAACCCAAAAATTAGCTGGGCATGGTGGCGTGCGCCTGTAACCCCAGCTACTCAGGAGGCTGAGGCAGGAGAATCGCTTGAACCTGGGGGGGGGGGGGGGCGGAGGTTGCAGTGAGCCGAGACCACACCACTGCACTCCAGCCTGGGTGACAACAGCAAAACTCCGTCTCAAAAAAAAAAAAAAAACAAAACAAAAAACAAGAGCTACAAAATCTCAAAACCTAAAAATCTTGATTTGGTAACATTCATTTTGACCAAACCGTTCTACTGAAAATCTTCCTTTTATCAAAATTTTGACATGAAGGGCATATCTATATAGTAACCAATAATATTCACAAGGTATTTTCACTCACATTTATTGTATAGTGGCTAAAAAAATAGGACTGAAAAACATTTTAATTTAGGAAGTTGGAAAAATAAACCAGGAACACAGACTGATCAGGAATTGGGAAAGAGGGGATGATGGTACAGAGATCTTCTTAATGTTTCTACCACTGGTCAAAGAAACCTGAGAATTAACTGATCCCAAGGACTGCCCTCTTAGCCCTATGAGGCCTCTAACTTCAACAGGGGTACAGCCTGTGCCAAGTGAATAACTTGACTCCAAAGTATCATTCAGATGCCTAAGGTCAGTTAATCCCATCGTGCTTCCCACCATTGCTATTCTTGGCAACTATCCAAAATACAGTCTCTACATCTATACTTCTAAATTTTTGTCTGTATTTCTTTCCCTCATACCATTTCCTTCTTGCTGTTCTCCCTCCATCCTTTTCATTGGGGCCTTCAGAATTCCTATAAGATTTTTTTTAATCTATCCCACAATCCCTACACACAATCTTTTTTTTTTTTTTTTTTTTTTGGTGGAGTCTCGCATTGTTGCCCGGGCTAGAGTGCAGAGGCGCAATCTCAGCTCACTGCAACCTCCGCCTCCCAAGTTCAAGCAATTCTCCTGCCTCAGCCTCCCAAATAGCTGAGACTACAGGCGCACACCACCACACCCAGCTAATTTTGTGTTTGTGTGTGTGTGTGTGTGTGTATATTAGATGGAGTCTAGCTCTGTTGCCCAGGCTGGAGTGCAGTGGCACAATCTAGGCTCACTGCAACCTCTGCCTCCCAGGTTCAAGCGATTCTCCTGAGCAACTGGGATTACAGGCATGCACCACCATGACTGACTAATTTTTGTATTTTCAGTAGAGATGAGGTTTCACCATGTTGGCCAGGCTGGACTCGAACCCCTGACCTCATGATCCCCCTGCCTCAGCCTTCCAAAGTGCTGGGATTACAGGTGTGAGCCACCGTGCCCAGCCAATTTTTTGTATTTTTAGTAGAGACGGGGTTTCACTATGTTGGCCAGACTGGATTTTTTTTTTGAGACGGAGTTTTGCTCTTGTTGCCCAGGCTGGAGTGCGATGGTGCAATCTCAGCTCACTGCAACCTCTGCCTCCCAGGTTCAAGCGATTCTCCTGTCTCAGCCTCTCAAATAGCTGGGATTACAGGCATGCGCCACCACGCCTAGCTAATTCTGTATTTTTAGTAGAGCTGGGGTTTCTCCATGTTGGTCAGGCTGGTCTTGAACTCCTGACCTCAGGTGATCCACCAGCCTCAGCCTCCCAAAGTGCTGGGATTACAGGCGTGAGCCACCGCGCCCGGTCTCTCTGTTCTTTAGCTCTACACAGAATACTTGTAGTGTCTTGCCTCTCTAGTTTAATTGAATATTGGGTCTCCTGAAGGATACTTCTCAAATTCTTTTTTCAAAGTGGATGGTGCTCATTTTTCCACATTCCACTAATCCCAGGGGAGGCTTCAGCATTCTCTTAGCTCTCCATTAGCACTTCCAACATCATTGCTCCACTAAGGAAAAAAAAATGCCTCCTCCTTTGAGATTCATGCCTCTGGCTAGTTTACCCTTATCCCGGCTATCTATTAAACTAGTGATTATAGGCTGGGCTCCACGGCTCACATCTGTAATCCCAGCACTTTAGGAGGCTAAGGCGGGTGGATCACCTGAGATCAGGAGTTTCAGACCAGCCTGGCCAACATGGTGAAATCCGTCTGTACTAAAAATACAAAAATTAGCCAGGCATGGTGGCGGGCGGCTATAAACCTAACTACTAGGGGGGGCTGAGGCATGAGAATTGCTTGAACCTGGGAGGTGGAGGTTGCAGTAAGCCAGGATTGCACCACTGTACTGCAGCCTGGGGAGTGAGACAGTAAGACTTTCTCTCAAAAAAAAAAAAAAAACTAGTCACCAAAAGCTCAAGTTTCTGGCCCACAAGTCTTATCCATTCTAAGTTCTACCATCGTCAAGGTCTATGTGATAACCTATCTAAAACTTAAGAACTGGCCAGGCGCAGTGGCTCATGCCTGCAATCCCAGTACTTTGGGAGGCCGAGGCGGGTGAATCGCTTGAGGTCAGGAGTTTGAGAATAGTAGCCTGGTCCCGTCTCTACTGAAAATACAAAAATTAGCAGGGTGTGGTGGTAGATGCCTGTAATTCCAGCTGCTTGGGAGGCTGAGGCAGGGGAGTTGCTTGAACCTGGGAGGCAGAAGTTTCAGTGAGCCGAGATCACGCCACTGCACTCCAGCTGGGGCAACAGAATGAGACTCCATCTCACAAAAAAAACACCAAAAAAAAAAAAAAAAAACCAAACAGGAAAAACACAGGTATTAAGAAATGTTTACAGAATTAATGATTATAGGTTCCAAAATACTTGTTTAACGACACTAATTTATGTAGCAATGACAATATATTTATAGTGTTTTATTCATAGTTGACCAAGTACTTTCACATACATAATCCCACATGATTCCGAGGGACATCCTGTGAGTTTGGTCAGGCACATTTTTGTTTTTTGTTTTTTTTCCAACACAGTCTCGCTCTGTTGCCCCAGCTGGAATGCAATGGTGAGATCTCAGCTCATGGCAACCTCCGCCTACCAGGTTCAAGCAATTCTCCCTACCTCAGCCTCCCGAGTAGCTGGGATTACAGGCACCCACCATCACACCGGGCTAATTAGTATATTTTTAATAGAGACGGGGTTTCACCATGTTGGCCAGGCTGGTCTTGAACATATGACCTCAAGTGATCTGCCCGCCTCTACCTCCCAAAGTGCTGGGGTTAGGGTCAGGCAAGTTTTATCTCCATTTCACAAACGACAGATAACAAGTTCAGAGATGTTAAGTTGCTTCTCAAGAGGTTTCACTAGTAAGAAGTAGAGCCATAGCTGAAACTGAAGTCTTCAGAATGCTGCTCCTGTATCATCTGCCTTTATACCAACATAATGACAATTTTCTTTTGACAAAAGGAGACATCAAAAGGCTGATCATGGCTGGGCATGGTGGCTCACACCTGTAACCCCAGCACTTTGGGAGGCCAAGGCAGGACAATCACTGGAGCCCAGGAAATCGAGACCAATCTGGGCAATATAGTGAGACTCCCGTCTCCATAAAAAATAAACAAAATTAGCCAGGCATGGTGATGTGTGCCTGTAGTCCCAGCTACTTAGGAGGCTGAGTTGGGGGATCGCTTGAGCCCAGAAGTTTGAACCTGCAGTGAGCTATGATCATGCCACTGCACTCCAGCCTGGGTGACAGAGCAAGATCCTGTCTTGAGGTAAAAAAAAAAAAAAAAAAGCCTCATCATGAAGAATGATATAACCATTTGCTTGCCAGGAGTAGAAGTATGGTTTGGCCACATGCTTTAAGGAAAGATTCAATAAATCCAACAGCATTGTCTTCAAAATTTCAAGGTATCCATTGGGTCTCTTTTAGTTTGTGGTGGTTCTTTAAATATATCTTTCCCTCAAAATTGGCT
Organism: Trachypithecus francoisi; assembly: GCF_009764315.1. Classification (NCBI taxonomy): domain Eukaryota; kingdom Metazoa; phylum Chordata; class Mammalia; order Primates; family Cercopithecidae; genus Trachypithecus; species Trachypithecus francoisi. The sequence goes on from NW_022681474.1 coordinate 37,804,715, forward strand.
CCCTTTCCTGGCTTACCCCTGTTAAGGTATCACCATTCTCTATCACTCACACTTAATGTCATTGTTCTCTTTCTGAACTCTAAGTCCTATCGATTCTTCAAATTCAATTTTCTTAAATCTCCATTGTTGCAATACTAGTTCAAGTTCTTATCATTTACTAGAAAAATATTTTCTTCCTCTTTGACTGAACAAAGTAGTAAATTAACCTACTCAAAAACTTGGGGTAGTTTCTTAATGACTAAAGAATAACGAAAAAGAAAACCTTGAATATTATTTTCAAGATTCTTCTCAATTTAACCATTCTCAGTCTTTTACATATCATTCCAATCTTTGCATCTAAATACAATCGCCCAATTTAATCTAGCCCTAAAGCAAAATTATTCTTATTGTTTCCTAAAAAACTGTTGCTCACCTATTTCACTTCCATACTCAATCACTCATCCAATATACTCACCTTCTAATATTAGTAGGAATTTGTGTCATATCTAGTTTTTCATGCCTTGGTCATCCCTCACTTGGACTACTCCATTAATCTCCTAACTAGACAACCTTCTCCCCCTCCAATAATGTGTTGCACACAACATGACCGGAATTAGCCATCAAAAAACAGAATACTGGGTCACTATTCTACTTTAAACCTTCAATAATAATAATAATAATGGTGATGGCTACCACTGGTTGAGTACTTACCATGTGCCAGGCCAGGCACTGTGGTACCTACTTTACATGCACAGTCTCTATTAATTCGCCAACAACCCTATAATAAGATTTTATTAGTTCTACTTTACAGATAAGAAAATTAAGGCTTGGGGATGTTAAGTATCTTGTCCATGGCGAAAAGGTTATTAAGTGGTAGAGCTAGGATTCAAACCCAGGCAGTCTGACTCCAGAGCTTGTGTTTTTAATTATCCAGGTACTATATACTGCTATACTGCTTAATAGCTTAAGTTTCAGCTCCTCAACTTGTAATACAAAAGATCCTTTCTAACTTCATTCCTGTCACTCCTTGCCAAGCACTTTACATACCTCTGCCATACATTTCATGCTTTTTTCAAACTCCATGCCTTTCTGCTTGTTTTCCCTACTCTAGCTCCACTTTCTGTCTGGTGAAATTCTACTCATCCTTCAAGGACTACCTCGAAACATTATCCTCTCAGTTATGCTTTCCCTCAAAGTAAGATAGCCAATCCCTTCTTTATAGCTCCAGTAGCGCTTTGTACCAAATTCACTATATTATTTATTTATAATAGTATCTTCCCCACTAGAATGCCAGCACTACAAGAAAATCTATCTTAATATTCTATTCACTTCTGTATTATCATCAATGCCTAGCACAATGCCTGGTACAAAGCTGGTACTCAATAATCATTGCACAAATAAATGGTCCCAATCCTCTATTTTAATCCTAACCATCCATCAGGGCCACTTTACTTCTATACAAGCCATTCCTAGACCATTCCAGTCCAGAGTCATCACTACCTCCTTTGAACTCAGACAACTTGCTGGCTCAGCAACTTACCTGGCAATTATTAACTGTTACCTGTCCTTATGACATATATTGTTAATTTTTCAAGAATATTTATTCATGAATCAAGACTGTATTTTATATTTTATACTTTTGTTGTTCTCCTACAATTTTGTGATACAGCAGACATTTAATAAATATTTGCTATTTCACAACTGTCATGTTCCAAAATAAATTTTACATACCCTACACAGATGATGCCCAATTAGCTTCAGCTTATTTCATCTCTGGGTGTAAAAAACATTTTTTATGGTGAAATGAAGTCATATGATTGGCATACTTTGTTTAATAAATCAAGGTTCTTTTCACCAAACTTTTCCTTACAACTCTTGCCAATTCATTCAATAGCTCTGGAACCTGAAGCTTTTGCCTCACTACTGAGCAGCTATATATCCAACTTGGCATTTTCCTTTTAAGGTAACTTGTTACCATAGTGTTCCCTCTCCCTTTCCCTCTCACTCCATCCCCTCACAGTCTCTTTTTCTCTCTCTTTCTGTTCCTTTGTTTTCACTAGGACACATGGTACTGAAGATTTATTTTATTTATTTTTATTTATTTATTTGAGACAGAATATCGCTCTGTCACCCAGGCAGGGGTGCAGTGGCACAATCTTGGCTCACTGCAGCCTCCACTTCTCGGGTTCAAGTGATTCTCCTGCCTCAGCCTCCCGAGTAGCTAGGATTACAGGTGCTTGCCACCACGTCCTGCTGCTAACTTTTGTTTGCTCGGTTGGTGTTTTTTTTTTTTTTTTTGAGACAGAGTCTCGCGCTGTCGCCCAGGCTGGAGTGCAGTGGTATGATCTTGGTTCACTGTAACCTCTGCCTCCCAGTTCAAGCAATTCTCCTGCCTCAGCCTCCTGAGTAGCTAGGGTTACAGGCATGCGCCACCACACCTGGCTAATTTTTGTATTTTTAGTAGAGGTGGGGTTTCACCATGTTGGTCAGGCTGGTCTCGAACTCCTGACCTCGTGATCTGCCCGCCTTGGCCTCCCAAAGTACTGGGATTACAGGCATGAGCCACTGTGCCCGGCCAAATTTTTGTATTTTCAGTAGAGATGGGGTTTCACCATGTTGGCCAGGCTAGTCTCAAGTGATCCTCCCACCTCGGCCTCCCAAAGTGCTGGGATTACAGGCATGAACCACTGCATCTGGCCTAAAGGTTTATTTTAGTATAGTCAACAGTAATGGGAGTGGAAAGTAAAAGAAAAATAATTTCCAGGAGTTATCTTTTTACATAGGTAAGTCCACAAAATAGACTTTGTAAGCAAAAATTAAAATTCAAGCTGCTTTAAAATATAATGAAATCGAACTAGCAAGAAACACTGAAGTAGCTATGTCACGCCAAGGCTATATGGATTATCTGAAAATAAGTTATCTGGCTGGGTGTGGTGGCTCACACCTATAATCCCAACATTTTGGGAGGCCAGGGTGGGCGGCTCACGTGAGGTCAGGAGTTTGAGACCAGCCTGACCAACATGGAGAAACCCCGTCTCTACTAAAAATACAAAATTTGCCGTGTGTGGTGGCTCATGCCTCTAATCCCAGCTACTCAGGAGGTTGAGACACAAGAATTGTTTGAAGCCAGGAGGTGGAGGTTGCAGTGAGCCAAGATCATGTCATTGCACTCCAGCCTGGACAAGAAGAGCGAAACTCCGTCTCAAAAAACAAACAAACAAACAAATAATAAGTAATCCTCCTTTCTAGCAAAGGTACTAGAAAACACTTCAGTCAAATGACTTCAGATTTATAAGCAGGGCAACTGGCAACAGCATGTAAATGAATTCTAAGGTTACCAATCAGAAATATTTTAGCTTAAAAAAATTAAAACACATAAATTCAGCATTTAGGTTCAATCTGAAAGTCTGATAATTTGAGGTTAATATAACCCAGGAAATAATGTTAAGAAAATGACTCACATTGTAGGTGCTAAAATGAACATATACCCAATATTGACAATGCTCTCTAAGTAAAAAGGTGAATTTTTCTATTAATACTAACAGTCTTGATAATCTCAAGAGAGAATCCAGCTTTACAAATCTAGAATCTGGTATACAAAGCAAAAAGTACATTTTTTAAGTATCTGGGGAAAAAAGGAGGTATCTGGGCAATCCAGGTCAAGTAAACTTTGTGGGGAGGAGAGAAAGCAATATTTATCAATTCAGGGTTTTGTGCTTTAATTACCTATACCAGCTTTGCTGATGTGGTAAGAAAGCACACATGCAGATACGGTTAGATATTTTTCCTAATTTTTTTCCATTTTCTTATTTCCTACATAGCTAAAGAATGCTTAATAGAATATAATTAAAAGGGTATATACCATCTCACTTAATAAGGTGGGTTAGATAACTTTCAAAAAGAGGAAGAATTTGACTTGAGCCAGCAGTTGGAGTAGGCTCAGAACTGAACTTAATCAACCAAAAACCTAATCACCCATAATCAATGACATGGAATTACCACTAATAATTTTAGTGACAAGCTAATCACATTTACGTATGAATCACCTACAGTATTCCAAGCTCCCAAACTTCACAAAAAGTGAATTTCAGGTATCTGATCTTAAACACAGAAAGACCTATACATCCTTAAAAACCTACATGACTATAAAATGTAGGCCTTATGACTAGAAACATAGACTATAAAATTTTGACACTAAGAAGTTCCAGGGAGGCAGGCCGGGCGCGGTGGCTCACGCTTGTAATTCCAACACTTTGGGAGGCCAAGATGGGAGGATCATGAGGTCAGGAGTTTGAGACTAGCCTGGCCAACATGGTGAAACCCCGCCTCTGCTGAAAAATACAAAAAATTAGCTGGGCATGGTGGTGCACACCTGTAATCCCAGCTACTAGGGAAGCTGAGGCAGGAGAATCGCTTGAATCCAGGAGGCGGTGGTTGCAATGAGGGAGATTGCGCCATTGCACTCCACTTGGGCAACAAGAGCGAAACTCTGTCTCAAAAAAATAAAAGAAGTTCCAGGGAGAAAAAGACTACTTGCATTTAATGCCAACAGATGGTCTCCATAATATTACTACTAAGAAAATGTATGGATACAAAACTACCACCACATTGTGGACTTAAAAGAAATTTGGATTTTAACGAGTTAAACTTAAGCTGAACTCACACAAGTCATCATTTATCTCAGGCAACCAGTATTCTGTACCATCGGGTATCACATTATAGAATAATTACTGAATAAAAGACAAGGAAGAATCCTGCAAATGAAATTTAAAAGTGGATTTCTGGATCTGTAAGAAAGGTGAATTTCCCAGTAAATGCAGGAGACTCCATGAGCAGTGCAAAGTAGTCTGTTACACACCATCTTTAAACATATAATCCATACAGCATTCCAACTGGTTAACAAATTCCATAAAAAAATGAAAGTTGTCTCTATGAAGAGGGCTCAATGAAGCACAAGAAATATGATAACCATGAGCTTTATTTAACTATAATTTTCTATATTAACAAGCTCCTTTCCTATTTATCTAAATCAAATGGCTTTTATTCCACACCAATAATCTGCAAATATGACTGCCTTGGACTCACAATTCACCCCTAAGGAATCTGCCTTATGTTTGGAATCTTATTTTCACTGCATTAAAGCAGTACAGAAAAAAACATTACCATATATATGACAAGGAATAAGAAGATTCACAAGCATAAGGATAGCATAAACTCACTGTTCAGGAATGTGATTGGTTACCCCATCTAACAGTCGGGTGAAAAGTGCCCAGGGAAATGAACACACAACACAGAAATACAGTCAGAAAATGAAGAGGTAGCCTGTGTCCCCTGTTCCCACCCCCACAAAACTCCAGGATTTCTTGACAGAACGAATGCCTGCATTACTTTTTTTCTTTTTTTTTTTTTTTTTATCTGTATAAGGATTCCATAAATTCTTTATTCAGCTCATTCCAATGCCTGGCCCAACTGGATATACTAGTAACTTAAGCCTAGGTGCAAACCAGTGTTTTGTTTTTGTTTTTGGAGACAGGGCCGGGCTCTGTCGTCCAGGCTGGAGCACACTAGCGCAAATCTCGGCTCACTGCAACCTCCGCCTCTCAGGCTGCAGCGACTCTCGTGCCTCAGCCTCGCGAGCAGCTGGGACTACAGGGGCGCACCACCATGCCCGGCTAATTTTTATTTTTTGTATTTTTGGTAGAGACAAGGTTTCGCCATGTTGCCCAGGCTGGTCTCCAACTCCTGAGTTCAAGCGATCCGCCTGCCTCATCGGCATCCCAAAGTGCTGGGATTACAGGTATGAGCCATCACACCGGGCCAAATTAGTATTACTCTTTTAAGAACCAAAGAAGGTTCAGGTTTGAAATTTTTAATTAAAAAAACAAAAGAAAAAAGGTTTCCTTGATTTTTTTTTTTTTTTTTTGAAACGGGGTCTCGCTCTGTTGCCCAGGCTGGAATGCAGTGGCATGACCTCGGCTCACTGCAAGCTCCGCCTCCCGGGTTCAAGCCATTCTCCTGCCTCGGCCTCCCAAGTAGCTGGGACTACAGCGCCCACCACCACATCCGGCTAATTTTTTGTGTTTTTAGTAGAGACAGGGTTTCGCCGTGTTAGCCAGGAAGGTCTCGATCTTCTGACCTCGTGATCTGCCCACCTCGGCCTCCCAAAGTGCTGGGAGTACAGGCGTGAGCCACCAAGCCCGGCCGTTTTTAAATATTTTAAAGGAAACATATGAGTCAGATTTCCAAAAGTAGGCTAACAGTGTTTAAATACTGTGCCAGTGCATTTGAGAAGCTGAATGAAAACAAAAGTACCTATGTTTTAAAAATAAATACAATACAAATAAGGAAAAGTTTATTCTACGATTTCAATTTATCAATCAAGATACATAGTAAAGAGAATCATTTCAATTATTTTTCACCTCCACAGCAGTGTTTGAGGTTGGTAGGCTCTCCCAGGAAGCTTGGAATCTTAAGCAACTCAATTAGCTCTCAATTTCTCTATTTTAAATTAATCTGCTGACCTGTTGTGGGTAAACATCCATAAATTCTGCCCTGGCTGAGAAACATTTAACTTTTTCGCCTAGGATGAGTGTGTGGGTGTGTGTTTGTAGGGGAGGGGTAACCCCTTTTGACCAAAGTGTTGATGGTTTTCTAAGTAAATACTTCCTATCCACAATTTCGTTGTTGTTGTTTATGCTGCTTTCTCTCCCTTTCTGCACTATAAAGGCTGGCCTCCCAATTCCTGCCCCAACCCTTCACCGAGGTCCAATCCCACAAGGTTCCCCCAGTTTCTGCTCCGGGTGGCACCTGACGGCCAAAAGTGAACCCCTGCGGTTGTCGCTAGCTAGACGCGGATAGGGCGGACCACTGTCACCGGGGAGCAAGCGTGAGCCAAAGCCGAGGTGATTTCTGACTGCTCACCGGCGGGCCTCGCGTGGCTGAAGGTCTCCGAGCCCCTCAGTTCGCCCCGGCAAGCCAGAAGTGCAGCTGTCGCGGGGCAGGAAACTAATTGCGGCCCCTGCGCCGCTTTGACAGGCCGAGTGGGGAGAAAAGGGGCTCACTGCAGCTAACAGCCTCAACCCTTGGGCTAGGAAGCCACGGGAGCAAAACCTCCGCCCCGGCCTGAAAGCTACCGGTAGACCGCGGAGCCACTGCCACCGACTCAGTCCTGCCCAGCAGGGGCCCGCCCAGGGGCCACTCCCCAAGGGAGGCAGCCACTCACTCGCCTGCCCTTCCGGGCCCACTCCCGAGGGGACGGTCTCCCGCCCGCTCTCACACACAGCTAGCTCCTCAGGCCAGGCCCCCAGGGCTTCGTCCACCTCTCACCTTTGACGACGCGGTCAGCCCCGGGAGGGGGCGGCGGGGGCGGGGGCGGGGGCGGTGCAGCCCGGGCCGGCTCCGGGGCGGCCATGCTGGGCCCGGGGCTCGGCTAGGCTCTGGGCCGGGCGGGGTTGGGGGCGGGGGCGGCGGCTACCAGAGCCAAGCGGCGGCGCCGCCGGGGAACATGGCGGACCCTCTTTCCCTACAGAGGGGCTAAGACCAGCATGCACTGCGCGTGCGGGGGTGGGGGCGGGGTAGGCTCTAGGGACTTGGGCAAAATTACTGAGGCTAGGAGAGAAACAGGACGAGGCCAAGGGATCAGGTTAAAATTCTTTGCATGCAGAATCAAGAATGAGGAGATGGGGCAAGTCTGTAGCTAGGTGCTGCGATGAACGACTGCGAGGAAACACACCCGCTCTCATGGCATTCCCAGTAAACTGAGGAGATGTGATTAAACCTCAGGATCTCCTACTAATAGAGAAACAAATGTATAACGATTTAGCTACCAGATCTGAATACTAAAGGATTGGCAGGGGATCACAGAATAGAGGAAGCATTGTAGTAGGTTCTAGAGTGGAGAAAGGACCATCCAAAATGCAGTTTGAAAGAGAATTCTGGCCTTTGTGTTTAGAGTCTGGAATTGTCAAGAGTCTGAAGGCACAGAATAAGAATGCAGCTAGAGCAATTTCGGCGCCACAGTTTGTCAAAACAGGTAAGGGGAAGAAAGGAGATGACACCAAGAGATTTGCAAAGAATCTGAAGAATTCACCTGAAAAGGACACAGCTTCCTCCTGGAAGGCAGAGGAGTAAATAGGGAATTGGAAATTAATTCCTTATTTCTGTGCATGCACAGAATCTGGGCCCAGGTGACTTATGGACCCTTTATAGAGATCAAGGTGACTGACATTCGTGGGAAAGGGGGTAGAGGGAAAAGAATTGACTGTTTATCAAAAATTATTAGACGAGTGCATCCACGACACCAGGAGATATGTTGAATCATAGACAGGGACCAGCATGTCCACTAAGCTCTATATATCTTGATGGTGCAGGATCCAAGTGGGATGGAACAACAAATTCCTGCCCATCGTCCTGCTCAATAATACATGTGCTCAGAATCTGTTCATAATGGATGGTGATAAGTAAGTAGTAGCCCGAAGGTCTCAAAAAGTACCTTTCTACCTCTTCTTTGTGTCAGTTTCAATCCTGAGACCCAAGGTGAAAGACGAAGGGAAAGACCAACAATGGGTATTTTCCAAACAGGGAACCCACAAGCTATTATTTAGAGGGAAGAGTCTCAGGAGTGAGGCACGGGTGAAAATGGATTTTTCTGGCATGGAAGGGCCATAACACCACAGGGGAAGGGAAAGGGAGAGGCCCCCATGGAAGGAGAGGAAGGAAGAGGAGGCATGTCACAAACTTATAAGATAGAGGAAAGGCACCCGGAGTACATCCATCAGGAGTGAGTTTGTTAGAAGAGCTTGAATGCCCAGAAAATCTCCCTAAGGAGGGGAGGAAGGAAGGAAGTGTATAATGTACTGAGTACTGAATGCTGTATCAGGAAAGGGATGGGAAACATCCTAGCAGCAATAGTAAAAAGGAAAGGCACCCTATTTTAGGACCCATTGATTCCCACCTTGATTATATATCCTTCAACTCCTGTCTGGCTCCTCACTTCCACTCAGTCAAAAGGCACTTCATATATTTATCTAGGCCTCCCCGCCCCAGTACAAAAAAAGCAAGAGCATACAAAGGGAAGAATGACAAGGAATTAAATAGAACTATCTTATAGATTTATTAATGAAAAATACTTTACAAAAACAGTATGTTTGGCCTAAAATAGTTCAGCTGACTCTGAGGGTTCACAACAACAACTGAGCAAGTGGTAATAATGGCTGTGCTGAGGACAGAAGGCTGTGTTAGTGTGCCTGACTCCATCTGTTCAAAAGGGTGGATGTTATGTTGGCAGCTCCGCGTTCTAGGCCTAAGGTTTGGAGGGCACAAGGAATGCTGACAGGCCATAATACCTGGGCAGGGGGCTGCCCTGATGATGTAATCAGAACCATGACCACAGGGCTACATGTCCCCCCAAGGATGGGAGATAGGGAAGACAAAGGGTCAGGTAATAGGGATAGGTGGATAAAACAAAGAGTAGAAGTTGGGAATATAGTAGGGAACAGAGAACGAGGGCTCAGGTGGAGGTGGGGACATAAAGCATCCAGGAGTAAAATGTGACCTTAAGATCCTAAGGAATGGCTAGTATCCAGAGTAATACCATGGATTCATCTTTAAAGTGGCTCAGATAAAACCCTTAAACAGCAGCTGCTTCCTTTTGCTAGGGGGAATGGAAGTTGGAACTTCAAATGTCCCCTTCCAAAGAATCAGGTCTTTTTAGAGGTTCCTGACACCCTTAAGAGAACCCACCAATTCTATGTTGAGATAAGAATAGCACAACCATGGCAGTGATGCAGGGTACCAATGCTGCCACAGTACAGTTTGTTTTGTTTTGTTTTGTTTTCTGAGACGGAGTCTCACTCTGTTGCCAAGCTGGAGTGCAGTGGTGCGATCTCAGCTCACTGCAACCTCTGCCTCCCGGGTTCAAGCAATTCTCCTGCCTCAGCCTCCCGAGTAGTTGGGACTACAGGCATGCACCATCACGCCTGCCTAATTTTTTGTATTTTGCTAGAGACAGGGTTTTACCACGTTGGCCAGGATGGTCTCAATCTCCTGACCTTGTGATCCGCCCACCTCAGCCTCCCAAAGTGCTGGGATTACAGGCATGAGCCACTGCGCCTGGCCCACAGTACAGTTTTACACAGAAAGGTGTAGCTCCAGGAAAGGAAAGGAGTAACCTTTACCATCGACTGTGTTGCAGCACTCTAGCCCTGATCTGCTCCCTTCTGGAGGCATCTGATAGAACAAACAGAAACCCTTCTCCCACTGTCCTCCTGTGTCCAGAGCGGGAGGCATAACTGCTTTGCCTCCAGTCGTCATCTGGTGGCATATCTACTCTTCGAGGACCAGGGGTTCGGGACCCTGGAACAGGATCTGAATTCCAATCTGACCTCCGGGGTACATGAAAACTGCTAGATGGTGGGTACACAGGATAAACAATGGGAGGGTGGGAGGGTGAATGGAAAAGATCACCCCAGGACTGAGCGTGAGGAACCTGAAGGCCCTTGCTTCTTTCTGGTAGTGTGGCAGTGTAGGTTAGCTGAGGATTGCACCCTGGAGTAGTCAGGAATCTGGTCCCAATATGCTGGTTGGTCTCTGACCAGGGTGCCCAGGAGGTGTCTGTTCTGGAACGATGGGGGAGGCTCTGGTAATTCAAAGTCCTTCCTGTGTACTTGGCCCCTTGGGAAGTTTCACCCCTGTCACACACAGCCAGAAACTGCTGGACACTCCTCGAAGTTCCTGGGGAAAGAAAAGAAACCCAAAGACTGAGCATCTTCAGAATACCATTCTTCCCAGAGAGCCATGCCTAGCTGTTTAGCCCAATTCCCTACCAAGAGCATATACACAAGAGACAGAAAGAACCAAGCTGTGCTTTTGATTCCATTTTTTAAAATTCTTAATATACATCAAAATCAAATATCATACCTCCAACCTGGGCAAATGAAACAGTCTCATGGATGTTGCCATACCTCTACCTCCCTCCACTATAATCTCTCATCCACTATACACACGCGTACAAAAGGAGGGCTCCCTAATATATAGCAATATTTAGCAAACGTATACTCCATTTGTGATGACTATATTTCTAGAACCACCATACCAAAACCTCACTCAGCTTTTCTTTTTTAAAAAAATAGAGATGGGATCTCACTATGTTGCCCAGGCTGGTCTCAAACTCCTGGGCTTAAGCAATCCTCCCATCTTGGCCTCCAAAGTGCTGGGATTACAAGTGTGAGACACTGTGCCTGACTTTTTTTTTTTTCCAACTTTTCTTAAAATGTTATCTTCACTTTAGTTAAGCTGCCTTCGTTTGATCTCTGAGATCTAATGTGGAATGCCTTTTCTTATACATTTATTCAACTTTGGCACTATTGATATCTTGGGCTGATAATTCTTTGTTGGGGTTGGGAAGAGACTGCCCTGTGCATTGTGTGACGTTTAGCAGCATCCCTGGCCTCTACCCACTAGATACCGGTAGTACATCCCCTTTATCCGTTGAGAACCACTGCCTTAAGCTTGAACATCCAGCACATGAGGGGAAAAAGAACATTTCACTTGGAAGATCAAAGAAAGCCAAAATGATGTTGCCCACCTTCCCCACAATTGTCTGGGTCTGTACACATGGTGTGGGTACTCTATGTATAGGGTCTTTCCAATTCTCCCACTCATTCCTTGTCTTCCTAGACCATCTCTCAGCTGAGACTCAGAGGACAGAAGGAGAGAAAACTAGCTGATAGAGATGACCATTTCTGTTCTGAGGGTGTCCCAAAGACTGGGTATTAACTCCCCTTTGTCAGCTAAAAGCTTATTCTATCATGACTGAAGCAGTTCATTCTCATAAGTAGACAGACTCTAGGGGTGCTGGTCTAGACCCTTGGTCTAAGAATCATGGTGCCCAACAAATGATTTAATATTTATGTGGATCAATGCACGACTTTGAAGCAGTAATTCATATCCTCACACCACTCCACCTTGGGATACCCCCCTCCCCATAGGTATACTGATTTGACCCTATGAGGACCCTGAAAAGGTACCAAATTCTGGCATATAATATTAGATTTGCGGGAGTTACCTGGGAGTCTATGGGGCTCCCCTGCCACGCTGGGCATCAGGACATCTGGGGACAGGAACTGTGGTTGGGGAGGGTAGAGTTGGGGACCGAGGAGAAACACAGAAGGGTCATGGATGACAGGGAGGGAAGAGGAGCTGGAACAACGATGCCCGGTTTCCAAAGGCTTCCTCACGTTTGATGAATCCTTATAATGAGACAAGACAAAAAAACATAGAGATGAGGATTAACACAAAGCAGGATGTAGTTGGGTAAACACAGTGAGGCAAGCAAAGGGAAATGGAGGGAACCAGAGCACAAACATGCCTACATGCCTTATTCTGGAGTAGGACCCAATTTTTTCAGTCACTCTCCCTGCCAGCCCTCTAAGAAACTGCAAACTTCAGATCCTTATCCCTTAACCAGTCCTCCTCATATCCCTCACCTTCCCAACCCTACCATTCAGGTCTTTAGCAAACTCCTTAATGCTAACAGTAGAATTAGAGAGATTGAGATAGAAATTTAAAAATAAAAACAAAATATGAGAAATTCAGAAAGCCTGAGAGAATGAGAAAAAAAAATCCTTTACTTATTCTAAGTACTGGGAATAAAACCATATATGTTTAAATGTAGAATCAAGAACTCTACCCCATCTTCTCTCCTGTCACTGCTATACATTCCACAGCTTCCTCTTTTGCCTGTCAAGTTTGTATTTACTGATGCTTATGTCTTGCTCTACTCCCTATTAATTATCTACTTTTATGATAAATACCCAGAAATATTCCCCTTTAACATCTGAAACAGTAACATATCCAAAATTGAACCAAAATCCTTCCAAACTCCTCCTCCTGGCACCTTATTTTCCTAAATCACCCATATTCAAAACATTGGCAATGACCTTGATTTCCCACTTCGCATCCACAATTCCATTACTTGCCAAGGACTATCATTTCTACCTATGGGTTTTATATTTAAATTCACCTGGACTACTGCAACAGCCTTCAGTCTGCTCTTCCTATCTCCCATCCACTCCTTACCGTGGTCTACAAGGTCCTGTGTGATATGGCCCTACTGCTCCTCACTTTATTTCCTATCATTCCTGGAGCTTTTACACTCTAATTTTAATGTTCCTCAAACACACCAAACTCATTGCTACCTCAGAGTCTTTATACTTACTGTTTCTGTTACCAAGAATATTCTTCTGATGGCTCACACCTTCACATCACTGAGGTCTCTAATCAAAAGTTACTTCCTTAGAGCTGATTTCCCTCACTACCCTACTATCAGGAATAGCCCTCAAAAAAAACACTATTACCTCTTTACTCCTTATTCTCTTGCCTTATTTTATTATTCTTTATCATACTTATCATTGTCTGGTATTATATCATTTATTTGTTTATTGTCTTTTTTTTTTTTTTTTTTTTTTTTTTTTTTTTTTGAGGCGGAGTCTCGCTCTGTCGCCCGGACTGGAGTGCAGTGGCCAGATCTCAGCTCACTGCAAGCTCCGCCTCCCGGGTTTACGCCATTCTCCTGCCTCAGCCTCCCGAGTAGCTGGGACTACAGGCGCCCGCCACCTCGCCCGGCTAGTTTTTTTTTTTGTATTTTTAGTAGAGACGGGGTTTCACCGTGTTAGCCAGGATGGTCTTGATCTCCTGACCTCGTGATCCGCCCATCTCGGCCTCCCAAAGTGCTGGGATTACAGGCTTGAGCCACCGCGCCCGGCCTGTTTATTGTCTTTCTCCCCTATTTCTTTTTACTTCTGTATCCCTAGCACCTTCAAGTGCCTAGAACAATGTGGGCACTTAGTAATAATATGTTAAATAAAATAATCTATATGCCAGTATGTCTAATTTCCTTTACAAGACTGCAAGCTACTCAAGGGCAGAATTTGTGTTGTTTCATCAGTGTATGCTCACAGCACCTACCACAACATGGCACAAAATTAGCATTTATCATACTGCCTAAGGACCAGGTGCCACTCCTCTCAGCATGTGACATAGCTAATTACTCCTTTCTTCTTGAAACATTCTCCCCTTGGTGCCTATGGTACCACACATCCCTGGTTTCCCTTCAGTCTCGCTAGTCTTTTTTTTCTCAGTCTCCTTTTAGGGTTCTTCAAAAGAAGAACCACCTTAAATCTAATGCTCTTTAGGGATATGTCCTGGCTCCTCTTCTCTTTCTGCGAGTCTTTTCCTCTTTTCAATGGGTATGATTCCCAAATTTCAATTTCCAGCTTATATATCTCATTCCAAAAGCCTGCCAGATATCTCCACTCAAGCTTAATATATGCAAAACTGAATACATATCTCCCCTCAAATATATCATTATCTAACCATAAAACTTGAGTATCATCCTTTACCCCCTCTCCCAACATCCAGGCAGGCACCAACTCCCACTGATGTTTACTTCCTAACTGGGTCTCAAATACGTTGACTTATCTCTATCCTTCCCAACTACTTATTGTGACATACAGGGCTGTCTGCGGTCCATAATATTCTTTGTATCCTCTCTTGTCAACACTCTCCATCATCTCCCCTCGCCAGACTTCCTAATCCTGCCATACTAAATAAGCTTATTTTAATTCAGTTAATATTTGCTCAGGTCCCTTTTACCTGCTATATTCTTTTTGCTTCTTCCAGGAAGCCTTCCATGATACCTCAAGCCTGATTTAAATGTCCCTTCTATTATGTTCCCATAGGATCAAATCCTTAATACATTATAATTGTTTATTTATCTGTACTTCACTGTAGACTGTAAGCGCCATAAAAGCAGGGACTACATCTAACTCACCATTGTATCTCCAGCAGCTAGCACAATACCTATAACACACTCAATAAGCACTTATTTATTTATTTATTTTTGTGTTAGGAATCTTGTGACAGAATCAATAAGTATTTATTTAAGAGAATGAATCAATAAATGATACAGAAGTCAGAAGAAAGGAAGCCAATTCTCCTAGGAAAATAACAATTTGCCATTAAATGAATTGAAAGTACACGAGAACAAATGCTAGGCAGGAGAGTCTACCTTTTCCAAAAAAGAATGGCAGCCTGATCAGAATTGTTTAGGAATTTATGAACAATACATTGAATGAATCTTATTATAAATTCAGCTGAGTTTTTCTGTTTGTTTTGTTTTGTTTTTGAGACAGAGTCTTGCTCTGTCGCCCAGACTGGAGTGCAGTGGCTCAATCTCGGCTCACTGCAACGTCTGCCACCCGGATTCAAGCGATTCTCCTGCCTCAGCCTACTGAGTAGCTAGGAGTACAGGCACCCCCTCCCACCATGTCCGGCTAATGTTTATATTTTCGCCATGTTGGCCAGGCTGGTCTCGAATTCCTGACCTCAGGTGATCCACCATCCTCGGCCTCCCAAAGTGTTGGGATTACAGGCATGAGCCACCACGTCTGGCCTCGGCTGATTTTTAAAAATTAGAAAAATGAGTACCTCTTAGGAGGGAAACTGAATCTGAAGAGCTGGTAGAAGACAGACTTGGTTTTCACCATATGTGCTTTTATACCTTTTTATTTTTATACCATGTATTTAAAACCTGTTTTTACATTTTTCCTGAACTGACCTAGTGGACAACCTTCAATGCACTGGTACTTTGTACCCTGACCTCTACTGTAATGAAAACTCAACTTGGGCAAGGAAGTGAAATTCTCTAAAGGTATGATTACCTACAAACCTAGCCACTGATATTATTTAAGTTTGTTGATCTCTAATGGCTTGGGCTTTCCTGCCCCTTCTGCCTACACATTACTGCATATGAAAATTCGCAAGGCTTTTTTCTTTTTCTTGCTGATGCACATGCTTCACTATAGATTGAAAACACAATGAATTCTATTCAATCACATACTGGGGGTGAGGGGAAAAACCAAACCAATACTGCATCCCATTTCTTTCCTTCTTCCTTTGATTAGTGCCGTGGGTTCTGACCCAATCAGCAGCCTTTACTTCTCAGATTCCTCGCAAGGCTATTATGACTCTTCTCACCCTAGGAAACCCTACAACACACACAACCTTTCAGAACTGCTACAGGGAATGGACATTCCTCTGGGCTCCAACTGAACGTTTGTAAATAAAATAATGACTGTGTGTCCTTATTTTCGCTGAGTACACAGGGCTTTTCCTCACATTACAACCTTCACTTTCTCCCTGCTTCTTTACCTGCACTGTATTTTTGCTTAGCAAGGAGGAGGGTGCTCTGAATAGATGGACCCTGATTCTACTTACAAAACTGTGGGAAGAAACTGGAGCTTCCTCCCTCTCTGAGACAACGGTGCCACTGAGACTGCGTGAGATGCGACGTAAGTTCTCTGCACTGTACTGCTCATCCTCCCCACACTCCCTGCTGAGGCCTCGGCAAGGTGTAGCCTTCAAACACACAGACACATACAGGCAGACACATAATACCAGACTTATGGTTTTCCCACAGACACTATCCTCAGGGTATGGGAAAGAATAGGGGAAGACTCAGTAGTAATAGACACCTGAATTAGATGTATTGGTAAGATAGTGGCCATGTAAAAATCTCCTCTAATTCAAAAGAAGCCCAATCATAGACCTTATTTTCTTCTGATAGCCCCATATCACCATGACTCTGCCTTATCATCATCCCTACCAGACATATCTTTCCATAATTCCTTCCCCAACACACCACCCTGGGCCCAGCACCTTAACACCTGAGGCTGCTACCTGAGAAGTACACATTGTTCTGGCTTCATGGAGACTCTGCTCCATTTCTGCTGTTGGAGTCTTTGAGAGACCAGGATCAGGGGCTGAGTGCAACCTCCTCCCCATGCCATCTGCAGAGCCTGAAGAGGAAAACATAAATACAAGTTGAGGCTGTTTCTTCTCCTAGGGCCTAACCTCTAAGCCTAGCAGCACAAACTCAGGAGTTGTTGTTTCATTAAATAATAAATATGCATCCCTAAATTCAACGGGGGGACATGCTCCTGGAATTTAGAAACAAGAGGGGCCGGGCGCGGTGGCTCAAGCCTGTAATCCCAGCACTTTGGGAGGCCGAGACGGGTGGGTCACAGGCCAGGAGATCGAGAACATCCTGGCTAACACAGTGAAACCCCGTCTCTACTAAAAATACAAAAAATTAGCCGGGCATGGTGGTGGGCACCTGTAGTCCCAGCTACTCAGGAGGCTGAGGCAGGAGAATGGCGTGAACCCAGGAAGTGGAGCTTGCAGTGAGCCGAGATCGCGCCACTGCACTCCAGCCTGGGCGACAGAGTGAGAGTCCGTCTCAAAAAAAAAAAAAGAAAGAAAGAAACAAGAATTTTAGAATATGGATAGTTTACTGAATGTCCCCATCTTGCTTCATTTCATTTTTGTAAACATAATCAGCTTCTGTCAGACTTGGGCTCAAGACTTACAGACAGAGGAAATTATCTAACACAGTGATTTTCTGAAGTATCTGTGGTGACAAAAGAAACTATCTCTAGTCTAGTTCAGAATTGAAATGATCCTAATAATCATCTATCAAACCTCCTCATTTTATATAACAGGAAAATGAGTTCCAGGGTCTGACAGTTTAGTAGTTTAACCAGGATTAAAACTCTCTTGATTTTCAGCACAGTACTCTTACCATCTCACCTGGTGACCTCTTGTACTCTGAGCAGGAGCACCTCAGGAATGTTTTACACATGTAATGCTCTTTTCCCCTTAGCTTCTCTCAAATCATTTAAATTCTAAACAACCACTAAATGCTTACCTCTCTTCAAAATCTTTCTAGATTGTTCAGAGTTGCTCTAAACTGGATTGGTTACTCCCAAGGGGCTAACCCCAATCCAGCTAATTAAGTTTTCCATTCTGAAACTGTATATGCCCTTGACCTACATTTGATACATGTGTCCATGGCCAATTGATGTCTTGATTTGATCATGTGATTCTAATATATCTATATCTGGCTGAAGCTGATATTATTCATGTAAGTACTGTAAGACCAGTTATTTTCAGTATTCCTGGGTACTTAAATGCAGTGCTTTCTTTTTTTTTTTTTTGAGACAGAGTCTCTCTCTGTCACCCAGGCTGGAGTGCAGTGGCCGGATCTTGGCTCACTGCAAGCAAGCTCCGTCTCCCGGGTTAACGCCATTCTCCTGCCTCAGCCTCCCCAGTAGCTGGGACTACAGGCGCCCGCCACCTCTCCTGGCTAGTTTTTTTGTATTTTTTCGTAGAGACGGGGTTTCACTGGGTTAGCCAGGATGGTCTCAATCTCCTGACCTCGTGATCCACCCGTCTCGGCCTCCCAAAGTGCTGGGATTACAGGCTTGAGCCACCGCGCCCGGCAAATGCAGTGCTTTCAATACCACCTCAGATTCATCTGGGAACTTTTAAAAATAGAGCTTTCTGGATGTTACCACAGACCTGAATCAGAAGGTTTGTGGTTGGTGCCTGGGAATTTTCATTTTTGAAAGGTTCCCAAAAAGTCCAAGAAAATATCCTTGGCCGGGCATGGTGGTGTACACCTGTAATCCCAGCACTTTGGGAGGTTGAGGCAGGCAGATCGCGAGGTCAGGAGATCAAGACCATCCTGGCTAACACGGTGAAACCCCGTCTCCACTAAAAATACAAAAAATTAGCCGAGCGTGGTGGTGGGCGCCTGTAGTCCCAGCTACTCGGGAGGCTGAGGCAGGAGAATGGTGTGAACTTGGGAGGTAGAG
Organism: Trachypithecus francoisi; assembly: GCF_009764315.1. Classification (NCBI taxonomy): domain Eukaryota; kingdom Metazoa; phylum Chordata; class Mammalia; order Primates; family Cercopithecidae; genus Trachypithecus; species Trachypithecus francoisi. The sequence goes on from NW_022681474.1 coordinate 37,823,407, forward strand.
ATTGCAGTGAGCCAAGATCATGCCACTGCACTCCAGCCTGGGTGACAGAACAAAACTCTATCTCACAAAAACTAACTAACTAACTAAATAAATAAATAAATAATATATATATATCTCCTTGAACATTACTGGGGGAAATGTGAAATGTTACAGTCTTCCTAAAAAGCAACCTGGTAATCTCTAATAAAATAAAAAATATATTTATCCTGTTGCCCAACAATTCTAATCCTGAGAAGAAGAAAAAAATACCAGTTCATAAGAACATATGTATAAGAATATATTCTACTGACATAATTTATAGTAGCCAAGAACTAGAAATAATGCCCATCTATAGAAGAATAGCTAAATACATTATGGTTTAATACTAAATATTGGTCAGTAACTTAAAAAGAATGAACTGAGTTAAACTAGATGATTTGAAGGAATTTTAATGAAATATTGTTGCATTAAAAGGAAAAAATATGTAAAACGATATACAAGCAAAAAAAAAAAAAACACTTTCTGTATATGTAGGTCTACATAGGATTGTATGAACAGAAAAATACAATGTATGCACACTACATAATTACCTGGGGAGGGAAGGACTGGCTATGAGAGAAGAGACAGGAAATTGTGTAAAATAAAAACAGCATGTGTGTTATGTTCTTATTTCTATAAAATTATTCATGTGTTTTTTGGGTTTTCTGAGCCACTCCTCAGATGACTATAGGTAGCCAGGTTTAAGGATTACAGCTAAGGCTGGGCATGATGGCTCATGCCTGTAGTCCCAGCACTTTGGGAGGCCAAGGCAGGCGGATCACGAGGTCAGGAGTTCGAGACCAGCCTGACCAACATGGTGAAAACCCCATCTCTAATAAAAATACAAAAACTAGCCAGGCGTGGTGGTGGGCGCCTATAATCCCAGCTACTCAGGAGGCTGAGGCAGGATAATCACTTGAACCCGAGAGGCAGAGGCTGCAGTGAGTCGACATTGCACTACTGCACTCCAGCCTGGGCAACAGAGACTCACTCCATCGCAAAAAAAAAAAATTACAGCTATGGCTGGTTGTGGTAGCTCATGCCTGTAATCCCAGCACTTTGGGAGGCTGAGGCAGTAGGATCACTTGAGCCTAGGAATTCAAGACCAGCCTAGGCAGCATAGTGAGACCCCATCTCTAAAAAAAGAAAAAGCATTAAAAAATTAGCCAGGTATGGTGGTGCACATCTGTATTTGGAAGGCTGAGGCAGGAGGATCATTTGAACCTGGAAAGTGGAAGCTGGAGTGAGCCATGATCGTGCCACTGTACTCCAGCCTGGGTGACAGAGTAAGACTTTGTCTCAAAAAAAAAAAAGAGAAAAGAATTACAGAGTAATGTTTAGAATTGGCTGTTCCTCTAATCAAGCCAAGTGTGACTCCTAGACAAGAAGGTAGCCACTGGAACCTCCTGAAGGGAGTAGAATGATTCCTTTAAAAGACGGCAGGGTGCGATGGCTCACACCTGTAATCCCAGCACTTTGGGAGGCTGAGGCAGGTGGATAACCTGAGGTCAGGAGTTCAAGAGCAGCCTGGCCAACATGGCGAAACCCTGTCTCTACTAAAAATACAGAAATTAGCCGGGTGCAGTGGTGTGCGCCTGTAGTCCCAGCTACTCGGGAGACTGAGGCAGGAGAATCACTCGGAGGCAGAGGTTGCAACGAGCTGAGATCGCACCACTGCACTCCAGACTAGGTGATAGAGTGAGAATCCATCAGAAAAAAAAAAAAAAATTTTAAGCAGAGGTAGAGGTGGCCATTTGTAAGGGAATTTCTAGAATAAATAAAAGATAAGGTTAAGATGATGTCTACTCACTGATCAATCATGACAAAAGAAAGACTACCAGACATTATGTATTTGCTGATATGGTGTAAGAAATACAAAGAACTTCCTATTAAATATTCTTGTTTTTAAAATTTGTATCTGATTTTATTGAGCCTCTAGCTCTAAGTACTAAGTTGCAGGAAAAATGAGGGCTAGAAGAACATGGTGGTTTTTTTGGGACAGAGTCTCCCTCTGTTGCCCAGGCTGGAGTGTAGTGGCCTGATCTCAGCTCACCACAACCTCCGCCTCCTGGGTTCAAGTGATTCTCCTGCCTCAGCCTCCCGAGTAGCTGGGACTACAGGTGCGTGCCACCATGCCCGACTAATTTTTATATTTTTAGTGGAGACAGGGTTTCACCATGTTGGCCAGGCCGGTCTTGAACTGACCTTGTGATCTGCCTGCCTTGGCCTCCCAAAGTGCTGGGATTACAGGCATGAGCCACTGCGCCCGGCCACAACAAGTTTTTTTTTCTTAAAGACTTAAGGCTATAATCAGCAAAATCTATAATGTGTGAAATGTTAAAAGACAATGACCAAATTTCTTCAACAAATAAATAGAAGGGGGAAAAAAAAAGGGTATCATACTGGCAAAAAAAAACCAAAAGCCAAAAACAACAACAACAAAAAAAAACTTAAGAGCCTTATCATCAAAAAGCAACGTGTGTGTCTTGTTTGAATCCTGACTTGAAATAAAACAACTGTAAAAAGACATTTATGGGACCACTGAGAAAACTGGAATATTGGCTAGGTATTATATTAATAAATTATTGTTAATTTTTTAGGTATAATAATATTACAGGTTTGTCTCTTAAAAAACAATCTGGCTGGGTGCGGTAGCTCATGCCTGTAATCCTAGCACTTTGGGAGGCCAAGGCAGGTGGATCACCTGAGGTCAGGAGTTCAAGACCAGCCTGGCAAACATGGTGAAACCCTGTCTCTACAAAAAAAAAAATACATATATATATATATGTATACACAAAAATTAGCCAGGCATGGTGGTGTGTGCCTGTAATCCCAGCTACTCAGGAGGCTGAGGCAGGAGAATCACTTGAACCCAGGAGGCAGAGGCTACAGTGAGTTGAGATCGCGCCACTGCATTCCAGCCTGGGTGACAGAGCAAGACTCCATCTCATTTGAAAAAAAAAAAAAAAAGAATGTTTATTTCTGAGAGATACATGCTAAATTATTTATGAATGAAATAATATAATGTCAGAGATTCAGAGATTTGTTTTAAAATAATCTAGAGGAGGCTGGGCATGGTAGCTCATGCCTGTAATCCTAGCACTTTGGGAGGCTGAGGCGGGTGGACTACTTGAGCTCAGGAGGTAGAGACCACCTGGGCAACATGGCAAAACCCCGTCTCTCCAAACCACACAAAAAAATTAGCCAGATGTGGTGGTGTGTGCCTGTGGTCCCAGCTACTCAGGAGGCTGTGGTGGGAGGACCTCAGCAGTGGCCCTGATGGCATCACTGCATTCCAGCCTGGGCAACAAAGCAAGACCTTGTCTCAAAAAATAAAATAAAATAATGTAGAGGGGAAAGGAAAGTGGTGGAGGTATAGCTAAATCAAAACTGGCCATATGCGCAGTGGCTCACTCCTGTAATCCCAGCATTTTGGAAGGCCAAGGCAGGCGGATCACAAGGTCATGAGATGGAGACCATCCTGGATAATATGGTGAAACCCCGTCTCTACTAAAAATACAAAAATTAGCCAGGCGTGGTGGTGCACACCTGTAGTCCCAGCTACTTGGGAGGCTGAGGCAGGAGAATCACTTGAATCTGGGAGGCAGAGGTTGCAGTGAGCCGAGATCGCACCACTGCACTCCAGCCTGGGAGGTAGAACAAGACCTTGTCTAAAAAATAAATAATGAAATAAAATAAAATAAAAAAACTGGTCATATGTTGATAACTGCAAGATAATCACTATGGAAGCTGGTTATAAGTACCTGGAGGGTTATTATAACATTTATTTATTTATTTTTTTTTTTGAGATGGAGTTTTGCTCTTGTTGCCCAGGTACAATGGTGTTATCTCAGCTCACTGCAACCTCCGTCTCCCGGGTTCAAGCAATTCTCCTGCCTCAGCCTCCTGAGTAACTAGGATTACTGGCGTCCACCACCACCACGCCCAGCTAATGTTTTGTATTTTCAGTAGAGCCATGTTGGCCAGGCTGGTCTCCAACTCCTGACCTCAGGTGATCCATCCGCTTTGGCCTCCCAAAGTGCTGGGATTACGGTGTGAGTCACTGTGCCCGGCCTACTCTTATTCTTTACTTTTGAATATATTTGAAATTTCCCATAACAAAAGTTAATTTCTTATTTTTTAGATATCTATAAGATGGTGTCTGCTCAAGTTCAAAGTACGATGAAATTCAGAATATAGGTCAAGAGCAGTGTTTATATAACACTTTAGGAACTACAATTATGTCAAAATCTGGTCACAAAAGACCACATACTATATGATTCCATTTATATGAAATGTCCAGAACAGGCAAATATCTAGAGACAGAAAATAGATAAGTGGTTGCCTGGGGTTGGGGGAAGAGAAGGAGGAGATAAAGAGTGATTTGCCAATGGGTACAGAGTTTCTGATTAAAACGCTTTTTTTTTTTTTTTCCTTTTTGAGACAGGGTCTCACTCTGCAGCACTCTCAGCCCAGGCTGAAGTGCAGTGGTGCAATCTCAGTTCACTGCAACCTCCACCTCGCCAGTTCAAGCCATTCTTGTGCCTCAGCCTCCCAAGTAGCTGGGATTACAAGCATGTGCCACCACGTCCAGCTAATTTTTGTATTTTTAGTAGAGACGGGGTTTCACCATGTTGGTCAGGGTGGTCTCGATCTCCTGACCTCAAGTGATCTGCCCTCGGCCTCCCAAAGTGCTGGCATTACGGGAGTGAGCCACCGCACCCGGCCCTGAACCATTCTTTAGCACAGCATACTGGAGAAGCCATGGGCAAATACTTAGTAATCTCTTACTTTAGAAGGAGGGAAGTTGCCTGTGAGTGATAATTCTGCCCCTTCCTCCACTCTAGCCAGAAAAATGTCTAGCTCTTGTCATGGAGGCTTTCTGAATAAAGTAGAAAGTTCTACTACCTCCTACTAAGCTGGGGATACTATCTGTATAGAATACCCCCTTCTGATCTTTCCCTGCTTTCAGCTTTTATATGATCCTCCCCCCTCCCCCCAATCCCTGTTTGCATTCTTACCTGTTTGGCTAAGTGGGTGCCAGGCTGTATCCTGCTGCCCCCATCCAGAACAGCCAGGTTGAGAAGCCTGAAGACTGGCCTGATACAGAGACTCCAATTCTGAGGTCTCCTGCTCTGTGTCTTGGTTCCAATGTGGATGCAAAAGGATGTGATTTCTCTCTGGATAGGTTACACACATATGGGAATCATGAGGGGAGGACTTCATTCCTGGCCTAGGGGCCCCATGTTTAGGCTGAGAATCACAGAACCTTGTGACATTCACCCAGGAATCCAAAGGCAAGGAAGTCCCCAAGTCAGCACTGCTGCCCAGATCCTTAGACCTAGCATCTCTCACTTGGGACGGCTTCTCTTGGTATAGGTCTGGCTCTGCCAACCTGGGCTGTCCTCCCCTAGAAGTTTCACCATTAGGCAGCCCAGAGTTTAAGGCAAGAGAAGAATGTTCAGTGGACTCTTCCCAGGAAAGTGGTCTGTCCCCACTCTCCAAAGAGGATTGTTGCTTTGCCCATGGCCAGTGGCCTTTCTCTTGACCCTGTGAGAAAGGAGGCTTAGAATCAGAAGGGGAAGAGTTCTTCCTTAGACTACCCGACAAACTTCTATCCTTGAAACCTGTACTATCGCTCATGGAGACATCCTGCATCCTCTGGAACTGCTTAGCCAGAGAACGGACAAGCCCCTTCGTGCTGGGAAACTCTGGCCTATAGGGCTCCTCACTGCCTCTGTCCGCTTTTAAAGTCAAGGAAGTTTTGAGGCTTTGGCCTTGGAGGCATTGGTTAGTTTTCTGCACAGGATCAAGACAGTGAAGCACAGATGAAGAAGCAACAGGCAGTATGGGGTGGCAGGTTCTATACAGGGGAAGGCTGGGCTGAGCTGATGAATTTGGAGGACTACAGCCTAGGCTGTGTTCATCTCCCCTTTCAGAGGTGGCTATTCCAGGCATCACCAGGGAGGGGTTATTAGCAGGATCCCTCTTTTCTTGGAATAGCTGTTCTTGAGCAATGCCTCTTCCTTCTTGTGGAGGGAGCTTGCTGCAACTGCTGTTGTCACACCTAGAGCCTTGCAGCTTACCCTCTGGGGCATCCAATGGCTCCCAACTATGATGAGAATTCTTCTCAGTCCACCCTGGTGTTTTAGGTAAACCTTGCCTGTGGAATGCAGAGGGTTCAATGTTGTCTACTTCAACGGAAGTCAGAAGCTTCAAGGCAGATCTACTGGGGGAGCTGTGCTGTGGGGCAGATGACACTGGAGATAGTGATGAGTGTGACTCATGGCAGGAAGCAGGTGAATGGAAGAAAGAACTGGCCCCAAACTCTGTATCCGTGCCGGGTTCCAGTTGGGCCTCTTGGCTTAACAATACTTGGAGCGGGATAGGCTGTTCACTGAAACAAATGGAGACAGCTAGTCATAAGCTGCCTTGACTGACAGGAACGCTTACAGAAAGAACTGTTCATTCCATTCCCATTTCTAGCTATTCACACAGGGAATGGTAAAAATAAACAGAAAGACAAGCACAAGTAGAGTCAGTAGTTCAGAGGATCACAAAAGAAAAGGCACATGGTCAGCTCACACCCAGGTAAATAGGTAACATTAATCCTCTTTATTAAATGCCCTCACTAAAGGTGCACAGTAACATTAAGTGGACCCCTTGCCAATATTCTTCACTACCTGTGAGTCGCATTCCAATCACATTCTACTTGCAAATTAGGAAACAAAATCAGCTAGTCTCACATGCAGATGACATGGAAGGTAAGCAAAGCCTGAAAATCACTCATACTAAACAGCAAAAATCCAGGATGCTATACAGGGAGGCAAGTCCTACCTGGGGTCCTGAGAGCCAGCCCAGCCAAAGGAACCATGAGGCCACATTTACAAAATACACGGTGATTCGGGCTCATGGGAATACACAGAAATCAACCATTTCAAATATGTTTTTAAAATCTGGATTTTGTCCTATTAGTCACTGAGATATTTCCCCAAAGCAATATGACTCTCTTGAGATTTAGGAGTAGGAGTAGGGATTAACTGTATTTAGTTGGTTTCTCACTAATTGTTTTGTATTTCTGACTTTAAAAACAATGTTACAAGGACTTAAATAAAGCCTCAATCACTCACATACATCAGGAAGTATATGTTTTCTGGAAAGGGTTTACCTATCTAAATTGCTTATATTCAAAACAACCCCCTAAATTTGAATGAAAATATACTGTAAACTTTTGAGGGTATAGTCACCCAGTCACCCTTATAACATTATGGAGAATAAGATATACTAATACGGGAAGCCTAATCATAAAAGGCAATATCGGCCGGGCGCGGTGGCTCAAGCCTGTAATCCCAGCACTTTGGGAGGCCGAGACGGGTGGATCACGAGGTCAGGAGATCGAGACCATCCTGGCTAAAATGGTGAAACCCCGTCTCTACTAAAAAAATACAAAAAAACTAGCCGGGCTATGTGGCGGGCGCCTGTAATCCCAGTTACTCGGGAGGCTGAGGCAGGAGAATGGCGTAAACCCGGGAGGCGGAGCTTGCAGTGAGCTGAGATCTGGCCACTCTGCACTCCAGCCCGGGCTACAGAGCGAGACTCTGTCTCCAAAAAAAAAAAAAAAAAAAAGCAATATCACATAATGGTTAAGGACATGTGCTTTAGCATCAAATAGACCTGCATTTTTTTTTTTTTTTTTTTTGAGACAAGGTCTTTCTCTGTCACCCAGGCTGAAGTGTGGCAGCGCCATCACGGCTCACTGTAGCCTTGACCTGCCGGGCTCAACCGATTCTTCCACCCCAGCCTCCCAAGTAGCTGGGACCACAGGTATGCACCACCATGCCCAGCTAAATTTTTTTTGTTTTTTGTAGAGACAGGGTTTTACCATGTTGCCCAGGCTGGTCTCAAACTCCTTGACTCAAATAATCTGCCCTCCTCAGCCTCCCAGAATTCTAGGATTACAGGCATGAGCTACCATGCCTAGCAGTTAACTATTTTTGAACATTTGCCTTTTGAACATTGAGCCCAGGAGGTTGAGGGTGCAGTAAGCTATGATTGTGCCACTGCACTCCAGCCTGGGTGAAAAAGCAAGATCCTGTCTCAAAAAAAAAAAAAAGTTAACTGTTTTTATTAACTTATATTTTGAAAACTCAGAGTTATTAATGGTCCAAATTAATGTTTATTTAAATTCATCTATTCTAAGTAAAAGCCAAATTCAAGGGCTAACATGTGAGAACTACAACAATGACTACTAGAACTTCTTTCCTAGTCCTGACCATAAAGAAGCAAAGCAAAGGGAATCATTGTGTCTCCTCTTTATGGTGCAATCAGAGCAAGAAAGACTGCTTTCTCGGCTTCCATAAGGATAGGAAGCATTGAAATCCCAAATAAATCACATGGTAGCTACTACAACATGAAATGTAACCTAGATTGCCATGTCTAAGAACATAATATATATATACAAATATAATAATCGCATTATTACACAAGTCCAGGGCTAAAGTTACCCATGGGAAATGTGGACAAATGGTCTTATTATGCTGTACTTTTGCATCCTAGGTATTATTAAGGAAAGGACCAGCAGTACAATGAGTTTTTCACTGTATGTCTGACCTGAAAGAAGAAAATCTTTTCAGAGGACTCCTCTCTCCCCTTCAGTCGGCAAGACAATGAGAGCTCTTGCTATAGAGTACTCATGGTCACTTCTTCCCCTGGCGTTCATAAACTAACATGGTTCCCAAGCACTACCTTGTTGGCTGAGGGAGAGTCCCCGCCTGTGACGGGAGGCAGGCTGAGGGCTGCGACGGCTGCTGTGGTGATTGCTGCTGCTGCATGCGATCCTGCAGGCTCCGTGCTTTTCGAATACTGATTTGCAACTTCTTATCGACTAGGGCTCTGCTGTGCGTGCTACAGCTGGCACCATGCAGGGCAAGTCTTAGTTTAGCTAAAATGCAAAAGAAAATATAGCAGAAACAGAACACAAAACACAAACAAAAATAAAAAGAATAAAATTGAACAAAAATGAGCAAAGATATGCAGTAAAACTCAAAATATGTAGCAGGAATGCAAGGCACGGACCATGCATATGCTGTCTGGAGCACAGAGCTGCCTCTGGCTATAAGGAACATTGATGGAAGCCATGGAGGCCAAACAGGTTAATCCAAATTAAAAAACAAAACAAAACTAAAATAAATCAATAAGATAAACCAGTGCCTCCATCTTAGAGACTGCCACTCTTGTCCAACTGACCTGTCTGACTCTGGTCTCCACACTCTACTCTCACCCCTCTCTTCCCAATGGCCAACAGCAGAAATAAGATCCAAACCTGCATCTCTCTTTATAGACCACAGCTTCTTGTCGGTCACATACAAGAAGCCGATACCAATTCTAAGCCTTAGTCTCTTGCTGTAAGCTTATGGTGCTGCATACTATGAAGGTAGGGGAGAATCAGAAAGAATCAAATATTGAAGTAAAAACTCACAGGCCTGGGAAGTCATAGCCAATTTATTCAGTTTTCCTTCTATAAGCTCCAACTCACTAGCCAGTGACTAGCAAAAAAGCAAACTAATCTCACATCTGAGGTCTAACTTTATCCTGGAATAAAAAGGTAGGCATGACTGGAGAAATCATCTATGGATTCCTTGCTGAGGTTATTCTGGTAAATATCCATAGGCCACAGTGCCAGTGCCAGGTACACTTAGAAATCTAAAGGGCAAAAATAGCTAATGGGCCTCAGTTTGGGAGAGCAAGAGTGAGGACACATAAAAACTGTTTTTATCCCATCTGAGTGACAACACCTATTGTGAAGTTAGTCCAAAGTGCCATAGCCATAGCAGTTAGAGTTACTTACAGATAGCTTCATTACAGAGAGCCAAAGCTGCAGCACAGTCTCCTTTCTGTTCCAGATGCAGTGACTCTTCAAATACTGACTCTGCCTCTTGCAGGGACCTCTCAAAGCCGTCACTCCTCCCTGAAAGGGCCAGCACTTTTCATTTTCATTACAATTCATTCCAACTTTTCCTGTGTACTGTTGTTTCCCTTCAGTACACAGAGATCCTTGCTGCTGAGCCACTGGTCTACCCTTATTCCAACTGTTCATTGCTATTAAGAATTCTCTGAAACAAGCAGGACATTCATTTTGCCTTAACTGAGATGTTACCAAGGCCATGAAAGAGAGGCATGCCATTAATGGCCACATATTCTAACACCAAAACTCTTAGGAAGTCCCTCAAGGAAAGAACAAAGTATTCCATATAGCAGAAGGGTAGGTTCTTATGCCTGGAATTGAACTGCTCTTTCCCAGTGCAATTCTTGCCAACTAGTGTCAGAACACCCTAGATGTCGACTGAGACCTTCACTGCTATGTTATGGCAAAGGTAGCTTCATTATTCTGTGGACAACCATCCATACCACTTATTTACTTCACCAAATCACAGTCCTCTATGCACCACCCTAAACTGGAAAATCAGTACACCTCTTAGTCACAGATGGTCTACACTTGCTAATCCAATGTATCTGCCAGGGCAGTTGAACGGCCTTCGTTCCTGGTTTGCATATACATACTTTTCATAAGCATTGCTAAGTATTTACTTTCATCATGCTATTCCTCACCAAAACTACCCACAAAGAAGTCAACTTCCCATACAGCAAGCAGGGAATATTCCATCCTCCTCTCAAAGTGAATGTGTGCCAAAGCAGGAGCAGAAAAGTCTAAAAACGATACCAGATGAAAAGGCTAGGAAGTACAGGCAGAGACATTTTTGTAAAAGAACTCTCATGTTTATATATCCCTTGCCCTCTACTTACTCATAATCATAAATTGGCAGCAAGCTGTAATATAAGTTCACTTACAAATGGGATTGCCAGTGAGCCTTCACAAAGTTGCAGGGGGAAAAAAAAAATGTGAGTCACTTCTCCCATAATGTCCCTCATCCTCCACTTACCTCCAGCTGGACATGGTAATAAAGGCTCTTCTACATCCCTAACATTCACTTCCTAATTCATCATGACTTTTTGAGAGCAATGGGAAGACAATGGAAACAGCAGGTTGGTTCTGAAGAACTTGGCACTCAGGATCCACTCTATCTCTAGAGGTGTGGTTTCCCTTACTTCCCAGACCTGAAGTTCTCTCATAATATTTGTAATCAACTAAATGTATACAATCTTTATAATCAGAGGTAGTGCCTAGAGCCATTTTTTTTAAGTTCTCTACTTTACGGAGATCTAGACAAGCTATAGTTGATCAATCACTGTACTAAATTTTAATTCTTATCCTCCAGAATCTTAGCATTCCGTTGCTTGCTCATGCAGGAAATGCTGAACCACAGTGTATGGAAAATTGACAATGAAATATAGCCAGTGGGATCTCCTCCTAACTTTAATCTATTGCCCAACTGGCATAGAGAAAAAAAAAGGAAAGGAGAGAAATGACAAGACCCCTTTACTCAGAAGCAAAATAAACCTGGGACACCAATGTCATTATAGCTTGAGGTCACAAAGGGAAAAAAGACTATCCAAATATAGAGACAGCTAAGTATTAGGAATTTAAAACTAATTTGGAAACGAATACAATGTCTTGGGAAATATGAGGCAACAATTACCTTGAATCAAAAGAGAGTAGTATTAAAGGAAAAAAGCTGCCCCCAAACAGGATTACTTGGCCCAAGAAGATTCTCTAAGTGTATATAAAAAGAGAAAAGTGGTCAACAGAAAACAGCCAAAAAAGTTAAAAGCTTGCACTTACAAACTTGGACCTTTATACTGCTTTAGCACAATTTGTTGTAAGTGGGGTTTCTGAATTATAAAAATAATAAAGTCATTTTATAGGAAAAAAAAAATATAGGTTTCATGGCCTATTTAAGGTAGATACCTCAGCTTGGCTGAACTTTTTTTTTTTTTTTTTTTTGAGATGGAGTCTTGCTCTGTCGCCCAGGCTGCAGTGCAGTGGCGTGATCTTGGCTCACTACAAGCTCCGCAGCTGAACTATTTTGAAGGTTAGTCTCTTTTGGTACAAAGTGACATCCTAAAAAAATTCTAGGAAGAAAAAAAGTCTAATGTGGGGCAGTTGTGGAAGTAAAGTCATGCAAATTGTTTGAGGTTAGAGAATCAACTGTCATGGTATCAAAAATAAACTGGCTTTGTTCTTGCTCCTGTTTGGCAGATCCACTTCCCTGATGCTCCAGGTGGAATATTGCATGAGTATGTTTCTTCCCAGCAAGTAGAATTCCCCTCACTGTCAGTGTGGCTCACTGCCATTTTCAGCTATTTCTGACTCAAGGCTAGTTTTATTTACACCCTCAACAGATGTTCATGGGAAGCATTATTCATGAACAATACACTATCTCTAATAAATTTAATAGATAATGCCCCAAATCAGTGCCTATCTCCAGTTAATAGTCTTGTCACATCCTACTCTAACTTGTTCTCACTGGAATGGGTGAATTAAGATTTTAAAAATTATTTTGCTAAAGAGAAGACAGGGAACTTACAAACTTAAATGTTTTTTTCTACCCTTTCTGTCTTTCCCCATCACCCACAACCTAATGCTCACACCAATTACCCTGATTCTGCAGTTCATCCAAGTCCATGAAGCGGCTAGGATGAGGGTTAAACCCTTTCGCTGCCTCTAATTCTTTCTCCCGTTTTCTTCGAAGTTCCTGTTCCTGTGCCCTCCTGGCCACCTCTTCCTGCAATTCATCCAGTTCACTTTTAGAAGATATCTCCTCACCTGTAATAAAAGCAAGGGAGAAGTCACTACATTTCCATTACCAAGACTAAGTACTTGATGAATTTTTAACCATGCAATACTTTCCCTTTGGAATTCTTGCTTTCAATTTGGAGTTTATTTATTTACTTTTTTGAGACGGAGTCTGTGTTGCGCAGGCTGGAGTGCAATGGCGCCATCTCGGCTCACTGTAACATCTGCTTCCCGGGTTCAAGTGATTCTTCTGCCTCAGCTTCCTGAGTAGCTGGGACTACAGGCACGTGCCACCAAGCCCAGCTAATTTTTGTATTTTTAGTACAGACAGGGTTTGACCATGTTGGTCAGTCTGGTCTCGAACTCCTGGCCTCATGATCCACCTGCCTCAGCCTGCCAAAGTACTGGGATTACATACAGGTGTGAGCCACTGCGCCAGGCCCAATTTGGAGCTTTTATTTTGGATAATGCTTCCCATAATCAGATTCAGGATGGCACCTGGGCCAGGAATAATAATAATAATAATAACAACAGGCCGGGCACAGTGACTCATGCCTGTAATCCCAGCACTTTGGGAGGCCAAGGTGGGAGGATCACCTGAGGTCAGGAGTTCGAGACCAGTCTGGCCAACATGGTGAAACCTTGTCTCTACTAAAAATACAAAAATTAGCCAGGCTTGGTGGCAGGTGCCTGTAATCCCAGCTACTCAGGAGGCTGAGGCAGGAGAATCACTTGAACCCGGGAGGTGGAGGTTGCAGTGAGCCAAGATCATGCCATTGCACTCCAGTCTGGGGGACAAGACCAAGACTTCGTCTCAAAATAATAATAATAATAATAACAACAACAACATTTATTGAGTGCTTCACAACAATGGTATTACACTGAACATTTGCTCAGCGCTTACTATGTGCCAGAAATAGTTTTAAGCACATTTACATGTATTATTTCATTTAATCATAACAACTTACGAGGTAGATACTATTACCCCCATTTTAGGAATGAGGAAACTGAGTCACAAAGAGGATAAATAATTTGCCCAAGGTAAAACAAATGGGAAATAATGAAGCTAAATTAAAGTCAAGTAGGTTAAATTCATAATCATGCTTTAATCATTAGAGAACACTTTCTACCAAGTGTTGTCACTGACTGACTGGGGAGCTTCAAGCATGTCATTTTCCCACCCTTAATTTCCACCACCTCTTTGAGTTTGTAAAATGTCCACAGCAGTAAAAGTCCAATTTTATAAACCTTTCTAGATGGATCTAAATAGATCTAGAAGGATGTCCATAATAAATTAAGTGAAAAATTGAGTGAGAGAAAAACATGTATAGTATGACTTCATCTTACTTTTTAAAAATGGTGCTTACCTATATATGTACATAAACTTATCTATGTACTTGTGTAAGCATAGAAAAAGAAAGATATATACCACAATGTTAACAGTGGTTTCTTCCATTTCAGGAAGCAAAGGGCAGATTATTGAATTACTGGACTTGATTTACCTCTGTAGTTTTTTAAAAGAGTATGCAAAGTTACCATATAAGAATGTTTGTTTTGTGTCTTAATAAAATGGTTAGATCAAATTGTGGGGCATAAATAGGGCTTGTTATACAAAGATGATGGTGGGGTGATATGGTGTGTGAAGAATCTTGTCATAACTCCTTGCTAATTATCTTTTACCAATTGAAGAATGCTGTTGGTGAATTCTATCCAACTAGTCCAGAATTGAGGACTATTCAGGAGATCATGAGACTCAGTCTTTAGTGCAATAAAAAAAATCCTGGCTATCTGAAGAAAAGGGAGAATAGTCTCATGCATGATTCACAAGTTTCTCAAAACAATGTTATTCAACATGAAATAAATTAAAATATGGGGAATAAACCAAATGTATAATTACAATGGGAAGCCCAAATTTCTTCCACGTGTCTCTTAACTGTAACTTACTGGAGCACAGGATTCCAGAGATGTCTGCCTTTATAGGCATTGTTCTGCTCTGCCAGATGTCTGTAACCTTTAGTATACATACCTAAAAGAGTTCATGCCTTTTTATTACTGCTGCTGCAGGCCTTTATTCCTGCTACCTCTAAGAATTGTCAGTAACTATCAAGAGAATTGGTAGTAAGACTAAGATATTTAGCCATGGGTAAGGATAAATTTGAATTGCTTATTTCCAAGTTTTGCAAATAGCCACATATGTACCCCTTTGGTATGTCAATTCATAATACTAAACAATAAGAAATCCATTTTCCAAGAGGCTGTCACTAATCCAAGGAAAGCCCTAGGATTTATTCTTCTGAAAAATGGGGATGTTATTAACACTGTTCACCATATTTCTGTCCCTTCTTGCTCCCACAAGGGCTCCCTCCAACTAGAAAGAAATATTCAAGCAGGCTGTGATGGAGAACAAAAAAAAGATAAATCCAAAGATGGAGCAACTGAAATGACTCTACGTTTACATTCTGATGGAATACTCAAACTGTAACTATCCTTTTTTTTTTGAAATGGACTCTCACTCTGTCGCCCAGGCTGGAGTGCAGTGGCACAATCTCGGCTCGCTGCAACCTCCACCTCCCAGGTTCAAGCAATTCTCCTGCCTCAGCCTCCCAAGCAGTTGGGACAGGTGCACACCACCAAGCCCGGTTAATTTTTTGTATTTTAGTAGAGATGGCATCTCACTGTGTTGCCCAGGCTGGTCACAAACTCATGAGCTCAGGCCATCTGCCTGCCTCGGCTTCCCAAAGTGCTGGGATTACAGGTGTGAGCCACCACACCTGGCCTGTAACTGTCCTCTAATTTCAAATGTACTCAGGTAAGTGTGGTCCCCAGACAAAACTGCTGGTCAAATCCAGTCTTCAAATCCAGTGTCCTTCTGCTTACCTGAGAAAGGCTGACTCTTTGTCCAGCCACCCATGGATGCTGTGGAGTCCACCTCCAGGATGCTACTACTGTGCGACTTTGGGATATGACGCCAGGAAGGAACCAACCCAGCTGATCTCTTAGCACTTGGATCCCTTCAAAAGAGAACCCAGAGTCTAGTGAAAGCATGAAAGCAGGTTACAGTAACATTCCTAGGACTAAATCTCTCAAAAAAAAAAAAAAAAAAAAAAACACACATCAAACTGACATAATTAGAGCTTCTGCTAAACTACTTCTAAAGAATTGAAATATCCACTCATTCTCCTATCTAATCTCATCTCACCTCATTCACATCTTGTGCATCTAGCACAGTATCTGGTACATAATACATATTCAAAATCTGTTGAATGTATTAATGAACATATTGGTTTCATATCTATTTCCTTCTTTCTTACTAAACCTTTGTACCATCTTCTCATAAGTAAAACTTATGAGAACAGGATCCTGCGGACAGGAAAGAACATTGAGGGAGTATGAACATGTGGTTATCACCTTTCATCCCTTTCAAAGCAGCTCTGCTATTAGAAAAATTGCCTTGGCTGGGTGCAGTGGCTCACGCCTGTAATCCCTGCACTTTGGGAGGCCAAGGCGGGCAGATCATGAGGTCAAGAGATCAAGACCATCCTGGCCAACATGGTGAAACCCCATCTCTACTAAAAACACAAAAATTAGCTGGGCATGGTGGCACACGCCTCTAGTCCCAGCTACTAGGGAGGCTGAGGCAGGAGAATCGCTTGAACCCAGGAGGTTGCAGTGAACCGAGATTGCAGCACTGCACTCCAGTCTGGTGACACAGAGAGAGACTCCATCTCAAAAGAAAAAAGAAAGAAAAAAGAAAAATTGCCTCTGTGGCAACTCAGTAAAAATAATGTATGGAGATTTGAAATTTATAAAGAAAACTGAGCCCTATGGGCAGGGTGCAATGAGTGCTAATAAACTGTCATCATTATTATGAATACTATTAGCATCATAAAACACAAAGTCCCAGTGACCCAAAAACAAATCAAAATAAAAACTATCCCACCATACTGGGTGTGGTGATTCATACCTATAATCCCAGTACTCTGGGAGGCTGAGGTGGGTAAATCACTTGAGCCCAGGAGTGAAAGATAAGCCTGGGCAAAATGATGAAACCCCACCGATACCAAAAAAAAAAAAAAAAAAAAAAAAAAAGCAATGACAACAACAAAACACTATCCCAAAACAACATTTGGGTTTCTTCTCTGATTTTAGGATTACGTAAGTTTTAATTCACTAATCCATTCTTTTTGAGATGGAGTTTCACTCGTCACCCAGGCTGGAGTGCAGTGGTGCAATCTTGCCTCACTGCAAACTCTGCCTCCCGGGTTCAAGCGATTCTCCTGCCTCAGCCTCCAGAGTAGCTGGGACTAGAGGTGCATGCCATCATGCCCAGCTAATTTTTGTATTTTTAGTAGAGACAGGGTTTCACCATGTTGGCCAAGATGTTCTCAATCTCCTGACCTTGTGATCCACCCACCTCAGCCTCCCAAAGTGCTAGGATTACAGGCATGAGCCACCATGCAGTGGCCTACTAATCCATTCTTCTTTTTTTTTTTTTAGATGGAGTTTCACTCTGTTGCCCAGGCTGGAGTGCAATGGTACGATCTCGGCTCACTGCAACCACACCTCCCAGGTTCAAGCAATTCTCCTGCCTCAGCCTCCCGAGTAGCTGGGATTACAGGTGCCCACCACCATGCCCGGCTAATTTTTTTTTTTTTTTTTGTATCTTTAGTAGACACGGGGTTTCACTATGTTGGCCAGGTTGGTCTCGAACTTCTGACCTCATGATCCACCCACCTCAGCCTCCCAAAGTGCTGGAATTACAGGTGTGAGCTGCCGCGGCCAGCCTAGTCCATTCTTTTCTTTCTTTTCTTTTTTTTTTTTTTTGAGATGGAGTCTTGCTCTGTCGCCTAGGCTGGAGTTGCCATGGCACGAGCTCGGCTCATTACCACCTCCATCTCCTGGATTCAAGTGATTCTCCTGCCTCAGCCTCCCAAGTAATGGGGATTACAGGCGCCCGCCAGCATGCCTGGCTAATTTTTGTTTTTTTTAGTAGAGATGGGGTTTCACCATGTTGGCCAAGCTGGTCTCAAACTCCTGACCTCAAATGATCCACCCACCTTGGCCTCCCAAAATGCTGGGATTACAGGCGTGAGCCAACATGCCTGGCCTAATCTGTTCTTTAATACATTTTTTTACTGCGTATATTTAAGGTATGCAACATGATGTTATGAGATACATAGAGACAGTAAAATGGTTACTATAATTGAAGGAAATTAACATACCCATCATCTCATATAGTCACCCATTTTTTTTTTTGTTTTTGTGGCAAGAGGAGTTAAAATCTACTCATTTACCATGAATCTCATATGCAGTGCAATTTTATTAATTGTAGTCCTCATGTTTTACATTAGATCCATAGACTTGTTTATCCTACATATCTGAAAAATATGGAAATCTTCACAAATTTTTGTGTCACCTTTGAGCAGGGGCCATGCTAATCTTCTCTGTATCATTCCAATTTTAGTATATGTGCTACCAAAGCAAGCACTAAACAATTATTTCATTATCCTTAGCAAACTAAGACAGGAACAGAAAACCAAATACGGTATATTGTCCCTTATAAGTGGCAGCTACATGATGAGAACACATGGACACACAGAGGGGAATAACAGACACGGGCCTATCAGAGGGTGGAGGGTGGGAGGAATGAGAGGATCGGGAAAAACAATTAATGGGTACTAGCTTAATATGTGGGTAACAAAATGATCTGTACAACGAACTCCTATGACACAAGTTTATCATAACAAACCTGCACATATACCCCCTGAACTTAAATTTTTTTTTTTTTCTTTGAGGCGGAGTCTCGCTCTGTCGCCCGGACTGGAGTGCAGTGGCCAGATCTCAGCTCACTGCAAGCTCCGCCTCCCGGGTTTACACCATTCTCCTGCCTCAGCCTCCCGAGTAGCTGGGACTACAGGCGCCCGCCACCTCGCCCGGCTAGTTTTTGTATTTTTAGTAGAGACGGGGTTTCACCGTGTTAGCCAGGATGGTCTCGATCTCCTGACCTAGTGATCCGCCCGTCTCGGCCTCCCAAAGTGCTGGGATTACAGGCTTGAGCCACCGCGCCCGGCCTTAAATTTTTTAAAATTATTTTATACATGATAACTGTACTTCAAAGTACTTCAAAGATAACTGTACATAGAAAGTTCTCTCCTTTCTCAAGTGCCTTTGTTCTTCCAGCAGAGGGTGCTGTTGCTATAGGAAGTTGATAGAGCACATAGTAGCAAAGGCCGTCCCTCCACTTGTCTAAGCCTTGCCTGAAAGCCCCAAGTAGGTGGCTCACATTGCTGCAAGGGACAGTGTCACAACTGTTCAAAGGTCAAACAATACCTGTAGACATTTGAGCTCTCAGGCAGGGCTGCATCCAGGCTGACGGGGCTGCTGCTGTTCCTCTCACTGCTTTCATAGCCGGATTCCATTCGCTGGATTAGTCGGGGGTGCTGCTCTAAAAGGTGAGAGCCTGACCGTGCTGGGCCCCAGCGCTTGTACTGGGTGCTTGGTCCACCAAATTTAATGTCATAAGAAGGTGGCTTGCTTGGTTCATCTGGTATAAATTCTTTAGCTATCCCAATCAAAAGACAAGTTAGGTATGGAAAACAAGTTAGATTTAGCATTTGCCTAAAATCAAGACCTAACTAACTCTCCCCTCTGGCTACTTACTCACTGAACTCATATCCTTAAAACACCCAACATCAGAGTAAAAATGCCGCTTGCCAGATGTACCAAAAAGCCCAGGTTTTAAAAAGATACAAATCAACTTTATTCAAAAGCCCAATTCTTCCCCAATTCTTCCCTTATCTCCTCACCTGAATCCTCAGAAAAGGGGCTAAGCTGGGTATAGCCACAGTGCTTCCTTTTGTCCTTACTAAAGATACTGTCAATATTCAGAGATTCTCGTTTTGGTCTCCATGTTGGACGATACTTGCTGGAAGAACTGGATTTTGACTCACTGCTGGTACTCTCTATTTCCCAGTCACGAGAGTGTAAAGGTAGGGTCTTAGAAGGTTTTTTATCAGGCTGGTCTCCTCCCCTGCCCCTACAGTGGAAGCCTACATTGGTCTGAGAAGCCAGGGATGGTCTGTTATGGATCATATTGCTGACTGTCTCTTTAAAATCCCTCAGCCTGTTGGTGCTGCTGGATGGTTTGGAGGCATTTCTAGGAGCCTGCTTCTCTTTCAGTGTTTCTCCTAAAAGCACAAAGAATGAAAGAAATATCGATGTTTACAGTGATCATGGATACTAGACCCCAGTGTCGAAAAAGAAAAGAAAAGCCCTTCGAGCAGAAAGGAGAAGCCAACAGTCTGGAGCATGACAGAAGTTTGACAGAGTGAATGAAGGAGAAAGAGAAGCAGTGCAGAGGGGCTTGCCTTCACTGTGGTATCCTGAGACCTGGGGCTCATCGCCTTTCCTCCTAAACCGACCAGAGCTCCTCTTGAGCTCTATCAGTGACCCTTTCTTGGATGTGTGTTTCTGATTACATTCACTATCAGTCAGGTGTCCTGAAAAAACAAGGAAATTGGGGTAAGCTGGTATCTGAGACTAACCTCCATCCTCCTGAGAACCTACCTTTGGGAGTGCCACAAATTTAGAGTACTCATGGAACAGAAGCTGTAGGGCATAGGCTATCTGATTTCAGTGTAGGAACCTCCCAGTAGATAAATGCAGAGAAGGGCCGGGTGCAGTGACTCACACCTATAATTCCAGCACTTTGGGAGGCTAAGGCGGGCAGATCACTTGAGGCCAGGAGCTCGAGACCAGCCTGGCCAACATGGCAAAACCCTGTCTCTACTAAAAATACAAAAATTAGTCGGGCATGGTGGCATGTGCCTATAGTCCCAGCTACTGAAAGGCTGAGGCATTAGAATCACTTGAACCCAGGAGGTTGCAGTGAGCCGAGATCATGCCACTGCACTCCAGCCTGGACAACAGAGCAAGACTCTGCTTAAAAAAAAAAAAAAAAAAAAAGGATAAATGCAGAGAAGCTGGGAGCATCCAAATTTACAATGTCTTGAACAATGACCAATCTCAATCCCACTCATAATCTTCCCCAGTGACCCAGAAGGTCTAATGACATGTTTCTAGGTAACTTTTTAAAGGCAAAAGTTTTAAAGATTATATAAAAATGTCAGGTAGCCATATACTTTCACTCTCATAAATTGAAGACAGAGTTTTCCTTTTATTTATTTAGCAACACATATCAAATAAAGTCATTTTCAGTACATCTGGTATTATCCTGGATACTTCAGACTTTGCCCACAAGAGCTCTGATTGTATATGGCTTTAAGACCAGTTCTGGCCGGGCGCGGTGGCTCAAGCCTGTAATCCCAGCACTTTGGGAGGCCGAGACGGGCGGATCACGAGGTCAGGAGATCGAGACCATCCTGGCTAGCACGGTGAAACCCCGTCTCTACTAAAAATACAAAAAACTAGCTGGGCGAGGTGGCGGGCGCCTGTAGTCCCAGCTGCTCGGGAGGCTGAGGCAGGAGAATGGCGTGAACCCGGGAGGCGGAGCTTGCAGTGAGCTGAGATCCGGCCACTGCACTCCAGTCCGGGCGACAGAGCGAGACACCGCCTCAAAAAAAAAAAAAAAAAAAAAAAGACCAGTTCTAAGCTTCCCTTAATTGTAGATCATTTAAAGGACACTTCAACTTTGATTAATTCTCATTCCTATCCCCAACCCATGCTTCAGGAAACTTGGCTCTATCCAGAGATTACACGTCACAGTTCCTTAATACTAATCACTGGGTAAACCAGGAGAGCTGGGCTCTTTTATGTAACTTGCCCAGCTTCATGCCCATAGTATGCAAATACATGAGCATGATTTGATGACAGCAAAGGTCAGATTCTAAAGGATATAAGCAAATAAAGTGCTGGAAGCCAGAGATGAATTAAGCAGGTAAAATAATTTTGAAAATATGCTTAGAAAAAAAAAAAACTCTAGGTCAAATGCATGGAGAGCTAACAAAAATTTGTTTTCACATGACAGTATATGAAAATCCTTATACATATTCAGGTATCACCAGTGTAGTGATATGGATAAATATTTTCAATCAGTTGCCCCTTGGAATCTTGTATTGCTTTTATTTGGTCCTTTTCTACCTCTGTGCCCACAAGAAAGATTTAAGAGAGGAGGAAATGACTTGGAGCAACTAAGTCCTTTTTTTTTTTTGAGATGGAGTCTAGCTCTGTCGCCCAGGCTGGAGTGCAGTAGCATGATCTTGGCTCACTGCAAGCTCCGCCTTCCAGGTTCACGCCATTCTCCTGCCTCAGCCTCCTGAGTAGCTGGAACTATAGATGCCTGCCACCATGCCCGGCTAATTTTTTGTATTTTTTTTAGTAGAGATGTGGTTTCACCATGTTAGCCAGGATGGTCTCAATCTGACCTCGTGATCCGCCCTCCTTAGCCTCCCAAAGTGCTGGGATTACAGGCGTGAGCCACTGCACCCGGCCGCAACTAAGTCTTACAAATTGTTAAACCAGTGGGCATGTTCTCCATTCCTCACACCCTCCCTGCCAAAACCCCTAAACCATTAACACAAATCTGCCTCCACTGGAAAATACGCTTAGTTTATCCTGTGGCTTGGCTTCTCCCTGGTTGACATATTCAAAAAGTGGGTCTAAAAAACTCACACCTGACACAATCAATGCAGTAGTCATCAAAAGAAAGCCAACACAAGTCTGACCAAACCTCTAGGTCCAACTACCAGTTTACAAGAAATATACGACACAGAAACATGTTAAAGTATACCATAGGAATAAAATCAGCAAAATTCAGAATGTGGGAAATCTATAGGACAAAATACCTAGTTCTAGCAATAAATTGCAAGGAAAAAAATAGAGGAAAAACATTATATTAAAAGAAACGCAAAGGATTTATCAACTCATCACAATGCACAGACCTCATTTAGATGCTGAGTCAAACACATAAACCATGAAAATATTATGATACTTGTAAGTGGATATTTGAACACTCATTGGTTACCTAGCAGTTTTAAGGAATTATCATTACTATTTTTAAGTGTTATAATGCTACATTTAAAAAGTGATTTCTTATGTTTGAGCAAACATAAGAAATATTTATAGAAAATGTGATAAAATGCCTGGGATGTGCTTCAAAATAATCCAGGAGTGGGTAAAGGTACAGGTAAAACTAGATTGGCTGTCAGTTATAATTATTGAAACTAAGTGATGAGTACATGAATGGGCAGTACACTATTCTTTTTTTTTTTTTTTTTTTGACGCGGAGTCTCGCTCTGTCGCCCGGACTGGAGTGCAGTGGCCAGATCTCAGCTCACTGCAAGCTCCGCCTCCCGGGTTTACGCCATTCTCCTGCCTCAGCCTCCCGAGTAGCTGGGACTACAGGCGCCTGCCACCTCGCCCGGCTAGTTTTTGTATTTTTAGTAGAGATGGGGTTTCACCGTGTTAGCCAGGATGGTCTCGATCTCCTGACCTCGTGATCCGCCCGTCTCGGCCTCCCAAAGTGCTGGGATTACAGGCTTGAGCCACCACGCCCGGCCGGCAGTACACTATTCTATATAGCTTTGAATATCTTTGAAATTCTCGATATTAAAAAAAAAAAAAAGCCCCCACAGCTTATAAACCACCAATCTCAAACAATGATCTCACGAATTCCCACAGTCCCTAAGAATATGGACACTGTTCCATGCCTTAGGTATTCTATCTCCCAGAATAAACTTTTCATCTCAGCAGTCATTCACTGTTCTTGCCTGTATTGATTTCTTCCTCTGACATGGGTATACTCTCCTACAGATAAACAAAACAATGCAAGAATATTCTCCGCATGGAACTCACAATAACACATAGATTATCTTTCATTCTTTTGCTTCTCTATCCTTCAGGAAGCTTAGCAAGCTGACATGCAGTTGTCCCTCACCAATCCCATAAATAGGCCCCTTCTATCAAAGCTCTTCACTTAGGACAAAGCCTGGCATGAGAACATGATGATATGCAAGATCACAGGGGCTTAATGGGATACCATGGGAATCAAGAGGATAGGAGAAGAAAGGTAGACTTGAGAATAATCACATCACTAATCACATTACAATCGTCTTTACTGACATGCTGCTATTGACAGGAGTATGTGCAATGGAGCATCATGGTTCATTCAAAACTGTGTTGCTTCTTTGTATCCCATTCAATTGCCCAAATTCTGTGCCATTCTGCCTTTGCATAACAAACATTTCTGACTTGCCCCAGTTTCTTTTTCTTCTTTTTTGAGTCTCACTCTGTCGCCCAGGCTGGAGTGCAGTGGCATGATCCCAGCTCACTGCAAGCTTCGCCTCCTGGGTTCACGCCATTCTCTTGCCTCAGCCTCCTGAGTAGCTAGGACTACAGGTGCCTGCCACCATGCCCAACTAATTTTTTTTTTTTTATTTTTAGTAAAGACGGGGTTTCTTTTCTTTTTTTTTTTTTTTTTGACAAGGAGTCTCGCTCTGTCACCTGGGCTGGAGTGCAGTGGTGTGATCTCCACTCACTGCAGGCTCCACCTCCCAGGTTCACGCCATTCTCCTGCCTCAGCCTCCTGAGTAGCTGGGACTACAGGCGCCCACCATCACGGCTGGCTAATTTTTTTGTATTTTTAGTAGAGACGGGGTTTCACCATGTTAGCCAGGATGGTCTCGATCTCCTGACCTCATGATCTGCCTGCCTCGGCCTCCCAAAGTGCTGGGATTACAGGCGTGAGCCACCACGCCCAGCCAGAGATGGGGTTTCACTGTGTGTTAGCCAGGATGGTCTCGATCTCCTTACCTCGTGATCCGCCCACCTTGGCCTCCCAAAGTGCTGGGATTACAGGCGTGAGCCACCATGCCCGGCCTCCCAGTTTCTTTTTCTTAGGAGATCTATGCAGAAATTGATTCAGGCAAGCAGGACCCTCTGTATAAGTCCCTACCTGTGTCCCGACTGCTCTGAGACATGGAATCATTCTCCACATTATAGATGACTGTCCCCTGAGAATCAGAAGAGAAGTGACTGACCACAGACTCATGGTGGGAATGTTTGTAGGGATAGCTCTCCGTTGAAGAATCTGTTCGAGTGTCACTTGAGATGGAGGGCTCCCTCCCTGAGGGAAGGAGGAAACACATATGCAAAAGTGAGGAAACAGAACAGTAACAGAGAGAAGGAAAAGAGATGGACACAACAAAGCTCCATAAGGCAAGAACTTCCTAGACACAAGTGTGAGAAGGATATGCTATACCATCGAGCCATTCTTCACAACACTCAACTTCCAGATCACCCAGACACATGTAAAATTCCTCCTATCCCTGTCCCTACCTTGCTGAAACCCTCATTTTGCCTGCCACTGTGAAAAACTGTGAGGGTTTTACAAAGTCTATCAGGGAAAAAACTGAAGTAATGAAAAAGTTGTGAAAAGTAGGACATATTTAGATGGAAAGTCCCAGGACAACCTGTCATACATAGTCAGTTGTTCTCCTATCCCATAATCTTTCTCCCATACTCCCAAGAACGCCACTTAAAATTTTTGAATGGCCGGGCGCGGTGGCTCAAGCCTGTAATCCCAGCACTTTGGGAGGCTGAGACGGGCGGATCACGAGGTCAGGAGATCGAGACCATCCTGGCTAACACAGTGAAACCCCGTCTCTACTAAAAAAATACAAAAAACTAGCCGGACGAGGTGGCGGGCGCCTGTAGTCCCAGCTACTGGGGAGGCTGAGGCAGGAGAATGGCGTGAACCCGGGAGGCGGACTTCGCAGTGTGCCGAGATCCGGCCACTGCACTCCAGCCTGGGCGACAGAGAGAGACTCTGCCTCAAAAAAAAAAAAATTGAATGGATATTAGATGCATTTTTAATGTCTCTGAGAAATTATTGGGCCTGTTACTTATATGAAATACATTAGTATAAATTAGTTCAATCAGACTGCTTCCCTCTGAATAGATAGCTGAGATAAGTATAATAGGACAAATGGGTATTTGATTGAAGGGAGAAGAGGTAGAACAGGTCTGGGTGGGGTATGAGAGGTGGAAGAAAGCACCAGGTACCAAGCAGGAGGGAGGTACAAAGGGGAGAAAGAAAGATGTCAAAGTCAAGCATCTCTTTCAAAATTATATTAAGGGCCAGTACCAGATCTAGAAGAGTAAAATAATATTTATTCCTCCTTTTCAGAAATCAAGCCAAAACTATTAGGTTATACCTCAAATATATTATAAGATTCTGTGGGCTACCCTAGAACTTTAGCCATCAAGCTGAAAATTGTTTTTACAGAAAGTCATTACCTAAGTTCTAAACAACTAACTTAGAAGTGAACAACTGATTCATAAGCAGACAAATATCACTACTGGACATGGAATTCTCTGCAACGCCCCCCCCCGCCACACCAAGACAGAGTCTTGCTATTTTGCCCAGGCTAGGCTCAAACTCCAGGTTCAAGTGATCCTCCCACCTCAGCCTCCCAAATAGCTAGGATAACAGGCATGCATCACCCTGCCCAGCTACACATTTGCAATTTTAAAACAAAAATATCTCATGCCAAACAAAATAACTAGCCTTATAGTGGCTCAAATAAAACAACTCAATTAAGTCACTGTTAAATTGCTTATAAAAATCAGCCATCCTCACCAATATTAGAAAGCTAACTATTGAGCCTTGCAAACTTAATATCTCAGTCGAAATAAACATAATTTCCTTTTCACTTCTGAGTTGAGGCCAAGTGATTTAAGCAACACTCTTTTGACAACTGAAGGAAATAAAGGCTGGCACAAGTTAGGCTTCAGCACAGATTGGCACTTGTTTCTTACCTCTAATGGATCCTCTTTCTCCAAGCTAGGTTACGTGCTAAGGACATAATTAAGTATGAGTCCCAACTGTTTGATCGCATAGGGTGAGAAGAGAAGAGAGGTAAAGAGCCAGGCTGCTCACCTGAATCTTCACTGTCGTAGCATGTCCTGCTGTATGACTGGAACTCAGCTTGGGGAGGCAGGTCCTGGGTGGATACTGGGGTACCTTGGGGATCTGCATAAAGCAGCAGCAGGGGCTGATAATGCCCCTTGATGCATTTGGTCACCACATCCTTCCATTTGGGCCCAATCTGAACCAGAAACAACCAAAAGAACATGACAATTATACTTCATATCCACAATTCACAACATATCTTCCTGTTCTATATTTCTAAAGAAAATAAAAGAGATGAAAAGACAAGAATTGGGTAAAAAGGCAGCAAAAAAGATCTCAGACCTAACACTTTTTTAATTAAATCTTTTTTTTTTTTCTTTGCTAAGTCCTTTTAGAAAGCACTGAAATCCTATAGGAGAATAAAAGAATGAATAAAGTTACTTTTATTTCTGTGAACCATCAACTCAGTTGTAAAATAGGAATAAAAGTTATCAAAGGTGGATATGCTATGTGAGGGAACTTCAGCTGCCTTGGTGACCAATTTCTTTTCACAGACATCAGATTAAAGCCTTCACTAGAAATCTGCATTTCCTTAGTTTTCTCCCAAATATTAAAATCACTTTCATGAAGCTGAAGAGCAGACAGAAACTCTCTCACAGACTGCCTTAGAACAAATGACATTCAGTTTCAGAGTTCGCAAATGGCAGGATATAAAATGTCAAACTGCTTAGAATAGACAACTGAACCTCTCGGCCTTAGCCCTGTGCTGGATTCAGCTCTGTTACCACAGTGGAAAAGAGTAAGAGAACAGCCATAGAATCAATTCAACCCAGTCCTCAAACTCAGCCCATCTTAAGCTTGAACCAGTCATATTTCTTAGATAATGTGCTGCTCTTGGGGTTGGACAACTAGCATAGTGGTATGTTCATAATAGATGTCCAGTACTCTTATAACTGAGTTATTATTTTAATTAAAACATTTATATGCTCTTCACATATTAATATAATCATATTTACTACTTTGTAAGGGTATTTTCAAATAAAAACTCTAAATCTAAAAGAATTTATATAAATTGCCCCAAATTACAATAATACAAAAGAGACAAAGAAAAGAATAAGGGAATTTGACAAACACTTTACTATTTGTGGAAAACACTGCTTCAAGTCTGTGGATTGGTGTAGATTAGTCACACCTTATCTCCTTATCTGCTAACCTTATCACAAGCAGCTTCCTAACTCACGCAGATTACATAAGCCACTTCAATCACAAACTCTGTGGTTTAGACAGTACCAACTTTCCTGCTTTGTCATTATAACCCTACAGGACTTATACCTATCCCAAAACACATGTTACTCTGTGATGGGGCACTTCAGGGAGATAACAAAGAATAATTTATAGCAGCCCTGAGACAAAGTAGTACCCACTGGTAACTCCAAGATCTGAAATTCTGAACTTTGTATTAACCTTATAACCTCATTTGAGGCATTAGAGTGTTCCTACTCAAATCAATCAACACACACATTAAAAAAAACAAATAACAACAACCAACCATTCCTCTCTGGGGTCCTAGCTTCCAAGAAGACAAAGAAAAGATAGAACATGGCATGCCAAAAAAGGGCTGCAGCTATGTGCAGCCCATTCACTGCATGAACTGTGCCGGATGCATGCCCAAGGACAAGGCTATTAAAAAGTTTCTCATTCAAGGCCAGGCACGGTGGCTCACATCTGTAATCCCAGCACTTTGGGAGGCCGAGGCAGGTGGATCACTTAATGTCAGGAGTTAGAGACCAGCCTGGCCAACATGGAGAAACTGCTTCTCTATTAAAAATACAAAAATCAGCCAGGCGTGATGGTGCACGCCCGTAAGCCCAGCTACTTGGGAGGCTGAGGCACGAGAATCACTTGAGCCCGGGAGGCAGAGGTTGCAGTGAGCTGAGATCATGCCCCTGCACCCCAACCTGGGTGACAGAGCAAGACTCTGTCTAAAAAAAAAAAAAAAAAAGTTTCTCATTCAAAACATAGTAAAGGCTGCAGCTGTCAAAGACATTTCTGAAGTAAATTTATTTGATGCCTATGTGCTTCCTAAGCTGTACGTAAAGCTACATTACTATGTGAATTGTGCCATTCACAGCAAGGTAATCAGTAATCAATCTCCCCAAGCCCAAAAGATGCTAACATCCCCACCCAGATTTAGACCTTCGAGTGCTGACCCATGAACTCCACCAAAGCCCACATAAGGAGCTGACTCCTCAGGACTGAAGAAAAACTATTTTCTAGGGAAAAAAAAAAAAAAAAAAAGGAGATTATACTTTCAAAAAATACTTTGGGCCAAGCACTGTGGCTCATGCCTGTAATCCCAACACTTTGGCAGGCTGAGGAGGGAGGATCACTTGAGCCCAGGAGTTCCAGACCAGCCTGGGTAACATCTCTAAAATAAACAAAAAATTTTAACTAGCTAAGTGTGGTGACCACACACCTGTAGTTGCCACTACTCAGGAGACTAAGGTGAGAGGATTGCTTGAACCTGGAAGATAAAGCCTGCAGTGAGCCATTATCATGCCACTGCACTCCAGCCTGGGTAATAGAGTGAGGAGACCCTATCTCAAAAAATAAAATAAAATACTTTGTCACCTATAAATACAAAACTGCTAAATGCCTGGTGAGGGGATTCAGAGGATGTAACAGAAGATACACTGTTCCTGTCTTCGAAGAACTAGCCATCTTCAGGGGAAGACAAGATGATACCTTCATAAATTCAACAGGCAGACAGATATAAAAATATAAAATACGCCAGGCACGGTGGTTCATGCCTATAATTCCACCACTTTGGGAGGCTGAGGCAGGCGAATCACAAGGTCAGGAGTTCGAGACCAGCCTGGCAAACATAGTGAAACTTCATCTCTACTAAAAATGCAAAAATTAGCCAGGTGTGGTAGCATGCGCATGTAGTCCCAGCTACTAAGGAGGCTGAGGCAGGAGAATCGCTTGAATCCAGGAGGCAGAGGTTGCAGTGAGCCGAGACCAAGCTATTGCACTCCAGCCTGGGTGACAGAGTGAGACTCCATCTCAAAAATAAATAAATAAATTAAATTAAATTAAATTAAAAAATATATATAAAATACATTTTATGGAAATGTGGGGAGGTCCCATTCAAAATTATGAAAATGAAACACTAAAGACAAATAATTATTCTTTTTTTTTTGTAGTCACCAAACACTTCAAAAAGGGCTTGACTATTCCTACCTCCTTAACATGAGCATCATCAAAATACATCCATTTGCGAATCTTTGTTTGAAAAAAGAATGTAGAATAATGTTTGCCATAGTAACAGATCATTCCGACTAAGTACAGTTCAGATTGCTTGGCCCGGTCATCTGTCACTCTGAAAAACAGCTGGGGGGAAAGAAGAGAAAAGAAAGTACAGTCACATATTCAACCATCCCACATCATCTCTCAGCAGACTCCATCGACATTTCTTAAGTAAGGTACTGACTTGCTTCTCTTCCCTTCAGTTTAAGATTTTTGTTAGTTTAGATTAATCATCAGAACTTAACTTTAGCACTTTGTGAGGCCAAAGTAAGAGAACTACTTGAGGACAGGAGTTCGAGAACAGCCTAGACTAGATAGCAAGACCCTATCTTTAGGCCCAGCATGGTGGCTCACGCATGTAATCCCTACACTTCGGGAGGCCGAGGCGAACAGATCTCTTGAGGGCAGGTGTTTGAGACCAGCCTGGCCAACATAGTGAAACCCCATCTCTACTAAAAATACAAAAATCAGCTGGGCGTGGTGGTGCACGTCTGTAATCCCAGCTACTTGGGATGCTGAGGCAGGAGAATCACTTGAACCTGGGAGGCAGAGATTGCAGTGAACCGAGATCATAACACTGTACTCCAGCCTGGGCAACAGAGTGAGACTCCATCATAAAAAGCAAAACAAAACAAAAACACCCTATTTTTACAAAAAAAAATTTTAATTAGCCAGGTGTGGTAAGTGCACACTTAAGTGCTAGCTGTTCAGGAGGCTGAGGTGGGAGGATCCTTTGAGCCCAGGAGTTCGAAGCTGCAGTAAGCTATAATTGTGCCATACTCCACTCCAACCTGGGTGGCAAATCAAAAACCTCTCTAAAAAAATAATTCTTTTAACTAAAAAAAAAAAAAATTGACCAGACATAGTGGCTCATGCCTATGACCCCTGCACTTTGGGAGGCCAAGGCAAGAGGATCACTTGAGCCCAGCCGTTCAAGACCAGCCTGGAAAACAAAGCTAGATCCTGTCTCTACAAAAAATAAAAAATTAGCTGGGCATGGTGGTGCACACCTGTAGTCCCAGCTACTCAGAAGGCTGAGGCAGGAGGATCACTTGAGCCCAGGAAGTCACTGCTACAGTGAGCTATGTTTGTCCCACTATACTCCAGCCTGGATGACAGAGCAAGACCCTGTCTCAAAAAAAGAAAAAGAAAGAAAGAAAAAAATTAACCTAAAAAGACAAAAAGTAAGGAAAAGCAAGACAGATAGTGGCCAGTAAACTGGTATGGTGATGATCTTTCTTCATACCTTTCAATAATTTTCTTATCAGGGCCTATCATAAGAGGAGCCAGGAAAGTTGGATTAAAAAAAACAACAACAACAACCAGCCAGGTGCAGTGGCTCACATCTGTAATCCTGGCACTTTGGGAAGCCAAAGTGGGCAGATCACCTGAGGTCAGGAGTTCGAGACCAGCCCGACCAACATGGGGAAACCCCGCCTCTACTAAAAATACAAAAAATTAGCTGGGCGTGGTGGCGGGTGCCTGTAATCCCAGCTACTCAGAAGGCTGAGGCATGAGAACTGCTTGAACCCAGGAGGTGCAGCTTGCAGTGAGCCAAGATCGTGCCACGGCACTCCAGCCCCGCGACAGAGCGAGACTCCCATCTCAAAAAAAAAAAAAAAAAAAAAAAAAAACAGCCTGGGCGTGGTGGTTCGCGTCTGTAATCCCAGCACTTTGGGAGGCCAAGGTGGAGGACCACGAGGTCAAGAGATCGAGACCATCCTGGCCAAAATGGTGAAACCACATCTCTACTAAGAATACAAAAATTAGCTGGGAGTGGTGGCGCATGCCCGTAGTCCCAGCTACTCAGAAGGCTGAGGTAGGAGAATCGCTTGAACCCGGTAGGTGGAGGTTGCAGTGAGCCGAGATCGTGCCACTGCACTCCAGCCTGACACAGAGCGAGACTCCCTCTCAAAAAACAAACAAAACAAAACAAAACAAAACCCTGTCTACCTGCCTACTTTCAAAAGTTTTTTTTATCAGCTGATCTCACAAATAAAATTTTCTTGTTAATAACCTAAGTAGAGCAATACAGCCATGCTGGTTATCAGCATTTCAATTCCTAGCTGCCCAACACAATCCTAAGAGCTAAGAGACATATTAAAAAAAAAAAAAAAAATTGAGGGATAGGATTCTGGCCTTGAGGAACCTATTTGGTTGAAAAAACAATCATGAAAATTAAACCTTGAGCTTCAAGTTAGTGACATGTTTAAAAAAAAAAAAAAGAACAGTACAGAATATGTAGGTCACAGAAATTTAGAAGAAATGATTGTTTTTGATGCCAGGTGCAGTGGCTCACGCCTGTAATCCCAGCACTTTGGGAGGCTGAGGCAGGCAGATCATGAGGTCAGGAGATCGAGACCATCCTGGCTAACACAGTGTAACTCCGTCTCTACTAAAAATACAAAAAATTAGCCAGGTGTGGTGGTGGGCACCTGTAGTCCCAGCTACTTGGGAGGCTGAGGCAGGAGAATGGCGTGAAACCGGGAGGCAGAGCTTGCAGTGAGCGGAGATCGTGCCACTGCACTCCAGTCTGGGCGGCACAGCGTGACTCCATCTCAAAAAAAAAAAAAAAAAAAGAAATGATTGTTTTTGTTTTTAAGAGACAGGGTCTTGATATGCTGCCTGGGCTAGAATGTAGTGGCTATTCACAGGCAGGATCATTGCACACTAAAGCCTTGAACTCCTTAAGCAATCCCCCCACCTCAACCTCCGGAGTAGCTGGGACTACAGGTAGGCGCTGGTGAAAAATGGAGATTTTATTGTGCACAGCCTACTCAAGTAAGATTCCTTGGGAAGAAAACCTAAAATAAGATCCCAGAAAGTTCATTTATTCTCAATCATGGCTTAATGACATTAAAAAACAACAATAAAGGCCCTCTTCAGTCACAAGATTATCCCAGACATTGGTTCCACACTGTGAATTTCGTATTTTTAGGCTCAGGTCACCAACTTTTAACTTCTTTACCTACTATACCAGTTCTAGTCAGAAATGCCCCTCTTTGGACCTTACTGCCTCACATGGTTGAATACCCTTCCCTACTCTATACTCATATAAACTAACAATAAATAGAACATACAATAACTCTTTGAATTACTGATTTATTTTTATCAGTAGCTAAGCTCTGCCTACCCTGTCTTTCAAGGCCAAGTCATCCCATTTCTTCTTAAAAAACCTTTGCCACCTATAAAAGGAGGTATATGAGCACATACCTGCATGCACGGGTATCTGTACACAAATAAACAAGTTTATCTGTCCAAAACATTATAATACTTGTCATCTAGGACATACCTGTTTGTCTAGTGCTCACTGCTCCTAAGCAATACTAAGACACAAGAACTCAAAGTGAGAGATAAAGGTAACTAACACGCACATCACCCAGCTTAAGGCAGGTTCCCAGGCTGTGGATAACATCTTCTGCTAAGTCTGAGTGGTCTGAGTCCCATACCAGCCCAATCGTGATAATCTGTGGAGCATTCATCAACACACGGCGAATCCTGATCCTCTCTCCACAGTTGCTCTGAAATACACATATAAGGCTAGTTCAACATGTTTCCCACTGGCTTTGCCTCAATCCCACTGATCAACGGTTCCCTTTCCCACTCCAAGCCCCACCCCTGATTTAACTCACTGGACAGTTCCGCAGATCCCCCATGGTGCTGGCATTCTGCAGCAGCTCACCAAACATGCTTGGTGAAGGTTTCTCTCGTCTTTCCAGCATACAAATAGCCTGATTGCTTCGAGATGGGGAATAGAAGGGGAATGATGATTTGTACTTAGTTACTGCTAAATCAAACATTAATGTAAATTCCTAACTCATACGTTTGACTTTCTTCCTCTGCCCACTATACCAAAGCCCCTGACCAGGCTCAGTGTCCCATAAACACAGTGAGTACCTCTACCTGTCCCAAAATCCAAAGCTCATAGAATCCCCACTCCTCATCCCACTTTGCTTGCCAGTACTGAGCCTAAGAAATGGGGAGGGATGGGAGAGGAAAGGAGAATAAAAGTTATTTTTAAATTACTGTTTTGCGTTCCTACAATATAGCACAGACTCAGCAATGAGGATATAAAACTATTTGTGTTTTTGGTGGTGGTGGTGGTGGTTTTTTTGAGACAGGGTCTCGCTCTGTTACCCATGCTGGAGTGCAGGGGCTCAATCTCAGCTCACTGAAACCTCTGCCTCCTGGGTTCAAGCAATTCTCATGCCTCAGCCTCCAGAATAGCTGGGATTATAGGCACATGCAACCATGCCTGGCTAATTTTTGACATTTTTAGTAGAGACAGGGTTTTGTCATGTTGGCCAGACTGGTCTCGAACTCTTGGCCTCAAGTGATCTGCCCACCTGGGCCTCCTAAAGTGCTAGGATTATAGGCATGAGCCACCATGCCCGGCCAGGATATAAAACTATTTGAATGCCTTCAATTAAAGTTCAATAGGCCAGGCACCGTGGCTCACGCCTGTAATCCCAGCACTTTGGGAGGCCAAGGCAGGTAGATGATTTGAGGTCAGGAGTTCAAGACCAAGCCTGACCAACGTGGTGAAACACAGTCCTACTAAAAATACAAAAAAATTAGTGGGGTGTGTACTATTTGTGGAAATAGCTGGAAGTCTCAGCTACTTGGAAGGTGGAGGCAGGAGAATCACTTGAAATCGGGAGGTGGAGGTTGCAGTAAGCTGAGATTGTGCCACTGCACTCCAGCCTGGGCGACAGAGCAAGACTCTGTCTCAAAAAAAAAAAAAAAAAAAAAAAAGTCCAATCAACTAAAGGAATGCCTAAAGGCACAACAGAAAATCTTGTAAGACTCACCAAAGGGAAGTGGTGGAGATATAATGTACCATCTGGATGAAAGGCAGCGGATCAGAAGTGGCACCACAGCTAGTACAAACACACTGGGCCAAAGAGAAAAAGGCAAAACCAAGCAACCATAGTCAGGAACTGTTTTGGCACCCATTTAACACCCCACATCCCAGGATAAAGTGTTCTTGAAGAAAGGTCTAAAAACAGATGGAGCTAGAGTTCACCTGCTCAAACAATGTCATTGCAAATTTCTGATGGGAAATGCAGTGTTGGGCAGTACATATATCCTCTTTGGTTTCATCAGCAATGTGGAAGTGAATTCTCATCAGGAGGTTTTCCTGACAGGGAAAGAACAAAAGCAGTACACCAACAATATTTAACAGACAAATACATAAATTGGTAAGCAGCTCACTCAGAGAAACAGCAACCTTTCTGGAAAGTAGGAATATTTTGATTTTTTTAACTTTTTAGTTTAAAATAATTATAAATTCATAGCTAATTTCAAAAATGTACAGGAGATCCCCTGTATCCTTCACCCAGCTTCCTCCAACAGTAACATCTTTTTTTTTTTTTGAGATGAGTCTTGCTCTGTCGCCCCGGCTGGAATGCAGTGACTCGATCTCAGCTCACTGCCAGCTCCGCCTCCCGGGTTCACGCCATTCCTCTGCCTCAGCCTCCCAAGTAGCTGGGACTACAGGCGCCCACCACCACACCCGGTTAACTTTTTGTATTTTTAGCAGAGATGGGGTTTCACCATGTTAGCCAGGATGGTCTCAATCTCCTGACCTCATGATCTGCCCGCCCCCGCCCCAGCCTCCCAATATGCTGGGATTACAGGTGTGAGCCACCACATCTTTGATAACTATACCAGGAAATGGACATTGATAGAATCCAGACTTTATTCAGATTTCACCAGTTTTACATGCATTCATTTGTGTGTGAGTATGTATAGCTCTGTGCCATTTTATCAAGATATAGACCAGTTCTATCACAAGGCTCCCTCATGCTAGCTATTTAGAGCCTTACCTGTCCAAACCCAACCCTAACCTTTAGTAATCACTAATGTCTTCTTTCATCTCCATCATTTTATTTCAAGAATGTTATATAAATGGGATCATATACCACATAACCTTTTTTTTTTTTTTTTTTTTTTTTTGAGACACAGTCTGGCTCTGTCGCCCTGGCAGGAGTGCAGTAGAATGATCTCGGCTCACTGCAACCTCTACCTCCCAGGTTCAAGCAATTCTCATGCCTCAGCCTCCCGAGTAGCTGGGATTACAGGTATGCACCACCACGTCTGGCTAAGTTTTATATTTTTAGTAGAGACAGCGTTTCACCATGTTGACCAGGCTGTTCTCGAACTCCTGACCTCAAGTGATCCACCCGCCTTGGCTTCCCAAAGTGATGGGATTATAGGAGTGAGCCACTGTGCCCGGCCAGCATATAACCTTTTGATATTCCATTTTACACTTAGCATAATTCCCTTGAGATCTATCCAAGTTGTGTAAATCAATAGTTTCTTTTTATTTTTATAAAAATACTTAATGCTTTGTATTGCTACATAGTTCTTCACGGTACAGAAGTACTATCATTTGTTTAGCCATCTACTCACTGAAGGACATTTGGGTTGTTTCCAGTTTTTTACTATTATGAATAACACTTCTATGAACATTCATAAACAGGTTTTGTTTTAATATAAGTTTTCGTTTCTGTGGGATACATGTCCAGGAATGTAATTGCTAGATCATATGGTACTTTACATGTCTAGCTTTTTAAGAAACTGCCAAACTGTTTTCCAGAGTAGCTATACCATTTTACATTCCCACGAGTAATATATTAGTGAGCCAGTTCCTCAGGAGCACCTCTGATCTGGGGCCACATTTTATCCTGTGATGAGATATATATCACTGTTAAATTTTCTTTTCTTTTTTTTTTTTTTTTTTTTGAGACAGAGTCTTGCTGTGTCACCCAGGCTGGAGTGCATTGGTGCAATCCAGGCTCACTACAACCTCCTCCTCCCAGGTTCAAGTGATTCTCTTGCCTCAGCCTCCCAAGTAGCTGGGACTATAGGCACCTACCACCATGCCTGGCTAATTTTTGTATTTTTAGTAGAGATGGGGTTTCACTATGTTGGCCAGGCTGGTCTTGAACTCCAGACCTTGTGATCCGCCTGCCTTGGCCTCCCAAAGTGCTGGGATTACAGGTGTGAGCCACTGTGCCCGGTCTCAAATTTTCTAAATGGATGTACAGAGAGTCTTTTGAAGGCTGACGGATAGAACACAGAGTTCAGAAGAGTGAGGGGCACTGGGGGCAATGTAGCTATCTATCTAGCACATCACACTTATGCTAGGGACTCAGTTATTCCCTGATTAATTATCTGTAGAAATGGAGGAGCAGCATCAGTATCAGCATTACTTAGGAACCTGTTAGATACAGATATTCAGAGACCCCTCCCCTAGGCCTACTGTATCAGAAGCTCTGGGGGTACAGCCTAGCAATTTGTATTTTAATGAGCCTTGGATCCTCTGAAGGTGAAAGCTGATATTTTATGCAATGACAAGCACAAACCCACCAGCCTAAAGGAAAAATAATAACACACTGCTATAACAGAGACATTTTAGATCCCCGAAAAATCAGAGAAACTCCTAGCTCTAACTGTAGAGATAAGGACACAGTAAATTCCACCATAAAGTAGGCAGTCCCTGATGGAGACCATCAACAGCCCCACCCCATATCAAAGAGGGCCAGAGGCCAGCACTTACAAAGCACTCTGCAGCATCATCCATAATTCCCAGCTGGAAACGTTGTTCATCCTGGAAAGTCTTTGCCAGAGCACTGCGGAGAGTGTCAGATGGAAGCACTTTTTCACTACTACACTGAAACTGGTTAAAGATTCCCTGTAGGGAAGAGGTTAGACAAGAGAAAAAGTGCAATGCTGTTATTAAACTAGTATACATCCTAGTCTGACACGCTAGCATCTCCATGATGATAGCGATACAACCAAATGTGCTTCCCATGGGTTGACATGCTTGCAGTTAGTAATTAAAAATAAAATCAAGAGTCAGAATGAAGGGCATGATCTGTGCTAATAAAGATCCTCATTCTTTCATCTGAGTGTGATGCCAAGGACACATTAGGAGAAACCACTGTCATGAATTAATGTAATGCAGTTACCTCATTTCTTCTTCCTCTAATATAGACAGAAGTAGATGGGTTAGGTAAAAAAAGAAAAAATACATATAAACGTATCAACAAATTATTTTCTGGGGGTTCATCCTATGAATCTTGACCCCCTTTCTTTTAAAATTTTCAGCTAATATAAAATTACCAAAAAGTACAAAGACTAATACAACAAAAATCTGTGAGTCTAATACCCAGAAATAAACATTCTATCATGTTTAATTTCATCTACAGATAATGCCAAAGTCCTGTTTAAGACTGCCCCACTCTCTACCAGCCACTCATATCATAAATTTGTTGTATAATCTTGTTTTTAATAGTTTTACATATATATCCCTAAATAATACATAGGATACTTTTGTGCATATTTGTGGGTTTTTTGTTTAGTTGGTTTTTTGTGTGTGTTTTTGTTGTCGTTTTTTTGAACAGGGTCTCGCTTTGTCACACAAGCTGGAGTGCAGTGGCATGAA
The DNA here is from genome assembly GCF_009764315.1 of Trachypithecus francoisi. Lineage (NCBI taxonomy): Eukaryota > Metazoa > Chordata > Mammalia > Primates > Cercopithecidae > Trachypithecus > Trachypithecus francoisi. Next base: position 37,861,750 of record NW_022681474.1, read on the forward strand.
CATGGCTCACTGCAGCCTCAACCTCCTGAGTAAATGGGACTACAGGCATGCACCACCACACACTGCTAACTTTTCAACTGTTTTGTAAGAGATGGGGTCTCACCATATTGTCCAGGCTGGTCTCAAACTCCTGGGCTCATGCAATCCTCTCACCTTGGCCTCTAAAAGTGCTGGGAGTACAGACATGAGTCACTGCGCCCAGCCCTATTAATATTCATAGGCTGAGGCAAGAGAATGACATGAACCTGGGAGGCAGAGCTTGCAGTGAGCTGAAATTGCACCTCTGCACTCCAGCCTGGGCAACAGAGCAAGACTCCAACTCAAAAAAAAATTTGTTTTCCCATTCTGCCCTCTCACTAGCACCTTTCCTCCTCATACATACTGAATATCTACTCCTGCAGCAGCTCAAGAACAGATTACTGTGTAACCTATTATGTTCCTACAAATATCTCCATATGATGTGGGGGAGGCAGTGCCAGCAATACATATTTAGCATTCTTTAATAAGCTGTGAGGGAAATCTGTTATAATTACTCCACATTATTTTGGCTCAACCTAGAAATTTATACACAAGTCCATTATAAGGTCAACGCAACGCAGGGCAGGGCCTTCCATAATTTGTTACTGGAAGGGGAAGAATGTCTATTAGTAACCTCTTAAACTAGACCAAAAGGAATGATCTAGGTCCACAGTTAAATAATTGGATATGTGTCCAGTGACCCATGGGATTTTGAACCTTTGGAGAAATAAGGAGAAACAAAGGAAAAGGAAGGGAGAAAAAGCAGTGACTGCTTTTACAAATTGCATAGTGGCCTGACGACATCATGATTTATTGAAAGAAGGTCAACCCAGCTTGGCAAAACTTAGCGACCACTATTACATCCCAGCCTGTTGCTCTTCTCAATTGTTACTGGTAAGAAATTACTGCTGACATAGGCTCTATTGCAGAACAAAGGATGGATGAGGTTTGGTCCTTTGTTCAAAATCCAAAATTATTTCCAAAACAAACCAATAGGAAATTATTTCCAGGATAGTTCTATACAAATCTGAAATTTATAAACTCCGGCCCCTTTAGTCTTCTTCAACTGGATTTCCTCAAGAATTAAGCCCTAATACTCTAGGGCCTCAACTGTTCCTAACGAAATAGCAACTCTCCTATGCATAGCACTAGCTATATGCCATCTTGGAGAGAATTAAGAAAACAGTCACTCTAATCACTTTCTGTGTTCTGTGGTTCTCAGATGACCCTGTTTGAGAAAAGTCAAGACTCCACTCAGAGATGGTATGGTGTAATGGTTAACAGACTGGATTCTGGAGCTAAAATGGGTTCAAAATCTCAACCCTGATACTTCGGCTATATGATCTTGGGTAAGTTATTTAACTTCTTTAGGCCTCAGTTTCTCTTTTAAAAGAGAGTTTAATAACAGTATTTACACCAGCCTGACCAATATGGTGAAATCCTGTCTCTACTAAAAATGCAAAAATTAGCTGGGTGTTGTGGTGAGTACCTGTAGTCCCAGCTACTCGGGAGGCTGAGACAGGAGAATTGCTTGAACCTAGGAGGCGGAGGTTGCAGTGAGCCGATATCGTGCCACTGCACTCCAGCCTGGGCGAAAGAGCAAGACTCCGTCTCAAAAAAAAAAAAAAACCGTATTTCCTGCCTAGGATTATTTGAGGATTAAATGAGTACACACACACACATACATATATATATAAGATATATATCAGCCGGGCGTGGTGGCCCATGCCTGTGATCCCAGCACTTTGGGAGGCTAAGTCGGGAGGATTACCTAAGGTCAGGAATTCGAGATCAGCTTGGCCAACATTGTGAAACCCTATCTCTACTAAAAATACAAAAATTAGCCAGGTGTGGTGGCAATCACCTGTAATCCCAGCTACTCGGGAGGCTGAAGCAGGAGGCTGCAGTGAACTGAGATCACACCACTTGTACTCCAGCCTGGGCGACAAAGCGAGACTCCGTCTCAGGAAAAAAAAACAAACAAAAAAGGATATAAATGTATATATCTTAGACTAATCCTTGTCAGTGTGATAAATGCTAAATGTTAGGTATTATTATTATTATTCTATTTAGGAGTCATTTCAGGTTGCTAAGGAGACTGTCTGTCACTGTCCTAATGCTGAAAGAAGGGATCTGAGTCAGATGCTTCTACCTTGAGCTACTTCCTCGGTCTCTGAGATCTGAGTAGGAAGAACTACACTTTTTTCTATTCTCTATTCTGTTTCTCCCATTCAAAGGAGGCATATTTCCCATGACCTAGATAACAAGGGTTTCAGTACAGAAAGGGAAAGGTCTTAAGGTCAGAGCTCTGATTGCACCCAGAGTGTGTCTGTAACAATAGATCTGGCTCCTCAGTTCAGTGGTATCAACGTCTCTACGATATAATCTTTTCTCATCTCTTAATTACAGGCAGCCTTCCTCATACACACTGAGAATCTGAATGCATTCAGAATGGCCTCTGACTACATCTTCTTTATTCTCTTATTTTAATTATTGTTGACAGTCTTGCTCTGCTATTGTCAGGAAGAAGCAAGTGTATTACGGGTAAAGCTGACTGAGCCCGCCCAGCATGCATCTGTGGAGCTCTGGAAGAAGCTGTAGCACAAAGCCCCTCTGTTAGAGCAGCACACTAACCTCTGTGTGTCCCTCTCACATGAGCACAGGGACTGGAATGGGCCTCCTCCCGTTCTCTTTTTCACCCTCCTCCCACCTTTCCCAGAGGGAGATCCTGTTCACACCAAAGAAAGCCAAGAACATTTAGTTCAGCAGTAAGAACAGGTGGCAGCACCAATAAGGAACAAAAACTGGTATTCTTCCAATTGCTGAGTTCTATGACAGGCAGGGAGAAAGGGCAGGAAGAAACAAAACCCAAGAATCACTCTTCCTGTGGGGTCCCTGATGGTTCCATTTCAACAAGTAGAGAAAATCCACCTTGGAGTTTCTCTCTGCTCCTCTTCACAGGGTGAAACCAAAGAGGTCTTCCTTTTCATTCTCAGGAAAAGGCAAATCACTTTTTGTCTGTTAACTAGTTTCTTGGATGCAGTACAAAAGCAACAAGACTTTAATGACTAAAAGCAGGTGCTTCCCCACTCACCTCTCTTGATTAAGCAGCAAACAATTCTATCCACATAAGCAAATAATTATTTGGATTAGTAAAAACCATGTAAATAAAAAAGAAGTGCCATAAAAACAGAAAGTCTTTGTGCTTCGGCATCTACAAATGCAGCTGTTGCTTAAGTATTTTTTCCCCTAAAACAGACTCTTGTCTTTAAGTGGGAAACAGCTGTTTTTTTTTCTCTCTCAGGATTTCCTAGTCTTATTTCTAAAAGAAGTCATGAGTAAAGAAGGTGAGGATTAAGGAGAAAGGTTGTCACTAATTTTGGTGCTTTTTGAGCTCAAGGTCTTTGGAAAGTGCTCCAGTAGGCAGCCCACTTCATCCCTGCAATACCTTCTGCAAAGGTGTGACAAACTTTACACCCTGCCATTAACTCTATTCTTAGGGTTTCTCTTCTCGATCTGGACTTCCCAAATCACTCATCATTTTGGCTCTCATAATCACTACTTTCGCTACATCTCCTGGGAATCATAGATCTTAACTGGCCAGTCTGGCTTCTTTGTAAACACTACCCTCTGTAAGTAAGTTAAGGGAGCTAGTCCTTGAGGATCACTGACTACTGGAAAAGAGAACGTTCACTTGATTTTGTGTATTCAAAAGAAAGTTGAAAGTTGTCTTTCAAGAGGGGAGAAACATTTTACCCTTTTGGCACCCAACAATAACACAGGATTTTAACATTTTATTGTAGAAAACTTCAAACATACAAGAGTAGACAGAAGAGCTAAATCAATTCCTTTTATTTATCATTCAACTTCAACAATTATCAATCTGTGGCCAATCTTATTCCATCTATACCACCCACCCACTTACTCTCAGATCATTTTGAAACAAGTGCCAAACATTTTTCATTTGTAAATATTTCAAAATATATCTCTAAAAAATAAAAACATTTTCTCTGAAACATAACCATAAGGTTGGGAACTGTGGCTCACGCCTATAATCCCAGCACTTTGGGAGGATGGCTTAAAGCCAGGAGTTTGAGCAGCCTGGGCAATAAGGCAAGACCTTGTTTCTACAAAAGAAAAATTAACTGGGTGCAGTGGCATACACCTGTAGTCTCAGCTACACAGTTGGCTGAGGTGGGAAGATCGTTTAAGCCCAAGAGTACCAGGCTACAGTGAGCTATAATTGTACCACTGCACTTCAGCCTGGGTGACAGAGCAAGACCCTCGCTCAATAAATAAATAAATAAAAAACCATAATATCATTATCACACATACTCCAAAAGGTATTAATGCCTTAATATCATCACATATGTAATTTAATACAAACTCTTGATCTAACTTTGGGGAAGGCAGAGAAGAGCTGGCTAGTTTCTCCCTTGGGATTCTCTAACCATATATCTACCTTCTGGACTCTGATTAGAAAAGCACCTACATATCCTTTACCAGTCCCTTTAAATTAAAGTCAATTATCAATACCATATCATCTCATAACTTTAAGACTTTATTTGCATTCTGTTCATAACAATGTTTGGGACTTGCAATGGTGCGGTTAAAGACAATCGTAAGCTACATATCACACTCATGCCTGCTACCACCTATGCAAACTAGAGGCAACTCACATGTGCACAAAGACAAGAGACACAGATAAACAGGAACACCAAGACTTCAAGACAATGGACAGAGACAGAGATGGGCCAAATTCACCAGAGAATGGTATTGCTTTTAGTGAGAAACAATAAGCTAATGTCGAGGTTTTATAAAATATAATAGTCAATTTACTAATTTTTGCCAAGATCAAAACTGCAAGACTCTTATAAATTACCAACAGTATTCAAATCAAATTTTGAGAATCAATACATAACCACTTACCCCTCAGGAAAAACTGAACGGGGAGACCCTTCTTGATAAGCACAAGGTTTTGAGATTGTCTAAACTGTAGGATCTGCCATAAATTCTGGCAAGGAAAGAATCATGATGATTCACTATATGTTTCCTTGCAGTCGTACCCCTTCTATTTGAATATCATACACAATTCTGAATTCCAAATTTTAAAAAAAGATGAAGGATTCATTTTATACTATTCAAGTTTTGCCAGTGGATAAATTAGTTGAGAATATTTAAATTAGTCACAGCCTAATAGGAACTTAAAACTAAGGGAAGGACGATCAAAGGACCATACAAATATGATCATATTCATACATAGGTGATCAAAACAATGAAGTTAAACTCAAGCAGATGATATTTGGATTAGACATAAGGACATACTTCCCTATGTGAGAGCTGTTTATTACCAGCTAAAATTTCTGGGGAATACACTAGAAATCTAATTTCCTGGTTTAAAGAATCAGTCCAGAATAATGAGTTTTCTCTTCTCTGATAGTGGCTGTGACTAAAGAACAATGAAGAACCTTCCATTTCTACAATCTGCAAAAGAAAGGAATGGATTAATAATGAACAATGAGTAATTTCTTTTTTTTTCTTTGAGACAGTCTCACTCTGTCACCCAGGCAACAATTGTGCAGTGGCACCATCTTGGCTCCCTGCAACCTCCGCCCCCCAGGTTCAAGCAATTCTCTGCCTCAGCCTCCCAAGTAGCTGGGATTACAGGCACCCGCCACCAAGCCTGGCTAATTTTTGTATTTTTAGTAGAGACGGGGTTTCACCATCTTGGCCAGGCTAGTCTTGAACTCCTGACCTCGTGATCCACCCACCTCGGCCTCCCAAAGCACTGGGATTACAGGCATGAGCCACCGCGCCCGGGCTGAGTAATTTCTTACATCATTTTATTCTCTGTGCTTATGCTTCAGTACACAACAGAGAAACAGGCATAAGGTATAACTTGAAAAATACTAGAGATTTATTCCCTGAATTCTCAAATTTCCCCCAATCAACAAGTGGACTACAAGCAGAACATATACCTTCCTGTCCCATCAGAACAGTCTAACTGCTCTCCACATACAGACATTACAGGATACCTTATATACAAAATTCTGCTTCCTCCCCACCAACCCCCTGCCAGCACCATTCCCAGGCTTTTATGCCTTATACTAGCATACTTAAAATAAAAATCACTAATTGAGAAGATTTGTTTAATTTAATCAATCAATGCACATTCTGCTTTGCCTATAACAAAAAACAGTCTGTCCTACATCCTGGCACAGCAAAGCCTCTAGTACAATCCCTGGAAGAGCAAAATCTTTCTGGCACACTAAATACAGAGGACGGATTTCCTCTACTGAACAGAGATAAATAAATAAGCCAACACCAAAGTCAAGTCATACCCTGGGGGGCCAGGGGTGTAAGAGTAGATTCATTGTGAATAATAAATAAGACCACTAGGCTATAGGCATAACAGTAATTTAGGTTAGAAAACATATTTTAGTGATATGAGATAGAAAAAATTTGGGGCTTTTGAAGGGACAGGGTAATTAGCACACAAACTTCTTCAATTTTTCTTTTTTTTTTTTTTTTTTTGAGATGGAGTCTCACTCTGTCACCCAGGCAGGAGTGCAGTGGCACAATCTCGCTCACTGCAACCACCACCTGCCAGGTTCAAGTGATTCTCCTGCCTCAGCCTCCCAAGTAGCTGGGACTATAGGTGCCTGCCACCACACCTGGCTAATTTTTTTTTTTTTTTTTAAGACAGAGTCTCTCTCTGTCGCCAGGCTGGAGTGCAATGGCGCGATCTCAGCTCACTGCAACTTCCACCTCCCAGGTTCAAGCGATTCTCCTGCCTCAGCCTCCCGAGTAGCTGGGACTACAGGCGCATGCCACCACACCAGGCTAATTTTTGTATTTTTAGTCGAGACACAGTTTCACCATGTTGGCCAGGCTGGTCTCGAACTCCTGACCTCAGGTGATCCATCCACCTTGGCCTCCAAAACTGCTGGAATTATAGGCGTGAGGAAGTTTTATTCTCAAAAGGAGAATAAATGGGTTATTTATCTAATAAATGGGTTCAGTGACTAACCACTTCAAGACCAGCTCAAGAAGGATTTTTAAAGTCATTATTCTTTTTTTTTTTTTTGAGATGGAGTCTTGCTCTGTTGCCCAGGCTGGAGTGCAGTGGCTAGATCTCGGCTCACTTGCAACCTCACCTCCAGGGTTCAAGTGATTCTCCCGTCTCAGCCTCCCAAGTACCTGGGACTACAGGCAAGCACCACCATGCCCAGTTGATTTTTGTCTTTTTAGTATAGATGGGGTTTCACCATATTGGCCAGGATGGTCTCGATCTCTTGATCTCATGATCCGCCCACTTCGGCCTCCCAAAGTGCTGGGATTACAGGCGTGAGTCACTGTGCCCGGTCTTCAATTTTTAAGTCAGAATTGACAGGCATCATGGTTCAAAGTAAGCAGAATGACACATTGACACAAAACATTTTCAATGAAAGGCATAATTAGTAACTTGCATGCAAGATTTTGAGGCTGAATTTACTGTGGGGACTTAGTATCATATAACACAGAAAAAACCCAGTACATTTTACAGAACCAAAAGAAATGGATCATAAATACTATGTACAAATCAAAGCAATTATAAATACTGGATACAATACTATACAATTGTATACAGGCATGGGATTGTATTATAATATATATTATAGTATACAATACTATACAAATGTATACAATACAAAAAAGGAAAGTTGGCTAGCCTCTGAATCATCTAGAATATTTGTTTCCTTCTGTCCTTAACAGTGATTCCTAGAGTGAATAATTATGCTCCAAATAAAAGAAATCTGACTTTACAGAATTGGCAAGTCCTTATAAAGCTGACTCGTGAACAACTCAGTGGTTAGGGGAACTGACCCCATACAGTTGTAAATCTGTGTATAATTTTTGACATCCCAAAAACTTAACTACTAATAGCCTACTGTTGACTGGAAGCCTTACCGATATTATAAATACTTGATTATATTAATACATAGACTACTATCTACATATGTTATGCATTTGTGACATAACTTTTTCTTAATTATTTTGATAATTCCAGGCTACGTGGTTTGTGAGTTTTTTCAAATTGCCACAAATCTCAAAAAAATTTACAATATATCTATTGAAAAACAATATAAATGGACCCACACAGTTTAAACTCGTGTTGCTCAAGGGTCAACTATATTTCAAATTGAGAAAGTTTGGAGTTTCCTGTTTTGGAAAAAAAAAAACTACAAAACAAAAATTTTACAACCAGGCGTGGTGGCTAATGCCTGTAATCCCAGCACTTTGGGAGGCCAAGGCATGTGGATCACCTGAGGTTGGGAGCTCAAGACCAGCCTGGCCAACATGGTGAAACCCTGACTCTACTAAAAATATAAAAAATTAGCAGGCCAGGAGCGGTGGCTCACACCTGTAATCCCAGCACTTTGGGAAGCCAAGGCGGGCAGACCACCTGAGGTTGGGAGTTCGAGACCAGCCTGATCAACATGGAGAAACCCCACCTCTACTAAAAAGACAAAATTAGCCAGGCATGGTGGCACATGCCTGTAATCCCAGCCACTAGAGAGGCTGAGGCAGGAGAATCACTTGAACCTGGGAGGTGGAGGTTGTGATGAGCCTAGATCACACCACTGCACTCCAGCCTGGGCAACAATAGCAAAACTCTGTCTCAAAAAAAAAATAGATGGGTGTGGTGGCAGGCGCCTGTAATCCCAGCTAGTCGGGAGGTGGAGGCAAGAGAATCACTTGAACCTGGGAGGTGGAGATTGCAGTGAGTCCAAATCATACCACTGCACTCCAACCTGGGTGACAGAGCCAGACTCCATCTCAAAAAAAAAAAAAAAAAAAAAGTATTTTACATATCAACTTCACATTAGAGAATGCAAACAGGGCCGAGCATGGTGACTAACATCTGTAATCCCAGTAGAGTTTGGGAGGCCGAGGCAGGCAGATCGCTTGAGGTTAGGAGTTCGAGACCAGCTTAGCCAACATCGTGAAATGCCATCCCTACTAAAAAGATATACAAAAATTAGCCACCACCTACTGGGGAGGCAGAGGCAGGAGAATCACTTGAACCTGGGAGGTAGAGGTTGCAGTGAGCTGAGATCACACCACTGCACTCCAGCCTGGGCGACAAAGTGACTCCATTTAAAAAAAAAGAGGGAATGCAAACAGATCATAGTCAGCCAAAAGGAATTCTTATCAGCCTCACCAAACATCCCTTTAATATTGAAATAGGAAGCAGTGAAAAAATGGGATTTCGGCATATAAAATTATAACCACACTGGAAATACCACAAGGTAACATGTAACTTAACCACAGAATGCCAGATAAATGCTTTGCTGACAGAATCCCAGGTCTGCCTTCTTCTTTCACCAGGTCTTTTCCATCATCACTCTAGCCTCACCCACAATAAACACATATTTTACCCTTCCCTTACCAAATGAGAAAGGCCTACTATAAAAAGTGAGACCAAAAGTTACAGGATGAAAACCTCTTTCCATCAAATAGGACAAGAGTGAGAAAGATCATAAAAGAAAAGAAGAAAAACAGAAGGCAACTACCAAAAACTCCATAACTATTTAATAAAATCCAAGAAGGCCAGGTACGGTGGCTCACGCCTGTAATCCCAGCACTTTGGAAGGCCGAGGTGGGCAGATCACAAGGTCAGGAGTTTGAGACCAGCCTGGCCAATATGGTGAAACCCCGTCTCCAATAAAAAAAAAAAATACAAAAATTAGCCAGGTGTGGTGGCAGGTGCCTGTAATCCCAGCTACTCAGGAGGCTGAAGTAGGATAATCGCTTGAACCCGGGAGGCAGAGGTTGCAGTGAGCCGAGATCATGCCGTTGCACTCCAGCCTGGGCAACAGAGCAAGACTCAGTCTCCAAAAAAATAAATAAATAAAAATAAATAAATAAATAAAAAAATAAAAAATCCAAGAACTACCAAAAGATTATATCAACCCAGAAAACCCAGAAAAGTAGAGTGTTAATAGTATGGTCCAAGCACTGTACTAGGCACTGTGAGAAATACCAAGAGAGAAGAGTTGAGCTTCTTTCCCAAAAATTTATTCAGCCATGCTACATACTGTTAAGTCAAACAACCATAGATCTAGATAGACAGTATTTCTAAAACTTCATGAAGGGCAGGGCAAAGTGACTCACATCTGTAATCCTAGCAGCCTGGGAGGCCGAGGCAGGAGGATCACTTGAGGCCAGGAGTTTAAGACCAGCCTGGACAACATAGCAAGACTCTGTCTCCATTTTTTTAATTAAAAAATTTAAAATTTAAATAAAATGTCATGAAGAAGCTAACTTCTGAAGCAGAGTTCTGAAAAGTGAATGTGGCTTGGCAAAAGGGAGGTAAAACACTCCACACAAAGTGAATGGCATCTGAAATATCTAAGAGGTAGACATAGCAAGTGCACTGTTATCATAGCTGAAATGGAGAATGCCTATGCAAGGAAAGAAAGGTAAAATTAGGTTTTAAAATGTTTGTAATCATGCATTTTTAAGTGATTTAAGAAACAAGTGGGAGCCACTTCAGGATTATGAGAAGATACTAACTTCAATACAGCATTCCAGGGTATTCTTAGGTTTAAAAACAAATGAAGTAGGAAGATACTACAGATAGAGAGGCAATTTAGGGATCTGGAAAAAAGTAATCTTTTTACAAAAACAGTGGGCAAAAAGACTTACTACCAGAAATACAGACCAGAGGGGAAGCATAAAGAGAAATGACAATCTGTTAGCTGGGCATGGTGGCGCACACCTGTAATCCCAGCTACTCGGCAGGCTGAGGCACGAGAATTGCTTGAATCCAAGAGGTAGAGGTTGCAGTGAGCTGAGATCATGCCACTGCACTCCAGCCTGGGTGATAAGAGCAAAACTGTGTCTCACACACACACAAAAAAAAAACAATAAAAAAATTACAGTCTCCATACTAGAATTCAGGCAATTTTCATCTTTCCTCTTTATACTTTAGTGTGCTTCCTAGAATGGCTGCAGTGCTTTTCTATATTTTATAATTAAAATAGTCATACAAAAAGAGAATAAACATAACATATACACAGCCAAAGAATAATAAACACCCACGCACCCATGTGCCCACCACCCAATTTAAGAAATAGAAAAATAAACCATGAGTTTAAGCCTCTCCAACTGATTACATACCCTTACATGAAATCCACCCTCCACCTTCTACAGAACACAACTATCCTGAATTTTGTGAAAAGCATTTCCTTTTTCTCTACAGACTTATCACAAGCATGTACCCCTGAACAATATGTTCTTCAGTTTTGCCTGGTTTTGATTTATATATAAATGGAATCATGATTCATATAGTCTTCTATGACTTGCTTTTTTCAATCAATGTGATGTTTTATGAGATTAGCCCAAGTTGTCGTATGCAGCTGCAGAATTCATTTTCATTACTGTATAGTATTTTACTATTGGAATAAACCATAATTTTTAAATCCACTCTAGTGTAGTTGGAATGTGTTATTTAAATTTTTCTACAATCTCAAAATATACTACTTTGAACATTCTCAAATATATCTTCTGGCACATTATGTGTCAAGAAGTTTTCTACAATGTATTTCTAGGGGTGGAATTGCGAGGGGGTTACACGGTGCAAGTTCAATTCGACTAAGTAATGGTAAACTGTTTTCCTAAGTAGTGATATCAATTTATATTCCAGCTAGCAATGTATGTCAAGTCCTCATTATCCCACATTTTTAGTAACACGAACTTTTTTTTTTTTTTGAGATAGACTCTATCTGTCATGCTTGAGTGCAGCAGTGTAATCAAGGCTCACTGCAACCTCAACCTTTTGGGCTCAAGTATTTTTCCATCTCAGCCTCCCAAGTAGGTGGGACCAGAGGCACACACCAACACGCCCCGATAATTTTTAAAAATGTTTTCGTAGAGATAGGATCTCACTTTGTTGTCTATGGTGGTCTCAAACTCCTGAGCTCAGCGATCCTCCTGCCTCAGCCTCTCAAAGTGCTGGGATTACAGATGTGAGCCACCACTGCCTAGCAGTAACAATTTTATTAGATTTTTAAATGTCTACCAAACTGAAGGGTATGACTTAATTTACATTTCTTAGATTACTAATGGGGGAAAGCACTTTTCATATGCTCAGGGGTTATTTGGGTTTCCTATCCTAAAAAAGGCCTGTTTGTAGCTTTGTCTATTTTTCTCTTGACTCATGTATTATTTATTTATTTATTTATTTATTGAGACAGAGTTTCGCTCTTGTCGCCCAGGCTGGAGTACAATGGCACAATCTCAGCTCACCACAACCCTCTGTTCTCCAGGTTCAAGTGATTCTCCTGCCTCAGCCTCCCAAATAGCTGGGATTACAGGCATGTGCCACCACGCCCGGCTAATTTTGTATTTTTAGTAGAGACAGGGTTTCTCCATGTTGGTCAAGTCCATCTCAAACTCCAGACCTCAAGTGATCTGCCCACCTCAGCCTCCCAAAGTGCTGGGATTACAGGTGTGAGCCACCGCACCCGGCCTTTTATTTATTGCCCAGGCTGGAGTGCAGTGGCCGGATCTCAGCTCACTGCAAGCTCCGCCTCCTGGGCCCACGCCATTCTCCTGCCTCAGCCTCCCGAGTAACTGGGACTACAGGCGCCTGCCACCTCGCCCGGCTAGTTTTTTGTATTTTTTTTAGTAGAGACGGGGTTTCACCGCGTTAGCCAGGATGGTCTCGATCTCCTGACCTCGTGATCCGCCCGTCTCGGCCTCCCAAAGTGCTGGGATTACAGGCTTGAGCCACCGCGCCCGGCCTTATTTATTTTTTATAGGAATTCTCTGGAGTTCTATGCTGGATACTAATCTTCTGTTACATATATATGTTGAAGATATTTTCTCCAGGTTTGTAGCCTTGTCTCTTTGCATTCTTTATGGAGTCTTTAGATAAATGAAAGTTTCTGAATTTCTATAGTAAAATTTATCAATTTCCTAACTTTTTTTTCATGTCGTATTTAATAAGTACTTCCCTATCCCTGAGGTCATGATACTCTCTCATAGTTTCTTCTAAAACTTTAAAAAAAAAAAAAAATTGGCCGGGCGCGGTGGCTCACATCTGTAATCCCAGCACTTTGGGAGGCCAAGGCGGGCAGATCACGAGGTCAGGAGATCGACACCATCCTGGCTAACATGGTGAAACCCCGTATCTACTAAAAACACAAAAAATTAGCCGAACATGGTGGCGGGTGCATGTAGTCCCAGCTACGGGAGGCTGAGGCAGGAGAATGGCGTGAAACCGGGAGGCGGAGCTTGCAGTAAGCTGAGATTGCACCACCGAACTCCAGCCTGGGAGACAGCGAGACTCCATCTCAAAAAAAAAATAAAAATAAAAATAAAAAAAAAATTTAGACAGAGTCTCACTCTGTCACCTAGGCTGGAGTATAGTGGCACAAACACAGCTCACTGCAGCCTTGACCTCCTGGGCTCAAGTGAACCTACCTCAGCCTCCCAAGTAGCTTGGCCAACAGGTGCGCACCACCATGCCTGGCTAATTTTTGACTTGTTGTAGAGACAGGATCTCATTTTGTTGCCCAGGCTAGTCTCGAACTCTTAGGCAGAAGCGATCCTCCCACCTTGGCCTCCCAGAGTGCTGAGGTTAGAGGTGTGAGTCACATTTTAGTCCTTAATTCATCTGAAATTCTTACTTTTGGTATGGTATGAAACAGGAAACTAATTTCCTTTTTTCTTTTCCCTATAGGGATAACTAATTGTCTAAACACCATTTATTGAAAAATCCACTTTCTCCTTAGATTCACAGGGCAAGTAGCAAGTTTCCTATATGACTATTTCTGAACCACAAATTTTGTTCCACTGATTTATTTGCCATACTGTGTAGATACATTATCTTAATTATTATAGTTTTATAATAATTCTTGATATCTCATAAAGTATGTTAGTCATTAATACTGTTTGGCAAATATCTCTGGTCTTACCCCTCTCAAGGATCACCATAGGACTACAGTTCCAGGTTCCCTTGTGGGTCAGTGGGACAAGATTAGTTTTATTTCAATGAGCTGTGAGCAGAAGTAACCTGCTGAGCATTAACTGCCTGTGCAAAACCCTCCAAAGCTCTTTTTTCCCCTTGGCTTAGCAACTAATATTTTGTATGGTGGTCAAGCATGGTGCTGTTCATGCCAGCACCTTGAGTGGCCAAGGTGGGAAGATGACTTGAGGCCAGGAATTCAAGACCAGCCTTGGGTAACACAGCAAGGCCTCATCTCTACCCAAAAAATAAATAAATAAAAAGGAGTTGGGTTGGGCATGGTGGCACACATCTATAGTCCTAGCTACTTGGGAGGCTGAGGCACAGAATTGCTTGACCCCAGGAAACAGAGGCTGCGGTGAACTATGACTGGTACCACTGTACTCCAGGCTGGGTGACAGAGCAAGATCCTATCTCTAAAAAACAATAATACTCAATACAATTGTAGCTTTGGTACCTAAGTGATATAATCAGTCGTATCCCCACTTATCTTCAGTGAATGAGAACTAAATCTTTGGTATATTAATCACAGGGAGTTTAGGGTTCTGTGTTACCACAATATAATTTAGCACACTCTGGGCCAGGAATGGTGGTTCATGCCTGTAATCCCAGCACTTTGGGAAGCCGAAGTGAAAGGACTGCTTGAGCCCAGGAGTTCAAAACCAGCCTAGGCAACATAGTCAGAACCCATCTCTACCAAAAATTTAAAACTCAGTCAGACATGGTAGCACATGCCTGTGGTGCCAGCTACTCGGGAGGCAGAGGCAAGAGGACTCCTTGAGCCCAGGAGGTCGAGGCTGCAGTGAACTGTAATAGCCCCACTACACCTCAGCCTGGGCAAAAGAACAAGATCCTATTTCAAATAAATAAATAAATAATTTAGCCTGCCTACTCTGAAGTCACACTCTGTTGTTATTTTTCAGTAGTGTCCTATTTTTCCCTGTTTGTTATGTAAATTTCAGAACTGTCTTTTCTCAACTTCCAAAATAAGCCTACTGATCAGAGTATACATGAGTACAAACACATTGGAAAACAAATGGCATTATCTAAAAAAGTTGAAGACGTACATATTCTATGATCTAGCAATTCCAGTCCTGGGCATGTGTACAAAAGAAATGTGTACACATAGGTAAACATGTACAAAAATGTTCTTAGTAATACTCTTCATAAAAATAAAAAACTGGAAACAATCCAAATGACTGCCAACATTTGGTAGTTGGTAGTCATTTAGTAGAAGAGATCACCAACGGTGATTTATTTACACAAAGAAATAACAAGGTCAGGCACAGTGGCTCACGTCTGTAATCTCAGCACTTTGGGAGGCCAAGGTGGGCAGATCACCTGAGGTCAGCAGGCTTGAGACCAGCCTGGCCAACACGGAGAAACCTGTCTCTACTAGAAATACAAAATTAGCCAGGCATGGTGGCGCATGCCTGTAATTCCAGCTACTCAGGAGGATGAGGCAGAAGAATCGCTTGAAACCGGGAGGCAGAGGTTGCAGCAAGCCGAGATAGCACCATTGCACTACAGCCTAGTCAATAAGAGCAAAACTCTGCCTCAAAAATAAACAAAAAAAAAAAAAAAAGAAAAGAAAAAAAGAAATACCATACAATAATGAAAATGAACCAGACCTACACACAACAACGTAGATGCTCTCATAAACATATTGCTGAGCTAAGAAACACACACAAAATTTACATAGAATGATTCCATTTACAATGAAGTCTCAAAAACAGGTAATTTTTAAATTAGATTAAGAATAAATATATAGGTAGTAAAACATCCGATAAAACAAGGAAATGGGCCAGGCGCAATGGCTCACGCCTGTAATCCCAGCACTTTAGGGGGCCAAGGCGGGTGGATCACGAGGTCAAGAGTTCAAGACCAGCCTGACCAACATGGTGAAACCCCGCCTCTACTAAAAATACAAAAATTAGCCAGGCATGGTGACATGCACCTGTAATCCCACCTACTTGGGAGGCTGAGGCAGGAGAATCACTTGAACCCGGGAGGTGGAGGTTGCAGTGAGCCGAGATTGTGCCACTGCATTCCAGCCTGGGCGACACAGTGAGACTCTGTCTCAAAAAAAAAAAAAATGGAAATGATTACCACAAACATTAGGAAGTCCCTGGGAGAAAAGAGATCTGTTTGAGAAAAAAGGGAGGATAATTTTCTTTCTTTTTTTTGTTTTGTTTTGAGACAGTGTCTTGCTCTGTTGCCCAGGCTGGAGTGCAGTGGTACGGTCCTGGCTCACTGCAACCTCCACTTCCCAGGTTTAAGTGATTCTCATACCTCAGCCTCCTGAGTAGCTGGGATTATGGGCATGTGCCACCATACCCGGCTAATTTTTTGTATTTTTAGTAGAGATAGGGTTTCGCCATGTTGGCCAGACTGGTCTTGAACTCCTTACACCTCAGGTGATCAACCCACCTCAGCCTCCCAAAGTGCTGGGATTACAGGTGTGAGCCACCACGCCCTGCCAGTACTGGCAATTTTCTATTTTGACTTGAAGAGTTATTGCAAGGGTGTTGACTTTGATTACTCGTTATACTGAATCTCTGAGGAGGTTTTACACAAATGTCTTATACCATTTTTGTAAGATTTATTCATATTTACTGCATATACTTTGTTGTTATTATAAAATGCTTTTTAAATTGCATTTTCTGTTTGTTGCCAGCTATAGAAACAGAACTGGGCTGGGCACAGTGGCTCACGCCTGTAATCCCAGCACTTTGGGAGGCCGAGGTGGGTGGATCACCTGAGGTCAGGAGTTCGGGACCAGCCTGGCCAACATGGTGAAACCCCAGCTCTACTAAAAATACAAAATATTAGCCAGGCATGGTGGTGGGTGCCTGTAATCCCAGCTACTTGGGAGGCTGAGGCAGGAGAATCACTTGAACCTGGGAGGCAGAGGTTGCAGTGAGCTGAGATCGCACCATTGCACTCCAGTCTGTGCAACAAGAGCAAAAGTCCATCTCAAAAAAAAAAAGAAATAGAACTGAATGTTATGCCTTGATGCAACAACCCACTATACTCTCTTATTGTTGCTTCTGACTTATCAGTAGATTGAGTTTTCTTGTAACAGTCATATCATCTGCAAATAACAGCAACTTTGTTTCATCCTTTATAATCTTTATATCTTTCCTTTGGTTTTGTCTTATTTATAATGATTAGAATCTAGTTCAATAATGAACTGTATTATTTTCATGTTCTAGAAATGTATTTTAATTTTTTGTCTTTTTTTTAGAGACAGGATCTTGCTCTATCACCCTGGCTGGAGTGTAACGGCACAATCATAGCTCACTTCAGTGTTGAACTCCTGGGCTCAAGTGATCCTCCCACCTCAGCCTTCAGAGTAGCTGAGTCTACAGGTATGTGCCACTATGCCCCACTAATTCTTTTTTTTCTGTAGAGATGGGGTCTTGCTATGTTGCCCAGGCTGGTCTCACATTGCTGGCTTCAAGTGATCCTCCCATCTTAGCCTCCCAAAGCATTGGGAATACAGGCATAGCCACTGCTCACAGCCCTATAAAAGTAGTTTTAAAGTGGGGAACAACGGGCATGGTGGCAAGCACCCATAGTCCCAGCTACTTGGGAGGCTGAGGCAGGAGAATCGCTTGTTCAAACCCAGGAGGCAGAGGTTGCAGTGAGTGGAGATCGCGAGACTAGGCAAAAAAAAAAAAAAAAAAAAATTAAAGTGGGGAACAAAAGAGACATCGTACAGGAGGACCCAGGTGCTGATGGCTCATTTCAAGTTTACTCCTTCATATGTTTATTACCCTTTCCCTTCTCTCAGAAAATGAAGCCCTCCATCCTGGATGAGGGAATAGCTGTTGAAAACTGGCTATTCTAACAATTTAAACTTCTTAACTACTAAAATCAAGTTCAGCTCATCCACACTTCCAAATTAATCTATCTGCATTACAAGTCTGTAATTTTCAAATCAAGTATACAATAATTAAAAGAATAGAAACAATGCCATCTAAAACGTGAAGTGTGTTCAAACTAGAGCCTAATTATTTAACATCTATATAGCACTGAGGAACTGAAAAGCACTTAGGGGAAAAAAAATCAAACTTTTAATACACTCCCAACACAACAAATGAGGCAGTGAAGGAAAATAAATCTCTTGGTTAGATCAGGCAGTGATGTAATGAGGAAAGTACCAGAATTCTAACACATCCCCAGAGTTATGAAGACCCAAAATATAGCCTTTGATAAATACATCTCCAAGCCCATTTATCTATCTACCACAAGCAACTGTCTCTCTGAAAGAGTCCCAAAATATTTCCTCAGCCCAACAAATTGACAATTTCCCTTCTGTACTTGTGTATCTCAGAGGGTAGTCTAGTGGTTGGCTTTCTTCATCTTTCTAGGTTATATAATGATACTGATTTATATTAAGTAACAGTTTGTCCCTCAGGAAAATGAAATATAACAAGAGTGTGGCAGCCAGTTCTCCAGAGTCCTACCCAGATCAATGAAGAGTACAGCACAGTCCTGACTAGTCAAAGGCCTGTCAGAGGTCATATAAGTGCTCTCATCCCTTCTTGGTACAGACAAGAGTTTCCAGAGTTAGACAGTTCTTCTACTAGGGACTTCTCCGGGATTCACATTTCACTAGTAAGTATCCCAAACATGTTTTGCTTTTTTGTTTTTCTCTCTCTTTCTGAATGACTTTTGTTGTTGTTGTTTGTTTTTTTCTCCCTAGCATGGCTCTAATGCCATGAATCAGACTTCTTTTGGACTTACTGACCACGGGACTACTGTATTTCTTCTTTATGTAAGTTAGATACTTAATGTATCTTTCAGAAATCAGATAAAATGCCCTTTGGATGGACCCCTGTCTAAATGGGCACAGTAAGAAATGTTATATTCAACTTGTAAGGGACTTGGTTTTATTAAAATTCGTATTTGAACTCCCCAACAAACCAATAATTTATATTCTATATTTGTTACAAGTTATAATGGTTCCAGCTGGGCGTGGTGGCTCACGCCTGTAATCCCAGCACTTTGGGAGGCCGAGGCGGGCATCACCTGAAGTCAGGAGTTGGGAGACCAGCCTGGCCAATACAGTGAAACCCCGTCTCTACTAAAAATTAAAATTAGCCAGGTGTGGTGGTGGGCGCCTTGGGAGGCTATTTGGGAGGCTCCCTATTTGGGAGTCAGGAGTTCAAGACCAGCCTGGCCAACATGGTGAAATCCCATCTCCACTAAAAATATATTTCAAAAACTAGTCACCACCTACTGGGGAGGCGGAGGCAGGAGAATCATTTGAATCTGGGAGGGGGAGGTTGCAGTGAGCCGAGACTGCACCATTGCACACCAGCCTGGGTGACAAGAGCAAAACTCCATCTCAAAAAGAAAACAAAACAAAAAAACAAGTTATAATGGTTCCAAACAAAGGGTAGAAAACAAGATGTTTATAACCCAAGTGGCAAAAAGTTCAGAAGACTCACTTATCTCTTTCTAAAAATATCTGCCCGGCCAGGTGCAGTGGCTCACACCTGTAATCCTAGCACTTTGGGAGGCCGAGGCAGGCAGATCACCTGAAGTCAGGAGTTTGAGACCAGTCTGGCCAACGTGGCAAAACCCCGTCTCTACAAAAAAATACAAAAATTAATGGAGCATGGTGGTGCATGCCTATAATCCCAGCTACTCAGGAGGCTGAGACAGAATTGCTTGAACCCAGGAGGCAGAGATTGCAGTGAGCTGAGATCGCACCAGTGCACTCCAGCCTGGGTGACAGAATGAGACTCCATCTCGCAAAAAAAAAAAAGGGGGAAGCATACTTGCATAGTATTCTGTCACATCAAAAAGAGCTGCATAAGCAAAACAGGTTCAGTAAAAGAGACTACCCAAGTCAAGTACTAATTCTTTCAAGCAAGCAAACCAATCATATCCATTTTTGCACTAAACCACAGGTAGATAATTCAGTAACAAATTCTTTAGCATCATCCTGAGTAACCAAACCACCTTGATATTGACCATGTGGCCACCCAATGGTAGTGAGAAGAAACTAATTGGAAGTACTTACCTTGAGAGCACAAAAGATGCAGGAATCTCCCATGCACTTGTGAGTTGTAAGCTGCCTAAAGCTACGTCGGAAGATATCCAAGTGCCACAAAACCTGGTGAGAAAGGGAAAACATTTCATTACTCTATAAAAAGCCACCATTGGCCGGGCGCAGTGGCTCGAGCCTGTAATCCCAGCACTTTGGGAGGCCGAGACGGGCGGATCACAAGGTCAGGAGATCGAGACCATCCTGGCTAATACGGTGAAACCCTGTCTCTAATAGAAAATACAAAAAACTAGCCGGGCGACGAGGCGGGCGCCTGTAGTCCCAGCTACTCGGGAGGCTGAGACAGGAGAATGGCGTGAACCCGGGAGGCGGAGCTTGCAGTGAGCTAAGATCCGGCCACTGCACTCCAGCCTGGGCGGCAGAGCAAGACTCCGTCTCAAAAAAAAAAAAAAACCACCATTTAATTTTTAAAGTCAAAGAGTTCAAGCAAACATAGGTAATGACTGCAGAAGATATCTTTATTCCCAGAGAAAACTTCATTCTAGTATATTAAAACAAATGTGAAAAATGGTGAGATATCTAACAAGAAAAGTAAATGGTCATATTCTGGGAAAGATATTAATTTGAACATAAAGTGAAGGTAATACAGTTAAAATATGACATGACATACATCAAATGTGATCCTGAAGAGGAAATTTATGGGTTAAAGCTGAAGAATAAGGATTTACATTAATGATCCACACAAGAATATTTTACAACTTATATTAGAAATGTGAGCCCATAGAAATGTGAACTATAGTGTGGAATTGTATCTTTGTTAGAACTCTCAATTTTTAGACATTTCTAAGAGAAGTGTGATCTCCTTAAGTCAATAGGGTAAAAAATTATGATTTCTATACTTTTGTTGAAATGGAAAAAAAATATATTAACAGTGATAAATCATGTTATAGTATATACCCTTGATGGGATGTGTTGAAAACGGCACTATACTTTTGTGGTCTTCGTCCCCAAAACCTATTACCCTAGTCTAATCATGAGAAAAGCATTAGACAAATTCCAATAGGGGAAGGGGGATATCCAAAAAAATACTTGATCAGTACTCCTCAAAACTGTCAAAGATTATCAAAAACATAAACATTCTGAGAAAATGTCACAGCTAAGAGGAGCCTAAGAAGACATGACAAGTAAATCTAAATGTGGTATCCTGGATGAAATCTTGGGCCAGGAAAGGACAGCAGGTAAAAACTAAGGAAATCTGAATAAATTGCAATTTTTATTTAAAAAAGAAATGATGTAATATACAGCATAATGCCTTAGGAAGCTCCCCCTTGCTAGGAAAGCATTTAATGTCATAATATGTGAAAAAGCATAATTTCTGGAGCCCCAGATGACAGCACACCTCTGGAGCTTCTTCTCACTTATATGTCTCAAGATCCATACTCTAAAAGTTCTTTGAAACTGGCTATGCTCCCAAGTAAATAACATCTTGTTATAACAAATGTAATAGGTTCAACTCATCTGTGGCAAATACAGCTTTGAAACCAAAAGTCAGAATATTAGCTCATAGCAACAACTATTCTCAACATGTATACATGATTATAATAGGGACTTCAAAATCACCAATGCCTCAGTCATTAAGTATGGATACAGAAATATGTATATGTGTGTGTGTGTATACATATATATAATGTATTGTATATGGCACTGGAAATTAGAATGGAAACTCATAAATAGCATTGTTTCAACTGACAATATAAATAGACCACATAGAAAAAAAATTATAAAAATGGGACTATGGCCAAGAAGGGGGTAAACATACACATTTATATCAATGCCTTATTTTGCCTGCTTCTAAGTCACAAAAGTATTATCAGGATAAAAAGTAACTAAAAAAACTAATATGTGGCCAGGTGTGGTGGCTCATGCCTATAATCCCAGCATTTTGGGAGGCCAACGCAGGAGGATCATTTGAGCCCAGGAGTTCAAGACCAGCCTAGGCAATTATAGTGAGATCCCCTCTCTACAAACAATTAAAAAAAAAAAATTTAGCCAGGTATGGTGGCACGTGTCTGTAGTCCTAGCTACTAGGAAGGCTGAGGTGGGAGGATCACCTGAGCCCAGGATGTTAAGGCTGCAGTGAGCTATGAATACACCACTGCACTCCAGCCTTGGCGACAGAGTGAGACCCCTGGCTCCAAAAAAATAAGAAATAAAGAAAGAAAACTAATATGCATCATCCAGGACAAAAACCTAGCCAACTCCACCTAAACACATGAAATTTGTGGTAATAATTAGGGAAAGCACTTAAATTTTTTTTTATAGGGTTGCCAGCACATAATTTTTTTTTTTATTGTTTTCAAATAAAAACTTAAAAACTGAGAAAAAGGCTGGGTGCCGTGGCACACACCTGTAAGCCCAGCACTTTGGGAGGCCGAGGTGGGCAGATTACCTGAGGTCAGGAGTTCAAGACCAGTCCAGCCAAAATGGCGAAACCCTGTCTCTACTAAATGTACAAAAATTAGCCCGGCATGGTGGCAGATGGTCTGTAATCCCAGCTATTCAGGAAGCTAAGGCAGGAGAATCGCTTGAACCCAAGAGGCGGAGATGGCAGTGAGCTGAGATCCCACCACTTCACTCCAGCCTGGGCGACAGAGCGAGACTCCGTCTCAAAAATAAATAAATAAAAACTGAGAAAGAGCATGAAACTTTTATTACTTAGATAAGCTTGGCAACATTCTTCTATTATGAATGAGGAAACTCAGACACTATTACCTGTACAAGGTCACAAGACTAGTCTACAGAATGGCTAAAACTAGAACCCAGGTCTCCTCCCAATGCCCAAGACCATTGTTCTTTATACTAAACATCTTGTCTTCTCTCATAGCAACCCATTTTCTCATAACATCTGAGGAGTCAAGCTAATATTTTACCCAAGTATATCCTGGGTGGCAAATTTCATTTACTTTTACACTGAAGAGCAGAAAAGAAGAGAAAGTAATTACTTGAAAGTTAGGCCAAGGGGGATGAACTTAACACGCTATGGGCGTGACTGGGCAAAGCAGACAGGCAGAAAGCTTTGGGATTCTAAGACCACTCAAGTAGCAAGCAACAGTGAAAGGGAAAATGTAGGGTAGATAATCACCTTAAGGGAATTTACTTTCCCCTAGCTCTATTCAAGTGTATCTGACTAGACACCAGTTATGAGCCAAAACAGGAGAGCTCAAAGGGAGGAGATAAATTGGACAAAGACTAGACTCCATTCAATATGTGGGCCAAAAGCCTGAATATTAAGAGACAAGATTAACATACCTGAAAGTCTTTGACTTGTGGAAAGAATTTTGCTTCTATACTAGAGAAAAGCAACTAGGATAACACACCTTACTCCCAAAAGGAAAAACAGAAAACAGGCCAGGCGCAGTGGCTCATGCCTGTAATCCCAGCACTTTGGGAGGCTCCGAGACAGGTGGATCACTTGAGGCTAGGAGTTCAAAACCAGCCTGGCCAACATGGTAAAACCCTGTCTCTACTAAAAATACACAAATTAGCCAGGTGTGGTGATGCACAGCTGTAATTCCACCTACTTGGGTGGCTGAGGCATGAGAATTGCTTGAACCGCCGAGATCACCCATGGTCCCAGCTACTCAGGAGGCTAAGGCAGGAGGATCACCTGAGTCCTGGAGGTCAAGGCTGCAGTGAGCTGTGATTGGGCCACTATACTCCAGCCTGGGCAATAGAATGAAACTCTGTCTCAAAAAAAAAAAAAAAAAAGAAAAGAAAAGAAAAAAATAGGAACCGGTAGAGATTGTTCAGGAAAAAAGTTGATAAATAGAAAGATGAGCCAGGCACGGTGGCTCACGCCTGTAATCCCAGCACTTTGGGAGGCTAAGGCGGGTGGATCACAACGTCAGGGGTTCGAGACCAGCCTGACAAAAATGGTGAGACCCCATCTCTACTAAAAATACACAAATTAGCCAGGCGTGGTGGTGGGCACCCATAGCCCCAGCTACTCAGGAGGCTGAGGCAAGAGAATCGCTTGAACCCGGGAGACGGAGGTTGCAGTGAGCCAAGATCACGCCACTATACTCCAGCCTAGGCAACACAGCAAGACTCCATCTGAAAGATCACCTGGCCCATTTACCTCCCTTTAGGCATGTAAATAATAGTAGTTAAAGTTATTATTTTTTCTCTTACTATTATTAATCCCTCTTTTTGTAAATGAGGTAATTGAGATTCAAAGAGATAAAGTGACTTGCCAAAGATCACACAGATAAATGTAAAAATGACCTCAGGTTACTAACCTCAAACAGAGACTATCAAGAATTTTATTTAAAAAGAGTTACCAGAAATACAGCATCAGCAATTAAAAGTCAAAGTTCACCAAAAATAATTACCCTTACCTGCAGGGCACTGTTGAGGAAGCAGCTGTTTTGCCCTGGCTCATTGCTGAGGCCTTTGCTGGGGGCTATGGAGGTTGAGCTTCGAGGTGCAAATATCCCTTGTACACTACCACGACCCCCTGAAAAATAATTTCTCTTCCAAGACATTATTGTTCACATTTAGCCTGAAAAAAAACGGAGAAGGTTTTGTGCCTTTTTGGCAGGAATTTATGTCTACTAAAGTTCTAAGAGGAAAGGGAATCTAGAATTTAGTGAATTTATGTTGGAAGATTTTGAGTTTACCACCTTCCAAATATCATCTGCATAGTTCAAGGGACTCAGGTATCCTCCTAGGTCTAGATGACAGAGTCCTTCCTCACTTGTTCCAAACAATCTCCGAAGTGTAACATGGCACAGGACTAATGCAAACAGAGAAATCCTTAAGTATTGCTTCCTTCTATTTTTCTTGAACAGCCTCAATAAAGTCCTGGTAAAGTGGGTGTAATTCTCAGCTCCAGCAGCATCCAGGATCAGGGTAAGATGTGTTCTTTAAGCTTGTTGATGATGCTTCTTATGGACTGAAGATTTTTCCAACTGGAAGGAGAGGCAGACAGATAAGCAAGAATCCAACATAACCCTCCTCGCCCTCCATTGCCTTGTCTCATCATCTTCTGAAGCAAAAACTCAAATTCTGAGCAACTGCAAAAGGTTCCACAAAGCCAAGAAGAAGCCTGTTTGAATCATCTGAGGTTTTTGTTGATGTTCTTGCTGCTTCTTTTTAATGTGCCCCAAACTTCTATTGTCCCATCCAGATCTTCAGCAAGTCTCTCCTCTTTCTTCTGGGACTAGAATAGCCAGCTGTGTCAGAGCGCTTTAACAGAAATAAAAAAAATCAAAAGCTTGCGTCACTTAATGACTCTACTGGCTTTGGACTGTTCTGCCAAGATCAACGTTGCCTCACCTCTTGCTATAAACTTGAAACCTTGGCAAACAATGCCAAAAAAAAAAAGGAAAAAAAAGAGAGAGAGAGAGAGAGACCCAAACTAAAGAGATGGAAAAAAGGTATGAACGGCTTTACTTTCAGGGGAAAATTATCTGCAATTTTCTTGAAACACAAGAAAGTTGATCTGGATAGAAATAAAAACCAAATACAAACTTTCCAGTATCAGGCTAACACAAAACAAATCACCAAGTAAGCACACACCAACTAGGAACTGAAACAGTTTCTTTTGGACATTGTGAATAAAGCACTTTTTAAAAGGTGTTTTCCATGAATATGCTTATGAAAACCTGCTTAAAAGTAGGAAGGCCATGTTAGCAGTCTAAGATCTGTTCTGAGTAAAGATGTTCCATCCAGAGAAACACTGATGGTGAGTAAACCACAGGTCCTTAATATGCAGTTCAAGAGAACTAAATCTTCTCATGCTCTGTTTGTTTGTTTGTTTCATTTTTGCCAGAGGATCAGAGAGATAATTTGGGTTACAAATCACTTAATCTCCAGATTATATCCAAGGGGTCACAATCAGAGGCAATCCATTGACCAACTTTAGTTTTCAACTAATTAAAATGCCAGTGAGGCAACAGAGAGTAATACCAAAGCAAGTATGTTCCCTGGAAGGAAATCAACACATCTCCAACTTTAAGTTTTCCTATAAGGCTGCCATGTCCATCTACATAAGGAAAAATGTTTAAACGTTAAGTGTTAAATTTGCCAAGATCAACAATTCCTCAATCTTTTCCCTTCCTTCTCACCATCACATGCACCATCTAAAAACGCAAAAACGCTTTAACATCTTAATCACTCTCTGGGAGATCACCTAGCATTGTCTACAGCATGTCCAATGGAAAAACTGAGGTACAAGAATATTAAATGGTTGCATAAGACTGTTCTTTCCCTTCTGTAAATTCCCAGACTATTTATAATCTACATGTCACAATTAAAGTATTTGATTATACAGTGTACTGTCACATTATTCTCTATTTTTATTACTCTCTGTTTTATATCGTATCTGTCATAATATGACTACATGAAATGAAATAGTAACTACAGTCAGGTATGTGCTAAACACGATACTTATGTCCTTTATTTAATATTCACAACAGTCCTATCAGATAGTTATTAATAGTTCCATTTTACAGAAAAGTAAAGGGAGGCTTAAAGACATTAACTTGCCCAATTCAACGCTGGTAAGTGGCAGAGCTAGAAATGTTTGACTATTAAACTATGACTCAATTATATATTTTATTATTCTATTCCAAAAGCTCCTATTACAGTGCTAGTCATAAGGAGGCCGTCAATAAATACTGCCTGATGATTAACATGACACCAGAAAAGAACCCATATCTCCCACACAGACTATAAGACCCTCACCTCTCTACACACACCCTCATACACACCCCACTCAAGGCCACCAAACAACTTCCAACAAGCCATGCAGCATTCCTTCAGCTCAACTGCTGCAAAGGAATGACAAGTACCAAGCCTCCACTTTGCTCACAGCCAAAAGGACTTGGCACACAGGTGGGGTTTCCAATATCCACATTAGGAGCTTAATGAAACTCGGCCTGCCCTATGACACACACTCCTGAGTACAGGGAGCAAAAGGAGAAAAACACAGTAGCAGAGAAAAGATTCTCAGGCTCTGAATGGCAGTATTATGTAGGGTAAAGCAGTAAGTCCTCAGACCTGTTTTAGGTGTGTCACCAACTAGAAGTAACAGCATAAAGACCAGACAAGAGAGGCAGTAACAAGTGGTCCAGAGAAATACTAACACCAAAAACATTTCACTTAAATTGTAGATATAGCATTAAACAACGTAATCCTTCTCCAATGCCATTTACTGAAGATATGTGATGAGGGGAATTATAGTTTTATCTATATGGCTCTCACTACCTAGTTTGTGTGTTTGTTTTATTTTGTTTTGTTTTTTGAGGCGGAATCTCACTCTGTCGCCCAGGCTGGAGTGCAGTCGTGCAATCTTGGCTCACTGCAGCCTCCGCCTCTTAGGTTCAAGCAATTCTCCCACCTCAGCCTCCCAAGTAGCTGGGATTACAGGCATGCACTACCATGCTCAGCTATTTTTCGTATTTTAATATTTAGTAGAGACAGGGTTTCATCATGTTGACCAGGCTGGTCTCCAACTCCTGACCTCAGGTGACCCTCCCGCCTCGGCCTCCCAAAGTGCTGGGATTACAGGCGTGAGCCACCGTGCCTGGTACCTATTATATTTAGTACAGTAACATCCTATACAGGTTTGTAGCATAGGAGCAGTAGGCTATATCATATAATCTAGGTGTGTAGTAGGCTATATCATCTAGGTTTATGCAAATTCTTTTAAATGATATTCACGCAGTGACAAAACCACCTAACAACACATTTCTCAGAACATATCCCTGTTGTCAAGCAAAACATGGCTGCACTTTTGCCATACTTTTACCTAACAATCCTACTCCTAGATATTTTACCATAAAGAAATAAAAAATTGGGCTGGGCGTGGTGGCTCATGCCTAAAATCCGAGAATGGGAGGCCAAGGCTGGTGGATCACTTGAGGTCTGGAGTTCAAGGCAAGCCTGGGCAACAAGGTAAACTTCTAGGAAAGTAAAAGCCAAAACTGGGACGGAAGCATGTCATCTTATTACTTATTATTTATTTCCTTGTGTAACACAGTTACTAAGTTGTATGTCCCACTGTTCCCAATCTGAAAACACTAGCCTCCTGTGGGTAAGCCAAAAACCTTTCCACGTATGATATGATGGAAAACAGTGGGTCTCAACCTTTTTGCAGTGCCTCACACCCCAAGGCAGATTTATCAAGCCACTAATGAAACTTAAGCTTCAGGGCTCTTTCTCTTGCCCAGATTCTCGAGGCCCAATATCTTATTTTCTGTTTCAAAAAATATTTTCCTTAAAGGAGGCCCTCTGAATTGTATAAGCTTCAAGTGTCACAGAATCTAAGTCTGCCCCATTCACATTACATAAACTGAGCTTTTATAGTATATGTCACTTGAGAAAATACATAATTCAAAAAGCTACTTTGAATTCAGTAATACTAATAACTTTGCATTTTATTAATAAAAGAAACACCAATGTTATTCACTGTATAAAATTTGTTTGAACTAAATAGATCTGAATATAATATTTGGTCCACATTTGGATTTTGGATTCTTGTGCTCACAGCAAGTAGCTCCACAGTCCACAGGGCTAAATTGAAAAGATCATTACAGATGAAGGCTGCCAGAATTAAAGGCATACCTCTAGAAGCTGGTGACCTTTAGAAAAAAACACTTTCTCTGTATTAGTGAAATACAGAGAATGATTCCTTCACAAGTATACACAGTACAGCTTAATGTGCTACCATTTTTCTCAGGCCAAAGTAATAAACCAGGCTCCAGCTGCAGCCACCCTAATTATCCCCCACTGTATTCTTCACCAACAAAGTCAGCTTCTCTCAGCCTCTGTTTCTGAAAAAACCCAAAGCAGTCATTCAAATGGAACTGGCTTGTGCATAAAGGGAGATGAGGCCTGGAAGGACACTAGGCCAGGAGGAGCCTGGCGCCCTAAGAGACAGTGGGGTAAATGAGGTCCAGAGAGCTACAGGTTATTAGCATAAGAGATTCATTATGAGCAGAGCTGGAACTGAACCGAAACCAATGAAGACTAGATAGAATTTGTTCCTGCAAAGCCTGGGAACCCTTTGATAAAACCAGGTGTAAAGTGTGGGAAGTTTCGAAGGAGATGGATTTTTTTTTTTTTTCTTTTTTGAGACAGTCTCGCTCTGTCACCCAGGCTGGAGTGCAGTGGCGTGATCTCGGTTCACTGCAACAGCCACCTCCACCTCCCAGGTTCAAGCAATTCTCCCACCTCAGTACCCGAATAGCTGGGATTACAAGTGTGCACCACCATGCCCGGCTATTTTTTGTACTTTTAGTAGAGACGGGGTTTCGCCACGTTGGCCAGGCTGGTCTTGAACTCCTGGCCTCAAGTGATCCACTCACCTCGGCCTCCCAAAGTGCTGAGATTACAGGCGTGAGCCACCACGCCCAGCCAAGGAGATGGACTTTTTAAGCTAATTAATTTCACAGTAACTAAAGTTCAATAAAGTCTTTAAGGAGACACTACTAATTCGATGTGTAGAGAACTCCAAGACATTAATAAAAACGATAGTATCAACGTATCTCCACTAAGGCATTTATTAACTACAAAGGAAAACATAGTAGTTTCACAATGGAGAAACCCAGCAGAAACTACCTTAACCAAGTGATCAAGGTCAAAATAACCAGTAATAATACATATTGACATCATGAATGCCATGATATGATGTACTGAAAAGGACACAAAATTATTTCTGTGGCATTCTTGCCTAAACTATAATCTCAGTTCAATCATCAGAGAATATCAGACAAATCCAAATTAAGGAATATTTGACAAATAGTCCTCAAATTGATATTGATCAATATTCTACAAAAATGTCAAGGTTATAAAAAACAAAGACTGAGAAACTTCTACAGAATACAGAATAGTAACGAAGAAAAACACCGAAAATGCAATGTGAGATTCTAGATAGGATCCTGGAACAGAAAAAGAACAATGCAGCCCGTGCAAGATGGCCAGCGAGACCCTGTCTCTACAAAACAAACAAAAAAAAAATTTCTGAAACAAAGTCTCGCTCTTGTCGCCCAGGCGGGAGTACAATGGCATGATCTTGGCTCACTGCAACCTCGGTCTCCCAGGTTCAAGCAATTCTCCTGCCTCAGCCTCTGGAGTAGCTGTGATTACAGGCACCTGCCACCAAGCCCAGCTAATTTTTGTATTTTTAGTAGAGACGAGGTTTCACCATGTTGGCCAGGCTGGTCTGAAACTGCTGACCTAAGGTGATCTGCCCGCCTCGGCCTCCCAAAGTGCTGGGATTACAGGTGTGAGCCACTGCACCCGGCCAAAAAAAATTGTTTTTAATTAGCCAGGCTAATTAATGCTTGCCTGTAGTCCCAGCTACTCAGAAGGGTGAGGCAGGAGGACTTTTTGAGCCTGGGAATTTGAGCCTGTAGTGAGCTATGACTGTGCCACTGCACTCCAGCCAGGGTGACAAAGCAAGACCCTGTCTCTAAAAATAAAAAAGTAAAATAAGTTACAATTTTTAAAAACTGAAAATAAAAAAGGAAAACGAATAATGGTAGGCAAACGTAAAATTCAGGAAAGCTCTTTAGTTAACAGTGTTGTACCAATACTATTAATTCCTGGTTCTGATAAATGTATTATGGTTATATAAGATGGTATCATTAGAGGTAACTATTTTTGCAACTTTTCTATAAATTCAAAATAAAAAACATTTTAAATTATGCAAATAATTCACTGAAGAAGATGGAACTTTGGGCCCAAAAGGGATTGAGGCATTTGGGTAATAAATATCTATATGTCTAAAGGTAGGTGAACCAAGATAGATTTATAGGAAAAGAAGAGAAGTGGCCAGGCACGGTGGCTCACGCCTGTAATGCCAACACTTTGGGAGGCTGAGGTGGGCAGATCACAAGGTCAGGAGTTCGAGACCAGTCTGGCCAACATAGTGAAACCCCATCTGTGCTAAAAATACAAAAATTAGCTGGGCATGGTGGCATGTGCCTATAATCCCAGCTACTCAGAGGCTGAGGCAGGAGAATTGCTTGAACCAGGGAGTTGGAGGTTGCAGTGAGCCGAGATCACGCCACTGAACTCCAGCCTGGAAACAGAGCGAGACTTAGTCTCAAAAAAAAAAAAAAAAAAAGAGAGACATTGACATAGTTTGTGATCCTAGAGTCCACTGAGGGTTACATGTGAAACCTCTTGGTTTACTATGTTTAACATCACAGTATGGCAATTAATGGGTTGTTTTATTGGTCCAGAAACCTGTTTCTCAGAGCTAAATGTGCACAGAATGAATTAACAGAGAAGTTTAAAACTGCAACATCAGGGTAAGTAAATGTAAAATGATAGGGGTCTTGTTAGGATGATGAAATTATGGATTTTTTCCTTTTTTATATTTTCCAAATTAACTATAATTTATAAATAATCTATAAACTATCACTTCCTTAAAATAGGGGTTTAAACACATTTTCCCTAAAAATAGAGTGAAGGGACTCGAGACCAGAGATAACCAACCATTGAGACCCGTAACATCCTAACAATATGAAAGCTGGTTAATAATTGGTAACTATTTCCTTTTTAGAAACAGAGGGCCTAGTGTGGATCTCTACTTCCTTTCATTCTATTCTCACTGCTGCTGCTACTAAGGTTCAGATCCTCACCACCTCTAGACCACTGCACCACATTACTGACTCACTGCCAGTCCTCTAATCCTACATGTCACTACCACCTGACTCCTAAAACACACTCCACACTACGTCACTCCCCTTTTCAAAATATTTAATGGCTCCTAGAGGGAGATATTCTTTTGGCTGGAAAAGAAAAATGGTATTTTTCTAATTCACAGGAAAGAAAATTAATAGATTTTTCACAAGTTTCTCTCCCATAATTTTTTCTTACCTACGTAGTCTACTGCTAGCAATACAAGAACTTGAACAAATAGTAGCAAAATTAAGGGGGAAAAAAAATCAAGCAGTCAATTGGACCTATTTTAACACCTTTTTTCCTAACTGACTGTGTTAAGCCATTTTTGCATTGCTATAAAGAAATACCCGAGGCTGGGTAATTTATAAAGAAGTTTAATCAGCTCATGGTTCTGCACTCTGTATGGGAAGCATGGCACCAGCATCTGCTCAGTCTGGCAAGGCCTCAGGGAGCTTACAATCGTGACAGACTGCAAAGGGAAGCCCAGGTGTCACATGGCGAGAGAGAAAATGGGGAGGTCTCAGACTCTCTTCAACAACCAGATCTTGCATGAATTAACTGAGTGAGAATTTAGTCATCACCGAGCTATTCATGAGGGATCCACCCCCAGGATCCAAAACCTTCCACTAGGCCACAACATCGGGGATCACATTTCAGCATTAGATTTGAGGGAACAAACATCCAAATCGTATCACTGAATCGTGTTCATGATTGTGATTTTTATGCTGCATATTTTTGATGTTCACATATTCTGCCAATAAAATTAATTCCTGGCCAGGCACAGTGGCTCACGCCTGTAATCCCAGCATTTTGGAGGCTGAGGTGGGCAGATCACGAGGTCAAGAGATCAAGACCATCCTGGCCAACATGGTGAAACCCCCATCTCTACTAAAAATACAAAAATTAGCTGGGCGTGGTGGCAGGCGCCTGTAGTCCCAGGAGGCTGAGGCAGGAGAATCTTGAACCCGAGAGGCGGAGGTTGCAGTGAGCCAAGATCATGCCACTGCACTCTAGCCTGGTGTTAGAGCAATACTCCATCTCAAAGAAAAAAAAAATTAATTCCTAATTATAAGATGGAATTAAATATGTCTCGCACCAGCGTAAAGTTTGAGAATCACCGGATCTTACCACAAGTTCCAGCTTCATCTACTCATTCACTCACTGATCAGACATTTCATTGATCATTACGTGCCTCTCATTCATCCTCCACTCCAAGTACACTAGACTCCTTTCTGTATAACAAATATACCCTGTCCTCTACTTTCTCATTGTCTTGACTCTAGTATTGCCTCTCTCTGGAATGCCTTTCCTCTCCATTATTCTTGCTGAAAATTGTAACTATCCTACAAGGAAAAGCCTTCCCAGATCATTCTCTCACCTTCTCACCTTTCCAGTCTCCCAATTTATTTCATCCTCTTCTGTGCTCTCAGTGCATGGGGAGGGTCTGGATTACAATACTCACATTCTCCCTCATATTACAGTTATTTGTGTACATGGACTACATTTTATCTTAAGGGCATCTTTTTTATTCCACACAGAGGTTGAATATAATAGGCATTGAATCACTGAGAGTTTCATTGAAAGAGAAAACTTTTTGTTTGAAGGTACCTAGCCTAGAACAACCAATTCTAACATCCTGATAAATTCTGACTCTCCTTAAAGAAAAGAACCGACAAAATGGCCATATCTAGCTTGAGATACTGCTGACAACTTCTTCTAATAGTGACTGTATCAATGGAAACAATATTGGCTTCTGATTCAAGCTTGACAATAGAAAAGATAAGCATCTACAACCATCAAAAGGGCCAAGCTATTTGTTGATTTATGGGCTGGTTATCTTAAACTCCCCAGCGAACAGTTACTCAACTCAAACAATTTCCTGAGGGCTGGACTTTGGCAGCTTCAAACTATTACATCATGTACAACAGAAGAACTGTATGCTGATAAAGGACAAAAAGTCTTATTTTTACTACACGAGAACTTAGGTAACTGTCATGTATAACAAATTTGTCTAAAACTTGTTAAAAAGTAGTTGGAAAGAAAATAAAAAGGCATGTTTCACTTTGTTATAACTGACAAATTGTAAGAACTAAGAAATGACAGCTGCAGGTTACTTAGCCCTTCCTTATAATGATCCAGAGTTGTATAATTTACTGACTTCTAAGAGAGGCAGCATGGTAGTAGAAAGAACATAGTGGTTAAAAGTGTACCCTCTGCAGGCCGGGCACAGTGGCTCATGCCTGTAATCCCAGCACTTTGGAAGGCCAAGGCAGGTGGATCACAAGGTCAGGAAATCAAGACCATTCTGGCTAACACAGTGAAACCCCATCTCTACTAAAATACACAAAAAAAATTAGCCAGGCGTGGTGGCGAGTGCCTGTGGTCCCAGCTACCCGGGAGGCTGAGGCAGGAGAATGGCGTGAACCTAGGAGGTAGAGCGTGCAGTGAACCGAGATCGCGCCACTGCACCCCAGTCTGGGCGACAGAGTAAGACTCCATCTCAAAAAAAAAAAAGTGTACCTTCTGCAGGGCCAACAATATTGCAGAACCTCGGGAGGTAACATGCTTATAGTGGAGATCCAAAGGGTCCCATTCCTAGAGAACATTATGTGAATTATGCAACGTGGGGACACAGAGTTAGTGGAATAGAACAGGTCTTGG
Source organism: Trachypithecus francoisi (assembly GCF_009764315.1). Lineage (NCBI taxonomy): Eukaryota > Metazoa > Chordata > Mammalia > Primates > Cercopithecidae > Trachypithecus > Trachypithecus francoisi. The sequence continues at coordinate 37,896,165 of NW_022681474.1, forward strand.
CTCTACCACCTAACAGTTGTGTCATATTGACCAAGTCATTGAACTAAGTCTTAGGTACTTCATCAGAAAAAAATGGGATTAATAAATAACACCTGTCTCATAGGATTGTTTTAAGAATTAAATAAAATAATGCAGATATGTATAATTAACCCAGTGCCTAATATGTGGTGTGGAATAAATGTGTTGATGATGATTATGATGAGGATAACGATGATGAAGAATAAGATGAATCTACATCCCAGTCCTGGCTCCATCACATTCAGGACATTTACTACCTATAATAAATGTGATTTGCTGAAAGGATGCAATAAAATAATGTATGCAGAATACTTAGGGTCAGGTACAAAACAGGAATTCCATAAAGAGTAACTGTGATTATGATTACTGACCATCCTCTATATGCATTCTCTCTCCCCCGTCTCCCTTTCTCTCTTACAGGCAAACACATACACACACATAAAACTACTATAAAAATTTCAGGAGATTAAAGTATAATTGATAGCATAAATCCCAAGGCCATATAAAAATGAGGAAAAAAATGCATCCTTTTTTTTTCTTAAATGTATCCTTTTTTGTCGTTGGTTTTTGTTTTTGTTTTTGTTTTTGAGGCAGAGTCTCACTGTCACCCAGGCTGGAGTACAATGGCGTGATCTTGGCTCACCGCAACCTCCGCCTCGCAAGCTCAAGCAATTCTCCTGCCTCAGCCTCCATAATGGCTGGGATTACAGGCGTGTGCCACCACGCCCGGCTAATTTTTGTATTTTTAGTAAAGACGGGGTTTCACAATGTTGGCCAGGCTGGTCTCAAACTCCTGACCTCAAGCCATCCGCCCACCTCAGCCTCCCAAAGTGCTGGGATTACAGGCGTGAGTCACCGCACCCGGCCTGGGAAAAATGTGTTCTAAAAACAGTGCATTCTCAATACAATTTACCTAGACTACTGCAAAAACTTTCTAACTATTCTTTCCCCTCTAATCCCGTCTATACAATATTGCAAAAGCAAACTGATGAATCTCGATTAGCTCAGAAAACTTCAGCGAGAAAACACAGCCAAAACTCTGTCTTTGAATGGCCTTCCACAATCTTATCCCCTGCACATTTCCAACCTCATCTACCACTAATCTTAAAACACATACAAAAAGATTTGTTCTGTGCATATGCCCAGTTTTTTTGTTTTTTGTTTTTCTCAATCAAGGAATGCTTCTCCCTTCTCTACTCCCATCTTCCCAGTCCTACCTAATGGCGTGCAATCTTTTCCACTCAGCAAACCTGTTTGAAGAAGTCATACCACTGGCTACTTATAGTGATAGGAACTACTAATAGTCATACATCATCAGGAAGGAGCAGTCATTTACATTAATTCATTTCCCAAAGGATTGTCTTTTTAAATACCTCTCCACACCAACTGGGACTTCTCTCTCCCTCCCGGGAACATCATGAATCAACATGTAACCGGTATATCAATATTTTATTAGAATACAATGTAGAAAGTTACATTGCCTTACACTCAACAAATGCTCATTCCTTGTTAAACAAATAAATGAAGAACTAAGTTTCATGAGACCAATCAAACTCACATTTTTCTGTTTAGAGATAACTCAGTTACAGGAATAACCAAACAGCTCTTTAGCTTGTCCCTGAATCTCCTGCCTAAATCATATCGCACCTAAATCATACCTTGTGCTTCCAAAAGGTCTACAGAAGAAAGATACTCTATTTTATGGTCAGTAGGACAAACGAAATGTTCTTTCTAAACCCTACTGCCAATAGCAGCAAACTAGTAACAGCAGTGGTTAAAGAAATGAAAATCAATAGCAATTTATTAGGCCCCTGGATAGCAAAACAATGAGTTCCAGAAAGTTGCCCTATATAATAACCTTCTGATTCAATCATTTAGAACCAGAGATTTTTATCCTGAATTTTTTAAATCACTAAAACTTTTTAAATTTAAATACTTGATTCCATCAATGCATTATGTATTAATCATTATAAATATACTCATACTCAAATTATTTCAGTATAAACAATAACGTAAGTATGACAGTGCTATCAACAAGAGGAAAAAAGGAGGGGAAGCAAACTGACAGCACTGGCTTGACTCATTTCTGTTGGGAGAACACTGGTACTGAATGGCACAAGCAACTCCAGTGTGAGAGAGCAAGCACATGACTGACTGGGAGGGCGACAGAGGATACCAAACAAAGGAGAACATCTATAAAGAAGCTTTCCTCTGTAGGGGCAGGAGGTGAAGGGATGAGAAGGAATCCACTGAAATCTACTCTAACAGCCTTTACAATACTCAAATGAAAACATGCTACCAGACTTCACACTTTGAGCCAGTTCACATCCTAGCTCTACCACTTACAACTGAGTGATCTTCAGCAGATTACTTATCCTCTTTCATCAGTTGTAAAATTATAATAATGGTAGCCCACTTACTGAATACAAACTACATGTTTGGTACTGCGCTAGGCACTGGACACACGGTATATCCTCTAATTCTCACAATTAACCTGCCAAATAGTGATTATTTTTCTCATTTTGCAGGAAAGAAAACCCATGTTATTTCTACCTATGTATAGCCGCTTTCTAGAGGGACAATACTACTACCTGGCCAGGCTGTACTGGAAATTAGAAGTAAATGCAAAGCACTTAGCAAGGACCCAGCACTTACCTCATATTAGGAGCTCAGGAAATCATTACGAATACAACCATCATTTGAATAAGTGCCTCAATTGAACAGCAATGAAATCCCAGAAACAAGTTTCCTCTCACATCATCTACCATAAAGATGACTTCTAATTACCTGTAGTTTGGGAGACTCCAAAGCTCATCACTTATAACTGCTTGAAATACCAAAGTATCAACCATCCATTATCCAAAAAAAAAATTTTTTTTAATACACAAATATTCTTAGAAGCTCAAAACATAAAACACAAGGAAATAACTCATTATGAAAGTGATATTTGACTCAATCTAAAGATCAAATATTAAATATTTTACTTTCAAAAGGATTATAGGCCTCATGCCTCAAAGAAGCAGGTGCTAATGAACAAATCTATCTAACTTCCCAAAAATAATTCCCAGAAGCATCTGTTATCCTGAAGTGCTTGGCAAACCATTTCCCAGAATTGACAACATATTGCCAAAATCTTAGTGGATTTTGCCAACACTATTATGCTGATAGGAAAAAAGAATCATTCAGCTACTTTCCAATTTAGCCACAAAATAGGCTCTTTTCTTCATTATTACTTTAACCAGTATGTTAACACTGAAAATAGGTATAAAGAAATCACAAATTGCACATGTACCCTAGAACTTAAAGTATAATAAAAAAAAAAAAAATCACAAATAACCTTCTTCTGTTTGAAGGAAGTTTAAAATACTAAACCCACAACTCTTGCCTTTAATTCTAAGGAACTCAAGAAAATCTACGATTTTTTTTGGAAAAAAAAAAATGAAATCTCCAAAATTTAATAATTGAAACAGGGAGGAGGGAGAAAGAGCAGAAACAACAGCTTGCAAGACGCCTCTTGAAAGTTGAGAGAGTCCTAAAATTTCAATTTCAAAGTTTAAACTACTGCTGTTTAAAGAAATAGTTTATTAATCAGTGCTTGGGAATTTTTTTTTAAAGAAAGAAAACTTCTCAAAAGCTAATCAGTTCCTGCAATCTTCCATCTATCGGTTTTTACCACAACAACTACAATACTTACCAGACAGCACAGTCAACCTCCAGCAAAAGACCTCTAATCACGAGGGTATCTGTGGGGCAAGTGATACAAGAATGGGGAGGGATAAGGGAATAGCTAGAGCTGTGGGGAGGGAAGGGTAGGAGGGAGGAGACAACTGTAGCCAGCAACAATGAGAAACTGTGAATCTGAACCACAAGGACTTCCTGCAGAACAGGCTATCAGAGAGAAGGCAATTCTTTTTACCAACTACCAGGAACTCAGCACTGACAATTCATGACAAAGTTAAAAAGGTGGAGCTTCCAATTAAAAACAAAGTAAACTTAAGAAACTAACCAAAAGTAACTTGAAAGGACATATCACAAACTTCACTTGAGGCTTAAGAAAAACAATTATGAAGCTGTTTCCTGGGGCATTCCTGATGGCAAAGGTCATCAAACAATAAGGTTTGCAGGATGGCTGCTGCTTCCAAAGAAGGGCAGGTCCCCCCAAAAACAGTCCTTTGCACTGCAGTCCAAAGGAGCACGAGAAGACACTATTTTTGTAGTTGTTTACAGAATAATTAAAACAATGTTATTGTTGGAATCCCTAATTCAGAATTCCAAGACTGGGCTTAAATTAAATCAAATCATTTTAATAGGCAAAACTCTTCCAACTGTTTTAAACGAGCCACACTATTAAAGAAAATTATTATTTAAACTGAGCCACTGGAATCTACTGAGTCAATTTTAAAATGCTTGGGATCTAAAGGTTCTCAATCCCAAAGTCCGCAACAGGGAAAGATCTCCACCCTTCTCTCGGGGAAGAGACCTAGTTATATCACCAAGAACAAACAGCAGGCAGGGTCCCACCCCCAAACATGTGATCAGTCAACCGAGAACTTGCATTTGTAGGCAGGGCACAAAGGCCCCAGAGGACCAACACACACCCTTCTATGTATTACCTGAGGTTATAAAACAGTTTTATTGAAAGAGGTTGTTTTATAAGCGTACTGATGAAAAAATTCATCAGTAGAATCCTTGCCAAATATGAAGGTCTGTTGTGTTTCTATAGGTTGAGAGAAAATATATGAGTTCACTAAAAAAATATATAATTAAGATTTATTGGTAAAATTTAACAAACATGGGCAATGTCTAAAACTAATTAAGCTCTTACATTTTAACAATACAGTATATTAAATTGAAGTAGTTCTTTGGCCACAGGGAAAGTGCTACAAAAAAAAAAACTGTTGCTTTTCTTGTTAACCATTAGCATTCTAACTCAGGTCTCCTAGTGCCAAGTGGAGGAGGAGGTAGTAATGCCATTTCAAAGTGTGAAACACGCCGGGCGCGGTGGCTCAAGCCTGTAATCCCAGCACTTTGGGAGGCCGAGACGGGTGGATCACGAGGTCAGGAGATGGAGACCATCCTGGCTAACATGGTGAAACTCCGTCTCTACTAAAAAAATACAAAAAACTAGCCGGGCGCGGTGGTGGGCGCCTGTAGTCCCAGCTACTCAGGAGGCTGAGGCAGGAGAATGGCGTGAACCCGGGAGGCGGAGCTTGCAGTGAGCTGAGATCCGGCCACTGCACTCCAGCCCAGGCAATAGAGCGAGACTCTGTCTCAAAACAAAAACAAAAACAAAGTGTGAAACACAAAATTTCTACTGGTAAGTGCTGACTGCAAATAAAGAAATACAAATATCAAGACCAAGCTCTTCAATCAAGTCATTAAAATATAGGTATACATTCATTGTGAAACCAATCAAATAAAACTAGAGTACTGGGACAGAGTTACAGAGCTTCAACCCTGATTACAACTAGACAGCATTACTTTTCATGGCTCATCCAGGTAATGGAAGTGATCCACAGGGAAATCTCACTCTAATAGATTGTAATCTCTCCAGAGGCCCCTCAGAAAACACCTCCCATAAAACTCTGCTATGATACTCACATTCTGCCTTGCACAAGTTATTTTCAGACATTTCTTATTCCCTCTTCAAGACTGCACAAGAGGTTCTATGCCAAATAGAAAGAGAACCCTGTATCAACCACTGGGCTTCTCCATTCAAAATAAATTGAGTAACTACAAGTTTGTGTTAGGTGAGTGTAGAATTGCCTGTAGAAAAGGTTTTGTAGGCCGGGTGCAGGGGCTCATGTCTGTAATCCCAGCATTTTGGGAGGCCAATGCGGGAGGATCATTTGAGCCCAGGAGTTCGAGACCAGCCGGGCAACATAGGGAGGACCCTTCTTTACAAAAAAAAAAAAAAAATTTTAATTAGCCTGCTATGGTGGCAAGAACCTCTGGTCCCAGCTACTCCAGGCTGAGGTGGGAGGATCCCAAGGCCCCAGTGAGCAGTGATTATGTCACTGCACTCCAGCCTGGGCCACAGAGCAAGACCCTATCTCAAAAAGAAAAGAAAAGAAAAAATGGAAAGAAAATGTTTTGTGTACATGATTGCTAACTACGTCAAGAGGGAGATTGATATACAGGGTTTCACTTTATTATTTTTTTAAATGGGGTTTTAGTTTAAATGTTCAGGTATTCTAAAGTTGGATGACTAGTTACAACAGTACTTTGTAAAACTGTGCTTCAACAAAACTTAACAAGTCATATTTTCCAAGTACTTCGCAGGGAATATGTAACACCACAATAGGTCCACCTTAGACCAGAATAGACAAAGGTCTCTGAAAAAATATAAATATTATTATCAAGGAGAAACAATCTTTAGGATTTGAATAAATCAATCAAGAAAAATCCTTGGAGGATAGTGAGGAGGGTAATGGAAAAGCACAGGCTGAAAAGTCCTATTTGGTCACATTCCATAACTTTTCATTATTGGTTTCCACTAGCAAATAGAGGAGGGTACAACAGAATGTTCAATTTAATAAAAGAACATTTTACTTCTCGTAAAAGTCATAAAAGAGAAACAGAGGATTTCTCTAAGAAAAACCAAAATGACTCCCTCTGGAGTAACCCCAAAGTCAAACCATCATTGTTGTCTTTTATTTCTGAGATGCTAATGATAATGCTGATGTTGGCAGTAAAGGCAGGAACTGAGTGGCTCCACAGTAGGAATGAGATTGGAAAATAAAAGACTCTTTTTTTTTTTTTTTTGAGTCTGAGTCTTTGTCACCCAAGCTGGAGTGCCATGGCATGATCTCGGTTCACTACAACCTCCACTTCCCAGGTTCAAGTGATTCTTCTGCCTCAGCCTCCTGAGTAGCTGGGATTACAGGTGGGTGCCACTACGCCCAGCTAGTTTTTGTGTTTTTAGTAGAGATGGGGCTTCGCCATGTTGGCCAGGCTGGTCTCGAACTCCTGACCTCAAGTGATCTGCCCGACTCAGCCTCCCAAAGTGCTGAGATTACAGGTGTGAGCCACTGTGCCCAGCCAATAAAAGACTCTAGATTTTAGAATGTAGTGACAAAATTTGGGGACTTTTTAGTTTTTAAGAGACAGGTTCTTGCTCTGTTGCCCAGGCTGGATGCAGTGGTGTGATCACAGCTCACCGCACTGTCAAATTCCTGGGTTCATGCAATCTTCTACCCTCAGACTCCCAAGTAGATGGGACTACAGGTGTGTACCATCAGACCCAGCTAATTTTTTAAAAATTTTTGAAGAAACAGGGTCTTAGTATATTACCTAGGCTGGGACTTTTAAATAAACTGTAGGATTGGGGTAGGGAGGGGTGGGGAAGAGACTGCTTTATATCAAGTGAAAGGCTTTAGCATTTGATCCTGGAGAGAGGAGGAACTTAATTCACAGCTGTTAAACGGGAGTTCTAGGCCGGGCGCGGTGGCTCAAGCCTGTAATCCCAGCACTTTGGGAGGCCGAGACGGGCGGATCACGAGGTCAGGAGATCGAGACCATCCTGGCTAACACGGTGAAACCCCGTCTCTACTAAAAATACAAAATCTAGCCGGGCGAGGTGGCAGGCGCCTGTAGTCCCAGCTACTCGGGAGGCTGAGGCAGGAGAATGGTGTGAACCCGGGAGGCGGAGCTTGCAGTGAGCTGAGATCCGGCCACTGCACTCCAGTCCCGGCGACAGAGCGAGACTCTGCCTCAAAAAAAAAAAAAAAAAAAAAAAACTGGAGTTCTAGCAAACAAAAATAAGGGATAGACTTGATCTTAGCTAATAAGGAACCTAAGAGAAAATATTCTAGCCTTTGACTCTAGGTTGTAAGGAAGAATATACCATGAAGTAGATGAAAAACAGGGAAAACTACATAACTAATTTGAGTCTAGGGTTTTTTTTTTTTTTTAACTTTTTAAAAAAAATCTTGGTTTTGTTTGTTTTTAAGACAGCATCTCACTCTGTCACCCAGGCTGGAGTGCAGTGCCACAATCTCAGTTCACTGCAATCTCTGCCTCCTGGGTTCAAGTGATTCTCCTGCTTCAGCCTCCTGAGTAGCTGGGATTACAGGTGCATGCCACCACACCCGGCTAATTTTTGTATTTTTAGTCAAGACAGGGTTTCACCATGTTGGCGAGGCTGGTCTCGAACTCCTGACCTCAGGTGATCCACCCACCTCAGCCTCCCAAAGTGCTGGGATTACAGGCGTGAGCCACCACGCCCTATCAGTATTTTCTTTTAAAGACGGAGTCTCACTATGTTGCTCAGGCTGGAATGCAGTGGCTAGTCACAGGTGCAATCCCTGTGCAATCACAGATGACTCTAGTTTTTATTCTGAGATTAATTCACAATGTTAGCAGAGCATGTGTACCTTAAACAGCTGGTTGTTTCACTCAAGTACACATTACTGAGAAGAGGAATATTGCAGAAAGGGTAGAGGGAAGAGGAAAAAACTGATCCAAAAAATGTATTTTGGAGAAACTTTGGCTGTTAATCACAGACCTGAGCAGCAAAAATCATCCAAGAAATCTCTGTATTTCTCACACAAATGGACTCTAAAGAAAGAAGAAAGGGAGATAGGGGCCACATATTTGGGCTTCTAATGTTATAGTATCATTATTATTTAAATTCATTTATTTAACTATATCTTGCATAATTCTAAAAATTATATCAAATAGCATTATGTCATTATGAACATTAACCACCCTGTCTCTAGAACAAGGGTTTTTAAAAGTCTTCGACTGGACTTATAGCTCCCAGAAAGCAAGAAGAGTATGAAAATCCCTCTCAAGTACACCACAGAATTACCTAAATGCTAGTCTTACAGAAAGTAATCAGCTGGGCATGGTGGCTGACGCCTGTAATCCCAGCACTTTGGGAGGCCAAGGTGGGCGGATCTCTTGAGTTCAGGATTTTGAGACCAGCCTGGCCAACATGGTGAAAAACCCGTCTTGACTAAAAATACAAAAATTAGCTGGGCATAGTGGCATGTGCCAGTAATCCCAGCTACTCGGGAGGTTGAGGCAGGAGAATCGCTTGAACCAGGAGGCGAACATTGCAGTGAGCTGAGATGGTGCCACCGCACTCCAGCCTTGGCAACAGAGTCAAGACTCCAATTCAAAAAAAAAAAAAAAGAGGCCGGGTGCAGTGGCTCATGTCTGTAATCCCAGAACTTTGGGAGGCCAAGGCAGGTGGATCATCTGAGGTCAGGAGTTCAAGACCAGCCTGACCAACATGGTGAAACCCCATCTCTACTAAAAATACAAAAATTAGGCCGGGCGCAGTGGCTCACGCCTGTAATCCCAGCACTTTGGGAGGCTGGGGCAGGCAGATCACGAGGTCAGGAGATCGAGACCATCCTGGCTAACACAGTAAAACCCCGTCTCTACTAAACATACAAAAAAATTAGCCGGGCGTGGTGGCGGGTGCCTATAGTCCCAGCTACTCGAGAGGCTGAGGCAGGAGAATGGTGTGAACCCGGGAGTCAGAGCTTGCAGTGGGCCGAGATCAAGCCACTGCACTCCAGCCTGGGCAACAGAGCGAGACTCTGTCTCAAAAAAAAAAAAATTTAGCCAGGCAGTAGTGGTACACGCCTGTAATCCCAGCTACTCAGGAGGCTGAGGCACGAGAATTGCTTGAGCCAGGGAGGTGGAGGTTGCCGTGAGCTGAGATCAGGCCATTACACTCTAGTCTGAATGACAGAGTAAGATCCTGTCTCAAAAAAAAAAAAAGAATAAAGTAGTAGTCGTGTTGTTCCCCCTGACCCTGCCCTCATCAGTGGTTTCCAAGGTTTCTGTTACCTGAGGTCAACATGGCCTGAAAATATTACACAAAAATTTTGTGAGTGACCAGGACATGCATCATCTTTGTCCAGCTTATCCACATGTCTACACTTCCCACCCAACAGTCACTTAGTAACCCTTCAATTATCAGATCGACTGTCAAGGTCTCTCAGTGCTTGTGTTCAAATAACTTTATTTTACTTAATAATGTTCCCAAAATGCAAGAGTAGTGATACTGGCAATTCAACAGGCCAAAGAGAAGCCATAAGGCGCTTCCTTTAAGTGAAAAAGTGAAAATTATCGACTTAATAAGGAAAGAAAAAAAGCTGCTAAGCTGCTACACTAAAGTTGCTAAGGTCTACCATAAGAACAAATCTATGCATGAAATTGTGAAGAAGGAAAGGAAATTCATGCTAGTTTTACTGTCAAACCTCAAATTGCAAAAAGTCATGGCCATAGTTCATGGTAAGTGAAACCACCTTTGCAAAAATTATAACTGAGAAAATTATTGCAGTGAAAGAGATCTGACCTACCTGACTCCCTGTTGCTTCTAACTTCCAAGCTGTTCTTGTTCATTCCTGGACATAAGGTGAACTAACTTTGGGAGGAACTTAGTTTATAGTTTAACTCTGAAATAAAGACAAAAACACAGCCCTTTCCCAAAACAAACCCTCTTCTTGCCTAGGGACTAGACTGCCTTTGTAGGACTAACAAATTGTTACAAGATTAGAAATTATGCTTTAAGAATCATGCAGCTAAAGGCCCCGAGGTTCTACACCTCCCTAACTGCTCCTAGGGATAATATCACTAATGTAAAACTTAAGATTGGTGCTCGAGATATTTTTCAAACCCTAATCTCGATGGCTCACCTGGTGCCATCCAGATAAATAAACTGTCTCATCTGGTCTTGTGGTCCCACCCAGGAACTGACTCAGTGTAAAAGCACAGCTTCGACTCCCTGTGATTTCATTGGTGACCTAAGCAATCAACACTACCCACTCTCTGGCCCTCTACCCACCAAATTAGCCTTTAAAACCCCAATCCTGGAATATTCCGGGAGACCGATTTGAGTAATAATTAAACTGTGATCTCCTGTGCAGCCAGCTCTGCGTGAATTAAACTCTTTCTCCATTGCTATTCTCCTGTCTTGATAAATCAGCTGTATGGGGGCAATGGACAGAATGAACCCGTTCAGTGGTTACATAAGTGCTTAGTTAAGATGGAAAAGGAGGCCAGGTGTGGTGGCTCACTCCTGTAATCCCAACACTTTGGGAGGCCAAGGCGGGTGGATCACCCAAGGTCAGGAGTTCAAGAGCAGCCTGGTCAACTTGGTGAAACCCTGTCTCTACTAAATATATAAAAATTAGCCGGGCATGGTGGTGGGCACCTGTAATCCCAGCTACTTGGGAGACTGAGGCAGGAGAATCACTTGAACCTGGGAGGCAGAGGTTGCAGTGAGCCAAGATCACGCCACTGCACTCCAGCCTGGGCAACAGAGCAAGACTCAGTCTCAAAAAAAAGGCATTAAATTTGTGGATGGAAGAAATGAACAGAAATATGTTCCAATTAATAGCCATTGGGTTCAGTGCTATTCATGGTTCCAGGCATCCACTGGAGGTCTTGCAACATATCCTTCATGAATAAGGGGAAACTACTGTAGTCTTTTAATAAATAGTGCTGGAATAATTGAATATCCATATGCAAGAGAAAAAGTTGGACTCTTATCTCACACCATATGCAAAAATTAATTTAAAATGGATCAAAAATTAAATGAATGAGCTAAAACTATAAAACTTTTAGAAGAAAACATAGAAATAAATCTTCATGACCCTGGGTTAGGCAAAGACATCACACAAGTGACAAAAGAAAAAAATACATAAATTGTACTTCATCAAAATTAAAACTTTTGGCCAGGCACAGTGGCTCACTCCTGTAATCCCAGCACTTTGGGAGGCCAAGAAGGCCAATCACAACAAGGTCAGGAGTTCGAGACCAGCCTGGCCAATATGGTGAAACCCTGTCTCTACTAAAAATAAAAAAATCGGCCAGGCACAGTGGCTCACATCTGTAATCCCAGCACTTTGGGAGGCCGAGGCGAGTGGATCACGAGGTGAGGCGATCGAGACCATCCTGGCCAACATGGGGAAACCGCGTCTCTACTAAAAATACAAAACAAATTAGCTGGGCATGGCGGCGTGCGTCCATAGTCCCAGCTACTTGGGAGGCTGAGGCAGGAGAATCGCTTGAACCCAGGAGACGGAGGTTGCAGTGAGCCAAGATAGCACCACTGAACTCCAGCCTGGAGACAGACAGAGACTCCGTCTCAAACAAACAAATTAGCTGGGCTTGGTGGTACGTGCCTGTAGTCACAGCTACTTGGGAGGCTGAGGCAGGAGAATCGTTGGAACTCAGAAGGTGGAGGTGCAGCGAGCCGAGATCACACCACTGCACTCCAGTCTGGGCGACAGAGCAAGACTCCGTCTCAAAAAAAATAAAATAACCCATGCAGACTGACTGCCCATGGAAAAAATAAGAATAATCTACCAGGGACCTTCCCGGTAAAATCAAGATGGTCAGTGGATACAGTTATTCAATGTCTGACACATACACTTAACCAACCAATGAAATCTGTATCACTACATTATCAGCCACATGAAAGACTGTGAAACTAATGGGATTTTGACTCACTATATGTAGAACAATCCCCTATCCACAAACCTCTTAATCCTAAATAGAAGTAATGAAATCCAAAAATAGAAATAGAAGTAATTTGTTATGATCAATCAACCCATACTCTTCTTTCTCCTTAATACTCCATATTATATTTAGTCATTTATAATTGAATTTTCCCAAGATTTAACAATTTTACACGTCTATGGTGTTACAACTACTTTCCTTTCCTCTTTTTGGATATAAAGACATTTGTCTCTCTCCAGTCTTTATGGTTTCTCAAAGATTAACAACAGTGGCTCTGAGATCATCAGCCAGTTAATTCAGCATCCTGAAATGTAATTCATTTCACCCTTAAGAATTAAATTCATTTAAAAATATTCACTATTACCATCTTGCGCTACAGTTTCCAGTTTTTAACTTGCTATATACTTTCTAGTTTGAAAACAATTATCCCTGCTGCTAATAATAATCTATATAATATTTATTTTTTGAAAGAGCTTTACAATTTCTCAAAACTCCTGCAAAATAGGTTAATATACCGCTATCCCATTGTATAGATAAGAAAACTGAAGCACAGAGAAATTAAAATTATTTGTCCAAGGTAAAGAGCTACAATGAACCAAAATCAACTGCAGTTTTGGGCTTTTTTTTTTTTTGAGACAGAGTTTCGCTCTTTTTGCCCTTGCTGGGTGCAATGGCGCGATCATGGCTCACTGCAACCTCTGCCTCCTGGGTTCAAGCAATTCTCTTGTCTCAGCCTCCTGAGTTGCTGGGATTACAGGCATGCGCCACCACGCCCGGGTAATTTTGTATTTTTAGTAGAGACGGGGTTTCTCCATGTTTGTCAGGCTGCCTTGAACTCCCGACTTCAGGTGATCCACCCATCTCAGACTCCCAAGTGCTGGGATTATAGTTGTGAGCCACCGCGTCTAGCCCAAGGGCTCTTTTCATAAGGCCATGTGTATCTTTAATATAGAACTTCTCAGGATTGCACGTAAAATTTTCTCTGCTAAAAACTGATTTTTTGATTAGCGGTTGACAGGAGTTAAGAAAGGTATAGGGGTGGAAGGGAAGTGGGGGTAGCTATAAAAGGACAACACAGTAGATCCTGTGGTGATGAAAATATTTGGTACCTTGACTGTATCAACATCAATATCCTGGTTGTAAAATTGTACTGTAATTTTGGAAGATATTGCCATTGGGGGAAACGAGGTAAATGGTACATCAGATCAATATTATTTAACTCTGTATAAATCTAGAATTACCTCAAGATAAAAAGTTCCATCCAAAATAATAAGCAATTGGGGCCTACTTGAGGATAGAAGGTGGAAGGAGGGTGAGAAGCAAAGAATTACCTATCGGGGCCGGGCGCGGTGACTCATGCCTACAATGCCAGCACTTTGGGAGGCTGAGGCAGGCGGATCACCTGAGGGTAGGAGTTCGAGACCAGCCTGGCCAACATGGTGAAACCCCGTCTCTAACAAAAATACAAAAATTAGCTGGGTGTGGTGGCGGCTGCCTGTAATCCCAGCTACTCAGCAGGCTGAGGCAGGAAAATCGCTTGAACGTGGGGGGTGGAGGTTGCAGTGAGCTGGGATCGCGCCACTGCACTCCAGCCTGGGTGACTAGAGCGAAACTCCATCTTTCTTTTTTTTTTTCTTGAGACGGAGTCTCGCTCTGTCGCCCAGGCTGGAGTGCAGTGGCTGGATCTCAGCTCACTGCAAGCTCCACCTCCCGGGTTCACGCCATTCTCCTGTCTCAGCCTCCCGAGTAGCTGGAACTACAGGCGCCCACCACCTTGCCCGGCTAGTTTTTTGTATTTTTTAGTAGAGAGGGGGTTTCACCGTATTAGCCAGGATGGTCTCGATCTCCTGACCTAGTGATCCGCCCTTCTCGGCCTCCCAAAGTGCTGGGATTACAGGCTTGAGCCACCGTGCCCAGCCAGAAACTCCATCTTAAAAACAAAACAAAACAAAAAAAAAAAACACTACCTATCAGGTACTATGCTTATTACCTGGATGATGAAATAATTTGTACATCAAACCCCTGTAACATGTAGTTTACCTATATAGCAAACCTGCACATGTACCCTGGAACCTAAAATAAAGGTTACAAATAAATAAATGATAAACAATTGATATTTCTTTTCTAAACCAATTTCATTTTTAAGAACTTTACCTAAAGTGAATAGGAAAGTTTGGGTAAATTAAAACAAAACAGGATCATGTATAGGAGCTCTGAAATCCAACACAGAAGTCTTCAAATGTGGGATAAGTTTCATCAATAAAAGTTCCAAAACAAGCCATGAAGATCCTTGAAAATAAAAAAGGAGCTCCCGGGATTCTTATTTCCTAGAGAAATGAAACCAGTCAAGACAGTGTAGGAAACAAAATTGTTAAGTCATGAAAAGTCACCTCAAAAAGAAGTAGTAGAATAAAGTTAGAACCACCAAAGCTTTGCTTTCCTCAACACCACCATACACTTTACTGCAATCCTCAACTTAGAGAAAGATTATGTGTGTGTATGTCACCTTCAACCTGATACTCACACACACATTTCAAAAGCTTCCCCCAAAATGCCTTTTTTACTTTTTCCTTTCTTTCTTTCTTTTTTTTTTTTTTACTACTCACCAAGTGCCTGAAGCATCAATCACTTCCTGCTTCTCCCAGCTGCAGGACTTGCAATTAGGAAAACATTCAGTCAGCCTCTAGAGCAGGTCTGGTTAGAAGGATGAGCTCATCCCTTTCAGTTGCACACCTGATCCTCAAGAAGCTGCCCCTCCTCCAGCAAGCAGATCTTTGTATGTTTAAAGTGACACCCACAACCTGTACAACCACTCTGCCAGAGCCAAAGTCCTTCGTTATACATGCCTAGTGCCATGGAATCACTTCCTGGTCTAGCCACCTCACACAGCCACTGAATGCAGGTGGCAGTGGCAACAGCTGCTGCTGCTGCTACTATGGCTTCGTTATCGAAGGACTTCATTTTCAGCTATAATGGAGGTCAAGTCCTTCACCACTGCCCTGGAAACACTGGTTTATTTCAACAGCCCCTTGTCCATAGTCAGATCTTACCAGAATCATGCCTTCTTTCAAAACTTAGAGTCATTTTTCTGAACCAAAAACGTAGCACCTCAACATTGCCTTATTCCATTTGCCCTGTCTAAAAGTTAAATTAACCAAGGCAGCTAAATGTACTGTATGTATTTAGAGCTAAAATGTTCCCAACTCAGGTTTGCCCTCAGTTTTACTACTTCTAAGAAAACATTTACTCTGCCATAGCAGTCTATTTATTGGTATACAGTAATCCTAACACAGAGATATGTAAACTTCACTTCATATCAAAATAGTATAATAGCCAGGCATGGTGGCTCACGCCTGTAATCCCATCACTTTGGGAGGAAAGGTAGGTGGATCATGAGGTCAGGAGATTGAAACCATTCTGGCTAACACTGTGAAACCCGTCTCTACTAAACATACAAAAAAATTAGCCAGGTGTGGTGGTGGGCACCTGTAGTCCAGCTACTCGGGAGGCTGAGGCAGGAGAATGGCATGAACCCGGGAGGCGGAGCTTGCAGTGAGCTGAGATCACGCCACTGCACTCCAGCCTGGGTGACAGAGCGAGACTCCGTCTCAAAAAAAAGAAAAAGAGAGAGAGAAAATAGTATAATATTGGTACAAAATATCTTCAATCACAAGTACATGGGTTCCAAATAGTCATTCAACAAACATTTCTGTATACCTATTATGTGCAAGTATCCCTGATAGGGTGCTGAACTGGGCTTTGGACAACAGCATCACAAAAATTTAAGAAAGAACTCATCCCACCTTAGCCTTCCCAAGGATCTTTGCACAATTTTTACTTCAGTCATGACAAGCTTCTAATACACTAACAGGCTGTCTAAGGAGTGTAAACTAGTCAGAGAAAAATCAAATTCATTAGTGGTTACCTTTGGTGAGGGACTTGTAATCAATAAAGGGAAACTCGGGAGCAAACTAATCTACTAATATTTAATTTGCTTGATAGTGGTCATAAAAACGTTTACTGTATTATTCTTTTAAATGTCTTACAAAATATATAATAAAATTTTTTAAAACCAGAACTGTGAATCAAAGGAAAAGAGAGAGGACAACTCATGAGATGGGAGAAGATATTTGTAAATTATTACTCTGATAAGAAGTCAATATCCACAATATATAAAGAACTCCTGCCATGTGTGGTGGCTCACACCTGTAATGCCAGCACTTTGGGTGGCCAAGGTGGGCAGATCATTTGAGGCCAGGAGTTTGAGACCAGCTTGGCCAACATGGCGAAACCCCATCTCTACTAAACCTGTCTCTACTAAGCCCTGGTCTCTACTAAAAATGCAAAAAAATTCATCGGGTGTGGTGGTGCACACCTGTAATGCCAGCTACTTGGGAAGCTGAGGCAGGAGAATCACTGGAACCTGGGAGGCAGAGGTGGCAGTGAGCTGAGATCATGCCACTCAACTCCAGCCTGGGTGACAGAGTGAGACCCTGTCTCAAAAACAAAAACAAAAAAACTCCTACAACTCAACAACAACAACAATACACAATTATAAAATAAACAAAGAACTTGAACAGACACTTCTCCAAAGAAGATACACCAATGGCCAATGAACACAGGAAAAGACACTCAAGATCACTAATCATTAGGGAAAATAAAACCACAGTGAGATATCACCTCACACTTATTAGGACGGCTACTATTAAAAAAAAAAAACGGTGGCCAGGCACAGTGGCTCACGCCTATAATCCCAGCACTTTGGAAGGCCGAGGGGGGAAGATCATGAGGTCAGGAGTTCGAGACCAGCCTGGCCAATGTGGTAAAACCCCATCTGTACTGAAAATACAAAAATTAGCCAGGTGTGGTGTTGCACACCGGTAGTCCCAGCTACTTGGGAGGCTGAGGTAGGAGAATCGCTTGAACCCAGGAAGCGGAGGTTGCAGTGAGCCAAGATCACACCACTGACTGCAACCTGGGCAACAGAGTAAGACTCCATCTCAAAAAAAAAAAAAAACACACACGCACACACACACACAAAACAAAAAAAACAGTGTTGGCAAGGACGTGGAGAAATTGGTACCCTTGTGCACAATCATAAGAATGTGAAATGGTAAATAGCCAGTATGAAAAATAGTATGATAGTTCTTCAAAATTAAAATAAAATTACATATGATCCAGCAATTCTACTTTTGGTTACATATCCAAAAGAATTGAAAGTATGCTCTCAAAGAGCTAACTCGCCAGGCACATTGGCTCACACCGGTAAACCCAGCATTTTGAGAGGCTGAGGCAGGAGGATTGCTTGATCTCAGGAGTTTGAGACAAGGCTGGGCAACATAGTTAAGACTCCAGCTCCACAAATTTTTTTTTTTCTTTTTTTTTTTTGAGATAGTCTCACACTGTTGCCCAGACTACACTGCAGTGGTGCAATGTTGGCTCACTGCAAGCTCCGCCTCCTTAGTTCATGCCATTCTCCTGCCTCAGCCTCCGAAGTAGCTGGTGTGTCCAGAGTTGGTTCCTTCCAATGGGTTCCTGGTCTTGCTGACTTCAAGAATGAATGAAGCCACAGATCTTCACAGTGTTATAGCTCTTAAAGGTGGCACGGACCCAAAGAATGAGCAGCAGCAAGATTTATTGTGAAGAGCGAAAGAACAAAGCTTCCACAGCATGGAAGGTGACCCAAGTGGGTTGCCACTGCTGGCTAGGGTGGCCAGCTTTTATTCCCTTATTTGTCTCTGCCCACGTCCTGCTGATTGGTCCATTTTACAGGGTGCTGATTGGTCCATTTTTACAGAGTGTTGATGTATTTACAATCCTTTAGCTAGACACAGAGTGCTGATTGGTGCATTTTTACAGAGTGTTGATTGGTGCATTTACAATCCTTTAGCTAGACACAGAGTGCTGATTGCTGTGTTTACAATCCTCTAGCTAGACAGAAAAGTTCTCCAAGTCCCCACTCGACCCAGGAGGTCCAGCTGGCTTCACAACTCACCGGGACTACAGGCGCCCACCACTACGCCTGGCTAATTTTTTGTATTTTTAGTAGAAATGGGGTTTCACGGCCGGGCGCGGTGGCTCAAGCCTGTAATCCCAGCACTTTGGGAGGCCGAGACAGGCGGATCACGAGGTCAGGAGATCGAGACCATCCTGGCTAATACGGTGAAACCCTGTCTCTACTTAAAAATACAAAAAACTAGCCGGGCGACGAGGCGGGCGCCTGTAGTCCCAGCTACTCGGGAGGCTGAGGCAGGAGAATGGCGTAAACCCGGAGGCGGAGCTTGCAGTGAGCTGAGATCCGGCCACTGTACTCCAGCCTGGGTGGCAGAGCAAGACTCCGTCTCAAAAAAAAAAAAAAAAAAGAAATGGGGTTTCACCGTGTTAGCCAGGATGGTCTCAATCTCCTGACCTCATGATCCACCCACCTTGGCCTCCCAAAGTGCTGGGATTACAGGTGTGAGCCACCACACCTGACCAATTTTTTTTTTTAATTAGTTGGATGTGGTGGCATGTGCCCGTAGTCCCAGCTACTTGGGAAACTAAGGTGAGAGGACCACTTGGGCCCAGATGATCGGGACTGCAGTGAGTCATGATTATGCCACTGCATTCCAGCCTGGGCAACAGAGCAAGATTCTGTCTCAAAAAATAAATAAAGAGATAACTGTATACCCATGTTCATAGCAGCATTATTCACAATAGACAACAGGTAGGAGCCACCTAAGGGAATGGGTAAGCAAATGTGGTACATACATATAACTGATTCAGCCTTAAAAAGGAAGGAAAATCTGACACATGCTACAACACAGATGAACTTGAGGACATTATACTAAGTGAAATAAGTCAGTCACAAAAGGACAAATACTCAATGACTCCATTATATGAGGCATGAAGAATAGTCAAATTCACTGAAACAGAAAGTTGGATGGTGGTGGCTAGGCACTTTGGGGAAGGAGGAATGGGGGGCTTGTTTAATGGATTTAGAGTCTCAGTTTAATGGATTTGGAGATGAAACAGGGTGGCCAGGTATAGTGGCACACACCTGTAATCCCAGCATTTTTGGAGGCCAAGACGGGCGGATCACCCAACATCAGGAGCTCAAGACCAGCCTAGCCAACATGGTGAAACCCTGTCTTTACTAAAAATACAAAAATTAGCTGGGCATGGTGGTACAGGACTGTAATTCCAGCCACTCAGCAGGTTGAGGTAGGAGAATCGCTTGAACCCAGGAGACAGAGGTTGCAGTGAGCCAAGATCACCCCACTGTACTCCAGCCTGGGCAGCAAAGTGAGGATGTCTCAAAAAAAAAAAAAAAAAGATGAGACACAGTGCTGGAGAGTGGTTGCACAACAATGTGAACGTATGCAACACTACTGAACTGTACACTTAAAATGGTTAAGATAAATATTATGTTATTTTACCACGATTAAAAAAAAATAAAGAGAACTAATCCAAACACAAAGTGGGGTGTGATGCTGCTCACCTGTAGTCCCAGCCAATCAGGAGACTGAGGTGGGAAGGAATTACTTGAGCCTAGGAGTTGAGTACAGCCTGGGCAACATAGGAAGAGCTCATCTCTTAGCCTGATCAGTATTAAGGTGTTGAGTGGGAAACACTCTACATTCAAATTCAAATAAACAATCTGCTGCTTTTCTCATTTCAAAAAACAATTCAAGCCTTACTGGTGGTATTTGTTGAAAAGGACTAATAGGCGCCAGGTGCAGTGGCTCAGGCCTGTAATCCCAGCACTTTGGGAGGCTGAGGCGAGCAGATCACGAGGTCAGGAGATTGAGACCATCCTGGTTAACACAGTGAAACCCCATCTCTACTAAAAATACAAAAAAATTAGCCGGGCGTAGTGGCGGCCACCTGTAGTCCCAGCTATTTGGGAGGCTGAGGCAGGAGAATGGTGTGAACCCGGGAGGCAGAGCTTGCAGTGAGCTGAGATCACGCCACTGCACTCCAGCCTAGGCAACAGAGCGAGACTCCATCTCAAAATAAATAAATAAATAAGAAAAGGACTAATAGACATCAAATTCATTACTCCTAACTGAACAGTTTCATACAACTGAAAAACCTAATATATTCAGGGCAGCTAATATATTTCTAGAGGCAGGAATTAGAAAGTAAATATTGACCAGACACAGTCCTGTAATCCCAGCACTTTGGGAGGCCAAGGCAGGAAGACAGCTTGAGCCCAAGAGTTTGAGACCAGCCTGGGCAACATGGTGAAACCCCATCTCTACAAAAAACACAAAAATTAGCCAGGTGTGGTGGCATGCACCTGTAGTCCCAACTACTCGGGAGGATCACTTGAGTCCAGGAGGTGGAGGCTGCAGTGAGCCATAATCCTGCCATTGCACTCCAGCTTGGGGGACAGTGAGATGTGGTTTCCACAAAAAGTAAATATCATTACTAGAGTTTGCTTAAAAAAAAAAAAGAAGGAAAAGAAAAAAAAGACTTAGCCTAAAGAACATAGCTTCCAAATACTAAGGATGGTAGCTTAGAAATAAAATAGTCATTAATAATTTGTTATATTCTATACAAAGTTTGTAAGTCTGCATTAAGTTATTAAGGGCCCCATTCCTGAGGCTTATTATTCAAAAGGGTGGAAATAAGAAAACTTTAATTTTAAAAACTAAGAAGTAGGTCAGGTGCTGTGGCTCACACCTGTAATCCCAGCATTTTGGGAGCCCAAGGAGGATGGAGAGCCTGAGCTCAGGAGTTCAAGATCACCCTGGCCAACATGGTAAAACCCTGTATCCACTAAAAATGCAAAAAGTTTCCCAGGGATAGTGGCATGTGCTGTAATCCCAGCTGCATGGGAGGCTGAGGCACGAGAATTGCTTGAACCCAGGAGTTGGATGTTGCAGTGAGCCGAGATCATGCCACTGCATCCCAGCCTGAAAGAGAGAGCAAGATTCCATCTCAAAAAAAAAAAAAAAAGGCCGGGCGCGGTGGCTCAAGCCTATAATCCCAGCACTTTGGGAGGCTGAGACGGGCCGATCACAAGGTCAGGAGATTGAGACCATCCTGGCGAACACGGTGAAACCCCGTCTCTACTAAAAAAATACAAAAAACTAGCCGGGCGAGGTGGCGGGCTCCTGTAGTCCCAGCTACTCGGGAGGCTGAGGCAGGAGAATGGCGTAAACCCGGGAGGCGGAGCTTGCAGTGAGCTGAGATCCGGCCACTGCACTCCAGCCTAGGCGACAGAGCGAGACTCCATCTCAAAACAAACAAACAAACGAACAAAAAACTAAGTAATCCTTCAGAGAAAGAAATGTGCTTAACTGAGTGGTAAGGATTAAATGAGTTGCTGTGTGCGAAGTGTTAAGCCTAGCTCCTGCCACATGGTATTGCTCAACAAAAGTTATTCAGACTTGGCCGGGTGCGGTGGCTCACGCCTGTAATCCCAGCACTTTGGGAGGCCGAGGCGGGTGGATCACGAAGTCAGGAGTTCAAGACCAGCCTGGGCAATATGGTGAAACCCTGTCTCTACCGAAAATACAAAAATTAGCTGGACGTGGTGGCGCATGCCTGTAGTCCCAGCTACTCCAGGGGCTGAGGCAGAAGAATCGCTTGAACCCAGGAGGCAGAGGTTGCAGTGAGCCGAGTTTATGCCACTGCATTCCAGCCTGGGCAATAGAGCGAGACACCATCTCAAAAACATCAAACAAACAAACAAACAAACAAAAAGAAACAGTTATTCAGACTTTCTCCATTGTCTCATTTCCCTACGTTTCCCTCTTATAATACCAACATAACCAAAATGAGTTTGACTGTTTTTAACACAAACATGAACAATATTTGAAACAACTGTATACACTTACAAAGTAATTTTATAATCACTATCTTTTAAAACTTAAAACAGTTCAAGGAAGGGAAAAAGAAAACTGAAATTTAGAGTCCCTATAACATTATGGCTACTGTGCTAAGAACTGACATCTATCACTTCATTTAATTTGTTCAGGTAGGTTATTATTATCCTAATCTCACAGATAAGGGAAGTGAGGTTCAAAAATATTGAGTAATTTGGCCAGGCTTGGTGGCTCATGCCTGTAATCCCACACTTTGGAAGGCCGAGGCAGGCAGATCATTTGAGCCCAGGAGTTCGAGACCAGCCTAGCAAACATGATGAAACCCAGTCTCCACTAAAAATATAAAAAATTAGCAGGGCATGCTAGCGCGTGTCTGTAGCCCCAGCTACACAGGAGGCTGAGGTGGAAGGATCGCTTGAACCTGGGAGGTGGAGGTGGCAGTGAGCCAAGATTGTGGCACTGCACTCCAGCAGGGAGGGCCGAGTGAGACTTTTGTCTCAAAAAATAAGTAAAATTTATATGGAAAGGCATAGGCCCCAGGAATATGTATTATAGATATCAGTAAGTACTCTAAAACACTGACGTGTCTAAAGCTTAATTTGGTAATTATGAAGTTTCTTATATCAAGTCTGTAAAATAAGCTTGATGTTTCCTTAGACCTAGGGGGCATCAGGAAAGGTGAAAATCCAATACTAAAATGATACTGCCTCTCCCTGGTGTTCCCCTAACACTGAAGAAACACACAGAATTCCCATCTGTTCATAAATACCCTTCTGATCTTCAATGACCATGAGTAAAGATAAATAAGGAGTTGAAAGAAATGGCAAAAAAGAACCAAATAACTTATCTTATTTTGGCACTATACAGCTCTGACTGGGGTCAACATCCAAGACAGGATGTACCACCAAAGGAAACGGATCTGCACAGAGAAATAAAAGCTGAGCCCAGGTCAGAAATCAAACAATGGCACACAAATAAGTTCTGTTTCCACAGATAATGCATTTTTCTATATAAACTTTACCACGAGGCCAGGTGCGGTGGCTCACGCCTGTAATCCCAGCACTTTGGGAGGCTGAGGTGGGCGAATCACTTGAGATCAGGAGTTCATAATCAGCCTGGCCAACAGGGTGAAACCCTGTCGTTACTTAAAATACAAAAATTGCCGGGCACAGTGGCTCCTGTCTGTAATCCCAGCACTTTGGGAGGCAGAGATGGGCGGATCACAAGGTCAGGAGATCGAGACCATCCTGGCCAACACGGTGAAACCCCATCTCTACTAAAAATACAAAAATTAGCTGGGCGTGGTGGCAGGCATCTATAATCCCAGCTACTCAGGAAGCTGAGGAAGGAGAAGCACTTGAGCCTGGGAAGCGGAGGTTGCAGTGAGCCGAGATCGCACCACTGCACTCCAGCCTGGCTACAGAGCGAGACTCCGTCACAAAAAAAAAAAAAAAAAGGCCGGGCGCGGTGGCTCAAGCCTGTAATCCCGGCACTTTGGGAGGCCAAGACGGGTGGATCACGAGGTCAGGAGTTCGAGACCATCCTGGCTAACACGGTGAAACCCCGTCTCTACTAAAAAATACAAAAAGCTAGCCGGGCGAGGTGGCTGGCACCTGTAGTCCCAGCTACTGGGGAGGCTGAGGCAGGAGAATGGCGTAAACCCGGGAGGCGGAGCTTGCAGTGAGCTGAGATCCGGCCACTGCACTCTAGCCCAGGTGACAGAGCGAGACTCCGTCTCAAAAAAAAAAAAAAAATTAGCAGGGTGTGGTGGCATGCACCTGTAATCCCAGCTATTCAGGAGGCTGAGGCACGAGAACTGCTTAAACCTGGGAAGCCGAGGTTGCAGTGAGCCAAAATCATGCCACTGTACTCTAGCCTTGGTGATAGAGCAAGACTCTGTCTCAAAAAAAAAAAAAAAAAGTAGCTAGATGTGGTGGCACACGCCTGTAATCCCAGCTACTCGGGAGACTGAGGCATGAGAATTGCTTGAACCCGGGAGGCAGAGGCTACAGTGAGCTGAGATCGCACCACTGCACTCCAGCCTGGGTGACAGAACAAGGCTCTGCCTCAAATAAAAAAATAAAAATAAAAAAACTTTACTGTGAAACTACGTTATCTACAAGATGTTTCTTCAGAAATTTCTTCTCAGGAGAAAATTAAAACTTTTTCTTCCAAGACTTAATAATTGTCACTGACTTCCTGCCAGCTTTATATCAGAAACTTTTGGCCAGGCACAGTGGCTCACACCTGTACTGTAATCCCAGCATTTTGGGAGGCTGAGGTGGATGGATCACTCTAGGTCAGGAGTTCGAGACCAGCCTGGCCAACATGGTGAAACCCCAACTCTACTACAATTACAAAAATTAGCTGGACATGGTGGCACACACCTGTAGTCCTAGCTACCTGGGAGGATGAAGTGGGAGAATCACTTGAACCCAGGAGGCAGAGGTTGCAGTAAGCCAAGTTCGTACCACTGCACTGCAGCCTGGGCCACAGAGCAAGAATTGACATCTTTCACTTTTCTGAGACAGTTCTGTCTCAGAAAAAAAAAAAAAAGGAAGAAAGAAAAAAAGGGGCCGGGCGCAGTGGCTCAAGCCTGTAATCCCAGCACTTTGGGAGGCCGAGACGGGCGGATTACTAGGTCAAGATTTCGAGACCATCCTGGCTAACACGGTGAAACCCCGTCTCTACTAAAAAAAAAAAAAAAAATACAAAAATTAGCTGGGCATGGTGGCAGGCACCTGTAATCCCAGCTACTTAGGAGGCTGAGGCAGGAGAATCACTTGAACCTGGGAGGCGGAGTTTGCAGTGAGTAGAGATCGCACCACCGCACTCCGCCTGGGCAACAGAGCGAGACTCCATCTCAAAAAAATAGTAATAAAAATAAAATAAAACAGACCAGGTGCAGTGGCTCACACCTGTAAGTCCCAGTAATTTGGGAGGCGAGGCAGGCAGATCACTTGACCTCATGAGTTCCAAACCAGGCTACACAACACAGTGACAACTCATCTCTACGAAAAATACAAAAAAACTAGCCAGGCACGGTGGTGTGCACCTACAGTCCCAGCTACTCAGGCTGAGGCAGGAGGATCACTTGAGCCCAGGTGAAGCTGCAGTGAGTTGAGATCCCACCACTGGACTCCCACCTGGGAAAGCATTAGACCCTGTCTTAAAAATAAAATAAAATAATATAGATAGACAGAAAACCCAGTTTATTCTATATGTATAATTAAATATCAGATACAGTTAGTATTTACATATACTATTGAGAATTTTTAATCTGATCAATTTTATTGAGTTAGCTTCTCCCCAATTTTAAGTGCAACCCCTCTCAGATGGCACATAACTATAAAGAACATTAAATACAGAATTTTATAGTCAAATCACATTTGTACCCAAAAGTAGGCTTTTCCCCCTTGTTTTAATTCATAAATTTATTCAACAGACTTGATTTTACAAATTCTAACCATCCTTGAATTTTCCTCATGTCAAGATATTACAAGCATTATAACAGCCTATTCTAAGTGTTTTACCCACTGATAGTCAAGAGAGTTCCCCTAAAAGTAAACGGCAAACTAGAAAACCATTGCCAGCTATATGATAAAGAATATATTTGATGGCCGAGTGATGTGGCTCATGGCTGTAATCCCAGCACTTACAGAGGCCGAGGCTGGCACATCACCGAGATCAGGAGATCGAGACTAGCCTGGCCAACATGGCAAAACACAGTCTCTACTAAAAATGCAAAAATAAGCTGGGCATGGTGGTGCATGCCTGTATCCCACTTACTCGGGAAGCTGAGGCAGGAAAATCCTTGAACCCAGGAGGCGGAGGTTGCAATGAGCAGAGATCTTGCCAAAGCACTCCAGCCTGGGAGACAGAGTGAGGACACTGTCTCAAAAAAACAAAAAAAAGAATATATTTGGCTGGGCATGGTGGCACACACCTGTTATCTCAGCACTTTGGGAGGTCAAGACAGGAGAATCACTTGAGCTCAAGAGTTTGAGACCAGCCTTGGCAACAGGGTGAGGCCCCGTCTCTACAAGAAATACAAAGAATTAGCCAGGCATGGTGGTACGTGCCTCTGGTCCCAGCTACTCAGGAGGCTGAGGTGGGAGGATTGCTTAAGTCCAGGAGGTCAAGGCTGTAGTGAGTGGTGATGTGCCACTGCACTCCAGCCTCTTTTTGTTTTTTGGAGATGGAGTCTCACTCTGGTACCCACGCCGGAGTACAGTGGTGTGATCTCTGCTCACTGCAACCTCTGCCTCCCGGGTTCAAGCAATTCGCCTGCCTCAGGGTCCAGAATAGCTGGGACTACAGGTGCACGCCACCACGCCCAACTAATTTTTGTATTTTCAGTCGAGACAGGGTTTCACCATGTTGGCCAGGCTGGTCTCAAACTCCTGAACTCAGGTGATCCACCCGCCTTGGCCTCCCAAAGTGCTGGGGTTACAGGCGTGAGCCACCGCACCCAGCCTACCACCCTCTTTATTTTTTGAGACCCCGTCACTCCCACCAAAACAAAGAATATTTTCACTATAAAGAGATTTAAAACATGTCAACATAAGAAAAAAAATTACACATGCCATAACAAAGATAGGCAAAGACATGAACAGTTAGAAATATGACTATCTTGAAAACCCAAAAGGGCTGGGCATGGTGGCTCACACCAAAACTTTGGGAGGCTGAGGCAGGCTGACCATTTGAGGCCAGGAGTTTGAGACCAGCCTGGCCAACATGGGGAAACTCTGTCTCTACTAAGAATACAAAAAATTAGCTGGGCGTGGTAGCGCGTACCTGTAATCCCAGCTACTCAGAAGGCTGAGAGGGAAGAATCACTTGAATCCAGAAGGTGGAGGTTACAGTTGAGCCGAGATTGCGCCACTGCACTCCAGCCTAGGTGACAGAGCAAGACTCTGTCTCAAAAAAAAAGAAAAGAAAAAAAACCAAAAGAATAAAAAACATATAATTAACAAAAGGATTTAGTGGCTCACACCTGTAATCCTAGCACTTTCGGAGGCCGAGGAGGACAGATCACTTGAGGCCAGGAGTTCAAGACCAGCTAGGCCACGGAGAAACCTCATCTCTACCAAAAATACAAAACTTAGTCACACATGGAGCCACACACATGTAGTTCCAGCTACTGCGGAGGCTAAAGTGGAAGAATCATTTGAGCCCAGGAAGTCAAAGCCGCAGTGAGCCAGTATCACACCACTGCACTCCAGCCTGGGTGATACCTGTCTCAAAAAACAAACAAAAAAACTGTATGGTATTGGCCCAGGAATAAACAACTAAAAAGAACAGAGATATTCAAAAGTAAACACATGCAGGCTGGGCACAGTGATTCGTACCTGTAATCCCAGCACTTTGGGAGGCCAAGGCGGATGGATCACTTGAGGTCAGGAGTTTGAGACCAGCATGGCCAACATGGTGAAACCCCGTCTCTACTAAAATTACAATAAATTAGCCAGGTGTAGTGGTATGCACCTGTAGTCCCAGCTACTCCAGAGGCTGAGGCAGAGAATCACTTGAACCCTGGTGGCAGATGTTGCAGGGAGCCGAGATCACACCATTGCACTCCAGCCTGGGCAATAAAAGTGAGACTCCATCTCCAAAAAACAAACAAAAAAAAGGAAACACAGGCATACATACATACATACACACATGGTGAATATACGTCAATTGAGAGCATGATGAAGATAAGATTTCATATCATTAAAGACAGGATATTCAACAAATAGGCTTGGGTCAGTTGCATATTTGTGGAGAAAAAGAGTACCTCCAAAGACATATAAAAATAAATTCCAGATCAATTAAAGGGCTAAATATGTTAAGCTAGTAAAGAGTTCGAATATAAAATATTTTTATAATTTTGGTATGGAGAGAGCCTTCTTAAGCAAGCCTCAAAACCCAGAAACCATTAAGAAAAAAGATAGTTATGGCCGGGCATCGTGGCTCAAGCCTGTAATCCCAGCACTTTGGGAGGCTGAGACGGGCGGATCACGAGGTCAGGAGATCGAGACCATCCTGGCTAACATGGTGAAACTGTCTCTATTAAAAAAATACAAAAAACTAGCCGGGCGAGGTGGCGGGCGCCTGTAGTCCCAGCTACTCGGGAGGCTGAGGCAGGAGAATGGCGTAAACCCGGGAGGCGGAGCTTGCAGTGAGCTGAGATCCGGCCACTGCACTCAAGCCCGGGCAACAGAGCGAGGCTCCGTCTCAAAAAAAAAAGATAGTTATGAAATTTTAGCATATCAACAGACACTATAGATGATGCAACAGATTGTAGAAAATATGTGCGACATGTGTTAAAAACACAGGGATAGACAGACAGAGTTCCTATTAGTCAAAAGGGAAAAGTGAGGGGAGGTGTGCATAGTTAATGGGTACCAAAAAAAAAAAAGAAAGGCCGGGCGTGGTGGCTTACGTCTGTAATCCCATCGCTTTAGGAGGCCAAGGCAGCAGATCAGTTGAGGCCAGGAGTTTAAAACTAGCCTGGCCAATATGGTGAAACCCTGTCTCTACTAAAAAATACAAAAATTAGCTGGGCATGGTGGCACCCACCTGTAATCCCAACTACTTGGGAGGCTGAGGGACAAGAATCGCTTCAACTCGGGAGGCAGAGGTTGCAATGAGCCGAGATCACACCACTGCACTCCAGCCTGGGCGACAGAGCGAGACTATCTCAAAAAAAAATAGAAAGAATAAGAGGGAGTATTCGATAGCACAAATGCTTAATAATTTGTAAGTCAATAATTTAATTGTACATTTTAAAATAACTACAAGTATAATTGTTCATAACACAAATAATGAATGCTGAGGGGATAAATTCCCCATTTTACATGATGTGATTATTACGCAATGCATGCCCATATCAAAACATCTCATGCACCCAATAAATATACACACCTACTATGTACCCACAAAAAAATATATATTTTTTTAAAAACAAAGCCGGGCATAGTGGCTCACACCTGTAATCCCAGCACTCTGCAAAGCTGAGGCAGGCAGATTGCTTGAGGTCAGGAATTCCAGAACAGCCTGGACAACATAGCAAAACTTTGTTTCTACAAAAAATCCAAAAATTAGCTGGTCATGATGGCTTACACTGTGGTCCCAGCTACTCAGGAGGTTGAGGTGGGATGATCACCTGAGCTTGGGAAATTGAGGCTGTAGTGAGCGAAATCACTCCAGCCTGGGCAACAAAGAGATTTCTCTCCAAAAAAAAAAAGGCCCAGCGCAGTGGCTCACACCTGTAATCCCAGCACATTGGAAGGCCAAGGCGAGAGGATCACTTGAGGCCAGGAGTTCGAGACCAGCTTGGCCAACATGGCAAAACCCGTCTCTACTAAAAATACAAAAATTACTTTGGCCAGGCATGGTGACTCACACCTGTAATCCCAGCACTTTGGGAGGACGAGGTGGGCAGATCACTTGAGGTCAGGAGTTCAAGACTAGCCTGGCAAACATGGTGAAACCCTGTCTCTACTAAAAATACAAAAATTAGCCGGGGGTGGTGGCAGGTTCCTGTAATCCCAGCTACTTGGGAGGCTGAGGCAGGAGAACTGCTTGAACCCAGGAGGCAGAGGCTGCAGTGAGCTGAGATTGCGCCACTGCACTCCAGCCTAGGCAACAGCGAGACTCCATCTCCAAAAAAAAAAAAAATTACTTCAAGTTCCATTCATATATCCTCAGCAAACTAACACAGGAACAGAAAACCAAATACCACATGTTTTCACTTAAAAGTGGGAGCTGAACAATGAAAACACATGGACGCAGGGAAGGGAACAACACACTAGGGCCTGTGTAGGGGTGGGGAGAGCATCAGGATAAATAGCTAATGTATGCAGGGCTTAATACCTAGGTGATGAGTTAATAGGTACAGCAAACCACCATGACACACATTTATGTAACAAGCCTGCACATCCTGCATGTGTATCCAGGAACTTAAAATTAAATTAAATTCTTAAAAAAATACAAAAATTATCTGGGTGTGGTGGCAGGTGCCTGTAATCTTGCCTCCTCAGGAGGCTGAGGCACAAGAACCATTTGAACCTGGGAGGCAGAGACTACAGTGAGCTGAGCTCGCACCACTGCACTCCAACCTTGACAACAGAACGAGACTCTGTCTCAAAAAAAATACTTAAAAAAAATGTTTTCAGAGAATAAATGTAGCTTTGATACAAAAAGAAAAACTGAAATGGGCCCGGGTAGGGGGGAGGGGTAGAATGGGAAGAAAAAAGCCCAGTTACAAAATAAGCAAAGAATAAGCAATTCCACTGAAAGAAATACAGCCAAAAAAGAAATAAAAAGATGTTAGGCCGGGCACAGTGGCTCACACCTGTAATCTCAGCACTTTGGGAGGCCAAGGAGGGCAGATCACCTAAGGTCGGGAGTTCGAGACCAGCCTGACCAACATGGAGAAACCTGTCTCTATTAAAAATACAAAATTAGCCGGGCATGATGGCACACACCTGTAATCCCAGCTACTCAGGAAGCTGAGGCAGGAGAATCGCTTCCAACCAGGAGGTAGAGGTTACGGTGAGCTGAGATCGCGCCATTGCACTCCATCCTGGGCAACAAGAGAGAAACCCTGTCTCAACAACAACAAAAATAAATTAGCTGAGTATAGTGGCACATGCCTGTAATCCCAGTTACTTGGGAGGCTGAGGCAGGAGAATCACTTGAACCCAGGAGGCAGAAGTTGCAGTGAGCTGAGATCATGCCACTGTACTCCAGCCTGGGCAACAGAGAGAGACTCTGTCTAAAAATAATAATAATAAATAAAATAAAAAATAATAATAGGCCGGGCGCGGTGGCTCAAGCCTGTAATCCCAGCACTTTGGGAGGCCGAGACGGGTGGATCACGAGGTCAGGAGATCGAGACCATCCTGGCTAACACCAGGAAACCCCGTCTCTACTAAAAAATACAAAAAACTAGCCGGGCGAGGTGGCGGGCGCCTGTAGTACCAGCTACTCGGGAGGCTGAGGCAGGAGAATGGCGTAAACCTGGGAGGTGGAGCTTGCAGTGAGCTGAGATCCGGCCACTGCATTCCAGCCTGGGTGATAGAGCGAGACTCCGTCTCAAAAAAAAAAAAAATAATAATAATAATAATAAGGCCGGGCGCGGTGGCTCAAGCCTGTAATCCCAGCACTTTGGGAGGCCGAGATGGGCGGATCACGAGGTCAGGAGATCGAGACCATCCTGGCTAATACGGTGAAACCCCGTCTCTACTAAAAAATACAAAAAAACTAGCCGGGCGACGAGGCGGGCGCCTGTAGTCCCAGCTACTCGGGAGGCTGAGACAGGAGAATGGCGTGAACCCGGGAGGCGGGGAGGCGGAGCTTGCAGTGACCTGAGAGCCGGCCACTGCACTCCAGCCTGGGCGGCAGAGCAAGACTCCGTCTCAAAAAAAAAAAAAAATAATAATAATAATAATAATAATAAATATGGAAAATGTTCAACTTCATATAAATAAATGGAAATTTAAAATGAAATCACTTGGCCAGGTGCAGTGGCTCACCCAGCACTTTGGAGGGCTGAGGTGGAAAAATTGCTTGAGCTCAGGAGTTCAAGATCAGCCTGGGCAATATAGTGAGACCTCATCTCCTCAAAAAAATTAAAAGTTAGGCTTTTTCTTCCTGGTTCCTAGCAGAGTAAGGAAAAGCTTTGTTGAGAGGGCAGGGTGAAAAACACTTTTTTAAAATTAGCTGGGCATGGTGGTGCACATCTGTAGTTCCAGCTACTCGGGAAGCTGAGGTAAGAGAATTGTTTGAGTCCAGGAGGTAAAGTCTACAGTAAGTGACTTACCTCCTGGATTACCTGTGATTGCACAACTGCACTCCAGCCTACGCGACAAAGTAAGACCCTGTCTCAAGAAATAAAAATAAGGCGGTGGTTCACACCTGTAAACTCAGTACTTTGGGTGTGCAAGGTGGACGGATCATCTGAGGTCAGGAGTTTGAGACCAGCCTGGCTGACATGGAGAAACCCCATCTCTACTAAAAATACAAAAATTAGCCGGGCTTGGTGGCAGGTGCCTGTAATCCCAGCTACTCAGGAGGCTGAGGCTGGAAAATTGCTTGAACCCGGGAGGCGGAGGTTGCAGTGAACCGAGTTGTGCCACTGCACTCCAGCCTGGGTGACACAGCGAGACTCCATCTCAAAACATTAATAAATATAAATAAATAAAATGAGATCACCTGTCTTCTCTTTTTAGCAGCAGGGTCTCACTCTCACTCTGACATCCAGGCTGGAGTGTAGTGGCATGATTTAGCTGACTGCAACCTCGAACACCAGGGCTCAAGTGATCTTCCTGCCTCAGCCCCTCAAGTAGCACTACAGGGGCATGCTGCCAGACCCAGCTAATTTTTAAAATTTTTTGTTAAAAAAGTAGCCAGGGCTGGGCACAGTGGCTCACGGCTATAATCCCAGCACTTTGGGAGGATGAGGCAGGGTGGATCACCTGAGGTCAGAATTTTAAGACCAGTCTGGCCAACATGGTGAAACTCCCTCTCTACTAAAAGTACAAAAATTAGCTGGGCATGGTGGCTCATGCCTGTAATCCCAACTACTTGGGAGGCTGAGGAAGGAGAATCGCTTGACCCAGGAGGCAGAGGTTGCAGTGAACTGCGATTGCACCACTGCACTCCAGCCTGAGTCACAGAGCATGACTCCATCTCAAAAAAAAAAAAAAATTAACCAGGCCTGGTAGCTGGTGCCTGTAATCTCAGCTACTCAGGAGGCTGAGGCAGGATAATGGCTTGAACCTGGAGGCAGAGGTTGCAGTTAACTGAGATTATGATACTGCACTCTAGCCTGGGCGACAGAGCGAGACTTCGTCTCAAAAAAAAAAACAATTTTTTTTAGTAGAGGCCAGGCAGGTGGCTTACACCTGTAATCCCTGCACTTTGGGAGGCTGAGACAGGCAGATCACCTGAGGTCAGGAGTTTGAGACCAGCCTAGACAACATGGTGAAACCCTGTCTCTACTAAAAATACAAAAATTTTCTGGGTATGGTAGGGTGTGCCTGTAGTCCCAGCTACCAGGAGGCTGAAGCATGAGAATCACTTGAACCCAGGAGGTGGAGGTTGCACTCCAGCCTGGGCAATGAAGCAAGACTAGTCTCAAAAAACCAAAACAGGCCGGGCGCGGTGGCTCAAGCCTGTAATCCCAGCACTTTGGGAGGCCGAGACGGGTGGATCACGAGGTCAGGAGATCGAGACCATCCTGGCTAAAACGGTGAAACCCCGTCTCTACTAAAAAATACAAAAAAAAATTAGCCAGGTGAGATGGCGGGCGCCTGTAGTCCCAGCTACTCGGGAGGCTGAGGCAGGAGAATGGCGTAAACCCGGGAGGCGGAGCTTGCAGTGAGCCGAGATCGCGCCACTGCACTCCAGCCTGGGTGACAGAGGGAGACTCTGTCTCAAAAAAAAAAAAAAAAAAAAAAACCAAAACAAAACAAAACTGCATGTATTTCTTTTTTTCTCTTCTTTGAGACAGAGTGTCTGTCAGTCACCCAGTCTGGAGTGCAGTGGTGGGATCATGGCTCACTACAGCCTCAACTTCCCAGGCTCAAGCGATCCTCTTGCCTCAGCCTCCTAAGTAGCTGGGATTACAGGTGCATGCCACCACATCCTGGCTAAATTTTTAAATTTTTTTGTAGAGACAGGGTTTCTCTATTTTGCCATACCCAGGATGGTCTCGAACTTGTGGGCTCAAGCAATCCATCCACCTTGGGCCTTCCAAAGTGCTGGGATTATAGGCGTGAGCCACCACACCCAGCCTAATATGTGTTATAATGCAATTGTACTCTTCCACTTTTTTCTAAATCAGAGAAGCATTTATTAAATGCCCCAGCAGTGCAGCTGAAGATAGAAAAATTAAACAGTAATAGAGCAAACCAAATATAGGAAGCACCTAAATAAAACACCTGAATCACTTATCCTTAGTACAAGTAGGAAGTATAAGTACAGTTTAAGGTAAACAAGTAATCAGTTTGTATTCCATCATCTATCAGTAAATAGCCTCTTGACAAAACTGGTTTCCCAAAATTAGCTGAGGGCATCTATAACTCTATAGCAATTATTAAATATAACTTGGCAATGTGGTACAGTATAAGGAACAGTTAACTGGAAACCAGGACATCTGGGACATTGCAGCTATGTGACTTTGGGTAGGTCATTTAAAAGTTCTCTAGGCAGCCGGGCACGGTGGTTCACACCTGTAATCCCAGCACTTTGGGAGGCCAAGGTGGCCAGATCACTTGAGGTAAGGAGTTCGAGACGAGCCTGACCAATATGGTGAAACTCTGTCTCTACTGAAAATACAATGATTAGTTGGTTGTGGTGGTGGGAGCCTGTAGTCCCAGCTACTCAGGAGGCTGAGACAGGAGAATTGCTTGAACCTGGGAGGCGGAGGTTGTAGTGAGCCAAGCCAAGATTGTGCCACTGCACTCTAGCCTGGGCGACAGAGTGAGACTCCATCTCAAAAAAAAAAAAGAAAAAAAGAAAAAAGAAAGTTCTCTAGGCTTTAGTTTCCTCAATATAAAATGAATGGAATGGACTGTTGACCTCTAAGCATTCTAATAAGTCTAGAACTGATTATCAATACTTCATTAATGGTATTTGTCATTCTCCCTCAGGTTTTGGGGGATTTTTTTTTTTTCTTATCAGTAGAAATAGGGTCTCACTCCGTTGGCCAGGCTGGTCTTGAACTCCTGGCCTCAAGCAATCCTCCTGCCTTAGCCTCCTAAAGTGCTGGAATTACAGACATAATCTTACTCAGATTTTTAAAGAAGCCATTTACAAAGATATAAAATTTGGGGGCGAGATGTGGTGGCTCATGCCCGCTTCGGAGGCCGAAGCGGGTCAATCATCTGAGGTCAGGACTTCGAGACCAGCCTGCCCAACATGGTGAAACCCTGTCTCTACTAAAAATACAAATAAGTATCTGGGTGTGGTGTTGAGCACCTATAATCCCAGCTACTGGGGAGGCTGAGGCCAAGAGCAAAACTCAGTCTCAAAAAACAAACAAACAGGTTGGGTGCATCATGCACATATTTAGCATCATGCTAACATTCACATTAGTTCCTCATATGTAGTGTAAATATCTGAGGGAGAAAATATATGAATAAATAAATAGATACCCCTATCCATTTATACCTTCCAAGTCCCACCCAGAATTCTGGTCTCCCGGCCAATTCCACCTGCAACCTCTCCCCACTTCCTCCACACCAAGACTCCCTCTCTCCCTACAAAAGAGAAATCTTTCTTAGTATATTAGAATCACATAAATTTCCAACACCAATCCTAATCTACCATTTACTAGCTCAATAATCTTTGGTAACTTCCTGAACTTTTTAAGCCTCAGTTTTCTTTAAAACTAAAGTAACTAGTACCAGCTGCAGAGCAGAGTGTTGTTATAAGATAAAATGAGATAATGTGCCTGGCACATTAATAATCACTCAATGAATGTCAGCTATTATTATTATTGCCTTAACACTGTTGTAATATTTATTTACTTATTTATTTATTTATTTTGAGACAGAATCTTGCTCTGTTGCCTACGTTGGAGTGTAGTGGCATGATTTCGGCTCACTGTAACCTCCACTTCCTGGGTTCAAGCGATTCTCCTGCCTCAGCCTCCCGAGTGGCTGGAATTACTGGCAGGCATCACTATGCCCAGCTAATTTTTGTATTTTTAGTAGGGACGGGGTTTCACCATGTCAGCCAGGCTGATCTCGAACTCCTTAAGTGATCCGCCCACCTCAGCCTCCCAAAGTGCTGGGATTACAGGCCTGAGCTGCTGTGCCTGGTCCATATTTATTTACATTTACAGTAAAGGAGTACTAAAAAAAACTAATAGGACCAGCGAGGTGGCTCACACCTATAATCGTAGCACTTTGGGAGGCTGAGGAGGGAGGCTCACTTGAGTCCAGGTGCGCGAGATCAGCATGGGCAACATAGGGAGATCCTGTCTTTAGAAAAAGTACAAAAATTAGCCAAGCACCTGTAGTCTCAGCTCTTGGAGAGGCTGAAAAGCAAGAGGATTCCTTAAACCCAGGCGACTGAGGCTGCAGTGAGCCGTGATTACTCCACTGCACACCAGCCTGGACGACAGAGAACGCGTCTTAAAAAAAAAAAAAGGTTTAAATTATGAACTGACCAGTGAATTTTCTCCTCAAACTTCCATTCTTTTATCTCTTCTGAGAAACTTACTATGTGTTTCACTAATGCAGCACAGTTTAGAGTTTGCTTAACACTTTGTAATTTTGAAAACTCTTAGGCTGGGCATGGTGGCTCAAGCCTGTAATCCCAGCACTTTGGGAAGCCAAGCTGCCAAGGCAGGAGGATTGCTGGGTATCATAGCCAGACCAGCTTAGGCAACATAGCAAGACCTCGTCTCTACAAAAAAAAAATTTAATAATTAACTGGGCATGGTTGCATGCACCTGTGGTCCTATCTACTTGGGAGGCTGAGGTGGGAGGATAGCTTGGGCCCAGGGGGTTGAGGTAGCAGTGAGCTGTGATGACACCACTGCACTCCAGCCTGGGCAACAGAGTGAAAACCTGTCTCAAAAAGAAAAAAGAAAAGAAAATTCTTACTTTGAGAGGCTGAGGCAGGAGTATCACTTGAGCCCAGGAGTTTGAGACCAGCCTGGCAACATAGCAAGACCCCATCTCCAAAAAAAAATCAGCTGGGCATGGTGGCCCTCACCTGTAGTCTTAGCTCTATTCAGGAGACAGAGGTATGAGGATGGCTGGAGCCCAGGAGGTTGAAGTTGCAGTGAGCCATGATCTTGCCACTGCATTCCAGCCTAAGTAACACAGTGAGACCCTGTTGCAAAAAAAAAAAGACAATTATTTGTCCTGTCAACTACTATATAACTCTTCGGGGGCAGAATCTTGTCTCATACTTTCATGTTAATATATTGTGCTTATTACATTGTTAAGTATTTTTTTCTCTATCAGTCTGCCCTCATAGGGTCTGAGTAATTCCAAGGCAGAGATCAAGTTCTACCTGTATTCGTATCCTGAAGGCTTAGCAATCAGACACAAATAAGTCCCAATAAATATTAAGTGGATAAATGAATTAATCTTTTTTCCCTGCAATGCCTTACACAGTACTTTACACATAACAGGAGTTCAGTAGAGCTTGTTATTGGATTTATGCAGAAATCTTTTGGACTCAACCACCACACAAAGCTTTATCTTGCCTCAGAAAAGCACTTCTATTTTAAAGTTTAGCTGCTGACATTACAAATTAGGTTTTACTCTAACATATATCAAATAAATGGGTTCAGTGACTAACCACATCAAGACCAGCGGAAGAAGGATTTTAAAAGCCTTTTTTTTCTTTTTTCTTTCTTTTTTTTGAGACGGAATCTCGCTCTGTCGCCCAGACTGGAGTGCAATGGTGCGATCTCGGCTTACTGCAATCTCCGCCTCCCAGTTTCAAACCATTCTCCTGCCTCAGCTTTCCAAGTAGCTGGGATTGCAGGCGCTCGCCACCATGCCCGGCTGATTTTTGTATTTTTTAGTGGAGACGGGGTTTCACCATGTTAGGCAGGCTGGTCTCGAACTCCTGACCTCAAGCAATCCGCCCGCCTCCGTCTCCCAAAGTGCTGGGATTACAGGCGTGAGCCACTGCGCCCAGCCAAAAAGCCATTATACTAATTAACGCATTTGTGAACCTCAACATGAAAAAATCCAGTTATGTAATCAAGAGAGGTTATCCTTTTCAAATTTATACTTACAAAAGATAGAAAAATGATCACAAAACTCGTATCTGTCGATTGAAATAAATTATTTTTATTACTGACTTGAAGCCATTGTTTTGACTACAAATAACAGTTAACCAGAAAAGTGGTCCACACCTATTTCCAGAAAACACTCCTTAAGACTCAAAGACTAGATGTTTTCCCCCTCAGTGATTTTAACTCCTGAGAGACACCTTTTATTTCAACATTGAGACATTCAAAACATGTTCTGTCTCCTAAAATAAAATTTCATTCATTTCTTAAAAGGCAAATAGCTTGATAGGCACACTTTAGGAACACTAGGTTTTACATCCAAATAATTAAAACCATCCCTAGATTTAGTGTTCAGCCTGCTGCTGCAATTTTTAAAAAAAATTTTTTTTGGTTTTTTAGTTACATTTGCGGAAGGTTTAAGTGTCGTATTCCACATTTTTTCACCATATCATCTAACCTGACTACCTTGCATATATTTCATAAGCACATCGTAAAGAAATTGTACACTTGAATAAGTCTGGGAAGAAACGTAAGCTTAGCACACACCCCCTTCTTCCAACTCAATACGCTTCAGAGGAAGCAACCTTAGTGTTTTTTTCTTCTCAAGAATCGCTCTCTCCCGCCCCCCCAACCCTGCGCTTTATTTTAGAGTAGCAATCATTCATTATCCCACTCGTAGTTTCTCAGCGACAAGAACCTTCCCAACTAATACTAGTTCACCAGGACTTCCCTTTCGCATCTCAGAGTGTCCGTGGGGAATTTCTCCGGAAAGAGGGAAAGGAGGCGGTGACGGTCTGGGACGCCACCATTCCCGCCACGCCATGTAGGACCCAGGTCCTGGCGCGCGGTCCCCGACCCGCCTCAGGCAGAGCCCGGGGATCTGTAAGGATCTGATCCCTTCTCCTCCCTCCACCCCCTAACCAGTGAAAAGAAAACTGGGCCCAGCCTCTGTGCTCTCATTCAACATACCCTCCTCCTGGCTGTACCCCATTTCTTCCCACTTCTTTCCCAATGTAGCCTGGTCCCTTTATCCAGTTCCGAGTCTCCGTAAACACCCTGCTCCCAACACACACACCCCTCCACGCTCCAGCCCGCGCCCCTTGAACCCCACTACACCCGGGTCCCTCCCCCTGGACCTCCCAGCAGCTCTAGCCCTCCCTGCGTGCCCTAGAGCAGACCGGCGCCGCGTCCCTGTACCCACAGGACCCAGGTCCTGCCCCACACGTCACACTCAGGTCCATTCCTCCCGCGACCTAACCTTCCCCGCGCCCCCTCCCCAGGCGCTACCCCTTACACCCCGTTACCCCCGGCCCCGCCCCCCTGAGGGTGTCGCACTCACCGCTCCTGCCGCCGCATACTTAACCGCCGCGGCTGCTATAGCTACAGGGAGCCAAGGCAACCAGCTCTCGCGACACTTTCCTTGGCCACAGCGAGAGCAGACGAGAAGAGACTCTCGCAAGAAAGTAAATGAGTCAGGCTGGAAACGGCGAAGTATATCTCGCGATAGCACAGTTTAAAATGGCGGCCTCAAGGCGTTTTATGGGTGGCCCGGAAAGGCATGGAGGTGGGGCACGGGCGAGGATGAAGCTTAAATTGGCCGGGAGTCGGAAAACGATTGCAGGCGGGACCGTCCGAAGGGGCTGAGGAAACTTAATATGGCAGACCCTACACTGGGATAACTTTAGGGATATGGTCTTCTTTTCCCAATTTCCTCAAACTTAGAGCAGCGTCGCCTTTAGCTGAAGGTTCGTTTTCCCAGCATTTTCCCTCTCCGGGCGGAGTAGTTGGAGACAGAGAGGGCAAGCCAGAAACTGACCTTCCCATCTCCTCATTCCCTTCCATCAAGAACTTTTCATCGTTCTTTCCCCACCCTGGTTTGTAAATGGTATTTAGCTTCAGAGAAACGTTTCTCCATGGGTGCCCTGCCCCATCAGTTCGCCCCAGCCATATAGGAAGTTACCAAAAAAAAAATTTTTTTATTGACCTTGGATGCAGAAAGGAACCGCACTGGTGTGTGATTTGAATTTTGCAACTGTTGCTTCCTGCCCTGTGGCCACGTCCCCCTTACTTGGTGACTCTCAGCACTTAGTTGTGGGGCTTTGTCTCTCTGCTCTCAGACAACTATAAAAGCAGACTAATTGAACAGCATCTAATTGAACAGAAGGTGAATTTTTTTTTTTTTTTTTTTTTTTTTTTTGAGACGGAGTCTCGCGCTGTCACCCAGGCTGGAGTGCTGTGGCCGATCTCAGCTCACTGCAAGCTCCGCCTCCCGGGTTCACGCCATTCTCCTGCCTCAGCCTCCCGAGTAGCTGGGACTACAGGCGCCGCCACCTCGCCCGGCTAGTTTTTTGTAGTTTTTAGTAGAGACGGGGTTTCACCGTGTTAGTCAGGATGGTCTCGATCTCCTGACCTCGTGATCCGCCCGTCTCGGCCTCCCAAAGTGCTAGGATTACAGGCTTGAGCCACCGCGCCTGGCCTGAACAGAAGGTGAATTTAAAGAACATTGGTCGGCCGGGCGCTGTGGCTCACGCCTGTAATCCCAACACTTCGGGAGGATGAGGCGGGAGGATTGCTTGAGCCCAAATGTTCGAATCCAGCCTGGCCAACATGGCGAAACCCGTCTCTACAAAAAATACAAAAATGAGCGGGGCATGGGCCGTAGCAGTGTCTCACGCCTGTAATCCCAGCACTTTGGGAGGCCGAGGCGGGCGGATCACGAGGTCAAGAGATCGAGACCATCCTGGCCAACATAGTGAAACCGGGTCTCGGTCTCTACTAAAAATAGAAAAATTAGCTGGGCGTGGTGGCATGTGCCTGTAATCCCAGCTACTCAGGAGGCTGAGGCAGGAGAATTGCTTGAACCAGGGAGTTGGAGGATGCAGCGAGCCGAGATCACGCCACTACACTCCAGCCTGGCGACAGAGCGAGACTTGTCTCAAAAAAAAAAAAAAAAGAGCCGGGCGTAGTGGCGTGCCTGTAGTCCCAGCAACTAGGGAGGATAAGGTGGGAGAATCCCTTGAGCTGGGAGGTGGGGGTTGCAGTGAGCTATGATCACACCACTGCGCTCCAACAAACATAGCAAGAC
This sequence comes from Trachypithecus francoisi, assembly GCF_009764315.1. Classification (NCBI taxonomy): domain Eukaryota; kingdom Metazoa; phylum Chordata; class Mammalia; order Primates; family Cercopithecidae; genus Trachypithecus; species Trachypithecus francoisi. The sequence goes on from NW_022681474.1 coordinate 37,937,320, forward strand.
TCTGCCTCAAGAAAGAGAGTGTGAGAGAGATCAAAATATCATTTCATCATATAACCAATGTTATTAACAAGACAGCTTACATTCTTTTTTTCGTACTAAGTTTTCAAAATTTGGTGTTTATACTTGGAGCACATCTCATTATGGACTGGGAGCATTTTAAGAGCTCAAAAGCCACATGCAACTAGTGATGACAGTATCGGACAGCACAGACCTAGACTCTAGAGTAATGAATGAGCACTCTAGATGACTGGGGGGTGGTATCATGGGTGTGTGGTGTATGTAAAAGAAACCCTTGAAATCGCTAACTCAAATGGCTGCAGAGGCTAGGCAAGTAACAAAGATGCCCTGACATAGGGACTAGGACCCACTGGAGACTACAAACTCCTGTCTAAAAGAGCCACTTTTCCTGAATTTTAAAACACAGTGATACCAAACAAGATGTCTGTGAGCAGGACACAGAGCTAACTCTGCGGCCAATGTACTGCCTCAGTGAACCATGGTGTTCAAATGTCTGAAACGCAAGGATTTTGTTTTGTTTGTTTTTCATTTTTTTGAGACAGGGTCTCTCTGCCATTCATGATCTCAGCTCACTACAACTTCCACCTTTCCCACTCAAGCAATCCTCCCACCTCACCTCCCAAGTAACTGGGACTACAGACATCTACCACTACACCTGGCTAATTCTTGTGGAAAGGGTATTTTAACAGAAGAGTAGTAACTAGGCAAAGGGATGGCAAACCTTGAAAATCTGACCAGTTTCCTTGCTGGGTCCTGTACAAGTGTGTGCACTTTAAGCCACCATTGCAATTTAGGATTATAATTTAACTTCTAAGTAGAGTTTCCTACTGAGGAGATAATTTTACAGCCATCTTGGGCTCCCTGTAAATTAATAAGCTGATACCATGATTTTTTATTACAGTTAAAATTTTAGACATTCCGAGCTTAAAAAAATTATTTCCAGGTTTTCAAAGTTGTTGACCAGCAGACTCCAGACATTTTTTTCTCCAACTTTAAGAGAAGGCATATATATATATAGAGAGAGAGAGATTTTGTTTCTTTGTTTGTTTGTTTTGAGACAAGGTCTCACTCTTTCACCCAGGCTGGAGTTCAGTGGCATGATCTCGGCTCAATACAACCTCCACCTCCCGGTTTCAAGCAATTCTTTTGCCTCAGCCTCCAAAGTAGCTGGGATTACAGTTGCATGCCACTGTGCCCAACTAATTTTTTTGCATTTTTAGTAGAGACAGGGTTTCGCCATGTTGGCCAGGCTGGTCTCGAATTTGTGGCTTCAAGTGACCCGCCCACCTGGGCCTCCCAAAGTGCTGGGATTACAGGTGTGAGCCACCACACCTGACCTACGAGAAGGCTTTTAGTTATTTTATGGTTGACTGAAAGCTCTTTGTCACAGGAAAGTTATTTGTCTTTGTACTACTTTTGCCTGATATAGTACCTGGTATACAGAAGGCACATAATAAATATTTGTTAAAGGAATATAGTCCTTAAACTTTTGAGGGGCTCACGGACTTAAAACCTGAGAATCTGATGAAGGCTAAGGCTTATACAGATCTTAATTGTGCCCTATCCATATTCCCTCAAACTACCCCAGAGTTCAACTCAACTTTGGTAGACAGATCTTGTAAAGGCCCAGAACTTCTTACCTCAAACACCTGAGTACCTCTGTGTGGAAGTGCTACTGGAGTTAACATTACAAGAGACAATCTGCAATCAATGAGAGATGGGATTTGGTAGCTAAATATTCCAGTTCCTCATCCCCTTAGTGGAGTCATTCTGAGGCATATTCTACTGTAATGTTTCTCAATATTTTCTAGCATATGATAATCACCTAGAGAGATTAATATGACACAGATTCCAGCCAGGCTCAGTGGCTTACACTTGTAATCACAGCACTTTCGGAGGTTGAGGCAAAAGGATCACTTGAGCCCAGGAGACCAGCCTGGGCAATATGATGAGACTTTGTGAACATAGTGGCACACATCTGTGGTCCCAGCTACCTCAGAGGCTGAGGTGGGAGGATCACTTGAGCCTGAGAGGTTGAGGCTGCAGTGAGCCAAGACTGCATCACTGCGCATCAGCCTGAGTGACAGAGGGGGAAAGTCTGTCTCCAGAAAAAATGAAAGAAAAAAACAGAGATTCCTGGGCCCAAGAGTTTGCATTCTAACCAAGCTCCTAGGAATACTGATGCTGCTGCTAATCCATGGATCACATATTTGGGTTTTTGGTTTTTTTTTTTTTTTGAGATGGAGTTTCACTCTTGTTGCCCAAGCCAGAGTGCAATGGCCCGCGTGATCTCGGCTCACTGCAACCTCCACCTCCCAGGTTAAAGTGGTTCTCCTGCCTCAACCTCCCAAGTAGCTGGGATTACAGGCATGTGCCACCACACCCAGCTAATTTTGTATTTTTAGCAGAGACGGGGTTTCGCCATGCTGGTCAGGCTGGTCTCCACTGCTGACCTCAGGTGATCTGCCCACCTCAGCCTACCAAAATGCTGGGATTACAGGCATGAGCCACCATGCCCACCCTAGACTACATTTTGAGTAGCATTGTTTCTAAGACTCCCCAGTGGGATTCAGCCCCAATATTTCAAAGGGACTTTTGGCTTTCCTCTCACTCCCTTATACTGCTTGGATTTCTTGGGATCATATCCCAAATGAACTGGTCTTGCATCCAAATCTTTCTTTCAGAGTCTGTCTAGGGTGGGTAGGAGAATACAAACTATGACAACCCTCTCCTTAGGAAAAAGTATAGAGGGGTGGGTGTGGTGGCTCACACCTGTAATCCCAGCGCTTTAGGAGGCCAAGGTGGGTGGATCAGAAGGTCAGGTGTTCAAGACCAGCCTGGCCAACATGGTGAAACCCCATCTCTACTAAAAATACAAAAAAATTAGACAGGCATGGTGGTGGGCGCCTGCAACCCCAGCTACTCGGGAGGCTGGAGCAGGAGAATCGCTTGAACCCAGGAGGCGGAGATTGCAGTGAGCTGAGATGCACCACTGCACTTCAGCCTGGGTGACAGAGCGAGACTTAAAAAAAAAAAAAAGGAAAAGGTACAGAGTTTTGTATACAAGTTTAGAGGAGGTAGGCCAGGCGTGGTGGCTCGTGCCTATAATCCTAGCACTTTGAGAGGCCAAGGCAGGCAGATTGCTTGAGCTCAGGAGTTCAAGACCAGCCTGGGCAACGTGGTGAAACCCTGTCTCTACAAAAAATACAGAAAATTAGACAGGCATGGTGGCGAGTTCTTGTAGTGCCAGCTACTTGGGGGTGTGAAGTGAGAGAATCACTTGCACCTGAGAGGTGGAGACTGCTGTGAGCTAAGATTGTGCCACTGCACTCCAGTCTGGGTGACAGAGTGAGACCCTATCTCAAAAAATAATAATAATAATAGTTTAGAGGGGGTATGAATTCCCTGGAATTTGCTCATTAGATTATAAGTGAAGATGACCAGGGTAAATGCCATTTGACCCAAGGTGCACGAAAATGTGATCCATCTAATGCAGATTCTGCCAACTTAATCTAACCATTAGCAGCTCATGGAGTTGACTGAATTCAGCCAGCTCTCCTTAGAAGTTATTTTCTCAGATCTGATTACCATGTTTTCATTCTTCCTGGTCTGCATTATTCTTACTTCGTGGAACATGGCAGTAAGCCTGGGACTCTTAAAAGAGTCCCCATCCTTGAAATCAGCAAAAAGAATATTGTTGCGCATTCCTATTGGGCTCGTAAGATTTATTCCCAACCATACTGCTTTCTGGGTACCACTGTAGTGCCCTTGTAACCCTTAGATATTTTCTTGCTGTGTTCAACACAGAGCCTGGCATACTATAACTGTAGCTGGTTTCTCGCATTTCCTTCTGGATTCCACATGGCCGCCTATTCTATTTCATCCTTTTGGGAATGTGTAACCTTTGACACGTATATTCCTAAGCCCACTTGGGTGTCATCTGGAAACTTTATGGCATGCTCTAGTCTGTGGCAATCAGGATAACCCTGATTATACCACCTTCTAATCAACTACATAAAGAGGGTGAACACCAGGGTCACCAACACCTATTTCCCAACTACAGTGGACAGCAGCTTTTTAGCTTTGCCAACATTTGGGCCGGCACGTGTGTTTGTGCATGATTATTTGTCTTATGTACTATTGAATAAACGTCTTTGTAAACAAATATGAATGTCGTTTTGTGGGTATGGGTGTAGGTGTGTAAGCAACTGGAGCTCAGGTCTGTCTTAAAGTTTGCATAATGAATGTTTAGTATTTGGCTTTAATTAGTCTCTGTGCCTTGTTAGCCTCAGCTTTCATCTGCCCTCAAATATCAGAGGAAGAATGAGTTCATTTTCCTTGAAGTTTATTGACTATTACTGGTGGCAGAGCAAATTCCATAAATGAGCAGGTTCCATATGGAGCAAGTAGAAGGGGAGCTCTGAGTTGGTGAGGAAGGATGCGTGGAGTGGGGACTTGGAGTAAAGGATGGAAAGGTAGATCTCTCCTTTTTCCCTCCATTCCCATAAGGATACTGGATTAACAATGGGGGCTATCTGCTCAGCATTCCCTCTCCAAATTGGAGCCAGAAATGGGAAACAATGCAAATCAGAGAAGGAAACACCTCACAGCTCCTCTGTTTCTCCATCCAAGGGGATGCCAATATCCACGTTGTAGTCTACAGGCTCCCCAGAGCTCAGCCAGGGAATAGGGGTTCGATTGAAAGAAGGCCTGTTGGAGAGGTTCTGGTTGTAGAGGACCAGAGGTTCACTCAGCAAAGGCCCCAAGTCAAACTTGGGCATCTGGAAGGTCATGCGTTTGGAGGCCTTCTCATATCCACCATAGGGCATTGCCGTCCTGAGAAGGGGACACATTATTTAATTAAGAATCAGAATAAAAGAAACAGAGCCTTATCATGAGATGCTACCCTCTTTGAGAATAGGGAAGTCTGGGAATTCTGGTTTGGGATTGCATCTGTACTCCTTCTTCTTCCCTAGCATCCCATTTTGCCCTGGTTAGCTTGTTTCCCCAAAGCTAATAATGAGAAAAGAACTCTAGTGTGTACTAAATAGAGACTCTTGGATAGCTGTAACCCAGACCAGCATTTCAGAGAAAGTGACCCCAAATACTATAGACCCAAGTGTCTGAGGTCACCTTACATGACAATGTAGAAAGGCCAGGTGTGGTGGCTCACACCTGTAATCCCAGCATTTTGGGAGGCCAGTGTGGGCAGATCACTTGAGACCAGGAGTTTGAGACCAGCCTAGCCAACATGGTGAAACACCATCTCTACTAAAAATTAAAAAAAAAAAAAATTAGCTGGGCATGGTGGTGCACACCTGTCATCCCAGCTACTCAGGTGGCTGAGGTATAAGAATTGCTTGAACCCAGGAGGTGGAGGTTGCAGTGAGCCGAGATTGCACCACTGCACTCCAGCCTGGGCAACAGAGCAAGACTCTGTCTCAAAAAAAAAAAAAAAAATACAATGTAGTGACCCCCTCCCTCTAACCCTAGTGGATAGTGGATGACCTGGCTGAGAGCAATTAATGTTGCCTGGAAAATCCAGGTTCCTTAGGACCAAATACAAGAGCACTTTTCTAGCTGTTCCCTATCTTTTCACACAGACCTCCTCTCCATGGGCTAGAGAAGCCTATTTCCAAAAGAACAGATACTTAGGGCCATCTAAAGCAGGGTGGCCGGGCATGGTGGCTCATGCCCGCAATCCCAGCACTTTGGGAGCCCGAGGCGGGCAGATCACCTGAGGTCAGGAGTTTGAGACCAGCCTGGCCAACATCGTGAAACCCCATCTTTACTAAAAATACAAAAATTAGCTGGGCGTGGTGGCATGCACCTGTAATCCCAGCTACTAGGGAGACTGAGGCAGGAAAATCACTTGAACCCGGGAGGCAGAGGTTGCAGTGAGCCAAGATCATGCCACTGCACTCCAGCCTGGGCAACAAGAGCAAAACTGAATCTAAATAAATAAATAAATAAATAAAGCAGGGTATAAGGAAATAGAATCATATTACAGGGAGAATGATGGCATCCTAACCTTGACTGGAAGAGAGCCTCAACAGGCCTTCAGACATGTAAAATATTATTCCCATTTAACATTCAAAGCGACCCAGGCTCAGAGGTAGAGTGATTTCCCCATGCCTACACAGCTAATAAATGACCATTGAACTAGAATTCAAATCTACCTCCCGGCAAATTTTTCCTTCATCACACTGCTATGATGAAGCTGAGATAGAGTGAAAAGAGCAGGGCCTTTGATTAGCGCCCCCATATCCCTGCCATCTTTCCTTAACTGCCTTCTGAAACATTTGAATTAGTCTCTATCCTAACTAAAGACACAGTGCCTCACACTAGAATGCATCTGGTTCCTTCCTCACCATCCCTACCTGTTGAAGGACTTATATTTGGGAAGTTCAGCTTTGGCCCCATAGGCCAGCAGGTCAATGCCAAGTTCCACTTTTTGCTGGGGGTCAACTCCCATGGCTCGCTCCCATGGGGAAATATAGGTCTTGAACACAGTGATATGTTTTCCTTCTCCGCCTGCCTGGTCTCCTGGTAGCCATGGGAGAGAAAATTCAGTCAAATAATAGCAGTTATTAGCCAATGAAAGTTAATCCCACGTCCCTACACTAGGGAAATTGCAGGAGCCAGGGACTAAAGATATAATATCCTGGTAATTGTATAAGGTTTGTGGCATAATGATAGTCTGTGGGCAGATCTGTGACTGAATCCAAAAAGCCAGGAAGGTAATGGAAAAACAAGGCTTCTGGGTAGAATAGACACATCTCTATATACTCCTAGACCCAGGGAATTCACCAAGATATTTATGATAAACTGATATTATTATATTTAATATTAAGATATTTAAACTGGCCTCCTCTGCTCCCCACACCCAGTGTAGACATCATTCCTGGGACAACTCTGCTCTAGGGACCAAACACATTACTCTTAGGTAAGTGTACTTGCCTGATCCTGTCTCACCAACCCCTGCTGTGCCAGCAGCTCCTCCTCTGCCAGCCTGGCCCGCAGGACCACCTGTACCCCCAGCTCCAGACCCAGAGCCCAGATGGTGCTGCTGATCAGATCCATACTGTCCGGCAGAGCCACTGCCCCCTGCCTGGCCGCCACCTCTGCTGTTGCTCTTGTTGTAGGAGAATCCCTGAGCAGCTGTGCCCAACTGTCCCCCCACTGTCGGAAGGAACTTCTGGAAGTGATCCTGAAAAGAAGACAAAGTGAGGGGAAGGTTAGCAATGGGTATGGAAAATATACAAAAACAGAGGTATGTTTAGCAAAGGCAGAAACAGTGTCTAACAAGAAGACCCTGAATTTTCTGAGATTTCCCCCTCCAGTTGATGGGTAGTACATAGGCTGACTGACAGAATTAAACTCTTCTTTTTGTTTTTTTTTTTTTTTTTTTTTTTTTTTTTTTTTTTTTGAGACGGAGTCTCGCTGTGTCGCCCAGGCTGGAGTGCAGTGGCGCGATCTCGGCTCACTGCAAGCTCCGCCTCCCGGGTTCCCGCAATTCTCCCGCCTCAGCCTCCGAGTAGCTGGGACTACAGGCGCCTGCCACCGCGCCCGGCTAGTTTTTTGTATTTTTAGTAGAGACGGGGTTTCACCGTGTTAGCCAGGAGGGTCTCGATCTCCTGACCTCGTGATCCGCCCGCCTCGGCCTCCCAAAGTGCTGGGATTACAGGCTTGAGCCACCGCGCCCGGCCTAAACTCTTCTTTTTGTTGGTTTGATTTTTTTGTTGTTTTTTTGAGACAGAGTTTCACCCCTGTTGCCCAGGCTGGAGTGTAATGATATGATCTTGGCTCACTGCAACCTCCGCCTCCTGGGTTCAAGCAGTGCCCAGCCTCAGCCTCCCAAGTACCTGGGATTACAGGCATGCACCATCACACCTGGCTAATTTTGTATTTTTAGTAGAGACAGGGTTTCTCCATGTTGGTCAGGCTGGTCTCAAACTCCCGACCTCAGGGGATCCGCCTGCATCGGCTTCCCAAAGTGCTGGGATTACAGGCATGAGCCACCTCACCTGGCCTGAATTAAACTCTTCTTAAGAGGTAGGACCCCCTTGGCTCGTTTCCTCCAGTTATACCTAGGGTAAGGGCAGGGCATTCTCCATGCTCCCCTTTCTCATCCTTAACAAGTCAAAAAAGACCAAGATTCCTGCCCAACTTAAAAAAAAAAAAATGAAAAACAATATTTTGCTTTTTGAGACAGAATCTGGCTCTGTCACCCAGGCTGGAGTGCAGTGGCACAATCTCGGCCCGCTGCAACCTCCACCTCCCTGGCCCAGGCGATCCTCCCACCTCAGCCTCCCAAGTAGCTGGGACTACTGGCATGCCACCACACCCAGCTAAATTTTGTAATTTTTTTTCCTAGAGACAGGATTTGCCATGTACGCAGGCTGGTCTCAAACTCCTGGGCTCAAGTGATCCATCTGCCTCAGCCTCCCAAAGTGCTGAGATAACAAGCATGAGTTGTGCGCGGCCCCAACTAAAATTTGGGAGGATGGGGTTGCCATGGAGAACCCAGTCTTAATTACAAGGACTAGAGAAATTTCTGCCTCCTCCCTTCCTCAGCTTGTCCAACAGTCAGAACTCTCTTCTCTCTCCTTCTTTCTCTCCCTCTCTCCTCTTGGTGCCTGTTGGACCAGGACTTCCTGACTGAAACTGTAGCAGGTGGGGGGAAGGGTGGCCAAAAGGGCAACATTAGATTCAAACCCAAAGCCTAAAAATAACCCCACCAACTTCTTCAGGAGGCTCTCCTGGCCATCCCACCATGTACACCCCAATGCTCCACCCAGTGTAACCAGACCCAGGCAGAGAAGAGGGCTTTTGGCCTCCTAAAGTTAGATATGAGCAGCTCAGCACTTTTACTCTGCTCCTATATGAGGACCAATGACAGACACTTCTGCTCCCGGCCCCATGCAGGCATCTAATTCCACTCTCTCCCAGACACTTAGAGAAGGTGGAGAAGGAAGAAAGGAAATGGAGAAGGCCCTTCTTCCTCAGCTCTACCATCCTGTGCCTGGCCTCTCTCCAGTTTCCTCTTTCTTTGGAGAAGGAGCCTGACTAGAATATATCTTGAAGGACAGTTTCAGTCTCCACACCTGGGGCTCCTTAGGGAATAGACTGACCTTTTAAATGAAAGAATGGCTCAAATGGGAGATGGCTGTAGAAACTCAATTAACTATTTCTAGGGTTGCCAGATTTAGCAAATAATATACAGGATACCAATTAAATTTGAATTTCAGATGCACAACAAATATATATATATTTTGAGACAGAGTCTCTGTCACCCAGGCTGGAGTGCAGTGGCATGAACATGGCTCATGTTCATGCAGCCTCTACCTCCCAGGCTCAAGCCATCCTCCCACCTCAGCCTCCAGAGTAGCTGGATTACAGGTGTGTGCCACCACACCCAGCTAACTTTTTTTTTTTTTTTTTTTGAGACGGAGTCTCGCTCTGTCACCCAAGCTGGAGTGCACTGGCCAGATCTCAGCTCACTGCAAGCTCCGCCTCCCGGGTTCACGCCATTCTCCTGCCTCAGCCTCCCGAGTAGCTGGGACTACAGGCGCCCGCCACCTCGCCCGGCTAGTTTTTTGTATTTTTTAGTAGAGACAGGGTTTCACCGTGTTAGCCAGGATGGTCTTGATCTCCTGACCTTGTGATCCGCCCGCCTCGGCCTCCCAAAGTGCTGGGATCACAGGCTTGAGCCACCACGCCCGGCCCCAGCTAACTTTTTAATTTTTTAATTTTTTGTAGAGACAGAGTCTTGCCATGTTGCCCAGGCTGGTCTCCAACTCCTGGACTCAAGCAGTCCTCCTGCCTTGGCATCCCAAAGTGCTGGGATTATAGGTGTGAGCTATCACACTTGACCCAAATACTTTTTTAGTATAGATATGCCCCAAATGTTGCATGGGATTTACTTATACTAAAAAGTTATTCATTTGCATCTGAAATTCAAATTTAAATAGACATCCTGTATTTTTATTTTAATGTCCCAAATATTGCATGGGACATATTTAAAAAAAAAATTCATTGTGCATTTGAAACTCAAATTTAATTGGGTATTCTGTATTTTAAAATTTCAATTTTATTATTTGCCGTATCTTCTTTCTTTTTTCTTTCTTTCTTTCTTTCTTTTTTTTTTTTGAGACAGAGTTTCACTCTTGTTGCCCAGGCTGGAGTGCAATGGCACAATCTGGGCTCACTGCAACTCTGCCTCCTGGGTTCAAGTGATTCTCCTACCTCAGCCTCCTGAGTAGCTGGGATCACAGGCACCCATGACCACGCCCAGCTAATTTTTTGTATTTTTAGTAGAGATGGGGTTTCACTATGTTGGCCAGGCTGGTCTCGAAAGACCTCAGGTGATCCACCTGCCTCGGCCTCCCAAAGTGCTGGGATTACAGGTGTGAGAGCCACCATGCCCGGCTGCCTTATCTTCTTTCTAAAATATTTTTAAAACTTTATCTTTATGTCCCAAATATTGCACGGAGCATATTTTACTAAAAAATTATTCATTGTGTATCTCAACTTCAAAATACAAGACTAGACTGCCCCACTGAGCATCCTGTGTTTTATCTGGCAACCTATCTTTAACACTTACCCTTACTGGGAAGGAATTTTCTCCCTAAGGGTGTGGTATTCTCCAATCCTTCAGTGGCTCTCTGATGGAAACTGGGTTTCAGAGGTGGGCTGTAACTCACCCTGGAGCTGCTGAGGGCTCAATATATCTGGGGGTTTAACAAATTTATAAATTTTCAGGGAGGGGATGTTGACTGCATTTTGGAGGCTCAAGGCCTACTAACAAGCTGTCAGAACAGGCACCAGGCTTTGAGACAGTGATAAAGTTCCAGACTCACCATTGAGCTGTCAGAGAAAACATCAGGGTGGTTCTCATAAATAAACTTCTCCACCCTCATCTGCCGCAGTTTGAACATCTTGGAGCCCCGGTTGGTAAGCAGCGACAGTTCCTCCAACATCACATCCCTTGGGACACTGATCTTTTTGCCCAGGTTCAAGCCTGAGCCCTCCTGTCCACCTTTCAGGGAGGCAAAGAAGAATCAAGGGAAAGAGGAAAGTAGGGTTTTCTGGGCTCTGAATGCAGACCTCATCCACAACTAAGTGTGAATGTGTGTCCTGGCAGAGATCATTTGGGGAACAAATGCTGTCTAGTTTGTGAGGGACTTTGATTTCCTGGGACTTGGAGAGAATGCATGGAAACCGGGGTGCATTGTGGAGATAATGAGAATACTAGAGTGGAGAGGCCAATGGGGTAAAAGAGGCATAGGCATGGGGTACAGAGCAAAAGGAGTAAAGGAACATCATAGATGGAGGCCATTGGAGAAAGCATGGCATCAGGAAAAGCCCAGAGGCCAATCTTATGTGGAGTGTAAATACAGATGCCATATATATACATATTTATTTATTTATTATTATTATTATTATTTATTGTTTTGAGACAGAGTCCTGCTCTGTCACCCAGGCTAGAGTGCAATAGCGTGATCTCAGCTCACTGCAGCCTCCGCCTCCCAGGTTCAAGCAATTCTCCTGCCTCAACATCTTGGGTCGCTGGGATTGCAGGCCCGCACCACCATCCCTGGCTAATTTTTATATTTTTTGGTAGAGACAGGGTTTCAGCATGTTGGCCAGCTGGTCTCAAACTCTGAGCTCAACTGACCTACCAGCCACGGCCTCCCAAAATGCTGGGATTACAGGCGTGAGTCACGACGCCCAGCCTACATTTTTATTTATTTTATTTTACTTTTGAGACAGAGTTTGTTTGTTTTTTGTCAGAGACTTGCTCTGTCACCCAGGCTGAAGTGCAATGGTGTGATCTCAGCTCACTGTAGACTCCATTTCCTGGGTTCAAGTGATTCTCCTGCCTCAGTCTCCCAAGTAGCCGGGATTACAGGCACTCGGCACCATGCCCAGGTAATTTTTCTATTTTTGTAGAGACAGGGTTTCACCATGTTGGCCGGGCTGGTCTTCAGCTTCTGACTTTAGGTGATCGGCCCACCTCAGCCTCCCAAAGTGCTGGGATTACAGGCATGAGCCACCATGCCACCACGTCCAGCCTTTTTTTTTTTTTTTAATGGAGATGAGGTCTCATTATGTTGTCCAGGCTGGTCTTGAACTCCTGGGCTCAAGTGATCCTCTCACCTCAGCCTCCCAAAGTGCTGGAATTACAGGTGTGAGACACAGCCCCAGCCCTATTTGTATTATTTATATTGAGACAGGGTCTCACTCTGACACCCAGGCTGGAGTATAGTGTCGCAATCACAGCTCACGGCAGCCTCCATCTCCCAGGTTCAAGCGATCGTCCCACCTTAGCCTCTGGAGTAGCTGGGACTCTAGGTGCATGCCACTATACCTGGCTAATTTTTGTACTTTTGTAGAGACGAGATTTCACCATGTGCCCAGGCCAGTCTCAAATCCCTGAGTTCAAGCGAGCCACCAGCCTTGGCCTCTCAAAGTTCTGGGATTACAGGCGTGAGCCACTGCACCTGGTCCAGACTTCTGTCTTAACTACTTTCCCTTTTCTTTCCCTCAGTGAGCTCTGGCTCCAAAGAGTCTCTAAGTATTGAAGAGCTCTTCACATGCATGTACCCCTGCCCATCCCCAGGAAACATGCCTGTGCAGTTTTCCATTTTAAGTACTTACACAAGCTCCCTAGCTCTGGGGAAAGAAGTAAGGGAAATTAACCACTTATTGAGACCTGGGACTATAGGTGTGCATCACCATGCCTGGCTAATTTTTTTTTTTTTTTGTAGAAATGAAGTTTTGCCATGTTGCCCAGGCTGGTCTCAAACTTCTGTGCCAGTCTCCATTATATTTTCTTCCTCAAATATACCTCACTGACTCATGGGTCCTGTGGTCCTGGACCTGTGCAGGGTAACATGGCAGGGTATTGTCTCAGATTATGAAGTAAAAAGGGTAGAAGGTGTTGAATCCTTTCTCTCTTTCTCCCTACCCTTCTTATCCTTCCCTCTCCCACTCTCCATCACCTGCCTTCCCACCAGTTAATTTCTCTTGTCTGTTCACCCTAAGATATGTATTTCTGGGACTCTTGGGTTAGGGATGCTCTTAAGAAGTCCCACACTAGGTAGATGCAAACGTGTCCTACCTCCAGTGAGTTCCATGATCAGCTTGCTGGATTTCCTCTTCTTATTAGGGGCCGGGGTTCCTGAGAGCGGCATTGTGGAGGTGGATTCAGCCTGGATAGGGTGGGAAGGAGGACTTGGAGGACGGACAGGGACTGGGAAGAGTGAGTGTCTGTAGGAGACCACTACTTCTTAACCTGGGTTTAAGGGCTTGAGGGGACAAAAATATATATTTCTTTCTTTTTTAGAGACAGGATCTCACTCTGTCACCCAGGCTGGAGTGCAATGGCACAAAAATATATTTTTTTCTTTTTTAGAGACAGGATTGCACTCTGTCACCCAGGCTGGAGCGCAATGGCACAATCATGCCTCACTACAGCCTCAACCTCCCTGGACTCAGGTGATCCTCCAACTTCAGCCTCCCAAGTAGCTGGGACTATAGGTGTGCATCACCATGCCTGGCTAATTTTTTTTTTTTTTTTTTTTTGTAGAAATGAGGTTTTGCCATGTTGCCCAGGCTGATCTCAAACTCCTGGGCTCAAGCAGTCCTCCTGCCTCCCAAAGTGCTGAGATTACAGGGGCGAGCCACTTCGCCTGACCCAGATTTTCAAAGAAGTATGTATTTCCCCAAAAGGTGAAAACTAGCGCTTTAGGGCTTCTCTTTTCTTGGGATGCAGGACAGGAAGTATAGATGCACACTGGCCCCTATTGTCTACCAACTTGTTGTGAGCTGTTTTTTATAGAGTCAGTGCAGGAATTAGGAACATAGCTAGGGGTGGGGAGTGTTTAAAAAAAAACAATAATACAGGCAGGGCAATGCACCCCCCAGGTTTCATCAACTTGGCATGATTTGAAGTTTTTATTTGCATTAGGATATCAGACTGGGACTGTGATTCCAGTCTTCCCCCAGTCCCCAGGAGGACAGAGAAATGTTCTGCCAGGGTTGAGGAGATTCAGCCAAAAACACTCTCCATAGGAAGGAGAGATTGTTGCTCCTTCATCAGGCCAGCTGGAACATGGCCTGGGAAGTCATGGCCCTGCTCCTGCAATCACTCCCGCCACAGACCCCAGAGTGGGGCAGGTGTGGAATTGGGAAGGGTAGGGAGCATCCAAATCCCGACACATGTAAATTCAGCAATATCATAGCAGTGGGGAATTGGGGTGGGGTAGAAACATAGTAATAGGATCTGGCAATGGAAAGGGACAAACTGGGATAAGATAGACTCCAATCCCTTCTTAAGAGAAGTTGGCAGTCAGTGAAATGCTGTCCTCTTCTAAGTCCTGTCTCAAAAAAATATATCTGCAACTCTACTGACTTAGTGGGGTCTCCCTTCCCATTCTTCCACTGCTCCCCTGACATCTCCATTCCCCCCAAACTCCTGGGCCCCTCTCCTTCCAACTGGACAACTGGGAGCTGAGCATAGATGAGGAGAGGGGAGACTCCCTCAGGATCAAGAATCACAATTGTAGACACAGAAATAGAAGTCAACAGAGTGGGCTCCAACCTCTCTAACGATAGAGCTGGAGACTTACCGGCTGCTCGGGCGGTGGTCAGGTCTCCCTGGGGTCCAGCAGCTTTGGAGGACTGAGCTGCTATGACCGGAGAACACGAGCTGGGCAGGCGTGGGGGCAGCACTGGCAGTGGGGGAGGGAAGTTAGTTATTAATAGAGATGATGAGCGCAAGCAGCTCAAATGGCACAGGGGGTACTGAGACCCTGGAACCAAGATCCCTCCCTCTTTGCCTAGAGGCTCAGGAAGGAGGGAAAAGGCCTTTGGGATTCTCCCACTGAACTGTCTGAGCCAGGGATCAGTCTGCCCAGGGACTCCCCTTCACACTGCACCTAGAGCCTGAGATCCAAACAAGCACTTAGGTAGAAACTGAAGACTGAGAGGGAGACAGGAAGTAGACAGCAAGTATTGGATAGGAATTCAGTCAGAGAGAGCGTCTGGGGAACATGCCCTGAGGGCCACACAGAGCCAATCCAGGGCAGAGTGGAGAGACCTGTGGGTGTATTTGGGGCAGGGAGAGCTTAAAGCGCTATGTTTGGGGACGAAAAGGGAAGTCTTCACAATGGAACTGCTCTTTTAAAGTTCCTGGATAGCAAACCCAGTACCTCCTACAAAGGAATTTTGTGGGGAATACTTGACAATTATTCTGTCTGCCTCACTCTATTCTTTTTTTTTTTTTTTTTGTTGAGACGGAGTCTCGCTCTGTCGCCCAGGCTGGAGTGCAGTGGCTGGATCTCAGCTCACTGCAAGCTCCGCCTCCCGGGTTTACGCCATTCTCCTGCCTCAGCCTCCCAAGTAGCTGGGACTACAGGCGCCCGCCACCTCGCCTGGCTAGTTTTTTGTATTTTTAGTAGAGACGGGGTTTCACCGTGTTAGCCAGGATGGTCTCAATCTCCCGACCTCGTGATCCGCCCGTCTCAGCCTCCCAAAGTGCTGGGATTACAGGCTTGAGCCACCGCGCCCGGCCCACTCTATTCTTTCCTCTTGAGCTCTGGCAGTTTTAAGAAAAGGCAAACACTTGGATCTGCCCTTTTTTTTTTTTTTTTTGAGATGGAGTTTCACTCTTGTTGCCCAGGCTGGAGTGTAATGGCGCGATCTCGGCTTACTGCAACCTCCACCTCCCGGGTTCAAGCGATTCTCCTGCCTCAGCCTACTGAGTAGCTGGGATTATAGGTGTCTGCCACCATACCCGGCTAATTTTTGTATTTTTAGTAGAGATGGGGTTTCACTACGTTGACCAGGCTGGTCTCAAACTCCTGACCTCAGGTGATCCACCCGCCTCGGCCTCGCAAAGTGCTGGAATTACAGGCATGAGCCACCGCCAGGATCTGGTCTCTAAGGAGTAATTCTCTAGCCACCACGCCCAGCCAGGATCTGCCTTTTAACCTCCATTTGCTGTTGAGGTGCTCAGTTCAACCTGCTGGGCGGGATAGACATCGATTTCTCCATGAGAAGCACATATAGGCTCTCTGAGGTTTCTGTGAGATTTCCTTCAAAGGGAGCACATACCACATAGGATCTGGACTGTGCCATTTGTACTGTTCCAGCAGAGTCTCTGGGCAGGGTCACAAGCTTCAGAGGCCCCCTTGGGAAAAGTCTATTATTTGTCCAGCTCCGTCTTCAGTAGCTGCATGATCTTCCTCCACCTTCTGCTTAGATTCTGGAACCAGCTGTGGCAGCACTTCTGCTGCAGGCACTACCACCCTGTTGCTGCTACCTGAGGAAGTGGCTTTATTTCTTTATTTGAGACAGGGTCTCACTCTGTTGCCTGTACTGAAGTGCAGTGGCACAATTTCGGCTCACTGCAACCTCAGCCTCCCCAGGCTCAGGTAATCTTTCGACCTCAGCCTCCCAGGTAGCTAGGACTGCTGGTACACGCCACCACACCCAGCTAATTTTCATATGTTTTGTAGAGCCAGGGTTTTGCTATGTTGCCCAGGCTGGTCTCAAACTCCTGGGCTCAAGCAATCCTCCTGTCTTAGCCTCCCAAAGTGCTAGGATTACAGGCATCAGCCACTGTGCCTAGCTGGCTTTTTAAAAAAATTCTTTTAGGCTGGGCGCAGTGGCTCACGCCTGTAATCCCAGCACTTTGGGAGGCCGAGGCGGGTGGATCACCTGAGGTCGGGAGTTCGAGACCAGCCTGACCAACATAGAGAAACTCCGTTTCTACTAAAAATACAAAAATTAGCTGGGCCTGGTGGCACATGCCTATAATCCCAGCTACTAGGGAGGCTGAGGCAGGAGAATTGCTTGAACCTGGGAGGCAGAGGTTGCAGTGAGCCGAGATTGTGCCATTGCACTCCAGCCTGGGCAACAAGAGTGAAACTCTGCCTCAAAAAAACAACAACAACAAAAAAAATTATTTATTTTAGAGATGGGGTCTCACTATGTTGCCCAGGCTGGACTCGAACAGCTGGGCACAAGTGATCCTCCTACCTCAGCCTCTGAGTAGCTAGGACTACAGGTATACCAGGAACTGGCTTTTGTAGCTTCCTTTGTCCCTTTCTGAGCTCTTTACTCTTCCTGACCATGTCCTTTTTTCATCTTGTGGAGACCCTAAAAGTTATCCCCTCCCAGTTGGCTTCTGCCCAGACCAGTTATGCCTCCAGACCCCTCATCTTTTGTCCTCCTCCATCCCCTCCCAACCCAAGGAAAAAATTAGAAGAAAAAATAGGCCGGGCGCGTTGGCTCACGCCTGTAATCCCAGCACTTTGGGAGGCTGAGGTGGGTGGATCATTTGAGGTCAGGAGTTCAAGACCAGCCTGGCCAACATAGTGAAACCCCAGCTCTACTAAAAATACAAAAATTAGCCAGGCATGGTGGCGCGTGCCTGTAATCCCAGCTACCCGGGAGGCTGAGGCAGGAGAATCACTTGAACCCAGGAGGCAGAGGTTGCAGTGAGCTGAGATTGCACCCACTGCACTCCAGCCTGGGCCACAGAGGGAGACTCCATCTCCAAAAAAAAAAAAGAAGAAGAAGAAATATAAATAGCGAAAGGTGACTTCATCATCACAACCACCCTCACCCTCAAAAACAAAAACAAACTGAAAGGTTGATCTCCTTCAACTGAGTACCCAAAACGACTGAGTGGGTGAAGACAGGCTATTTAGCCTATGGTTTCTGAGATCTTTCTTTGGAATTCTGAGACAGTGCACTTGGGAGAGTCTGCAGCCTGGGTCTGATTATTGGCACAAACATGCCCTCTGCTGGCAGAATAGGAGCAATGGCACTTTCCTTCTCTGAAGTCTTTAATTCTCACCTACCTCTAATGCCCTCCCTTCTTTAGTAGTCTCAATTCACCTTTCTTCTTCCCTCTCCCATCCCGCGTTCCCCTCCAGCTGTTGCTTTCTCTCCATTTAATTCTCAGAGACTGTTTAATATGCTTGCTTCCTCTAAGGAGCAAGGAAATATTGATGGCAAAGGGCTCAGAGGGCCTTTCCAACTTCTCTGAGTTTTGTGAACTGAGGCCTTGCCTAGAAAGTATGAGGCAAGGGAAGGAAAGGGGAGAACTTGGATGAAGACTATGGGGAGAGGGAACCAAGAAGAGTGATGGAAGTGGCTAAATCAGAGCAGGACAGAATTGGTAGAAAAGAGCAAAAGACCTGGGAACAAAGGGCAAAAGGGTGAAAAATGGGAGGGCAGGAATAGAGACAGATCAGAAATCAGATCGGGGAATGGGTTAAAGAAGATCAAGGAGAGATCAGGATTTAGGTATAAAACTAGAAGATAACAGCAACAGAAGGTATGGGGCATAAATTTATTCTTGTGCACAAACCAAAGTATTGTGACTCACACCCAACAAGCAAAGAAAAATTATCACTTTCCAGATTAAACGGTAAACGTAGCTCATGGTGGTCTTGGTGAGAAGGGAGTCCACACTCCTCTAAGATCGGAGATCAGGACCTGAAGCTGAAAAGAAGCAAGAGCTGGGGTGTTGAGGGATGGGGTGGTACTGAAAAGAGGTTTCTGGGTGTTTCTCTGCTCTTTCCCAGGTAGTCATGGCAAGCTGTAGAAGACACACTGAAGGACAGACTCAAGGAAAGTCACACAGACACCAACTGTTCTTTCAACACTCAGCACACACCCTCACACCTCCCTTCTGCCATCATCCCCTTCCATTCTAACAAATACATTCTTCTCCCTCAAATTTTTTTTCCAATTCCCTTCTCACACACAGTTGGTTTCTTGTTACTCAACTTTACTTTTTCCCAATATGGCATTGTCCCTCACCATACTTCTGTCTGTGGCTCAATCACTTAAACTCATTTCTGCCATGCTTCTGGTTTCAGCCTCACTCTCCACACTCTGACTCTCTTCTCCTTTCTCTCAAGCTCATGAGGCAATGAAGCCAATGATCTGTTCATTCTCAGAGGGAATTTTCTTTCTTTTTTTTCATTTCCTGGGTACTGGGTTGCTCAGCACTGGCCTCTCAAGTTGCTAACTTTCTGAAATCCTGAGGAATAGAATTATTTGTTCTATTCCTGGTCTAGCTGATATAACTCAGCCCATGCAAACTTTCCTGGCCCTTCAGTTTTTTCATGCTCCATAACTTTCACAAGATGCTGTACACCTGCTACAGACATTGGTCTCTAAGGAGTTATTCTCTAGTGAATCTCTTTCTCCCACTCAACTCCATTTGGGGATATCTGACCCTTCTATCAGTACAACAATAAGACTCAGATTGGGTCTTTATTTTGATCTCCTCTCTTACTCATGCTTCAGACGGAAGAGCATATCTGTGCGCGCACACACACACACAGGCCTAGGTATATGCCAGCCAAGCTGGGGAAAGCAGAGTGGAGGGTAAGGGTGGCTTAGGGCAAACAACGGTCAGTTCAGTCTCTTTGCTGTGTGCCTGGTGGTGAGCTTCTTGCTTAAGGTCCCAGTGGTCACTTCTGCTCTGTTTACTTCTCACTGAACATTAAAATGAGGCCCACGGAGAAAAGCACAAATGTCAAGGAAGAGAGATCTGTGGAGGAATATGGGTGGAGAAGCCTGGAAATAAAGACAGAGATCCAGGCAAGGAAATGCAGAGACAAAGAGAGGCAAAGATACCAAAGCAGACATAGTTGGTTGGAAAGCAGCAGGGAGGTAGAGAGTGAGGAGGAAGGTGGGGGACGGGGACATCAACTTGGAAACTATCTCTGGCAGGAGGCAATTTAGCTTCCAGATGCCAGTGACAGGGGGTGGGATAGGGTAGGAGAAGCAACTTTAGGAACTGGATGTTCCACCTCTCCTTGGTCCTGGGACCTGTGCCTGCTCACTGGTGCCCTGCCCAGGCCTCCACACATGAGCCTGCAATCCTGTTCTGGTGGCTGAGAATCGGGGCCTGGCTACGTGGAAACCACAGGAGCTGGGAGAAGCCCCAAGGCCCCTGGGAGACTCTGGAGGAGGGGCTGGGCTAGGAACAGGGGCTGAGGCCAGCTCTGTTCTCCAGATGGGCTCATCCAGTGTAGTGGCTGCTCGCGGGGCAAGCACAGTGGGAACCAGGGGTTCTGCAGTGGGTTGGGGCGCCGGAGTGGAAAACCGGCGAATCTCCTGGACTCGGGCAGTTTTGGGGGCCCCTGAGGCGGTAGGGCCAGGAGTCGGGGGAACCTCATCAAAACAGAACATGGCAGTTTTAAGTTGATAGGGCTGATGCCGCATAAAATCTAGAGCCTTGATGCCCTGCTTGGGTGTTGCCCGAGGCCCCTGGGATTGGGCCTTAGGGAGAGTTCGGGTCGCCTGGGGGAAAAAGGGAGAGAGCAGTGGGTTGTAAGCAATAGGAGGTGGGGCACGGATGTTGGGTGAATATTTCCAGGAAGAGGGCAGAGACGGGGTAGGAGAAGGACTTCTAGGCCGAGGGCCAAGACCAGGACCAGGTGTACCTTCCACCACATACCTGTCCGCACGGCTCTGCCGCTTAGCAAACAGCTCCCCACCCCTGCCCTGCAGCCTTGGTGGCTCAGGGATTACAGCTGAAGAGACTGCCCCATTCACGAGCCCATCAGGGACCCCTCGAGATGGGGGCTTAGGAGCCACTGGGGGTGGAGTCTTAGGAGTCATAGGGGGCGGGGTCTTGGGAGCCACTGGAGGGGGGGTCTTAGGTGTCACGGGAGGCAGGGTCTTGTAACTCCTGGCCCCTACTGGCTGCATGAAGTTGCAGGCTTCAGCCCCGAGGCTCAGAGCATCCTCCTCAGGACCAGATTCTGCACCCCCTGCCCGGGGCTTTTCATCCAGGTTCTGTACCAGCGATAGCAGCTCGGGGTTGGGCGAGTTCTTCGTCTCCTCCTTTCCTGGCCGGAACATCTGCTTCCGGGTCCCCCGGCGCCGGGCCTCCTGCAGGATACCCGTGCGGGCAGCTGGCATAGAGATGCGCTGCTCCCGAGCGCTGGGGGGCTCAGGAGCCCCTGGGCCTGGGGCAGGCATCTCTGGGCGCGCAGAGGGTCGCAAAGGCGCAGACAGGAAGATAGAAGCTGTGGAGGTCATGGCAGCTGCGCTAGGAGGAGCGGGGGGCTCTGGGGTTCCGCCTGGAGTGACAGGCCGACTGGGGGCTGGGATGTACAGGGAGCTGGTGGCTGTCACAGGGCCCGAGGAGCGTGAGGTGCTGGGGGCACCAGAGACTGGCGCATGACTGGGAACCCCTGACGTGAAGCTGGGCAGAGGGGTGGGCCCCTGCGGAGAAGACAAGAAGGGGGGTGGGGCGGGGCTAAGGCCCCCCAGACTGTCGTTGCCCCTCCTGGGGGCTAGAGGCCGGAAAATAACCGAGGTGGTAGTTGGCCGCTGCCCTTTTAGGCCCGGGGTAAAGGGCCGGGCTGACCGGTTAAAGATGTTTGGAGCTGGGGTCGGGGCTCCACCACCTGGTTGGAAGGGTCTGGGGCTGGCTACAGGGGCCGGCAATGGGCTGGGTGGGAGCACAGCCGCCTCTAGGGGAGCACTCTGGGCCCGAGGTGGTGAATGCAGACCCTCCCCGTTGAGCATGGCTGCTGGTTCGGCCCGCATCAGTTCCTGGGTGCTGGAGTCTGCGCGCTGACGCTGCTGTTCAAAGAGCTGCACCCCTCGCCCAGAGACCTCACTCAGCTGCCCTCCCAGCCTAGAGCCCTGGCCCTCTGATGCTCTTGAGCCCGCCCTGGCAAGCTCCATGTCCAGATAGGGACTGTCCCAGTCAGATTGATTGGTGAGGCTGCGGGCGTCGGAGAAAGCTTCTTCGTCCAGCTCTGACTCACTCGTGGGGGGAATGCCGTCCTCCTCCTCCTCAGCGCCCGTCCCAGCAGCAGCCCCGAAGCTCACCAGAGTGTACTTCTTGGCTCTCTGCCGCCGTTTCTTAAACATAAGCACCCCTTTGGAGTGGGGGTTGGGGGCTGCAGTGAGCAAGGATGCAATTGTCCTGCATTTGGTCTTGGCCTCTTTTATGCTTTTCTCTTGGAGGCTCTCTGCACGTTGCAGTTCTGGGGAGGCCAAGAAGTAAAATGGTCAGTGGGTCTTCCCAGCCTCTTCTAGTCCTGTTCCCCAAGGCTTTCACCTCCCATCCCAGCAAGCTCCCTCTTGCACTGGCCCGACCCCAGTGTCCCCTGTGACAAAGTCCTCTGACTTAGGGGCAGAGTGGAGGGTGAAAGATGAAACCAGGGACAGTTAAAGATAAGGCAAAGTCCAGTTGACTGCCCTGACACTGCTCTGACCACAGCCCTTCCATCCCATCTTACTGCTATTCTGCTCCTATCTTCCAAGAGATGTGCTCTTATCCACCCCACACACATTCCTCACCTACCTCCCATTCCTGACTGGCAATGGGAGGGGGAGGAGAAAGATGTGTCACTCTCTATGGCAGACAGGGAGAGAAGCATGTCCCAGGGAGAGGAAAGATGAGAAGGAACACTTTCCAACCACCACAGGGACCATGTTAGGAGGCTCCTCATGAAGCTTACGACTCATCCTCTCCGCTACCCCTTACCCCTATGATATGGACACAAAGAACCCTTAGCAATGAGGATCTTCATTCACAATTCCACCCCCCTCATGCAATCCACATCATACACATTCACAGAAATAACTCCCACCGCACAGCACTTCAACAAGAATATCCATCTAGTGAAAGTCAACTGTAGGCGTACTTTGTTCTATTTACTTTTCTCTCTCATTCACATATACCCCAGCTTACATACAGCTCCATTCACATACATATATGTAAATACATGTGCCCACGTAAAAACACCATCACTCAAATACATTCACACACCTACATGCTCTAGGTGGCCCTTCTTCCAGAGACCTCCCTGCAGAAACCCTGTTACTAACAGTGTAGACAGAATTCTAAAGTTTATCTCGGCCTTCTAACTGCCAGGGCAGTCGTCTGGGCTTCACACCCCTGCTACTCACAGTCAGGGGTAGTCTCCATCCAAGATGCAGGAAAAGTCAGGGTGATGTTCTCCAAGGCAACACTCCAAATCTTTAGGATACCTCAAGGTCACCAGCTAAATATATTATTTCCCCCAAGCTGGGGATGGTAGTGGGATGGGCTTCTTTGGGGGTCAGAACTGACTCTACGTAGAGAGCTCAGGCAGCCACTGCCATCCAGGCACACAAGGACTATGTGCTAAAGGGAATCAGGGCAGGGCTTTCCATGCCATGTGGGGCCTGGGTAGGTGGGGCCAGGAAATGGGAGAGGCCGCCCTGCTGCGAGGACCCCGCCTTGCACATGGATACTCTCTGGTCCATGGTCCCCAGTTCCTCCTGAAAAATTATTGAAATTCCATCTACTTTCCACTCAAGGTACCATGCTCCTTTGTAATCAGCGTGGTACCTCGAGTGGAAAGTAGATGGAATTTTTTTCATTTTTGTCATTCCTCTCATCCCAGAGTTTATACCTCAGAATAGTGCTGTGGATGAGACAACAGGCCCTGGAGTCAGAGTTCAGTTCAGGTTTTTGGTTCTTGGGAGAGTTACCTCACCTCATTAAAGTTCGGTTTCCTCATCTGTAAATGAGGGTAGACAATGGCTACCTCATAGGATTGCTATAAGGATTAACTGAGATAATATAGTAAATTTAGCACTCAACACAGTGTGAAGGCCCACTATAACCATTACTATTAAAGCCTTCTTGACACTATACTTTCTTGATATATATGGACACTTTCTTGTTCACACATATCTTGTCCCACGACTCACACATATATGCCTTCATGTATTCATAATGTACTCACACACGCTCTGTTCCCACGAGTTTTCTACAGCTCTTGTGGTCACAAACCCCTTTGACATGTGACCATAGCATCACTGAGAAAGGGTCAGTGAAACTCTCCCGAGAAAAGGAGGAAGAGGATAGCAAAAAGAAGGAACAAGAGAGTAAGACCTTTCTCAAAGACTGCCCTTCCTAAACTGTTGACATCTTCCCCTCCATTCTAGACCCCAGACTCTCATAGATATGGGAGGGTAGTACCTGCATAGAATGAGTCTTGGAGCTCAGGAACTGGGTCTGGGGCTTTGTCGTAGCTGACTTGGCTGAGGGGCTCTTGGCTGATGGGCTCAAAGGTCTCCATGCTGAGAAAAGCGGTGTTGGCTGGAGCAGGACCAGCCTGAGCCACCCCCCACGCCTTTTAAAGCCCCTTTGTCTTGTCCCCAGAGCTGGCAGCTGAATGAGCTCACTGTGCTATTTTTGGAACCTGGCCCTCTCCCTTCTCTGGGCTGCCCCACAAGTGCCGGTGTGATGGACGTAGGCACCTGCTTTCCCTTCCCCCAACCCCACCCCAGCAGACAATGAGGTCTGCTTTACTAAAAATACCTCTGAGCCAGTAGCTACAGTCTCATCCAGCATTATAGGAAGGGAGGGGGAGATAAGTGGAGAATTGAGGAAAGCATGGGATCCTAGGCACACATCTGGAATTCCTAGGATATTGGACACTCAGGGATGTCAGACTCTCAACTCTCATGTCCTTAGCCTCTACTCCAAACTCAGAGATACAAAGTTCTAAGGATCAGGAATCAAAAATGGTGGAGGAGAGGAAAGAAATATAACTAGAGGGGGAATCCTGAGATTTCGGAGGTAACAAGAACGGTCTCTGTGGGAAAGGCACAGGAGGCATATAGAATAGGGAAAAAGTTTACCCTTAGACCTTGTTCTGTCGCTCACATCAAAAATAGCAAAGAGCCTGAGATAAGTGGAATGGGCTTTTTCTGCCCAGGCCAACATTCTTGCCTGAGATAAGGAGCCAAAGCCAAAGATCCCTCCCTCTGCCACTTCCCCAGGATCTCATGATCGTCCCATAGCCTCTCAGTCTCCAGGAATCCTAACGGAACTTGCAAATGTCAAAGGTACCTGCAATTAACACTATAAAGAACCCCTTGGCGGGGTGGTGGCTCATGCCTGTAATCCCAGCACTTTGGGAGGCTGAGGCGGGTGGATCACGAGGTCAGGAGTTCGAGACCAGCCTGGCCAACATAGTGAAACCCCGTCTCTACTAAAAATACAAAAAATTAGCCAGGCATGGTGGCGGACACCTTTAGTCCCAGCTACTCGGGAGGCAGAGGCAGGAGAATCGCTTGAACCCAGGAGGCAGAGGTTGCAGTGAGCCAAGATTGCACTCCAGTCCGGGTGACAGTGCAAGACTCTGCCTCAAAAAGAAAAAAAAAGAAAAAAAAAGAACCCCTGTAGCTTTGACCCACTTTTATTTATTAATTTTTATTATTTATTTATTTATTTTTAAGACAGGGTCTTGGTCTGTTGCTCATGCTGGAGTGCAGTGGTGCAAACATGGCTCACTGCAGCCTAAACCTCCCAGGCTCAAGCAATCCTCCGGCCTCAGCCTCCCAAGTACCTGGGACCATAGACATGTGCCACCATGCTTGGCTAATTTTTTTTTTTTTTTTTTTTGAGAAGGAGTCTTGCTCTGTCGCCCAGGCTGGAGTGCAGTGGCCGGATCTCAGCTCACTGCAAGCTCCTCCTCCCGGGTTTACGCCATTCTCCTGCCTCAGCCTCCCGAGTAGCTGGGACTACAGGCACCCGCCACCTCGCACGGCTAGTTTTTTGTATTTTTAAGTAGAGACGGGGTTTCACCGTGTTAGCCAGGATGGTCTTGATCTCCTGACCTTGTGATCCGCCCGTCTCGGCCTCCCAAAGTGCTGGGATTACAGGCTTGAGCCACCGCACCCAGCCCTGCTTGGCTAATTTTTAAATTTTTAGTGGAGACAAAGACTCATGATGTTGTCCAGACTGGTCTCAAACTTCTGGCTTCTGCCAGGAGCGGTGGCTCACGCCTGTAATCCCAGCACTTTGGGAGGCCGAGGCAGGCAGATCACCTGAGGTCAGGAGTTCAAGACCAGCCTGACCAATATGGTAAAACCCCGTCTCTACTAAAAATACAAAAAATTAGCCAGGTGTGGTAGCAGGTGCCTGTAATCCCAGCTACTCGGGAGGCTGAGGCAGGAGAATCGCTTGAACCTGGGAGACGGAGGTTGCAGTGAGCCGAGATCACGCCATTGCATTCCAGCCTAGGCACAAGAGCCAAACTCCCATCTAAAAACAAAAACAAAACAAAACAAAAAAACTCCTGGGTTCATACTATACTCCCACCTCAGCCTCCCAGAGTGCTGGGATTACAGGTATGAGCCACCTTGCCCAGCCTTCAACCTGCTTTTAAATACTCCAGTCTTGTGTCTGTACTCTGCTTCCACCCCATCATGACACACAATAACAGTTATCACCACCACCAAACCCTTCATCTATTTGTGTCCCTTTCCAATTTCCCTACCTACCCTGTTCCTTGGTTGAACTGAATCACCTTACCCTTTTGCCACATTGGTTCAAACAGCAAAAATAATGGGGGCCATGAGAGTAATTATGCTCCCCTTCTACTCACTACTCTTCTCTTCCTGTCCCCAAGACTGTATCCAAGGGGCCCAAGGTAGGGAGAATGTATGGCTACAGAAGGGTAGATTTAAGACTCAGATTGAAGGATCCTGGCTAGGGAAAAGGGATTCAGGCACTCACTGGCTTGCTTGGCCTTCTGGGTGTAGGTGGTAGTAAGATCTTCTGCCACCGGGTGGGGAACAGGCCCCACCATAGGGATGAGATGAGGACCAGGCCGGAGAGGGCCATGGGGTAACAGCAGAGCCTCAGCTGGGGGTGGCTGAAGGGCTGCCCCATCCTCCCAAGACGGGGAGCTCACACGGCTGTCACCCTGGCTGGAAGGGCCAGGGATAGTAGGTACTGGCTCTGCAGGGCTGTCAGACAGGTAGACCTCATCAGGTGGGGCACCCGGAGGGGTGGGCCTTGTGGGGCCTCGGCGGCGAGGTCGGCGAGGCTTCTCCTGCGTGGCAGGACCATCAGCATCACTGTCAGTCTCTCCGTAGTAAGCCTCACTATCAGGAGGTGAACGAAGACTCCCAGGCTGAAGAGGCTGAGGAACTGGAGCACCAGGGGGCTCAGGACTCAGTGGAGATAAGGGTGACAGCACCTGAAGCTCATGGGGAGATGGAGATTGCACAGGACCCTCGTCTGCAACCCTGGATAGGAAAGATGACAGAGCTTGAGAGATGGGTTAGGTACTGACAGCTTGAGAGGTCTGGAAGGGATAGAGGGAAGAGGTAAGGGAGAGAGAAGGCTGTCATACAGTTGGAATGGGTGAGCCGGGAAGAGTGAAGATATGAAGACAAACTGGGAGGTAAATGTGCTTAAAGGGCTTTGAGTGGAAATAGGCTTAGAGGAAGATGTCATGAGGAGACAGAC
The DNA here is from genome assembly GCF_009764315.1 of Trachypithecus francoisi. Classification (NCBI taxonomy): domain Eukaryota; kingdom Metazoa; phylum Chordata; class Mammalia; order Primates; family Cercopithecidae; genus Trachypithecus; species Trachypithecus francoisi. The sequence goes on from NW_022681474.1 coordinate 37,964,651, forward strand.
CAGGGGTTGAAGTAGGCCCATCAGTCAAATACCCACTGACATTCCCATCCCTTAATTGCAGATACATTCAAGCCCTCTGGGAGGCAGACACAAACCATCTACACTCCAGCAGAAATGCACGAGCAGAAATAGGTACCTGTTAGTTGCTAAAGCCAGGCCAGTGAGACACAGAGCTAAGACAGGCAATAGGAGTCCTGGATTAGGGGAAGAGAAGAGGAGGGAGGTCCATACCGCTGCACAGTGAGGACAAGCTGATTTCCTGAGGCATCGATGAGGCTCATGGCACTGGCATGGGAGAGGCTGGTGCAAGAGACCCCATTGATTGCCAAGAGCTGGTCCTTCTCTCGGAGTCCTGCTCTGCCAGCCTGGCTCCGTCTTCGAATCTGAGATGTTGAAGGAGACATTGTAGGTAAGAGAGGGCTCCAAAGGGAATAGAATGAAAGGAAAAGACAGGAAGGACCCAAAGGAGGGGATTTTACTTTGTAGGGTAAGAAAGGTGGGGAGATGCATGGAAGTGGCTGCAGTTGAAGTGGTCTGTCTAGAGAGAAGAAAGTATACAGATTGGAGAAAGAAATAAACTATATAGTGGGAAACAGGGTAACCACCGAATTAAAGAGGCTTGGGAAGAACCACATGGGGTAGGTACTAGAAATGGTGGTTTTTGGCTGGGCGCAGTGGCTCACACCTGTAAGCCACTTTGGGAGGCCTAGGCGGGTGGATCACTTGAGGTCAGGAGTTCAAGACCAGCCTGGCCAACAGGTGAAACCCTGTCTCTACTAAAAATACAAAAATCAGCTGGCCATAGTGGCGGGCATATGTAGTCCCAGATACTTGGGAGGCTGAGGCAGAAGAATCACTTGAACCTAGGAAGCAGAAGTTGCAGTGAGCCAAGATCACATCACTGTACTCCAGCCTGGGCAATAGAGGAAGACTGTGGCAAAAAGAAAAAAAAAAAAAGAAAAAAAGAAAAGCGAAAAGGAATGTTGGTTATCTCTATAAGCTTTTTCTTCAAAGGCAGTATCTATATTGGCCGGTAATTCTCTACTAGGCCTTGGAACCCTAGGTGCCATTACACAGTCAAGATTTTAGAACAGTACTCCAGGTTGGAGGGAGTCCAGTGGGATTCTGGGAGATTGTGATTATTTGGGTATATGTGTGCCGTGTGTACACACAAATGTATGTATGCCAAAGTAATAATAGTAGTAGTGGCTACCGAGTTTTTACTAAGTGTTGGGCACTGTGCTACATGTATTATTGCATTTAATCCTTAGAATGGTTCCATGAAGTAGGTACAAGTACTATTATTACCCACATTTTACAGTTCGGAAAACTAAGCCTGTAGGGTGAAACCAAAAGGGTAATGACTTTGTCTGTGAAGCCAGATCTTGCCATAACCCTCCTAGCACCTAAAAAAGTCTTGCCTAGTGAGAGAAAGGATCTGACCTAGGGAAAGAGCACTGAAGGCATGGGCAGAGCAGGGTGAGCCAGGGTAGGACTGGGCTGGGCTAGGCTGTGCGAGGCAGTTTCAGTTCATCACATATCAGTTTAGTCAGAGAGAAATTAGAACCTTCCCTGTATTTCTGGAGTTTGGAGTAGAGGCACATACCCAAGAGAACAAACACTGGATGACCAGAGCTGGGCCTCTGATACCACAGTGCTGCAGGGAACTGAAACAGAGTTTTTCTTTTTCCTCTGCTCCCTGAAAACCAAGAATTCTGTTTTCTGATAGACCCCCCACAAGAAGCCTGTGGTCAGACGCTACTCCCACTATGAGACTTGAGCATGCTTCCCTGCCCACTACCCACCCCATCTTCACAGCCTCCCACCCCCCCAAACCCCACTATATGCCACCACACATCTCTTCCCAGGAGCCCTTGGGTTCCCTTTCCCTGAAGCCTCATTTCAGGGGCTCTCCCTTACCTTAGACACCTGTAAGGGTTTCCTCTGCTCGGCACCCCCCTGAAGTCGGAAGCCCCAGGGGGCTCCCCCTGATAGTGTGACCAGCACCTCCTCCTCAGCACCCATCACTCAGCTTGGCCTATGGCCCCCGGAGTTGGAACAGTGTCTCAGGGAGAGAAGTTGAAGTGCTCGAACCTCGTCCGGCCTTCCTGTCCGGCTGTCCTGCTCCTGCTGCCCCAGGCCTCCCCCCCACACCACACACCACAGGCAGGCAACTTGGCCCTGGGATCATTACAGTCCAGCACACGTGTCCCATCAATCGCAGATGTGCTCAAAATAGATGCTGCTTGTACTCCCCTCCCTCCCCCATCTGTGTTAGTCCTAGAGCTAATTATAGTACAAACTTCTGCCCTCCATGTTCCCCATTCTCCTGCATGGGCCTTTTATTCAGGACTAATACAAACTCTCTAGGCTCTATAACCAACGTACACCCTTTCAGGAACTGTGCTTTCTCTAATAGGACCAGGGGCTAATCTCAACTGCTTTCCTCCAAAGACCATTTCAAAGTGGCAGCAGCAGGGGCTTCAATTCCATAGCCGGCAAAGAATGGCTGGGCTTGCTCCAAGATCCCAGGAAAGAATGCACCCTCGCTATATAAATTTATTTGTTAATTAAAATGGTGGGCTAGGCATGGTGGCTCACATCTATAATCCTAGCACTTTGGGAGGCCAAGGTGGGTGGATTTCTTGAGTTCAGGAATTTGAGATCAGCCTGGGCAACATGGTGAGACATGCCCCCATCTCTATTTTTTTATTATTAAAAAATGTTAAAAACAAAACAAAACAAAACTATAGGCCGGGCGCGGTGGCTCACGCCTGTAATCCAAGCACTTTGGGAGGCCAAGGCGGACGGATCACGAGGTCAGGAGATGAAGACCACCCTGGCTAACACAGTGAAACCCCGTGTCTACTAAAAATACAAAAAATTAGCCGGGCGTGGTGGCAGGTGCCTGTAGTCCGGGCTACTCAGGAGGCAGAGGCAGGAGAATGGCGTGAACCTGGGAGGCGGAGCTTGTGGTGAGCCAATGTCATGCCACTGCACTCCAGCCTGGTTGACAGAGCGAGACTCTGTCTCAAAAAAAAAAAATTAATTAATTAAAAAACTATAAAAAAAAAATTACCTTTTGCAATACATACATGGTCATGGAAAGGTATGTAGGTGTGTGTAAACATACCAAACCATATTAACACAATCTCTACTTGTCTCTAGGTTTCCATTACAAGAATGTCTCTGTTACAAGGCACAACATTATGGTGCTATAACTGTGATTATCAAAGGCTACAGGGTCTCATAAAATAGCTGCCCACCTAGTATATGCTAAATACTGTTTGCCTTGGTATATGCCTCTGTGTCCTAGAAACACTTGGGCTGGGTGCAGTAGCTCATGACTGTAACCCCAGCACTTTGAGAGGCTGAGGCAGGTGGATCGCTTGAGCCCAGGAGTTCAAGACCAATCTGGGTAACATGGTGAGACCCTGTTTCTACAAAAAAATTTAGCCAGGCCTGCCTGGTCATATGCTCCTGTAGTCCCAGCTACTTGGGAGATTGACATGGGAGGGTTGCTTGAGCCCTGGAGGTTGAAGCTGCAGTGAGTCATGATCCTGCCACTGCACTCTAGCACTCTAGCCTGGGTGACAGAGTGAGACCCTGTCTCCAAAAAAAAAAAAAAAAAAAGAAAGAAAGAAAAGAAAATGAAAAAGAAGAAAGAAAAGAAAATGAAAAAGGAAGAAAGAAAAAAGAGATCTCCAAGAAGAAAATACTTGGGATTTTGGGGTCAGAAGAAATGAACTTGGTTTTTTTTTTTTTTTTTTTTTGAGACGGAGTCTCGCTCTGTCGCCCAGGCTGGAGTGCAGTGGCCGGATCTCAGCTCACTACAAGCTCCGCCTCCGGGTTCACGCCATTCTCCTGCCTCAGCCTCCCGAGTAGCGGGACTACAGGCGCCCGCCACCTCGCCCGGCTAGTTTTTGTATTTTTTAGTAGAGACGGGGTTTCACCGAGTTAGCCAGGATGGTCTCGATCTCCTGACCTCGTGATCCGCCGTCTCGGCCTCCCAAAGTGCTGGGATTACAGGCTTGAGCCACCGCGCCCGGCTTTTTTTTTTTTGAGACGGAGTCTCGCTCTGTCGCCCAGGCTGGAGTGCAGTGCCGGATCTGGGCTCACTGCAAGCTCCGCCTCCCGGGTTTACGCCATTCTCCTGCTCAGCCTCCCGAGTAGCGGGACTACAGGCGCCCGCCACCACGCCCGGCTATTTTTTGTATTTTTTAGTAGAGACGGGGTTTCACTGTGTTAGCCAGGATGGTCTCGATCTCCTGACCTCGTGATCCGCCCGTCTCGGCCTCCCAAAGTGCTGGGATTACAGGCTTGAGCCACCGCGCCCGGCCTTTTTTTTTTTTTTTTTTTTTGAGATGGAGTCTTACCTGACGCCCAGGCTGGAGTGCAATGGAGATCTTGGCTCACTGCAATCTCTGCTTCCCAGGTTCAAACGATTCTCCTGCCTCAGCCTCTGAGTAGCTGGGACTACAGGCATGTGCCACCACACTTAGCTAGCTAATTTTTGTATTGTTAGTAGAGACGGGGTTTCACCATGTTAGCCAGGCTGGTCTCGAACGCCTGATCTCGTGATCCACCCACCTTGGCTTCCCAAAGTGCTGGGATTACAGGTGTAAGCCACTGTGCCTGGCCTTTTTTTTTTTTTTTTTTTAGACAGAGTTTCGCTCTTGTTGCCCACACTGGAGTGCAATGGTGAGGTCTCAGCTCACTGCTACGTCCACCTCCCAGGTTCAAGCGATTCTCCTGTCTCAGCCTCCCAAGTAGTTGACACTACAGGCGCCCGCCACCACGCCTGGCTAATTTTTGTACTTTTAGTAGAGACGGGGTTTCTCCATGTTGATCAGGCTGGTCTCAAACTCCCGACCTCAGGTGATCTGCCTGCCTCGGTATCCCAAAGTGCTGGGATTACAGGCATGAGCCACCGTGCCCAGCTTGAAGTCGGTTTCTTCTTCCATTACTTAGTAGCTGTGTGATCTCAGGCAGGGCAGTCACTTGGCCTCATCAGTAAAAAGAGGATCTAGGCCAGATTCGGTGGTTCACGCCTGTAATCCCAGCACGTTGGGTGGCCAAGGTGGGCGGATCACCTGAGGTCGGGAGTTTGAGACCAGCCTGATGACCATGGAGAAACCCCGTCTCTACTAAAAATACAAAAATTAGCCAGGCATGGTGGCACATGCCTGTTGTCCCAGCTACTTGAGAAGCTGAGGCAGGAAAATCGCTTGAACCCGGGAGGCGGAGGTTGTGATGAGCCAAGATTGGGCCATTGCACTCCAGCCTGAGCAACAAGAGCGAAACTCCCATCTCAAAAAAAAAAAAAAAAAAAGGATTTAAGTATCTATTCATTCTCTATTCATTCACTATTCACACATTTACTGAGTGTTAGCTACATGTCAGCCATTGTGCTATACCAATGGATTTCAATTAACCTTCAGTGCATATTAAAATCACCTAGAAAACTTTTACAGCTACTGAGTCCCTAAGAAAAGACAGTGTATCAGCATATAGGATTAAATGATGATGATGCAATGAAGTTTACACACACACACACATCCTTAGGGACAGATTTTATTGGTCTCGTACCTGGTAGTGGCATTTTAAAAAGCACCACAAGGCCGAGTGCAGTGGCTCACGCCTGTAATCCTAGCACTTTGGGAGGCTGAGGCAGGTGGATCACCTGAGGTCAGAAGTTTGAGACCAACCTGGCCAACATGGTGAAACTCCATCTCTACTCAAAATACAAAAATTAGCCAGGCATGGTGGCACATGCCTGTAATCCCAGCTACTTGGGAGGCTGGAGAACCGCTTGAATGCGTGAGGGAGAGGTTGCAGTGAGCTGAGATCACACCATTGCACTCCAGCCTGGGCAACAAGAGCGAAACTCTGTCTCAAAAATGAAAATGAAAACAAAAAGCACCACAGATGATTCTAATATGCAACCAAGGTTGAGAACCACTGAGTGCAGATATAGAAACCAATAAATTGCAACGCATTAGTCTCTATCCTCAGGAAATTATGGTACCGAGCTGGGCATGGTGGCTTATGCCTGTAATCCCAGCACTTCGGAGGGCCGAGGCGGGCAGATCGCTTGAGCCCAGGAGTTTGAGACCAGCCTGGGTAACATGGTGAAACCGTCTCTACAAAAAATACAAAACTTAGCTAGCTAAGCGTGGTGGCACATGCCTGTAGTCCCAGCTACTAGGGAGGCTGAGCAGGGAGGATCACTTGAGCCTGGGAGGCAGAGGCTGAAGATCGTGCCACTGCACTCCAGCCTGGGTGAGAGACCCTGTCTCAAATAGAGAAAAAACAGGTGGGGGGAGGGAGAAGAAAGAAACTGAAGCTAGGATCTACCACTTACTAGGTAGGGGTGCAACCTTTTTTTAAGACGGAGTCTTGCTCTGTGTCCCAGGCTGGAGTGCAGTGGTGCAATCTTGGTTCACTGCAACCTCCGTCCCCTGGGTTCAAGTGATTCTCCTGCCTCAGCCTCCTAAGTAGTTGGGATTATAGGCATGCGCCACCACATCCAGCTATTTTGTATTTTTGGAAGAGACAGGGTTGGCCGGGCTGGTCTCAAACTCCTGACTTCAGGTGATCCGTCTGTCTCAGACTCCCAAACTGCTGGGATTACAGGCATGAGCCACCATGCCCAGTCCTAGGGGTGCAACCTTAAGCAAGACAGAGGATACTTTCCTATATTGATGAGTCAAGTGGAACGAATCATGTGAAAATGCTTAGCAGAGGACCCAGTTTAGGTCAGGTGCTCAACATATGTTAGTTGAATTTGGCAAATTTTTCATCTAGACTAGTGGTTCTCAATCAGCAATGGAATCACCTGGAGGGTCTTAAACCATAGCTTGCTGGGCCCCACCTCCAGAATTTCTGGCTCTTATCTATGCAAAGTGGGTCTGAAATTTGCATTTCAAGCAAGTTTCCAGGTGATACTGATACTGCTGATCCAAGGATCACACTTTGAGAACCATTGACTAAAAACTGATAGGTCAGGTGTGGTGGCTTCACACCTGTAATCTCAGCAATTTGGAAGGCTAAGATGGGAGGAATTTGAGACCATCCTGGGCAACACAGGGAGACTTAATCTCTACAAAAAATTAGCCAGATGTGGTGACACATACCTGTAGCCCCAGCTACTCAACTACCCAGCTACTCCTGCTGAGATAGGAGGACCACTTGAGCCCAGCCTGAGCAACAGAGCAAAACCGTCTCTAAAACAAACCAACAGGCCGGGCGCGGTGGCTCATGCCTGTAATCCCAGCACTATGGGAGGCCAAGGGGGGTGGATCACGAGGTCAGATCAAGACTATCCTGGCGAACATGGTGAAACCCTGTCTATACTAAAAATACAAAAATTAGCTGGGGTGGTGGTGCGTGTCTGTAATCCCAGCTACTCGGGAGGCTGAGGCATGAGAATCACTTGAACCCAGGAGGCAGAGGTTGCAGTGAGCCAAGATTGGGCCACTGCACTCACTCCAGCCTGGAGACAGAGCAAGACTCTGTCTCAAAACAAAACAACAGAGGACAGGAACAATCTACCTGTTTAGTGTAGCTTAATGCCTAATATATAGTTTCTAGCACAGCCTAAAGTGCAAATTTTTCAGTGAATAAACCACTCTGTGCCTCAGAATAACTGATATTTACCGTCAATAATATGAGAACAAACACTTTTGTTCACTGCTGTATTTCCAGAACCAAGAACATGGCTTGGCACACAATGTAAGCGCTCAAGGGGTTCACCCTGCCTGCTGCCTCGACAGAGCCGATTTATCAAGACCACGGAATTTCAATGGACAAAGAGTAATTCACGCAGAGCCAGCTGTGTGGGAGACCAGAGTTTTATTATTACCAAATTAGTCTCCCTGAGCATTCGAGGAGCAGATAATTTGGCGAGTAGGAGCTTGTGAAGTGGGGAGTGCTGATTGGTCAGGTTGAAGATTGACTCAGTGAGGTTTTCTTGCTGTTTTCTGTTCCTGGTTGGGATGGCAGAACTGATTGAGCCAGGTTACCGGTCTAGGTGGTGTCAGCTGATCCAACCAGTGCAGGGTCTGCAAAGTATCTCAAGCACTAATCTTAGGTTTTACAATAGTGATGTTATTCCTGAGAGCAATTTGGGGAGGTTCAGACTCTTGGAGCCAGAGGCTGCCTGACCCCTAAACTGTAATTTGTAATCTTGTAGCTAATTTGTTAGTCCTGTAAAGGCAGACTGGTCCCCAGGCAAGAAGGGGGTCTTTTCGGGAAGGGGCTATTATCAATTTGTTTCAGAGTCAAACCATAAACTGAATTCCTCCCCAAAGTTAGTTCCACTACACCCAGGAATGAATAAGGACAGCTTAAAGGTTAGAAGCAAGATGGAGTCCGTCAGGTCTGCTTTCTTCCACTATCATAATTTCTTCAGTTGTAATTTTCCAAAGGCAGTTTCAACAGCAGTGCTTGAAAAATTACTAAATCAATCAATAGTACTGAAAAGTTCAAATGAGGTCATATATACGAAACCATTGTTAGCTATAATTACTTCGCCATTAAACGGGGTAATAATAATTACTGCAAGAATTGTAACTCTTCCAACAGAGAGCAGAGATCTTTTGGCTCTGATAAAGCTCTGCAACTAAACGAAGGCGCTGTATAAAAATGGTTAATAACAATTGACCTTTACTGAGTGCTATGATGCCAAGCGGCCTACGTGGCCTAATTTCATCCTCTCAAGTTCTTACACGGGCATTATTATTATTTCCATTTTACAAACTGTAGAGCCAGACCTCAGACCCCTACATGCACGCTGACAACAGTTGTGGCCCTTTACCACCACCACACGTTCCGCAAATCTCATGACCAGCAAAGGCCATGGGTGAGATCAACCCAGCGGACGGAAATCAACGGGGTCAGGGGTCAGCAGGAAGTGACTACAAGCCTCTAGCTCAGAGGTCACTAATATGTCACAGGCAGAGTGATGGGGCATTATTAAAGATAGTTTGACAAATTGTTTTTAATCTCATCTCTGTTGGTGAGGCCGTAAAGTGACCGGAACATCTGAAAAAAAATGTCAGGAGGGAAATACATACGACTCAGCAGAGGCGCCCAAGCGGCGGCCATGATGGGAAGATGAAAGTGGCGCATGAGCGGTTCCCGAAACGCAGACGTGGCAGAAGGAGTGGCCCGGCCTAAAGCGTGGAGGAGGAACTTCCGGGGGTGACGCGACGGCCCCCCTCGGAACCGGAAGTGGAGCCTGGGAGCCTTGACGTTAGGAACGAAGTCTAACCTGGATCTGGAGCCGGGTGAGGAGTGGCATCGGGAGGTTGGTGGGTAGGAAAGCGAAGGACAGGTCAGGGTATTACTGGCCAGATTGGGGTCCGGTTTCAGAAAGAAGGGAGGAGCCTGGGGGCGGGGCCTGGGAAGAGACCCTCACCTCACGCATCCACTATCCGGGAGCAGGTCCTAGACCCTCCCTTCGTCTCCCGGCCCAGATTCCGGCTCCTGCTTCCTGCCCCGAGCCTGTTAAAAGGTGCAAGACGCTTGGGCTCTGTGCTTAACAGAGCAGCCGCCTCTCTTATCGTGGCCTTAGAAGCCGACTTGGCTTCTCGGTCTTGATCCGAGGCTCTCCGAGGCTCCATGGCTTGACTACTTTCAGAGTTCTAGGAAGCGTGCCCCGCCCCCTTGGGTTGTCACCCTCGACTATCCACCCAGAATGGAGTCGAGACTTCAGTCTGACTCCAAGCTCTTGAATGTGTTTGAGGGAATTATTTTCTGGAGAAGAAGCTCCTTTCTTTACCCCTCCCCCCGACTTTGGAGAGATAAAGGGAGGGGACATATTTTAAACTTAGTGTCAGTGACCTGTGTAAGGTTTAGGATTTGGAAGAACAGCTACTGAGATAACTTTGAGTTTAAAGAGTTTTAGACGAGGATCAGCTCATTTTCTATAGTCAAGGTGGCCCTTCTAGCAAAGGGGGAGAGGCCCATTGTTCCCTCTGCAGCAACTCTGAGTGCTCCTGCTTCCTGGGCCTCTTCTGTCTGTAGGATAATTGGAATAATACAGCTGTTGAAAGTAGATGTGATGAGATAGTTTTCTTGGAAAGGCCTTATCAAGAAAAGGCCCTCTTAATTCATCCCTGTGTTGGTGAGCAAGATTGTAATAATTGTGATGGTGGCTGAGATTCGTAACAATTGTAATGGCAGCAGAAACAGGACAGTTGGAGAAGTGCATTGAAATTTAGAATATTTATAGTCTTCTGCTTGAGGGATGAGATGAATGATTTTTTCCATGAAATCTAACTTTGCCCCTGATTCTTGAACTGTTTCCTCAGATTATGTGAAGAAGGTACCTGTTCTGCACTTGGTTTTAATCTGTTACCTTGCTCGAGTTTTCAGGTGTCCTTTACATTTATTTGTTATTATTCTTTTTTTTGAAAGGGAGTCTTGCTGTGTTGCTCAGGCTGGAGTGCAGTGGCACGATCTCAGCTCACTACAACCTCCGGCTCCCAGGTTCAAGCGATTCTCCTGCCTCAGCCTCCCAAGTAGCTCAGATTACAGGCGCGTGCCATCATGCCCGGCTAGTTTTTGTATTTTTAGTAGAGACTGGGTTTCTCCATGTTGGCCAGGCTGGTCACGAACTCCTGACCTCAAGTGATCTGCCCGCCTCGGCCTCCCAAAGTGCTGGGATTATAGGTGTGAGCCACTGCGCCCGGCCAACATTTATTGATTTTAATGCTTCGGTTTTGGCCCGGCATAGTGGCTCCCCTGTAATCCCAGCACTTTGGGAGGCCAAGGTGGGCAGATTACGAGGTCAGGAGATCGAGACCAGCCTGGCTAACGGGGTGAAACCCAGTCTCTACTAAAAATACAAAAACTAGCCAGGCATGATGGCACGTGCCTGTAATCCCAGCTACTCAGGAGGCTGAGGCAGGAGAATCGCTTGAACCCGGGAGGTGGAGATTGCAGTGAGCCGAGATCGCGCCACCACTGCACACTCCAGCCTGGCAACAGAGCAAGACTCTGTTTCAAAAAAAAAAAACCTTCAGTTTTAAGGTCATACACTCTTTTGGTGGAAAGACTGGAGTTGGAGTATCATTTGTATTATGGCAGTTTAGCTAAAGAATATCATTTCTGTAAATCTAAATTTTGTCATTGAGGGGGAAGGATTTTAGCGGATCTGTTTTAGACTTTTAGCCTGATTGATTTTTTTTTTTTTTTTTTTTTGAGACGGAGTCTTGCTCTGTCACCCAGGCTGGAGTGCAGTGGCCGGATCTCAGCTCACTGCAAGCCCCGCCTCCCAGGTTTATGCCATTCTCCTGCCTCAGCCTCCCGAGTAGCTGGGACTACAGGCGCCCGCCACCTTGCCCGGCTAGTTTTTTGTATTTTTTAGTAGAGACGGGGTTTCACGGTGTTAGCCAGGATGGTCTCGATCTCCTGACCTCGTGATCCGCCCGTCTCGGCCTCCCAAAGTGCTGGGATTACAGGCTTGAGCCACCGCGCCCAGCCTGATTAATTTTAAATCAATTGTTTGGCACACTAGAGGGTACTCGATGTTTGTTGAATGAATGGATGCTAGAGTGAATGAATGGAAAGTGGGAACATTGTTTCTTTTACCTGTAACATCAAGGTAGTTCATCAGCCACAAGACTCTGTGTGACTAGACACCAGAAATCATACCACTGGGGAATGGAGGCTGCTGCTCCATTTCAGTGGGTCTGTCTGAAGTTGAAATTTATATTCTTTAGACAGTGACAAGGGGTGGGTGGTCAGAGTAACAAAATCCTTGCTTTTAGAAGGTAATCTGAATAGTGACTGGGGCAGAAAATTACTAAGATCCTGCGGATGTGTGAGGATTATTAAACTGATCACTGTCTGATAAGGTCAATTTCTTTTTATCTCTACTTCCTGCCCTGAATAGTTGCTGTCTTTAGAAAGTTCATTTTGACTAATTTCTCTTCTCTCTCTCTAATAGGTGAGACCAAACCGGGAATGCTTTCATAATGAACGTCAACCAGTCAGTTCCACCTGTGCCATCATTTGGGCAGTCCCAGCCCGTCTACCCAGGGTATCATCAGTCCAGCTACGGTGGGCAATCAGGGTCCACAGCCCCCACCATTCCCTATGGAGCCTACAATGGCCCAGTACCAGGCTATCAGCAGACACCTCCCCAAGGTATGTTTCTGTTTCTTTTGAGCTAGGGAGGGAAATCAGCAGAGTCTTCAGGTTGGGTTGTATTGCTCTAGCTAAGCTACCTGTGGAGTTTGGGTGACTGGGATTGAGGAACATAAATCTGGCCCTGTGTAGCTCAGAGCCCCGTGGGCGCCCTTCCTTTTTTTTATTATTATTTTTATTTTTTTTTGAAACAGAGTCTTGCTGTCACTCAGGCTGGAGTGTAGTGGCACGATCTCAACTCATTGCAACCTCTGCCCCCTGGGCTTAAGCAGTTCTCCTGCTTCAGCCTCCCCAGTAGCTGGGATTACAGGCATGTGCCACCACGCCCAGCTAATTTTTGTATTTTATTTATGTATTTATTTTGAGACGGAGTCTCACTCTGTCGCCCAGTCTGGAGTGCAGTGGCACCATCTTGGCTCACTGCAACCTCCGCCTCCCAGGTTCAAGCAGTTCTCTGCCTCAGCCTCCTGAGTAGCTAGGATTACGGGCGCCCGCCACCACGCCAGCTAATTGTTTTGTATTTTTAGTAGAGATGGGGTTTCACCATCTTGGCCAGGCTAGTCTTGGACTCCTGACCTTGTGATCTGCCCGCCTCAGCCTCCCAAAGTGATGGGATTACAGGCTTGAGCTACAGTGCTTGGCCTGTTTTTTGTTTTTTGAGACGGAGTTTCACTCTTGTTGCCCAGTCTGGAGTGCAGTGGCACGATCACGGCTCACTGCAACCTCCGCCTCCTGGGTTCAAGTGATTCTCCTGCCTCAGCCTCCCAAGTAGCTGGGATTACAGGCATGCGCCACCACACCCAGCTAATTTTGTATCTTTAGTAGAGATGGGGTTTCTCCATGTTGTTCAGGCTGGTCTTGAACTCCCAACCTCAAGTGGGATTACAGGCATGTGCCACCACACCTGGCTAATTGTATTTTTTTTTTTTTTTTTGAGACGGAGTCTTGCTCTGTCACCCAGGCTGGAGTGCAGTGGCCGGATCTCAGCTCACTGCAAGCTCCTCCTCTTGGGTTCATGCCATTCTCCTGCCTCAGCCTCCCGAGTAGCTGGGACTACAGGCGCCCGCCACCTCACCCGGCTAGTTTTTTGTATTTTTTAGTATAGACGGGGTTTCACCGTGTTAGCCAGGATGGTCTCGATCTCCTGACCTCGTGATCCACCCGTCTCGGCCTCCCAAAGTGCTGGGATTACAGGTTTGAGCCACCGTGCCCGGCCATAATTGTTTGTATTTTTAGTAGAGACGGGATTTCGCCATGTTGGCCAGGCTGGTCTTGAACTCCTGACCTCAGGTGATCCACCTGCCTCGGCCTCCCAAAGTGCTAGGATTACAAACGTAAGCCACCGCGCCCAGCTGTCTTCCGTGTTTTTAGGTAAGGTACTGTGTTTCTGCCTTAAGCCATCTAGTGGGAACACATCTCCCAGGTTTACTGACAGCTCACTTACTGTGGGTATCACCTGGTCACGTTGTTCAGAGCTAAATGGAAGGGTTGTGGTCAACGCCCCTCTAGATCCTGTGACCAGGACCGAGTATTTCCTGTTGACTTGTAGTCTCCTTGAAATCATTTATTCCTCATATATGTTGAATGCCTTTTGTTGGACTGATGATTCTTATATATAAATTAGCCTGGGACAGTGTAGTTTATGGGGATGAAAAGTGTGATATTTGTGTGCCTGACTTTTGGTGCCTCTCATATCTTTCTTCTGATATCAGTCCTTTGAGTTTCCTTTGCTTCTTAGATGCTCTGTAATATCATGGTAATAAGAGAATACTAATCCAATGCTGCTTTAGGTTGAGTGTTTGGTTTTTACCTTACTTTTTCTTTTTCTTTCTTTCTTTTTTTTTTTTCTTTTTTGAGACAGTCCTTACTCTGTCGCCCAGGCTGGAGTGCAGTGGCATGATCTTGGTTCACTGCAACCTCCGCCTCCTGGGTTCAAGCAGTTCTCCTGCCTCAGCCTCTCGAGTAGCCAGGATTACAGGCACATGCCACCAAGCCTGGCTAATTTTTGTATTTTTAGTAGAGACAGGGTTTCACCATGTTGGCCAGGCTGGTCTTGAACTCCTGACCTCGTGATCCACCCGCCTTGGCCTCCCTAAGTGCCGGGATTACAGGCATGAGCCACCACGTCTGGCCTTACCTTACTTTTTCAAGAAGAGCAGCTAGTACTCTACAGATTCTCCAGAGGGGCTTTTTGGAAGTAGTTAACAGTAAATCTTTGCTTAGGCTAGCCGATGATTTAGGGTATGCCAAATTCTTTATGCTTTCATAAAGGGATATGGAAAAAAGAAGGCATCAAAGAGATACGAGTAAGATTTGGGAAATCATGAAGTATGACGATTTTAATTATAACTGTGGGGAAGGCCGGGCGCGGTGGCTCAAGCCTGTAATCCCAGCACTTTGGGAGGCCGAGACGAGCGGATCACGAGGTCAGGAGATCGAGACCATCCTGGCTAACACGGTGAAACCCCGTCTCTATTAAAAAATACAAAAAACTAGCCGGGTGAGGTGGCGGGCGCCTGTAGTCCCAGCTACTAGGGAGGCTGAGGCAGGAGAATGGCGTAAACCCAGGAGGCGGAGCTTGCAGTGAGCTGAGATCCGGCCACTGCACTCCAGCCTGGGTGACAGAGTGAGACTCCATCTCAAAAAAAAAAAAAATAACTGTGGGGAAAAAAAAAAAACTGTGATGAGATTAGGCCTCAGATCTTTGGAAGAACCTTAATTCTAAGCTGAGACTTTGGCTGAACAGAGTCCACCTCCGCTTTGTCAAGTCCTGGAGTTTGGCATTCTCTCACGAGAAAGCTTTGTTAGAGGAAAACATACCTGATTCTGTCGTGGTTGGTGAGCAAGTTTAGGTTAATCATGTTCCTGTAGGCAAGTTGTATAATGTCTAGTCTCTACTGAGGGCAGAGCAAAAGAAAAACAATTCTTTGAACAGAGGTCATCCACATTTCAAAAGTGATGTGCCAAGTAACTACTTGCTTTCTCCCTGAACTTCATGTGTGAAGAATGGCTAAGAGTAGTGAAAGTAGCTTTGATGGTGGTTCTAAGGAATAGGAAGGATGGAGTACAGCTTTTTTTTTTTTTTTTTTGAGACGGAGTCTCGCTCTGTCGCCCGGGCTGGAGTGCAGTGGCCGGTTTTCAGCTCACTGTAAGCTCCGCCTCCCGGGTTTACGCCATTCTCCTGCCTCAGCCTCCGAGTAGCTGGGACTACAGGCGCCCGCCACCTCGCCCGGCTAGTTTTTCTTTTTGTATTTTTTAGTAGAGACGGGGTTTCATGGTGTTAGCCAGGATGGTCTCGATCTCCTGACCTTGTGATCCGCCCGTCTCGGCCTCCCAAAGTGCTGGGATTACAAGCTTGAGCCACCGCGCCCGGCCGGAGTACAGCTTTTGTGAGGACATAGGTGGCAGTGCTAACGGGAGGACAGGCCAGCTGTCCTTACTGAACTGTTGGGCAGAAACAAGGTCTCCGACCTATAGAAACACGTTCCTGAATCATGTGCTGTTTGAAGTTTTCACACTTAGAAGTGGATGAAAGGATATAGTTAGTATAAGCAGAATGAATGAAGAAGGTGGCAGAATAATCTCCCCAAGAAGTGTCTTTCTTTGCAGCCTAGTTCAGTATATTACTTGGTCATCTTCTGAGTCTCCTTTTTCATATATGCTCCAAGTTTCTGAGTTCTGGGGTAAGATCTTTTCCTTAAAAGAGTTGACTTGTTGTCTAGGGTAAGAATATTAGGCAGTCTTGGATTGACTTGAGAGTATGGTGATCAAAGGAAGGCCCTACATTCTTGTGTCTCTGGCTACAGCTTCACCCCTAGTATGCTTGTCTAGGAGAGTGTAGGCCCCCTGTTGGGAATCTGTCTTTAGAATACTGTTGTAGCTAGAGTTGTATGCTGGTAGTGTCCTTTTTGCTGCCTAAACTGTGGTATTGGGCCAGTGAAGGTCTGAGTTTATTGATCCTTGCTTTGCATTCCTGGCTCAGGGTAGAGGAGAAAGTTATTTCCCAATCACTTAGTTTCTGTCCTTTACCCTCAGGTATGTCAAGAGCCCCACCTTCCTCGGGGGCACCTCCAGCCTCAACAGCACAGGCTCCTTGTGGTCAGGCTGCATATGGCCAGTTTGGCCAAGGAGATGTACAGAATGGGCCAAGCTCCACTGTTCAGATGCAAAGGTAGGTACTTGGTCAATCTAAAATTGGTCTGATGAGGCTGAGTGCGGTGGCTCATGCCTGTAATCCCAGCACTTTGGGAGGCCGAGGTGGGTGGATCACCCGAGGTCAGGAGTTCGAGACCAGCCTGCCCAACATGGCGAAACCCTGTCTCTTTACTAAAATAAAAAATTAGCCGGGTGTGGTGGTGTGTGCCTGAAATCCCAGCTACTTGTGAGGCTGAGGCAGAAGAATCATGAGGCAGAGGTTGCAGTGAGCCAAGATTGCGCCATTGCACTCCAGCCTGGGCAATAGAGTGAGACTCTGTCAAATAAATAAATAAATAAATAAATAAAATCGGTCTGATGAAAGTAGAAAGGTTAGGAAGTTATGGTTTTTTTTTTTTTCTCTCCTTTGCCCTTCTTGTAGATCACTTTTTCTCTTCCCTCTACCTTTCTGTACTTTGTCTTCTTTTTTCTAGGTTACAGGTACTGCTGATGTCCAGCCCTGTGGATTATTGACCCATCTTAGTACCTGGGTTCCTTTGCATATTCTTCCTTTTCTGTGAACTTGAGTTTCTTGCTTTACTAGACATACGTCTTCAATAATGGTTGCAGTCCTATTGAGCCTACCCTAAGGGAGAGATGGGAAGAGAGAATCTCAGGATTATTTACATCTCTTTTGATTTGCCCCTTTCCTCTAGATCAGGCACTTAGTAAGACTGATTGGTTAAGTTTGGGTATGGCCAGTTATGAACTGAAAGATACTAAAAGGGAAACCACATAAATGGTGAAAACTTCAGTGGTACAATGACCCAATAAACCCATTTTAGCATGAAAGTCCATTAAAGGAGGGCAGTCATCTCTATTAGAGTGCTTTTTAAAATTTTTAAATTTTTTTGAGACAGGGTCTTACTCTGTGGCCCAAGCTAGAATGCAGTGGCAGGATCACAACTTCCTGGAGCCTGGACGTCTCAGGCTCAGGTGACCCTCCCACCTCAGTTTCCCAGGTAACTGGGACTACAGGCATGAGCAACCACACCCAGCTAATTTTTTGTATTTTTAGTAGAGATGGTGTTTCACTGTGTTGCCCAGGCTGGTCTCAAACTGCTGAGCTCGAGCGATCTGCCCACCTTGGCCTCCCAAAGTGCTGGGATTATAGACATGAGCCACTGCACCTGACCAGGAGTGTTGTTTGTTTTTGGTAAATAAAGAGTAAAATGTAACTATGGGAAAGAGGTATGATAATACAAAAGTCACTTTCTGACACTTTAACTGGGTGTCCAGAGTACACATTTTTAGCATTGAATGTAAGCCTGCATAAGTCAAACAAGTGGGGTACATAGAAGATAACAAGTACACGAATGTACATAAAGTTATAAAACAGGATGAGGATACAGTGAGGGGGTAGGGAACTGTTTTAAATACATTGGTCCATGCTGGGTGCAGTGGCTCACTCCTTTAATACCAGCACTTGGGGAGGCTGAGGTGGGAGGATTGCTTGAGCCTACAAGATGAAGGCTGCAGTGAGTCATGATTGTACTGCTGTACTCCAGTCTAGGTGACAAAGCAAGACCCTGCCTCAAAAAAAAAAACAACATACAAAACAAATGTATGCCTTAGTAAATTATTATATAGCAAACTCCTTTGTAACTGTAACTACAACCCAGATGAGGAAAGAGAACTTTGCCACTCACCCCAGAAGCCTTTTCCGTGTGCCCCAATTCAAACATTATTCTCTCCCTCCCCTCATAAATAACAATCATCCTGCATTATCCTGACTCTTACAGTAATTTCGTTTTTTTTTTTTTTTTGAGACAGAGTCCTGCCCTGTTGCCTACGCTGGAGTGCAGTTGTGTGATTTCAGTTCATTACAACCTCCAGCTCCCAGGTTCAGGCGATTCTTCAGCCTCAGCCTCCCGAGTAGCTGGGATTGCAGGTGCCTGCCATCACGCATGGCTAATTTTTAAATATTTTTAGTAGAGACAGGGTTTCTCCATGTTGGCCAGGCTGGTCTCAAACTCCTGACCTCAAGTGATCCACCCACCTTGGCCTTCCAAAGTGCTGGGATTACAGGTGTGAGCCAACACGCCCAGCTGACTTTCTTGTGGTTTTTTAAAAATAATTTACACTTGGCTGGGTGAGGTGGCTCATGCCTATAATCCTAGCACTTTGGGAGGCCAAGGTGAGAGGATTGCTTGAGCTCAGAATTTTGAGACCAGCCTGTGCAATACAGGGAGACCCCCATCTCTACAAAAAATAAAATGTTGGCATGGTGGCATGCCTGTTGTCCTAGCTACTTTGGGAGGCTGAAGTGGAAGTATCGTTTGGGCCCAGAAGGTTGAGGCTACACTGAGTGTGATCTCGCCACTGCACTCCAGAGCTTGAGAAACAGAGTGAGACTCTGTCTCAAAAAAAAGTTTACACTCAAATGTACAATCCCACATACCACAATTTAGTTTTACCCACAGGAAAAACAGTTGGTATGTCTTTTAAGTCTATAAGCTCCACCTCTGTCTTCTTTTTCTTAGTATTTATCTGTTGAAGAAAACAAAACAGTTAACCTAAAGAATTTCTCACAGTTTGGACTCTACATAACATTTACTTCATACTTGTCCAACTCGTGGCTCACAATCTGCATGCCTCAGGACAGCTTTGAATGTGGCCCAACACAAATTCATAAATTTTCTTTTTTTTTTTCTTTTTTCTTTTTTATTTTATTTTTATTTTATTTTTTTGAGGCGGAGTCTTGCTCTGTCGCCCGGACTGGAGTGCAGTGGCCGGATCTCAGCTCACTGCAAGCTCCGCCTCCCGGCTTTACCCATTCTCCTGCCTCAGCCTCCCGAGTAGCTGGGACTACAGGCGCCCGCCACCTTGCGCGGCTAGTTTTTGTATTTTTAGTAGAGACGGGGTTTCACCGTGTTAGCCAGGATGGTCTCGATCTCCTGACCTCGTGATCCGCTCGTCTCGGCCTCCCAAAGTGCTGGGATTACAGGCTTGAGCCACCGTGCCCGGCCTAAATTTTCTTAAAACATATGAGGGTGCCGGGCGCAGTGGCTCACGCCTGTAATCCCAGCACTTTGGGAAGCCGAGGTGGGCGGATCACGAGGTCAGGAGATTGAGACCATCCTGGCTAACACGGTGAAACCCCGTCTCTATAAAAATACAAAAAAATTAGCCGGGTGGTAGTGGGCGCCTATAGTCCCTGCTACTCGGGAGGCTGAGGCAGGAGAATGGCATGAACCCGGGAGGCGGAGCTTGCAGTGAGCCAAGATCACGCCACTGCACTCCAGCCTGGGGGACAGAGCGAGACTCCGTCTCAAGAAAAAAAAAAAAATACAAGGTTTTTTTTTAAAGTTCATTACCTGTCACTAGTGTAGTGTTAGTGTATTTTATGTGTGGCCCAAGACACTTCTTCCAATGTAGCCCAAGGAAGCCAAAAGATTGGACACCCCTGATTTACATTGTATTAGGTATTATAAGTAATCTAGAGATTATTTAAAGTATATGGGAGGAGGCTGGGTGTGGTGGCTTATACCTGTAATCCCAGCACTGTGAAAGGCCGAGGTGGGTGGATCACCGGAGGTCAGGAGTTCAAGACCAGCCTGGCCAACATGGTGAAAATCCATCTCTACTAAAAATACAAAAATTAGCTGGGTGTGGTGGCGGGCACCTATAATCTCAGCTACTTGGGAGGCTGAGGCAGGAGAATCGCTTGAACCCAGGAGACGGAGGTTGCAGTGAGCCAAGATTGTGCCACTGTGCTCCATCCTGGGTGACAGAGTGAGACTTTGTCTCAAAAAAAAAAAAAGTATACAGGAGGATATATGCAAATATGATGCCATATAACCCACATCCAATTCTATTGACTACACCTTCAAAATGTATATCAAATCTCACTACAGTCATTCCTCAGTATCCATGGGGGAATAGTTCTAGGACCTCCCCTGACCAACAGATACCAAAATCCGCAAAAGCTCAAGTCCCTCATATAAACTCTGTGCAAGTAGAGATGTTAGGTAGGCAGGTGCATATACAAATCTGCAGCTCAAGACTGATGTTAGAACTGGAGATAGAAATTTGGAAGTCCTCAGTCTATAGATATTTAAAGCTATGGATGAAATCATTTAGAAAGTGAGTAAAGAATGGAATTGAGGACTTGGAGCTTACCAACATTTAAAAGTAAAGAGGAGCCGCCATCAAAAGACAATGAGGGGCCAGCCGCGGTGGCTCACGCCTGTAATCCCAGCACTTTGGGAGGCAGAGGCAGGCGGATTGCTTGAGTTCAGGAGTTCGAGACAAGCCTGGGCAACATGGTGAAACCCTGAAACTCTACCAAAATACTAAAATTAGCTGGCTATAGTGGCACATGCCTGTGGTCCCAGCTACTTGGGAGGCTGAGGTGGGAGGATGGCTTGAAACCAAGAGGTGGAGGTTGCATTGAGCCGAAATCTCACTGCTGCACTCCAACCTGAGTGACAGAATAAGACCCCATCTCAAACAAAAAACAAAAAAAAGACAATGAGAAAGAGCAGTAGTGAGGTGGGAGATAAGCCAAGAGAGTGTGGTGTCTTGAAATCAGGTGAAGAGAGTATTTCAAGAAGGTAAGAGAGTAATCAGCTATGTCAGATGCTGCCAAATGGTAAGATGAAGACTGACAATTGACCATTGGATTCGGCAAGGTTAGTGTCATCGATAAAGGCAGTTTCAGTGTAGACATAAAGAAAACTACCCAGTTGGAGTGAATCAAATAATTTCAGCCGGGTGGCAGATTGACATAATCTGAAAACCCTCTGCTACCAACATCTAGAAAGGAGAGAGAAAATAGAAACAAAAAAAATTTTAAGTGCAAAGTTAAGCTTAAAAGAAAATGTGAAATTTTTTTTTTTTTTTTTTTTTTAAAAATATGGAGTCCTGCTCTGTCGCCCAGGCTAAAGTGCAGTGGCACAATCTCGGCTCACTGCAACCTCCACCTCCCAGGTTCAAGCGATTCCCCTGCCTCAGCTCCCAAGTAGCTGGGACTACAGGTGTGGGCCACCATGCCTGGCTAATTTTTGTATCTTTAGTAGAGACAAGGGTTCACCATGTTGGCCAGGCTGGTCTTGAACTCCTGGCCTCAGGTGAACCGCCCGCATTGGCCTCCCAGAGTGGTGGGATTATAGGCATGAGCCACTGTGCCCAGCCGTCAAGTAAGGACTGAAAATCAGAGTGGTAAATTGATTCTGGGGCTGCCTGTAGATTGGGTGGATTCATCATCTTGAAAAGTCAGGGCCTTAAATTTAAGCAGGTACTGGGGAAGGCAGATGAGTCCTTGGGCTTTCCTGAGAGGAGTTTTGGAACTGAGATATTGTTTATAACGTCTGGACCTGGGCTGCACCTTCAGTGAACAAGCCAACTAGGGGAAAAAAAGTCTGCACGCTGGAAGAGGGAGATAAGGAGTCCTGTTTCTCTCAGGCTGGCTGTGGATGGGTTAAAAAAAATAGTTCTTGGGACTGCAAATGGACATGACGGATCTTTTTGGAATGATGAAAATGTTATAAAATTTGATTCTGGTGATGGCTGCATAACTATAAATTTACTAAAAATCATTGAATTGTTCACTTAAAAGGAGTGAATTTAATGGTATGGAAATTACATCTCAATAATTTTTTT
This sequence comes from Trachypithecus francoisi, assembly GCF_009764315.1. Classification (NCBI taxonomy): domain Eukaryota; kingdom Metazoa; phylum Chordata; class Mammalia; order Primates; family Cercopithecidae; genus Trachypithecus; species Trachypithecus francoisi. The sequence continues at coordinate 37,986,605 of NW_022681474.1, forward strand.
TTTTTTGAGACAGAGTTTTGCTCTTATTGCCCAGGTTGGAATGCAATGGCACAGTCTCAGCGCACTGCAGCCTCTGCCGCCTAGGTTCAAGTGATTCTCCTGCCTCAGCCTCCCAAGTAGTTGGGATTCCAGGCGTGACCACCACACCAGGCTAATTTTTTGTATTTTTAGTAGAGATAGGGTTTCACCATGTTGGCCAGGCTGGTCTTGAACTGACCTCAAGTGATTCACCTGTGTTGGCCTCCCAAAGTGCTGGGATTACAGATGTGAATCACTGTTCCTGGCCATTTTTTTGTTTGAGATGAAGTCTTGCTCTGTCGCCCACGCTGGAGTGAAGTGGTATGACCTTGGCTCACTGCAACCTCCACCTCCCAGGTTCAAGTGAATCTCCTGTCTCAACCTCTTGAGTAGCTGGGATTACAGGCATGCACCACCATGCCTGGGCTAATTTTTGTATTTTTTTAGTAGAGATGGGGTTTCACCATGTTGGTCAGGCTGGTCTCGAACTCCTGACCTCAATGATCCATCTGCCTCAGCCTCCGAAAGTTCTAGGATTACAGGCATGAGCCACCGCACCTGGCCTAATTTTTTTTTTTTAATTTGAGGCCAGGTGCATTGGCTCACACCTGTAATCTCAACACCTTGGGAGGCTGAGACAGGAGGATCACTTGAGGCCAGAAGTTTTAGACCAGCCTGGGCAACATAGGGAGATCCTGTCACTATCAAAAAAAAAAAAAAAAAAAAGCTGAGCATTGTTGGCGTGCCTGGGAAGCAGAGGTGGAGGCAGGAGGATTGATAGAGCCCTCGAGGTTGAGGCTACAGTGAGCCATGATGGCTCCACTGCACTGTAGCCTGGGTGACAGAGTAAGACCCTGTCTCAAAAACCAAAAACAACAACAACAAAAAACAAACAAAAAAAATCGATCTAGGGTGACACTATTATTACTGGAGTACCTTCTAGAAACAAATGTGGAACAACCACACCTCAGTCCGGGCTGGAAGGGATTATCAGAGGAAGGCATTTTGATTAGAGTTGGGCCAGGCGCAGTGCTCATGTTTGTAATCCCAGCACTTTGTGAAGCCAAGGCGAGAGGACTGATTGAGCACAGGAGTTCAAGACTATCCTGGGCAGCGTAGCAAGACCCTACAAAAAAAATAAAAATAAAAATAATTTATTTTTGTTTCTCTACAAAAAATAAAAATAATAATTTATTTTTTTTTCCTCTACAAAAAATAAAAAAAATTAGCTAGGTGTGGTGGTGTGTGCCTGTGGTCTCAGATACTTGGGAGGGGAGGCTTAGGTGGGAGGATTGCTTGAGCCCAGGAAGTCAAGGCTGCAGTGAGCCACAGATAAGTGAGTGCCATTGTATTCCAGCCTGGGTTACAGAGAGAGACCCTGTCTCAAAAAAAAAAAAAATAATAAAAAGTAAGGCTGGGCACGGTTGCTCACGTCTGTAATCCCAGAACTTTGGGAGGCAGAGGCAGGTGAATCATGAGGTCCGGAGTTCCGAGACCAGCCCGGCCAACATAGTGAAACCTTGTCTCTACTGAAAATACAAAAATTAGCCAGGCATGATGGTGGATGCCTATAGTCCCAGCTGCTTGGGAGGCTGAGGCAGGAGAATTGCTTGAACCCGGGAGGCAGAGGTTGTGGTAAGCCAAGATCGCACCACTGCACTCCAGCCTGGGCGATAGAGTGAGACTCAGTCTCAAAAAAAAAAAAAAAAAAAGGAAGTAAAGACAGAGTATAGACCTATTCTTTTGTAATGTTTAGCTAAAAGGGGAGCAAAAGTTTGAGGAGGCTGTGAGGTAATTTGGTTGGATTTTTTAAAACGTTTTTTGAGATAAAATTCATATACTATGCAATTCGCCTATTTAAAGTGTTTTTGTATATTTAGTGGTTTTTAATATATTGATATGTGCTGTCACAATTTAGTATATTGACAGATATCACTACAGTCAGTTTTAGAACATTTTCATCATCTGAAGAAGAAATACTGCATTCTTTAGCTACTCCTGTTTAGCTATTCCCCCATTCCCCTATTCTTCCAACCTTAAGCAACTCCTGATCTACTTTCTGTCTCTAAAGATTTCTCTGTTCTGGACTTTTCATTAGAATAGAATCATATACTATGTGATATTTTATAATTGACTTCTTTAATTTAGCATAATATTTTCAAAGTTCAGTTATGTTGTAGCATATATTAGTACTCCATTCATTTTTGTGGCTAAGTGGTTTTTCATTGTGTAGCTACATGCTACATTTTGTTTATCCATTCTTCTGTTGATGGACATTTGGGATGTTTCCACTATAGTTGGTTTTTGGGTTTTTTTTTGTCTGAGAGATGTTTGTATATTTTTGTGCTGATGGGAATAATCAGAGAGGGAGACACTGAATGGAAAGTATATTGGAAATACACTGTGGTAGACTGAGGCGGGTGGATTGGTTGAGCTCAGGAGTTTGAGACCAGCCTAGGCAACATGGTGAGACTCCATATCTATAAAAAATACAAAAACTAGCGACTGGGCGCGGTGACTCACGCCTGTAACCCAGCACTTTGGGAGGCTGAGGTGGGCAGATCATGAGGTCAGGAGATCGAGACCATCCTGGCTAACATGGTGAAACCCCGCCTCTACTAAAAAATAATAAAAAAAAATTAGCCGGGTGTGGTGGCGGGCGCCTGTAGTCCCAGCTACTCAGGAGGCTGAGGCAGGAGAATGGTGGGAACCTGGGATGGGAGGCAGAGCTTGCAGTGAGCCGAGTTCGCACCACTGCACTCTAGCCTCGGCGACAGAGCGAGACTCCATCTCAAAAAAAAAAAAAAAAAGACAAAAAAACAACAAAAAAAACCCAGCCAGGAATGGTGGCATGTGCCTTTGGTTTCAGCTACTTGAGAGGCTGAGGTGGGAGGATCACCTGAGCCTGGAAAGTTGAGGCTGCAATGAGCCATGATCACGCCACTGCACTTCAGCCTGGGTGACAGAGTGAGACTCTGTCTCAAAAAAAAAAAAAAGCTGGACAATCAGTCTGCATTTGTTTGATTTACTATTTATTAAGGTTCATGCATGCTTATGCGTGCCTTCCCTTGCAGTGCTTTCAGTACTTCAGATTACAAAACTGAGGAGGTTTGTCAAATAATTGAAGCAGAGGAAGCAATAATTTAGTTAGCAGAGTAAATAGTACTTGACCTGAGGGTGCTTCGTTTATGTTTGTGGAGTGAGCTTAATGGAAAACAAGATTTTCCATGAATAATCATGGTATAAACAATCAGGAATATAATTTACCCATAAATATACAAAAGTATGAAGCCATGAAAGAGCTCAGGGTGAGAGTAAGATGTCACAAAACAACGTAGCTTCCTGTACGATGCGAAGCTTCTGCCGACTTCAAAGGGTGTCCTAGCCCCACTAGTCACCTCTGCTTTCTTTCTTTTCACAGGCTGCCTGGGTCTCAGCCATTTGGGTCCCCATTGGCCCCTGTGGGCAACCAGCCAGCTGTGCTTCAGCCCTATGGCCCTCCCCCGACAAGTGCACAGGTGACTGCGCAGCTGTCTGGAATGCAGATCAGCGGTGCTGTGGCCCCAGCCCCACCCTCTTCAGGGCTGGGCTATGGTGAGTGGCTGTGAACACAGGAGTGTTACTGTCCTCTTTTCAGAGGCATCAGACTCTGGGGTTATACCTGAATCTCTATTATTTCCCTTGTATTTCCTGTGCCTCTGAGCCTCAGAAGATGGGACGGTCATACCTGCCTCTCTTGTGTGGAAAGGAAAGTCGCTTTACTGAACAAGGAGGCAGAATGACTGGGCTTTTGACTCTACCTTTATTCTACTTCTCAGGCCCACCAACATCGCTGGCTTCAGCCTCAGGAAGTTTCCCTAACTCTGGTCTGTATGGCTCCTATCCTCAGGGCCAGGCTCCTCCCCTTAGCCAGGCCCAAGGTCATCCTGGGATCCAGACTTCCCAGCGATCTGCCCCATCACAGGCCTCCGGCTTCACACCCCCAGCTTCAGGGGGTCCTCGGCTGCCTTCGATGACTGGTCCACTCCTGCCTGGACAGAGTTTTGGAGGGCCCTCAGTGAGCCAACCCAACCATGTGTCCTCACCTCCTCCTCAAGCTCTGCCCCCTGGCACCCAGATGACTGGGCCCCTGGGACCACTGCCACCTATGCACTCCCTGCAGCAGCCAGGCTATCAGCCCCAACAAAATGGTGAGTCTTGCCCAAGGTCTGTCTAGAAGCTAGAGGCATCGGCTACTCAGGTGGTTTTTGATGTTTTTTATTTGTTTGTTGTTAGTATTGCTAAGTGGTGAATTAGATGGGCAGCTTCAGGGTATTATTCCTAGGATATGGGGTCTATGAGACATTATTTTTTCTTGTAGTTCAGATAACATGGTCTTTCTGAATGGCTTTGCCAGGCATTAGTGTACCTCATAATTCTATGTTTGTAGGAGTCTAGTCATTTTCCTGAGGCCTTAAGAAGAGATAGGGATGGGATTTTGAGTTCATCAACCTTGTGCCCTTGTCTCAGGTTCCTTCGGACCAGCCCGGGGCCCTCAGCCTAATTATGGAAGCCCCTACCCAGCAGCACCCACCTTTGGCAGTCAGTCTGGGCCTCAGCCACTGCCTCCTAAGCGCCTGGACCCTGATGCCATCCCAAGCCCTGTAAGTAGAAACTTACATGGTCCTGAGGAAGGGTTTGTGTCTGCCAGATAGGCAGGTCAATCTAGATGAGATGTTTGCCTAGCATTTTCTGATAATTTTCCCTTTTTGTTCATCTTCTTGGAGAACTTACATATAATTTGACTCTGAACTGGAACTTGAGGTTCTAGGAGTCTTTTGGGGGGCTGTTTTACTCTATAGATGGGCAGAGAAGGAAGGGAAACCAAGAGTGAGCAGCAGCACCAGTAGATCTGTGAATTGAGGGCTGTACTCTGTCACTACTGTACATACATAGTATGGTAGCCTTTGTCCTTCTGTGGAGCAGTGACTGGGTCTTACCCTTTAGATCTAGAAGGATGGCATTCTTCCTAATGGGTAGAGCAGGTGGGAATTCTCTATGTTAGATGTTAAGAGAAGGAAAGCCTCACTGGTTTCTCTGCTCTTACTTGGACAGTTTTAGGAGGAAGTCCTCAGTACTTTTGTTCGGTAGGCTTCTGCTGTGTAGATGGGGAAGAGTGAATGACAGTTTATGAGGGCAGTGTGTATGTAAAGTCCCACTGGAGAGCTTTTCCCAGGAAGAGGGTGAATTGCACCCTTGGAGCCATCAGAATCCTCAGGCCCTCCTTATCAGACTCAGAATAGAGACTAGGACTGTACTGCCAAGTAGGGGCCACTTTATAGTTCTGTCTGTAACATTTGCTTTGTCAGTTACCTTGCCATGCTTAGCCATTGTCATATTCCATTCTGTTCTCTTCCCTCTTCCTCCTTTGGGTAACCACCACAGTGAGGGAGCCTGTTGGCCGAGGAGAACTCAGGAGAATTAAGCAGTCCCCCCTTCCTTCCCCCTCCTTCAGTAAGAAGGAGAGTCTGGTTGGATGTGAAGGGAGGCTTCTTGCAGCATAAGATAGTCCTTAGAATGGGAGGTTTGGCCTTTTAGGGGAACATTCCTGTTCTTCTTCCTTACGGTTTCTTCCATTCAGCCTCAGCCTCTCCCTGTATAACTCCTGCTTGCCTCCTGTTTGTCCCTTTCCTTATCTTTCTACATCATAGTCTGAGCCATTAAAGCCTCTGTGTTGAGCCAGAAAGACTTGGAATTTCATATCTAGAGGGGGCTTGTTTTCAGCAATATGAGCTGGGCTCCAGCTGTTCATGTCTAACTCAACAGGGTTGAGAGAAGTAACATCTGCCTCTTGTTCTTTTGTCTCCCTCCTTGTATTCCCCTGCTGCCTTTATTATTAAAACACTAAAAGCAACTCAGTGAGCTGCCTCCTCAGCAGAAAACCAGGCACAGAATAGATCCCGATGCCATTCCTAGTCCAGTAAGTGCAGGGGGTGGGTGTTTGTGCATGTCTTTCCTGTGTTAGTACCATCCATGCATGCCTGTGACCTCATCTTCACCTCATCTACCATGTCCATTCCTCTCCATTCTCTTCCTTTAGCCCTAGCCCTTATAGATACTCACTTATACAAGCTAAAAGGATATGCATGCCTCAAGTCACGAGGTAAATGAAGAGGTAGCAAGCTGTTTGCCTTGAGTATGGGGTGGTGGAAGGTCAGGCTCTAAGGGTGGGGTCAGGTGGCATGTTAAGCTTTGGCTTTAGTCCTTCTGGCTCCTCCAGGAGCCTGCAGGTGATGTGTGATGGAAGAGGACAAAGTTGAACAGTAGATCATTCCACTTTAGATTTGATTTGTCTGTAGCCTGTTGTGGAGAAATATTGGTGTAGGAACATACAGATTCATAGTATCCCAAACTGGAGTTTCTTACAGGAGAAGAGACTGCTGGTTTGGGAAAGTGTGAGTACTTTCTCATCTGAAGAGTCTTTTTCACTCTGATATATTTCTAAGCTTCAACTTTTCTGCCATGGGATAGAGAGTCTCATTTGCCCTTTGCTTTTTCTGGTTTTCCAAACCCATCTTGAAGTAACTGACCAAAGGTCATGAGCCTGCATAAAGGTCTGAATATGAGTTTTGCAGGTCCTTTATTTTCCTTTGCTGAGTCTGTCAAAATGTGGAGGACTGAGGATTGAGCTATAAGGATTGGGTACTTATCCTCTCCTCCTATATATACACATTGATGCTTACCTGAAAGTAAGGCAGCATCTGCTTCCTCACCTTAGTTGATAATTTCTGGTTGTTTAAATCTCTCCTCACCCTGTCCCTTGTAATTTCATTGAGTGTAGAGTCATTCCAGGTAGATTCATTTTTACATGGTTACTGTTGTCTGTTTTCCTGCTCTGACTCAGAATGTGTCTTGGAGAGAGGATCAGGGAAGGCATGATGGGGGAGGGGAATGGAATCTAATCATGTTTGAAGGTTTGTGATCAGAGCTGGGGCTTTTCCTGGAATGGGAGGAATGAGAGGGTGTTCACCATTGATTGGGGGTTGGGGTCAATTCATAAAGAAGCCCATTCTCACGTTGCCTGCCCAGCAGGCTGCTGGGAGTGAAAGATTGGCTGCTGTAGAGTGAAAGATTGGCTGCTGTAGAGTGAAAGATTGGCTTTGCAGCATTTTATATGATCTCCAGAAGGAGAATAGGTCTGGTGCATGAGGTGTTCCCTGGCAAATTTTTAGTTTTTGTGTTACGGCTCTAGCCTTTTTTTCTCTTGGCACTCTGGGACCTGACACTTCCCTTTTCTTCTGTCACCTCACTCATTTCACTTCTCTGCAGATTCAGGTCATTGAAGATGACAGGAACAACCGGGGTACAGAGCCATTTGTTACTGGAGTACGGGGCCAGGTGCCACCCTTAGTCACTACCAACTTCCTGGTGAAAGACCAAGGTGAGAATTAGCTCCTCCCATGGGGGCTTTTTCTTCAAGATTATCAGCTTATGGTTGGGGCCTTTTTTTTTTTTTTTTTAGTTTTTAACCAGAGACAAGTTCCCTCTAGTCCCTCTGGGGGAAAAAGCCACCATCACCTCTAGCTTTCTGGAGGTGATGGTGTGGATCACCAATGGAGAGCTGGTGTCTGGAAGGATTCTGTGATCTGACTTGGGTCTTCTCTCTCCTTCTTCAGGGAATGCAAGTCCCCGATACATCCGATGTACATCCTATAATATCCCTTGCACATCTGACATGGCTAAGCAGGCTCAGGTGCCCCTGGCAGCAGTCATCAAACCACTGGCAAGTCTGCCCCCAGAGGAGGTGAGTCAGGGAAGGGGCTAGAGTGTAACGAAAGGGAGGGAGGTAGAGAGGGGACTAAACTTTCTTCCTGGATGTGATTCCGGCTTCACAATGGAAGATATTTTAGTTAGGCAGGAGAGGAGACTATCTTTAGTGGCTTTCTATCCCAGGGCCTATCCCTGGAGAGGGGATGGTAGGGATGAGAGCAAAAGCCCAAGACATTGCTAGGAAGGAGCATGGTCCCTAAGGGGAACAAGCGGTATGAAAAGAGGTAGGATCAAATTGTAGGGGAGAAGACAGCTGAATGTAGGAACCTCTTGTATCATGGTAATCTCCAGATGATGAGAAAGACATCATTCCATGTTTTCCTGAGTGTCCTGTTATCCCAGGTTAGGGCTGTTAGAACAGCATATAAGCAAAAAGGGAGATTAGGATCCAGTGATCCTTCTCTCACCTGTTTTGGGGCCTGATCTGTCACCCCAGTACCTGATACCAGGATGAAGAGAGCGAGTGAGGCAGCTGCTCCACCAGGCCTTGGTAGGATACTCATATTCAGCCTTGCTTATCTTACGATAGGGTTCTCTATTACTAGAAGCCCAAGGCTCAGTTTATATTCTGCTTCTCTCTCTATCTTCCTCTGTGTGTTTGTCTATTTCTATCTGGGTCCCATTGGGGATAGTTGGGCACTGATCTCTTATGTGTAGGGTGACATCTGTCTGGGGCATCAGTAGCTGGCACAGAATCCCAGGGATAGGGGAGGAGGTGTTACAGATATTTGGTAAGGGAAGGAGCTAGAGTCCAGATTCTTAGAGCAAGACTGAAGGGGATTAGAGATGGGACCAGAAAGGAGAATCCTAGATAACCTTGGCTTTCTCCCTCATATGCCATGGCAGTCCCCGGTCTGATACGGCCGGTTTTGCAGTTCCTCTTCTCTTTCAGTGAGAAATGCAGCTCTGGGAGTGGGATGTAGCAAGAGGGAACTATATAATTTTTACTCATAGGGATATTTTCCTGTGATTTGTCCTTACTCCCTTTCATCCTTGTGCTCCCTACTTCCTCTGTAGGCAGAATATCTACACCATGCGCCTTCTCCCTCCGGTTGTTCCTCCTCATCTCCTGGCTGAACCTACTGTAGTTTTCCTTTATGTCTGATCCCCTCCCCTTTGTGCCTTAGGCTTCACCATATGTTGTGGACCATGGGGAATCTGGCCCTTTGCGCTGCAACCGCTGCAAAGCATACATGTGTCCCTTCATGCAGTTCATTGAAGGAGGGAGGCGCTTCCAGTGCTGTTTTTGCAGCTGTATCAATGATGGTATGTTCATGGAAGCTGGGATTTGGGGAGAGGTCTTGATTGTATCTTTCTTGTTCTCTATTAATAGTTAGAGAGATGAGGTTCCATTTTTCAGGAGCTGGGGAAGTAGGGCACATGGGAATGAGGGATAGTGGAGTGAGCTCAGCTAGGGCTAGATATACTGATTGAAACTGGATCTTCAAGTAACACACTGCCATGCTCCCCACAGTTCCCCCCCAGTATTTTCAGCACCTGGATCATACCGGCAAACGTGTGGATGCTTATGACCGTCCTGAGCTATCCCTGGGCTCTTATGAATTCTTGGCCACTGTAGATTACTGCAAGGTGAGGGAAGGTAGCATGGGAGGAGCAGTGGGTGGAGGATAATGAGACAGCTAAGAATGGCTGTTATCATTTCCCTCACTCCTTTTTTGTCCCTTTTTGATGTTGACTTCTCTCTAGTCAGCTGGCCTGGTTAGCATTACCCCTCTCCCCAACATTTTCTTCCTCTGCAGAACAATAAGTTCCCCAGCCCTCCTGCCTTTATCTTCATGATTGACGTCTCCTACAATGCCATCAGGACTGGTCTTGTTAGGCTCCTCTGTGAGGAGCTCAAGTCACTGTTAGACTTTCTACCTAGGTGAGAGTTACAGAACTGAGGTGTTTCCTGGGGTTAATGATAGGGTGTCTGGGTTGACTGAAGAGATGTAGCCTGATGTCATGAAGTTGTGCATGGTGGAAAAGGTGGCAAGTCTAGGTAACAATGTCACCTTCTACAGGGAGGGTGGGGCAGAAGAGTCAGCAATCCGCGTTGGCTTTGTCACCTACAATAAGGTGCTCCACTTCTATAATGTGAAGAGCTCATTGGCCCAGCCACAGATGATGGTTGTGTCTGATGTGGCTGACATGTTTGTGCCACTGCTGGATGGTTTCCTGGTCAACGTCAATGAGTCTCGGGCAGTTATCACCAGGTAAGAGCAAGATTGTGGAGGTAAAGGTTGGGGGTGGCATGGGTACCATCATAGAAGGTCATGGAGTTGAGCAGAGGTGTTGGACAGTAGATGGAAAGGGGCTGTGTGGCCCAGGAGTTGTCAGATTCTAGAGGCCTGATGACTTTTCAGGGAATTGAGAACTGAGGTATCTGGAATCTGGATAGCAATTTTGGTTGTTTTCCGTCACCTATCTCTTTAGCTTATTGGATCAGATTCCAGAAATGTTTGCAGACACAAGGGAAACAGAGACAGTATTTGTCCCAGTTATCCAGGCTGGGATGGAGGCTCTGAAGGTAAGGCTGGAGTATCTGGCAACTTCCTCTAACTCATTTTCCTCTGATCATCTTATCCCTTGGGATACAACCTCTTTCTTCAGTAGTGGATGACTGTCCAGTAAGTTAGACTGTCTGACATAGTTGGTGCTTAATAAATGACAGGGGAGGCCGGGCGCGGTGGCTCAAGCCTGTAATCCCAGCACTTTGGGAGGCCGAGACGGGCGGATCACGAGGTCAGGAGATCGAGACCATCCTGGCTAACACTGTGAAACCCCGTCTCTACTAAAAAATACAAAAAACTAGCCGGGCGAGGTGGCGGGCGCCTGTAGTCCCAGCTACTCGGGAGGCTGAGGCAGGAGAATGGCGTAAACCCGGGAGGCGGAGCTTGCAGTGAGCTGAGATCTGGCCACTGCACTCCAGCCTGGGTGGCAGAGCAAGACTCCGTCTCAAAAAAAATAAATAAAAATAAATAAATAAATAAATAAATAAATGACAGGGGAAGGGATGGATGAATAAAGAATAAACAAGTAGTCCTCTCTTTTTTCCTAGGCTGCTGAGTGTGCAGGGAAGCTCTTTCTATTCCATACATCCCTGCCCATTGCAGAGGCCCCAGGGAAACTGAAGAACAGAGATGACAGGAAGCTGATCAACACAGACAAGGAGAAGGTGTGGGACTGGAAAATGGGGGAGGGGAAGGATTTTTCATTACAGAGGAAGTGGGGACTCTACTTTCTTGATGGGGGCTAGGACCAGACACTCTGCCCTTTCAAATACCGTATCTGTGACTGCCAACCTCCACTGCTGCCATACTTCTCTACTCCATCCGATGCCAAAGCTGTTGGTAGACTTCAGTTTATTTTTTAAAGGAGAACTTTTGGCCGGGCACAGTGGCTCATGCCTGTAATCCGAGCGTTTTGGGAGGCCAAGGTGGGTGGATTTTTGAGGCCAGAAGTTCGAGACCAGCCTGACCAACATGGCAAAACCCCATCTCTACTAAAAATACAAAAATTAGCCGGGTGTGATGGCACACACCTGTAATCCCAACTACTTGGGAGGCTGAGGCAGGAGAATTGCTTGAACTTGGGAGGCAGAGGTTGCAGTGAGCTGAGATCACGCCACTCTATGCCAGCCTGGGCGACAGAGTGAGACCCTGTCTCAAAAAAATAAAAATAATATAAAAGAGAGGCCGGGCGCGGTGGCTCAAGCCTGTAATCCCAGCACTTTGGGAGGCCAAGACGGGCGGATCACAAGGTCAGGAGATCGAGACCATCCTGGCTAACACGGTGAAACCCCGTCTCTACTAAAAAGTACAAAAAACTAGCCGGGCGAGGTGGCGGGCGCCTGTAGTCCCAGCTACTCAGGAGGCTGAGGCAGGAGAATGGCGTGAACCCGGGAGGCGGAGCTTGCAGTGAGCTGAGATCCGGCCACTGCACTCCAGCTTGGGCGACAGAGCGGGACTCCGTCTCAAAAAAAAAAAAATAATAATATAAAAGAGAATTTTGTACTATTGCAAAATCCTTGGAAGTAGATCTGAAGTCTCCCATGAATTTGAATATCCCATGCTAGCTATTCAGTTCTCAAATAGGGCGGAGCTGGGATATTTGAACATTTTCTTCTCCCCATTTTCTTTCCCCCTAGACTCTGTTCCAGCCTCAGACAGGTGCCTATCAGACCCTGGCCAAAGAGTGTGTGGCCCAAGGCTGCTGTGTAGATCTCTTTCTCTTCCCTAACCAGTATGTGGATGTGGCCACGCTCTCTGTTGTGCCCCAGCTCACCGGTGGCTCTGTCTACAAATATGCTTGCTTTCAGGTATGGTGTGGTATTTGCGGTGGCAGATGGCAGTAGGGCTGGGAATATCTGCTTATATATGGAGTGGCTGACTCATTAATAGAAATAGTGTTGGGGCTGGGCATGGTGCCTCACGCCTGTAATCCCAGCACTTTGGGAGGCTGAGACAGGCGGATCATCTGAGGTCAGGAGTTCAAGACCATCCTGGCCAACATGGCAAAACCCCATCTCTACTAAAAATACAAAAATTACTCGGGTGTGATGGCAGGTGCCTGTAATCCCAGCTACTTGGGAGGCTAAGAATCCCTTGAACCCGGGAGGCGGAGGTTGCAGTAAGCCGAGATTGCGCCACTGCACTCCAGGCAGGGCACAGAGTAAGACTCCGTCTCCAAAAAAAGAAAAATAGTGTTGGAAGAGAAGACTGCATAGTCTAAAGAAGTGAGCCCGAGAGTGTGGCAGTTAGGAACATGGGCCTTGGAATCAGTCCTGCATTGATATTCTGGCCCCACCACTTACTAGCTATATGACCTAGGATAAATTACTTAAGTACTCCCTCTTTTGTTCTTTCATCTGCAAAATGGGATTAAAATACTTAAGTAGGATTTGTCTACAAAATTAAATAATTATATGTAAAGCACTCTGTGTGGTACCTGGCGTGCAGTCTAAGTGTTTAAAAGCTATTGTTGTCATCATCATTATCATTGGCACTGTAATGATGATAATTAGGTGGCCTTGTAGAGTGGATGGGGTACAGGGAGATTGTCTGCAGGATGAGCTATGTCTAGTCAGTGATATCACTCTGGGTCTGGGGCCCTGCAGGTGGAGAACGACCAGGAGCGATTCCTGAGTGACCTGCGTCGTGACGTCCAGAAGGTTGTTGGCTTTGATGCTGTGATGCGAGTCCGGACAAGCACTGGTCAGTCCTGGTTGGAGAAGAGCAGGTGGGGGGCCTAAGTCTGGAAGGGAGGCATGTGGCACTTGTCATACCTTTTGCCCTAACTCTGTCCATGTGGCCTCAGGTATCCGTGCTGTAGATTTCTTTGGAGCTTTCTACATGAGCAACACAACAGACGTGGAGCTGGCTGGGCTAGATGGGGACAAAACGGTGACTGTGGAGTTCAAGCATGATGATCGGCTCAATGAAGAGAGCGGAGCCCTCCTGCAGGTGGCAGGCGGGAGGCGGGGCTGGGCAGGAAATGTGTCATTTGCTTGGTATAGAAGAGGGTGAGGAGTGGGTAGAGAGCACTGGAAGAAGAGACTGGGCAGGGGAGTGGCTCATTTCTTTCTTCTAGTTTAATAATGTAGCAAAGGGCCTTTGTGAGGGAGGGGTGTGAGTTCCCTCTTTCTCCCTTCCCCTAGTGTGCCCTGCTTTACACCAGCTGTGCAGGGCAGCGTCGGCTCCGCATCCATAACCTGGCCCTGAACTGCTGCACCCAGCTGGCTGATCTGTATCGAAACTGTGAGACTGACACGCTCATCAACTACATGGCCAAGTTTGGTGAGGGTAGAGGCAGGGCAGGGTGGGATTGGGGCTGAGAGGTCCAGGATGGTGAGCGGGTAGTTGTGATGGTGGGAATGCATACATGATGGGCAGCTGACCAGTGACTGTCTTTGCTTTCCCATCCAGCATATCGGGGAGTCCTGAATAGCCCTGTGAAGGCTGTTCGTGACACTCTCATCACCCAGTGTGCCCAGATCCTGGCCTGTTACAGAAAGAACTGTGCTAGCCCCTCCTCTGCAGGACAGGTGGGGCAAGTATATTAGTGGGAGGTGGGGTTGTTGGGACAAATGTTTGCATTTGGGAGGGATTTCTCATGATCATCGACTTTATTTTGATAATCCCCTCAGTTGATCCTTCCTGAGTGCATGAAGCTACTCCCAGTTTACCTGAACTGTGTGTTGAAGAGTGATGTCCTGCAGCCTGGAGCTGAAATCACTACTGATGACCGTGCCTATGTCCGACAGCTAGTTACCTCCATGGATGTGGCTGAGACCAATGTCTTCTTCTACCCTCGGCTCTTACCTTTGGTGCGATTGAGGGTTGGAGTTTGAGATCTTGCATGGAGCAAAGGTCCTCTTAGGAGGAGGAAAGGATAGGCTAATATCAGTCTGACACTAGTGGAATTTGTTTTTATGTATTTTAGCTGATGCAGTTTTCACACTGAGAGAGTTACTGAGACCCCAGAAGGGGTGGTGTCTGAGGACTTAGCTTTCAGAATTTTGTGTGTGGTGGGGGGCAGACTTGTCTTATGGTCCTTGGTAACCTTTTGCTCCCTTCCTTTTGTCTAGACAAAGTCTCCCATAGAGAGTACCACCGAACCACCAGCAGTTCGAGCCTCTGAAGAGCGTCTAAGCAATGGGGATATGTATTTACTGGAGAATGGTCTCAACCTCTTCCTCTGGGTGGGAGCAAGCGTCCAACAGGGTGTTGTCCAGAGCCTTTTCAGCGTCTCTTCCTTCAGTCAGATCACCAGTGGCTTGGTGAGAGCAAGGAGTCAAGGAGAATATGGGTGTGGAAGTATACTTTGTGAAACGACTGGGAGCCAATAAAGTTAGTGTAATGGTCCCCTCAAATATCAGGGGACACTTGGGGACAAGGGCAGTTGCTGTCATTCTTCCCAGGCTTCCTTGTTTCAGGTGATGCATAGATGTGTGCTGCCCCACCTTGACTGAACTCAGAGTGCCTTACCATAAGGATAAATGAATTTTGTGTTCTAGAGTGTTCTGCCAGTTCTGGATAATCCACTGTCCAAGAAGGTTCGAGGCCTCATTGATAGCTTAAGAGCACAGAGATCCGGTACATGAAGGTAACACTGATCTGAACCCTGGATTTCTTACCATGTCAAGTCCTCGCCTAGAAGTGGGGGGTTGGGTGGGGAATGAGTAAGTGACTGCCTAATGGGATTTCTGGGCATGTTTAATTTCCTTTGGCGTTGCCTCATGAATCCTGAATTCTGGCTATAGCTTATCGTGGTGAAACAGGAGGACAAGCTGGAGATGCTGTTCAAGCACTTCCTGGTGGAAGACAAGAGTCTGAGTGGGGGAGCATCTTATGTGGACTTTCTCTGTCATATGCACAAGGAGATTCGGCAGCTACTGAGCTAAAGCAAGTGGGTAAATGGCACAGGGCCCAGGCCAGCTTCCAGAAAGCACCCCAGGATGTCAGAGAAATTGGGACAGTACCATATCTTATGTCATGTAAGCTGACCTCAGTCTCTTTGGGGGGGAGGGGGAGATATAAGGAGACACCTTCTTTCTGGGCTCAAGTATCCTGCCACTCTGTCATGTCCTGCTGATAGAAGGTGCCCCTGTTCCCTCACTCTACCCTCTTTTTCCTGCTAATCCTGTCATAATGAATGTAGTTTCTCAGTTCACCGTATATGATTCGGTATTGGGGGTTTGGAGGCACCCAGACCCTGGCAATATTATGTGTCCCTTTGGGCCAGTCTCCCCAGAGGAGAAGGGCAGGCAGGAAAGAGTGGGGGATCCTAAGGTTACTACAGGGGGTGGCTAATTCAGCTCAGTGTCATCCACAACTTCCTATATTAGGGATAAAACATACAGGTGCACAAGAGCTGGGGTATAGCCCATAGGTGGTGGAGAGAAAAGTGGTCAGTCCTTGGGCCTGGAGGTTAGCAGTCAAGTTTCTCTGCTTTCACTGCTCACTCGCTCTCTCCTGCAATGATTGATGATCACTCCGTGGATAGAGAGACACTGTCAGAGATGACCTGGGAATTCAGTTACAAAGTATATTAAGATCTGGGAGAGGTACCAGTCTCCTTTCCAGCTGGAGAGGCCCCAACACTGGATGGTTCTATAGGGAGCCTAGGGAGCCTGGTCATCAACTTGCAATACCTCACAGAGCCAGTTCACATCCCACTCTGAGCTCCCACGAGAAACACTGCTTCTCCAGGCCCAGGGTTGTTGGGGAGAGAGGCAGAGGCAGCTGGAGCGCCATTCTCTCCTGCCAGGACACCGCTTGGGCTTTGGTATTGACTGAGTGGCTGACAGTTATCTTCCAACCCCAACTGGCTTGGGGGCAGGACAAGGGCTAGGCTTGACGGTGGCCAGGCTTGCCTGCTCCCCGCCTGGGATGCCCCTGCTCTGGACCTCTCATTTCTCTTCATTGGTTTATTTTTCAATGCATCTTTAATTTGTAAAGAAATAAAATAAATTAAGATGTAACCATTAGCCTCATCTTTACTGCCGAAAGCTCACTTTGCTTTTAGCCCTGGCCGTCGGCTGAGCGGAGATGCGCATGCGCCGCGTGGCCCCGTGGCGTAGAGCCTGGTCCAGTCACGACTAGCCGCTGGGCGGGGTCTGTGCCGGCCGAGGGCGCCGGCTGCCACAGTGGACATGGCGGCCGGCCCCACTGGGGCGGTGGTGGCCCTCCTGGGGGTGCTCAGTGTCTGTGCAGCCAGCGGCTATGGGTCCGTGGCGGAGAGGGAGGCCGGCGGGGAGGCGGAGTGGGCGGAACCGTGGGATGGCGCGGTTTTCCGGCCGCCCTCGGCGCTGGGCGCAGTGGGGGTGACGCGCAGCTCCGGAACGCCGAGGCCAGGGAGGGAGGAGGCTGGGGATTTGCCGGTGCTGCTGTGGTGGAGCCCAGGGCTATTCCCCCACTTCCCTGGAGACTCCGAGCGCATCGAGTGTACGCGCGGCGCGTGCGTGGCGTCTCGGAACCGCCGAGCGCTGAGGGACTCGCGGACGCGCGCGCTGCTCTTCTACGGCACCGACTTCCGCGCGTCGGCCGCGCCGCTGCCGCGCCTGGCGCACCAGAGCTGGGCGCTCCTCCATGAGGAGTCGCCCCTCAACAACTTCTTGCTGAGCCACGGCCCGGGCATCCGCCTCTTCAATCTTACCTCCACATTCAGTCGCCACTCGGATTACCCGCTGTCGCTGCAGTGGCTGCCCGGGACCGCCTATCTGCGCCGCCCGGTGCCTCCGCTCCGGGAACGCACGGAGTGGCGCCGCCGCGGCTACGCGCCGCTGCTGTATCTCCAGTCTCACTGCGACGTGCCTGCGGACCGGGACCGCTACGTGCGCGAGCTCATGCGCCACATCCCGGTGAGTGAGTGACGGCGGGCGGCAGGGGAGGGAAAGGAGGGGACGGGCTGAGGCCAGGACTCTAGGTGTCCGGGCCTCCGGGCCGCACCCTCATGACGGCCCTACTCTACCCGGTCTAGGTAGACTCCTACGGGAAATGCCTGCAGAATCGGGAGCTGCCCACCGCGCGGCTACAGGACACAGCCACGGCCACCACCGAGGATCCAGAGCTCTTGGCTTTCTTGTCCCGCTATAAGTTCCACTTGGCCCTGGAAAATGCCATCTGTAACGACTACATGACAGAAAAACTGTGGCGTCCCATGCATCTGGGCGCTGTGCCCGTGTACCGCGGCTCTCCCTCTGTGAGGGACTGGATGCCGAACAATCACTCCGTCATCCTGATTGATGATTTTGAGTCTCCTCAGAAGCTGGCAGAGTTTATTGACTTTCTGGACAAGAATGATGAGGAATATATGAAATACCTGGCATACAAGCAACCTGGGGGCATCACCAACCAATTCCTTCTGGATAGTCTGAAGCATCGGGAGTGGGGAGTGAATGATCCTTTGCTGCCTAACTACCTCAACGGCTTCGAGTGTTTCGTCTGTGACCACGAACTGGCTCGGCTGGATGCCGAGAAAGCCCACGCGGCCTCTCCCGGGGACAGCCCCGTCCTTGAGCCCCACATTGCCCAGCCCTCACACATGGACTGCCCAGTGCCCACACCTGGCTTTGGCAACGTGGAAGAGATTCCTGAGAATGACAGGTAAGAGTGCTGGGGTCCCCTGCAGCCATCAAATCATTTACTTACTTGCTTACTGTGGGCAATTAAGTAGCACTAGGTGCTGAGCAGGTGTAGGAGGAAATTATGGTATGTGCTCACTCTGTCTTTAAGGTGTCAACAGTCTAGTTGGGGGGATAAGACAAGCTGAAAAAGCTGCATAGACGTAAAATATAATTCAAGGCAACATATGAAAATCAGCTTATGTGGACAATGTTTCCAGTAGTGGTTCAAAAAGATTGAACCAGAGCTCAGGGCCTGTGCAGACAGGGGAGAGAGAAAATGGGGCAAATAAATAGGGGCAAGGCTGTAAATATCATTAATACCAGGCTCAGGAGTTTGGACTGCACTAAAAACTCAAGTATTTGAGCATCTTTTTTAGAGTGGACATGGGGGTGGGGAGTAGAGGAAAGCATTTTGAGGGAGGCTTTTCTGCAGTAGTCAGGGCTTCCACCTGTTAACCAACCATAATTTTTTTAAGCAGCTGTGCTGAGGGTGAGCCCCATGTACTTGGTGCATGTGGGGACACACTGCCTGTGTAACTAGAAAAACTAGGCATGGCCGGGCACGGTGGCTCACACCTGTAATCCCAGCACTTTGGGAGGCCAAGGTGGGAGGAACACTTGAGGCCAGGGGTTCCAGACTAGCCTGGACAATGTAACAAAACCCTCTCTGTACAATTTAAAAGCTAAAAGCCTGGGGTGGTGGTACATGCCTGTAGTCCTGGCTACTTGGGAGGCTGTGGCAGGTGGACTGCTTGAACCCAGGAGTTCAATGCTGTAGTGAGCTAGGATCGTGCCACTGCATTCCAGCCTGGGTTGGAGTAAGACTGTGTCACACACACACACATACACACACAACAATGCGCAATGTGCATCAGAAGGGAGGCGAATAGGCTACTGTAGTAGGTGGCAAAAGGTGGTGGTATTGGGAAACAAGGCCAGCATGAGGTGTGTGGGGGGGAAATGTTGAAACCACTTGTAGCAAGCCACACCTGTTGGGGGAGAGGTGCTAAGATTATTAAGCTTAAGTAAGACTGCTAGAATGGCCTACAGAGACCGACTTGGACAGTGGATGGCAGCAGAAGGCCATTTATTAGTAGATGCTGCTGGCAGTTTTGTCTGGATGGTTGGAATGCTTCACCAGGTAATTTGTATCTAGTTACAAATTGTTTGTATCTGAACATAATATGATTTACTAGAGGAAAAGTACAAAAAATGTGAAACATTAAGAAAATATTCAGGTTATGTCTTTTCTAGATGCTGGATGCTACTTCATTTTGATGCACCTTCATTTTGATTATTGGGATAAAGGTGAAACTTAAAAGATAATCATCTAAAGACCCCTGCCCCCTTGCTTTCCTTATGGAGACTACCACTTCCAGTCTGACCTCTGCTTTGCCTGCCTCTGAACCCCCTCCACATTTGGGAGCCAGAAGCAGGCAAGTCAGGAATTGTAATTGATTGGGTAGGCTGTGTGATGTCTTTGTATTTGTGGCTTTTAGCCTGTCACTTGGGCTAATATTGGATTTACTTCACGTTGTCTTCCCTTCGCAGCAGTCTTGTCCAAGTTAGAGACCACTGTATCTGCTTAAGATTTCTTTGGCCTCACTCAGAAAAAGGCAGGACTCATAACTATGCTGCAGTTCCATAATCCAACCCCCATTTTGGTATTTCAGTTGGAAAGAGATGTGGCTGCAAGATTATTGGCAAGGTCTGGACCAGGGGGAAGCTCTCACTGCCATGATCCACAACAATGAAACAGAGCAGAGGAAATTTTGGGATTACCTACATGAAATCTTCATGAAAAGGCAACATCTCTAAGTGCCCTTGCAAGAGCCTTTAATTTGGCGGAGCTAAGGAGATTTTATTCTACCATGGGACATAAGGAGCATCCACTGCACAAACCCTTACTGAACACTGTCTTTTCATGGATTCAAGGCATTCCAGTTTTATCTATTAAGATTTTATCTTAATGATGAGTAGCCAAGGTCTAACATAGGGCCTCTCCTCAAGGAGAGATGGAGGCATACAATTTTTGGTTCAGTGAGAAACAGAACCCTAAAACATCCATTTGATTCAAGGTGCTGGTCGAACAGTTTTTAAATTACTCACTTCTCTATTTCATCCTTTGAGCTGTACTTGACTACCAATGAAGTAAAATGGGTCAGGTTACAACTTACAATTTTTGTTCTATTCCCCAAATTCCTCATTATTCAGTACATTTCCCAATAATCTCTTTTTCTCATCTCTTGCTTTATAAATTGTTATGTTGGTGGAGAAGCAAAACTTCTGGTGAGTTGTATTCTGGTTTTCTGCATTTTTTATATTATGTACTTTGCTTTCATGTCAAACTTCTATTTTACTTTTTTTTTTTTTGTATTTTTTTGTAGAGATGAGGTTTTGCCATGTTGCCCAGGTTGGTCTCCAACTCCTGGATCAAGCAATCCATCCGCCTTGGCCTCCCAGAGTGCTGGGTTTACAGGCATCAGCCACCTTACCCAGCCCTAGTTTTTTTTTTTTTTTTTTTTTTTTTGGCTTTTTCTGTCCAGGTGTAGTGGCTTATGCCTGTAATCCCAATACTTCGGGAAGCTGAGGAGGGGTGACTGCTTGAAGCCAGGAGTTTAAGACCATCCTAGCAAGACCCTGTCTCTAAAAATATAAAAGAATTAGCAGGTCTTGGTGGTGCACACGTGTAGCCCTAGATACTTGGGAGGTTGAGGCAGGAGGATCACTTGAGTCCAGGAATTTAAGGCTGCAGTGAGCTATCATCATGATCACTGCACTTCAGCCTGGGTGACAGAGCGAGACACCGTCTCAAATTATATATATATATGTATTTTTTTTCTTTTTTTAAAGACAGAGTCTCGCTCTGTCACCAGGCTGGAGTGCAATGGCATGATCTCGGCTCACTGAAACCTCCATCTCCCTGTTTCAAGCGATTCTCCTGCCTCAGCTTCCTGAGTAGCTGGGACTACAGGCATGCACCACCACGCCCAGCTAATTTTTTGTATTTTTACTAGAGACGGGGTTTTGCCATGTTGGCAAGGATAGTCTTGATCTTTTGACCTCGTGATCCGCCTGCCTTGGCCTCCCAAAGTGCTGGGATTACAGGCGTGAGCCACCACACCCGGCCTCAAATATATATTTTTAATGGCCTTGTCTTTCCTGGTTTTAGGCCCTTTCCCACAATTTCTGATGGAAATACAGAAACCTTGCCATCATTCTTACTGCTGGTTTGCATCTTATTTATGGTATATCTGGGATTCCTTCTCATGAACAGAAAGATTCAGTGGCTGTTATATGCCTTGTCAATTTAATGTATTGCCCTGTCTTCTTTTTGATCAAAGATGGAGACTAAGACTGGGAATTATGACAGAAAAAGTCATATTTTTCTTTAAATGATTTTGAAATGTTAAAATAGGCCAATATGAGTCAAAGTGCAAATTTTTCGGTGTATTGACCAAAAAAAAAAAAAAAGCCCAGGGAAAAGAGTGCAAATTTTATAGCTCCTAATTCTTTTGTTTGCCTAATGAACTGTTTTAAAACAATAAAATGCCTATTTTATTGTTTTTATATGCTACAAAGTCCCATCTTCTGCAGTTACGGAAACAGTATAGCAGTATGTTTTAGTAATTATTTTATAATCTGTAGCACTTTTCACTTTTTTTTTTTTTTTTTTTTTGAGGCAGAGTCTTGCTTTGTCGCCCAGACTGGAGTGCAGTGGCCAGATCTCAGCTCACTGCAAGCTCCACCTCCCGGGTTTACACCATTCTCCTGCCTCAGCCTCCCGAGTAGCTGGGACTACAGGCGCCCGCCACCTCGCCCGGCTAGTTTTTGTATTTTTAGTAGAGACGGGGTTTCACCGTGTTAGCCAGGATGGTCTCGATCTCCTGACCTCGTGATCCGCCCGTCTCGGCCTCCCAAAGTGCTAGGATTACAGGGCACTTTTCACTTTTAAGTGCAATGAATAGTCCAGCTTCATTCACTGTATTACTGATATGCTTCCATATGACCTTTTTTTTTTTTGAGATGGAGTTTCGCTCTTGTCGCCCAGGCTGGAGTGCAGTGGTGCGATCTCAGCTCACCAGAATCTCCGCCTCCCCAGTTCAAGTGATTCTTCTCCCTCAGCCTCTTGAGTAGTGGGGATTACAGGTGCCTGCCACCATGTCTAGCTAATTTTTGTATTTTTAATAGAGGTGGGGTTTCACCATGTTGGCCAGTCTGGTCTCGAACTCCTGAGCTCAGGTGATTCACTTGGCTTGGCCTCCCAAAGTGCTGGGATTACAGGCGTGAGCCACCGTGCCCAGGCCCCCCCCCTTTTTTTTTGAGGTAGAGTCTCACTCCATCACCAAGGCTAGAGTGCAGTGGCACAATTTTGGCTCACTGCAGCCTCTGCCTCCCATGTTCAAGCAATTCTCGTGCCTCAGCCTCCAGAGTGGTGGGATTACAGGCGCGCACCACCATGCCTGGCTAATTTTTTTGTGTTTTAGTAGAAACGGAGTTTCGCCATGTTGGCCAGGCTGGTCTCGGACTCCTGACCTCAAATGATCCACTCGTCTCGGCCTCCCAAAGTGCTGGGATTATAGGAGTGAGCCACTGTGCCCAGCCTGAGACTACTTTTTGATGGAGCCCATTCAAAGGGATGAGGAGGCAAGGCAAGAGATTTAAGCCACAAGTGGCTGGCTAAATAAAAGCTTAGTCAGAGCTGGGAGCACCCAGCACCAACAGGTGGCTCACACCTGTAATCCCAGCTACTTGGGAGGCTGAGGCAGGAGAATTGCTTGAACCTGGGAGGCGGAGGTTGCAGTGAGCCGAGATCACGCCACTGCACTCCAGCCTGGGCAACAGAGCGAGAGTCTGTCTCAAAAAAAAAAGCTTAGTTAGATTTGGGGATGCAGCCAAACCCTTCTATTGCTGTGGTTTGAACATACAGTCTAATGAGCAGGGAAACCATTAGCTCTTTCTGGGGCAGTGGAACAGGAAAGAATACCTTGGACCTTAGAGCTACTCTAGTTGTAATGTATTAATGAGTTATCACTAGAGAAGTTCCACAGTTTATCAGTATATTATCTATACCTCTATCTACATATCTATATAGATAGATATATGTTAGATGCTTCAACAACTAGGGTCTACACTTAATATACTGAAATCTAAGGATGTGGCCAAGAAAAGCTGTAATTAGGCTGAATTTCATTGCCAAAGTTGTTCTTTTTTCATTTAATCCTTTAATAAAAGATGATCTTCATAAATTATTACAGAAAGTTTGCTTACCCTATTTGACCTTTTGCAGAAAAGAACAAGAGGGAAGACCTCCAGGCTGGGTGCAAGTGACTCATGCCTGTGATCCCAGCACTTTGGGAGGCCGAGGTGGGAGGATCGCTTGAGCCCAGGGATTCAAGACCAGCTTGGGTAACATGGCAAAACCCCATCTCTACAAAAAATAGAAAAAATGAGCTGGGCATGGTGTGTGTGCCTGTAGATTCAGCTACTTGGGAGGCTGAAGTGGGAGGATCGCCACTGCACTCCAGCCTGGGTGACAGGGTAACACCCTGTCTCAAAAACAGAAACCGAAAAAAAAAAAAAAAAAAAACTTCAAAAATATATCTAAGCCACATGTGGTGGCATGGGTCTGTAGTCCCAGCTACTCAGAAGGCTGAGGCAGGAAGATCGCTTGAGCCCAAGAGTTTGAGGCTATAGTACGCTGTGAGTGCACCTATGAGTACCAACTGGGCAACATAGACCCCTGTCTTTAAAAAAAAAAAAAAATCTGTTGGGCTGGGTGCGGTGGCTCACGCCCGTAATTCCAGCACTCTGGGAGGCCAAGGTGGGCAGATCACCTGAGGTCAGGAGTTGAGACCAGCCTGACCAACATGGAGAAACCTCATCTCTACTAAAAATACAAAATTAGCTGGGCGTGGTGGCGCATGACTGTAATCCCAGCTACTCAGGAGGCTGAGGCAGAAGAATCGCTTGAACCCAGGAGGCGGAGGTGGTGGTGAACCGACATCACGCCATTGCACTCTAGCCTGGACAACAAGAGTAAAACTCTATCTCAAAAAGAAAAAAAAAATTCTGTTAAAATTTGATATAGTAGGCACTGACAAAAGAGGTCAAATGCAGGACTGATTTCTAAGCTTGCAATCTATCTAAATGCAGATGCTAATTTAGAGTGCATAATACATATTACATAAGTACAGACCTAGGTCAGGACTTAAATTTCATTATGTGCAATAAAAAGGTTAAGTGATGGTTAAGCAAGGTGTAGAATTATCCTTACCTCTCCTCCTAATGACACGAGCTCACAGTGGCATTCCTTTGGTACTTTTACGTATAAAGTGGGCAGTTGTTTCTAAATGACTGTTGCTGGAGCCTCAGGCCTGCTTTGTGCTTGGTGCTTTCCAGACTTTCTCCTTTATTCCTATCACCATATAAGTACTCAGAAAAGAGCAGTGTAAACCAGGTGTTACATTTCCACAAGAGAAAGTAGAATCAGGAATAGCCACATGATACTTACTGAAAGCTTCACTTTCCCTATAGAGAAAGCAAGCAACATGAATTTTCTGATTTGGGGCCCAGCCTGCTGTGTATACAGCAGCAACTCACTCACTGCAGGTTGGCGTTATTGGTGACAGAAATGTCTGCTAGGAGTCTTTTAATTATACTCTGGAGTGTGGAGGTGGAGTGCAAGGCTGCTTCCTTTATTACTGCAAGTGTTATTTTCTATTACCTCAGGTTTCCTTTTGTATAATAAACTGCTTCTTGTTAAATAATGTCTTCTGCTTCATTATTTTTTGGGGGTGGGTGTAATAAAGTTGGAGATTTGTAAAAAAGTTTCAGGTTGGGTGTGGTGGCTCATGCCTGTAATCCCAGCACTTTGGGAGGCCAAGGGAGGAAGCTCACTTGAGCCCAGGAGTTCAAGAGTAGTCTGGGCAACATACTGAGACCCCATCTCTACAACAAATAAAAAAACCCTAGCCAGCCGGATGTGGTGGTGTGAGCCTGTGGTTGCAGCTACTCCAGCAGCTGAAGCAGGAGGATCACTGGAGTGAGGCCAAGGCTGCAGTGAGCTAATCATTCCACTGCATTCCAACCTGGGTGACAGAACAAGACCCCAAATCCAAAAATAAATAAATAAAACGTTTGTTCATTTAACAAGTATTTATTGGTACTATTCTAGGCACTGGGGATTCAGCAATGAACAAGATAGGCAACGTTCCTTCTTTCATGCTTACATTTTTAAATGGGTGTTAGGGATAGGTAAGGCCATAAACAATAAGACACTTCAGACTGTGATAGGTAATATGAAGAAAACAGGTTGATGGTGGTGGGGTGGGAGAGGTCAGGGAAGCCCTTTGACATTAACTGAGACTTAAGGGAAGAAAAACAACCAGCCATGCAGAAATCAGTGGGAAGATTCCAAATATCTGTGATAAGTCATTTTTAACACACTACATTCACAAATCCAAATAAATGTTGCTCCTCCAAAGCAGTCATGAGCTACAGGCTTGTTTCTGCTTCCATTACCAAAAACATTTATTGGAGCTTATTTGGAAATGCTATGAGAATACGCTGCACATCTTTGGAATGAGTTTTTGTAAATAGCCAGAAGTAACTTGAGAACCAAGTCTGGCTGGGCGCGGAGGCTCAGTCATGTAAAGCACTTTGTGAGGGCAGGGCAGGAGGATCGCCTGAGCCCAGGAGTTCGAGACCAGTCCAGGCAACATGACAAAACCCCGTCTCTACAAAAAATAATTAGCTGGGCGTGGTGTCTTGCACCTGTGGTTTCAGCTACCCAGGAGGCAGAGGCGGGAGGATCGTTTGAGTTCAGAAGTTTGAAGCTGCAGTGAGCTACGAATGTGCCACTAGAACTCCAGTCTGGGCAACCAAGAGAGACCCTGTCTCATAAAAAAGTCTGATGAAGCATCAAAACTGAAGGTCCAAGTCTGTAAGACTGGCGAGAGGATTAAAAAAGACGATGAATGCCAAGTGTTTAAGCTTCATCCTATCAACTGAGATTGTTATAAATGAGCAAACGGTATCTAGTAGTAGCAGCAGTTGTTGTTATAAAATGAAAAAAGTCTAATTTTTCTTTGCGGCTTTATAGTGGTCCTATGGGTAGTGAAAAACAGTTCTTGCAAGGTTTATTAAAACAATAATCTTTCCCAACCCAACATCTTAAAGTCTCAAATTTTGATTCGCTCCCCCTCCCGCCACCCCGCCCTATGCCAATAAGCCCCTAGACCAAGCCGGTTACCACTAGAAGAGTGTCCACTTACCAGGGCCCTTTCCTGCATGTCCCCGGCCTCGTACTGCCCCCAGACTTCGGGGCCCGGAGCCCATCAAGGAGAAGCCTCAGTCGGCGTACGAACCCAGAGTCTCCTCCTAATCTGCTGACGAGTAGGAACCCGTCGCTGTTCGAACCCAGCATCGCCGCAGCCCCGGCCAAATAAAAGAAAGAAGTGGCCGCCAGCAAGCCACTGAGCCTTCCCAGAGCTCCGCGCTGATTCGTCGAGCCCGTAGGGATCTCGCGAGGTCACGCACGGAACCGCAAAGCCTGCCGGGAGCTGGGTGTGCGATGGCGACACCCAGCCTGCGGGGTCGCCTGGCGCGGTTTGGGAACCCTCGGAAGCCTGTGCTGAAGCCCAATAAACCTCTCATTCTAGCTAACCGCGTCGGGGAGCGTCGCCGGGAGAAGGGCGGTGAGCAGTCGGAGTCAGGAGGGCTCCGGAGCGGAAGCCGGAGCATGAGCAGGGACGGGTGGGTAGGAGGGCAGGAAGGTGGGTCTTCTTGTGACTGAAGGTCCCCCGGATCTGCCCCTCCAGAGGCGACTTGCGTCACGGAGATGGCGGTGATGATGGCTTGCTGGAAGCAGAATGAATTCCGCGACGATGCATGCAGAAAAGAGATCCAGGGCTTCCTCGATTGTGCCGCGAGGGCTCAGGTGACCGATGGCTCCTGGGGTGCTTTCTCAGGAAAAGAATGGGGGAGATACAAGTAATGATTCTCCCTGCCTTTTGCTAGGAAAGGCCCTTTCATTCATTTGGGAGGTATAATATTCATGCCAAAGTGGGAAAGGTTACAGTGTTGAAGGCTGTGTGATCTTGACGGATTTACTCATTGCTCTGAACTTTACCATTACTATACGTAAAATGAGGCTAATACCACTTTAAAGAATGTTGTGACTGTCAGATGAAGTAATGAATGGGAAAACCATTTTGAAAAATGTATATCGCTGCTCAAGTAGACATTATTGTCTGAAATAGAACTAAAGAGACTAAAACTAAATAATGACAATTGTTTGGTTTCCAGCCTAGGCTTAATTGCTAGCAGAGATAGTAGCTTCTGAGCATAACCTCATTTGTAGGCCCCAACGCCCTTTTGTTGAAAAGTGGCTGACATAGATCTCTCCAGGCTGGTTAACATCTTCATGTGCTTTAGGGCATTGTGAGAACTATGGGCCTAGGTCAGGACAAACTTGATTTATTGATTGATTTTTTGGGTCAGATCTTAAAAGTCTGCACTAGACACACTGTAGAGCTGTCATTCTTGTATTTGTTCTGTGTTTTCAGGAAGCCCAAAAGATGAGATCAATACGAGAGTCTGGGAGTTTACCTCCAAATAAATTGAATAAATTGTTACAGAGGTTTCCTAACAAACCTCACCTCAGCTGAAAATGGACAAGTACTTTCAATGACTGAAATATAGCTTCTGACAACTATGCGGAGGCATTTTACAGACATTGGCATTGCCATGCCCTCTTTGGAGGGTAGAAGAGGCAAAGCACTTTTTTCACCCTTTGGAATCATAGTATGGGTAGAAGTTATGATTTATCTTGAAATAAAATCATCTGAAGAGCACTTGGCCTTTTGTTGTGAATTAGGTACTCTCTTCATTCTTGAACCCTGTTTCCTCCCCTAGACCCTGGAAATTCTTTCCTTCCTGATTTGCCCTAGGAGCAGGACAAATCCCGTTGTCTTTCCCTGCATTTGAAGTCTTTCACACCATTTAGTGCCCTTGCCTTTGGATGCAGTAAGGAAGTTGAAGTTTGCTATCGTCTGTAAATACTTAGTGATTGCCTATTTTGTGCATAGTCCCTGCAAGGTGCTCTCTAAATAATCAAGTTAACAAACTCGTGACCTAGAGGTTCTGCAGATGTATTTTATGTGACCCATGCAGTTAAAAAAAAAGTTTTAAAATTAGCTGGTCGCGTTCAAAAATAGGAAAAAAAGTCATTAAAATTTCACATTTTAGCTTTATTTATTTGTTTGTTTATTTAAGACGGAGTCTCGCTCTGTTGCCCAGGCTGAAGTGCCGTGGCGCTATCTCAGCTCACCGCAACCTCCGCCTCCCAGGTTCAAGTGATTCTCCTGCCTCAGCTTTCCGAGTAGCTAGGATTACAGGCACCGGCCATCATGACGGGCTAATTTTTGTGTTTTCAAAAACATGGTGACAAGAGTTTCACCATGTTGGCCAGGCTGGTCTTGAACTCCTGACCTCAAGTACCACCCGTCTTGGCCTCCCAAAGTGCTGGGATTACAGGCGTGAGTCACCGTGCCCGGCCACTTATTTTTTTAATAAAAAAAATTAAAAGCTCTGGCAGCCCTATTTTCTTATTTCCACCTGGCAATAATTAGGTAGAGCTGATTATCATTTGTCTGCATTCTCCAGTGACCTCACTACTGGACTCTACAAAATGGTGAAACAGAATTAACAGTTGTCTACTTTATTACCTGTTTACTTCTCTCAAGTTATCTGCCTAGTTGCTGAAGGTATTCACTTTTGTGATTCCCCTGATATTAGGAAAAACTGCATAGCATTTTATGTATACTCTGCCCTTTCAGGCATAATTGAGTTAGCTTTTTAATGTACTTTACAGCATTAAATGTGGGACAAACATCAGTGGTGCTTTTAATGCAGCAATGGGATAATTATTAAGGTAAGAAGGGGTCTTGCCTCCCTGATCCACTGACAGTTGTCTCTTCCCACATTCTTCATATCCCCTACGTAGAGCCCTGGGCAAGTGTCCAGTTCCACAGGATGAGCCTTTTAGCTACAGGAAGAAGCTCAGTGCCTACGCACTTTGGAGTAGGCTTAGGAGTTTGTTTTTGTTTTGAGACGGAGTGTCGCTCTGTCGCCCAGGCTGGAATGCAGTGGCGTGATCTTGGATCACTGCAAGCTCCGCCTCCAGGGTTCACACCATTCTCCTGCTTCAGCCTCCCGAGTAGCTGGGACTACAGGTGCCCGCCACCATGCCCAGTTAATTCTTTGTAGTTTTAGTAGAGACGGGGTTTCACGGTGTTAGCCAGGATGGTCTCAATCTCCTGACCTCGTGATCCGCCGACCTCAGCCTCCCAAAGTGCTGGGACTACAGGCGTGAGCCACCGCGCCCGGCCTTAGGAGTTCTTAACCTACGTCAATAGACTCCACTTAAGACGTCTGTGAACTTGGGGGAAAATTTGTATTTTTAACTACAACTGAAATTTAGCATTTCAGTCAGGGCTATGGAAAACAAACCACAGTAACATTATCAAAACCCATATGAAATCACGGTATTTTCATATCATGTTACAGTTGGTTATAAATATCTCAAAAAGCATTTATACTCATGACCAGCTTCAAAATTATGATAGTTACTACACTGCCTCCTAGATCTTGTCATTTAATGTGTAAATAAACGAGCATTATTACGTTACAAATTTGCTCTATTACTAGTTTAATAATTGTATTTAAACAACTGGTTTCCTTTGTAATTCTTGGTATTTTGTGTATTTGTAAACAATCTGAGAAGGGGGTCCAGAAACCTGCCTAGACTGCTAAACGGTCCATGGCACAAAAAAAGGTTGAGTTAGTAGACCCAAAGGCCGTATGGACAAACAGTACAACCATTTCCTGAAATCAAATGCATTCTCTTCTGATGTTTCCCCAATTAGACCCTATAAAAAGGTCGGCTGGATTGCAGACTTCTGGACTACGATTCCCAGAAGGTGGTGCGGCCCTGGGGCCTATCCAGAGTTAAGACAATAACTCCAATAGTTCTTGTCCTCTCCTGACGGCCTACGATTCCCAACATGCATAGCGGCTGTTTATTCCTTGGGGACTTTATGGACTCCGAGTTATTGCTGGGATCTGTAGTTGCTTCGTATAACATTAGGGGCTGGCTTCCTCTTATAGCGTCTGAGGGTGGGCTCGAGAGAAAAAAAGCAAATGCAGCAATTAAATAAACGTGTCCCCTACATCCGCCCGTACCCGATCCGGATCCCGAGCGCGCGAGGGCGGAAGTGGTGGCGGCCCGCGCGGCCGGAAGTCCGGATCAGCTGATGGGGGAGGCGGCTCCGCAGCCGCCTAGAGGCCCCAGCCGCCGAGCGCTTCGTCCCGGCCTTAAGTCTCGGAGACCGGCCAAGATCACGGCTTGCACCTCGCTGTTGGGCGAGGCCGGGTTCCGTCTCTTTCCCAGGCCTGAGATTCTCGCCCGGCACGGCCGCCCTGAGCGCCCCGGCCACCCCCAGCCCCGGCTCGCCCCTCAGGCCCCGGGCCTCCCCTCAACCCCCGGCCGGCGGCCCAGGCCCCGGATCCGCGGGGGGGGACCCGGCTCCGGGGGGTGCGGGCCCCATGGAGCTGATGTTTGCGGAATGGGAGGACGGAGAGCGCTTCTCATTCGAGGATTCGGACCGTTTTGAGGAGGATTCTCTCTGTTCCTTCATCTCCGAGGCCGAGAGCCTCTGCCAGAACTGGCGGGGATGGCGCAAACAGTCAGCGGGGCCCAATTCCCCCACTGGCGGCGGTGGCGGAGGTGGCAGTGGCGGTACCAGAATGCGAGGTGAGAGTGAGCTGGGGGGGAGGAGGAGCGGCAGGCCCTGCTTGGGCCTCGCTCGGGAGCTGTCCGGGACCAGGAGCTGTCCCCGACCGAGAGCTCCCTTCAGCCAGGGGAAGAGCGGGGAGCTGTCCCCGGCCGGGAGCTGTCCCCGACTGGGAGCTGTCCCAAGCTTAGAACAGACTTTAGAACTCGCTTTTCTGGCTTTCCTGGGGTGGGCTGGCTTCTCCACACCTGTGTGTGTGTGTGTGTGTGTGCGCGCGCGCGCGCTGTGGCAGGGAGATCCTGTGGACAGAAAGTAAATCGTT
Organism: Trachypithecus francoisi; assembly: GCF_009764315.1. Taxonomy (NCBI): domain Eukaryota; kingdom Metazoa; phylum Chordata; class Mammalia; order Primates; family Cercopithecidae; genus Trachypithecus; species Trachypithecus francoisi. The sequence continues at coordinate 38,017,680 of NW_022681474.1, forward strand.
CGTCACTCCTTTGCCTCAGAGATGGGATAAAGGAGAAGAATCTTGTCTTTGACTTGGGAATACTTAACTGAGTTCAGTCTAAGGCATACCGGAAAGTAGACAGAAGAGAATGTGGGTAGGGGGCTGACTGTGAAGAAGTGACCACTTGTGGCGTGTCACCGCATTGCAAAATGCATTGGGAGCTTCTTGCTTTGGAGTGATGATCTCTGATCCCAGAAGCACCAAGAAGGGATCCCACCCAGAGGAAAGTAGAGGTGAACTGGCCTGCCAGAGATTCCATAGTTCATAGGTTTAGATCATAGGCTTTGTTTGCTTCTGGCCATGTCAAACATCTCTCAGAAGCCAAGGCTGGGACTTGCCTGCTGTGCCTTCCTCATGGCACAGTTTTTGTCCTGGTCCTCAGTGGAAGCTGGCTTTTTTCAGCAGTCGAGGAGTTTAATTTGTGTGATTCTACTCAGGCCTTTCCAAGAGTCTCGTTTTCCAAACTGGCTTGTGGAGATTTCTGGTGCTCTTTTGGGACACGGAGAAATTTACATACATCACTTTTTTTTTTTTTGAGACGGAGTTTTGCTCTTGTTGCCCAGGCTGGAGTGCAATGGCACGATCTCGGCTCACCACAACCTCCGCCTCCCCAGTTCAAGCAATTCTCCTGCCTCAGCCTCCCGAGTAGCTGGGATTACAGGCATGTGCCACCATGCCCGGCTCATTTTTGTATTTTTAGTAGAGATGGGGTTTCTCCATGTTGGTCAGGCTGGTCTTGAACTCCCAACCTTAGGTGATCTGCCCGCGTCGGCCTCCCAAAGTGCTAGGATTACAGGCGTGAGCCACCGCGCCTGGCACATGTATCACTTTTTAGGAGTGGCGGAGTGGTGACATTCAGCTTCAGTTAGAGAGAATACGTCCTGTGTACACACACACAAACACACACAGATCATAGGCAGTTTTACCGTGGGTCTTCTGTGACCTTCCGGCTTCTTTCATGTTTGAGTATGTGGGTAGTATTGGGGCTTAGTGCTCCCACACTTTGAGGGAAGTAACTGAAGTCATGGTGATGAAGATTGTTAACATATTGGTATCTTCCTGGTTAGGTTAAAATCTGGGAAAATGTGCCATATTACCCCAATCCCCCCACTTCAGTCACTCACTTGCAAAATAAAGGGGTTGGCGGGGTGCGATGGCTCATGCCTGTAATCCCAGTACTTTGGGAGGCCGAGTTGGGTGAATCACTTGTGGTCAGGAGTTTGAGACCAGTTTGGCCAACATGATGAAAACCCATCTCTTCTAAATATACAAAGGATTCGCTGGGTGTGGTGGCACCCGCTTGTAATCTTAGCTACTTGGGAGGCTGAGGTGGGAGGAAAGTTGGAACCCAGGAGGCGAAGGTTGTGGTGAGCCAAGATGGCACCAGTGCAGTCCAGCCTGGGTGACAGAGTGAGATTTCATCTCAAAATAAATAAAAAATAAATAAATAAAGGGGTCAACTTTTTAAAAAAGGTTCTTTTTAATTCTATGATTTTCTGATCTTTTAATATGACTGGCAATTTTGTAAAGATGTACAGTTTGTCCTATTATCCCTACTTTTTGATTAAAACACTGTGGAAAACCTTGAGTGGTAACTTTATCTTAGTCCAGGTGATTCCAGTTGCAGCAGCAGCTAGGTCCCCTGCGATAACTCCCCTTGAGGGTTTCCAGTGTGGGAAGTCATCATTTAGGTATGACGAAAGTGGTCCGGCCTCTCGTGCTTCTTGAGATCCCGTCCAGGCTCTGGTCTATCTTTTCTCCTTAGCTGGAGGCCTACAGTCATCTAGAGTAAAAGAGATGGTAAAAAAAAAAAAAAAAAAAAAAAAAAAGCAACTGGAGGCAAGAATGCCAGAGGAGAGACATTAACCATGTAATTGGAATTTAAAATGTTCGTGGAATATGGGAAATTCAATGCTGAGCCATGTGAGCAGGATTACTTGCTAGGGTCCTGGAACGCACCTCTCTGGCCAGGTGTTTCTTAAGATATCTCTGGTATCTTCTGTTCTAGACCTTAGGTGTAGCCGGCTGTGGGCTGGGGATTGTCCAGCTCCCCTTTCCCATATGGAGCCTTAAGGGTTAGTGTATCCTGTAGGGGGATCCCTAGGACTTTCATCCAGGTCTCCTCTTTCTATCATAGTGAAGGTGAGGCCCAGGATGTGGCACTGGCATGACTGCCAAGAAACCATGGCCCTTTTCATTTCCTATTCTCTTTCCCCTGATCCCAACCATTGTTTGCAAAGATGGACTGGTGATTCCATTGGTGGAGCTGTCAGCAAAGCAGGTGGCATTTCACATCCCATTTGAAGTGGTGGAGAAAGTTTACCCACCGGTGCCTGAGCAGCTACAGCTCCGAATTGCTTTTTGGAGCTTCCCTGAGAATGAAGAGGACATTCGGTGAGGCCAAAGGACTGATGGTGGGAAGTGGGTTCCTGATACTCCATACTGTCTGCTGGGTTTCCCATAGAACAAAGGAGACATTGTATTTGGGGCAGTGGTGAGAGGAAGACAAGGGAGGGATTGCCTGGGACTCCCCCCCTGCCCGCCCCCGCCTCCCCGCCCAGAGAGAGAGTGCCTAGGGCGTTGTGGTCTCTGACAGGGTCTGCCAAAGGTTATTTGCTGAGTTTTGGCTGTGTCCTCTTCTTCACCCCCAGGCTGTATTCATGCCTGGCCAATGGCAGTGCAGATGAGTTTCAGCGAGGGGATCAGCTCTTCCGCATGAGGGCTGTGAAGGACCCATTGCAGATAGGTGAGTGGGCCATCATGCCATGTGGCACACCCTGCTCCTCCCATCCCCTGGCTTATGAAGTAAGAACACACTGCAAGAAGCTGGAGCATGTTGTCTGAATAACTGCAGGGCCAGGGTCAAGGGCAGAGACCCAGGTCTTGACAGTGCTCCCTGACCACGCCCCCATTTCTCCCCAGGGTTCCACCTGAGTGCTACAGTGGTGCCACCTCAGATGGTCCCTCCCAAAGGGGCCTACAACGTGGCTGTGATGTTTGACCGCTGCCGGGTCACTTCCTGCAGCTGTACCTGTGGGGCTGGGGCCAAATGGTGCACCCACGTCGTGGCACTCTGTCTCTTCCGCATCCACAACGTGAGGCCCTCCCAATTTATCCTGGCCCTATCCTACGCTCCATCCCCCCCTTCTCTGCTGCATGCCTGGCTACAATGTGAGCCCCCTCACCTCCCCTACTCTGCCTGTCTGTCCTCCAGCTCCAGCTCCAGCAAGCCTGTTCTCAGATTATTCCATTTTACTCTGTGTCCCCTTCAGGCTTCTGCAGTCTGCCTGCGAGCCCCAGTCTCAGAGTCCCTGTCCCGGCTACAGAGGGACCAGCTGCAGAAGTTTGCTCAATACCTCATCAGTGAGCTCCCTCAGCAGGTGGGTGAGGTCGGCACCCCCTCCTGCAATTAGCTCCGGGCCAGGCTGCATAGCAGCCTTCCTGTTAGGCCCAGGCCTCCATGGGTTCACCTAGTCCGTGTTCTGCCTGCCTTTGTCTCTTTCTCCCTCAGATCCTCCCCACAGCTCAGCGTCTCCTGGACGAACTCCTGTCTTCCCAGTCAACAGCCATCAATACAGTGTGTGGAGCTCCGGGTGAGTGTGGTGAGAAAGATGGGCAGTAGGAAGAAAGCAAGCTTGTAGTGCAGAGCGCCACTTACTCAAGGCTTGCTGTTGTCAGGCGAATCCAGGCCCCTATCTCTAGGTGACTGACTGCTTGTCATCCTCAGATCCCACAGCAGGGCCCTCAGCATCGGACCAGAGTACTTGGTATCTAGATGAATCAACACTCACTGACAACATCAAGAAGACACTGCACAAGTTCTGTGGCCCCTCCCCTGTGGTCTTCAGGTAAATCAGATCTCTGCATACCTGTGTCTGTGGTGGAGGCGGAGCGTCCCTCAGGCTGATGACAGATCCTTTCTTCTATTCTTGCCTGTGACCCCTAACTTTTATTCCCTGAACTGGCACAGTGCCTGGCACACAGTTGTCACTAACGAATTGATGGAAGATGGTGACCTTGTACAGTCACAGAGTGGTCTGCTCTTACCTAGCAAGAGTTCTTTTTCTTCCTTTGATAGATCAGGAAATGGAGGCAGAGAAAGATTTTTTAAAGAATTTTTGTGGCCAGGGGTGGTGGCTCATACCTGTAATCCCAGCACTTTGGGAGGCCAAGGTGGGCAGATCACCAGAGGTCTGGAGTTCAAGACCAGCCTGGCCAACATGGCGAAACTCCATATCTACTAAAAATACAAAAATTAGCCAGGCGTGGTGGCAGGTGCCTGGAATCCCAGCTACTCGGGAGGCTCAGGCAGGAGAATTGCTTGAACCCTGGAGGCGAAGGTTGCAGTGAGCTGAGATCGTGCCATTGCACTCAAGCCTGGGCTACAGAGCAAGTCTCTGTCTCAAAAAAGGAAAAACAAAAATTGTTACAGATGTCCTTTTCTCTCTGTCTTCTGTATTTTGGGGCCAGAAGCCCTTTTAGGTTTCATTCAGCCCCGTCTTACTGTCATGGTTTTCTGTTTCTCTGCTTTTATAGTGATGTGAACTCCATGTATCTGTCTTCCACGGAGCCGCCAGCCGCTGCCGAATGGGCATGTCTGCTGCGCCCTCTGAGGGGCCGTGAGCCGGAGGGCGTCTGGAACCTGCTAAGCATCGTGCGGGAGATGTTCAAGCGGAGGGACAGCAATGCTGCCCCCTTGTTGGAAATCCTCACTGACCAGTGCCTCACATATGAGCAGGTAATCACCCAGCACTGGGGAGCCCCATGGTGGCTTATTCTCTCCCTCCCCCCGCCTCATCCTCCTTTTGCTGAAAGGGACTCTGGAAGGGCTACTCTGCCTTTCTCTGAGCTCTCAGGTGCAGCTCACAGCCTTCTTTGTCTCCAGATAACAGGTTGGTGGTATAGCGTACGTACCTCAGCCTCACACAGCAGTGCCAGTGGGCACACGGGCCGTAGCAACGGGCAGTCAGAGGTGGCAGCCCATGCCTGTGCCAGCATGTGTGACGAGATGGTCACACTGTGGAGGCTGGCCGTGCTGGACCCTGCACTCAGCCCCCAGCGGTGAGTCTCCCCTGAGGCTCACCACAGAACTGAGCCTGGGCCAGCTCAGGACAAACTGAGCCTTCATCTCCTTGTTTGCAGAGACATACCATGATTTTAGTCCTCGGGAAATGGGAGGTGCTGAGCTCTGGTGTTAGCAGTGATTTATGAGTCCTTTTTCTGAGAGGCTTTCATCCTTCCCTCCCCTAAATAACACCCATTTTCAAAATTCCCCAGTGTTTCAGTGATGCTTATGGGGCTGGGTCAAGAAATACTTCCTGTGTCCTTTTCCCGTGCCCCTCTTTGGGGTGTACACCTACTCCATGCCCATCCTTTCCCAGTAGCCCCTCAGCAGCCTCCTGCCCCTTGTTCCCACAGGCGCCGGGAACTGTGTACGCAGCTGCGGCAGTGGCAACTGAAGGTGATTGAGAACGTCAAGCGGGGCCAACACAAGAAGACGCTGGAGCGGCTCTTCCCTGGCTTCCGGCCAGCGGTGGAGGCCTGCTACTTCAACTGGGAAGAGGCCTACCCACTTCCTGGTGTCACCTACAGCGGCACTGACAGGAAGCTGGCACTGTGCTGGGCCCGGGCCCTGCCCTCTCGGCCAGGTGCCTCCCGCTCTGGGGGCCTGGAGGAATCCCGGGACCGGCCCCGACCTCTTCCTGCTGAGCCAGCTGTGCGGCCCAAGGAGCCTGGGACCAAGCGAAAGGGCTTGGGTGAGGGAGTCCCCTCATCACAGCGGGGTCCCCGCCGCCTCTCAGCTGAAGGGGGAGATAAAGCTCTGCATAAGATGGGTCCAGGTGGGGGCAAAGCCAAGGCACTGGGTGGGGCTGGCAGTGGGAGCAAGGGCTCAGCAGGTGGTGGGAGCAAGCGACGGCTGAGCAGTGAAGACAGCTCCCTGGAGCCTGACCTGGCTGAGATGAGCCTGGATGACAGCAGCCTGGCCCTGGGTGCAGAGGCCAGCACCTTCGGGGGATTCCCTGAGAGCCCTCCACCCTGTCCTCTCCACGGTGGCTCCCGAGGCCCTTCCACTTTCCTTCCTGAGCCCCCAGATACTTATGAAGAAGATGGTGGTGTGTACTTCTCGGAAGGGCCTGAGCCTCCCACAGCTTCTGCCGGCCCCCCTGGCCTACTGCCTGGGGATGTCTGTACCCGGGACGACCTCCCTTCTACAGATGAGAGTGGCAGTGGGCTTCCCAAAACCAAAGAGGCAGCCCCTGCAGTTGGAGAGGAGGATGACGACTACCAGGCGTACTATCTGAATGCCCAGGATGGGGCTGGGGGCGAGGAAGAGAAGGCCGAGGGCGGGGCTGGGGAGGAGCACGACCTGTTTGCTGGGCTGAAGCCGCTGGAACAGGAGAGCCGCATGGAGGTGAGGGGATGGAAGGAGGGAGGGCTGGGTGCTCCTTAGCCACAGCGGGGAGGGGCCTTCTAGCTCTAGTTGGGAGTGTCAGGACCATCACCAGGACTGTGAGAATCCTGTTGCAGGCGCTGAACTAGCCTCCCTGCTTTCAGTCTACTCTCTTTACTGCTTCCACATGATTTTCCTAAAATGTGATGGTGTCACTCTCCTGCTTAAAACCCTTCAGTGGGTTCCTGTTGCCCTTACGATAAAATGAAAGTGTTTGGCATGACCTATGAGGGTCCACTTGATCTGGTCTTTGCCTGCTTTGCCAGCCTCACTTGGCTGTTCTGTCCTTTGCACTCCAGTCAGCTGAACCACTCCTGTATCTGCCATGCTCTCTCTTGCCTCCAGGATTTTGGACAGATTGACCTTTCTGCCTGGAATGTTCTTCTCCATTAGCCAGTGTTTCTTCTTCATGTCTCAAGGATCTTAAAGATCACTTCTTCTAGCGAGTCTCTCTGATACTGTCCCTCTGCCCCAAGATATCCCACCTGCTTCCCATTGACTTTTCCCTGTAATAGCTGGCATCACGGTGGCATGTGTTTATGTATCTGGGTCTCTAACCAGAGCTCCTGTGGAGCAGCGCAGGGCCTGGCATGTAGCAAGTGTTCAAGGAATGTTGGCTGCGTGAGTGAGCATGATGTCCTGCCCCTGGAAGTTGGGACTTCAACCTCTCTGGTCCCATGTCCTCCTTCCAGGTACTGTTTGCCTGTGCTGAGGCCCTGCATGCACATGGCTACAGCAATGAGGCCTCCCGTCTCACCGTGGAGCTTGCCCAGGATCTGCTAGCCAACCCACCCGACCTCAAGGTAGAGCCGGCCCCTGCCAAGGTGAGAGAGACCCCCATCCTCTACCTTCCCTTCCCCCACTTACGCCCAACCTGCTCCCATGCCCCACCCCAAGTGAGAGCCTCCTTCTGCCTCCACCAGGGTAAGTCAGAATCATCTGCCTGTCTCCTGTGTTTCTTCCCTTTCTAGGGCAAGAAGAACAAGGTATCCACGAGCCGTCAGACCTGGGTGGCTACCAACACCCTGAGCAAGGCAGCTTTCCTGTTGACAGTGCTAAGTGAGCGTCCAGAGCACCACAACCTGGCCTTCCGAGTTGGCATGTTTGCCTTGGAGCTGCAGAGGCCTCCAGCTTCTACCAAGGCCTTGGAGGTCAGAGGCTCCATCTCAGCCTTGTACTTCAGTCTCTTTAGAGCCTTATACCTTGATCTCTATTGACACACTGAGCTCTTTCCTGTGCCCTCAGGTGAAGCTGGCATACCAGGAGTCTGAGGTGGCTGCCTTGCTCAAGAAGATCCCTCTGGGTCCGAGCGAGATGAGTACCATGCGGTGCCGGGCAGAGGAGCTTCGGGAGGGGACGCTCTGTGACTATCGGCCTGTGTTGCCTCTCATGTTGGCCAGTTTCATCTTTGACGTTCTCTGTGCTCCAGGTATGGTGCCTGACCCTACAGTAAGTGGGGAACTGGGGTAGGGGTAGCTTTCTCTAAGAAAAACCAAGAGCCCCAAGGTTCTGAATCACCTTTAGGACCCGTCAGGCAGCTTCATGGGTAGGTCTGTGATGATGAGGATTTTGGGTTCCCTTGCATTTTTTTTCCCATGCATGATACTTCTGTCTGCCTGACTTACCCCAACTTTTATACAGTGGTTTCTCCCACAGGTTCCCGGCCCCCAAGTCGCAACTGGAACAGCGAGACACCTGGGGATGAGGAGCTGGGATTTGAAGCAGCAGTTGCTGCCTTGGGTGAGTCTGTCAATGTCTTGAGCACATCCATGAGCTAAGCCTGGTTCAGGTCTTAAAGGACATGAGACCTGTGCCTTGTTCTGAAGGGCTGTATGGTAATGGGAAGGTCAGGGTGACATGTGTGAGCCAACTAGTGCCTGTAAGATAGTCAGGAATTCAGGGCAAAAATGTGTGCTATATGGCCGGGTGTGGTGGCCCATGCTTGTAATCCCAGCAGTTTGGGAGGCCGAAGCAGGAGGATCGTTTGAGCTCAAGAGTTCAAGACCAGCCTGGGCAACCTAGCAAGACCTCATCTCTACTAAAAAAAAAAAAAAAAAATTAGCCAGGTGTGGTGGCACATGCCTTGTGCTGCCAGCTACTCCAGAGTCTGAAGTGGGAGAATTGCTTCAGCCTGGAGATTGAGGCTGCAGTGAACCGTGATTGCACCACTGTCCTCCAGCCTGGGCAACAGAGTGAAACCTTGTCTCAAAAAAAGAAAAAAAAAAAATGTGTGCTATGGGTGTTGGATATTGTAAGGGCAGCAAAACAGAAATCTAGGGAAAGGCCTAAGGGAAGTGGTAGAATATGGAATGTGGGTTAAAAAATCAGTAGGTCCTAGACCAGTGAACACCATGAGTAAACACACAATGCAATTAAGTTTTCATGAGAATGAGGAGCCCAGCTTCCCTAAAGTGGTAACTACATGCTGGGTAAGCAAATTGGACCTGGTTATGAAAGTTTTGAAAAGCATACCAGAGCTTAGGTTGGATGTAATAGTCAATGGGGACTTCTATAGGTGACATGGACCAAGGGAACCCCTTACTTCATGTGCTGATGGCTTGGGAACCCTGGCCTCTTGCCTTTGCTGCCTTGGGAATTATGACTACTCTCAATCCCCATAAGGTCCTCTTTCTCACAGGCATGAAGACAACAGTGAGCGAGGCAGAACATCCCCTCTTATGTGAAGGTACACGTCGGGAGAAGGGTGACCTGGCATTAGCACTAATGATCACTTACAAGGACGACCAGGCCAAGCTTAAGAAGGTAAGAGACTGGGGCTGGGTGCGGTGGCTCATGCCTGTAATCCCAGCACTTTGGGAGGCCGAGGTGGGCGGATGGCTTGAGCCCAGGAGTTTGATACAAGCCTGGGCAACATGGCAAAATCCCATCTCTACCAAAAAATACAAAAAATTAGCAGCTGGGCGTGGTGACACATGCCTGTAGTCCCAGCTACTCGGGAGGCTGAGGTGGGAGGATTGCTTGAACCCAGTAGGCAGAGGTGCAATGAGCCGGGTTTGCGCCACTGCACTCCAACCTGGGTGACAGAGCGAGACCCTGTCTCAAAAAAAAAAAAAAAAGTAAGGGACTGAGGTACTGGGGCCTTTGACAGGCAGAGAAAGAGAGCACATTTTACTACCTTTCTCAGGGAGTTTCCAGTACAATGAGAAAAGTGCTATTTTAGGCTGGGTGCAGTGCCTCATGCCTGTAATCTCAGCACTTTGGGAAGCAGAGGCGGGAGGATCGTTTGAGACCAACCTGGCCAACATAGTGAGACCCTGTCTCTACAAAAAATTAGAAAATTAGCCGGGCATGGTGGCGCGCGCCTGTAGTCCCAGTTACTCGGGAGGCTGAGGTGGGAGAATTGCTTGAGCCCGGAGTTTGAGGCTACAGTGAGCTATAATCATACCACTGCACTCCAGCCTGGGCAACAGAGCGAGACCCTGTCTCTTAAAAAAAAAAAAAGAAGAAGAGGAAAAAAAGAAAAGTGCTCTTCTGCCCATAGGAGGTAAGTAGGGAATCTTGGGGACATCTCATAAAGAATAAGAGAAGACCAATGGTTCTTATAGGAGTGCTAGGGCCGGGGGTGGAAGAAGAGAAGCAGAGGGCATAAAGTCATTCATTCGCTTATTTCAGTATTTATTGACTATCAGTATATTCTGCCTTGTGGGTGTTAATGGAGGATACCAAGATATGTTGGGGTTGAATAAGTTACAAACAAAAGACGTAAGCCAGGAGGTCATCCTGTGGTTGTAACTGGGGAAGGCTCCCTGAGGATGTAGCAGTTGGCCATTTCAAGGAGACCGGAAGGTAACAGAAGTCAGGAGCTAAAGGGCATCCTGTCACTGCTTCTCTGGAGGTCACTGCTTCTGTCTTCCAGATCTTAGACAAACTCTTGGACCGAGAGAGCCAGACACATAAGCCACAGACGCTGAGTTCTTTCTACTCATCTAGCCGCCCAACCACAGCCAGCCAGAGGTCTCCTTCAAAGCACGGGGGCCCATCTGCCCCAGGGGCCCTGCAACCACTGACCTCAGGCTCTGCAGGGCCTGCTCAACCAGGGAGTGTGGCAGGGGCTGGGCCAGGCCCCACTGAGGGCTTCACAGAGAAGAATGTGCCTGGTGAGGTGGGGGCACTGGGCAGGGGGGATGAATGGTGTGGAGCTATGTTGAGGTCCCCTTTCCTGGGCTCATCCCAGCGTCCTGTTTTCCTCACCTAGAGAGTTCCCCACATTCCCCCTGTGAGGGTCTTCCATCTGAGGCAGCTTTGACCCCCAGGCCAGAAGGGAAAGTTCCTAGCCGCTTGGCACTTGGCAGTCGTGGAGGCTATAATGGACGGGGATGGGGGTCTCCAGGACGGCCTAAGAAGAAGCACACAGGTAGGACAGCCTGTGGGCTAGCATAGAGGGAAGGATAATCCTGAAGGTTGGAGTCTAACATCTGGGACTCCTGACTTCTGAGACTGACTTCTTTTGGGGGTTAGGCATGGCCAGCATTGACAGCAGTGCCCCTGAAACAACATCGGATAGCTCCCCAACCTTAAGCCGGAGACCACTTCGAGGGGGCTGGGCCCCCACCTCCTGGGGTCGAGGTCAGGACAGTGACAGCATTAGCAGCTCTTCTTCGGACTCCCTGGGCTCCTCATCCTCCAGTGGAAGTCGCCGGGCCAGTGCCAGTGGAGGAGCCCGGGCAAAGACCGTTGAAGTTGGCAGGTCAGTGGGAAGAACTCCCCATCTTCCCTGATCTGGCCCGCCCTCAGAGCCATATCCCTAGTGCAATCCAACCATTGTCTCCCAGCATCCTCACTTTCCCTGGTCCTTCCCAACCTACCTGGATACCCATTTCAAAGAAACCCCAACCCCCGTCCCTACCCCATTGCCCCTTCAGGTACAAGGGCCGCCGCCCCGAGAGTCATGCCCCCCATGTACCCAATCAGCCATCAGAGGCAGCTGCACACTTCTACTTCGAGCTGGCGAAGACAGTGCTGATCAAGGCAGGGGGCAACAGCAGCACTTCCATTTTCACACATCCATCTTCCTCAGGGGGCCACCAGGGTCCTCACCGCAACCTGCACCTTTGCGCCTTCGAGATTGGGCTTTATGCCCTTGGCCTGCACAACTTTGTTTCTCCCAACTGGCTCTCACGTACTTATTCTTCTCACGTTTCCTGGATTACAGGTAAATCATTTGACCTGACCTGGGTATGGGAGGGGGATTAATTGGTGGGGATAAGAGCCTTATCTTTGTGGGGGATTACTGATCTGATAAAGAGACATTATTCTCACACCTCAGTGGTGCTCACACTAACCCAACTCTGCCCTTCTCTCCTTTCCTCTAAGGCCAGGCCATGGAGATAGGCAGCGCAGCCCTGACTATACTGGTAGAATGCTGGGATGGGCACCTGACACCCCCTGAGGTTGCATCCTTGGCTGACAGGGCATCACGGGCAAGAGACTCCAATATGGTGAGGGCAGCAGCAGAGCTGGCCCTGAGCTGCCTGCCTCATGCCCATGCATTGAACCCTAATGAGATCCAGCGGGCCCTGGTGCAGTGCAAGGAACAGGTATTTCCATGGGCAATCTGGGAACCTCTTCTGGGGTATCTGGGCAGGGAGGTTGGGCATGGGAAAGCTAAGGGCCCAGCTCTTGATTCCCACATCCTGGAGTTTACAGATGACTGTTGGTCCTCTCATGGCGACATTTTACCTATTAATGTGCTTTTGCACCCATCTTTACAACTCAAAGGTTAGGTTTATTTCTATTTTACAGATAAGGAAATGGAGGCCTACAGTTTAGGGACCAAGATGATCACTCAGGATAGAAAACTTAGGGAAGGCCTCATACATATAAGACTTGAATGGGGCCGGGCGCGGTGGCTCAAGCCTGTAATCCCAGCACTTTGGGAGGCCGAGACGGGCGGATCACAAGGTCAGGAGATCGAGACCATCCTGGCTAATACGGTGAAACCCTGTCTCTACTAAAGAATACAAAAAACTAGCCGGGCGACGAGGCGGGCGCCTGTAGTCCCAGCTACTTGGGAGGCAGAGGCAGGAGAATGGCGTGAACCTGGGAGGCGGAGCTTGCAGTGAACTGAGATCCGGCCACCGCACTCCAGCCTGGGTGACAGAGCCAGACTCCGTCTCAAAAAAAAAAAAAAAACAAAAACAAAAAAAAAAACTTGAATGGGAGGGGGCTGTTAAATTAGTTTGGAACTGGGACTATAACCTGGGTCTTGACTTACTTTGGTCAGTATTTATTCAGTGTGTGAAGCACTCACTGCTCTGATAACGGACTCTAAGCATTGACACTGACCTCTGATGCCTCCCTGGGAATGAGACAGCTCTGAGGGAGACATTGGAATCTCATCTAACACCATCCATGTGGTAAAGGCCTTTCCCCCTTAACACTCTGTTCCCCTCTCTTCCAGGACAACCTGATGTTGGAGAAGGCCTGCATGGCAGTGGAAGAGGCAGCTAAGGGTGGGGGCGTGTACCCTGAAGTGTTGTTTGAGGTTGCTCACCAGTGGTTCTGGCTGTATGAGCAAACTGCAGGTGGCTCATCCACAGCCCGTGAAGGGGCTACAAGCTGTAGTGCCAGTGGGATCAGGGCAGCTGGGGAGGCTGGGCGGGGTATGCCTGAGGGTAGAGGGGGCCCAGGGACCGAGCCGGTTACAGTGGCGGCAGCAGCAGTGACAGCAGCAGCCACAGTGGTGCCCGTCATCTCGGTGGGGTCTAGTTTGTACCCGGGTCCAGGACTGGGGCATGGCCACTCCCCTGGCCTGCACCCCTACACTGCTCTACAGCCCCACTTGCCCTGTAGCCCTCAGTACCTCACTCACCCAGCTCACCCCGCCCACCCCATGCCTCACATGCCCCGGCCTGCCGTCTTCCCTGTGCCCAGCTCTGCATACCCACAGGTGAGACCAGTGTTCTGCTGGGGGGTGAGTCGTGGGAAAATATTGGAAATTCATAGGGGGTTGGAGTGGGGTACTCTGGGAGTATAATTGGGCTGTCCAAAAGTCCTGGTGAGGTGGTGGGAGTCTGGGGGACGCAGCCCAACTAAAATAAGAAATGACGTTCGGGTATGGTGGCTCACGCCTGTAATCCCAGCACTTTGGGAGGCCGATGTGGGTGGATCATTTGAGGTCAGAAGTTCGAGACCAGTCTGGCCAACATGCGGAAACCCCATCTTTACTAAAAATTAGCTGGGTGCACGCCTATAATCCCAGCTTCTTGGGAGGCTGAGATGGGAATCCCTTGAGCCTGGGAGGCAGAGGTTGCAGTGAGCTGATACCGTGTCCCTGCTCTCCAGCCTGGAGAACAGAGCAGCAAGCAAGACTCTGTCTCAAAAAAAAAAAAAAAAAAAAAAGAACTGTCAGGATAGCAGCTTGTGGGGATGAAGCAAGAGAGCAACATCCTAATCGAACTTGGCATCTGCCCTCTGTTCTTCTCCCTGCCCCTAGGGTGTGCATCCTGCATTCCTGGGGGCTCAGTACCCTTATTCAGTGACTCCTCCCTCACTTGCTGCCACTGCTGTGTCTTTCCCCGTCCCTTCCATGGCACCCATCACAGTACATCCCTACCACACAGAGCCAGGGCTTCCACTGCCCACCAGTGTGGCCTGTGAGTTGTGGGGCCAGGGAACAGGTGAATGGAGGGGAGGCACACTGGGCAGGGGAGGTGGGGAGGGAATCTTCTCTGCCTCTCTTCGGGCTGAGTTCCTGACATGGCTCTCATCCCACTTAGTGAGCAGTGTCCATCCAGCATCCACATTTCCAGCCATCCAGGGTGCCTCACTGCCTGCCCTGACCACACAGCCCAGCCCTCTGGTGAGCGGAGGTTTTCCACCACCCGAGGAGGAGACGCACAGTCAGCCAGTCAGTCCCCACAGCCTGCACCACCTGCATGCTGCCTACCGTGTCGGTGAGAGGACATCCCTTTCTGTGCTCCTACCTGCAGTTGTGCCAGTGGCTCCTCAGAGGACCCTTCCTCTAGCTCTTCATTTGTTTACTGTGGGGTCAGGTGGCAGGTTGGGGTAAAGTGTGAAGAGGATACACCCTACCACGTACCCACTCTTATCTCCCAGGAATGCTGGCACTGGAGATGCTGGGTCGCCGGGCACACAACGATCACCCCAACAACTTCTCCCGCTCCCCCCCCTACACTGATGATGTCAAATGGTTGCTGGGGCTGGCAGCAAAGCTGGGTAACACCTCCCCTCCCTAGGACCATTTCCCCCCCCCACCTGCTCTCCCCACCTTCCTTATCCCAGACCTCCTTCCTAGCTCTTGCTCAGAGTTGAGGCCTTGGTCGGGTATGTGTGCGTGCGCGGGGGGCGGAGGGTTACCTCAGCTCCTGGGGTGGAGGGAGGCTCTCTGCCAGGCCAGAGCTGAGATATGTAAGTTGGGTCCCTAGGGCAGAGGTGGCCACCCCCGTCTCATGCCCCTCCCCCTGCCCCCCAGGAGTGAACTACGTGCACCAGTTCTGTGTGGGGGCAGCCAAGGGGGTGCTGAGCCCGTTTGTGCTGCAGGAGATCGTCATGGAGACGCTGCAGCGGCTGAGTCCCGCTCATGCCCACAACCACCTGCGTGCCCCGGCCTTCCACCAACTGGTGCAGCGCTGCCAGCAGGCATACATGCAGGTGACAAGCTAGAATTATGGAGCAGGGTGGAGCACTTCTGGGTGGTCTTGGACCAGAGGGAAGGGAGGCAGGGCCTGGTTCTGTGCTTTGTACTAAGGCTTATCCTGCACACATCCTCCTCCAGTACATCCACCACCGCTTGATTCACCTGACTCCTGCGGACTACGACGACTTTGTGAATGCGATCCGGAGTGCCCGCAGCGCCTTCTGCCTGACGCCCATGGGCATGATGCAGTTCAACGACATCCTACAGAACCTCAAGCGCAGCAAACAGACCAAGGAGCTGTGGCAGCGGGTCTCACTCGAGATGGCCACCTTCTCCCCCTGAGTCTTTCACCCGTAGGGTCCTATACAGGGACCCAGGCCTGTGGCTATGGGGGCCCCTCACACAGGGGGAGTGAAGCTTGGCTGGACAGATCATCCTCACTCAGTTCCCTCGTAGCCCAGACTGACAGCTGCTCTTGGGCTGTAGCCTGGGGCCAAGATGTCTCAGACCCTAGAAGCCTAGGGCTGGGGGAGACAGCCCTGTCTGGGAGGGGGCGTTGGGTGGCCTCTGGTATTTATTTGGCATTTATAAATATATAAACTCCTTTTTTACTCTAGTTGACCCGGGCCTTTCCCTTCTTTCCAAACTCCATGTGCAGATGAACCTTGAACTGGGGGGAAAACTGATGCTTTAGTCTAAGTTTTTCCCACTCCAGGGAGGCAGACAAAACAGAAAAATAAGGATGTTTATTAAGGACATTTCTAGCCCACAGCTAGGGCTCATACTCAGCTCTATGAGCCACTGTCCGACCTCATCCCCATTCAATGTGAATGACATTAGGGAGGCCGGGCCACAGGTAGATCCCACTGCCTGACTAAAGGGGCCATAGCAAGGGGTCCCTCCCATAGCCAGGTATAGATAGATACACTGCTGTGGATGAAAAGGGAAATCTCATTGGACTAATACATTCCCCTACACCCTGCCTGAACCCTCTCATTCCTCCCCACCTCCCAAGATGATGGGTCAAAGGTACCTAGTACCATGATGTGGGGTACCAAAGGAAGTCCCTTTATTCGCCCCAGAACTATGGGAAAAGGATACTCTTCCCTTCTCAGGGGGCTACTGAGGTAGAGGGGGAGGGGCCAGGCCACTCTAATCCCCCTTGTGGGCCCTGCTCTGGGCTTGCCCCTTAGGGAAGCAGAGGGCATTTTGCTGGTATGGGAGGCTGGGATATCAGCCCAGACTGGAATGCTGCAGTTCTTCCCGAAGCCATGAGGGCACTGGCTGTCCAAGCCGGCTCAGCAGCTTCGACAACTCCAAATTATGGTTCCGGAAAAAATCCGTAAGGAAAAGACGGGACTGACAGGAGAAAATGGAAGCAGAAATGGTAAGAAGTGGGACACTAGTGGGACACAGAATCAGATCCTGGAAGTGGAGAGGGATTCCCCAGCCCCTGGCTTTACTTACCTCAGTGTCCATATCTGGATACCTCCGGCCTTTGCTCCGGCCTAGGCAGCGAGTCTTACCACCTTCAAGTCCCTGGCACCAAAATCCCTTATCGTCATCAAACCTGCTCAACAGGAAGAGGCCATGAGGTGGCAGGGAAAAGAGAAACTCAAGTTCCATAAATGCACAATGCCCCTCTCTGCCCACGGGGACATGTCTCTCCTTGTGAGACAGTAAATCCATGTCTCTAACAGACATGGTCAACCTGCTTCCCCATTTCCCATAGAGTACTCCTCCCCTGGGTCATGCTCTCCCACCTGAGGGTCCGTGTGTAGTTCAGAAAGGGTGTGATACCCAGGAACTTCTGGATGCTCTCCATTGAGGCTGCTGGGTTGGTACGCAGCTCTTGCCCATCCACAATCAGCAACTAAAGGGACAGGGATGTGGTTCCCTCTATATTCCTAAGAAGCCTCTGGGCTGAAGGGAAGAAGAGGGGAAGGGGAAGCCCACTGATGGCTCTTGCGGGGATTATACCTGTCCAGAGGGGTAGTAAGTCAGCCAGCGCTGTAGATGGGTAGAATAGTAGCCAGGGACAAGACAGCGGTTCTGCAGGGAGCGTAGTGCCAGAGGGGTCTGGGAGGAGGCTGAAATCACCTGATAGAAGGTATAGTTCAGAGCAACTGGGTCTCCATGGGCTCGCTGATGCTGAAGGAAAAAGAGAAGGAAGGTGAAGGACTAGTGATTTGACAGTATTATTCTGCCCTTACGCTTGGTCTGGTGACAGACAGCACAGCATGGGTACCCATCCCCAAGGCACTAGTAAGTTTCTCTACCCTCACTCCTTCCTCCCTCTCTAGCAGTCACTGCCCCCTACCCCCTACCCCCAACCTTTAGCCTGTGTGTCCCTAGCTTCAGGCAGACCTGGTACCAGGAGTAAGCCCTGTCAGCAGGGTTGGTGAGCACTGTGATGATCTTGGCTCGTGGCAGGAGGGCAGCCCCCCGCCGTGGTACAACCTCTGAGTCAAAGTAGGTGGCACTTTTTTCAAATAGGAAATCAGTGCTGGCATTGGAAGGAACAGGGAAGAAATCCATGTACCTAGGAAGTAGCACAGAAGAGAGAGAAGCAGAAAAATATGCAGAGTGAAGTGGCCAGAAGTCTGTGCTGAGGGAAGCTGGAATGGGGTATTTTGGGGGAAGGGAGTGTTCCTCTGAGAAACATTCAAATGGGACCTAGTCTCACCAGTCAATACCCTTGTGGTAATTAGGGCCGTTGAAGAACTGAATCTCCTCAAATGTGCTGGGGCTAGGGAAGCTGCTAGTTACAGCTGGGTGCAGGCTCAGGAAGAAGTGAATAGCTGTAGTCCCTAAATGGGAGAGAAAGAACAGGCCATTGTGGGAGGGAAAACCGCTCAACAGCATAAGCTTGAAGGAAGTGAAAAAATAACCACTCTGGGTAGGAAAATCCCCCATGGCCAAACTACAATGATAGGAGGCAAGTCTGAGAGAGGCCCAGGGAAGGGCTAAAACAGTGGTTCTCTGCTTTAACTGTGCACCAGAATGACTTGTGGATCTTGTGAAAACACTACAGATGATTCTGATACACAACGAGGGTTAGGAATCACTGCCTCAAGAGACTGGATCAGTGAGGGGTGGGTATAAAAGGAGTTCCTTTTTTTCTCTCTTAAAAATTCCAATTAAGGCCAGGAGCGGTGGCTCATGCCTGTAATCCCAGCACTTTGGGAGGCCAAGGCAGGCGGATCACTTGAGGTCAGGAGTTCGAGACCAGCCTGGCCAACATGGTGAAACCCCGTCTCTACTAAAAATACAAAAATTAGCCAGGCATGGTGGCACCTGCCTGTAATCCCAGCTACTGGGGAGGCTGAGGCAGGAGAATTGCCTGAACTCGGGAGGTGGGGTTGCAGTGAGCTGAGATCGTGCCACTGCACTCCAGCCTGGGCAAAGAAGTGAGACTCTATCTCAAAAAAAAATAATAATAATTAAAATTAAAAACACTTTTCATTCCTGTGATTACCTGGAGAGAGGAGAGTTCCTTGACAAAAGGATCCTTTGGGTTTAAGGCAGGGCAAGAGAAGTTAGCTAAGGATACTTCACCTGTTTTCTGGGGTCCCACAATGAGGAACTTCGGGAGACGATCACAGGTTTTCTCCTTGGACCAGATATCTTTGTGCCTCTTGTCATCACAGGGATTCTGAAGCCAGGGCCAATAATCAGATAAGGCCTAGTCTTTTTTTTTTTTTTTGAGACGGAGTTTTGCTCTTGTTGCCCAGGCTGGAGTGCAATGGCATGATCTCGGCTCACTGCAACCTCCGCCTCCTGGGTTCAAGCAGTTCTCCTGCTAGCTGGGATTACAGGCATGTGCCACCACGTCCGGCTAATTTTGTTTTTAGTAAAGACGGGGTTTCTCCAAGTTGGTCAGGCTGGTCTCAAACTCCTGACCTCAGGTAATCTGCCTGCCTCAGCCTCCCAAAGTGCTGGGATTATAGGCGCGAGCCACCGCACCCGGCCTGGCCTAGTCTTTTCTTAAACCCCCATCCCAGCTGGGTGCAGTGGCTCACATATGTAATCCCAGCACTTTGGGAGGCTGAGGTGGGCAGATCACCTGCAGTCAGGAGTTCAAGACCAGACTGGCCAACATGGTGAAACCCCATCTCTACTAAAAATACAAAAATTAGCCGGGCGTGGTGGTGGCTGCGTATATTCCCAGCTACTGGGGAGGCTGAGGCAGGAGAATCGCTTGAACCCGGGAGGTGGAGGTTGCAATAAGCAGAGATTGTGCCATTGTACTCTAGCCTGGGTGACAGAGCAAGACTCTGTCTCAAAAAAAAAAAAAAACCAAAAAATCCAACAACAAAAAAAAACACCCCACCCCTATCATGTCTCTCATCAGACTGAACTCCACCTTTACCTGCCAAAGGGGGCTTCGCTCCTGAGGGAAAAGTTCAAAGTACTTCTGTGCAAGCGGGACAGGAGGAAGGGTCTGTAGGCGCAGCCGTGTCCAGCACTGGAGGAAGCGCACCAAGCTCTCAAAGGTGTACAGGCCCAGCCGGTCATTTCCATAATTGGACAGATGGGTCATAAAGATGCTAATCTGTAAGGGGTACCTGCATTTCAGATTTGGAGAGCCTACCCACCTCTGAATCAGCCTTGGTGAGTAAAGGTCCCAGCCTGCAAACACCTTGACTCTACAATCTTCTAGCCCTTCCTCTCAGCACCTTACCGGATTAAGCAGCACTGTCAGAAAGAGCTCTCCACCTCGGATGCTCCGGTCTAGTTCACGAGAGCCTCCAGGATACTCATTATAGAAGATTGTGTGAGTGAAGAGGCCACATGTCTGCCGGGGCAGCACCTGGAGGGAAAAGAAAAAACAGATAAGATTTGAAAGACAGAATGAGAAGTAGATGGAGGACACTGGGATTTATAGAGGACTCAGTTTGAAGTTATAGCAATAAAGCTCTTACTGAGGGTGTTAAGATTTTTTCACCTTTCTACCCCTGATTATGTACCCCCATACTTGGACTGGCAGTTGATAGAGAACATAGGTCAATGCATGTTGAAAGCCGTCTAAATGTGAGAGTTTGATTCAAGCTTGTATTGGGAGCCCCTCACCATAATGCCATTGTGAATGAAGCCACGACGGTAGCGGGCAGGGCGGAGATGGGGATACTCCTCAGTGCTGGTCACCTGGATGCCCCACACGGATTTCCAGGCCTCATAGAGCTGCGTGTGGATGGGGTACACGCCCGAGTGGTGGGGGGCCACAGCATACCCCAGATCCGTGGGAATCCCATGCTCCTGGGAATGGCATAGACTCTCACTAGGACCTGGTGAGGTTTGGGGAGTAGAGGGTAAAGAGGGTGGGGAAGCCTCCAAATAAAGAAAAATGCAAAGGATAGGAAAAGGGTAGCCCATTAGGGAATGGTAGAAAAGGAAGCATGGCTGGGAGAAAGTATGGGGAAGAGATCCAAGGGTCTCACCAGAGCAAACTGTTTGTTGAGCCTCATCTGGTCAGCCAGCACGGAGCGATTGTGGAACAGGTGTGGCTGCATGTGACTCCACATGTGGGGGAACCACCAGAACTCTTTGCGGTGCTTCAGCAGCATGTCGTCCCCTGCATCCTCCTCCTCTGTCCCTATGACCACACGCTGACCACTGACCACAGCCAGTCAGCCCCTGTTCCCTTCTTTGTTTTGTATTAACACTGACCACCTTCTATCCCTGGGACAACCCTACTGATCCTTGCCTAAGTAAGACTTTCTATTTGCCCCATTGCCAACTTGCCCTCCAGCCACCCGTGCGAACCTAAATTCATGCCCACCACTAGCTCCTCACAGCAGTCTGACCCCAAACCTTGACCCTTTTCTCCAACTTGTCTGCCCAGGGAGGTGGACAGTGAAGGGACAGGTCAAGCTATGATATGCCAAAGGAGTAGGGGAATAAGCTCACCAGTATGATAGAACTTGCCCGAGAAGCCCAAGTTGAAGGTGAAGTTGGGGACTAAGGTCCTGAGTTTGTTCTGGGTGGTCAACAGAGCCTGGGAAGAACAGGAACGTGAGAAATCAGGAGCGCAGGCTGAACAGGAAATACATGAGAAGTAGCATTCTTCCTGCCTGGAAAAGCAGGGAGTGTACCTATGACAAGCTCACAATCAAGGAAGGGAGTATGACAGGCCAGAGTGTGAATAGCTTCTAAGAAAAAAATTTAAGTAACAAGACTGACCTCAACATCAGCCACCTTCATGCGGGTCCCTTCCTTGCCCACAAAGATGTCATCGATGTCTACCAAGATGTAGCGGTCGAGGTCCAGGCAGAGGCGCTTGCCAGTGAGGTATGCAACAGCATCAACGAAGATAAGTTTGTGGAGCCAGAAGGAAAGGCCGTGACCAAAGAGCACCCGCTGGATGCCATCATGAAGCCCCAGGTCCTGTACCACAGTGGGAAGCCGGGCCCGACGAAGAACTGGTCCTGGCACCAGGGGCTCAGCTGGCCGAAGGCTGGCAAGAAGCACTGGTTCATATGTACTATGATTGGATTGGAAGATGGTCCAGTCATCACCAGGCAGTGGCCCTGGTTCTAGGCGGCTGGGGCGTGTGAGATGCAGTAGCGGGGCAGAAGGATTCACTTGGTAGTCCCGGAGCCCCAAGTTTGAGTGTAAAAAAAGGGGAAAGCCCTTGAGCTGGGCACTCAGTAGGCTGTGCTCGTGGGCTCGGAAAAAGCCGATGATGCCCACACCATACTCCACACAGTACCGGTCTAGCAGTTCTCGACTCCAGGCATCCAGGTTGACATACTTGAGCAGGTTCTCATAAATGACCAAGACATAGCGGCCATGGGTATTATCAGTCAATGTGGGCATGTCCCCTCGGCCAGGTGCCAACTCAGTGCTATAACGAAAACGACTAGATTCCAGGATGGCCACAATTTCCTGCCCCAGCTGTGAGTATGCACTCTCCACAAACACAAGGACCACAGGTTCAGTTCGAACTGTCTCTGGAGGCCTGGGGGGCCGAGGTGGAACTGGAGGCCATGCAGGGCCAGGACCAGCTGCCCCACTGCTGCTGCAGTCTCCCAAGGGCAGGGGCAGGGGTTCCTTGGCCTTAGGGCTGGTGGACACATAGTAAGCCAGGAAGCCCATGGAGCCCAGGCTGAAAGCGATCAGCAGCAGTATGAGGCGGTGCAGTTCCAGCTGCCGAGCTGGGCGTACCACCTTCCACAACTGGAGCATGGCGGGGGGAGGAAGGGAGGGAGGAATGGGGACCACCTCAGGGGATGGGAGGTAGGAGTTCTATAGGCTAGGACTGTCTTGGAAGGGTAGAAGGATAGGAAAATATGGGACAGGGATTCCCTCAGGGGGAGTTTCCTTAAGAGGTGGAGATGAGTCCCCTTAGTATAGGGTAGGGGAGGCAGAAGGGGAAGCAGGGGGCAACTATACAGAGTCCACTAGTCTCAGGTCACCATGGCCCCCTGGCCCATGGCTTCAGGCTGCAAATCTTGCCAGGCTCTCCCCTTGGCCCTGGCTGAGTGCCTCACATCAAAGGTCAGCAAAGTTCAATCTCTGCCTCCCTACCTGTAAGACAGAGAAATCAGTGGGTTATTCCTCCTTCTGAAACTGTGTCATTAATCCATTTTCCTCCCCATCCCATCTCTCTTGCCTCCTGCTTATTGGATAATCTGTTCTCAAAAAAAAAGAAAAAAAAAGGCTCCTATAGGAGAACCTACAAGCTGAGTCCTATACATTGGCTTCACAGCTTATTCCCTTTCCCTTTCTTAGAATACCCAAATGAATGTCCAAATTCTTCGCTCTAAGCAAAGCTCAGAGATGGAGCAGTATATGCAAATGATAGAAGGGAACAAATCTCCCATCAACAAGAGGCTAAATATCCTAGGAGGCTAAAAACAGGCCTCCTCTGAAAGGAGTTCCTAGCCTATGACTGAGCAGCTGGCCAGCCAGCAACAGCTCTGATCTTTCTGTGAGGAAGGGACGGAAAGCCCCGGAAGTCCTCAAAAGTCCCACGCTTCAACGAAATATCAGATAAGGAACTCATGAGGCTGTTAATCGTCCTCATCAATCAAACCCAATATCACAGCCAACAGCATTAACGAACTTGCAGTCAGGTGGACACTATGGTGGGGGAGTTCAAAAGGAAAGAGCAATCCTCATGATAGGTAATCATTCTACCAGTTTCCAAACCCAGAACTTAGCGACTCCCTTACCCGTTGCTTGTGAAACATTACCTGCCCCTGACCTTCACCTCAACTTTGCCAGTCAGGAGATAAAAATGTAACTCCTGAGCAGGCCACACACTGGGTGCTGAGAAAAGCCAGACAACTGAGTCCACTCTAGTTCTCCTTCCTAACTTAGCCTAAGTGGTTCTCCAACCCTATTCTTAAACAGCTCAGAAGAGTCCCTGAGCTAGCCTGGAGAGACATGAGGTATTGAGTTCAGTTACACAAACAGAACAACTTGAGTAAGAACTGGATGACAGAGAGCAACAGGAGCTTAAATCACATCCAACCAATGACAGAAGGAAAGAGGACAGTGTGATCAGAAAACACAGTTTTAAGGAGGTCTAATTTTGGGGATCTCTTTTATTATTTTTAGATGGAGTCTTGTTCTGTCACCCAGGATACAGTGTGCTGGTATGATCATAGCCTACTGCAGCCTCAAACTCCTGGGCTCAAGTGACCCTCCCACCTCAGCCTCCCATGTAGCTGGGACTACAGCTGTGCACCACCACGCCCTACTAATTTTTAATTTTTTTTAGAGATGGGGGTCTTGTTATGTTGCCCAGGCTGGTCTTGAACTTCTGGGGTCATACAATCCTCCCGCCTCAGCCTCCTGAGTCTGTTCTTTTTCTTAAATCGACTGCTTCTTTAAGTTTTATTGTCACTATCCCCACCTCAGCCTCCTTGTAAGGCTGGCAATCCCTCTCTACCACCTACCCCCAAACACACACATCTCAGGGGTGATAAGGCAGGGCCGAGGTCCTTCAGAATTGACAGAGATGATTTAAAAACAGTTCAGGCCAGGTGTGGTGCCTCACACCTGTAATCCCACCACTGTGAAAGGCCGAGGCGGGTGGATCACCTGAGGTCAGGAGTTCAAGACCAGCCTGGCCAACATGGTGAACCCTTGTCTCTACTAAAAATACAAAAATTAGCTGGGCGTGGTCGTGGGCGCCTGTAGTCCCAGCTACTCGGGAGGCTGAGGCAGGAGAATCACTTGACCCCGGGAGGCGGAGATTGCAGTGAGGTGAGATCGGGCCACTGCACTCCAGCCTGGGTGACAGAGTGAGACTCCGGCTCAGAAAAATAAAAAATAAAAAATAAAAAAACAAAAACAGTCTAGCTTTGGCCTAGGTAAAACGACATGAGAAGAGAGCTGGGGGAGAGGATCAAAATGGTGACGAGAAGGGGTGAATGCTAAGAATTTGATGCAACTTTAGAGAAAACATCGTAGTGAGGAGGTCACTGACGGGAAGCTGATACTCAGGGTGTATCATCCCGTATTTGAGAACTTACAACTTGCCAGCCATTCTTCTAAGAGCTTTACATATATTTAATCTTCACACCGGCCCTAAGAGGTAGGGAAAAGGTACATGCTCCATTATCCCCATTTCACATATGAGTAACTCAGAGAAGCTCAGAAACTTGCCCAGGATCACACAGCTCAGTTGATGGGAGGGCTGGGATTCGACTTCAGGCCTGTCAAGCTCCAGAGCCGCGTTCTTAGCCGCTGCATTTTAGCTTCATACCTGGAAGAAGCAGCAAGGTTTAGGGAAGGGGCGCCGCAGGCCGGGCCAGTGAACGCTGAGGGCTAGCAGGGCTGGGCAGGGTGGGTGTGTGCGGGAGATCTCTGTGAACGGCGAAGCCAGACGTGAGCCGGGCCCGGGCTAGGGGAGACCGGGACGGCCGGAGCAGCGGCGCGGAGGCTGCGGGCGCCGAGGGGGCCCGAGGCTGGCGGGTGGAGGGGCCCCGCCGAGAGAAGGGGGCACAGGTGGATGCGAAGAGCGCACCGGATGTGGGACACCAAAGGGGAAGGGACCACGGGCGCGCGGCGGCGACTCCGGGGTGACATCGAAAACAGCCTCTGGGCTGGGAGAGCCTTGCGGGAAGAAGGGAGCCCGCCTGGTCCGGAGGGTAGCGAGGCGGTTCTGAGGGAGGCCGGCGGAAAGGATCGGGGTGGCGGACGCACGCTGGGCCGCCGAGGGGTCGCCCGGGACGACCCTGAGGCGATGGTGGCAACATCGAGGGGAGTCTGTTGCGAGGTCTGAGCGCGACCGTGGGCGAGGGGGTCTCCTCAGGGGCGGCTCACCCGGAGGACTGGGCGGCGTCCCCGCTGTCCCCGGGCTCCGCCGCGTCCCGGGGCCGCCCGGCTTCCCTGCTCTCGGGGCCACGGGCCGCGTCGCGGCTGCTCCGCCATCTCCGAGCGAACGCTCTGCCGCAGCCTGGCCCAACCACAGCTCCCACCGGGGGAGGCGGCGCGCCGCCGCTGGTGGCACCCGCTCGGATCCACCGACTCCGGCCCTAGCAGTCGCACGACCTGGGTGCCGGGAAACCAAACGGGCCTCCGCAGTGCCGGGCCGAGCCGCGGCCTCCGAGATGGCGGGCTAGACGCCCCGCCCGCGGAAGCGCACCCCCTCCTCCTCGCGCGATGGCACCGCCGGCCGGGCGTCGGGGACCGCGACTCCGGAGCAGGGGCGGGCTTAGGCCTGGGCTCATCCACTCAGCCCCGCGGAGGGGGAGCCGGGCCAGCCCACTCGGAGGGGACGAGGCGGAGCGGCCTAGCCAGAGGCGGGACCAGGGGCGGGGCGAGGCCCTCAACCGACTCCCAGGGCACTCACCCTCCCTCCCCGCCCCGCCCCGCCTCGCCTCCGCAGCACCGAGCGCTGGTTGGAGGTTATGAGAAATTTTTTTTTTTTTCTGAGACGGAATCTCACTGTCCCCTGGGCTGGAGTGCAGTAGCGCGACCTCGGCTCACTGCAACCTCCCCCTCCCGGGTTCAAGCGATTCTCCTGCCTCAGCCTTCCGGCTAGCTGGGATTACAGGCGCCCGCCACTATGCCCAGCTAAATTTTTTGTATTTTTTAGTAGAGAAGGAGTTTCACCATGTTAGCCAGGCTGGTCTCGAACTTCTGACCTCGTGATTCGCCCGCCTCGGCCTCCTAATGCCTGGGATTACAGGCATGAGGAAGTTTTATTCTCAAAAGGTCCCAATGTAAGTAGGAAGAGATACCTCTCTCCAACCTGGTAGCCCAGGCTACTAAAATCTATGCCTCTAGCCGTAAACCTCCAACAGCAGTAACACAATGGACTGTTTAAAGGTTATTTTATTAAATATCTTCAGTTCAAGGTTTCATTGTAACAAAGCTATGAAGGGTCTACCAACATTCAGAACAAACACTATTTTTAAATTATTTCTATGTTGTCATGCAAAAATTCTGCATCAAATGCCTTCCATTTCTTGTTTAAAAGGTGATTTTTTAATAGTCTATTGTCTACAGATGCTGACATTAGCCCCAGAAGAGGAGTAAGAATGCTAAGAAGTGGGGCTGGAGCAGCCATATGAAGCTATGGGTCTCAATGAATTCTAAGACCATTTGTCTTCAAGCCAGCAAAACGAAACCCTGTGGTGAAGGGATCTGCGTGCTGGCACTGCAGACTGCAGGGCAGGAAAGGGCTAGGGCCCAGGGGCTGGGACATGCATGAGGTGCTCATAGGAGCCTGGCTAAATCCAAGCACCAGCACCTTTGAGTCTGCTCTCTTCTCAGCTGGCTCCCAAGTAAACCTGTAGCTTTGCCTCTTCTCCCAGCTCTCGTGCCTCCTGAAGGTAGTCCAGGGAACTGGAATCTACCCACCTTTCCCCCAAAAGTGGAGATGTCTGTGCAGATAAATCTGCAGCGTTGTTTTGAGGGAAACCAAGGCCATCACCAATCGCTCCTCCATTATCTTCTTTGCTATCTGCTTAGGGTATAGACCTCTTCCTCCTGGAATGGAACTCCTTGAGCACAGAGAGGGACAATGAAGGTAGAAGCCTTGGCTCTGGACACCTCTTTCGAGTTACATGCGGGGAGGGGTGATGGCCATGCAGATTGTCCAGCAGTAAGTCTATACTTCAGTTGGTCAGTAAAGAGGCCTCTGTAAGGACACCTCTTCTTCTTGCCAG
The DNA here is from genome assembly GCF_009764315.1 of Trachypithecus francoisi. NCBI lineage: Eukaryota > Metazoa > Chordata > Mammalia > Primates > Cercopithecidae > Trachypithecus > Trachypithecus francoisi. Next base: position 38,044,900 of record NW_022681474.1, read on the forward strand.
AGCAGTCAGGTCAATCTCAAAGACAGGAAAAGAGATGGACGTGCAGCAAGGAAGAATAAGAAGGGAGGCAGCCTCGAAGAGAGCCTGAATGCATAGAAACGACCACCACCTCTTCTCCCACTGCCTCACTCCTCCCATCCCACAGGGGCACTTGGCAGAGGGCCCAGGCCCAGATGAGGGTCAGCATGGGGACCATTACCGTGAAAAGGCAAGACAAAGATGGTCCAGATCAGCACAGAAACAGAACAGCCAAAGGCGGCACGGGAGCCCTGACCGGGGCCCAGCTCTCTCCTTGCTGAGTTAGAAGAAAACATGAAGCAAAGCAGCAACAAACCCTCCCCCTCCTAGCTGCAAGGATAAGGCCTCAATATCAGGGCCCACATGCATTGTGCATCCTATAGAAATGGATGAGTGAGTGCATGTCAGATTAACACGAGGTTTCTCATCAGCTTCATGGTGGGCACACTTCTGCAGCACCAATTCTCTTCCCTTCTACACTAAACGAGACAGTACACATCAACGTCCGGGCCCTTAGTCCTGAGGCCACCCCTTCTCAGCTGCCTCCACAGCAGGCTGGGAGCTCTGTGTTCTCTCCCAAGTAGGTCTGATGGTCACGATGTTCTCATCAGCCCCATTCTAGGCGCCTATGCAAGTTCCAAGTAAGTCCGTTCCTAGACCTGGGGTAAGCAGGCCACCTCAGGAGCTCCAATCACATCATGGCCCCCAAAGCTCTGTCAGAGTTCTTGCCTGGTCCCCTTGAGTCCATGGGGACCAGAGAGGCCAAGCTCACCTCTTCAAGGCCAGTGGGTCAGCCCGCTGCTCATGCCAGGATAGACCTCATACACACTCCTGCCTTCTTGCCAACCCAAGGGCTGTCGGTGGTTTTAAAACGCATCATGGTACGGATTCCTTTTTTTTTTTTTTAAACAATCTTTTTTTCTTTTTTTTTTTTCTTAAATGTAAAAAACACCTCGGTACAGCAGAGACAGACACGAAGGGCGGGCGGGAGGGCTGCATGCAGGGGCGTGCATTGGCTGCTGCCGCTTTTGTAATTGAATTGTTTTAAACCTCAAACAAACAGGACTGCCGCTGTCACTCAGGCCCTCCAGAGCCACTGGCTGCGAAGGTTCGACCTCTGGCTGGAATCTCCTAATGCCCCTGTCAAACAGGACAGAATGTGGTAACAGAACAGAGGACAATGAGCACACAGATGAGTTCCAGCGACTTTAGCACGCTAAACACGTGGCCAAGTAGGCCTGAGAAGGTGGGGAAAGTGGGTGAAGCTAATGCTTAAATACAAAACTGCCTCCCATTTGCTGAGCACTTACTAAGTGCTTTACTTATAGTATCTTACTTAATCCTCACAATGATTAAATGAGGTAGGCACCACTCTCTGCCTCTCTTTGACAGCTAAGGAGACTGAGTTTAGGGAGGGGAAGTAACCTGTCTGAGGTCACCCAATTTGGAGTCACGGAGCCAGACCCCAGTCTGTCTGATTTCCGAGCACAACTTATTGCAAGCATTCTACCAGCCTTTGCCAGTCCTCTGGGATGGCCCACACCTCCTCTCCCAGGGCCACCTCCCAGCCTTCTCTTCTTCCTCTGACCCCACCTGTCCCAGGCCCTCCCAGCCCCTCTCCCCCCTCAACCAGGTGCACCTGTGGCTGAGCTCACTGCAGCGGTGCGGCAGGGGCCCCTGAGCAGTGATAGTGGACATTGAGCCACTTGCCATCCCGACGGTGCCAGACCCGGGTCTCTTCTGACTGGCTGGTGCGAGGCCGACCCTGCCCGTCGATGTACTGGGTGAGGCGAATGTAGGCGATGCACGCTGCGTCCTCCCCAATCACGTGGACGTGTGGGTTTAGGATGGTGGTATGGATAGGCTTGCTGTTCTTGGACAGGACTACAGGGCAGGGTGGAGTAGGTAAGAGGACATCAGGCCTGGGCACCTGCGTTTTCCTCCCAGCCTGCACTTCCAAGTCTTACCATCTCCTGAGCAACCATTCCCAGAATCTCCAAGTCCCCTCCCCGCCAAAACGCCCTCCAGAGGCCAGGATACCACATTACATTAGTCTCCTTTATCCAAAAGGAACAGAAAGATGGGTAACAATGATAGTAGCTGCTGCTCTTTTAATCAGCCATTGTGCTGGGGTTTTACATGCCTGAGCTGTATTTCTTGCTGGATAATATTTTCTTCATTATAAGATGAGGAAATAGGTTCAAGGAATAATTTGCTCAAATCACACACCTGAACTCAGGACCATGTGACTCTAACTGAAGCCTACAGATTTCCTATTTTGTTAGGCTGAGTTTAGATTTCAAAAGGCTTGGCTCGCCCCTAGCTAGGGCTGCAGAACAAAATCATGAACTTAAACCATTCAAAATTGATTTGTAATTTTTTTTTTAAGGCACCAAAGCTGAAATAGAATCACCAAAGCACCAAGCTCAGGATATTCCCAGGATTCTCTGGGGGAAAAGGCAAAAGAAGTTGGATTGCCATTATCAGCATATGCTGTGAAAACTGTGTTCCTTTTATTGAGATTCACATTTTAGTTCAATTCAAATGTTAGACAGGGGCTACATGTCACCTTCCTAGAATTAATATAAACTCTGGAATTGCTTCTGGCTAATAGAATTACTTAGATAACTGAGAGTTTATATATGCAGTTGAGATGTGATAAGGGTGGGGGTCAGCAGAGAAGTTAGTGACTAACTATAACTCAGGGCAGGATAGGGAAGGCCCAGCATAAAGTGGGAAGATATAAAAATAAGGAAGGGGAGGGTCTCATAGAGTAGACAGAAAGATGGGAGGGGGTGATAATTCAGCTTCTTATCCCCTTATCTTCCACGAACTGGCCAGAATGTACACCCCACCCCCTATACAGGACGCCTGCCTTCCTCCATAGTCAGCAAGATTCTAGCCACAACTTCCGATCTCACAAATCACCAAGAGTGCCCTGGTTTGCACATTCTTATCCTGGTTTTAATTTCCTCTATTTTGAAACCTGTAAACACAGAGCTTAATTCTTACGTGCTGAGATCATCTCAACCTAATCTCAAAGGGTTTCCTTCCAATCCATCTTGGAAAGAGGTGAGGCTTAAAGAAATAAATAAACTTTTTTTTTTTTTTGAGATGGAGCCTCGCTGTGTTGCCCAGGCTGGAGTGCAGTGGCGCAATCTTGGCTCACTGCAAGCTCCGCCTCCCAGGTTCACACCATTCTCCTGCCTCAGCCTCCCAAGTAGCTGGGACTACAGGCGCCACCACCACGCCCGGCTAATTTTTTGTATTTTTAGTAGAGATGGGGTTTCACCATGTTAGCCAGGATGGTCTTGATCTCCTGACCTCGTGATCCACCAGCCTCAGCCTCCCAAAAGTGCTGCGATTACAGGCGTGAGCCACCGTGCTCGGCAAGAAATAAGTGAACTTGATTGTGGTGACTAGCACTGCCACAAGGCAGTTGCAGAATGAATGGGCACTTGGGGCTCAGAGCAGGGCCTTCAAAGGTGCCTGTTTACAACCATCGGGGCACAAAGGGGCAAGCATACAGAGTAGGAGTGCAGCATAAAGGTCAAATAAGGGAAAAGTGGGCAACTGGGATGAGAAGGTGAGCAGGAGACAGAGGCAAAGGGGTGAAGGGGCAGGCAGGAGTATATCAGCAGCACGAACCCACTCACGATTCTCAAAGTAAAACTTATGGAAATCCATCCCCTCCACGAGGTTACCAAGGGCCTCAGGCTCAAAGGAAGTGAGGCCTGGATCACAAATCTTCCTGCAGGGAGAAAAAAAAAAGCAGCCTATCAGGCTTCTATGGAGCGATTTGTCTTCCTTCCTTATCAGCAGTGTCTATCCAGTAGCAGCAGGCTAGCTGTGGCCATCCCAGACAAGACAGCGAAGATCTTCCAGGCCTGCCTGCTGAGCCACTCAGCCCTGTGCTTTCGGCCCACCACCAGGACACCGTGGGTGAGCTCAGGGAATCTACCTGAAAGGGCTCCCAGCTCAGGAGAGGACTTAACTCAGATACTTTGCCCAAGGTCCAAATTCCCTTTCCCCAGGGTCCTAATTGTTGTCTGGAAGCAGGGAAGGCCTTGGGAGATGACTTAGGTCACAAAAAAAATGGGTCTCTACTTACGTGTAGGCCTCAAAGTCCCCATTGTTGATGGCTTCAATTAGCTGTTCTGTAATCTTAATGATCTCCTGTTTTCTCACTGTGGGGGAGAAAAATCCATCAATTTACCCACTGGGGTACCTCCCAAGTGACAGAGAGCCTTCCCCAGTCCTCAGGAGTCCCCTGTGATCACTTATGACAAAGACATCCCTCTTCTCTGTCTCTAGGGCCGTTGGCAGGAAGAGTGAACCCACCTTCCCTTCCATCTCCCTCTCTGCAGTGTGCAGACACAATGACCACTTCCTCCTGAAGCCCAGCCATTAGTTATGGTTCTTTGGCCTTGGCCTCCCTCTCCATCAACAACCAGGTTGCAGAAAACATGCTTGCCTTTAACAGATGAGGAGCCTGGTACATCATGAATGCTGTGAGCCCCTCCCCTGTATGAGCAGCCTCTCTCACAAGCATCTCTCAATAAGGCTGCTTCCACCCCCAATTTACTTCTCTCACCTGAAGGGGCTCAGTCAGGTCTCAATCACCACCCCCACTCTTAGCCCTCATTCAGTGGCCAGGATCCAGCCCTGGGCGACAGGCAGCCTGACAGCAGAATCCAGCTAGGGCTGGGGTGCCAAAGGACCATCAGAGCCCTAGGATGGATGCTTCCCACTGCTCATCAACTCCACAGGGCTTTTCTGGGAGAAATGATCCCAGAATTGTAAAAACTTGTGACAGCCTGTACCAGAGAGGCTGCTCCGTTTACCTCTCAAGGCTTGGGAAAGCTGTACATTTCACACCAGCTCTCATGCCAGGACGTGTCCCTCAGGAAAACCAAACAGGGCTCAGACTGACAGGCAGGCAGAGGTGGTGCCCTCCAGAGCCCTCCTCCCCAACCCATCCCAAGCCAAGGGACAGCTGGTGATGTCCTGCTGGCCTGGGCTTCTCTTATAGGGAATGCCACTATCAGCAGGGGCTGCCGCCAGGGTAAGGGAGAGCGTGGGTTGAGCTTGGGCTCATCTTAACCCAAGCCCTGGGTTGGCCCAGGCCACAACCCTTTCCTCACAGGAGCGAAAGGCTGCAAGACAACTGCAATCATCAGAACAGCACCACCATGGCCTGGCCGGGCCAGCACAGCCAAACAGCACAGCTGGGACAGGGTAGCGCAGCCAAAGGCACATCCAGGAGGGAGCCCCACAGCCATCAGCCCTGCTAGGCTGCAGCTCCAGGTGAGCAAGCAGCAGGTTAAGGGAAGCAAGGAGTTCGATCGGCTTCCTAAAGCAGCAGGCAGGTGTGCACCCACAACACACACACTCTCTCCAACCCACCAGACCCATCTGGATGACCTGACTGGGGCCCCACGGGTGAAGAGGGTTGTGCTTAGAAACTCTGCAAGGATAGATGGTGGGAGGAAAGGCAGCAGACACAGGCATCCTCCAGCACAGACGTAACTAGAAATACGAGGATGAGCCCGATAACCCAGCGAGGCATCGTATCAAGATTTCCTACTGCCTCGTCTTTTTTCCAATAAGGCTCTGAGGGGCATGCTGTTTTATTTCCACGTTACAGATAAGGAACCTGCAGCTCTGAGAGGTTAAACTTCACACTCTTGAAGGCAGTGTAGCTGGGATTTAAACTCAAATCTGTCTTGCCTCTGACCCCATGCTCTTAATATGTTATGCTGAGACTCAGGAAGCACTACATCCCCAACACAGTTCCTTGCTGTCACGATTTCCCCATCACCCCACTCCCACCCTCACAGACCTGACTTCCGACTCTGCCCTTCTTCCTGGCTCGGCGCTGAGGCAAGGCCCACTGCACATCTTGGGGATTTCTACTCCCCCCACCCCAGGCCATGTTCTTCCACCCACTCTTCTCGTATTTCTTTGGGCCCCAGACTCAGGGGCCCCTGCCTGGTCTCAACAGCACCTCCAATCGACCCCCCACCCCTAGCAGAGGCCATGCTCCCGGAGCTTACTACCATGGGCAGCTGGGCCAGGCTGACAGCTGTGGTGGGGGTCCCTGAGGGGCTTCAGGACGAGCCAGGGAGACGGAAGCCAGAATGTGCCTCCCTCACACTTACTGGCTGAGGAGCAGAGAGAAGGCTGGGGCTGCATGCCTGCAGAGGGGGCTGTTCTGTCCCGGGAGCTCCGTCCTTCAGGCACCGAGCTGCCATTCCCAGTGCGGAGCGGGGCAGCTAACCAGCCAGGGCAGGGCAGGGCAAGGCAGAGCAGCCAAAACAAACAGAATAAGGCAGGTGAGCGAGCAAGCCGGACAGGACCCGAGCCCATGGCGCTGCAGAGCCGGGGCAAGGGGACGCCTTGCCTCGGGCTGCTGTGGACACTGGACCACATCCCACGCCGCCGCCTCTGCCAGAGAGGCCTCCCAGCTGAGGGCACCAGGCAGGTGCCCAGACCTGGGCCATGGCTTCCAGACGAGCCTTACAATAGCCTGTCCAAGGACCCCTGCACCCAGGGAAGATGTTCCAAGGGGCCAGGCCACAGGGTCCAGAGCCCAGCAGTGATGGCGCCTCCTATGTTGCCAGCAGTGCTGGAATCGAACTGATCTGACCTCACTCAGAGGGGCCTGGAGCTACTATGATTCACTTCCTCGTAGCTTTCTGCTATTTTTTTGGTTCCAAAACGTTTGATGCCCCCTTGCCGCCGAGGGCATGCTCTCCCAGCTCTGTCCTGCAATGTTCCTCTGTCTTTTCTGATGGCCTGACCCAAAGTCACTTATGGAATTCAGGCAAAGGGAGCAATTCCAGGAGGCCCAACCAAAGAGCAGAAAAGAGATTCCCAGGGGTCCGGCCTGCCATGCCCTCCCACCCACCTGGCACTCTAGCCAGGCCCAAGCTTAGGCTAGTGGTCCTTACAGGCCCACCAGGACATGACCAAATGTGGCCTCACGGTTGTCAGATTGGTTCCAACTCCATCATTCAGGCCAAGATCTTAGCACTAGAGTGACCAACTCATCCCAGTGTTCCCAGGACTATCTGGGTTTTATATTTATTTATATATGTTCTTTTTTTTTTTTTTTGAGACGGAGTCTCACTCAGTCCCCCAGGCTGGAGTGCAGTGGCGCGATCTCGGCTCACGGCAAGCTCCACCTCCCTGGTTCACACCATTCTCCTGCCTCAGCCTCCCAAGCAGCTGGGACTACAGGTGCCTGCCGCCACACCTGGCTAATTTTTTGCATTTTTAGTAGAGACGGGGTTTCACTGTGTTAGCCAGGATGGTCTCGATCTCCTGACCTCATGATCCACCCGCCTCGGCCTCCCAAAGTGCTGGGATTATAGGCATGAGCCACCGCGCCCGGCCTCTTTTTTTTTTTTTGAGACAGAGTCTCATTCTGTCACCCAGGCTGGAGTTCAGTGGTGCGATCTTGGCTCACTGCAACCTCCACCTCCCGGGTTCAAGCATTTTCATGCCTCAGCCTCCTGAGTAGCTGGGATTATAGGACCCTGCCACCATGACCGGTCTTTTTTTTGTTTGAGAAGTTTTGCTCTTGTTGCCTAGGCTGGAATGCAATGGGGCGATCTTAGCTCATTGCACCCTCCACCTCCCAGGTTCAAGTGATTCTCCCACATCAGCCTCCCAAGTACCTGGGATTACAGGTACCTGCTACCACACCTGGCTAATTTTTTATATTTTTAGTAGAGATGGGTTTTCACCATGTTGGCCAGGCTGGTCTTGAACTCCTGATCTTCAGGTGATCCACCCACCTTGGCCTCCCAAAGTGTTGGGATTATAGGTGGGAGCCACGAGGCCCGGCCTTTTTTTGTTGTTGTTGTTGAGACGGAGTCTCGCTCTGTCGCCCAGGCTGGAGTGCAGTGGCCAGATCTCAGCTCACTGCAAGCTCCGCCTCCCGGGTTTACGCCATTCTCCTGCCTCCGCCTCCCCAGTAGCTGGGACTACAGGCGCCCGCCACCTCGCCTGGCTAGTTTTTTTTTTTTTGTATTTTTTTAGTAGAGACGGGGTTTCACCGTGTTAGCCAGGATGGTCTCGATCTCCTGACCTCGTGATCTGCCCGTCTCGGCCTCCCAAAGTGCTGGGATTACAGGCTTGAGCCACCGCGCCCGGCAGAGGCCCGGCCTTTTTTTGTAGTTTTAGTAGAGATGGGGTTTCGGCATGTTAGCCAGGCTGGTTTCGAACTCCTGACCTCAAGTGATCTGCTTGCCTCAGCCTCCCAAAGTGCTGGGATTACAGGTATCAGTCACCTCGCCTGGCCTATTTATTTGTTCCTAAATTTTTTTTTTTTTTTTTTTTATAGAGACAAGGTCTTGCTATGTTGCCCAGGCTGGTCTCAAACTCCTGGCCTCAAGCAATCCTCCTGCCCTGGCCCTCCCAAAGTTCTGGGATTACAGGTGTGAGCCAGCACTCCTGGCCCATCGCAGTCTTAAAACCAAAAGTTCTGCGTCCGGGAAAACTAGGATGATTGGTCACTCTATTTATGACTCATGACACTTGTGGGCTACTTTGGCAGGGACTTAGGGTACCCCTGTTCTGGGATGGCACATCATTATCAGCGACAGGAACAGTTCTCTGAGCCCTGCCCCCTGCAGAATCTCTAGCTTAGCTATTTTAGACTTGGGGTCAAAGAAGAGAAGCCTCTTGCCCAGCTCAGCAACACCACACAGGGGCCTCATATCTTGGCTTGTGGAAAGTAGCTTTTATACCAAGCCCTCTACTAGGGGCATAGGAGCCCGCATTCCCAGTTCTGGGGGCAGAAAAGGCAGGTGCCCCATTGGAGCCCAGGTACCTGGGTCACTGCTGGAGTCCTTCCCTCTCCAAGGGCCAGCACCTACCTTTGAGGTCCTCATCTTCTGTGGTGGTGTTGCAGCTCTCTGTGGAGCCCTGTAGGCCAAAAAGAATATGTTTCTATATGCTCCATCCCTTGGAAGCCAGAGGAGCAAAGCAGAACAAAAGCAGAGTTTGTGCTCCTACAAGAGGTGCAAGGAGACCATGGAAGGTTCTGCTTCCACCCTGGCTGTCTGACTCTTCCCAAATCTCCTCCCTAGTCTTCCCCCACTTGGTAAATGCCCCTAATTAGACCAGTTACTCAGGCTAAAACCTGGAGTCATCCTCAATCCTTCTCTTTCTCTTTTTCCCTTATATTCGGATTGCCCAATCTAAAAATAAAATCTTTTGGTTCTGTCTCCAAAGTAAATCCCATGTCTTACCTCTTCACTTCCAATACACAGCTACAACCTGACTCCAGGCCACCAACATCTCACACCTGAACCACGATAACAGGTTCATGGTCTCCCTAACTTCCCTAGAGTTTTTTTTTTTTTTTTTTTTGAAACAGAATTTTGCTCTTGTTGCCCAGGCCGGAGTGCAGTGGCATGATCTTGGCTCATTGCAACCTCCACCTCCTGGGTTCAAGTGATTCTCCTGTCTCAGCCTCCCGAGTAGCTGGGATTATAGGCACCTGCCACTATGCCTGGCTAATTTTTGTATTTTTTTTTTTTTTCTGAGACGGAGTCTCGCTCTGTCGCCCAAGCTGGAGTGCAGCGGCCGGATCTCAGCTCACTGCAAGCTCCGCCTTGCGGGTTCACGCCATTCTCCTGACTCAGCCTCCCCTACAGGCGCCCGCCACCTCGCCCGGCTAGTTTTTTGTATTTTTTAGTAGACACGGGTTTCACCTGGTTAGCCAGGATGGTCTCGATCTCCCGACCTCGTGATCCGCCCGTCTCGGCCTCCCAAAGAGCTGGGATTACAGGCTTGAGCCACCGCGCCCGACTATTTTTGTATTTTTATTAGAGACAGAGTTTCTTCATGTTGGCCAGGCTGGTCTCGCGCTCCTGACCTCCGCTGATCCACCTGCCTCGGCCTTCCAAAAGTGCAGGGATTACAGGCGTGAGCCACCGTGCCTGGCCCTCCCTAGAGTTCTTGATCATGATGTGGCCAGAGTGATGTGTTAAAGTGTCAAATAGATTCTATTACTCACTCCGAACAGCTTCTCCTTGCTGCTGGAAGAAAATGCAAACTCCTACAAGGGCTTCTGTAGCAGGCCCTGCTGCTTCTCCAACCTCATCACTCTCCTACAGTTCTCCCCATGTCACTTCCCTCTTCCCTCCGCTTGATTACACATGCCACACCTGAGCTTCAGTTCCTTCTGCCTAGGGCACTCAGCCTCAGAGTTGGCCTGGTTGCCTCCTTCCCACCCACCATTCAGTTTTTCGCTCAGATACCACCTCCTGAAAGAGGCCTTCTCCTGACTACTTAATTCAAGGCCCTGTTCTCTTTCTCTCTCTCTACTTTGGTGGGGTTTTTCTGTTTTTCATTTTTTAGATGGAGTCTTGCTCTGTTGCCCAGGCTGAAGTGCAGTGGCACGATTTCAGCTCACTGCAACCTCTGCCTCCGAGGTTCAAGCGATTCTCCTGCCTCAGCCTCCTAGGCAGCTGGGATTACAGGGATGTACCACCACCCCCAACTAATTTTTGTATCTTTAGTAGAGATGGGGTTTTGCCATGTTGGCCAGGCTGGTTTTGAACTCCTGACCTCAAGTGATCCGCCCGCCTTGGCCTCCCAAAGTGCTAGGATTACAGGCATGAGCCACTGCACCTGGCCTCCTCTCTACTTTATGCCATTTTCTTCAGATTACCTATTGACATTCGATTTTATCTTATTTATTTCTTTGAGAGACTAAGTCTCACTCTGTAGCCCAGGCTGGAATGCAGTGACATGATCTCAGCTCACTGCAACCTCTGCCTCCCAGGCTCAAGTGATTATCGTGCCTCAGCCTCCCAAGTAGCTGGGACTACAGGCACGCGCCACCACACCTGCCTACTTCTTTGTATTTTAGTAGAGACGGGGTTTCACCATGTTGCCCAGGGTGGTCTCGAACTCCTGAGCTCAGGCGATCTGCCCACACCTTGGCCTCCCAAAGTGTGAGAATTATGGGTGTGAGCCACAGTGCCCGGCCTATGTTATCTGTTTGCTTACTGGTTTTTTATCTGCCTCCCATCCCAGCCACCATTTGAACAGGTAATTTGTCTTGTCACCTCTCTAAACCAGAGCCATGGATGGTATCCAGGCTTAACAGATTGGTTCGGGAATGCTGGTGAAAACACCAAGGGCATAAAGGGGACAGGCCATGGAGAACGCTCCAGGGTCTAGAGATGCTTTTGCCTGTTTTTCAGTGAACGTTTACTCTTTTAAACTTCCAACATATGGAGGAAGATTCTATTATTATCATCCCCAATTTGCAGATAAAGGATACTAAGGTGCAGGGCCAGGATTCAGACCAGATCTGTCCGACTGCAAAGCCTGGGCTCCGTAAGGTAGAACGCCCTTCCTCAGAATGGAGCAACTATGGGCACAGGCTACCTTCAGCTGAGCCTCTGCAAACGCCTTGGCCTCAGGGTGCAGCCTACAGACCCCTGGGACCCAGCCCACCTGTCTCCTGCTGACCTGGAAAGCAGGAGACAGGCTCAGGAGCCACTCACCTTGATCCCATCTGTAGCGTTGTGTACCACAGTGGTTTGTGGCTCCTGTGAGAGAAGATAAAAATTACCCTTCCAACTTGGGAACAGACTATGGCTCTTCCCTGAGGAGCCCTACCTGCACCCCAGGACCCCCACAGACCCTGTGATGACCACTGAGGCCTGCCCACCAGCCATCTCCAGAAGACAAAATGTCCGGCTCAACTGGGGTCCCAGGCAGCTGGGATAGCCCTGGATTTTGGCAGCAGCACTGTCTGGTAAGAAAGAGAGGCCTGGCAGGTGCAGGTGCCCAGGAGGCTGAGACAGCAAGGGCCTCTGTCCCTGATTCCTGTCAGTTCTGAGGGCTTTTTCCACATGGGGTTCCCACGGGGCAGGTACACTGGAGGAGCTGTGGGACTGAGGGCACAGGCCGGGCCCTGTCACAGTGTTCATCACAGGGTGTACACTGGGGAGAAGAATGAGGTCTCCCAGAAAGAGGCAGGACAGGAGTCCCCCTCAGCAAGCTGAGCCCAGAGAGCCGCCCACTGCGCCCGCCTTCTGCCTTCCCTAGTTCCTGGCCCCACACTGCCACATCAGGTGGCATGAGGGTCCGCAGGAAGGAGGGGAGTAGCAGGCACCATCACCCCTCCCTCTTTCCCAGTCACCCCCCTGCTGACTCTCTATTTAGCCACCACTAGCAGAGGGAGCTCCAAGAGCACACAGAACCCCTGGAGGAGCCCAGAGAGAACTCAGCTAGCATGAGGCACTCCAGGAGCCTGGAGACCTCAGCACCATCCAGAGGTGGGGACCCCAGCCCTCCTTCCTGTTTCTGGCTTTGCAAAGGAGAGACTGAGGCAGGTTTTACAAGGAGGCCTCCAAGAACTGATGTTCAGGTCCCAAGAAAGCTCCTACCCTCTCCTTTCCTAAGCAACTCACCTTCCCAGCCCCCACAGCAGACCCACTGGGGGTCCTGGGCTGGGCCTGGGAGGTTCAGCTGAGAACCCTGATCACTCTTCCCCCCACCAGCGAAAGGAGCAGGAGCAGGAGCAGCAGTTCTGCCATGCGGGACGGAGTGCGGCCAGGCGGGACAATGAAGGGGAAGAGGCATACAGGGCAGCACACAAAGCAGTCTGCTCTATGGGCACCAAGAAAGGAACAGGCCCAGAAGGCCAGGGAGGGGGCACAAGAAAAGGAAGAGGGAAGGGGCAGGAGGCAGCCGGGGGCAGAGGCGGAGAAGCTGTAGTCAGGAGGTACCATGGCCGTCTGCAAGGGCGCGGGCTCTTGGGCTGGGCTTACGAGACTGTTTTTGTTGTTGCTCTGTGGCTGAGACAAGAAAACAGATGGTTTAGTTCCTCCAGAGTCCCCAAGGCCACTCAGGTTCAACTCCCAGACCTCCCTTGCCCTCTGGCCTGGCCTGGAGGAGGTAGGCCTGAGGTGGCCTCCATAACACTGTGCAGATGGGAGCAATGGCTGGAGAGATGATCGGAGGAAGTATTTGTGGGACCCAGAGACCTAGCTCTTGGGGCACCCTCAAGGCGGGACCAGCCCAAAGCCTTGTTTTAAAGCATCTCTCCAGAAATCTCTGCTTATGCCAGGTGCCATGTCATTACACAATCCACACCTGACCCAAAGAAGTTGAAGATCTTCTTCCCACTATACAGGGAAAGGCAGGGGTAATTTATAAGAAAGCAGAAGAAAATTCAGAAACTCTGGTCCCCTGTCTGTGGGCAGTCTCCTGCTGCCCTTTCAACCCAGCACCTTTATTTCCTTCTTACAACACCAGCTCGAAGCCTGAAACAAAGAGAAAGGAGAAAAGAAAGTATGCCTGGCTTAAGAGATGGTGTCCAGAGGATGGGGGTGGAAGTCCATTTCAGACCAAAATGCGTTCACTGACAGGGAGCAGAGTTAGGGCTGTGCTGTTCACTTTTTTGCCTAACAAATCTTAGGCCTGACTGGCTAGAAGTAAGGGCAGTATTCCGGGGAGGGGCAGGTGAAACCCAGAGGGACTGTGGCTGTAGTCCCAGAATCTGGCCCCCAGGACAGAGTAGGCCACACACAGGCCAACATTCCCAACAGCACCATGATCACCAGGGATATCTCCTTGCCTTTCAAAACTACATGGTGATGGCCAGGCGCGCTGGCTTACGCCTGTAATCCCAGCACTTTGGGAGGCCAAGGCGGGTGGATCACCTGAGGTCAGGAGTTCAAGACCAGCCTGGCCAACATGGTGAAACCTCATCTCTACTAAAAATACAAAAATTAGCCAGGTGTGATGGTGCATGCCTGTAATCCCAGCTACTTGGGAGGCTGAAGCAGGAGAAGTGCTTGAACCCGGGAGGCGGAGGCTGCAGTGAGCCAAGATTGTGCCACTGCACTCCAGCCTGGGCGACAGAGCAAGACTCCATCTCAAAAAAACAAAAACAAACAAACAAAAACATTACACAGAGGGGCACAACAAGGGAGGGGCAAGGGGAAGATGGAAGGAAGGAAGGAAGGAGGCTGATCTCCAGGGCAGGGAGCCACATCCATGTGATATTCTCTGCCTCTGATAGTTCCCTAACCAGCATAGTCAATCTCACTGAGTTCCAGTGGGGTTGGGGGCCACTGAGAAGCAGCCTGATGCCTGCAAATTCTTCAATAGGAGGTGGGACAAATGTGTGGCTACCATCCCTGCACAGGGCACAGATGATACATCGACAGCTAGAATGTGCGTCTTCTCTTCTAGGACATACACAGAAAGCATCCTACTTCTTGCCTGGAGGCCTCTTGGACCAGACCTGAAGCCGTCCACTGCCAGCTTGCTATCAATGGCTCAGACATCCCCAAACCCAGGGCTAGGCATGGAACCTCAAGCCAGGCACCAAGTGACTCCCTGAACAAGACTCCACAGACTGCGGCAGGCTAGAGAAGAGGGGTCCCAGGAGTAGTGAGACGGTGCTCTAAACTCACAGGAGCTCTGCTGTCTCCATTCCCACCAAGCAGCAGCAAAGCCCACCTAGCTCAGTGAATGATGCTGACCTGTTTGGTTACCTGTAAATCCCAGCTGAGGCCAAGACCCTCACAGGGGGCAAAGACTCCAGGGTGCCCATAAAACCTGCAGAGGGCTGGGATGTCACCCAAGTGGCCCCACCTCTGGGTTTTTTTTGTTTTTTTGTTTTTGAGACGGAGTCTTGCTGTCACCCAGGCTGGAGTGCAGTGACGCGATCTCGGCTCACTGCAAGCTCTGCCTCCTGGGTTCACACCATTCTCCTGCCTCAGCCTCCCAAGTAGCTGGGACTACAGGCGCCCGCCACCACGCCCAGCTAATTTTTTGTATTTTTAGTAGAGACAAGGTTTCACCGTGTTAGCCAGGATGGTCTCGATTTCCTGACCTCGTGATCCGCCTGTCTCGGCCTCCCAAAGTGCTGGGATTACAGGCGTGAGCCACCGCGCCTGGCCCCCACCTCTGGTTTTAATGGATGGTTTCATAATGACTCAGGCTGCTGTGTTGCCCTTGGTGCCCAGTGTCCTGAGAGAAAGATGAGTTAGCTGTTCCCCTGAGGGTTGGGTGGGCAGGATGAACCACTGGGCACAGCTGGAGAATGGGATTTGCATGGGGGCAGAGCCAGGAGAGCAGACTCACAAGTGGGAGCCTGCAACCAGCTCCTCTGCCCACCACACAATTGCCCTCCAGCTGCCAGTCTATAGGAAGCAGCTGCTCATGCCTGGGAAGCAGGGCCTCTCCTTCTGGATGACAGCGAGTGAGGGTCTCTCCCTTGCTTGCCCCAGGTCCCTACCAGCTTCACATCCTACTCTGGGCTGCTGGGGGCTGTCCAAACTCCACAGCAGGGGGTGCCATACCACCCCTTCCAATGCCCACTTTTTAGGCCACTGGGTGACCTTGGGCAATGGCCCCCGCCTGGCAGGACAGGCCACACCTGCCCACACAGCACAGACATGCAGTGAGGATGAGTGAGGCACACGCACATGGCAGAACGGGTTTGCGTGGCTGGCAGGCGGGCACAGGCAGCATGGAGTGGGCGATGGGTGGGCAGGCAAGGCTCACCATTAGGTGCACGCTGGAACTCGACTTCCTTTTCTGGACACACCACAGCAAAAGGGAAAGAGAAGGGGAAAGAGGAGGTAAGAAGAGAAGCACAGAGACGCTGCAGGTTAGCGCACCAGCATGGGCTCTGCATCGGGGAGAAAAGAGCGGACGGAGACCCGGAGTCCAGCACCAGAGGGTTAAACAGCACATGGACCGACAGGCACTCACACCCTCCAGACCCTGGGAGGGAAGAACTCTTTTGCAGTCAGGTTCATAGACACAGATTTAGTCTTCTGAGATGTCTCAGCCTTGCTCAGAAAAAGCCTCTTAAGGAGATTAAGTCACAAGTCTGTGAGAGGAAGTATCATTTCGCTACAAATTTACAGGTCTGGGTTCATAGGGTTGGCTCACCCTGTAATGTTATTTATTTTCTCTCATTACTAGAACTGTCTGAAATTCAAGTGAGCAGCCACCAGGGAAAAAGCAAAAGCTACTATAGGCTGTCCTCAGCTTTAGTAAAATTTGACTTCTGACTTCGTTGCACCCCTACTATGCTTTTTAGATAAAGATGCTGAGCTTTGAAAATCACCTAGCAGTTAAATGTTGGCCTTCCTTTGTCGGTATAGCCATGCTTATTTACAGTATTTGAATTTTTTCTAGCATTTTGCAATTCGTGGGAAATGGAAACGAAGGCGTGCCAGTGATTAAAACTACAGTGATCATAAAAATGCAGGGATGTAAGCCACAAGGAATGTTGAAAGCAGTGATTCCTCAGCCTCAACTAAATGCTCACGAATTTTACGTTCACATGTGAACAGACGCATCGAGATGAAGACCACGTGGAACCCTAAAAATATATCCCAGAAGACTGTGTCTAAAAGGTGAAGGGTAATTATGAATGTCATCATTAGCTCACTGGGGGTAAGGTCCCCCCGGAATATGTCCGTCTGTCATTCAACTTTTGCACATTCATTTAACAATGTCCAGCAAACACTGAGGCTGTTTCAGGTAAACACAGCTGATAAACTGCTCCTGCCCTCAAGGGGCCAGCATTCTTTAGAAGGCATTTTCAAGGATGATTTTTTTTTTTTTTTTGAGATGGAGTCCGCTCTGTCGCCCAGGCTGGAGTGCAGTGGCCGGATCTCAGCTCACTGCAAGCTCCGCCTCCCAGGTTTACGCCACTCTCCTGCCTCAGCCTCCCAAGTAGCTGGGACTACAGGCGCCCGCCACCTCGCCCGGCTAGCTTTTTGTATTTTTTAGTCGAGACGAGGTTTCACCGTGTTAGCCAGGATGGTCTCCATCTCCTGACCTTGTGATCCGCCGGTCTCGGCCTCCCAAAGTGCTGGGATTACAGGCTTGAGCCACCGCGCCCGGCCTAAGGATGATTATTATAATCAACGAAAGAGGCTACTAATATTGACAATGGTCCATAATTTAGAATTGGATCTAAAGGAAAAGAAAAACCTAAATATAGTTAGGCCTCTTTTACATTGGCCTTTTATTTAAAATTTTTTTTTAATGGAGTCTCGCTCTGTTGCCTAGGCTGGAGTGCGGTGGAGTGATCTCGGCTCACTGCAACCTCTGCCTCCTGGGTTCAAGCAATTCTCCTGCCTTAGCCTCCTGAGTAGCTGGGATTACAGGTGCCCACCACCACGCCCCGCTAATTTTTTGTATTTTTAGTAGAGACCAGGTTTTGCCACGTTGGCCAGGCTGGTCTCAAACTCCTGACCTCAGGTGATCCACCCACCTCGGCCTCCCAAAGTGCTAGGATTACAGGCGTAAGCCACCGTGCCCGGCCTTACAGTGGCCTTTTAAATATGCTCAAACATGAGATTTTACTTCTAAAATTATCCCTCAAAAAGAGAGAGTTCCCTTATATTCATATATATAACATAGGTAGCTCTGTGTGTGTGTGTGTGTGGTGTGTGTGTGTGTGTGTGTGTATCTCCTTATCCCTTTACCCAACTAAAGTGTTACTGCTTTCAGGAAAGTTCTTATCTTATGTCTCTTTAGAATTTCCACGGTACCTAGCAACATGCCTTATAGTTAGCATACAGGCCACGATCGATCATTTGCTGAGTGAGCTAGGTTTGCGGACTTTGGTTTTCCCCAGGCTAAAGAAGAGCAAAGGTTTCTAACTTGCACTGAATCACAGCAGCAAGAACTCTATGCAGGCGCTCATTCACCAGGCCCAGGCTTGGTTCTGGTGATTTTCAGGGCCTTGTTGTCAAAGGCCATTGCAGGATCTTGACTTAAAGCAGATTTTTGACTAATGGAGAGTAAGTTCTCAGCTTTCTCCTGGCTGGCTCTCTTTTTCTTAAGTTGTCCTGCATGAGAACCTGAGATCACCTTTTTCCAAAGACTGTTTCTCAGGTTAGTGAACATTTTTCAATTTCCTTGTCCATTCTTTCAGGGATTTGCCCTTAGCCATGCATAGCTGGGCTCCTTCTGAACCAGCACACTACCACATTGTCTAAATGTGAGGCCTTTTTATTATTATTTTTTTTAGAGATAAGGTCTTGCTCTATTGCCCAGGCTGAAGTACTGGCATGATCACGGCTCACTGTAGTCTCAACCTCCTGGGCTCAAGGGATCCTCCCGTTTCAGCCTCCTGAGTAGCTAGGACTACAGGTGCACACCACCATGCCTGGCTAAATGCCAGATGATTTCTAAAGAATCATATCTCACTTTTACTTAAAAACTGTATATTTATTTAAAATTTTAAGCTGGAAAAGGGTTCAAACCTTTTTCCCATACTTAATTTAAACAAAATAATTCAAATAGTACTTAGGGAAATAACTTTCCTTTTTAAAGATACGATGGCCATTCTGGCCTTGGGACTAGCAGAAGGCCCAAGTTGTCCTACCCTCTCAGGATCTGAAGAGTTTGTGGCCTCTTCAGTCTTATCCTCACAAGTGGCTCTTACTCTTCCACAGACCCTGGGTCACTGGCATCCACCTTCAAAGAAATCTAAATAGAAGCTAAGTCCCCCAAATCAAGAGCACAAGATAGACTAGCTGCTCAAACCAATGCTAGTATTTCGAACATCTTGCAGAAAGCTTCTGAACAGTTAAAAAGAAATCGCTCTATGGACACTTACGCAGTAGGAATTGAGGAAGGGGGAGCTGGGAAGGGAAGATGGGATCTAAAAGAAGAATCCATGATGCTGAAAGCTCAAGACCGTCTGAGCTACTTCGCAGGCCTCCCCCACATTGATCAAAACCTTGACTTTCAGGAGAGCCTGGAAAGGTCAAACTCTTTTGCTTTGTCCTCTCCTTTTCGTTTCTCACCCCTTTGATGCAGCCACAACATCAGTTGTTATTTACCTGTTTCATATTATAAAAGGACTGCAGCCACAACACAAGCAATTTGGAAAACAGAAGGGGCATGGGAAAACCACTCATACTCCTAGCAAAATCTTCCAGTCTGTTTAAAAAATGCGGCCGGGCGCGGTGGCTCAAGCCTGTAATCCCAGCACTTTGGGAGGCCGAGACGGGCGGATCACAAGGTCAGGAGATCGAGACCATCCTGGCTAACACGGTGAAACCCCGTCTCTACTAAAAAAATACAAAAAATTAGCCGGGCGATGTGGCGGGCGCCTGTAGTCCCAGCTACTCGGGAGGCTGAGGCAGGAGAATGGCGTAAACCCGGGAGGCGGAGCTTGCAGTGAGCTGAGATCCGGCCACTGCACTCCAGCCCGGGCGACAGAGCGAGACTCCGTCTCAAAAAAAAAAAAAAAAATGCAGTCAGCCGGGTGTGGTGGTTCATGCCTGTAATCCCAGCACTTTGGGAGGCCAAGGCAGGTGGATCACGAGGTCAGGAGACCGAGACCAGCCTGGCCAACATAGCAAAACCCTGTCTCTACTAAAAATACAAAAATTAGACGGGTATGGTGGCACGTGCCTGTAGTCCCAGCTGCTTGGGAGGCTGAGGTTGGAGAACTGTTTGAACCCAGGAGGTGGAGATTGCAGTGAGCCAAGACCGCGCCATTGCACTCCAGCCTGGGTGAGAGTGAGACTCCGTCAAAAAAAAAAACCCAAAAAAACAAAAAGAAAGCAATCTTTTAAGATATCATTATAGGCCAGGTGTGGTGGCTCATGCCTATAACCCCAGCACTTTGGGAGGTCAAGGCGGGCGGATCACCTGAGCTCAGGAGTTCAAGACTAGCCTGGGCAACATGGTGAAACCCCGTCTCTACTAAAAACACAAAAATCATCTGGGCGTGATGGCACATGCCCATATTCCCAGCTACTCAGGAGGCTGAGGTGGGAGAATCACTTGAGTCCAGGAGGTGGAGGTAGAAGCGAGCTGAGATCACACCACTACACTCCAGCCTGGGGGACAGAGTGAGACCCTGTCTCAAAAAACAAAAAAAAAGATATCATTATAAGATATAATAATACAAGCATATGCCCTCTTTTCTTTTTTTTTTTTTTTTAATTGAGATGGAGTCTTGCTTATGTTACCCAGGCTGGACCTCCTGGGTTCAAGCAATTCTCCCACCTCAGCCTCACAAGTAGCTGGATTAACAGGCATGAGCTGTCACACCTGGTATTATGCTTTACTTAAAAAAAAAAAATAGTATTTTTTAAAAAATTCTGATAACAGTAGTGCACAATCTAGATGAAAAATGTAGGATACAGAAAAATGTATAAGAAAAAAAGTTTCTCAAATTCCCATCACCTGGTGAAGTTACTGTTGACACTTCAGTGGGCTTTCTTCCAGTCCCTTTTTTATCCACATATTATATACTGAATAAATATCTACAAATACGTTTCTTCAAACCAAATTTAGATGATAATGTATGTACTCCTTTATTTATTTATTTTTTGAGACAGAATCTTGCTCTGTCACCAGGCTAGAGTGCAGTGGCGTGATCTCGGCTCACCGCAACCTCCAACTCCCTAGTTCAAGCGATTCTCCTGCCTCAGCTTCCTGAGTAGCTGGGATTACAGGCAAGTGCCACCGCGTCCAGCTAATTTTTTTATTTTTAGTAGAGACAGGGTTTCACCATGTTGGCCAGACTGGTCTTGATCTCCTGACCTCGTGATCCGCCCACCTTGGGCTCCCAAAGTGCTGGGATTACAGGTGCGAGCCACCGTGCCTGGCTTGTCTGTACTCCTTTATATGCTACTTTCTTCACTTAATATAAAACATTTCTGCACTTTTTCACTTAAACATCCCTATAATCATGAAAATTAATAATTTTTTAATAGTTTATTACATAGATTTCCCATATTTAGTCATTTATTGGCTTTTAAAGGATCTTTTTATTTTTAAATTTAAAAACATTTTTAAGAGTTGGGGGTCTCACTATGATGCCCAGCTGGCCTCAAATTCCTGGGCTCAAGCAATTCTCGCCTGCCACAGCCTCCTGAGTAGCTAGGACTACAGGTATACACCACTGTGGCTGGCTCCTTACTGGCTTTTCAAATTGTCTCCAATCTCTTTTTTTTTCTTCTTCTTCTTCTTCTTTTTTTTTTTTTTAAACAGAGCCTCATTCTGTAACCCAGGCTGGAGTGTAGTGGTGTGATCCTGGCTCACTGTAACCTCAACCTCCTGGGCTCAAGCAATCTTCCCACCTCAGTTTCCCAAGTAGCTGGGACTACATGCACGTTCCACCAAGCTCGGCTTTTTTTTTTTTTTAAGAGATGGGGTCTCACTACATTTCCCAGGCTGGTCTCAAACTCCTGGGTTCAAGCAATCCTCCCAACTTGGCCTCACAAAGTGCTAAGATTACAGGCATAAGCCACTGTGCCCAGCCTCCAATCTTTTCAGTTATAAATAATGTCATGTTCAACATTTTTCTGCTTTTAGCTTTTCCCTATTTTGAATTATTTCTTTAGGAAAAACTCCCAGAAGTAGAATTAACAGGGTAAAAGAGGTAGAAGCATTTTTATGATTTTGACACGCAGGCTGTTTTAGAAAGGACCATTCTGGTTTTCACTACCATCACTAACTAAAGAGTCCACAAATGGCACCTTGTTTCAATTTGCATTTATCTGATACTAGTGAGGCTAGAAATTTTTCCACATGTGTTATCCAGTTCTACTTCCTCGTTTTCAGGTTGTCAGTTTATTTTCTTTGATCATCTATCTACTGTTTTTTGTTTTTGTTTTAAGATGGAGTCTTGCTCTGTCCCCGAGTCTGGAGTGCAGTGGCGTGATCTTGGCTCACGGCAACCTCTGCCTCCCAGGTTCAAGTGATTCTCCTACCTCAGCCTCCCGAGTAGCTGGGACTATGGGCGTGTGCCACCACACCCAGCTAATTTTTGTATTTTTAGCAGAGACGGGGTTTCACCACGTTAGCCAGGCTGGTCTCGAACTCCTGGCCTCGAGTGATCGGCCCGCCTTGGCCTCCCAAAGTTCTGGGATTACAGGTATGAGCCACCGTGCACAGCCTCTACTGGGTTTTAAGAGGAATTGTTTGTTACAGAAACTCTTTCAATAAAAATATCAACCCCTCCCATCACAACTGCTATGAATATGTGGTTGGTCTTTTAATTTTGGGTGGTCACTAGCCTCTGGTTCCCACCATAATATTGAAGCTCTTTTCTCAAAAGAATGTGGCATAAAACTTATTTACTGAGCACGTTATCAGGGTCAGACACATAACACATTGTAGGGCTAGGTTCCCCACACATGTCCTCATTTAGAGCCTTTACCTAATGATGTGTCTGCCCAGCCCTCATCCTCAGGGTTCCTGGAAGAGCTGCTGCTGCTGCTGCTGCTGCTGCTACACATCTGTTTTTCCCTTACCTCTCTGTCCTGCCTCTGTTTCTTTGCCAACTCTTGTTCCAGCCGTTTCTTAACACATAACTCCAACATTTTGCCTTTACCAGACTCTCAAACCTTCACGTGCTTTGGATTCATGAAAGTGTTGTTAAAATTCACAGATTCTGCCTCCCAGCCAAGGCCTCCAGAATATGAATTCCAAGCTGGGCCCTGGATGTGCATGGTTTGAGCTGGCTCCTTGGGCTAATCTTACACGGCTGCACATGACCTTCATCTTTGAGACCAGTAGTATCTAGAAAGGTTGGCTGGAAACCTGTTCTGTAATGGTGCCTGTATCCATCCTCTCCCCTCCACCTCAGCAGTCACTGCTTTATTTCAGGTCTCATTTTACGCAATTGCTCTTTCCTTCAGCCATAAAGAAGATACTGAAGTTCCCAGAATCATCATGCTGTTTCAACCTCATGTATCTTCACATGCACTCTTCCCTCTGCCTGGAATATCCCTCCCCTCCTGTTTGCTCTTTAACCCAGCAAAATCCAGCTACTCCCTCAAGCTCAATTCCTGGGCTGTCTCCTTCCGGAAGATTCCTGTCCTGGTTTGGATGTTTATCTGTCTGCTCCCCTAGCACCAGCTGGGTGCATACCTCCCTGAGACCTTAGCAGACTGCACAGAACCAGTAGCTGCCTTGTGTGTCTCCCACTGTGAACACCTTAAAAGGTGGATTAAGTTTTGCCTTCCCAACTCCCAGGGGCACGGCAGGTATCTTTTTTTTTTTGAGACAGGGTTTCACTCTGTCACCCAGGCTGGAGAGTGGAGTAGCTTGATCTTGGCTCACTGCAGGCTCGAATTCCCTGGGCTTAGGCAATTCTCTCACCTCAGCCTCCCAAGTAGCTGTGACTACAGGTACACATCACTATGCCCAGTTAATTTTTTTTTTTCCCCCACAGACAAGGTTTGGCTTAGGCTGGTCTCGAACTCCTGGACTCAAGCAATCCTCTTGCCCCAGCATCCCAAAATGCTGGGATTACAGGAGTGAAGCCACCGCACCGGGCTTGCCAAATCATTTCTATCAGCACTTTCACCATAGCTTCCCTGCTCCATAGCCTATGGTATTTCCCATGGTCTGACACAGAAACTTCCAATTCTGCCTGATAAGACTGATCCAACCATATTTTTGACATCCCTCTACCACACACCCTGTGTTCTCATTGGGCAGAGAACATCAATATGTATAAGAGAATCCATACATATATAATTTGTTGTTTTTAAGTTATAGAAATGGCATGTCCTTTTCTTTTCTCTTTTATTTTCAGATGGAGTCTTGCTCTGTTGCCCAGGCTGGAGTGCAATGGCACAACCTTGGCTCACTACAACCTCCGCCTCCCGGGTTCAAGCCATTCTCCTGCCTCAGCCTCCCAAGTAGCTGGGATTACAGGCCCCGGCCATTATGACTGGCTAATTTTTGTATTTTTGTAGAGATGGAGTTTCACCAGGTTGGCCAGGCTGGTCTTGAACTCTTGACCTCAGGTGATCCACCTGCCTTGGCCTCCCAAAGTGCTGGGATTACAGGAGTGAGCCACCAAGCCTGGCACATATTCTTAATTTAAAGAAAACATATAGCAGAAAGTAAAACTGCAAAGTGAGTCTCACCTATGTCCCTACAGCTTTCTCCAGTAAGCTCTCTCCTATGAGCTTCCTGGACTAAACCATCTCACATGGGTCCACTAGCAGCGCTCAGCTGACTCCAGGCACGGTCCCCTTCCTATGGCGACTGAAAGCCACACCCGCTCTTATACCTCTGTTATGTATCCCTCAGAACAGAATGCTGCGTGGACCTCTGACGGACAGGTACTTATTAAACACTCTCTCCAACTAAACCTGCCCCTTTTCCTCACCTGGCTCCATCCATCTAGCTCAGGGGCAGAGCTTGGGGAATGCACGATGCCCCCAGCTCCATGTCAGAGGGTGTGCGCGGAGCCCAAGCTCCCCTGCGAGGAGTGGAAGGACACAGAAGCAGGCATGCAGAGAATGAGGGAAAGAGGAGGGAGTGGGGAGGGAATGGGGCGCGTGTGTGTATCTCAGCCGTGGATGCAAGATCTTGGGAAAAGGTCCAGTGAAAATCTAGTCTAGAGTGTAGTTGGGAGGCTTCAAAATAGCATAAGCTCCTACCCAATGCCCTAGCCCCAGGATCCTTTCTGTCCCCAAAGCATCTATAGAATGTCTTGGGCCCTGTGGGTAGCCCCAGCCACCTCTCCTCTACCTTGGCCAAGGAGCCATTCCCAGCAGGGCTCCTGGTGAGTCCCAGGTCCCTCCTCTTGCCCCAGTCCCATGGGAAAAGCTCCCTCACCCAGTGGGAACAAGCTGTGATCCACCATGGCCCTTGTCTTTTTCTGAGGAGCCTATGCATCAAGAAAGCTCGAGGCTCTGGCACTCAGTGGGATCTGAAAGTGTTGTAGAGAGAAGGAAAAAGACCAAAAGGAGAGTGGTTTCAGGTTCCAAGCCCCATACCCTGCCTGAATCACTCAGGCAAACTTGGCTTTCACTTGATTAAAAGGGTCTGTGCTCTAAAAAGGAAAAGAAGAAAGATAACCAAATGACCTAAAAAACCCAGAGTCAAGCCCTGGAGATGAAGCATCCGTGTGGAAGTCAGGTTCCGGATTCAGCTCTGGTATAAACTATGATTTGGATCACTTCCCCTGAGTCATTCTCATCCAGCTAGGGCCAGGAAAAATACCTCCCTACTTCCCTCTCAGGCCAGCGGAACCTTCTGTTCTGAGCACAAAGGCATCTGGTTTAAAGCAGACTAGCAAGGATAGGAAGATTCCCTGGGAAAGGCGGAACCAGGTGCCAAGAATTCCCATAGTGACTGCGGGGAGAAAGAGGTCAGTCTGTTCAGAGGCTGGAGACACTTACCTTGACACCGCCATCCGACTTCTTGTTCAATAGGCTTTTGGCAGCTGTGAAAACAAAGAGGAAAATCAAGTCTCCTGCATTGTACCCTCTCCCCCACCTGAAGTCCGGCAGCCAGATCCACAAGAGAGTGCTGTGTCTGACAAGGGGGCCAAGGATCTCCCGAAACCCCCGAAAGAGGCACTTCCTATAGCCTCTTGGCAAGAAGGCGATCTCAAGTGGCGTCAGAGCCCTCAGGGTGGCACCTCAGGATCTCCTCTGCATGAAAGAGGGCACGGATGCACGGCACTTAGAGGAGAAACCATGCTCAGTACTGGAGCTGCCTGGGACACTGGGGACTCTGCCTTTGACAGCTTCCACCCAGGCCTGGAAGCAGAGTGCCAGGGTGAAAGGGTGAGGGCTCCATCCCTAGGTGCCATGGGAGTTCTCTGGATGGCCAAACTGCAAGGATGCAAGACATCTCCTGAGTGTTCTCAAGAAGCAGAGTGTCACAGTTCACACAGGAGACCAGAGGACAGACAGACACAGATACAAAAACCAGGACCACCTACAGGAGGGTTTTGCCAGGGGGTTGAAGCCTTCACTGGGCAGGTCCTCACCAGGTTCACTGGGTCCTAGCTGCCACCCTTTCCCCAGTGTCCACTCTCTGGACCCGTGAGCAGGAAGGACGGGGCAGAATAATGAGCTGTCAAACAGATTCTAGCCAGGCATGGGGTGACGCTACAGGCTGATGAGCTCTGTGCCAAAAGGCTGGTGATACCAGCTGGCCACAAAAGGCCACAGGAAGGCAGCAGACAGTGGGGAGGAGAGTCTGGGAGGCACAGGGAGATGGAATCAGCCCAACTGTCTGATCCACCTGGACTGCCTGCCTTGGGTTTTTATCTTGGTTCCACCACTTGCCAGCTGTGTGACCTTTGGTGAGTTACTTAACCTCTCTGAGCCTCAATTTCTTTATCTATAAAATGGGATAAAGTAGGGTCGACATCACAGAACAGTGGTGGGAATCCAGTGGGATTATGCATGAAAAGCACTTAGCAGAGTGCCTGGCATATAGCAAGTACTCAGTAAGTGTCCACCATCATTGTCACTGTTGCTGCCACCCTCCTGCCCTTTGGGTAGCCATTCCTCCCCAAGCTGTGTTCCATCTCTCTCCAGTGAGACTAGGGTCCTCCCATTATAAGAATTCTGACTCCAGAAAAAGGTCTTTGATCTTATGTTGTGCTGGGTTTGAATGCTGTTTTTTAAATGTGTTGACTCCTGTGCCTGACCTACCACTGTCTAAGTGCTTTCCATTCACCAGCCAGCTCTCAACACTGGTTGCCCATTAGGATCACCTGGGAGCTTAAAAAAGCATATAACCTATCCTATCCCTGAGGCTCTGATTTTATTGTCTGGGGTGGGCTCCTGGCATTAGGACTTCTTATGAGCTCCCAGGTAACGGCTGTACTGCACAGGCAGGGCTGAGAGCCTTCGACAGGGTGATCTTAAGAACCACCATGTAATTTATCATCCCCATTGGGGAGGTGAGGACACTAAGGCTGGGAGAGCTGGTGTGACTCGCTCAGGGTGTGGCAAGGCTAGGATCTGGACCCAGGAACAGCTGGCTCTGAGGCTTCTGCACTCTGGAGCCTTTCAGACCTGGAGGCCTGAAAGTGCCAGACTTCACAATTTTGAGGGGCGCAGCTCCTCTGTGGGGTCTTAAACAGCGCTGTGGAAGTCTAGTCCTAGCACCAGGCAGCTCAGGGCAATGCCCAGCACTGTCTCTGAGGGCCCACTGTCGGCTGCAGCCCTCCCAGGGCGTCGGGCTCTTGGCAAGTTTCCCGCTGCCCGGCTCCACGCCCCCAGGCTACTGCCCCGAGTTGGCAAGCGCCCAGCATGCATGGCTGGTTAGGGGGCTCCGTAACAACAATGCGCTTGCAGATGCCAAGTTAGGTCCATCCGGCATGCCCATCTCAGCCCGCAAGCATGGGACTCGCCTCCCTGGTGAGTGGGCCCGGCATGCTGGCCCTCCTGGTGGGGTGGCAGGGGGCCGAGGCAGGCGGTCGGGGAGGACTCATGCCACGTACCTTGCCCGGCCAGGCCGGCGGCGCTCGCGGCAGGCGAGGCGGGGGCGGAGCTCTGCCTGCCAACTGAGGGGATACAGTCTCTCAGTGCACAGAGCCCCGCAAAGCCACGGGGCCGTCAGCAGCGAGCATGCCCCAGCGCAAGGCGCGGCCCAGGCGGCGTGGCCAAGCCAGCCGAGCTGGGGGAGCGGAGCTCCGGGGGCAGGCCGAGGAGGCAGGCGCAGCCAGCCCTGCAGCAGTCTGGGAGCCTGGGAGGACCGGGCTGGGCCAGGGAACAGTGCATCCCCACCAGATGGAGAGGGCAGCAGTGCCTGTCTCATGACCCCCTCGGGGAGGGTCCATGGCGAAGTGCCTGAGCTGGTGAGAGGCAGGTGCCCCTTCTGAGGTAGCCCGGCCCTAGCTTAAGGCTGTGATGAAAAGCCCTCCCTTCTAGTCCTTCCCTCTTTAGAAGCTAAATGAGCCCACAATGAGAGAGCCGGGGGCACAGAGAAGCCCTCTCCCCTCTCTACATCCCACACACTAGAGGGACTGGCGTGTGAGACCCAGGGAGGGTCTGTGGCCCTTGTGCAACTACGTTTACTGGCGGGCCCCAACTCCATGCCCCCAGCCCCTCAGAGACGCAGGTCCCTGTCTGAAGGGAGGTGGCCGGGAGCAGCAGCATTTTCAGTCTGTGTGTCGCAGTGCGCTGAGGGAGAAGGTACCCAAGAGATAAGCCCCGAGAAAGAAAACAAAGGCTGCTGAAGCAATACACTCTGGAGGCCCCGATTCGCTGTTAGCCAAACTGCTAGAGTCCAGGCTGAGCCACATCTCCTATTGGGGGTCAACTCAAAAAACAGCCCTAGGGAAATACATCGGTGCCCTTCCTTCTCGATTGCGTCCATAGACACCTCTTTCTGCAGCAGCTTCCGGACAGACTCTGTCCTCACCTGTCCCAGAGTCAGGGCAGAAGAGGACATCCTGGAATGCTTGCGGCATTGTTTGTCTCCTCTGACCCAAGGCAAAGTAAGCTCAAAGGGCAGTCTAGGTCTGGCCAATAAGAACAGGAGGCGCTATAGGGATGAATAAAATGCTTTGTCCTAACACTCAATTTCCTGAAACCAGGAGGCCAGTTTCCTGAAATGGAGGGGGAGGCTGACGTGGAGGCCCGGGGCCACAAGACAGGGCCCTTGCTATTGACTGGCCGGGCTAAAAGAAAAGCAGCATTCTGACTTCACATTTCTTCAACTTAGAGGGGACAGAGGACAGAGCTTTGCTCTAGGGGCAGCACAGAAACGCCTTTAAATGTCCTCTGGAAAGGCTCGTAGACCCAGAAAGTAGAAGCTGCGTCATTAAAGCACAAGAAGCAGGGCGTGGGACTACAGTTGCAACTCCACCGGAGGCAGCCAGCCACGCTTCCCCATTCCCATCTGCGAGAGGTGGATCCAGACCACAGTATGCCCGTCGTGGGTACCCACGACACAAGATCAAGCCCCAAACCAGGGTCAAAGGAGGCCTGAGGCAGAGCACCACCAGCCCGGGCTTACTATCCAGCCCTGGCCTTCCAGAGCTCCATGGCTCTCAGGCTACACCACCAAGCCCTAGGCCTCCCTGCCTACAGCATCCTCACAGCCAAGGCCCTTGGGGTTACCAGGAGCCAGCGCAGGTGAGCCCATCAGGACGGATACTCAGAAGCAGCTCCCACTGAGGGGTGGTTTAGGCTCCCACACAACCCCCTTTCCATGGTGGTGCAGAGGGGAAGCAAGGGAGGGAGTCTTATTATGGGAAGGAGAAGAGGGGTCTTGAACCAAAACAGTGAGGCAAGGGATTAGAGGGAGGGAGGACCGAGGGAGATGGCAAGCTGGGCAGAGCCCTCTCTTGTCTTCAGTCTCGACATTAATCTTTTCCTCACAAAAAAGCCACTGTGCTTCCCAATTGAAGGCAAACAATAATAAGGGCTGGGGTAAGGGTGGGGCAAGAGGGGAGTGCAGTGTCTTGCATCTTAAAAAGAAATGTGAAGTGAGATTTACAAATTATTGGTCCCACCTCTCCCAATTCTTCATGCAAATTTAAGCAAGTTCCTTTCCCTCTCTCCTGCTGGTCAAAATTTATTTCTTCACTTTTACAGTTAGTATCATAGGGAATATTTTAAGCACAAGTCGCTGCAAAAGGTTTAAACATCTGGAATAATTTCTATTAGTCATCTCCACTTGGGCAAAATGAAGTAAGAGATCGTCCCAGCGGGCAAATGAATGGTGGCAATTTGGCAATTGAGAAGACTTGCTGTACCTCATCTCTCTTTTCTTCCCCCAGCACATTCTCCAAGATCCTAGAGTGGCTAAAATCTGTAAAGTGCTGAGAGTCTTCAGAGAGTTAAATAAGAATCCAGAGAAACAAGGTAGATAGCAAGGTGGGCAGGCTACTCCTTGGGAAGTTCTAGGAAACAGAATTCACAAATGTGAGTCCAGCCCCTGAATCTCAGGAGCAGGACTCAGCAGCAGCAGCAGCAGCAGCAGCAGCCCCTCAAAACAGGATCCTCATTCGCCCTGGTCATTCGCCCAGGACGCCGAGGAAACCCAGCGGTGCCTGGGATGGCAACAGCCCATTCCTGACCCACTCACCTCGGCATAGTCAAAGTACACAGCTGGGAAAACATACCTGAGAAGTTCCTGGAGACAAGCATCGTTGTGAGGATGGCACCCTGGGGAAAGAGGAAGGTCCTGTGAATTCACTGAGACCCTAGAAAAGGGCAGGCTGGTCTTAGGCAAAGGCAGGTCCAGGATAGAGCCTGAAGACATCAGGCCTCTAGGCCCCCTCCCCAGTGACATGTACAACCTTCAGAGCCCAGCTCCAGCCAGGAGGGGAGCTTCCTTCTGCAATGGGGCAGGAGCCACACTGGTGCAAGGCATGATGTCAAGGAGGCTGGCAGCCCAGAAATGACACTCACCTTCAGTTTTCTCCGGGCGTTGAACTTGCGCAAACACTCCACAGTCTCCTGACGATGCATCATGGATGCCACCGTGGATCGTTGCTAGAAACCAAACAGACAGGCTGTGAGCCCCAGCCCAGATCCTCTGCCCCTCCCACAGTCCCGGCACCGACACCATGTCCAGGAAAGGGTCATGCACTCAGTCACCCCAGAGTTGCTCTGAAGATGAAATGAGGTCACAGATAACACTTTTAGAATGAAAGCACTACCCCAAACTCAAGGTTACAAAGGACAACATGAACGTGAGAACGCCGTTAACTGATGCTAGACGGGCTGCTGAGAGAACGTCCTATTCTTCCTTGTGAAACAGAGGCTATGGAACAGGAGAGTACCCTGGGGGCTGTGATCCTCATTCAGTTATTCCTTAGGCAGCTGTTTACTGAGCACCTACTGTGTTCCAGATGCTCAGCAGTGAGAGAACGGCAGGGTTCCTGCTCTCTACAGAGGACGTTCCTTCCTTCCAAGAGCCCCTCTCAACACACCCCCCAGCAAGGTCCTGAATGAAGCCGTGATCCCAGAAGCTAAGGATCGTCATCTTGAAGCATAAATTCTTTTCATCATACTGGATGGAATTTTTTTTTTTTAATGGAGTCTCGCTTTGTCGTTCAGGCTGGAGTGCAGTGACGTGATCTCGGCTCGCCGTAGCCTCCGCCTCCCAGGTTCTCCTGTCTTGGCCTTCGGAGTAGCTGGGATTACAGGCACATCCCACCACACCCAGCTAATTTTTGTATTTTTAGTAGAGATGGGGTTGGCCATGTTGGCCAGGCTGGTGGTCTTGAACTCCTGACTTCAAGTGATCCGCTCACTTCAGCCTCCCAGTGTGCTGGGATTACAGGTGTGAGCCACTGTGCCCGGCCTTTTTTGGATGGAAATTTGTCTTCAATGTATTTACTGCTAACTTCCTGACCTCCTTAAACACAGTCCATGGGACATAGTCTACATTTCCTCGATGACTCAGTTGTCAATACCAGCATCGATTATTATGTAATTTCAGAATATAGTGATGTCCTCAGGGGCTCGAGATACACAGGACTGTAGAGGGTAGGGCCCGCAAAAATGACCCCAGAACAGAATACTTCCCCCATTCTTGGGTGCATTTCAGGTTGCTTGCCCTCTCCCCTTGCTGTTGCTGTCTTCACCAGCCTGTCAGAAAAACAAATCCTGGCACCTGCAGCCAGGTACCCACAACACTACGGGGTCTCCTCGTGATCCTTTCCCTCACCCTTGGCCCACTCTTTCCAGGTCCGGAGGCAACTCTCCCCACCTTCTCTACCTTCCCCAAGTCTCTCATTTTGCCTCCTCCTTGGTGTAAATTTCTCCAAAAGCAAAATGAGAGGTCATCAGCAAGAACCCCTTTCAACTCAGACTCCCACTCAGAAAGCGATTTTCACCTGCCCCCACCCTAACAGGAGTCTCAGGGGGATCATGCCTCATGCCTGGGGTGGACCCCTTGCCCTTGGCTCAGGAGCTCCCTCTCTTTTTCTGCTATCCAAACCTTTGCTTCCCCAATTAGCCAGGATCTTCAACCCTTTCCTCTGGACTAGATTCTTCTCTATAAATTATAGTTAAGCCTCTCCTTAAATAAAAAAAATTTTTTTTCTTTGAAACAGCATCTCACTCTGTTGCCCAGGCTAGAGTGCGGTAGCACAGTAATGGCTTATTGCAGCCTCCACCTCTCTAGGCTCAGGTGATCCTTTCATCTCAGCCTCCCAAGTAGCTAATTTTTAAAATTTTTTTGTAGAGATGGGGTTTTGCCATGTTGCCCAGGCTGGTCTCAAACTCCTGGGCTCAAGTGATCTACCCACCTTGGCCTCCCAAAGTGCTGGGGACTACAGGTGTGAGCCATCACTCCTTGCCAATATAATCTTTAAAAAGAATTTTTTTTTTTAGAGGCAGAGTCTCCCTCTGTCACCCAGGCTGGAATGCAGTGTCATGATCTTGGCTCAGTGCAACCTCCACCTCCTGGGTTCTAGTGATTCTCATGCCTCAGCCTCCCAAGTAGCTGGGATTATAGGTGTGCACCAACATACCCAGCTAATTTTTTGTATTTTTCATAGAGATGGGGGTTTCACTATGTTGGCCAGGCTGGTCTCGAACTCCTGGCCTCAAGTGATCTGCCCGCCTTGGCCTCCCAAAGTGCTGGGATTACAGGTGTGAGCCTTACATTAAAAGCTCCCCCAGCCCATCCTAATCGAAGTAGCACCATTTATTTCCCACCTCACTACCTAGCTCCCATGCCCCTCCTCACCTTCACTCCCTCTTCGTCTCACTGAAAACAGGCTTCCATCTTTCTCTCCACTGTCTCAGTGAAATGATGAAACAATGGCATCTAATGGTCAGAGTGAGGGGATTCTTCCCCAACTTAATCAGGGACTCTTCTGCATCTGATTCCTGACGCTCCCTTACTGAGACCCCCTGTTTCTTAGTTTCTGGGTTTTCTGGAAGGTCTCACTCTCATTGTCCTTTGCTGGGCCCCATAACTCTCCTTGTCATTTAAATGCTGGTGTGTAGTGGCCGTCTCGTCTCTACTACAGCAATACAAGCTCACCGTTAAGAACTCAACCAGCATAGGCACAGGCCCATCTATAGCATAGGAAGAGGCTATTTCTACAGCCTCACTACCAACTGCACAGACATGACTACAACCTGGATTTCCAATTTTTAGCTTCTTTTCTAATCTCTAGGACCATATTTCTAACCACCCACTGGATGTGTCTGGCTGGAGGTTGCCAGACACCATACTCAGTAGGCACAAAATGAAAACCATCACCTTGTCTCACAAACAAGCTCCTCCTCTGGTTTTCTTCTGGGTCAATGAGGGTACAACTCTCTGCTCAGGGACCAACTTGAAATCTGGCCGTTCCCACAGATCCCTCTCTCTTCTTTGCTCCCCCAAATCCAACTGGAGAGAATTAAATCCTTTATGTTCTCTCAAATATCTCTTGAATCTCAACACACTGCACCTTCCCCCATCCTTACCCTCCGCTGGGACCTCACCTGGTCTTGCTTAGACTATTATGACTATTAAAAAAGCCTCCTGAGCTCTCTGTCTCCAGCCCTTTTCTTTCAAAAATTTTCCATTCCCTTGTTTTTGTTTAAAGAGGTGGGGTCTGACCATCTTTCCCAGGCTGGAGTACAAACACTATTCACAGGTGCAATCATAGCTCATTGCAGCCTCAAACTCCTGCGCTTATGATCCTCCTGCCTCAGCATCCCCAGTAGCTGAGACTATAGGCATGTGCCACCGTGCCTGGCAATTCATTTTTTACACAACTTTCAAAGTGTTCTTAAATGCAAATTTCGTTCCTTCTTTAAAACCCTTAAATGATTCCCTATGTTTTCAGAATAAAATCCAAACTCCTTAGGCAAAAACTTGTATGTCAGGGAATCTTTTGCCTCATTCTCTTGCATTCTGATATTTGCACCCTCATCGACAACCAAACAACTCAACATTCCTTCAACTCACGACAGTTTCCCATAACCTCTTACCATGCTAAACACTGCAGGTTAACGTTCTGAGGACCTCGTTATTTGCCAAGAACCAGGACAGGGGTGTCACCTCCTCCATGCAGCCTTCAGTAACCCCACTACCCACTAGGAACAGTAGGAGCTCCTGTACTCTCACTAGATTCTTGTACATACTTGTCACATTGTAACATGATTGCCTGTTTGAGTGCCTGTCTCCCAAGATGATCTTTGGGGGCAGGGACCATGCCTCATTCATCTTTGTATCTCCAGCACCCAGACGGTGACCAGCACCAAAGAGGTATTCAATAAACACAGAATGGACAGATAAACAATGCCTCGTGGTTGTCAAGATGCCTAACTTACCAAATCCTCTTCTTTGAAAGTAGACATTTCAGCTTGAAAGAATTGTGTATGAAAACAGAGTACGTCGACCCAAACTGATAGCCTTAGGGGACTCTCCTAGGACTTCAGCGCAGAAACTTTACGCCTCACCTTCTATGCTTTTAATGACTCAGAGACCCCTTCTGTTGATTTGTTGGGTCTTGGTCCCTGTTCCATTGGAGTTGAGATCTGAGTATGAACCCCAGCTTGGGAATTCACTTTGGGTTTTGCTAGCTGCTTTCTATCACCAGCTACCTGGAGTCTGCAAGGGTCAACCTGATCCCTCATCCAAGAACAGAACCAATCCCAGCCTGACAGCCATGAGTAGGGGAGAGAGGAGTAGTGGCCCGCCAGCCCCCATCAGCCTCCCGAGTCTCTCTGGTGACATTTATTGACCCTGGGCCTCAACAGTCCTCTGTCCGCCTGCTCAGTTCTTGCTTGGGGCCCAGAATTAATCTCTGCTGGTAAGAGGGAAGAGGTGGTACCGAGGGCACATGGAGAGCTGACACCCCTGAGCTCCTTGGCCACTGGCAAAGACACTTACACAGACCCACGGGTGCTTGAGAGCCTGGTCAGCCGTGATGCGCTTTGCTGGGTTTATGGTCAGCATCTGGTTGATCAAGTTCTTGGCTTCAGGAGTTACCGTGTCCCATTCTGGTGATGGGAACTAAGGAGCAGGAACAGGGAGAGGAGGAATATGACATTGGTGAGCTTCACACCCTGAAACATTGGCTCTGTCTTCAACTCAGCTCCTGTAATTGGGATACTCTGTGGTACCTAAAGCTGTGACCAGCAGAGTTGGAGAAGCCGTGAGACTATCCCAGAACCTGTGTCAACTTAAAGACTGGGAGAGACAGACAGAATAGTCATGGTTAGAATACCAGAATATCAGATCAGAGCAGGAAGGGGACTCTAACATTCTCTGGTTTAAGCCCAGCTCTCTACTTAGGAGGGAATAGAGGCTCAGCAATGTGTCCAAGGTGCCACTGCAGTGGAGGGAGTCTCCAGGCCTTTTGTCCCTGTGTTACACAGCACACCAATGAGGCTGCTCCATTCTTTGCAAGTGAAGATCAAAGGACTTCAGTGGGCTCCTCAGTTTTAGTTACAAAGAAGGCTGTGCAAAAGAAAGTTGCTCCCTGGGACATCGGGTGGCAAGAATTGGGCCCTGGATGCCCGTCCCTGGGTCCTCAAAGTCCCCTGACACCCCCTGTATCACGTGACACACTAAACAAGCCTGCTCCCTTGGACAAAGCCCGAGGAGCAGGACATCTGCCCTTCCTGGCCTGGCTGCCCGGCTCTCTGGTCCTTACATCATAGGCTCCAGCCTTGATCTGCTGATACAGCTTGTGCTGATCCTCATCCCAGAAGGGAGGATAGCCCACCAGGAGGATATACAGGATGACCCCTACGAGACAGAACACACAGGTCATGGGGGTCAGTCACCTACTTCCCTGAGGAACCAAGAAAAGCCATGCAGGGCTCAGAGCCACCTAGAAAGGCAGGGGCCATACCAGAGACAGAAGTGGATGCCAGCCAATAATGCTATGCTAACAGCCCCTCCTGCTATGCCTCACACTTCACGTCACCAAGTCACACCAGGGATTTCTTTAGGCACAACCCATCCTCTAGGGCGTGGGCAAATCCCTCTCCAAGAAGGATACAATGTCATCCCAGAAGCACTCAGGGAGGAGAGTGATGGGAACGGCCATCCCAGGGGCACTAGAGCAAACACCGTAATTTCACATACACCAGGCATGTATGTGTGACCCGCAAGGAATAGCGATGCCTCTTTCTTGCCATCATTGGAAGTTAAGGGCCCTTAACAACGAAAAGCTGAGAGCGTGGAATGGGCTTACCGCAGGCCCAGATATCCACAGGTTTTCCATAGGGATCTTTCCTCAAGACCTCAGGGGACAAGTAACCTGGGGTTCCAGCAAAACCTGTAGCAGAAGAGAGGGCAGAGGCATACTGAACCCACTTTCTCTCTCGTTAAATCCACACCAATCATTTCCCCCAAGTCCCTTCTCATTCCTGCTGCTTTTGCTATATAAGCTCTCAGCACATGGGCAGCAAGAGGTGACAGGCTGGGCCTCTTGTAGTGCCTGGAGTCTGAACCAGAGGGCAAAGCCGCATGCCTACCAGGAAATCCAGCTCCTTCCCAGAGGCAGCAAGAAAGCAGTGCTGACAACAGCTAGACTTGCCGTACTGAGTCATGTAGGGCCAAGAGAGATCTCTGCACCCTCCCACCCTCTGCCAGTCTCTGAGGAGGCCAGGATCATTAAGGGTCCGGCTTCTAGTTCTAATAGAGGAAGGCAGATCAGGAAGAGGAGGAAGGGTGGGGGCTGCATTCTGGGAAGACAGGGTTACCCTTACCAAACCAAGCCTGCTGCTCTCCCTGTACTTCGATGGCTAGGCCAAAATCAGCCAGCTTGACAGCGGCACCCTTGCATTTACTCGCCAGCAGCAGGTTCTCAGGCTGCAGAAAGAACAGAGAAAACCTTGTGAGCACCCACCCTTGCAGCCCAGAGGGAGCCTAGTTTGGACCTACGCAGTACCACTATCTGGCACCAGGTGGCGCCAACACTTCATGAGCAAAGGCAAGGAGGTGGGCCTGGGTAGTACCTTCAGGTCCCTGTGGACGATGTCATGCTGGTGGATGTGGTTAACACTCTCCAGAATCTGATGTATACAGTGGCTAAAAAAGCAGAAGGAAAAGAAATGTCAGTGCAGGGTTAAACCACCTCATCCACATCCACAACCACATGCTGCAGACTAAGGCATGTGACAAGGGGCCATGGATTCACAGAGAATCACTTAACAGCCACTGGAACCTTAGACTCTGCACATCATCTTGGTCAACCTATTTAAAGAAAGAGGAAACCAAGGCCCAGGTAGATTCAATGGTTTCTCTAGGATCACCGCTAGAATGGGTTCACCTCACCCCCTTTTGACTGGAAAGGTCTAACACAACCAATTCATTTCCAAGAGATCAGGAGACAGCCCAGAATGCTGAGAAAGATGAGACTATCCAACCCCTTCCTTCTTTCTCTTTCTCCATATAGTAACTTTGTTCTTGGAGAAAAGGCTTGTGCTGGTAACTCAGGAAGGAGAGTCCAACTAAACAACCTAAGCTACTTTGGGGGTGGGTGCACTCATTCATTTCCCTAAATGTTTATTGAGTGCCTAGGATATGAAGATGGACAAGACCCAACAGCTGCCCTGAGGTTTGGCACCCCCTAAGGCAGCTAAAACAAGTACCTAGATACCTTTAAGAAACAATTTACTTGAGAGCTTCCAAACAGGGCACTTGAGGAGCACTTCTGATGATTTTGCATAGAGAAAAAAAACCAAAGTTACATTATTTTATTTTTGAGAGAGGGTCTCTGTTGCCTGGGTTAGAGTGCAATGTCGTGAACACAGCTCACTGCAGCCTTGACCTCCTGGGCTCAAGCAATCCTCCCACTTCAGCCTCCCCAGTAGCTGGGACCACAAGCATGAACCACCATGCCCAGCTAATTTTTGTATTTTTTTGTAGAGACAAGGTCTCACCATGTTGCCCAGGCTGGTCTCGAACTCCTGAGCTCAAGTGATCCACCCACCTTGGCCTCTCAGTGTTGGGATTACAGGTGTGAGCCACTGCGCCCAGCCACAGTCACACACGTAAATCAGACTGTCCACATTACAAACCATCCTGCCATCCCTGTCATCAAACTCCTGGCAGGGAGTGGGGGCAGTCTAGAGCAATGGTTTTCAACTGGGAATGAATTTGCCCCTCCACCCCCACCAGGGGACACTTGGCAATGCCTGAAGAAATTTCTGGTTGTCACAACTGGAGGAGGGATGCTCCCAGCATTTGGTGGGCAGAGGCCAAGGATGCTTCTAAATGTCTGCCACAGTGCACAGGAGAGGCCTCACAGCAAGGAAGTACCTGGCCTAAAACGTTAGTAGCACCAAGGCTGAGGCACTTGGCCTACAGCATAGACCCCTGTCATCAGGTACTATCTGGTATACTGAGCACGTCTGCAGAGCATCCCGGTGTATTGGGCTGGGTGGCCTGGACTTACTATTCCTGAAATCTGATGCTGGGGATCCCACAAGAACCAAGGGGTCGTACTGGGTCCCTGGGGGCTGAAACTCGGGCCTCTCCATAGGACACAGCCCAAGAGTGGGCCACAGAAACTTTAAGACTGAGCTATAGAGGCGAGTCTCCACAGAGATGTATAATTAGAACAGAGCCGGGCTAGCAGGGAGCGCCTTCTGGCCAAAAATGGCAAAAGTGCGAAGTGTCCCAGCAGAGCCAGGCCAAGCCCACTGGTACAGTCACCCCCCTCAGGGCCCCCTCCCTACAGCTCTCCCTCCTCCCCGCAGGCTCCCTGAGCCATCACTGCCTCCTCCGTCTCAGAGCCTGGTCCTCCCCTGCTGGCACTGGAATTCATCTCCCCACTTGAGAATTCTTCCCGAGGCTGAAGCATCTGAAGTTGATCAGCAAACATTGGCCTCTCAGGGTTGAGAAATTCGTGAGGAAGCTGCACTCCCCCACTCTACAGAGGCAGCCAGAGCTGCCACATAAGCCAGATAAGCTGCAGGCAGGATGATCAAAACCAGGTTGTAGGGACATCACCCTCTGAGAAAAGCGAGGCTGGGGGAAGAGCCAAGGCGGGAAAGGCAGGCTGAACAGGCGCCTCAGAGTGTGGGTGAGGGAGGCACCAGGGATTCCAGGGAGGGCAGAGGCTGAGGCATGTGGCCGGGGAATGGTCCTCAAGTTGGAGGAGCCCCACGGCAAGGCCGGTCATGGTGGTCTAGGGACAAGGTGACAGAGGCTGAAAGTTCCCCCGGGCTCTCTGGTTGGATTATTACCTAGAACTCTCCACTCCCTCAGGACAGAAATCATGTTTTCTGCACCTCTGGATCATGCCAGGGCCTCAGCACAGTGACTTGAGAACACTAGAATCTGTCAAAGGACAGAAAAGGGCAGAGGGGGACATTGGGCATGGTGGCGAGTATACAGTAGTGCAAAAAGAAGTATTTCTGGGGTCACAGGGTAAAGGAGACTTGGAAAAGCTTTGTCAAAGATTCATCTGGAAGTGATTTTTTGGGTGTGAGGGGAGGGGGACGTAGTCTCGCTCTATTACGCAGGCTGGAGTGCAATGGCATGATCTTAGCTCACTGCAACCTTCACCTTGCAGGTGCAAGTGATTCTCCTGCCTCAGCTGCCCAAGTAGCTGGGATTACAGGCACACGCCACCACATCCAGCTAATTTTTTTGTATTTTTAGTAGAGACAGGGTTTCACTATGTTGGCCAGGCTGGTCTCGAACTCCTGACCTCAAGTGATCCAACTGCTTCGGCCTCCCAAAGTGCTGGGATTACAGGCATGAGCCACTGCGCCTGGTTAGGAAGTGCTGAATTTTTAACTTCTAATATCACCCACAGTATGCAGCCCTAGCCCAGGTCAGCAGAATCTTTCTCCAGACAAGGGCTATTCTTATCTTCCCCAAAGACTATTCAAACAGGCACAATGCTGGCCCCCAAAGGTGGTCAAAACTTACTTCAGTCTTAAACTCCAGAGCTACACTTGAACTCTCAGGCCCTCATCCTACCTGGCATCTGCTTCACTGTAGTACTCTCTGGCCACAATGTCTTCAAACAGCTCCCCGCCGGTAACACTGCAACCAATGGGAAGAAGAGGGTCAGAGGGGGAAAGGGTCCCTTGACCAACCCCACCGTCCACGAAGAAACAGGGTCACTCTGTAGAATGGCTTTCAGAGAAATCCCAACCCCCCATGCATTTCATGTGAGAGCTCAGAACACACTCGATCCTTCAGTGACACCCGGATTCTCCTCGACGTATCACGGGCCCTCCCTCCCTTCTGGACATTTCTTTTTCCAAAATCCACAGATTCACTAATAGGCAGAGATGAAGATACAGGGATCTAAGAGAAAACAGTCAACCTACCCCAAAAGTCACAGCTTTGAGACCAACATAAACACTAAAATATCACTGCCCAGGAAGGACAGAGCTACTACTGAAGTTGAAGAGTAATGAGACCAATGACACAGACCCAACCCTGAGAATCCTGGAGAGGAGTGTCCAGGAGGTGAAGAGCCACTTTTAAGACATTAAACCACAACCAGCGTGGAGGAGAGACCCATTCCAATGGAGCCTCGTTTCCGACTAATGAAAGCTACCTCTGATTTCTCAGGATTTTTAAGGTCATGCAAAGAGCTGTATTTTATTTCTTCACTAAGGACAGCACACTGAGAAACAAGACAAAGGCATCTGCGCAAGGTGTGCTGCTGAACAGAAGTGCGAGAGGAACGCTGTGCTGGGATTCAGAGCCCTGGGGGGACGCTGGGGGAACATGGAGACCCCCTTGGTGGGGGCAGTAATCTGCCCCAGTCAAATCCTTTCTCTCGGACAAAGGAGGGGGCCCTGGGCAGAGGCTGGAGAGCCTGTTTAGGCCTCTTCCTGAGCCTTCATTTTGAGCCAGCTGGAGGGAAAGGCCCCCACACCCTCAGAAAGTGGCACTTACAGGTCAAACACGAGGTAGTGAAACCCTTCTTCAGAAATACTGTCATGGAGGCGCACTGCAAGAGAGGAGATGGGGACAGAGATTAACAGAGAGAAAACTCGGAAATCCTGGGCTTCTCCTCCTCAGTAGCCCCGCCCCTGCCCCATCCTGTCAGGCTCACGGGGCTCTCCAGAAGGAGCAGCGTGGGGAAGTGGCGACATGCCCAGTGCCCCCCAGTGCAAAGCTACACAGCCTGGGAGCCAGTCTGGCGCTCTGGTTGCCTCCTCAGACTCAGGCAAGAGAGAAAAGCTTCATGGCTAAGAAGTCAAGATGGAGAGAAGCCGGAACCTTCCCAGAGGGCTGGTCTCCGAGAAGGTGGTCCTGGGATATGATGCACGATGGTGAGATGCAGCGTGAGGAGCACCTAGCAATGTTGACGGCAGGGGACAACAATGACCAGATGGGAAAGCCAGAGAGCTCTTCCAGAGCAGTAAATGGGAGCAGAACTAAGGGGAGGGGAAGAAGGTGGAAAGGCAGAGCTCAGCAGGAAGGCACGTGGTGCAGGATAATGGATGGCGAGCCTGGAAGGCCACGCACACATTCAGGCAATGACGACAGTAACAGTTTATTAAGTGCTTTCTATGCCAGGCCTTGTGCTAGGCTCTTGCATACATTACTGATTCTGCAAGCATTTATTGAGTGCCTACTGTGTGCTGGACCCCATGCTAGGTAGTGGGATTCAGGAGGAACAGACACAGTGCCTGCCTTTGAGGAGGTTATTATTCCTTTCGACCACCTGAGATGAATGTTATTCCCATTCTATAGATGAGGGCACCAGAGGCTCAGGGACATAAAGTCTCTTGACAAAGGCCAAAGAGCTTCTAAGTGGTGGGTCAAGATGTGAATCCAGTGCTACCTGACCCCAAAGACCGTGGTCTACACCACTGCTTCCCGTAAGAAACGTGGGGCAGCCCCCATATCCAGGCAACAAAGCCCTGGCATCCAAAGGAAAGACCACTTACAAATGTCCCTAAAGCAGCATTGCAGACAGGTCCGGGAGGGCACCGCAGGAAGAAGACTCGGGCAACGCACCAGCTGCGAGAAAAGGCTGGCAGGTGGAATCCCTCCCCGCTCCCCGCCTCCAAAGCTCTTGGGCAAAAAACCAACCTGAAGTCTTCTGAGGTCTCCTCTTCAAGTTTCTGCCCACAAAGCCACCTCTGGGTTAAATGCCAACCCCTGAGCATCATTCTAATGCAGACACAACTCCGCTTTGGCTGACTGTCCTGTCCCTCCCCTCACCTGAACTCTCTTGATGGGGAACCTCTGTTCCAAAGGCCTCCCTTGGTTTGACCTTTGCTCCAAGCCTTGGCAGTTACAGGCGTACCTCATGGAGCACTTCAGGAATGGCCTGACACCAAACTAACTGGTTCAGTGCTGGGAGACAAAGAAATGGCCATGTCTCTTCCTGGGTGGGCCCTGGCTGCTTCCGTTTCCAGGGTCACACGTTTCCTCAGGGCTGAGGTGCTTCCCTTTGTCCCCTCCCCATGAAGCAAGATCATTCAGAAAGCAAAATATACAACCCAGCCGGCGCAGTCCCGAGGCACTGACCACCACTATAGCCCCCTTGTTCTCCTCCCTTGATGACTGAGGACTCTGAAGCCTGCCAGGGCTGGAGCCAGGGCCTCAAGACTGTTTCCACCTCCCATTACCTACACTACCTGATCTGATCTAGTGACTCAACCCCAAAAATCCCATCCCAATCTCAGTATTTCTGCGAAGGCGGGTGATACTTCCAATATTCCTCCTCCTTAAAACATTCTCTCCTGGGTAAACAAGATGCTTCCCTAGGCCTGCAGATGACAGAGGGGGCTTTTAGGACAGGAGGAAGGAGCCAGCGCCAGGTCCCTGCCCTCCTCCCATAAAAACTAGCCTGGGCACACTCCATGTACACTCCATCAAGTGCTCTAGAAGTCCTGCCACTGCCTCCGTCCCACTCACTTGCGCACCTCTGGTCTAAGTCGGTGCCTCATGCTGAGTCTCGCTGCAGCTGCTGCTCCCTTGCTTCCAAAAGGACTTTCCACTTAATTAAAAATTTGCTATTAAAAAGCATTAAAGTGTGTAATACAAATAATC
Source organism: Trachypithecus francoisi (assembly GCF_009764315.1). Lineage (NCBI taxonomy): Eukaryota > Metazoa > Chordata > Mammalia > Primates > Cercopithecidae > Trachypithecus > Trachypithecus francoisi. The sequence continues at coordinate 38,087,617 of NW_022681474.1, forward strand.
TCCTGGAAATCAGCTGTCCCAGAAGCTACAGACCAGCTCCATTAGGGAGGTGACTAACAGCAGCAGCATGGGGAGCTAACAGGACAGCAGGTGTGATGCTGACAATCATCTCAGAGAAGTGGAGCCGCTCAGTTCTGCCTGGGCCTGGCGCTGAGCCCTCCCTCAGCCAGACCCCCACCCCATGCCCCACACCACCCTGCCCCCACCCAGCAGAGCAAGGCCAAGAACAGGGCAAGAAGTGCAGGCACCCAGGCCTCTGCCTAGACATGGAGTCATTGGCGTCTGCCCTTCTCCAGGAAGGCCACACACAGAGCCCAGGTGGGAGGAAGCCGGGGGAGGGAATTAGAAGAGAGGAGCAGCAAAGGAAGACTAATCCTTCCAGGCCACCCAGCGGAGAGAACAGCTTTGATGTGTGCCCCAGAGCAAGGCGCCCGCCAAGACAAGGAGGGATGGAGGAAGCCGTATCCGAATAAGACTGCTATCGATATTTTTTTAATTTGTAAAGAAATTAACAGGGCACTGAAGACAAGAGGAGAAATGACTTTGCCATTCTAAATGCCTACTTAGCAACAGCAGATTCGTTCTTTCTTTTTTTTTTAAGAGTCAGGGTCTCACTATGTTGCCCAGGCTGGGCTAGAGATCCTGGTCTTGAGCCATCTCCTGTCTCAGCCTGAGAGGCTGGGACTACAGCTGTGAGCTACTGCCCCCCATTAGATTCTGATAATAACAATCTAAATCTAAGAACTAACACTTAGTTGAGCTGTCCCTGTGTGCCGGCGTTGTTCCATGGGCTCCACGTGCATTGCTGTATTGAACCCTCACACCAACTGCACAGGGTAGCTACTTACATACAAATAACCCCATCTGACTGGAGAGGAAACTGAGGCTCCATAAGAAACCTGCCCCAAATCACACTAAGCAGCGGAACCTGGACTTGAAGCCAAGACAAACCAACATCAAGATTCCTGATATTGCAGTTGCTTGGAAGTCACCTTCTCAAACTCTTAGGCAAAGGAACTCTAATCTGTCCCCCCTACCCCTGGCCATTCTGACTGGCTTGACAATGTCCACTGGGCAGCTACCCTGGAGCAGGCGAGGCTGTACATGCTACAAATGTGGCCGTGAAGAAGATGAGCCGGCCCTGCCACCTGGAGCTGCCAGGTGAAGAGGGAAGACAGGCTTTAAACCAGCAATTACACAAATGCATAACTAAGCACAACTGTGTCATGCTGTGAGGCAGGAGCAGAGGGACTATGGATGCGTAGAATAAAATAATCTGACACCCAGCCTGTTCCAGAGTAAAGACAGAGCATGAAGGCCAACAAGGGCCAGGCCACATCCATCGACAAGAAGACGTGGGGAAAGGAGTATAAAAGCATTTACTGCATTTCAGCAACAAACCTAATTGCTGTTCTTTAAAAACCATGAAAGACAGAACAGGCCAAAACACCTACAAACCTTTACTTGATATTTCATGTCTTCAAGGACTGAGATAGCCACAACCCAAATGTTGTGGCTATTTCCAATTCTTTAAAAACCACCCAACAATATGCCACATTTTAACTAACATCTTTCTCCAAAAAGCACTGAAAAAGTGTTGCTGTTAAAAATATCTGCAGCAATAACACAGTGGGAAGGAGGTCCTGTTGCCATGGGGGCTTGTGGGGGACTGAGCTGCCCCCCAAGAGTTTGCCGCGGCAGGGCTCCCCCCACCCCCACCCTGGGGGCAGGGATGTAGGAACTGCACAATCATGATTCAATGTTTCTTTTTATTTGCAACTGTTTCTTTGCTACACTTACTGTTAGCTGAATGGGTACTAGGCTCAAGGGTAAATGGTCAAGCTTGAATAACTTGTGAACTGAGTCTAGGCTGGGGGTCTTGAAGAGATCACTTCTAGGGGCTGGAATCTCCGTTTTCATCATCTCCCTCCTAGCCTCCTTTCCTGGCTGAACCCTTTCATAACAACTCCACGAAGGGACCCAGATAACAAAACAGAGCCAGGCACAGAGGAGTTAAATAACTTGCCAGAGGTCACAGTTACTAATTAGCAAATCCCAGATTCAACCCCCAAATCTGGATGCAACTCCAAAGCTGCAAACATTGGCTTTTCCAAGTATAGACCAGCATGCGGACCAGTAGCATGAGCATCAGCTGGAGACTCAAGTCCTACCCCAGACCCCCTGAATCGGAATCTGAATTTTAACATGATCCCTGGTGAGTCATAAGCACATAAAAGTTTGAGAAGTGCTACTCTAAACCACGATGCTAGACTATGATCCAAACTGCTGGGGCAGCTCAGCACGAAGGAAGACAGAGTCTATTCATTAGAGGACTTGAGAGCAGGGAGCAGGCAGATCACAGGTAGAACAGACTTCATTCAGACCTCAGACTTCACACCAGCGTCTCCTCCTCTCAACTCCCCACTGCTGGCCACACTCCCAGCACCATTTGGAGTTCGGCAGTGTGCCTTCCACCCAACAGGCATTTTGTTGTTTGTTTGTTTGTTTTTAATTAATAAACTTTATTTTCAAAGTAGTTTTAGGTTCACAGCAAAATTGAGCGGAAAGTACAGGGTGTTCCCAAATACCCGAGAGAGAGCGTTCCCAAATACACCATGTCCCCCCACCACACACAGTCTCCCCCACCATCAACACCTCCCACTGGAGTGGTAGATTTGTTACCGTCTATGAACCCACACTGACTCATCATCACCTAAAGTCCAGAGTTTATATCAGGGTTCACCACTCTTCCAACAGGCTTTTAACTCCTGGGACAGAATATCTAGCTATTAAGGGGAAACAGCATGGCTGGCCCCTAGCACCAAATGCCCCATCTGAATTCAGTGCCTCCGAGTCTGACCGCAGCCGGGGCTGACCACGTGCTCTCTGCTCTAGCTTCCTCGACTGTGCACTGCTCTTGGGCTGGCCCGTTTGTTTCTCTTTGGGATGGAGTTCAAGAGGCCAGAGCCAAAAGGGTCACAGTTCTGAAGGACAGCGCAGTGGAGAGAGGAGAGGAATAGTGAATTAGGGGCACAAAATTGCCTCCTCTCCTGCCACAAGCCAGGTCCAGATCCATGGCAACCGCAGCCTCCTGGACCTGCAGCTCCGCCACATCTCCAAGAGCCCTGGTTCCCACCGGATGCTGGAGCTCCCAGGACACAGTCCTGACTCCCACTTCCCTCTGCCCACCCTCAACCCCAGAATCGGTCCTCAGACCAACCTCCTTAGGATCTGGGAGCAGTCATGAAATGGAAGCACAGTTCTAGGAAATCAGAGGCCAACATAGTGACTGTGCCTGACCTGGCCTCTGAGCAGACGGCCAGGATAGATGGTCTCCGCCTGCCTCCATTCTGAGCCCAGGGCAGATGGTGAAAGGAAGCGGCTACCAAATGAAGTGAAGTCTAAGAGGTAAACAAGTATGTATTTAATTCTAGAAATAAATAAAAAGACGCCTAGGGTTTTTTTTCTGCTAGAATTCTATTTTGTCCTTCCTGTTAAGTTCTCAATTGTCTTCATTATACCCTGACCCGTCCGTGGTCAACCCACCTTCGTCGCGGGTGATGCGGACATGGTTCTGCCTCCCGCATCACTGACCCCTAGCTGCTGTTCTCCTGCCTACATGAGGTCAGATTATCACTGCTGTACCAGTTGGTCACAAGGAGCATAAAATAAAGGAAGTTACCTTCCTCAGATACTGAGACCCAGGTCTGGAACATCAAAATGCTTCTGGGCTTATGGGTGGCTTTAGTCACGCACATGCTTTTTCTTCCTGTTCTGGAACTTCTAGGTCAGAGGTCACAAGCTTGCAAGGCCTACAGGGGCCCAGGTGGGCAATGTAAATGTGAGCTCATAGTGGGTGACAAGGACGGTGGCCAGCGGGCTGCAGGGGCAGGCACTGCTCCCCACAGCTCCTTCTCGCCATGCAAGGTGGGGACTCAGCAGAGCTGAGCCTTCTGACTGGAAAGGCAAGGGAATAGATTTTTTTTCTTCAAAATGTGAAATCTCATTTTTAAATACTGGCAAATAATAAACATATTTTTAGACCACTGGGCCAGCCAAGCAAAACATGCCTGAATCCATGACTGCTGTTCTAGGTGTTTCCCTCTGTGGGCCCTCTCCTACCCAGGGCAACACGTCAGTCCCCAGTGCGCTATTTTCAGGTAAAGGCCTAACCTCAGAGACCACCTAGGAGCTCCAGTAGTTCTGAGGCCAGGAACCCACCAGCTGAGAGGTGCTGGCTCTGCAGAACACACTGCATCAGGCAGAGCCGATCGCCACCAGCCACGCCAATCTGCTTCGGGTGTAATCCAAGCTGCTGATTGCCATCCACAAAGCCCTGCACAGCTGACGTTCTGACTACCTCAGAGCTGCTCCTCTCCCAGAGGGCTAGAGCAGGACCTCAGCCTTTCCCTGACAGAACTCACTTTGAGTGTTCTAGCCCAAGACCTAGGAAGCCAGGGGCTGGGTAGCTCTGAAGGAAGCATTAGGCTTCAGCAAGTCACCTCACAGCCCTGGCCGCCAATAGAGCAGAGCAGGCGGCCTCCGGGGCACGGTGGGAGCCCCGATATTTAGGCCATGCCTGAGGAGCACAGAACACGTGTTGTCTTTTGTGATGACTCAGGGCTTTTAGGGAAAACCTAGGAGATGCTCCTTGCTCTGCCTCAAGTCAACACTGGGGCTTCTGCTCAGACACTGCAGCCAGCCCAGCTTCTGTCCCTTCTGCAAGGAGTACCAAATCAGGGCCAACACTTTTGGCAAAGACGGTTTCAGCTGAACAAAGTAAAACTGAGCCAGAGTGGGTTGAGGCAGGCTTTAGCACAACCAACAATGTTCTCTTGTCCCCCAAGTCAGGGTGGGAGCAGGGAGAAATCCTCTTTTTTCTCCTTCCCCATCTTAGTGGTTCCTGCCATCCCTTCTCCAGAGAAGCCAGGCGAGGGGGCAGCTTGCTTCCTGGCTCTGGGGAATACAAATGGGAGCACCATGGAAACCCCCAGAGTGTGCAGGACACTGCAGCAGGAACAAAACTCTTTCAGGTCCACAAACAAAATCCTGACCCTTTCATGAGGGCTGTGGATGGCCCCTGGTGAGGGATGCTGGCAGGCTAGGAGCCCGGAACCTCACACGCTGAGGACCCTGGACCTCAGCCCAAAGACAGAAGGAGAAAGGGAAGAAATAGCGTCTGAAACCTATTCTGATGCCTCACACCCCAGCCCTGAGAAGGTGCCGCAGTGATGCAGATACTCAGGTCTCTAAACTAGAATGCCCCAGAATTCTGAGACACAGTTGCTATCCTGCTCATGTAAAAACAGACACCAGGTGAAGGTCCACAGACAGAGGTGATCCCACACACCAAAAGCAGTGGATATCTGTTCTCCCTGCTTCTACAAAATACTCACAAAATGCTCCATGCCCAGGCACTCACCGATGTTTGGATGTTTCAGAAGTCGACATATCCGAGCCTCACGTTCTAGTTTCTGGTGATCTAAAAGCAGAAGAGAAAAAATAAAAGCCATCAACCATCCATTCTCCTTGTGGTCACCTTGTTATTCATATTCTTTCAGTTCTTAGGTACTAACTATGCACTTGTAATGATTTGCTGAAGTAATGCAGCAAGTCATGGCAATCCTGGAGACAGCTTCTTTTCCTTTCATTTTAGGTCTCACTGTCCCTCAGGCAGGAGTGTAGTGGCATGATCGCAGCCTCAAACTCCTGGGCTCAAGCAATCCTCCCACCTCAGCTCCTGAATAGCTAGAACTATAGGTGCCAGCCACCAGGCCTGGGCCAGATAGTTATGACCACCTTTTCCAGATGAGGAAATGACTTGAGGGTTTGCACACTTCGAGCCAGTGAGCAGCAGAGCTGGGATTTGAATCCAGGTCTTCAACTAAAACTCTGGTGCTCTTTCTACCACAACAGGGTTTCAGTGGCCTAGGGTGTCCAGAATCTCTTTTTTTTTTTTTCTTTTTGAGACAGAGTCTCATTCTGTTGCCCAGGCTGGGGTGCAGTGGTACCATCTCAGCTCACTGCAACCTTCGCCTCCTGGGTTCAAGCAATTCTCCTGCCTCAGCCTCCCAAGTAGCTGGGATTACAGGCACACACCACCATGCCTGGCTAATTTCTTTTTTTTTTTTTTTTTTTGAGACAGAGTCTCACTCTGTTGCCCAGGCTGGAGTGCAGTGGCCGGATCTCAGCTCACTGCAAGCTCCGCCTCCCAGGTTCACGCCATTCTCCTGCCTCAGCCTCCCCAGTAGCTGGGACTACAGGCGCCCGCCACCTCGCCCGGCTAGTTTTTTGTATTTTTTAGTAGAGACAGGGTTTCACCGTGTTAGCGAGGATGGTCTCTATCTCCTGACCTAGTGATCCGCCCGTCTCAGCCTCCCAAAGTGCTGGGATTACAGGCTTGAGCCACCGCGCCCGGCCGTAATTTCTGTACTTTTAGTAGAGACGGGGTTTCACCATGTTGGCCAGGTTGGTCTCGAACTCCTGACCTCAGGTGATCTACCCGCCTCGGCCTCCCAAAATGTTGGGATTACAGGCGTGAGCCACCATGCCTGGCCCAGAATCTCTTTCTTGTTAGGAATACTAACAATAGCTAAGTTATACTGAGCACCTAATATATACTTGGCACTGGTTAGGGGTTTTGCATATATTCTCTACATAGTCCTGATGGCAAGCCTGAAACATAATGATGCTGATAATAAAGAGGTTGATGATCAAGACAATGATGGCTTAAAATAATAATAGCTAACATTTATTGAGAGCTTACTTCTACACCAGGCAGCTGCCTCTTTTAATTTATCCTCATAACAACTCTAGGAGGTTGGCATTAGTATGACGCCCATTTTATAGAAAGAGAAACCAGGACACAAATCCTGCTTCTCCCCAAGGTCCTCTTGGCCACCACTGCTGTGAGCTTTGACCTCTTCACATTCAGACGCCAAGATTACTCGGTTTTGGTGGAATAACCAGAAATCCACAAGTCCCCAGATCCAAGTGAGCTGCGTGGGTCAATTCCTTCCACAGGAAGGCAGAGCTCCAGTACGTGGGAAGAGAGGATGCTACTCACAGCACGGAGGCCTCACAGCCCTCCCCCACTGTCCTTCCCTCTTTCTACTTGCTGAAATCCTGCCAAAAGTCACCTCCTTCATGAAGTCTTCCCTGCTCCTCTCGGTAGACTGTGACTTCTCCCTCCTACTCCACCCCCCCAATTTCCCAATGCACTTCTCACGATTCTCACATCATATATTACATCAGTTATCTTTCAGTTGCAAGCTCTTCGAAGGGCGGGGGTACCTTTCTGGGTAGTGCTTTCTAGAGTTCTTTCTGTAAACAGGGGCTTAATAAGGGTTTACCAATAACCACAGTAGTAGCCATAACAATCGCTTACTGAGCATTGACTACATACCAGGCAGAGGCATGGATTACCATATTTCATACCTACAGAAACTCTGTGAAGTAGGGATCTGATTAGCTCTATTATATTACTGAGGAAAAAGGTTTAAAAAGATAGAGTAATCTGCCTAAGGTAACACGGACAGGCAGTGATGCAGGTGGTCTGAGCCTAGAGCCCTCTTTCTCCACCCCTGTGCTATTATGGCCAGATAAAGAATGGTGAGAGTTAAGACTCCAGGCTTTGGAGGGGGTCCAAAAGGAAGAGAGTCCAGTTCACCCCGAATTATCCAGGACCGGGCACGCGCCTCCACATCCATAGCTGCCAAGCTATTCCTGTCTCCCTGCCTCTACCCTAAACAGCAAAAAGCCTCTGTAAATTTTCCCATGGCCCGCACAATGATCCCATCAGGTGAATGCTATGATTGTCCACATTTCCAGATGATGAAAGAAATGGAGGCCCAGGGAAGTTAAGTAACTTGCCCAAGATCCCACAGCAGGAAAGGGATAGAACTGGGATTCAAACCCAGGCCTGTCAGTTTGAGATAATGTAGGGATTATGAACTAGAACAAATTCACATTTATTGTTTCACTAACCAAACCCAGCTTTGTCCTAAACTTTCCCTCTAGCAACAGCTCTACTTTGTGGAAGGAGGTGGGGACAGGCAGAGATTAGTTCCTACTGCCCAGCTAATCCATCCCAGCTGCCCAAAGATCTGGGTCAGACCTTCCTTCCTGTCCCTGGGTTTAGCATGACTACCGACCAGGATGCAGCCAGGAGAACCCCAAGTAACTCCCAACTCCCAGATCACCTGGCATCCCCTGGTCCCAGGCACAGGGATATGGCCAGTGACCTCCAGAAGCAGGGCACTCAAGGAGGCTGTAACAGCCTTGCCTGGTGGCTGGGGGGCTTGCTTCTTCCAGACCTGGCAGGATGTTGACATGACCCCACCTTCCTTCCATCCCTGGACTTGAGATGGAGGTACCAAGCTAGCCAGCCCCAAAGCTACAGACCCACAGCCCTCTCTCTGGGCACACACCTCACCACCCTCCAGTCCATAACTCTCGGGCTTGGTTGCCTGGGTAAGTGCAGGAGAACAGCATCTTGCAATGCGGAGGTGGCAGCTGAGGGAAGGCCCAGATTAATGTTTATCTCCTTCTTTAAGTCCCTTACTAGCTAATGGTTATAGTCCCACAACAGCAAGAGCACTAAAAATAAGGGCACTCTGATTTACCAGTGACTTCGAGTGGAGAGGAGACACATAGACTCAGGCTCCCAACTCCTCAAAGGAGCTGCCCAGTGTCCAGAGGGTCCTTGTTGGCCTCTTAGTTCAGCCTTAACTCCAAGGAGCTGAGCCCTGTGTTCCCGGCAAGGCCCAGGTCTTCTCTGAACCCTAGGACTGCACCTTGATCCTCATTCTAATTCTAAGCTGTAGAGTATGGCAATTAACAACACATCGGTTTTGGAGTCAGACAACCCTGGACTGAGCTCAACACTGCCACATCTGGCAAGCTATTAAACCCACCCGAGCTTCATTCATTCCTTCAAGAAATATTTATCGTGGCTGGGCACAGTGGGTCACGCCTGTAATCCCAGTACTTTGGGAGGCCGAGGTGGGTGGATCACTTGAGGTCAGGAGTTCAAGACCAGCCTGGCCAAGATGGTAAAACCCCATCTCTACTAAAAATACAAAATTTAGCCAGACATCCTCACTGGAACCCAGGAGGTGGAGGCTGTAGTGAGCCAAGATTGGGCCACGGCACTCCAGCTTGGGTGACAGAGCGAGACTCTGTCTCAAAAAAAAAAAAAAAAAGAGAAATATTTACTGAGGCCTACTATGTGACAGGCAGTATTCGAGATGCTAGGAAGACAGTGGTGAACAAAACAGACAAAAATCCCTGCCCTCATGGAGCTGACACTCTAGTGGATTGTATGTGGGGGAGGGACAGACAATAAGAAAACTCAATGGCACATTAGACATTACAGCAAGTGCTGCGTAGAAAAAGCAGAGAAAGCAGGGAGTGTAGATTTAAGTAGGGCAGTCCAGGAAAGCCTCAGTAAGGAGGTGACATTTGATTAGGACCCAAAGGAGGTGAGACAGTGAGCCAGGCACATTATCTTGGGAAAGAGGTTCCTCACTTCCTTTTTTTTTTAAGACTGAGTCTCGCTCTGTCGCCCAGATTGAAGTACAGTGGCACGATCTCGGCTCACTACAAGCTCTGCCTCCCGGGTTCATGCCATTCTCCTGCCTCAGCCTCCCGAGTAGCTGGGACTACAGGCACCAACCACCATGCCCGGCTAATTTTTTTGTATTTTTTAGTAGAGACGGGGTTTCACCGTGTTAGCCATGATGGTCTCGATCTTCTGACCTCGTGATCCGCCCTCCTCGGCCTCCCAAAGTGCTGGGATTACAGGCATGAGCCACTGTGTCCGGCCAAGAGGCTCCTCACTTCTAAAATGGAGACAGCAAGATCTGAGGTTTAACTGAGGTGGTACAGGTCAAGAGTTTTGCATAAGGTCTGGAATATAGCTCCTTTCCAAGGGCCCAGTGAGAAGCTTGACAGGGTCTCCTGGGCCGGGCCTGTGGCCACAGCTATCACCAGAGACACTGAATGGCATCCACTGTCCCCTCAGCCCAGGCAGATGCAGGGTCTGCAACACAGCAACTAAGCCCTCCTGCCTGGCTTCTGGGCTCCCCACATGGTCCTCCATTGCAGTCCTGGGTGTGGAGTGTCCCTCCCTGTTTTGGCGGGGCCCACCAGTGTCTACAGTCTGCAGGTGACGGGCAGCAACAGGGGCTCCTCAGAGAGAGGGGAACACCGCAGGATGTGCCACTGTCTGCTTCCCTCCTCTTCCTCGCAGCCGTGGCACCCTGCCATCCACAAGCTCTCCTCAATGAACAGAGAGGTTTCTGCCTGCCATGCTCTCCCCGTTCCTGCCGCCATGCACCGCCCAGCTACCACCCAGCCTCTCCAGCTGTTGTCTCCTGTCTCTTCCCCTGACGCTTCCTGTCCTGTAGTCACCTCCAGGGCTGCCCCACAGCACCTCCAGGGCTGCCTTACAGCTGCAAAAAAGCAGAGGGTCCACCCCAGCAGCAGCGGCAGCAGAGGGGTTCCAGGATGGAGTAGTGGTTTCTAGATAATCTTTCCCAATGGCAAGGGCATCCCAGCTGGACGCAGCATCCCCAACCCCAAAAAGGGCGAGGCCACTGAATGGGCTTGGTCTACAGTGGGAGGGCCCTGGCTCAGTATCCCAAGGTGCTGCAAAGGTATCTCCCTTGAGACAGCCCTCCTTCCAGTGACCACTAGGGAGATGCTCAGACCTTCCAAGGTGGACCCTCCTCCACCCACCTTTCTACCAGGCTCATCCCCGCCCCTCCCACAGCCCAGCCCCCCCTTCCTGTTTGACAACAGCCACTTCCCGCTTTTGCACAGGGCCACTTCCTGCCTGCCTGTGTGCTACTGCCATGGAGAGACCCACCCCTGCCGGCCTTCAGCCCAGCTCCAACCACAGCCCTCTGCAGGTTTTCCCCATCATGAGCAGAGGTAGCAACAGGAGCAGAAAGCAGAAGCGGCTCCAGCCCTTCCCCAGCAGCCTGCCCAGGCCAGAGGGGTCTGAGCCCAGGCCAGAGCTAGGCCCTGGGAAACAAGGATCCTAGAAACCCAGCCTCTCCTGCCTTCTGCCCAAGTGCTTTAGGACTTGGTCCAAGGCTCCACGATTCACAGGAAGGGCAGCAAGAAGTGACCAGATGCACCGAGGGAGGCAGAAAAGAGGAAGCAGATAGGGAGGTGATAGCGTGCAGCCAAGGGGTGCACCAAGCCTGCCCTTGAACCACCTCCCCCTCTGGCCTGAAGATAGAAGCCTACTCCAATGCCCTTTCCTTCCTCTGCCGGGTCAGGGGACCAGGGAGGGCTGGCCACAGACTCTCCATGGCCCTCTCAGAGACGAGCCTGCTTGACATAGTGACATTTTCCTAAAAAAAAAAAAAAAAAAAAAAAACCACACAAATGACAGCACTAGCTTCAAATAAGATCCTGCTGCCACCTAAACATACAACCCTCTGTACGTGGGAAAGGATGTACATTCCTACTCTGACTGAGGGCTCTCCCAAGTTCCAATCTCAAAGGCATTCTTAATTTTGCAAATGGTATTTTGCAGGTCTGTGCCTGTGGCCCCAAACATGGATGTGAGAAGTTTCCTGCAGCCCCACTGATTTCAGGGCTCGACGGGAGGCAGCCTCACTTGCTGCCCTGCTGAGTGCCCCTCATCTTCTCTCCAAGCAACAGAGGCTCCCGTCTCGCCCCCTTGGGGTCACTCTGAGCAGAAACAAGGACACGGCAGGGATTTGGTGTCATAATCCACCTTCCCCAGCTGCTTATGCACAGCCCTGGGCCTGGGGCACTGACCAGTGGGATTCCCAAGCCACGATCCCACCGACCTCATCCTGACACTGCGACGCCACATCTCTCCCTCTTTGAATCTCACTCTAAAGGTGCAAAGAGTCTCCAATTAAAAGCAAAGTCCATCCACCACACAAGAGCAGGACCACGACTTCTAATGCCCTCACCCATGTACACCTGGTGACTAGCTGGGGGATGTGATACAGAGGGACGGGGCCTGAAATGTGCCCATGTGAACCCCCAAGGCTCTGTGCATGTACCCAGCATCCTCCCCTTATCTTCAGCCCTTACTCACGCAGTTTTAACTTGGTGACACAAAGACCTGAACCCCACTTTGGCCTCTGGATCTCAAGGCAAGGGAAGCTCTAAGGAGGGAGAGAGGCTCCAAGAAATGCCCCACAGAGAAAAGGCCCTAAATCAGCTTTGACGGAGAAAATCCCCAAGGGGTCACTAGCAAGCCCCAAGAAGGCAAGGCTCTGCCTGGGGACACTCTGGCTGCTCTCAAGGGCCAGAAAAGGGTCAGCCGTCGTGTTCTCCATGGCCCCCGGCAGGGCTCCTGGTGCCTGCAGCCTTTGCCCACTGTTTTGGTGACATTTCCTTCATGGTAACCAGCCCCAAGTAAAACATCCCAGGAAGCAGCCCCTAAAAATAGCTCCTCCCAGGGCAGCAGCAAGCAGGGGGGAGGGGAAAGAAAGGGAGGAGAAAAGAGGGGAGCAGATGGGAAGCTGCGGCTGCTGCTGATAGGGCCCAGGAAGCGGAGATGGTGTTGGGGAGGAGTGGCTGGAAATCTCCCCACCGCACAGCCCAGAGAGGTGGGTACAGATGGGAATGGGGCCTCAGCCAGCAACGAGGAGGGATTTGCTCCACCAGGCTTGGAGCTTGGGGCTTAGATGGAGAGGTGTGAGGTGATATGCCAAGATTCATCACAGGAACAAAGTATCCAGAACCTGTGTTTTAAAGAAAGGCGCCAAGAAGTGGGTGGAGGCCACACTGACTGAGGATGCTGGGTCTGAGCCCTGGCAAAGTCACAGGCACCTGCAGCGCAAAATCAAAAAAAAAAAAAAAAAAAAAAAGACCCCAGACAAAGCTTTTGTGCCTTGGTTTCCCCAGCAGTCCTATGGCAGATCTGTCTGGCCATGGGCAGATGACAAACGGGCTCTGCAGAGAGGCATTCAAGAGGTGCAAAGTGCCCATGTCCTCCTGTCACCACCCTTTTGGCACCCATGGGATCAGGCCCTTGTTGGTCTGCCAAAGCTGTTCAGAGAGCAGCAAGCATAGAGATGGGAGGAGGAATGGTCACACACAGCCTCCCCTTCCCTGTCTCCAGCCTCAGCAGAGAATGGGGTCAGCCACTCACCTCTAGGGTTTCAGCACAGCTTCTAACAAGGGTATGGTGACAAGGGACCAGAGGAAGCAGCAGGAAGAAGGCAGGGGCCTCCCTGACAGGACAGGGTAACCTTCCCACCTCCATCCCCACACCGTGATGCAGCACCCCAAGTCACTCTGGGAAGGCAGGTGGGAGGGGAGGGGGACAGGCCAGTGTTGTGTGCGCTAAGGCCCACAGCTCAACGTGACCACATGACAAAGCAGAAGCCTTCGCACAGAGGAGGGACCTGCAGTCAGCTTCCATCCCTTCAGGAGAGAAGGTAGAGGTGTTCCATCACCGATATGCAGGATGCCCATTTTTCTGTTTACAGAAATTGGCCTGTTTTACCCTCAGGAGGAAGGCATGGTTTTGCACACAGCCTCCTTAAATGCTTCCTCGAGGCCCGTGTTCCAGTGCTGTGTGGATTTCTCTTCCTTCTCCCACTCCCTGCATTGCTGCTTCCCCCTCCCTTCTCTTTCCCTCACTTCACCCAGATCCTTAACAGGAAAGTCTCACTTGGAGATACCACAGGGGACACAAATGTCATGGGGGCTACTCAGCCAACACTAAGGGGGTGGGGATTCTCAGCTGGCACCATCCAGGGGATCCCATTTCAGTCCCCAGGGCCAGCTGGACCCAGAAAGGGACAGCCTTTACCCTTCTGGTGGCCAACATGCCACAACCCAGCTTGCCGCAGCCTCAGACACAGACACCCCAATCCGGAGGCCCAGAACGAGGCCCCTAATCACAGAACAGCCCATGTGCACAGATGGCCACATAGCAGCAGACACACAATCTGGAGAAGGCTGGGCCAAGGTGTGTCTGTTGAATTCCAGAGGGCATGGCAAGAGCAACTGTTGTTGCAGATTTTAGGTGGCATCTCTTAGAGTGGCTCATGCCTCACCTGCATGAAATTCACTGGAGCATGTGTTAAAAATGCAGATTCTGCAGCCCCACCCTAGACCTCCTAAAGCAGAATCTCTGTGGCTAAAGTTTGGAAATCTGCATTTTTTAAACCAGTACTCAGGATGATCCTTATGCACACTAAAATTGAAAATCACTACTTGGAAGAGATCTCAACAGTGGCCCTATAGTGCCATTAGTGACAAGGAAGGAGGAATCATCAGCTAAATGTCTGCCTACATCTCCCACTCTGCCTTATGCCCCAAGTACAGGTCTTTATCCTCATCTGTCCTCTCTTCCAGCAGCCGTATCAGGTCTGCAGCCTGGCTCCCTGGATCAGAAAGGGAGGACTCAAGCCTGTAGCAGGGTACAAGGGCTCTGGCAACTTGACTCTGAGTTTCCTGGGAGCCAAAGCCAAAAGGCAACCACGATTAGTTACATAGTCCTCTTGACCCATTCATTTAACGTGTATGTGGCCGGCATAAGTCAGGCACTTCGCTAGGGCCTGTCCATGAAGAAGTAAAGAAACACATAAGGACCCTTCCCTCACCTCCCAGGTCCTCACAAAGAGGAAAGCTTTTGCTTACATTTAGCTTCAAAACAAATTTCTTCACATGGAATGCACAGATTAAATAAATATGTTCAAGTATTATAACAGATTTCATAACACCATTTCCAATAGCATCTCTTAGTAAGGCCAAGGGCATTACCCCAGTATCCATCTCGGTGAAAGCCACTGGAATCCAGATAAATGGTACATATACAGAAGTTTCTTCTGATTATGATTGTTCTAGGGATAAATCCTAAATGACGTAGAAGAAAGGACCATTTGCCCTTCAACTGTAGCAATATGGGGGAAATACTTTGGATATAAGCAAAGAGAGCAGGATATAAAATGTTATGCTCCGCGAGGTGAAAATCTGTATGCATATGAATAAAGATAAGAAGGGAATATGAAGATTTAAAAATAAAAAAAGACATAAGGGCTCAGGCTCCTTGAGGGGGGTGCTCTTAAATCTTAAAATAACGACTTATCATTGCCATCACCTGGCCCACTAGCTCCTGCATCCAAGCCTATTTTAAATGCCTCCTTCGGCCTAGCGGAGCTAAGCTTGGAACCATGGGCTCCCTTAAGAGCCCAGCTCCACTCCCATCACGGTTCTGAAGCAAACGGAGTGACGTTATGTGACTTTCAGTGACTTTATGTAGACAGGCCCGCAGACAAAGAGTGCTCAATGCATATCCGCATGAACTCCCCACCCTACAACCTAGCTGCCAATGTGGGCCTCTGAGGCCATAGGGACAAGACACAACAGCCCAAAGGAAGGCTTCCTGTCTCAATCGAACCCCCTAGAAGACCAGGTGATCCCTCTCCCTGCCTCCCAGCCACCTCACCAAGGATGCCAAGAAGAAACAGCTCTATACCCTCTATCTTTTCAGTTTGTAGCCCAGAGAATCACAAACAAGAAAGATAGCAGGCAGGAAGACCCAGTGAACACAGCAAGCCCCTTCAGACCTTCACAGATGACCCTGGTGGGCCCACGACATTCCCAGACACAGAAATCCAACACCTGCGGAGCCCTAAACAGACAGCGATGAGTGAAACCCAGCCCCAGTGCCTGCACCTTTATAAAATATACAGTGTAAACTGAGAGTCTGCAGGGAATCCATGGCCCTTACTCCCTAACCCCATGGGCACCAGCCCATGGCTACCCCGGCCCAGCTCTCTCCAGGAGCTCACATCCCCCATGCCCACAGCTATAGTCCAGCTCCACCTTGTTCCCTCCATCTCCAAGACAGGCCCTTTCCACTCTCCCACCTCCACACAGTACTGGCTGGCACTTACATATTCTGACCCCTCTGGCTGGCATCTGTGCCTATCATCTGTGCCTCTGTCCCAAAGTCAACCTGGCACATGAGGCCACACAACAGAGCCCAGTCTTGGCATATGCATCTTGGGAGAGGGGGAGTTTCTGTCTGAAGCATATACTTTTACACAAGAATCCTCTTCTTGAGGGGGGGAAAAAATCAAAGAGAAATCAAACCTCATCCAGTTTGGCCAGGGAAAGATATCTGTTGGGAAAGATGGGACAAGGTTGAAAGGAGGTGAGGAAGGGAAAGGGATGCTATCACACAGGTCATGGAAGTTCAGGCAGGTAGGAAAGGAGTAGGAAATGAAAGCCCCAGTCAGGCAGCTGCAGGAAGTCAGCACATCACCTTTCCTCATATCCCAGAATTCGGCTCCCAGCCGTCTCTCCTTCCCTTACCCCTGGGTCAGAGGACACTGGTGAGATGAGAATAGCAAAGCATTGCGTCATCAACTGGAGACACCAGACACCAGCCCCGTTTCTGATGCACCAGGGTTCTGCTGTGTGGGCATGAGAGGTATCCAGCCTCAAGCCATCGTTCCTGCCTGCACGAAGCCCCCACACCCCCACTCCAGGGGAGGAGGGCATCTGACTGCCCACATATCTCTATGGCAACCATCCTCAGACTCAAGGTACCCAGAGAAAAAGAAAACAAACAAGTCCAACTTTATAGGCAATGCACACGAACAGGAAGAGGTGGAGCTGGATGGGAGTCAGAAATTAGTGCCCTACTAGGGGGATGGAGAGAGAGTCTGCAGCCAGGTGGTGGACAAGGCCCTGCTTAACAGGTCCCAGAAACTGCCAATATGACAGAAGCCCAATGTCATCTCCGTGAAATTGTAGAGCTTCTCTGAGCATTTGGGACATCTATTATGTCTCTTATCCCAGAGAAACTCGGGTCATTATTGGCCAAGGCCCATGTCTTCCCCAGGGCATGTGTCCTGGCTCCTAATATATTTATGGCATCCTACTGCCCAGCCCTAATTCCATTCTCTGAGTCTCACAACCTTTGTTCCCCAGCTGCACCCTGCAGCCCTCCAAGATCTGACCTCTGTACTCACTAGACCTGTTCACAGAGCACTTCACACACTGCTGGGTCTACACCTATCAGATGAGGTGAGTTTGGCAAGCATCCAATAGGAGGTTCAGAGAGTGTAGGTTCAAGGTGTGAAAGACAGGCCCTGACCCTCCCAGCCTCAGGTACTTGGGAGGATCTCGCAAGTGAGGCCCCAAGGCCTGGCCTTTATGCTCCTCAGACTTGGAGGTAGTGCAGTTCCTGCCCAAACCAGGCCTTTGGGATTTCTAGACCATGAAGCATCACCCTCCACCTAGGACAGACTACATCTGCTGCTGCACCACCAACTTTGTAATTTGATCAAAAAAGCAATCAAGTTCATCTGGCAGAATTTGTTCCTAAGAAGCCCTCGCCAGTAGCAGCCTCCCCTGATGTTTACAGATTCCCTTCCCTTGGGAGTCTGTTCTGCCGCCTGGTGGGCAGGGGAGGCTGGCTTTGTCAGAGCTGCTCACTTACTGCATTTCCATCCTAAGTCACCACTGGGGCACAGGGACCAGGAAAGGCCTGCCGTAGCCACCACTGCCCCAAAGAGAGATGCTCCAAATGCCCCAAATTAAGAGCTCCCCATTCCGTACCACCCACTACCCCCATATCCTCCACCTCCCTGAAGACCGAACTCCCTTGAGCCTTTGGGGGCCACTGCAGCTACCTGCATCTCTTCCTTCATTCTTTTGTACCTGGGCGCTTCCAGTCCCCCATGCAACTCCTTTTCTGGCTTCAGCCTGACACAAAGTCCAACCAGTCTGAAATTCCAACTCCTCTCCAAGTGCTAAAACGCACAACCCTCAATTTCTGGGGCTTCTTCAGAAGAAACCATAGCCCCTGGAGGCACCCTCAGGAAGAGGTCAAGACAGTGAACACTCACCCCGGGCAGACAACTTCTTGGTATTGATGATTTTTGCTGCGTACTCTTGCGTGGAGGTTTTCTTCACACACCTGCGGACCACAGAGAAAGCACCCCTGGAGGGAGAAGGGGGAAAGAACTGGGACACGGAGCAGGGCAGAGTGACACAGACACACTTCAAGTCTGGGGACGATGATGCTCCCACCACCTGACCTCTAGTCACACGCACACACACCGGCGCTGCGACCACCACCATCCAACATGAGGCAGAAGAACGCGGCCACCGCAGGTCACTGAACAGAGGTGGGTGGTGTGCCGCGCTCCCACCCCCTCATCCAGTCCCTGGGCAAGGCAACAGCCTCCACCTCAGGCTGCACATCAGGAGCGGGTGGGCGACGCTGAAAACACACACCTGCTGCATCTCAGACAGCCCTGCGGTCCTGGCCAAGAGAACCAGGGCAGAAGGGAGCAGACAGACCCTGCCTTTCTCTCACCAGGAACAGTTGAGGGTCGGGGAAGGAGAGATTAAAAAGAGGGTATCATCCCCTGAAAGAGAAATCTCCCTCAATCATGGGGCAAAGTGAGGCTCAACCCCCCCTCCTCTCCCACAGCCGGCTTCATCTCACTGCATCCCGGCTCAACTGACAGCAAGGGAAGAGAGGACACAGACATCAAGAACTCCCCTTCCCATGTTATTTTCCTTGACGTCCCCCCCAATGGGAGCTCGCACTCTCAGCTCTGGAAACGTCTAGGGGGGCGGGCGGGGCGGGGGCTGCAGTGGCCGGGCTCGATGCCGCGGGTGGGGGTGGGGGGCCGGGGCTGCTGCAGCGGCCAGCTCAGTGCGGAGGGGAGGGGGATGCTGCGGCTGCGGCGCGGCTCCCGGGACCACTGCAGGGATAGGGGGAGGGGACGGGGGTACCGCAGCACTGCCCAGCCGAGGGCCTGGGAGCCTGGAGCGGCACTCGCGGGGGGCGGGGCCGGGCGCCAAACAGCGTCCCCCCCCCCCCATGCCCGGGCTCCGCAGCGGGGCCAGGGCTGCAGGGCCGGGGAGGGTCCTGAGTGCGAGGCGCGTGGGACCTGGGTTCAGGGTGCGGAGTGAGCAACCTGGCAGCGTTGGGAGGTGGCCGGGAGCAGGGCGCATGAAGGGTGCGGAGGGGCGGGGCTGGAGGGCACCCGGGAAAGGTCCGGGGGCTGCGGTGTCCGCGGCGGCGCGCGGGGAGCAGCGGCCCCGCCAACTGCTGCAGGGCGCCAAGGGGGATGCGGGGCAGGGCGCGGGGGGCGCAGGGCCCAGAGGCGGCAGGCGGGAAAGGCGGGGGTGGGGCGGCCGAGGGGGCGCCGCAGCGGCCGGTGCAGGGCCGGGGGGCGGGGCGAGGAGCCGCATAGCGCCCGGGCGGCAGGGCAGGCAGGGGACCGCGGCGGGCGGGCCGTACTTGCCAAGCTCCTCGAAGAGCTGGTAGTCGTCGGTGAAGCGGGTGCAGGTGGCGGTGGTGGCCATGCTGGCGGGCGGGCGGACGCGGCGGTGCAGCCCGCGCCGACGTCGGTGCACAGTCACCGCCGCCCGGCCGAGGGAGCAAGAGGAGGAGACGGGGCTGAGCCCGGCAGCACCGCGAGACTTTACCGGGGAGAGCGAGGGAGGGAGGGACACCCCCGCGCCGCCCGCCCGCCCCGCCCCCAGCCCCGCCGGCCCCCGGCCCGCCCCCGGGGAGGGGCCTCCCGCCGCCGGCCCCGCCCCTCCCCGGAGCCGCCCGCGCTGGGCCAGGCGCGCTGGGCAGCCGAGGGGAGGGGGTCCCCGATCCGGTCCACCCGTCGGGGCAGACCGAGCTGGAAGATTCGCGACTTATGGGCTCGTCCCGGGGCGGACCCCGCGCAGGCTCGGGAACGTGCATGCGAGGGTGCGTGTGTTAGGAGTGTAGGGGTCTGGACCGCTGAGCTCTCTGGACGGGACCCACACGCGGGTCCCGAGCCCCCAACCGAGCTCCTAGCATGTGGGGAGAGAGCCAAGGTCAAGGAGCCTGTGCCAGGTTGCATGCCCGGGAGGCGCCCCCAGCCCGCGCAGAGCCAGCTGCCAGCCGCCTTCCCTCCGGGAGCTGACAGTCTAGACTTGTGCAACCACCAGGGCCATTATTAGAAAGAAACCCTTCAGGCACGGGTTGATCAGGGAGACCAGGCCAGGGACAAGGAAACAGGTAGGACTCTGCCTCCCTGCACCATAACTGCAGAGATGAAAGAGTATTCTCTATCCGGCCAGCAGTGAAAGGGGTGAAGTGGGAAGACTCAGAAAGCTTTGCTTTGTGCAGTGGGGGCTAGAAGAGAAAGTGGAAGAAAGGGGAAATCCCCATATTCTTGCAAGGCACCCTCTTACTTTTATTTTCTGGCACCTACCACATTTTGTAATGAGGCATTGACTGGTATGAGGGGCAGTAGAGCTATCTCATAGCTATCTAAGAGTGAACTTGCATCAAACTGCCTGGCTTGGATTTCTGGGCAACTCACTGATGAGCTCCGTGACCTTGGGTAAGTCACTTAATCTTTTTTTTTTTTTTTTTTTAGACAGAGTCTTGCACTGTCGCCGGGGCTGGAGTGCAGTGGCGCAATCTTGGCTCACTGCAGCCTCCACCTCCCAGGTTCAAGTGATTCTCCTGCCTCAGCCTCCCGAGTAGCTGGGATTACAGGCCCCGCCACCGCGCTCGGCTAATTTTTTTGTATTTTTAGTAGAGACGGGGCTTCACTATGTTGACCAGGCTGGTCTTGAACGCCTGACCTCATGATCCACCCGCCTCAGCCTCCAAAGTGCTGGGATTACAGGCGTGAGCCACTTCGCCCGGCTGGGAATAATAATATTACGTACCTCATAGGCCTGTGAGCACTAAATGGGCTAAGGCACTTAGAATAGTACTTGGTACCTAATTAGAACTACGTTTGCTGGGTGGGGCGCGGTAGCTCATGCCTGTAATCCCAGTACTTTGGGAGGCTGAGGCGAGTGGATCACAAGGTCAGGAGTTTGAGACCAGCCTGGTCAACATAGTGAAGCCCCGTCTCTACTGAAAATAGGAAAATTAGCTGGGCATGGAGGCGCGCGCCCATAATCCCAACTACTCAGGAGGCTGAGGCAGGAGAATCGCTTGAACCTAGGAGGCAGAGGTCGCAGAGAGCTGAGATTGCACCATTGCACTCTAGCCTGCACTCGACAGGATGAGACTTTGTCTCAAAAAAGAAAAGAAAAGAAATAACTATGTTTGCTGTTATTATTTGTTTAATATTTGCCTTCCCACTGAATTGTAGGCTCCAATAAGGTGGGGCCTCTGCACCTTTTGTTCACCATTGTACACTCAGCCCCAGACCCTCAGTAAATATTTGTGGGATGGCAGAGGGAGATACCACCCCTTCTCCTGTCCCCACTATCACAAGTTGGTGGGACAGAGGCACATAACTGTCTCAATGGGGGACAAACTGGCTGGGCAGGTTCCTGACCTGCCTGGGCAGCTGTCCCCTGAGGCTGAGGCCAGCCCTAACTGGGCAGGGTGGAGCTTAGCCAGAGGCTGCCGCACAGTCTTGATTACAGCAGGACGCCCACTGGGAGTTGGGCCTCCGTCTTGAGCAGGCTCGCTCTGCCAGAGTAGGGGGCTGAGAGGTGTCCCAGCCTCCCAAGCTGCCTCCCTGAGGGGTGGGTGGGGCAGAGCTCTCCAGGAGTGCTCCCCTCCTGTCCTGACCCAACAGCCCTGGGAGCCGCTTTGGGAACCAGACTGCCCAGTAGGGGTGATTAGGGAATGGGAGGGCGTGAAGCCCTAAAGGAAAAGCATCAGCAGTTCTCTAGGGAGAAGGGTAGAGAGGGCCAAGGGAAAGGGTAGCAGTGCCAGAACACCATGCCCCACCCCTCCCCAGGGCAACAGGAAGTAAAGTGGAGAGTAAGGCCACTTCCTACCTCAAAGCACCTGGGTGAGAGCCAGGTCCCAAGTCCCAGTGTGGGGTAGGGCAATGAGATTGCGTACGTGGAGATGCCAGTAAGTGTTGAGTTTCTGTCATCCATCTTCAAAGCAGAAGCAACCGCGAATATCAGTTGATCATCAATGTGCCCTTCCCAAGTGCTCAAGGCAACTTGCTTCCTGACCTCCAGGCTGATACTTGAAACTTTCTATTCATGAATGGAAGGTGGAATGAGGAGAGGAGGAGAGGTCAGAACAAGCACAGAAGAGGGCTGCCATGGGGTCCCCTAGGAGTATCCCCGGGCAAATGTAAAACAGGACTACAACCCTGACCAGTCTCACATGCCTGCTGGGAGAGGAACAGCATCCCGACTGAGGGGAGGGTTCAACACTAGTTGTTTCAGGGTAACCATATAAAGCATTTTGCACTGTATCTCTAAAAGGTAAAGTGATGAGAAAAATACTGGGGTGAAGCCTCAGGGGTGACTCACAGTACTATATAAGTGGAGCTAGCTGCTTTTCAACAAATATCACTCCCTACCACAGGTTTGTCACTGCCTTTTACTTTTTGAAACATCCAAATAAAGTAGAAAATTAGAATTCACACAATTAGAAGAAAACTTAATCCATTGTCTTTTTTTTTATTTTCCCCCTGAGACAGGGTCTCGCTCTGTCGCCCGGGCTGGAGTACAGCGGTGCCGTCACGGCTCACTGCAACTTCAGCCTCCCAAGTAACTAGGACTACAGGCATGTGCCACCACACTTAGCTAGTTTTAAATTTTTTTTGTGGAGATGAGATCTCACAATTTTGACCAGGCTGGTCTCAAACTCCTAGACTCAAGCAATCATCCTGTCTTGGCCTCCCAAAGTGCTGGGATTACAGGCATGAGCCACCTTGTCCAGCCTCCTTTTTCCTTTGTATCTCTACCTCTCCCTTCCTCCCTCACTACTTCTCTCAACAGCGCAGCCTCTGACGCATCCATGGTGGTGGTTTGGAGCCTATAGACACTTCTGTGTGCACACACAAACACACACCCTCGCACATACACCCTCCTCTATCCCCACTGATGTAGCGCCCACACAACATCCAGCTATCCCACAGCAATTAGAGGGAAGATACACACAAATAATAACAAGCTCAACAGCTCCCTCCACCTCAGTATCTATGGCAACCTCCTGGGGTCTTCGGGCTGGGTTGCTCCTGTTGTAGTCAGTCCCCTGGGCAGCACCAGCACTCAGGCTGTGCTCAGAGCTCGGAGAACAGGGAATGACAAAAGTATCAATACCCTGATAATCACGAGAGGCACCCACTGGGTGGGACCCTCCATCATTCAGATCTTTCTCTTTGAAGCCTGCAAAGTCTCATGTCCATGAGGGGTTTTCAATCCATATTCTAAGCAGAATCCATGGGGTTACATGGCCAGGCCCCAACAGCTAATCAACATATATATTGATGTTCCACATAAGATTTGGTTGCAGTTAAGACTCCCTAACTAAAAAGAAGTTTGGAACCCTTTGGACTTCTGGGTCCTTTCCAACTCTAAGATTCTATGATTAGTTTTGGAGAATTAGGAGTGATGAGATCATGACCTCTCTCCAAGGAACTCTCAGAGAATTATTAATGGTGAGGCATTTAAAACTGGAGAGAAGATGTGATCATGGAGATAGGAAAGAGTGAGAAAGCAAATAAAACATTTGTTTTGTTTTGAGACAGTGTCTCACTCTCTCACCCAGGCTGGGGTGCAGTGGTGTGATCCTAATTCACTGCAGCCTTGAACTCCTGGGCTCAAGCCGCTCTCCTGCCTCAGCCTCCGGAATGGCTAGGACTACAGGTCCATGACACTATACCCAGCTTAATTTTTTTTTGGTAGAAATGAGTGTCTTGCTATGTTACCCAGATTGGTCATGAACTCCAGACATCAGGCTGTCCTCCTGCTTTGGCCTCTCAAAGTGCTGTGATTACAGGCATGAGTCACTGCAAACACAATATTTAAATAAGCAATCCTCGCACTGGGAGGGAGTGAAGGATGCCCCTCTCTGCCCTGGAAGACACATCAGAAAAAGCCTACCAGTGGGCTTCTCCAAATCACTACTTTTTCCCATCCCTCCTGAATCTAAAAGCTGAAAAAAAAAAAACAAAAACAAAAAAACAAGGGACTGAGAACCACAGATTATGTCAATGACTGCAGCATTTTGTTTTTCTTCTTCTTCTTTTTTTTTTTTTTTTTTTAAGATAGAGTCTCACCATGTCGCCTAGACTGAAGTGCAGTGAAATGATCCCAGCTCACTGCAGCTTCTATCTCCTGGGCTCAGGCCATCCTCCTACCTCAGTCTCCTGAGTAGCTGGGACTACAAGCACGAGCCACCATGTCCAGCTAATTTTTTAAATTTATAGTAGAGACAAGGTCTTGCTATGTCGCCTGAGCTGGTCTTGAACTCCTGAACTCAAGCAGCCCTCCTGCCTCAGCCTCCCTAAGTGCTGGGGTTACAGACATGAGCCACCGCACCTGGCCTGACTGCAGTATTTCTTAGAGGAGGGGCTGATATATTTGAGGTGAGTGGCTGAGCTCCTGAAGTTTGGGACATAGGAGATTTTGGAATGAGAGGCTGAGGTGTTTGAGGCAAGGGCTGCAGCATCTGGTGTAAGGAACAGAGGTATCTGGAATAGGGTTTGAGGCACTAGGGATGAAGAGCTGAGCTGAGAAATTCAGGTAAGTGTAGAAATATGTAACATGAGGAGCTGAGGGCCTGATGGCGGGGAGCTGCCACACGTTTTCCAGCCAGCGGGTTAGTTCCAAAGAGCAATGTGATCCTGGCCTTCTCATCCATCCAGTCCAGGGTGTGGCCCCCTCTGCCTCTTGACCCCTCTGCCATCCTCTTATAGACTGTGAGCTTCTTGAAGGCAGGGCATGGCTGATCTTTCTCCTTGTATCCCCAACACCTACCATTGAAGCCTGGCACATAGTAGGTGCTCAGTCATTTGGAATGAATGAAGTATTGGGTGCAAAGGGCTGAGATACTTGGAATGAAGAGGCAGAACCAGTGGACAAATCTGTCATCAGAGCCAGTGACAGAGCTGTCATCAGAGGCACCAGTGAGGTACTGATGCCACGACAGGCGGGCCGCATGCGTCAACGTGGACGACCAGGGCAGGAAGAGCGGCATGCGGGGCCCCCTGGTGGGCAAATGTGAGGCGCACAGGGAGGGATGGGAAGGGGAGCGTCAAAAAAAAAAAAAAAAAAAAAAAATGACAAAGGGAGGTGTGGTGAGGATGACAAAACTCACCAGGGAAGCTAACGTCTAGAGAAGGCTTGCTACTTGCAAGGCTCGTGCACTAAGCACTCTAAATAATCTACTCCATTTAACTCTCGCCATCACCCTGCAAGTATGGAAGTTTAGAGGAGGAAACTGAAGTTTAGAAAGGTAAAGTAGCATGCCCCAGGGCAAATAGCTAACACAGTTTATGGTGGAGCTGGGAGAATATGATTGAAGGGCAGTGAATAGAAAGAGATAGGGGGGCCTGTAAATTGAATGGGGGGCAATTCAGACAGGCTCACACCACCAATACCATCTAGGTTGGAATCTTAAACTCTGTGGATTTATCTCAATCTAGTCCCAGCCCCCTGAATCCAGGCATGTACCCACAGGGGACATTTGTTCGTTCGTTTGTTCATTCATTCATTCATTCATTCATTTTATTGAGTAGCTCCTCTGTTCCAGTCATTTAGGAAACAGAAGGGAAGAATCCAGCAAAACTCTGCCTCTTGGCGCTTACATCCCTGTAGGCAGGCAGTGTACCTGGAAAGAGGTCATTTTGGACTGAAGTTAGGTCCTACTACAGAGTAAGTAAAATCAAGTAATGAGGATAGAGAGTGATGGGGTAGGGAACATACAGGGCGCCTTTAACCGAGGTACTCAGACCTGGGTGCTCTCTGAATGCAACTTTTGAGGGAGACATTTAGGAATAACATTTAGAAATGATGATAAGGAGGTAGTTGTTTGAAGATCCAAACAACAGCATTCCTGGTGGAAGGGGCAGTGACAAAGTCCTGAGATAAAAAGCGGTGATGGTCCCAGCTACTCGGGAGACTGAGGCCTGAGGATCACTTAAGCCTGGGAGGCAGAGGATGCAGTGAGCCGTGATCATGCCACTGCACTCTAGCCTGGACAACAAAGCGAGACCCTGTCTCAAATAAAATAAAATTTTTAAAAAGGTCATGGAGTATTTGAGGGGTGGAAAGAAGACTGGTGTGGCCAGAGTGGGCCAGGGGGCAGCAGTGGGAGAGTAGGGCCCAGAGGCCCTAATAAACCCCACCATCCTGGTACAACCACCCTGACGTTCCTTCTGTGGTCTCAAACTCTATAACTCGCAGGGAGCCCACAGGGGCAGGCTACCTCCATGCTCACAAACAAAGGAGACCTGAAATCTCAGCTCAGTGCAAGAAGACACCTTCATCAAGGACAGACATAAATCTGGGTCTGGAGCTAGAAGTGACGCTGTTTCTTGGCCCTTGGCCACCACAAAGAAGGGTGGTAGAGATGGCCACAGGATGACCTGTCTGCACTTCAGGGGTTCTGGGGGTGGTGCACTGGGGGTCTCTGCAGAAACAGACAGTGTCCACTTAGTCCATTCAAACAACTGTCTCCCTGTCCTGGGCAAGCTTTAGTCTTAACCCCTGCAGAGGACAGCAAGAGGCCAGAAATAGGCCCTACCTTAAAGAGCTTTACTCACTGGGGACAAGAAGATAAACATGATAATAAAACAAGGATACAAGCCCCAAGATTAGCACCACAGGCAGCCTCTGGGTCTTTGCACAAGTGGCTGCCTGACTCACTCTTCCCTCCCCTCTTTACCTGTCTGTCCTCCCGTTTTCTGCCCAAGCAGCATTTTCTCAGGGTAACTTTCCCTGGCCTCTTGACCAGATCAAATTCGTGTCTTGGCAGCCCCAAAAGTACCATCTGCCACTTCTTCAAAGCACTCGTCCCAAGTGTATACAGGTGTTTCTATGACTACAGGCCTCAAGAGGGTAGGGTCTACGCCTGTTTATGTTCATCCTGGCATCTCCAGGATCTAAAGTGCCTCGGCTGTAGTAGGTACTCAACAAATGCTTGGAAAGTAAAAGCAAAGCATGGTGTAAATGGGAGTAATGGAATCAGTTGGAACCATCAGAAGTGACTTAACAGAAAGGAAGGAGAGGAAGGATGTTGGTGGATAGAAGTGGAGTTGAGGTGGCAATGCCAGTGGAAAACACAGTGTTGAGGTGATGAAGGCTTGACAGGTGTTTGGGACACGAGGTGGTCAGGAGAAAAGGAGGGGAGGGTGTGAAGAGGAGAGAAACAGGCCATAAAGCTGGGACCAGCCACGTGGAAATCATGCCTGGCTGTGGGTGGGCTAACAGGCCAGGCAGGGATGTGCCTCAGGAAGGACCCATGTCAGGCTGGGCACGGTGGCTCATGCCTGTAATCCCAACACTTTGGGAGGCCAAGGCAGGAGGATCACCTGAGAGGTCAGGAGTTCGAGACCAACATAGCAAAACCCTGTCTGTACCAAAAGTACAAAAATTAGCCAGGCGTGCAAGTGCACGCCTGTAATCCCAGCTACTTCGGAGGCTGAGACAGGAGAATCACTTGAACCTGGAAGGGGGAGGTTGCAGTGGGCCAAGATCGTGCCAGTGCCCTTTAGCCTGGGTGATAGAGTGAGACTCCATCTCAAAAAAAAAAAAAAAAAACAGGAAGGACCCATGTCCAACTCTCTGGACTCCAGGCAGGGTCCAGAGGCTGCTAGGTCCCAGACCTGAGCTACAGATGATCCCCTTCTAGACATTCCCACTTGAATGTCACACTATCCACCCAAATTCGACATGATCCTTCTCTAAATTAACCACATTGAGAGACTGGATAACATGATGGTCGAGAACACACTAGCCGTGGGAGCCTGTGAGCGTTTCTTTTGTTTTTTGTTTTTGAGACATTATTTCGTTCTGTTGCCCAGGCTGGAGTGTGGTGGTGCAATCACAGCTCACTGCAGCCTAGACTTCCCAAGCTCAATCTATCCACCTATCTCGGCCTCCTGAGTAACTGGTTCTACAGGTGTGCGCCACTATGCCCAGCTATTTTCTTTTTGTATTTTTTGTAGAGACAGAGTTTCACCATGTTGCCCAGGCTGGTCTCAAACTCCTGACCTCAGTGATCTGTCCGCCTTGGCCTCCCAAAGTGCTGGGATTACAGGCGTGAACCACCGCGCCTGGCCTGTGTTTTATGACTTGTCTGTGCCTCAGTTTTCTTACTGGCAAAATAGGAATAATACTAGTATTCACTTCATAGACTTTTTTTTTTTAATTAGCATCTTATTTATTTTCACTGGCAAAAAAATGTATATCTTTATCATATACAACATGTTGTTTTGAAATATGTATACATTATGGAATGGCTAAATCCAGCTGATTAACATATGCATTATCTCACATACTGTTTTTTTGTGTTGAGAACACTTTAAAATCAACTTTCTTAGTTATTTTCAAGAATACAGTACATTGTTATTAACTATAGTCACCATGCTAACTTTTTTTTTTGAGACAAGGACCCACTCTGTCACCCAGGATGGGGTGCAGTGGCATGATCTCGGCTCACTGCAACCTTGGCCTCCCATGTTCAAGTTGGTATTACAGGTACGTGCCACCAGACCTAGCTAATTTTTATTTGTTTATTTATTTATTTTTGTAATTTTAGTGGAGACAGGGTTTTGCCATGTTGGCCAGGCTGGTCTCAAACTCCTGACCTCAAGTGATCCACCCACCCCAGCCTCCCAAAATGCTGGGATTACAGGCCACTGCACCCGGCCAATCACAGTGCTATATCTCCTGATAGATCTCTTGAACTTATTCCTCCTAGCTATTGATAGGATTTTATGAGGAATAAATGATCAGTATAAGTGAAGGGCAAAACAGTGCCTGGAATAGTCAGGGCTCAATAAATATTAGCCATTAGAAGTATATACCTCTTGCCACCCTTGACTGGTTTTCTTCTCAGGATCCCTTGGCTCTGACAGTGACATGACTAGTTTGCCAATGACTTAGGTTCAGAATCTTGGAGTCAATCTTGATTCATCCCTTATCTCACTTAGGGGACAGAGCTGGGTTTGAATTCTGGGATTGCTGCTTACTATTAATACTTGTGCGACCTTGGGCAAGGTACTTAAGCTCCCTGAGCTCCGTGTTCCTCATTGGTAAAATAAAGATGTTGTAACTTTCACTGTAGGGTTGTTATAATAATTTAATGATAGTATTTGTAGGTGAATGGCTCGATGCCTGATGCTAAATAAATGATACTTATTATTATTATCATCCTGTATATCATTAGGAACTGACACCCATATATTTTTCCCTTTACATGTCCTTGTATCCATCTCTTCTTTTTTATTTCCCTCCCACCATCCTGGACTAGGCCTTCCTCAGACTCCTGAGTTTCTGCAGTAGCCCTCCTTCTAACTTTGCTGACCCATTTTATTTATTTTCCTCTTTCTTTTTCTCTTTCTTTCTCTACCTTTTTTCTTTCCTTCCTCCCTCCTTCCCTCCTTTCCTTCCTTTCCTTCCCTTCTCCTTCCTTCCTTCCTTCCTTCCTTCCTTCCTTCCTTCCTTCCTTCCTTCTCTATCTCTTTTTCTTTCTTTCTAAGAAATATTGGCCAAGCGCAGTGGCTCATGCCTGTAATCCCAGCACTTTGGGAGGCCGAGGTGGGTGGATCACCTGAGGTTGGGAGTTCAAGACCAGCCTGACCAACATGGAGAAACCCTGTCTCTACTAAAAATACAAAATTAGCCGGGCATGGTAGCACATGCCTGTAATCTCAGTTACTCAGAAGGCTGAGGCAGGAGAATCGCTTGAACCCGGGAGGCGGAGGTTGCAGTGAGCCGAGATTGCGCCATTGCACTCCAGCTTGGGCAAGAAGAGCAAAACCCTGTCTCAAAAAAAAAAAAAAGAAAAGAAAAGAAAAGAAATATTAATGGGACATTGTCTCAGTGCTGGGTATATAGTAGTGAACAAGCCCGGTTGCGGTGGCTCACCCCTGTAATTCCAGCACTTTAGGAGGCCGAGGCAGGTGGATCACCTGAGGTCAGGAGTTTAAGACCACCTGACCAATATAGTGAAACCCCATCTCTACTAAAAATACAAAAATTAGCTGGGTATGGTGGCACGCGCCTGTAGTCCCAGCTACAGGAGAATTGCTTGAACCCAGGAGGTGGAAGTTGCAGTGAGCAGAGATCACACCAGTGCACTCCAGCCTGGGTGACAGAGCAAGACTCTGTCTCAAAAAAAAAAAAAAAAAAAAGTAGTGAAAGAAAAAGATGATATCTCTGCCCTCAGGAAGCCTACCTTCTGGTGAGAGGAAAAAACAATAAACAAATGAACAAATAAATATTTAATACATCAGGTGGTGATAAGTCTTACCAAAAA
Source organism: Trachypithecus francoisi (assembly GCF_009764315.1). Classification (NCBI taxonomy): domain Eukaryota; kingdom Metazoa; phylum Chordata; class Mammalia; order Primates; family Cercopithecidae; genus Trachypithecus; species Trachypithecus francoisi. Next base: position 38,117,837 of record NW_022681474.1, read on the forward strand.
ATTAAAGCAGGGAAAGGGATAGAGAGTGGCAGAGGGGTGCTATTTGATATAATGTGGTCAGGGAAAGCCCCTCTGCTGAAATGAACACATAGGCAGAGTTCTGCAGAAAATAAGATCACTTTCAATAGGCTACTTCTTTGCTGAAATGCTGTTTCCTTCAGCATTAAGTATGAATGCCCATGTAGAACTCTCCAGAACCTGCATACTTCTGGTCAGTCTTGTGGTTTTGTTCCACTCCCACACTGCCCTGCTTTTGTGGACAGGCTCCACGTGCTGAAGGATGTGCATCATTAGGTTAATAGTTCCTATCTCTGATAGTGGTATCAATGTGAACTTTTTTTCTTCCTTGAATGTGCTTTCTAAATTTCTTATGTTGAGTCCGGGTACGGTGACTCATGCCTGTAATCCCAGCACTTTGGGAGGCACTTGAGGTCCCAGCACTTGAGGTCAGGAGTTTGAGACCAGCCTTGCCAACATGGTGAAACCCCATCTCTACTAAAGATACGAAAATTAGCGGCCGGGCGCAGTGGCTCACACCTGTAATCAGCACTTTGGGAGGCCGAGGTGGGCGGATCACGAGGCCAAGAGATCGAGACCATCCTGGCCAACATGGTGAAACCTCGTCTCTACTAAAAACACAAAAATTAGCCAGGCATGGTAGCTCATGCCTGTAATCCCGGTTACTTAGGAGGCTGAGGCAGGAGAATAGCTTGAACCCGGGAGGCGGAGGTTACAGTGAGCCGAGATTGCAACACTGCACTCCAGCCTGGTGACACAGCCAGACTCCGTCTCAAAAAAAAAAAAAAAGAAAGAAAGAAAAAGGAAAAGAAATTTGCTGGGCATGGTGGCACGTGTCTGTAATCCCAGCTACTTGGGAGGCTGAGGCAGGAGAATTGCTTGAACCCAGGAGGCAGAAGTTGCAGTGAGCTGAGATTGCGCCACTGCACTCCAGGCTGGGTGACAGAGCTAGACTCCATCTCAAAAAACAACAACAACAGACAAGACGAGTCTTGCTCTGTGGCCCAGGCTTGAGTGCAGTGGCGCGATCTTGGTTCACTGCAAGCTCCACCTCCCAGGTTCACACCATTCTCCTGCCTCAGCCTCCCAAGTAGCTGGGACTACAGGCACCTGCCACCACACCTGACTAATTTTTTGTATTTTTTTAGTAGAGACAGGGTTTTACCATGGTCTCGATCTCCTGACCTCGTGATCTGCCCTCCTTGGCCTCCCAAAGTGTTGGGATTACAGGCGTGAGCCACCGTGCCCGGCGTTTCCTAACTTTTTAATGATCACCATTCTAACTGGTGTGAGATGGTATACCATTGTGGAAGACAGTGTGGCAATCCCTCAAGGATCTAGAACTAAAAATACCATTTGACCTAGCCATCCCATTGCTGGATATAAACCCAAAGCATTATAAATCATGCTGCTATAAAGACACATGCACATGTATGTTTACTGCAGCACTATTCACAACAGCAAAGACTTGGAACCAACCCAAATGTCCATCACTGACAGACTGGATTAAGAAAATGTGGCACATATACACCATAGAATACTATGCAACCATAAAAAAGGATGAGTTCCTGTCCTTTGTAGGCACATGGATGCAGCTGGAAACCATCATTCTCAGCAAACTGTCGCAAGAACGGAAAACCAAACACCGCATGTTCTCACTCATAGGTAGGAACTGAACAATGAGATCACCTGGACACAGGAAGGGGAACATCACACACCGGGTCCTATTGTGGGGTAGGGGGTAGCGGGGAGGGATAGCATTAGGAGATGTACCTAATGTAAATGACGAGTTAATGGGTGCAGCACACCAACATGGCCCATGTAACAAACCTGCACGTTGTGCACATGTACCCTAGAACATAAAGTATAGTTAAAAAAAAAAAAAAAAGGAGGAAATGCTATTAACAAAAAAAAGTAAAAGAAGTGAGGAGGCTGGGCCTCCACTCCAAACGGGCAGTGACTCTGCTTGTCCACTAGAGGCCGCCTTAGACCCAGTTTTAGAGAGCCAGCGAGCCACCAGCTTACTCAGCCCACTCCAGCCCAGGAGTCATTTCCAGCACCAAGTCTGTCTTAGCACCTAAGGCCCCACAGTCTATTGGTGCCTCCAGCTTTGGTTTCTTCCAGTAGATCACTACATCTCAGACATGGAATGAGCTCCAGAATAAAAGTTGCTGATGCCAGCTAGATAACAGGAGTGTTCTGGCAGGTTCCAGGTGCCCCTCATGAGCCAAATCAACAAATATATATGGGGCGCCCAACTGAGCACCTTCTGTGTACTAGGCAGGATGCTATACTCTGGGACTAGCTTGGTGAACAAGACCTACCTTCCTACCCTCCCAGCTCTTATGATCTAATGACGTACACAGACAAACCTAAAATCAATGCATTGTGTGATAAACTGCTGACGTGATTTCTCCTCCAGGGTTAGTTCTCTCTCTGTCTCATTTCACTGTGAATTATCCCATGGGACACCTACTTGCTTTAGGGCAAGGAAGTAAGGCCAGAAGCAGAGAAAAGAAAATCATCCACATTTGGAGAATCACTGCAGAAACCCTCCTTTCTGGAGGTAGAAGGATCTCCAGTGTCTTCTGGTAGATCTGAGGGCATCTGGGGCTGGAGTGGGTGCTAGGGACGAGGAAGCCCCAGGCCACCTCAACACAGCCTTCCTACTCTCCCTTCTCCAGGTGACCTGGGAGCTTTGCTTGGAAAGGAAAGCAGATTCCCCAGACTTTGTGTTGCGATCTGCCTGCTTGCTTTCTTACTGATTTATCTTTGTCTCTTTTTGTTTATTTATTTCTTCCTTTTTCTCAGATTATCTGTCAGTCAATATGTTTGTCAAATGAATGTGATATTCAGGGCACTCTTTTTCACTCAGAAGCATGAGGTCAAGGAAGTCACAACAGAGCTGGGGAGATAAGATATAGAGGGATAGAGACAGACTCCCATGCAGTGCAGCATTTTTGTAAGTGCAAGTTGTGGCTGCCCGTGGCCATTTCTAGGGATAGATCCCTGGGGTCTGAGGGGGTCTGGGAAGGCTTCCTTCCTGGAGGAGCTCTCAGCCTGCCCAGTGGTGGATTTCTGTGTGTGGGTGTTTTCAGAAAAGACAGAGAAGAGTGAAACATCCCCTCCACCCAGTTGTTCATTCCACTGTGCCTGGACAAGGGTCTCAGAGGCCCCAGTGCTCCACATTCCTGAGAAGCAGCTTCTGAGTCAGAGCCCCAGAAACAGCTGAGGCGGCTTCAGGCTGGAGTCTTGGCTCTGTTTTCCTCCATTCTGTCCAAAAGCAACTCCCTCCGTAGCTATTTGGATGTGACCAGAAACCCAAGCAGGGCCCTGGGGTGGCAGCCTGGCTGAGCCAAAGTCTATAAAATGGATTTGTTCCCTGCATTCCCTCCAGGGCTGCAGCCGTCAGGTAAAGGTGGGTGCCCAGTGACACCTGTGCCAGAAAGCCCAAGGGGCAGGGGAGACTCACCTTGTGCCTACAAGTTGCAGCCCCCAATGCAGCTATTATTGGGTTGCCTCCGGGAAGGGGGTCGTAATTAGGATTTGGCTTAAGTTAAGACAGCAGCATTCCCTGGGCAATCTGCCAATGCCTCCTCACTGCCTGGGCGTGGGGCCCAGGACATGCCAGGGCAATGCCAGAGAGCTGACTCAGGGGGCGGCATAAGGGGAACAGAAAAACCCTTCCCACCCGCCAGCCAAGAGAGGAGATGAAGCTGCCCAGGGGCCTGCTGTGATGGCCCTACATGCCCAGATCACCAGCAGGCTCTGTGTATAGGGTCACTTATCAGGCCATAGAGCCATGAAGCCCCGTATTTCCCAGGGCCATCAGCAGAAGGGCAGGGCTCCCCATTCATTCTCTGAGTTCCTTTCTTCCTGCAAAGACCTCTAGCTATGCAGGTCTAGGTTCCCCAAACCCCCTTCTACGTTGATGCAGGCCCTGCCATTGCCACTTTCTTAAGACTGTGACCTTGGACAAGTCACTTACTTGGGTGAGATTTAGATTCCTTATATTTAAAGTGGGGTGAAGAATATCTGCCTGCCTCATAGGGCTGCAGTAAGGATCAAATGAGATAATGTCTATGAAGGTATCTTGTATATTATAAAGCACATTTATAATAAGGGTATTATTGTTGTCATCATTATTCCTGAGACAGAAATTATAGCCTCTGGCTCCTGAAGCTCAAAGTTCCCCCTTTTCCTCCTTTATTCTGACAAGTTGCTCTGAAACCCAGTGCCATAATCTTAACCCAGCTGTGAGCCTCGGAAGCATTGACACCCGCTCTTCTACCTGGTGCTATGGGGCCAGCTCTGGGAAGCAACCCCCATCACCCTAGCTCTGTTAAACCGGTTCTTTCTCTTCTAATCAGACTCCTCCAGCCCAGTTTGCCTGCAGCGATGACAAAGAAACCTAAAATAGCACAGGCTGTGCAAACACCGCTAGAAACTGGGCTTGGGGCATAAGGTGCTGTCTGTCACCCATGGGCCTGTCTGGGCATCCCAGCCAGGTACAGCCCTCTGCCCTCCAGGGTCTGGACTGTCTTCCTTTATGCAGCCCCAGGATGACAGTTCCTCCTGTCAGCACTTTGGGTGGCTGAATTGGATGACTACCTAGAAAGCTGGCTTGGCTAGAGGTGCCAGAGGAGGGGGCTTACTGCTCCCTCAACCAGGTCCTCACCCCTGCGCTCTTGGGAACTTTCCTCGTGCCAAGAGGCCAGGTGAGCTGAGCTAATATCACAGGGAACAGCAGCTGCAACTGTGGCCCCAGGGAAGGTTGTGGACTGGGTACCAGAAAAGTCTGATTCTGAGGACCCTGTGGCCAGCAGGCCCTGGCTTGTCACTGTAGCTACAGAACCAGTTTGGTGTGCAGCTGCTGGAGTGCCTGCCTGTGGGCCACTGGGCCTGGCTAGGCTCTAGGATTTCCCATGGGGCCTTCATATGACTTACCCTGGTGGGAGTGGTGGCTGCCAAGGCCTGATTCAAATGAGGAAGCTTGCAGCAGGGAGCCATGGGCAAGAAATGCCGTTCTAGCAGGAACACTCATCATTGCTGAGCCCTTCTCTAACTGACCCGATGTGAAGCTGCCATTTCCATGTGGCACAAGTCTCTATCTTTAGAACTTTCTCATACAACTCTTTTCCTTTCCTCTTCTTTTCTTTTTTCTTTTGTTTTCTTTTCTTTCCTTCTTTCTTTCTCTCTCTTTTTCTTTTCCTTTCTTTTCTTTACCTTTCCTCCCCTCCCCTCCCCTCCCCTTCCTTTTTCTTTGTCTCATCATCTCACTCTGTCGCCCAGACTGGAATGCAGTGGTATGATCTTGGCTAACTGCAACCTCTGCTTCCCAGGCTCATGCGATTCTTGTGATTCTCCTCAGCCTTCCGAGGAGCTGGGATTACAGGCATGCGCCACCATGCCTGGCTGATTTTTTTTTGTATTTTTAGTAGAGACAGGGTTTCACTATGTTGGCCAGGCTGGTCTTGAACTCCTGACCTCAAATGATCCTCCTGCTTTGTCCTCCCAAAGTGCTGGGATTACAGGCGTGAGTCACCATGCCTGGCCTCATCCAACTCGCTCGCTCTTTCTCTCTCTTTCTTTCTTTCTTTTCTTTCTTTCTCTCTTTCCCTCCTCCTTCTCTCCCTCCCTCCATTCTTTCCTTCCTTCCTTCCTTCCTTCCTTCCTTCCTTCCTTCTTTTTTGAGACAGTCTCACTCTGTTGCCTAGGCTGGAGTGCAATGGTGTGATCTTGGCTCACTGCAACCTCCTCTTCCCAGGCTCAAGTGATTCTCATGCCTCAGCCTCTTGAGTAGCTAGGACTACAGGCGCCCACCACCACACCCAGCTAATATTTGTATTTTTTAGTAGAAATAGGGTTTCACCATGTTGGCCAGGCTGGTCTCGAACTCCTGACCTCAGATGATCCATCCACCTCGGGCTCCCAAATTGCTGGGATTACTGGCGTGAGCCACAGCACCCGGCCTCCTCCAGCTTTTTCTAAAACACTTCCTTTAGTACGTGTGTTTCTTTGTTGGGTGGTTACTATAAGAAAGATAGATGAAGTCTTAGTTTATGTCAGAATCCCAAACTGATGGTCTGTTGGTCAAATGTAGTCCCCAGACCTGATTTTGTTAACATGGACTATTTTAATTGGGAAAATTTAACATTAAAAAATCCAGGTTTCAGCTGGGCATGGCAGCTCATACCTGCACTTCCAGGACTTTGGGAGGCCGAGGCAGAAATATTGCTTGAGGTGAGGAGTTCAAGACCAGCCTGGGCAACATAGCAAGACCCCACCTCTACCAAAAAAACAAAATTAGCCAAGTGCAGTAGTGCGTGCCTATAATTCTAGCTACTTGGGAGGAGCATCCCTTGATCCAGGAGGTTGAGGCTATAGTAAGCTGTGATTGTGCCACTACACTCCGCCTTCGTGACAGAGTGAGCCCCTGTCTCTAACAAAACCAAAACCAAAACAAAACAAACTCAGATAATGCAGAAGTTGGAAATCCATTGTATTATCTGTCTCCCCTCCGGACTGAAGCTCCACGAGGACAGGTTATGGGCTTACCTCTATCGTTGCTGGATCCCCAGGGTCTAGCACAGTGCTGAACACATAGCAAGTACTCAGTACATCGTGGGTTGATGGATAAATGATGCTAGGTGGATGATGGATGATGGATGGAAAAGGGATGGTCAGAGCCATGAGGACCAGCACAGTGCAGGATATCCCTGGAGATAGGCTAATACTTGATCCAACTTAACTACTGGGGGTGGGGAAGGAGGATGAAGGAAATGAGATATCTTAACATTTAGTGTCCTTAGGTTGGTTTTTCTCAGAAGCAAACCCTGCTATAAGGCTTCAGTACCAAGCAGTTTATTTGGGAGTTAATTACAGGAAACTGCAGTAAGGGACTGGGGAAGTGAGACAGAGAAAGGAAGCAGGAGCTGGGCACAGAGGTTCATGCCTATAATCCCAGCACTTTGAGAGGCCAAGGCAGGAGGATCGCTTGAGCCCAGGAGTTTGAGACCAGCTGGGCAACATAGTGAGACCCTGTCTCTACAAAAATATTTAAAAATTAGCTGGGCGTGGTAGCACATGCTTGTAGTTCCAGCTACTTAGGAGGCTGAGGTAGGAGGATTGCTTGAGCCTGGGAGCTGTGATTGCACCACTGCACTCCAGCCTGGGCAACAGAGTGAGAACATGCCTCAAAAAAATAAAAAAGGCCAAGTGTGGTGGCTCACTCCTGTAATCCCAGCACTTTGGGAGACCAAGGTGGGCAGATCATTTGAGGTCAGGAGTTTGAGAGCAGCCTGGCCAACATGGCAAAACACTGTCTCTATAAAAAATACAAAGGTTAGTCAGGTCTAGTGGCGGGCACCTGTAATCCCAGTTACTTCAGAGGCTGAGTCAGGTTAATTGCTCGAATCAGGGAGATGGAGGTGGCAGCAAGCTGAGATCGCACCACTGCACTCCAGTCTGGATGACAGAGCAAGACTCCATTTCAAGAAAGAAAAAAAAATACAGAAAGGAATTGAGACAGTCAATAAGGGTGAGGTTTCAAGGAAGTACTATATATATGGGCAACTGGAGCTTAATTCTCCTGGAGAACTCTGGGAAAAGTGTCCAACATGTATCTCAAAGTTTTCTCACCTGAGAGGCAAGGGCATTAGGGTATTTATCCACCAAACTCATCAGTCACTGGTTGGGCGCTGATGTGGTGTAGGGGAGGAAGGGTAATGGCAGTGGTAGCTCCTGGGGAACTTCCAGGCTACTGTGCAGGAGGGAAGAGTGGGCTTCAGAGGTCAGAGGAAGCTGGCACTGACAGGATCCGCTACAATACAGAAGATCTAGCAAAACTGGTCTTCAGTTCCCACGTGGCAATAATCAGTGGGAGCTGAGCAGCAGTTGCTCCTTTAGGAAAGGCAAGAACTGCACTCAGCCTGCTTTCCTCTTTATGTTACCTATACAGCTTCGTGGGTGCTCACATTCACCACGCTTGGTTTATGCCTGTGTGTAGTCTACTCCATTACAGCTCTGAATCCCACTGTCTCTGTTTCCAATAGTTTCCTATTCTTCTATGCATTACATGATATAGCTAGCTCAGTGATTCCAAAAGATGTTGACTTGCTGGGCACGGTGGCTCATGCCTGTAATCCCAGTACTTTGGGAGGCTAATTCGGAGGATTGCTTGAGTCCAGGAGTTCAAGACCAGCCTGGGCAATGTGGTGAAACCATCTCTACAAAAAGAAGAAGAAAAAAAATACAAAACTAGCCAGACATAGTGGTGCATTCCTGTAGTCCCAGCTACTCGGGAGGCTGAGGTGGGAGGATCACCTGCCTGGGAGGTCAAGGCTGCAGTATGTGTGTTCCTTTGCTGGGTGGTTACTATGAGAAAGACAGATGAAATCTTAGTTTACGTCAGAATCCCAAACTGATGGTCTGTTGGTCAACAGGCTAGATTGCACTCTAGCCTGGATGACACAGTGAGACCTTGTCCCCCCACCAAAAAAAAAAAAAAAGAAAAAATGTTGACTGGTTATTTCTGTTTCTCTAGCCCTGCAACTGAATTATTTAACTCCCTGAATATCAGACTGCCTTCCCTCTATGCAGTTAAGTGCACTGTGTCAGAGCATGTGAAATAGATCCTCACTTTGAGGACTGATGAAGGGAGGCCCTTCATTATCTCTTTGATGTCTTGTACCTGACTGGCTTTCAGTTCCTACGATGCTCTATGTTCCTTTCTGCCTCATATCAACTACTTTGCCTGGGAAGTTCTTTTTTTTTTTTTTTGAGACGGAGACTCGCTCTGTCGCCCAGGCTGGAGTGCAGTGGCCGGATCTCAGCTCACTGCAAGCTCCGCCTCCCGGGTTTACGCCATTCTCCTGCCTCAGCCTCCCGAGTAGCTGGGACTACAGGCACCCACCACCTCGCCCGGATGGTTTTTTGTATTTTTAAGTAGAGACAGGGTTTCACCGTGTTAGCCAGGATGGTCTCGATCTCCTGACCTCATGATCCGCCCATCTTGGCCTCCCAAAGTGCTGGGATTACAGTCTTGAGCCACCGCGCCCGGCCAGAAAGTTCTTTTTCCCCTTACAACAGGCTCCCTCACGGCCATTCTTCAGTATTCAGTGTCAATGTCACCTCCTCAGTGGGGTCTTCCACTTCATCCACTCCTCCGCCCCTCACCAGGTTATGTCCCTCTACTGTACATTCACACAGGCCATTGTATTCCTTCTTAACATGTTCACAATCATTACTTACATATTGGTTTAATTTGTATTTACACTGTAGTTCCATCATGAATGCAGTTCACTTACTCACACCCTACCACACACTCAGCTGAAAAAGCCCGAAACAAAGAAATTCCTTTATTTAAAGTCACATGCCACCATTAAAGCCAGATCTTGACAGCTACTGCCCCAGGGTCACAACCAAAGTACAAAGAGAAATAGATGTTGTTTCTCGGCTTTTGTGCTTCTGAATGCCTAGGTCCTGGTAATGTAAGGGATTTTCAAGAATAAGTTGGCAATCTTTATCTCCCAGACAGATTTTAGAATCTGCCACTATTCCTATAAATGCAGAAGTCGGAAATCCATTGTATTATCTGTCTCCCCTCCGGACTGAAGCTCCACGAGGACAGGTTATGGGCTTACCTCTATCATTGCTGAATCCCCAGGGTCTAGCACAGCGCTGAACACATAGCAAGTACTCAGTACATCGTGGGTTGATGGATAAATGATGCTAGGTGGATGATGGATGATGGATGGAAAAGGGATGGTCAGAGCCATGAGGACCAGCACAGTGCAGGATATCCCTGGAGATAGGCTAATACTTGATCCAACTTAACTACTGGGGGTGGGGAAGGAGGATGAAGGAAATGAGATGGTTGCACTACTCCAATGGAACTGACTTGCCAAAGGCCTGTACTTTTGCAGATCTCCAAGGATTTTTTAAATCCCACACTCTACTTTCCCCCAAACTAAGATCATTGGATTAGATCCTTAACCAAGGCAGTGGAGCTGCCTCTGAGTCACTGCACAGCACTCCTGTACCCCCTCAGGGCTCAGACAGTGTGCACCTCCCAGCTTAGATTCCTATCCTGACCCAAAAACCCCACCCAACCCCTGCTGTGACCTTGCTCCTTATACTTTCCCTGTTCTCACCCAAAGCTTTGTTTGATCCCAGTGCCAGCCCCGATCTTGATCACAATTGCTTTTACAGCCCTGGTGCCAATCCCAGCAATCCCAACCTTGATTCCTATACATACATATTTTTTAAAAATGTTTAGAAACTGGATCTTGCTATGTTGCTCAGGCCAGTCTCAAACTCCTGTCCCCAAGTGATCCTCCTGCCTCAGCCTCCTGAGTAGCTGGGACTACAGATGTGCCACCATGCCTGGCTTTGATTCCCATCTTGGCCCTAACCTTGGCCCAGGTATGTCTTTTCTTCTGATCCTGAGTACCTTGTACATCTGTGCATCTATGCCTTTTTTTAATTACTATTTTTGGCTATTTATAAAGCTTTAGCACACATTATTTCATTTGACATTTACAACTTTACATAATCATCCCATTTTATATATGAGAAAACTGAGACACGTGAAAAATGCCCAAGGCTACACAGCTAGTAAATGGGGGAACCTAGATCAGATTCAGGTCTTCTAGCTTTAAATCCAGCACTAGAGGCGCCTGAGTGGCTGAGGCTCCCCATATAGGTCTCCGTTGCCCTTGTGAAGCCATGAATTCAAAACCAGTATGGGTAACAGAGTGAGCAAAACCAAGGATCTCAGGATCCTAATAGTAGTGGTGATAACAATAACCTTAGCTTACTGGGGAATTCCTTTGTGACAAGCAGAGTGCCAAGAAGCTCTTCATGCACTAGCTATCTAATCCCCCACAGCAATGCTATGGAGCTCGGAAGCACCATCTCATAGAGGAAACCATGGCTTATGGAGGTTAAATCACTTGCTTAAGGTAGCACAGCTAACAAGAGTTTGAGCCAGAGCTTCAACCCAAGTTTCTCTGACTTTAATTGCAGTTCACTCCAATCTTTATAAAGAAATGGGAATGGGGCAACAGGAAGCAGCTGGAGCCCAGTCTTCTAACCATGGGCCCGCCATACCTTTTGAGCTGTAGTGCCAAATTCCAGGGTATTATGTTTGATCACCAAAACTGGGTTAAAAATGAGTCAAGCCTTGGCAGAACTGACTCACTGTGGTGTCTGTCAGCTCTAAAAGGAGACAGGAAGCCTCAGAGGGCAACTGCGGGCTGACCAGTGGCCAGTGGATGAAAGTCTCAGAAGCATCCTACCGCAAGCCCTGTGGGCGATAAACACAGAAATCCACGTGCCTGCCAAAGAAAAAGGACTCAGACTCAAAGTTCATTTTTAAAATTAGATCTGCCAGTCCCCATTTCTTTCTCCATACTCAATGTTAAATTGTATTAGATGTGATAATTTTGTGTTATTTATGTGAAATTTTTTGTTCTTACAGATATAAACTGAAGTGTTTGGGGTGAAGCATCTCAATGTCTCGCTTTCAAATTGTTTTTTTTTTTTTTTTTTTTTTTTTTTTTTGAGACGGAGTCTCGCTCTGCCACCCAGGCTGGAGTGCAGTGGCCGGATCTCAGCTCACTGCAAGCTCCGCCTCCCGGGTTCACGCCATTCTCCTGCCTCAGCCTCCGGAGTAGCTGGGACTACAGGCGCCCGCCACCTCGCCCGGCTAGCTTTTTGTATTTTTTTTTTAGTAGAGACGGGGTTTCACCGTGTTAGCCAGGATGGTCTCGATCTCCTGACCTCGTGATCCGCCCGCTCGGCCTCCCAAAGTACTGGGATTACAGGCTTGAGCCACCGCGCCCGGCCTCAAATTGTTAAGGAAAAAATAATTTAAACGAGGTGCATACACATGGCTACCCCGTGTGGAGAGGGCAGGAGAGAGAGAATGCAATTATGAAAAAAGGTTAAAATTGTCAGCACTATCCCCAGCAGAACTCCATTTGAGTCAACTTCTCTTCTTTCTTTTTTTTTTTTTTTTTTTTGAGATGAAATCTTGTTTTGTCCCCCAGGCTGGAATGCAGTGGTGCAATCTCGGCTCACTGCAAGTTCTGCCTCCCGGGTTCTCGCCATTCTCCTGGTTCAACCTCCGAGTAGCTGGGACTACAGGCGCCTGCCACCATGCCTGGCTAATTTTTTGTAGTTTAGGTAGAGACAAGGTTTCACTGTGTTAGTCAGGATGGTCTCGATCTCCTGACCTCGTGATCCGCCCATCTCAGCCTCCCAAAGTGCTGAGATTACAGGTGTGAGCCATCATGCCCAGCCGGGTCAACTTCTCTTTCATCTCTGACACTCACACTTGATCTTTGTCCCTTGCCGGCAGGTTCTTTATCTTCATCCCAGTCCCTACCCCCATCTCAGTTCACATCACTGAATGTCATTGCTGCTGTCTTCTCATGTCTCTGAGTCTCAGTCTCAGAGTCTGCTAGATCCTTCTGTTGTGGGATCCTTCTGTTTTGGGCAACTTTTTTTGTAGCAAAATATATGCAACATAAAATTTACCATTTTATTTTATTTTATTTTTATCTTTTGAGATGAAGTCTCACGCACTGTCACCCAGGCTGGAGCACAGTGATGCCATCTTGACTCACTACAACCTCTGCCTCCCAGGTTCAAGTGATTCTCCTGCCTCAGCCTCCCAAGTAGCTGGAATTACAGCATCCACCACCACGCTCGGCTAATTTTTGTAATTTTAGTAGAGACAGGGTTTCACCATGTTGGCCAGGCTAGTCTTGAACTCCTGACCTTAGATGATCCACCCACCTCGGCCTTCCAAAGTGCTGGGATTACAGGTGTGAGCCGTTGTGTCCAGCCAAAATTTACCATTTTAAAAATTATTATTTATTTTATTGTGGTAAATTATACACAACATAAAATTTACTTTTTTTCAGACAGGTTCTCACTCTGTCATCCAGGCTGGAGTGCAATGCCATGATCATGGCTCACTGAAGCCTCAAACTCCAGAGGTCAAGTGATCCTCCCACCTCAGTCTCCTGGGTAGCTGGGACCACAAGCATGTGCACCATGCCTGGCTAATTTTTTGTAGAAATGGGGTTTCACTATATTGCCCAGGCTGGTCTCGAACTCCTGGGCTCAAGCAACCCACCTACCTCAGCCTCCCAAAGTGCTGGGATTACAGGGATGAGCCACCGTGCCTGCCACCCACCCTGCCCTGCTTTTTATTTATTAATTATTATTATTATTTTTTAGACAGGATCTCACTCTGTTGCCTAGGCTGGAGTGCAGTGGTGCAATCAAGCCTCAAACTCCTGGGCTTGGCTGGTCGCAGTGGCTCACACCTGTAATCCCAGCACTTTGGGAGGCCAAGGCGGGTCTATCGCCTGAGCACAGGAGTTCGAGATCACCCTGGGCAACATGGTGAAACATGTATTTCTCTACTAAAATACAAAAAATTAGCTGGGCGTGGTGGCATGCGCCTGTAGTCCCAGCTACTCGGGAGGCTGAGGCACGAGAATTGCTTGAGCCCAGGAGGTGGAGGTTGCAGTGAGACGAGATCGTGCCACTGCACTCCAGCTTGGGCTACAGAATGAGACTCTGTCTCAAAAACAAAACAGAACAAAACAAAAACCAACCAACCAACCAAACAAACAAACAAAAACTCCTGGGCTCAAACAATCCTCCACATCTGGCTAATTTTTTAAATTTTTTGTAAAGACAGGGTCTTGCTCACTATGTTGCCCAGGATGGTTTTGAACTCATGGCCTCAAGCAATCCTCCCATCTCAGCCTCCCAAAGTGCTGGGATTACATATGTAAGCCACCACACCTAGCCAAAATTTACCTTTTAAACTATTACCTTTTTAACTATTTTTAAATGTATAGTTCAGTGACATTAAATACATTCACATTGTTGTGTAACAATCACTGGTATACATTTCCAGAATTTTTTCATTATCCCAAACAGAACCTCTACCTATAAATAATAACTTCCATTCCCTTCATCCTCATCCCCTCTAACCACCATTCTATTTTCTGTCTCTATAAATTTGCCTATGTTAATTACCTCATGTAAGTGGAATTATACAATACGTGACCTTCTGTGTCTGGCTTATTGCACTTAGCATAATGTTTTAAGGGTAATCCACGTTGTAGCATGTATCAGCAGGTATCAGAATTTCCTGTTTTTTCTGTTGCTGTTGTTGTTTGTTTTTTGAGACAGAGTCTTGCTCTGTCACGTAGACTGAAGTGCAGTAGCGTGATCTTGGCTCACTGCAATCTCTGCCTTCCAGGTTCAAGTGGTTCTCCTGCCTCAGCCTCCCGAATAGCTGGGATTACAGGTGTGCACCACCACGCCTGGCTAATTTTTGTATTTTCGGTAGAGATGGGGTTTTACTATGTTGGCCAGGCTGGTCTTGAACTCCTGACCTCAAGTGATCCGCCTGCCTTGGCTTCCCAAAGTATTGGGATTACAGGCATGAGCCACTGTGCCCAGCCCAGAATTTCCTTCCTTTTTTTTTTTTTTTGAGACGGAGTCTCGCTCTGTCGCCCAGGCTGGAGTGCAGTGGCTGGATCTCAGCTCACTGCTGCAAGTTCCGCCTCCCGGGTTTACGCCATTCTCCTGCCTCAGCCTCCGGAGTAGCTGGGACTACAGGCGCCCGCCACCTCGCCCGGCTAATTTTTTTGTATTTTTAGTAGAGATGGGGTTTCACCGTGTTAGCCAGGATGGTCTCGATCTCCTGACCTCGTGATCTGCCCGTCTCGGCCTCCCAAAGTGCTGGGATTACAGGCTTGAGCCACCGCGCCCGGCCCCTTTTTAAGACTAAATAATATTCCTTGTATGGATGTGTCACATTTTACTTATCCGTTCATCCATCAATGGACACTTGGGTTGCTTCCACCTTTTGGCTGTTGTGAATAATGCTGCTATGAACATGGGTATACAAGTATCTCTTTCAGTTCCTGTTTTCAGTTCTTTTGGGTAGATACCTAGAAGCAGAATTGCTTGATCATATGGTAACTCTATGTTTAACTTTTTTAGAAACAACCAAAATGTTTTCAACAGTGGCTGCATTATTTTACATTCCCACCAGCAATCCACAAGAGTTCCAATTTCTCCACATCCTCACCAGCGCCCTTTTTTTTCTTTTTTTTTTTGAGATGGGGGTCTCACTCTGTCACCCAAGTTGGAGTGCAGTGGCACGATCATAGTTCACTGCAGCTTCAAACTCCTAGGCTCAAGCGATCCTCCTACCTTGGCCTCCTTAAGTACTGGGATTGGGGCCAGGTGCAGTGGCACACACCTGTAATCCCAGCACTTTGGGAGGTCAAGGTGGGCAGATCACCTGAGGTCAGGAGCTCAAGACCAGCCTGGCCAACATGGTGAAACCCCGTCTCTACTAAAAATCAAAAAAGTAGCTGGGTGTGGTGGTGCGCATCTGTAATCCCAGCTACTTCGGAGGCTGAGGCATGAGAATCACTTGATCCTGGGAGGTGGAGGTTCCAATTAGCTGAGATTGTGCCACTGCACTCCAGCCTGGGTGAGAGAGCGAGACTCTGTCTCAAAAATAAAATAAAGTACTGGGATTACAGGTGTGAGCCACTAAGCCTGACCACCAACACTTTTTCTTTTCTTTTTTCTTTTGATAATCGCCATCCTAATGGGTGTGAGATCACATGTGAGATCGTTTTTGAACACAATACTCCAGATGTCTGAGTGTTTCAGGCTCCAGGGTCTGCTCCTCCCCCTGAGACCCCACCTCTCCCAGCTCTGAGAAGTGGCATTTCCCTGTGGTGGCAAAACCACCCTTGCAGCTGAACAGCCAACATGCTTCTTTCTCCTGCACCCTCAGGTTTCTTCCAAGCTCTGAAGAACTAGCCATCTCTCTGCCTTTCATTTATGTAGAGTTGGACTGAGAAATAATACGGGCTCTAGGGAGAAACTAACTCTATTTCTGAGCCCACAATCTTCTGAGCTTCTTTTTCCACATAGTCTTCCAGACCAGAGGCAACTGTGCTGACTCCATGGGGGCCGGCTATGGCTTTGACCTGCCACTGACCTCAGAACTAGAACAACATCCAAAGTCTTGGGCAAAACTGTTTCTTGGTCCCATCAGGACCCAGGGGAACATCTTATATTGCTCTGGCTACAATCCCCATGCTATTTGAATCAGCCCCATCCTTTGCTGAAGCTCATATCTGGGTTTAGGTCTCCAAGACAGACACTGGGTGTGGTGATTCACCCTGTCTGATCCTCATGACTCCTCAAGGGGAACTTGGAGACCTGGAATTTTGGTCAGGAGTCCCTGTTCATATTCCCAGAACTCAGGCTCTCTGGGGTAACATTTGTTTATGTTGTTTAATAGTTACATCCTCCCCATGGCCTTCTGATGTCAAGAGCAGGCCACGTCAAACCTGGCCCCCATGTCCACGTCAAACATGGCCCCCATGGGCTACAGACGTCCCAGGTTTTGCTTCAGCCCAGGCCTCATCCCTTTGCTTACAGGTACCTGAGGAAAACTTCTTTTTCTTTTAGCTGATTCTGTCTTCTGTTAAAGCAGGTGGAAAAGACGTTCTGCTGCATTCCACAGAAGGGAAAACAGGCATATGGAGGGAAGTGACTCAGCCAGGTTCATGGATGGAGTCAGCCACCAAGCCAGGAATGGGGCTCTATCCTCTGACTCTGAAACCACAGCCTTCACCACGGCAGTCACTTCTTTCCTCAAGAGGAAGCTTCAGGTCATGCTCGCAGATATGGCCTTTGGACTCAACAGGTGTTGCTGGCATTGGGCGGGGTTTTCTACCCCCGGCTCTTCCCACTCCAATCCAGGAGACTACTCTGGCCTTCAAATATGGCTTTCATGGTACAGCCCTTTCAAGGAACTTTCTAAGACTCTTCTTCTTCTTCTTTTTTTTTTTTTTTGAGACAGAGTCTTGCTCTGTTTCCCAGGCTGGAGTGCAGTGGTACCATCTCAGCTCATGGCAACCTCTGCCTCCCCATTTCAAGTGATTCTCATGCCTCAGCCTCCTGAGTAGCTGGGACTACAGGCACCTACCACCATAGCCAGCTAATTTTTTGTATTTTTAGTAGAGACGGGGTTTCACCATGTTGGTCAGGCTGGTCTCGAGCTCCTAACCTCAGGTGATCTGCCCGCCTTGGCCTCCCACAGTGCTGGGATTATAGGTGTGAGCCACCGCGCCTGGCCTCAGAGACTCTTTCTAAAGCAGAGCACATGACTTTCCAAGTTTGGAAAATCAAAGCCCCTAAAGATAGGAAAGATGACAGCTGTACAAGTCCTCATGCCTTGACTTGCAGTCTCACTTCCTCTCTTGGAGTCCTCTCATTTCAATTCCCAAATCCATTACTGCACCAAGCTTCTTTTTTTTTTTTTTTGAGATGGAGTCTCTCTCTGTCGCCCAGGCTGGAGTGCAGTGGCTGGATCTCAGCTCACTGCAAGTTCCGCCTCCCGGGTTGATGCCATTCTCCTGCCTCAGCCTCCCAAGTAGCTGGGACTACAGGTGCCCGCCACCTCGCCTGGCTAGTTTTTTATATTTTTTAGTAGAGACGGGGTTTCACTGTACTAGCCAGGATGGTCTCGATCTCCTGACCTCGTGATCCGCCCGTCTTGGTCTCCCAAAGTGCTGGGATTACAGGCTTGAGCCACCGTGCCCAGCCTACTGCACCAAGCTTCTGGGGTTTATTCCCCCAACAGCCCAAGCACAGACAAATTTCAAATCACTGTTTTTCGCTTCCTATATTTCAACTGAGATTGATGGGGATTTTCAGCTTTACTAAACTTATGCACACCCTTGCTTAAGAACCTGCAGTACCTTTCTGGAGTCCATGGAATCAAGTGCACACTTCTAGCTGCAATAAGACCTTTTATAATCTGACCTCGCTCTAACTATTTGTACTTAGCTCTCATGCAATGTAAACTTTCCCTAATCAAGTCAGACTTCTCACTGCTTGTGCATACATCTACACACACACACACACATACACACACACACACAGACTTAAATACATACAGGTTTATTCTCCATAACATGTAAAAATGTTTATTCCTAGCTCCTGTCTCTTTCCAGGAGTCTTACCTGCAATTCTTGTTTCCTGCCCTCTGCCAATCCCAACCTCACCCATCTTTTAAGATTTGTTCATGGATGAGTGCGATAGCTCATGCCTGTAATCCCAGCACTTTGGGAGGCTGAGGTGGGTGGATTACTTGAGGTCAGGAGTTTGAGACCAGCCTGGCCAACATGGTGAAACCCCTGTCTCTACTAAAAATACAAAAATTGGCTGGATGTGGTGATATGAGTCTGTAATTCCAGCTACTTGGGAGGCTGAGGCAGGAGAAATGCTTGAACCTGGGAGGCAGAGGTTGCAGTGAGCTGAGATCATGCACTGCAGCCTGGGTGACAGAGCAAGACTCTGTCTCAAAAAAAAAAGATTTGTTCAGGAGGCCAGGCATGGTGGCTCATGCCTGTAATCCCAGCACTTTGAGAGGCCAAGGTGGGCAGATTGCTTGAGCTCAGGAGTTCAAGACCAGCCTGGGCAACATGGTGAAACCCCTTGGTCTCTACCAAAAATACAAAAACTAGCCAGGTGTGGTGGTGGGCGCCTGTAGTCCCAGCTACTCAAGAGGCTGAGCAGGAGAATTGCTTGATCCTGGGAGGCAGAGGTTGCAGTGAGCCAAGATCACGCCATTGCACACCAACCTGGGTGACAGTGTGAGACCCTATCCTCCTCCCCCACAAAAAAGATTAGTCCAGGAAATCTCTAACTTTAGTGTCTCCAGTCTCTAATCTTCTGCTGCGTTTATGACTGATAGTTAGGCTGCTTAATGATTAACAACTTTTACAAAAATCTTGGTAAAAATTACATAACATAATATTTACCATCTTTACAATTTTTTATTCCAGTTTTTTATGTGTGCAGTTCAGTAGTGTTTAGTACATTTCACTTGTTGTGCAACCAATCTCCAGAACTTTTTTTTAAGACAGGGTCTCACTCGGCCTCCCAAAGTGCTAGGATTACAGGCGTGAGCCACCGCGTCTGGTCCAGAACTTTTACGTTTTGCAAAACTGAACAATAACTCATCATTTCCCCCTTCCTCAGCCTCTGGCAACCACCATTCTACTTTCTGTTTCTATGAATTTGACTATTATGTAAAATATAAGTAGATTTAAGTGGAATCCTACAGTATTTGTCTTTTTGTGACCGGCTTATTTCACTTACTCTGCTGTCTTCAGGGTTTATTGAAGTTTTAGCATGTGATAGGATTTCCTTCCTTTTGAAGGCTGACTAATATTCCATTGTGTATATATGCTGCATTTTGTTTATCCATTTATCTGCATGGACATTTGGGTTGCTTCCCCCTCTTGGCTATTGTGAACAGTGCTGCTACGAACAAGGGTATGCAAATATTTCATCAAGACCCTGCTTTTACTTCTATATCGAGAAGTGGAGTTGCTGGATCATTTGGTAGTTCTGATTTTTTGAGGAACTGCCATATAGCAGCTGCACAGTTTTACAATCCCACCAACAGTACACAGGGATTCCACTCTCTCCACATCATCACCAACACTTGTTATTTTCTGTTTTTTTTTTCTTTAGAGTTGCCATCCTGTTTAAAGGCTTTTTCATCGTTTCATGTAAATTCACTTTGTCTTCCTAACAGATTTCAGGTGTCTTCAGGGCAGGAATCTCGCCCTGTTCTCCTGTGTACACTCAGTGCCTAGCACAGTGTGAGGCATGTCCTTAGGTGTCTGAAAGTCCTTTCTGGTTGATTGGATGAAATGAACAGTTTGAGTTGAGCTTAATCCTTTTGAGAACTAGGGTAGAATTCCCTTTACAAACAGAACAAGCTGACTGCTATGATACAGACTGAACGAATCTTCAGGACACTGCTGCACTGTGGAGCGAAGTCTGCTTGGGGACAGTGTCACTGTCACTTCCTCTTTGACTGAAGATGCAATATTGTGGTCATCACACAAGCTACTGGGTCTACTCTCCCTGCAAAGCATAATGCTCTGGAAACCCAATTCTATGCAGGTAGAACCAGAAGACCTTAGAAATAAAAACAAAACCAAAAACTGACCTTGAGAAGCTCAGAAGAGGGGCCAGTACAGGAACTGAGAGGAGGCGTCACAGATAGACAGGTACTAGTCGGTACAGCTTTTCTCACCTCTGCTTTGTTCTAACCACTACTTAATTTCCCTTCATTTTCCCAAGGTCTTGGGGAGTCAATTTTTTTTTTTTTTTTTTGAGACGGAGTCTCGCTCTGTGGCCCAGGCTGGAGTGCAGTGGCCGGATCTCAGCTCACTGCAAGCTCCGCCTCCCGGGTTCACGCCATTCTCCTGCCTCAGCCTCCCGAGTAGCTGGGACTACAGGCGCCCGCCACCTCGCCCGGCTAGTTTTTTGTATTTTTTAGTAGAGACGGGGTTTCACCGTGTTAGCCAGGATGGTCTTGATCTCCTGACCTCGTGATCCGCCCGTCTCGGCCTCCCAAAGTGCTGGGATTACAGGCTTGAGCCACCGCGCCCGGCCGGGGAGTCAATTTTTTATTCACTGATATGACTTTGAGGGTTCCTCTGAGTTTCCAATTCCTCTTTTTTTTTTGGAGACACAGTCTTACTGTGTCACCCAGGCTAGAGTGCAGTGGCGTGCTCTTGGCTCACTGCAACCTCTGCCTCCTGGGTTCAAGCATTTCTTACGCCTCAGCCTCCTGAGTAGCTGGGACCACAGACACATACCACCATGCCCAGCTGATTTTTTTTTTTAAGTTAGTAGAGACAGGGTTTCACCATGTTGCCCAGGCAGTCTTAAACTCCTGAGCTCAGGTGATCCCTCTGCCTTGGCCTCCCAAAGTGCTAGGATTACAGTTGAGCCACTGCACCTGGCCTCCAAGCTCTTTTAGTCTATATGGAAAAGTCCCTCCATTTAACCATTTGTTTGGCATTTAAAAAATAAAACTATCACTAGGAACCTAAAAAAAGAACAAGTACAAAAGTGCTGAAGCAATTCACTTTCTGAGAACAGATTCTCTAGAAAAGTCACTTCAGGGTGGCTTGGTTCGCACAAGGCTCTCAGGTGTACATCCCTTTCCTTGATTCATCCCTGCCTGGGGAATGCTGCCCAAAGACCTGCCTTGTAGTCCCGGGCCTTCCCCACCTCTGTGTTCTCCTCCAGCCCTCATCTCAAAGGATGGGTTGAAGTAGAATCCCCAGTAGATAGAAAGTTTGTAGTTTAGTTGGGTGAAAAAAATAAAACAACACTCTCTAGATATATGATGCATTGGCTGACATTTTCCCCAAACTTGTTTGGTGATGAGAATCCTCTGGGGCACCTATTAAGATTCCTTCAGATTCCCTCCTATCAGATTCCTTCACTTGAGGCCAGGAGTTCAAGACTAGCCTGGACAACATAGAAAGACCCCCATCTCTACAAAAATTAAAAAATTAACAGGGCATAATGGTACATACCTGTGGTCCCAGCTACTAGGGAGGCTGAGGTAGGAGGACTGCTTGAGCCTAGGGGTTTAAGGCTGCAGTAAGGCATGATTGCATCACTGTGCTCTAGTCTCTGTAACAGACTGACACCCTGTCTCTCTTTAAAAAAAAAAATCAGATTTCTAGGCCCCATCTAAAGAATCAGAATTTACAAAGGGGTAACCTGAATATCTGTACTTCTTCAACCTTCAAGCCAGGTGACTCTTATCATCAGAGAAGTTTGGCAAAGATAACATTAGTGAATATTTATTATTTCAGATACCTGGGCATCTACTCAACAGGGCTTTTTCCCCCCCCCCTTTAGGGAAGGGTAAAGAGACAATGCCATCTTAGTGATGATTATCAACACAGGCTTTGGAGCAGGAAACCTGGGTTTGACCTGCCAGGCTGTATGATCTTGGACAAATTATTTAACCTCTCAGTGCTTCAGTTTCTTTATCCATAAAGTGGGGATGATATTGCATCTCCTTCAGTGAGGATCAAATGAAATAATGCATACAGAACTGTTAGCCCAGTGCCTGCTAAATAAAAGGCATGGTCAATAAATAGATGCTATTGTTATTTCCCCATAGAAGAACCCTAGAGTATCTCCATCATATAAATATGGGTGAATAATTGTGGAAAAGGAAGACTGGCTATGGGTGGTTCCAGGGGACCACACAGATATATAAGCACAGCCAGAAGGCCCAGTGATCACTTCCCTGACTAGACCCAGCAGACACAACTGTGGCTGGCTACATTAGACAAAAGGAAGAACACTTTAATCAAAGTCTGGTTCAAGGTGGGCAGGCAGGAACCAAGGCAGACATGACTTGGACGGACAGCTACAGCTATCCTGGGATGTCACCATGGGTTAGAAGTAGGAAGATTCCCAGTTATAGGGATAAGCACCTCCATTTGCCTGATTGAGTTTGATACTGCCTCAGAGATAGTTCTCCAAACCCTGGAGTCAACCAGGTCTGCATGTGAGTCTCAGTGCTTCTATTTCCCTGGAGTTTAACCTTGTGGAAATTGCTTAAGCCCAGTGAGCCTTCATTTTCTCATCCATAAAATGGTGACATTAATAGTACCTTCCTTAAAGTGTTAAGATGTAAAAAGAAAATGAATATAATGCAAATAAAAGTTGGTTATTATTATTATTATCATCTATCTTTAACAAGGGATAGATTGTAAGATTATATTGTTCTCCTGGAGACAACAGATGTCTTTTTTATTTTTATTTTTTGAGACAGGGTCTCATTGCCCAAGCTGGAGTGTAGTGGTGTGATCAAGGTTCATCGCCACCTCAATCTCCCAAGCTCAAGCAATCCTCCCACCTCAGCCTCCTGAGTAGCTGGGACCACAGGTGTGTGCCACCATGTCTGGCTAATTTAAAAAAAATATTTTATAGAGATAAGGTCTCACTATGTTGTCCAAACTGGTCTGATACTCCTGGGCTCAAGCCATCCTCCCGCCTTGGCCTCCCAAAATGTTGGGATTACAGGTGTGAGCCGCTGCATCTGGTACTCTTCCTTTCCTTTAGTCCCTGCCACATTCCCCACCATCACTGTCTCCAGAGTAAACAAGGAACGCCCATGTAGGAGATTATCCACATACTGT
Source organism: Trachypithecus francoisi (assembly GCF_009764315.1). NCBI lineage: Eukaryota > Metazoa > Chordata > Mammalia > Primates > Cercopithecidae > Trachypithecus > Trachypithecus francoisi. Next base: position 38,140,960 of record NW_022681474.1, read on the forward strand.
TCCTCCCACTCACTCTGCACACACACCTGCCTCCGGGGATCCCTGCTCCCTCTTCCCACAGATATTCACACATTTAGTCCTCTAGCAGCTTCTCAAAGGAGACTGTCCCCTCTGCAGGACTTGGTTGCCTCCAAACCCTCCTCAGAGGCTCAGCAAATCAGAGAAAAGAGGCACCTTCTGCAGAAGGGTAGGCAAGACAGATTGAGGATGGGGATGGATGGTGATCGGGGAAAGGGAGGAGCTGAGGATTCAGAATAAGAAAGGAGAGGGTGGAAATGTGTCATGAAGTTCCTCAAAATCTATGAATCCTGAATCTCATCATTTTTAGTGAATGAACTCAGATGATTCACTTCCCTTCATTAGCCTCTATTTTCCTCTCTGTGTAATGGAAGGGGAAGTGCTTGCTTTGAAGACAAAGATGCATATAGAATCCAGCATATAGAATCCAGCTTGGGAGAGCTATAGCATGTGGAATTAGACATCATATGGGTTATGAATATTATGTTAGTTTTCTTCTGAATTGGATTTTTTTCAGTATTTCAGCTTCTGGCTGAACATATATCCCTAAACATGATTGATGTTTTGGCAGTCTTCAGCAAGCCCACCAGTTGCTGGTTAGTCATCCCAGTCCTTTGTTCCTGGGCATGCCCCTTTGCTTCTAGTGAAGCATCTGTTGCCACCCAACATGGTAACCGGAACTCTGAGCAGAAGTTTTAGGACCAGGGCCTAACTTTGGTTCCTGGTGAGGGGCTCAGAATCCAGAAGGTCTGGTAAGCCATGACCAACGCTACTTTTTTTTTTTTTTTTTTTTTTATGGAGTCTCACTTAGTCACCCAGGCTGGAGTGCAGTGGCCTGATCTTGGCTCACTGCACCCTCTGCCTCCCAGGTTCAAGCGATTCTTCCACCTCAGTCTCCTGAGGAGCTGGGATTACAGGCGCGCAATACCACGCTGGCTAAGTTTTGTATTTTTAGTAGAGATGGGGTTTCACCAAGTTAGCCAGGCCAGTCTTGAACTCCTGACCTCAAGTGATCCACCCGCCTCAGCCTCCCAAAGTGCTGGGATTACAGGCATGGGCCACCGCGCCTGGCAAACTCCTTTAGAGCAGTTAAGTTCCTGACTTAGGTAATAATTGGGTTTGGGTCAGGGAGGACAAAGAAAAATTTGGCCAAGACTCATGACATACATGCAGAAGTCTGAGCTGACTGGCCTAGGTAGGCCTAGGAAGCAGGCCAGAGCTGGTAAGGCAGAAAAAGAGTGAGGAAGGTTAGGGGGGGTCATAGCCTGATGCTGGAGGGACCAGCTTTAGTTCCCCTTTCATGGTGCTACTGAGCACAGTGTAACCTCAGTGTTCAACTTCTGGGCTCTTTGCTTTCCATGAGTAAGGAAGCAAGAATGCTGCCTCCCTCCACCCCTTCCACAGCCTGCTGGGGGCCTGCAGCTCCAGCAATCCCCCTATCATGTTACAGGCCCAGAAGTGGCTTTCAGTGCCTGATGTTGCCGGCCGGCTTCACCCTTCACACTAGACACTCAGGAAGAAGGGGTCCTTAGACTCAAGGAAGCTATGTGACCAGCATTCCATACCTCCTTCCCAGAACTGTTGAAGAGTCCGTCTGCCCCATGTGTAGGAGGGAAAGAGGCGCTTCGGGACACATAGGAACAGACAAGAGAGAGAGGGAGTGAGCATAGGGAATGTGGGAGTGAACAGCACATGCAGCTGTGGGCCCAGCTGCCTGGTTGCTGGGAACTGCTGGCCAAGGATACAGCACCCCCATTGGCCTGGAATCCTGGAATGGACTTCAGCCTGACTTGGTCTTCTGAGTCAATCCAGATGCAGTCAAAAAGGGGAGGCAGGCACTCGATGTAGGAATTATAGTTTACACAGTTCATCTTCCTATCTCTAGCATCCAGAACTGTGCCCAGCACATAGTAGGTCCATGATGAATATGGAATGAATGAATACTTTCACATGCAAGCATGATCTCAGCCAATCTGCAGAGTGAGGCGCAGGCTGGACAGATGCTGCTTCATTTTGCAGATGGGAGAACTAGATAAAAGAGTTAAGCATAATCCCAGCACTTTGGGAGGCCGAGGTGGGCAGATCACTTGAGGTCAGGAGTTCGAGACCAGCCTGGCCAGCATGGTGAAACCCCATCTCTACTAAAAATACAAAATTAGCCGAGCATAGTGGCAGGGACCTGTCATCCCAGCTACTTGGGAGACTGAGGCAGGAGAATTGCCTGAACCCAGAAGGCGGAGGGTGCAGTGAGCTGAGATGGTACCATTACACTCCAGCCTGGGTGACAAGAGCGAGACTCCTTGTCAGGAAAAAAAAAAAAAAAAAGAGTTAAGCAACTTGCCTAAGATCATTCAACTCTGACGTAGCAGACTCAAGGCTAGACACTGTGGTCTTTCTATAGTGCCATGCTGAGCATTCTTCCTATACAACACAGAACTGCATCCTATGACTCCATGGGAACTTCCTTTTGGGTCAGAAAGTCCTTAGGGGCTGAGTTTCCTGGACTTAGTCTCAGGGCCAGGTTTGGATACCCTGCCCCTCCCTGCGCATCTGGCATCTGCCTTCCCTTTTATGAGAATCTCCTGGAAAGGGCTTCTCCATCAGTCTCTGTTGCCACATCTGACTCAGGAGCTCGGTACCCTTGAGACACAGCGGCAGGGGTTGGTGGCTTCACTCTAGGAGTCAGGAAAAGAATGAAATCATACACATTCAGTTCCTTATTCTCTTACCCTCAGTAGAAATTTCAGACAGCCTAGACCACAGAGGCAGTTCTTGGAATTCAGGCAAGCAACTAACTTGTATTACAGTGGGTGCAACTTAAGAGCTCAGAGTCCATAGTCCGAGCAGTCTTTCTGGAAGGAGGTCTCCAAAGTCAGGAGGAGGGCTCCCCTGAGCTGGATCATCTTAGCTCACTGGCCCCTCCCTTCACAGCCTTCTGTCTTTCATGAAGACAGTGAGGTATAGCACATAGGAACAAGGATCAGAAGACGCTGGGTTTTAGTGCTGGCTTTGCTGCTCATCAACTGTGTATCTTCTCTCCATTTCATTTTCCATGTCTGCAAAATGGGAACAACAGTACCAGTCTATATCACAGGCAGTTATGAGTTTAAAGAGAAATGGTTTACATTAATGTGCCTTTAAGCACAAGACAGAAATACAATATAAAATATATGGCTGGGTGTGGTGGCTCATGCCTGTAATCTCAGCGCTTTGGAAGGATGAGGTGGGAGGACCCCTTGAACCCAGAAGCCCAGCAAAACCTTGTTTTTAAAGAAAAAAAAAAAAAGAACTGAAAGTCTAGCACATGCTATGCACAAAGATTTCAGAGAGTGCTAAAGATTAGCGCATTGGCCAGGCGCGGTGGCTCACGCCAGTAATCCCAGCACTTTGGGAGGCTGAGGCGGGCGGATCACGAGGTCAGAAGATAGAGACCATCCTGGTTAACACGGTGAAACCCGCTCTCTACTAAAAATACAAAAAATTTAGCTGGAGGTGGTGGCGGGAGCCTGTAGTCCCAGCTACTCGGGAGGCTGAGGCAGGAGAATGGTGTGAACCTGGGAGGCGGAGCTTGCAGTGAGTCCAGATCGTGCCACTGCACTCCAGCCTGGCGAGACTCCGTCTCAAAAACAAAAAAAAGAAGAGCGCATGGATAAAGAGTTGGAGGCGCAGGGGTGAGGAGGGGGTGGGCGGTGAGGGGAAAGGGTGTCAGGCTTTATAACGGTCTCCAAACCTCTTTGTGCAGGAGGAAATGAAGTCATCCGCTCTCAACAATCAGCATGACAGCCTCCAGCCAAGTAATCCGGAGTCATGAGAGCTGCTAGGGGAGCAGCATGAATCATGACGGCCTCTGGGAATTTCCTGATAACTAACCTAGGAGTTTCGGGGTAAGTCCTCAGGCTGCAACATCTCTGTTTACATTCTGGTCACGTTTATTTACAATTAGTGGGTTCTCAAATCCAAACAAAACTGACCACAGTCTTCTAGAGGAAGTAGCAAGGTTGGCTCTGAGACCTATAGCATCTCTGACTCAGTGTGTCCCCTGGAAGGCTGGCAGCTCAGCAAGCACAGAAGTCTCTCCAGAAGACAGTGGGTCACCTGCCTCCCAAAAGCTGAAAGGCTAACTTGTACTTTCCCCAGCTACCAGCTGGCATCCTGAGCCCTCGGCTGCAGCGGAGCAAAGGAGCCTTCTTCCTTCCTACCCTCCTGGCACTCTCCCTGCCTGCCTTCTGTCATTCTCAAGTGGACCCAGACCCAAGGTCCAGATTTGCAAGGCAGGAAAATGCTGCAGGCCTAGGCTGGGAAAGGGACCAAAGCTTGGGCCCCTAGTGGATTGCTGGGACTCAGCCTCCTCCCTCCCACTAAGAGAGCAAGTCCTACTGGGTTCAAAATGACCCCAAGCCCTGGTTCCTGACACTAGGGGAAAGAGATGGGGGTGACAGAATCACAGAATCCCTACTATACTCCTCCAAGTATGCCCAAAGATGCGTGTGTGTGTGTGTGTGTACACAAATGTCTGCTTATCCTTAGGCAGGAGGGGTGCATGCAGTCGTTTACACATGGTCTGTTTTTCTGGAGGACAATTTTATTTGATAAACAATTGTTTCTATCCGAATAGAATAAACAAGGCTCTATGATGAAGTAAAACACTAAATACACATGCATTTAAAAATGTGTAATTATCTTTGGAATGGGCTATACAGGGATGTGTTTTTTAAAATGTAAAGAGTGTAAAAGGACATACAGTGAAAAATAAATCTTTCTCTTATTTTGTCCTCCAGTTTTCCAATTCCTCTACTCAGAGGTGAGAACAGAACTTCCACACCCTCCAGAACCTCCACAGTTAACTGTCTACATGTTTCCATTGTCTTTACTTTTATTCTTGCCCGCACAAATAAATGAGCTGTTCGTTATGAAAACTTCCCAAAAGACCCGTTAACACTTCAATAGGAAGCACCAACAGTTTATGCCGTAGGACTTTGTTCCCACAATCCTGTAACATCATATCACGACACCTAATCCAATCCTTATCAAGCCCTGTCAAAAACGGACTTTAAACCAAACTGCACATTTTCAGTAATCTGGCCTTGGCTTTCCTCCTCTCTGATAGCATCATCAAACTCTCTTACTGCCGAAAGCAGTAAGCCCGGCTTTGTTCCATCCACTGGTTGTGTTGGTGATATCTGGGGACTGCCACTGAACAGAGAGGCACAGAGGGAGCCCCTGCAGGCAGGGGTTTTTGTCTCTGTGTTTCTGGGAGAGTGTGTCTCCTACATTTGTCGCGTTGATGAAGACTTCACAGCTCCATCAGCTGCGGGCAAGGGGGTCTGAGGCCGTCTTAGGCAAGTTGGGGCCCAGCGGGGAGAGGATGGAGAAGAACTGATTAGGGGACCCCAGGAGGCTTCAGAGCTGGGCAAGGTAGAGAGTCTCCCGTGCGCCTTCTCTCCTCTCTGCAATTCGGGGACTCCGTGCACTGGGGCGGGCCCCGGGCCAGGTTCATGGGAGGAAACACGGAGAATTTACAAGCCTCTCGATTCCTCAGTCCAGACGGTGTTGGGTCCCCTCCGCTGGAGATCGCGCTGCCCCCAAATCTTTGTGAGCGTTGCGGAAGCACGCGGGGTCCGGGTCGCTGAGCGCTGCAGGGCAGGGGAGGGAGCCAGGCGGGAGAGGGCGGGGCGGCGCCGGGGCGGGCCCTGATATAGAGCAGGCGCCGCGGGTCGCCGGACAGCGCGGAGACCGCAGCCCCGGAGCCCGGCTCAGGGTCCACCTATCCCCGCAGCGCCGGCTCGCGCCTTCCTGCCGCAGCCACCAGTGAGTGTCGCGGTATCGAGATCCCCGGGCCGGATGCGCGGCGGCCCCAGCTCCCGAGCATCTGCCTCCCCCGCTCCGGGCTGCCCCGGCTCCCTGGCGGCTGCATGGAGTCACCGCGCCCGGTCCCGGGCGTCCCCCGCGGGTGCCGGCCCAGTCTGCCCGGGAGTCCGGAGCCCAGAGTGGAGAGAGACAGCCGGGGCCGGGGAGCCCGGTCACCGCGGGCACCTCCCTTGCGCTGCAGTCGCCAGCCTGGCCCGCCTTCCCGCTCCTCCGCCTCTTGCCCTGACTTCTCTTTCCTTTGCAGAACAGCCGTCTAGCGCCCCGACCTCGCCACCATGAGAGCCCTGCTGGCACACCTGCTTCTCTGCGTCCTGGTCGTGAGCGACTCCAAAGTGAGTGCTCCCTTGCTTTGACCGATGCCGCCCGAGGACCTCTGATCAGCACCAGGGGAGAGGAGGGGCTGCTCAGGGAGCGGGGGTCCTCCGGCTTCCATCCATAGCAGGGTCCCTCCGGCTTCCATCCATAGCAGGTCCAGGCTCTCCCCAGGAAATGGGACAGGGTGGCAGCGGAGGCTTGAGAACCACAGGGGTTGGCACTGGCCGGCAAGGGAGGAAGAAGCCGCCAGGACTGCCCCAGCCTGGGGGCATCTAGTAGATGAAGCTTGCTTGGGTCAATCCATTTCTCCTTGCTGGAAACCCATGGTCTTCCATGTGAGAACTAGATACGAACAGGGTGAGGCGAGAGGCAGAGGGAAGGAAGAGTGGGTTTTGGGACTGGGTCCAGTTTACCCTCACCCTGGAGTCCCTGGAGCATGGGACCTTTGATGAAGCCGCCTCCCGAATCTCTTCCAGGGCAGCCGTGAACTTCATCAAGTTCCATGTGAGTATCCACCCCTACAACAATTGGCTGTACAGACATCTTGGGAAAGCTTCTGGGGACATCCCCTCCCTGCCCCTGCTGCAGGGCTGCCCCAGCCCTTACCGCTTCCACTCCCCCTCGCTTACCCCACCTTTGTTCTCTCCAGCAGACTGTGGCTGTCTAAATGGAGGAACATGTATGTCCAACAAGTACTTCTCCAGCATTCACTGGTGCAACTGTCCAAAGAAATTCGGAGGGCAGCACTGTGAGATAGGTATGGGGATCTCCACTGCAACTGGGAGTGAGGGGGCACCAAAAATTTGGGGAGAGGGAGGGATGGGTGGGAGGCAAGAGCAGGCAGGAGTTAGGAGCTGGAGGTGGGGTGGATGACATCTTCATCCCTATGTGACAAGCATAAACACACACACTCCTGTGAAGCAATGGCCACACAAATGTGAGGTGCGGTTGGAAGGAGACCCTGTCCAGTCTTCTGGCAGATCTGAAACCACATCATCTTTAAAATGTCCGTTGGCAGCTGAGCATGGTGGCTCACGCTTGTAATCCCAGCATTTTGGGAGGCCAAGGTGACTGGATCATTTGAGGTCAGGAGTTCAAGACCAGCCTGGCCAACATGGTGTAACCCTGCCTCTATTAAAAATACAAAAATCAGCCCAGCATGGTGGTGGATGTCTGTAGTTCCAGCTACTTGGGAGGCTGAGGCAGGAGAATCGCTTGAACCTGGGAGGCAGAGGTTGCAGTGAGCTGAGATCACACCACTGCACTCCTGCTGGGCGACAGAGCAAGACTTCGTCTCAAAAAAAAAAAAAGCTCATTGGAACATCCTTCTCTTTCTCACATTCTCTCATCCTCCTGTTCCCTCGTAGATAAGTCAAAAACCTGCTATGAGGGGAATGGTCACTTTTACCGAGGAAAGGCCAGCACTGACACCATGGGCCGGTCCTGCCTGGCCTGGAACTCTGCCACTGTCCTTCAGCAAATATACCATGCCCACAGATCTGATGCTCTTCAGCTGGGCCTGGGAAAGCACAATTACTGCAGGTGAGGTGGGGGCAACAAGGACCAAGAGTCCTCCCCACAGCTTCCCAGAAACCTTGTTACCATCCCCTTCTCCCAGAGGGCCGGCCATAGCATGAGAGAAGCGCAGCCTCTGGTTGAGTCTTCCCTGAGGGGAGGAGGCAGGGAAGGCCTTCTGGGTTGGAATGACATCCCCTATCTTTCTGTGTTGCCAGGAACCCAGACAACCGGAGGCAACCCTGGTGCTATGTGCAGGTCGGCCTAAAGCAGCTTGTCCAAGAGTGCATGGTGCATAACTGCGCAGATGGTGAGCATCACTGACCTGCTGATGACAGTGGGGTGGAAGGGGACAAACTTGCATGTCCCCTTATTCCATCACAGGAGGGCTGAGGAGGTGAGGGGCGCCCAAGAGGGATGCTTTCTCCTAACCACCTCCCCAAGACATCCCTCTGTTTGTCCTCCAGGAAAAAAGCCCTCCTCTCCTCCAGAAGAATTACAGTTTCAGTGTGGCCAAAAGACTCTGAGGCCCCGCTTTAAGATTATTGGGGGAGAATTCACCACCATCGAGAACCAGCCCTGGTTTGCGGCCATCTACAGGAGGCACCGGGGGGGCTCTGTCACCTACGTGTGTGGAGGCAGCCTCATCAGCCCTTGCTGGGTGGTCAGCGCCACACACTGCTTCATGTACGGCCCTGGGTTTCTCCTCTTTGACTCTTCTGCCCCACCCCAAACACATCCCTTTCTCCTTCCCAGCAAAGGGTTCTGCCTCATTTCTCCCTTATCTGCCCCTCTCCTTGCAGCCCATGGCCTTAGGGACAAGTCATGCTTTGAGGCCTCTAGGGAGGGAAGAGGAAGTGGCAGGATTTCATGGGACTGTCTGATGGATTTCTTCTCCCACAGTAATTACCCAAAGAAGGAGGACTACATCGTCTACCTGGGTCGCTCAAGGCTTAACTCCAACACGCAAGGGGAGATGAAGTTTGAGGTGGAAAACCTCATCCTACATGAGGACTACAGTGCTGACACGCTTGCTCACCACAATGACATTGGTGAGGGGGAAACCCCGCGACTGCTGTGGCCATGATGGCTTGGGGAGAGTGGGACCCAGGGAGAGATCGGAGCTGAGGTTGAAGCTGGCTGGTGGGGCAGGGGTGGGGTAGGGGACCTTGAAGCCTCAATATACATGAAAAAGGGAGTAGTGGTGAGGAAGAGTTCCATAAAGTCTGAGGGGTCCAGTGCTCCTCTGGAGAGACCCTGAATTTCCCCAACAAGTAGCCTCTTGCGAGTGGAAATGGCCCTGTGGGTATATGGCTTGGGCTGGGAATGCCCTGTTTATATGAATTAGAAAAAGATGCCCTTCCTTTGTGGGATGTAGCCTCTGTCTGTGTTGGGATATAGAACTTGGAGAATGGAGCCTTGGGCTGGATTCCAGCCTAACTACCTCACCTGGGACTTTTTGCAGAAACTACCTATAAAGGTGTATGCAGTGGCTCTGGCCATCCAAGACTTTTTCAACACCTGTAACAAAGCCCTTGGGGCATGGGGCAGGGGAAGTTTCCAGGTGATAAGCCACCAGCAGACCTCCCTGGATGACTGACCTAGGGATAGACATAGCTACTCCCTTGGTACTTGAAGGGGACAGATGGGGACCGCCTAACCAGTAGTGATCTTTCTCTTCTGACCCTCTGTCCTCCCCTAGCCTTGCTGAAGATCCGTTCTAAGGAGGGCAGGTGTGCGCAGCCATCCCGGACTATACAGACCATCTGCCTGCCCTCGATGTATAATGATCCCCCTTTTGGCACAAGTTGTGAGATCACTGGCTTTGGAAAAGAGAATTCTAGTAAGTGAAAATTGGGACTGACTTAGGAGGTTCTGGGGAGTGTTTTGACCTGAAAGCAAGCCCAGCATGATCAAGGGAAGACTGCAGAGTTAGAGATGGGAGCACTGAGGAGGTGGCAGATGGGTCCAGGGATGGATGAGGAGTGTTGTTTAGGGAGTGATGGGCTGCAAAGGGGAATAGATGGTAGGGGCTATAGGTGGAGTAAAGGCTCAGATTTGCATGGAAAAGAATAAGGGCCTTCCCTGGGACACTTTATGGTTCCCCTCCCTGGCAGACTCCCAGTGGACAGATACATCTTGATGCAAACGCCTCCCTATTTTCTCCACTTAGCCGACTATCTCTATCCGGAGCAGCTGAAAATGACTGTTGTGAAGCTGGTTTCCCACCAGAAGTGTCAGCAGCCCCACTACTACGGCTCTGAAGTCACCACCAAAATGCTGTGTGCTGCTGACCCACAGTGGGAAACAGATTCCTGCCAGGTGAGAGTTCTAAGCATCTCTCTCCATCTCTTCCATATCTCCCCAGAACTCCTGGGCTTTTCCTAGCCAGCTTTGGGGTGTCTCTCTCTAACCAAAGCCCTAAGTAGCCAGAATCAGGAGCTCAGGTCTTTGAGGGTTTAAACCAATCCTTGTGTGTTTACCAAACATTACCAAAAAAATCCCAGCTCTGTGCTAGTCACTTAAGACTGGGGGCTCGAGATCCTAGAAAGAGGAAACAGTAAAAGACAATGTAACTCAGTGCCCAGGGTGCATTGTGAACTACAAATGATCAGGTGTTCAGGAGAGGGAGGTGAGTGTCAACTTGAGGGTCAGGGAGGGGAGGCTTTAAAGGAAATGTGACTTGATAGGCATTTGAAGAGGCAGAAGAAAGAAAGAAGGGTGTTTCAGGTGAAAGAGACAAAACTGAGAAGGAGGCTGGCATATTCCGGGTGGGGAGGAAAAGTAGGGTCTGGGAGTGTGGATGGAATAGCAGCAGACGACAGGGGTTTTAAAGCCAAGCAGGGGATTTTAAACTTGATGTGGTAGAAAATGGGGCTGCGCCGGGCACAGTGGCTCATGCATGTAATCCCAGCACTTTGGGAGGCTGAGGTGGGTGGATCACTTGAGGCCAGGAGTTTGAGACCAGCCTGGTCAACATGGTGAAACCCTGTCTCTACTAAAAATACAAAAAAAAAAAAAACTAGCCAGGTGTGGTGGTGCATGCCTGTAATCCCAGCTAATCAGGAGGCTGAGATGTGGGAATTGCATGAGCACAGGAGGCAAGTTTGCAGTGAGCCGAGATCGTGTCATTGCACTCCAGTCTGGGCGACAGAGGGAGATTGTTCCCCCCACCCCCCCAAAAAAGAAAGAAAATGGGAAGTCACTAAGGACTTCGACTGGGAAACTCTTCCCTCTCTCAGGTATGGTTGGGTGGTGGGATCAGAAACCCCCTTCTCACTTCTCTAGGGCTCATCTTTTGTGTCTTTGGCTTCACAGGGAGACTCAGGGGGACCCCTTGTCTGTTCCATCCAAGGCCACATGACTTTGACTGGAATTGTGAGCTGGGGCCGTGGATGTGCCCTGAAGGACAAGCCAGGTGTCTACACGAGAGTCTCACGCTTCTTGCCCTGGATTCACAGTCACACCAGGGAAGAGAATGGCCTAGCCCTCTGAGGGTCCCTAGGGAGGAAACGGGCACCACCCGCTTTCTTGCTGGCTGTCATTTTTGGAGTAGAGTCATCTCCATCAGCTGTAAGAAGAGACTGGGAAGACAGGCTCTGCACAGATGTATTTGCCTGTGCCACCCACCAGGGCGAACAACAATAGCTTTACCCTCAGGCATAGGCCTGGGTGCTGGCCGCCCAGACCCCTCTGGCCAGGATGGAGGGGTGGTCCTGACTCAAGATGTTACTGACCAGCAACTTGTCTTTTTCTGGACTGAAGCCTGCAGGAGTTAAAAAAGGCAGGGCATCTCCTGTGCATGGGTGAAGGGAGAGCCAGCTCCCCTGATGGTGGGCATTCATAAGGCCCATGATTGAGAAACAAATAATTTCCCAATTAGGAAGTGTAACAGCTGAGGTCTTGAGGGCGCTTAGCCAATATGGGAGCAGCAGTTTGGGGAGTAGAGACACTAATGATTTCAGGGCAGGGCTCTGACATTCCATGAATGTATCAGGAAATACATATGTGTGTGTATGTTTGCACACTTGTGTGTGGGCTGTGAGTGTAAGTGTGAGTAAGAGCTGGTATCTGATTGCAAGTCTAGATATTTCCTTAAATTGTGTGGACTGTGATGCCACACAGAGTGGTCTGTCTGGAGAGGTTACAGGTCACTCCTGGGGCCCCTTGGGTCCCCCACATGATAGTGCCTGGGAATGTATTATTCTGCAGTATGACTTGTGACCAGCACTGTCTCAGTTTCACTTTCACATAGATGTTCCTTTCTTGGCCAGTTATCCCTTCCTTTTAGCCTAGTTCATCCAATCCTCACTGGGTGGGGTGAGGACCACTCCTGTACACTGAATATTTATATTTCACTATTTTTATTTATATTTTTGTAATTTTAAAGAAAAGTGATCAATAAAATGTGATTTTTCTGATGACAAATCTCCCTGGTGCTTGTATGGGAAGGCGTTGGAGTACATAAAAAGGAGAAAATAACAAAGGTGGACTGCACCCCAGAGTTTCTTATGAGACTGCATCTCTGGACTTAATGGAGCTTTGGGAGGTATAAGTTAGGAGAGCTGTAGGGCAGGGCCACCACAGCACTTAAGGTATATGAAGTTTCCCCAAACCACAATCCCATGGCTGTGTAAGTAGTGTGCAGGCTTAGTGTCAGCTCCCAATTGCCTCCTTAGCCTGATACCTTTGTGCAGTGCACATCTTGTACAGCTGTACATTGTGGTCTTCTTTAGGGTTAACTCCACAACATTCTCTTCACTCTGCCCCCAACAATCCTTGAGCTGACCTCAACCAAGGGGAACACCTGTGGCCAGGTGCAGTGGCTAATGCCTGTAATCCCAACATTTTGAGAGGCTGAGGTGGGAGAATCGCTTGAGCCCAGGAGTTTGAGACCAGCCTGGGAAACTTAGTGAGACCCTGTCTCTGCAAAAAATAAAAAAATTAGCCAGGTGTGGTATCACACATCTGTAGTCCTAGCTACCTGGAAGGCTGAGGCAGGAGGATCATAAGCCAAGGAGTTCAAGTTTACAGTCAGCTATGATTGTGCCACTGCACTCCAGCCTAGGCGACAGAGCAAGACCCCGTCTCAAAAAAAAAAAGAAGAAGAAGAAGAAGACCTGTAAGTGAAAATTGCTGGCTGGGCTCGGTGGCTCATGCCTGTAATCCAGAACTTTGGGAAGCCGAGGTGTGTGGATCACCTGAGGTCAGGAGTTTGAGACCAGCCTGACCAACATAGTGAAACCCCATCTCTGCTAAAAATACAAAAAAATTAGCCGAGTGTGGTGGTGGGCGCCTGTAATCCCAGGTACAGGCTGAGCTGAGGCTGAGGCAGGAGAATCATTTGAACCCCTGGAGGCAGAGGTTTCAGTGAGCCGAGATCGCACCACTGTACTCCAGCCTGGGCGACAGAGGGAAGACTTTGCCTCAAAAAAAAAGAAAAGAGAAAGGAGGGAGGGAGGGAGGGAGGCAGGCAGGCAGGCAGGCAGGCAGGAAGGAAGGAAAGGGAAAGGGGGAAATTGCTTATCCGGGAGGAAGGAAGGAAGGAAGGAAGGAAGGAAGGAAGGAAGGAAGGAAGAAAATTGCTTATCCAGAATACCAACTTGAGTCTGTGGCATTCAGGAAATAGAAAACATAATTCCCCATCATCTGTGTGTGGGGCTGATGCTGGAATTTTCCCAGTGTGTTGACAGACCTTGTGAGCAGCCATTGCTATGCCTATGATTAGGAGGCCCAGAATCTCAAAGCAGGATGATGTCCTAATGGGGATGACCATATATTTTGAACAAAACATCAAGTTCTGAAAAACTGGGGTATAGAATGCAGGTTAGGAGATAATTGGGTATCAAAAATTAGAATTTCCAAGCTGTGTTAATGGGTTTGGGCAGCGTTTCTTAATCGAGTCAGCTGAGGACCTTTTAAAATATGCACACCTACACTCCACCTGTAGAGATTGTGATTCAGGTCAGGGCTGGTGCCAGGTCTCGTGGTTTTAGAAAAGCTCCCTGGGTGTTACTGACATGCACCACTGATTAACAGCCTTTGGGGACAATTGGTCAGAATATATGAAGGGCCCAGAAAAATTCAATATATGGTCAGCATGAGTTTTCTGCATGAACGGCCTGTTTTCTGAGCGCGGTTTGGTGGCACAAGGTCTCCTGGATTTCCTGGTTGAGGCCTTCTGGACCATGCTTCCCTAGAGGGCAAGAACCCCAAATACTGGCTTTTTCTTTTTTTTTGAGGCAGGGTCTCTCTCTGTCACCAGGCTGGAGTACAGTGGCGCAATATCAGCTCACTGCAGCTTCTGCCTCCCAGGTTCAAGCGATTCTCCTGCCTCAGCCTCCCAAGTAGCTGGGATTATAAGCATGCACCACCACTACCTGTCTCATTTTTGTGTTTTTGGTCGAGACAGGGTTTCACTATATTGGTCAGACTGGTGTTGAACTCCTGACCTCAGGTGATCTGCCTGCCTCAGCCTCCCAGAATGCTAGGATTAGTATTCGACTTTTGACCTCCATCATCTAGTGTGCTGTTTTACACAGGTTGATGCAGTGGTTCAGAGCATGGATTTTGGAGTCCGGTGGCCTGAACTAGAATCTAACACCAGCTGTGTGACTTGAGAAAAATTATTAGCCTCTCTGCACCTCAGTTTCCTCATCTGTACAAAAGAGATGATACAATCTACCTCCCTGGGTTTTTATAAGGATTCATGAAGGCTGGATGCAGTGGCTCAGGCCTGTAATCCCAGTGCTTCGGGAGGCCGAGGCGGGCGGATCACCTGAGGTCAGGATTTTGAGACCAGCCTGACCAACAAGGTAAAACCCTGTCTCTACTGGAAAAAAAAAAAAAAAAAAAATTAGCCAGGCGTGGTGGCACATGCCTGTAATCCCAGCTACTTGAGAGTTTGAGGCACAAGAATTACTTGAACCTGGGAGGTGGAATTTGCAGTGAGCAGAGATCACACCACTGCAATCTAGCCTGGGCAACAGAGCAAGACTCCATCTCAGCAACAACAACAATAAGGATTCATGAGTTCATAAGTCCCTTGGCATAATACTGGCACCTTAAAAAAGCATAAAAACGGTGGTTATTATTACAAAGCTAAGTAAATTCTTGTAGCATCAGATCAGATGGGAACCCTCTCCCTTCTCCCACCTCAGAACTGCACTATTTTGTGGGAGTGGAAACTTGCTAGGAAGCTGCCCAGGCCGAGTGGCTGCTCAGCTTCTGCCTTCCCCTCAGGGGCCAAGAAAGATCTTGTTCAAACTTGAGCAGCTCCAGCATCAGGGCTCAGAGACACTGAAAACAGGAAGTATGAGCCCTACTGGCAGGGTTAAGCAATGAGGCTGTTAACAATCTTCAGGCCATTTCCCAGCCAACACCCCGACCCCCAGTCAGCTGCTGTCTCTTTGCCTAATATTAGATGTCACCCCAGGCGAGCAGGCATCAGCCACTTCTCCAGCAACCAGTTTCACAGCTCCAGATTCTCACTCCAGAGACTGCCTCTTACTAGTCCCTCCATGATCAAGCACTGTGCTTTTTCTTTTCTCTTCTCTTCTCTTCTTCTCTTCGAGATGGAGTCTCGCTGTCACCCAGGCTGGAGTGCAGTAGCTCAATCTCAGCTCACTGCAACCTCTGCCTTCCAGGTTCAAGCGATTCTCCTGCCTCAGCCTCCTCAGTAGCTGGGATTACAGGCGTGCACCACCACACCTGGATAATTTTTGTATTTTTAGTAGAGACGGGGGTGGTCTCACCATGTTGGCCAGGCTGGTCTCGAACTTCTGACCTCGTGGTTCACCCACCTTGGCCTCCCAAAGTGCTGGGATTACAGGTGTGAGCCACCGCACCCAGCCTCGTCTATCAGAATTTTAACCCTCTCCTAGATAACAATTCTTTCCTCCTAGAAGATTCCCAGACCAGGTGAGGAGACCACACTCAGCCACTGGTTTCAAAGTAAAGCTTCACTGTTCTCACCGTAACCTCAGCATTTCTGCTGCAACCTGGTTTCATTGAAGTGGTTTCCGTTTTCACCAGAACCCCTCTTTCTGAAGTATTCTCAGCCCATTATATTAACAGGACTCAGCCTGCTTTCCACGTATGCCCTATCTTTCCCAAGCCAGCAGCAGCTGTACCCCGGCCTATACCCCTCCATACTCACTCCCATTGGGTCCACCATCCTTCCCAGCAGGAAACATTTAAGCCCTCCCTTTGAATTAGATGAAGTAAGAGGAGTTGCTGAGGTGTTTTTTTAAAATTATTTCTGGGCCGGGTACAGTGACTCACACCTGTAATCCTAATACTGTGGGAGGCCTAGATGGGAGGATTGCTTGAGCCCAGGAGCTCGAGGCTACAGTGAGCTATGATTGCACCACCGCACTCCAGCCTGGGCGACAGAGCAAGACCCTGTCGCTAAAGAAAAAAAAAATCAGTTCTATTGAGATATAATTCATATATCATACAACTTACCCATTTATTCTTTCTCTTTTCCAGAGACAGGGTCTTGCTCTCTCGCCCAGGCTGATTGCAAACTCCTAGGCCAGAGTGATGCTCCTACCTCAGCCTCCTGAGTAGCTGGGATTATAGGCTCATACCACCATGTCTGGCACCATTTAAAGTGTACAATGCAATGGTTTTTAGTAGATTCACAGAATTGTGAGACATCACAACCAATTTTAGAACACTTCATCACCTCACAAAGAAATCCTGTACCCACTAACAATCACTTCCTTTTTCTCCCTAACCCCCTCAGCCCTAGGCAATCACTAATTTACTTTCTGTCCTCTCTGTGGGTTTGCCAATTCTGGGCATTTCATATCAATAGAATCCTATAATATGTGATTCTTTGTGACTGGCCTCTTTCACTTAACATGATGTTTTCAAGTTTTATCCATGTCATAGCATGTGTCAATGAGGTTGCTAAGTTTTAAACAACAAATTGAGGGAAAAGATGGTCTAGGTGAGGTGCAGTGGCTCACATCTGTAAATTCCAGCACTTTGGGAGGCCAAAGCAGAAGGATCCCTTAAGTTCAGAAGATTCAGATGAGCCTGGGGCAACAGAGAGGCCCTATCTCAAAAACAGCAACAACAAAAACAAAAAAGTTCTAGGTCTCTTTTTTGAGGTTGCAGTCACATTGAGATTCATTCAACAATCTTTGTCCCTTCTTTCCTCTCTCTCTCTCTCTCCTCCCTCTTTCTTTCTTTCTTTCTTTCTTTGTTTCTTTTCTTTCTCTCACTCTGTTGCCCAGGCTGAAGTGTAGTGGCGTCATCTCGGCTCACCGCAATCCCTACCTCCCAGGTTCAAGCAATTCTCCGCCTCAGCCTCCCGAGTAGCTGGGATTAGTGGCACCTGCCACCATGCCCTGCTGATTTTTTTCTATTTTCAATAAGATGGGGTTTCGCCATCTTGGCCAGGCTGATCTTAAATTCCTGACCTCATGATCCACCTGCTTCAGCCTCCCAAAGTGCTGGGATTACAGGCATGAGTCACCGCCCCGGTCCTTTGTCATTTTTTAAAAGTACCCATACACAGGACATTATTTTAGATACAAATGAGGCAGTCCTAGTCCTCAAGGAGCTTACCACTTTGCAAAGTGCTATAGTAAGTCTGCATAAAATGCATGGAACAATAATGAAGAAGCAATTGTTTCTGCCTGGGGAAGTCAATGACGACTTTACAGAAGAGGTGATGTTTTACCTGGACTTTCAAATATTCACAGAAATTTGCCCAACTAGAAGAAAGGCATTGTAGGCATAGGGAAGTTCATGGGGGCATGAAAAGGTGAGGTGTTCTCAGGAAATGAGGAATAGTCCATTGTGGTGGAGAACTCTGGGGGACAATGAGCAGGTGGAGATGGTGGGGAAGAATCTGGTGGGACCCAGCGGGTGAGGACCCTGCAGCAGGACTGATTCTCAGCATCAGGCACTGGTTCTGCTCAATGACTAAACAGATGCTGTCCTGAGATCCTCTCCGCGTGGCCCCTGCCATCAGCCTCCCTCCACTTCTTCATGATCCAGCAACCACAGGGTTAATGCCTGTGGCATAGCAAAGGCCTCTGAGATCCTCTGTCCAGCTGGCTCAGGTGAAATTGTCCTACTGGGGTATCTTGCTAGTTAAATATTTTGACTATCACCTCTTGCCCTCAGGCACTATTTTTCAAAATCCAGAAAGTGAATTAAGTTCTAGAATTCATAAAAAGTTTGGTTTTTAAACTAAACATTTTTATTCAATTGTAAAAGTAGCTACAAATGTAAAATACTTTCATAGCATTCCACAGCCGTTGTTAACATCTCTGGCTTCTTGGGTTTCCTTTGTAATCTCGACCTCTTTGACTCAGTCTTAAATGTTAAGTTTCCCAAAGCCTGATATTAAATCTCCTCTTCCCACCCTAAGCTTTCTCCCTTTGGATCTCGTTAGCACCCAGGCTTAAATGACCACCAATAAACAGATGACTTACAAGGCTGATCTCTAGCCAGACCTCTCTTCTGCACTCCAAACTCATTTTCTGTTGTCTACTTGACATCACTTTCGGTTGTCACTCACAGGGGACCTCAAAGTCAACCTGCCCCAAACTGGCCCAGTCTTCATGCCCCAGTGTGGAGACATCTCCCATCACTTCTGTCTCAGGTGATGGCACCACATCCATTCAATTATGAAAGCCAGAAACCTGGGGGCCATCCTGATGCTTCTCTCCTGGTTTCTTTCATCCCCTGCATCACCAAATCCTGGGGATTTGATTGATATCTCTTGAAGTCATCCATTTCTCTCCCTCCCCACCATCACCATTAGTTGAACCCAGTCTACCCTACAATAGCTTCCCAGTTTGACACCACTGCACTACAGCCTGAGTGACAAGAGCAAAACTCAGTCTCAAAAAAAAGGACCAAAGGACCACTAAAAGAAGAGCACTCTTTTTTTTCTTTTTTGAGACACAGTCTTGCTCTGTTGCCCAGGCTGGAGTGCAGTGGCATGATCCTAGTTCACTGCAGCCTTGACCTCCTGGGTTTAAATGATCCTCCTGCCTCAGTCTCCCAAGTAACTGGAACTACAGGTATGCACCACCACACCTGGCTAATTTTTTTTTTTTTTAATTCTTTTGTAGAGACAGGGTCTTACCATGTTGCCCAGGCTGGCTGGTCTCAAACTCCAGGGCTCAAGTGATCCTCCTGCCTTGGCCTTCCAATGTGCTGAGATTATAAGCATGGGCCACCATGGCTGGCCTAAGAAGGGCACTCTTAGCACAGGTTGGTGAGGATTAGGGGCTAGAATAGAACCCAAAAGGTTCATTTATTCACTGATTCATCCTTCACTCATTAATATAACAAACACTTATTGGGAGTTGGCCATGGGCCTGGCATTGTGCTATGTATTGGGTATAAAGATGAGAGCCCCAGTCTCAACTTCAGTGAGATAAGGGTCAAGTTGGGGAAGAGACACATTGCAAATGAATAGAGTACAGGGTGAGGAAGATTTACAAGATGGGCAGGGAGGGCTAAGACAGCAAGGTGGAGGAGGTGACCTTGGGGAGAATCTTGAAGGGCAAATACAGGAGGAAGAAATGCTTCTCTGAACAGAGGAAACAGCACATGCAAACGTGAAGAGGGGGGAGGAAGCCCAGGGCACTGGAGGGACTGCAGGTGGTTCCAGCCGCTGGAGTAGGGGCTGGCATTGAAGTGATTTGACCGGAAGGATTGGCAAGAGCTGGAACCTATGGGCCTAGAGGACGCTGCCTGCCACATGAAGGACTTTGAACTTTCTTGTGATGTGGAATTGTTAAAGATTTTGGAGCAGTGTGAAAAATTGATCAAAAGAAGATTCTTGGGCCTGGTTGAGACTACAAGCAGGGAAAACCAGTTTGGAGACTATTGCAATCAGCGAGGTAGGAGCTGAAGAGTGTCTGAGCCAGGGCTGTGGCAGCAGGATATGAGCAGAGGATATAGATGTGGAAGACTGGTGGGGATAGAATAGACTTGGTGCCTGGCTGGGGGTGGGAAGAAAAGGAGGTATCACTTGATTTAGTCTCCTGCTTTCCGGTAGATAAGGCAACAGCTTAATTTTACAGGTGAGAAACTGAGGCTCCACTATAAGAGATTTAGAGTAGGTAGCTGACCAAGCTAGAGTTACCACTTGTAGAACTTTGAGGATCAGTAGCTCAGGGCAGCTAGTCCTGCTAATGACCTCCCTGACTCTGTCCACCCAACTGGAGAACTTCCCTATCACCATAATCACCATGCAGTGCTGATATCCAAGCCTGCACAGGCTGATGCTTGTTTCCTAAATACCCTGGGCCTGTTCAGTCCCGTGACTATGGTTCTAACACCTGGAGTTTCTCCCAAACCTCCTGGTCATGTGATGCACTGGCGGTGAGTTAGTGGATAGGTTCGTGGCATGTGTAAGGAAATCAGCAGATGCTGGATCTAGCTGTCTGCCTTCTGACTTCCTAAAAATGTGACTTCTGGTGTTTCAACAGATCACATGCCCTTAGCACATCACCAAATTCTGGCACGAGGGTGTGGTGATGGAGCAGATTTTGTAAGGACTCCAGCTGGTGGGATTCCTAGCCCAGTCTCTGCTTCCCTCTTTTTGGTGATTCTTCAGTTGCCCTTAATTTCTTTTTTTTTTTTTTTTTGTTTTGAGACAGAGTCTCGCTCTGTCACCTAGGCTGGAGTGCAGTGGCTGGATCTCAGCTCACTGCAAGCTCCGCCTCCCAGGTTTACGCCATTCTCCTGCCTCAGCCTCCCAAGTAGCTGGGACTACAGGCGCCCGCCACCTTGCCCGGCTAGTTTTTTGTATTTTTTAGTAGAGACAGGGTTTCACCGTGTTAGCCAGGATGGTCTTGATCTCCTGACCTCGTGATCCGCCCGTCTCGGCCTCCCAACCCTTAATTTCTTAATCCCTTTTCATATAAAGGAAAGAAAATTACTTTCTCCCTCACCTGGCTCTTCCCATCCTCACCCTACTGTCTTTTTAGCTCTCTCTCCAGGGCACTGTATAAGCTGGGGTTAATGCCATTGGAGGGAGGACTCTGTAGCTCCAGCTTGGCTTTTCCATTTAATTGTCTTGGCGAAGCCAGCCACGGTGGTGCCCGCCTGTAATCCCACCTACTTGGGAGGCTCAGGGGTGAGGATTGCTTGAGGCCAGAAGTTCAAGACCAGCCTGGGCAACATAGTGAGACCTTATTTCTAAATGAATGAATGAATGAATGTAACAAGTGTCAGCCCCAGCCTCAAATTTTCTTTTCCTTTCCTTTTCTTTTTTTTTTTTGTTTTTTGAGATGGAGTCTCTTTGTGTCACCCGGGCTGGAGTGCAGTGGCATGATCTCGGCTCACCACAACCTCCGCCTCCCGGGTTCAAGCGATTCTTCTGCCTCAGCCTCCCGAGTAGCTGGGACTACAGGCGCGTGCCACCACGCCCAGCTAATTTTTGTATTTTTAGTAGAGACGGGGTTTCACCATATTGGCCAGGCTGGTCTCGAACTCCTGACCTTGTGATCCGCCTGCCTCAGCCTCCCAAAGTGCTGGGATTACAGGCATAAGCCACCGTGCCCGGCCTCAAACTTTCTCTGATTTCTCACTATACCTACACACTCCTTACCACCACAGGCTGAGAGATTCTGCCAGGGAAGCTCTAAGCTCTTGAGTCCCATTGGAACTGGACATATCTGTGAAGTTAATAGCTATTTCCCACTGGCATTTGGCCACCATCTTTGGCTGTAGAGAGTTATTAGAATTTTGCCAGTTTCCCTAGTGGTGAGCTCACCAGAAATCCTCTGAAAGTCCCTTCAAGTCAAGACCTCTTTGAGTACTTCCCTCTGCCCTTTCTGTCTTGTCGACTGAATTCTGTGCTGGCTGAGGGAATGAAGAGAAATGATGAACTGGAAACAGAGTGGGATAAACACTTTGCTTAGAACATCAATCTTTGTTTTTTTGAGACAGAGTCTTGCTCTGTCACCCAGGCTGGAGTGTAGTGGCGTGATCTTGGTTCACTGCAACCTCTGTCTCCCAGTTCAAGTGGTTCTCCTGCCTTAGCTTCCCAAGTAGCTGGGATTACAGGTGTGCATCACCATGCCCAGCTAAATTTTTGTATTTTTAGTACAGACGGGGTTTTGCCATGTTGGCCAGGCTGGTCTCGAACTCCTGACCTCAAGTGATCCGCCCACCTTGGCCTCCCAAAGTGCTAGGATTACAGGTGTGAGTCACCGCACCCGGCCTAGTACATCAATCTAAAGCAATTAGGGTCCCCAAAGCAGCAATTCTGTATTACCTGGCATATTGTTAGAAGTGCAAATTCTCAGGCCCCACCCCAGATAGATTGAATCAGAAATTCTAGAGGTGGGGCCTAGTAATCTGTGTTTTCACAAGCTCTCCAGGGGATTACGTGGCCTGCTCAGGTTTGAGGACCACTGTTCTAGGCGTTGATTCTCAAACTTCAGGATGCTTCCTAACGCCTGGGGCAGCTGGTTATGTGGGATCTAGTTAAACAAATTGGACTGGTGTCTGGGCAACTGTATTTTTAGTAAGCTCCCTAGACGATTCTGATATTCACCGAAGACTGAGGATCATTGATCTAAGGAGCTCTCTGATTAGCTGAGTCTCCTGGAGAGGGAGCAGACAGAAGGGCAATGGAAGTGTCTCTTCACATTCCAAATGTTACCTGCATCTGAACCTCTGGAGAGCTTGTTGGAAAAGCAGGATCTTGAGCCCCCATCAGAGGTATTGACCCAGACTCTCTGGGCGTGGGGGTCCTGGCATCTAAATTCAGAGCTCTCCAGGTGATTCTTGTGCATACTAAAGTGCACATACCACAGAGCAACACGTTGGCAGGTGTTCTCAATGCTGGATGCGCACTAGAATCACCTGAGGAGATGTATACAATTATGTGATAACCTGAGCTCCATCTCCATAGAGTCTGACTTAATTGGTCTGGGCTGGGACCTCGATGTTTTAAATGTCTCACACCGGATTATTTTAATAGGTAGAGTTAAAAACTATCAGGTTTGGTTGGATGTGGGGGTCATGCCTTAATCCCATGACTTTGGGAAGCTGAGGTGGGAGGATCTCTTGAGTCCAGGAGGTTGAGACCAGCCTTGGCAACAGAATGAGACCCCCATTTCTACAAAATAAAATTGTTTTAAAAAGTAGCTGAGCACAGTGGTATATGCCAGTAGTCCCAGCTACTTGGGAGGCTGAGGTAGGAGGACTGCTTCAGGCCAGGAGGTCAAGGTTGCAGTGAGCTATGACCACTCCAGCCTGAGCTCTTAAAAACCAAAATGAAGGCCGGGCGTGGTGGCTCAAGCCTGTAATCCCAGCACTTTGGGAGGCCAAGACGGGCGGATCACAAGGTCAGGAGATCGAGACCATCCTGTCTAACACGGTGAAACCCTGTCTCTACTAAAAAAAAATACAAAAAACTAGCCGGGCGAGGTGGCGGGCGCCTGTAGTCCCAGCTACTTGGGAGGCTGAGGCAGGAGAATGGCGTGAACCCGGGATGCGGAGCTTGCAGTGAGCTGAGATCCGGCCACTGCACTGCAGCCCGGGCGACAGAGCGAGACTCCGTCTCAAAAAAAAAAAAAAAAAAAAAAAAAACCAAAATGAAACAAAAAACCTATCAGGTTAGGCTTGGCATGGTGGTTCATGCGTGTAATCCCAGTACTTTGGGAGGCCAGGGCAGACGGATCACTTGAGGCCAGGAGTTTGAAACCAGCCTGGCCAACATGGTGAAACCCTGTTTCTACTAAAAATACAAAAATTAGCTGGGTGTGGTCCCTATAGTCTCAGTTACTCGGGAGGTTGAGGCACAAGCTTCACTTGAACATGGGAAGTGCAGGTTGTAGTGTGCTGAAATCGCGCCACTGCACTCCAGCCTGGGCAACAGATCAAGACTCTGTCTGTCTCAAAACAAGATACAAAAAACAAAAAACCGATCAGGTTAAAGGGAGATGCAGATCCGGGAAGGGTCAGGAAACAGGAGAAGGCAAGGAATGCCAAGGAAACAATTTGGTGGAAGCCTGAGGGCAAGGCTAATTATGGTTTCCATGTGGGAAATCCAGGGGAGGTTGATTGGGAAGGTGGAAGGGGCCTCAGGTGGGAGAGTGGGCAGGGTGGCTTGGAAGATGTAAAGCTCACTGTATAAACAGGTTAATGTATTAATTTCCTGCTGCTACTGTAACAAACTTAATGGCTTAAAACAACATATATATTATTTTACAATTCCCCGGGTCAGAAATGCAAAATGGCTGGGTTCCTTCCAAAGGCTCCAGGGAAGAATCCATTTCCCTGCCTTTTCTAGTCTAGAGGCTGCCTGCATTTCTTGGCTCATGACCCCACATCACTCTGACCTCTGCTTCCATCATGACATCATCTTCACCCACTCTGGTCCTTCTGTTTCCCTCTTAGAAGGACCCTGAGGATTGCATTGGGTCCATCAGGATAATCTTCCCATCTCAAGATCCTTAACTTAGGCCAGGTGTGGTGGCTTAAGCCTGTAATCCCAGCACTTTGGGAGGCCAGGGAGGGCCTGAGGTCAGGAGTTTGAAATCAGCCTGGACAACAAGGTGAAACCTTGTCTCTACTAAAAATTAAAAAAAAAAAGAAAAAAAAAAAATTAGCCGGGTGTGGTGGCGCATGCCTGTAGTCCCAACTACTCGGGAGGCTGAGGCAGGAGAATCACTTGATCCTGGGAGGTGGAGATTGCAGTCAGCTGAGTTCATGCCACTGCACTCCAGCCTGGATGACAGAGACTCTGTCTCTAAAACAAACAAACAAACAAACAAAAAATCCTTAATCACATCTGCAAAGTCATCTTTGCCATGTAAGGGAGCAGAATCATTGGCCCCAGGGATTAGGATGTGGACATCTTTGGGAGGATATTATTTAGCCTTCCACAGTTAGCATGGTTTAACTAATGAGAATGGAAAGTGGAAGGACCATGAAAGTCAAGCAGTAGGGGTGGAAGGGTAAAGGGGAGGCAGTCAATAGGTCAAAGTTACAGTTAGATAGGAAGAAAAGCTCTTGTGTTCTACTGCACAGCACAGTGACTAGAGTTTGTAAGAAGGTATTGTATATTTCAAAATAGCTAAAACAGGATTTTAAACGTTATCGCCATAAAGAAATATTTGAGGTGAGGTGATAGTATGCTAATTAGGCTGATATAATCATTCCACAACATATGCATTATTGAAATATGACATTGTACCCCATAAATATATATATTTATTTTTTGTCAATTAAAAATAAAGCTACAAGGCCAGGTGGCTCATGCCTGTATGTAGGGTTCAGCCCTATGGGGCTTAGCGGGTGTTCTCCCCATGTGCGGAGACAAGAGATTGTAATTAATAAAGACGCAAGAAAAAGAGATACAGAGAAAGCAGCTGGGCCCAGAGGACCACTACCATCAAGACGTGGAGACCGGTAGTGGCCCCGAATGGCTGGGCTCGCTAATATTTATTGCATACAAGATAAGGGGACAGGGTAAGGAGGGTGAATCTTCTAAGTGATTGACAAGGTGAAGCAAGGCACGTGATTACAGGATATGGGGACCTTCCCTTTTAGGTAGCTGAAGCAGAGAAGGAAGGCAGCATATGTCAGCGTTTTGTTCTCTGCACTTGTAAGAAAGATCAAGACTTTAAGATTTTCACTATTTCTTCTACCACTATCTACTACGAACTTCAAAGAGGAACCAGGAGTACGGGAGGAGCATGAAAGTGGACAAGTAGTGTGACCATTGAAGCACTGCACCATAGGGAGTGGTTTAGGCCTCCAGATGACTGCAGGCAGGCCTGGATAATATCCAGCCTTCCACATGAAGCTGGTGGAGCAGAGCATTCCCTGACTCCTCTAAGGAAAGGAGACTCCCTTTCGCAGTCTGCTAAGTAACGGGTGCCTTCTCAGACACTGGCGTTAGCACTTGACCAAGGAGCCCTCAAGCGGCCCTTATGTGGGCGTGGCAGAAGGCTCACCTCTTGCTTTCTAGGTCACTTCTCACAATGTCCCTTCAGCACCTGACCCTATGCCCGCCGGTTATTCCTAGGTTATATTAGTAATGCAACAAAGAGTAATATTAAAAGCGAATTATTAATAATGTTTATAATAATGATTGATAATTGTCCATGATCATCTCTATATCTAATTTATATTATGACTATTCTTATTCTAACTATTTTCTTTATTATACTGAAACAGTTTGTGCCTTCAATCTCTTGCCTTGGCACCTAGGTAATCTTTCACCCACACCTGTAATCCCAGCACTTTGGGCAGAAAAGGTGGGCAGATCACCTGAAGTCAGGAGTTTGAGATCAACATGATGAAACCCCATCTCTACTAAAAATACAGAAATTTGCTTGGCGTGGTGGTGGGTACCTGTAGTCCCAGCTACTTGGGAGGTGGAGGCAGGAGAATCGCTTGAACAGGGAGGTGGAGGTTGCAGTGAGCTGAGATTGTGCCATTGCACCACTCCAGCCTGGGTGACAGAGCGAGACTCTGTCTCTAAAAAAAAGAAAGTTGGGTGGAGATCCCCTGTCTAGAGTTCGGCCTCCTGGGGCTGGGCTGGTCAGCTCCAGGAAGTCCCTGGTGTGGCTACAAGGTTTGGGCAGCCCCTGAAGCTGCCTTGGGATCAGACCCTCATTGGTGCTCCTCAGGTCTGGGATTTTCTTCTCAACTCAGGGAGGAGAAGGGAAGTGACATTGTTTATTGTGTCTGGAGCTATGGGGCCTTTACCCAAGACCTGTCAGGAGAGTTGTGGTTTCACCAGCTGAGATGCTGGGAGATGCACCCCAGGATGGCTGGGTGCCTGTGGCTCGGAGGGGAGAAAGCAGAGCGAAAGGAAGAGGTGTTAGACAAGCAAAGGAGCCCTGGGCTCTTGATTTTCACCCCTAAGGCCTTGGTTTTGGCCTGGGACTGTAAAACCCCTCACAGAGTAGCAGGGGTTCTTAGCCTCAGGGTCAGACATGGAGTGGTCCCTGGAACCCTCAATGCCTTACCCCCAGTGGCTAACCTCCTTCCTGAGCAGGCAGATGTGTCATGCTGGGCAGCACCTCTCCCTCCCGGACACCTGCATGGTGACTCAAACTCCCAGGTAAAGCCCAACCCGATGGGAAATGACTCAGCATTGAAGTTCTCTTCCCCTCATTGGGGAGGGAGCAGGAAGTCTAAAGCTGGGCCCGACGCTCCCCTTTGATTTCTCAAGGTAGTGAGGGGGGAAGGGGAGATTTGCAGGGGAATTTTGCCTGGCCAACATGGTGAAACCCCGTGTCTACTAAAAATACAAAAACTTGCTGGGTGTGGTGGTGGGCACCTGCAGTCCCAGCTACTCGGGAGACTGAGGCAGGAGAATCGCCTGAACCAGGAGGTGGAGGTTGCAGTCAGCCGAGACCATGCCATTGCGCCACTCCAGTCTGGGCTACAGAGCAAGAATCCGTCTCAAAAAAAAAAAAAGTCGGGGTGGGGTGTCCCCCTAGAGCATCTTCTTCCTACAGCTTCTGCTTTTACACTCTGTGTGTGTGTGTGTGTGTGTGTGTGTGTGTGTGTGTGTAGACAGTCTAGGACACTTGAGGGTGGGCATGCTGGAATCTACAAGACTTCCCCCAGCCTTCACCCCTGTTGCCTGCCACTTGCTACCCTGCTGCCCTTTAGGGAGAGTTGAGAGTTTATTTCTTGCCCCAGTGAATTCTTTTTTTTTTTTTTTTGACTAGGGAAGGTGGGATTTGGGCAATAGGGAGGACTTTTGCTGATTGCCCAGACTGGAGACCTGACAGTGGGGTAGTGCTTAGGAGAGTCCAGTCGCTAGATCACAAAAGCTCCATTTAAAATGCACAGTTAGGGCTAGGCGTAGTGGCTCACGCCTGTAATCCCAGCATTCTGGGAGGCCTAGGTGATGGATCCCTTGAGACCAGGAGTTAGAGACCAGCCTGGCCAACATGGCAAAACCCCGTCTCTACTAAAAACACAAAAATTAGTTGGGTGTGGTGGTGTGCACCTGTAATCCCAGCTACTCAGGAAGTTGAGGCACGAGAATCACTTGAACTTAAGGGGCAGAGTTTGCAGCGAGCCGAGATCACGCCACTGCACTTCAGCCTGGGTGACAGAGCGAGACTCCATCTCAAATAAATAAATAAAAATAAAAATAAAATGCACAGTTGGACTCTCTCTGGAAGGTTGCGGAAGAACAAGAAATGTAATGACCTCCAGGAAGGAAAATTGCTACTACTGTTTTCCACATATCCTTTGATCACTTTTAAATTGTGTTCCATTTGCAAGTACTATCTACTCAAATGGAAAGAATAAAACATGGTTACCTAGGAAGGAAGATAAAAAGAGAGTCCTTTTCCATATTAGTGCTAAGCACTTCATACAGTTAGTCATTAACTGGACAAGAATTACGGAATCTCTATAGGATGATGTCAGGAGCTGTGCTGGATTCTGTAGACTCGGCATCCACAAAACAGCATCCCTTGCCTCACAGCGATCCCAGTTGGGAGAGCAATTCAGACAGACAGGCAGGCAATGACCACGCAGTGTCAGAAGCGTGATGATGAGAAGTGCAGACGCCAGGGAATTGCAAAGGAGGCTCCTCTGCCTAGTCCTGGGGAGACAAAACCTTTCTGGACCCAGTGATATCCAAGCTGAGACCAGGAGTTAGTCGGAGGGGAAGAGAGCTCCAGGCACAGAGGACAGCACAACATACGCAAAGACTGCAGGAGTCATATAAACTTGACTGCCTCCTTGGAACTGCAAGTAGTCAACATGTCTGGTGTGTTGAGTTTGGAGAGGGTGTGTGGAAGAATGAAGCCACAGAGGTAAGGTCAGACCATGGAGTATTTTGTAAGCTACTGTAAGGTCAGTTAGTGGTCACCTTGAACAGGTATGGAGCCCTGGGGGACAGGGGTTAATAATCCACCCGTATTGGAGTGCTCTGTTGTGCCAAGCACTGTAATCTTTTTATGCATGAGCTCATTTAATACTTCCAAAAAGTGCCTGAGATTTTTACTATCATGTTTTTCTTTCTTTCTTTTTTTTTTTTTTTTTGTTTAGACAAAGTCTCACTCTGTCGCCCAGGCTGTAGTGCAGTGGCGTTAACTCAGCTCACCACAACCTCCGCCTCCTGGGTTCAAGCGATTCTCCTGCCTCAGCCTCCTGAGTAGCTGGGATTACAGGTGCATGCCACTGCACCCGGCTAATGTTTTGTTTATTTAGTAGAGACAGGGTTTCACCATGTTGGCCAGGCTAGTCTTGAACTCTTGACCTCAGGTAATCCTCCCGCCTCAGCCTCCCAAAGTGCTGGGATTACAGGCGTGAGCCACCGCACCTGGCCTACTATCATTTTTTTCTATTTAATGTTTTGTAAGTGAGGAAAGTGAAGCTCAAAGGGGTTAAATTTAGCAGAAAATCTTACAGGGTCACAAATGGAATAATATAAATGTCTAGGGGCACAGCTAGCCCAGGGAGAGTGGAGATCTCAGCCAGATATGCACTGTCTGCCATGTGACCTCCCCATTCAGGCAGAGCAGTGGTTGTTATCAATGAGGGCGGTGATTTTGCCCTCAGGAGACATTTGAAAGTGTCTGGAAACATTTTTGGTTGTCACAACTGGGAAGCTGCTACTGTCATCTCATAGGTAGCTAATATCCTACAATGTAGGATGCTCAAAATAACAACAGTGTCACAGCTGAGAAATCCTAGAGAATAAGTGTAGAAGGCAGGCACAGAGAGGTAGCCAAGGGGTGAGCGTGAGAATTTTGGAAGGGAGTTTTTTCTTTTTTGAGATGGGGTCTTGCCTGTTTGTTGCCCAGGCTGGAGTGCAGTGCTGCAATCATAGCTCACTGCAGCCTCGATCTCCTTGGCTGGAGCAATTCTCCCATGTCAGCCTCTTGAGTAGCTAGGACCACAGGTGTGTACCACCATGCCTGGCTAATTTTTATATTTTTAATAGAGACAGGGTCTCACTATGTTGCCCAGGCTGTTCTCAAACTCCTAGGCTCAAGTGGTCTACCCACCTTAGCCTCCCAAAATGCTGGGATTACAGGTGTGAGCTGCCATGCCCAGGCAGGAAGAGACATTTTTTAAAGGCCTTTTAAATACTGTACTTATAGCAGCAAGAGACAGGAATCAGCTCCAGCAAGGCGTGGGATGGACATAGCACATCCTTTCCTGATGTGCTGCTTCCAAGCATCAGCCTTAAGAGCTCGGAGGAAACTGCTGATTAATTACCCTAGAGTTACCCAGAACTAACTCTGAAGGGTTTCCTGCCACCTCTCAGTCCAGGACTGTTAAGGGGTACCAGCCAAGATGTCCAATTCCTCACCAGCGTATTCTGCCAGGCCAGGGCACCCAGCTCTGATCATGCTGAGTCATGGGACCCAAGCCCAACAGGTTTGATCAATGCCTGATTTCAAAGAATTGTAACATCAGCAGCTGAGAAACCAGAGACCCAAAGAATGGATTCAAATGCTTGTTGCCTGAATCTGCTCTTCTCACAAGTCCCTCAATATCGTGCCTGAATATAATTCCTTCGCCTGCGTCAAGAGAGGACATTAGGTGGGTCCCAGCTGCCTCTTCAGGGATTTAACACACTAACCAGGAGCTCCTGCTTTCTTTCTACCTGTAAACTACAGAATGGGTGCAGATGTTTCCAGGAAGCTTATAAAAGCTCACAGGATAGGGCAAAAGTCGGCTTAGTCTCAGAGATTCATTGTTGTTGGGAACAGAGAGCCCTGAGTGCTTTAAGTCCTGAATATCTTCTAGTTTCTGATCTTTAGCTCAACTTTTAACTGTTTCCCTCCTGATTTTTGTTTGACTTTCTGCTTTGATTCTCTGGTTTGATATATGTGTCTGTCTTAATTAGGTTCTCCACCAGGTCGTGGCCCTGTCCCAGGCCCATGTAAACCATCAAAGTCTTGCCTCAGTCATCCCTATACCAGCTTCTCACCTTGCACAGTCTTAGGGCCTGGGATCTAAGAGCCCTCTGGAAGATCTACCCTTTTTCTACATCTGAAAACTCACTCTTACAGAGTTAAAGTCTTCGAAACATTCCATGTTTCTCAAGGGTCCACATGGCAATTTTGTGATATACTAATAGGTAGCAAGTGGAACAAAGCAGTTCGTAGCCAAATAAATTTGGAGAACATTATGTGAGGTTAGTTTCTTGTCTACAAGGCTTAATATGCTTTGAACAGATTAAACGTCCATACAATGAACTTACTCAGCTCACAATCCAGTACCCAAACCCCTTGGAACCAGATGTATTTGGATTTCAGAATATTTCAGGTTTAATGGTGAATATGCTATTTATTCCACTATTATTCCATTGCACCCAGAAGAGCCAGCAGGCCCTGTAATTAAGCCATACTTCTGCAGCAAAACATATGGATCTTCATACTAAGCAGGCTAAGTAAAAAATCTGAAAAGCCACAACATCAATTTAGGTCAGGTTTTACCCCTAAATTTTGTTTTGTTCTTTGAGACGGAGTCTTGCTTTGTCGCCCAGGCTGGAGTGCAGTGGCATGATCTCGGCTTACTGCAACCTTCGCCTCCTGGGTTCAAGCGATTCTCCCATCTTAGCCTCCTGAGTAACTGGGATTGTAGGTGCATCCCACCACAACCAGCTAATTTTTGTATTTTTAGTAGACATGGGGTTTCACCACGTTGGCCAGACTGGTCTCAAACTTCTGACCTCAAGTGATCCATCCACCTCGGCCTCCCAAAGTACTGGGATTACAGGCATAAGCCACTGCACCCAGACTGTTATTTTTAAAAACTTAGTCTTGGCCGGGCGCGGTGGCTCAAGCCTGTAATCCCAGCACTTTGGGAGGCCGAGACGGGCGGATCACGAGGTCAGGAGACCGAGACCATCCTGGCGAACACAGTGAAACCCCGTCTCTACTAAAAATACAAAAAACTAGCCGGGCGAGGTGGCGGGCGCCTGTAGTCCCAGCTACTCGGGTGGCTGAGGCAGGAGAATGGCGTAAACCCGGGAGGCGGAGCTTGCAGTGAGCTGAGATCCGGCCACTGCACTCCAGCCTGGGCGACAGAGCAAGACTCCGTCTCAACAAAAAATAAATAAATAAATAAATAAATAAAAACTTAGTCTTTAGCACTTTTTGGACTTCAACCTGGTGGATACGGGATGGGGCCGTGTAGATGGTGTTCCCAACATAGATGATCTCAGAACTCCCTCTTCCAGGAGCATCTAGCAGGACAGGTATTTCATGGACTCCAAGGACACCCTGAGCTGTTAGTCTATAACACAGAAGAGTGAACACAGTCGGTCATTCTCACTTTAGCCTTATCCTCTCCCACACCGACTAGATGAGGTGAGGATTCTGACAGCCAAACAAGGAGGAGAAGCTGGAAAGCCTGTGCATGTCTGCAGATGTGGTTGGGAGTCCTGGTTCAACTGTCAGCGTCTGGTGGAAAAGGGACACCAAAAAGAGCAGCATGGTGGACATCCAGGTTATGGTGGTTTTCTTCTGTGTGCACTGCTGTGTTTTTCACATTTCCTCTAGAAATGATGAGCTTTTTCTCCCTTATTGCTGTTTTCTACTGCAGGGAGTTGCTGCTCTTAGTGTTGCTGTGTGGGGAGGCAGGACCGGGGCTGATGCAGAGCCTGAGGGCAAGGCAGGTTCCTGGGAAGATGGATTCTTGTGATTCTGGCCTTGTGCCTCAGCCAGAGCTGAGGTGGGGTGGGGTGCACGCCTAAGGTCAGGGTCCCCTGGGGAAGGAGGAGGATGTTGGATTTCTGGTGGATTTCCAGGAAGGCTTCCTGCTCTGACAAAAACAACACAAACACAGGAAAAGGCTCTGGGGCCTAAGGAGAGGGGATAATGGACCAAGGTGGAGACTTTGGGGTGGAGGCTGATACAGAGAGCAGCCCAGGAATAGAGAAGCTGCCTCCTCACTGTCCAGCTCTGTTCCCCAAGCCAGCTGAGACTCTTTCTCCACTGTGGTGGCAGGTTGGGAACTGGAGGAAGAGGCCCAGTAACTTTGGACTCCCTGGCTTCTTCTCCACTCTTCATTGATATAATATTGCTTGGTGGCCTGGACCATGAGGATGGGGGTGGAGAGTAGGCAGTGGCCTGGAGGGGGCGCATTTGGCTAAGGCCTCAGATTATGTAGGGCCTCAGATACAGACCTTAAATGTGTGGGGTCACATACCTGTCAGAGCTACACTCAGCCTCGCTCTGCGGGATCAGCAGAAGACATGCATCCTAAACTTGCTCCCATTACCAGCCCTGTGGTGTGCTGTAAACTCATTATCTTCATATGGCTTGTGAATTGTTCTGTTACGTTGCATTATATATGCATATATACACATGTGTGTGTATGGGACTCTGTGTGTGTGTTTGCTGTAAATCAAAAATAAAAATCTAAGGCTCCCCCCACCATATGAATAGACTCCATCCTCTTGGCCAGGGCACTCCAAAGTTAACCTGAACAACTGTTTCAGGCCATGAGGGGAAGTGGGTGTTGGACCTGCCTTATAATGCCCTCCTGCCTTTTGGAATTCAGGAAAAGCTGACCAGCATTTAGCATCAACATAGACCTTAAGTCTGATAAAAAAAAAAAAAACCTTTACAATCTATTCTCTCCTGAAGCCTGCTACCTGGAGGCTTCATTTGCATGATAAAACTTTGGTCTCCATAACCTCTTATCATAACCTAGATATTTCATTCTATTGTTAACTCTTTTAACCATCACCAGTGAGAATTTTTTTTTGTTTGAGACGGAGTCCTGAGTGCAGGCTTGAGTGCAGTGGTGCAATCTTGGCTCACTGCAACCTCTGCCTCCCAGCTTCAAATGATTCTCCTGCCTCAGCCTCCTGAGTAGCTAGGATTACAGGTGCCTGCCACTATGCCTGGCTAATTTTTTAAATTTTTAGTAGAGACAGGGTTTTGCCATGTTGGCCAGGCTGGTCTCAAACTCCTGATCTCAGGTGATCTGCCCACCTCAGCCTCCCGAAGTGCTGGGATTACAGGCATGAGCCACTGCACCCGGCCCAGAAAATTTTTTAATCTACCTATAACCTTGAAGCCCTCTGTACCCCCATTCCCCATTTTGAGTTGTCCCCCCTTTCTGGATCTAACCAATGTACATCTTAAATGTGTTGATTGATGCCTCACGCCTCCCTAAAATGTATAAAGCTAAGCTGTGCCCCAATCACCTTGGGCACATGTTCTCAGGGTCTCCTGAGGGCTGTGTCACAAGCTATGGTCACCCATATTTGGCTCAGAATAAATCTCTTCAAATATTTTACACAATGTGACTCTTTTTGTCCACTGTCTCTCTCTCTCTGGGTGGGTGTGTGTGTGTGTGTGTGTCGGGCGGAGTCACAGATTTGGGTTTTTTTTTTTTTTTGAGATAGGGTCTGGCTTTGTCACCCAGGCTGGAGTGCAGTGGGGCATCACCACTCACTGCAGCCTGGACCTACTTGGCTGAAGTGATCCTCCCACCTCAGCCTCCCAAGTAGCTGAGACTACAGGCATGTACCACCATGCCCAGCTAATTTTTGTATTTTTTGTGAAGATGGTGTCTCATTTTGTTGCCCAGGTTGGTCTCGAACTCCTCAGCTCAAGTGATCCTCCTGCCTCAGCCTCTCCAAGTGCTGGGATTTATAGGCATGAGCCACCATGCCTGGCTTTCTTTTACTCATTTATTTATTTATTTGGGTGTGGGGGTCACAACTTTGACTTGCTAAGTATAAACATTTGAGATATACCACACTTTCAGTAACTTTGTTTTGGCATTAAAAATCTGTATCTATCTATATCTGGAGCTTTTAAAGGGAAGTAATAAACTTTTTTTTTTTTTGAGACGGAGTCTTGCTCTGTCGCCCAGGCTGGAGTGCAGTGGCACGATCTCGCCACCACGCCCAGCTAAGTTTTTGTATTTTTTAGTAGAGACGGGGTTTCACCGTGTTAGCCAGGATGGTGTTGAACTCCTGACTTCGTGATCCGCCCACCTCAGCCTCCCAGAGTGTTGGGATTACAGGCGTGAGCCACCGCGCCCAGCCAACATTTTTTAAAATAATAAAATGGGGCCAGGGGCGGTGGCTCACGCCTGAAATCCCAACAATTTGGGAGGCCGACGCGGGAAGATCGCTTGAGCCCAGGAGTTCGAGACCAGCCTGGGCAAAAAAGTGAGACTTTGTCTCTGCAAAAAATACAAAATAAAAATAAATTTAAAATAAAACGGAAGGAGTCTGGCTCAGTCTTCACCTCTGAGAAGGGTAAGGAGAGCTCCAAACCAGAGCCTGAGAGCGCCTGTCGGGTAAGGAGAGCTCCAAACCAGAGCCTGAGAGCGCCTGTCCTCGCTGGGCACTTGGACCGAACGTCAAGAACTGGGCGCGGCCCGTGGGAGCATTGCTTTCGCGGCCCTGGCGCGGCTCTGCCTTCATCTGCATCGCTCTGGCGGCCCCTGCTGGGCTGGCGGTGAAAGACGACCCGGGATAGGGCGGTGCCCCTAGCTCGAGCTGGGGAAGGAGAGACTGCGTAGGGTCGAGGGGACTCAAAGAAGACAAGCTCTGTTTACCGCACGGTTGTGTATGCCACGCTGTGGGCTCAGGGATTGTTCTGAAAGTGCGGCTGAGGAAAGGGGCAAGTCCAGGTCTGAGAGCAAGACTGCTGAGCCCAGGGAGGGAAGTGTCCGATTCCTGGGTGGGAATTCATCGCCCCATTTCTTCTCTTCTCCTTCCCGGCTCCACGTGGTGACCGTAAAGGGCCTGGCCTCTCTGACCAGGGCAGCCATTCTCCTCTGTGCAGCTGGTTGGGGTCATGAACTCTCAGATTCAGAAATAGGGAGCAGGATTTCTTGCTAAGACCTCCTGGCCAAAGTCAAGTTCTCTGACCTGCTTTTACTGAAAAAAATTGTTCTGAGGGCATTCGGGAGCCTCAATCAACCAGTTAATTAAAAAGCTTCCTCATCGTCCTCATGGTCTTTATCCCTGTAGGGTGGAAGGTAGGATTCAGGGCCCCAAACCTTTCCCTCAGCATACTGGTGACCCAGTGGGTCCTAGTGAGTATTTGAGACAAAAATAGCTTGTGGGAGCTCCTGGCTTAGTGCAGCTGCCATGGCTAGTGCCTTGACCAAAGCTGGTATCAGGTTATTGGGAAAATAGAGCCTTTTGGGTCTGGCAGAAGCTCACTTCAAATAGACAGAGGTTTTAGTCACTGTGAGTCAAGCAATTTATGCCACCACAGCTTGCTGGCGCCCCTTCACCCATTCTTATCCAATATTGCAAATGAAAACTTTGTGGAAAAAGCAGCTTCTTTATATGTGACCACTTTTTTTTTTTTTTAATTCTTTTTTGAGACAGGGTCTTCCTCTGTCAGCCAGGCTGCAGTGCCATGGCACCATCTCGGCTCACTTCAACCTCCGCCTCCTGGGCACAGGTGATCCTCCCACCTCAGCCTCCCAAGTAGCTGGAATTACAGATGTGCGCCACCATGCCTGACTAATATTTACTATTTTTAGCAGAGGTGGGGTTTCGCCATGTTGCCCTGGCTGATCTTAAACTTCTGTGCTCAAGTGATCTGCCCACCTCAGCCTCCCAAAGTGCTGGGATTATAGGCTTGAGCCACCACATCCAGCACAGCCACTTCTTTATATATGGTTCTTCATATTTTTGTGTGAAGATTTGAGTCCTTAGGTCACTAGTGGTAGCAACCTTCTCAGATTCTGTCATCTTTCTCTTGTTTTGTACAAGACCCAGAGTCTATTAATAGGAAACCTTGGTCAAGCTAAGCCCTTAGGCTCATGAAGCAGGTTCAGAGGTTCCTGAGTCCTACCCTCCTCCATTCTCAGGCCCAGCATTGGCCTGACAGGTTGACTGCACAGATCCTTGCCATGGCTGTGGATTCAGCCACCAGAGGGTGGTCAGTTTTATCGGTGGACAATAAAGAGGAATATCCGATTTGTAGTGATTGAAAAAGTCCATTTTCAGAGCAGTCTATATCTGGGAATCAGGTTTGCTTTGACTCAGGGAGAAACTAGATTGTTTTGAAAAATGAATTTTAGGACTGGGTGCGGTGGCTCACGCCTGTAATCCCAGCACTTTGGGAGGCTGAGGCGGGTGGATCACGAGGTCAGGAGTTCAAGACCAGCCTGACCAACACGGTGAAACCCCATCTCTACTAAAAATACAAAAATTTAGGCAGGCGTGGTGGTGCGCGCCTGTAATCCCAGGTACTCAGGAGGCGGAGGCAGGAGAATCACTTGAACCTGGGAGTCGGAGGTTGCAGTGAGCCAAGATCGCACCACTGTACTCCAGCCTGGGTGACAGAGCGAGACTCTGTCTCAAAAGAAAAATGAATTTTAGTCTTGCAAACTAAAGAGCAATGGAAAATGAAAGGTAACTGAAGGACATATTTTAATCTTTTATTGTAAAACATGGCATAGAAAAGAAAACCACACAAATCAAATGTATAACTTAATTTATTATTATAAGGTAAAACCACCCAGATTAAGAAATAAGGCCAGGCGAGGTGGCTCATGTCTGTAATCCCAGCACTTTGGGAGGCCGAGGCGGGTGGATCACTTGAGTCCAGGAGTTTGAGACCAGCCTGGGCAACATGGCGAAACCCCATCTCTACTAAAAATATAAAAAACTAGCCAGGTGTGGTGGTGTGCACCTGTAGTCCCAGCTACTCAGGAGGCTGAGGTAGGAGAATCATCTGAGCTCAGGAGCTTGAGGCTGTGGTGAGCCAAGATTATGCCATTGCACTCTAGCCTGGGCAACTGGAGTGAGACCCTGTC
Organism: Trachypithecus francoisi; assembly: GCF_009764315.1. Lineage (NCBI taxonomy): Eukaryota > Metazoa > Chordata > Mammalia > Primates > Cercopithecidae > Trachypithecus > Trachypithecus francoisi. The sequence goes on from NW_022681474.1 coordinate 38,178,415, forward strand.
TCAAAGAAGAAAAAAATTAAAAAATTTTTCCAGCCTCCCCAGAAAACCTTCTGTGTGCACTGTTCAAATCACAACCCTCCCTCCTCCCACAAACCATCGCTATCCTGAGTAATACAGCAATCAAGATGGATATTTTGGAGGCCAGCTTAGACATATAAACCCAAACTAACTACTGTTATTTTATTTTATTTTTTAGACTGAGTCTCATTCTGTCGCCCAGGCTGGAGTACAGTGGCACAATCTCGGCTCACTGCAACCTCTGCCTCCCAGGATCAAGCAATTCTCCTGCCTCAGCCTGCCAAAGTAGCTGAGATTGCAGGTGTGTGCCCCCACGCCTGGCTAATTTTTGTACTTTTAGTGGAGATGGGGTTTCACCATGTTGTCCAGGCTGGTCTCAAATTCCTGACCTCAGGAGATCCCCCTGCCTCAGCCTCCCAAAGTGCTGGGATTACAGGTGTGAGCCACCGCACCTGGCAACAAACACTACTTTCAATAAATGGGTTAGAAAAATGGGGAATAGTTTAATTGTTCTTGGATTAGGGAGGGTGACTGGGACTCAAGAGATTTAGCAAGAGAAGCTGGATCTCAGCAAATGAATTATTTTAATTCCCTGATAGTGAGCTCAAACCTCCTCCAAGCAGACTTCCTCCACATAGAAGAAGAGGTTTGCAATGTCTAAAACTACACAAGATTAATATCTGGAATGCTCAAGAAACTCTTGTGGATCAACAAGAAAAAGGCCAGAAATCCGATGGAAAAGTGAGCAAATAATAAAGTCAGAAATCACAGAAGGGAAATCAGAATGGCTGGCAAGTGTGTGAAGAGATGCCCAACCTTGGCTGGGCACAGTGGCTCGCATCTGTAATCCCAGCATTTTGGGAGACTGAGGCAGGATTGCTTGAGCCCAGGAGATCCAGACCAGCCTCAACAACATAACGAGACCACATGTCTACAACAACAACAACAACAAAAGGCCGGGCGTGGTGATGTGCACCTGCAGTCTCAGCTACTCAGAAGGCTGAGGTGGAAGGCTTGCTTGAGCCCAGGAGGTGAAGGATGCACTCCAGCCTGGGTGACAGAGTGAGACCCTGTCTCAAAAAAAGAAAGCTCAGTCTTAGAAGTACTGTGAGCAATGCAAATTAAAACATGATATCACTCGGTGTCACCTCAATTGACGAAAGTTAGGCAAGTCCGATAATGCCTTTCAAGTGTTGGAAAGGATGTGGGGAAAAAGGGACAGTTGTTGGTGGGATTATAAACTTGTAGAGCCGTTCTGGAAGCCATCTGACTCTATTTCATGAATTCATATATGCATATAGCCAATGAACCAGCAATCTCATGTCCCCAGAGGAACATAAACAAGCACATTCATCAGAGGATTATACATGGAGGCAACCTAGGGGGGCCATCGCTAGAGAAATGGGGAAGTAAAATGTATAAATGCATACTCTGCTGTACTGTGCAGCAGTCAGCCACAGTGAACTAAAGGTACTTAGACCCCCACAACAATCTTAAAAACGGGTGTCACATAAAGAAGAAATACAGTAAGATCTAGGGTATAACACCATTTATGTAAGCTAAAGTCACACCTACCCATAAAAGAGCACTGTATATCTTTTAGGAATGTCTATATTCCCAAGGACATGCATTAAACACATTATAGTGAGTCTCTTATGGGATAGGGAGAAGGATGAATAAATAGGGTATGAATGGGGGAAAAAATAAAAGAGGATACCTCCTTACCAGAGATGAAAAATGGTATACCTGAGCTGAAGAGATTTCTCCAACTCTCTCTACTGGAGGGAAGGAAAATTGCCCTTGAAAAGTTTCACACAGATGGTCAATATAAGGACATCAGGAGAGTCTCCTTAATGACTGGAATAGTTGGTGGCTATATAAAACTTGGGTAGCTATTTCAAAGGAAGGACCACAAAGATGCTTCAGGCAACTTAGGGGAATTCCAGGGTGGCACAGGAAATTATGTGGATGAGATAACAGGTAAAGGCTTGGACTCACAGAGGACAGGTCGGGGCGTTGTGGGGCTGGCATTACAGTGGCAACTACAGGGCAGAGCCCACTGAAAGGAAGCAGAATGCAGTGGATCCTGTCCAGTCCTGGGGAAAGTGTCCCATGATGGCCAGATCTCCTGACTAGAATGACCCTACTCGGAGAGGGGACCAGGAGCAGGATTTGTTTGATCAAAGGAGTCTTTGGGGAGACTTCACACTGATGAGTCCCAAAAGCAGTATATGGAGAAACATGCAGGGAGAGCAAACATTTGGCCCGAAGGCAAGGAGATGGAAAAATGCAGGAAGGCACTCTGATGCATATGGTGGGGAAAGGAAAGAAACACAGAAATGGTTGAAATGTGTAGAAACCTATGTGTCTAGGCTGGGCGCGGTGGCTCATGGCTGTAATCCCAGCACTTTGGGAGGCCGAGTTGGGTGGATCGTCTGAGGTCAGGAGTTCAAGACCAGCCTGGACAATATGGTGAAATCCTGTCTCTCCTAAAAATCTCAAAAATTAGCTGAGTGTGGTGGCGCATGCCTGTAGTCCCAGCTACTCAGGAGGCTGAGGCATGAGAACTGCTTGAACCAGGGAGGTGGAGGTTGCAATGAGCCAAGATCATGCCACTGCACTCCAGCCTGGGTGACAGAGTGAGACTGTCTCAAAAAACAAAAACAAAAAAAGTATGTGTCTAAACACAATGTGTGGTATCCTGGAACAGGAACAGGACATAGGCTGGGTGCAGTGGCTTACACCTATAATCCCAGCAGTTTGGGAGGCTAAAGCAGGTGGATTACCTGAGGTCAGAAGTTCGAGACCAGCCTGGACAACATGGTGAAAACCCATCTCTACTAAAAATACAAAAAGTTAGCCAGGCATGGTGGTGGGCGCCTGTAATCCCAGCTACCCGGGAGGCTGAGGCAGGAGAATTGCTTGAACCTGGGAGGTGGAGATTGCAGTGACGCCAGATCATGCCACTGCCCTCCAGCCTGGGCGACAGAGTGAGACTCCATCTCAAAGAAAAAAAAAAAAAAGAAAGAAAGAAAAAGAAACAGGACATAAGTGGAAAACTGGTAGAATCTGAATATCTGTAGTTTAGTTAATCGTACTGTAACACTGCTAATTTCTTAGTTTTGACAAATGTGCTATAGTATGTCATGTGTTAATAATAAGGCAAGCTGAGTGAAAGGTATACAAGAACTTTCTCTACTATCCCTGCAACTTTTCTGTAAACTGAAACTTATTCCAAAAGAAAAAGAAAAAAAAAAAAGGCCAGGCATGGTGGCTCATGCCTGTAATCCCAGCACTTTGGGAGGGTGAGGAGGGCGGATCACGAGGTTAGGAGATCAAGACCATACTGGCCAACATGGTGAAACCCCGTCTCTACTAAAATACAACAAATTAGCCGGCCTGTAGTCCCGGCTACTCAGGAGGCTGAGGCAGGGGAATCGCTTGAACCTGGAAGGCAGAGATTGCAGTGAGCCGAGATCACGCCACTGCACTCAAGCCTGGAGACAGAGCAAGACTCTGTCTCAAAAAATTAAAATTAAAATTAAAATTAAAAAAAAATTTTTAAAAAGGAAAAGTTGCAGCTGAAAAGTGTATAAAATAAATTAAAATAGGCAAATATATCAGTCAGGAATCTTATATATTAACATAAGATGTGTGTGTATTGGCCGGGCGGGGTGGCTCAAGCCTGTAATCCCAGCGCTTTGGGAGGCCGAGAAGGGCGGATCACGAGGTCAGGAGATCGAGACCATCCTGGCTAACACGGTGAAACCCCGTCTCTACTAAAAAATACAAAAAACTAGGCGGGCGTGGTGGCGGGTGCCTGTAGTCCCAGCTACTCGGAGGCTGAGGCAGGAGAATGGCATAAACCCCGGAGGCGGAGCTTGCAGTGAGCTGAGAACCGGCCACTGCACTCCAGCCTGGGCGACAGAGTGAGACTCCGTCTCAAAAAAAAAAAAAAAAGATGTGTGTGTACATATGTCTTTTTTTTTTTTTTTTTTTTTTTTTTGAGGCGGAGTCTCGCTCTGTCGCCCGGACTGGAGTGCAGTGGCCAGATCTCAGCTCACTGCAAGCTCCGTCTCCCGGGTTTCCGCCATTCTCCTGCCTCAGCCTCCCGAGTAGCTGGGACTACAGGCGCCCGCCACCTCGCCCGGCTAGTTTTTGTATTTTTAGTAGAGACGGGGTTTCACCGTATTAGCCAGGATGGTCTCGATCTCCCGACCTTGTGATCCGCCCGTCTCGGCCTCCCAAAGTGCTGGGATTACAGGCTTGAGCCACCTCGCCCGCCACATATGTCTTTATATGTGTGTGAATTTTAAAGTTTGAAAGAATTTATACCAAAGTACTATTATTTCTAAATCATATTATTACTAGGATGTAGAACTATAAGTTACTAATCCTCTTCTTTGTGCTTTTCTGTATTGTTTGAATATTCACTATAAAAATGTGTAACTTTTGACCGGGCACAGTGGCTCACACCTGTAATCCCAGCACTTTGGGAGGCCGAGATGGGCGGATCACGAGGTCAGGAGATCGAGACCATCCTGGCTAACACGGTGAAACCCCGTCGCTACTAAAATACAAAAAAAATTAGCGGGGCATGGTGGTGGGTGCCTGTAGTCCCAGCTACTCGGGAGGCTGAGGCAGGAGAGTGGCGTGAACCCAGGAGGCGGAGCTTACAGTGAGCCGAGATCGCGCCACTGCACTCCAGCCTGGGCGACAGAGCGAGATTCCATCTCAAAAACAAAAACAAAAACGTGTAAATTTTTTTAATTGGAAGAAAAAATCTGTCCTGGCACAGTGGTTCACACCTGTAATCTCAGCATTTTGGGAGGCCGAGGCAGGCGGATCACTTTAGATCAGGAGTTCGAGACCAGCCTGGCCAACATGATGGAACCTCGTCTCTACTAAAAATACGAAAATTAGCCGGGTGTGGTGTTGGGCTCCTGTAATCCCAGCTACTTGGGAGACTGAGGCAGGAGAACAGCCTGAACTCAGGAGGCGGAGGTTGCAGTGAGCCAAGATCCCACCACTGCACTCCAGCCTGGGCCATAGAGCGAGACTTACCCAAAAAAAAAAAAAAAGAAAGAAAGAAAGAACTCATTTGGGCCTGCCTGAAAGAACAGTGGCATGTTCAGAAGAGACTTCTCTGGATGTCTTGAAAAGATTCTGACACCCTCTGGGACCTAGGCTTACCCTCTCCCAAGGTCAGGTTTGAGTAAATCTCTTGGAGACAAGCAATTTTCTTCTCCTTCGGCAGGATCCACAAGTCAAAGAAAAAGTGTCGGCTTCTGGGGGTGTTCAGGGGAAAGTGTGTATGCTCTTATTGTTGGTCAGAGAGCTATGAACATGTCTACCTGTTACTGTGCATGTATTCAGATGTACAGTATGAAATTTATGTGTGGTCCAACACTATTTGTATTTATTCTTATTTATTCTTCCTTTCTTCTCGGTCTTTAGTATTTCTCTCTCTCTTGTTTTTTTTTTTTGAGACTGTCTTGCTCTGTCGCCCAGGCTGCTGGAGTACAGTGGCATGATCTCAGCTCACTGCAACCTCTGCCTCCCGAGTTCAAGCGATTCTCACGCCTCAGCCTCTCGAATAGCTGGGATTATAGGTGTGAGGCGCTGCACCTTTTATTTATTTATTTATTTTAAGACACGGTCACATTCTGTCACCCAGGCTGAAGTACAATGGCATAATCATGGCTCACCACAGCCTCAAACTCCCAGGCTCAGGTGATCCTTCCATTTTAGTCTTCTGGGCAGCTGAGACTACAGGTGCGCACCACTATGCCTGGCTAATATTTTGTATTTTTTGTGGAGACGAGATTTCACCATGTTGCCCAGGCTGGTCTCGAATTCCTGGGCTCATGTGATCCACCTGTCTCAGTCTCCTAAAGTGCTGAGTTTACCAATATAAACCACCGCACCCAGCCTAGTATTTCTTTTTTGTTTCTTTGTTTTTGAGACGGAGTCTCACTCTGTCCCCCAGGCTGGAGTGCAGTGGTGCCATCTCGGCTGACTGCAATCTCCGCTTCCAGAGTTCAAGAGATTCTTCTGCCTCAGTCTCTGGAGTAGCTGGAACTACAGGCACATACCACCAAACCCAGCGAATTTTTGTATTTTTAGTAGAGACAGGGTTTTGCCATGTTGGCCAGGCTGGTCTTGAACTCCTGACCTCAGGTAATCCACCCACCTCGGTCTCCCAAAATGTTGGGATTACAGGCGTGAACCACTGCGCCCAGCCCTAGCCTGGTATTTCTTTTCTTTTTTTTTTTTTTTGAGACGGAGTCTTGCTCTGTCGCCCGAGCTGGAGTGCAGTGGCCGGATCTCAGCTCACTGCAAGCTTCGCCTGCCGGTTTACGCCATTCTCCTGCCTCAGCCTCCCGAGTAGCTGGGACTAGAGGCGCCCGCCACCTCGCCCGGCTAGTTTTTTGTATTTTTTAGTAGAGACGGGTTTCACCGTGTTAGCCAGGATGGTCTCTATCTCCTGACCTGGTGATCCGCCCGTCTCGGCCTCCCAAAGTGCTGGGATTACAGGCTTGAGCCACCGCGCCCGGCAGTATTTCTTAATTACAAAAGTAATGGGCCCCGCGCGGTGGCTCACGTCTGTAATCCCAACACTTTGGTAGGCAAGTGGATCATTTGAGGTCAGGAGTTTGAGACCAGCCTGACCAACATGGTGAAACCCCGTCTCTACTAAATAAAAGGAAAAAATTAGCCGTGCGTGGTCTAGACAAGGAAGACTGGGGCCCTGGGGGGAAGCCTGAAGGGGAAAGAGCCTTCCAGACAAAGGGTAGGTCTGTGTGGAGGCCCTGAGGTGGGACAGAGTGTGCTGAGGTGGAGGAGTATCGCGCCCAGTGTGCGGGGAGAGAATCTGGGAAGCCAGACTGAAGAGGAAGACTGGGCCAGGCCAAGCTCCGTAGGCTGCGGATTTAGTTTCCCCAACAGTGCGCGAAGGAACCTGCACCTTTGGAACCAGCAATACTTAGAAGTGCTTTCTTTGTTCCATTTTATCACTGTGTGAACACTCCTTGATTTTCGATGAAAGCCTTTTTGAGAAGAGTGTAACAGCTCACATTAAGATGATCAGATTCAAAATGCACATCAAATTTACTTTACGATGTTAACCAAATTCCCCAGATCCCTGTGCATCCCAGCATATTTCTTCTATTTTAGGACCTAAAGTATGAGAGAAATTTCCTGTTTCTGCAAAACTAGTTTGTTCTTGTAAAGCAAATTGTACTTGCTCTGTTCAGCTTGCGTTCCTGGATGCTCCCTCTGGGGGTCCTGGATCCTGCCTTGTCCTGGCCAATAAAATGCAAGTCCTGGTGGGAGGCAGAGCACTGGGCTGGGCACATGGTCTTTCCAGCCACGCTTCCCAGTTCTCTCTACAGTGCTGCCGATGCTGCCAAGCACAGGTCCCGCAGTCTGTGTCTCCTCTGGGCTCCCATAGCATCCTGGGGTAAACCTGTTATTGCAAGCCCCATGCTGTCATTTGATTTCTCCTACTGGTGCTCAATAAGTACTTATTTAATGGATATATTGTATTAGGACAGGGTTAGACGACATCTAAATTATAGTACATCATTCAGTGAAATACTAGGCAACCATAAAAAGAACAATGTATATTGTTCTTTTCATATATATTTGATATATAATTATAATTGATATATATTTGCAGATATAGAAAGATGCCCATGAGGGCAGGGCATGGTGGCTCATGCCTGTAATCCCAGCACTTTGGGAGGCTGAAATAGGAGGATTGCTTGAGCCCAGGAGTTTGAGACCAGTCTGAGCAATATAGTGAGACTCTGTCTCTACAAAAAATAAAAAATAAAAAAATTAGCCAGGCATGATGGTGCATGCCTGTTGTCCTAGATACTCAGAAGGCTGAGGAGGGAGGATTGTTTGAACCCAAGAGTTCGAGGATGCAATGAGCTATGATGATGCCACTGCACTCCAGCCTGGGTGACAGAGTGAGACTCCAACTCTAAAAAAGAAAGATGTCCATGAGCTGTTAAGTAAAAAGAGAAAGTTATGGAACATATATAGTACACTGTTATTTTTCTTTTTAAAAAGTATATATATGGCCAGGCGCAGTGGCTCACGCCTGTAATCCCAACACTTTGGGAGGCTGAGGCGGGCAGATTACAAGGTCGGGGGTTCGAGACCAGCCTGGCCAACATGGTGAAACCCCGTCTCTACTAAAGATACAAAAAAATTAGCCGGGCATGGTGGTGGGCGCCTGTAATCCCAGCTACTCAGGAGGCTGAGGCAGGAGAATCACTTGGACCTGGGAGGCAGAGGTTGCAGTGAGCCAAGATCGCACCATTGAACTCCAGCCTGGGGAACAGGGTGAGACTCCATCTCAAAAAAAAAAAAAAAAGTATGTGCGTGTGTGTGTATATATGTGTGTGTGTGTGTGTGTGTGTATATAAAAAAATACACACACACACACACATATATGAGAGACATCTACTTTTTTATTTACACATTTCTGTGGTATTTGAATTTGTCACAGTACACAGGCATAACCTCTGTAATTAAAATGAATAAATGAGTGATTGAATTCATAAATAAATAAGGGATTTTTTTTTTTAGGGTTCTCAGAGTGGTGAATTGAGAAGAAAATTCAGTCCTTAAGCTTTTCTCTCCAACCTATTTACCAAGTTTTGGACCTGTGCTTTCAACTTTTTATTTTATTTTTATTTTTGAGACAGGGTCTCGCTCTGTTGCCCAGGCTGGAGTGCAGTGGCACCATCTCGGCTCACTGCAGCCTCTACCTCCCAAGTTCAAGCAATCTTCCTGCCTCAGTCCCCCAAGTAGCTGAGACTACAGGCACGTGCCACTACGCACTGCTAATTTTTGTATTTTTAATAAAGATGGGGTTTTGCTATGTTGCCCAGGCTGGACATATTTTATTTTATTTTGTGACAGGATCTTGCTCTGTCAGCCAGGCTGGAGTGCAGTGATGCAATCAGAGCTCACTGCAGCCTTGAATTCTGGGGCTCAAGCAATCCTCCTTTCTCAGCCTCCCAAGTAGTTAGAATTACAGGCATGCACCACCACGCCCAGCTAATTTTTAAAATTTTTGTAGAGATGGGATCTTGCTATGTTGCTAGTCTGGAATACCTGACCTCAAGCAATCTTCCTGCCTTGGTCTCCCAAAGTACTGGGAGTATAGGAATAATTGACCGTGCCAGGCCTCAATTTATTTTTGAAAAGATGTTTGTGATATGATAAAAAAATAGATTCAGAACAGTATAACCCCAGTTATGGGAAAAAAATTTATATACATTTATATTTTGGTGAAAAATACATATATATGCATGCTGTTTTTTTGAGACAGAATTTCACTCTGTTGCCCAGGCTGGAGTACAGTGGCAGGATCTTGGCTTGGCTCACTGCAACCTCCACCTCCCATAATCAAGCAATTCACCTGCCTCAGCCTCCCAAGTAGTTGGTACTACAGACATGCCACATCATGCCTGGCTAATTTTTGTGTTTTTGGCAGAAATAGTGTTTCACCGTATTGGCCAGGCTGGTCTCGAACTCCTGGCCTCAAGTGATCCACCCACCTTGGCCTCCCAAAATGCTGGGATTACAAGTGTGAGCTATCATGCCCGGCCCTACAATATGTATATATTTCTTTAACTATCAGAGACAATGATGATGGCTTAATTTTCCTTTTTGACTATTTCCATATTTCTTTTTATTTAAGATTCACTCATGCATTCAATAAATGTTCATTGAGCATCTGCTATGTGCCTGACATGGTGCTTTTTCTTAAGCTCATAGTCTGGTGGGAAGACTCACAAGAAAATAACGTGGTTTGTGAGGATGTATAATACCAAATACTATGGAGTCATCTATCTACCAGGAGGGTCCAGGGATGACCAGGGAAAGCTTCACAGAGGAGGTGCTGCTTAAGCTGAGTCTTGAGGAATGAGGAGGAGTTTGCCAGTTGGACTGGGTGAGAAAGGGCATTGCAGAAAAAAGAGACCATCTTGCATAAAGTACCTTTTATAACAATACAGAGGAGTGAAACATTCAGTTGGTCAATGAGGCAGAAGCACAGGGGACATGAGGGGAAGAAGAGCTGAGAAACAGACACCCTGGAAACAGTAAGGAACCTTTGAGAGACCTTATATGGAATGGAGTGCAGGCATTGTTGCCCCATTTAAGAGTTGAGAAAACTGAGTCACAGGTTAAATGACTTGCCTAAGGTCATGTTAGGAGATGAGACCAAGCTGGAATGTAACTTGAAAGTTTTTATGCTTCCAACCACAGTGCTGGGCCAGGCCCTGTCCTTGAGATCCCTCTGATGTTCTGGCTTGAACCACTTCAAAGCTGTTAGGAAAGAAGAAGAGGGCTTACCCCACTAGGCTCTGACCACACTGGCCACACACTTGGCGCACTCTTGTACCCACAGCCACAAGAGAGCGTTTTCTGAGAGTCTTTCCCAGAAAATGGCATGTACACATCCAACCTTGAAGTTGGTGGGTAACCTTCAGAAATGATGAAGGAGGTGGGTTTCCTGGCATCCTGCCTTGCTGGGGAGCTGCTTCCCATCCTTGCTGCCAGAATTAAGTGGCACTTAGGCCTCTTATTCCCCAGAACAGGGAGTCATGGATGTGGCAGGAGCTCAGATTGAGTGATTTATTTATTTTTTATTTTATTTTATTTTATTTATTTATTGAGACAGAGTCTTACTCTGTCGCCCAGGCTGCAGTGCCGTGGCTCGATCTCAGCTCACCGCAACCTCCGCCTTCTGGGTTTAAGCAATTCTCCTATCTCAGTCTCCTGAGTAGCTGGGATTACAGGCACCTGCCACCACGCCCGATTAATATTTATATTTTTAGTAGAGACGAGGTTTCACCATGTTGGCCAGGCTGGTCACTCCTGACCCCAGGTGATCCACGCACTTCAGCCTCCCAAACTGTTGGGATTACAGGCATAAGCCACTATGCCCAGCCTTATTTATTTGAGACAGAGTCTCACTCTGTCGCCCAGGCTGGAGTGCAGTGGTACGATATTGGCTTACTGCAACCTCACCTCCCAGGTTCAAGTGATTCTTCTGCCTCAGTAGGGATTACAGGTGTGCACCACCATGACTGGCTAATTTTTTTTTGTTTTTGTATTTTTAGTAGAGACAGGGCTTCCCCATGTTGGCCAGGCTGGTCTCGAACTCCTGACCTCAGGTGATCCACCCCCTTTAGCCTTGCAAAGTGCTGGGATTACGGGCATGAGCCACCATGCCCAGCTAGATTGAGTGTTTTATGATGCTGCATAGACTCTGGGATAGGAAAGACCTGATTTCTCACCCTCACTCTAATGGCTAATGAAAAGACTGACAATTCCATGGGTTGACAAGGATGTAGAACAACTAAAACTCTCGTACAGGGCTACTGGGAATATAAAACGGCCCAATCTCTTTGGAAAATTGTTTGGTGTACTTAATAAAGTTAAACATATTTCTCCCTAATAAGAATGTTCATGGCAGTGTTATTTGAAATAGCCTAAAACTGGAAAAAAAAAAATCCACATATTCATCAACAGGAGGATGGATAAATAAATTGGGTGGTAGATTCATAAAACGGAATACAATTCAGCATAAAAAAGGAACATACTGCTGGTAAAACAAGGTGGGAAAATCCACAGACATACTATACAGAACGGAAAAAACCACATGCAAGAATATGATTCTGTTTTTTCTTTTTCTTTTTTGGGGGGAGACAGTCTAGCTCTGTTGCCCAGGCTGGAGTGCAGTGGTACAATCTCAGCTCACTGCAACCTCTGTCTCCCAGGTTCAAGTGATGCTCATGCCTTAGCCTCCTGAGTAGCTGGGACTACAGGTGTGCACCACCATGCCCAGCTAATTTTTTGTATTTTTGGTAGAGATGGGGTTTCACCATGTTGGCCAGGCTGGTCTCGAACTCCTGTCCTCAGGCAATCTGCCTGCCTGGGCCTCCCAACATGTTAGGATTATAGGCGTGAGCCACCACGCCTGGACAATAGGATTCTATTTATACGAAGTTCGAGAATAGGTAAAATTAATCTATGAGAATAGAGGTCAGAATATTGGTTACATTGGAGGTTAAGGGGAGTGAGTATTTGCTGGAAAGGGGCATGAAGGAACTTTGGAGTGTGATGAAAATAGTCTCATTTTGATCTGGGTGGTGGCTACATGCACGTATATGGTATAAGTGTGTACCACATGTTATGTGGACAATTATGTGGACATGGCCTAATATGTTACATAGTAGGCATATGTAAGTTATAGCTCAATAAAGTACTATGTGAGAGAGAAAGGAGGAGGAGGAAGAGGAGAAAGAAAGGAAGAAAGAGAGGGAAAGAAAGTAAAAGAAATCCTGATTTTGATTTTGGTTTCTAGTTCTGCCCCTGTGACCCTTGGACAATTGACAACATTTCTGAGCCCCTTTCCTCACCCATAAAATGAGGATCACAGGCCGGGCTAGGGGGCTCACACCTATAATCTCAGTAATTTGGGAGGCCAAAGCGGGAGGATCGCTCGAAGTCAGGAGTTTGTGACCAGCCTGGGCAACAAAGTGAGGCCTGTCTCTACAAAATAAAATTTTTTTTAAATTAGCCAGGTGTGGTGGCATTAGCCTATAGTCCTAGCTACTCAGGAAGCTGGGGTGGGAGGATCCCTTGAGCACAGGAGGTCAAGGCTGCAGTGAGCCCTGATTGCCTCACTGGACTTCAGTGTGGGCAACAGAGCAAGTCCCTGTCTCTAAAATAAAATAAAATAAAATAAAATAAATAAAAAGGGATCCTAATAGTACCTCTCTCATAGGGTTGTTTGAGAGTCAAATGAGATAATGCACAAAAATCTCTTAGCCCAAGAGCCTGAAACACAGTAAAAGTTCAGGAAAATGTATTCTTACTGTTGGCCCCTTACCTACCGTCTCCTCCACCAGGAGCTGGCCCCTGAAACCTCACCCCAAAGAATGGTTTCTGCCCCCGGGTTATGTCAGGTCCTTAGGTGGAACTCTGAGCCCCACATCACTAAATGCTGTCATGCCCACAGAATCCAGGAGGCTCCAGTGACTAGAAAGAAGTTTCATCAAATTTGAATGGGAAGCAGCAGTGGCAGCTGATAATCTGTGACCCGAATATAGCTATCCACTATCTCACTGTGGTTTCTGGTTTCCCTGGCAGAGGAAACGCCCACAACTTTCTTGAAGTTATTCTAAACACTCAGTTCCTTGTTTGGCTTTGGCAGGATAATGTTACCCCTGGGTGCCCCTGTGCTTTGGGCTGTGGCCTCCCTGCCAGCCTGAGGCTCCAGCTCTTCAGCCAACCTGTGGGGCAACCATCCCTTCCACTCAGTGGGCAGTGACAGGAACAGACCAGGAAAGAGGCCACTCGTATCTGCAGCCATTGGAAAGAGGGGGGGAAAAAAAGCAAGAAACTTTAAATACAGCATCTACTTCTTGTTCCTCTTCAAGAAACCAGGCAGGCAGGACTGACATGCTGTGAGTGAGCCACCAGCTGCTTCTCACCATCACTAGTTTCTAAATTACGCTCCATTCCCAATTGCTTCTCTCTGGTTCTGTTCTCAGGAAAACAAATCTGTCCTCCTGGTTCCTCTACCTCCAAATGAAGAGCTACCTCTACCTCCATTTGAAGAGCTACCTCCAAATGAACAGGCCCAGGACACAGGTTTGGCAGAAAAGCCCTGTGAATTCTTGTTATTGTAAAACCCAGAGTCCAAGAGGCTTCCAGCCAATGTAGGCAAAGTTTGTTTTTGCCTTCTGTTCCCTGGCCACCCCCTGCTCACTGTTGTCTACCAAAGCTTTGATGACATCGTATCACTTATCACTGCATCTTCCGGATTATTCATTCTGAAGAATTCAGGATTTCCTGTGTTCCCCCTCTCAGGAGTACTTATATTTTAAGAGAAACCTTGAGATAGTAATGCTTACTTAGAGGACTGTCTCTAACTGACACCTGTGTTTGGTAGGGAGAGGAGGGCTTTGGGCTCTCTCTGGCCCCCTGGTGGCTACCACTGCTCCAGATGTGGATATGTGGATGACATGGCATGACTTTTCTTTTTCTTTCTTTTTTTTTTTTGAGATGGAGTCTCACTGTGTCGCCCAGGTTAGAGTGCAGTAGTGTGATCTCGGCTCACTGCAACCTCCACCTACCAGGTTCAAGTGATTCTCCCGCCTCAGCCTCCCCAGTAGCTGGGACTACAGGTGCACCACCACGCCTGGCTAATTTTTGTATTTTTAGTAGAGACGAGGTTTCCCCATGTTGGCCAGGCTGGTCCTGAACTCCTGACCTCATGATCTGCCCACCTCGGCCTCCCAAAGTGCTGGGATTACAGGCATGAGCCATCATGCCTGGCCGTAGTTTTTTTCTTTCTTTTTTTTTTTTTTTTTCTTTTCTTTTTTTTTTGAGACAAGATCTCACTCTTACTCTGTTGCCCAGGCTCGAGTGCAGTAGCACCATCACGACTCACTGCAGCCTCAACCTCCAGGGCTCAGGTGATCCTCCTGCCTCAGCCTCCCAAGTAGCTGGGACTATAGGCACACACACCACACCCGGCTGATTTTTTTTTTTGTATGTTTTGTAGAGACGGGGGTCTCAGTATGTTGCCCAGGCTGGTCTTGAACTCCTGGACTCAAGCAATTTGCCTGTCTCAGCCTCCCAAAATGCTAGGATTATAGGTGTGAGCCACTGCGCCCACCTAAAAGATCTTGTAAAGATAAAGATCTTTTTTTTTTTTTTTTTTTTTTTTACAAGGCCAGGCACGGTGGCTCACACCTATAATCCCAGCACTTTGGGAGGCCAAGGTGGATGGATCACGTGAAGTCAGGAGTTCGAGACCAGCCTGGCCAGTATGGTGAAACCCCGTCTCTACTAAAAATACAAAAAATTAGCTGAGCGTGGCAGTGGGTGCCTGTAATCCCAGCTACTCGGGAGGCTGAGGCAGGAGAATTGCTTGAACCCGGGGGGGCACGGAGGTTGCAGTGAGCCATCGTGCCACGGCGCTTTCAGCCTGGGCGACAGAGTGAGACTCCGTCTCAAAAGAGAAAAGATAATGTTTTGTTTGTTTCCTGAAGAGGAACAGGAAGGTGAAACTCCTGCAGTTTGGTTAGAACAAAATGGGGAAGCTGTCAAAGCAGGTGGCTGCAGAGCTTGGGAAGATATGGATGATGGCTGCTTTCACATGCCCCAGAGCTTGTACTCAGAGCAAGAAGTCCTCCCAGGAAGGTCAGAGGAGTAAAGGGTCACTTAGGGATTCTGAGACACAGTGGAAGTGACGCTAGTTGAGCAAGGATGAAACCAGACTTCTGAAGGCACAGCTCTGCCGCCAGCTAGTTGAAAGCTGAGCAATCGTCTAACCTGTCTCAGGCTCATTCTCTTCACTTAAAATACCTCAGGCAGGAAGAATACACACTAAGATGTTGATAGTGGTCCTCTCTGGGTGTAGAATTATGGGTGAGTTTGGTTTACTTTTTTTGGAATGGGGGGCAGGGTCTTGCTCTGTTGTCCAGGCTGGCGTGCAGCGGTGTGATCACAGCTCACTGCAGCCCTGACCTTCTGGGCTCAAGTGATCCTTCCACCTCAGCCTTCCAAGTAGCTGAGACTATAGGCATATGCTGCTATGCCTGGCTAATTTTTTAACTTTTTGTAGAGATAAGGTCTTGCTATATTGCCCAGGCTGGTCTTGGACTCATAGGCTCAGGTGATCCTCCCTCCTCGGCCTCCCAGAGTGCTGGGATTACGGATGTAAGCCACTGTGCCTGGCCTGGTTTCCTTTTTTTTTGAGACGGAGTCTGGCTCTTTCACCGCAGATGGGAGTGCAGTGGTGTGATCTCAGCTCACTGCAGCCTCTGCCTCCCAGGTTCAAGTGATTCTCCTGCCTCAACGTCTTGAGTAGCTGGGACTACAGGCATGCACCACCACACCTGGCTAATTTTTGTATGTTTAGTGGAGGTGGGGTTTCACCATGTTGGTCAGGCTGGTCTCAAAACTCCTGACCTCAGGTGATCCACGCGCCTTGGTCTCCCAAAGTGCTGGGATTCCAGCTGTGAGTCACTGCGCCTGGCCATGGTTTTCTTCTTAATGCCTATTATTGGTCAAGGCTTAATTAGAGAAGCAGAACTATCAGGCGTGGCATGGAGTAAGATGTTTCTTGTGGGGTTTTGATGTTATGCAATGTGGGAACTTGTTAAGCAGTTTGTATACAACTGTTGCTTCTGTTTCTGGTGCTGGGACTGAAGTCAGAAAGAGCAGGTAGACATGAAGTATGGGAGAGTAAGGACCAGTGGGAGTCCAAAAGAACCAGGGGGCACCCACAGGATGAATTGGAACCTGTATCAATGTCTCACTGCCTCTAAAACATCCTACTTCAACTATGTGGGCGACCCGCAGGAATCGCTGAACTCTTTGTCATAAATCTGAACACAGACCTGACTCAGGGACTGAAAATGCTGAAGGAAGAGCTGTTATGGGGGCCGAAGGAGATGTAGGCTCAAGTCTATCCCATGGCCACAGGGTGAGCTAGCAGATCTGAAACACCATAAGTTAGAACAGCACCTGTTTCTACACTGACCTTCTGAGCATAAGCATGTTTGCTTCACCTCTGCCCTCCAATCTTGTGCAAATTTTCTGTGGCCAACCCTAGCCCAGAGCCATACAGAGAAAGAAATTCTGAAAAACATGGTTTCAGTTTAGCTAAACTGACATAGTACAAAGCCACTATGTATTTGCCAAAGCTTCTTCAATTAGCATGGTTTTGTTTGTTTGTTTGTTTTTGTTTTTGTTTTTGAGACAGAATCTCACTCTGTCACCCAGGCTGGAGTGCAGTGGCACTATCTGGGCTCCCTGCAACCTCCACCTCCCAGGTTCAAGTGATTCTCCTGCCTCAGCCTCCCAGGTAGTGGGATTACAGGTGCATGCCACCACACCCAGCTAATTTTTGTATTTTTTAGTAGAGATGGGGTTTCACCATGTGGGCCAGGCTTGTCTCAAACTCCTGACCTCAAGTGATTCACCCGCCTCAGCATGTATTATTTTCATAACCAGGAGAAAGAATACCCTTTAAAATGTCTCAAAATATCCAAATGGCTAATAAACATACAAAAAGACACCAATTCATTAATTGGCAAGAAAATGCAAATTAAAATACAATAAGATATCCTTGCACATTCACCAGAATGGTTAAAATGAAAAAGACAACACTGAGTATTGGTGAGGATATAGAGCAATTGGAACTTTCGCATGTGGCTAGTGAGAATGTAAATTGCCAGTTTAGAAAACCTTTTGGCAACAACTGTCAAAGTGGAACATATGCAAAAAGTGTGATAAGCAATTACATTTCTAAAAAGATGCATGTTCACATACATAAAAACAGCTATAAGAATGTTCGGCTGGGTGCAGTGGCTCACGCCTGTAATCCCAGCACTTTGGGAGGCCGAGGCAGGCGGATCATGAGGTCAGGAGATCAAGACCATCCTGGCTAACACGGTGAAACCCTGTCTCTACTAAAAAATACAAAAAATTAGCTGGGTGTGGTGGCGGGCGCCTGTGGTCCCAGCTACTCAGGAGGCTGAGGCAGGAGAATGGCGTGAACCTGGGAGGCGGAACTTGCAGTGAGTCGAGATTGGGGCCACTGCACTCCAGCCTAGGTGACAGAGCGAGACTCCGTCTCAAAAAAATAATAATAATAATAAAAGAATGTTCATAGTGCACTGTTTGTAAAAGCTAAGAATAGAAACAATTCAAACGTCCACCTACAATAGAATGGATAAATAAATCATGGTGAATTCACACAATGGAGTGTTACACAGCAATGGGAATAATTAATGTATCACGAAGCACAACCACATGGATGACTGTCACAACCATAATATTACGTGGAAGATACCAGACACAGAAGAGCATATACTGATGATTCCATTTATGTCAAGTTCAAAAATAGGTGAAATTAATCTATGCTGTTCACCTATGGATAAGAATTACCCTTGGGAGATTAGTGACTAGAAGGGGTCAACAGGGGGCTTTTGGGGTACTCGTGATATTCTGTTCCTTCCTTTAGATGTTAGTCACTTGGGAGTGTTTTGCCTTTTGCAAATTTATAGTTATTTATATAATTTTTATATGGTTTATGCACTTTTCTGTATATATGTTATACCAACAAAAAGTTAATTAAAAGAAAAAATTAGTAGTCCCTGGTTCTGGTAACTAACAATAACTACTCATTATACCACAAGTTGAGGGGGTCAAATACAAAAATGTGTATTAAGTGTTTGGCGAAACAACTGGGGAATACATAGATGTAGGGATAAGGAAAGAAAATAGAATGGTGAACGTGGTTTGTATTGAACCTGGTTTTTTTGTGTTTGTTTTTTTTTTTTTGAGACAGAGTCTTGCTCTGTTGCCCAGGCTGGAGTGCCGTGGCATGATCTGAGCTCACTGCAACCTCCACCTCCTGGGTTCAAGTGATTCTCCTGCCTCAGTCTCCTGAGTAGCTGGGACTACAGGCATGCACCACCATGCCCGGCTAATTTTCTTGTATTTTTAGTACAGACGAGATTTCACCACATTGGCCAGGCTGGTCTCGAACTCCTGACCTTGTGATCTGCCCACCTTGGCCTCCCAAAATGCTGTGATTACAGGCGTGAGCCACTGCAGCCTACCTTGAACCTGGTTTTTAAAAATTGTAGTAAAATATACATAACAAAATTTACCATTTTGTGATATCTTTTTTTTTTTTTTCAGAGAAAGTATGTGGTTGTGTGTGTGTGGCAGGGAAGTGCTGATTAGTGGGGAGTGGGAAGGAAAGATGGATTTCCCTGAGTCCCTAACTAGCTTCTGTCATTGCCTGCCATGATGTGACAAGCATTCGCTCTGCTTGCTCAGTTCAGGTTTCATGACCAGGCAGGGAAATGTCACTGCCCTTTAAAGTCAGCCCCTCCATTAGCTACAGGTGGTTCTCCATCCCCCTGAAGCTAGGCTGGCCCAGATGACAGGTGCTCCTGTGAGGTCCAGAAGTGCCACTGAATCCAGGTTTTGCTACAGTAACTCCACTCCCCCCCACTCCCAGAACACACACATACAACCTGGCCTGTGTCCGTCTTTGTCCCCAAAGCTTCCCTCCTCATCAGCAGCCATGAGAAAGCCAGGATTCTAAATGCACCAAGGGCTTTAAATGGGACCACAGTAGTAGGATCAGTTTTGCTCTCTGAGTGATGGCATGCCTGTGTCTTCTAGGCTCACTGGGGCAAGTGATTCTTTTTTTTTTTTTTTTTTTGAGATGGAGTCTCACTCTATTGCCCACGTTAGACTACAGTGGCGCGATCTCAGCTCACTGCCAGCTCCACCACCCGGGGTTCATGCCATTCTCCTGCCTCAGCCTCCCGAGTAGCTGGGACTACAGGCACCTGCCACCACGCCTGGCTAAGTTTTTCTATTTTTAGTAGAGACGGGGTTTCACCATGTTAGCCAGGATGGTCTCAATCTCTTGACCTCGTGATCTGCCCGCCTCGGCCTCCCAGAGTGCTGGGTTTACAGACGTGAGCCACCACGCCCAGCCAAGTGATTCTTTACTTGGCTCTAGAACTAGCACCATCTGGAGGGGCAAAAGAACCCACAACTCCTTTCTTTTTTTTTTTTTTTTTTTTGAGACAGAGTCTCACTTTATTGCCCAGGCTAGAGTGCAGTGGCGTCATCTGGTCTCACTGCAACCTCCGCCTCCCGGGTTCAAGCGATTCTCCTGCCTCAGCCTCCCAAGTAGCTGGGATTACAGGCCACCCAGCTGGATAATTTTTTTTGTTGTTATTGTCTGTTTTTGAGATGGGGTTTCGCTCTTGTCACCCAGGCTAGAGTGCAATGGCACGATCTTGGCTCACTGCAACCTCCGCCTCCCAGGTTCAAGCTATTCTCCTGCCTCAGTCTCCCAAGTAGCTGGGATTACAGGTGTGCACCACCACGCCCTGCTAATTTTGTATTTTTAGTAGAGACAGGGTTTCCCCATGTTGGTCAGGCTGGTCTGGAACTCCCAACCTCAGGCGATCCACCTGCCTCGGTTTCCCAAAATCATGGGATTACAGGTGTGAGCCACCGCACCTGGCCAATTTTTGTATTTTTAGTAGAGATGGGGTTTCACAATGTTGGCCAGGCTGGTCTCGAATTCCTGGCCTCAGGTGATCCGCCCACCTCGTCCTCCCAGAGTGCTGGGAATACAGGTGTGAGCCATCGTGTCCAGCCTTACAACTCTTTTTTTTTTTTTTTTTTTTTGAGACGGAGTCTCGCTCTGTCGCCCAGGCTGGAGCACAGTGGCCGGATCTCAGCTCACCGCAAGCTCCGCCTCCTGGGTTTACACCATTCTCCTGCCTCAGCCTCCCGAGTAGCTGGGACTACAGGCACCAGCCACCTCGCCCGGCTAGTTTTTTGTATTTTTTTAGTAGAGACGGGGTTTCACCGTGTTAGCCAGGATGGTGTCGATCTCCTGACCTCGTGATCCGCCCGTCTCGGCCTCCCAAAGTGCTGGGATTACAGGCTTGAGCCACCGCGCCCGGCCTCAGCCTTGCAACTCTTAAGTATGCTCGTGGGAGCAGAGGCTTTGCTCCCTGACAGAAGAACCTGTCCCTGACAACACAACTGGAGAGAATTTATTGAGTGCTTACTGTGTGCTTGGGATGATGCACCCAGCAAGACACCTGAGCCTCCTGGAGACCAGGAGAGTGGACTCAGTCCCAAGTGCAGGTTCATTGAGCTAGAGCTTTTAAAGGAGAAGAGAAATCTGGATAAATTGCACTGGGCAATTCGTTCACTCTCTTTCCAGAAGTTCAGCCAACCCTAGATTTTATTCTACTGAAATCAGGATAAAACCAGTCATATGTGTATAAAGAGAGGTCTGGAAGCATGATAACAATGATTATCTTTAAGTGATGGGTTGCAGTTGATATTCCTTTATTACTTGTACCTCTCAAGGCACCACATGTAGCTGACACACACAACCTTTGGAGAGCAACCACCTGGGTTTATTTTACTTATTTATTTTTATTTTGTATTGAGATGCAGTCTTGCTCTGTCACCCAGGCTGGAGTACAGTGGCATGATTTCAGCTCACTGCAACCTCCGCCTCCTGGTTCAAGCAATTCTCCCACCTCAGTCTTCTGAGTAGTGGGGATTACAGGCACCCACCACCATGCCCGGTTAATGCTTTTGTATTTTTAGTAGAGATGGGGTTTCACCATGTTGGCCAGATTGGTCTTGAACTCCTGACCTCGAGTGATCCGCCCGTCTTGGCCTCCCAAAGTGCTGGGATTACAGGCATGAGCCACCACACCTGGCCTATCATCTGAGTTTAAATCTCAGCTTTGCATGTACTAGCTGTGTGGCAACTTACTTCACCTGTATGAATTTTAATGTTCTTACCTGTAAATGGGGATGATAATATACTTACTTCATAGGGATTTTGAGAAGTTTGAATTAAATTATGCATTTTTTTTAAAGAGTCAGGGTCTGGCTCTGTCACCCAGGCTTGAGTGGTATGCCCCGTCATAACTCACTGCAGTCTTGAATCCCTGGGTTCAAGCCATCCTCCTGCTTCATCCTCTTGAGTAGCCGGGATTATAGACATGTGCCACCAAGCCTGGCTAATTTTTTCTGCTTTGTGTAGAGATGGGGTCTCACTGTGTTGCCCAGGATGGTCCCAACCTCCTAGCCTCAAGCCATCCTGTTGCCTTGGCCTCCCAAAGCTTTGGGATCATAGGCACAAGCCATGGCGCCTGGCCAAAATGATGCACATTAAGTGCTTTAGTATGGTGTCTGATGCAAAGAAAATGCTCTCACTGGGAATGATTATTATTATATTTTTATATCATTGGGTTGTTTTTCTTTTATTTTCTTTTTGAGATGGAGTTTTGTTCTTGTTGCCCAGGCTGGAGTGCAATGGAGCAATCTCAGCTCTACACAACCTCCACCTCCCGGGTTCAAGCGATTCTCCTGCCTCAGCCTCCCAAGTAGCTGGGATTACAGCCATGCGCCATCACGCCCAGCTAATTTTGTATTTTTAGTGGGGACGGGGTTTCTCCTTGTTGGTCAGGCTGATCTCGAACTCACGAACTCAGGTGATCCGCGTGCCTCGGCCTCTCAAAGTGCTGGGATTACAGGCATGAGCCACTGAGCCCGGCCTTTTTTTTTTTTTTGAGACAGAGTCTCGCTCTGTTGCCCAGGCTGGAGTGCAGTAGAACAATCTTGACTCACTGCAACCTCCGCCTCCTGGGTTCAAGCAATTCTCCTGCCCCAGTCTCCCAAGTAGCTGGGATTATAGGCAACCGCACCACCATGCCCAGTTAATTTTTTAATTTTTAGTAGAGATGGGGTTTCACCATGTTGGCCAGGCTGCTCTCAAACTCCTGACCTCAGGTGATCCACCTGCCTCAGCCTCCCAAAGTGCTGGGATTACAGACATGAGCCACTGTGCCCAGCCCCAATAAAGGTTTTTTTAAGGAGAAGCAGCGCAAGGACCACACGGAAGGGAAGAGAGTTTGTGGGGGTGGAGGGGCTCAGCCATAGCAGGAACGGGAGGTGGAATGTGAGCCGCTACTATCTCCTTCTGCTCTGGGAGACTGCCCCCTCCCTCGTGGCTCAGACACAAGAAAAATGACCCCAACTGCTGTGCCCTGGGACAGCTCCATTTCTTAGGGAATCCTGGGGCACCCTGGCTACCCGGAAGTTTCTCACTATCATCTGGCTCAGGGTGACCCAGCTAGCCCAGCACAAGGCTTGTATCATCTCGTCCAGTTCGGACGTGCTGTGCCTGTGAGTACTGCTCTAAATGCCTCTAAAGGTCAGCCCCTCTTTGGCCCCTGATGTTGGAGATACGTTTTACTTTTAATAAGACATTCACCACCATGACATAATCAAGCTAACTCTAGAAAAGGGCCTTGGGATGTTGGCCTCCCTTCCCTTCCTTGCAGTTGCTCCTTCTCCTTTAAGTGGCTGCTGGCTCTGGCCTGCCCTGCACACACCACAGGTTTTGCCTTTTGTCACAATGAGCCTGCCTCCTGCACCCTTGCTGGGGCACAGATTCTCCCATATTTGGGAGTAAGCCGGAGACTCGGCGGCATGTGGGTTTCTGTTTAAAATTCCAAAGCCAGCAGGGCGTATATTATCCATTTCCTCAAATCCAACATGCTGTAAAGCATGAGTCAGAGTCGGATAAGCTTCTTCCCAGGGGAGGTTGTGTCAGTTGGTTAGCGAATGTAATTAAACACAGATAATGTTCACTGGCATTAGCTGCAGATTAATGCAGAGGAAAACAAAATATCCATCTTGACTTTGCAATATTCCTGCCAAGATAACACGACTTCTCCAAGTCTCCCTGATCTCGAGAAAGCAGCCTAACCTTCACGCAATTTGAGGGGCACAGGAAACCATTCAATCAACACTCTCCTTCCCACAGAAATGAAGAATGCAGGCTGGGCGCAGTAGCTCACGCCTGTAATCCCAGCACTTTGGGAGGCCGAAGTGGGTGGATCACCTGAGGTCGGGAGTTCAAGACCAGCCTGACCAATATAGTGAAATCCCATCTCTACTAAAAATACAAAAATTATCTGGGCTGTGGTGGTGCATGCCTGTAATCTCAGGTACTCAGGAGGCTGAGGCGGGAGAATCATTTGAACCCAGGAGGTGTATGCTGCAGTGAGCTGAGATGGCGCCATTACACCTCAGCCTGGGCGACAGAAGGAGATCCCATCTCAAGAAAAAAGAAATGAAGAATGCAGATTTTAGGACCTTTCACGGGGAAGCACATATATTCAAATTATTCTTAAGGTATTTTTGTGGGGAAGGGGGTTACATGTTAGCTAATACCAATAAGAGTTATTTTATCTGATTCAATTCATCATCATCACCTGGGGCCAGGTGGTGACAGCAGACTTCAGGTATGGAGGGTATTAGGCTTCTTATGCTTTGCATACCAATGGGGCTTTTAAGGGTTTGACCCAGGAAGGGCTGAGCTCTGGAAGTGCTGAGGGAGCAAAAGGACCAAGAGGGAAGTCAGGGTGGGTCTAGAGGGCACTGGAAACCCGTGTCTTCTATTGCACACCCAAGCCTAGACAAGCCCTTTCCACAATCATGGAAATCAGAAAATGCCCATACTGGGAAGACGCCAGGCATGGTGACTCATAACTGTAATACCAGCATTTTGGGAAGCCGAGGCAGGCGGGTTGCCTGAGATCAGGGTTCAAGACCAGCCTGGGTAACATGGTGAAACCCCATCTCTATTAAAAAAAAAAAAAAAATACAAAAATTAGCCAGGTATGGTGGTGCATGCCTGAATTCCAGCTACTTGGGAGGCTGAGACAGAAGAATCGCTTGAACCCAGGAGGCAGAGGTTGGAGTAAGCTGAGATTGCACCACTGCACTCCAGCCTGGGCGAGACCCCGTTTCAAAAATAAAAAGAATGCCCCGATATAGGGAAGGCCCTTGGTGATCATTTAGTCAACTCCTCTTCAGACACCAGCACACTGAGGCCCAGAGAGGTTAAGTCATTTGCCCAAGTTCACCCTGCAAGGGGAAAGTTGAGACTTAATTTTCTCTTTTCATCTTTCTAACAAGCTGCTCCTGGGCACAGTTTCCAAAAATGACAGGAGTGGACACTCAGGTCGACTCCACTGGCCCACCCTGCAAATACTTACTTGGTCTTGTATTTTCAAATGTAACCTCTGCTCAGGGTATTAAAAGCAACGCTAAATCATACTTGAGGAAGTATACTGTCTTGCCGCTCAGGCTTCTCCCAACTTCAACAATATGAACAATCTTAAAATGTGTATTTTCTTAACTCTAGTAAAAAGTGTGCTAAATTCCATATAACTGAGATTCAAAGCTAATTGCTAACTAGAATAGCTTCTGTGGTTAAAGAAAAAGGAATTCGTGAATGTTCTTTTATCTTTCTGAGCATTCCCCTGCCCCCACCACCTTCCACCTGAAGGGAAGTAGCTAGGAATACACTGGATCTTTTTGGTGTTTGGCTGTGTTTTCGTGTTTTTGAGTGCCCCTTCTGATGTAGGTCAAGGCATTTTGTTTATCTTAAATGTGAGATTGTATTCTTTCTGCCCAAATAGGATGCAAAAGACTTTTCCAAATAAGGAAGTTTTGCCGGAGTGTGTGTGGCCCAGTTAGCAGCTATTGCCGCCTTCCTCACTTAGGGGAGTACAGTAGCTCCACTAAGCTGGGAAGCATTTAGGGACTCATTAGCACTTCTGCACAGCCAAACCGTTGAGGGGCGGGGGTGCTGCCAACAAGTGGTTGTGACAACCAGGGACATGAAAAAAAAATGTGTAGAGAAGATAAAGTTTGGCTTTTGCATAAACCCCTACCCTCTCCACCTCCTTCCCAGCACGAGTCGGCTCTCAATTCAGGATAGAAGGAGGATGTTCTGATTATCTAGAATCAAGTAAATTTAGGGTAAAATCCCAACACTACACATACAATTTGCTAAATGGCCTTCAGTAAGCTACTTTTTGAGCCTTTTCCTTTCTTTCTGAGTAAAATAATAGTGCTTAACCCATGTAGTTGTTATGAGTAAATAACCTAATCAAAGTAATGCGTGTAGCACATTCTACATTGACCCTAAAATTACTCCTTTCCTATCCTTTTTTAGTACCTTCTTTACAATCAGAACACCTTAGTTTGAGCTGATTGTACTTAAACAGAGATTAAGAGGAAAAGGAAAGCTTGTATTAATTTATGCTCAGAGGCCAGGTGCGGTGGCTCACGCCTGTAATCCCAGCACTTTGGGAGTCTGAAGTGGGTGGATCACCTGAGGTCAAGAGTTCAATACCAGCCTAGCCAACACGGTGAAACCCTGTCTTTACTAAAATTACAAAAAATTAGCTGGTCGTGGTGGCGGGCGCCTGTAATCCCAGCTACTTGGGAGGCTGAGGCAGGAGAATTACTTGAACCTGGGAGGCAGAGGTTGCAGTGAGCCAAGATGGTGCCATTGCACTCCAGCCTGGGCAACAAGAGTGAAACTCCATCTCAAAAAATGAAAAACAGAATAAAAAAAAAAGAAAACTAATTTATGCTTAGATGTGAGTGACTAAAATAAGACATTTATTAGCCCATGTGTACTTCTAACTGCTGTGAACAAGGATGCTATTGTAAGTGAAATGGAAAACTTTGTTGCAACATGGAGGGGTTATGGACTAAATGTTTATATTTCCTCAAAATTCATATGTCACAGCCTTAACCCCCAATGTGATGGTATTTGGTTGGAAGTGAGGCTTTTTGATGGTAATTAGGTTTAGATGAGGTCATGAAGATAGGGCTCCCATGATGAGATTAGTGTCCTTTATAACAAGAGGAAGAGAGAACAGAACTTGCTCCCTGGCAACCGCTCCCCCGCAGCCCACAACATGTGAGGATACATTGAGAAGGTGGACATCTGTAAGAGGCGAGGAAGAGAGCCCTCACCAGGGAACTGAATTAGCCAACACCTTGATGGTGGTCTTCCCCACCTCTAGAAGTGTGATAAATAAGTTCCTATTGCTTGAGCCACCCAGTCTTTGGTATTGTGTTATGGCAGGCAGCCAGGGACTGCATAGGTCTATGACGGGGGGACATATTGCAATCCCCTTTCATTTATACCACTGTGCCTAACTCCATCTACCCCTGAGGCCTACACAGTCTCTTAGGGTGAGAAGAGACAAATGTTCCATAAAAGGCTAAGGAAATCTGGAAACTTGATAAGCAGAATTACTCTTCTTTCTAGACAGAATAATAATAGTCTTATTTTTTAAAACTGTTGAAAAACACATACTCTTTTAGACTGCTAAATTTGGATCGTGATATAGAGAGAAACTTTGACTTTGACAGAAGTTTCTTACCTGAACAGCAAAAGCCTGTTCCCAAGTCCATAGCCAAATGCAACATCAATTAACCCCAGACCAAGTAAATCTTATAATTAGCCTTGATGTAAAATGGTGCAGCCATTTTTGAAAACAGTCTGACAGTTCTTCAAAACGTTAAATGTAGAGTTATCATGTAACTTAACAATTCTACTCCTACATGTATACCCAAAAGAAATGAAAACATGTCCACACAAAAACTTTCACACAAATGTTCATGCCAGCATTATTCACAATAGCCAAAAAATGGAAACATCCAAATGCCCATCAACTGATGAATGAATAAACAAAATGTGATCCATCCATACAATGGAATATTATTCAGTCTTTTTTTTTTTTGAGACAGAGTCTCGCTCTGTTGCCCAGATGCAATGGTGCAATCTCGGCTCACTGCAACCTCCACCTCCCAGGTTCAAGTGATTCTCCTGCCTGAGCCTCCTGAGTAGCTGGGATTACAGGTATGCGCCACCATGCCTGGCTAATTTTTGTATTTTTAGTAGAGATGGGGTTTCACCATGTTGGTTAGGCTGGTCTCAAACTCCTGATCTCGTGATCTGCCCACCTTGGCCTCTCCAAAGTGCTGGGATTACAGGTGTGAGCCACCACGCCCGGGCTTTATTCAGTCTTAAGAGGGATGAAGTACTGATTACATGCTACAACATGGACAATCCTTGAAAACTTCATGCTAAGTGAAAGAAGTCTGGCACAAAAAGCCACTTAGCATATAATGCCATTTATATGAAATGTCCAGAATAAGTAAATTCATAGATAAAGAAAATAGATTAGTGGCTGTAGGGCCTGGGAAGAAAAGGGGAATTATTGCTAATTGGTATGAAATTTCTGTTGCTGGTAGTGAAAATATTTTAAAATTGTGGTGTTGGTTGCACAACTCTGTGAATATACTAAAAATCATTAAATTGTATACTTTAAATGAGTGAATTGTAGGGCATATAAACTACATGTCAATAAAGCTGTTACACACACATATAACACAAAAAGATAATCTGGAACACAGTACTTATTACCTTGTAGGTACTTACAAGTTGATTGGTTAAAAGGCTGCAGGTCTCCCCTCCCTAGGAATGGAAAATGGCCCTGGTACCCCGTTTGGAGCTCCTGGTGAGTGGCCACTGTTGGGGCCAAGCATGGGTGAGAGGAGCCAGGGTAAGGGCTTCACATGCTCATCATTTGTACTCCTGTTCTTTTGGCCAGAAATATAAATAAAGCATGAGAAAACAGGCCAGAAAATAGATTTGAGTATATTTTAATAGTTATTTCTAGTGTTTCTGCTGTTTCTTCCTAACAATCTAATTTCTCTTTAAGCCCTATAAATAGAACAAGCCTTATTAGAAGGATCTCATTATTTAAGATTGGAGTCACTAGAGAAATCATATAATTAGTAATTCCACAGGCAGTTAATTAAAATGGAATACTCAAATCAGCTATGGAGAAATGAGACAGAATCTTTGGCAAGATGCTAGATGACTAACAGATTTCTTTTGCACGAAAACAAAAAGGTTTAAGGGTCAGAAAGGAGTCCAGTTAGAATTGCTTCACTTCAAAGGTCCAAATTATCAATGGAAAAATAAAATTAACTCTTTGTAGACTACACAATTAATATCCATCTCAGGATCAATTTTGGTGAAAAATGGCACCACTACTTCATGAGCTATTTTTTTGCCCAGGAAATTCTCCCTCCTGATTTGTAAAATGGAAAAGAATAACAAAAGCATGATACAGGCTTTAAGTAGGCAGTCTCCATTTCCTCAGTTAATCTAAAGCACAGACAGCAAAGAAATAGGGTCAAAGCACTATTTTCCAGTTTAAAGCACGATTTGATAATGTAAGACTGCATTTACTGCATTTACATTAGTAAACACAGAATTAAGGTTGATTTCATGCATCTTAAAATTATTTTTAAATTACAAAAGCAATGCATGCTCATTATAAAAATGCAGCAGTGTGTAAATTATTAATAATAATTACTTTTTTTTTTTTTCAGAGACAAGGTCTTGCTCTGTTGCCCAGGCTGACGTGCAGTGGTACAATCATGGATCACAGCAGCCTTGAACTCTTGGACTCAAGCAGTTCTCCCACCTCAGCCTCTCAGTGTTGGGATTATAGGCATGAGCCATTGTGGCTAGCCAATAATTACTATTAATGAACATTACAATGTGCTGGACACTGGGTTTGGTGCTATCTGATTCAATCCTCACAACAATCTTATGAGGTAGTTATATTTTTCTCCATTTTATAGACAAGGAAAACTGAAGCTTAGAGAGTTAAATAAATTGCCTAAGGCAAATATCTTGTAAGAGGTAGAATCAGGATTTGTTTTGTTTTGTTTGAGACAGAGTCTCGCTCTGTCACCCGGGCTGTAGTGCAGTGGCGCGATCTCGGCTCACTGCAACCTCTGCCTCCCGGGTTCAAGCGATTCTCCTGTCTCTGCCTCCCTAGTAGCTGGGATTACAGGTGCGTGCCACCACACCAGCAAATTTTTGTATTTTTAGTAGAGAGAGGGTTTCACCATATTGGTCAGGCTGGTCTTGAACTCCTGACCTCGTGATCCACCCGTCTCGGCCTCTCAAAGTAGAATCAGGATTTTAAACCATGCAGTTTCACTTCACCATCTAAGCTCTTAAATTCCTTTATATCTTGAGTGAAAGCTCCTATTAACTTCTTCTCCACTTTCCTCTCCCACATTATTACTTACAGTTCTCCGTATATCAGAAAGATAAAAGTTTAATGATTGGAAAATAATCATTGACTTTCTCATAAAAATATCAATTCGGCTGGGCACAGTGGCTCACGCCTGTAATCCCAGCACTTTGGGAGGCCTAGGCAGGCAGATCACCTGAGGTCGGGAGTTGGAGACTAGCCTGTCCAATATGGAGGAAACCCGTCTCTACTAAAAGTATAAAGTTAGCAGGGCATGGTGGCACATGCCTGTAATCCCAGCTACTTGGGAGGCTGAGGCAGGAGAATCACTTGAACCTGGGAGGTGGAGGTTGTGGTGAACTGAGATTGCGCCGTTGGACTCCAGCCTGGGCAACAAGAGGGAAACTCCGTCTCAAAAAAAAAAAATAAATAAATAAAATAAAAATAAATAAAAATCAATTCATGGACCTATGTACATACCAAAGAGGAATGAAAACACATGTCCATACAAAAACATGTGCATGAATGGCTGGGCGCAGTGGCTCATGCCTGTAATCCCAGCACTTTGGGAGGGCGAGGTGGGCAGATCACGAGGTCGGGAGATGGAGACCATCCTGGCCAATGTGGTGAAACCCCATCTCCACTAAAAATACATAAATTAGCTGGGTGTGGTGGTGCATGCCTGTAATCCCAGTTACTCAGGAGGCTGAGGCACAAGAATCGCTTGAACTCAAGAGGCGGAGGATACAGTGAGCTGAGATCGAGCCATGAACTCCAGCCTGGGCCACAGAGTGAGAGTCTGTCTCAAAAAACAAACAAACAAAAAACATGAATTTTCATAGTAACATTTTTCATAATAGCCAAAAAGTAGAAACCATCCAAATGCCCTATTAACTGGTGATAAATCAGCAAAATGCAATATAGTCAGATATGGAATATTATTTGGCCATAAAAAAGTATGAAGTACTGATACATGCTACAACATTAATAACCTTGAAAACATTTTGCTAAGTGAAAGAAGCTGGTTACAAAGGACCACATAGTATATGATTCCATTTATATGAAATGTCCAGAGTATGCAAATCTATTGTCACAGAAAGTAGATTAGTGGTACCTAGGACAAGGGGTAGGGATGGTGCAAATGAGTAGGAGGATTGCAAATGAGTAGGAGGTTTCTTTTGGGGTGATAAAAATATTCCAAAATTGGCTGGGCATGGTGACTCATGCCTGTAATCCCAGCACTTTAGGAGGCTGAGGCGGGCAGATTGCTTGAGCCCAGGAGTTCAAGACCAGCCTGGACAACATGGTGAACCCCGACACTAGAAAAAATACAAAAAATTACTGTGGCATGGTGACACAATCCTGTAGTCCCAGCTACTTAGGAGGCTTAGGTAGGAGGATTGCTTGAGCCCAGGAGGCAGAGGCTGCAGTTAGCCATGATTGCACCACTGCACTCCAGCCTGTGCAACAGAGTGAGACTCTGTCTCAAAAAAAAAAAAAAAAAAAATCCCAAATTGATTGTGGTGATGGTTGCAAATCTCTGTAAACATGCTAAAAATCACTGAACCTTATACTTTAAATGTATACATTTTATAGTATATAAATTATATCTCAATAAAGCTGTTAACATTTCTTTTTTTTCTTTTTTCTTTTTTCTTTTTTTTTTTTTTTGAGACGGAGTCTCGCTCTGTCGCCCAGGCTGGAGTGCAGTGGCCGGATCTTAGCTCACTGCAAGCTCCGCCTCCTGGGTTTACGCCATTCTCCTGCCTCAGCCTCCCGAGTAGCTGGGACTACAAGCGCCCGCCACCTCGCCCGGCTAGTTTTTTATATTTTTTAGTAGAGACGGGGTTTCACCGGGTTAGCCAGGATGGTCTCGATCTCCTGACCTTGTGATCCGCCCGTCTCGGCCTCCCAAAGTGCTGGGATTACAGGCTTGAGCCACCACGCCCGGCCAGCTGTTAACATTTCAATTCATGATAGTGAAAGAACGTGATCAAAATACATCTGATTATTTCAACCAGTCTTTGAAATCTAAATAATACACATATAAACAAGAAAACTTCATAAATCAAGGTAGGTAGTTTGCTGCTCAGAAATGACAAGTTATAATGAGAAGAGAAAGCAGATTTTTGAAAACCACAAGAAACAACCACAAAGTTACATGCTGGTCAGATCGAGGGTAGAAGAGATAATGTGAGCAAGAACCTATAGCATGCCTCTAAAAAAATCTTTATTTTGCTTTGATCCATATTTGGCTTTTAAATATTACTTATTTAACATGATTTTGGAATATAACATATTTCTGGCAAGGAGACAAGCAAATTAGCTATGACAGTATGGTAGCTACTCTTTGAAAATGGCCGTGGTACCTGATATACTTCCTGTTGTTCATGTCCTTATGTAACCCTCTCCCATATAGACTTTGGATTGATCCTGTAACTCATTTTTTAAAATTACTAAGAATTGTAATGAGATTTAAGATGTCACACAAAATTTGGAGCTAGATACATATAAAAGGCTTATGCACTTTTTGTATATTTGAACATTTCTGTATGCTTTTGTTTTGTTTTAACCAATAGAATACAGTGAAAGTGACACAGTACCAGTTCTGGACCGAAGCTTTAAGACTACCTGATAATTTTCGCTTTTGTACTTTTGAAAACAGTCCTGAACTGCCATGTAAGAAGTCTGACTGTCAGGCATGGCGGCTCACGCCTGTAATCCCAGCACTTTGGGAGGCTGAGGCAGGAGGATCAGGAGGTCAAGAGTTCAAGACCAGCCTGGCCAACATGGTGAAACCCTGTCTCTACTAAGAATACAAAATAAAAATTAGTCAGACGTGGTGGTGGACACCTGTAATTCCAGCTAGTCAGTAGGCTGAGGCAGAAGAATTGCTTGAACCTGGGAGGCTGAGGTTGCAGTGAGCCGAGATTGCGCCATTGCACTCCAGCCTAGACAACAAAAGTGAGACTCCATCTAAAAAAAAAAAAAAAAAAGTCTGGCTATCCTACTGGAGAGATCATGTGGAGAAGTGACTTGGAGAAACCATGCAAAATGGAAGAGGCCCTGAGACTGCATGGAGAAAGGCCCAACCTTCCAGTCATCCTAACCAAGACACCAGATGTGGGAGTATGCCTTTGTGCATGTTCTCCCAAATGGCTGCGGCCCCATCTGGCATCACATGGAACAGAACTGCCCAGCTGAGCCCAGTCAATCCAGAGAATCATGAGAGACAATACAATGGTGTTGTTTTAAGCCACTGAATTTTGGAGTGGTTTATTATGCAGCTATGAATAACTGAAATGTATATTTTTGTTTTGTTTTCTCTAAATCTCCTAATCCACAGGTGTTTGTGGGCTTTGCTGTTCTTAGGGCTCTTCAACTGTCACAAATTTTTATCCTTAAAACTTTTTATTTGGAAATAATTTCAAACTTACAAAAAAAGCTGCAAAATAGAACACAGACCTTCTACACATCCTTCACCTAGATCCTCCATTTATTATTTTTTCTGAGTCATTGGAAAATAAATTGTAGACATGATGCCCCATTACCTTTTAATATTTCAATTTGCATTTCTTGAGTGCAAGGCTATAGTACAACAATTAAGATTGATAAATTAACATTGATCTGATAATGCCATCTAATCTGCAGACCCAATTTAAATCTCACCCATTGTACCAAAAGAGTCCCTTACAGGTCCAGGATCCAGTCTAGGATCACACGTTGCATTTAGTTGTCACATCTCTTTAGTCTTCCTCAGTCTGGAACTGTTTCTCACTTTTTCTTTTCTTTTCTTTTTTTTTCTGAGGTGGAGTCCCACTCTGTCGCCCAGGCTGGAGTGCAGTGGCGTGATCTCGGTTCACTGCAAGCTCCGCCTCCCGAGTTCACGCCACTGTCCTGCCTCAGCCTCCCGAGTAGCTGGGACTACAGGCGCCCACCACCACGCCTGGCTGATTTTTTGTATTTTTAGTAGAGATGGGGTTTCACCGTGTTAGCCAGGATGGTCTCCATCTCCTGACCTCGTGATCCACCCGCCTCGGCCTCCCAAAGTGCTGGGATTACAGGCGTGAGCCACCATGCCCAGCCCTTTTTTTTTTTTTGGAGATGGTGTTTCACTCTTGTGAACTGCAACCTCCACCTTCCGAGTTCAAGTGATTCTCCTACCTCAGCCTCCCAAGTAGCTGGGATTACAGGCCTGCACCACCATGCCCAACTAATTTTGTATTTTTAGTAGAGATGGGGTTTCACCATGTCGGTCAGGCTGGTCTCAAACCCCTGACCTTAGGTGATCCACCCACCTCAGCCTCCCAAAGTGCTGTGATTACAGGTGTGAGCCACTGTGCCCGGCCATTTCTCATTTCTGAGTTCTCTTTCATGACCTTGATAGTTTTGAAGAGCCCAGGCAGTTACTTTTGAGAATTTCCTTCAATTTGGGGGGTGGGGATTGTTTAATGTTTATAATTGATGCATTTGGCAGCAATATCACAGGAATAATACTGTGCTAGTCTCAGTGCAGCATACCAGAAGGCACATGATGTTGACTTGTTCCGCTAATGGTGATGCTAACTTTTATCATTTAGATAAGATGGTGTTTGCCAGGTTCTCCATTTTTAAGTAATTAGTAATTATTTTATGACAAGAATCTTTGAGTGCAATCATGTAAGTTTCTCATCAAATGTTCACCAGTTTTAGCATTGATTAATGATTCTAACCTGAATATTATTACTCTGATGATTATCAAATGGGAATTTTCTATCTTATTCCTTCTAGATTTATTAGGTGGGATAGAGTTTCCTTTCTCTCCTATTAATTATTGATATCAGTATGGACTCAAGAATCTTTTGTTATTCACAGAGTTATAATCTGTTATTATTATTTATCTTGATATTGAAATTGTCCCAGACTTCGCTAGTGGGAGTCCTTTTAAGCTGGTTACTATCTCATAGATATGTGCCCTTCATTCCTTGAGCATTTCTTTACTTTCTGGTGTCATAAAATGTTCCAAGCCCATCCTTGTATTCTCCTTACTTCAGCCCTGGAGTCAGCCATTTCTTTAAGGAGCCCTGGTTCCTTTTAGCAGATAATGGTATTTAGAAACCAAGATCTTAATATGTTTGTTGTTATCAGAATGTCATTGCTTCTAGGCCATCTCAGTGGACAGAGCTAGCATGTGCACACACACACACACACACACCTATATTTGTTGTCTATCTAATCAGACTCTGATACTGGTACCTCTAATCCCTATGCAACACTAGAGGATATATTCTAGGTTTCCCAGTTTCCATATTTGTACCTCCTTTCTTTGACAGTGAGAAACATGTATTCATTTATTTGTTTCATCCTGGAAATGCTGACCTCCATCCCTCACTGGGCACCAAGTGAAAGCTCAGCACCAATGATGGGGAAGAGGGAAAAAAGGGGCTTTTTCCCACTTCAATGTGTCAGAAACTTAAGCAATATATGCATATATGTTGGCAAACATTTATGTTTATTCAACTATTTTGACGAAGTTGTTCGCAGACCATTCATTCTTTTCTTTTTGAGATGGAGTCTCGCTCTGTCACCCAGGCTGCAGTGCAGTGGCATGATCTTGGCTCACTGCAACCTCTGCCTCTGGTTCAAGCAATTTTCCTGCCTCAACCTCCCGAGTAGCTGGGATTACAGGTATCTGCCACCACACTGGCTAATTTTTGTATTTTTAGGAGACACGGGGTTTCCCCATGTTGGCCAGGCTGGTCTTGAACTTCTGACCTCATAATCCACCTGCCTTGGCCTCTGAAAGTGCTGGGATTACAGGCATGAGCCACCACACCCGGCCCATTCATTCTTAAGTAATAGAAAGTAGGCCAGGCGCGGTGGCTCACGTCTGTAATCCCAGCACTTTGGGAGACCAAGGCAGGTGGATCACGAGGTCAGGAGTTCAAGACCAGCCTGGCCAACATGGTGAAACCCTGTTTCTGCTAAAATTACAAAAAAATTAGCTGGGCGTGGTGGTGGGCACCTGTAGTCCCAGCTACTTGGGAGGCTGAGGCAGGAGAATGGCATGAACCGGGGAAGGCAGAACTTGCAGTGAGCCACAATCATGCCACTGCACTCCAGCCTGGGTGACAGAGCAAGACTTCGTCTAAAAAAAAAAAAAAAAAGGGAAAAAAGAAAGTGGAAGCAAGTTTGTTTAAATGCTCTGTGTATTATCATTTACTTAAAGCTTAGTAAACTAGATTTCTAGCAGCATCTCTGAAAGCAGTGGAAAGATGTGATTGCGAGTTGGAATGAGCTGGTTTTAATTTCTGTGTCTAACACTTAGGGTAGCAACCTTGGGCAAATTTCCTCATTTCTCTGAAATACAGTTTCCTTTTGGAAAATGGAGATTAATGAAAGACATAATTGTTTTTAGGATTAAATGAGACCATGTATGTGCAATGGATTGTTTTGGATAGACACTGGACCTTGAGATTTTAGAAGCAGAATAAAAAGTGTTATTTAGAAGTTACAAGCAGTTCCTCCCTACTAAGAAGTAAAGATTTGGATACACATCAAAAGTCCACTGTTCTCTGTTCTGGGAGAACCACCACTTTGTGTTTAAATTATGCAAATATACATGAAGTGTCCACTCATTGTTCCTGAGAGAAAATTGAATACAATAAGATAACTCAAATACAGTTGTTTTAGGTCAAGAAATTACGTGTTTGATCATATAAATTGGGTGTATCTTTTCACAACTTTGAAGGGGAATCTGTTCTTTCCTCTATGAATTTAGGCTGTTATGCCCCTACATTGGTGCTTCTTCTTGCAGAGTTTTTTCCCCCTATTATTTATGAAGGAACCCTGAGGACTGTAAGAGGGGCCACAGGCATGAATTTCACTTCATGGTGGAGGGAGGCTGTACACAGTGACTGCTCTGGGCTATTCCCTTCGCGTGGTATTTTTTTTTTTTTTTTAAAGATTAAATAATCCAGAATGTATTGATGCTGTGTGTGTTAGTCTGAGTCCTCTTTTTTTTGTTTTTGAGGCGGAATCTCGCTCTGTTGCCCGGACTGGAGTGCAGTGGCCGGATCTCAGCTCACTGCAAGCTCCGCCTCCCGGGTTTACGCCATTCTCCTGCCTCAGCCTCCCGAGTAGCTGGGACTACAGGCGCCCGCCATCTCGCCCGGCTAGTTTTTGTATTTTTAGTAGAGACGGGGTTTCACCGTGTTAGCCAGGAAGGTCTCGATCTCCTGACCTCGCGATCCGCCCGTCTCGGCCTCCCAAAGTGCTGGGATTACAGGCTTGAGCCACCGCGCCCGGCCAGTCTGAGTCCTCTTAAAAGACAGAATCAAGATGGTATTAAAAGTGCAAGGAATGTATTAGGGAATATGCCTGTGAGAGAAAATGGGGAGGGAACCAAGACAGACCAAGCTAGTCATTTTTCATGCTATGGATGAAAAAATAAAGACAGTTAGACTCTATAGAGACAGGGAATCAAGCAGGTGTCCATGAGAGCAAGAGGCCCCAGCAGAAGATGCTGAAATAGAAGGTATATGCCTTAGCACTTGACCACTTCCTAATTCTTTTTGTTCTGACTCTTACGAGGCTGGGCTGCAACTCCTTGAATGGTGCGAGATACTCTTCTTTCTGTGCAATACTTGGCTTTTTGTTTAAAGTAATCTTATTTCTGACTAAGACTGCCACATGTGGGATAGAGCAGCTATGGGGAGAGCAACATACCATTTACTGACACCAGAGTGTGGGTAACCATGGAGAGAACCAGTGGGAAACAGTGAGGTCCCCTGCAGTGGTCATCTCATGAGGGTCACTGAGAGAGTCCACAAGGAGAGGAGGCCAGAGAGGCAGAGTCTTACAGATTTATTCCTGACCCCTCAATAGACAGCCTCTCCCAGCAGGTTACACTGAGTGGTGACTTTTGGCAATTAGACGAATGAGTATTGAGTCATTGTTTTAGTATTAATGAAAATATGACTGAAATTTGCAGTATTAGACTGAAGCCAGGCATTTTGGTTGCCCAGGTAAAATACTTGCTTGACAACAAGACTACAGGGAACACTAATTATTTCTCGCCCACTTTCCAAGATTCTCTGTCATTCTATAAAATACCATGCTCCAGGGTGACTTTATTTATAAATCCACTCTAATTTTTGGAGCAATCATTCCTGAGCACACGTAGTGTAATGCAAAGGTCCCCCTTACTTAGAAGAATAAATCACATTTTAGGAGTATTGCTAGGTGGTTTATGGTCTGTCATTAACTCCCATTAAAAATTATTAGATCATGGGGTTCTAAAGCACTCCAATTATAAATGTATTTAGAAGATGTAATAAAATAAAAATAAAAGCTTTTTTAAAAAAAGCAAATTTCGTATAGATCACATACCGGAAGGAAAACAAAAACTCCTTTGAACTGGTTTTAATTTCTGTGTCTAACACTTAGGGTAGCAACCTTGGGCAAATTCCCTAATTTCTCTGAAATACAGTTTCCTTTTGGAAAATGGAGATTAATGAAAGACATAATTGTTTTTAGGATTAAATGAGACCATGTATGTGCAATGGATTGTTTCTGATAGACACTGGACCTTGAGATTTTAAAAGCAGAATAAAAAGTGTTATTTAGAAGTTACAAGCAGTTCCTCCCTACTAAGAACTGAATATTTGGATACACATCAAAAGTCTACTGTTTAGAAAATTAGAAAATTGTGTAATGTATTTATCATAGTATCCCAAATTACAGTGCTGTGCTGTCCTCAAAATGAGTTCCTGAATACAAATACTAGATGTGTACCTGATGCTAGAGGGGGTATGTTGGTGTGATGGGTAAAAGAAAGCAATATCCCTCTTTCTTGGGTGATTTTAATGCCTTTTTCTTCTTCCTAAGCTGGTACAAACCATCTAGTATACTCTGGGTTTTCTTTTTCTTCTTCTTTTTAAAAATTAAATTAAATTTAAATTTTTTTCCTTCTCCTCCTCCTCCTAATTTTTATTTATTATTTATCTATTTATTTTTAGAGATAGGGTCTCACTATATTGTCCAGGATGGTTTCAAACTCCTAGGCTCAAGCAATCCTCCCACCTCAGCTTCCCAAGTAGCTGGGACTACAGGTACCTGCCACCATGCCCAGTTCTAGATACTCAGGGGAGGAACATAGCCAAGACTGGGAAACAGCAACGTGCATTAACCAGAGCTCTTTAGACTGCAAATGAGGGAATCCTAACTTAACCTAATTAAAGCCAGAGGGAATTTATTGGTTTCTATATTTGGGTGGTTCAGGGCAGTCTCTGACTTTGAGCATAATTGGACTCAGGAGCTCAAACAATGGTTCAAATCTATCCCTCTCTCCCAATCTCTGTGCCCTGCTTCTCACAGTCGTTTGGTCTCATTTTTTTCTTACTCCAGACTTCTGGGGAAAGTGGCTCCAACAGTTCCAATTTCACATCTTTCAAGGTTAGTAACTCCAATAGATAATTATTCTTTCTTAATACCCGTATATTAATTTCAGGGAAGGATTCTGATGGGCTCTTCTAGAGTTACATGTCTATTCTTGAATGGTTGACTGTTACCAAGGAGGTAAGATACTATGATTGGCTAATCCTGGGTCATATTCATTCCACTTTGATAATGTTGCAGGGGAGGTGGTTAGAGAAAAGAGATACCTGTAATTAGGAGCCCTACAAAGTCATATGAAGTACGAGAGGATGTCTGTCCTACTGCCTTAGCCCTCTTAGTAGCTAGGACTACAGGCATGTATCACCACACCTGGCTAATTTTTTTTTTTTTTTTTTTGAGACGGAGTCTCGCTCTGTTGCCCAGGCTGGAGTGCTGTGGCCAGATCTCAGCTCACTGCAAGCTCCGCCTCCCGGGTTCACGCCATTCTCCTGCCTCAGCCTCCCGAGTAGCTGGGACTACAGGCGCCCACCACCTCGCCCGGCTAGTTTTTTGTATTTTTAGTAGAGATGGGGTTTCACCATGTTAGCCAGGATGGTCTCGATCTCCTGACCTCGTGATCCGCCCGTCTCGGCCTCCCAAAGTGCTGGGATTACAGGCTTGAGCCACCGCGCCTGGCCAACCTGGCTAATTTTTAAACTGTTTTGTACTGATGGGGTCTCACTATGTTATCCAGGCTGTTCTCGAACTCCTGGCCTCAAATGATCCTCCTGCTTTGGCTTTGCAAGGCATCAATCTAGAATTGTTTACCTTTGGCCTTTTCTATGCCTCAGTTTGTTGGGCTAATAACTATAATTTGTTTAAGTTTGTGAGTATTTTTTCTTTAGCTCCAAATTGCATGATAATATCCTCTTGCTTTTTCTTTCCACAGCATTTGAACTTGCTTTCTAGACCCCTTTGCTCAGTAATATTTATGCAAATATTATAGTTATACCTATACCTTACTGGCCAGTGAATAGAACAATTTTAAGATAAGGCCTCTTTGAAGCAACACACATGCCATTGAAAAGCCCAATTGGGCAGAATGAAGATTAAAAAGAGCTAGAATCCTTGAAGACCAATCAGTTGAATTAAAGTCACCCATTGTCAATCTCCAATCTTTCTCCTATGTGAGGACAATAAATCCTTATTTATTTATACTTTCATGCATATTTCCCATTTACAGTACAGTTCATTCCTTTGTGTAGATATCATTTTCCTTCTGTCTGAAAGATTTCCTTTAACATTACTTTTTTTTTTTTTTTTTTTTTTGAGACGGAATCTTGCTCTGTCGCCCGGGCTGGAGTGCAGTGGCGGGATCTCAGCTCACTGCAAGCTCCGCCTCCCGGGTTTACGCCATTCTCCTGCCTCAGCCTCCCGAGTAGCTGGGACTACAGGCGCCTGCCACCTCGCCCGGCTAGTTTTTTTTGTATTTTTTAGTAGAGACAGGGTTTCACCGTGTTAGCCAGGATGGTCTCGATCTCCTGACCTCGTGATCCGCCCGTCTCAGCCTCCCAAAGTGCTGGGATTACAGGCTTGAGCCACTGCGCCCGGCCAACATTACTTATAATGCATGCACACTAGTTACAAAGTTTTTCAGCTATGTCTGAAAAAATTTTCTTTGCCTTCACTTTTTCCCCCTTCTTTTTCAAAGGTGTTGATACCTTCATTTTTGAAAGGTAAAATGTGCACAGAATTCTAGGTTAGCAGCTTTGTTTTGTTTTGTTTTTGATTTTTCTTTGAGTACAATCATGCACTGCAAGACAACATTTCAGTCAATGAAAAACCACATATACAACGGTGGTCGTGTAAGATTACAATACAATATTTTCACTGTACCTTTTCTATGTTTAGATATGCTTAGATACACAAATATTTATCATTGTCTTATACTTGCCTACAGTATTCAGTACAGTAACATGCTATACAGGTTTGTAGCCTAGGAGCAATGGCCATACCATAAGGCCTAGAAGTGTAGTAGGCTATACCATCCAGATTTGTGTAAGTATGTTTTATAATGTTTGCACAATGAAGAAATTGCCTTACAAAGTATTTATCAAAACATGTCCCCAT
Organism: Trachypithecus francoisi; assembly: GCF_009764315.1. Lineage (NCBI taxonomy): Eukaryota > Metazoa > Chordata > Mammalia > Primates > Cercopithecidae > Trachypithecus > Trachypithecus francoisi. The sequence goes on from NW_022681474.1 coordinate 38,219,475, forward strand.
TGTTAAGTGATGCATGCCTGTCCTTTAAAGACGTCACTCCACTGACTTCTTGGTTTCGTTGTTTCCCATGAGAAGTCTGCTGTTACTCTTACCTTCTTGGCTTTTATAATTATGTAAGTCAATTCTCATAATAAACCTCTCTCTATATATGTGTACAGATACATACCTATATAATAATTATCTATCTATCTATCTATCTATCTATCTCCTATTTGTTCTGCTTCTCTAGAAAACTATCACTAGTACAAATATGCTGCTTGATCCCCCATGTAGTAAAAGTTTTTTCCATTCTAGCTCTAGAGAACATGAAATATTTCCTCTCTGTGAGTTATTCCACCTGCTCCTTTCACATGGTTCTTTTCCTAGTCTTGGGTAGTTTTCTCACATGCATATTCTAAAGAGTGGTCAGTTGAAAACCCAGTGTGATCCTCTGAAAATCTTCAGAGCACTCTTCATGTACAGCGCTCCCTCCTTCTGGTACTCTTTTCTGTGAATTATGCTCTTGTTGAATGCTTAGTACTTTTAGCAACACCTCGTCAGCTCAGGAAGACTGTGGACTCTGGGTTCCTCTTCTCTGAGCTGACATTAAGTCAGGGCAAATTGAATGCTTGCTTCACTAGTTTTCCTCTCCTCAGGGATTTTCATCATGCACTGCCTGTTGATCAATGTTTGTTGGTATATTTGCCTTTTAAAAAGTTTTTAGACAAGAGAGTAAATCTAGTTTCTGTTACTCTGTCTTGGTCAAGATTGGAAGTCAAATTCCTATTTGATTATGCCAGTTTTAATTAGATTATCTGCTATTTGCAGCTAAAAACATTCTTTTTTTTTTGAGACAGAGTCTTGCTCTGTCACCCGGGCTAGAGTGCAATGACATGATCTCAGCTCACTGTAACCTCCACCTCCTGGGTTCCAGCGATTTTCCTGCCGCAGCCTCCAAGTAGCTGAAACTACAGGTGCACACTATCACATCCAGCTAATTTTTTTTCTTTTTTCCTTTTTTTGTTTTTTTTGAGACAGTCTCGCTCTGTCATCCAGGCTGGAGTGCAGTGGCACAATCTTGGCTCACTGCAACCTCTGCCTCCTGGGTTCAAGCAATTCCCTGCCTCAGCCTTCCGAGTAGCTGGGATTATAGGCATCCACCACCATGCCTGGCTAATGTTTGTATTTTTAGTAGAGATGGAGTCTCACCATCTTGGCCAGGCTGGTCTTGAACTCTTGACCTCATGATCCACCCACTTCAGCCCCCCAAAGTGCTGGGATTACAGGCATGAGCCATCATGCCCGGCCAAAACGATGTTATCCGATGATTTCTCTTATTATTTTCTCTCTTTCTTTTGAGACAGGGTTTTGCTCTGTCGCCCAGGCTGGAGTGCAATGGTGCAACTTTGGCTCACTGCAATTTCCGCCTCCCGTGCTCAAGCGATTCTCCTGTCTTAGCCTCCTGAGTAGCTGGGGTTGCAGGTGCAACCCCAGCTACTCAGGAGAATCGCTTGAACCCAGGAGGCAGAGGTTTGGGTTAGCCAAGATTGCGCCTTTGCACTCCAGCCTGGGCAACGAGTGAAACTCCATCTCAAAACAAAATGTTATGTTAAAATGTGATGAGTTTATTATTTTCAAATAATTTAATCAATATGTTTTAAAGTTATCATTTTTTTCTAAAACAGGAAATATTGATTTCTATTTTGTCATACATAATCAATATATAATTGTATTATCATAAATATCATACACAATTTTATCAACATAATTATGCCTCTTTGGCCAGCAAGTGAAGGAAAACCCAAGCCAAACTGGACTAAAAAATAGGGGGATTTATTTGCTCAGCATGCTGGTTAATTTTGTGTTAACTGGGCTATGGGGTGCCCACATATTTGGTCAAACATTATTCTGGGTGTTTCTGTGAGGGTATTCTTGAACAAGACTAATTATTAGATTGATAGACTGAGTAAATAAGATGGTCCTCGCTCCTTAGTGTAGTTGGGCCTCACTGAATAATTTAAAAAGCCTGAATATAAGGAAAAGAGTGAACTTCCTCCAAGTAAGATAATTCTTTCCTGCCTGATTGTGTATGTTTGAATTGGGTTTTTTCTCTGCCTTCAGACTTGAACTGAAACAGTAGCTTTCCTTTATTCTTGACACTGCTAGCCTTCAGACTGGAGCTAAATCTCTGTTCTACTGGGTCTCCACCTTGCCAACTTACCTTGCAGGTCTAGGGCTTGCTTTCCTCCATAATTGTGTACACCAATTCCTTATTTTACATACATACACACACACACACACACACACAGACACACAGACACACACACAATTCAATAGGATAGATGTAATCTCCAGTTGGTTCTGTTTCTCTGGAGAACTGTGACTACCATGCAATCCTCCTGCCTCAACCTCCCAAGTAGCTGCAATTACAGGATATGCTATTGATATATTTAGGTGAAAATAGCAAGAATAAAAATTGAACACTATACTTCTAAGGGGTGAATTTTATGGTATGTGAATGATCTCAATAAAAATCACACGGGAAAAAAGTTGAACACATACACAAAATACAGATGAATAGAAAAAAGGCTGAAAGAGAATACATTAAAATGCTAATAGTAGCCATCTCTAGGAGCTGGAATTTTACATAATGTTAATAGTCTTATTTGTAACTTTCTCACACAACACAGATTAAAGTACAATAAAAAAGTGTATAATTAAAAAAAATGGAAAATGTATGAAGTTGAACATTACTTAAATCCACGTTGAATTTTAAAAAATTGGTCAAGAAAAGAGAAGAACCACAATTCAAAGTGATGGGGGAAATGGTTGTGGTTTTGGGTGGAGGTGGAGGGTGGGGCGTGGTGTACACGTCAGTATTTGCAGAAAGGAAGGAAGAGCTACTAATGAAGCCGCTGTGTGGTTCACATGGGGAAGAGGCTGCCGTAGTGGTTTAGATAGACAAGGTTCATCTCTAATGAGCTGGAGAATGCAGTGTGTGTGTGTGTGTGTGTATGTTACAGGTTCACTCGTGTGGGCACAAAGTGTATTGGAGTGTATGGAAAGATGTAAGTAAATCTAGCCATATAATCAATACTCAGCAGTCCAAAAACGAGGCAGGAGGAGAGCCCCAAAACCTGGAGGGACACTGAGCATCCTAACTAAATATAGAAGTCTCAGGTTTTATAATCAGCTCTATCCTGGATTAAAATTTTCATAAATTGGACTGGGCCCAGTGGCTCACGCCTGTAATCCCAGCACTTTGGGAGGCTGAGGTGGGCGGATCACCTGAGGTCAGAAGTTCAAGACCAGCCTGGCCAACATGGTGAAACCCTGTCTCTACAAAAATACAAAAATTAGCCAGACATGATGGTGGGTGCCTGTAATCCCAGCTACTCGAGAGGTGAGTCACGAGAATCTCTTGAACCTGGGAGGCAGAGGTTGCAGTGAGCTGAGATCATGTCATTGCATTCCAGTCTGGGTGACAGAGCAAGACTCCATTTCAAAGAAAAAAAAATTCACAAATTGTACTTACAACTGACAGTGGCTACTGTGTCTCAATTTCCCAGTCTGTAAATGAAAGAGCTGTACTTCTTGTTTTCTACCTACCTCAGAGAATCGCTACAGACTAAAACAATAGAAAGTTACCCACGTCATGAAGCCATGTGTAATAGAGTTGCTGCCATCAAAAATTCTTCCCCAGTGATTTTTTTTTTTTTTTTTTGAGACGGAGTCTCGCTCTGTCACCCAGGCTGGAGTGCAGTGGCACTGTCTTGGCTCACTGCAAGCTCCGCCTCCTGGATTCACGCAATTCTCCTGCCTCAGCCTCCTGAGTAGCTGGGACTACAGGCACCCGCCACCACGCCCGGCTAATTTTTTGTATTTTTTAGCAGAGACAGGGTTTCACTGTGTTAGCCAGGATGGTCTCGATCTCCTGACCTCCTGATCTGCCCGCCTCGGCCTCCCAAAATGCTGGGATTACAGGCATGAGCCACCGTGCCCGGCCTTCCCCAATGATTTCTAATTTAGAAATGCTAAATTTGGAGGCTCACACCTATAATCCCAACACTTTAGGAGGCTGAGATGGAAGCACTGCTTTAGCCCAGGGGTTTGAGACCAGCCTGGGCAACATAGGGAACCCTTGTGTCTATTAAAAAAAAAAAAATTAGCTGGGTGTGATGGCAGCCCACACCTGTAGTCCCAGCTACTCGGGAGGCTGAGGTGGGAGGATTGCTTAAGCCCAAGAGGTCAAGGCTGCAATGAGCTGTGGTCACACCATTGTTTACTCCAGCCTAGGTGACAGAGCTAGACCTTGTCTCAAAAAAAGAAAAAAAGAAACGTGAATTTTTTTTTTTACATATCTTACAATGTTCCCTATCATTAGTGGTCTCCAAACTAATTACATGGTAAAGAGTAATGTCGAGCTAGCCACAATCAAGAGCAAATGTCAGACAGTCCTTTACCTCTGTAGCTTATAATCCTGTAGCAATTTCCCTTTTCTTCCTTATCTTTGAGTTGCATGAACATTCACTTCAGTCTGACTAATCACTGATCTGGAACATTCACCCACCTCCTGCCTTGTTCATTCTGAAATGTTTGCCCTCTTGCCTGCCTAACCAAACATTATTCTTCCTTTGAGGGCAGATTTAGTTCCACTGTCCCATAGACTGTTTTTTACCCTTAGGCCCATGGGGATCTCCTCCTGCTTGGAATCTGAGCATCACACACTCTTTGCCACATATTTGCAACTTAGTTTCATGATGATTCCTTAGTCTAGCCCATGCAATGTACTGACCTCTCTCTTTCTGTGGTAACATTTCAGTCCTTAATATCTGTGCTATGTTTAGTGAGACTGAAAACTTTATTATCCCCACTTTAGACATTAGAAACCAGATTTGTAATTTTTCAAGTGTCAAATGAGAATCATATGGCTAAGTGCTCACATACATCTGGGGTTCTATTACTGTAGAGGAAGAGCAGAACAGATATATTGGAGGACATCTAGCAGCCTGTGTCATAGGAGAGAAATGTAAACTGATCAATTAAAAGGGTTAAACAATTACAAAGGTTACTACTTAACAGCTCATGCCAGGGCCTTGGTGTGAGAAATCATAAAGAAAGAACTGAAAGTGGACCTTCAAGGTAGGTATATTAGTGATCTATTGCTATGAACAAATCACCACAAACCTAGAGGCTTAAAACAACACTCATTTATTTTATTTTATTGTTATTATTTTTTGAGACAGAGTCTCGCTCTGTCGCCAGGCTGGAGTGCAGTGGCATGATCTCGGCTCACTGCAGTCTCTGCCTCCTGGGTTCAAGCGATTCTTCTGCCTCAGCCTCCCGAGTAACTAGGACTACAGGCACACACCAACATGCCCAGCTAATTTTTGTATTTTTAGTAGAGATGGGGTTTCACCATGTTGGCCAGATTGTTTCTACCTTTTGACCTCGTAATCTGCCCACCTTAGCCTCCCAAAGTGCTGGAATTACAGGCGTGAGCCACGGTGCCTAGCCACAACTCATTTATTATCTCACAACTGTGTAGGTCGGAAGTCCTACATGGTGTGACTGGGTTCTCTGCTCAGTGTCGCAAAGCTGAAATAAAGGTGTCTACTGGACTGAAATCAAGGTTGGAGCTCTCAGCTGGAGGAAAAATCTGTTTCCAAGATCATTCTTCTTGTTGGTAGAGTTTAGTTCCTTGTAACTGTGGGACCAAGTTCCCTGTTTCCTTGCTGGCTGTCAGTCAGGGGCCACTCTTAGCTCCTAGAGGCTGCCCACATTCCTTGACCCATGGCCTCCCACGTTTTTAATCTAGCAACAGCTCATCAAATCCTCTTGTGCTTTTGAGTTCATTTGTTGTAACTGGCTGGAGAAAACTCTCTGCTTTTTTTGTTTGTTTGTTTGTTGTTTGTTTGTTTGAGACGGAGTCTCGCTGTGTCGCCCAGGCTGGAGTGCAGTGGTGCGATCTCGGCTCACTGCAAGCTCCGCCTCCCAGGTTCCCGCCATTCTCCCGCCTCAGCCTCCGAGTAGCTGGGACTACAGGCGCCCGCCACCGCGCCCGGCTAGTTTTTTGTATTTTTAGTAGAGACGGGGTTTCACCGTGTTAGCCAGGAGGGTCTCGATCTCCTGACCTCGTGATCCGCCCTCCTCGGCCTCCCAAAGTGCTGGGATTACAGGCTTGAGCCACCCCGCCCGGCCCGAAAACTCTCTGCTTTAAAAGAGCTCATGTGATTAGGTCAAGCCCACTTTGATAATCCCCCTATTTTAAGACCAACTGTGCTATATAATGTAATCTGATTATGAAAGTAAAATTCGTTATAGTCACAGCCTGGGGATTACAGACAGTGTGTATACTCGGAGTGAGAAATCCCGGGGGACATCTTAGAATTCTGTCTACTGCACTAGGTTTGAGTTAGACAAGCACAGATAGCTTTCTAGGTGGGAAAGAAATGTGGAGAAAAGCTCAAAAGTGAAACTCTACTAGGAATTTCTGGAGACTGTGAATATGTCAGTTTGTGACCACTCTAACAATGATAATGGTTTCTTTTACTGAAGGTATCCTGGATGCTTTACAAATTCATTCACCAATTCTTACATCAGCTCTATGAGGGTGCTATTATCCCACTTTTATAAAGAAAGAAGTTCCAGCAGAGAGAAGAAAAGCCATTTGCCAGAGTTATATCCCCATCAAGTTGTAAAGCTGGGGTTCTGGCTTGAGCTCTGGATGGCTCTGAATTTATGCTGTTTGTGCTGTTTAACCTGCTTGTCTGTGGGTCTGGGGGGGAGCTGAAGGCAGTAAGGTTGGTCTGGATCCAGATTGTGGAGGGCATTGGTGTTAACACATGCTACTGGGCACCAAGAAAGATTTTAGAGGGAGCCAGTGAATGTGGAAATGAGGGGGATGGAAGTGAGTATGATTTTGGATGTGGGGGAGCAATGGGCTGGATGTGCAAAGTGGTGTTCTTTTTGGGAGGTTAATATGGCCAGTCAGGCATTAAAGACGATTACATGATCAATCCTCTGAGTCTTCCTGCCAATCTGTAGGAAATACATAGGACAGAAGAACAGGTTAAACTGCACATAAATATACAATCAGCAAAGTGGGGACAGGATGAGGATTTAAAAAATCATATACTTTTTGGGAGGCCATATATACTTCGGGAGGCCAAGGCAAGTGGATTTCTTGAGTCCAGGAGTTTGAGATCAGCCTGGACAACATGGCAAAACCTTGTCTGTACCAAAAATACAAAAATTAGCCAGGCGTGGTGGCATGCACCTGTGGTCCCAGCTACTTGGATGCTGAGGTGGGAGAATAACCTGAGCTTGGGGAGGCCAAGGCTGCAGTGAGCCGAAATCATACCACTGCACTCCAGGCTGGGCAATTGGTGTGACACCCTGTCTCAAAAAATAAATAATAAATAAAAATAAAATAAAATAATTTTTAAAACAAAAAAATCATATAGTTCCATCACTCAATTTTTCTTTTTTTTTGTTTTTGGAGAGGGAGTCTCACTCTGTTGCTCAGGCTAGAGTGCAGTGGCGTGGTATCAGCTTACTGCAACCTCCACCTCCTGGGTTCAAGCAAGTCTCCTGACTCAGCCTCCCAATTAGCTGGGATTACAGGTACCTGCCACCACGCCTGGCTAATTTTTGTATTTTTAGTAGAGACGGGGGTTTCCCCAGGTTGGCCAGGCTGGTCTTGAACTCCTGACATCAGGTGATCTGTCCGCCTCGGCCTCCCAAAGTGCTGGGATTACAGGCGTGAGCCACTGTGCCTGGCCCCATCACACAAATATTTATACTATGAACATAGAGCAATGGGCAGAGAAAACAGCTCTGGTGGTTGTGGTAGGACTAGACAAAACTTTTTTTTTGTATTTTTTTTTATTAGAGACGGGGTTTCACCGTGTTAGCCAGGATGGTCTCGATCTCCTGACCTCGTGATCCACCCGTCTCGGCCTCCTAAAGTGCTGGGATTGCAGGCTTGAGCCACCGCGCCCGGCCTAGACAAAACTTTTTATTTGACGTGAGGATCTTTTGGTTGGAGGCATTACTGAAAGTGTTTTCCCTCAGAATGGGAAAGCTTGGGCAAAAGTGAATTTGGAAGATGTCTTATACAAAGCATGAGGGAACTGGTTAATTTGGTCTTACCTATCAAAATATAAAATGCACACCCTTTTGCATTTTTCACTTCCCTGGTAGGCATTTGTCCTAGATAAATACACAGATGCACAGCACAAGGGCAAGTACAATTAATGCAGTTTTTTTTTAGACAGAGTCTGGCTCCGTCGCCCAGGCTGGAGTGCAGTGGCGCGATCTCGCTCACTGCAAGCCCCGCCTCCCGGGTTCACACCGTTCTCCTACCTCAGCCTCCCGAGTAGCTGGGACTACAGGCGCCCACCACCATGCCCGGCTAATTTTTTGTATTTTTTTTTTTCTTTTTTAGTAGAGACGGGGTTTCACCATGTTGGCCAGGATCAGCATTGTTTTTTAATAGTGAAAACCAGAACCCAACCCAAGTCCATGACTAGGAACATTGGTTCTGTAAATAATTTTATTTCATGCAATGGAATACCATGCAGTCATTAAGAAGAATGAGGTAGCCCTTTATCAACAGTGAAAGATAAGGGCATTTTCATCAAGGGCAATCATACCTAGTTTCAGGAAAATGTTTATTAATCTCATTTACTTAGAAAAGATATATGTAGAGGTGAATCTACAGACAAGTCTAGAAGGCTACACACCCAGCTGTTAAACAGAATGTCTCTGAGGCGGGCAGGGGGCGGAGCCTGCGTTTACATGAATGGGACGCTGCTGTTTCTCAGTGCACCTCTGCTGTTTGAATCTTTCACTAAAAACGTTCCCATGCATTACTGGGAGGGAATGGAAGGAGTATTTTGAGGGTTTCGTGTGAAGGGAAAAGTTGAGGAGGGGACGTGGGCGACTCCTTGGTCTCCTGAGACTCAAGCACCGCCTGAGGTGAGGAGACCCCGCCCAGCTGAGGTGATTCTGCAGAGGGGCGGGGCTCCCCAGATCCGAGGCGGGAGGCGGCCCGGGGGCGGGGCCAGCTGGCCGCAGCCGTCCGCTCCGCTCCCACCATGCCCTTATAAGGAGCGCCCGGCGTTAGGGCTCGGGAATCCGGTAGCAATCCCGGCGGCTCAGCCCCAATCCCAGGCCCCTCCCTTGGGAATGGGGGAGGGGCGGGGTTTGGCGGCGCGGTGGCTGGGGTGGAGCATCTCGAAAAGGGACCAGTAGGAGTGGCGGCCCAGGTCTGAGCGGTGCTGCCATTGGGCGCGGCGACGAGAGGGGGCGGAGAGTCCGTGAGGCTGGTTACGCCGAGGGAAGCCCCGACTCTGTAGTCGCTGCTCAGAGTCTGTCTCTTCGCCGGTTCCCGGCCCGGTGGATCTTACTTCTCTGTCGCCCGCGGTTCGCCGCCCCGCTCGCCGCCGCGATGCCGGTGTTTCATACGCGCACGATCGAGAGCATCCTGGAGCCGGTGGCACAGCAGATCTCCCACCTGGTGATAATGCACGAGGAGGGCGAGGTGGACGGCAAAGCCATTCCTGACCTCACCGCGCCCGTGGCTGCCGTGCAGGCGGCCGTCAGCAACCTCGTCCGGGTGAGCGCGCAGGGCCTGGCGCGGGAACGGGCGCGGGAGGTGTCCCCGGGGTCCCGGCCCGCGTCGCGGCTGCCTGCAGCCGGCTCGCTGGCCGTGACTTTCCGCGTGGGTTCCGTTGCCAGGCGCCGAGGGTTCGAATGGCCTCTTCTCCGCCTGTGACCTTGAGCGAGTCCTGAGCCTCTCTTGGCCTCAGTGTCCTCATCTATAAAATGGGAGCAGTCATGGAAAAGGCTGCCTGGCGGGCTTGTCGTGAAGATCCGGCGAGGTCTTATTTGTGGAGTGCCTCGCGCGGCGTATGGCCCACAGCAGGCACCCAATAAATGAGAGTTGCTGGGATGTCCGAGGGTCCCTGCCCCGCGCAGGCTTCGCCCCCACGTTGACTTCCTCGCTCTCAGCGCCTTTTTAGGCCTCGATCTGGCTGTGGGGGAGGGAGAGCGGGCCCTCCCACGGATCCCTTGCCTTCTCTTCCAGGGATCCTTATTTGAGCCACGTTGTCCTCCTTTCTAATACTTCTGCCCCTCACCCTGAGATCCGCCTCGCCCACCCCCGCTCCCCAGAGCTCCCTATATTCCGCCCTTTGATTCACTTGCCTCACTCTCCGTCGCCTCCTCCTCCCTCCTGGGCATTTTACTAACGCTCACTCCTCTGTCACCCTCACACCTTTATGCAGTTATTCGTGACCACAAGCCCTGTTTTTCCTTCCGCTCAGCTCTGCTGCCCTTCCTTTCATTCCCTCCTGTGGACATTTCCACCTGGCTTTAGCTGCTGTCAAACGGCCTCCTCCCACTGGGGCCTTTCTAGACTCGGGGGCTCTCCTTGGCCCCTCCTCCTGGCAGGAAGCAAGATGGAGCTGTTGGGAGAGGCCTGTGGAATCTGGGATCTGCCGCCCCTACCGGAGAGAAGGCTGGGGCATCCCCTCCCCATCCACAACTTTCCTGGTGGCTCTGCAGACCCCTGTAACCCACAGCTGTGACTCATAACGGAGGTGATTCCTGGAGGAGGAGGAGCCCATGTCTGAAATGGGAAAAAAGAGGTGCTGAGACCAGTCTCCCAACACTCCCCTGGCTAATGTCACACTTTTCTTTCCCACCCTGGGTGGGTGACTCAGACTGGTCCTGCATGTGAGGAACAACTTTGGAAAAAGTTCATACTGCTCCCCCACTGAGCTGTGTAAATAGTGTGTGTCAGGGCAATTGGGAGGCAACTGTGGGTCTGTCTGGGTGGGGCTTGGGTTACTTATCTGATTTGAGCTCTTCCGTACACTTAGAGGCTCTTTAGCAGCTGAAAGTCTTCCTCGGTCTTCAGGGGTCCCTGGACTGTCTCAAGCAATTTAGGAGACTGATAGCTAGGAAGACAGGGTGACACCACCGTCCAAATTCCTGATCTTTCTTCTGTATAGCTTTAGTAAGAATCTATTCATTCAGTAAGAATGCTGTATTCATTCACAATGTCTACTTGTACGTTGTTCTTTTTATAACTAATTTGAACAGAACACTCCAGAGTACATTCTTATGTAGTGTTGTCTAACATGGCTGCATTCCAGGCCTCCATTTTTCAACAAATAGGAAACAATGTAAAGAGACAAGGTAATAGTGTCTCTCCATGTAGTACTTCAGGAAATGAAATCTTAAAACCACATGTTGCACTTGGAACAGAGCTAGTGTAGTCTAGGGGTTGATATCTGGTTAGGCTATTTAGAGAAAAGTTATTTATGGACGTCCATGCCATGAATTAATAAGCATTGAATGTCTGCTATATGGAAAACATTGCAATAAATCAGTGGTTCTCAGCTTAGAGTGTGCATGAAAATCATCAGTGGGGCTTTTTAGAAATAAAGATGTACAGCTTCCAAGGGTCAAGGCCTTTGTATTTTGCTTTTTTTTTTTTTTTTTTTTTGAGACTGGCTCTCACTGTCATGCAGGCACTGGAGTGCAATGGCGTGATCATAGCTCACTGCAGCCTTCATCTCCTGGGCTGAGAAAATTCCTCCCACCTCGGCCTCCCAAGTAGCTAAAGGCCTTTGTTTGTTTGTTTGTTTTTGAGATGGAGCCTTCCTCTGTCATGAGGCTGGAGCGCAGTGACATGATCTGGGCTCACTGCAACGTCCTCCTCCCAGATTGAAGCAATTCTCCTGCCTCAGCCTCTGGAGTAGCTGGGACTACAGGTGTGCACCACCGTGCCCAGCTAATTTTTGTATTTTTAGTAGAGACGGGGTTTCATCATGTTGGCCAGGATAGTCTCCATCTCTTGACCTTGTGATTTGCCTGCCTCGGCCTCCCAAAGTGCTGAGATTACAGGCGTGAGTCACTGTGCCCGGCCAGGCCTTTGTATTTTTTAAGAAGCTCCATAGGTGATTGTGATATACGCCCTTAGTTAGGAAACACTGTAATACACACTGTGAGACAAATACAAAAGAAATAAGGTTATAAGATGAAAACAATGATATGTAGTTAAGTTATATACTTTCCAACACATACAAAAGAGGGGACTTGAGATTGATGGTAGCTATGGGTTAGCAGAGACAAAGTAGGGAGGATTGTGCTGATAAATAGTTAATCATGAACAAAGGTACTTGTGAATAAGTCACTTCCAGGTTATAGCAAGTAGATTATCTTCATTGCAGCTCAGGAGACAAGTTGGAGAGAAATTGGAGATGAAGTTGGTGTGTGACATATGGGCAGTGTAACACAGGCCTTATCCAATAGGATGAACAAAGACAGCAGGAGGGGGAGGAGGATGAGAATAGTGTATGAGAAAGACTGCGTGAGAATGGCGTGTGGGAATAGTATAGTGTGTTTTGGGGAGGCCAGAGGACCTACCCATTGCTTCACATCCTTGGTGCCAATTGTGAGTGACCGTTAAATATGTGGATTCTGTACATGCTTCAAGATTGTTCCTGGAGGTCAGGCCTTGTTGGATATTTCTCTCTTTTTTAAAAATTTTATTTTGGTTTTAAATAGAGACAGGGTCTTGCTATGTTGCCCAGGCTGGTCTCGAATCCCTGGGCTCAAGCAGTTCTCCCGCCTTGGCCTCTCAAAGTGCTGGATTACAGTTGTAAGCTACTGTGCCTGGCCTGATATTTCTTTATATGGTCCTCAGTTCCTGCCCTCAAAATTGGCACATGGGATCACTCAGTAAATATTGTTGAAGGAACTATGGGAAGGGAGACAAATTGGGAAGTTTTTAAAATTGGTTGGTTATGAAGAAAATGAACGTCTGGACTTGGGAGTGGCAGGGAAAATAGAGAAGGAATTAATCAGAAATATATTAGAAGAAGAAATAATAGAACTGGATAAATGAACTCTGAATTTGCTAGGAAAGAAACATAGTATTACTGTAAAATAATGAAACTGATTTTAGAACAAATCTTCTGGAATTTATATAATCTGAGTATTTATTTGGAGTTATTTTGGGAGGTTATATCCTTATTCCAGTGCTTTTCTTTGGTAATTTCTTTCAGATTATTTACATACGAATGCCAAATTAGTCTTATTTTGGTCATAAAATGTACATTTTGACTGAAGTAGGCATTCTTGAGCTCAACTACTTCATTTACTGTTCTTGAGACTAAATGACTTTTGGATATTTCCATAATTAAAATTTACTAGATGAAGATGAAATTCTCAATTGTTGTACATAGTCATTAACTTATCAAGCAGGTATTTATTGAGACCCCTTCAAATGTCAAAACAATAAGTGTGATGCCTGACACAATCAATATGATACTGAATTGGAAATCTTAAGTGGCACTGAGGAAACAGAGTATGATGGAAAGTCAGAGGAAGACCAGATTACTTTTGATTAGAGAATCAGGGAAGGCTTCATGGAGGATATAACATTGAGTTGGGTCTTAAAGACATGGGATTTGAATGTTTAGAGATGTGGTAAGAAAGGCATTACTTGGTCAGGCTTAGTGGCTCATGCCTGTAATCCCAGCACTTTGGGAGGCTGAGGTGGGCTGATCACGAGGTCAAGAGATTGAGACCATCGTGGCCAACATGGTGAAACCCCGTCTCTACTAAAAATACGAAAATTAGCTGGGCATGGTGGCATGCGCCTGTAGTCCGAGCTACTCGGGAGGCTGAGGCAGGAGAATCGCTTGAACCCGGGAGGCAGAGGTTGCACTGAGCCGAGATCGTGCCACTGCACTCTAGCCTAGGCCATAGAGCAAGACTCCGTCTCAAAAAAAAAAAAAAAAAAAAAGACATTACTTACTTTTATGGGGGCAGGACTCATTAGGATTTGTAATTTCATGTATATTTGTTAAGCAAAGTAGTCTGGTCACTGATATATATATATGATATATATATATATAAATAAAAATATTGCAACTGTGTCATCACTTTTACTCCACACTTAGGGAGGGGGTAGGGTGGGAGTGTTTATTTATTTATTTATCTTGAGATGGAGTCTCTGTAGCCCAAGCTGGAGTCTCTGTAGCCCAAGCTGGAGTGCAATGGTGTGACCTCAGCTCACTGCAACTTCTGCCTCCTGGGTTCAAGTGATTCTCCTGCCTCAGCCTCTCAAGTAGCAGGGATTACAGGCATGTACCACTTAAAACTCTATCTAAGGCAGTTTTAAACACAGAGAGTGAATCCAATTCAATAATGAAACAAGGAAGAGGAGGTAGTCAAGGGAAGGGTGGGAAAGGAAAAATAGGGAGGGGCACAAGAAATTCTAAGAAGGCTTAGATTCAGCAGGCAGTGTGAAAAAGTCACAAGTCTTAGACTGAGTACTTTGTAACATGGTATATAAATTTTTCTTTTTTTCATTAAAGTGGCCCATTGAAATGTGTCAGTCTGTGATGTGACGTTAAAGTCATGCAAGTTTTATTAATGGGGCTTCAGATACTTTGCTTTCTCCAATGCATCTAAGTCATCTCTAGATTACTTATACTGTAATACCTAATACAATGTAAATGTTATAAATAGTTATACTGTATTGTTTTACATTTTTATTTTTATTGTTGTATTGTTTTTTATTTTTATTTATTTTTTTGAGAAGGAGTCTCGCTCTGTCACCCAGGCTGGAGTGCAATTGCACGATCTCGGCTCATTGCAACCTCTGCCTCCCAGGTTCAAGAGATTCTCTCACCTCAGCGTCCTGAGTAGCTGGGATTATAGGCACCCACCATAATGCCCGGCTAATTTTTGTATTTTTAGTAGAGATGGGGTTTCACCTTGTTATCCAGGCTGCTTCTGACCTCAGGTGATCCGCTGGCCTCGGCCTCCCAAAGTGCCGGGATTACAGGTATGAGCCACGACGCCCAGCCTATTTTTATTTTTATTTGAATATTTTTGATCTCCAGTTGGTTGAATTCATATATGTGGAACTCACAAGGATATGCAGGGCTGACTGTATATGTTTCTACAACTATGTTTAAATTTTAATGGAACCACAACTTAAATGTTTGTTTACATCCACACAGTGGAAAATTTGGCTTTTCTAAAGCTTTTCTATAAATAGAGCTCGTATAACTCTAAATGGACAAAGTAAGAGGGCAAAAGTCTTCTGGTATTTCTGGTATCAGCAACAATAGCTTAGATTGGGTCCTCCTGTTACAGTCCTGAAGTAAGGACAACAGTAGGACAAACTACTTTTATAGGACTCATTTGAATTTTACTATTTATTGGATATTTGTTTAAAAACAAACTAGCCTGGTTATTTCATACACAGGTTGAGTATCTCTAATCTGAAAATCTGAAATCTGAAATGCTCCAAAATCTAACTTTTTGGGTATTGACATGACACCACTTGTGGAAAATTCCACATCTGACCTCATGTGATGGGTAGAAGTCAAAACTTGTTTCATGCACAAATTATTAAAACTACTATATAAAACTACCTTCACGCTATGTGTATAAAGTGTATATGAAACATAAATGAATTTTGTGTTTAACCTTCAGTCCTATCTCCAATATAGCTCATGATATATATGCAAAAATTCCCAAATCCAAAAAATCTGAAATACGAGACACTTCTGATCTGAAGCATTTCAGATAAGGGATATTCAACCTGTACTTATTTAAGTACTCATCATTTATATAGTTATGAAGTGTTTATGTTTTATATATAGTCATTTTATTTTTATTTATATTTATTTATTTTGAGATAGGGTCTCGCTCTGCTGCCCACGCTGGAGTGTAGTGGCACGATCTGGGCTCACTGTAGCGTCAACCCACTGGGCATTGATCCTACTACCGCAGTCTCCCGAGTAGTTGGGACTACAGGCTTACACCTTCACACCTGACTATTTTTGTATTTTTAGTAGTATTTAAACAAATATCCAACTGGGGTTTTGCCATGTTGCCCAGGCTGTTCTTGAACTCCTGGGCTCAAGTGATCCACCTGCCTTGGCCTCCCAAAGTGCTGTGATTACAGATGTGAGCCAGTGTGCCTGGCCAGGATTGTCATTTTAAGAGCCTTTTGACAACTTCCCAGTCTTTCACTGCACCCTTAGGAAATGGGTAGGATAGGAATATCCTCATTATCTGCAGCCTATAGTTCAGCATAGCATGGAGATGCTCTGTTATTACACTCATACTGGTTCAGTGTTTGTCATCTCACTAAGTCGTAGGTTCCTCAGTGGCAGGGACGATATGCCTGTCTGGGTTATAGGTATGCAATATACTTTTTTTTCTTTTTTTTTGAGACGGAGTCTCGTTCTGTTGCTCAGTCTAGAGTGCAGTGGGGCGATCTTGGCTTACTGCAACCTCCGCCTCCCGGGTTCAAGCGATTCTCCTGCCTCAGCCTCCTGAGTACCTGGGATTACAGGCACGCTCCACCACACCTAGCTAATTTTTGTATTTTTAATAAAGACAGGGTTTTACCATGTTGGTCAGGTAGGTCTCGAACTCCTGACCTCAAGTGATCCACCTGCCTTGGCCTCCCAAAGTGCTGGGATTACAGGCATGAGCCACTGCACTCAGCCTACATTTTTTTTTTTTTTTTTGAGATGGAGTTTCACTCTTGTTGCCCGGGCTGGAGTTCAGTGGCACAGTCTCCGCTCACTACAACCTCTGCCTTCTGGGTTCAAGTGATTCTTCTGCCTCAGCCTCCCAAGTAGCTGGGATTACAGGCACCCACCACCATGGCTGGCTACTTTTTTGTATTTTTAGTAGAAATGGGGTTTCACCATGTTGGCCAGTCTGGTCTCGAACTCCTGACCTCAGGGGATCTACCCACCTTGGCTTCCCAAAGTGCTGGGATTACAGGCATGAGGCACCACGCCCGGCCTAAAATTTTAAATTAAATGAACATATGCCTATCATTTATTTTTATTTATAACATATAGTATTAGGAATTATTGTACAATGAATATTTCCCATCCCCGGCTTTCAAATATCTGGTATAGCCAAATTTGAACCATCTCATGGAATTTATAATGGGCTTTGACTGAAACAAGTGAAATATATACTAAGAGAAAGGAATGAATGGCTAACTGCCCATTGTTTGAGATAACAAAAGTGTTCAGGCTATTTTGGGTTGTGGTTTTTCTGTTTCAGAGTCATTTCAGCTATGCAGATCACTTACTAAATTCATAACATGAGAGTATGTTGCCTTCTATCTGAAAGTGGCATTGGTATTTTGCATTCTCTTCTTGGGAGTGCCTTTTTAAAATTTAATGATTTAGACCAGATGTTGATATATTATTTGGAGCCTTGCTGGTTACAATGCAGTCTCATACTATGAGTCAGAATTCCTCATTAAAGGATCTTTATTTCCCTGAACCATATGGCAAGAGACAAAGATATCATAAAGTTGATCTGCTGCTTTTTTGCTTCCTGGCTGATTTGGGCCCAGCCTTTTCATTAAACCTTTAGGTCATGGTTCTGACAGCGGGGTGTATTTTTACATAATAAACCAGCATTAGGGCAGTATCAAAAGAAGTAGTGGTCCTTAATGAGCAAATATCAGAGATTAGCTGCTTTTTTTGTAGAGGTTTCTTTCTAGAATATGCTGTTTGGTCAGAATTCTTGATGAGGAAGGTCCATTCAGTCAGTTCTTGTTGCTCTCAGGCAGGTCAGCCCTTAAAGCTTTCCATATAGATAGAACTAGAATAAAAAACAAACTTCTGCCTTGGCATTTTTAAACTTCAACAACTTTCAGTGCTATATAATGTAAATCCTTCAGAGTTAACTTTTGGGGGGGGAATTCAAGTCTGTAGTAAGACTGAAACATGGAGAAGAAATTTGATATATTGGAGGAAGGACCTCCCATTGAATGCTTTCATCTGTCATTCTTTTCCTTGTACCTTGGATCTGTAGAAGTCTTGCAGTATGTGTTTGACTATATTGAACCACATAAGTTCAGGTAACATAATTTTCAAATTGTCTAGGTGGCTGCTGCTGCTTTTTTTTTTCCCCCTAGCCATTTTAGTATTTAAGTCTGTTTGTATTGGGAATTGTTATGGAAAGGAAAGCTGTCTTACCTTATTTATTATTATTATTATTACTATTTTGAGATGGAATTTCACTCTGTTGCCCACGCTGGAGTGCAATGGCATGATCTTGACTCACTGCAACCTCCACCTCACGGGTTCAAGCAGTTCTCCTGTTTCAGCCTCCCAAGTAGCTGGGACTACAGGCATGCATCACCACACCTGGCTAATTTTTGTATTTTTAGAAGAGACAGGGTTTCACCTATTGGCCAGGCTGGCTTTGAACTCCTGACCTCAGATGAACCAGCCCCCTTGGCCTCCCAAAGTGTTGGGATTATAGGCATGAACCACCGTGCCCAGCCACCTTTTTCTTTTTCTTTACTTTTTTGAGATGGAGTCTTGCTCTGTTGCCCAGACTGGAGTGCAGCGGTGAGATCTCAACTCACTGCAACCTCCGCTTCCCGGGTTCAAGTGATCCTTCCTCTTCAGCCTCCCAAGTAGCTGAGATTACAAGCATATGCCACACACCCGGCTAATTTTTTGTATTTTTTGTAGAGACAGAGTTTCACCATGTTGGCCAGGCTGGTCTCAAATTCCAGACTTCAAGTGATCTATCTGCTTCGGATTCCCAAAGTGTTGAGATTACAGGCCATGAGCCACTGCAGCAGCCTACCTTTTTCTTCTTAACAAGTTACAAAAAGATTTATTAGGGAAGGAAGTTGAGAATATGTAAGTATGGAATTTTGTTATTTTGTATTTTTATCATAATTGAAGTATTTTAGTTTTCATATCGCACTAAAAATAATACTTTTTTTTTTTTTTCACACGGAGTCTCGCTCTGTCACCCAGGCTGGAGTACAGTGGCCAGATCTCAGCTCACTGCAAGCTCCGCCTCCCGGCTTTACGCCATTCTCCTGCCTCAGCCTCCCGAGTAGTTGGGACTACAAGCGCCCGCCACCTCGCCCGGCTAGGTTTTTGTATTTTTTAGTAGAGACGGTGTTTCACTGTGTTAGCCAGGATGGTCTCGATCTCCTGACCTTGTGATCCGCCCGTCTCGGCCTCCCAAAGTGCTGGGATTACAGGCTTGAGCCACCGTGCCCAGCCTAAAATAATACTATTGAACAGTATACTATTAGTAATCACTTTTTATCATGCTGTGTCTTCATATAGTCTAAAAGAATAATTTTTCTTTTTACAAAATAATACATTTTTATTATTGAAAATTTAGAAAATCTATCTTTATTCGCAATCTTCTCTCAGTGTTTCTCAGACTTTTTCATTTCTGTCTACTTGAACTTGATTTACATCATTTTTTCTTGTTACTCCAAACCAATTTATGTTTCTCTGGGTATAAATATAATTTTTTTTTTTTTTTTGAGACGGAGTCTCGCTCTGTTGCCCAGGCTGGAGTGCAGTGGCCAGATCTCAGCTCACTGCAAGCTCCGCCTCCCGGGTTCACGCCATCCTCCTGCCTCAGCCTCCCGAGTAGCTGGGACTACAGGCGCCCGCTACCTCGCCCGGCTAGTTCTTTGTATTTTTTTTAGTAGAGACGGGGTTTCACCGTGTTAGCCAGGATGGTCTCGATCTCCTGACCTCGTGGTCCGCCCGTCTCGGCCTCCCAAAGTGCTGGGATTACAGGCTTGAGCCACCATGCCCGGCCCATAAATTTAACTATATATAGATGCACTAGCTCTTATCCTTTTCACTGTTTAAAACAAACAAACAAGCAAACAAAAACAAAACCCATCTCTAGTTCACTTTCCTGCTGGTGAATTTCAAAGCAAGGTGAGGAAACCTACTGTCTTAAAATACCCCAAGATTTTCTCTGCCATTTGGGGAGCTGTGCTCTAGATAGGAAACTGCTGTTTCAGAAAGTATGAAATGAAATAACTTCAAGATAATGAACCTCATCCCGAAAGAACTTCTGGTCTCAACATACTTATTAAGATATGGGGGCTGAGCACGGTGGCTCACGCCTGTAATCCCAGCACTTTGGGAGACCGAGGCAGGCGGATCACGAAGTCTGGAGATCGAGACCATCCTGGCTAACACGGTGAAACCCTGTCTCTATTAAAAATACAAAGAATTATCTGGGCATGGTGGCCGGTGCCTGTAATCCTAGCTACTTACTTGGGAGGCTGAGGCAGGAGAATTGTTTGAACCTAGGAGGCAGAGGTTGCAGTTAGCCGTGCCATTTTACTCCAGCGTGGGTGATAAGTGTGAAACTCTGTCTCCAAAAAAAAAAACCTGGGGTCAAATAACCATTGATTAAATTAAGTATGTGCATTGCATGTATGCAAAGAGTTACAGTGGGATAGAGTGTTAGGTGAAAGGGAACTTGTATAATTAGACATAGGAAATGGGGAACTCACTGCCTTCTTTCAAGTCCCTTGGTAAATCTGTAGATTTTGTGTCCTCATATACTGGATCATCAGTCCTTGGATGACGGATTTCATATCAAATTTTCTTCCCCCTCCCCTCCCTACTGTCCTAGAGTGTCTCCCTTTAGACTGTTGGTTTCTGAAGGGCAAGGACTGGGTTATATTCTTCATATTATTGGTTCTGTGTTTACCATAGTCCCTTGCTCATGATAGTTCTTCAGTTAAGTGCGGTATGTTCTGATATTTAATATACCAACTAGTCATTTTAGGTTATTTCATGACAATAAGGATAGCTGATTATCTCTTGCCTCTACAGGAAGGCATGGTGTTTCTCTTTTCCTGCCCTCAAGTGTTGCTATGTACCACATCTTTACACAATCTCAAAGATAAACAGATTCATAAATGATATTATATTGTGTTGGGTACATATTTTCAACTTTTAGATTCCAAAAAATTCCATGTCGCTTCTATCAGAAGTTAGCACGCTGAATTGGCATGAGTGTGGGGTGTGTATAGAGGAGAGAGGTGGTGAATCTTAGAACTCAAAATGTTTTACAAATGTTGTTAAGCTGCAGAAAATAGAGTCTTTGGCCCTTAGAGAATTTCCCACTGATAAAATTTCCGGTTGAATGACTTTTAAGGGGAAAGTGGCTGAATTTCACTGCACTTCTTACCACAGCTGGCCACAATCCAAGTCAAAGTCAGTCCTTCTTTTGAAATAAGCTTAAGTTATCCCCATGAGTAAGCTTTCTGTGAAGAAAGAAATGGCACAGTTGTGAAAGTTGAGAGTTGAGGGACCTCCGTTCCTTGTGTTTCCAGCCTTCTCTTTGTCCTCTCTCTATCCCTGGAGAACTGGCTCATGTTTTATCTACCAGGTGGACGACATGTTTTTATTCTTGCAATTAAAATAGATAAGGATATATGAATAGGCTAGTAAATCTTATATAAGAAAAAATGTAGATCAGCAACACTTAAATTTCTCATTCTACAATTCTCCCCAAATAGTAAAATTACTTGTCAAACTCCAGCTATGCACAATGCTAGGTGTGGGATATGTAAGATATGGTCTCTGGCCTCAAGTTGCCTAAAACACACATGAAATCAATACTCTTATAAAAACGATTTATTCACATTCTGTCCACCAACATAATTGTTGCAGAATTTATATTCTTCTTAAAGAGTTGTGTGGTAACTACTACAAATACAGTGGTTTTTATTCTTTGGAGTCACAGAGAAAATGTGAAGCGGTAGTGACGTCGGGGAAGAGTGACACACACACAGTGGGCCAGCAGCGGATCGAGACTGGTACGGTATGAGAGGAGTGAGGAGGTGGCAGGCCACCTACTTAGGAAGAGACCTTTGAGCATTGACCTCAGCTGATTTCTGCTTGTGGCTACCCAAACTCATTGGGATTTTGTTTCCTCCAAAGCACAGTGCTTCTTGTTGGCCTTCCTTCTGCCTGATGTACTTTTCTGTACTTCTTTACTTGGATAATTTCTACTAATCCTCGTTTTCATATGAAATGTCCAGTTTTCAGGGACACTTTACCTGACTACCTCTAAGCTAGGTTAGGTCTTTTTATCATGTACTTTCTATATTTTTTCCTTATTATGCTTATCACAGTTGTAATTAATTATTTGTGTGATTATTCACTGTTTAACATCTCTCCCCACCAGAGTCTCAGGGGCAAATATTGGCTCTGCTGTGTTTGTCCCTGAAGTTTTAGTATCCATCATGGTGCTTGGCATATAGTAGGATCTTGCCTTGTGGAGTAAAATATTTGTTGAATAAACAAACAGGAAGGCCATTTTCTGCTCCGACCAAAAACTGTTTTAAGCTTCTTTGGAGAAATATATATCAGGCTGTGGTTGAATCTTGGTGAAATTTAACTGCCAATTAGGAAAATAGCTGTAAATCATTGCTTAACACAGGGCATCGCATGCAAAAGGACCATCTAATTCATGTTCTCTGAGTGAAAAAAATCTAGGCACAGAGTCCTGGGGTGCAGATGGGGATAATCCTGCACAGCCCAACACAAGATAACACAGAATATGTAAGTGTAAGTAAAAAAATAAACATGGATTTAGAATTCTCTATTAGTTTGGATCATTTGCAAATGAGCAGAATAGCCATCTTTGGCAAAGTGCAGGTAGTATGAGTTAGCAAATACCAAAGTCACACTTTAGATATAGATACTAGATAAATCAGCATGTGATAATCAGCACATGATAAAAATTTTGGGAAGCAGTAGAGTAGTATAATGGTTAAGCATTAAACTCTTTAGTTTTAAATCCCACTGTTGACACCTTTGAGATAGGTAACATTGGGGGAGTTATTTAATCTCCATTTCTCGTGATCCTCCTATGTAAAACAAAGCTAAAGATAGTACCTGGCTCATAATGTTGTTGTTGTGTGGGTTAAATTAGTTCATTAAAATGATTAGAACTATTCCCGACACAGAGCTAAGAGCTCAATGAGTGTTAGATTTTATCATTACTATGTTTTCCCATGATTTTAAGTCATATTTTAAACGTTAGTCTAATGAAAAGGCAGTGTTGATTTAAAAAAAAATGTCTAAGATAGTTTCTAACTTTTATTCAACAAGGCAAAATGCCAATGAAAGCTTTCAGTAGAATTCCATATGTTGTGGAATATACAGTTTTACCAACTGTGGGGAAAATATCACTCACAGTTTTAGGTGCTTGAACCTTTGATTGCCAGTTTCCCATGATTAAAGATAGACATGCAAATTTTTAATTTATATTTCTTTTGTTAGAAGCAGTAGTGAGGGAAAAAGTATATATATTTTCCAATTTGAAACAAGAATTAGGGTTTAGGATTTAGGATTTTAACTCAAACATTCATTGTCTTATTTTCTTTTATTTCTTTTTTTCTTTTCTTTTCCTTTTTTTTTTTGGAGACAGGATCTCACTCTGTCACCCAGTCTGGAGTGCAGTGGCTTGATCTCGGCTCATTGCAGCCTCAATCTCCTGAGCTCAGGTGATTCTCCCACATCAGCCTCCCCAGTAGCTAGGACTACAGGCATGCGCAACCGTGCCTGGCTAATTTTGTATTTTTAGCAGAGACGGGGTTTTGCCATGTTGCCTAGGCTGGTCTTGAACTCCTGGACTCAAGCAATCCACCCACCTCAGCCTCCGGAAGTACTGGGATTACAGGCATGAGCCACCATACCCGGCCAGTGTCCTATTTTCTTTTCTTTTTTTTTTTTTTTTGAGGCGGAGTCTCGCTCTGTTGCCCAGACTGGAGTGCAGTGGCACAATCTCTCCTCACTGCAAGCTCCGCCTCCCGGGTTCACGCCATTCTCCTGCCTCAGCCTCCCGAGTAGCTGGGACTACAGGCGCCCGCCACCTTGCCCGGCTAGTTTTTTGTTTTTTTAGTAGAGATGGGGTTTCACCATGTTAGCCAGGATGGTCTCGATCTCCTGACCTCGTGATCCGCCCGTCTCGGCCTCCCAAAGTGCTGGGATTACAGGCTTGAGCCACCGCACCCGGCCTTCTTTTTTTTTTTTTTTAAAAAAAAGCAAAACAAAAATCCCAAAGAGGTACCCAGGCCATTCACTGAAATAATAAGATAGAACCAGCTTTCCAGGTAGAGCTGAGAAATATTATGCATTTGTGAAATACAATTCATCATATTCTGGAACAGCCAATTTAGTTTTGAGACAGGGTCTCACTCTGTTGTTCAGGCTGAAGTGCAGTGATGTGATCTCAGCCCACCGCAATCTCCACCTCCCAGGCTCAAGCCCGCATTAGTCTCCTGAGTAGTTGGGATTACAGGCGTGCACCACCATACCTGGCTAATTTTTGTATTTTTTGTAGAGATGGGGTTTCTCCCATGTTGCCCAGGCTGGTCTTGAACTCCTGGGCTTAAGCGATCCTCCCACCTTAGCCTCCCAGAGTGCTGGGATTATAGGCATGTCACCGTGCCCAGTAGTTTATCAAATATTTAATGAGTACATTCTATGCCAGATACTAGACTAGCTTAATATCTCTTACCTGAAAAAAGGGATAGAATAGCTTTCAGATTCCTGTCAAATATAGGGGTAATAGAGTTGAAAAGTGAGATTAGGAGACCTTAGCTACTAGTTTAGAGGTTATACTCAGTATTTCTAGTCTTTCAAGAATTTTTTTGCCATGCGTATTTAATTTCAAAGTCTCAATTAGCATCTTTACTATTCTCCTGAGTGATAAAAGGATATTAAAACAATTTTTGGCCGGGCCCTGTGGCTCACACCTGTAATCCCAGCACTTTGGGGGGCTGAGGCGGGTGGATCACTTGAGGTCAGGAGTTTGAGACTAGCCTGGCCAACATGGTGAAACCCCATCTCTACAAAAAATACAAAAAAGTAGCCGGGCATGGTGGTGTGTGCCTGTAATCCCAGCTACTTGGGAGGCTGAGGTGGGAGAATCGCTGGAACGTGGGAGGTGGAGGTTCTGTGAGCCGAGATTGTGCCACTGCACTCCTGCCTGGGAGACAGAGCCATACTCCATCTCAAAATAGAAAACAAGAAAAAAACCACAAAAAACAAACAAACAAACAAAAAACACTTTTAATCCCATTGCCCTCTTATATACTGTTGCCTCAGATTTCATTTGTCTTGGCTTTTTTCAACCCACAAATTAGACATGATTGTTGCCTTATACAGTTTTGCCCCCCATTTACCCACATTTACAACTTTCTTTGAGATGTAAGGGAAATGATAAATAACCTTTTTTCCGGTACATTTCCCTTCTTGAGGTCCATCCTTCACTAATATCTTTAGTGGGGTTTTAGGGCAGAAAACATCCTTTTTATTTCTCAGAAAAATCCTTATTTTGCCCTCGCTTATTTTGCAGTCTTTTTTGAAAGATAATTTAATTGCCTATAATAAAAATCTAGGCTGATAGTAATTTTTTTTCCCAGCATTTTCGGACACTGGAAGATATTATTCCAATGTCTTCTGCCTTCAGATCAGTCATCAGTCTAATTGTAATTTCTCTGTTGGTTATGTCACTTTTCTCTGGGGTTTATTTATTTATTTAGAGATGGAGTTTCTCTCTTTTTGCCCAGGCTGTAGTGCAATGGTGTGATCTCGGCTCATTGCAACCTCCATCTCCAGGGCTTAAACAATTCTTGTGCCTCAGCCTCCAGAGTAGCTGGGACTACCGGCACTTGGCACCACGCCCGGCTAATTTTTTGTATTTTTAGTAGAGATGGGGTTTCACCATGTTGGCCAGCTGGTCTCACTCCTGACCTCAGGTGATCCACTCACCTCGGCTTCCAAAAGTGCTGGGATTACAGGCGTGATCCACCGTGTCCCGCCTTCCCCGGGGTTTTTAATATCTTACTTATCGGCCGGGCGCGGTGGCTCAAGCCTGTAATCCCAGCACTTTGGGAGGCCGAGACGGGCGGATCAAGAGGTCAGGAGATCGAGACTATCCTGGCTAACACGGTGAAACCCCGTCTCTACTAAAAAATACAAAAAACTAGCCGGGCGAGGTGGCGGGCGCCTGTAGTCCCAGCTACTTTGGAGGCTGAGGCAGGAGAATGGCGTAAACCCGGGAGGCAGAGCATGCAGTGAGCTGAGATCCGGCCACTGCACTCCAGCCTGGGTGGCAGAGCAAGACTCCGTCTCAAAAAAAAAAAAAAAAAAAAATATCTTACTTATCTTTCTTGGGATTATTTTGGGCTCCTGATTTTTTTTTTTTTTTGAGACGGAGTCACGCTCTGTCGCCCAGGCTGGAGTGCAGTGGCCGGATCTCAGCTCACTGCAAGCTCCGCCTCCTGGGTTCACGCCATTCTCCTCCCTCAGCCTCCCGAGTAGCTGGGACTACACGCGCCCGCCACCTCGCCCGGCTAGTTTTTTTTGTATTTTTTAGTAGAGACGGGGTTTCACCGTGTAGACCAGGATGGTCTCGATCTCCTGACCTCGTGATCCGCCCATCTCGGCCTCCCAAAGTGCTGGGATTACAGACTTGAGCCACCGCGCCCGGCCTCTGATTTTTTTTTTCTTTGTCTTTTTTTTTTTGAGACACTTTTTTTTTGAGACATTTTTTTTGAGACTCTGTCACCCAGGCTGGAGTACAGTGGCGTGATATTGGCTCACTGCACCTCCGCCTCCTGGGTTCAAGTGATTCTCCTATCTCAGCCTGCCAAGAGTTACTGGGACTACAGGTACTCACCACCACACCCAGCTAATTTTTTTTTTTTTTTGATGGAGTTTTGCTCTTGTCACCCAGGCTGGGAGTGCAGTGGCGCAATCTCAGCTCACTGCAACCTCCGCCTTCCGGGTTCAAATGATTCTCATGTCTCAGCCTCCAGAGTAGCTGGGACTACAGACGCGTGCCACCATACCCAGCTCATTTTTGTATTTTTAGTAGAGACGGGGTTTCACCATGTTGGCCAAGATGTTCTCAATCTCTTGACCTTGTGATCTGCCCGCCTCAGCCTCCCAGAGTGCTGGGATTACAGGTGTGAGCCACCGCGCCAGGTCAATTTTTGTATTTTTAGTAGGAATGGGGTTTCACTATGTTGGCTAGGCTGGTCTCGAACTCCTGACCTCAAGTGATCCACCCACCTTGGCCTCCCAAAGTGCTGCGATTACAGGGGTGTGCCACTGCACCTGAACTGCTGGGCTTCCCTGATTTTGAGGACTGATTTGTCACTCCTGGAAAATTCTTAGCCATTGTCTCTTGGAATTTTTGCCTCTTTCTTCATTTTATTCTGTCCCTTTGGAACTCTAATTAGAGATATGTTGGCCTTTCTCACTCTGTCCTCCATGTCTCTTAAAAGTTTATATTTACTGGCTGGGTGTGGTGGCTCATGCCTGTAATCCCAGCACTTTGGGAGGTTGAGTCCGGTTCAAGACTAACCTGGCCCAGATGGCAAAAACCCATTTCTAGTAAAAATACCCCCCAAAAAAAGAAGAAATTAGCTGGGCGTGGTAGTGCATGCCTGTAATCCCAGCTACTCTAGAGGCGGAGGCAGGAGACTTGCTTGAGCCCAGGAGGCGGAGATTGCAGCAAGTCGAGATCGCACCATTGCACTCCAGCCTGGGTGACAGAGGGAAACTGTCTCCAAAAAAAAAAGTTTGTTTCTCACTTAGTAATTTCTTCAGTTCTTCCAGTTTGCTAATTCTTGTGTAGTAGTTTCTAATATGCCATTTAATCCACTCACCGAATTTTTAATTTAAATGGCAGTCTTTCCCTTTTTTTCTTTCTTTCTGTTTCTTTTTTCTTTTGAGAGGGAGTCTCACTCTGTTGCCCAGGCTGGAGTGCAGTGGTGCGATCTTGGCTCACTGCAATCACTGCCTTCCAGGTTCAAGCGATTCTCCTGCCTCAGCCTCCCAAGTATCTGGGATTACAGTCATCCACCACCACATCAGGCTAATTTTTGTAGTTTTAGTAGAGACAGGGTTTCACCATGTTGGTCAGGCTGATCATGAACTCCTGACCTCAAGTGATCTGCCCATCTCAGCCTCCCAATGTGTTGGAATTATAGGCATGAGCCACTATGCTTGGCCTTTTTTCTTTTTATTTATTTGCTTTTGTAAATAATGGGGTCTCCCTGTGTTTCCCAGGCTGGTCTTGAATTCCTGAGCTCAAGCGATCCTCCTGCCTGGGCTTCCCAAAGTCTTAGGATTACAGGCATGAGCCACCACATCCAGCCTAAACGACAGTCTTTTCCCTTCTATGATTCCCTTTAGATCTTTTTCAAAATCTGCTTCAGTTTTGATAGTCTCTTGTTCTTTTATTATACTTAAAATTGTCTTTTCTTATTGTTCTTGTTGTTTTTCTTGGAGTATAGAAACTATAAGAGCTTAATACCAGAGCAAGAATAGCAAGGCCTCTTTAAAATCTGGTGAAGCCTGGGTAAGGTGGCTCATGCCTGTAATCCCAGCACTTCGGGAGGCTGAGGCAGGCAGATTGCTTGAGTGTAGAAGTCTGAGACCAGCCTGGGCAACATGACGAAACTCCTTCCCTACAAAAAGTACAAAAATTAACTAGGTATGGTGGTGTACACCTGTAGTCCCAGCTACTTGGGAGGCTGAGGTGGAGAGGATTGGAGATCGTGCCACTGCCCTCTAGCTTGGGCAACAGAGCGAGACTCTGTCTCAAAAAGAGAAAAAAATATGGTAAAATGTCAGGATAATCCTATTGTTTTGAGACTGCAGGAGTCTCTCACTCTTAATTTTTAAATTTTGGTAAAATGTACATAATATTAGCTTTGCAATTTTAACTATTTTTAAGTGTTTAGATCTGTGGCATTAAGTACATTTACATTGTTGCACAACAATTACCATCACATATCTCCAGAACCTTTTTATTTTCCCCAACTAGACTCCCCATTTCTCATTCCTCCTAGCCCAGCAACCACCATTCTTTCTGTCTCTGAATTTGACTACTCTATGTAAGTGGAATTATACAATGTTTGTATATACTGTATAACATACAGTATATGATATGCTCTATATATGTGAAATCATATAGTATTTGTCCTTTTGTGATTGATTTATTTTGCTTAGAATAATGTCATCAAGGTTCATCCAAGTTGTAGCATGTGTCAGAATTTATTTCCTTTTTAAGGCTAAATTATATTCCATTGTATGTGCATACCACATTTGTTTACCCATTCATCCATTGATGGACATTTGGATTGCTTCCACCTTTTGGCTATTGTGAATAATGCTGCTATAATGCTGCTATTTCATCATACATTTAATACCTTAAGAGGCCTGAACTCTGTCTCTGACAGGTGTAAGCTGCTGCTTCTTTTTCTTTTTTTTTTTTTATGACAGGGTCTGTTTTTTTTTGCCCAGGCTGCAGTGCAGTGGCGTGATCTCAGCTCTCTACAACCTCAGCCTCCCAGGCTGAAGCCATCCTCCCACCTCAGCCTCCCAAGTAGCTGGGACTACTACAGGTGCATGCCACCATGTCTGGCTAATTTATAGGATGGGGTTTTACCATGTTGCTCAGGCTAGTCTTAAACTCCTGGGCTCATGTGATCTACCCACCTTGACCTTCCAAAGTGCTGGGATTACAGGTGTAAGCCACCGTGTCCAGCTGGAATGTAAACTTCTGATGGACTTGGGCTGGAACTGTGAACTTAGCCTCTGATGCCAAGGAGCAAACATGGAATGAAAGCAGGCCAAAGGCTCTTTTGCATAATGTGGCAGGAAGGCAGGAAGGGAAGTTCATTCCAGTTTAGAGAGGCAGTGTTTGAAGCACAAGGAAGTTTGCCAGCCAGAGAAAATGGGAATACCTTCTGTGCAGAGTGAATACAAAGATACAAGGGTGTGAGTGTGCAGTTAGGAATGGGGAAGCTTTAGTAACAAGACTGTTAAGGTGGATTGTGTCCCTTGTGAAGGGACTCAGATGACATAAGTCATTAAAAAACAAAACAAAACTAACTTCAGTTTTTGAATAGGTATAGGATTCACCTCATTCAAAATTTAAAAGGTAAAGGTATACAGTGAAAAGTCTCCCTTTCCCCATTGAACTCCAGCCACCCAGTTTCTCTCCTCATAGGAAACTGATGCACTTAGGAAACCCAATGTCTTGGATATGCTTCTAGAGATAGTTTGTGCATAATCTGGCAGTAACTAGTCCCCTTTCCTACAAATGAAGACCTGTTATACTGGCTTGTTCTGTTTCTTGTTTTTTTTTTCATCCTTTGCATGTTTTGGGGAACATTTCTTGTTTGTACCTACAGAACTTTCTTTTCTTTTGACAGTTAAATAACAGTCCTTTGATAGTTGTAGATAATTTATTTAACTAGACCCTTATGGAAGGATCTTTGGTTATTTGTGATCTGTTGCTGTTTCAGACAATATGGCAAAGAATGACACAAATATGTCATTTTATGCGTGTGCAAGTACATTTACAGGATAATTTTTTTTTTTTTTTTTTTTTTTGAGACGAGTCTTGCTGTGTCGCCCGGGCTGGAGTGCAGTGGCCGGATCTCAGCTCACTGCAAGCTCCGCCTCCCGGGTTCCCGCCATTCTCCTGCCTCAGCCTCCCGAGTAGCTGGGACTACAGGCGCCCGCCACCTCGCCCGGCTAGTTTTTTGTATTTTTTAGTAGAGAGGGGGTTTCACAGTGTTAGCCAGGATGGTCTTGATCTCCTGACCTTGTGATCTGCCCGTCTCGGCCTCCCAAAGTGCTGGGATTACAGGCTTGAGCCACCATGCCCGGCCTACAGGATAATTTCTAGAAGAGGAACATACTAAGCATTGGATGTTAAAAAACAGAAATCTTTTATTATTATTATTATTATTTTTACTTTATTTTATTTTAAGTTCTGGGATGCACGTGCAGAATGTGCAGGTTTGTTACATAGGTATACATGTGCCATGGTAGTTTGCTGCACCTGTCAACCCATCATCTAGGTTTTAAGCCCTGCATGCATTAGGTATTTGTCCTAATGCTCTCCCTCCCCTTGTCCCCCATACCCCGACAGGCCGCGGTGTGTGATGTTCCCCTCCCGAAACAGAGGTGTTTAAGCTGACATATAAAATTTTGGTAAAATAATCCTGGTAGCAGCGAGAAAGATAGATTGGAGCACTAGTGAGACACTGGGGTTGGAGAGCCATCCATTCAAGCAAGAGATAGTAAGAGCTGCCTTCAAGCAGTGGTAGGAGTGCAGATAGAGAAAAGACACATCTGCAGCATGTGTAGAATACAAGAGGGAGAGGGAGAAAACAAAAGGATCAATTCTAGAGATAGACTCGTTATTACTTAATTTATATTTGGATTCATAGTGTTCTCAATTTTGAGAATGAATCAGTAAAGTAAATGTTTTAAAAATAACTAATTGGCCCGGCATGGTGGCTCACGCCTGTAATCTCCGCACTTTAGGAGGTTGAGATGGTCAGATCACCTGAGGTCAGGAGTTCGAGACCAGCCTGGCCAAAATGGTGAAACCCCGTCTCTACTAAAAATACAAAAATTAGCCGGGCATGGTGGCAGGCGCCTGTAATCCCAGCTACTCGAGAAGCTGAGGCTGGAGAATCACTTGAACCCAGGAGGCGGAGGTTGCAGTGAGCTGAGATCGCAATATTGCACTCCAACCTGGGCAACAAGAGTGACATTCCGTCTCAAAAAAAAAAAAAAAAGAAAAAAATTACTAATTTATTTTCAGGGGAGCACTATGTGGTTATTATCTCTATTTTACAGGTAAGGAAACTAAGGCTCAAAGAATTTGAGTAACTTGTCCAGAGCCAGTAATTGGTGGTGTCGGAGTGCAAATATTTTAATTATGCAAATGAGCTTACTTTGAGATGCAGGGCAGAAAACCTAGAATTCTTATTAAATCTAAAAGACCTCATCAATGATTTTATTGAAGTTGAATATGAAAGAAGTCATGCCTTAACCTTTTTGATCTCACTTGGAAAAAGAAAAGCTAAATACAATAGCTGGTAGCATGGATCCACCTAGAGAGATGCTGCAAGAAAACACAAACAATCTAGTTGAAGTGAGAGCTCAAAGGATGGCACTTAAGGAAAGGGCTTGAATTCAGGAATGCCAATGTTTTTTAATGACTCTGATATGTATTCCAAGCTGGGAGGGACAGATATCTATGCTGGTAAGACGTTAAGAAAAAACAGGGTCAATCACTTGGTGGCTCATGCCTGTAATCCCAACACCTTGGGAGACTGAGGTGGGTGGATCACTTGAGCTCAGGAGTTTGAGAGCAGCTTGGGCAACATGGCGAAACCCTGTCTCTACAAAAAATATAAAAATTAGCTGGGCATGGTGGTGCACACCTGTAATCCCAGCTGCTCAGGAGGCTGAGGCAGAAGGGTCACTTGAGCCCTGGAGCTTGAGTCTGCAGTGAACCATGATTGCCCCACTGCATTCTGGCCTGGGCAACAGAGCAAGACCTTGTCTCAAAAGAAAAAAAAAAAGAGAGAGAGAGAGAGAGAAAACAGTAGGGTAATATATTTATGATATAAGTGTGGAAGAGTACATACTAAAATGGTGGCGGGATTGAATGGTAGGATTTCAGGTTAAAAAATTGGTTTTATTTTTATTTTTATTTTTTTTGAGACGGAGTTTCGCTCTTGTTGCCCAGGCTGAAGTGCGGTGACGTGATCTTGGCTTACCACAAACTCTGTCTCCTGGGTTCAAGCGATTCTCCTGCCTCAGCCTCCTGAGTAGCTGGGATTACAGGCATACACCACCACCCCAGCTAATTTTGTATTTTTAGTAGAGACGGGGTTTCTCCATGTTGGTCAGGCTGGTCTTGAATTCCCAACCTCAGGTGATCTGCCCCCGCTTGGCCTCCCAAAGTGTTGGGATTACAGGCGTGAGCCACCGTGCCCAGCTAAAAAAATTGTTTTAATGAAAAACTTTTTTTTTTTTTTTTTACCATAGTTTATGCTTTTACCCTTACAATGAACATGGCCACTTTGGAAACAAGAGAAATAAGTTCTGTATTTCCCCCCCATCTTTTTGTTTTTATTGTTTGTACTCTTCCCACTGCCTGGAGTTGCCCTTCCTCTCTCATTAGAATGGGCCCAGTACAGATGTCATTCTCTTCATGAAGCTCTTCCCTGTGTTCCTAAAATATTTGACTATGGTTTTTATCATGAATTAGAACTAACAGTGTTCGTGTCTGTTTCCACCCCTCCTTTCTCTTGACCCCCCCTACCCAGCTTCCAAATTTGAGTCCATAGAATGAGAGTAGTTACATACTTTAATTTTGAATTGGTTGCATTTTCAGCACTGCAGTTTTTTTCCCCTGTCAGAACAAGAAAAGATAGATAAAAATACTGAGTCATAGAAGAATGACTTAAAAATTCCGAAGGCAAATGATATATCTATGTAAGCCAGATGAATACTCTTTCCTAATTTGGAAAGTTTCTGGAGTAAAAAGGGCCATAAAGAGATAAACCATCCTTGAAACTGCCATACCTATTGCATCTGTAAAACCAAAACTTGATTGCTACATTTCAACTGACATATACCAGAAGACTCTGTCTCTGAACTGGAAGTTCCAACTTGGGCTGTTCTAAATCTTCCGTAAAAAGGCAAATTCCTCAATTAGTCTGCTGAAGTTACTACATACTATAATGATGGCACTAGAGAATGAGAGGGCAAAAATCTCCTTTTTTCTCCTTGTCTAGAAATGGAACCTTTTACTTATTCTTGCCAGATAAATAAACCATTCCTCTTCTTTTTTTTTTCTCCAACAAATGTTCCGTTGATCTTTCTTTTCATAACTTTTTTCTTCTTTTCCTTTCTTAAAGCAACCAGTCTGGATTAGGCTGATTGTTATCTTCTAATCTCTCCTTCCTTTCCATTACTGCCAAGTAAATCTTTCTTAAGTATAGCTCTGATCTCAACAGTTTCTTGCTCAGAACCTATGCCTCGTCCCCATTGTCTTCCAGATTAATTTAAATTCCTTATTCTAGCTCTTCAGGGCTATCACATCCCTAACCCTTTTCTGATTTTATTATTTCTCTATGGAGAGCAGAAGTCAGCAAACTATAGCCTGTGTTTTTACTGTCCAGGAGCTAAGAATAGTATTTGCATTTTAAAATATTTGGGGGAAAAAACAGAAGATCAATATTTTGAGACATAAGAAGTTATTCAAAATTAAAGCTTCAGGCCGGGCACTGTGACTCACGCCTGTAATCCAGCACTTTGGGAGGCTGAGGTGGGTGGATCACCTGGGGTCAGGAGTTCAAGACCAGCCTGGTCAACATGGTGAAACCCCATCTCTACTAAAAATACAAAAATTAGTTGGGCATGGTGGCACGCGCCTGTAGTTCCAGCTACTCCAGAGGCTAAGGCAGGAGGATTGCTTGAACCCAGGAGGCAGCAGTTACAGTGAGCCAAGATTGCACCATTGCACTCCAGCTTGGGTGACAGAGCGAGACTCTGTCTCAAGAAAAAATTAAATACAATAAAAATAAATGTATAAATAAATAAAACTTCAGTGTCCATAAGGTCTTTTTTTTTTTTTTGAGACGGAGTTCATTCTTGTTGCCCAGGCTAGAGTGCAATGACACGATTTTGGCTCACTGCAACCTCCGTCTCCCAGGTTCAGGCGATTCTCCTGCCTCAGCCTCCTGAGTAGCTGGGATTACAGGTGCGTGCCACCACACCCAGCTAATTCTTTTTGTATTTTTAGTAGAGACGGGGTTTCGCCATGTTGGCCAGGCTGGTCTTAAACTCCTGACCCCAGGTGACCCACCTGCCTCGGCCTCCCAAAGTGCTGGGATTACAGATGTGAGCCACTGTGTCTGGCCCACATTGTCTCTAGATATCCAGGAACTCTCTGCTATTATATATCTTCCACCTAAACTCTTAGTTTCAGATGGTTTTCATTTATGAACCAAATATAGACTTGTGTTGTTCTTTAATGAATCGTTAGAAGTGAACTTGATATTTATTGAGGAATGAAGATAAAAGGATTGTAGCTTAGTGTGTAGGTGTTTTGCCAGCACTGTCTTTAATGCAGTCATGCATAATGAAATTTCAACAAAAGGCTGCATATGTGATGATGGTACCATAAAAAAATATGATATTTTCACTGTACCTTTTCTGTGTTTAGATACACCAATACTTACAATTGTGTTACAGTTGTCTACAGTATTCAAAACAGTAACATGCTGTATAGGTTTGTAGCCTAGGAGCAGTGGCTATGCCATAAAGCCTCGGCATGTAGTAGGCTATACTGTCTAGGTTTGTGTAAGTATACTCTGTGATGTTCACACAATGACAAAATTGTCTAAAAGCACATTTCTCAGAGCATATCCCTGTCATTAAGCAATGCATGACTGTACTTAAAACAAGTAACAAATTGGATAAACCAATGAACTCTCTAGTATACTGTAATTCTCTCCATTCTGACTAATTCTGATTATTCCTTTTGCCTAACTGGGAATAAGTTATCTGAGATGGTATAGCCTAATTTACTAATGAGTTTGGTTGTCTGTGGCAGCTTTTCAATATCTAGGCTGTGGTATTGATGTTTTATATTGGCAAGCAAGTGAAACAAAAGGAAATGAAGTTAACATTTCTATAAAAGTCTTTTTCTTGTTTTAGACCAAAGGCTGTGTCTAATCTATTAATGTTCTATGAAGAGCAGTGATGAAATACAATCTGCAAAAGGCACAAACACAAATAATATTGCTGGAGCTGGTTTACAGCTTATTTTCTATCAATACATCTCAGCCAGCATGCTCTGGAAGTGCTGCAGCTGTTCTCTTCTTTCACTTTTCTGCAACTTTAGAACTGAGTCCATGCCCAGCTCATAGGTAGTCACACTAAATTGTGTTTGCAGCAGTTGAAAAGGAAAGATGAGGCCGGGCGCGGTGGCTCAAGCCTGTAATCCCAGCACTTTGGGAGGCCGAGACAGGCGGATCACGAGGTCAGGAGATCGAGACCATCCTGGCTAACCCGGTGAAACCCCGTCTCTACTAAAAAATACAAAAAACTAGCCGGGCGAGGTGGCAGGCGCCTGTAGTCCCAGCTACTCGGGAGGCTGAGGCAGGAGAATGGCGTAAACCCGGGAGGCGGAGTTTGCAGTGAGCCAAAATCGTGTCATTGCACTCCAGCCTGGGCGACAGAGCGAGACTCTGTCTCAAAAAAAAAAAGAAAGAAAAGGAAAGATGAAAACCTTAAGAAAAAAAAGCCTAAAGGTATAACTTTGGAAGTATAGATATCTTAAGACTCTTTTCTATGAGCATTTTAATTGGCAGTCTTGCCATTTGACACATGAATATTATAAAACTTATAATATTCTGCCTGTGGCTGCCTGTGAGAAATGTGTTTGTAGCTTGAGCAAAGGAGTGATGTTGCTTGTAGCCCTAATTTAATTGGTCAGAATGTTTATTATGGCCTGGAGCCAAATTCAATTACTGTGTTGTAAAAGTGACTGAATAATCTCCAATTAGCAAGCGGGATGGTCAGCGTTAGTAAATGCATTTAAAGACTTTTGCCGACTGGGTGCAGTGGCTCACGCCTGTAATCCCAGCATTTTGGGAGGCTGAGGTGGGCAGATCATTTGAGGTCAGGAGTTCAAGACCAGCCTGGCCAACGTGGTGAAACCCTGTCCCTACTAAAAATACAAAAATTAGCCGGGCATGGTGGCAGGCGCCTGGTACTCGGTAATATGAGGTACTCGGGAGGCTGAGGCAGGAGAATCGCTTGAACTCGGGAGGCAGAGGTTGCAGTGAGCTGAGATTGCGCCATTGCACTCCAGCCTGGGCGACAAGAGCAACATGATACTCCGTCTCAAAAAAAAAACAAAAAACTTTTGCCATTGTGCTACTATTTCAAGTTGTCATCGCACCTGTAATTGAAAAAAAATGGGAGGGGAGATCTACATTCTTGGTCAGTACTGGTTCACTTTTAAAAGTTACTTAAGGCCAGGCTGACTCAGTTGATCATGCCTAAGCAAATAACTGTTAAGGAAGCTGAAGCCCTAGTTAAGCCTAACTGATCTTGGCTGTAGAAACCTTCCAGCTTCTGGGAAGAACCAGGACAATGGGACATCAGTTGGTTAGATTGCATCTTGATGGTTTATATGTCCCCATTGTGTACTTGAAGTTTTTCTTGTCCTTCTTGCCATCTGAAAGTGCTGTAGAGTTATAGAATCACACAATATAACAGCCGAAAATATTAGACATCATTGAATCCCACTCTCACTTTATTTTCTTTATTTTTTGAGACAAAGTCTTGCTCTGTCACCCAGGCATGGCATGAGCTCAGCTCACTGCAATCTTTGCTTCCTGGGTTCAAGCCATTCTCCTGTCTCAGCCTCCCAAGTAGCTGGAATTACAGGTGTGCACCACCATGCCTGGCTAATTTTTTGTATTTTTAGTAGAGATGGGGTTTCACCATTTTGGCCTGGCTGGTTCAAACTCCTGACCACAGGTGATCCGCCCATCTCAGCCTCCCAAAATGCTGGGAATACAGGTGTGAGCTACAGTGCCCGGCTCCACTCTTCTTATTTTAAAAAGACACAGTATGGCTGGGTGTGGTGGCTCACGCCTGTACTTAGCACTTTGGGAGGTGGAGGTGGGAGAATTGCTTGAGGCCAGGAGTTTGAGACCAGCCTAGGCAACATGATGAAACCCCACCTCTACTGAAAATACAAAAATTAATCGAATGTGGTGGTGTGCGTCTACAGTTCCAGCTAGTCAGGAGGCTAAGGTGGGAGGATTGATTGAGCTTGGAAGGTCAAGGTTGCAGTGAGCTGAGATCGCCCCACTGCAGTTCAGCCTGGGTGACAGAGCAAAACCCTGTCAAAAAAAAAAAAAAAGAAAGGGGAGGGGGAAAGAAAGAAAGAAGGGAGGGAGAGAGGTGGGAGAGAGGGAGGGAGGAGGGAGGGAGGGAGGGAGGGTGCAGTCCAGTGGTTTAGGATTAGAGTATAGGTGTTGCTGAGGTCATCATCACTGTTCGACTGATAATTGAAGCAGTGTCACTTATCTTGGGTAATACCCGAGGTTCACTGCTGGAAATCAAGGATGTGAACACACCACAGTGAGGTTAAGAGTAGAAGTTTAATAGGCAAAAGAAAGAGAAGAGCTCTCAGCCCAGAGAGGGATCCTGGAGAAAAATGAGTTGCCAGTTCCATGATGAAATGCACGGAGTTTTATAAATGAGCTTGAGGAGGCAGTGTCTGATTTACAAAGGGCCCAAAGGATTGGTTGGACCAGGTGTGCCATTTACATAGCATGCAAAGAAGCTGGCCACCCCACCCTAATCTTTTATTATGCAGATGTTCTCTACCTGGCCTGCATCGTGTTGCCTGTTCCCTTACTGTACACATGGTTGACAAAGAAAAGGGAAGATGGAGCCTCCATGTTGAACATGCCTGGCCCCCAGGTGGCCTTTTCCTGTTGGCATAGCTGCTGGCATTCACCCATGCAAGCTTCTAGCATGCTTTTCTATGTCTGCAGCTCGATTTTTCAGGGTGGTCTTTGTTAGAAAAGAAATGATTTGGGGGCTACTTTTTATTAAAAGGGAAACCTTGCCGAGAACTCTCTTACCCTCACTAACTGCCTAAATAATTTCTTTCTAGCTTCTGCATCACTATTAAGCAAATTGACAAACTTCTCTGTGACTCTGTTCCTCATCTGTGGCATGGGACAGTAAATGGAACCTACCGCACAGGGGAGTTGTAGAGATTTAATGAGATCATAAAGAGCTCCTGACTTACAGCATGTGCTCAATGAAAAATAATTTTTTTTTTGAAGGAGAAAACTGAAATCACAAATGAATATTGCAATGGCAGAGAAAAGGAAAAAGGGACTAATGTTTATTTAGCCCTTATTATCTACCAGGCCCTATTCTAGGTGATTTACATATGTATTACATCATTTAGCTCTGAGAGAGATGTTACTTTTTCCTTTTCACTGATAAGGAGACTGAGGCTCAAAGAGATTAAGTTACTTGCCAAAGGACACAGATCTGGTAATAGCAGAGTGAGGTGAGATTCAGATTGCTGCATTCCAAAGCCCCAGTTCTTTTTCCACTATTCTGTTACCTTCTAAGATGAGAAGTAGGACCTTGTTTTCCTAACATGAAAATGGGATGCATTTCAAAAATTCATTTACAAGTTGGTTGTTTGGAGTTACTTTTCCGTGGAGACAATGTTACATGGTTACATGCCCAGGCTTATCTGCAAAAGCTATAACGTAACTGAAATTCTGCACATTTGTGAACTGAAACTATTAAGGAAAAAAAAATGCATTGCAGTTCTAGCTATAAGCAGAAAAAGAAAAAATAAGAATGCATTTGAAATTCTATGGAATGAGAAAAGTACGTTCGGTTAGAGGGCAGTGAGGGAGAAGATGGGGACTGTTTTGATTCTGGTGGGACTCTGGAATACTTTCATGGACGGGATATTCACACATATTTCCTTTTAAAAAATAATTACGTATGAGAGAGATAGGACAGGTGGTAGTGTTGACCTAATTTCTGTTGGAAATATTTAGCTTTCCTTTTTAAATATATTTACCCATTTTTTTTTTTTAGTAATGACGTGAGAGCCCAGCTAGTCACCCTCATACAGTCATAGAGTATTAAAGTTTATAGATATCATGCCTGTAATCCCAGCACTTTGGGAGGCCGAGGTAAGTGAATCATTTGAGGTCAGGAGTTCAAGACCAGCCTGGCCAACATGGTGAAACCCCACCTCTACTAAAAATACAAAAATTAGCCAGGCATGGTGGCAGGCGCCTGTAGTCCCAGCTACTCAGGAGGCTGAGGCAGGAGAATCGCTTGAACCCAGGGAGCGGAGGTTGCAGCCACTGTGCTCCAGCCTGGGCAAGAGTGAGACTGTCTCAAAAAAATAAAAATAAAAAATAAAATAAAAATAAATAAAGTTTATGGATGTGTTGAAGAAAGAATGAAGATAAAAGAATGCTTTCCTGAGCGAATCATGTAGGCATTTGAAGGAATTGAGGAGCTAAAGAGCATGTGTGCACAGATATGAAAATGATAAGATTAAATTTTCATTTCATCTTAAATCTTCATCATTTTGCTTCAGTTGGCACTTAATTTCTGAGCATATGCTATGTGCCAGTCACCATGTGTCGTGGCTATGAGGGAAAAAAACAGTCACAGACCCTAAGTCACAAATTTGCAAAAGAATTTGCTTTGTACTTGAAGCATCTACTAGAGACTATATTCAGATCATCCAATGATGTTTTCCTTCTCATCAGTATTTATGAATATGTAAAGATTACTTAATTATAACTAGTGGGAATAAGACTGAGGTTTTTTTTTTTTTTTTTGAGACGGAGTCTCGCTCTGTCGCCCAGGCTGGAGTGCGGTTGCCGGATCTCGGCTCACTGCAAGCTCCGCCTCCCGGGTTTACGGCCATTCTCCTGCCTCAGCCTCCGGAGTAGCTGGGACTACAGGCGCCCGCCACCTCGCCCCGCTAGTTTTTTTTTTCGTATTTTTTTAGTAGAGACGGGGTTTCACCGTGTTAGCCAGGATGGTTGTTTTTGTTTTTTAAGGCAGGATCTCCCCCTGTTGCCCAAGCCAGAGTGCAGTGGTGCAGTCATAGCTTACTACAGCCTCGATCTCCTGGGCTCAAGTGATTCTCCTGCGTCAGCCTCCCAAGTAGCTAGGGCTACAGGCAAGAACCACCACACCCAGTTAATTTTTAATTTTTAAATTTTTTTTTTTTTTTGAGACGGAGTCTCGCTCTGTCACCCAGGCTGGAGTGCTGTGGCCGGATCTCAGCTCACTGCAAGCTCTGCCTCCCGGGTTCATGACATTCTCCTGCCTCAGCCTCCCGGGTAGCTGAGACTACAGGCGCCGCCACCTTGCCCGGCTAGTTTTTTTGTTTTGTAGTTTTTAGTAGAGACGGGGTTTCACCGTGTTAGCCAGGATGGCCTCGATCTCCTGACCTCGTGATCCGCCCGTCTTGGCCTCCCAAAGTGCTGGGATTACAGGCTTGAGCCACCGTGCCCGGCTATTTTTTAAATTTTTTATAGAGACAGGGTCTTGCTATGTTGTCCAGGCTGGTCTCAAACTCATGGCTTCAAGTGATCTTCCAGCCTTGGCTTCCCAAAATGCTGGAATTACAGGTGTGAGCCACTGCTCCCAGCCTTAAGTAATCTTTTTTTTTCTTTATTTTGAGACAGAGTTTCGCTCTTGTCACCCAGACTGGAGTGCAATGGCGTGATCTTGTCTCACTGCAACCTCTGCCTCCTGGGTTCAAGCAGTTCTCCTGCCTCAGCCTCCCAAGTAACTGGGAATACAAGCATCTGCCACCATGCCCAACTAATTTTTGTATTTTTTGTAGAGACGGTGTTTTACCATGTTGGCCAGGCTGGTCTCGAACTCCTGACCTCAGGTGATCCACTCACCTCGGCCTCCCAAAGTGCTAGGATTACAGGCGTGAGCTACCGCGCCTGGCAAGTAATCTTTTTAATAACTAAAACACTGGAAAAACTAGAGGAGATTATTCGTAAAAAGTGTTCATTTTATTTTCCCATAATTATTGCTTGATTTCCTGTCACTAGTCAGGACTAAAAGATGGGAGATGTGGGACCTTTGAGTTTTGTTATGTAGCATTTGCTTATGTATGTTTGCAACTAAAATGGAAACTTTAGGCCGGGCACAGTGGCTCATGCCTGTAATCCCAGCACTTTGGGAGGCCTCTGGAGTAGTTGGGACTACAGCTAGGTGCCACCACGCCCAGCTGATTTTTGTATTTTGAGTAGAGATGGGGTTTTACCATGTTGGCTAGGCTGGTCTCAAACTCCTGGTCTCAAGTGATCCACCCATCTTGGCCTCCCAAAGTGCTGGGATTACAGGCGTGCCTCCATACAGAAGAACCTCTTTTTTTTTTTTTTTTTTGAGACGGAGTCTTGCTCTATCACCCAGGCTGGAGTGCAGTGGCATGATCTCAGCTCACTGCAAGCTCTGCCTCCCGGGTGCATGCCATTCTCCTGCCTCAGCCTCCTGAGTAGCTGGGACTATAGGCGCCCGCCACCACGCTAATTTTTTGTATTTTTGGTAGAGACGGGATTTCACTCTGTTAGCCAGGATGGTCTCGATCTCCTGACCTCATGATCCGCCCGCCTCAGCCTCCCAAAGTGCTGGGATTACAGCTGTGAGCCACTGTGCCTGGCCAGAAGAATTTGAGTTGAGGGGGAGGATGAAGTGTTTGCACATTGGAAGCTTAGTCATGGTATCTTCATAAATGGGGATCTGGTGAGCAAGACTGATCTGCTAACATTTATGTAGCCTTAACTGACAGACTGAGTCTCATGCTGGGTTAGAATAAACAGCTGCTGCCAAGGAAGCTTAACATTGGTTCTAAGGAAACTGTGTAGAATCAGATAAGCTTGCTTGACATCAGAACTTGACACTGACATGGTTCATCTGCTGCCTAGCCTATATGATTGTGTTCTCATTGATGCACATTTAAAT
This sequence comes from Trachypithecus francoisi, assembly GCF_009764315.1. Taxonomy (NCBI): domain Eukaryota; kingdom Metazoa; phylum Chordata; class Mammalia; order Primates; family Cercopithecidae; genus Trachypithecus; species Trachypithecus francoisi. Next base: position 38,261,741 of record NW_022681474.1, read on the forward strand.
TAATATTTTGGGCAACTGGTTAAAATTTTAACCTTTAGGCCCTAGAGGTTTCTCATGACTTTATAGATTATTTATGAAGAATGTTGTTGATGCACTTTAGAATTTAATCTGTGTTTTTTTCTGATTATAAAGGCAATACATAGTTGATTTAAAAAAAAAAAACTCTGGAAAAAGTATAGAAAAGGATTAAGGAGAAAATAAAAATCACCTGAAATTCTACTTCCCATGGTGTGTTTGCTTCCAGTTATTTTCTTAATGTGGATATACGTTTGGGAGAGAGTGGGATGTTTCCTCAGTGAAATAGCTGAGGCTTCAGTAAAATTTCACTTAACACTCATGATATTGAGATGTTTGCCTAATGCACTGTGCTAATTAAGGTTGTTTGTTTAATCAGGTGGTACAAACTCTGATGCCTTAGGAGCCAAATAAATAGGCAATGAGCGTATCAGGCCAGTTATAAGCATTGGAGAGTGATAGCAACCGTGGTTAATTAGAAAATGCCGGCCCTAACTAAGAAGTTACTACCATCTTCAACTTACTGTTCTCACGTGGAAACAAGGGCTAATGTTACCAAATCTTCCTAATTGTCAAGAAAGTCCCAGAAGTCTGTTTCTTTTTTTTTTTTTTTGAGACGGAGTCTCGCTCTGTCGCCCAGGCTGGAGTGCGGTGGCCGGATCTCAGCTCCCTGCAAGCTCCGCCTCCCAGGTTCCCGCCATTCTCCTGCCTCAGCCTCCCGAGTAGCTGGGACTACAGGCGCCTGCCACCTCGCCCAGCTAGTTTGTTTTGTATTTTTTGGTAGAGACGGGGGTCTCACCGTGTTAGCCAGGATGGTCTCGATCTCCTGACCTCGTGATCGGCCCGTCTCGGCCTCCCAAAGTGCTGAGATTACAGGCTTGAGCCACCGCGCCCGGCCAAGTCTGTTTCTTTTTAATGTGAAATTTCCCATGTTAAAAAATACTGTGCAGGTGAAACAAAATAGTCTGTGTGTTGCACTTGGCCCATACACTGGCATTTTTTGTCACTCCTGACATAAATGCTTCTCAATCTTTCTCATAGCTCTCACAAGAAGAGCACATTTATTAAAGAAAATGTTGGATAAGGAGTTTCTGAGAATGACTTCAGGAACTTTTCCCTCTGAGAGGGTTGCTTAGTATAGAAATGATAAACTCAGTTACAGGAATCAGGTGGTGACATAAATGAGTAAAATGAATTGGGATTAAGATTATGAGTGTGGACATGGCGAAAATGCCCTGTTTGGGACATTTGGGTTTCAGCAATGTTTTTCCCTGACGGAATGCGGATCCAAATTGCTGCCAGACCTTCTAATATTTAAGAGATGTCAGAAATTTGGATCTTTGTGAAATTTCTTGATTTTTAACCCATTTATGCATAGTGTTCCATTATTGGAACGCTAGGCTTGTGGGAGTTACTTATATCCTACTGCTCAAGGTCATTGCCAAGGTCTGATTTTTCACACAAAAAATTTGCAATTTCTGGCATAAATGGGTTAAAAATACTGTGTGGATCAAACAAAAACCATCCTTGTCCCAAATTCTACACAAAGTCCACTAATTTGCAGCTCCTGGCCTAGATTACTGTTTCCTACATATGTCCTAGAAATCCTAATTCCATCATATATTAATAGGTGTAAAAAATAAGGAATTCTTGGTCAAATGAATTTGGAAAATAGAGGCTTAAACAAAACTGAACACATTTCCTGACTGAAGGTTATCATAGATCCTCAATTATGCTAATGTGCCTTGTAAATTCCTAAGAAGATATAGCCCATTACCCTATAGTTACAATTAGGTCTCCATCTCCACTTGCTTCCCCCACCAACCCCCTTGTCTAGGGTAAGGGTGGCCTTTCTCCTGGTAAAGGTTAGTCTCTGTATCTCTCTCCAGATTCTTGCCCTCTCCAGGGATCTGACTTCAGAAGAAATCTGTTTCCTGCCTCTTTTCCTGTAGCCATCGGTGTGCTTGGTTTTCTCCAGTTTAAAAAAAATGACCACCTTTTCTTTTACCATACACAAAAATTGACTCCAAATGGATCACAGACCTAACTGTAAGAGCTGGGAGTAAATCTTCATGACCTCAGGTTAGATGAAGCCTTCTTAGGTGTTACACCAAACGCACAAGTAGCAAAAGACAACACAAAACAACAGGAAAAAAGCACAAACAACCAAAATCACGAGCAACAAAAGAAGACAAGTTAGGCTATAATCCCAGCATTTTGGGAGGCCCCACGGGTAGATTACTTGAGCCCAGAAGTACGAGACCAGCCTGGCCACCATGGTGAAACCCTGTCTCTACAAAAAATACTAAAAATTAGCTGGGTGTGGCCGGGTGCGGTGGCTCACACCTGTAATTCCAGCTCTTTGGAAAGCCGAGGCCGGCGGATCACCTGTTGTCAAGAGTTCCAGACTAGCCTGACCAACAGGGAGAAACCCTATCTCTGCTAAAAATACAAAATTAGCTGGGCGTGGTGGCGCATGCCTGTAATCCCAGCTACTCGGGCGGCTGAGGCAGGAGAATCACTTGAACCTGGGAGGCAGAGGTTGCAGTGAGCCGAGATCACGCCATTGCACTCCAACCTGGGTAACAAGAGTGAAACTCCATCTCAAAAAAAAAAAAAAACGCCTGGTGTGGTTGTATACACCTGTACATCTAGCTACTCAGGGGGCTGAGGTGGGAGGACCACCTGGGCCCAAAGAGGTAGAGGCTGTCGTGAGCTATGATCATGCCAGTGCAGTCTAGTCTGGGCAACAGAGACTCCATCTCAGAATAAAAAAAAGAAAAGAAAAAGTCAAGCTATATTTTAGTCTTAAATTGGCCTTTATCAAAATTAAAAGCTTGTGCTGCAAAGGACACTATCAAGAAAGGGAAAGACAACCCACAGACTGGGAAAAATATTTGCAAAAGATAAATAACTCAAAATATTGGCAAGGAGCCAGGCACAGTGGCTCATGCCTATAATCCCAGCACTTTGGGAGGCCGAAGCAGGCAGATCACCTGAGGTCAGGAGTTCGAGACCTGCCTGGCCAACATGATGAAACCTGGTCTCTACCCAAAAAATACAAAAATTAGCCAGGCGTGGTGACTCATGCCTGTAGTCCCAGCTACTTGGGAGGCTGAAGCAGGAGAATTGCTTGAACCCAGGAGGTGGAGGTTGCAGTGAGCCCAGATTGCACCACTGCACCTCCGGCCTGGGTGACAGAGTAAGGCTCGGTCTCAAAAATAAATAAATAAATAAATAAAATAAAAAATAAAAATTGGCAAGGGATTTGAATAGACATTTCTCAAAAGTAGATATATAAATTGTCAATAAACACATAAAAAGATGCTCAGCATCATTAGCCATCAGGTCAAAACCACAATGAGATACTACTTCACTAGGAGGGCTGCAATTAAAAAGATAATAACAAGTGTTGCCAGGGATGTTGAGAAGTTGGAACCCTCTCATGTAGCTGCTGTGAATGTTAAATGGTTTAGCCTCTTTGGAAAATAGTCTGGCATTTCCTCAAATGGTTAAACATAGAGATACCATATGACCCAGCAATTCAATACCTAGGTTTATAACCAAGAGAAATGAAATCATGTTCATATAAAACCTTGTACACTAATGTTTATAGCAGCATTATTCATAATAGCCAAAAAATGAAAACAACTCAGGTGTCCATCAACTGATGAATGGACAGACAAAAATGTGGTGTAACCATACAATGAAATATGATTTGGCAATAAAAAGAAATGAAGTACTGATTCATGGCACAGCATGAAAGAAGCTAGTCACTAAAGAGCACATCTTATGTGATTCTATTTATATCAGATATTTAGAATAAGTAAATCTGTAGAGAAAAAGTAGATTAGTGATTACCTAAGACTAGGTGGTGGTGAGGAAGGGTTAGGGCTAAATGGGGGTGGTGTTGATGGCTAGTGGTACTAGGTCTCTTTTCGGAGTGATGAAAATGTTCACAAATCAATTGTGATGGTCACACAACTCTGTGAATTAACCTCTCTATGGCAGTTGACATTGTTGACTGTTCCTGAAACTCTTTTGGCTTTTATGACACAGTTCTACTGATCCCCCCTGCCCCTATCTCTGATATTTTCTTCCTAGCTCTTTTCACCAGCTTGTTCTTCCACCAGCTACTTATCTGTTGGTGGTGTTGGGTCATAATTTCATCCATTATCCATGGCTTTTAGAACATCTGATTTGCCCGTTACTTGTGAATCAATTTTTCTAGTCCAGGTAAGTGAACTGAGGAACCATCTTTTCTGTTGCTAATTGGACAACTCCCTCTGAATATCCCAGTGCTAATTAGTTTCCCTCTCAGATCTGATTTTCTTCCTATGTTACCAATTGACCCAGTCACTTGAGCCAGGGGCTGGGAGCCATCCTAGATTTCTCTCTCACCCTCCGCATGGAGTGTCATGTAGCTGCCTTTTTTACACCTGCCCTCTCATCTCCATTCACACTGCTGCTGCTTCTGCTACAGTTAATCTGTAGTTTATCTTTCACTAAGACTGTAAGTAAGCTCTGTGAGATCTGGGGCCATGTGTGTTTTCTTCATCACTGTCTGTAATGCTTGGTGCATTGCATGTTATATAAGTAGTATTTGTTGATTGAAGAAATGAATTCACAAATGAACTTGTCTTCCTAGTTTTCTTTGTTCTGATCCATTCTTGCTGCTGAATTTTTCTGTTTGAAATGCAGACCTAACAGTGTCTTTTACTTAGAATAATTAAATAATTTCCCATTGCTTAGAGGATAAGTCTATTGCTTTGCATACAAGGCCCTTCATGATGTGGCCCCTTTCTGCTTTTCCAATATCCTGTCCTTTCCGTACCTCCTCTCTACACAGTACCCCGTTTTCCAGCTGTGTTTCATGAACTGGCCATTCTTTCCCATATCCTGCCCTATTAACTGGAAAGCCCTCTTTTTTACCTTGAATCCTATCACTTCTGGATAACTCTTATTCTGCCTTCCTAGAATTTATCTTCCTCTGTGAAACTTCCTGTACCTCACCTATGCAGAGCGGAAACTTGGATGTAACTCTACTAGAGCATGCATTACATTGCATTACATTATTTGTTTAAGCATTTGTCTATGAACAAGGACTGAGTCTCACTTTTGTATCCCCATCACACGGTGACAGACACAGTGCCTCCCACATGGGAAGTACTCATTACGTGCTTGATTAAATGAGTAAGTTGGAAATCAGAGTAGATTAGAGAGTTTCAGTTTTTCTGGATGTGGCCTCTTCAACAGTGAACTCTGGCTGGCCATCTGTGAATGATGTACAAAGGATATCAGTGAGGGGTGGATGGATCAGAAGTCCATCACCGCCCCAGAAAAACAATCAAAAACATTGCTGACGATGGGTCACATACATTATTATTATCCTTGTATGACGGAGGGCTGGTACTGGACACAGCTGCAATCAGAATGGTTGTTCAGTATAATGGATTGTTTAGGCTAACTCTTATGCCATAAGACATTGATTTGAGCCACAGTAAGTACAGGCAAATGGGTACACATTCTTAATACTGGTCACAGTCAGTTGGTCACAACCTATTGTCTAAATAATTAAATAATTAAGAACATCTTCCTACCACTTTTTTAATGTAATGCTCTTTAGTTATGACTTACACTGTACAAATCAGTAACAAAAGTCTTCCCAGCTTTGTTTCGTCTTTCTGTTTTCTTGTACTTAGTCTAGCTAGAGGAGACATCTACATTAACATATTTTTCAGTCTAGGTAGTGACTTGAACCAGCCAGCCTTTTTTTTTCTCTCTTTCTTTTTTTTTTGCTGGAAAGAAACCAAATCTCTCTACATTACTAAACCAAATCGAGTACATTGTGATGAAAGGAGTAATAATAACAACAGCAGAAGACAAAAGGCCTCTCACATAGAATTTTGAACTAAAGTCACATATTGAACAAAAGATATTTAAATTAACTACTGAACAAAGTAAGAACTCTTCAAAAGAAACAGGGCTTCCTGCCAAGCCCCCTAAAAATGCCCCCAGGCCTCTTATTCATTCACTACCATTATTTCAGTTTATGACTAAAGATGTTTTATTTCTTATCTCATTCTCTTCCTACCACCTAGTGGACACATAGTTGGCACTTATTGCTTGTTTATTGAATTGAATGGAATCAAGCCCCAAGAGTTAAAGGCTATTCTCTGAAGAAGAAAATAAAAGAGAAATAATTTTGTCAGTGAATAGAACTAACAAGTCTGAGTTTCTCTCAGCAGTGGAATAAAGTTAGGAAGGGATAACACGTACAATTAGCTCTCTGTATCTGTGGGTTCCACACTTGTGCATTTAACCAACTGTGGACTGAAAATATTCAGAAAACAAGGATGGTTGCATCTGTGTTGCACATGTACAGATTTTTTTCCTTGTCTTTATTCCTTAAACAATACAGTATAACAACTATTTACATAGCATTTATATTATATTAGGTATTACAAATAATCCAGAGATAATTTAAAGTATGTGGGAGGATGTGTGTAGCTACATGCAAACGCTATGCTGTTTTATATAAGAGACGAGCATCTGTGGGTTTTGGTATTTGAAGCAGGTCATGGAACCAATTCTCCATAGATACCAAGAGACATGACTATATGTCTTATAAGGTTAGATTATTCCAAAAGGGTTGTTTTAAAATACTGACCCAGAGAAACCTATTCAGACTATAACTAAGATCTGTTTGTTCTTTTCTCTGTTTTTGTTTTTGTTTTTTGTTTTCTTTAGATGGAGTTTGCTCTTGTCACCCAGGCTGAAGTGCCATGGCACAATCTCGGCTCACTGCAACCTCTATCTCCCGGGTTCAAGTGATACTCCTGCCTCAGCCTCCTGAGTAGTTGGGATTCCAGGCACCTGCCATCATGCCCAACCAATTTTTGTATATTTAGTAGAGACAGGGTTTCACCATGTTGGCCAGGCTGGTCTCAAACTTCTGATCTCAGGTGATCCACCCACCTCGGCCTCCCAAAGTGCTGGATTACAGGCGTGAGTCACTGTGCCCACCCAGCTGCTCTGTTTTTTTTTTTTTTTTTTTTTAGATCTTTAATCCATAGGGCTTTTTTCAGAAGGAATCAGATTTATTTTAAGGCATTAAAAAATCAGGCATCAGACAGGTGTGGTGGCATGCACCCGTACTCCCAGCTACTTGGGAGGCTGAGGTGGAAGGATTCCTTGATCCCAGCAGTTCAAGGAACTGGGCAATATAGCAATAACCCATCTTAAAAAAAAAAAAATTAAAAAAGAAGCATTTGTTGATTCTTACTGACCTGTTTGCAAAGTTGTAGTCTGTATTGGGAATCATGTTTCCCCATACTAAGCTGACCTCCAAGAATAACATTTTCCCACCAGCCATGAAGATTCCTGTTAGTTAACAAAAGACATTTTGTGAATTAATCCCTTTCTTGTTTGTTCTACTCTATTTTTTTTTTTTTTTTTGAGACAGAGTCTCGCTCTGTTGCCCAGGCTGGAGTGCAGTGGCATGATCTTGGATCACTGCAAGCTCCACCTCCCGGTTTCATGCCATTCTCCTGCCTCAGCCCCTTGAGTAGCTGGGACTACAGGCATCGCCACCACACCCGGCAAATTTTTTGTCTTTTTAGTCGAGACGGGTTTTCACTGTGTTAGCCAGGATGGTCTCGATCTCCTGACCTCGTGATCTGCCTGCCTCGGCCTCCTAAAGTGCTGGGATTACAGGCATGTGTGAGCCACTGCGCCTGGCCGTTCTACTCTATTTTTATTTGGAAAAGTTGGGTGCAATGGAAATTTTCTGTTTTGATGGTGACAGGAGAGGACAGGAAAATGCATTTTCTGTCATCAATGGATTAATGGCTTAAAAATAAAAGATTTGTCTTTGGTTCTCCTAGACAGGTTTTGCCAGTTGTTCCCAAACAGGATATACCTTTCTGCTTCTGTAGATCTTTAGAAACTGGTTCTTTGGAAGTTCTCGACTTGTTACTTCGGTGTTAGAACAGTGAATTGTAAAGATCTAGAACAGAGGATGACAATCTTTGAATAAATGGGCAGGTCAAGGTAACATAATCCTCTCTGCCTTCACTTAGCATACAGAGTCCTTCCTGAACTAACTGAGCTTTCCTTTCTAGCCTCATTTCCTCTGTTGAAGCCACACCAGCCTGTCTTTCTAGCCCTGGCCTCCTTGTACTGGCATATCTGACTGACCTTCTTTGCCTGTGATCCTCTTTTTGGTTGGGCTGCCTGATTATTCTCTACTGGGCAGCTTCTCCTTTCCAGGCCTGGCTCCTTTCTTCTAAAAGACCACATAGCAAAGGCATAAATGAAGGTTAATTTAGTAGCTGTGTGAAGAATGAATTGGAAGGAAGAGTCTGGACCAACGAGACCAATTTTAGGAGACAGTGAAGGTCTCATGGATCTGTGCTGCCTGATATGGTAGCCACTAGCCGCATGTGGCAATTAAAATGAAATAAAGGTAAAAATTCAGTTCTTCAGTTATACTGGCCACATTTCTTTCTTTCTTTTCTTTCTTTCTTTCTTTTTTTTTTGAGACGGAGTTTTGCTCTGTCACCTAGGCTGGAGTGCAGTGGTGCAATCTCAGCTCACTGCAGCCTCCGCCTCCCAGGTTCAAGCAATTCTCCTGCCTCAGCCTCTCGAGTAGCTGGGATTACAGGCGCCTGCCACACACCCGGCTAATTTTTGTATTTTTAGTAGAGACGGGGTTTCGCCATGTTGACCAGGGTGGTCTTGAATTCCTGACGTCAGGTGATCCAACCGCCTTGGCCTCCCAAAGTGCTGGGATTACAGGCATGAGCCACTGCACCCTGCCTATGCTGGGAACATTTCAAGTGGTCAATACTCACATGTGGCTAATGGGTATTGTATTGGGTGGCACAGATTAAATAGAATATTTCCATCATAACAGAAAATTCTTTGGAGAGCACTGCCAAAAATCAATTCCCCAAGAAAAAATGGCATTCATTCTACATAGTCATGTTTTATGTGTTGTACCTTAAAAACAGTGCCATTCATTGTCCCTAATCTAATTCTAGGCAGAGTGTATTGAGCAGTTATGAATACTATTGCTTCAAGTATGAATGCAGCTTAGAATAACAAAATCACATTTAGTGTTTATCACTTAAGTATTCAAAAATAGCATTTAAATAAATGCCCTTGAATATATTTTTAATTATTTATCTTTCCTTACCTACTCCTACTCTTACAAAGAGGCGTCAATTAATTACATGCCATTCAGTTTTTAGTAATTACCTCTACTGGGGTCAGAATATTTGCTATTTGCAAAACTGTTTTAATGTTTTCGTCTGGTATAGCCTTGATTGCTTTATCTTTGGATAATAACTGTTTGTCATATATCAGCCTTCTAGCATTGCTGCCTTTGAAGGCTTTTTATTTCATTGATTTAGAAGTGATTTTTTTTCTTTTTTCCTTTTTTTGAGGTGGCGTTTTGCTCTTGTCGCCCAGGCTGGAGTACAGTGGCGCGATCTTGGCTCACTGTAACCTCCGCCTCCCAGGTTAAAGCGATTCTCTTGCATCAGCCTCCAGAATAGCTGGGATTATAGGCATCTGCCACCATGCCCAGCTAATTTTTGTATTTTTAGTAGAGACAGGGTTTCACTATGTTGGCCAGTCTTGGTTGCGAACTCCTGACCTCAGGTGACCCACCCACCTCGGACTCCCAAAGTGCTGGGATTTATAGGCATAAGCCACCATGCCCGGCCACATGGTTTTCTTTCTTTACCTCAGTGTAGTCTTCATCCCCCACCCCACCCAGTCCAAGAGCAAGTCCTAAAAATAGTTCTTCCTTCAAAAGGTAACACAATTCTGTTCTTTTCTCCATTTCTATTTTCACTACTTAAGTGATCCTCCCATCTCAGCCTCCCAAGCAGCTGGGACCACAGGTGTGAGCCACCACACCCGACTAATTTTTTGCAGAGACAGGGTCTCACTGTGTTGCCCAGGCTGGTCCCAAACTCCTGGTTTCAAGTAATCCTCTCACCTCGGTCTTCCAAAGTGCTGGGAATAAGTGTGCACCACTGTGCCAGCCAGGATTTTTCTTACTCCATTTTTTTTTTCTTTAAACTCAATCAAAAGTTACATGGTTAGCCAGGCGTGGTGGCTCACGCCTGTAATCCCACCACTTTGGGAGGCTGAGGCGGGCGGATCACAAGGTCAGGAGATAGAGACCATCCTGGCCAACACGGTGAAACCCCGTCTCTACTAAAAATACAAAAATTAGCCAGGCATGGTGGCGGGCGCACCTGTAATCCCAGCTACTCGGGAGGCTGAGGCAGGAGAATGGCGTGAACCCGGGAGGGAGAGCTTCTAGTGAGCTGAGATCTGGCCACTGCACTCCAGCCTGGGCGACAGAGTGAGACTCTGTCTCAAAAAAAAAAAAAAAAAAAGTTACATGGTTAAATAGTAGGATTGACATATTTCACTTAGTAGTGAAAATAGAAATGGAGTAAGTAACTTAAGGTTACTTTAAGTCACTACTATCACTCTCCCTGCTGACTGCAGTAGCCTCCCTGCAATCATCTTCGAGAGTGATACTGGTTACCCTGCTTTCCCCTCACCCCCTAAAAATAGGCAAAATGACCTTTTAAAAAGAAAATCAGGCCAGGCATGGTGGCTCATGACTATAAGTCCAGCAGTTTGGGAGACCAAGGCAGGAGGATCGCTGGAGCATGGGAGTTTGAGACCAGTCTGGGAAACATAGTGTGAGACCCTATCTCTACAAAAGAAAAAAAAAAAAAATTAGCTAGGCATGGTGGCTCATGCCTGGAGTCCTAGCTGCTCCGGACGGAGGATCTCTTGAGCCCCCAATCACTTGAGCTACGATTGCGCCACTGCACTCAAGTCTGGGCTATGGAGCCAGATCATGTCTCTTAAAAAAAAGAAAAAAAGAAAAGAAAAAGTCAGATTAATCTCTTGTTTAGAACTCCTGCCTCCTATTATACTGATAAACGATTCCAAATATTTTAAGCTGGCCTAAAAGGCTCTTTATGATCTGGCCCTTGCCTTCTTACCCAGCCTCATCACCACACCACACTTCTTCAGCCACTCTGGCCTCTTTCCAGTTCCTAAAATACACGCAGTCTTTTCCTACGTTAGGGCCTTTTTCTGGCTACTCCTCCTGGATTGTTCTTGCCTAGCTCTTTCATGAGTGGCTCCTTCTTAGTTTCCAAGTCTCAGCTCCAATGTTGCTTCTTTGTCTACTCTTTCCAAAGTAGGCTCCTCTGTTTCCAGCCTGTACTCTTTATAGCATCATTTTTACCATTATCTGGAATCATACTTGTTTATTTACTTGACTCTCTGTCTCTCCCTACTAGACTATAAGTTCCATGAAAGCAGGAAACTTATTTTTATTCTCTATCTCTACTACCTAAACAGTACCTGGTACATATTGTTGTGCTAAAAACAATGTTTAATAACACTGAATAACTTACTATTTTCTAAAGGGGATATAAGAGGAACTCACCTAGTTCTCCCTCCCACCCTTGCTCTCTGTGTCTGTGTCCCTCCTTCTCCCCACATATATAAAAGGAATCTCTCTGTGTCTTAAATGTGAATATCTTTTTAGGCCCTTTATACTGAATGTGAACCAGTGACTTTGTGGCTGAACTTCATCTTTTACTTCATGAAATCATGGCCACAGCTTTTTAAATGGTTGGTTTCAGTTGGAAAACATAGTGAACAATACATCTGGAAATATACTGTCATGTTTTGAGCTGAGAAACTCTAGAGAACCAGCTGCTGATTTAAAAGCCTTTTATTATGATACAGACAGTCTATTGTCTACAGAAGCACTGGCTGTTACACAGTGGTAGATATGTGTTACTTTTTCTAGCTATTAACTTGAGAGAAAAAAACTTGTATTCATAATTTATGCATGAATTATATTCTCTGAGAATAGTTTATTGTGTTATTTTCTTTAGCTGATTTACTGTGCATTTAGAGAATTTTTGATACAGGGTCTTGCCCTGTTCAGGCTGGAGTGCAGTGGTGTAAAACACTGCTCACCACAGCCTCGACCTCCTGGGCTTAAGTGATCCTCCCATCTCAGTCTCCCAAGCAGCTGGGACCACAGGTGTGAGCCACCACACCTGACTAATTTTTTGTAGAGATGGGGTCTCACTGTGTTGCCCAGGCTGGTCCCAAACTCCTGGTTTCAAGTAATCCTCTCACCTCGGTCTTCCAAAGTGCTGGGAATAAGTGTGCACCACTGTGCTGGCCAGGGTTTTTCTTACTCCATTTTTTTTTTTTCCTTAAATTCAATCAAAAGTTACATGGTTAAATAGTAGGACTGACATATTTTGCATTCTGGAGTTTTTTAATTTCACAGATTTCTACATTAAAATATGGTTTATAATTATGATTTAGTACTCCTAGGTGGCTTTATATTGTTAAAATGGATGAATTTCGCCATTTACTATATTAAAGTTTACTCTTAATATTTTATAATACATGAATATAGTGGAAGAAAAATTGACATTCAAGACCTGCACAGAGATAATTTTGAAGAAAGTGAATATGTGTTATGATTAGTGGTATAATACATACATAATTTGTTGTGTGACATTTAATATTTTGATAATTTAAGAAAATTTCTGACCATTACTATTTGGAAGATTTATATAAAATGACAGATAATTATGTACTAAGATTATTAGGTAGGAAATAATTACAACTAAATAACTTAGGCTGGGAGTGGTGGCTCATGCCTGTAACCCCAGCACTTTGGGAGGCCAAGGTGAGTGGATCACTTGAGGTCAGGAGTTCGAGACCAGCCTGGCCAACATGGTGAAACCCCATTTCTACTAAAAATCAAAAAAAAAAAAAAAAATTAGCTGGGTGTGGTGGCACATGCCTGTAGTCCCAGCTACTTGGGATGCTGAGGCACGAGAATCACTTGAACCTGGGAGGCCAAGGTTTCAGTGAGCCGAGACTGTACCACTGTGCTTCAGCCTGGGTGATAGAGTGAGACTCTATTTCAAAAACACAAACAAAAAATAACAAAACAGCTTACAGTAACATTTTTGCATTTTTAAATTACAAAAATTACTTTAAAATTTACATTTCAGGAAATTAGAAAATAGGAAATGCAAATACAAATTCGCTCAATTTCCTAAGCATTAGTACAACCACTGGAATATTTTAAAAATATTCTTTCAGTGTTGTTGCTTTATTTATACATGCGGGGTTTTTTTTGGTGTTGTACTCATAATGTACTTGTTATTTATATTTCTTCTTTTAAGTGAAATATAATGTCATAAACATTTTCCCATAATGCTAAGTTTTTATAACCATTGTTTTAATGGCCCCATAGTACTCAACCTAACAATATATCTTAATTTACTTAACTATTCCCCTTTGTTGGAGGAGTTATTTATGAAGTGTTTTAGCTTTTATAACTATCATCATAGTGAATACTTTTGTGAATATTGTTTTTATCACCACGTTTGGTATTACTGCTTATAAGGTATATCATCAAAAGTGGAATTTCTAGGTATGACTTTTTTTATGTCTCCTAACACATTCTAACAAATGATTTTCCAAAGAGAATATGTCAGTTTATATCACCACCTGCAGGGTGTAAAACTATCTATTCCATTGTTGCATTCAGCATTATATTTTCTTCCTTTTTAACTTGCACTATAATTAGGGAAAAATATCATGTTGTTTTAATTTCAGTTTTTTTGATTACTAGTAAAAGTTGTATATTTTCTTTTTTTTTTTTTTTTTGAGACGGAGTCTCGCTCTGCCGCCCAGGCTGGAGTACTGTGGCCAGATCTCAGCTCACTGCAAGCTCCGCCTCCCGGGTTCACGCCATTCTCCTGCCTCAGCCTCCCGAGTAGCTGGGACTACAGGCGCTCGCCACCTCGCCCGGCTAATTTTTTTGTATTTTTTAGTAGAGACGGGGTTTCACCGTGTTAGCCAGGATGGTCTCGATCTCCTGACCTCGTGATCCGCCCGTCTCGGCCTCCCAAAGTGCTGGGATTACAGGCTTGAGCCACCGCGCCCGGCCGTATATTTTCATGTTTGGTTTCTAGTGTCAGAATCATAATAGTTTCAAATATTTTCCCCAGTTCCAATAACTTTTTTTTCTATATAGATGTTTTTGTCTGTCTAACTTGATTCATATACTTCAGGTAACATGTTAGAGATGTGGCAGAGTTTTTTGGCTAAACACACACACACGTATTCTCAATGATGAATTTCTCCTATTCTCAATAATGCTTTCAAATTAGTTACTCTGGAGGAGTAATACAACATTATGTTTGTATTCTATATTGTTATTCTGGTATAAAGCATATTATGTGAGTAATCCTAAAAAAATTTTTAAATCCAGAAATCTCCCTTAAATCCAGAAATTTTAATGATAGATTATGTTTAAGTATATGTTTCAAATATGCTTCAGTAATAGTTTTTTAAGGTCTGAGAATTTATATTTGAATTATGAATTTTTTTTTCCTCTTGTAGGTTGGAAAAGAGACTGTTCAAACCACTGAGGATCAGATTTTGAAGAGAGATATGCCACCAGCATTTATTAAGTGAGTAATTAAAATATTCTTCTGTTGCTAAGCAAAATAATGCTTTTGTTAGGAAGAAAAAGTAGCTGATTTCAGTAACAACTTTTTTTTTGGTATAAAACTTTTGTTTACAATTGAAATTTCAACTTTTTTGTCTTCTTTTTAAGAAACACTTCATTTTAGTCTTTGATATTAGGCATTTTTGACATAATAATTTTTTTTTTTCTTTTTTTTGAGACGGAGTTTCACCCTCGTCACCCAGGGAGGAGTGCAATGGCGCGATGTCAGCTCACTGCAACTCTGCCTCTTGGGTTCAAATGATTTGCCTGTCTCAGCCTCCGGAATAGCTTGGATTATAGGCACGTACCACCATGTCTGGCTAACCGTACCTGGCCGATTTTTGACATAAGACATAAGACCATGACTTTTGAGTTTTTCTTTCTAGGATGAAAAGTATTAAAGACCCGTTGTGACTATAGCATGCATGAATCTGCATTGTATGCTAGGCACCTTTGCTTGGAGATAAGGGAATAATGGTAGATATAAACTTTAAAAAATTATTGTTTTGGCCAGGCATGGTGTCTCATGCCTGTAATCCTAACACTTTGGGAGGCCGAGGCAGGTGGGTCACCTGAGGTCAGGAGATCGAGACCTTCCTGGCTAACATGGTGAAACCCCATCTCTACTAAAAATACAGAAAAAAAATTAGTCAAATGTGGTGGCGGGTGCCTGTAGTCCCAGCTACTCGGGAGGCTGAGGCAGGAGAATGGCGTGAACTCAGAGGGCAGAGCTTGCAGTGAGTGGAGATCACGCCACTGCACTCCAGCTTGGGTGACAGAGGGAGACTCTGTCTCAAAAAAAAAAAGAATTTGTTGTTTCATATTTTCAGTTATGTTTTAAATTTAAGTTATATTTATATATCTCCTAGTACTCCTAAAAATAATTTCCAGGCTTTTTGGGCTATTCTACATAAAACAAGCAGACATACTAATTTTTGAATACTTAAAGCTTTTTAGGTTCTTATATTGTCTTTGATTAGTGGTTTTGTTCTATATGGCAGTCAAGTTGTAAGCAAAAGTAAAAGCTGATGTATAGGACAGAAAAAGTAGAACTCATAGAAGTTAGTAAGAATAGCATAAGACTTTTCAAAAAGAAGGTGTGTGAAGGACTTGAATAGCACCTCAAAAGAGGAAATGTAAGTGGCCAATATTTTATCTCAGTCATCACAGAAGTGCAAATTATTCTATTATACACCCTAAATTAAGAAGCCTGATAATATCAGTTGTTGATAAGCTATGGAGCAACTGGAATGTTCTTACACTGCTGTTGGGAATGTAAATTGGTGCAGCCACTTTGGAAAACAATTTGACATTAGTAAAGTAGAGGATAAGCAGTTCCACTCCCAGGTGTGTTCCCTAAAGATACTTGTCCACATGCACACCAGCATCCATATAAAAAACATTTCTATCAGCATTGTTCATGATGACTCCACTGGTCTATCTGGAGTAGAATGGGTAAAAATAATCATGGTATAGTCAGAAATTGTAATATTAATCAGTAATGAAAAGGAATGAGGAATTTTCACTTAAAAATGGTTAATTTTATGCTATATGAGTTTCATTTCAATTGAAAAAAACAATGAGGCTGGGTGCAGTGGCTCACACCTGTAATCCCAGCACTTTGGGAGGCCGAGGAGGGAAGATCACTTGAGCCTAGGAGTTTGAGACCAGCCTGGGCAATGTAGTGAAAACTCATCTCTACAAAGCATTAACTGCATGTGGTAGTGTGAGCCGGTAGTCCCAGCCACCCAGGAGGCTGAAGTGGGAGGATCACCTGAGCTGGGGAAGTTGAGGCTGCAGTGAGCTGTGACTGCACCACTGCACTCCAGCTTGGGTGACAGAGTGAAACCCTGTATCTAAAAATAAATAAATAAATAAAAAGACAAAAAAAGTGGAATGAATGAATCTCAAAAATAATTGAGGGAAATGAAAGTCAGATAGATAGATAGACAGATAGATAGATATGTAGGTTCCACTTATTTAAAGTTCAAAAATGGCCAGGTGTGGTGACTCACACCTGTAATCCCAGTACTTTGGGAGGCCAAGGCAGGTGGATCACTTGAGGTAAGGAGTTCAAGACCAGCCTGGCCAACATGGTGAAACCCCATCTATACTAAAAATATGAAAATTAGCTGGGCGTGGTGGTTCACACCTGTAATCCCAGCTACTTGGGAGGCTGAGATGGGAGAATTGCTTGAACCCAGGAGGTGGAGGTTGCAGTGAGCTGAGATCAAGCGACTGTACTCCAGCCTGGGTGACAGAGTAAGACTCTGTCTGAAAAAAAAAAAAAAAAAGAAAAAAAAAGTTCAAAAACATGCAGAAATAAACTATGTTGTTTAGACATGCCTATTTATATGGTAAAAAGATGAAGATGAGTAAGGAATAATGGTCACTATAGCCAGGGTAGGTACTCTCTCTGGGAGGGAGGAAGAGGTTTATGCTAGGGAGAAGCACACAGGGGCATCTAAAAGTGGTAATAATGTTCTATTTTTGATTTAAGTGATGAGTCACATGGGTGGTTGTTTTATATTTATTCATTATATTATACATATGTTTATTTTCTCTATGTATGTTATATATCACAACTTTAAATAAAGCTAAAAGTGTTCCTTTATTTTTATCCTCCTTATGTTCTATTATTTTCATTCAACAGATGTAAAATTTTCACCCATATTGAAGTCTTCTTATTTCTAACTAACTTGAGTGGGTGCTTTATGCAAACGTGTTTCTGTTAATTCCATAAAATGTCTTCATGTGTCAGGAAGTAAGGTGCTAGAAGCATCTTTTTTTTTTTTCTGTAGAGCCTATTTTGTGGGAGTATCTTTTTTGTCCTACCTTCTTTGGACTTGGTGATCTCAAGGTTTCTTCTAGCTCTGACCAACAGGAGCCTATTTTGTTCACATGCCATCCGATCAGCCTGGTTTTATATATATATTTGAGGCAGGCTCTTACTCTGTCTCGCAGGTTGAAGTGCAATGGTGCAGTCATGGCTCACTGCAGCCTCGATCACCCAGGCTTAAGTGATTCTCCTGCCCCAGCCTCCTGAATAGCTGAGACTACAGGTGTGTGCCACCATGCCCAGACAATTGTTAAATCATTTGTAGAGGCAAGGTCTCCCTGTTGCCCAGGCTGGTCTTGAACTCCTGGGCTCAAGCGATCCTCCTGCATTGGCCTCTCAAAGTGTTGGGAGTACAGACATGAGCCACTGTGCCCTGGTCTTAGGCTGTTAATATTAAGAGGAATCTTTTGCTGTCAACTAAACATATTATAATTAAACTTGCATTTACCTTGCATTGAAAACATAGCTCTAGCTTGTAGCAAGTTGCCCCTCACACCTTGGAAGGTACAGACCATGGGGAATGAGTGAGTAGGGATTTCACTATCAGGTAGGTAGTTTGACTAGAAGACCCTGCAAACAGTTGCTTCCAACCATGACATTCTAGTCTGTGAATATGATTTGATTGGTAAATGGATTTTGTCAGGAAACTTATTTTTGCTAATCCCCAGAGACATATGCTGAAATATGCTATGTGCTCTCACAGGCTTCCTTGGGGACTTAGAAAAATTAAAAATGAGCACACCCTAGTTGTGATAAAAATTTCAAAAAATTTGGTCACTTTAAAATAAAATAAAACTTCATTTATCACCCTGTGTGGTAACTAGGGCATCAACCCCTTACTCTAATAATTGGTAATTTAAAGGAAATTAAGCATTTATCTTGCCTTTCCTGTACAAAATTTTTAGAGTAGCCCAATAGCCCTAGTTGTAAGGTGAATTCTAACCAATAAATGTGGAAGACATGACAGAATTAAAAATCATTGATCACTGGGCATGGTGGCTCACACCTGTAATCTCAGCACTTTGGGAGGCCGAGGCAGGCGGATCACCTGAGGTCGGGAGTTCAAGACCAGCCTGACCAACATGGAGAAACCCCATCTCTATAAAAATACAAAATTAGCCAGGCATGGTGGCGCATGCCTGTAATCCCAGCACTCAGGAGGCTGAGGCAGGAGAATCGCTTGAATCTGGAAAGTGGAGGTTGCGGTGAGCCGAGATCACACACCATTGCACCCCAGCCTGGGCAACAAGAGCAAAAGTCTATCATTGATCGTGTAATTGTTGACTTAGGTAAGGATAGTCAATGGATGAAACCATTCAGAAGTTTGAACTTTTATTTTGCCATGGGGAAAAACTCCGGTCTCCATGGTTAATCAGGGAAAAGTCATGTGTTATGACCAACTGAAAACTTTACTGAGCAGTTTTTTAAAAGTATATAATTTAATATGCCACACTTTGAAATGTTACTTGAAAATAGCCTTGAGTACAAACAACAGTATGGCTGTGGTTGTCCAACAAATTTGGGGGCAAATAAATATTCTATAATTGAAAACATGGTGGAGGACTAGGCATGATGGCTCACACTTGTAGTCCCTGCACTTTGGGAGGCCAAGGTGGGAAGATTGCTTAAGCCCAGAAGGTCGAGGCTGCAGTGAACTGTCGTCATGCCACTGCACTCCAGCCTGGAGTGAGACCCTGTCTAAAACAAAACAAAATAAACTGTGATGGATTTTCATGCTTTGCTTTTCTTGTTTTTCTATAGAATGCAAAATGAAGCAGAAAATAGTAAGTCTTGACTTGGAAAAGACAGGGATAGGGAGGGGGGAAACAGATGGAAGCAATTAATGACATCCTTGGAACTACTGAGTAGGACGTTCTTTTGAGCTGCTTGGTTGATGTTTAGAAATTTCTAGGGCATGACCGACTGAAACTTCCTCTGTAGTCTACTTTTGCAAGGATTTCTCAAGTGACTGCTTAAGCAACACTAAAGGCTAAAATATTTAAAAATTTATTGTTAGATCAGTCTATACTCCTAGAATGTTAAGATGTCAAGGCTAGAGAAAACGAGATACTTGGCCTGTAGATAGATTTATACCTAAGCTATCTGATATATATTTAAAGATTTTTCAGGGAAAGATATGATACTTTTAGGATTTGGGAATCTCAAGATCCTATCATAGTCTATTTGTGTGATTGACAATTAAAGGCATATTGAAAAATGGGTTTAATATGTTTAAAATGATGTAATTGTCGATGAGGAACTTCCAGTGCTCATGCAATTCCTTATTGTAAACGTGAGAACCATTTTATATAGAACAAGATTTGCATGGTCACAGCCTTTCTCTTGGGTGGAGCAAAAGTTATTTGATCCCTGGCTGCACTGGCAGATCGAGCTCACAATTTGCTAATTTTACCCAAGATTGCAGTAATAGCCACGGTGTTGCATAAGAGGTGTAGGGTTGCATGGCAATTGCCATAGAAACTGCCCAGACTGTCATAAACTTCAGGAGTGCAGCAGCTATGCTGCATTGTTGAAATATTGGTTAGACTAACCTTATAACCCTGTAAGAAATCATTTGTTCCTGGCTGAGTCCGGTGGCTGACGCCTGTAATCCCAGCACTTTGGGAGGCTGAGGCAGGCGGATCACTTGAGGTCAAGAGTTCAAAACCAGCCTGGCCAACATGGTGAAACCCGTCTCTACTAAAAATTCTAAATTAGCTGGGCGTGATGGCACATGCCTGTGATCCCAGCTACTTGGGAGGCTGAGATAGGAGAATCACTTGAACCCGGGTGGTAGAGGTTTCAGTGAGCCGAGATCATGCCATGCATTCCAGCCTGGGTGACGAGAGCAAAACTCTGTCTCAAAAAAAAAAAAAAAAAAAAGAAATCATTTGTTCCTTTTGAGACTGTCAGCAAGGGAGTCAGCTACTATACTCCATGTTTACATTTTGTATCACTGCCAGTTGTCATTTTCTTCTTTGTCATCATCATCATCAGACTGCTGTGGCAGTAATGTTTTATGTATAATTGATTAATGGGCTAGATATGTTCCTTAGTTAATTATTTACTGATTGCCTTCTATGTGCCTAGTGTGCTCAGTGCTGTTTATAGAATAGTAGTTCTTACCAGTGTGTAATGAATGGTCACTTGTGAGATATATTGCAAATAATATGTTAACAGTAATAAAGTGCCAGAGGGTACTAATGTTTTGCTTTAAAAAAAAAAACTGAATTGAGAGGCTGGGCGCACTGGCTCATGCCTGTAATCCCAGCACTTTGGGAAGTCGAGGCTGGGGGATCACGAGGTCAGGAGAGCGAGACCGCGGTGAAACCCTGGCTCTACTAAAAATACAAAAAATTAGCCGGGCGCGGTGATGGGCTCCTGTAGTCCCAGCTACTCGGGAGACTGAGGCAGGAGAATGGCGTGAACCCGGGAGGTGGAGTTTGCAGTGAGCCAAGATTGTACCACTACACTCCAGCCTGGGTGACAGAGTGAGACTCCATCTCAAAAAAAAAAAAAAACCGAATTGAACATATTTAAGTTCACATGTATAATAATATCCCTCTCATTTCTGCTCATTATGAGTTTTTTTTTTTAAACTTTAATTGAAATATAATGTGCTTGTTATTATGTTTTCTTTAGTGGGAGTGAAATTAGTGGAACTACAGCTATTGTGACTGGAAAGTGTGCATAATCCCAAGTAGACCCATGGGGCTATGCTATAAACGTGAGTTTTATTTTTCTATATATGATGGTGGAGCAAAGGTGGAAACGCTACTGCAGAGAAATTTTGTAAAAAAGAAATATTTTAAGAAGTTTCCAATTAAAGAGTTATAATACAGACTGACTTTATGATAGGAATTCAGAGACAGAGCTCTCTCATTGTAAGCAGGAATAGTAGAAAGAGCATTTATGTAGGAAGTGGGGCTTGGGAGGATGGTTAGATGTAGGGAGGAAGGAAAATACTCTAGATGCAATGAATGGCCTGACCAAGTCATGAGGGCCTGTGGGGAGAGGGGCACATGGTGGGGGTGGTAAAAATTAAGCTTAGGTAGGTAGGTTGGGAAATAGTGAAGGTCCTTAAAAGCCAGGCAAAGGAATTTAGAATTGGGCAGCAGGGAAGCTTTGTAGCTGCAGAACAGTAGGAGGACAATATGAAAGCAACTTTAGGAAGATTCATAACCAAATACAGAAGGAATAGTAGGTGCTAGTGTTGTAACAGAATAAGCTGGATGTCAAACTGACCAGATTTATTTTCTGTTAGTGTAGATTTGCTTCAGATTGACTCCTTATTATAGGTGAGAAATGTTTATAGCAAACTATTTTATTTGCCTTGGAAAAATTGTCATTGCTGTATACAATGGAATTTCATTCTTATTTCTGCAATGGAGCAGAAATGAATAAGGAAGGGAATTCTTGGACCTGATCCAAGGATGTTCAGTACTGAATGGATCAAAAAGCATCACTTCTGAGGTGGTCTTGTGATACGAACTTGAAAAGGGCATGGTGTGCATTATCTGTTGGCAGGCAAATGACAGCTTCATTTCGAACTGGACAGTGTTGTCACTTTCTGCCTCAGTGCTGCTCTGACAGTCTGCTTGAGTCAAAACTTGGATTGGTTCACCAACTTGGACTATTTTTGAAGCATATTGTAATGTCTAGGCTGACTGAATAAAAGAATGTTCCCAAAATACCATGTGAAAGGATGTACTACTGCTACATGATTGCCATTAATCACATTTCTTGGGAATTTTTTGTTTTAACCCTTAAACTTTATTAGTTAAGAACAGTTATGTTATTTACTTGTACAAATTTACCATAATTTATATTCATGCACAAACAAGAAATTTGAGAAGGATTAAAATATGCTTTATACTTAATTTAGATCTCTTTTGACCTAAAGTAATGATATTTTTAGGTCATCAGGCCTTGTAGCTTTTTCTTTGCTTGTGATCTTGAACACTCAAAGTAATTTGTGATGAAATTTGTATTTTTAAACACACTTGTGGGTGAAAGTGCCCAGAATATCTTTTTTTAACAATTAATTATTTAATCATATCACTTAATGCCCTTTGTTTGCCTGGGGCTAATGTGTGATTTGTGTGTGTGTGTGTGTGTGTGTGTGTACTGAGTTTTGTGGTCCTTTCTGTTGCTACAGTATTAGAAGATTTTTGTCTCTTAATGTGGATGTCCAAGTTTCTGTGATGTAATCATTGACCTCTGCCAGCTAGCTGCCTTGCTGCATTTTTGACCTAGAGCAAGCACTCAAACTTTAAATAGTTCACCTTTGGACTTGCTACATAAAACATAATTTAGCACTACTGTTATTTATTTATTTATTTATTTAGAGACAGAATCTCGCTCTGCTGCCCTGGCTGGAGTGCAATGGCGCCATTTCGGCTCACTGCAACCTCCATCTCCCAGGTTCAAGAGATTCTCCTGACTCAGCCTCCCGAGTAGCTGGGACTATAGGCATATGCCACCATGACTAGTCAATTTTTGCATTTTTAGTGGAGATGAGTTTCATCATGTTGGCCAGGCTGGTCTCGAACTCCTGGCCTCAAGTGATCCATCTGCCTCGGCCTCCCAAAGTGCTGGGATTACAGGCATGAGCTACCGTGCCTGACCTAGCACTACTGTTTTTTTTTTTTTTCTTTTGAGACAGAGTCTCGCTCTGTTGTCCAGGCTGGAGTGCAGTGGCGTGATCTTGGCTCACTGCAACTTCTGCCTCCCAGGTTCAAGCAATTCTCCTGCCTCAGCCTCCCAATTAGCTGGGACTACAGGCACGTGCCACCACGCCCGGCTACTTTTGGTATTTTTAGTAGAGACGGGGTTTCACCATGTTGGCCAGCCTGGTCTTGAACTCTGCTCAATTTCTTCAATACCTTCTATGAGCTGGGTATTTTAAGTTGTGTTATTTAATCTACTTCATTTTTCAGATGAAGAGAAGCTCAGTAAGGTGTTGAAAGTTTCTCAGTTCATACATGGCAGAGGTAGGATTCTAACCCTGAACTGTTTGATTCCGAGTATGCTCATTCCAGTATGCTAAGGTACTTTCTCATTCTTCTTTACAATAGTCTTTTCTTCTAACATAATAGTTATTGTGAGATTTAAATGAGTGAAATGAAATATGTGAAAATGCCTAAAACAAACAAAAAGAAACATTTGGTGATTATGATGCAGGACAGGCAAACCCCAAAATTGAGGCTTAGCCCAAGAGGTTTCTTGACTTTTCCTAGGAAAGAATTCAAGAGCTAGCTGGTGGTGTTAGCAACTTTTATTGAAGCAGCGGTGTACAGCAGCAGCAGCAGACGCACTGCTCCTGGTGGAGCAGGGCTACCCTAGAGGCAGGGTGCCCAGAGTAGCAGCTCAGAGGCAGTTCTGCACACTCATATTTATACCCACTTTTAATTATATTCCAATTAAGGGATGATTTATGCAGAAATTTCTAGAATGCAAGTGGTAGCTTCTAGGTTGTTGGCTCGTTGCCATGGAAAGGGGCAGTAACATCTGGGTGTTGCCATGACAGTGGTAAACTGACCTGACACCCTGGTGGGCATGTCTTATGGGGAGGTGCTTCTACCCTGGATCTGCTTTAGCTAGTCCTCTATGTGGTCCAGTGTCCAAGCCCTGCCTTTGGAATTGAGTACTGACTCCTGCTTCAGTTACATATTAGTTTCCTTCTATAGCTTCTTTTTTTCTTCTGTAGCTTCTTAATTTTTGTTTCTTAATAGTTTTCTCCAAATAAATGATTCTATTCTTCAGTTCCTTTTTTTTCTGAGACGGTGTCTCACTCTGTACCGCAAGCTAGAGTGTAGTAGCATGATCTCGGCTCACTGCAACCTCCCCATCAAGGGCTCAAGCGATTCTCATGCCTCAGGCCCCCAAGTAGCTGGGGCTACAGGTGTGCGCCACTACTCCCCGCTGATTTTTTGTATTTTAGTAGAGACGGGGTTTCACCATTTTGCCCAGGGTGGTCTCAAACTCCTGAGTTCAGGTGATCTGCTCATCTTGGCCTACCAAAGTGCTGAAATTCCAGGCATGAGCCACCGTGCCTGGCCCTTCAGTTACTTTTTAGGCTTTTCTCAGAGATTTTAAAAATCTAATTTGTAGTCTTCTGTAGTAAGACTTTTTTTTTTGTTTAAATTGGACCATGATTGCTTGTTTTTATTTAATGCCCTTTCTGTATCTGTTGAGTGGATTACATATTTTTTTATCCTTTACTCTGTTGAGATAGTCTATGGTTTACCACATGAATATAGATTTGCTGATAATGAACCATTCTTGCATTTCTAGGATAAACCCTACCTGGCTGTGATGAAGAACATATATATATAGTGCTGAATTTAATTTGCTAATATTTTAAAAGGATTTTGCATTTTTGCTCATGAGGGACCTTTATCTGTAATTTTCTTTTCTTATATTCTTGTCTAGTTTGGGTATCAAGGTTATTTTAGCTTCATAAAATAAGGTCTTTTCTAGTTTTTGAAACAGGTTATGTAAGATAAAGATTATCTGCTCTTGAAAGTTTGTCAAAACTTGCATCTAAAACTCTGTATCTGGTGGTGTCTTTGGGAGGAAGAGATATGACTAAAAATAAACTCAGTTTTGTTTTATTATCTAAATCAGGTTCTAAATTCATTGTTAGTCAACTGTGGTAATCTGATACTTTTCTAAGAAATTGCCAATTTTATCCAACCTTCCAAATTTATTAGCATAAAATTCATAATAATCTATTCTTTTAAAAATCTCTGTTGTATCTAGTTATATCACATTTCCTATTCAGTATTGCTTATTTCTGCCTTTTGTCTTTTTTTCTTTATCTTTTTTTTTCTGAGACGGAGTCTCGCTCTGTCGCCCAGGCTGGAGTGCAGTGGCCGGATCTCAGCTCACTGCAAGTTCCGCCTCCCAGGTTTACGCCATTCTCCTGCCTCAGCCTCCCGAGTAGCTGGGACTACAGGCGCCGCCACCTCGCCCGGCTAGTTTTTTGTATTTTTAGTAGAGACGGGGTTTCACCGTGTTAGCCAGGATGGTCTCTATCTCCTGACCTCGTGATCCGTCCGTCTCGGCCTCCCAAAGTGCTGGGATTACAGGCTTGAGCCACCGTGCCCGGCCCTTCTCTTTTTTTCTTATCACTCTTGTTAGAGATTTATCTGTCTTACTAGCTTTTCCCACGAAGATCTATTTCATTAAATTCTTTTCTCATATTTATTATTTACTTTTCTCAAGTTTATTATTTGAATACCTTATTTTTAATATTTCAGTCTTTATGTTCATCTTTCTTTTCTTTTCTTTTTTTTTTTTTTTTTTGAGATAGTCTTGCTGTGTCACCTGGGCTGGAGTGCAATGGTGTGATCTCAGCTCACTGCACCCTCTGCCTCCTGGGTTCAAGTGATTCTGCTGCCTCAGCCTCCTGAGTAGCTGGGATTATAGGTGCCCGCCACCATGCCTGGCTAATTTTTGTATTTTTAGTAGCGACGGGGTTTCACTATGTTGGTCAGGCTGGTCTCGAACTCCTGACCTCAGGTGATCTACTCACCTCCGCCTCCCAAAGTGCTGGGACTACAGGCATGTACTGCTTTAATTTTTAAATTAGAGAATTTAAAAATTATTTAAAATAATTTTTAAAGTTTTCAAAGTTCTTTTTATTATCTTTTGTTATATTTCTAATATAATTGTATTGTACCCAAAGACATGGTTGGTATAATATCAATTCTTGGAAATTCTTTTGTTACATAGAGCTCAGTTCTAGTGAGTTTTTATGTGTGCTTGAAAAGAAAGTATATTCTCTTTTGCTTGGGTATAGAGTTCTATTTATATTAATTAGGTCACTATGTAAATATTACTGGTTCAATTTTTTATAGCCTAATTTGTCTGTTTCAACTATCAGCTTATGATTGCTATATGTTAAAAATCTCCTATACTAATTGTAGACCTGTCTATTTTTCTTATAATTGTCAGTGTTAGCTCTATATATTTCAAAGCAACATTGTTAGGTGGTTACAAGTTCGTGATTCTCCTAGGTTCTGAATTCTGTTAATTATTTGTTGCTAATTATCTTTTTTTAGAATGACTGTTGATAGACCTTAGCCTACTGTTGGCTTGTTTCTCCAGATTTTGTTCTTTTTCTTTTAATCTACATCTTAGTTGGTCAGGCGTAGTGGTTCACGCCTGTAATCCCAGCACTTTGGGAGGCCGAGGTGGGCGGATCATGAGTTCAGGAGATGGAGACCATCCTGGCTAACATGGTGAAACCCCGTCTCTACTAAAAAAAAATAAAATAAAATAAAAATTAGCTGGGCGTGGTGGCGGGCACCTGTAGTCCCAGCTACTCAGGAGGCTGAGGCTGGAGAATGGCATGAACCCAGGAGGCGGAGCTTGCAGTGAGCAGAGACTGCGCGCCACTGCACTCCAGCCTGGGCGACAGAGTGAGACTCCGTCTCAAAAAAAACACCTACATCCTAGTTTTTGCCAGCTTTCTTCATAAGTGAAAATATCCTCTTATTGTATCTATTCTACTTCATTTTGTGTTTAGGTAGCCACACCTGTAACTCTTTTATTACATTCTACTGTAGAACAGTGATTGCCTACTTTTTTCAGCATAAGGACCTTTAAATAATAATAGTGAGATTTTAGGCTGGGCGCGGTGGCTCACGCCTGTAATCCCAGCACTTCGGGAGGCCAAGGCAGGTGGATTACTTGAGGCCAGGAGTTCAAGACCAGTGTGGCAAACATGGTGAAACCCCGTCTCATTTAAAATACAAAAATTAGCTGGGCGTGATGGTGCACATCTGTAGGTCCAACTACTCGGGTGACTGAGGCAGGATAATTGCTTGAGCCTGGGAGGGGAGATTGCAGTGATCTGAGATCATGCCATTGCACTCCAGCCTGGGTGACAGAGCGAGACTATGTCTCAAAAAAATAAACAACAAAGAAACAAAACAAAACAAAAAAACCAACAACAAAATAATAATGGTGAGATTTTAAATTATTTGTTGATTAAGAAATGCATAAAAATGAAAAGATACAGGCCGGGTGTGATGGCTCACACCTGTAATTCCAGCACTTTGGGAGGCTAAGGTGGGTGGATCACTTGAGGTCAGGAGTTTGAGACCAGTCTGGCTAACATGGTGGAATCCCCTCTCTACTAAAAATATAGAAATCAGCTGGGCATGGTGATAAGTGCCTGTAATCCCAGCTACTTGGGAGTCTGAGGTGGGAGAATGGCTTGAACC
Organism: Trachypithecus francoisi; assembly: GCF_009764315.1. Classification (NCBI taxonomy): domain Eukaryota; kingdom Metazoa; phylum Chordata; class Mammalia; order Primates; family Cercopithecidae; genus Trachypithecus; species Trachypithecus francoisi. The sequence goes on from NW_022681474.1 coordinate 38,289,432, forward strand.
TAGGAGGCGGAGATTGCAGTGAGTGGAGATCACATCACTGCACCCTAGTCTGAGTGACAAAGTGAGACTATTTCAAACAAACAAACAAACAAATGATACCGTGAATTTCATAATGTTTTATTTTATTTTATATAATTTTTTGAGACAGGATCTTACTATGTCACCTAGGCTGGAATGTAGTGGTGTGATCACAACTCATTGTAGGCACAGCCTCCTGGGCTCGGGTGATCCTCTCGTTTCAGCCTCCCAAGTACCTGGGACTATAGGCATGCATGCTACCATGCTTGGCTAATTAAAAGAAATTTTTTTTTTCTTTTAGAGATAGGATCTTACTATGTTACAGGTGGGTCTAGAACTCCTGGATTCAGTCAATCCTCCCAGAATACTGGGATTCTAGGGGTTAGCCACCATGCCTGGACAGTTTAGCAATATTTTAAGATAATTTAAAAATTTTATTCATCATAACAGAATCAACATACATTTGAAAACTACTGGTATCTGTAAGACACTCTTGCTTGTATACTCAATTTCTGCTGTAACCCTAGTATAAGATGGAGGAAGGATTGTGGAGCTGATGGACCAGGAGGTAGCAGAGTTCTTGACTGAACTCTGCACACTCAGAATCTGCACTGACGCTAGATTTGACAAGAGAGTAAGGGAAGAGGGGAGAAAGAGCAGGACTAGTTATTCAGGTTTTAAAGAATTTAAAGATTGTGACTCATCCGCTATCTTTCAAATAAACTACTTACCAAGACATGAGAAACATATAGCTTGGGCAGCTGTAACGTTTGTTCCTCTCCCATTCATTCTCAACATTCTGCTTCCCCTTCAATTATCTCTTGACTTGGACAGAGTCCTGTTTTATTTGAAGTGAAGTCAAAACTGGCTGCATACCCTTATAATCTCAATAATCTGAAACAAGAGAATTTAGTGAGCCTGTGGGTTTTTTGTGTGCGTGTGCTCGTGTTGGATGTGTGTGTGTGTGTGTGTGTGTATGTGTGTATGTTTAGGCTTTGTTATCTAGTGTACATCCTCTAGCAAAGGGTTTGGTGTTTCCCTTGAAATGTTTTGAATGTTTTCAATATGACTCATTGTGGGTTATTTTTTAGAATTCATTTTCCCCTTAGCTTTATTGAGATATAATTTACAAATGGAAATTGTATATATTTAAGCTGCCTCCTTGTGGTTTTATTTTTAGTTTTGGGTGTACTCGTGCAGTGTCCTGTACTATCAGTGTTTGGCCTTGATAAGAACAAGAAGGCCACTTTGCATTATGTTGTACTTTAAGAGAGTTGGGACAGGGAAATGAATACTTTGTGGATGAGGTCTGTAGGATCTTTAAATGTAGGAGTACAGGGTTGGAGCAGCATGTTTTAGTATTATCAACACAGTGTACACCTGGGTGAGTTGATGCTGCATACTTGCTACTTGAATTAGATTAAAGCTTGTCATTGTACTCTGTGTTCCTGTGTTCCTGACTCCCTCCTAAAAACTGTAACTGTGCTTGTGGTCTTCAGTCAGGTCTCTAGGTGACTAATAGCTGAGGATCCTTGACCTTTCTCAAAATGGCAACTCCAGGAGCAAAGCATATTGGCTATTACTGGTATGCCACAGAATGCGTTCATCTCTACTGTTTTAAAGTAAAACCTGTGACAAATGCTTCATATTAATATAGAAAAGAAAACTTTCTTCACCTTTCTGCTGAGTCTTGAAATCTTCACATATATTATTTTCTAAATTATTATTATTATTATTATTTTTTGAGACGGAGTCTCGCTCTGCCGCCCAGGCTGGAGTGCAGTGGCTGGATCTCAGCTCACTGCAAGCTCCGCCTCCTGGGTTTACGCCATTCTCCTGCCTCAGCCTCCCGAGTAGCTGGGACTACAGGCGCCCGCCACCTCGCCCGGCTAGTTTTTTTGTATTTTTTTTTTTTAGTAGAGACGGGGTTTCACTGTGTTAGCCAGGATGGTCTTGATCTCCTGACCTTGTGATCCGCCCGTCTCGGCCTCCCAAAGTGCTGGGATTACAGGCTTGAGCCACCGCGCCTGGCCTAAATTATTATTATTTAACATTTTCTTAAAGATGGAGTCTTGCTCTGTCTCCCAGGCTGGATGGAATACAGTGGCATGATCATAGCTCATGGTAACCTCAAACTTCTGGGCTGAAACAATTCTCCCCTCAGCCTCCTGAATAGCTAGGGCTACAGGCACATGCCATCATGCATGGCTGATTTTTTAAAATTTTTCATAGAGATGGGGTCTCGCTATGTAGTCTAGGGTGTTCTCAAATTCCTGGGCTCAAGCAATCCTCCTACCTCAGCCTCCCAAAGTGCTGGGGTTATATGTGTGAGCCACCATCCCTGGCTCTATTTTTATTATTAAAAAAAAAAACATATGTATATACACATTTCAAGGAGGGAATGAATTGATAGAGGCAGTACTTCCTATTTGAAGGATACTAGAATGGCTGGACTCTCAGTTGCTGATGCCTGAAATTTTATATTGGAGTTCATTCCTTAGGTTAACAATTTAAATCTTAAATATCTAATGAAGGGATAATTTGGGGGGCCTTAGTCATTTTCACTTAGGGCTGTGGCTGAAGGTAGGCTCTTAATATGCGGGAAGGCAGAGAGAGCTTGAGGGCCTGCCTGTACCCCAAACCCCTGTCTTCTCACTCAGGCCTTATATTATGAAGGGTCTGGACTTTAATATTATCTTCAAACAAGGCCCTGTATGTAGTCACAGGAAAAAGAGAAGTCTTAAAAGATGTTGTCCATGGCCAGGTGTGGTGGCTCACGTTGTAATCCCAGCACTCTGGGAGGCTGAGGTGGCCAGATTGCTTGAGCCCAGGAGTTCAAGACCAGCCTGGGCAACATGGCAAAACCCTACCTCTACTAAAAATACAAAAAATTAGTTGGGCATGGTGGCATGCACCTGTAGTCCCAGTTACTCGGGAGGCTAAGGTAGGAGGATCACTTGAGCCCAGGAGGTCAAGACTGTGGTGAGCCGTGATTGTGCCACTGCACTCCAGCCCAGACAAAAGTTGATCATGCAATTAAAATATTAAATGTAAGCACTTAAATAGACCACCATTTTTATGAACCTGTTTTGGCATTTCTTCATGTTTAAATATGATGGGCTTCTTAGACTGGGAAGCGATCTAGGCCTTTCTTGATGTCTGAAAGACCCTGACAGGATGGGAAGGGAAGGGAAGATCTCAACAAGGGCTAAGAAAAGAGGAAGAAAAGCCCTGACAATTGATTTTGCCTGCTACATAATTATACCAGGGCCAAACTGGTTGGAGATGACAGCGAGGGAGGTGCTGGGTGCATTGGCCAGATGGAGAAAACCTCACTGACCAGCTTCTCATGTTCTGACTTCCTTCCCTCCACCTGTTTCCTTCCCATCTCCCAAGTGTCATCATAGCGTTGTTTGATCAGATATGTTTGTGGGCTCTGCAACAAGCTCTCTCTCTAAAACAGGGATCGTGGGATGTAAACACCTGTTTCCTTGGGTGTGCTCCAGGAACTGCGACCTCCGTGAAATCAAATTTTCAGGTGTTCTGTTCCATAGTACTTCACTCTTAGGCAAACAATGCATCTTTTTGACAATATTTGTAACCTAAATGGCTATACTGTCTAAGATCAGTTTTAATTTTTTTGTTTTTATTAAAACAGTGAATGTGATATGAGTTACTTCCACTCCTCCCCAACTTTTTTTTTTTTTTGGTGGGAGTGAAAGTTGAACTTGAATGTTTTCAAGTGCTTTCCAGTTTTAACTTATGGACCATATGTCTAAATAGACTTAATCACACCATTTCCTTTATATTATTTTGTCTAAAGCTCTCCTTCCACGGCCAAACCAGTGAGTTGACATAGGATGACTGCTTTTTACAGAAGTAGATTGAGATTGTTTGGCTTTAGAGTGAGCTACCTGCACTTTGTGATGGTAGACTGCCCTCCCTAGTCCAACTAGGCCTATTGCAAGTGCAGGTTATTTCTCACAGAAAGGATGTGTGTGTGTGCGTGTGTGTGCATGTGCGTATGCGTGAGAGAGAGAAAGAGAGAGAGAGATCTACTGGAAAAAGAGCTCAAAGAGATGCTGCAAAGAGAATCATCTTTATAAGTAGTGCTGAGCTTCTGAAGGCAGCAGTAATGTAGTTGTTACCTTCTCCATCACAACATTCCTAACCTCTTAGGTAAAAATGACTCCTCCTGGCCAGGCACGGTGGCTCACACCTGTAATCCTAGCACTTTGGGATCACCTGAGGTTGGGAGTTCGAGACCAGCTGGCCAACATGGTGAAACCCCATCTCTACTAAAAATACAAAAATTAGTTGGGTGTGGTGGTGCATGCCTGTAATCCCAGCTGCTGGGAGACTGAAGCTTGAGAATCACTTGAATGTGGGAGGCAGAGGTTGCAGTGGGCTGAGATTGTACCACTGCACTCCAGCCTGGGTGACAGAGCAAGACTCCATTTCAAAAAAAAGAAAAAAGAAAAAAATCTCCTCCTGCTTTTGCACCCATACTTTTTCTTTCTTTCTTTTTTTTTTTTTTGAGACGGAGTCTTCCCCTGTTGCCCAGGCTGGAGTGCAGTGGTGCCATCTCGGCTCATTGCAACCTCCACCTCCTGGGTTCAAGTGATTTTCCTGCCTCAGCTTCCTGAGTAGCTGGGATTACAGGTGTGTGCCACCATGCCCGGCTAATTTTTGTATTTTTTTTTAGTAGAGATGGAGTTTCACCATGTTGGTCAGGCTGGTCTCGAACTCCTGACCTTGTGATCTGCCCGCCTTGGCCTCCCAAAGTGCTGGGATTACAGGCATGAGCCACCGCATCTAGCCCGCTGGACATACTTCTAAAGACTGATTTGTATTTGTCTCCTCCTACCAAGGTTCCTCTTAGGTAGGGACTTTAAAAAAATATTCCCATTTCTAGGAATCCTAGCATATAACAGTTCCTCAATATATTAGATGAATAAATATATTAAAGAATTTAACTAAAGGAATTTAAGATTAGTGACTCTGCTGGGCACAGTGGCTCATGCCTATAATTCTGGCACTTTGGGAAGCCAAGGCAGGAGGATTACTTGAGTCCAGGAGTTCAAGACCGGTCTGGGCAACATAAGGAGACCTTGTCTGTACAAAACATAAAAAATTAGCTGGGTGTGGTGATGTGCGCCTATAGTCTCAGCTACTTGAGAGGCTGAGGTGGGAGGATCACTTGAGCCCAGGAGTTCAAGATCATTCTGGGCAATACAGTGAGATCCTGTCTCTACAAAAAAATATAAAAAATAAAAAATTATCTGGGCATGGTGGCATGTGCCTGTGGTCTCAGTTACTTGATAGGCTGAGGTGTGAGGATCACTTGAGTCTGGGAGGTTGACACTGCAGTGAGCTGTGATAGTACCACTGCACTCCACCCTGGGTAACAGAGCGAGACCCTGTCTAGAAAAAAAATTTAGTAACTCACTTTTTCTGCATACAGTCTAAAAGAACCCTTAATAAGGACTTGTAGGCAGGACGTGGTGGCTCACACCTGCAATCCCAGCATTTTGGAAGGCCAAAGGGGGTTGGTCACTTGAGGTCAGGAGTTGGAGACCAGCCTGGGCAATACGATTAAACCTCATCTCTACACAAAATACAAAAAAAAAATTAGCTGGGCATAGTGGTACATTCCTGTAGTTCCAGCTACTTGGGAGGCTGAGGCAGGAGGATTGCTTAAGCCCAGGAAATGGAGGTTGCCGTGAGTTGAGATCATGCCACTGCACCCCAGCCTGGGCAACAGAGCGAGACTCTGTCTCCAAAAAAAAAAAAAAAAGACTTGTGGTAGTCTTTTTATAATCTCTAAGTGTATTTTCCTCTTATTCGGCATACATTTAATCTTCTTGGTTAGTGATAATTGAAATCACATGGAACTGAGGAATTTGTGCTCTTTTTTTCTTACAAAATAATTACTCATACTCAAGGTCTTCTCCTAAATTGTCTCAAATTATAGTAGGTGGTAATTCTGGGAAGAATGTATTAGAGGGTCATGAGTAAGCATATTTAGGGATCCCATAAGGCTGTCATTGGTCCATTTGATATAGCATAAGATTTTTTTCTAGCAATTTAGGTTGAAGATTCAAAGGGAGAGAGAAGTACTAGTTGATTGATTTAAATTATCTAATTAAATATTATTAGTATATAGTTAAGATATACAATTATTTAGGAAACTGACCTTATCCCTACTTTCATTCTTTAAATACTTTTTAGAAATTCAGATTTCTATTAAAATATACAAGATCACTTTAAGAAGCTAGGGAGCTTGAATGTTTAAATAAAATCCAATTTTCCATACATAAGACAGACTTCTTCCTGTTTCTGACTGCTGGTTAGTCTTAGTGGGATTTGTTTGGCTTTTATGAATGCCATTAAATTTTAATGTGCAGATCAGATGTCTTATTGTATTAAAAAATGGTGCAGTCTCTGTTTTGGACCTTTCATTTTACCACACAAGGGAACCATTAGTGTTAATCAATTTTATTCCTGTAAACCTTTTCCATTTCATCTTTTCTTTTTCGGTTTCCTTTCTCCATAATGGTTATTCCTGTCATTTTTCCCCCAAATTTGAAAAACTTATACAGTAACTGGATTTCATGAATGGATATATCACAAGACTTGTAGTTGGTGATGCTTTTGTTTGTTGGCTATAATTTCGTAAATGTTCAAGTTCCCTGGAAACAATTTAAATATTACCCTCCCACTACTTTCTCTTCTTTGGAAACTTTAATTACACATGTATTAGGTTGCTTGGAGTTGTCCCACAGCTCACTGATGCCGTTTGTTTTTTAAAATCTTTTTTCACCCTGTTTTATTTTGGATAGTCTTTATTGCTATGACTTCAGTTTCACTATTTTTTTTCCCAGCAATATCTAATCTGCTAGTAATTCACAGTGTATTTTTAGATCCCAGACATATCTTTCGTTATCTAGTTGTTCTATTTGGGTCTTTTTCTCTATCTTCCATTTATGTAACTAGTGTAACCAATCTACTTTTTTTTTTTTTTTCTTTTGAGACAGGATCTTGCTGTGTCACCCAGGATGGAGTGCAATCATGGCCCACTGCAGCCTCAACCTCCTGGGCCCAAGTGATCCTCCCACCTCAGCCTCAAGAGTAGCTGGGGCTACAGGCGCGCGACACCGTGCCATTACATTTTTTATTTTTATTTTTTTCAGATGGGGTCTTACTCTGTTGCCTAGGCTGGAGTGCAGTGGTGCAATCATGGCTCACTGCATCCTCGAATTCCCTGGGCTTAGGTGATCCAGCCACCTCAGCCTCCTGAGTAGCTGGGACTATAGGCATGCACCACCACACATGGCTAATTTTTTGTAAAAATGGGGTTTTGCCATGCTGCCCAGGCTGGTCTTGAACTCCTGAGCTCAACAGATCCTCCTGCCCCAGCCTCTCAAAGTGCTAGGATTACAGGTGTGAGCCACCATGCCTGGCCTGATTTTTTTTTTTTTTTTTTTGTAGAGATGGAGTCTTGCTATATTGCCCAGGCTGGCCTTGAACTCCTGGCCTCAAGCAATCCTTCTGCTTCAGCCTCCCAGACCATGGCACTGTGCCCAGCTCAATCTTTACTTTTGTTTTTTGAACATGTGGAATATAGTTGTAACCATTTTAATGTTCTTATCTACTGATTCTGTCATCTTTGTCATTTCTAGGTGGGTTTTGTTTTGAGACAGGATTTTATTCTGTCACCCAAGATGGGGTGTGGTGGTGCAATAATGGTTCACTGCAGCCTTGGCCTCTTGGGCTCAAGTGATCCTCCCATCTTAGCCTCCCGAGTAGCTGGGACCACGGGCACTTGCCACTGTGCCTGGCTAATTTTTAAATTTTTTGTAGAGACAAGGTCTTCCTTAGCCAGGAGCAGTGGCTTACACCTATAATCCCAACACTTTGGGAGGCTGAGGCGGGTGGATCACTTGAGGCCAGGAGTTCGAGACCAGCCTGGCCATCATGGTAAAACCCCATCTCTACTAAAAATATAAAAATTAGCCAGCTGCGGTGTGGTAGCACAAACTTGTAATCCCAGCTACCTGGGAGGCTGAGGCACAAGAATCCTTTGAACCCAGCAGGTGGAGGTTGCATTGAGCTATCACGCCACTGCACTCCAGCCTGGGCAACACAGCCTGACTTTGTCTAAAAAAAAGAAGACAGGGTCTCCCTGTGTTGTCCAGGCTGGTCTTGAACTCCTGGCCTCAAGCAGTCCTCCTCTCACCTCAGCCTCCAAAAGTGTTGGAATTACAGGCGTGAGCCATGACACCAGGCCTAGGTTGGTTTTGAATGATTGACTTTTCGTTATTGGTGGTATTTTCATGCCTTTTTGTATACCTGATAATTTTTGATTGGATGAGAGTTTCCTCTTACTGCTGTGACAAGTCACCACAAAATTTGTGGTTTAAAACAACACAAATTTATTATCTTACAGTTCTGGAAGCCAGAAGTCCAAAGTGAGTCAGCAGGGCCACATTCTTTCTGGAAACTCTAGAAAAGACTCTGTTTCTTTGCCTTTTCCAGCTTCTAGAGGCTGCCTGCTCTCCTCGCCGCTTGTAGCCCCACATTACTCCAGTCTCTGCTTTCATCATCATACCTCCTTCTCTCCTGCTTTCATTACCATGCCAGTGAATTAATGCCCTCAGTTTGCTGATAAAATAACTGTCAACTTAGAATTCTGTACTACTATAATAGTCCTTGAAGAATGAGGACAAAATAGACATTATCAAACAAAAACGGATACATTTTGTCACCAGCAGACTTTTACTAGAGGAAATCCTAAAGAACGTACTTCAGACAAGTCAGCTGATCCCAGACGTAAGCCTGAAATACAAGAGGGAATGATGAGCCAAGATACTGGACAGTTTGTTGGTAAATGTAGACAAGCGTTGATGTATATAATAATGGGATGTTTTTACTCAATGTTTCTGATACTAGATGTATGGGTTTTTTTTTTCCACACCAACAACCAGTCTTCCAGCTCTTCAGACACCAACTTGGTATTCAGCAACTCAATTCAATTCTGACACTAACTATCCAGAGTTACTGTCAGACTCCACAGGTTTAAGTGCTTAGTCCCATAAAACTTTCCTCACTGCAGATACCAGTCACAAGTATTGGGTGCCTGGTGTACCCACACTTCTGTCTGACTTTACTACAAAAATGGGAGCTCCTGCATCTCCCAGCTTTCGGGTTTGATAATTCGCTAGAATGTCTCATGTAACTCATGGAAATACTTTACTCAAATAGTTATCAGTTTATTATAAAGGATACAACCCAGGAACAGCCAAATGGAAGAGATGCGTAGGGCAAGATATGATGAGGAAGCTTTAATGATGTCTGAGTGCACCACCTCCCAGCACCCGGATGTGTTCACCAACCCAGAAACTCTCTCACCATGCCTTGATGTTTCTGGAACTAGTTTCCATTTTGAAGCTATCTAGGGTCCCCTAGCCACTAGTCATCTTATTAGCATACAAAAGACACTTTTTTTTTTTTTGAGACAGGGTCCAGCTCTGTCACCCATACTGGAGTGCAGTGATATGATCATAGCTCTCTACAACCTTGATATCCTGGACTCAAGCAATCCTCCTGCCTCAGCCTCCTGAGTAGCTAGGACTACAGTTGTGAACCACTGTGCCTGCCTATTTTATTTTTATTTTTTTTTAATTTTTAGTAGAGGGTCTTGCTCTGTTACCCAGACTGGTCTGGAACTCCTGAGCTCAAGTGATCCTCCTGCCTTGGGCTCCCAAAGTACTGGGATTACAGGCATGAGCCACTGTGCCTGTCCACAAAGACACTCTTAAGTGTCAAAAGACATTTTTAGGGAAAATGTTTTTCCTAAAATTTGGATCACTCATTCTTTTTAAGAACACATAGAAAATTTATAAAAATGAATCATATGTTAAGCCATGAAGCTAACCTAAATACATTTTAGTGTCTTAAGACCACATTTTCTACACAACTCATTTGAATGATAAATCAATGATGAGAAAGTAAGTGGAAGAGTACTTTATATGTAGAAGTATATTTTAAAATTCTTGAACAATTTATTGTTAAATAAATCACAGTGACAGTTAGAAATGAATGACAAAAACACTACCTATCAAAACTCATGGGGCCAGTAAACAGTGAAACAAGCAAACAATCCTCAGTTTTATTAATAAAAGAAAAATGCAGGGCTGGGCACAGTGGGTTCAAATCTATAATCCCAGCACTTTTTTTTTTTTTCCCCAGACTGAATCTTACTCTGTCGCTCAGGCTGGAGTGCAGTGGCGTGATCTTGGCTTAATGCAACCTCCGCCTCCCAGGTTCAAGCAATTCTCCTGCCTCAGCCTCCCAAGTAGCTGGGATTACAGGCACTTGCCACCATGCCTGGTTAATGTTTGTATTTTTAGTAGGGACAGTGTTTCACCATGATGGCCAGGCTAGTCTCCAACTCCTGACCTCAAGTGAGCCACCTACCTCAGCCTCCCAAAGTGCTGGGATTACAGATGTGAGCCACTGTGCCTGGCCCCCAGCACTTTAGGAGTCTGATATGGATGAATTGCTTGTGCCCAGAAGTTCATGACCTGCCTGGGCAACATGGCAACACTCCACCTCTAAAGAAATAAACATAATTAGCTGGGCATGATGGTGTGTGCCTATAGTCCCAGCTACTTGAGAGGCTGAAGTGGGAGGTGACCAGGAGGTTGAGGCTGCAGTGAGCCATGATTGCACCACTGCACCTGTCGCCTGGGCAACAGACTGAGACCCTGTCTCAAAAAAAAAAAAAAAAAAAAAAAGGCAAATTAAATTCACAATAATTTATCATTTCACATTGACTAGAATGGCATATTAAAAGTTCAGACATTGAGGATCAAGTTTGTATACTGCTGGTAGAAGTATTCAATTGATACAGTCATTTTGGAAAGCAGATTGTCATTCCCTGGTAAAGTTGAGTATATACATTTTCTGTAATGTAGTATTTCCGTTACTAGATATATAATCTAAACTCTGTTCATGTGTGCCAGGAGCCAGAATAAAAATTTTCATAACACTATTATTCATATTAACACTAATAACAGAAACAAGAACCTAGAACACCTCTAACATCCAGCAGAGGTAGAATGGATAAATTAATTTTGGTATATTCTTTTTTGCTTTTTGAGACGGAGTTTCGCTCTTGTTGCACAAGCTGGAGTGCAATGGCGTGATCTCAGCTCACCACAACCTCCGCCTCCCGGGTTCAAGTAATTCTCCTGCCTCAGCCTCCCAAGTAGCTGGGATTACAGGCATGTGCCACCATGCCCAGCTCATTTTGTATTTTTAATAGAGACGGGGTTTCTCCATGTTGGTCAGGCAGGTCTTGAACTTGTGACCTCAGGTGATCTGCCCGCCTCAGCCTCCCAAAGTGCAGAGTGAGATTACAGGCGTAAGCTACCATGCCTGGCCAACTTTGGTATATTCTTACAGGGAATACAACACAGTAGCTACAGTTGTTAACATGATGGACTGAACATTATAGTGTTGAACAAAAAGAACAGTCACAGAAGCATGCATAACAGTATGATTCTGCTTAAGTTCCAATATAGGCAGAACTCAACAAAATGTTGCTTAGGTATGTATACATATATAGGTGGTAAAAGTATAAAGAAAATCAAGAAAATAATTAACAACATTCAGAGTAATAATTATCTCTGGAGAATAGGAAGGAGGATTTGGTTAAGGTGGGGTTCTAAAGTACCTGGTACTATTTTGTAAAATGATTTTTTTTTCTTTTTAGACTGAGTCTCACTCTATTGCCCAGGCTGGAGTGCAGTGGCATGATCCTGGCTCACTGCAACCTCTGCCTCCTGGGTTCTACCGATTCTCTTGCCTCAGCCTCCTGTGTAGCTGGGATTACGGGTGCCTGCCACCACACCCAGCTAATGGGTTCAAGTGATTCTCCTGCCTCAGCCTCCCCAGTAGCTGGGATTACAGGTCCCTGCCACCATGCCCGGCTAATTTTTGTACTTTTAGTAGAGATGGGGTTTCACCATGTTGGCCAGGCTGATCTCAAACTCCTGACCTAAAGTAATCCACCCGCCATGGCCTCCCAAAGTGCTGGGATTACAGGTGTGAGCCACCACGCCCAGCTGCCCTTCTTATGTACTCTTAATAGAACAACACCTAAGTGAAAAAAGCAGAATACAGCGAGTGTACATAGTATGATCCTATTTGTGTAAAAAAGGGGGAAATGTACATTTTTGCTTCATTTAGGCCTGAAATGTTTTGTGAAGACATTTACATACAGAGGAAATACAACATTGGAGGAAACTCTATATTGGTTGCAAGTGGGATGGAATGAGTGCATGGAAGATAGTGAAGGGAAGGAGATTTTTCAATATATGCCCTTTTGGTTTTAAGTATGTGTATACTTGTGTAATATGTATGAATATATATTATATATTTAAAATCAAATTAAAATTTTAATTTTAAAAATAAAAAGAACAAAATATCCAGTCCTCTAAGCCCGATCAAATGCCACATCAAACAGGTCTTGCCCTTCACTGATATTTATTATGTACTGCCTTATGTTTTTTTGTTGTTGCTTGTTTGTTTATCTTGGAGACAGAGTCCTACTCTGTTACCCAGGCTGAAGTGCGGTGGCGTGATCTCGGCTCACTGCAACCTCCGCCTCTGATTCTCCTGCCTCAGCCTTCTAAGTAGCTGGGATTCCAGATGTCCACCACCATGCCCGGCTAATTTTTGTACTTTTAGTAGAGATGGGGTTTCACCATGTTGGCCAGGCTGATCTCAAACTCCTGACCTAAAGTAATCCACCCGCCATGGCCTCCCAAAGTGCTGGGATTACAGGTGTGAGCCACCACGCCCAGCTGCCCTTCTTATGTACTCTTAATAGAACAACACCTAAGTGAAAAAAGCAGAATACAGCGAGTGTACATAGTATGATCCTATTTGTGTAAAAAAGGGGGAAATGTACATTTTTGCTTCATTTAGGCCTGAAATGTTTTGTGAAGACATTTACATACAGAGGAAATACAACATTGGAGGAAACTCTATATTGGTTGCAAGTGGGATGGAATGAGTGCATGGAAGATAGTGAAGGGAAGGAGATTTTTCAATATATGCCCTTTTGGTTTTAAGTATGTGTATATACTTGTGTAATATGTATGAATATATATTATATATTTAAAATCAAATTAAAATTTTAATTTTAAAAATAAAAAGAACAAAATATCCAGTCCTCTAAGCCCGATCAAATGCCACATCAAACAGGTCTTGCCCTTCACTGATATTTATTATGTACTGCCTTATGTTTTTTTGTTGTTGCTTGTTTGTTTATCTTGGAGACAGAGTCCTACTCTGTTACCCAGGCTGAAGTGCGGTGGCGTGATCTCGGCTCACTGCAACCTCCGCCTCTGATTCTCCTGCCTCAGCCTTCTAAGTAGCTGGGATTCCAGATGTCCACCACTATACCTGGCTAATTTTTGTATTTTTAGTGGAGATGGGGTTTCACCATATTGGCCAGGCTGGTCTCGAATTCCCGACCTCAAGTGATCCGCCCACCTTGGCCTCTCAAAGTGCTGGGATTACAGGCATGAGCCACCACGCCCTGCCATGTATTGGCTTATTCTGCCAATGTTTGTGTCTTGCCTTAGTAAAATATGCTCCTTGAGAGTTAGAATAGTGCTTTTTACATCCTTATATACATACCTACAGTGTCCACAGCCCAGTGCTTCTTATGTAGTTGAAATTCATAAGTTGGTTTAATTCTACCTGTTAACAATGTAATACTGCTTTATACTTGTGGAGTTTCTGTATTACTTCATTTATCCTCAAAACAACCCTGTGAGGTAGGCTTTTATTTGCAGGTGACATTTTCTGTGTTTTCAAATGAGAATGTATAATTTTGGCTAAGCATTTTATTTAACTTTAAGCAGTTTGTTCCTTATCTTTATAAGTTACTCAGTCACAACATAATGGCTATATTGAATATGAGACTAGAGGAGATGATCTATTAGGTTATTTTCAACTTTGTGTGGATGAATAATTGAATGAATGAATACATTTTATTAGTACAAGGAAGGCAAAGAGAATACTTGGTGTATGCATTTTGGGTTCCTCTTTTAAATGAATCCCTCCCCAGTTCCCCTCCTGCCACTCAACCTTTGGCTGACCTGCTTGCTTATATTAATATTAAACTATTAATAACTGACTTAGTTACTAATACTACTGACCTTTAATTAACAATATATTTTCATTTTCATTTTTGTTTTTATTTTCTCTTAACAATCTATTTTCAAATGGTCCAATGGATTTGTCAAACAAATTTATTTAGCTAGATGAATGAGTGAGAAATTTATGCATTGCTTCATACTTTTTTTGTGTGTTTCTTCCTATTCCTTTGCTTTGTTTAGTTATTAAATTTCACTTAACACCATACTTTGGCATTTTATTTCCGGATGTTAGATCTGAAAATGATGCCAAGGATTTCAGTTCTTTGCTCAGTGTCTTTTAATGACAGTGTGTGTAGGGTGGGGTGGGGGGGAATAAGGAAACAGAGGCATTACAGAGATAGAGCAACCTAAAGTCAAGGAGCCCAGATGTTTTCTCATTATTTTTTGTTGTCAGGAAATAAAGAATAAGGGCAGTGCACTGAATGAATGTGCTGCTTTTACCTGTAATTTTGTAATTTTCTATTTGAAACAGGGTCTCTCAAAATGCTAGGATGACAGGCGTGAGCCACTGCGCCCTGCCTAAATTGTAAAATCTAAAAACTTAGGTCCTATTATCAATTGGTCTTGGCTATTTTTCATGTAGGGAAAAAAAGTGTGAATTTCCATGCATATTCTGTCTTTGCATTTGCATATAGTGTTCTTCTGTGTAGTTCTGCCAATGTCTTAACCTGTGTTCTTCCCTATAGGGTGGAGAATGCTTGCACCAAGCTTGTCCAGGCAGCTCAGATGCTTCAGTCAGACCCTTATTCAGTGCCTGCTCGAGACTATCTAATTGATGGGTCAAGGGGCATCCTCTCTGGAACATCAGACCTGCTCCTTACTTTCGACGAGGCTGAGGTAGGCAATCTGAGACAAAAAGCCTACTCTTAAAGATAATAATGGAAGATTGATGATTGTTTAGAACGAAAATATGTTGAATGCTGCACATCTGTGTTACTGTGTTTGCTGGTTGTCCACTCATGTGATTGAATACTCTGAAATATATTTTCAGGTCCGTAAAATTATTAGAGTTTGCAAAGGAATTTTGGAATATCTTACAGTGGCAGAGGTGGTGGAGACTATGGAAGATTTGGTCACTTACACAAAGAATCTTGGGCCAGGTTAGTTATATCCAATTTCTATAACATTTTTGAAGGGTTGTTCATGTTGGAGCCAAAGGAAAGGGTACCCTCTTCCTACTTTTTGCAGAAGATAGGTGAAGATGAATTGGACTTTCAGGTGTCTGCTCTGTTGATGGAGCTGATGCTGTGCTTTGAAGTGATGTCATTGTCTCTGGTATCTGAATCTGCTTTCTATATATCCTGGCCTTGTCAAACGAATTAAACCAAACATTGCAAATACTGCTACTGGAGAATGTAGGAAATAGTTATCTATTACTGTAATGCTGAAGGCCATCCTGCATCCTGATCTCTTCATTCCACATTACACAGCATTCCTTCACTGTCTGCCAGCTGGCCTGTAGTTCTTTATGACCTCTTAGCTTGCTAATTAGCCTGCCTACTATTATGAACTCATGCCCTAACCAAAGGCTGCATAATATAATCAGACCTAGAAGGAGAGAAGAGCTATTGTGGTTAAATTTTATTTTGAAATGATTATTCAGGCATCTGAGCATTAAATATTCAAAATATATAAACGGATACCAGCTTTTGATGTTACAGACATATAACATGAACTTGAGGGTCTTTAAAGTATGAATGAGACCAGTGACAAGGTATGTTAGATGTTTAATCTTCTTAACTTGATTTTTACCACTTTATAAAATTCATTTGTTTTATGTGAAATGTTGATTTTTAATTAACAACATTTTTATGAGATTCTAGTGTAGGTGTTCTATAAAACTTAATGGCAGTTAAGAATTTGAGCCATCACTGAAGATCACCTGGAAATAGGTTTCTCTGGTGGCTTTATAGTAGTCTTAAAATTTCTTGTAATACTGGCAAAAATGTATTTCCCCAAATGGAATCTTATGCAGAATCCCCAAACATAAAAGACAAAATGGAGCTACTTTGGGTGAAGCAGGAGCAGACGCATCTCTGCTTCTCTTTGGCCTTGATGGTCTATGAGACAACTTGAGAAATCCTAGGAGGAATTTGAAAATCAAAGCTTTGGAGAATCACATAGTGCCTTTGAATAACAACCAACGTAAACAAAAAGTGCTAGCAGACTGATTCCAAAACACCAGATGCTTTCAAACACTGTCATCCCTATAATTATTTTTATAATATTTCTATTTGTTTCTAATTATAAAACTAGTACATGCTTATTTTGGACAAATTGGAAAGTACAGAAAAATAGAAAGATGAAAACAAAACATATCATTGTCATTCTTAGACCTTTTTTCAGCCACTAGATTCAGTACTAGGCTCATGTGAGATTTTTACATAACATAGTAGAGAGTTCAGAGACATGACATGAAACCTGTATGCATAGAAGCCTGGAAAAACGTTTTTTCCCTTACCTGTGAATTTCTTTTTAATAAATATATATTTATTCATTTAGATGTTTAATATTTGTGAACGTATTTATATCAAAATGTGAAAATGTTTATCACATTTAGGGTTTACATTTCATACATTACTTTCATTGAAAAGAGTAATGTTGCATAAATATTAGAGTTCAGTGATGGTGTCTGTTGTTTAAATAAGTGAGCAATCGGTTTGAATTTTCATAGTATTTCATAATGGATTTAGAGTGGTCTGGCTGGGAAAGCCAGACCCTGGATTGTTTCACTACTCACCCTGCACAGTTTCTTCTTTGTGCCCCAGGAATGACTAAGATGGCCAAGATGATTGATGAGAGACAGCAGGAGCTGACTCACCAGGAGCACCGAGTGATGTTGGTGAACTCAATGAACACCGTGAAAGAGTTGCTGCCAGTTCTCATTTCAGGTACTTCCTGCCTGTACATTATTTTATACGGGGAAAAAAATGTTAGCGTGTTCTAAACTCTGAGGTTCATTTTCTTTTATTCATTTATTTATTTATTTATTGAGACGAAGTCTCACTCTGTCGCCAGGCTGGAGTGCAGAGGTGCTATCTCAGCTCACTGCAACCTCTGCCTCCTGTGTTCAAGTGATTCTGCTGCCTCAGCCTCCCTAGTAGCTGGGATACAGGTGTGCACTGCCACACCTAGCTAATTTTTGTATTTTCAGTAGAGACGGGGTTTCACCATGTTGGCCAGGATGGTCTTGATCTCTTGACCTCGTGATCTGCCTGCCTCGGCCTCCCAAAGTGCTGGGATTACAGGCGTGAGCTATGGCTCCTGGCATGAGATTCATTTTCTTTTGTGGCTTCACTGCATATCCTTCAGCCTAGGTAAAAATGAGGCCTGATTGATTGGTTATCACATGATGGCTGTAGCTGATTGGCTGAGAACCAGTCTTCTTCTCTAACACTGTCCTTCTCCTGTTCTTTGTTTGAAATTGCCTTCCTGTGGCCTAATTCTGTTCTCTTAAAGCTCTAACAAGCCCCTTTCCTGGGAGGTGGACTCTCCTCTATAAACTCTAGTCTGGGATATAAAATTTTCACACCTTTATTTGTGTTATAGAAAAATAATTAGGAGCTGGAATGGATATTATAGAGCGCCATATGATAAAGACATGAACTCAGAGCCCTTTTTAGTGTGTATTAATACAGTTTTTCCTAAAAGATATTTAACTGTTCTTTACATCATGAGTAGATCAGTTCTTTAGTCACCAGCTGGGACCACCTTCCCACTGGGCAGCACCCTGAAATGCAAACATGGTAGCTGCTGTCTCGACTAGCAAAAGGGAGTTGCACTTATTGAGTGTCTAGTATATGCCAGACATCTCATGGTTTATATGAATTATCTTAGTCAAGTTGTGGGTTAATTAGTTAATTCTCAGAAGGCAATTTTATTATAAAAATCTGGTGACTCATGTCATTGTGACTTCCAACTACCTGCTTTGGTGTTTCAGGTGGTAGCTAAAAAAGGACATGAGTGTAAGAGTTCAGGAGGCCAGGTGCGGTGGCTCACTCCTGTAATCCCAGCACTTTGGGAGGCTGAGGCGGGTGGATCACCTGAGGTCAGGAGTTCAAGACCAGCCTGGCCAGCATGGCAAAACCCGTCTCTACTAAAAACAAAACAAAACAAAACAAAAATTAGCCAGGAATGGTGGTGGACGCCTATAATCCCAGCTACTCAGGAGATTGAGGCAGGGGAATTGTTCGAACCCAGGAGGCGGAGGTTGCAGTGAGCTGAGATCACGCCAAAAGGGGTGGGATTACAGGTGTGAGCCACCACGCCCAGACATTATTTTTTTCTTTTTTATGTTTGGGGGTTAGCAAGTCCAAGCTACATGTTGAGAAAAATCTTGGATGATAAACTTGACATTTTGGGATCTTTTGCTGGGATCAGGGGCAGCAGGATATGCCATTCAGAGTATTACTAACAGTTTTCATATTGTCCCATTAGATTTGTAGTGGATGGAGCCAGGGTGAGGACCAGGATGATAACTGATTTAGAAGGATATTAGATATTTTGTGATTGCAGGTCATCAGCATATGCAGGTTAAATTAGTTACTTAATCATGTTGTAATGGTGTCTTTGTACCTTGAGTTTTCTTTTTCTTTTTTATTTTTACAATAAAGGTTGCTAATGTTGGAACTTTATTGTCAGACTTGTAGTGTGTGTTTTGTATATTCACTTTAGGACCTTAAAAGCCCAAAACATCCAAAGTGTAGAACATCTTTTGTGAATATTGTTACACAACAAGATTAAATTCCAAGCCTAGATTCTGATCTTTTATTTTTACAGCTATGAAGATTTTCGTAACAACTAAAAACTCAAAAAACCAAGGCATAGAGGAAGCTTTAAAAAATCGCAATTTTACTGTAGAAAAAATGAGTGCTGAAATTAATGAGATAATTCGTGTGTTACAACTCACCTCTTGGGATGAAGATGCCTGGGCCAGCAAGGTAAGTGTTCTTAGTGGAGAAATAAGCAAAATCCCTAACTCTACCCCACTGTGGGTTTTGATTGGCACCCGTCTCATACTTTATCTGGTAATTTTTGTAGCATAAGAGTACTCAGAAATTGTGAAAGTAATTTCTTCTTCATTTTTGTTTCATAGGTTACTTGCTATCTTTGCTAATTTCCTTTGTTCTAAGATAGAACAAGTAAATAGGCATGTGGGATAAATACTGGTTTAAGGCTGAGATTTATAACTTTTCCATCAGGCTGGAGTCTCACTGGTTGGACTGGTGGAAGAGTATATTCCTGTGGATGGGAGCTCTGCCTTGTATATGGGTGGTTGTTCCCAGCTGACTAAGTAAGGTATAGATATGTCAGTAATTCTGAACTTTATGGAAAATTGTTCTTTAACCAATCTTCGATCCAGAGAAATCTACAGAGGAAACTCTTGGCATTTCTAAATATGTCCCTTGATCATTCCATTTTCCCCAAGGAAGGTTTAATTTTATTAGTCTTCACATTGGTCAGTTAGTTTGAGAGATCCCTTCACCCTTTGTCGGGAATCTCTTTTAGGACCCCAGAGGGGCTAGCAGATTCCTTCTAGAGCTCGTCAGCAGTGGTTTTGTGTTGCTGCTGCTGCTCTGGTCTGCTGCTCCCTGTTTAATGACTGTCAACCAAGCTTTCAAGTCTAGGGGAACAGAGATACTTAGGTTTATACTTTCCTTGTAGGAGCCCAAGATGTAGGCAGTGGGGGGAACACACTGTCCCAAAGATCTAGCTTTCCCATGTGTGACCCCAGTGTCTCCAGGGCCACCCAGAAGGCTGGTAGTCAACTAAAGAAGGGATGTTGTAGTATGACTTCCATTGGGTGCTCAGTAGAGCAGTAGGTTCTCCAGGACCTCTATAAGGTAATGTAAAAGCTGGGGCCTGAAATCACCAGCCCTCTCTCTTGTTGCCCAGAAAGCTAATTTAATTATATAGAAAAAATAAACTTATTTTAACTATGGATTTATTCACAGAGACATTTTCTCATTGATATGAAGTTCTTGAATAGACTCTAAGACTGTATTTTAAATCTATGTGGTAAAATCATTTTAACTCTGATATTTTATTTAATTTTGCTTTTGCATAGTTGACAACTTTCACTTCCCTGTTATGACTTCTTTATGCATCTTTTTTTGTTCTTTTGTTTTATTCTTTTTCTCACGTTTAGAAGGTAAGCTTTCTCTTGCCCTCTAGTTTCTTTTTCGCTTAAAAAGAGAAAAAGCATGTCTGTGAGGTTTTCTTGTGCCGTGTGCCGTGCCTTATTCTGTGTGTAACACTGTGCTTGAATGTGCGTCAGAATGTGATTTAATATGGGACTCTAGGCAGTGCTAGGGAGACTGACTCTGGCTCATATTGAGTGATTTCTTTGGGGAAAGCTAAAGGAAAGACATTACTATGGGCTATAGGCTGCCTATATTTGGTGGGTGCTTTCATTTCTTTGAGTAGGCTCCTGGGATCTTTTTTGGCCTGGTCTTCATTTGAGGAGCAGGATTCCCCAGGTGGCGGGGTGACCCCTGAGTTACCTGTGGACCCTGCTGTTGGGAAAGGAGACTTCCAGCGATGCTATCTCTGTATCTGCCTCTCCCACCAGTTTTCCTTGCGGGCTCTGAAATTTTGCTTTTGGAGATGCATCGTTGAGGTTTTGAGCCATAATGAAAAAGGGTAGGCTAGAGAGCTTAGATGAGGCACCTGTCCTTCATAATGATCCTAGCCTTCAAAATCCAAAGGAAAACAGAAGTGAAGTGTATCTAAAGGTCTTCCTAACTTCATTCCATGGCTCACTGCATGTTCTGCTGTCCAAACTGAATTAGCTGTAGTTGTCCATGACCTCATGTTCCCCTAACACAAGCTCTTTGCTTATTTTCTTTCTTTTGCTTCTAGCAACTGAGAAATAAGGAGGAACAGGCATTTTAACGTTAATGTTTCTCTATTTTCAGAAGGGAAAAGCTATCCATCATTTAGTGAATAAATGTTATTGAGCTTTATTTTGTGCAAGTACCATCAAGAGCTGCTTCTTTCATTAAAAAAATGTAGGCAGTTGAGTTTTTCAGGGCCAGGATTAGGCACTTGGGGATACAAGGGAAATAGACCCGGTACTCACCGTGCACAGTCTTGTAGCTGGTCCCAGTTTTATGCTGAGGAAAACCAATTTGTTAGGATGCTACAAAACTAACTTCATCTGAAATGAAAGAAGGTAAATTAAATTAGCTCAACTCAAGTACATGATGACATCAGAATGAACAAGAGATGTTTATTTTTTAATCTACTGACCATCAGAATGAGCAAGAGATGCTTATTTTTTAACCTAATGACATCAGAATAAAAAAAAGAGGTTTATTTTTAACCTAATTTTGCTTTTGTTATACATTTATGTGGTTCAAAAATCAAAGTGCTGCAAAAAGATGTACTTGATAAGTCTTCCTCCTAACCTGGTTCCCATCCACTCTACCTTTCCTCACCCTCTAAAAGTAATCATTTCTATTGGTTACAAAAATAGAAAAAAATTGGCCGGGCGCGGTGGCTCAAGCCTGTAATCCCAGCACTTTGGGAGGCCGAGACGGGCGGATCACGAGGTCAGGAGATCGAGACCATCCTGGCTAACATGGTGAAACCCCGTCTCTACTAAAAAAATACAAAAAACTAGCCGGGCGAGGTGGCGGGCGCCTATAGTCCCAGCTACTCGGGAGGCTGAGGCAGGAGAATGGCGTAAACCCGGGAGGCAGAGCTTGCAGTGAGCTGAGATCCAGCCACTGCACTCCAGCCTGGGTGACAGAGCGAGACTCCGTCTCAGAAAAAAAAAAAAAAATAGAAAAAAATAGAAAAAAATTTTACCCTGAAAATAGAAATTGGTAATTAGGATTTTGACTCTTTTTCAGTTTTGTAGCATTATGCATCTTTCATTGCTCCACTGTAAGCAGTGAATTAATCAGACCTTCTGTCTGACTGTGACTGCTGGGTTCCCATTCTGTTTAATGCATACAGTGTCTTTCAACTCTTCTCGCACCTACCAATAAATAATTAACTTTGTCTTACCATACTTGTTTCATGCCTCCCCATTGGTGCAGTATTCTTCTGGAAAGTGATGATTCCTCTAGAAAAGTGGGGGAAGAAAGTAAGTGGAAAAAATTCTTGGTAAAAGTGCTTCTTGCCGAATAAGTTAAGATTTTAAAGAGGCAATGCAATTAACTGATTATTTTACCTTTTATACCTATATTCAAATTGCACATTTACAAATTTAAAAGTAACTTTGACTTTAAACACTTCACTTATTTTAAAAGTAAAAAGTTTCCTTTTCTTAAATCAACAATCATTTTATAGTGATCATTAAAAATCAAATTAGCATTTTTTTCTGAGAATACATTATTTATTAAAAGAATTTGAGTTAAACACAATTCTAATTCTACCCTTTGTAAATTTAGTGCTCTACATTTAATTTTTTTGGTATTTATATTACTTGTATCTTGATGCATGCTGAGAATTAAGAGGAAGTGAGATAAAAAATTTAAAAAAAATTTTCTCTGCTAAGACTTTGAACCCTACATAGGCACTCCTGCAGCTTTGCACCTTGAATCATTAAATTCTGTTATTCAGAATTAGTTTATGTGGTGGGTTTCTCGCCACTGTGGTCCTGGGCTGGTGGTGGGTAAAAGTAGTGACTGATTCAGATCCCTTATACAGAAGATTACCAAACTTAACAAAGGCAGGAAATGTTGGTCAGAACTTGTGATTGCATAATACTACCCCTTACTTGCAGACCATTGGGATTTAAGAGTTGATTTGTTAAAAAAATAAAAATAAAAATGCCAAACTTAACAAAGGCAGGAAATGTTGGTTAGAACTTGTGATCGCGTAATACTACCCCTTACTTGCAGACCATTGGGATTTAAGAGTTGATTTGTTAAAAAAAATAAATAAATAAAAAATAAAAAGGTCATTTGTGGGCTTTCTATGAGCAAGTGTTCTAGTGTTTTGTTTTTAGCAGCTAGTAGAATGAAATATCTCTAAGAGCTTGAGATAAATTGTTAATTCAGGCATTTATGATATTTTATCTCCCTGCTCCCATGAGGAGAAAATCCCAATAAATTGATGTTTCCCTTCTGATCTCAGTTATCTTTGGTTGGTACATCTGATCGTGCAGTCATAGGCAGCATAGATTTTTAGAGCCGGGAAGGTATTCTTAGAGATGAGGAATTGAGACCCAGAGAAGGTAACTTGCATGAAGTCTCAGGACCAGACAGCTTTCTTTTGTTTAAATGTAGTTTGTAAGATTTTGTTCTACTGCACAACCTATACTTTCCAGAAACATCTTAAACCAGAAACATCTGGTTTAAAACATTGACTTGTGGGTGGAAATGAGGTCAGAAAGGGGATGGAGTGGGAAGGGAGGTGTTAGTGGAGGGAGAAGGGAGAGTATGGTGGGCAGTCACGGAGAGGCATCCTTATTCCCCATATTTAAAATTTTCAAGAGCTTAGGATTGCAGGACTTCACTTTTTTAACTGAAGTTCCTCTTGACTGTTCATAGAAGGAGGTCATTATTATTCACAGGTGTTCTGAGGCCTAAATCTATTTAATTTTAGCAGTGTTTCAGTTCCTAGGAAAGCATGTACAAATGGTTTAGGTTGTCGTTCCATCTTTTGGTATGTAGGGAAGAGTGCCAAGGCACTGTATTTTTTTCAGTTAAAACATAAATTCATAAGAATTTTATGGTAAGAAGGAGAATAACATGGGGGGGGAGTAGCCAGATAGATTCAGGCCAGCTGTCCCCGAAGCCACATGACTAGACCTGGTCTCTTTAGACTTCACTCTTTCAACACCCACAACCTCCCTGAAAAAGCAAAAACAGATAAGAAATTGGTAGAGACTTTTCTTTTTCCCAAAGTTGAGTTTTTATAGAGAAGAATACTCAAATGAAGGTGCAGTTTTTCTCTCCTCTATTTCATATCTGAATTATACTGTGGATACTTACAGACCTACATGACAAGGTTTAGCAAAATGCTTTGTGATACATAGCATGGCTGACCACAAGGGTTATGATTATTTTCACCCTTTATAAATATATCCCCAAATTGACTTCTGTCCTAGTTGTCCAGCGAATTTGTTTATGTCATATTCATTGTTTGTATACTTACATGCTTATGACAGAATTCTGTCAATTCTATCATAAAGACTGCCTTTCAAAAGAAATATATGTGAAAGTCTTAGGAGGAAAAAAATTACCTTAAACACATTTGTTTTTACTAGATATGACTCAAATAAAATGATTACTTATAACCTACTGTGTTCCATCAAGAATTTAAGATGGCTCTTTCAGTTATTGTTTTAAATCTCCAAAATTATCTAAAATTAATGCTGTTAAAAACTTTGGTAACTTATTGAAAGTCCCAGTTATTAAATGCAGCTTCATTCAAAATTGGCTATTGGTTTCTTTTAGGGGAAAAT
Source organism: Trachypithecus francoisi (assembly GCF_009764315.1). Lineage (NCBI taxonomy): Eukaryota > Metazoa > Chordata > Mammalia > Primates > Cercopithecidae > Trachypithecus > Trachypithecus francoisi. Next base: position 38,314,107 of record NW_022681474.1, read on the forward strand.
GAACATCTCTTAATTTTAACTTCTTGATGGTGTCACACCTCCCACTGAGCAGTAAATTACTCACTTCCTGAGAATTACATTCTTTCCTTGCAGTACTGGCCATTAGAGCTTTATTAAGGAGAAAAAAAGAAAAGATTTTTGAGGATGCTGAATAGACAAAAACCACTTTTTTCAATTGTGTTTCAAATCATTTTTGGGCATTGGAGAATAAAAGCAGTCATTTTTGTTAGTGTAGATTATGCATTTGATTTCTGGAGCTTATTTTCTCTGCAGTATTAACCAAAGTCAAAACCGACAAGGCAGAGATTTGCTGAGTATTGTAGGAGATTAGTAGAATCTTTAGCAACTCTCCTTGGTAAAAGAAAAAAAAAATCTTGTTTCATTTGATAAGCAATGAGGTTTGGAGTCAACAAACCTGAGATCAAATTAGGTTTGTAGGAGTGAGTTCCTGTTTCTTAATTTGTAGTATTATTTAAATGACATTTAAATTTGAGATTCAATGAGGTAAGGAGGGGGAAAGTAGCTAAAACAGAACCTAACATGCAGGGAAGGCATATTACATTCAATGCATGTCAGTTGAATTTAGTTTCTAAACTAGTAGCCTTTAATGCTAGAGTAGACATAAAAATTTCTGACCTTCGTTTCCCTTTGAATTTAGATTTTTGAAATGTAATAAATACCTATTGCTTTTCTCACTGAAAATAAAAGTGTGTTAGGAAAATGGTTTAACGGGTTTTAAGTGAAATATTTTTACACTGACACAATTATTCTCCAGGATGTGCACACACTTCCTAAGTAAGAGTTTGTGATTAAAAGAAAACCTAGATAACCTGTGTTAGATCCTGAAGGCTACCCAGTTCTCTGAGGTTAGGAGTTGCCTGGCCTCAGATTCTTTTAAAAAGTTATTGATTCAGGTCTTGCTAATTTGGAATTAAGCTAAAGCTGACCTTTGCATTAATTTTGAAGGCAAGGTTTTCTGCACAAATTAATGTAAGACACGATAGGAGAGATTTGCTGATATTCAAGCCATTTGAGAATCAAAGCACTTAAAAAATACCACGTATCTTCTTCTAATTACAAGTAGATTTTGAAATGAATCTTCTTATGACTGTGCCTTTTATTGACAGCTACCATAGTTACATATAACTTGATAATAAAAATATTTTATTTTCAATTTTGTCGGTAATTTAGTTCACTTCTTTTTCATTGCTATAGCTGAGAATTTGCTATTTAGAGCCTCCGATAGCTAAGGATTCAACAGGAGAATAATCTGTGTCTGTTCAGAAGGGGAAGGAGGGATTCCTACAGTTGAGAGATCTATCTTTTGAATAGCTGCTTTGGAACAGTTGTGGACCTTGAGCCTAACTATGGGTGCTGCCAATGCTTATTTGTGATAGTGCTGGGTCTTTTTTGAATTGGAAGTGGCGGTGCTCCTGGTGCCCCCGTGTGGAAAACTAGTGGTGCAACACCTTTAAGAACCCCACTTGTGCAGGATTGGAAACTGAAGCTAGAACATGGTCTAGAATTTTAGAGGTTAACTTTGTGCTTTGATCGCTTAACTCTGTAAGAGTCAGTTTCCTACAGCAAAAAGGAAGATAGATGGTCTTCAAAGATGCTAAATAGAGACTTAAGAGATGGCTGGTGTTATATTGTTCTCTGTGTTTTTATGTATTTTAAAACATTTACTGAAATACTTATATATATTTAAAGTGATTAGTCTGTTGTTTCAGCTTCTCCTGGTGTATCCTGGGAGATTTTATGCTAGTTTCCTGATAGTCCTCATGAATCCTGGTTGTAAACAATAAGCTGAGACCCATTTTTCTATCCTGCATCTTCTTCCAGGTGAGGGATGGTAAGGGAACTAAGAATGAAGAATAGCAGGGAAGGTCAGAAAACACTTCTAAATTATATTACTTTGAGGGGTTTATTTGTAGAATTAAAATTAAATTGCTAGATTAACATTTTCAATTGTTTCTTCCAACCAGTAATTCCAAGTTTTTCAGGTTAATTGAATATAGTGAAACATCATCCAGCGTGTGCATTTCAAAACAAGATGTAAAAGAACTGTGATTTGTGGCACCACATACTAATGAGGCTTCCCTGAAGTGGGAAGGGCTTTGGCAAGGCTGCAGTAGATGAATGTTGACTAGTGGAAAGGCTGATAATGAGGCATGTGACAACAGGGCTTTTTCCTGCTGAAGACATTAAACATATTCTGGCTTGAGCAATTTTACCAGTTTTCACAGTTTTAGCAATAGGGAACCCAATTCTACTCTGTTTAGCAACAGAGTAGAATTAACTGAAGATTTGCATGCAAGATGCTGCATTTTGACAGAAATGAGAATTGTGGTGTGGTGACAATATTTTTAAGGCCTTTGTAGGACTGACTGCCTTAGCTATGTATGTTAATGCTGTAACTTCTTCTCTGTCTTACTTTGTATCATGGTATCTCAACTTTTGCAAATAAAGTAATTGTGGGATTTCTTTCCAAAAGGACACTGAAGCCATGAAGAGAGCATTGGCCTCCATAGACTCCAAACTGAACCAGGCCAAAGGTTGGCTCCATGACCCTAGTGCCTTCCCAGGTACCCCTCTAGTTCTGCTTTTCTGATAGATACAATGATAAGCTAAAAACCAAGCAAATGAAAGAAAGAAAGAAATTCTCCCATAATCTCATCATCTGAGAGAACTACTGTAACATTATGGGGAATACCCCATTATCTGATAGTTTTGAGTAACTGAAACAAGTAGTAGGCCTTAAAAGGATGAAGGAAATAGATTTGATCATCTCTAATCATGGAGGAGTAAGTCACACTGAGCTGGGCATTCTTTGCAAAATTATTGGTCCTCCCCTTCCCTGAATCCAAAAGGTAATTATTTTCAATAAAAATTCTTCTCTTCCAGTTCCCATTGAGCAGACTTCCATTTATCTCAATAGACTACTTAATTAAGCAGATCAAATCATGATGCCAATGAGAATTGGAAAGTGAAGTTGACTGTATAAAGATAAGACCCAAATAGGTTATTGAACTAGGCTTTATTGATTTTCTAATATAATATTTATTCTGTTTCAGATTAATATTTGAATGAATGTGAAAAACCTAAAGGAGGTTGGAGGTGCTAAATACTATTAAATTGTTAGAGTCTGTTTTCATCGTCCATATTCTTACCACAAGCTACTTAGTATCTCCAAATAGATATGGTTCCAAGTATCTTTTTTCGCAGTGTCTGTAGTTGAAACCTCACCCTGTGGTTTAAGGGCACTGCTTGGCTGTTAGCTATCAGATATGTTGCCTTCTATTCACTCCTCTTGTTTAAAATCATCTATTCCTTGGTGAATAAAATGACTTGTAAAGTATCCTCTCTAAATAATGAATGTGTCAACAGTGTAGATATTGAATATCTGTTTATTTTAGGGGATGCTGGTGAGCAGGCCATCAGACAGATCTTAGATGAAGCTGGAAAAGTTGGTGAACTCTGTGCAGGCAAAGAACGCAGGGAGATTCTGGGAACCTGCAAAATGCTAGGGCAGATGACTGATCAAGTGGCTGACCTCCGTGCCAGGTAAAGTTCCTCTGTCCTTACAGAGCAGTAGTGGGTAACTCACTCCTAACAGGGTAATTCAGAAAACAAGCCTCTGCCAGTTTTGAGTTATTTCTTTGGCTAGTAAATAACAGACATAATATAGTCTATTAAATTCTTTCAAGATGGAGGTGATCTCTCCCTTTGCTGACTTTATTTATTTATTTATTTATTTATTTATTATTTTTTGAGACGGAGTCTCACTGACACCCAGACTGGAGTGTGGTGGTGTGATCTTGGCTCACCGCAACCTCCACCTCCTGGGTTCAAGAGATTCTCCTGCCTCAGCCTCCCGGGTAGCTGAGATTATAGGCGCCCGCCATCACACCCGGATAATTTTGTTTGTTTGTTTGTTTGAGACAGTCTCACTCTATCTTCGGTTTGGAGTGCAGTGGCAGGATCTTGGGTCACTGCAACCTGTGACTCCATGGTTCAAGTAGTACGCTGCCTCAGCCTCCCGAGTAGCTGGGATTACAGGTGCCCACCAGCACGCCCAGCTAATTTTTGTATTTTTAGTAGAGACGGGGTTTCACCATCTTGGCCAGGCTGGTCTCGAACCCCTGATCTCAAGTGATCCGCCTGCCTCGGCCTCCCAAAGTGCTGGGATTATAGGTGTGAGCCAGCATGCCTGGCCTGACTTTATTTAAAACATGTTTTAAATTATTCATTTATTTATTTATTTATTTTGAGATGGAGTCTCACTCTGTCACCCAGGCTGGCGTGCAGTGGTACGATCTCAGCTCACTGCAACCCCTGCCTCCCAGGCTCAAGCAATTCTCCTGCCTTAACCTCCCAAGTAGCTGGGATTACAGGCATGTGCTGCCACACCCGGCTAATTTTTTGTAATTTTAGTAGAGACAGGGTTTTACCGTGTTGGCCAGGATGGCCTGAAATTCTCCGGTGATCCACCTGCCTTGGCTTCCAAAAGTGTTGGGATTATAGGCATGAGCCACCATGACCTGCCAAACTTTTTATTTTTATTTTTTATTTTTTTGAGATAAGAGTTTCGCTCTTGTTGCCCAGGCTGGAGTGCAATGGTGCGATCTTGGCTCACTGCAACCTTCGCCTCCTGGGTTCCAGCGATTCTCCTGCCTCAGCCTCCTGAGTAGCTGGGATTTCAGGAATGCGCCACCATGCCCGACTAAGTTTGCATTTTTAGTAGAGACGGGGTTTCTCCATTTTGGTCAGGCTGGTCTTGAACTTCTGGCTTTAGGTGATCTGCCCGCCTCGGCCTCCCAAAGTGCTGAGATTATAGGTGTGAGCCACCATGCCCAGCCAAATTTTTTATTTTTAATGACATGGTCTTGCTCTGTCACCCAGGCTGAAGTGCAGTGGTATGATCATAGTTCACTGTAACTTTGAACTCCTGGGCTGAAGCAATATTCCTTCTTCAGCCTCCTGAGTAGATAGAACTATAGGCATATGCCACTATGCTTGGCTAGTTTTTAAATATTTTGTAGAGATAAGGTCTTGCTATGTTTTGTGGTCTCAAACTCCTGGCCTCAAGTGATCCTCCCAAAGTGTTGAAATTAAAGGCGTGAGCCACCACTCCTGGCTTGAGCTTTTAAAATATACAAATGCCTAATAACAAAGTTTAAACTTGTTCCATAATTGAAACTGAAACACAAAGCTAGTTTTTAATTTTCTAGCCATAGGCTTATGAAAAATAAGGGGCAGTGGTGAAGTCTGGCTTGGGTAAATACAATTTACGAAGGGTGGGGAGAAAGAAACATAGAGTGAAAACACTGGAATTATTTCACCTCATAAAAACATCATTTAACTCGGTTATCCTCTAAGTTGGTAATTTCTGGGCTTTTTTGAGTTTCCTTTTCATGATTATTTATTTGGTTTCATAATTATTTACCGTCCTTTTACCCTCCTAAAGCCTTGGCCTTTAGAGCTTTTCTCCCCATAAACTAAATACACATAGTTTGCTATTGTGAAAACTCAATATAATATAAATTTGTTTGGAATTTATACAAATGAACTCATCCATAGTGATAATGAAGTTCTAAAAGATCCTCATTTTTATAGAATTTTATGGTATGGACATTATGAAAACTTGGAATAGGATGAGACACTCACGAAACATCATGAGATAATTGGGATACACAGGGTCTGCATACAAACAGGGCCCAGAAACACTCCTCTACATGCAGTGCACTGTTATACCTGGTCTCCAATATTAGTGCAATAGGCATAAGTGCAGATCTTATTTATTTTTATTTTATTTTATTTTATTTCTTTGAGATAGAGTTTCGCTCTTGTTGCCCAGGCTGGAGTGCAATGGCATGATATCAGCTCACTGCAACTTCCGCCTCCTGGGTTCAAGTGATTCTCCTGCCTCAGCCTCCTGAGTACCTGGGATTACAGGCATGTGCTACCATGCCTGGCTAATTTTTGTATTTTAATAGAGACATGGTTTCACTATGTTGGTCAGGCTGGTCTTGAACTCCTGACCTCAGGTGATCCACCTGCTGCGGCCTCCCAAAGTGCTGGGATTACGGGTGTGAGCCACTGTGCCTGGCCAAGAATGCAGATCTTAAAGGAGCGGTTCCTAACCTTTTTTGGACCAAGATCACTTCTATCATCTGATGAAAACATTCATCCTTAACCTAAAAAGATGCATATAAACATGCCCATGCAATGTTACGTATAATTTCTAGAGGTTCATGGATTCCCTGTAGCCCTGGAAGCTCCAGGAATTTCAGGTTGAGTCTCTATGTTGAAGGGGAAAGAAACAGCTTAAATAAATGTGATCTCATTGAATTCAGTGAATCTTTTCTCCTGCTGAGAAGCAGTCTCCTCTGTCATGAGCATGGCAAGAACTTAGCAAAAAGACAAAAAGAAGTTTTGTTCTCATTCAGAGAAATGCCAGTGCTGTTTGACAGGATTCTTGGCTCTTCTGATTTCTCACTTTTGCGTCTTTTGTCTGCAGCCTTTTCCCAGTGTGGTCACCAGTTTTCACTTGGAATTCTCAAATACACAGTTGTATGTGTGTAGAGAAAGATGAGTATGAGTAAGAGAATGAGGTAGCTATTGTAGGGGTTCCACCGTTAATCTGTAAATAGAAAAGGCTAGAACAGTGAACGGTAACTATGGGCCTGCTTCACAGTGGAGCCTGCAGTATTCTTTCCTGGTGAAAGATTAGAAAGTTATCTCCCTGTAGTCCTTTCTTAAGTGTACCCAGCTATTTAATATTTTAGTGGCTGAAATACAGTAAGAATTTCTTCTTGATATTCTGTTAAGTCACACAGGTATCTACGTTACTAGTATATATTTTTACCCCCATGGGACTCAATAAAAACCTTCTATTTTGAATGAAAAAACTGTGTAGCCCATAAATAGTTTTACTTTTTCACAATTGGACTCTTTTTTTTAAAAAAAAGAATTTCTGAATTTCCAGCCTCAGAGAAGTTATTACTTTGTAATATACAGTTGGACTCTTTTACCAAAAAGATCTCTCATCATAAAGTAGTAGATTTGAAGAAAAAAAGCAAATTAAATCCTAAAGACTATGTTTCCTAAAAGTCTTCCCTCTTCTGCCACATAAAAGGAAGGCCTCAACTTCAAGGAAAAGGTGTATATATACCTTTTATATACCCAGCAGTAAATGAATGAATTCATTACCTCAAGTTTTGGTATAGATAAAAAACAGAAGAATTTTAAAAAGAGGCTAGATAGACTGGGCACAGTGGCTCACACCTGTAATCCCAGCACTTTGGGAGGCTGAAGCAGGTGGATCTCTTGAAGTCGGGAGTTTGAGACCAACTTGGCCAGCATTGTGAAACCCCGTCTCTACTAAAAATACAAGAATTAGCCAGGTATGGTGGCACATGCCTGTAATCTCAGCTACTCGGGAGGCCGAGGCAGAAGAATTACTTGAACTGCTTGGGAGGCTGAGGTAAGAGAATTGCCGTCTTGGCTCATTGCAACCACTGCCTCCCAAGATCGCGCCACTTCATTCCAGCCTGGGCAACAGTGAGACTCCGTCTCAAAGAAAAAACCCACAGAGGCTAGATAGATGAATGACAGATCAATACTATTATGAAGGGAAGCAAAGGTATTTTGGAGTTTATCCTAAAATTAGAAGTTCTGATTAGGATAATCAGCCATGCCATTCTACCAAATGGTAAAGTTACTGTCCCTATCATTGGGATTACCAGGCTGCTTGGATTAAAACAATCCGAATTGTAAAATGAGGGCAAAACAAAGAAATAGGGAAAGTAAATAGAGAAACAAGTTTCCATGAACTCATATCATTTTTGGTAGGAATAGCATATCATTTCTGAGAGAGGAAAATAGTGAAATCAGTTCTTTAAGAACTTGATGGGAAACAGTGGTTTCCTATCAACATGTGCTCAGTATTAGCTAGTTTTGATATTTATATATTTATGGATTGCCTAGGAGTGGAAGGTAGGCGTTTAAGATTATCATTAGGTTCATTATAAAAATGATGATAATTCAGTAATATTAGTAGGTTGTATATTTGTATAGCTTTATTGCCAGTGTTTTCAAGTATATTATTTTGATGCTTGAAGCCACTCCATAAGATAAGTGGGGAAAATGTATTACCCACCTTCATTATATTTTACCTTCATTATATAAGTTAGAAAACGGAAACCCAGGGAGGTTAAACATCATAAACAAGGTTCCACAGGTACCAAGAATCAAGATTTGAACACAGATCTGCTTGTTCCCACTATGGTACACTTTCATTAACACTATGCATGCTGCCTCCTGAAATATTTTCAATGTATACTTGCCCATAAGAAGACAATTTAATGGACTATTTATTTCAGAAGCACACGTTACTATGGTAACAAAGCCCTCCTTAGCAATAAGATCACCGGCACATTTTCCCACTCAAGTTTAGATTTGATTATGTAATCACTACCAAGAGGAGAATCATTATCGAAATTTGCTGGCCTGGTCTTCAAAGTGGTTATGCAGTTCCATGAAGCTAATGTACATTTTTAGAATAAAAAGTACGTGATTTGGGCATCTTGCTTTGTTTATGTCTGTTTTCTTGTGCTGTCCCAGATTTACTGGGGAAAAGGAAAAAGCCAAGCATGTTCACGAAAACCACATGTACTGTGCTATTGGGAATATTCTGTCATTAAGTATTTGAGGGTGTACAATGACAGCATGTGTCTGTTTTGAGCAGAGGACAAGGATCCTCACCGGTGGCCATGCAGAAAGCTCAGCAGGTATCTCAGGGTCTTGATGTGCTCACAGCAAAAGTGGAAAATGCAGCTCGCAAGCTGGAAGCCATGACCAACTCAAAGCAGAGCATTGCTAAGAAGATTGATGCTGCTCAGGTAATGATGGTGATTTTCAAGAAGGGGTGGGAAATAAAAGAGAAAGAGAAATGTTTCATAAATATCCTAAATTATAAATATCCTATCTTTCTTCTCTGTCTTTTATCATTTACTGTGGTTGGATAATGGTTTCTAAGTGTGAGTGACTTCTAGCACTTACCAATGTTAACACCTCCTTTACCACCACAGGTTTAGACAAATATTTATTTGTATTTTGAAATAAAGATCTTAATTTACAGCACTTCAATTAGCTAAAAGTAAGCACTCAGAGTACCAAGGGAATCCTAGTTCCTGATATAGATTGCAGTACATTAAAACTCTTCCTTGTCCTAGAATTCACAACTCTTTGGTCATTGTAATGTTTAGGGGTTAAAGTTTTCTGATACTGCTCTACTGTAAAATGATTTTCAAGCATTTCACAAACACACATGTTTGAGGAACTGAGGAACTAATAAGGTGTGGTTAATTCAGAGATGAGATAAAGCTTGGGAAGATATTTTATGCTAATGGGCATGAAAAAATTTATTTTAAAAAGATGAGAGATTGAGTTCATCTTATCTAAGAACCTCTGTACAATAATTAAGACCAGCATTATAAAAATGATTACTGCTGTATTACTTTTGAAATCCTTCTTCTGGCCTTGTTAAGTTTAGTAGAGTGGAGTTTGTGAGTAGATCACAGTGTGCTGCTTCTCTGTTTCTGTGTGTAGAACTGGCTTGCAGATCCAAATGGTGGACCGGAAGGAGAAGAGCAGATTCGAGGGGCTTTGGCTGAAGCTCGGAAAATAGCAGAATTATGTGATGATCCTAAAGAAAGAGACGACATTCTACGTTCCCTTGGAGAAATATCTGCTCTGACTTCTAAATTAGCAGATCTGCGAAGACAGTATGTATTTAACCCTTAAATTGTCTTTTTATATCTTCTCTCTCTTTCTCTCTCCCTTCCCTCTCCCTATCGTTCTTTCTTCATACATATTTCAATTCCCCGGTTAAATGCACTGACGATGCTTCTCCACTATATTCTCATCGATTCTAGGTCAGATGTTAATTTGTTGTATCACTGATGTAACTGAGGTTTAATGACTTATTGCTGGTCACATAGTTATAAATTGATAAATTTAGGAAGATAAAAACTCCTTTTTTGAGATGCTTTTTAAATTTCTAAGCTAGGGCTTGCTTTGATACATCATGTTTATGACCTATCTGTTTCTCATGCATAAGAGGAAAATAATTTTTGTGGCTAGCTATGAAAAGACTCCTATGTGTATGTGGAAGGGAAGAAGCATAAGAAGGTACTTTCCTCCTTCCCCAGCAATGTTATTTTGTAAGTAGTAAGTATAGAAGATACTTAAATTACATTTCCTGGATGATTTTTCTTGTAACAACAGCCTCTCCACAACCTTCTCTCCTAAAGGCTCTCATGGCACCTACTTTGATGATATGGAAAAGGGATATTTCCTTTTTTTTTTTTGAGATATGGTCTCACTCCGCCACCCACGCTGGAGTGCAGCGGCATGACCGTGCCTCACTGCAGCTTTGAACTCCCAGGCTCAAGCCATCGTTCCACCTCAGCCAGGCACGTGCCACCACGCCTGGCTAATTTTTTTATTTTTTGTAGAGATGGGGTGTCACTATGTTGTCAGGGCTAGTCTCAAACTCAAGGGCTCAAGCAATCCTCCCACTTCAGCTTTCCAAAGTTTTGGGATTACAGGCATGAGCCACTACACCTAACTGCTTTCTTCTTTCAATAGATATTTTTCACTCTTAAGAATAAAACCCCTGGCCGGGCGCAGTGGCTCAAGCCTGTAATCCCAGCACTTTGGGAGGCCGAGACGGGCGGATCACGAGGTCAGGAGATCGAGACCATCCTGGCTAACAAGGTGAAACCCCGTCTCTACTAAAAAAATACAAAAAACTAGCCGGGCGAGGTGGAGGGCGCCTGTAGTCCCAGCTACTCGGGAGGCTGAGGCAGGAGAATGGCGTGAACCCGCAAGGCGGAGCTTGCAGTGAGCTGAGATCCGGCCACTGCACTCCAGCCTGGGCGACAGAGCGAGACCCTGATCTCAAAAAAAAAGAGAGTATCTAAGCTGGGCAAGGTAGCTCAGGCCTGTAATCTCAGCACTTGGGGAGGCTGAGGGTGTGTGGATCACTTGAGGTCAGGAGTTCAAGATCAGTCTGCCAGCTTGGCCAACATGGTGAAACCCCGTCTCTACTAAAAAAATACAAAAATTAGCCAGGCCTGGTGGTGGGTACCTATAATCCCAGCTACTCAGAGGCTGAGGCAAGAAAATAGCTTGAACCCAGGAAGTGGAGGTTGCATTGAGCTGAGATCGTGCCTGGGTGACAGAGCGAGACTCTGTCTCAGAAAAAAAAAAGAGAGAGAGAGAGAATCTAAATTAGCTGTTCTGGCAGATGGGCTATTATTTTTATTTATGTGTTTATTTTATTTATTTATTTGTTTTTGAGATGGAGTCTCACTCTGCTGCCAGGCTGGAGTTCAGTGGTGCGATCTTGGCTCACTGCATCCTCTGCCTGCTGAGGTCAAGTGAGTCTCCTGCCTCAGCCTCTCGAGTAGCTGGGACCACAGGCATGCACCACCATGGCCAGCTAAATTTTTGTATTTTTAGTAGAGATGGGGTTTCACCATGTTGGCCAGGATGATCTTGATCTCTTGACCTCATGATCTACCCGCCTTGGCCTCCCAAAGTCCTGGGATTACAGGCGTGAGCTACCACACCCAGCCAATTATTTTTATTTTTACAGATGAGACAGATAAAGTTAACCAGAAAGTTACCTTTCTATGGCTGAGAGGACCTGAGATGGAAAATGAGTCACATTCTTTGTATTTTTATAATGGTTAGAATCTGAAGTCTTTGGAATAAGGTTTTGGGGGCAGTTTTTTTCTTTGTGATATAATTGTGGTTGTCTTTTTATTTCTGTGTTGGTACTTGGTTGAGGTTCTTTGGTTGGAAGGACCTGGTCAAGTAAAAAGTAGAGGATTATTGAAAATAGAGGCACCTCATCAAACCCAATAGCTTGAACGTGGCCAGATCTTGTGGCAACGGGAAGCCCCTCCCTCCACCTCTTAGTCACTGTGTGGGATCCTCTATGTCTGTTTCACCCTGTGTGTTGACTTAGTTTATTTATCTGGGGGTTTTGTCTACGGCTGTGAGTTAACCATGGCCCAGGCTTAATCACCTTCCAGCTCCAGATCCCATCACTGGTTGACTATGCAGTGTTTTTGAAGTATGGACCCAGGATTACCTGCCTAGGAATCATCTGAGAAGGTTGTTAAAAATGCAGACCCCTTGACCCCACCCCAGACATACTTAATCCAAATCTCTTTGGATGGTAGGTTTAACAATCTGTATTTAAAAATAGGATCTCCAGTGACTTTTATCCATACTGGACTTTGAGAACCCCCAGAATCTAATTGAGTGCCTTGCCTGACTGTGGATATCTTGTCCTTGAGGTAGATAACCACGCAGTTTAATCAGTTATGGCAAGGACTGGGGATTATGTGATACCAAATGTATAGTATTTTAAGAATGAAGGCTGGGCGTGGTGGCTCATGCCTGTAATTCTAGCGCTTTGGGAGGCTGAGGTGGGCGGATCACCCAAGGTCAGGAGTTCGAGAGCAGCCCAGTCAACATGGTGAAATCCCATTTCTACTAAAAATAAAAAAAATTGCTGAGTGTGGTGGTGGGCACCTATAATCCTAGCTACTCAGGAGGCTGAGACAAGAGAATGGCTTGAACCCGAGAGGTGGAGGTTGCAGTGAGCCGAGGTCGTGCCATTGCACTCCAGTCTGGGTGACACAGCGAGACTCCATCTCAAAACAAAACAAAACAAAACAAAACAAAACAAAACAAAACAGAGTGGAGACTCTGAAGTCACAGTGCTGGGTTTGAATCCTGACTCTATCAAAGTAAGTAATGGGACATTGGGCAAGTTATCCAATCTCGTACCTTCGTTTCTTTAGTAATGAGGATAATACTGTTATTTACATCATAGGGTTGTTGTAAGGATTAAATAATATAAGACAACTGCTTATGACCGAGTGTGGTAGGTCATGCCTGTAATCCCAGCACAGGACTTTGGGAGGCCCAGGTGGTAGGATCACTTAAGCCCAGGAGTTCAAGACCAGCTTGGGAAACATCGGGAGAATGTTTCCTTTCTCTAAGAAATGTTTTTTAAAAAATTAGCCAGGTGTGGTGGTGTATGCCTGTAGTCCCAGCTACATGGAAGGCTGAGGTAGGAGGATTGCTGCAGTGAGCCCTGGGAGGTCAAGCCTGCTGTGAGCCATGATCTCACCACTGCATTCCAGCTGGGGTGATGGGGCGAAACCCCTCTCAAAACAACAAACAACAACAAAAAATTACTTGCAACAGTACTTGGCAGAATTAGGACTCAAAAGATAGACAGTACTACTATTAGTTAGATTATAACTACCTCAGCCGCTCCTACAACAAACATGGCTGCCTGGGCCCACCCAGTTCCAGAGGGAACTAGTGCTTTCAGAGGTGGCAGGCAGAGGGTGCAGCTAACCTAGTGATGATTGATTGAGCTCAGCTAACCAAATGATTGATTTGAGCTTCACTGATGCAAACTCATATTTAATGTCTTAACTAGGACAAAATAATCTAAATGTAAATTATTAATTTTTTATGTAAGGGCCAAATAAATAAACCACTCCTTTCAAACCAAATTAATAGTAATCACAATCACGAGCAATTTGTCATCTTATTAGCATTTGTCATTTGCAGCTAAGTGATCTCAATGTAAATAGTGTTTATGTGTGACAGGATGGCTGTCTTTTTCTCTGCAGGGGGAAAGGAGATTCCCCAGAGGCTCGAGCCTTGGCCAAACAGGTGGCCACGGCCCTGCAGAACCTGCAGACCAAAACCAACCGGGCTGTGGCCAACAGCAGACCCGCTAAAGCAGCTGTACACCTTGAGGGCAAGATTGAGCAAGCACAGCGGTGGATTGATAATCCCACAGTGGATGACCGTGGAGTCGGTAAGGGCAGCAGTGCACTAAACCCCATTAGATTGGTCTCAGTGCAAATAAGCAAGTTGTTGATAGGGGTCCTGTAACATCTGTAATTAGGTAAGGGTTCTTTAGCTGCTGATAAGTAACTGTGATTACATTTCCAAATGCAGCCAGTAAAATTCCTGTGATGTAATCAAGAAGTGGGCCAGGCATGGTGGCTCATGTTTGTAATCCCAGTGCTTTGGGAGGCTAAGGTGGGAGGATCACTTGTGCCCAGCAGTTTGAGACCAGCTGAGCAACATAGCAAGACCCCCTCTCCTCAAAAATAAAAAAAATAAAGAATTAGCTGGGCATAGTGATGCTCACCTGTAGTCACACCTTCCCAGCTACTTGGGAGGCTGAGGTGGGAGGATCACTTGAGACCAGGAGTTCCAGGCTGTAGTAAGCTATGATCACACTACTGCATTCTAACCTCAGTGACAGAGAGAGACCATGTCTCTTAAAAAAAAAAAAAGACAAAATTCTAAGTTAGTTATACCCAGTGTTGTGGAGAATTGGGCACATGTATAATTTACTGGAGAAATAAATTAGTACAAACTTTCTAAATTTGGTATAAGATGTCAAGAGCTTTAAACAAAGTTCATACCTATTGACTCAGGAAATTAAGGGATTTTTTTTCTAACAAAAATTAGAGATCTTTCTAAGAAGTTGCATACAGGAATATATGTTTAATAAACATATTAAGTTGTATACATCATAAATGTTTAATAACAACTGACTTGTGAAATAATTATGGTTAATATGATAAAATATTACATAGATTTTAGATCATGATTTTAAAAGATAGTGAAATAAAAATAAAGTGTTAAATAAAAAGAACTGGCTGGGTGTGGTGGCTCATGCCTGTAATCCCAGCATTTTGGGAGGCCGAGGTGGGTGGATCGCCTGAGCTCAGGGGTTCGAGACCAGCCTGGGTAATATAATGAGACCTTGTCTCTCTAAAAAAACCAATTAGCCAGGTATGGTGGTGCACACTTGTAGTCCCAGCTACTTGAGAGGCTGTAGTGGGAGGGATTGCTTGAGCCAGGAGGTCAGGGCTGCAGTGAGCTGTTGTTATGCCACTGCACTCCAGCCTGGGTGATAGAGCAAGACACCACACTGCAACACACTGCAGAATGGCATTGTAATTGTCTCCTCTAGGTCTTGTGAGTTTCATTGTTTTTCTCTTGGTCCAGGTCAGGCTGCCATCCGGGGGCTTGTGGCTGAAGGGCATCGTCTGGCTAATGTAATGATGGGGCCTTATCGGCAAGATCTTCTCGCCAAGTGTGACCGAGTGGACCAGCTGACAGCCCAGCTGGCTGACCTGGCTGCCAGAGGGGAAGGGGAGAGTCCTCAGGCGCGAGCACTTGCATCTCAACTCCAAGACTCCTTAAAGGTAGAAGTCAGGGGCACATATCATTTTACTTTTTATGCTTTCTATTATTGAAAGACGAGGGAAGGAAGAGAGAGGTTTGAAAAATACATAATTTCTGGCGTCTAGGGAAAATGAAAAGAGTGTGAGCAAAGATACAAGGAAATCTAGAGCTTATTAGGAAAAAGCTTGCTGGTATATAGTAGCAACTAAATTTGTTTTCCAAATTCCACTCAGTCAAGAGCCCTGTTGTGATTTTTGCTCTATCCACATATCATCTGTACTTTTATTTAGCCAATATTTTTCTTAAAATGGACTTCTTTTTAAAACTTAAATTTATTTAAGAGAAAACTCTGTGGCCGGGGCATGGTGGTGCATGCCTGTAATCCCAGCTACTTGGGAGGCTGAGGTGGGAGAATCACTTGAACCTGGGAGGCAGAGGTTGAAGATCACGTCATTGCACTCCAGCCTGAGTGACAGAGCGAGACTCTGTTTCAAATAAATAAATAAGTAAAATAAAACTTTGTAATAATCCTGAAATCTTGGGTTTGGTAAACTAGTTGTATTTTTTCTATTATCCTTTAAAAGAAACACATAATTATTAAAATAAAAACATTTGCCCATGTAACACCTAAAATTATCTCAGGTATCACCAGCTAATTTATGCTGCCCACCTTGGGAAACAATGAGGGTGATGGAGACTTCTTTGTATAAATCCAGAAAACTTAAATTGGACTAAATGTGATGACTATGAAAAGAGCTTGTTCATGGCTTCTAAGAATACTCTTATTTAGACCCATGTTTAGAAATTGATACAGATATTTGTTATTGAGTTTTTCTAGAAAACATAATTGAAAAAACCTGGATTAAAAAAGTTCCCATTCTTGATTTCTTTCCTCTTAAGATAATAAATTGCTTAGAAATTTGACACTACATCCACCGAACAATCCTTACAGTTACTGTGATCATTATCAGGCCCTGCCAGCACTGGTAATGGTATGGAACTCTAGCTCATCTCTGGGCCTTCTTTGGGCTCAACCTCATGATTCTCAGTATCATTTCATAGAGGCCACCAAGAAAGGAAATAGGATTCCTTGATTGAGTAGAACAATCTCTAGGGACATGTGGGTCATGTCTTATTTCTTCTACACCACTAATGTCTTAGAGGGCAGGATTCATAAATTACATCTGTTCTGTAATAGCTCAGTGCTTTGTACACAGTTAACAATAAATATTTATTGAATGAAAGACTGAATAGATGAATGAATGTCAGTGAAGTAAGGGCATTAGTAGATATGCTTTGAGGATATATCTGGACATTTTCATATGTAAACAATGTTTTTAAGGATCTAAAAGCTCGGATGCAGGAGGCCATGACTCAGGAAGTGTCAGATGTTTTCAGTGATACCACAACTCCCATCAAGCTGTTGGCAGTGGCAGCCACGGCCCCTCCTGACGCACCTAACAGGGAAGAGGTGGGTATCTGAGGTCTTCCATTTTTCTGTTGGCCTGCGCTATAGGTATATGTAAAGTTGAAATGTGATTACAGTGTACATCAGGATCAGTGGTTGGGAAACTATAGATGAGGGGTGGAAGAGCCGAACAGGGAAAGCCCTACCATCTCTACTTTTAGTCTCCACATGTATCAGTTGGGAATATCTTTAGTTGCAAGCAAGAGAAGGCCTGACCATCAGAGATGAAAACAACCAGGTTTGTTTTCATCACAAACCAAGAAACATGGAAGTTGGTAGCTTTGGCATTGGTTCAGCAACTAAATATCATGAAAGCTGGCATTTCTGTGATTTTCTAGGTCATTTTCTCAGGGTGTGGGATGGCATCATGTTAAAGGCAGAAAGAAATGAAGAATGGGGGTACTCCAGTCACAACTGTGCCTTTTGAGTTAGGATGATCTTTTTAAATCAATTGATGTCATTCTTACACTCAAACCCTTCCAATGACTTCCCACTATCCCAGAGTAAAACCAGAGTGCTAACAATGAAGAGAATTGCCAGTGATGTGCTGGTAAGCCAGCTCTCCAGGAAAACAAAAAACCTTGATTTGTAATGTTTGTTGATTTCCCTTATGTAAATATTCCCACGGTGGCTGTTTCAACATGAAGTCACTGAAACCTAAGTTGGGAAGAGATGGACATATTTGGCTCCTGTGAGCTGCCATGAGTCTGTATAAGTGGCTTCAGCACACCACTGGATCTGGTCCCCATCCACTTCTTTGCCCTTGTGTGGTACCACGCTTCCCCCTCAGGCTACATCTGTATATACCTCCTTGAATTGTATTCCTAGTGTGTGTTTATATGTTCTAACCTTGGGGCCTTTGCACTTGTTTGTTCCAGTCTTCTCCAGATAACTATATCTATTAGTTACTGTCTTTCTTCAGCTTTCTACTGAAATACCACTTTTGGGTGACCACTAAGATAACAACCCCACCCCAGCTACTATCTCCATGGATTTCTTCATCTCTATATCCTACTTTTTTCCTTAGCATTTATCAACATTTAATGTATTTACCCATTTTTCATTTTTGGTTTGTCTGTCTTCCTACCATTACCATGAAAACTCCATACAGGTAGGGACTTTATTCTGTCATTACCTTATTCCCCCTTCTTGGAACAGTGCCTGCCACATTGTTGGTGCTGAATGAGTGAAAATAGAGGCTTTCCTAGAAATTGTCTAGGAGAGCTTTGCTATACCTCATTGGCTTGAACTCTGTCTCATGACCATCAACTGCAAAGGAGTTCAGGAAAGCGAGTATTTGGTTTTCCAGCCTTTATAGTATTGGCAGCGAAGGAGAAGGGGTTTGGGTCAGGTACCCAAGACAGTGTAGAACTGGTAGGTGGAGGTTTTTGTTATTATGTGACGATTACCCCAGTTTTCTTTCTATAACCTGAGTTACTAGGCATTTCAGCTAATTGCTCCCTTAGGCTGAGATGATTTGCTATTTTTTTTCATTCTAGACTTCTCTTTCATGCTAGTAGATACATCTAGGTGGGCCTCTACACCTATAGGCTTCCTAGTTACCTCAGCATATGTTGTCCTTCTGTTCTGTCTTGGAAATTTGTGAGTTGTCATTGACTTTTCCCTTCCCCGCACCTGTTCATACAAATAAACAACTAAGGTATGCTCATTTAATCTCACATCCATTTTCTGTTCATGTTGCCATAGCTCTAATTCTGTTCCTAGTCCCCCGCTGCCTATATGATTGCATAGCTCTAACTGGTCTTCTTTGACTCCTTCACTAGGCCATCAGTCAAATAAAAATACAACCTAACTCTGACATTCTGCTTAAACCCTTCAGTGGTGCCTGCCCTTTCACAGAAGATAAGGCCAGAGCTCTGTGATCTAGCTCTGACACTTCCGATACCTGTTTCCTACAAACTGCTCCCTCTCATTTCTGGCCCTAGCTATACCTAGTTGCTTGTGGTTTCCTGCATAGTCTGTCTTTTCCATGTCTTTGTTTTTTCTGTGTAATTATCTTCCCCTTATTTTTTGGTGAATTACTATTTATCCTTTATCCTACTATCCTTTGCTTCCTAGAGAGGTTAAGTGCTTTTTCTTTGCTCCTGTAATATCAGTGCTTAGCTTTATTATTGTACATAGCACACTGTATTGTAAATCTGTTTTCGAGTGCTTTTTTCTCACTGGGCTGTGAGTTCCTTGAGATGAGGATATTGTGTCTTCCTCATTTTTGTATCCTCAGCACTTGTCTCAGGGTCTGGCACATAGTAGGTACTCAGTAAATTTTGGTTGAGTGACGAGAAAAGCAAGTTAAGCAGTTAGTTAAATCAGAAGGAGCAGCAGTCATGGTCTGGCATTGAGATGGTCAACCAAGGATATTAGGTAGGTAAAAGCCCAGGAGATCCAGAGTGTGGGAGACCAGCTAGGGTGAAAGAACTGAGGCTATGAGAAGGAGGCTAGGAGATCAGGGATTTTAGGCAGAGATTCTCAGCATTAAATGGCAGGAACCCATGTAGCTGAATCCAAACAAGAGGCCAGTGTGGGTAAGAGACTTGAGAGGATAGACACAGAACAATAGCAATGATATTGGAACTTGCTGTTGAACCAAGAGACCTTTAGAGATTGTCTAGAGCCAGAAGTGGTCTCCAAGTTAGGCAGAAGGAGACAAAAGAGAGGATGCATTCCACCAGGCAGCTGCAGACATGTTCGTGTAATGTATAAACCTGACCCAGTGCTGTTTGGAAGCATCAGTTGTAATAGTGCGGTAAGTAATTAACTGAATGTGAAGACTAAATAACCCCCATTCTCAAAAGCTTATCTTCTAGTTTGAAGAAGATAAGCTTTTGCAAGAATCTATTCTAACAAATGACCAAAGATCTCTTGCTATTTTAGGTAAGTTAAATAGTCCCCTCCATGGTATGCAACCTTGCACAGTGAAAGGAAACGTTAACTTTTTTAAAATTTGAGAACTGAATGAACAATTAAGTAGATGGTTTTGCATCTGGGGTTAATAAAAGTCAGTCATCCTTGCCCTAGGCCTAAGCGTGAGCACCAGCTATCATTTTTCCCTTGGAGGTCAAGGGCAGAGTTTTTACAACATTAATGGTAATGGGATATATGAAGGATGCTGCTCTGGGGAGGCTGGAGCTTAGTTTAGGAAGGTGTGGATGTTCTTGGCTTTTAACGTACCCAGCCACCTACAATAGAGTCTGGAGTGGGTTTGACTATCTTCTTCAAACTAGAAGATAAGCTTTTGAGAATGGGGGTTGTTTAGTCTTCACATTCAGCAAATTACTGTAGAGTATATAATGCTCTTGCTTGTACCTGGTAAGCACTGGTTGAACTGGAAATGAAGGGTATGTGCATGTGTGTGTGTGAGTGTGTTTGTGTGCATTTGCAGATGATGGTGATGGCTAAACGTTTGAGGAGATCCATCAAGGCCAGGATTTGGAGTTTGACTGTTGTTTTATTAACTAGGGTTTGATGTCATCTCTAAAGTCTTCGAGCAGTTGCTGCCCCTGCTTAAAGGAAGAGACTTTTTCTTAGGCTGCCTGACCCATTTGATTGAAATAAATGTTCTTAATGTCTGTTTTTTCTTCAAGGTATTTGATGAGAGGGCAGCTAACTTTGAAAACCATTCAGGAAAGCTTGGTGCCACGGCTGAGAAGGCAGCTGCGGTTGGTACTGCTAATAAATCAACAGTGGAAGGCATTCAGGCCTCAGTGAAGACGGCCCGAGAACTCACACCCCAGGTTGGGTTTTGCTCACTCCTCATACAGTGTTCAGTAAAGAAAGTTAATTACAGAATAGTTCCTATACATTTTTGAATACTTAATGTAAGATGGCATAAGAAAACATATACAGGCCAGCACAGTAGCTCACACTTACAATTCCGGCACTTTGGGAGGGTGAGGCAGGAGGACTGCTTGAGCTTGGGAATTTGAGACCAGCCTGGGCAATATAGTGAGACCCCGACTCTACCAAAAGAAAAATTAGCTGGGTGTGGTGGTGCATGCCTGTGAACCCAGCTACTTGTGAGGCTGAGGTGGGAGGATTATTTGAACTCCCAAGGTTGAGGCTGCCAAACTGCCCCACTGCACTCCAGCCTGGGGTGACAGAGCAAGACCCTGTCACTGTCTTTATACATTTTCATAACGTTTGAATTTTTTTTTCCAAAGACTATTTATTAGTTTTGAAAGTAGAAAAAATTAGTAAAGCAATCCCCTTGCCACATATACGCATAACTAGGAAAATATTTGGATTATCTTTTTTTTGAGACAGAGTTTCGCTCTTGTTGCCCAGGCTGGGGTGCAATGGCGCAATCTCAGCTCACTGCAACCTCCACTTCCTGGGTTCAAGTGATTCTCCTGACTCAGCCTCCCGAGTAGCTGGGATTACAGGCACCCGCCACCAGGCCTGGCTAATTTTTGTATTTTTAGTAGAGATGGGGTTTCTCCATGTTGGCCAGGCTGGTCTCGAACTCCTGACCTCGTGATCTGCCCACCTCGACCTCCCAAGTGCTGAGATTACAGGCATGAGCTACCGTGGCTGGCTTGGATAATCTTAAGAGGCAACTTTGTTTTAATTTAGGGTTTATATATTTTCTCCACATCTTTGTGAGAGTTTTTTTTGTTTGTTTGTTTGTTTGTTTGTTTTTTTTGAGACGGAGTCTCACTCTGTCCCCCGGGCTGGAGTGCAGTGGCTGGCTCTCAGCTCACTGCAAGCTCTGCCTCCCAGGTTCCCGCCATTCTCCTGCCTCAGCCTCCCGAGTAGCTGGGACTACAGGCGCCCGCCACCTCGCCCGGCTAGCTTTTTTGTATTTTTTAGTAGAGATGGGGTTTCACCATGTTAGCCAGGATGGTCTCGATCTCCTGACCTCGTGATCCGCCCGTCTCGGCCTCCCAAAGTGCTGGGATTACAGGCTTGAGCCACCGCGCCCGGCCCGAGAGTTTTTTTTTAATTAATTAATTTTTTTTTTTTATATTGAGCTGTTTCTACAACTTACTTTCTTTTTTCTACTTATTGTGTAACAAGGCATGGCTAGTAAGTTTGGGAGCAAAAGAAGATTGGGAAAAAAACAAATTGGACAGTTATGAAAAGTCTACTATGTGATAGGTTTTCTTAAAAATATTAGCTCAACACTAGTGCAATGTTTGTACAATTTTTCTTCTATTCAAATTATAGAAAATTCATTATTTTTTCATTTATTTATTCAGACATTTATTGAGTGCCT
The DNA here is from genome assembly GCF_009764315.1 of Trachypithecus francoisi. Classification (NCBI taxonomy): domain Eukaryota; kingdom Metazoa; phylum Chordata; class Mammalia; order Primates; family Cercopithecidae; genus Trachypithecus; species Trachypithecus francoisi. The sequence continues at coordinate 38,336,117 of NW_022681474.1, forward strand.
GTGATATAGTCAGAACTATGCTAGACTTTACAAATTTGTGATACTGTGAACTTGTGAGGAGATATGGGGGAAATGAGCGTGTCTCTTAATCATTAAACTTTTGCCCATGTGGTATGTTAATAAATTAGATCCTCTTGTTCAGCTTTTTAACTTGTCCAACTTTTAAACAATTTTTTAAAAGCTACAAGCATGTCTAACACTCTTTAAAAGCTCCCATAAAACATGGAACATAAAACACAATTTCAATATGAAACTGAGATTCCTAAAAAAGAGAAACAGGAATCTAGACTTATAATCTAGGCTTTTTTCAATTATAGAAAAAATGAGGACTCTGGAGACAGATCTGGACTTGAGTCCTCTGTGATCTTTTCTTTTTTTTTTTTGAGACGGAGTCTCGCTTTGTTGCTCAGGCTGGAGTGCAGTGGCATGATCTCGGCTCACTGCAACCTCCGCCTCCCGGGTTCAAGCGATTCTCTTGCCTCAGCCTCCCCACTAGCTAGGGTTACAGACATATGCCACCACACTCGGCTAATTTTTTGTATTTTTAGTAGAGATTGGGTTTCACCATGTTGGCCAGGCTGGTCTCAAACTCCTGACCTCAAGTGATCCACCCGCCTCGGCCTCCCAAAGTGCTGGGATTACAGGTGTGAGCCGCTGCGCCCAGCCGAGTCCTCTGTGTTCTTGATGCTTCGTCTCTCATCTGTAAAATGGAGCTAACTCCTTCCTAATGGACTCTATTTGGATTAAGAATATGCATGTACAGCCTGTATCTTACTTGATATGTAGCAAATATTAATCCTTTTTTTTCCCAAATGCTGTTAAATCAGTTTTGAGTACTTTTTGGTATCTTTCTTAATGGTGATTTTTAAGATGGGTTGATATCAAGTGTTTAAACATATGCCAGTTTTGTGTATGTTCTTCTGAAGTATCAAGTGGACACTCATTTACTTTGTCACTTTATTACCTTCTTGAAATAAGTCTGTGATGGTAAAACCTTCCTGTGAGGGCCCATTCTGGGGAGCTATTGAGACCAAACCTCCTATGTTCAGCCTAAAAAGAGACTTGCCACTTTCTGGCTTTACAGTGCCATCTGTAGGTAAAAAGGAGAAAGCTTAGCTGAAGGTTTGTATTTGGAGAGCGAGGGTGCTCTGGTGTTTAAAGGTGTTTTGTCATTGTCAGGTGGTCTCGGCTGCGCGTATCTTACTTAGGAACCCTGGAAATCAAGCTGCTTATGAACATTTTGAGACCATGAAGAACCAGTGGATCGATAATGTTGAAAAAATGACAGGTACAGTTTTCTATAAAGTTCTTGTTGTCTAATCCATGAAGAATGAGTTCTGAGAAATTGGAGCGGGACTGGTTCTGTTACTCAGCTGCCATTGGATAAAGGGCCGGTCATGTGCTCAGCAGTGTACTTGGCCCTGTTAAGGCTGCTGAGCAGTGGCGGCTTCTCATTCAAGCCTTGCAACTTTGTCAGAAGAGAGGCTCTTTGAGTCTCTTTTATTTTAATGCTGCCCTCCTGGCGTGATGTTTATTGTCACTGCTCCTATCTTCTCTTTGAATAGTGTCTTTGCCCAGTCTGAGCCCGAGTTTGGTTTCAGAGGCTGGGAGGCGGTATTTGTGGATACAGTAAGTGTCCCTGTCATTTACAGTGGTTTCACATTTCAAGGAACCACAATAGCTACCATTTAATACAACTTGTCTCAGAGTTTCCTCCAACTTATCAACTACGTAGTTTTTTTTAAAAAGGAGAAACCAACCACCAGCAAACCTGTGTCTGTGCAACTGAAGTGGCACCTCTGAATCGTCTTCATTCTCTGTAAAGGGAGAGATAGGAAAGAAGGAATGAGGAATGTAGGCTTTTCGCTGTCCCTGCAGAACCTGTTGTGACTGGGGTCCATGGCAGCCCGAGATGAAAGTGGAACTCCTGAGGTGTCTGAAGAGAGGTAATAGGAATAAGAAACAGGCTGTTAGGGTTATTGGAAGCTTCCGCATGGCTCATCTTGAGCACTACAAGCTGCCAACAAGCAACAGATGGCTGGGGAGTGAGACGGACAGGGAGAAAATATTATTCACAGATAACGTGGTGGTGATGCAGTGATGGTTTCAGACGTATTCCTTGTTTCCTCCCGATGTTGCATTTCTGGTTGTCTGGGGTGGATACAAGAAGGCTGGCAACCACGGTTGGTATAAATGCTGCAAATCCAGATGGGCTTTTGGACTATGTCCTCGCTTTTTTTTTTTTTTTTTTTTACTGTGGTGTTTACCTGGAAGCTTTTGATTATGTAGGAAGAACTTTGAGCTGAAGAAGAGAATTCTGGATGTTATACTTTCTCATGAGAAACTTGAGTGGATAACAGTGTTTTGGAGTTTCTGTTCTTCTAAACTGAAACTAAGTTCCATTTCTGTTTTCCTAACAGGGCTGGTGGACGAAGCCATTGATACCAAATCTCTGTTGGATGCTTCAGAAGAAGCAATTAAAAAAGACCTGGACAAGTGCAAGGTAGCTATGGCCAACATTCAGCCTCAGATGCTGGTTGCTGGGGCAACCAGCATTGCTCGTCGGGCCAACCGGATCCTGCTGGTGGCTAAGAGGGAGGTGGAGAATTCCGAGGATCCCAAGTTCCGTGAGGCTGTGAAAGCTGCCTCTGATGAGTTGAGCAAAACCATCTCCCCAATGGTGATGGATGCAAAAGCTGTGGCTGGAAACATTTCTGACCCTGGTAAGCAATGCATGGCACTATGGCTCACCTCCACTGAGAGGTTAACTCAGGAAAGATAGTCAGGGAATATGTACCCCACAACCACCACATACAAAGTCTGGGGGCAAAAGCTATAGACACTTAGTTCGAGAATGCTAGATTAATCTTTTTCCATCCAAATCTCTGCAGTATCAGCAGGCTTGTTGTATGTTAATTTTTCTGGACCAACTTCTCTGTGCTTTCTGTTTTTTTTTTTTTTTGAGACTGAGTTCTGCTTTCTCACCCAGGACAGAGGGCAGTGGTGTGATATCAGCTCACTGCAACCTCTGCCTCCTGGGTTCCAGCAATTCTCCTACTTCAGCCTCCCGAGTAGCTGAGATTACAGGTGTGTGCCACCATGCCCAGCTAATTTTTGTGTTTTTAGTAGAGACAGGGTTTTGCCATGTTGGCCAGGCTGGTCTTGAACTCCTGACCTCATGTGATCCACCCGCCTTGGCCTGTTAAAGTGCTGGGATTACAGGTGTGAGCCACTGCGCCCAGCCTCTGTGCTTTTTTTTTAGACGGAGTTTCACTCTTGTTGCCCAGGCTGGAGTAAAATGGCGCAATCTCACCTCACTGTAACCTCCGCCCCTCACCCGGATTCAAGTGATTCTCCTGCCCCAGCCTCCCGAGTAGCTGGGATTACAGGCTCCCACCATTACACCCAGCTAATTTTTTGTAGTTTCAGTAGAGACAGAGTTTCACCATGTTGGCCAGGCTGGTCTCAAACTCCAGACCTCAGGTGATCCACTCGCCTCGGCCTCCCAAAGTGCTGGGATTACAGGTGCCCAGCCTGTGCTTTCTTAATATGGTCTGGCTAAATAGCTCCTCGCCTTGTTCAGTCATTATTTTGGAAAATTTTCAAAAGATGCATGATAACCAATTTACCGTCCATTTAGTTTATGTAAGTGGCGTTAACTTCTCTTGGGCTTTTCTTAAAATGCATTTTTTCTCTGTAAAGCATTCTCAATTTCTATCAAATCTGGAGGGCTTAAGGTGATCTGTGGGTCTCCTAGGCCCTACACCTAAAAAAAATCTGGGTTTTCTTTAGGTGAATTTGGATCATATTTTTGGTACTACCATGGCAGATCATAATGAGAGTCGCTCCTTTGGTTGAAATCATCTGAATTTCTTCCTGTTTTGAACATCTGATGTTTTCAATCTTGTCTATGAGTAGGATGTAGTCAATGCAAGAGAGTAGGAAGGAGGGGCTCCCCTATCTATCTCTGGTTCAGGCAGAATCTTTCTAATATCCTCAACCCATTATCACTAAAGACATGCTTGGTTTCCAAAACTGGAGTTTCTAATAGTTTGAGTAGATTCTTGAATTCCAGGCAACTGGACAGAGTAGCGCAGCTTAGCATAAGGGTTAACATACTGAATGCCAAGTAGAGCAAAGGAGTAGAGAGAAAGGTGAGAAGTACTTCAGGGAATGTATGTCCAATCTGAAACTGACATCTCCCATGTTCTGAGTTGGGCAGACTTATCTCTTGACTGCCTCATCATAAGAGAGGCGATGGACGCCACCTGAGCCCAAAGTGTTCACGCCCAGGGATCTCCTGCGTACTTGTTAGTTGTACAGCCAAGAAGGCACCCTGAACACTAAAAGAACAGCTGGTTTGTGATGCTTCCAACGCTCTGCAGGCCTCAGGACATCTGCCTTGTCCTGCCTCCCTCCCTCTTCAATCACTGCCTGTGATGTTTACTGGCAGCTTCACATCCAGCTTTTGTTCATGGAACCAGTTCTGCTGCTGCACAGACAGTGCTTTGGGGCACTAATCCACCCAGCTGAAAGTGAGGGTGTCTTGTGTTTAGGACTGCAAAAGAGCTTCCTGGACTCGGGATATCGGATCCTGGGAGCCGTGGCCAAGGTCAGAGAAGCCTTCCAACCTCAGGAGCCTGACTTCCCGCCTCCTCCACCAGACCTTGAACAACTCCGAGTAAGTAAATTCAGAGATGCAAAGAACTGAGCAGGAAGGTGTTGAGACTGCAGCAAGAGAGAGGTAGATTGTGTTTTAGAGCCTCCATCACTAGGTGGCTTCGTTTAGCTTTCATTTGAAGCTTAGTGGGAGGCAGATCTTGATTTTCATTTCTAAATCCAGTGGAGTTATAACCTAGTGCTTAAATGCATGGGTTGTGTGTGTGTGTGTGTAGTACTGGTGTGTGTGGTAGTGGCTTGCTGTGATGGGGAGTGGCTGCAGCAGAGGAGCTGGCTTTGGTTAGTGTGGATGTGATGAGTGATGAGGTAGTGTATTGTGGTAAAATAATCTGTACAGCTTGCAGTAAGGAGATTTGGTGTGTTCTTAGTTGATAATGGTAGAACTGAGGTGGTTGAAATCTTGTGTTGGTTCTTTCCTTTGACTTCTTTTTCTTAAGTAACAAAATACATGCTTTAAAAATTTTTTTTCCTCAACTATAATTTAAGATATGTAGATACCTTCCCCACTACCCCCCGCAAGTACTGTGAATATATTTTTACATGGTGTAGGAAGAAACTAGCTAGGCAATATGTTGCAGATACAAATTCCAGAAACAGAAATAGTGATTATTTTTAGACACTTATTCTAACTAACAGTATTAGCAATACCTTGACTTTGTAAATAACCTATCAAGGCAATAATCTGATTTACTTTCCCATATTTAATGTCATTAAAAGATGTTAAGTTTCTAAGTTGGTTGAGTACAAAATTGGGTCATTGCGCACACAGCTAAGGAACAGTGTTTCCCAGCCTTCAACGCTGCTTAGATTCTTTCCAGCTGGGCTCTTGGTGGGTGTTTAGAGCTGGGAGAGAGGGCTATTCCTGGGGAATGGCTTCTTATGTGAGCAACAGAGTCATGCCATTTAGAATCTGGATCTTAGAGGTCATTTGGTCTAGCTACCCCTCACTGACAGATGAGGAACCTTAGGCCAAGGGGAGAAGTTACTTGCCTATGTAGCTGCTTTTTGGTAGAATGAGGAACAGAACTTACATCTTTTGTAGGGATTTTTTGAGAATCCTTCATCTGGTAGCACTGTGTATATCTCCCTGGGATGCGACCAAAACAGCAGCTGCAAGCCTTTTTTTTTCTTTTTTTTCCTTTTTTGAGACAGAGTCTTGCTCTGTCGCCCAGGCTGGAGCACAGTGACATGATCTTAGCTTATGGCAACCTCTGCCTCCCGGGTCCAAGTGATTGTCTTGCCTCCGCTTCTCGAGTAGCTTGGATTACAGGCACATGCCACCATGCCTGGCTCATTTTTGTGTTTTTAGTAGAGATGGGGTGTTGCCATGTTGGCCAAGCTGGTCTCAAACTCCTGACCTCTGTAATCCACCTGCCTCGGCCTCCCAAAGTGCTGGGATTACAGGTGTGAGCCACTGTGCCCGGCCACTGCTAGCTTTTTGTAGAGAAACCTGCTTCTGTTGAGATTAAAGCAGGTGGTCCTTGTGGCTCAATGCGGGTGGTCTTACATGGAGTGAATGTGGGTGGATTTTCTAGGGATACTTTTTAGAAGAAACGAAAGAATTCCAGGGGCGGGGGGTAATTTTAGGACTTTACTTACAACTTGTTTTCTCTTTTTTAGCTAACAGATGAGCTTGCTCCTCCCAAACCACCTCTGCCTGAAGGTGAGGTCCCTCCACCTAGGCCCCCACCACCAGAGGAAAAGGATGAAGAGTTCCCTGAGCAGAAGGCTGGGGAGGTGATTAACCAGCCAATGATGATGGCTGCCAGACAGCTCCATGATGAAGCTCGCAAATGGTCCAGCAAGGTAAGTAGTGAAGCTTTTCTTGTTGAGAAAGGATGTCTTCTCAGAAAGGATGAAGGACCATGTGCACAGCCCAGAAAGAAGAGTCTATTTGGAGTCACCCTCTCTCTCTCCTTTGGTTCCTGTGTTGCCAATAGCATGTTCCTCTTCTTACCTGTGGTTTAGTGAGATGTTTCTGGTGCCTGATGGTTTCTCCTTCAAGCTGCAAAAGCCAGAGCCAGGGTGCCTGTGATTTGAGAAGAGGGTTCCTGTCCTCTTTGTCCATTAGAGTGCCAGCTGCCTTGACTTTGGCATTTGGGGTCTTTTAGAAATTGCTTATCTTTCTTGTAACTGCAAATGTTTTTAGATGCTACGTTGCTAATTATTAGAGCTCCAAATATGAATTCTGTGGGCTGTGCTAAAGCTAGATGAAATGTTTGCATTTTCTTTGTTTTTTTTTTTTTCACAGAAGCAAGTAGATTGGTATCTTAGAAGCCATGTGCTTTTGTCCTTTCTCAGAATCATTTTACCTCTCAACTCAAGACAGCTCCAGGCTGTCTCTTACTCAGCAAATCTGAAGGTGTAAATATTTATGTGGTTGGTAAAAATATGGATGCTACAGCAGTCTTGCCCTATGAATAACTTTTGCCTATTTTCCCCTAAATGATGAAAAGTGAGCAGTAGCTTTTCTAGATAAGAGGAATACTATTGCTAACCTTGCAGTGAAAGGTAGCTCTTAGTTCTAAACTGTTTCTAATATGACCCTAGATCCTTTTTCTTTAATGTTTTTATGACCCTAGATCTTTATTCCCACCACCTATTTGCCTTTATTCTTTGCACATCCTCAAAGCTTTCAAGCACTTGTGCCAACTGTACTTCCTCAGGGACCTCCTGCACCTGCAGCTGATCTTGGATTTTTTTCAGGCTGGGAAATTCACATTGGTTTTTAACACTGTATTTTGCTGAACTGTTAGCTGTGAGCCCAGGTTCTAAGAAGGAAGGGAGACTTTGCTGGTGTTCGACCTGACCTGTAGAATTATTTATAATGGTATCTCTCCAACTGCATGTGGCAGAGTCCCACTGTGCATGGGGAGTGGGGGAGGTGACAGTGAAAATGTTAAAGGAAATTTAAATTTCATTACAATGAACCAAGATACACTATGCAGAACAAAAAATATACATGAATTATTTGAAACAAACAAACAAACAAACTTAAAAGCAGACAGTATTGGCCCACATTACTTGCCCCACTCTGCCATTTGTGGCTAGAAGTCCTGAGGTCTGTCTCCTGAAGCGTGGAACATAAGGAGTTTGCTGACTTTGAGTTGTGTGAAGTCAGACGCTACTTGAACCATGTATGTACTGGGCTGGGGAGGAATATCTGTTTGTGTGTCTGTCAACCTATGGGCTGGGGAGGAATATCTGTTTGTGTGTCTGTCAACCTATCTGTGTCTGTACACTGTGGGACTCTGAGCCTTAGCAGCAGTGAGCTGGCTTTTCTTTTGAGCAGCAGAGATGGGTCTTGGCTGAGTTTAGGCAAGAGTTTAGATGGTACCTGAACCCCTTGTTGGCCCTGAATCCTCCAACATCGTCACCCTTTGGAGTCAGGTTTCGTGTGCAGGATAAGACTTTTAGGAGTGATAACAACCTCAAAGAAAATTCCATATAAACTACTTCCTCTTGAGTACAGATGTTTGATGTAAAGAACCTGTGTTCACTATTCTTCGTATAGTTTGGCTTCGTTGTGGCAGTTTTTAATTTTCTTTCCACGTTAGTCTATTTTCAGCATCTGGCTTTTATAATCCCCATCCCTGGTTCTAAATTCATATTCTCTCCATCATGATTCTCATTCTCAAATGAGCACCAATTTTGGCTTCTGCGAGCTCAGCTGCAGTCACTTGCCAAGTTCACGTATTATTCTATCTGTGAACTAGATAAGCAGTTTGGTGTGAGTGAGAACCTATTTTGCAAGAAGTTTAGGTTGTACCCAAGGAGAAGCTTTCTGAGTTGGTACTAGCAATGGATGCAAAAAGAGATGGTAGAAGCTTTGCCTTGGAAGACCTTGAGGGGATATGATGTGTGGGTATTCCCTGAGATGGGTGGCTGACGAGGTGGCTTCTTGAGGCTTCTTACAGCTGGGTGACGGTGGGGTACTTAAGTTCTCTTCACTCACCATTGTGTTTGTTTTTCCTGCCTCTTTCCTAGTTTGGTATTCACTACCTCTGATGTATCATTTTTAATTCTGGGGCTTTTAACTCATGAAGGAAATAATCTGTGTCTGGCAGCTGCAGAGATGACCCAAGTTGCCTCCTGTGTCCCAGGAAAATGTACAACAGTGACCACATGATCCAGCAGTGTTCAGTTTGTTCCGTTCAAAGTAACTAGTGTGGTTGCATTTACTTTTTCTCTCTGGATTCCTTTTAAAGGTAATTTGCTACTATCGTTTGGTTGTTTGGCTCCTCAGAAATATTCTGATGTGAGAATCACTCTTGTCAGGTTTAACTTTAGTATCAAGTATATTAAAGAAATGGATGCCACTTGCTTTCTTGGTGTAAAGATTTCTCCGGAAGCCCTTTGCCATCGGAGTGAATCCCTTTTCTTCTCTCACCATATGGTGGCTTGGGCTGAGTAGCGCTGGAGGCTGAGAATTCCCCCTTCTGTGAAGCTTGGTACACAAGGCTCCTAGAGAACATATTTCTTTCTCATCTTAGGCAGGCTTTGGTCACTAAACCAGCTGAAGCCCAGTTTCCCAAGTCCTATTGCTCTTACTAACACTATCCCTGTTTCTCATCCTTCCCGCCATCGACAAAGCCGGGCATCCCAGCCGCTGAGGTGGGTATAGGTGTTGTAGCTGAGGCAGATGCGGCCGATGCTGCTGGGTTCCCTGTCCCCCCTGACATGGAAGACGATTACGAACCTGAGCTGCTGTTAATGCCATCCAATCAGCCGGTCAACCAGCCCATTCTGGCCGCGGCTCAGTCCTTGCATCGGGAAGCTACCAAGTGGTCTAGTAAGGTACTGATCAGCACCCCCAGTTGGGGGCCGCTCCATATGCATCCGGCCATGTGCAGCCTTGACACATTGCATCACTCATGATCTGTGCTGGTCCTGTGAGTCTGAGCAGGGCGGGCATCTGTCTGTCTGCACCATGTTGTTAGGACTGGCTTCACAAGTTTGATAGGTCTGCTAATGCCAGATTAATTGGACTGCATTTATGTTTGGGGAATGAAGAGAGATGGGGGGGGCCACTTTTTGAAAGGATTCCTTTTCTTACTGAGTTTGTGGCCATCGTTGGAACTTTAAACCGCTTGGGAAGCCGTGGATGCATCTCTCAATGACTTCCAGGTCAGGAACCATGGTGGACCATTATGAGGACACCTGGCCTGACCATTGAGCTTTGCCTGCTCCCGACTGACCCCTCACTGATGGCTCAGGGAGAGCTGATGAGGGTGAGAGGCAGCTTTATATGGCGGGGTCTCTGGGGGAGGACTGCATGCTGCCCTGCACTTGGCTATGTGGCAGATGCTGGCCTTGATGGGAGTCCACAGAGAATGGGGCCTCACTGCCTGCCTGTCCAGGTGTCTCAGTGGGAGGGAGTGGGAGTGGGAAACGGAGTACTCAAGGCCACAAGACAGGCCTCCATAGAACTTTGGCCTTGAGGAATGAACCAAAGCTAGTTTGGAGAGTAGGGGGATTGGGATGATCACTTTTCCCTTTAAAGGTGGCATGCTGCAAGAAGAAAGGCTTTGAAGAGTGATAGGTAGTAACTAACCATGGCACTATGCTATCTTCTAACCAAGGTCATGGGGTCCTGGAATGATCCTAGGTCTGCACGAGAAGAGGTAGACGCAGAGGACCTTGTCTAACATGCCCTTTGCTTCTTGACTTCTTCCCATACCTGCGTTCTCTCCGGCCTCAATTACTGCCTGAGATGTTACACCCTCCCAGCATAAATGATGAACTGCTTCACGGTGCCTGTGGAGGCCTCTTGCAGAGCACCCTGCAGTGGTATGGTTTGTGTATGCCTCACTGCAGTGCAGAGAAATGAAGGGCATGAGGGGAAAAATGACGAGGGCCTGGCCTTTCAGCTAGTTTTGAACATTGCAGTTGCTATGACTTGGGGTTGTCAGCAGCCAAAAGGGGAGCTTTCATGAGATGGGCACAGAATAAATAATTTGTATGTTTCTTTTTTATGACCCATGAGGGTTTTAGTAAACTAAAATGCCAAGTCTAAGATAAACTGCCATTCCTTGGAGTGAGGGTTCCATTTATAGCCTGAATCACGACTTTTATTTTCCTGATGCCTTCCCTTGCATCCTCTTTGCTGAAAGTTCCTTTAAATGGAGTCTTCACTTAGCTGAGGGGACTGAAGAATTGATTCTTTACCCTTTTACATGGGAAAAATTAAAGCAACATGTTCGTTCAGGTTGATGGGACAAATAAGGCAGGAGGATTGCTTAAGCCCAGGAGGTCAAGGCTGCAGTAAGCTGTGATTGCACCACTGCACTCCGGCCTGGGTGACAGAGTGAGACCCTGTCTTAAACAAAACAAAACAAAACAAAAACAAAAACAAACCAGAGGGCTAGCCAGAGCAGGCTAGATCAGAAAATATCTTTTTATTTTCCCCCCTCACCCAGGCTGAGAATAGTTACTTGGGGTTTGACATTCTTTAGCAAGAGCCCTTGGCTGCTATTTGCAACAAGGGTAAGCATGAAGAGGGTGATTTCAGCATTTGGAAAGGCTCCTCTGTATTTTTCCCCTCAGGCCAGCTCTACTGCTTTCTCCCTATAGAAATGAAAGTGCCTATTTAACCAGCTACTTGGCCCTGTCCCCAGTTTATTGATATGATTAACCTAGAGATGCCAAAGTGCTTGTTCAGTGCTGTGCCTGGGGTGCACATCTTGCCCTTTCAGACTAATATCTGGGTCTTCCTTTTTTTTAGTCAGGAAATGTCTCTCTCCCTCTCCTTCTTTCCCCCTCCTCTCTCCTCTCTTCCCCCTCTCTGTTTCTCACACTGCGCGCTTGGGCGCGTGCCCTGTCTCATTCTTTTTTTTCCTCCAGTGCTATCTGTATCACTCAAGAACGGCCCTTTTCTCGTCCTCACCCTTCCGGAGGGATGCTAAGGTGGCAAGCTCCCTCCTCTTCTCTGCGCTTCTCCTTCCTTCCTTAACATGGCCAGAGCGTGGGCAGAGCTCACACTGTATCTTTGCTTCCCTGTAGGGCAATGACATCATTGCAGCAGCCAAGCGCATGGCTCTGCTGATGGCTGAGATGTCTCGGCTGGTAAGAGGGGGCAGTGGTACCAAGCGGGCGCTCATTCAGTGTGCCAAGGACATCGCCAAGGCCTCAGACGAGGTGACTCGGTTGGCCAAGGAGGTTGCCAAGCAGTGCACAGATAAACGGATTAGAACCAACCTCTTACAGGTATTTGGGGAAAGAGGCTGCGTGCGTGTGTGTGTGTGTGTGTATGTGTGTGTGTGTGTGTGTTGGAGTGGGAGGGTATGAGAGGGAGAAAAGCAGGAGAGAAGAACTAGGTAAGGGAGAAAGGGGCACTTCACTGGGGACAGAAATAGCAGAAAGGAAAAAACACAAATGTACTGGGAAAGAAAGATTCAGGAAAGGTTACTTCCTAATCAAATGAATGCTTCCATTTCTGGAGAAAGGGATTGTACTGACCCTAGGGAAAAAAACAAGTGAATTCTGCTGCTTATTTATCGAGTGCCTTCTCTGTGCCAGCCACTGGGAATACAGAGGTAGGTAAGTCTTGCCTTCAAGGAGCTTGTGGGAGGATTGCTTAAGCCCAGGAGGTCAAGGCTGCAGTAAGCTGTGATTGCACCACTGCATTCCAACCTGGGTGAGGCAAACAGAGAAACATACCAAATTAAACTTTCTCTTTAGGTATGTGAGCGAATACCAACCATAAGCACCCAGCTCAAAATCCTGTCCACAGTGAAGGCCACCATGCTGGGCCGGACCAACATCAGTGATGAGGAGTCGGAGCAGGTATGTGGCAGCTGTTTTTGGTTTCTGGCTGGCAGCTTCTGTGCCGTTTTGCAGTAATTCCACTTCGGAGAAATTTTTACCTCTGAATCAAGTATCGAGTATTCAGTATGTGGGATGCACTCAGACTCTCTCAGGAGGGGAAAGTCTGTGTTGGATAGATACATCAGAAATTTGGAATTAGGGCCAGGTGCAGTGGCACATGCAGGTAATCCTAGCATTTTGGGAGGCTGAGGCAGGAGGATTGCTTAAGCCTAGGAGGTCAAGGCTGCAGTAAGCTGTGACTGCACCACTGCACTCCAGCCTGGGTGACAGAGTGAGACCCTGTCTTGAAAAAACAAAACAAAACAAAACAAAAAAACAAACCAGGAATTGGGAACCAGGTGTGGTGGTGTGCACCTGTAGTCCCAGCTACTTAGGAGGCTAAGGCAGTAGGATCATTTGAAACCAGGAGTTCAAGACTAGCTTGGGCAAGATAGCAATCAATAGCCCATCTCAAAAATAAATAAATAAATAAATAAATAAATAAATAAATAAAAGGAATTTGGAATTGCTCTTGGGCAACTATTGTCATTTTACAGATAGGAAACTGAGGTCTAGAGAGGTTAAGTGTCTAAAATAATACTGTGGATCAGTGGCAGTTAGGACTCCACTCAGTTCCTTACCCTTGGAATAAGTTTGGCTCTTTTGAGGCCTCCAGTGCCTGTTCATTTCAACTCACTGTATGTTTCTGGCTGGAGAGAATGTCTGCTTTTCAGCTCTCTGGGTGTTAGTGCCTCAGGGAGAATGAATAGTGCAGGCTTTTCAGGGGCATGAGGTAGTTAGGCCTGTGCTGAAACTGAAATGACAGCTCAAAGGAGGTGCTTCTCTTATATTCTCTTTAGGTTTCTCTGATAGAGATAGAAATAAGGATGCTGAGAAGGTTCTCTTAACCACTGCTTCCTGCATATACCTTGGCAATTACCTCCTGAAGTTTGTCCTCCTTCCCAGAATCTTGGCCCAGGTCTTTCAGGAAACCCTCATTTGAGCACCCCTTACTCTCCTTATTTCCCCTCTGGGAGGCCCTGCTCTGAACCAGATTCCCAGATGGACTACCCACACAGGGCTCATCACACATGAGGTACAGTTTTGTTGGACTAGCCACACAGGGCTCATCATACATGGTGTAAGGTGAAGCACTGTATTAGGTGTTAAGGGAGTTTAAAAAATTAAAAGACACAATTCCCCCCCATGCCCCTTGGGGAACTCAAAAATAGTTTGAAAGAACAACTGTTTCTGATCTCTAGGCCAGGAGATAGGGTCCTGGGGCACTTTAGAAGAAATAAGGTGGCCATTCTTTTTGGTGCCATTATTGTTGCTTCTGCTACCATATTCTAATCCAACAACTCTCACCCTAATCCTCTCTTCTCCCAAACCATGGGAACTGTATCTTCACACCTAACTTCCATATATTCTATATAGGGTTTGCACACTTGGCTGTTTCTATGTCATGTGATCTCTTCTGTCCAAAGAAAGATGGAAAAAAATGGGGAAGGAAGGATAAGACTGAGATTCAGGCCTAATCACAGACTTAATTAATTAACCACTAAAAATATGCCTTGAGAATATCTATTATGTGCCATTAAATATTCCAGTTTTAAAAAGGGTAGAAATTGACAGTATGGTAGAATGGAAAAAACACAGGACTGTTCGGGAGGCTGAGGCAGGAGAATTGCTTGAACCTGGGAGGCGGAAGTTGCCGTGAGCTGAGATTGCACCATTGCACTCCAGCCTGGGCAACAAGAGCGAAACTCCATCTCAAAAAAAACAAAAACAAAAACAAAAAACAAAACCCATACGACGTAAGTCAGAAATCTTGAGTCCTAATCCTCACTTTATGAATGTCTCTGGGCCTGAGTCCCATTGCTGACCAAGTGAAAAGAACAACTGATGAGGAATTCCAGTCCACAATTACACTTACCAGAGCCTGTGAAACTGAGTGTACAAATTTTATGCATGTGCGCATTTTTTCTGGGGGAGAATTCCCCGCCTTCATTAAATCCTCAAATGATATATGACTCAAAAATAGCTAAGAATTACTGGGCTGATGAATTGCCAAGATCCTTGACTTTCTATGGTAGAATACCAATGTGATTTCAGTCCTCTAAGTTTGTGTGTTTGAAAGATTAACGTATTTAGATTTTCATGGGTTTAAAGTGGTTGGCTGCTTGGTTTGTTAATTTGGTTGTTTTTAAAATTCGTTAATTAAATATTTATGAAATACCTCCTGTGTGCCAGGTACCATCCTAAATACTGGGGGTATAACAGTGAACAACACTGACAAAAATCTACTCTGTATAACTTAAATTTTAGTGTGAAGACAGAAAAAAACCTCAAAACTCCCAAACAACCTAGGTAAAATATGTAGTGTATCAGTTAGTGATGATAGGTTCAATGGAAAAAATAAGGCCAGATGCGGTGGCTCATGCCTATAGTCTTAGCACTTTGGGAGGCTGAGGTGGGCAGATCACTTGAGCCCAGGAGTTCGAGTCCAATCTGGGCAACATGGCGGAACCCCATCTCTACAAAAAATAAAAAAATTACCCAGATGTGGCAGCATGTACCTATTGTCCCAGCTGCTCAAAGGCTGAGGCAGGAGGATCCTTGAGTGCAGGAGGCAGAGGCTTCAGTGGCCAAGATCCCACCACTGCACTCCAGCCTGGATGATAGAGAAAGACCCCATCTCAAAAAAAGAATGAGTAGGGAAATCCTCACCAACGTGACAAGTGAGCAAAGATCTGAAGATGCAGTGGATCCCTGAGGAAAAAGCAGTCCAGGTAGAGGAAACAATAAGTCCTGAGGGAGAAGCATGTTTGAAGACCAAGAAAGAGGACATGCTGTAGGCTATCTGAAGCCACAGTACACAATCAGCGATGGCCAGTTTTGGGTTCTTTTTGGTGATCTGGGAAAACCCCTAGTGATGCAAGCAAGTATGGGGGATGCCAGCTACCAGTGGGGTTAACTGCATCCTACTCCTGGCTGAAACCTATTTTAGAGACAGGCCTACATCAGGGACTCTGGGTAACAGACGGTACCTCTTTCCTTGCAGGCCACAGAGATGCTGGTTCACAATGCCCAGAACCTCATGCAGTCTGTGAAGGAGACTGTGCGGGAAGCAGAAGCTGCTTCAATCAAAATTCGAACAGATGCTGGATTTACACTGCGCTGGGTTAGAAAGACTCCCTGGTACCAGTAGGCACCTGGCTGAGCCTGGCTGGCACGGAAACCTGAGTCCCAGGAGCTGCCCAGAGTTGCTGGGAGCTGAAAATCACATCCTGGCCTGACACATCAGAAAGGAATGGGGGCCTCTTCAAATTAGAAAACATTTATACTCTTTTTTCATGGACACTTTGAAATGTGTTTCTGTATAAACCCTGTATTCTCAAACACAGTTATACTTGTGCACCCTCTGTCCCAATAGGCAGACTGGGTTTCTAGCCCATGGACTTCACATAAGCTCAGAATCCAAGTGAACACTAGCCAGACACCCTGCTCTGTCCCCTTGTTCCCTAGGGGACACTTCTCTCTATTTCTCTTTCCTTGGCTCCCATTCACTCTTCCAGACTCCCGAGACCCAGGGCCCAGGCAAGTCAGTTACTAAGAGGAAAATTGCTGTGCCTCCAAAAATTGTTTTGAGCTTTCCATGTTGCTGCCAACCATGCCTGCCTTCTCCGGGCTGTGCTACCTGGGTCCTTTTCAGAAGTGAGCTTCGCTGCTACAGGGGAAGGTTGCCTCTGTGGAGCCCCAGCATATGGGGCCGGGATTCATTTCCTGCCCTTCCTCAGTTTAATCCTTTTAGTTTCCCACAATATAAAACCGTATTTCACTGTCAGGAAGAAATCACAGAATCATATGATTTTGCCTTTACCATGCCCCTGAGCAATGTCTGTGCTAGGGAAACTTCCATCCCATATCCTGCCTCAGCCCGCCAAGGTAGCCATCCCATGAACACACTGTGTCCTGGTGCTCTCTCCTGCTGGAAGGGCAGAGTAGCCAGGGTGTGGCCCTGCCATCTTCTCAGCAGGGCCACTCCTGGCACTCCATGCTTAGTCACTGCCTGCAGAGGTCTGTGCTGAGGCCTTATCATTCATTCTTAGCTCTTAATTGTTCATTTTGAGCTGAAATGCTGCATTTTAATTTTAACCAAAACATGTCTCCTATCCTGGTTTTTGTAGCCTTCCTCCACACCCTTTCTAAACAAGATTTTAAAGACATGTAGGTGTTTGTTCATCTGTAACTCTAAAAGATCCTTTTTATCCTTTTAAAATTCAGTCTTAAGAATGAGTGCTTGTCCCCTAATAGTGTTTAATGGCAAGGCAGCCTTGTCTGAAGGACACCTCCTGCCTAAAGGAGAGTGGTATTTGCAGACTAGAATTCTAGTGCTGCTGAAGATGAATCAATGGGAAATACTACTCCTGTAATTCCTACCTCCCTGCAACCAACTACAACCAAGCTCTCTGCTGCATCCACTCCCAAGTACGGGGTTCAAGAGAGTAATGGGTTTCATATTTCTTATCACCACACTAAGTTCCCACTAGGCAAAATGAGAGGGCAATGCTTCCTTGTTGGTACTTACTACTGCTAAGTATTTCCCAGCACGTGAAACCTTATTTTTCCCCAAAGCCAGAACCAGATGAGTAAAGGAGTAAGAACCTCTGCCTGAACATCCTTCCGTGTCACCCATCACTGTGTGTTAGTTCCCAACATCGAATGTGTAAAACTTAAGTTGGTCCTGTACACTCAGGCTTTCACTATTTCCTTTAAAATGAGGATGATTATTTTCAAGGCCGTCAGCATATTTGTATAGTTGCTTGCCTGATATAAATGCAATATTAATGCCTTTAAAGTATGAATCTATGCCAAAGATCACTTGTTGTTTTACTAAAGATTTACTTAGAGGAAATAAGAAAAATCATGTTTGCTCTCCCGGTTCTTCCAGTGGTTTGAGACACTGGTTTACACTTTATGCCGGATGTGCTTTTCTCCAATATCAGTGCTCAAGACACAGTGCAGCAAATTTAAAAAAAACAACAAAAAAAAACAACAAAAAAAAACACACCATCCCTGAATGATTAGAGAATCACTGCTAAAAAACTACATTTATAAGCTAGGATTTGTTATATGCAAATATTTTCTGCCTCTTCTTTTGTTCTGTTTAAAACAATAAAATGCATTTGTATAAATAATGCTTTCAATGATGGGTATGTTATTTTAGCAAGAACTTTTAGGTCAGTTTCTCCTTCGTTTTGATGAACAGCCAATGAAACTAATCCTCAAGATCTGGAAACTAAAGATTTTTATTTAATCCAAATGTTGTACTGGAAGAAGAAATCAACGGTGGTATATTTACCTAACAAGGATGTGTGTGATACAAGACAACTCTGGGGATTATACACTTGAAGGAATGGGAAGTGCAAAGGTTAACAGTAGGCAGAAAGCAGCTGGATGAAACAGTTTGTTTTCATCTTAGAAGATTCTAGCTACCTGTGGAGACCATCACTGTTCCCTGAAAAGCTAAAGTCGTTAAGTTTGTAGGAGTACCACAGGTCCTTCCCCCGCTGCAAGACAGAGTCTTGCTCTGTTGCCCAGGCTGCAGTGCAGTGGTGCAATCTTGGCTCACTGCAACCTCTGCCTCCCGGGTTCAAGCAATTCTCCTGCCTCAGCCTCCCATGTAGCTGGGATTACAGGTGTGCACCACCATGCCTGGCTAATTTTTGTATTTTTAGTAGAGATGCGGTTTCACCACGTTGGCCAGGCTGGTCTTGAACTCCTGACCTCAAGTGATCCACCCACCTTGACCTCCCAAAGTGCTGGGATTACAGGTGTGATCCACCATGCCCAGCCACACAGGTCTGTTTTTCATATTCCAAAGCCCAGTATAGAATAAATAGGGTTTTCAGGGATCCACCAGAGCTATAAGGCAGAGATGGCTTTGGGGGACATAGTCCTCTTCTTCCTTAAAGAAACACTGACTAAAATAGTAGGAGCAGGTTTTTAGAGTAGAGTTGGGACATCACTGTTTTTGCCTGATTTTCTAGATCTGAAAGGGGTAACATGTCATTAAAGGGTGATGATATTGATATTTAGTGTTGCCAACTGCTATTATCACTGCTTTATCTTGGAAAGTTGCTGACTATAAAGACAGATTCCAGCCTGTTTGAGTTAAAGGAAAGTTCAAGGCTACCGAATTAGCAGAACTGTCTTGTTTTTGCCATTTACCATATGTTCACTGGTGCTGCCTTCCTGCTGCAGTATAATCATTTTCTTAAATCACTTGCCGCTCAGGACAAGATCAGCATTTTCCTCATCTTGTTCTGTATTTGTTCCTGATTTTCTACTGTAGCACCACTTAAGAAATGAACCTATCACAGGAACTCCCTTTGGATAAAATAATGTGACTCCCACACACTGGAAATAATCATCTACTTCATTTGTTCTTGATATGCTCCCTTGTGAATTGAGAACTAATGGATCCAGGATTAGCTGTAACTCTGCTTGAAAAATATTTTACTACTACTAAGTATTCAGGAATCTTTGTTATCAGTAGGTGGTGGTAGTGATAGAGAAGGGAGCTTTGATCACTAATCTCTCAGACTGTGGCCAGAATGGTGATGCTTAAGCCAAGTAGGAGTGGCTATTAACATAACGAGGTTAGGGAAGGAGTACTGAGAAGTGTTTTGCAGCAACACTCACAGCTTGTGTGATGATGCAGAAGAAAATCTGATGATGTTCATCCTGCTTTGACAATGAGCCTTGCCCATTGGAGAATGTTCAATCAATAGTAGACCTAAAAAAAAATCAACTTGTTGCTTTCATCTTTTTATTGATAGCATAGCCAGAGCTACCGAAATGATTTACTGGATTCTAGCAAATTAATAAATACAGTAATCTGATTGTAAAATAAAACATTCTATTTGGACATTTTAGTAGAAATTGCTAGAAGGAAGGAGCTCCTGGCATACAATCTACTTGGATAGAAGACAGTCCAGGTATAGACTGTTGAGATTAGGGATTCAGCAGAAAGCAAAGCAAATGTTCTGATTGTTCTTTTGAGGTACGAACTCTGAAGAGTCAAGACATTAAAAAGCAATTGAACTGGGTAGCTAAACTTAGGCAAACGGAATAAATATTTGGCAACATTTTGACTATTTAGCAGTTCTGTAAAATAACTGCCAATCTGAGATTAGTTTCTTCTGAAATTTGGAAGCTGCAAAACGTTGCCTTTCTTATGAAAGGCAGGGCAGACAAAAGTAAGAAAGCTGCTCCGTGGGCTCCTTGCACCAGCACCAACCAGCAGCCCTTGACAGCATAGATGGCATGAGTGTAAGGGCTATCCTTAGCATAAGGAAAAGACGATTATAAGCTGAGAAGACTGAAAGGAGAATGGAGCTATAAAAAGAAGAAAATAGCATAAATAAGAAGGAAACATGAAGAATATCTTAACTTTCAGTCTTTCTCCATTTCTTGATGTCTAATGAGGCAAAATAACTGGGCAAGGACACCAAGATGAAGAAGTTACATAAATTGACACAATGAAGTTGAGTGCAATAATACAACTGTTGACTAGACTTTCCAAAACCATGGTGATCAGTACAGTATCATCAATGTTACCGAGGATTTTGTTTCTGCCTCATTATAACTCACTTCCATGTATTTTGTCGGTATAGTAGGTATATTTAAGCACTCCAGTGACAATTATGACAACAGTTTCTGGAAGAAATCTATGACTATAGCTTTGGGAAGCACACAATATGAAAAGGGAATTTCCCCTAAAGACAAGGAATGCAGGCAAATTCAACCCCTTAAGAACAACAACAAAAAAGGTAAAAGATTTAAAAAGACTGATGACAGTGAGGCAGGCACATTTTCCTCCTTTTGCTGAACTGGGGCATGAGACATTTAGGTTAACCATGGCTTAACTGGTGTTGGGTAAGCTTTATATTATAAAACATGAAGATGGCAAAGGTGTCACTTACGTTTTTCTTTTACTACTTTAATTTGCTTAAAAGCACAAATGCTTGTGCTTGCAGTAACTTCCTGAAAGCAGAAGTAATGTTCCCTTTTACTACCTTAATAAAGCATTTGCCCCTGTGATACAAATGATTTTTTTACTGTGCTAACAGCTGAACCAGTGGCACAAAATTGAGATGGTATTTACTGCAGCAAGGTCCCTGTAAATCAAATAAGCTTTACATAAAAATCTTATTTATAAAAAATACAATACCAAGTACAGAGAGAATGGAGCATGGAGTAGCAGTGCTCCCTGCCAGGGCCATGTGGAAGTGGCTTTTGCTACAGTGCTTGCTTAATGGCACAAGTGAAAAGCTGAATAAGGCAAACACTTGAAGAGGCAGTTTTCTGTAAACTTCTGGGGGTGGGGGGAATTTCCTCTCTTGGGACACTGGTTTGGGATGGCTAAGATCAGGTGTGATATTTGGCTGCACCTGACACATCACAGATTTAAGATAGCTTCTGTTGGATGAGACCAGTTAACTCCTTTTAGGAGAGAGGTTATCACTGTAGCTTTCTGCCTTTACTGTTACAATGTGCAGCCGTCAGATGGTATTCTCCTATGGAAAAAAAATCACCTCCAACATCTTCCTAAGTGAAAAGATACAAAATAAGCTAAGTCACTAAAAGGTTTCCTTAGCTTAAAGCTCCTTAAGAATCCTACATTGATAACTAAGCAACTTTGTTAGCGGTGTGTAGCTAGACACAAATGCTTTAACTAGAATATCTATTCCCACCCACTTGGTACCTAATAGTAATACATCATAATGACACTTGGAAAACAAACTGGTCTTGAGAAATTTTGGCCTCTTCTCATGTCCTCACTTGGAACTTTCCAGCTTTCGTGACGTATTTGACTCCTTTAAATGGCTTATATTTCTCCCCATACATGTCCAAACGGTTCACTTTTAAGCCTGTGTCAAAAAGAATGAAAAAGAATAAATTATCATCATCCCAATCAATGTTAGCAATGAGCACTATATGGTAAATCTGACATTAACCAGTGTCCCTTCCACCATTTGGAAGAAATGTCTCTTCTATCATTTACAAATTATTGCACTTTGATGGTATGGTTTTGGTTAAGATTCCCACACAGGCAGGGAATGTCTGTGAAGTATAATTCTGCTTTCTGTAAATATGAATAACTCCTTTTTTGGTGCTTGAATGAGGGCAGAGGTGAGGGGAAGCTGTGTGAAATAAGGTGTTCTCCAAAATCATTTGGTTGATGCCTGGGAGATGGCCCCACCAAGCACAGTGTAAAAGGCAAATGGGCTACTGCTCTTTCTAGAGAGGGAAACTTTTGTTACTCTTCTAAGTGCCTAATAATTGAGCTTGCAAAACTCAATTACCCTTAACTACAAGTCAACCTTATCTTTACCTGAAATAGCAAGCTGCTGGATCTTAAACTGTATATTGAGGCTCGGATTCTCTTCTGGTTTAGGGGCTCCAGACTGTAAATTTACCAGTCCTTTAAGACTTGGGAGCTTTTGTGGAGTGATTTTTCCCACATCCCATGTTAGTACCTTAAAAAGACAAAAAATGAAAAACAAATAGAACCATTTATTAAAGACAAACCCTCAAAAACAAGGTTCAAAGACATCATAAACTTCTGTACAAAATGAAGTGCAGTCTCTTGAAAACAAGAGATCTGGGATCTACAGTGAGTTTACCTCTGATTAGCTCTGTGACTTTCAATGGGGAGTGAGGACGGAGAATCTACATTTGTTGAGCATTTTCTTTTGTATTAGCACCGTGCTTAGCACTATTCATATGTTATTTCATTGAGGGCTGTGAAGTAGCTTTTGTCTTCTATTTACAAATGAGGAAATTAAGGCTCAGAGATCAAATGACTTACTCAAGGTCACACAGCTAGTCAGAGGTAAGGCTGGGATTTGAACCTAAGGCTCTCTGATTTCAAATGTTCTCCATCATACCATCTTCACTACTTTTCTCTGGGCCTGTTTCTTTTTCTTTTTTTTTTTTTTTGAGATGGAGTTTCGCTCTTGTTGCCCAGGATGGAGTGCAATGGCGCAATCTTGGCTCACCACAACCTCCGCCTCTCGGGTTCAAGCGATACTCCTGCCTCAGCATCCCAAGCAGCTGGGATACAGGCATGCGCCACTATGCCCAGTTAATTTTGTAGCTTTAGTAGAGATGGGCTTTCTCCATGTTGGTCAGGCTGGTCTCGAACTCCTGACCTCAGGTGATCTGCCCGCCTTGGCCTCCCAAAGTGTTGGGATTACAGGCATAAGCCACTGTGCACGGCCTCTGTTTATTTTTCTGTAAAATAATTAGATTGACTTAAGATGGTGTTTTTAAAACTTTTAGCTGTGAAACCCATTGTTCAAATGAAATCTTCGGTGTGGAAGCTCAGCAGCAGATGAGAAAGAAAGCAAAGCTGTCATAGTTGAAGCTGTGGTAAAGGGCCAGGAATCTGAAGCTCCCTTTCTCAGCCCTGTGTGGTCTCCAGGAGGTTCTCTGAATCCTTACAACTGCGTTAAATAATCTTTAACGTTCTATGATGTTATTAAAAAAAACATGTCTTTTCATTTATCAGGTAGCTCAATGACTCTGCTATTGAAAACAATCATATTTACTAGCTAATCAGGAAGCTGAGAGAAAATCATCTGCTACAGTTTCTCTGAAAACCCTCTGCTACAGGAAAATTTAAGTAGGGTGAGGAAGCAGCTTTCCTAGCCCTGTGAAAGAGTATGAAATGATGCTTTTAAATTAAAAAGGAAGAAAAAGGTCTTAATGATCAATTTATATAGAAAACTTAATAATTCATATACCATCATAATATCTTCTTCTATCTACATAATGTTTTCTCTTTTTAAAAAAGCTTTTACTTCTTTCTTATTAGATAGCAGAGTGAGGCTCTGGATTAATAATGGATGAGTGAAGGCACATTCTGAAAAAGGATAGAATGACACACTTTTCTGTTCATCTGCTCAGTAGCAGCTGCAGGATTCCTTCGGCAGTCGGTGGCAAAAGCACAGCACAGTATGCTCTCTAGGTTTTGATATGAACTTTAGTTTTAAACAAGGCACTAAACCTTTCCCTCCATTCCTCCCCACAAATCACAAAATAGATTGCAGAAACACTTGCTCACTCTTGATTTGAAGTGGCTGTACCTTGGTGACTGGATCAAATGTATAGCTGCCTTGTGTGGTTGTCAGGTTCATGTTCAGCACAACTTTTGGCATGTGAACTGTCACTGTAATTCCTTCAATAGTTTTCCCCATATTCTGCTTTGGTCCAATTGTTATATCAAATCTGCCACAAGAACTGTTCTCCTTAAAGCTGATACTATGTTTCACATACACTGGTATTGCCACTAGACTAAAAAGAGAAACAGAGAAAGATACAAAAGCACAAACACAATTAATGGTGTGGGGACAGCACCAGAGGTATTCTGAAAACCTCTGTCCAGAGTATCCTACCATACTTTTAACTCCACAATAAGGTGCTACAGAGTTGGCTCTCTGTAGCCACAGTTATGCATCCTTGAATTTGACCAGCTAAGGATTGAAAATATTATTTAACACTATCGGCCCGGCGTGGTGGCTCATGCCTGTAATCCCGGCACTTTGGGAGGCCGAGACCAGCGGTGGGAGGGGATTACCTGAGGTCAGGAGTTTGAGACCAGCCTGGCCAACATAGTGAAACCTCATCTCTACAAAAATACAAAAATTAGCTGAGGCTGGGTGCGGTGGCTCACACCTGTAATCCCAGTACTTTGGGAGGCCGAGGTGAGGAGTTCAAGACCAGCCTGGCCAACATGGTGAAACCTCGTCTCTACTAAAAATACAAAAATTAGCTGGGTGTGGTGGCTTGTGCCTGTAGTCCCAGCTACTCAGAAGGCTGAGGCAGGAGAATCACTTGAACCTGGGAAGCGGAGATTGCAGTGAGCTGAGATTGCACCTCTGCACTCCAGCCTGGACAACGGAGCGAGACTCTATCTCAAAAAAAAAAAAAAAAAAAAGTAAAAAATAACAATACAACTACAAAAAGTAATAAAAATAAAAAGTCAACCTAGTGTAACAATTATTTACACAGTGTTTACAGTGTACTATCAGAAGTAACTTGGAGATGATTTAAAGTACACAGGAGGATGTGCATAGGTTATATGCAAATACTACACCATTTTATATAAGGGACTTGAGCATCTGCTGATTTTTGCAACCAATCCTCCAAGGATACCAAGATGGCGGTACCTCCAGAACTGCAGATTCAGCATCTACACAAGGGGGAGCTGAGTACAGCATAATGTTCTGGTACCACTGTGCTGGGAACTGTATACAAATCAAGACAGAAATCTGAAGTTTAATAACAGTATAAACAATTGGGGTGGCTGGGTGCAGTGGCTCATGCCTGTAATCCCAGCACTTTGGGAGGCCAAGGCAGGCAGATCACTGGAGGTCAGGAGTTTGAGACCAGCCTGGCCAACATGGTGAAACCCCCTCTCTACTAAAAAAAGTAACAAGAAACAAAAATTAGCTGGGCACGGTGGCGGGCGCCTGTAATCCCAGCTACTTGGGAGGCTGAGGCAGGAGAATCACTTGAACCCAGGAGGTAGAGGTTGCCATAAGCCAAGATCACAGAATTGCACTCCAGCCTGGGCGACAATAGTGAAACTCCATCTCAAAACAAACAAACAAAAACCCAAAAAAAATCAAACAAACAAACAAACAAACAAAAAACAATTGGGGCAAAGGGCCCTAGTTTAAAAAAATGAATTACGATCTCACTGAAAAATAATGTAAAATATGTTTTATATAAATGAAAACAGTTCCTATGTGATAAGTCAAGAAACAGGCCGGGTGCGGTGGCTCACGCCTGTAATCCTAGTACTTTGGGAGGCTGAGGTGGGCGGATCACCCGAGGTCGGGAGTTCGAGACCAGCCTGACCAACATGCAGAAACCCCGTCTTTACTAAAAACACAAAATTAGCCGGGCGTGGTGGTGCATGCATGTAATCCCAGCTACTCAGGAGGCTGAGGCAGAGAATCACTTGAACCCTGGAGGTGGAGGCTGAGGTAAGCCAAGATTTCACCATTGCACTCCAGTCTGAGCAACAAGAGCCGAACTCCGGTTCAAAGAAAAAAAGAGCCAAGAAATAATTTCTCTGCTTTTGAGTCCTGTCATAATGTTACTCCAATAACTTCTGGTGTTTTCAAGAAACAAACTAGCTATAAAACTACGATCCCCAATGCTAAATTTTTTTATATTTTTTTGAAATGGAATTTCACCCTCTTGGCCAGGCTGGAGTGCAGTGGCATGGTCTGTCATTGCAACCTCTGCCTTCCAGGTTCAAGTGATTCTCATGCCTCAGCCTCCCAAGTAGTTGAGATTATAGGCACACGCTATCATGCCTGGCTAATTTTGTATTTTTAGTAGAGACAGGGTTTCACCATGTTGACCAGACTGGTCTAGAACTCCTGACCTCAAGCGATCTGCCCACACTGGCCTCCCAAAGTGTTGGGATTACAGGAGTGAACCACTGCACCCGGCTCTCAATGCTAAACAGTTCCTTAAAACCTCAATGCAGAGAAGACTGACTTGAAGCAGGTAAGTTTGGGAATGTCCTCACAAACTACAGGTAGGTCTGTCTCCTTGTTAGCCACAAAGTCTACAGACTATGGTAAGATTATGGCAGTGGTTCATGGTTTTGCCCAGGTTATGCACAGTCCATTTTGCTCTGCTTGCAAAGTACTCAGCTGTCAGAAGCAGAGCAAAATGGACCATGCATAACCTGAGCAAAGAACCAGCGCCATAATTTGACAATGCGTAACCTTGCAAAGAACCAGTACCATAACCTTTTGCCCAGGTTATGCATGGTTTGCTTGCCCTTGGCTATAGGTTTTACTCTAGTCTCACTTAGTACCACTCTACACTCATACATTCAAAGTATACTGATATTTTAGGTGCATATTTTCACCAGTTCTCACTGGGTCTCCTGGTGAGCTATGGTTCAAGTGAGCAATGACAACCTCAAGTACTCAATTGTCATAAAGGAACAGGGAAAGGTGAGTTCTGCTTGATATGTGTGATGGCAGATTCTGGCTGATGCATCAACATACTTTTGTGAGCTGACACGGTATGATATGAGTCGGAAATTTCCATCTGGAGGAATAAATGACAAAACTCTTTCAGATTCCCAGCGCTTGAACCGGATGCAGGGGTGGAAGCTGACGTCATCCAGAAGCCTAGGGTTCTGTCAAGAAAACAGAAGACAGCCGTGTTCATAGAGCATAATGAATATGGGAACTGTACTTAGATACCTTGACAAATCAATATGTTCCCTGAAGATAAAGCAGTCATGGAAGAGTTTATGACCACATCTACACGACCTTATAGTTTCACAATGCTTTAAAGTTTGTAAATATTTTATGTACATTATTTTGTTGAATTTCAATAACTATAAAGGAGAAAAGGCAAGTAGTATTATTTCCCTTTAACAGATTAAAAAACTGAGGTTCAGAGGACTTAAGGTCAGAACAAACTGGTGACAACACCAGAAGTCAGTTCTCTTAATTGTTCCTAGCAGTATGTCATGCTGACTCTAAAATGATACAAAAGACCAATGTCCTTTCATATCAGCAAAGCAAGTAATTACTCAGTAAAAATGATATTGGATATTTGCAGAAGCCAGCCAGCCAATTTCAAGCCCCTTCTAGCACACTCAGGCAAAGACCTCCCTTAGCCTTTCCATAAAGACCACGCTCATCATGTAAGTGACTATCTTAGGAAACTGCTAGGAATATTTCTGAGACAATCCTTTGCAATCTAAGATGCAAACTTATCTCAATATTTATTATTTCATTTAGTACTTCACATGTATTAGGCATTCAAGGGGCTATAAAACAGAATAAAACTTACCATGAAAGAAAGGGAGAGATCGGGCATTCCAGATAGTTTAATGCAAGCATCAATGACCCCCTGAATTTCTGCAAAGACTGTAGATCCTGAAGAAAGAAAGAAAAAGGAAGATAACATCAACGGAATATGAGTCTTAACTAGAGCTATCACCATATCTTTTTATTTTTATTTATTTATTGTTTTTAGAGACAGAGTCTTGCTCTGTTGCCAAGGTTGGAGTGCAGTGGCACGATCACAGCTCACTGCAGCCTCACTGCTGGGCTCAAGTAATCCTCCCGCCCTAGCCTCCTGAATAGCTGGGAATATAGGCGCGTGCCATGACACCTAGCCCAACAATCACTACATTTAGAATAATGGACATACCCTCTGGGTGTCAGACTTACTGAAGCTTTACATCTCTATTAACAGGTCAGGGGACAAGGTCCATACCTAACTCTGGTTGGAATATGATAATTTTTCTTTTTTTTTTTAAGAGATGAGGTCTTACTAGCTAGTCCCAGCTGGCCCCCAGAGTAACTGGGACTAAAGGTATGCCACCGTAGAATATAATTTTTTTTTTTTTTGAGACAGGGTCTTTCTCTGTCACCCAGGTTGGAGTGTAGTAGTGCTATGACAGCTCACTGCAGCCTCAACCTCCTGGGCTCAAGCAATCCTCCCACCTCAGTCTCCCAAGCAGCTTGTATTACAGGCATGCCCGGCTAATTTTTGTATTTTTTTGTAGAGACAGGGTCTTGTTACATTGCCCAGGTTGGTCTCGAACTCCTGGGCTCAAGCAATCCGCCTACCTCAGCCTCCCAAAGTGCTGGGATTACAGGTGTGAACTACCATACCCAGCCAGAATATGCTAATTCTAAGGAAAATTAAACTTGTCTCCTTTATGGAGCCAACCCTGTAAGATGACTGGATATGAGTTTAAAACATATGAGGCCAGGCACAGTGGCTCATGCCTGTAATCCCAGCGTTTAGGGAAGCCGAAGTGGGTAGGTTATCTGAGCTCAGGAGTTTGGGACCAGCCTGGGTAACATGGCGAAACCCCATCTCTACTAAAAATACAAAAAATTAGCCAGGCGTGGTGGTGTGTGCTTGTAGTCCCACCTACTCGAGAGGCTGAGGCAGGAGAATTGCTTGAACCCAGAAGGCGGAGGTTGCAGTGAGCCGAGACCGCAACACTGCACTACAGCCTGGGCGACAATGTGAGACTCTGTCTCAAAAACAAAATAAAACAAACCAAAAACATTTTCAATAGAATTTTAAAATGAGGCAAGGGTATTATGAAATGGACTAAGTCAACTTTTAAGAAATAGGATCCATAGTAGAAAGAGCTCTCTTTCTTTTAGAGATAGGGTCTCCCTCTGCCATCCAGGCTGGAGTACAGTGGTGTGAACATAGCTCACTACAGCATTGAACTCCTGGACTCAAGCTCGAGCAATCCTCCTGCCTCAGCCTCCTGAATAGGTGGGATTAAGGAACCCATGCCTAGCTAACCTTTTAAATTTTTGATAGATACGGGGTCTCGCTATGTTGCCTAGGCTGGTCTTGAACTCCTGGACTCAAGTGATCTTACTGCCTAAGCCTCCCAAAGTGCTGGGATTATGGGTGTGAGCCACCGTGCCTGGCAAAAATCTGTTATTCTATAAGATGGAATGTTATAATGAAAAGGGCACTCGTGGAAGAGAAGACATTGACTATAATTCACAATAAGCCATCACTACATGTTAACAAGTTGTATGACCTGGAACAGTTCACTTAACCCTTCTGGGCTTTCCTTATGTATAAAATAAATGTAAGGGAAGGACTAATTTTTTTTTTTTTGAGATGGAGTATCGCTCTGTCACCCAGGCTGGAGTGCAGTAGTGCAATCTTGGCTCACTGCAACCTCCACCTCCTGGGGTCAAGCAATTCTCCTGCCTCGGCCTCCCGAGTAGCTGGGATTACAGGCGCCTGCCACCATGCCCGGTTACTTTTTGTACTTACAGTAGAGACGGGGTTTTACCATGTTGGCCAGGCTGGTCTTGAACTCCTGACCTCAAGTGATCTGCCTGCCACGGCCTCCCAAAGAGCTGGAACTACAGGCGTGATCCACCGTGTCTGGCCGCTATTTTTAATAATAAAATTTTACGATTCTTATAGAGTACCATTGTTTTGTCTGGTTAAAAAGATAATTAGATTGGGTGTGGTGGCTGATGCCTGTAATCTCAGCACTTTGGGAGGCTGAGGTAGGTAAACTGCTTGAGCCCAGGAGTTCAAGACCAGCCTGGGCAACATGGTGAGACTCTGTCTGTACAAAAAAATAAAATAAAAGCTAGCCAGGCATGGTGGCGTGTGGCATGTACCTCCTGATTGGCTGGGACTATAGGCTACTCAGGAGTCTGAGGTAGGAAGATCGCATGAGCTGGAGGTCAAGGCTGCAGTAAAGTAGGGACTGCACCAATGCACTCCAGCCTGGGCAAAGGAGCAAGACCCTGTATTTAAAAAAAAAAGAAAGAACGTGAAAAGATAGGGGCTTTTATCAGAAGTACTGCACATAATGTAGTAGCAAAAGCATGGTATATGGTAGATTTTCAATAAATTTTAGAAGGAATAAATAGCAAGAGGTAGAGTTACATAGGGTAATAATTAGCTTAAAGTAAGGCATTATCAGTTCTGATTTACATGTTCGGCAGACCTCAACTAGTGGTTATGAAAACTATATGTAACCTATGGGCAAAATAAATGGATTTATGGGCCAGGTACAGTGGCTCACGCCTGTTATCCCAGCACTTTGGGAGGCCAAGGCAGATGGATCACTTGAGGTCCGGAGCTCGAGACCAGCCTCGCCAACATTGTGAAACCGCGTCTCTAGTAAAAATACAAAAAATTAGCCAGGGCCAGGAGCAGTGGCTCACGCCTGTAATTCTAGCACTTTGGGAGACTGAAACAGGCGGATCACCTGAGGTCAGGAGTTCGAGACCAGCCCTGACCAACATGGAGAAACCCTATCTTTACTAAAAACACAAAATTAGCTGGGCGTGGTGGTGTATGCCTGTAATCCCAGGTACATGGGAGGCTGAGGCAGAAGAATCGCTTGAACCTGGGAGGCAGAGGTTGCGGTGAGCCAAGACTGCACCATTGCACTCCAGCCTAGGCAATGAGAGCAAAACTGCATCTCAAAAAAAAAAAAAAAAAAAAATTAGCCAGGTGTGGTGGCTCATGCCTGTAATCTCAGCTACTTGGGAAGCTGAGGCAGCAGGATCCCTTGAACCCAGGAGGTGAAGGTTCCAGTGAGCCAAGATCATGTCACTGCACTCCAGCCTGGGCAACAGTGAGATCCCATCTCAAATAAATAAATAAATAAACAAACTAACAAACAGATTTAAAAATCATCAGATAATGAGTGCCTTTCTACTGAAACCATACTGCCAAAGGACTTCAATTTTCTTTTCTTTCTTCTTTTTTTTAAATTGAGACAGAGCCAGGCTGGAGTGCAATGGTGTGATCTTGTCTCATTGCAATCTCCGCCTCCCAGGTTCAAGCAGTTCTGCCTCAGCCTCCTAAGTCGCTGGGATTACAGGTGTGTGCCACCACACCCCGCTAATTTTTCATATCTTTAGTAGAGACGGAGTTTCACCATGTTGGCCAGGCTGGTCTCAAACGCTGACCTCGTGTTCCGCCTGTCTTGGCCTCCCAAAGTGCTGGGATTACAGGCGTGAGCCACTGTGCCTGGACAGGACTTCAGTTTTCTATTCATCTGTGTCAGATGAATTGTTTTTCCCCAAATAAGATGACATGCACACAATTACCTGATTTATCTATAATTGCGTCTATTTCTTCAACGACATCAAAATAGGCTTCATTGTTTGTGTACTTTACCCCTGCCCGACGCCATGGTATGTTGGACAGCTGCCCAGTGGGGAGTGTGTCCCCAACATTACTACTGCCTAGAAACCCAAAAAGAAGGCAAAGCTGATGTGTAAAACAGTCATGAGAAAATGTACTATTGGGAAAAAGAAAGCTGCTTCTTTAATGTTTGGATTTTTCTTAATGAACTTGTGGATGGTCTCTAGAATTGTCAGACATTTCCATACCAACATGATCAAATTTCTAGAAGAGAAAAATAGGCCATGTGGCCCTCTGTTTACCTGCCAAACCAGGTTAAATTTATTTACTTATCTTTTGCTTCCTGTGTGTTAACAGTAACCTAATCTAATTCCAGGGGCTCAAAAACAGATTCTCTACCACTGATGAAAAAAGAGGCTGCTTGTTTCAAAATCTTCTGCCAATAAAATGTCTCCACTGAGAATACAGAGTTATAACTAGGCCCTTCAGTATTCAACTTTATTTTACACGAGATGCTGCCAAGCAGGCCTCAGTGGAGTAAATGGAATCTGGGCTTTTCCTATTTTAAGGTCGGCATACCCATATGGCTGCAATATAGCTAGTGTTCAGTATCCGGCTAATTTCCTGGTAAACTGACACATGTCTAAAAATAAGTGTGGTTGTCCATAACACATATCTTTGAGCTGTGACTTACTTAACATTTTGGTTAATTTATATTTCCAATTTGAAAGTACTACATACTTAAAAACAACAACAAAAAGGTGGAGTTCAGAAAGGTGGTTTAAAGAAAAACACTAGACTTCTTACTAACAAAATACATCTACCATTAACATTTTTGTCAATATTATGGTATTAATGTTTTAATATAATATTAACATTTTGGTATATTTCTTTAAACATTTCCACCACCAGAAGGTTGCATTTTTTTCTATTGTGATAATTTTGGTTTTTAATTGCACTTTAAAATATAGTCGCAATCATACTGTATCTATAATTTTGCAGTCTACTTATGATTGGTGTTCCTACATGCAACCTACAATCATGTTATCTTCCTGCTCAAAAACCTTCAATGGTTGCTCACTGACTTTATGATAAAAGCTAAATATTTAGCCTAGCTTTGAAGGGCTTTCTCTACTTTTTAATCTAATCTCTAACTTCTCAACTGAAAAACAGTTCTGCTTCTGCATTAATAAAACTTTAGGTTTTTCTCTTTCATGTGTGTTTTTTTCTCATACAGTTCCACCTATGGAGAATGCTCTTACTCCTCCCTCACTTCCTGAATTCTACTGATTCTCCAAGGTGGCTGCCCACCACAGTTCAGGAGGGATTACTTCATTAATAGAACCATTCTCTTGAACTTTGTAATATACTGCCTTATGAATCTGTTCTGTTTTGCATTCTATATTTTAGTAACTTTTCTCTGACTATAAAATACATGTTTATTTTGGAAAATTAGAAAGTATAAAGCAAAAATAAAGATAATCTGTATTTCTTTAGCTGGGTATAATCATTGTAAATATTTAGAACTTTTTTGTCTGAGTGAATATTTATATATAAGAATAATTTTTTCAGTTTTGTGCTGACTTTTCAATTTAACATTATATCGTGTATTTTCCAATGCTATTACATTATCTGTGAAGTATGGAATTGCTTTTTAGTCTTATATAGTTATTTACTTAATTTTTTTTCCAACGTCCCATTCAGAGTATAAGTTTTAGGAGCACAGACATGCCATCTTATCTTTCTTTGAATTTCTCTCAACATTCACCCTTACACAGAGGATGAATAAAGAACTGCTGAATGATCTTTTTCTTACAGGCCTCTCTCATCTCATTTTTAGGTCAAGGCACTAGAGAGGGGTTTACAATGGTGGACAGTGGAGTTGGAGTGGCATATAACATTTCATAGGAATCTTTCTCTAAAAGACTTTAAAGCTTTCGAAAGAACATTGGCATCTGGGTGTGCCTAATTTCTAGCTACACTCAAGAATTAAACCCAACTGGCAGCTTACAACATAAGTACAGGCCCACAATGCATGCGATCTCACAAGTAAACTATTTTCCTATTTTTTCTTAATACATCTTCTGCATGCATAAAAACAAAACACTCGGAGGATATTGTAGTACTGTGTGGTTAAGAGTCTTAAATTTTCTATTCTCTAGTAATTGTGGAGTAGCAGCATACCAGTTATGTTATTTTAAACATTAAAATGCCAGTCTATAAATGGACTAAATTCTCTTCTAAGTGGGCTCATATACTGGCTTCTTTAGGACTAACTGGAACAATTTATTCAGTCTTAGTATTTAGTGTTAAACAATGGTAATAATACTGTTGTGGTGTTTTAGAAAAAAAAAAAAGAGTAATAACCAAAAGTTCTTTATCACTTAAGGTCTAGCCTCTTTCCATGAAAATAAATATATAGTACATCCATTTTAACTTTACCAGTAACTTTAATTATGGCTGAATTGTACTACCTTCATAGTATGTCAGATCATGAGCAATAATGAGTTATTTATCAAGTTTTAATTGCTCAGTTACTAGTAAAGTATGTTTTCATCTTACCTGTAATAGAGTTGACAACAGACCGTAGAATTGTTGGCGGTTTAATTAATTCTTTCAAAATGTTAGATTCGGTAGCCAGTGGAAATCCATTGTCTAACATTTCTTCTAAGAGTTCATATACTATGACCACATTATCCTTAATTGCAGCCTCTGAACACTCACCAAAGTAGTCCTGACAAAATACACAATATCACACAATGGAAGGCACAAAGAAAGGCTCGCTAAATACTTTTTGTTCTGAAGAATAAACTTACAGTAGCATTATTCATTGCTTAAGATGCTGAACATATGTAAAACAGAGCCGGGGAAAAAACCCTCTATAGGCTGGGCACGGTGGCTTATGCCTGCAATCCCAGCAATTTGGGAGGCTGAGGCGTGTGGATTACTTGAGGTCAGGAGTTCAAGACCAGCCTGGCCAACATGGTGAAACCCTGTCTCTACTAAAAATACAAAAATTAGCTGAGTGTGATGGTGCACACCTGTGGTCCCAGCTACTTGGGAGGCCGAGGAGGGAGGACAGCTTGAACCCAGGAGGCGGAGGTTGCGGTGAGCCAAGATCATGCCACTGCACTCCAGCCTAGGCGACAGAGTGAGACTCCGTCTCAAACAAAACAAAACAAAACAAGCAAACAAAAAAACCCCCTCTATAGTCCTAACATTATTCCTCAGTATTTTCTTGATATTTCTAGCCTGAATTTAATTCCTATTACACATTATACCAGAAAGTATTGAGACATTAAATTGGAATTGGAGCTATAAACTTCATTCACCCTGATTAACTATCCCAACATACACATAGATAAGCTTAAATTGTTTGGTATATTCAGCAAGACAAGAGAAAATAATAAAATGTAAATACAGAAGAGTTCATAACTAATGAAAATCTTGAGACCATTGAGAGAACTGTATGTGGAGGGCATTATTGTTTCCTGATGATATACAGTCATCCCTTGGTAGTTGTGGGGAATTAGTTCCAGGATCCCCTGTGGATACCAAAACTCACAATGCTCAAGTCCCTGACATAAAATGGCATAGTATTTGCACATAACTTATACACATCCCCCTATATACTTTAAATCACCTCTAGATTACTTGTAATATCTAACACAATGTAAATGCTATGTAACTATTTGTTATACTGCATTGTTTAAGTAATAATGAGGAGAAGAAGTTTGTACATGTTCAGTTCAATTTTTTTGTTCAAATATTTGCCACGTAAGGTTTGGTGAATTCACGGATGCAGAACCCATGTATATGGAGAGCCAACTGTAATTTGTAGTACATATAAAAAATAGTGAATAGAGCAGCCATGTGTGCAACTGTACACCACATAGAAAAGGGTTTATGAATTTATGCTTAGTTAAACAGAGAGAAACAGACAGTAAACATCAAAACCTAGGTAATTAAATAATATAATCATGTCTCACCTCCAGCTAACTTGGGTCATTTAAGTTAGAAAGGTATGATAGATAACAAACCTGAAAAGTGTCAGCAACTCGATGTAGGAACTCAATTACAAAGAGAGGTGGCACTTCAGTCTGTATGACAGATACAAAGAAGAGCTTATCCCGGTAGATACTGATGAGGTAGTGGTGAGGTGTTGAAATGACAGGTGGTACATTTTCAACATCAGCAGCTTTCTCTTGAGCTTCAAAGAAATAATCACAGACAGACTGGCTCACAACGCTCTTCCAGTGCTTCTCTAGAAATATGTCACCGGAACAGTTTATGAGAAATAGACTGTGGATCATTTTCTGTTGGGGCAAAGAAAGGTTTAAATTTATTATACATTAAATATCATTTAACATATACAAAAAGATTATACACTTTGACCAAGTGGGACTTATTCCAAGAATGCAAAAATGAATCAACATGATATACAATTAGAACTAAACAATTAGAACTAAAACAATCATTTCAAAAGGTGCAGAAATTGCATTTGACAAAATCCAACATCATTTTACGAAAAAAAAAAAAAAAAAAACCCAAGCCACTTAAGAACAAAAAGAAACTTCCTTCCTCAGCCAGGCTCGGTGGCACATGTCTGTATGCAGCACTTTGGGAGGCTGAGGTGGGTGGATTGCTTGAGCTCAGGAGTTTGAGACCAGCCTGGGCAACAGGGCAAAACACCATCTTTACAAAAAATACAAAAATTAGCTAAGCATGGTGGCGCTTGCCTGTAGTCCTAGATACTCAGGAGGGTGAAGCAGGAGAATTGCTTGAGCCCAGGAGGAAGGTTGAGGCTGTAGAGAGCTAAGATTGTGTCATTGCACTCCAGCCTGGGTGACCAAGTGAGACACTATCTAAAAAAAAAAAAAAAAAAAAAAAAAAAAAAAAATTCCTTCATCTGATGAAAACCCCAAAGCTAATATTAAATGGTGAAAGACTGAACACTTCCTCTTTAATAACAAAACCAAACAAGGATGTCCAGTCCCATAATTTCTATTCAACATGGTACTGGAGGTTTGAACCATGGCAATTAAGCAAGAAAATAAAACAAAAGGCTTCCAAATTAGAAGATACAATCTTGTATATAGAAAATCATAAGGAATACACACACACACACATACACACACACACACACACACACACACACACTTATTAGAGCTAATAAATTTAGTTCAGTAAGCTTGCAGGATACAAGTCAATATACAAATCAATTATATTTCTATCCACTATAGCTATAAAATACTAAAAATGGGCTGGGCATTGTAGCTCAGGCCTGTAAACCCAGCACTGTGGGACGCTGAGGAAGGAGGATTGCTTGAGCTCAGGAGTTTAAGACCAGTCTGGGCAACATAGTGAGACCTCATCTCTATTGAAAAAAACAAAACAAAACAAAACAAAACTGAAAATGAAATTAAGAAAACAATTTCAGGCCCGGCACAGCGGCTCATGCCTATAATCCCAGCACTTTGGGAGGCTGAGGCAGGTGGATCACCTGAGGTCGGGAGTTCAAGACCACTGGCCAACATGGACAAACTCTGTCTCTACTAAAAAAAAAAAAAAAAAAAAAAACACGGGGCGCTGTGGCTCACGCCTGTAATCCCAGCACTTTGTGAGGCCGAGGAGGGCGGATTGCGAGGTCAGGAGATCGAGACCATCCTGCCTAACAAGGTGAAACCCTGTCTCTACTAAAAATACAAAAAAAAATAAAAAAGCCAGGCGTGGTGGCGGGCGCCTGTAGTCCCAGCCACTTGGGAGACTGAGGCAGGAGAACGGCGTGAACCCAGAGGCGGAGCTTGCAGCGAACTGAGATCGCACCACTGCACTCCAACCTAGGTGACAGAGCGGGACTCCCTCTCAAAAACAAAAGGAAAACAAACAAAAAACAAAATTAGCTGGGTGTGGTGGTGCATGCCTGTAATCCCAGCTACTAGGGAGGCTGAGGTAGGAGAATCACTTGAACCTGGGAGGTGGAGGTTGCAGTGAGCTGAGATGGCGCGATTACTGCAGCCTGGGCAGCAAGAGCGAAACTCCGTCACAAAAAAAAAAAAAAAAAAAAAAAAGGAAAGAAAGAAAAAAAAAAAAGAAAATGCTTGTAATTCCAGCTGTCAGGGAGGCAGAGGCGGGAGGATAGCTTGAGTCCAGGAGTTTGAGACCTGCCTGGGCAATATCAAGAGACCCCGTTCTCCACAAAAAGGAAGGAAAAAAAAAAAAGACAAAAAAAAATTTCATTTACAATAGCATCAAAAAATTTAAATATGTAGAAAATAAATTTAACAAGAGAAATACAAGACTTGTATACCAAATATTACAAAACGTCAGTGAAATACATGAAAAAGACCTAAAAAATTGAAAGTCATTCCATGTTCATGGATTGGAAGACCTGATATTTTTAAGATGGCAACATTTACCAAACTTATCTACACTTTCAATGCATCCCTATTAAAATCCCAGCTGCCTTTTTGTGGAATTGGACAGGCTAATCCTAAAATTCATATGGAAATGAAAAAGATCAACAGCCAAAACAATCTTGGCTGGGTGCGGTGGCTCACGGTTGTAATTCCAGCACTTGGGGAGGCCCAGGTGGGTGGATCACGAGGTCAGGAGATCGAGACCATCCTGGCTAACACGGTGAAACCCCGTCTCTACTAAAATTAGCCGGCCGTAGTGGCACGCGCCTGTAGTCCCAGCTACTCGGGAGGCTGAGGCAGGAGAATAGCTTGAAAGCAGGAGGCGGAGGTTGCAGTGAGCTGACACCCAAGATTGCACCACTGCACTCCAGCCTGGGCTACAGCGCGAGACTCCATGTCAAAAAAAAAAAAAAAAAAAAAAAAATTTCCCAGCTGCCTTTTTGTGGAATTTGACAGGCTAATCCTAAAATTCATATGGAATTGAGAAAGATCAACAGCCAAAACAATCTTGAAAAGGAACAACAGGGGCGAAGGGGGCGGGGTGCGCCCTCCCTCCCGGGCCAGGGCGCTTGGGAGCAGGGACTCAGGCCTGCAGCTGAGCATCCTTCCTGGGGGCCACTCTGCCGTGGAGCCACTCTGCTGTTCCAGGGACCTGGGAGGAGCCCTCGGTTCCCCGGGGGCTGGGGCCCTGGGGCGCACACATCCATCCCAGTCGGAGCCTGCGTTTCCTGAGCCAGGATCTGGGGCAAGACGGGGCGCTCAAGCCCTACGTCCTCGTCTGCCTTGGGGCGCTCCTGGCCAGCTGGTCGCGGTAGGTTAAAGTCACCTTACACCTGTAACGGGTGGACTTTCCTACACACCTTTGCAAGCCTTTCTGTGCCGACCAGAGCCTTCAAAGCGGGGTCTTCTGCCTTTACTTTTGGAAAACCTTTTTATTTTGAAATATTTGGCTGACTTACAAAAGACTTTCCCTCACACTTGACATGATTGAGAAAAGGTCTGAAATGCTTCATCTATAGTCTGATTTACTATGGAAAAAGAATTGGGGGGATGCTTACAAAAATATGTAGAATGTAAAAAGATTGAAAAAATATATATTTGCATTTAAAAAAAAAAAGAAAAGGAACGACAAAGATAACTCGTGCTTCCTGATTTCAAAACTTACTACAAAACTACTGTGTGGTATTGGCACAAGGACAGACATATAGATCAACAGAACATTAACCCTTACATTTATGGTCAACTGATTTTCAACAAGGGTGCCAAGACCTGGGTGACCAGTTGGAGAGAGAACAACCTTTTCAACAAATGGTACTGGAACAACTGGATTTCCACATACAAAAGAATGAAATTGGATACAAAAAGCAACACAAAATGTATCAGAGACCTACTTGGAAAAGCCAAAATGATAAAACTCTTAGAAAAAAATATGCATAGATTTTGACTCTGCATTAGACAATGTTTTTAAAGATATGATACCAAAAGTACAGGCAAGAAAAATAAAAAATAGATAACCTAGAGTCCATCAAAATTAAAACTTTAGTGCTTCAAAGGACATTATCAAGAAAACAAAAATCCACAAAATGAGAGTAAATATTTGAAACCATGTATCTTAAAGGGACCCCTATCTGGAAAATATAAAGAACTTTTACTCAATAATAAGAAGGGGCAGGTGCGGTGATTCACAACTGTAATCCTAGTACTCTGAGAGGCTGAGGAGGGAGGACTGCTTGAGACCAGGAGTTTCAGACCCCCTCTCTACAAAAAAAATTTAAAAATTAGCCAGGCATAGTGGCTTACATCTGTAGTCCCTGCTACTTGGGAGGCTGAGGTGGGAGGATCGCCTGAGTCCAGGAGTTTGAGGCTGCAGTGAACTATAATCCCACCACTGCACTCCAGCCTGGGTGACAGAGGGAGACCTTGCCTCTAAAACATAAACAAATACATAAACAAGCCACTTAAAAAATGGGCAAAGGATTTGAAAAGACATTTATCTAAAGAATATATACATACAAACGAATCTTACAAATATGATGTTGAATAAATGAAGCCAGATGCAAAAGAATATACCCAGTATGATTTCATTTATATGAAGTTGTAGAATAGGCAAAACTAATCTATGTTAAATCAAATGGTTTCCTTTATGGAGAGTGGAGGGCCATGGGGATGATCTCCTAGGGTGCTGGTAATGTTTTCTTTCTTTTTTTTTTTTTTTCCTTTTTTTTTGGGATGGAGTCTTGCACTGTGGCCCAGGCTGGAATGCAATGGTGTTATCTTGGCTCACTGAAACCTCCGCCTCCCGAGTTCACGAGATTCTCCTGCCTCAGCCTCCCTAGTAGCTGGGATTACAGGCACACACTGCCACGCCGAGCTAATTTGTTTTTTTTTTGTATTTTTACTAGAGAGGAGGTTTTACTATGTTGGCCAGGCTGGTCTCGAACTCCTGACCTCGAGATCCACCTGCCTTGGCCTCCCAAAGTGCTAGGATTACAGGAGTGAGACACTACACCCGGCCAATGTTTTATGTCTTGATCTGCATGATGTTTACAAGCTGTGTTCCTTTTATGATAACTCATTAGGTTTTACATTATGATTTGAATACTTTTTGTTAGTTATGCTTCTTATAAAAAGTATATTGTAGGCCGGGCGCGGTGGCTCAAGCCTGTAATCCCAGCACTTTGGGAGGCCGAGACGGGCGGATCACGAGGTCAGGAGATCGAGACCATCCTGGCTAACACGGTGAAACCCCGTCTCTACTAAAATATACAAAAAACTAGCTGGGCGAGGTGGCAGGCGCCTGTAGTCCCAGCTACTTGGGAGGCTGAGGCAGGAGAATGGCGTAAACCCAGGAAGCGGAGCTTGCAGTGAGCTGAGATCCGGCCACTGCACTCCAGCCTGGGCGACAGAGTGAGACTCCGTCTCAAAAAAAAAAAAAAAAAAAAAAAAAAAAAAAAAAGCATATTGTTTCTGCAATATAGGGGACAATGGAAAAATGTCTAATTATCTTACCTTGTTCCTATCTTTTACGTGTATAAGCACAGTGTCAGGTGTTTAGTCTAGTGGCTCAATCATTCCAAGTAATAGTACTATATGATAAATGCAGTCTAAGAAGAAAGAATTTAAAACCTATGAATACAGTTTCTATGAATGAAGATAAATTCCAAAGAGGAAAGACTTTCCCAAATTGATTCATTTGATTCCGCTGACATAGAAAATAACATCAACTCTTTCTTTTATGAAAGCAGCTGACATTTAAAGAATATGTGGTGATGATCTCCCCTTCCCATTGGACACATGTTCAGTAGTTATCAAGTAAATAATACTAATTACTAAGACATGTTTTAGTAATTATTATCTCAATAAAGTATGAACACTGTTAACCGTTTAGGGTTCCCATTTAATTAGAAACAAAAAAGTTTCTTTGTTTAAAGCCCTCGTTTAGCCAAGCAATCAACTTGAGTTATTAGCAATAAACTCTGACACCTCAGGATTGGAACCTGCCAAATTTTTCTACTTTATCTAGTCAGATGATTTGCTTAGTAGGCTTGCTTGGTGTCTTATATTTCTGTCTGGGTATTAATGTAAGTGCCATTAGAATACTCAGACTTGCTATATAGAAACTGCTGATTTTAACTATAATCTTAGCTGATAAATTTTCACTTTCATTTTTTAAATGAAACAAGAATATCCAACCATAGGATATGCAACTAAATTTTTATTATTACACCTTTTTCTTGGAATAAAATCAGCATCTGAAATATGAAGTATGACTTCAAGAGGAGCACTATAATCCACAAGGAGACTCAGATTTGAGCACTTCAGGTGAGTCACATATGGAACAC
This sequence comes from Trachypithecus francoisi, assembly GCF_009764315.1. Classification (NCBI taxonomy): domain Eukaryota; kingdom Metazoa; phylum Chordata; class Mammalia; order Primates; family Cercopithecidae; genus Trachypithecus; species Trachypithecus francoisi. The sequence continues at coordinate 38,377,587 of NW_022681474.1, forward strand.
AGCATTCTTGGCAAAAATTAATCTTTCGGCTCCATTCAATGTGGTTATTTTTGGCCAGGCACAGTGGCTCACGCCTGTAATCCCAGCACTTTGGGAGGCCAAGACCGGAGGATTACCTGAGGTCAGGAGTTCAAGACCATCCTGGCCAACATGGCAAAACCCTGTCTCTACTAAAAATACAAAAATTAGTCGGGAATGGTGGTGTGCACCTGTAATCCCAGCTACTTGGGAACAAGCTTTTTTTGTTTGTTTGTTTGAGCACAGTCTCCCTCTGTCACCTAGGCTGGAATGCAGTGGTGTGATCTCTGCTTACTGCAACCTCCGTCTCCCAGGGTCAAGCAATTCTCGTGCCTCAGCCTCCTCAGTAGCTGGGATTACAGGTGTGGGCCACCATGCCCAGCTAATTTTTCTGTTTTTAGTAGAAACGGGGTTTCACCATGTTGGCCTCAAGTGATCCGCCTGCTTCGGCCTCCCAAAGTGAAGCTACTGTACTCGGTCCCCATTCAAAGTGTTTTATTCATTAAAGATAATGAATAATACTATACATGAATTAATACTATCTAAAATGTATTGAGTACTTATTATGGGCCAGACACTATTCTAGACACTTTATCTCATCTTATTTTCACAATGCTATGCTATAAATACTACTCTTATCTCCATTTTACAGACAAGACAATGTCATCTCAGAAAAGTTAGGTCAGTTACCTAAGATCACGCAGTAAGCTAGGATTCAAACCTAAATCCAGCTGAATTCTGAGCTCCTGCTCTTATCTGCCTCGTAGAGACTAATTATTAGGAACACATTCTAATATAGCACTGTCCAACAGGGCTTTCTGCAATGATGGAAATGTCCTTTATCTGTGCTAATATGGTAGCTACTACATACTGGCTATTGAGCACTTGAAATGTGGCTAATGCACCCAATACTGAAATTTTAATTTTTTTTTTTTTTGAGATAGGGTCTTGCTCTGTTGCCCAGGCTGGAATGCAACTGTGTCATCTGGGTTCACTCCAATCCCCACCTCCAGAGCTCAAGTGATCCTCCCGCTTCAGTCTCCTGAGTAGCGGGGCTTACAGACGTGCATCACCACACTCAGCTGATTTTCAAAGTTTTGTTTTGTAGAGACAAGGTCTGCCTATATTGCCCAGGCTGGTCTTGGACTCTTGGGCTCAAGTGATCTTCCCACCTTGATCTCCCAAAGTTCTGGGATTACAGGTGCAAGCCATCAAGCCTAGCCTGAAGTTTTAATTTTAATTAATTTAAATTTAAATAACCATATGTGGTTAGTAGTCAATATATTGAACAGTGCATGAGTGTGCTGCTTCAGCTTATGATTTATTTATTTCTTTTTTCAGATGGAGTTTCGCTGTGTTGCCCAGGCTGGAGTGCAATGGTGCGATCTCTGCTCACCACACCCACTGCCTGCTGAGTTCAAGCGATTCTCCTGCCTCAGCTTCCCGAGTAGCTAGGATTATAGGCATGTGCCACCATGCCCGGCTAATTTTTTGTATTTTTAGTAAAAATGGGGTTTCACCATGTTGGCCAGGCTGGTCTCAAACTCCTGACCTCGTGATCCACCCGCCTCAGCCTCCCAAAGTGCTGAGATTACAGGCGTGAGCCACCGCACCCAGCCTAGCTTACGATTTAAGAGGAGGAGATAAAAGACATTTCTTGTTTAGTTAGGAGCCAAAACACATTCTAGTTTTTATGCTGAGGAAGTTTAATAAATTATTTAGAGTGGAAGTTACATTTAAAAGCACTGACACAGGTTATCTAAAATCATCCATCCTATGGAAGGTATAGTTCACAAGGATTTATAGTGCTCCATTGCCACAATACACTCTAAAAGAGTTGCTTGTTCTGGAAGCAAGTGATTTTGTAGTTTCTTTATTTTAGGGCCAGATCTCTACTCATCCTCTTAAGCTGGTGAAAAATTCTTTCCAGGAAAGTTTCCACCGAAGTTGTTTTTATTGGCAGTAGTTCAGGTCTCAGAATACAGAAAGTTAAACCAGCCTTCTAGATTTATTGTTGTTATCCTTAGTGCTGAGATGAAAGCATAACACTTATAAGTTCTCGACTGTGCTTAGCTTTAAAACCCATCTTAACCTTCTATAATAGGAAAAGAGAGCTTACTTCTTCTATCCATATTATGATCAAGGGTTTAATGCATATAACAATTAAATAATACCACATGTTGCAGTGTAAATTAGCCTGTTTCTTTAACTATTTATCATCCTTTTAGTCGCTGCAGTTATTTTTAAATTATTATTTTAATACACTTTCTGGGAAAACTCCATACTCATTATCACCACAACCATCTTTTTGTTCCTAGTGGCTTTTGAGTCATAAAACAGAATTCTCCTTGCTTATTTCAAAGACACTAGAAGAAACTGTGTTCAGAGGCAGACCCATCAGAGCTTTGACTGCAGCTTAAATACATCATAAATCCTTTTTACTAAACATTTTATAATCACCCTGGGAAATTCACAAGCAATGCATTTACAATAGCAAAATATTCTTGGAAGTCAGTGTCTAAAAACAAAAATGTGTTCCTTCTATATATAATAGGATAGAGGCACAGAAGGGCCTATACTGAATATGAGAGAACGAGACCAGAAAAGCATCTACTCTTCTGATTCTCAGTCAATATCTTGACCACATATTCATTCAACACAGAGTTTTGAGGCACTGGGTATATAAGAACAAACAAAATTAGAGTTCCTATACTCTCAGCATTTAGAGGTCAGCAGAGAAGACAACTAATACAGTAGGATGTAATTCCTAAAATGATACAGGAAATATAGTGTGCTATGGGAATCTACAAGGCTTAGAAGTGAGAGAGAACACAAGACAAAAAAATCCAGCATAAATTTAGCAAATTTGGAAGCTGGAGGGAAGAGGGGAGATGAAACTGGAGAAGGAGGGAAGCAGAGACTTATTGGTTCATGGAGCATGCTAAACTTGTTAAGGAGTTTGGACTTTATTCTTAGTGCAATGTAAAGTCATTTTATAATTTTTTTTGGTAATCATGCAATTCGATTTACATTTTGAGAAAGATTATACTAATTACACTGTGGAAACTGGATAGCTGGTAACTGAACACTGTGACACCGGTTGGGAGATGAGTGGTGATGGCCTGGACTAGAGTCTTGACTATGGGGATGGGGTACAGTGAAAAGATAAGATAAACATTTAGGTTTTGTGTTAAAAAACATTTAGGCTTCGACGAGGGTGTGTGTGGAGATGAGAGAGATGTGTCACTTAGCCTGGTCCTGTGTAATTTGACCAGTTCTGGATATATCTGACCCAAATAAATATATTCAAAAAACTATTATATATACACTTCTGGTGCTTTAGAGAAGCCAGATTGGAATCAGAATTGTAAGTAATCAGGATTTTTTGTTAATGGTAATTAACCACAAGGAGAATTGAAACAAAAGAAAGAATGTGCATAGTATGAAGAGAGCATAATCATGGCAGGAACTCCAACATTTGAGTAGCAGGTGGGTCAAGGAAGTGGACCTAAAGAATGCCCAAAATGTGACTGAAGAGGCAAAAGAAAAAAAAGCAGGGTGGTTTTTAGTAACTATAGTATATTAGTGTATTTCCAGAAGAATGGAGGGGTAAATACTGTTACATGGCACAAAGAGGTTAAGCTACGAGAATTGAAAATGTCAGCTGGGCACGGTGGCTCACACCTGTAATCCCAGCACTTTGGGAGGCCGAGGTGGGGAGATCACCTGAGCTCGGAAGTTTGAGACTAGCCTGGCCAACATGGTGAAATCCCATCTCTACTAAATAAAAATACAAAAAAATTAGCTGGGTGTGGTGGTGGGTGCCCGTAATCCCAGCTGCTCTGGAGGCTGAGGCAGAAGAATCGCTTGAACCCAGGAGGCAGAGGTTGCAGTGAGTCGAGATGGTGCCACTGCACTCTAGCCTGGATGACAGAGCGAGAATCCATCTCAACAAAAAATAATTGAAAATGCCTGTTGATTTAAGAGTGTTTTTTAACTTTCTTTTCCTTAACGCCTGCTAAGGAGCCCTTTTAGACTCCATCTTCTTACTACCCTGCCAATCAAATTCCTAACCCGTAAAACTTTTTATTATTCTTTCTTTTTTAATTGTAAATTGACAAATTATAGTTGTATATATTTAGGGGTACCAGATGTTATGATTGATGAATAAAATGTGGAATAATTAACTGAAGCTAATTAATATCACCATAAAATTTTAATACCAAAGAATATTCTCTGTTTATGTAATGTATTTGTGTTCTATACATAAAAAGAGTATATATATTTTTTTCACCTCACAAGAAGCGGTTTTTATCTGCTTTGAGATTGCATGATTTAACACACAGAGGACATTGGTGATCTTGGTAAAAGTAGTTTTGGTGGGCTAGGCGTGGTGGCTCACACCTGTAATCCAGCACTTTGGGAGGCTGAGGCGGGTGGATCATGAGGTCAGGAGTTCAAGACCAGCCTGGCCAACATGGCGAAACCCTGTCTCTACTAAAAATACAAAAGTTAGCTGGGCGTGGTGGCAGGCGCCTGTAATCCCAGCTACTCAGGAGGCTGAGGCAGAAGAATCACTTGAACTCAGGAGGTGGAGGTTGCAGTGAGCTGAGATTCTATCATTGCACTTCAGCCTGGGTGACAAGAGCAAGACTCTGTCTCAAAAAAAAAAAAAAGTAGTTTTGGTGGTAGTTCAGTGGAATGCTAGAAATAAGTGGGCTGGGAAATAAACAGCAAGAAGTGTAAAAAAAAAATAGAGATATGTAGAGTAGATTCAAGAAGTCTAGCTGTGAAGAGGATGAAAAGACAGGAAAATAAATGCAGCAGTTCATAAAGTGAAGGAAGAATACATTTAAATGCTAAAGGAAAGGTGTGAATAGAGGGGGAAAAGCTGACATAGGAGAGAGGGAAAAATGGAAAGCAGACCCTGACACAGCAGGATAGGATGCTACTGGGAGACTAGGTGAAAGGGTTTGCCTTCTCTAAGGAGAAGGAACACTTTCTACTCTTTAGATTGAAGGGAAGGTTTGTATACTTGACTGCAGGCAGATGATGGCTCTCCTCCTCTGTGTAATGGGAGAGAGGTCATTTCCAAAGGGAGAGAGAAATCCTCTTCTCTGTAAATACCATGTGCTACTCGTGAATTGACATAGTACTGAGCTACTTAAAAATATTTAGCCTGCAAAGAACTCCAATAGAGTATGTATATATGTATATATGTATTTTTTTTTAAGAGTTAGGGTCTTGCTTTGTTGCCCAGGCTGAAGTGCATAGCTCACTATTACTTCGAACTCCTGGGCTCAAGTCATCCTTCTGCCTCATTCTGCCTCTGCCTCCTGAGTAGTCAGGACTACAACCGTGTGCCACCAAGCCTGGCTAATGTTTAAATTTTTTGTAGAGATGGAGTCTCGCTATGTTGCCCAGGCTGATCTCCAACTCCTGGCCTCAAGTGATTTTCCTGCCTCACCCACCCAAAGTGCTAGGATTACAGGTGTAAGCCACTGCACTCTGTCTGCCAACAGTATATTGTTTTTTGGTTTTTTTTTTGTTTGTTTTTTTGAGACGGAGTGCAGTGGCGCGATCTCAGCTTACCACAACCTCCGTCTCCCGGGTTCAAGCGATTCTCCTGCCTCAGCCTCCTGAGTAGCTGGGACTACAGGCACATGCCACCATGCCCATATAATTTTTGTATTTTTAGTAGTGACAGGGTTTCTCCATGTTTGCCAGGATGGTCTCAATCTCTTGACCTCGTGATCCACCTGCCTCAGCCTCCCAAAGTGCTGGGATTACAGGCATGAGCCATACTGTGCCTGGCTATATAATATATTAAATGGTTAGAAATAAAAATCATAAGATTAAGAAAACCTAATCTTGTTGCAAAGAGAGCTTTCCTAAAGATACGTAAGGTTTTTTTTTTTTTTTTTTCCCGAGGCAGAGTCTCACTCTGTTGCTCAGGGTAGAGTGCAGTAGTGAGGTCTCAGCTTACTGCAACTTCCGCCTCCCAGGTTCAAGGGATTCTCCTGCCTCAACCTCCCAAGTAGCTGGGACTACAGGCGCGTGCCACCACATCTGGCTAATTTTTGTATTTTTAGTAGAGACAGGGTTTCACTATGTTGGCCAGGCTGGTCTCGAACTCCTGACATCGTGATCTGCCCGCCTCAGCCTCCTAAAGTGCTGAGATTACAGGCGTGAGCCACCGTGCCTAGCCAAGATACGTAAATTTAAGATAATTCGTCATTTCTCCTATAGTGTCAATAGAAACTGTCACTCTATCTTTCCCAAATTAATCCTTTCACTCGTAACTTGATCCCATTCCTTTCCTTCTCTTCTGGGAGGTAAGACTTTTTCTTGAATCTTCAAATAGTTGCTTGCTTCCTGCCCCCAAATAGATACCATGTATTCTTTAAAACAAACCCCAAACTTTCCCCCACCTTGCCACTCTCAATAATCTTGCTTCATGCACCAAATGATGAAGGATTAGTCTACACTTGCAGTCTGTCCTCAGTTACTATTAAAGCATCTCTCTCAAATAGCTCAAAGACTTTCTAATTATAAAATCCAACGATCTATTCTGATCAGCTTCCTCCTCTGGCCATTGCAGCATTTTATGTCATTGATAACTTTCTCCTAAACAAAAATACTTCTTACCTTTTCTATGAAACTTCATCTGCTTTGGGTTTCACCTTGAAAGTCTTTCGGGCTTAATTCTCACAATTTTTTTTTAAAGTCTTTCTACAATCTCCATGTAAACCACTGTTTCAAATTCGGTAAAACTCAAACTCCATAAAATTCCTCCTCCTGTCAGTGACACCATCTTCTTAATCACATAAGGCTGTAAGCTTCGGGTTCAAATTTACCAAATACCAACAGCCACATCGCCCGTCACTTTTCCATACTCACTGCCACCTGCTCAGTTTAGAACCCCGTTACCTCTTGAGATAGAAAGCCCCTAAGGGAAAAATTCTAAACATACATGCATGTGACCACCCCCCCGGGCTTACACAAACAACTTATCTAGAAAACCCCTAGCCGTTTGAGGTTGCAACATACATGCATGCGACCACCCCCCGGGCTTACACAAACAACTTATCTGGAAAACCCCCAGCCTTTTGAGGTTGCGAAAAAGGCGGGAACCAGCCAGAAACTGCCGAATGTTCAACTTTAAATGTTAACCAACAATAAGCTTGTAACTACTATTTCTCTGTGACTTGTTTGTACCTCGCTATAAAAGAAACCCTAAAACAGCAGCCGGGGCCTTTCTCTTTACCTGCCATTGTATAAAGCGGAGAGGTCCGGGTTCGAACTCGTAATAAAGCGACCCCGGCTATTTGGCTTTGACTCTGGACTCTGGTGGTCACTTACTGGGGTCTCGCGACTTCGGGCACAACACTCTCTCCTGAAGAACTGCAACACCCTTCTCACTGCATTCCTCACCCCAGGCTCTTCCAGGCACCACCCACCAACAGGACGTCCGCTCAGGTCCGTTTGGGGTTTTGTCCTCCAGAGCAGAAACCTGGGACTGAGATTCCTGCCGTCTGTACTCCAGCTCACTACAGAGGGGGAACCCAGGAAGCTCGACCTCCGGGGCTCAGGCGCCTGAGAACACTAGGCTGCAGGTGGACCGCTCCCTTCCGGCCTTGCTGGCGAGAAAGCCCGGAAGGCCGGGAGTGGGGGGAAGCGAGGCCCTGGCCCACGGCACCAAAGACGCTCCTAGAGCCCAGATCGGAGTCGGGGGCCCCAGCTATTCAGCCTACTCCCGGGTTTTGGAGCTGTCCCCAATCCACAGATTTCCCGCCCCTCACACTCACCCCGACACCTGTGCCAGTCAGTGATTCGGCGCCGGGTCCTCTCCGGACCGAAGCTGAGGAAGCTGATAAGGCCGCGAGGACCCGCAGCCGGAGTGCCCAGGAGATTGCCTGATTAACAGCTTCAAAGACACCGACTCTATCATATTAGAAAGATTAAATATGCCAGAAGACTGTAAATGAGAGGAAAGACGTCTCTTGAGGTTTAGTATCTAAATTTTCTACATCACCCAGAACCTAGAAAAATGGTGGGTTTCTCACCATCTAGATTCAGGCGGTTATCCGCGGCCTAACTCAGTCTGGGGTCCCCTATGGCAGGGGAGGCGGGGTCAGGAATGGGCGGAGCATTCGCTGTCGGTGGTGAGGGATAGAGCCAATGATTGTGGATGACAGCGGCACAGAATGGGCGGAGTCTGGAGGGGCGGGATTTGGAGAAGAGAAGGCGGTGATGCGAAGACGTTGGGGGGCCAGAGAGTGTATGGCAGAGGTGGGGTGTAGAACCAAAGTAGGGTGGGAGCGCAAAGATGGCAGCTGCTGAGGAGGAGCCGAAGCCCAAAAAGCTGAAGGTGGAGGCGCCGCAAGCGCTGAGGTGAGCGCTGCCCGACTTGGGGAGGAGGGTGACAGCGCCTGCTGCAAGCAAGCCAGGGCCCACGTGGGGTTTCGCGGCTCCGGCGCTGGGTGGTGTCTCTCACTGCCCGCTTGGGGCCAACCCGCAAGACCTGCCGCGCGGGGAGCTGTCTATTTGGCCGCGACCCCTTGCCGGACGTTCTCTCAGTTTGGCCGAGTCGCCGCCTGTTTGGTGCAGCTCCGGCTCCAGCAGCCCTTGGCCAATCGTGGCCGGCGGAGGGGGGGCGAGTCGGCTGCCCGCGCCACCTGCGAGCAAGCCCAGGCTGGGCTGGTGCGACCCCGGAGGGCCGGACCGGAGCAGCGTCTTTACGCAGCCGCCTTCTCTTCCTGGGGGATGGCGGGGAGGAGGCTCGGCAACTGCTCTATTCTGGGGCGAAGTCAGAATTTTTGGGAATTTTTCGGAAAGTGTTGCGGAAGGGCACGTTGACCTTCCTTTTCGTACACATTCTGAAAGCCCGCACCTTTGAGGACCCTCTACCAGTGACACAGACCCCTCCGAGGCTTTGCAGGGGCAAAATTTGGATGAATGGATAGGAAAGGTTGATTTTTCTTTTTTATTTGCACTTTTTGGCAGCAACGGAGACAGTGCTGCCCCTAACACCTGCTTCACATGTGATTGATGTTGCAACTTTTACTTATAAAGAGTCATTTGTTAAAATATCCCTTCCTAATAAGTATAAAGTGAAGCAGGCAGTCTTTGATGATTTGAAAATGTTCGTTGAAAGGCAGCGATTTTTTTTTCCATCTTAAAATAGGCATATCAAACTGATTTAAAAGTATTGGGACACTCCTGATTATACAAGACGTATCCCATTTCTTCCTGTATCACTTTTCTTCACCTCCAAAAGAAGGAATCACAATTGAAAAGAAAAGAACACTTAGGGGCCGGGTGGTGTGTTCATCTGCTTTGGAGGGTGAACAAATCCCTGCCAGTGCTTTTAATGTATTCCTACTACCCTCAAAGGGTTAGCGTGTCTACCTTATACCAAGAACATAAACTTTAAAATAAAAACCCTCTGGATATTCTATTTTTATTTTAAATATTGAAGCTATATGCAGAATAAAGACCAAGGGCTATTGAATCAGACCTACCTGAGTTCAAGGCATGTGCTTTCCCTACTCTGCCCTTTATTAGAGTATTTCCTTTATAAGGCACCTCCTTCGCCAAACTGGAAGACAGATGCAACTTTTCCCTACCATCCTACTAAACATACAACCCTCAGATTTCCTTAGGTTTTTCTTTAATAAAAATAATTATATATAATGCTGATCCATTTTCACTGTGTTTTCCTATTATCTTGGACAGTTGGACAGTTCTGTGATCAAAGGAAGGCAAGAATTATGCCTATTTTACAATTGAAGATATTGAAGTCCAAATAAAACAATTAGTACAGGAACAGAAATAAGAACTAGCTGAGCATCCTTTCTCATACCTGCAGTCCTGGTGCTTTGTGAGGCTGGGGTGAGAGCATTCCTTAGGCAACCAAAATTCACTTTATACAATATGAACTTAGTGCCACCTGTAGACATGAAGTTAAAAGCTTAGACACTCGAGTACTGGGACAAATCTCTAATTTTGTGGGGAGACATTTTAGGATTGGCTATTATTTTATTATATTAGTTTGACTTTCAGACTCAAAGTGTGAGAATGCATTGAGTATTTACACTGAATTAATTTATGATGACTTGCTTGACAGGGGATTGCTACTAGTTTTGGTTAAGGAGAATGGGTTATAAAGACTAAGCATAAGGCCGGGCGCGGTGGCTCAAGCCTGTAATCCCAGCACTTTGGGAGGCCGAGACGGGCGGATCACGAGGTCAGGAGATTGAGACCATCCTGGCTAACACGGTGAAACCCCGTCTCTACTAAAAATACAAAAACTAGCCGGGCGAGGCGGCGGGCGCCTGTAGTCCCAGCTACTCAGGAGGCTGAGGCAGGAGAATGGCGTAAACCCGGGAGGCGGAGCTTGCAGTGAGCTGAGATCTGGCCACTGCACTCCAGTCCGGGCGACAGAGCGAGACTCCGCCTCAAAAAAAAAAAAAAAAAAGACTAAGCATAATTTAATGTTCAGCATCAGTGGGAACAGATAATGAGATATATTTGTAGATGTCAGGGAAAATATTTAGGAGATTTAGGGATTTGTGAGAATTTGGTCAGCTCTGGGACAGTAATTCTCCATCAGGGGAAATTTTGCCCTCCAGGGGACATTTGGCATGGTCTAGAAAGGTATTTTTGGTAGGGAGAGCTATTGGCACCTAGTGGATGGAATTCAGGGATACTGCTAAACATCCTATGTAGGACAACCCCCACAACAAAGAATTATCTGGCTGAATATGTCAACGGTGTTGAGGTTGAGAAATCCGTTCTAGAGGGAGCATCTGACAAGGCTAGTCTGCCTTTCTCAAATATCTATTATTTTTCTGGGCTCGGTTGCTTTTCAGTGTATAACAGTTGCTTACAAAGAAAGAATCAGGCTCTAACATGTTTTCAGGTGGGATTAGGGGAAAGAAGGGAACATTACTTGAGTGCTAGACATTATATTATGTGCTGTATATATGTTATCTCTTTTAACCCTCCCAGTGACCCATGAGGTAGGAGCAATGATTCCTGTGTTACAGATGAGGTATTTTGTGATGAAAGAAGTGGAGAAACATTTTTGGGAACTGCTCCCTAGATTAAAGTGTTCCATGATGATCACTTATATTTAAGACAACTTAGTTTTCTTTTCTCTCCTTTGGAAATCTCCTCCAAGTTCGTTTCTTTAGCGATCACCTCTTAAGAGGATACAGTGCCTTCCAAGGCTTGTTGAGCACATGCCAAATCTTTAACTTCAGTTTGTCTTTCAAGTACATGCTATTCTAGACATGGTGTTAAAAACTGGATATATGTATAGAGAAAGAGGTAAGGCACAGGTACCATCCTCTTGGTGGGAAATAAGTGGGGTTTGTGAAAATGACACTTGAGTATTCTTAAAGATGACTAGGAGTTAACCAGTCATCTGTTGACTGTAGGGTATCTGTGAAGTAGGGTATCTGCCTTCTAGGAAAGTTTGTTTGGTGGCAGAACTGGGAGAGAGCTGCCTCTGTTGGGGAAGTGCAGATAGTCTGACTGAAGCAGAGATGTAGGGGGTCCAGGCTTTGTATTAGACACTCTCACATATGTCCTTTCTATCTCTATGCCTCTCAGTTCTCAGCTCTTAATTTAATATATATTTTTGAGACGGAGTCTCACTCTGGTGCACAGGTTGGAGTACAGTGGCACCATCTTGGCTCACTGCAACCTCCAACTCCTGGATTCAAGCAATTCTGCTGTGTCCGCCTCCTGGGATTACAGGCGTGCACCACTATGCCTGGCTAATTTTTGTATTTTTAGTAAAGATGGGATTTCGCCATGTTGGCCAGGCTGGTCTTGAACTTCTGACCTCAAGCAATCCGCCTGCCTCAGCCTCCCAAAGTGTTGGGATTACAGATGTGAGCCACCGCGCCCGGCCTTCCCAGACCTTAATTTTAACTGTCTGCTGAATATGTGCTTCTGAGTGACTTTCTGACATTTTGAAGTCATATATACCAAACTAAATTATCTGTTGTCCTGAATCTGTGCATTTTTCCATATTTCCTGCATCTGTTAATGGCACCAGTAACCTCTTTTACTCCAAAATCTGAGACCTAGATATTTGATTCATTTTACATCCACATTATAATGTCTTTCCTTTTCCATTCCTGCTGCTGCAACTTACGTTTAGACTTGATCTTTTGCTTAGATTTTGTTTTGACTTCCTAAGCAGTGTCCTTACCTTCAGCCTCAAGTTCTGCCTAATTTTCTTTAGGCATAGCTCTACTTATTCATCACAGCAAATATTTGTAAGCTCTGAAGTTGATGTTAGGAAACGTTGAATCCTGAAAGCCCACATCATTACTCCATCTGACATTAGCAATTAAGGATTATTAAGGATCATGACTTTTAATAGTACTAAAAAGGAAACAAACTACAGTTCTGTAATCAGCAAATATTGAGCTTTTCTCAAATATTGCTTCCTAACTATTTTACTTCCATGGACCCCTTTTATTATTTTCCTCTATCTCCTACCTCATTATGGACCCTGTGTTCTAAAATTAAACCCAGGAGCTGGGCGTAGTGGCTTATGCCTATACTCCAGCACTTTGGGAGGCCTAGGTGGGAGGTTCACTTGAATCCAGAAGTTTAAGACCAGTCTGGGCAACAAAATGAGACCCTCGAATCTTAAAAAAAAAAAAAAACTAGCTGGACATGGTAGCATATGCCTGTGGTCCCAGCTTTATTACATAGAGTGGCACTGATAACTTTCATTTTTCTAGACCCTATACTTTTAATAATGCAGCCTAAAATTGAGCTTGACTACCATTTTCTTTTTCCATCATGATAATCTACTATTGAAAGAGTTTGGTTATTTTTGGATAATATTGCATGCCTTTTACTTATATTCACAAATTTAATCCTTTAGGATTAAGGCTTTGGGCTATGGAAGAATGGAAAACAAAAGTCCCCGACACACTTAGTATGAATGCCTCAATAAGATCCTTTCCTGGGCAATATATTCTAGTGCAGCATGAGAGTGGTAGAGAGAGCCAGAGGAAAGCCCTGCATGGATAGTTCTGGGTATCCAGGGACAATCATGGAAGTGCTTGAAACTCAGGGAAAGTGGGAAGGGCCTTAGGAAAACGAGGGCATTGAAGACTATGTTTCTTATTTTGAGTATAGGCCTAGACTGAATATTCAGCCTCAAATAAAACATGGCTGATGTGCTGCTTTTTACCTGGAATGTGTCTTCGCTTTACTTCCATCATTTAAAATCCTGGCCACATGGAGTGGCTCATGCCTTTAATCCCAGCACTTTGGGAGGCCAAGTGGGAGGATTGCTTGAGGCCAGGAGTTCTAGACTGGCCTAGGCAACATAGTGAGGCCCTGTCTCTACAAAAATAAACTTAGCCAGGCATGGCAGCAGGTTCCTGTAGTCCCAGCCACTCTGGAAGCTGAGGCACTGGCACTACTACATTCCAGCCTGGGTAACAGCAAGACCCTGTCTCAAAAAAAGAAAACAAAATATCTTACCTGTGAACAAAGTGTTTACAGTTAGGTGGGGGGAAAAAGAATCAAAATTTTAAAGAGCCATCTGGTCAGAATGGATCCCAATAGGGCAGTGGTTAAGAGCATGGTCTCTGGCATCAGCAGTCTGGTTTGACTCTTAATCCTTATTAGCTAGTGCTCTTGGGAAGATTGCCTACTTGCCCCATACCTCTCTTTTCTCACCTGTAAAATGGGTATAGTGATAGTACGAACCTCATAAGGATATTGAGAGGCAAATGCAGCAATTAAAAATTTAAAAAGGAGAGGAAAAGATATAGATATACTCAAGAACGAGATAAACATCTCCAGGGACCAAGAACAGAAAAGAAAAATGCAGTTAGACTCTGGGTTCAGGAGCTGGTAGAAATAACATGTAGGGGAACTGGGGTCAGATACTCTGTATGAAACTGAAGCTGGGCTGAGACTGGATGAAAGAAGGCTGAAAACATCTGCTCTTGGCTGTTGTTTCAAAAAGCTGTGGACCTGGAGTGAAGATACAGAAGTGGCTAAGCTGCCAGATGGCTCAGAGTCAGGAACTGTGGTTTCCCCACTATCACCTAGTACAAGAGCACCGAGCTTGGAGGTCGTGGACTCTGGAAGATTGATGGCCTATCACAGAACCCCTGGGAAAAGAGGGAAAGTCTAAGCCTATAAACACACGAGGAAGACTATTACTTAGAAAATTAACACAATTACTAGGAGATAAATGCACAAAAAATCTGATGGAAATATGGGTAATTTCAAAACAATTGTAAGTATTTTAAAGATCCTTAAAAAAGATAAAAGAAATAATGGTCATAAAAAAAGCATGAATCAAAAATACGTAGATATGAAATAGATGGCTATGTTAAAGAAAAAATGGAATTATTGAAATAAAAAAACATAGGTCAGTTAAACTCTAGACCAGAAAAATTTGAAGGGAAACGTAATGAATTGGAAGAAAGTACCCAGATGTATCACACAGAAATAAATAGGAATTAACAAATATGAGCTGGGTGTGGTGGCTCATGCCTATAATCCCAGCACTTTGGGAGGCCAAGGCGGGCGGATCACCTGAGGTTGGGAGTTTGAGACCAGCCTGACCAACATGGAGAAACTCCATCTTTACTAAAAAAAAAAAAAAAAAACCGCAAAATTAGCTGGATATGGTGGTCCATGCCTATAATCCCAGCTACTTAGGAGGCTGAGAGGCAGGAGAATCTCTTGAACCTGGGAAGCAGAGGTTGGGGTGAGCCGAGATCGTGCCATTGCACTTCAGCCTGGGCAACAGCACAACTCCATAGATTGAGAGGCACCAACTTACATCTAACTGGGAGTTCCAAAAAGAGGAAATAATGTGAATGGTGGAGAAGCCAGGTTAGAAGAGCTGATGGCTGAGAATTTACCAAAATTTCAGAAAGACCAGTTCTCAGCTTGAAAGGGCATTATATGTATCTAGTAAGATGGAAACAAAAATTTGCACTAAAACTACAGAGATTTTCTTGCTAATTATATTTATGTATCTATTATAGAAAGAATGTGAAAATTTAGACACTCCAAATTTAATAGTGAGCATCTTTAGGTAGAAGAATTAGGAGGTTTAAAAAAGAATCTTGTATTTTCCATTGTTTCTACACTGAACATATTAGGACTCTTGCTTTTAAGCTGGAGAAACTTGAAGTACGCTGAATATATAAGTGGCCAAGTGCTGAGTGGCTAAGTATCACCTTTACAGAATACACCTCTGGGATACCAAATACATCTGAAACTTGGTAAAATAATTATTATGACTTTATTATAGGCTATAATCTTTTAATCTGTATTTCTGAAATCCCAAAGCTCTGGAAGCTGGAAGTTGTTTAAAAAGTTTGAGATGAATTAATTTAGCAGCAAAATTTAAACTGATGTAAAGGTGTGAGTAGTATTTATTTGTCTGACAAATGTATATGCTTTGCTATGGAACTATTAGACTGTTAATGACATGCCACATGAATTCCTCCTGGGTGTTCTACAAAACATATAGTGCTGTGTTACCTTCCTAAAATCCATAAAATTCTGAATTCCAAAACATACCCTGCCCCAAGGATTTAAGAAAGGGATTGTGGACTCTTGTTACTTATTTATAGTTTACTTTTAAAATTTGGCTACTATGCAGGAACAATCATTTCTCATCAGAGTCAGTTCCTAGATTTTTTTCTCTAGTCACTGTTCTGCACTTCTATGATACTAAGTAGATGCTCATTTCGAAGATACTTTGTGGCTAGCTCTACCATAATACCAGTACAGTTGATATCACTGAGTTATTAGGGCTTTTCTTTCTCTCCAGTAGTAACAGAAAAGACAGACTTCTCTTCACCGTTTGAACTTGAAGATTTGGAAGGCTTGAAGAAGATATTCTGATGATTTTTCAAAGCAGATTTAGAGTTGTTGCTCTCATTTATGTGTATTATTTCTGATATCGTTTGTACTTTTGGTTTCATACCATTTCTTTAAAAATTTAGTTCATAAACTTCAGATCTAGAAGCAGTGTGATTAGCCTTCAATATAAGAACATCTGAATTTCTATTTGCATTTTTACTTTCATTGCATGCGTGCTGACTTTAGTATTTTCTTTACAATTTAGAAGATATATATGTATAGCAATTATGTAAGAAATTCTTGCCTTCTGCAGGCACAACAGTTTCCTTACTGTATTAACACAGTCTCACTATTTTGTCAGCAAGCCACATGGTTAGTAGCGAGTCCTAATATTTTGCTATGTTACCTGCAAACAGGATTGCAGATGTCAAGGTAGCTCGTGTGATCATTGGTCACTCACTGAATTAGGGATTATCAGAAATTATATCGAAGTAGTCACTTGGCTACTTGCCTTCTACATGCTTAGACTAGACTTTGGTTCATACTTAGAACCATTTCAAAGTCTCTGAGAGACTCAGTTGACTCAAGTCTTGCTCTGTCACCCAGGCTGGAGTGCAGTGGCACGATCTCAGCTCACTGCAACCTCTGCCTCCTGGGTTCAAGCAATTCTCCTGCCTCAGCCTCCCTAGTAGCTGGGATTACAGGCATGCACCACCACGCCCAGCTAATTTTTGTATTTTTAGTACAGACTAGGTTTCACAATGTTGGCCAGGCTGGTCTCAAACACCTGACCTCAGGTGATCTGCCTGCCTTGGCCTCCCATTGTGCTGGGATTACAGGTGTGAGCCACCACACCCAGCCTAAAGTCCATCTAAATATGACTCAATCTAGGAGTTCACTGCTTGTCTCTGTTGTCCTTTAGATTCAATTTATCTCTTACATAGGCCATTTCAGTGTAACAAGATGGCAGTTCTCAACTCCAAGCCAAAATCTCATGAGTCCAAAGAAGAGAGTTTTTCTATATCCTTGTATGAGTTTTGAGAGAAATTTGGTTCTGCCTGTGTTACACACTACCTTGAACCAGTTGAGGTAGGAGGTGGGACTTAACTCTGGAGGTGGGGCTCAGACACTGGACCAAATTGAGGGCTAGCTAAAACAGGGACAGATTGGAAGCAGCTTTCCGTAAGTCACGTCCACTAATGTGCCATGTCAGTTTACCATTGCCATGGCAACACCTGGAAGTTAGCATCCCTTTCCATGACAATGTCCTGGAAGTTACCACCCTTTTCCTAGAAATTTCTGCATAATCTGCCTCTTAACTTGTATATAATTAAAATTGAGTATAAATATGACCACAGAACTGCTTCTGAGCTGCTATTCTGGGCATACTGCCTATGGGGTAGCCCTGCTCTGCAAGGGGCAATACCTTTGCCGATGCTTTATGCTGCTGCTTCAATAAAAGTTGCTAACACACCACTGGCCGACTCTTGAATTTTTTCCTGGATGAAGCCAAGCACCGTCCTGGGCTAAGCCCCAGTTCTGGGGCTTACCTGTCCTGCATTACAATCACTGTATCAGAGGTGGAGATTTGGGATGGCCTTGGATACATTCTCACTGTCTGCCTGTCTGTTGTATGCATGCATGCAGGTGGGGTGTGTGTGTGTGTGTGTGTGTAGGTAGTACTAGTGTATATGGGGAGCCAGTGAGTGTAGGCGTTGTTCGTATATGGGGGGGAAATGGATGGGTGTTGAGGGGTACACTGTAATCAACAACTTGGACAGGACCTTGTAAAGTGAGGGAGGTAGTGTCATTCCCTCAGCAAGAGAAAAATCCATTTTAGCATGTACATTATTGATTAAAACAATCTTCTTCTTCTCCCCTTCCAAGAAACCCAACAACCTCAGTCTTTAAGGTCTAGCCAAATTATCTCTTCTCTATAAAACTATTCTACTCACCAAACCTAGAAATGGCTTCTCCTCTGACTGTTTGTACTTTATACTTTGCATTATTGCAATGTACAGTATGTGCATGTTTTATCTCACCTATTGCTACTTGAAGTTGGGAAACTAGTTGAATAACTCTTAGTTCCTCATAATTGATCACTTTATTGCAATATAACAGGCTCTGAATTTCTGTTGAATCAATGAATTTCTATTTATTTATTTTTTTGAGATGAAGTCTCGCTCTGCCGTCCAGGCTGGAGTTCAGTGGCATGATCTTGGCTCACTGCAACCTTCACCTCCCGGGTTCAAGCAAATCTCCTGCCTCAGCCTCCCGAGTAGCTGGGACTACAAGTGCACACCACCACACCTGGCTAAATATATATATATATATATATTTTTTGTATTTTTAGTAGAGACGGGGTTTCACTATGTTAGCCAGTATGGTCTCGATCTCCTGACCTTGTGATCTGCCTGCCTCAGCCTCCCAAAATGCTGGGATTACAGGCGTGAGCCACCATGCCTGGCCTATTTATTTTAAAATTTTAATTAATTTTTTTTTTTTGTAGAGACAGGGTTTCACTATGTTGCCCATGCTGGTCTTGCCCATGCCTGCCTTGAACTCCTGGCCTCAAGTGATCTTCCCCCTCAGCCTCCCAAAGTGCTGGGATTATATATAGGTGTGAGCCACCATGCCTGGCAGAATCAGGGAATTCTTAACTTTTTTTTTGTTTTTTGTTTTTTGTTTTTTTGTTTGTTTTTTTGAGATGGGGGGTCTTGCTGTGTCGCCTAGGCTGGAGTGCAGTGGTACAATCATGGCTCACTATAGCTTCAACCTCCCAGGCTCAAGCGATCCTCCTATCTCAGCCTCCAGAGTAGCTGGAACTACAGGGATGTATCACTGTGCCAAACTAATTTAAAAAAAATTTTTATTTTTTGTAGAAACAGGGTCTCACTCTATTGCCCAGACTGGTCTTGAACTCCTGAACTCAGGCAGCCCTACTGCCTTGGCCTCCTAAAGTGGTAGGATTACAAGCATGAGCTGCATGTCTGGCCTCTTAACCCTTTAAATATTTTTTTTGTTTTTTTTTTTAGACAGAGTTTCACTCTTGTTGACCAGGCTGGAGTGTAGTGGTGCTATCTTGGCTCGCTGCAACCTCCGCCTTACGGTTTCAAGCGATTCTCCTGCCTCAGCCTCCTGAGTACCTGGGATTACAGGTGCCCGCTACCACCCCTGGCTAAATTTTGTATTTTTAGTAGAGACGGGGTTTCACCATGTTGGCCAGGCTAGTCTCGAATTCCAGACCTCGTGATCCGCCCACCTTGGCCTCCCAAAGTGCTGGGATTACAGGTGTAAGCCACTGTGCCCGGCTGCTTGTAGCGTTTAATGGTGCAAAATGGATTCATGTATTGCCTGTAAATTCTTACCAATAATGGGAGTTGATGGAGAGAACTATTACCTGAAAATACTTCATGGTTCTTTGGCCTTTCATTTTTTTGTTAAATGGAGTGAGCTTGTATGCAAAATCAACGTGCTACTAAAGGATAAGAAATGTACTCCCGATTGCATTTCTTTTTTTTTTTTTTTTTTGTGAGACAGAGTCTTGCTCAGTCGCCCAGGCTAGAGTGCAGGGGTGTGATCTCACCTCACTGCAACCTCTACCTCCCGGGTTCAAACTGTTCTCCTTCCTCAGCCTCCCGAGTAACTGGGATTACAATCATGCGCCACCATGCCCAGCTCGTTTTTGTATTTTTGTGTTTTTAGGTTTCACCATGTTGGCCAGGCTGGTCTTGAACTCCTGACCTCAAGTGATCTGCCTGCCTTGGCCTCCCAAAGTTCTGGGATTACAGGCATGAGCCACCTCGCCTGGCCCCAGATTGTGTTTCTGTTCTTTCTGTGACCATCAGCTCGATTATAATAGTCATTTCTTATATTTGTCTATGGGGAAAATTCTCTCAGAATAAATACACTTCTCCTACATAAACATTTTCTTTCTTTTTTTCTTTTTTTTTTTTTTTTGAGATGAGTCTTGCTCTGTCACCCAGGCTGGAGTGCAGTGGCGCGATCTCGGCTCACTGTAATAACCTCTGCCTTCCAGGTTTAAGTGATTCTCCTGCCTCAGCCTCTGAGTAGGTGGGACTACAGGCACCTGCCACCACACCCAGCTAATTTTTTGTATATTTAGTAGAGACAGGGTTTTACCGGGGTAGCCAGGATAGTCTCGATCTCCTGACCTCATGATCCACCCGCCTTGGCATCCCAAAGTGTTGGGATTACAGGCGTGAGCCACTGTGCCCGACCAACAGTAACATTTTCTTTTTTTTTTTTTTTTTGAGACGGAGTCTCGCTCTGTCGCCCAAGCTGGAGTGCAGTGGCGCAATCTCGGCTCACTGCAAACTCCGCCTCCCGGGTTTACGCCATTCTCCTGCCTCAGCCTCCCGAGTAGCTGGGACTACAGGCGCCCGCCATCTCGCCCGGCTAGTTTTTTGTATTTTTTAGTAGAGACGGGGTTTCACCGTGTAGACCAGGATGGTCTCGATCTCCTGACCTCATGATCCACCCGTCTCGGCCTCCCAAAGTGCTGGGATTACAGGCTTGAGCCACCGCGCCCGGCCAACAGTAACATTTTCTTAAGGCCATGTGGTTGATATCTTCACTCATTCTTTCTTCTTTTAATATAGTAGAATTGCTTATCTGGGGGAGGAGTAGAGTTTCTGAAAGAGAGAATGTACAAAGAAGATCCCAGTGACCTGTCAGAATGATGAATCTGTTTTCTCTGGGTTAGCAAGCCCTTAATTAGTAAGGCTGTTTGCAGTGTAATTAGAACTGCACAAGCATGGAAGGTCAGTAATACTGTTCAGAATTTCATAATGTACGGTGTAACATAACGTACTGTGAAACGAATCCATAATACCACAAAATTTTTTTTAAAGCAGTTTGTCTCTATTGACTCATCCAGGAGGGGTCCCTTGAAAACAAAATAGGGCAAAAAAATCAAATTCAGATATCTTAGGTTTTCTCAAATTCCTTTAATCTTGATTTAGCAAAAGAAAGTGTTTCCTTCTCAGCCCTAGAACGGCAGTCTGAAAAACTATCTAAGTTTTTGAGGAAACAAATTGAAATACAAGAAAATTATTTCCTTTAAAAATAAACAGTTCTCATGTTTGTCTTTGAACTTAACCACATAGAGATTTAAACAGTTTGTTGTTTGACTGAGGAAGTCTTCTCCTAAAATAGAATTTTTTAAAATAGTTTTTTCTCAGCCCAGCTGAGACCTTAGTTATCATTTTTAGTTCTTAGTTTTGTTGAAGACTGAAGCCATTAAGCTATAGAAGTGATGCAGATTTATGCTGCTGGCTATATCTGTTCTCACCCACTCAGGATGAATTGATTATACTACATTTTATCATGGGATAGCATGTTGATGCATATAAAATATAGTGATGAAATTCTACTTTGTCTTGTTTTTCTTAAGTGCTTGTTCCTTCAAATGTATTAAATTTGATTGTTTAGCTTTGAGATATTATAATAAAACTTGGTTACATAATTAAATTTAGTACATAGTATAAAATGTTTACTAAAAATAGTATTTTAGGCTGGGTATGTTGGCTCATGCCTATAATCCCAGCAGTTTGGGAGGCCGAGGCAGGCAGATCACTTGAGGTCAGGAGTTCGAAACCAGCCTGGCCAACATAGTGAAACCCTGTCTCTACTAAAAATACAAAAATTAGCCGGGCATGGTGGTGGGCAGCTGTAGTCCCAGTTACTCGGGAGGCCGAGGCAGGAGAATTGCTTGAACCTGGGAGGCAGAGGTTGCAGTGAGCCCAGATCGCTTCACTGCACCAAAGCCTGGGCGACAGAGTGAGACTCCATCTTAAAAAAAAATAATTTTTTTTTTTTAAAAAAGGAAAAATTTGTCCTTTTTTTTGGGAGGGGGCGTGTATGTGCGTCTCTACATAATACATTGACTTCCTTAGGTGTATTCATCTCTGTGTTTGAATATCCTAAGCGTGTTCTGTAGAGAAATAGATACATTTCTAGACTTACACTCGTAGATTCTTATCTTTGCCTAGTTTCCTCTGGAAGACAAGAATCTCTTCTTTAGCACTGTCTCCCCCATATTTGTGCAGCATTCCTACATTTTTCAATGTGAAAAAACACCACATCAGAGACCTTTGACCTCAGTTCTCTGTGAAGTTTCAATAAATTACATTCCTGAGAAGAAATGTTAGTTTCTTGTAGATACCAAGTCAAACTCAGAGATCTTTAAATGTTTTCTTTGTTGGCCAACATGTTGATTCTTTACTCTCATGAAACAGGTTAAAGCAGCCTCTCTCAGCCTTTCCCTTTGAGAAACTACTATTTCCAAAGACTGCTTGGGAATGCTGGTGGGAGTTGGGATAGGAGCAGCGGAGGGAGAAGATGCCTAAGAGTGCAAATTCACAGGTAGATTTGGAAATGTTCCCTCCTAGAGCTGAGATTTCCTGCAAGACATGGAGTTGGGGTGTGAAGCAGCAGCAGATTTCAGTATCAGCCAGATGTGGCTTTAAAATGGTGGTTCACAGTTTCTTGTGATTTTTGAAAACTCTGAATATATTTTATTTTATTATTTATTTATTTATTCTTTTTTTTATTTTTTCTGAATATATTTTAGACTTTTTAGATTGTTAGTGCTTGATGAGGTACTTAAAATCAGAGTGTAATATTTGGGTTGTACATTTTAGGGTATTAAAACCCAGAGAGGCTGGGTGGTATCAGTAAGGTAACACAGTAAGTTATAGCTACTAAGTATCCAAGGTGAGATTTGATCCTGAGTCTTATAAGTTACCATTGCTCTAGGCTCTGGAACAAGAAATGAAGCATCAATTTACTGGGGAGCTTTTTTTAAAAAATTTAATGTAATTTTTTTAAAGATAAGAATAACATATTTGAAGAAAATGTCAAGTACTTTCACTTACATTTTCTTATTGATCTTCACAGTAAGACAACCAGGCAATCTGTTTTTAGCTGAGGGAACAGACCCAAAGAGGTTAAGAGTCCCTAAGTAGTAAACATTCATCTCACATTCAGGACCTCTGACTCATGTGTCTTGCTATGTATATTAGGTATGAAGATAGAAATTGAGAAGTTGTCAAAGTAAATTATGTATGTGCTAGTTAAGCACACCGTTTAAAGAAATTCTGTGGCAATTGTCAATTGTGTTTTATAATCTTGTCTAGACTTGTGTCTCTCAAGTTTTCTTATTTATGCATATGTATTTTTATCCCCCCCAAAATAATTATTTTCTTGTGGGATCTACTTAGTGGTATGGTTTGCAAATGGATTAACTCATTGAACTAGAATTTTTAGTAGATTATATTTTCTTTTTTCTTGTTTTTTTTTTGAGACAGAGTCACTCTGTTGCCCCAGATGGGAGTGCAGTGGCCTCCTGGGTACACCTCTACCTCCTGGGTTCAAGTGATTCTCCTGACTTAGCCTCCCAAGTTGCTGGGATTACAAGCCTGCGCCACCACACCCAGTGAATTTTTGTATTTTTAGCAGAGGCGGAGTTTCACTGTGTTGGCCAGGCTGGTCTCGAACTCCCAGCCTCAAGTGATCTGCCTACCTCGGCCTCCCAAAGTGCTGGGATTACAGGCATGAGCCACCACGCCCGGCCAGTAGATTGTATTTTCTAATTAAAACTTTAGACAAACCAATTTTGCCTGTGTTTAATTAAAATGTTCTAGTTAAGAACAATTTATTAGTACTATTTTTTGAGATGGGGTCTTACTCGGTTGCAGAGGCTGTAGTGCAGTTGAACGATCTTAGCTCACTGTAACATTCGCCTCTGGGCTCAAGACATCTTCCCACTGCAGCCTCCCAAGTAGCTGAGACCACAGGCTTGTATCACCACGCCCGACTAATTTTTGTATTTTTTGTAGAGATGGGGTTTTGTCATGTCACCCAGGCTGGTCTGGAACTCCTGGCCTCAAGTGCTCTGCCCACGTTGGCTACTCAGGAGGCTGAGTCAGGAGAATCGCTTGAACTTGGAAGGTGGAAGTTGCAATGGGCCGAGATTGCGCCACTGCACTCCAGCCTGGGTGATAAAGCAAGACTCTGTCTCAAAAAAAAAAAAAAAAAAAAAATAGGAAAAGTCTCAGTTCCTCTTAGCTATTTCTAATTGCTACATGACTTCCATGAAGCTTTTTAAGCTTTCACTCAGTTCTGAGATGTGTATATGAGCTTGTGAGGAACTTCTGGTTACAAACTATAATACCTATTGGCTTTTAGCATGGTGTAAGGAAAAGAGCTTTGAATTAGGGATATGGACACCTGGGTCCTATTAAGGTTTCTGTTTGGATTTGTGAATGCACCTGTGAAGTGAGTTGTATAGACTAAAATGTTTTCCAAACTACTTCATGAGCCTTTTTGAGTATTGCACAAGTGGCATTTTATAAATGAGAAATAGAATAAAAAATATTGTGCATTGAGTATATAAGAGGTAAGTATTGCTCTGTGAATCATTGTTTCAGTTATATGTACAGGGTACTGGGTTACAATGTAAAAAATGTATTTTTAATTAAAAAATATATAAATATCGAAAAATATAATAGAGATGAGATCTCACTATGTTGCCCAGGCTGGTCTTGAACTCTTAAGCTCAAGTGATCCTCCTGCTTCAGCCTCCCAAAATGTTAGGATAACAGGCGTGAGCCACTGCATCTGGCCAAAAACTGTATTTTTCACACAGTTTGATTTTCTATTTCAAAATTTGGTGGCTTAAAATAACTACTTTATTAGATGTCGTGATTTTTGGATTAGGAATTCAGACACAACTTGGCCTGTTGATTCTGTTCCATATGGTAAATAGGATCACTTGGAGGTGTTTAGCTGATAACAGGTCTGGTCTGGAGGGTCCATCTTGTCTTTATTCATTCACCTTGTGCCTTAGGATAACTGGAGGCTTGGCTCAACTGGGCTTCTCTTAGTGTAGTTTGAGATCCTCTGTGTGGTTTCTTCAGCTGAGTAGTTGGACTTCTCATGTGGCAGCTCCAAGAGACCAAAGCAGGAGATGGCAGCCCTCTCAAAGGCTAGCTTAGAATCTGGCATAGCATCACTTTCACTATACACTACTGGTCAGAGGAGTTCCAGGCTAGCCCAGATTTAAGAGAGGGGAACACAGACTTCTTGTCTGTAAGATATTGTTCCTATTTTAAGTCTGCCACAATTATGTAAAATAATTTAGAAAAACATGACTGAATTGCATATCCAAGCTTTTAATTCTGTTATTGCCCTTTGAAAGATGATTAAAGTGTTTTTTCCTCCATTGGGAAATTTGTCTGCTTTTGGTAAATTTTCATAGTTCAATTTGAATATGTATATTGTTTTTTCATGGAATACTGAGGGATTTATGCTTTTGAAGAAATGATTTAAAGTTTAAAATGTCTTTCTCTACATTGACCTGCCGGTTTTAATTATTTGAATAGCACTTATGATCATTTGATGCTGTCCTTGTTTGTTACTCGATTTTTCATCTTTCTGTCCTTAGAATGTAAGTTCTAAAAGGGTAGCACATGTTCTTGATCTTTGCTGAATTTCTAGTGTCTCCTGTAGTAGAACAGATGCTCGATAAATATTTGTTGAGTTAATGAATGAACAATTTAAAAGATTGTGAGCTGGGCGCGGTGGCTCACGCCTGTAATCCAGCACTTTGGGAGGCTGAGGCAGGCGGATCACGAGGTCAGGAGATCGAGACCATCCTGTCTAACACAGTTAAACCCCCTCTCTACTAAAAATACAAAAAAATTAGCCAGGTGTGGTGGCAGGCGCCTGTAGTCCCAGCTACTCAGGAGGCTGGGGCAGGAGAATGGCGTGAACCCGGGAGGCGGAGCTTGCAGTGAGCCGAAATCGCGCCACTGCACTCCAGCCTGGGCGACAGAGTGAGACTCTGTCTCAAAAAAAAAAAAAAAAAAAAGAAAGAAAAAAAAGATTTGAAGTATCATAGATTAGATCTATGTTGAAATGATAAGGAAAATCTTTTTTTGAGACAGAGTCTCACTCTGTCGTCCAGGCTGTAGTGCAGTGGCATGATCTCGGCCCACTGCAACCTCCGCCTCCCTGGTTCAAGCGATTGTCCTGCCTCAGCCTCCTGAGTAGCTGGAATTACAGGCGCATGCCACCATATCCGGCTAATTTTTATATTTTTAGTAGAGACGGGGTTTTTCCATGTTGGTCAGGCTGGTCTCGAACTCCTGACCTTGTTATCTACCTGCCTTGGCTTTCCAAAGTGCTGTGATTACAGATGTGAGCCACCGTGCCTGGCTAAAATAAGGAAAATCTTTTAGATAGAAAATATAGGACCAGTGCAGTGGCTCATGTCTGTAATCCCAGCACACTGGGAGACTGAGGCAGGTGGATCCCTTGAGCTCAGGAGTTTGAGATCAGTCTGGGCAACATCATGAGACCGCATCTCTACCAAAAATACAAAAAATTAGCTGGGCATGGTGGCGTGCATCTGTGGTCCCAGCTACTCAGGAGGCTGGGGTGGGAGGATTGCTTGAGTCTGGGAGGCGGAAGTTGCAGTGAACCAAGATTGCACCAGTACACTCCAGCCTGCGTGACAGTGGGACCCTGTCTTAAAAATAAAAAGGAAAAAGAAAATATATTTCATAAGGTTAGCAACAAGCTTTTGAGAAGGGCTATTCCTTATTTCTGTGATGTACTTTCTATATTTTTGTATTCAAATCCCTTTTCTGTTGTGAAATGGTAGTGATACTCACTTCTATAGTTTAAAAATATGTTCTGTGCAGCATAAATAATTGATAAGCAGTGTTGTCTTGTACTTTTAGATTGGAGTTGTCTTTGAGAGTCAAAGATTTATAGCTCAGAGAAAATAAAGAAGTACTGTGTGGGTGTGCCTGGAAGGGAGTTTTGCTAAGAATTCTTACTAAATAAAGTTCAATCAGTCAAATGTTATTGTACTCTTCAAATTCTCCAGGGAAATAAATTGTCAGCTTCCATTTAAAGATTGTATTTTGTTTGAATATGTGATGTTAAAGTGAAATGTGACATATAAGAATCTAAAGATGATAATTAAAAGCAAATAAACATAATAGCATTCTTACAATGTCTTTTGCAGGAGAGAATTAATACATTTAGCAGTGTTTCTTTGAATAAACTTGTCCATAATGAAAGCTAACTAAAATCGCATTAAAATTTATCAACTCCTTAAAAAAAATTCAATGTGTATTGAGACACAAGTAGGCACAAATATTTTCTTTCGTTGTATAATAAGAACTTAAAGGAACCTGAGATGTCACCTATAACAAACTCCTTTGTGTTTCAGAAAAGGAAACTGATGGTCACAGAGGTAATGATTTGTCAAAAGTAATAAAGTTATTGGTAAGTCCAGGATTCGAATCCCTTCTCATTCCCAGGCTCCTGACCTTTACGTGGCTGCACACTATTTTAGGGGGACAAGTTTTAAGAAGTTTCTCTTTTTGGATATGAAATAGATTCTTTAAATAATATTATTTTACTGATTTTTAAATTCATATTAAATGAGAGTATGTATTTTTAAGTAACATGCAGGGAAAACATTCCACATTCATGTTATGACAGCTGGGCTGGCTCGTCAAGGCTTTGCAAAGCTCTAAAAGTAGGATATACACTTTTAACTTTTGTCAAGTTGTGATTTAAAATTAATCGAAAAAATCATAAGGACATCTTGTTTTTGTTATTCCTGTCTTAAAGAATCTTTACACATGAAAAAATGAAACATTTATAAAATTAGCCCAATTTGTCTAAAAATAAGGGTAGTTTTGACGGTTGTGAATTTATTTTTTTAAAAAAACTCAGGAATAAGGTTATGATTTTAAAAATGCAAGTTTTCAAAAAGGGCAGGATTAAGTTTTGTATTTTTAAGCCATTTAAAAATGAGAGTTAAAATTTAATAATAATTATAAAATTTATGACTATAAAACCAGTATTAGAAAATTAATAAGATAGATGAATGTAAATAAAATAAAATTATGCATAATCCTATTTTCCAGAGATAACTAATAATAACATTTAGGTGTGTTTCTTTCCAATCTTTTTTTCTATGCATATATGCATATATGGTGTGTATTTTTTTAAACACAGTTGAGTTCATACTCCCTTTTGTTTTACTTTTTTCATTTAACATTATATCATGAGTATTTTCTTATGTCCTTAAAAAGTCTATGGAAACATTTTATAATAGTTCCATAACATTCTGTAATTTATTTAACTATTACCCTATTTCTGGTTACTTAGCATATAATAAATTTTTGCTATTGTTAATGAGGCTGAAATGAATAACTGGATATATAAATATTTATACACATTGGTCTCTCTTTTAATGATAGTTGCCTAAAAATTGGAATTACTGACACATATTGCCAAAAATCTTTGTAGTAGAAATGTACTAATGTATACTCCTGTTAATTTTATATGAGAGTGCTTGTTTTATCACACCCTTAACAAACTGGTTGTGTTTGAAGGGAACTTTGCTATTATTTTGGGGCCTGAAGCATTTGTTGAAGAGATTAGTGGATGGGTCCACATTTTTGTTATGCTATCTGGAGGCACTTAGCTATTTTGGATTATGTATCTGAGTGCTTTTATAGGGCCAGACTAACCACAAGATTAGATAAAATATATGGAATATTTACATACCAGTCTTACGAAGGGCAAACTATTCAGACCCACTTATCTTGATTCAACTATTCTAATTGTAAAAAGGCTACTGAAGGTTAAAAATTTCAATTGATTATTTTCTCCTAAAGTAGGATAAGCTAGGCTTTTAGGGAAAGAATAGGGTTGAAATAAATTGTTTAGAAAATTGATCAAAAGTAGTAGTTATTCAGTATTCTCTCAGCTCGCTTTCTCTTCTCTCTCTCTCTCTCTGTCTCCGTGTGTGTGTGTGTGTGTATTTAGAAGAAGACTAGGTGGAATGGAAAGATTAATAATAGAGCATGAAAGTCTGGGGAAGGGAAGTTGCTGTGAATAAAAGAACTTCTGCCTCTACCTGGAAAAATATATCTTTACTTTTGTCCCTCCATTATTGACTCTGAAAGATCACGAGTCCTCTTTCTTGAAATAATATTTTTGTGTTTGTAACTGCTGAAATGACTGGTACTTAAATTTTGAGAGAATAAACTTTTTGAAAGTTTTGTTGACCATTAGTGAAAAACTTTTTTTTCATTTCCTACACTACATGGATTTTTTTTTTTTTTTTAATTTTTTTTAGACAGGGTCTCGCTCTGTTGCTCAGGCTAGGTTGCAGTGGTGCAAACACAGCTCACTGTAGCCTTGAACTCTTAGGCTCAAGCCATCCTTCCATCTGAGCCTCCCAGGTAGCTGGGACTACAGGTGAGCGGTCTCCCTATGTTGCACAGGCTGATTTTGAACCCCTAGGCTCAAGTGATCTTCCTGCCTTGGTCTCCCTAAGTGCTGGGATTACAGGTGTGAACAATTGCTCCTGGCCAGACAGCTGATTGGCCAGGTGCAGTGGCTCACCTGTAATCCCAGCACTTTGGGAGGCCGAGGCAGGTGGATCACCTGAGGTCGGGAGTTCAAGACCAATCTGACTAACATGGAAAAACCCCGTCTCTATTAAAAATACAAAATTAGCTGGGTATGGTGGCACATGCCTATAATCCCAGCTACTCGGGAGGTTGAGGCAGGAGAATCACTTGAACCTGGGAGGCAGAGGTTGCAGTGAGCCGAGATTGCGCCATTGCACCCCAGCCTGGGCAACAAGAGAGAAACTCCGTCTCAAAAAAAAAAAAAAAAAAAGCAGATCACAAGGTCAGGAGATTGAGACCATCCTGGCCAACATGGTGAAACCCCATCTCTACTAAGACACAAAAAATTGGCCGGGCCTAGTGGCGCACCCCTAGGGGATCGCTTGAACCCGGGAGGCAGAGGTTGCCGTGAGCCGAGATTGCACCACTGCACCAGCTTGGTGACAGAGTGAGACTCCATCTTAAAAAAAAAAAAAAATTAGATGCAAATATCAAAAATGAGTTTAAGAAATCTTTGGTGTGGCTTCAATTTTATTAACTATTTTAATGTTGCAGACCCATATCTTCCCTTAATTATACTGAATTTAGTATATTTGTTAAAAAATAAAGTTTTGAGACTACCTGTTTTGGTATCAAAATTAGTTTTTTTTTTTTTTTTTTGAGATGCAGTCTCGCTCTGTGGCCCAGGCTGGAGTGCAGTGGCGCAATCTCCACTCACTGCAAGCTCCAGCTTGGGTTCACGCCATTCTCCTGCCTCAGTCTCCCAAGTAGCTGGGACTACAGGTGCCCGCCACCACACCCGGCTAATTTTTTTTTGTATTTTTAGTAGAGATGGGGTTACACTATGTTAGCCAGGATGGTCTCAATCTCCTGACCTTGTGATCCGTCTGCCTTGGCCTCCCAAAGTGCTGGGATTACAGGTGTGAGCCACCGCGCCTGGCTAGTTTTTTTTTAATTTGAATTTTTTTTTTTTTGAGACGGAGGCTTGCTCTTGTTGCCCAGGCTGGAGTACAGTGGAGCAATCTCAGCTCACTGCAACCTCCGCCTCCCGGGTTCAAGTGATTCCCCTGCCTCAGCCTCCCAGGTAGCTAGGACTATAGGTGTGTGCCACCAGGCACAGCTAATTCTTGTATTTTTAGTAGAGATGGGGTTTCACCGTATTGGCCAGGCTGGTCTCGAACTCCTGACCTTGTGGTCTTCCCCCTCAGCCTCCCAAAGTGCTGGGATTACAGGCATGAGCCACCGCGCGTGGCTTTAATTTGAAAATTTTAATGTTACAAATCAAAGGTAGGTGTTACCAAAGTATGTTAAGCATGAGCAAAAGTGCATTTGATGGTTCAGAGGGCCAAGTTCATGTTAGTTTTGGAATCATGCCTCCAGAGATGTAAGTTTAACTATTATGATAATAACAAAGTAATAATTATGCCATGTGCCAAGGATTCCATTAGACTCTTTACTATAGTTAATTAAATTTTAATCTTCACAGTGCCCTGAACAGCATGTAATGGGTAAACCGAGGGACAGACAGATTATGAACCAGTTTAAAGGCCTGACGTGGTGGCTCATGCCTGTATTTCCAGCATTTTGTGAGGCTGAGGTGGGTGGATCACTTGAGGTCAGGAGTTCAAGCCCAACCTGGCCAACACCGTGAAACCTTGTCTCTACTAACAACACACACACACAAAATTAGCTAGGCACAGTGGTGCGTGCCTTTAGTCCCAGCTACTCGGGAGGCTAAGGTAGGAGAAATGCTTGAACCCTGGGGATGGGGTGGGGGGATGGGGGTGGAGGTTGTAGTGAGTCAAGATCATGGTACTGCACTCCAGCCAGGGTGATAGAGTGAGACTCCATCTCAAAAACAAAACAAAAACAAACAAACAAAAAAACAGCTTAAAGTCATGCAGGTAATAGGAAGTCAAGCAGAAGTTGCAAACCAGGTATCTCTTGCTACCTTTACAGCCTTGCTACTCAGCCTGGCCCACAGACCAGAAGCAGTTGGTGAGACCTGGGAACATAAAGAAATGCAAAGTTTTGGTTACTGATACCTGCAGTGCCAAACCTGCATTTTAACAAGATCCACGAGATTTGTATGCATGTTAAAGTTTGAAAAGCACTGATGGTTTGAAATGTGGATTATCTATCAACATTTTCCACAAGAGAAGGTGGGTAACTCTAGTCAGTGTCTCCACCACTTTGAATTGCTAATCCAGCTGCTGCTTTGTTTCAGATCCTGTTTAATCCAGAGGAACAACTGACTAATTTTGCTTGTGGACCTTCGGTCAAAGTCTTAACCACACCAAGTATAGCTCAGTGTTTTAACAGCTTTTACTCATGGACTGAACACATCAGTTTTATAGACCATGGCTTCATTCTGGATAGGCATTTCCCAAATTAAAGAGAACAGTGCTAAAAATAGCATTTTCTAAGGAAACTTGAAATCTTCTGGAATATTTGATGTGTTTTATGGCTAGCAAGGAAACAGATTTGTATAAAGTGGCTTCCTTACTAATTTGATTTTGTGAACTTAATTATTCTATGACAGGGACAGTGATAGGCAAGGCTAACTTAGACTGTAGAGCAGCACTGTTCTGTATAAATATAATGCAAGATTCCTGTAATTTTAAATTTCCTTTTTTTTTTTTTTTTTTTGAGACGGAGTCTCGCTCTGTCGCCCAAACTGGAGTGCAGTGGCCGGATCTCAGCTCACTGCGAGCTCCGCCTTTTGGGTTCACGCCATTCTCCTGCCTCAGCCTCCCGAGTAGCTGGGACTATAGGCGCTCGCCACCTCGCCCGGCTAGTTTTTTGTATTTTTTTTAGTAGAGACGGGGTTTCACCGTGTTAGCCAGGATGGTCTCGATCTCCTGACCTTGTGATCCGCCCGTCTCGGCCTCCCAAAGTGCTGGGATTACAGGCTTGAGCCACCGCGCCCAGCCAATTTTAAATTTTCTAGTAGCCACATTAAAAAAGATAAAACGAGGCCAGGAGTGTTGACTCACACCTGGAAGGCTAAGGTGGGCACATCACTTGAGGCCAGGAGTTTGAGACCAGCCTGGCCAACACGGTGAAACTCCATCTCTACCAAAAATACAAAAAAATTTAGCCAGGCATGGTGGCGCGTGCCTGTAGTCCCAGCTACTCAGGAGCCTGAGGCACGAGGATTACTTGAATCCAGGAGGCGGAGGTTGGAGATCATGCCACTGCACTCCAAGACTCCATCTCAAAAAAAAAAAAAAAAAAAGTGAAATGTAGTCCAACCAAAACAATACAATTGTGTTTAATGGAAAAATATATTGTTTGTTATAAAATTTAAATGAATTAAAATTAAATAAATTAAAAATTAAGTTCTTCAGTCCCATCAGCCAATTTCAATATCTGATGGTATTGGGTTGCTTCTGATGTAACTGATTTCAGACATATGAAATTGATCACCATCCTAGATGGTCAGTAAGTGAATGCCACTGGATATTGTAGTCTATTAATAACATTGTATAACAGGGCCCAGTCATTCACACCTATATTCCCAGTGCTTTGGGAGGCCAAAGTGGGAGGGTTGCTTGAAGCTAGGAGTTCAAGACCAGCCTGGGCAATGTAGTGAGACCCTGTCTCTAAAAAAATAAAAAAAGAAAAAAAAATTGTTGCACAGAGAATAAAGCAATAAAGAAAAGCAATTTAGATCATAAAGCATTTACTGATTTCCCCTTTTCATAGTTGGAGTTAATTTTCCTTTTATTGGTTCATAGTTTCTTAACCCTTCAACTGCATTAAACCTGTAAGATTAGAGTCAGGAGTTAGGGAGCCATCCACTTTTCCCCCCTATGGTCTTAGATTCTTTTTTTATAGCCCGCATGCTTCTCTGAAAAGTGAGGTAATTAAGTGTGTCAAATAGGATAGTCTTGAGTGGGGCCCAGAGGCTGTAAAATTTTATGTCTGTACCTGATTTACCTGGCAACTTGCTAAAAATACCGATGTCCAGGCCTTACCTTTCTAGATTCTGATAAAGTGACACTTTCCATATTAAATAAACTGCTCTAAGTGTTTCTGAAGTTCAGGAACGTTTGGGACCATCAGATCCAGCAACTGACTCTGAAAGGCTGCGGACTGGAATTAGCACGTCGTGCTGCTGTTGCCAGGCGTTTTATTTTTTCCTAGGCTGAGGCTTCCCAGGCTGTTGCTTCCCCGCCCCGCCCCACCTTTGCAGATGGATTTTGCTGGCTGTTAAATCCCATTCCCGAAGACCTGCCCTGACAGCGCCTCTTTCTTAAGTGCTGTTAAAGGGACCTGAGCTTGCCGAGGTAGACCGTGGCCATGTGACTGCTAAACCGGTTGCCAGAGGCGCGGCCATTTTTGGGGCGGGCACCCAATCTCTCGCCTTGTAAACTGCGGGGTGACGGGGACGCTGTTACCAGGACTCAAGATGGCCACCGCGCCCGCTAGTCAGCTCGGTAGCCCGCGCGCCAGCGAGCTGGCACGAGACACGCGGTGGCCCGCGGCGTCTGGGGACGATCTCCAGCCCTTCGCCTGGGGCGGAGCGCCCGCCCTCCCTCCAATCAGCACGCGGGGCCGGCTTGCCAGGGGCCGCCCGCGCGCGGGGTGTGTGAGGACGCGCTCCCAGTCGCTGAGTGCCTGAGCCGGGAAGCAGTTGCTGTGGTACCTGCTGCTGCCGGAGCGGACGTAGAGCATCGGACGCGGGCGCCGTGGCGTGGGGCAGGAGGGCGAAGCCATGACGTCCGTCAGGTAACGAGCGGGCGGCTGCCTCGACTGCTCCGGGCTGGGCGTTAGCCTCCTGAGCGCCTGAGCACTGTCGCTCCTTCTCGCGGGTGGTCTAGAGCCTGCCTCCGCCGCTGGACCCCCTGGTGTTGGGGGTTCCCTCCGCACTTTTCATTTGGGCATTTCTGCTTTCCTCAGAAGTTTTCGGGTCTGTGGCACATTGGGGAGTCCTGTGTGTCGCTGCTTGGTTGAGGTGACCCTCGCCCAGATTCCAGGGTTGCGAGCGTTCTTGGGTGTGTAGTGGATTTCCCATGAAAAATGTGCCCCACCCGCGCCCCCGGGGGCGGCCCAGGGCCCGAGGGAGCGTGGCGTGCACAGTGTGTGTCATGTCTGCGTGTCATGCCCTCTGACAGAACTTCATTGTTAGCCGGGAGCAGACCTGCAAAGTTGGCCTTTCTCTGATGCAGGTATATTGCCCTCAAGTTGTGAAATTGTGTGTCTCTAAAATGTTTGCTCATGACTGGAATTAGGACCCTGGTTCCCGAAGGTACCATCTTGTTTCTTTACTCCTTTTATCTGAGAGTCACAAGTAAAATGAGTTGGGAGATACTGGGCATGTAGCGAAAGTCATGAAACTGGAGACTTTCCCCCAATTGCCCTTCCAGTTTGGAAGGTTCTTTTTTTGTTAATGGGGACAGGATAATGGGCTTGTCCGCTTTCTGCCAGTAGCCTTGACTGTTTAATTTACGCTAGTTCAACTATTTATAAAAAGAGATAAATTGCCTTATGTACCCAGTGTTCTGACTGGCCTTTTTAAAAGCAGAACTTGGGCTTTATTGTCCCAGAGAAAGGGAGGCCCCAGCACAAAAATGTGAAGAGAAATAAAATAAGCTCATTTTTAGTCTATGAGCTTTCCAGGCTCCACCCGTCCTGGTGATTTAAGGGCTTCTCAATGGCAATTTTTACTACATTGTGTTTAAGAGATAGCTTGGGAACCTAACCCTCAGTAGGATCAGTAAGATCTAACTGTGCTAAACTCGAACACAGTCTGTCTCTTAAATTGCATAATTATATATATATATATATTTTTTTGAGACGGAGTTTTGCTCTTGTTGCCCAGACTGGAGTGCAATGGCAAGATCTCTGCTCACTGCAACTTCCGCCTCCCTGGTTCAAACGATTCTCCTGCCTCAGCCTCCCGAGTAGCTGGAATTATAGGTGTCCACCACCACACCAGGCTAATTTTGTAGTTTTAGTAGAGATGGGGTTTCACCATATTGGCCAGGCTGGTCTCGAACTCCTGACCTCAAGTGATCCACCCGCCTCGGCCTCCCGAAGTGCTGGGATTACAGGTGTGAGCCACCGCCACCGGCCTAAATTGCCTAATTCTGTACTAACATAGACAACGTACTTATCTCATTATGCAGAAGGAGATTCAGGTGCTGAAACATGGAGACCCCCCCCACTAATTAGCTACTAATTAGGTGTAGGGGTCAAATACTTTCTGTGTTAAGAATCAGTTGTTATGTGGATTCAGTTTTAATTGACTATCATCTTCCTGACCCTGTCTCATTGGAGAAACATCCAAATCTAAAGCTTCTGCTGTTTAATAAGTGACAGCAGCATGTATCTTTTAATGTAGGGGTTGATAGTTGTTTTTAAAAGACTGATGTAAAAGTTGACACCATCCTTACATGTTTTGAAAGGATGGATAACTGATAATAAAATTTATTTATGCTTGTTTCTTGAGATGTCAGTCTGTATTTTACATACTCTTGAACTATAGTAACATGGCTTGAAAAAGCTCTTTTAGATGTTATTTAAACTAGCTATTACATTTTACACCTGAGGAAACTGAGACAAAGAAAAGTTGAGTGCCTTGTGCAAAATCATTGGCAAAGTTAGGAATTGAATCCAGATTTCCATAATCTAGTGCTCTGCATGGTGCCTTTATGGAAAACAATATACTACTTAAATTTCCTTAAAAAGCTGTTTCTGTGGACAGAAATTGTAAAGTATCATGAGAGACAACTATAGTAACTCTTTTACTTTCTTCTTATCCTGCAATGAACTTGATAACTGGGGTTCAGAAGTAGGCAGGGTTAACCAAGAGAACACAACTGCTGGATGTTGGGGGAAAGAGCAGGGAGGCCACTGAAAGTGAAGTGACTCTATATAGTGATAGTTTTCAATGAGCTGGTCATCCTACAGATACCAGCCATTTCCTGGTGAACACTACATTTAATGCAATTATGTCATATCTTTAGTTTTTGCAATTATGATGTCAGACATGTTCCTGTCAGAGGGCATTTGAGCCAGAGCTCAAGATGGAGCCAGAGCGACTCCATCTTGAATAGGGGCTGGGTAAAATAAGGCTGAGACCTGCTGGGGTGCATTCCTAGGAGATTAGGCATTCTTAGTCACAGGATGAGATAGGAGATTGGCAGAAGACACAGGTCACAAAGACCCTACAACAGGATGCAGTAAAGAAGCCAGCAAAAACTCACCAAAACCAAGATGGTGATGAGAGTGACATCTGGTCATACTCACTGCTTATTATACACTAATTATAATGTATTAGCATGATAAAATACTCTTCCACCAGTGCCACGACAATTTACAAATGGCATGGCAACGTTCAGACCTTACCCTATATAGTCTAAAAAGGTGAGAGACCCTCAGTTCTGAGAAATCACCACCCCTTTCCTGGAAAACTCGTGATTAATCCACCCCTTGTTTAGCATACAATCAAGAAATAACAATATACTTAGTTGAGCAGCCCATACCCCTGCTCTCTCTTTGGAATTATCATCCTTTTGTTTCTTTAGTTCTCTAATAGACTTGCTTTCACTCTATGGACTTGCCCTGAATTCTTTCTTGCATGATGTCTAAGAACCCTCTTGGGGTCTAGATCGGGACCCCTTTCTGTTAACATTCCCATTTTGTGCTCAGTCTAACAGTAGCCTAAAAGGTAGGTATTATTGACTCCCTTTTACTGATAAACTGAATGATTACAAGATATCCAACTCTGACTTTGTGTCCAATGTTCTTGTTTTTACACCACCCTTAATTGTTGCTAAATATAGTATTATGTGACTCTTTTCATAGCAATGGCTATGAAAGAATATAGGATTGAAAATCAATGACGACCAATGGCTAGAATATCTTGGGCCCAATTGAGAGCCTTTTTTGAGTTACTGATCTTCCATTTCTCCTTTCTCTCTCTCTCTCTCTCTCTCTCTCCCTCCCTCCCTCCCTCCCTCTCCCTCTCCCTCTCCCTCTCCCCCTCTCCCTCTCCCTCTCCCTCTCCCTCCCCCTCTCCCCCTCTCCCCCTCTCCCCCTCTCCCCCTCTCCCCTCCTCCCCCTCTCCCCCCACCTCTCTCTCTCTTTCTCTCTTTCTCATTTTTTGAGACGGAGTCTTGCTCTGTCGCCCAGGGTGGAGTGCAGTGGCGGGATCTCGGCTCACTGCAACCTCCACCTCCCAGATTGAAGTGATTCACCTGCCTCAGCCTCCCGACTAGCTGATGCCCACCACCATGCCCAGCTAATTTTTGTATTTTTAGTAGAGACGGGTTTCATCATGTTGGCCAGGCTAGTCTTTTTTTTTTTTTTTTGAGACGGAGTCTCGCTCTGTCGCCCAGGCTGGAGTGCAGTGATGGGATCTCAGCTCACTTGAAGCTCTGCCTGCCAGGTTCACACGATTCTCCTGCCTCAGCCTCCCTAGTAACTGGGACTACAGGTGCCTGCCACCATGCCAGGCTAACTTTTTGTATTTTTAGTAGAGACGGGGTTTCACCTGTTAGCCAGGATGGTCTTGATCTCTTGACCTCATGATCTGTCCGCCTTGGCCTCCCAAAGTACTGGGATTACAGGCGTGAGCCACTGTGCCCGGCTGGCCATGCTGGTCTTGAATTCCTGACCTCGTGATCCACCCACCCCAGCCTTCCAAAGTGCTGGGATTACAGGTGTGAGCTACCATGCCCAGCCCCATTTCTCTTTTCTATTCTGTACATTTGTTTGATGAAGTAACTCAGTAGAGATACTAATATGCATCCTACCAGTGTTGCTGGATAAGTGTAAAAGTGCTTTTAAATTTTAAAGCATTTAAAAAATAGAATAAAAGCACTTTGAGCCCTCTAGAGAATGGTGTCATGTGAGAAAAAATGTTTAAATCTTAAATTTTTAGACAGGAAACAAACTTACCTAATTTTATCATTTTACAGTTGAATTAAAGCCCAGAGATAGTGTGATGTGTTTAAGTTCACACAGTTACATATCTTGAACTAGATATGAGATCTCTGGATACCTTGTTCAGTTCCCTTTCTAGTGTAGCATTCAACTCTGAGGAATTCCTAAATAATGATTTTTTTTTTTTTGGGTCTCTTTAGGAATTCCTAAATAATGATTTTAAATGAAAACTTTTTTTTTTTTAACTTAAGATCTTTGAATTTGGCTGGAGATAGTATTTCATCATTTGTATTCTATTCT
Source organism: Trachypithecus francoisi (assembly GCF_009764315.1). Lineage (NCBI taxonomy): Eukaryota > Metazoa > Chordata > Mammalia > Primates > Cercopithecidae > Trachypithecus > Trachypithecus francoisi. The sequence continues at coordinate 38,416,142 of NW_022681474.1, forward strand.
ACTACTTAATTACTGATTAAGAGTCTAAATGTACAGGCTCTGAAGCCAGGTGTCCTTGGAGAACAACTTATATCTTTTGTTATATATATCAGATTCCTACTGGTCTTCATTTGGGAAATGATAGAACAGATTTGATAAATTGATGCTTTTGTCATTTTAAATGGCCCAATAGTGAAGTTGGTGCCTGAGTTAAATTCAGGAGACAGAAGAAGATGTAGAATGTCAGGATTCAAAGAGGATCTTAGCATTTTACTTTTTTTCCTTTTCTATACTGGACCTTGTGTCCAAAGTGAAGTGAAATGTCCTACTTAGACCTAGTGGTAGAGCCTAAGATAGAATGTAGATCTTCTGACTCCTACTTTATGTATTTTTCACTGAGCAACACTATTTCAAAATTCCCCTCTGAATATTGCCTTGTTTTCCTAACATCAGTGTCTAGTCTGGTTTTGGCCATTGCTTACAGCTTGGGTTTGTGCCAGGGAAGACTAGGAAATGGAGTTGGGGAGTATTTGCTGTAGAGCTAAGGAGTCCTGTTCTTTGGTCTGCCCAGATGGGTCAGGTTTGGTCTTCAACTATTCTGGGACTCTGGACATTACTGTGCCTTACATGATGATTCTGGAACCCACTTTTGTGGGTTAAAGCCTACATTGGAAAATTTATGTGGGCAGTGGGTGGGGTCGTGGGGTATTTTCCTTCTAACACAAAACTTTTTGAGGTATGTCCAATAGAATCTGCCAAGCCACTCAGAACATTCATATGGAGACTAAAATCTGGCTAAGATTGAAACTGTCTTTGTTGAGTTGGTTTCTTTAGAGCCTTAAAACAGAGTTTTCAAACTCATTTTTACCTGTGTTTTTAAAATAAGAATTGTAAATTCACATTACTGCACAATTTTTTTTTTTATGCTGTGGGATTTTTTTAGAGAGGTGAGCTTTGAAAATAAAATGAAATTGTTTCATTTATGGGATATTTTGAAGAACTAAAACAGGAATCTTTATTATTTATTTATTTATTTATTTTTGAGACACAGTTATACTCTTATTGCCCAGGCTGGAGTGCAATGGCACGATCTCTGCTCACTGCAACCTCCGCCTCCCGGGTTCAAGCAATTCTCTTGTCTCAGCCTCCTGAGTAGCTGGAATTACAGGCGCATGCCACCACGCCCGGCTAATTTTTATATTTTTAGCAGAGATAGGGTTTCATCATATTGGTCAGGCTGGTCTCAAACTCCTGCCTCAGCCACCCAAAGTGCTGGGATCACAGACGTGAGCCACCGTGCCCGGCCAGGAATCTTTTATGTGCAACATTGTCAGCTGTTAATGGTCCTATTTATAAATAGGTCATCTTTGTTTGAAAAAAGCATATAAGGTTTTCTAACTCCAAATCTTTGCAGCCACAATATTGCTACATTAAGCAGAATTGTCAAAGATAAAACTTGAACCAAAATGATTTTCTCGACTGTTTGAATGTTAACCCTTTCCTGCAATATTGGTTAACAGTCACGTCTCCCTACTTCTTCATACCTCCTTGGCTTTATTTTATTTTTTTATTTTTTGAAATAGGGTCTTGCCCTGTTGCCCTTGCTGGAGTGTGGTAGTATGAACACAGTTCACTGCAACCTCAACCTCTGGGCTTAAGTGATCCTCCCACCTCAAGCCTCCTGAGTAGCTGGGAGTATTCCCACTTGTAGTCCCTACAGTCCCACATGTAGTCCTGTAGTCCCACGTTTGTATTATTTGTAGAGACGGGGTTTAACCATATTGCCCAGGCTGGTTTTGAACTCCTGAGCTCAAGTGATCCACTTGCTTTGACCTCTCAAAGTGCTGGGCCTCCCAAAATGCTGGGATTACAGGCATGAGCCACAGTGCCCATCCACATCCTTGGTTTTAAATTGTTATTTAAAAAATACTGTTGATGGGCACGGTGGCACATGCCTGTAATCTCAGCACTCCAGGAGGCCGAGGTGGGAGGATCGCTTTGAGGCCAGGAGTTCAAGGCCAGCCTGGGCAATATGGTAAAACCCTGTCTCTACAAAAAATAGGAAAATTTGCAGGGTGTGTGGTATGTGCCTGTAGTCCCAGTTACTGGAGAAGCTGACTCAGGAAGATCCCTTGATCCTGTAATGAAATATACTATCTTTTTTTTTTTGAGACGGAGTTTTGCTCTTGCTGACCAGGCTGGAGTACAATGGCACCATCTCAGCTCACTGCAACCTCCACCACCCAGGTTCAAGCGATTCACCTGCCTCAGCCTCCCGAGTAGCTGGGATTACAAGCATGTGCCACCACACCTGGCTAATTTTGCATTTTTAGTAGAGATGGGGTTTCTCCATGTTGGTCAGGTTGGTCTTGAGCCCAACCTCAGGTTACCTACCCACCTCAGCCTCCCTAAGTGCTGGGATTATAGGCATGAGCCACTGCACCTGGCCATGAAATATATTATTAATAAAATACTGTAATAAAACATAAATATACATTTCTATTTTTTACTTTTTACTTTTTTAACTGGCATTCTGGTCTGAGATTATTTTATTTTATTTTTATTTTATTTGAGATGGAGTCTCGCTCTGTCATCCAGGCTGGAGTGCAGTGGCACAATCTCAGCTCACTGCAACCTCCACCTCTTGGATTCAAGCAATTCTCCCTGCCTCAGTCTCCCGAGTAGCTGGGATTACAGGTGCCCACCACCACACCCAGCTAATTTTTGTATTTTTAGTAGAGATGGGGTTTAACCATATTGGCCAGGCTGGTCTTGAACTCTTGACCTCAGGTGATCCACCCACCTCGGCCCCCAGAAATGCTGGGACTATAGGTCTGAGCCACTGCGCCCGGCGGAGATTTTTATTTTTTAAATACCAAAGCTAGGTTATGAATAGGATGACCATATGTTCCAGTTTGCCCAGGACAATTCTGGATCATGCCTGTTATCGTGACATTATTATTTATTTATTTTTTCTTTGGTAGACACAGGGGCTTGCTCTGCTGCCCAGCTGGAGTGCAATAGTGCAATCATGGCTCACTGTAACCTTGAACTCCTGGGCTCAAGTGATCCTCCCACCTCAGCCCTCCAGAGAGGCTGGGACTATAAACACACACCACCATGTCTGGCTATATTTTGTGTGTGTATGTGGGGGCGGGGGATGTGGGTAAAGATGGGATCTTACCATGTTGCCCAGTCTGGTCTTGAACCTCCTGGCCTCAAACTCTTGGTCAAGTGATCCTCCCACCTCAGCCACCTAAAGTGCTGAGATTATAGGCATGAGCCATTGTCCCCGGCTATCCTGACATAATTATTAATAGACACATAAATGTGTCTCATTTACTCTCAAAAGTGTCCCATTTGGATAATAAATTATCTGGTCACCTACATATGCATTATAATCATTTTGTTGTACTAAGTTTTGTTTGTTGAAATGCTATTTGAACTAGGACCATAAGATAATGGAATTTTGGCCTATTTTGGGTACATTTGGATGTTTTTCATTGGTCAGACATTTTTATTGTATGGAGAGTTCTGAATATACAAATATATATTGAACAGTAATGCACATGATTTGAAATTAGGGATTATTTATCTTACTTTTGGGCGATTACATAACCTTGAGGAACCTCTTGTTTCCTCATCTGTTAAAAAGAGATAATAGCAATACCTATCCTACATAGGTGTTTTGAAGATATTAAAGAAGTGACATATCAAAAAATGCATTTTAAGTTGAAAATTGTTATGTAAGTGTTAGTCATGTCACACATGTGCTTTTCTGCAATTGAATTTAAAATGAGTAATTTTACCCAGTTTAGAGGAACTTACTATTTGATAGAGCACTGGTAGTGTTTTGCTGTAAAGGAGAGCAGGGAAATAATGGTAGTTGGAAGTATATGCTAGGCTGAGGTTTTCTGTGGGGAGGGTTTGAGATTTTCACATTTATGTGCTGAAAAGAGTGGTCCAATAGAAAGCAGAAAAAATAGATGATGCTTGACAGAAGGAAGAAATCAATGTTGAGTAGGAAAGAAGGATAGAATCTAGAATACATATGGAAGGATTGGCTTTACATAACCAAGAGACACATTTCCCTAGTCTGTTCACTTAAAAAAAAATGCCAACAATATAATTTATTTTATTTTATTTTATTTAATAAACAGAGTCTCTCTCTGTTGCCCAGACTGGAGTGCAGCTGCCTGATCTCGGCTTACTGCAACCTACCTCTCTCGGGGTCAAGGGATACTCCTGCCTCAGCTACCTGAGTAGCTGGGATTATAGGTGCATGCCACCGTGCCAGGCTAATTTTTGTATTTTTTGGTAGAGACGGAGTTTCACCATGTTGGCCAGGCTGCTCTGGAATTCCTGACCTCAAGTGATCCGCCTATCTCAGCTCCCGAAGTGCTGGGATTACAGGCATGAGCCACTGTGCCTGGCTCTCTCAGTATAATTTACATAAAGTCAAATCAACCTTCCCTTCCTTCCCTCCCCCTTCCCCTTTCCCCTTTCCCTTCCCCAGGGTCTTACTTTGTCACCCAGGCTTGAGTGCAGTGGTGCAAACATGTCTCACTGCAACCGTGACTCCCCAGCCCAAGCCATCTACTTGCCTCAGTCCCCGAAGTAGCTGGGACTACAGATGTGCACCACCATGCCTGGCTTTTTTTTTTTTTGTATTTTTTTGTAACAATGCTGGGGGAGTGGGGTGGGGGTGGGGGTGGGGTCTTACTCTGTTGCCCAGGCTGGTCTTGAACTCCTGAGCTCAAGTGATCCACCCACCTCGGCCTCCCAAAGTGCTGAGATTACAGGTGTGAGCCACTGTGCCCCACCCAGCCTCTTTTTAATTAATTCTGTCTGCCTTCTCACCCAGGCAACCACTTTTGTACTTCTTTTACTATAGATACTAGTTTTGCCTATTCTAGAACTTCACATAAATGGAATCATATAGCAAGGAGTATTTTGTGTCTGATTACTTTTGTTCAATATAATATTTTTGAGATTTACCCATTTTGATGTGTGTATCAGTAGTTTTTCCCTTTTATTGCCAAGTAATAGTCCATTATATGTGTGTAGCAACAAGTTTCCTATTGATAGGCTTTGGGTTATTTCCAGTTTTTGGTTACTATGAATAAAGTTGCTATGAACATTTTTGTATATATCTTTATGTGGACTTGGGTAAATATCTAGGAGTGAAATTGCTGTGTACTAGGGTAGATTTATGTTTAACTTTAGAAACCACTAAACTTTTCCAAAATGGAAAATTTAACACATTTTACATTCCCACCAGTTGTTTTATGAGAGTTCAGTTTTCCACATTCTTCACAATGTTTGGCATTTTAAAATGTAGGCCTTCTCATGAGTGTGTGCTTGTATTTCATCATGGTTTTAGTTTATATTTCCTTGATGGCTAATAGTTATGTGATTATTGGCCATTTGCTTATCTTTTATTTTGAAGTGTCAGTTCATTTCTGAAATATTATCACTGAATAATATTTCATTGTATAGATATGCCACAATTTATCCATTTATCACTTGATAGATATTTGGATTATTTTCACTTTTGGGCTATTATGAATAATGGTGCTATAAACACTTATGTACAAGTTTTTATTAAACTTTTATTTACAACCCTATTTTATTGGGTTGTCTTTTTGTTGCTGATTTGTAGGAGTTCTTTTTATATCTGAATGCAAGTTATTTGCCAGGTTTCTCAGATTTTACACACAGACACACACACACACACACACTTTCTCTCTCTAAATATTTTCTCCTAGTCTGAGCTATGTTGTTGCATTTTCTTAATGTCTTTTGAGAGCAGAACTTTTAAATTTTGAGCAAGTTGAATTTGTTGATTTATTTTATTTTATGGTATTACCTTTTCTGTTCTAAGAAGTCTTTCCTTACCCTCTGCTAAGCTTGTGAAACTATTCTCTCATGGTTTTTTTCTAGAAGCTTTATATTTTTGTCTTTTGTATTTAGGCCTATGATCTGTCTTACTAATCTTTTGTTATCATGTAAAGGTTTCTCAAAAGAATTCTCAATTAATTGATTAGATAGCTATAGGTCTTTTCTTGGATTTGTTTTATTCTGTTGATATATTTGTATCTTCTTATGCCAATGCCACACTGTCTTAATTACTGTAGCTTTATAAGATTGGTATTGTTACTTTAAATTTTGATAGAATTCATCAGTGAGGCCGTGTGGGCCTGCGGAAAAAAGCAGAAGGTTTTAAATTAGTTTAATTACTTTTACAGGTTTAATTACTTTAGCTGATGTATAAGCATTCAGGTTCTTCACTTTTTCCTGTGTCAGTTTTGAGAAGTTGCATTTTTAAATGAATTTATTCTCAATTATTGAGTTGTTATAAAGTTCATAAAATTTCCTAATATTCTGCTATTGCCTGTATGAACTGCTGTATTTCTCCATTTGCATTCTTGATGTTGGTACTTCTTTTGAATTTTTGGATCAGCTTTGCTAGGAGTTTAGCAATTAATCTTTCAAAAACCCAGATTTTGTTTTGTTGAATTTCTATTTTGGTTATGTATTTTTTATTTTAATGTATTTCTGCTCTTTTAATTTCCTTGCTGTACTTTTTTTTTTTTTTTTTTTTTTTCCCCCTTGAGACGGAGTCTTGCTCTGTTGCCCAGGCTGGAGTGCAGTGGTGCGATCTCGGCTCACTGCAAGCTCTGTCTCCCGGATTCACAGCATTCTCCTGCCTCAGCCTCCCGAGTAGTTGGGACTACAGTCGCCCACCACCACACCCTGCTAATTTTTTGTGTGTGTTTTTAGTAAAGACGGGGTTTCACCATGTTAGCCAGGATGATCTCGATCTCCTGACCTCATTATCTGCCCGCCTCAGCCTCCTAAAGTGTTGGGATTACGGGCGTGAGTCACTGCGCCCAGCCACCTTGCTCTACTCTTTTGGCTTTGATTTGCTCTCCTTTTTCTACCTTTTTTGAGTTAGAAGTTTATTGTTTTTAAACCTTCCTTGTTTTCTAATGTGCATTTCATTTCATTTATTCATTCATACATTCATTCAGAGTCTCGCTCTGTCGACCAGGCTGGAGTGCAGTGGTACGATCATGGTTTACTGCAACCTCCGCCTCCCCAGTTCAAGCGATTCTTCTGCCTCAGCCTCCTGAGTAGCTGGGACTATAGGCGCCCACCACCACGCCAGGCTAATTTTTGTATTTTTAGTAGAGACAGGGTTTCACCATGTCGGTCAGGCTGGTCTCTAACTCCTGACCTCATGATCCACCCACCTCGGCCTCCCAAAGTGCCACCACGCCCAGCCACATTTCTTTTATTATTATTGTTTTTTCTTTGCTAACCCCCAGTAGTCATTCTAATCTAATGTACATTTCTTACATAATTAACATTTTCTTCTAAGTACTCCTTTAGCTGCAGCATACAGTTTCGATGTGTGCAATTCAAATTTCTATTTCCATTGTGATTTTTCTGGACCACAGGTCATTTAGAAGTTTATTGTTTAATTTCTTAATATTTGGGATATTCTAGCTATTTTCAATTTTACATGGTGTTCAGGGGATGTGTTGTTGACATATTGTGTACATATTTGTACCATATATCTGTAAATGATAAGTTGTTTATGATTTTAATTCTTCGATAGCTATAGAGATTAGTTTTAAGGCCTACCCTGTGGTCTGATTTGGTGAGTGTGACGTGTCTTTAATTCTGCTCTGCAATATTTTGAGGTTTTCAGTGTAGATATTTTATGTATCTTTTATTAAATACAGTGTATACTGCAGTTATTGAATTTAGTATTCTATATAATTTATCAATTAGGTCAGATAGTTTTATGTGTTTGTTACTATTTAACTGAGATATAATTCAGTTACTGTAAAATGCACCACTTAAAAATTGCACAGCTCAGTAGTTTTTGGTATATTCACAAGGTTGTATGGCCATCGGCACTATTTAATTCCGGAACATTTTTGTCCCCCCAAATGAAAATCCATACCTGTTAGCAGTTACTCTTCATATCTCCCTACCCTCTAACCCCTGGCAACTACTAATCTACCTTGTCCCTACAAATTTGACTATTCTGAACATTTCCTAAGTGGAATCATATAATATTTGGCCTTTATTGTAGCTGGCTTTTTTTTTTTTTAACCAAGTATGTTTTCAAAGTTCATCCATGTTGCAGCATGTATCAGTATTTCATTCTTTCTTACGATTGAAATAATATTTCATTGTATAGATATGCCACGATTTATCCATTTATCACTTGAGAGATATTTGGGTTATTTTCACTTTTGGGCTATTATGAATAATGGTGCTATAAACATTCATGTACAAGTTTTTGTGTTGTTCTGTGTTTCTGTTTCCCCTAAGGGTAGAATTGCTGGGGCATGTGGTAATTTTATGTTTACTTTTTGAGGAACTGCCAAAGTATTTTCCAAAGTGGCTGAATCACTTTATAATTTGCAACAGCAATGTATGAAGATGCCAGTTTCTCCACATTCTTGTCAATACTTGTTACTGTTCCGGTCTTTGCTGAGAGGCTCTGTGTGCTTGTTGGAGCGCCCTTTCATCACTCAACCAGGCTTCCGGTTCATCCATAGCCTTGACTTCCTGTTTTTGCTGAGCTTCATGCTCAGTAAGTGGTGATTGCTTAGGGCCTTCTCAGGTCTTTCTTGAGCATGCCCATAGGCCTGGGCACACTCTTGTGGCCTTCCAGAGTCGTAGGAATTTCAGAACTTTTCAAAACTCCCTATGGACATCTCATTCTTCTTTTCCCTTTGTGTTTTTTGGTTAGCTTGTATGTCCCAGCTGCTTCAGGTTGCTGAAATGTTAAGCAATTGTAGCTGATCGTTTTTGACAAATAAATACCTTGGGGGAAAAGGCTGTTAGCAATGGGCAAGCTCTGAATCAGGTTAAATATGGAGAAGTCTTGGGAGTGGGGTTTTTCAGGGAATTGCTAGTCAGCTCAAATAATAACTTGCTCTGAAAATGGGACTTTGAAGGAGCTCTAGCCCTGTTCTGTCACCTCCACTGGCTGCTAGGCTCCAGGATTCCATAGTTTGTGGATTGCTGCTTTTCAGGGGTAGCCTGGAGCTGGGAGGAGGGGCATGGGAATAGGGCATGTTAAAATGCCACAGAGCTTGCTATTCTTTCTGAGATTCAGCCATCTTTTTTGAATAAATGCTCCTTGGATTGTGGCAGACTTTTTGGTTAGTATTCAGAGTTTTGAAAAAGTATATTTTTGACTTTTTTTTTTTGAGATGTAGTCTTGCATTGTTGCCCAGGCTGAAGTGCAATGGTGTAATTTTGGCTCACTGCAACCTCTGCCACCCAGGTTCAAACGATTTCCCTGCTTCAGCCTCCAGAGTAGCTGGAATTACAGGCGCCTGCCACCACGCCCAGCTAATTTTTGTATTTTTAGTAGTGATGGGGTTTCCCCATGTTGGCCAGGCTGGTCTTGAACTCCTGACCTTGTGATCTGCCCGCCTCGGCCTCCCAAAGTGCTGGGATTATAGGTGTGAGCCACCATGCCCGGCCCAAGTTTTGACATTTTTTTTTTCCAGTGTTCTTGTTGCTTTTATGGAAGAGAGGATTTTTGGAGGTCCTTACTCTGCCATTCCCAATGATGTCACCCTAATTTGTTTTTTAAGCATTAAAAACATTATTTTAAAATATAAAGACAGGGTCTCACTATGTAAAATACAAAGACAGTATCTTGCCCAGACTGGTCTCGAACTCCTAGGCTCAAGTGATTCTCCTGCCTCGGCCTCCCAAAGTGCTGAGATTACAGGTGTGAGCCACCACACCTGGCCTAAACATTTTTAATATATCTGTTTTATATCCTTTTCCTCCCTTTTCTTTTGAAATACAACTCACAGAAATCGCAAAAATTGTAGAGAAAGTTCCTGTGCCCTGTTCACTCAACTTCCCCCAATGATGTATCTTTCATAACTGTAGTGTGTTACCAAAACCAGGAAGCTGATTTCGGTGTTATACAATAGTTGGAAGTTGACTATAGACTTTATTAGAATTTCACCAGTTTGTATATATTTTTTTTAACTGAGGAGGTGGTGGTGTATAGTTCTATAAAATTTTATCATGTCTGGATTCATGTAGCTATTACCACATTCAGGGTATTAAACTGTTCTGTTATCACAAAGAAATTTCTTCATATCATTTCTTTATGGTTATGTTTTTCTCTGAACCCTAACCCCAGGCAACTACTGATCTGTTTTCCATCACTGTAATTTTGTAACTTCGAGAGTGTTATGTAAATGGAATCATATAGTATGTAACCCGTAGATACGGCTTTTTTCTCACTTAGCACAATGCCTTTGAGATCCGTTTAAGCTGTTGTGTGTGTCATAGTTCATTCCTTTTTATTGCTTCTCTTTTATGGGTGTACCATAGTTTGTTTACCTATTTACCTGTTGAAGGGGATTTATTACGTTTCCAGATTTTTACCATTTTTTTTTTCTTTTTCTGTTTTTTTTTTTTGAGACGGAGTCTCGCTCTGTCGCCCAGGCTGGAGTGCAGTGGCCGGATCTCAGCTCACTGCAAGCTCCGCTTCCCGGGTTTACGCCATTCTCCTGCCTCAGCCTCCCGAGTAGCTGGGACCATAGGCTCCCACCACCTCGCCCGGCTAGTTTTTTTTTGTATTTTTTAGTAGAGACGGGGTTTCACCGTGTTAGCCAGGATGGTCTCGATCTCCTGACCTCGTGATCCACCTGTCTCGGCCTCCCAAAGTGCTGGGATTACAGGCTTGAGCCACCGCGCCCGGCCTCTTTTTCTGTTTTTGTGATGGAGTCTTGCTCTGTTGCCCAGGCTGGAGTGCAGTGGCGGGATCTTGGCTCACCACAACCTCCGCCTCCTGGGTTCAAGTGATTCTCCTGCCTCAGCCTCCCAAGTAGCTGGGATTACAGGTGCACACTACCATGCCTGGCTAATTTTTCTATTTTTAGTAGAGGCAGAGTTTCACTAGGTCAGGCTAGTTTCGAACTCCTGACCTCATGATCTGCCCTCTTCGGCCTCCCAAAGTGCTAGGATTACAGGTGTGAGCCACTGTGCCCAGCCATTTTTTTTTTTTTTTTTTAAAGAGATATGGTCTTGCTCTCTCTGTCACTCAGGCCAGAGTGTGTTGGCATGATTGTTGAACACTACAGTCCTCTTGGGCTTAAATAATTCTCCCATCTCCGCCTCCTGAGGAGCTAGGACTAGAGACATGCACAACTGCACCCAGCTAATTATTTTTATTTTTTGTAGAGATGAGGTCTTACTATGTTGCCCAGGCTGGTCTTGAACTCCTGGCCTCAAGTGATCCTTCCACCTCAGCCTCCCAAAGTGCTGGGATTACAGGTGTGAGCCACCATGGCTGGCCTAGTGTTTTCCCTTTACAAACAAATCTGTTAGAAACATTTGTGTACAGATTTCTCTATGCACTTAAGTTTTTCTTCCTCTAGGATAAACAATGTGTAGTGTGATTCTTTAATTTTTGGTGTGTCTACCTGTTTTACTAATTACTGAAAGAAGGGTGCTGAACTAAGATTATGTATTTGCCTATTTCTTTTGTTTCTAAGTATGTTAAAAAGTATTTTGAAGCCATTTTATTTGGTGTGTACATACTTTGTATTGTTATCTTTAGTATTATTATGTTTTCTTGATGATTTGACCTATTTTCATGAAATCCCTTTGTATCTGGTGATACTCCGTATTTTAAAGCTTACCTTGTCCGATATTAATATAGCCACTGTAATTTATGATTAGTGTTTTCACGGTGTGTCTTTTTGCTAATGTTTTATTTTCAAAACTTCTATGTCTTTATAAAGGTGTCTCTTGGGTTGCATACCTGTGATCCTAGAACCTAGGGAGGCTGAGGCAGAAGTATAGCTTAAGCCCAAGAGTTTGAGACGAGCCTGGGCAACAGAGGGAGACCCAGTCTGTACTGAAAACAAAAAAGTTAACTGGGCATGGTGGCTATAGTCGCAACTTCTTGAGAGGCTGAGGTGGGGGAGCTTGGGAGGTTGAGCCTGCAGTGAGCCGTGATTGTACCACTGCCCTCCAGCCTGGGCAACAGAACAGGAGCCTGTCTCAAAAAGAGAAAGAAACTAAAGATCAGAACCTATAATCACAGAATCACTCAAAACCCATGGAATTATCATATGCTAGCCATTGGGTATACAAATGTAAATAAGATTTCAAAAAAATCTTTACCCTTTGTTGTGTAGGTTATTAAGATCAGTTGATTAAGATAAAGTTCAAAGCAACCCCTAAAATCAACTAAAAAGTTCGTCAAAGGACTTTTAGAACTGAGCAGGAGGGAATGAATAAATCTTTGGGAGGGAGGGTGCAGTGCCTTGATACACAGTACCAGGAGCCATTTTCTACATTGTTAACAGCACTCTTGAGTGATGTTGGGGGCAGCTTGTAAATCTTATGTGGAAGCCCTTGGGTAGGAGTCAATCAGGAAAAATTTCCCAAGACCGGTAGCATATAGGGAATTTTAAAAAGATGAATGGGAGTTTTCCAGGCAAAGGAAGTAGGAGAAGGACTTTACAGGCAGTCTTATTCAAATAATAGTAAGGCATTATGATTAAAATAGGTTGTCTATATTAGAATGGTGAGAGGTAAGGCTAAAGAATTACTGAATTGTGATCTTAATGTGCACATTTCTTCCCATTTTAACAACTCTGAAATTGGCATACATCTTACAGCTGATGGTGTTTTGCATCACCATCGGAAATTGGGATTATTTTATGAATAAATGGCATCTTAGATATGATGAAATATGGTAAGTTTGAGCTAGATTCAATGTCTTTTATATTATGCTTTTGGATTTTATCCTATTAATAATCAGAAGCTAGGTAGATTTTCAGTGGAAAAATATTATGGTTAGAATTGTTTAAAATAATATGATTTTGGTGATAATGTGCAGGATTTATTGTGGCTAAAAAAATTGCTGACAATGTAGAAATTCAGGCAATGTCTGTAGAGGGCCTGGTGCTAGTGGGTATATTGTGGGAGATCCAGGTACAAGAAGTGTTTGATAAAACCAAGATGATGTCCTTACTAATAAGATGGGGCTAGTTGATGTAGAGAGAAGAGTCACATATAAAGCTGAAGTTTCTGGGTTGAAAGAGAAGATGACTGGTGTAAACAGTTAAAGGCAGTCATTGTTAGTGTTTATTTTGGCACCATAACTAAACTAAACGTTTCTGTTAGTGAAAGGGCTAATCAACATTCAAACATTAATATATCAATAGCCAAGAAAAAATTTTCTCAGGAACTCTTACTCTAATATATATGTCAGTATAAAATTTGTTGACTGTCCAACAAAATAATAATTATAGTGTAGGTTTGTGTTCGCTGCAAGCCTAAATTATGAGACATTTATAAAATTACTGACTCCCCCCCAGAAAAAAAAAAAATTGTTCAGTATCTCTCATCCTAGCATCCATTCCAAAAAAAAGATACTGCTAACATTTGGAACAAAAAGTAATCCCAGTATGGGTTAGTCATAGTTTTTGGCTATAGACTAAACGTCATCTTGTTCACATTCTAGTAGAACAAGATAAAAATAAATGCTTATTCATATAGTATGTTCATCATTTAAGAAGCGCATAGTATTTACTGGCCTGGACACTAGTTTGTATGTATTTGTATGTAAGAAACTAGCCATTATAATCTCAGTTATGTGCAGTGAAGGAGAGAGAAACGTGATATGAGCAAAGTTTTATTGGCTTTTGAAAATAATTATATCTTTTTTACTTAACTTACTATTTGAAGATATCTTTTATGTGCTACTTTATTTAGTTAATTTATTTTTAAGACAGGGTCTTACTCTGTCACCCAAGGCTGGAGTGCAGTGGTGTAATCACAGCTTACTACAACCTCGACCTTCCAGGCTTAAGCGATCCTCTCACCTCAGCCTCCGTGGTAGCTGGGATTATGGGTGTGCACCACCATGCCTGGCTCGATTTTTTATATTTTTCTTTTTCTTTCTTTTTTTTTTTGAGGTAGTAGCACACTCATGGCTCACTATAGCCTCAACCTCCTGGGCTCAAGGATTCTTCCACCTCAGCCTCCCTAGTAGCTGGGGCTATAGGCACATGCCATCACGCCCGGCTAATTTTTGTAGTTTTGTAGAGATGGAGTCTTGCCATGTTGCCCAGGCTGGTCTCAAACTCCTGTGCACAATGCGCCCGCCTCAGCCTCCCAAAGTGCTGAGATTACATGTGTGAGCCACTGTGCCCAGCCAATTTTTTGTAAAGGTGGGGTTTTGGCATGTTGTCCTGGCTGGCCTTGAACTCCTGGACTCAAACCATCTACTTGCCTCAGCCTCCCCATAACACAAGTTTGCCTACGTATCAGACCTGCACTTGTACCCCTGTACTTAAAAAACCAAAGCAAAACAAAAAACAGAAAAGTTCAGATGGAGTATAGGTTTCAGGTAAAGCTTAATTAGGTGGTCCAACAACTTCATTAATGACCTGGTTTCTTTTGGTTTTCGCGCTCTGCTTTCTGTGGTGTCAAATTTATCCCAAGGCAGCCACCTTGAGGTCATTAGGTTTTTAAGGCTTCTAGCACCTTCTTCATTTATATCTATTAGGGAAAAATATGTTCTGTATCTGAGCATCATAGAAAAAAATCTTGAGTTCATTCTGATTTTCCTGGCTTAGGTTACATGCCAGTCTGAACTGATCACTAAGGCTAGAGAAATATATTGGACTGATTGACTTAGGTTTTGGTTTGCCTGAGGGATCAATTCCACCAAAATTCCTCTCTTGAGTGAGGAAATTTGGGGTAAAAGAAGGGGGATAGCAAGGAAAAGATGACACACAATTCCAGTTTATTATAAGAATGACTTCAAATGACCTTAACTGATTTGTAATATTATTTGGGAACAAGTCAAACATTATTAACATTTAGGCCCAGAGATGGTAGATGGCTTGCTTAAGTCTTTCTACAAGCTACCTCAAGAACTGAGACTCAGACGTGAATTATTTGACTCTTGAATTGTAATTCATTCTTAGAATCAATTATTGGGCTCTCTGTAAGACTATCTTTACTGAGTTTTTAAATGGAGTATAATAAACTATTTTGGTAATGCGGTAGATGTTCAAAGGTTTGACTTCTTAAGAGGTGTAGCAATTATATTCCTTAAAACTGAGAGGGAACAAATTGAGGGTAGAGGGATTGATATGGGGGTAGAAGGATGCTTTTTTGTTGTTGCTATGATGGAAATGTTCCATAGTTTTGTGGTTACATGACTCTATACATTGAACTGGATGCTTGCAAAGGGTGATAAAAAGGGCGAATAAAAATAAAAAACCAAGTAGCCCAATAACAGTACCCATCCTTTTTTTTTTTTTCTTAAATAACAAGTTCTAGGAGTTTTTATTGTTTGGATAAGAATATACAAATCAGGCAGAGTAGTCCCAGTGAAATCATGGTTAGGTTTTACTGTATTTGTCTATTGATCCTTCACCTTCTAAGCACTTAAAGTACTTTCTTTTTATTAAACTTGCTTTGATCACAAATGCAATTTAAGTGTGAATAAGTTAGTGTATTTTCTTACCCTCCACTCAGCTTTCTTCAAATAGAAAAGGGAAAAATGTCTCTTTACTGCATATTCAGCCATAGTTGCTCAATCTGTGGTGTTAATAAGAGACTGTAATTTTATCCTGTAAAAATCATTACAGATTATAATTATAGGCTATGCCTCATTCTCTTAAAAAAATCCTGGTGTGCTAGTCCATTGATATTACTGATAGTCGCCAAATGGTGAGAATGGTAGCTGGTTTGGAGGCAACTGAAAGGGAGGCGGATCATCAATAAACTGGAGACCAATAGAAAAATTACACAGAGACAAATCTTATTGGATAAACTAGATGAATGTCTCCTATTGAGACTGATCCAACAGTATTCACTGGCCCATTTCTTACTGCTAGATGAGCTTCCGTTTATGGCATCACTTATGGTGGAGTTCTTTCTTTTATTTGGATTGGAACCATACTGTGATCTCTTACGGAAAACAGACTTCCTCCAAGTCTGTTAAATGTAATTTAAAATTATATAATTTCTTGTTGATTTGTTTTTGTTTTGCTTTATTTCATGTTGTAGGCATCTGAAATGAATCCTTATATATTTAACATACAAGTATATGCATGAGAAGACATGAATATAAGAAATATAGGAAACATAAGACATGAATAAAAGTTTTAGCTAGACATTTTTAGATGAAAAGATGTGCAGTTAAATTTGTGAAAGTTACAAATCATTCTATAAAAAGTTAGCATATATTTAAATTTTTTGGATACATAATAAAAGAATTGTATCAGTTCTGATATCCATTGTGAAGACCCTACCACAGTCATTTTTTGTCAAGGGTAGATAGGGCTCTTGCTTGGACTCTTCTAGGATGTGCCATGGGCTCCCTAATAACATTTGAGGGGTACATGTGCAGGTTTGTTACACGGGTGTTTCATGTGATACCGAAGTTTGGGTTTGTAATGATCCCCATCATCTAAGTAGTGAACATAGTACCCAATAGGTAGTTTTTCAGCTCTTACTTTCCTCTCTTCTTCCCTGATTTTGGAATCTCCAGTGTCTATTGTCCTGACATCTTTGTGTCCCTGTGTACCCAGTGTTTAGCTCCCACTTATAAGTGAAAACGTGGTATTTGGTTTTCTGTTTCTATGTTAATTCACTTAGGATAATTCAGCAGCATCCATATTGCTGCAAAGGACATGATTTCGTTATTTTTTATGGCTGCATAGTATTCCATGGTGTATATGTTTTGAATGTTCTTTATCCATTCTACCATTGATGGGCACCTAGGTTGATTCCATGTCTTTGCTATTGTGAAGAGTGCTGTAATAAACATATGTCTTTTTGGTAGAATGATTCTTCTTTTTTTTTTTTTTTAAGACACAGTCTCGCTCCATCACCCAGGCTGGAGTGCAGTGGCACGATCTTGGCTCACTGCAGCCTCTGCCTCCCGGGTTCAAGTGATTCTCCTGCATCAGCCTCCTGAGTAGCTGGGACTACAGGCGTGCGCCACCATGCCTGGCTAATTTTGTATTTTTAGTAGAGACAGGGTTTCATCATGTTGGCCAGGATGGTCTTGGTCTCCTGACCACATGATCCACCCACCTCGGCCTCCCAAAGTGCTAGGATTACAGGCATGAGCCACTGTGCCCGGCCTAGAATGATTCATTTTTCTTTGGGTATATACCCATAATGAGATTGCTGGGTCGGATGGTAATTATATTTTAAGTTTTTTGAGAGATCTTTAAACTTCTTTTCACAGGGGCTAAGCTAATGTGCATTCCCATCAACAATTTATAAGTATTACCTTTTCTCTGCAACCTTGACAACATCTGGGCTTTTTTTTTTTTTTTTTGACTCTTCAATAATAGTTATTCTGGGCTGGGCATGGTGGCTTACACCTGTAATCCCAGCATTTTGGGAGGCTAAGGCAGGTGGATCAGCTGAGGTCAGGAGTTCGAGACCAGCCTGGCCAAATGGTGAAACCTTGTCTCTAACTAAAAATAGGAAAATTAGCTGGGCATGGTGGCAGGCACCTTTAATCCCAGCTGCTCAGGAGGCTGAGGCAGGAGAATCACTTGAACCTGGGAGGCAGAGGTTGCAGTGAGCTGAGATCATGCCATTGCACTCTGGCCTGGGCGACAAGAGCAAAACTCCGTGTCAAAAAAAAATATATATAGTTATTCTGATTGGTGTGAGATGGTGTCTCATTGTAGTTTTGATTTGCATCTTTCTCTGATAATCATCTTTTTTTCTAAATGTCTTTATGCTACCTCTAAAATGTCCTACATATAATAGGCAAATCAAATGTTTAATAAACTGGTATGTTAGGTTTATTTTCAGGTTGAAATGAAGATAGTTATTTTTATTTTGTGTACTTTTTACATATCAACTTACTTTTAGAAGTATTTCTAACTTGTATTTTGTGTTTTTTTAGAGAAAATATTCTCTTTGGAATGGGAAATCCTCTGCTTGACATCTCTGCTGTAGTGGACAAAGATTTCCTTGATAAGTAAGTGTTAAACTCTTCATATGCACTCTGTGGAACTTATATTTGAAGAAAAATGGATGAAAACTTCAGAAGTGACTTTATCACCGAACGTCTTCAATTAAAGGAAAACTCAAGAAATTTAAGTCTGGTAATAGCAAGTGTGCTATCATTAACTATTGAATAACTGAGTACAATTTTCCCTGGGAAACTTATATACATTGCTATTTTTACTTAAAACTTTTTTGCTTATTATTTGGAAGGATAGGCCGGGCGCGGTGGCTCAAGCCTGTAATCCCAGCACTTTGGGACGCCGAGACGGGCGGATCACGAGGTCAGGAGTTCGAGATCATCCTGGCTAACACGGTGAAACCCTGTCTCTACTAAAAAATACAAAAAGCTAGCCGGGCGAGGTGGCGGGCGCCTGTAGTCCCAGCTACTCGGGAGGCTGAGGCAGGAGAATGGCGTGAACCCGGGAGGCGGAGCTTGCAGTGAGCTGGGATCCGGCCACAGCACTCCAGCCTGGGTGACAGAGCGAGACTCCGTCTCAAAAAAAAAAAAAAAAGAAAAAGAAAAGTTTATATAATTTACTTAATTATTTAATTCCCCAAATTTTAAACTACTGTCAGTGAACTACATCCGTAATAGTATCATAATCTAGAGACATTCTACCCTGAATGTGCCCAATCTTGTTTCCTCTCAGAAGCTATAATGGGAGAAGAAAGATGATTAGAGAAGACAAGAGAATATGCAGGATATAATTCAGAGGCCGTGAAGCTCTGTTGTTTCCCCTTTATTAGTAACTTCCAATGTTTCAACTTAGCTGAGAAATCAGTTTGTTTATTTACTACCTATTTGAGGCCATTTGGTACAAAAGTCCCCTCTTGCATCCTTGTTTTCACTTTCTGAGGTCTCAGTTACCCATAGGACAGTATAATAAGACATTTTGAGAGAGAGACACATACCACATCCACATAACTTTTATTACAGTATATTTTAATAATTGTTCTATTTTTAGTTAGTTGTTAATCTGTTATTATGCCTAATTTATAAATGGAACTTTATCATAGTATGATGTGTAGGTATGTATGCATAGGAAAAACATAGCACGTGTGTGTGTATGTATATATATGTATGTATATACATATGGTTCAGTACTATCCACGGTTTCAGATACCCACGGGGCATCTTACAATGCATCTACCTCAGATAATGGGGGGACTACTATCTGGAAAATTTAAGTAGTAAAAAAGATTAATGATGAGAAAGCAAGATCCCCCCTCCTCACACACCCCGATTTCTGTACCCAAGAATAATTACTTTTTAAAAAATTGAGGTAAAATTTATGTCACATAAAATTGATCATTTTAACCATTATAAAGTATACAATTCAGTGACTGCCAGTATATTCACAAAGTTGTACAACCATCACCACTATCTAATTCAGAACATTTTCATCACCCTAAAATGAAATACCATACCCATTAAGTCGTCATTCACTATTCCCTCCGCTAGCCCAGTCTCCTGGGAGCTACCAGTATACTTTGTTTTTCTGTGAATTTGTCTATTCTGAGCATTTTATATAAATGAAACCATATAATAATATATGATCTTTTGTGTTTATATATATGACCTTTTGTGTTTGGGCTTATTTTACTTATGTAATGCTTTCAGAGTTCATCCGTGTTGTAGCATGTATCAGTCCTTCATTCCTTTTAATAGTGGAATATTCCATTGTGTGGATATACCACATTTTGTTTATCCATTCATTGATTGATAGACACTTATGTTGTTTTCATTTTTTGTCTATTAGGAACAATGCTTCTTATGAACATTTATGTATAAGCTTTTGTGTTGGAATGTGTTTTCATTTCTCTTGGGTATACACACAGTAGTGGAACTGCTGGGTCACATGATAATTCTGTGTTTAACTTCTAGAGAAACCACCAAACTGTTTTCCAAAGCAGCTGCACTGTTTTGCATTCCTACCAGCAGTGTGTAAGGGTTCCAGTTTCTCTACTGCCAAAGCTTATTTTTTATTTTAAAAATTATAGCCATATGAGTGGGTGTGAAATGATGTCTCATTGTGATTTTGATTTGCGTTTTTCTAATGAAAACTTTTGATGTTAGCATCTTTTCATATGCTTATTGGACATTTGTATATCTTTGGGAAAATGTTGAAGCTCTCTGCCCATTTTTTAATTGGGTTGTCATCTTTTTGTTAAGTTGTAAAAGTTCTTTTTATATTCTGGATATTAGACCCTTATCAGCTAGCATATGATTTGCAAACATTTTCTCCCATTCTGGGGATTAACTTTAATTTTTTGATAGTGTCCTTTCATGCACAAAAGTTTTAAATTTTGATGATGTCCAATTTATTTTTCTTTTGTTGCTTATGCTTTGCTTTTGCTGTCATATGTAAGAATCTGTTGTTAAATCCAGGATCACAAAGATTTATGCCTGTGTTTTCTTTTAAGAGTTTTGTAGTTTAAGATCTTAGATTGAAGCATTTGATCAATTTTGAGTTAATTTTTGTATAAGGTATGAAATAAGGGTTCAACTTTATTCTTTTGCATGCGGAAATCCAATTGTCTCAATATCATTTATTGGAGAGACTATTCTTTTCCCCATTGAGTGATTTTGATACTGTTGACAAAATCAGGTGACCATAGATATATGGGTAAATTTCTGGACTCCATTCTATTCTATTGATACATATGTCTGTCCTTATGCCAGTATGACATTGGTGTTTTTGTCTATGTGTGTTTTGTTTCTTTTTGGAGACAGGGTCTTGCTCTGTCATGCAGGCTGGGATGCAGTGGTGCAATCATAGCTCACTGAAACCTTGAACTCCTGAGTTCAAGTGATCCTTCTATTTCAGCCTCCCAAGTAACTGAGACTATATGCATGTACCACCATCCCTAGCTATTTTAAAAATTTTTTTATATAAACGGGGTCTGCTTATGTTGCCCAGGCTGGTCTCAGACGCAAGTCTGGCTTGATCCTAGGCCCAAGTTGTCTTCCCACCTTGGCCTCCCAAAGTGCTAGGATTATAGGCATTAGCCACTGTGCCTGGCCTGTACAACCCTGTGTTGATTACTGTAGCTTTGTAGTAGATTTTGAAGTCAGGAAGTGTAAGTCCTCCAACTTTGTTTTTCAAGATTATTATTATTATTATTATTTTTTAATTCGAGATCCCTCATAATTCCTTATGAATTTTTGGGGATAGCTTTTTCATTTCTGTAAAAAAGACAGTTGGAATTTTGCTTGGAATTACGTTGAATATATAGATAAATACACTATTAAGTCTTCCAAGTTATGAAGACAGAATGTCTTTCCATTTATTTAGGTCTTTTTTTTTTTTTTTTTGAGACAGAATCTTGCTCTTTCACCCAGGCTGGAGTGTAGTGGCACGATCTCAGCTCACTACAACCTCCATTTCCTGGGTTGAAATGATTCTCCTGCCTCAGCCTCCTGAGTAGCTGGGATTACAGGCATGCGCCATCATGCCTGGCTAATTTTTGTATTTTTAGTAGAGACGGGGTTTCACCATGTTGGTCAGGCTTGTCTCGAACTCCTGACCTTCTGATCCACCCGCCTTGGCCTCCCAAAGTGCTGGGATTATAGGCGTAAGCCACTGCGCCCAGCCTTAGGTCTTTTTAAAATAATTTTAGCAGTGTTTAGTAGGTTTTCAATGAGTAAGTCTTACACTTCTTTGGTTAAATTTAATTTTATTATTTTTGATGCTATTGTAAATTGGGATTGTTTTCTTTCCTTTTCTTATTGTTCATTGATAGTATATAGAAATATAAGTAATTATGGGGGACAATAATTTTTTTGAAACTTTTTTTATATCCTGGGAATTACCCCTATGTTTGAATAAACTCAAATGTCAAAGGGTAAGGCAAGAATTTATAAATGTGTAAATTTGACTTATGGTAATATAATAGGAAATGTGTTGGGGGCCTAGGATAAACTGGGAGATGTGTTTTATCCTAAGACATTGAGATACAAACTTTAAAACACACTTTCCCAGTCAGAAAATACTACTGTATACAGTTATGTTAATGATTTTAGTTCTTTTGGTTCCTTGTACTTTTAAATAATATACTGTGCTTACATTTCTTAAAATTTCTTGTTCTGTCAAATTTCAGGCTGGGCGTGGTGGCTTACACGTAATTCCAGCACTTTTGGAGGCTGAGGCAGGTGGATCACTTGAGGTCAGAAGTTCAAGCCTTGCCAACAGGGCGAAACTCTGTGTCTACTAAAAATAGCAAAAATTAGCCAGGTGTATTGGCATGTGCCCATAGTCCCAGCTACTCGGGTGGCTGAGGCAGGAGAATTACTTGAACCCGGGAGGCAGAGGTTGCAGTGAGCTGAAATTGCACCATTGCACTCCAGCCTGGGTGACAGAGTAAGACTCTGTCTCAAAAAAAAAAAAAAAAAATACATGTATATTTATATGTATATATACACACACACACACCAAGCCAAAACAAAACAAATAAACCCAAATTTCAATGGAATCCACTGACTTCTCATTATGGAGAATGAGATTACTGGTGCCGCTATTCTTTTCTCTGCTACTTCTTCCATCTTTCTATCTCCTTACTTCTATTAACTGTGTTTTTAAGGGTGATGTTTTCATTCTGTCATCTGTCTATAATTGTTTTCCCAACTTTGAATACAAATTCATAGTGAAAGTTGAAAATGACTTACCCACATTAACATTATCACCTCGGAGCAGGTGCTGGGATTGAGGAGAGGCCAGGCACGGGAGCAGGCACTTCTGAGCCTGCAGGGGAAAGGGGGACTTCCCAGGCCCCAGAGAGCGCGGGGATACCTGGGTCCACAGCCATGGCTGGGTGGCTGCAGCTGCATTCAGGAGGGTGGGGCCCCAGCCCTGCCAACTTGGAAGTGGGTGTGGCTCCCACCTGTTCCCAACTTCCTTGGGCTCTGTGGAACATGCAGCCCTGGCTGCACCTCCCCTATTGCAGCCAGTGTCTTTGCAGCAGCTGCTCTAGACAGCCTGCTGCTGCCATCAATGACACTACTGGGAGCTCGAGTAACCTCTTTGTTTTACATGTTTTACTAGCAGCTGATCCTAAGTGGCTAGCTGAAGTTTTATTTTATATTTGGAAGGTTTTAATATTTACCCTTGATTTTCAAATAAGTACCTGAAGATAGAAAACAAGTATTTGGACCCTAACAATAAAAGAGTCTTCTCTATTGTTGCTCCTGGCCATTTCTTCCAAATATATTTAAAAATTTACCTTATAATATAAACCGATTGTGTTTAGCCTACATTTTGAGCCACCATTAGATAAGTACTATGTGTGTGTGTGTATATATATATTTTTTTTTTTCAATTTTTTATTTTTGAGATGGAGTCTTGCTCTATCATCCAAGCTGCAGTGCAGTGGCGCAATCTCAGCTCACTACAACCTCTGCCTCCTGGGTTCAAGTGATCCTTGTGCCTCAACTTCCTGAGTAGCTGGGACTATAGGTGTGTGCCACCATGCCCGGCTGAGTTTTGCATTTTTAGTAGAGACAGGGTTTTACCATGTTGGGCAGGCTGCTCTCGAACTCCTGACTCTGGTGATCTGCCCACCTCGGCCTCCCAAAGTGCTGGGATTACAGGCATGAGCCACCGCACCCAACCTAGATAAGTGGTACATTGCTATGGTGTGAATGATGGTATCCTCTCCAAAATTCATGTTGAAACTTATCCCCAGTGCCGCAGTATAAGAAGTGTGACTCTTGGGGGTTGACCAAGTTATGAAGGCTCTGCTCTTATGAATGGGATTAGCACACTTGTGAAAGGGCTCAAGGTCGAAGGGAGAGCTCTCCTGCCTTTACATTCCTTCTGCCATGTGAGGACACAGTGTTCCTCCCCTCTGGAGGATGCAGCAACAAGGTGCCATCTTGGAAGCAGAGGAAAGCCTCACCAGACACCAGTCTTGCCAGTGCCTTAACCTCGGGTTTCCCAGCCTCCATGAATGTGAGAAATAAATTTCTATTGTTTACAAATTACCCCAAACAAAATAAGAAAAATAAAACAACAACAACAAAACATAAGAAAATAAATAAATAAATAAATAAATAGCCTGGTCTGGTATTTTTGTTATAGCAGTGCAAGGGGACTAAGATATATACCAAATGAATGAGATATATACTGATTAGTATCTTATACTATGAAAGTGAGTTCTAATGGTCAAAATTCATTTAATAAAATATTTTTCTGATTCTGATTTTCTTTTTTTTTTAGAGACAAGGTTTCTGTTTCCCAGACTGGAGTGCAGTAGCACAATCATAGCCTACTCACTGCAGCCTCAAACTCCTGTCCCTCCCACCAAAAAAAGAATTGAAAATTATTGGGAGCACCTGTGGCAGAAAGTACATTATTGAAAAGAATATTTTCTAGTAAACTGTAGGGACACAGTGGACATGAGGGGATAGGAAATGTGGAACATATGAATACCTCTAGATGAGCCCTGGTCTGTAATTATGGAGGTATGTATTAATAGGGATGAAAAAGGCAGGGAAGGAATGTGTAAGGTAGGTTTGCCTTGGTTTTTCCTGGCACTAGATAAATATCATGAAAGTAAGAGGAATGAGAGAAGTAATGAAATGGTAATTGAGAAAAGAAAACCATCAATAAAAATGAAAATACTCAGTTTTGGCTGGGTGCAGTGGCTCACACCTGTAATCCCAGCACTTTGGGAGGCCGAGGTGAACGGATCACCTGAAGTCAGGAGTTAGAGACCAGCCTGGCTAACATGGTGAAACCCTGTCTCTATTAAAAATAAAAAATTAGCTGGGCATCGTGGTGCACGTCAGCAGTCCCAGCTACTCAGGAGGCTGAGGCAGGAGAATCGCTTGAACCCAGGAGCAGAGGTTGCAATGAATGAACCGAGATTGCACCACTGCCCTCCAGCCTGGGTGAGAGAGTGAGACTCCATCTCAAAAAAAAAAAAAAAAGAAAATACTCAGTTTTATGACGGGAAGCTAGAATACTTGAGGAAACGTGTTTTTCTCACAGATCTAAACCTTTAATAAAATAAACATACAAACCTTATTTTTTATTAATTTTTATTAATCTAAGTTTTTATTAATCTAAGTTTGTATTAATCTAAGTATGCATGAAAGATGTTACTTAATGTTCACACCTAAAATGCCCGAAGTAGCTGGCTGTGGTAGTGCTTGCCTGTAATGCCAGCTACTTGGGAGGCTCGAACTGTAGTGCACCATGATTGTGCCTGTGAATAGCCACTGTATCCTGGGCAATGTAGTGTGAGACCTTGTCTCTAAAAATTTAAAAAAAGGAAAATGCTCAAAGTAATTGGCCATAAATTTTAGTGCTGATTATTCAGTGCCAATAATTTACAACTGAATTATTTCTATAAATAAAAATGTATTACTTCTACTAATGGGTGAATTATAGCTTTGAAAGTGAAAAAATTATTTGGAGTGTCAAGTGAGACTGCATGTGTTAGGTTTAAAGTTAGACATTTAATTGTTTTGCTTTAAAATGTATTGTAAACTGCTCTGACACTTTTAATTTTTTTTTTTCCGGACAAAGTTTCACTGTCACTCAGGCTGGAGTGCAGTGGCGTGATTTCAGCTCACCGTAACCTCTGCTTCCCGGGTTTAAGCTATTCTCATGGATCAGTCTCCTGAGTAGCTGAGGTTACAGGCATGTGCCACCATGCCTGGCTAATTTTTGTATTTTTAATACAGACGGGGTTTCACCATGTTAGCCAGGCTGGTCTTGAACTCCTGACCTCAAGTGATCCACCCACCTTGGCCTCCCAAAGTGCTGGGATTACAGGTGTGAGCTACCGTGCCCTTCCTTTTAGTTAATTATTTATAAAGCTATTGCCATATTTTTTTCTACAACTTTCAACATTATGTTTTGTATATTTAGGCCTTTAATTGACCTAAATATTCTGTCTGGGATTTTGTTCAGTATTGTATTTATAGATTAATTTGGAAAAAAGAGATCTTTACCAACAAATTTTCTTATCCCTACAAATATTTCTTTATTTTAGGTATTCTTCTATATCTTTTAATAACACGTAAAATTTAAATAATGTAATATGGGTTACAAAATGGTTAGGCTGGTTTTTTAAAAACTTATACATCTTGTGGCGGTGATCATTTGTTAAATCTTGTTAGATTCAAAAATTATAAAAGTAAATGCTTTTTAGAAAAATATTCAGACCATATAGAAGTCAATAAAGTAGAAATGAAATCTGGGGTCAGTATCTTTGCAGTAGTGTGTGCTGTACACTAGAATGTTCCATGATTATGGAAATGTGTATCTGTGCTATCCAACATGGTAACCACTAGTCACATTTGGCTTTGATCACTTGAAGTGTGGCTAGTGCAACTGATGAATTTCAACATTTTATTTCATGTTAATTAAATTTTAATAGATATTAATTAGCATTTATATTAACCAGTACAGCTTAGGTTTATTGTACAATTTTACATTACTTTTGATATGTTTATATTTTTTAAAAGATATCTTCAAAAAAAGTTGTATCTATTGTGTATGTATTTTTCTATAACATATTCTAGATTATTGGTGGTGTTCGGAAATGCTTAAGTTTGAATATTTTCTCTTATTTGACTACCTTGTGACCTACATTAACAGATAGTCTTTGGTTATTCTGCTTCTCTCTTTCAAAATTCTAAATTCTTAGAATTTGAAATAAACTGCTATTTGAATCTTTATGTCATGTCACATATTGAGTGATTGCTCCTGAGTTGCTCTGGGGCTTCCTCAAAAAACAACCTAAATTATGGACACTAAGTGAACACAGACTACTTTCCTTCATTTTGCCTAGATATAAGATGCTGTTCTTTGTGTTCTTTGCTGTTCAAACCTAACTTTGAATATTGAAGGAAATGGTACTTCTAAGGATACGTAAACATGGATTCTTTTTTAACAGTTCATTTCACAGTTCAACACACACTTTTTGGAGCACGTGTCTTATGGTTACTGTTTTTGCCAAATACTGAGAATACAATGTTAAATAACTGTTTTGCCTTTAAACAGCTTGTAATCTAATTGAGGAGACAGATGTGGAAAGAAAATCACTTCTTCACGGCGGCATTAAGAATAGAGGTTAAGAGTGTGCTCTGGAGCTGTGTGACCGTGGTTATCTATGGAAGCTCAGTTTCTTTGTGAGTAAAATAAGGATATTAGGGTTCTTGTGAGGATTGAATGAGATTATTTGTATGTTTGGCTTATGTTAGCTAATATTATTGGCTACTGAGGAGCTTGAAATCTCTCATGTCTCTGTTATTGGCAATGGAGAGCACTTGTTGATTTAAGCAGGCAGATGACATGGTTGGGATTCACATTTTAGAATTATATGAATTGCTTTGTCTGTTGTGGATCAATAGATTTGAGGTGGCTATAGTGATAAACCTATTGAGAGATGATGACTTGATCACTTTACTTATACAATGGTTGGGAGAGAGAGTTCAATGATACTTTTGTGTTATCAAGGTAAGACTTGATTGATTTAATGAAGAGGGTAAAGGAGTCGGAGATAACGTTTGAATTTTTAGTTTTGGTGAGTGAATGATGGTGGTATTTACAACTGAGTTAGGGAGTATAGGAGGAGGATGTGGAAGAGAGGGTTGAAAGACTGAATTGAGTATTGTTCAAACTTGAGATGACTGTGATACCCAGGTAGGCATATTCAGGAGACAGTTGGTTTTATGTTTCTTGGTAGATAGAAGAGTCATGGCTGGACTCCTTTTGTTTTTGGAGACAGGGTCTTGCAGTGTTGCCCAGTCTGGAGTGCAGTGAGTGGTGCTGTTTAAATGTAGTTTAATTATTGTAGCCTTCCGGGCTTAAGCGATTCTCTTACCTCAGCCTCCTAAGTAGCTGGGACAGCAGGCATGTGCCCTACCATGGCCAGCTAATTAAAAAAAATTTATTTTTTAGAGATGGGTCTCACTATGTTGCCCAGGCTGGTCCTGGACTCCTCTCACCTCGTTCTCTCAAAGTACTGGGATTACATGTGTGAGCTACAGTGCCTCGCCTGGACTCTTTAATTGTATTTAATTTTACATAGTTTGATGCAGTATTATTCAATAAATGGTAGCTATTACCAGCACTATTTTTATTATTATGTAGGTGGTATTTAAAGCAACCAGTAGATAAAATTTCCAAAAGAAAGAGTAAAAAGTAAAAGGAGAAGTGGGCTGGAAGCTAGAACATTTAATAGATGGATACATAAAGAATAAGTATAGAATGAGACTAAGAAAAAGCAGAACTAAGACAAGGTCTGATGAAGTATGATGAGTTTATATAAGAATAGTCAATAATACCTGCTGCAACAGAGATATCTAGTAAAGTAACGCCTAAAAGGGTCCCCTGTATTTGAATGGGATGTCAGTGGTGCCCTCTGCCAGGCAAATCACAGTGCAAATATGGAGAGAGAAGCCAGAAATAAAATGTATTAGCAAATAAATAGGAGGTTGATATAACATGGGCCCGTTTTGTTCATGTGACCCAAGAGCTAAGCAGTGATAGTAGTATCTTCCAAGTACCAATTTAAAAATGTCCTTTAATAAAAAGATGTGGTTAGTCATTTTGAATAATTATCAATAAATTTTTTAAAATAAAAAGCATAGGAAAAATTAAGAATACAAAGAGTATAGTTCTATTTTATGTATTTAGGTTTAAATCTAGTTTAATTCTTTCAGCTTTCTCTAATTGAGTTTTTTTTTTATCATACTTTAAGTTCTAGGGTACATGTGCATAACATGCAGGTTTGTTACATATGTGTACTTGTGCCATGTTGGTGTGCTGCACCCATCAACTCGTCAGCACCCATCAATTCGTCATTTATATCAGGTATAACTCCCAATGCAATCCCTCCCCCCTCCCCCCTCCCCGTGATAGGCCCCGGTGTGTGATGTTCCCCTTCCCGAGTCCAAGTGATCTCATTGTTCAGTTCCCACCTATGAGTGAGAACATGCGGTGTTTGGTTTTCTCTTCTTGTGATAGTTTGCTAAGAATGATGGTTTCCAGCTGCATCCATGTCCCTACAAAGGACGCAAACTCATCCTTTTTTATGGCTGCATAATATTCCATGGTGTATATGTGCCACATTTTCTTAATCCAGTCTGTCACAGATGGACATTTGGGTTGATTCAAGTCTTTGCTATTGTGAATAGTGCCGCAATAAACATGCGTGTGCATGTGTCTTTATAGCAGCATGATTTATAATCCTTTGGGTATATATCCAGTAGTGGGATGGCTGGGTCATATGGTACATCTAGTTCTAGATCCTTGAGGAATCGCCATACTGTTTTCCATAATGGTTGAACTAGTTTACAATCCACCAACAGTGTAAAAGTGTTCCTATTTCTCCACATCCTCTCCAGCATCTGTTGTTTCCTGACTTTTTAATGATTGCCATTCTAACTGGTGTGAGATGGTGTCTCATTGTGGTTTTGATTTGCATCTCTCTGATGGCCAGTGATGATGAGCATTTTTTCATGTGCCTGTTGGCTGTATGAATGTCTTCTTTTGAGAAATGTCTGTTCATATCCTTTGCCCACTTTTTGATGGGGTTGTTTGTTTTTTTCTTGTAAATTTGTTTGAGTTCTTTGTAGATTCTGGATATTAGCCCTTTGTCAGATGAGTAGATTGCAAAAATTTTCTCCCATTCTGTAGGTTGCCTGTTCACTCTGATGGTAGTTTCTTTTGC
This sequence comes from Trachypithecus francoisi, assembly GCF_009764315.1. Classification (NCBI taxonomy): domain Eukaryota; kingdom Metazoa; phylum Chordata; class Mammalia; order Primates; family Cercopithecidae; genus Trachypithecus; species Trachypithecus francoisi. Next base: position 38,445,872 of record NW_022681474.1, read on the forward strand.
TGTGCAGAAGCTCTTTAGTTTAATGAGATCCCATTTGTCAATTTTGGCTTTTGCTGCCATTGCTTTTGGTGTTTTAGACATGAAGTCCTTGCCCATGCCTATGTCCTGAATGGTACGACCTAGGTTTTCTTTTAGGGTTTTTATGGTATTAGGTCTAACATTTAAGTCTCTAATCCATCTTGAATTAATTTTCGTATAAGGAGTAAGGAAAGGATCCAGTTTCAGCTTTCTACTTATGGCTAGCCACTTTTCCCAGCACCATTTATTAAATAGGGAATCCTTTCCCCATTTCTTGTTTCTCTCAGGTTTGTCAAAAATCAGATGGCTGTAGATGTGTGGTATTATTTCTGAGGGCTCTGTTCTGTTCCATTGGTCTATATCTCTGTTTTGGTACCAGTACCATGCTGTTTTGGTTACTGTAGCCTTGTAGTATAGTTTGAAGTCAGGTAGCGTGATGCCTCCAGCTTTGTTCTTATGACTAAGGATTGTCTTGGCAATGCAGGCTCTTTTTTGGTTCCATATGAACTTTAAAGCAGTTTTTTTTGCAATTCTGTGAAGAAACTCATTGGTAGCTTGATGGGGATGGCATTGAATCTATAAATAACCTTGGGCAGTATGGCCATTTTCACGATATTGATTCTTCCTATCCATGAGCATGGTATGTTCTTCCATTTGTTAGTGTCCTCTTTTATTTCACTGAGCAGTGGTTTGTAGTTCTCCTTGAAGAGGTCCTTTACATCCCTTGTAAGTTGGATTCCTAGGTATTTTATTCGCTTTGAAGCAATTGTGAATGGAAGTTCATTCCTGATTTGGCTCTCTGTTTGTCTGTTACTGGTGTATAAGAATGCTTGTGATTTTTGCACATTAATTTTGTATCCTGAGACTTTGCTGAAGTTGCTTATCAGCTTAAGGAGATTTTGGGCTGAGACAATGGGGTTTTCTAAATATACAATCATGTCATCTGCAAACAGGGACAATTTGACTTCTTCTTTTCCTTAACTGGATACCCTTGATTTCTTTCTCTTGCCTGATTGCCCTAGCCAGAACTTCCAACACTATGTTGAATAGGAGTGGTGAGAGAGGGCATCCCTGTCTTGTGCCAGTTTTCAAAGGGAATTTTTCCAGTTTTTGCCCATTCAGTATGATATTGGCTGTGGGTTTGTCATAAATAGCTCTTATTATTTTGAGGTACGTTCCATCAATACCGAATTTATTGAGCGTTTTTAGCATGAAGGGCTGTTGAATTTTGTCAAAAGCCTTTTCTGCATCTATTGAGATAATCATGTGGTTCTTGTCTTTGGTTCTGTTTATATGCCGGATTACGTTTATTGATTTGTGAATATTGAACCAGCCTTGCATCCCAGGGATGAAGCCCACTTGATCATGGTGGATAAGCTTTTTGATGTGCTGCTGAATCCGGTTTGCCAGTATTTTATTGAGGATTTTTGCATCGATGTTCATCAGGGATATTGGTCTAAAATTGTCTTTTTTTGTTGTGTCTCTGCCAGGCTTTGGTATCAGGATGATGTTGGCCTCATAAAATGAGTTAGGGAGGATTCCCTCTTTTTCTATTGATTGGAATAGTTTCCGAAGGAATGGTACCAGCTCCTCCTTGTACCTCTGGTAGAATTCAGCTGTGAATCCATCTGGTCCTGGACTTTTTTTGGTTGGTAGGCTATTAATTATTGCCTCAATTTCAGAGCCTGCTATTGGTGTATTCAGGGATTCAACTTCTTCCTGGTTGAGTCTTGGAAGAGTGTAAGTGTCCAGGAAATTATCCATTTCTTCTAGATTTTCTAATTGATTTGCATAGAGGTGTTTATAGTATTCTCTGATGGTAGTCTGTATTTCTGTGGGGTCGGTGGTGACATCCCCTTTATCATTTTTAATTGCGTCTATTTGATTCTTCTCTCTTTTCTTCTTTATTAGTCTTGCTAGCGGTCTGTCAATTTTGTTGATTTTTTCTAAAAACCAACTCCTGGATTCATTGATTTTTTTGGAGGGTTTTTTGTGTCTCTGTCTCCTTCAGTTCTGCTCTGATCTTAGTTATTTCTTGCCTTCTGCTAGCTTTTGAATGTGTTTGCTCTTGCTTCTCCAGTTCTTTTAATTGTGATGTTAAAGAGTGTCCATTTTAGATCTTTCCAGCTTTCTCTTGTGGGCATTTAGTGCTCTAAATTTCCCTCTACACACTGCTTTAAATGTGTCCCAGAGATTCCGGTATGTTGTATCTTTGTTCTCATTGGTTTCAAAGAACATCTTTATTTCTGCCTTCATTTCGTTATGTACCCAGTAGTCATTCAGGAGCAGGTTGTTCAGTTTCCATGTAGTTGAGCGGTTTTGATTGAGTTTCTTAGTCCTGAGTTCTAGTTTGATTGCACTGTGGTCTGAGAGACAGTTTGTTATAATTTCTGTTCTTTTACATTTGCTAAGGAGTGCTTTACTTCCAATTATGTGGTCAATTTTGGAATCAGTGCGATATGGTGCTGAGAAGAATGTATATTCTGTTGATTTGGGGTGGAGAGTTCTATAGATGTCTATTAGGTCCGCTTGGTGCAGAGATGAGTTCAATTCCTGGATATCCTTGTTAACTTTCTGTCTCATTGATCTGTCTAATGTTGACAGTGGAGTGTTGAAGTCTCCCATTATTATTGTATGGGAGTCTAAGTCTCTTTGTAAGTCTCTAAGGACTTGCTTGATGAATCTGGGTGCTCCTGTATTGGGTGCATATATATTTAGGAGAGTTAGCTCTTCCTGTTGAATTGATCCCTTTACCATTATGTAATGGCCTTCTTTGTCTCTTTTGATCTTTGATGGTTTAAAGTCTATTTTATCAGAGACTAGGATTGCAACCCCTGCTTTTTTTTGTTCTCCATTTGCTTGGTAGATCTTCCTCCATCCCTTTATTTTGAGCCTATGTATGTCTCTGCATGTGAGATGGGTCTCCTGAATACAGCAGACTGATGGGTCTTGACTCTTTATCCAGTTTGCCAGTCTGTGTCTTTTAATTGGAGCATTTAGTCCATTAACATTTAAGGTTAATATTGTTATGTGTGAACTTGATCCTGCCATTATGATAGTAACTGGTTATTTTGCTCGTTAGTTGATGCAGTTTCTTCCTAGCTTCGATGGTCCTTACATTTTGGCATGTTTTTGCAATGGCTGGTACCGGTTGTTCCTTTCCATGTTTAGGGCTTCCTTCATGGTCTCTTGTAAGGCAGGCCTGGTGGTGACAAAATCTCTAAGCATTTGCTTATCTGTAAAGGATTTTATTTCTCCTTCACTTATGAAACTTAGTTTGGCTGGATATGAAATTCTGGGTTTAGAATTCTTTTCTTTAAGAACGTTGAATATTGGTCCCCACTCTCTTCTGGCTTGTAGAGTTTCTGCCGAGAGGTCTGCTGTTAGTCTGATGGGCTTCCCTTTATGGGTAACCCGACCTTTCTCTCTGGCTGCCCTTAAGATTTTTTCCTTCATTTCAACTTTGGTGAATCTGGCAATTATGTGTCTTGGAGTTGCTCTTCTGGAGGAGTAACTTTGTGGCGTTCTCTGTATTTCCTGAATTTGAATGTTGGCCTGCCCTACTAGGTTGGGGAAGTTCTCCTGGATGATATCCTGAAGAGTGTTTTCCAACTTGGTTCCATTTTCCCCCTCACTTTGAGGCACCCCAATCAGACATAGATTTGGTCTTTTTACATAATCCCATACTTCTTGCAGGCTTTGTTCATTTCTTTTTCTTCTTTTTTCTTTTGGTTTCTCTTCTCGCTTCATTTCATTCATTTGGTCCTCAGTCGCTGATACTCTTTCTTCCAGTTGATCGAGTCAGTTACTGAAGCTTGTGGATTTGTCACGTATTTCTTATGTCATGGTTTTCATCTCTGTCATTTCATTTATGACCTTCTCTGCATTAATTATTCTAGCTATCAATTCTTCCACTCTTTTTTCAAGATTTTTAGTTTCTTTGCGCTGGGTACTTAATTCCTCCTTTAGCTCTGAGAAGTTTGATGGACTGAAGCCTTCTTCTCTCATTTCGTCAAAGTCATTCTCTGACCAGCTTTGATCCGTTGCTGGCGATGAGCTGCGCTCCTTTGCAGGTGGAGATGCGCTCTTATTTCTTGAATTTCCAGCTTTTCTGCCCTCCTTCTTCCCCATCTTTGTGGTTTTATCTGCCTCTGGTCTTTGATGATGGTGACGAACTGATGGGGTTTTGGTATAGGTGTTCTTCCTGTTTGATAGTTTTCCTTCTAATAGTCAGGACCCTCAGCTGGAGGTCTGTTGGAGATTGCTTGAGGTCCCCTCCAGACCCTGTTTGCCTGGGTATCAGGCAGCAGAGGTTGCAGAAGATAGAATATTGCTGAACAGCGAGTGTACCTGTCTGATTCTTACTTTGGAAGCTTCCTCTCAGGGGTGTACTCCACCCTGTGAGGTGTGGGGTGTCAGACGCCCCTAGTGGGGGATGTCTCCCAGTTAGGCTACTCAGGGGTCAGAGACCCACTTGAGCAGGCAGTCTGTCCGTTCTCAGATCTCAACCTCCATGTTGGGAGATCCACTGCTCTCTTCAAAGCTGTCAGACAGAGTCGTTCGCGTCTGCACAGACCTCTGCTGCTTCCCCTTTTGTCGTTTAGCTGTGCCCTGTCCCCAGAGGTGGAGTCTACAGAGACAGGCAGGTTTCCTTGAGCTGCTGTGAGCTCCACCCCGTTCGAGCTTCCCAGTGGCTTTGTTTACCTACTTAAGCCTCAGCAATGGCGGACGCCCCTCCCCCAGCCTCGCTTCTGCCGTTTTGGTTAGATTGCAGACTGCTGTGCTAGCAATGAGGGAGGCTCCGTGGCCGTGGGACCCTCCCGGCCAGATATGGGTATAATCTCCTGGTGTGCCCGTTTGCTTAAAGCGCAGTATTGGGGTGGGAATTACCTGATTTTCCAGGTGTTGTGTGTCTCAGTTCCCCTGGCTAGGAAAAGGGATTCCCTTCCCCCTTGCACTTCCCAGGTGAGGCAATGCCTCGCCCTGCTTCAGCTCTCGCTGGTCGGGCTGCAGCAGCTGACCAGCACCAATTGTCTGGCACTCCCCAGTGAGATGACCCCAGTACCTCAGTTGAAAATGCAGAAATCACCGATCTTCTGTGTCACTGGCGCTCGGAGTTGGAGACTAGAGCTGTTCCTATTCCGCCATCTTGCTCCGCCCCTCCCTCTAATTGAGTTTTAATCTTCATTTAGTTTGCTAATGAGATTTAAAAATATTATTATTTTTTCTTTTTTTTTTGAGATGGAGTCTCGCTGTGCCGCCCAGGCTGGAGTGCTGTGGCCGGATCTCAGCTCACTGCAAGCTCCGCCTCCCAGGTTCATGCCATTCTCCTGCCTCAGCCTCCCGAGTAGCTGGGACTACAGGCGCCCGTCACCTCGCCCCGCTAATTTTTTTGTATTTTTTAGTAGAGACGGGGTTTCACCATGTTAGCCAGGATGGTCTCGATCTCCTGACCTCGTGATCCGCCCGTCTCGGCCTCCCAAAGTGCTGGGATTACAGGCTTGAGCCACCGCGCCCGGCCAAAAATATTATTTTCTTAAACGTTATAACTTTTTGCTTTTTTATTCTAGCCCTGTGATTTAATCTATTTCTTTATAAGCTTCTTAAATTTCAGTCCAGCTTTAGTCTTAGTGTTGTAGCGATTAATGGTTTTGCCCCTCCCCCATTTTCTTCCTTTCTAATATATTTTAATCAACTTTTTTTTTTATTGGAAGAGCCAATTAATTATGTTGTTTAAAAGCTTGACATATCCACACTGTCTACCTGATTGGTTTTGTCAATTCTGTAAAACTTTACTTGATAGTGTTGGGATTCTTTGGACTTTGTGGCAATATTTGTATATTTATAGAAATTTTGGTGATTTAATTCTTGGAAGGCAATTTTAGTTCCAAGTATTTATAGAATATTTTCTTGTCATCTGTTAACTGTGTAACATTAGGCATGGGCACCTCTCTTATGACTGTCCTATTTTGGAACTTCACAGTCTGTACCTGCGCCTTTCAAGGCACTAAATTCTGTGCCATGCTAGTCTTCGGAGGAGAAGCACATTTGAATGAAAAGTGTTTGTTTCAGTCTCAATAAAAGGCTTTTATAAAAGTTATGAACATTTAAAAGTGTCCTTTCCTCCATTTTTGAGCTAATTGAATTCATCATTTTACAGAGGTGCAAGATTCCAAGAAGAGGGGGCAGGGATGAGTATTTATTATAATTGTTAAATAATGCGCTGGACACTTTTTGTGTAATGTTATTTGATCTGGATAGCAACCCTGTGACATAGGCAGTTTTATCCTCATTAGAGAAATTAAGTGGCTTGTCCATTTCAGAAAACAAGTTAATGGTAGAATCAGGATGATACTGCACGTTTTTTGATTTGTATCTAGTTATTTTTTCACTCAGTGGTTCTCTTTGTAGGGGCTAGAGGCAGAATAAAGAGGCCCCTCCCCTGTGCTCCCTCTTGCTTCCCCGTCTTCTGTTCTTTAGAGTGTATGTCAGTTTTCTCCGGTAGTTTAGGGCAGAAAAAATGTTGAGGACTATCACTGTACCATTTTTTTGCTGTCTCTGATTTTTAGGAACTGTGTTCATGCTAAGAATTGATTATAAAAGAATACCTATCTATGCCATTAGGAAACAAAACTCATCCAAAATATAGGCTGTGCTTTGCATCATTCTATGAAAGACATGGTAGGAAGTTGAGTTATAGCCTTCTACTAAGTTGAAAGTAGGCTCTGTCGCCTAGGCTGGAGTACAGTGGCACAATCTCAGCTCACTGCAACCTCTGTCTCCCAGGTTCAAGTGATTCTCCTGCCTCAGCCTCCCCAGTAGCTGGGACCACAGGTGCCTGCCACCACACCTGGCTAATTTTTGTATTTTTAGTAGATATGGGGTTTCGCCATGTTGGCCAGGCTGGTCTTGAACTCCTGACCTCAAGTGATCCGCCTGCCTTGGCCTCCCAAAGTGGGGATTATAGGCATGAGCCACTGTGCCCAACTAATGATTTTTAATAACTTTATATAATACCGATGAATCACTCTTTTTAGTGGACTCTAAATACCATCATGATTTGATACCCCTTTTATTCATTTATAAAAATACATAAACAGCTTCCTTTTTTGACGTTTAAAAATTTTATAGTCCTTTCTGTCTTGAATTTGCATTTCTGTTACACTTTTCACACCAGATTCTATTCTTATAGGATGTATTTTATGCATAAGTTATATTTTGCATGTAACATGCATACATTATGTAGTATATTTTTATGCATTAGTCTTTCATGCATATTGATTACCCTATTATATGTCTTTGCAGCCAGCCAAAATATGTGAATTTTAAAATATCTCTTAGTCATTAAATTGTAATTAGCACAGAGTAAAATAACAAATGTATTAAAATGTTGCTAAAGTATTTTTTATTTATTACAAAAATTTTTTTGGCCGGGCGCGGTGGCTTAAGCCTGTAATCCCAGCACTTTGGGAGGCCGAGACGGGCGGATCACGAGGTCAGGAGATTGAGACCATCCTGGCTAACACAGTGAAACCCCGTCTCTATTAAAAAATGCAAAAAACTAGCTGGGCGAGGTGGCGGGTGCCTGTAGTCCCAGCTACTGGGGAGGCTGAGGCAGGAGAATGGCGTGAACCTGGGAGGTGGAGCTTGCAGTGAGCTGAGATCCGGCCACTGCACTCCAGCCTGGGTGATACAGCGAGACTCATCTCAAAAAAAAAAAAAAAAAAAAAAAATTTTTTTTTCTCCTTCTCTGCCTTCAAAATGTTGCTTCTCTTCCTTCAAAATGTTGCTAAATTATTAAACAGATGAAAATAGGCTGGGTGCAGTGGCTTACACCTGTAATCCCACTACTTTGGGAGGATGAGGTGGGATGATCACTTGAGGTGAGGAGTTCGTGACCAGCCTTGCCAACATGGTGAAACTTCATTTCTACTTAAAGTACAAAAATTAGCCGGGCGTGGTGCTGCGTGCCTGTAGTCCCAGCTACTTTGGGGGCTGAGGCACGAGAACTGCTTGAACCCAGCAAGCAGAGGTTGCGGTGAGCTGAGATGGCACCACTGTACTTCAGCCTAACTCTATCTCAAAAAAAAATAAAAATAAAATAAAATAAAAAGTTTTGCAGACAAAAAATATGAATCATTCCTTGTTTAACACTTAGAAGGGTTTTATACTCAGGCAATACAATAGTGTATAGTTTCATTCAGAATAGGTGAGGAGTATGTCATCCTTTTTATATTAATAAAAAGTGAATTTTAGGCCATTTTCTGTTACTTGGAATACCTGAAACTGGGTATTTTATAAGAAAAGGAATTTATTTCTTACAGTTATGGAGGTTGAAAAGTCCAAGGTCAAAGGGCTGCACTTGGTGAGAACCTTCTTGCTGTTAGGGACTCTACAGATTCCTGAGGTGGTGCAGGGTATCACATGGCAAGGGGCCTGAACCTGCTAATATGGTAGCTCAGGTCTCTTCTCTTCTTTTAAAGCCAGCAGCTCCCCTCCCATGATAACCCATTAATCCATGAATTGATTAATCCATTTATGAAGGTAGAGCTCTCATGATCCAATTACTTCTTAAAGGCCCCACCTCTCAGTATTGCCCCATTGGAGATTAAATTTCAACATGAGATTTGAGGGGGGTCAAATATTCAAACCATAGCAATGGGTTTAAAGGCACTTGTGAAAGAGGAGACTGGAGAGGAAAATCAATATGACCTTTCAGATGGACTTATGATCCATTTTCAGGCAGATTAATTTTAAATTTTATGAAAAGGTTGAGTATGAATGGGAATTGAAGACCTGGGAATTGTCCATTGTTGTTTATCTGTTTCTGTGTACCCTTCAGAAAGTCTGTTTGCCTTCAGCAGTACAAATACATGGTACTGTGAAAGATCCCTGATCTAATATTTATAGCAACCTGTATTTTATGACCAGAGAAACTGAGACTTAAAGACATAGAGTACTTGCCTATGATCACTTAGCTAGTAAATGGTCAATCAAAAACTCCAAAACTTGAGGCCAGGTGTGGTGGCTCATGCCAGTAATCCCAGCACTTTGGGAGGCTGAGGTGGTTGGATCACTTGTGGTCAGGAGTTCCAGAGCAGCCTGGCCAACATGGTGAAACCCCTTCTCTACTAAAAATACAAAAATTAGCTGGGCATGGTGGTACGTGCCTGTAATCCCAGCTTCTGGGGAGGCTGAGACAGGAAAACTGCTTGAACAGGTTGCACTGAGTCAAGATCGTGCCACTGCACTCCAGCCTTGGTGAGAGAGTGAGACTATCTTTAAAAAAAACAAACAAAAAACAAAACTCCAAAGCTTTTCTTTCCCTCCTGTGTTATGCTGCTTAGTACATAGCCTGGTTCACAGTATATGATTACTATATAGTTAATGAATGATTTACATATTGTTTGTGAAGTCTAAAATACTTAACGTTGTAGTTGTTGCATCAGTTTTGAACTGCTGAATAAGTGTGACATTACAGATGATTCACTACAGAAGAATACTGAAGATCTTCAAAGCATGGTTAAGGTGATCTCTTTTCAGTTCCTGGAGTGGTGTTCCTGGAAATGACTAATAGAACAGCAAAAAACCGTCTACTTGGGCATTCTTGGTGTTTTATCAATTAAGTCAGAGACCTATAACAGTGTTGGAGTCCTTGTTTTGAAGAGGTCAACTAACTTATGTTGATACTGTGTTTGTATGAAGAGTGTAATTTTCGTTTCTGTTATATAGGTATTCTCTGAAACCAAATGACCAAATCTTGGCTGAAGACAAACACAAGGAACTGTAAGTGCATTAAACCATTGGTTGTAAATAGTTTACTCTGTCTATGAAGTTGATATATGTATATGTAAGTAATCTGATTTTCAAAATTATATAATGACAAAGTGTAATTAACACTATGACCTTAATCCTAACAGAATTATGATAACCTACACTATATAATTTATACTACATAAAGTTTACACAGGACATAATTTCTCCTGTATTCACATTAAAAGATGTAGTGTTGTATTCTATCATCTAGACTAAAGTCTTATTGGGAAATATGTCATTTCATTTTCTCTTTCCAGATAAAATATTAAATTGTTCCTATTTTCTTTCTGACTGCTCTACCAGAAAAAAGTAAAAAATAAAAATAAATTGTCACTGTCAATTTTTGGGTCTTATTTCAGTGGATCACCCACCTTCATGATAATGATGGAGAAATATAATTTTGTTTCTGTCACTGGTTTATGAAAAAGTAAATGTCAGTTGTTTGGTACAATGTAAAACACTTTATTTATTTTATTTTATTTTTATTTTTTTGAGACAGAGTCTTGTTCTGCTGCCCAGGCTGGAGGCGCAATCTTGGCTCATTGCAACTTCTTATTCCTGGGTTCAAGCAATTATCCTGCCTCAGCCTCCCAAGTAGCTGGGATTACAGGTGCCCGCCACCACACCTGGCTAATTTTTGTATTTTAAGTAGAAATGATGGGGTTTTCCTATGTTGGCTAGGCTGGTCTCCAACTCCTGACCGCAGGTGATCTGCCTGCCTTGGCCTCCCAAAGTGCTGGGATTACAGGTGTGAGCCACTATGCCCGGCTGAAGACATTTTATTTTCACATCTAACTCAGGTCTCTCTTGGTTTAGTTTAATGTAACCTTCACTTGTATAGGGACGGTAATTTTTTTTGTGGAGGACTTCAAGACTATTATTTTCTTCTTGAGATTAAGTAATAATTTTTTTCCAAATAGTTTTTTTTTTTTTTTTTTGAGACGGAATCTCGCTCTGTCGCCCAGGCTGGAGTGCAGTGGCCGGATCTCAGCTCACTGCAAGCTCCGCCTCTCGGGTTTACGCCATTCTCCTGCCTCAGCCTCCCAAGTAGCTGGGACTGCAGGTGCCCGCCACCTCGCCTGGCTAGTTTTTTTGTATTTTTTAGTAGAGACGGGGTTTCACCGTGTTAGCCAGGATGGTCTCGATCTCCTGACCTTGTGATCCGCCCGTCTCGGCCTCCCAAAGTGCTGGGATTACAGGCTTGAGCCACCGTGCCCGGCCCCAAATACTTTTAAACTGCTTTTTAAAAACTGTCTTGAACCTTTTGCAAATTATTTTCTTCTCTCCTATTTAAGATAACATATAAATTGTTAATTATAAAATGGCAGGACCAATGTTCAGGGAAAGGATTTCCTTATGCATTCTTACTGTTTGCACATTCTATTATTATGCTAACCTTTCATCCGTATTTTTATATTTGGTCTATCCTTATTTGAGTATAATCTCCATAGTGGGTTCTCAAATATATTTATTGTCAAGAAATTTTTTGCTGTTTTTTTATTTCCTACTATAGTCAATGAGGGTAGGTGATTATTACTGTAGCATTGGTTGGTTATTATTTGTAGGTCTGGTAACAGAGCTTCTTTTGCTTTGGGAATTAAGTAGTTGGTGAGCCTTAAAAGTTCCTTTAGTCCTTAGACTATGACCAGTATTAAAAATACCAGAAATCTGCTTTTAAAGAATATATGTTATTTAATATGCAACCCATTTTAATGTGTTAATTCATTTGAAAGTTTTTTAACTGTCCAAGATATAATTCATCCCTATGGCTATAACTTGGCCAACTGATACTGTTTTCTTACTCTTTTTTTTTTGAGACGGAGTTTTGCTCTGTCGCCCAGGCTGGAGTGTAGTGACATGATCTTGGCTCACTGCAACCTCTGCCTCCTGGGTTCAAGCGATTCTCCTGCGTCAGCCTCCTGAGTAGCTGGAATTACAGGCACCCGCCACCATGCCAAGCTAATTTTTGTGTTTTAGTAGAGACGGGTTTTTGCCATGTTGGCTAGGCTGGTCTCGAATTCCTGACCTCAAGCAATCCACCCACTTCAGCCTCCCAAAGTGCTAGGATTAATACAGGCTTGAGCCACCGTGCCCAGCCGCTACATTTTATTACGAAAAGTTTTAAACATATGTTATGTGTTCACCCATGTATTTACCACCAAGGTTTTATCCTTAACATATTACTGCACTTATCTACTTATTCTTCTGTTCATGCATTACTTCATCTGTCTTTTGGATGCATTTCAAAGTAAATTGTAGGCATCAATATGCTTCTCTCTAAATATTTCAACACATATACCATTAACTGGAGTTTTATATTTCAAAGTTCTTTTTTTTGGTTTCACCTGTTCTAAAATTTCTTATAAACTGAGTCATATATATGTCCTATTTTGTATAAGGCTTCTGCCACCGTGGTTTTGAAATTCATCAGTGTTGTCGCATGTATCAGTTAATTCCTTTTTATTTTTGCAGATTAGCATTCTGTTGTTTGTTTGTTCTATTATTGCTAAGTATTGCCACTCGTTTGATTTGTCATTAGTTGATGGTCTTGATATTTTTGGCTGCTGGCTGTCTGCCTTGTACTTTTTGACCTACATACCAAAGAAAACTTGCAGTTGAATACGGCACCATAAAAGCAGAGTATTAATTTTAAAAAATTCAAGTTATTGAATTATTGAATTTCATGAATTATGAAAGCTGTTTATAAATAATCTCATTTGTGTCTTTGCAACTCAAATAGCCAAAATCTTAGTAGGGTGGTGGTCATGGAAGTCAGAGTCTGCTAAGGAGTGTGTAACAACTCACCTGCTGTATTAAAAACAAAAAAATCCTTTTTGTGTTCAAGACCAATCTTTAAAAAATATAAGAGATATGGCTATAAAACAAAATTTTATTATCTAATCAGTAATTCCATGCTTTATTCTCATAAAACATTATTACAGCTTCTTAATTTCAGTCTGTTAAAGCTTGATTCATTATTAAACTTGTAAAAAATGTGTTGGCACCATCACATTGACCTGCTCTTTGAAAATTAACCCTAACTCTCTAAGAGTATCAATAAGAGAATGCACTGATAACTCTAATGATCTTGGTATTAATAAATAAAGAGTGGCCTGGCATGGTGGTTCACACGTGTAATCCCAACGCTTTGAGAGGCTGAGGTGGAAGGATTGCTTGAGGCCAGGAGTACAAGACCAGCCTGAGAAACATAGTGAGACCCCATCTCTACAAAAAAACTTTAAAAAGGCCAGGCGCGGTGGCTGACGCCTGTAATTCCAGCACTTTGGGAGGCCGAGGTGGGTGGATCACCTGAGGTCAGGAGTTCAAGATTAGCCTGGTCAAGATGGTGTCATCGCTACTAAAATACCGTCTCTACTAAACCGTCTCTACTAAACGTCTACTAGACCATCTCTACTAAAAATACAAAAATTAGCCAGGCATGGTGGTGGGTGCCTGTAATCTCAGCTACTCGGGAGGCTGAGACAAGAGAATTGCTTGAATCTGGGAGGCAAAGGTTGCAGTGAGCTGAGATCGCACCACTGCATTCCAGGCTGGGTGACAGAGCGAGACTCTGTCTCAAAAAAAAGAAAAAAAAAAAAATTAGCCTGATGAGGTGGTGTGTGTCTGTAGTCCCAGCTGCTCAGGAAGCTGAGGCAGGAGGATCTCTTGGGTCTAGGAGATCAAGGCTGCAGTGAACCATGATCATTCCACTGAGTTCTGGACTGGACAACAGAGTGAGACCTTGCCTTTAAAAAAATAAAAAAAGAATAACAATAAGAGAGTACAATGATAGTTCTAATTATCTTGATATTAATAAATATTAAGTATGTTTTCATTAAAACATTTTTAGTTCCTTAAATTTTGTGATTCAGATTTCATATATGCTTAGTCACTGATGCTTCACAAGTATACTTGTTTCTCTGTCTGAGGAAGATTGGCATGGGAAAACAGGGAAATATTGGTCAGCAGTGACCCTTGTTTTTCTAAGCAAAGTGGTTTTTCTCAAGTTCCTGTTTTTCATTATTCTACATACTGAAGACCTTGGGGGATGATTTTAAGTAGAGAAAGCTGAGCAATTCAAGTTGCGATGTGATTTATCTAAAACTGTAAGATTTATACTTTGTTCTATACATGATCCAGTAATGAACTGGTCTAATCAGCTTTCTAGTTTTTTTCAGTTTTAGTTTTGTAAATGGAATAATTTAAAATAAATTAAGAAAATATCACTATTTTACTAAGTGTTTTTTCACCTACTTTCCATTGTGTTAGGCATTGAAGAAAAGATCGTGTGCAGCTTTTTATATGTCAATTATACCTCAATAAAGTGGTTTAAGAAAAAGGAAAAGATACTGATTTTATTATAAATGGAATCTTACTCTCCAATAGTGGCTTTTCAAAATCTATGGACACATCTGCAGTTATCGAAAATAGAACCATTTTGTTTCCGTGAATATCTATTTTATGAATATATAAATTTTGTATTACCTTGGATTTTGAGATCTGATCATAAAGATTTAGGTAAGGAAGGTTAAAAGTTGTCTGGAGTTAGGGGTGAATTCCAAATGCAAATATAAATAAATTCAGAAGTATCCATACTACTTAACACAGAGTAACCTGGTATCTGAAGTTTTTTTTTTGTTTGTTTGCTATAAGGCAAGGGGAAAATCTCTTTTTTTTTTTTTTTTTATTATACTTTAAGTTCTAGGGTACATGTGCATGACGTTTATATCATGTATAACTCCCCAATGCAATCCCTCCCTCCTACCCCCTCCCCATGATAGGCCCCAGTGTGTGATGTTCCCCTTCCCGAGTCCAAGTGATCTCATTGTTCAGTTCCCACCTATGAGTGAGAACATGCGGTGTTTGGTTTTCTCTTCTTGTGATAGTTTGCTAAGAATGATGGTTTCCAGCTGCATCCATGTCCCTACAAAGGACGCAAACTCATCCTTTTTATGGCTGCATAGTATTCCATGGTGTATATGTGCCACATTTTCTTAATCCAGTCTGTCACAGATGGACATTTGGGTTGATTCCAAGTCTTTGCTATTGTGAATAGTGCCGCAATAAACATACGTGTGCATGTGTCTTTGTAGTAGAGTAATTTATCCAGTTAGAATGGCAATCATTAAGAAGTCAGGAAACAACAGGTGTTGGAGAGGATGTGGAGAAATAGGAACACTTTTACACTGTTGGTGGGATTGTAAACTAGTTCAACCATTATGGAAAACAGTATGGCGATTCCTCAAGGATCTAGAACTAGATGTACCATATGACCCAGCCATCCCACTACTGGGTATATACCCAAAGGGAAAATCTCTTTAAAAGGGATTCACCTTTGTTTACTTGGCTTTTTTTTTTTATGACCTTTTTTATTATTATACTTCATGTTCTAGGGTACATGTGTACAACGTGCAGGTTTGTTACATATGAAAACATGTGCCATGTTGGTATGCTGCACCCATTAACTCGTCATTTACATTAGGTATATCTCCTTATGCTATCCCTCCCGCCTTCCCCTACCCCCAACAGGCCCCAGTGTGCGATGTTCCCCTTCCTGTATCCAAGTGTTCTCATTGTTCAATCCCCACTTATGAATGAGAACATGCGGTGTTTGGTTTTTTGTTCTTGTGATAGTTTGCTGAGAATGATGGTTTCCTGCTGCATCCATGTCCCTACAAAGGACATGAACTCATCCTTTTTTATGACTGCATAGTATTGCATGGTGTATATGTGCCACATTTTCTTAATCCAGTCTGTCATTGATGGACATTTGGGTTGGTTCCAAGTCTTTGCTATTGTGAATAGTGCCGCAGTAAACATACGTGTGCATGTGTCTTTATAGCAGCATGATTTATAATCCTTTGGGTATGTACCCAATAATGGAATGGCTAAACACCAAAAGCAATGACAAATGAATTAATTTTTGTATAAGGTGTAAGGAAGGGATCCAGTTTCAGCTTTCTACATATGGCTAGCCAGTTTTCCCAGCACCATTTATTAAATAGGGAATCCTTTCCCCATTTCTTGTTTTTGCCAAATGATATTTCTAGTTCTAGGTCCTTGAGGAATCACCACACTGTCTTCTACAGTGGTTGAACTAGTTTACAGTCCCACCAATAATGTAAAAGTGTTCCTGTTTCTCCACATCCTCTTCAGCATCTGTTGTTTCCTGACTTTTTAATGATTGCCATTCTAACTGGTGTGAGATGGTATCTCATTGTGGTTTTGATTTGCATTTCTCTGATGGCTAGTGATGATGAGCATTTTTTCATGTGTCTGTTGACTGCATAAATGTCTTCTTTTGAGAAGTGTCTGTTCACATCCTTTGCCCACTTTTTGATGGGGTTGTTTTTTTCTTGTAAATTTGTTTGAGTTCTTTGTAGGTTCTGGATATTAGCCCTTTGTCAGATGAGTAGATTGCAAAAATTTTCTCCCATTCTGTAGGTTGCCTCTTCACTCTGATGGTAGTTTCTTTTGCTGTGCAGAAGCTCTGTAGTTTAATTAGATCCCATTTGTCAATTTTGGCTTTTGTTGTCATTGCTTTTGGTGTTGTAGACATGAAGTCCTTGACCATGCCTATGTCCTGAATGGTATTGCCTAGGTTTTCTTCTAGGGTTTTTATGGTTTTAGGTCTAACATTTAAGTCTCTAATCCAACTTGAATTAATTTTTGTATAAGGTGTAAGGAAGGGATCCAGTTTCAGCTTTCTACATATGGCTAGCCAGTTTTCCCAGCACCATTTATTAAATAGGGAATCCTTTCCCCATTTCTTGTTTTTGCCAGGTTTGTCAAAGATCAGATGGTTGTAGATGTGTGGTATTATTTCTGAGGGCTCTGTTCTGTTCCATCGTTATATATATCTGTTTTGGTACCAGTACCATGCTGTTTTGGTTACTGTAGGCTTGTAGTATAGTTTTAGCTACCAAGGTAAACAGTGAACTTTTTGTAAGCAGTGTATACTGTTCTAAATATGAAGTGTATTTTCCCTTCTGATAGTGAATGAGTTTGATTTATGATTTTTTAATGTCAAATATTAAATTATTTTGTCAGAGGCCGGGCGTGGTGGCTCACACCTGTAATCCCGGCACTTTGGGAGGCCGAGGCGGGTGGATCACAAGGTCAGGAGATCAAGACCATCCTGGCTTCCACGGTGAAACCCCATCTGTACTAAAAATACAAAAAATTCACTGGGAGTGGTGGCGAGCACCTGTAGTCCCAGCTACTTGGGAGGCTGAGTCAGGAGAATGGCGTGAACCCGGGAGGTGGCGCTTATAGTGAGCCGAGATGGCGCCACCGCACTCCAGCCTGGGTGAGAGAGCGGAGGGTCCGTCTTGAAAAGAAAAAAAAAATATTTTGTCAGAATAACCCCTTAAATTTTTAAATTTTGTCGTATAAAAGTTAATTATATTATGGTATTTAAATAGTTGGTAATTTAGGATTATGATGAGATGGAAGAAAATAAATTTTGCAATAAGCATGAACCTTCAAGGGTATTAGGACGTGCTAAGGCTGTGATTTTTGGTGCAGTGTAAAAACGTAATTTCTTAGAGAATAGTGTCAATTTCCAAACCAGCAGGAGAGTTGTAAGTATTTAAATGGAATGTTTAGGGATATGTCAGGGAAGTTAGAGACAATAACATCTGGTATGCTTTTTTTGTGTGTATGAGACGGAGCCTTGCTCTGTCGCCCAGGCTGGAGTGCAGTGGCGTGATCTCGGCTCACTGCAAGCTCCGCCTCCTGGGTTCACGCCATTCTCCTGCCTCAGCCTCCACAGTAGCTGGGACTACAGGCGCCCGCCACTATGTCTGGCTAATTTTTTTGTATTTTTAGTAGAGACGGGGTTTTGCTGTGTTGCCAGGATGGTCTCGATCTCCTGACCTCGTGATCCGCCCGTGATCCCCTGGGCCTGGAATTACAGGTGTGAGCCACCGCGCCTGGCCTGGTATGCTCTTAAATTAATTATTAATGCTGTGCCTTAACAGTTCTTTGAAATCATCAAGATCATAGACTGGGCTTGTGCCTATAATCGCAGCACTTTGGGAGACTGAGGCAGGAGGATTGCTTGAGCCTAAGTTGGAGACCAGCGTGGAGAATATAGTGAGACTCTTGTCCCTACAAAAAGTTTTAAAAAAAGTAGCCAGATGTGGTGGTGTGTGCCTGTAGTCCCAGCTACTTGGGAGGCTGAGGTGGGAGGATTGCTTGAGACCAGGAGGTTCAGGCTGCAGTGAGCTATGATCTGTGCCACTGTGCTCCAGCCTGGGTGACAGAATGAGACCCTGTTAAAAGAATCTTTTTTGGTAAGAATGATCTAAGAACTGGATGTCTGTAAAGCTAATAGAAAAAATAATCTTGTGAAGCAAAAAGTCAAAATTGAAATAAAGAAGTTAGGACCGACAGCAAGGTTAAATGCTTAATTTTTTTTTAGTGTTCATAAATAAGGTACAGTTTTAAAAATATCATAAACATTTTTATGATCCTATTCTCAGGGCCCACTTTTTTTTGTATCTTTAAAATTATAGTATTTTGATTCTAGAAATGGACCCTTGAACCAATATCCATATTTTATCATGAATAAGGTGAGAGTAACAGTGATAAAATGACTTGCTATAGTTTACATTGCTACTTAAGGACAGTACTAGACCAGAAACCAAGTCTCCTGAGTCCCATTTAAGTGCTGTTTCTGTCACACCAAGCAGTTCTCTAAGTATATAGTCTATTTTTTTTTTTTTTGAAACAGGGTCTTGCTTTGTCACCCAGCCTGGAAAGCAGTTGTGTGATCATGGCTCGCTACAGTCTTGTTTTTAGAGATGGGGTCTCCCTATGTTGCTCAGGTTGATCTCAAACTCCTGAGCTCAAGCAGTCCTTCTGCCTCTGCTCCCAAAGTATTGTGATTATAGGCATGATCTACCATACCCAGCCAGTAATTTTTTTTTTTTTTGAGACGGAGTCTCACTCTGTTGCCAGGCTGGAGTACAGTGGCGCGATCTTGGCTTACTGCAACCTCCCCCTCCCAGGTTCAAGTGATTCCCCTGCCTCAGCCTCCCGAGTAGCTGGGACTACAGGCGACTGCCACCACGACTGGCGAATTTTTATATTTTTAGTAGAGACAGGGTTTCACCATATTGGTCAGGCTGGTCTCAAACTCCTGACCTCAGGTGATCCGCCTGCCTCAGCCTCCCAAAATGCTGGGATTACAGATGTGAGCCACCTCCCCTGGCCGCCAGTAATTTTTTTTTTTTTAAAGGGATTAATATCCATTGCAAGACTTGGTAACTGATCACAGAGAACTCAGTAGTTAATTAAATCAGTTTCACAGTATTGTGTTGTTGTTTTGGAAACCGCTTCATACCTATAACCAATATTGAGTGAGTTGAAGAGAATTACTTCCAAATACAAGGTACTTTACATTCTTCCAAGGAGAGGATGCAACACAAAGCTGTTGGTCAGCTTGATACAAAAGCTTTTAGGTATGCTCATGAAATAAGTCAAATGTATACATTTTACAGCCTCATATTATGTTAAATAGAATTACTTTTTTCTTTTTCCTTCCCATTTCTTTGAACAGCCATATTCAGAATCTTCGTCATTATCAACTTTGTCATCATTGAAGTCCTTTTCTCTAGGACACATCAGCCTCTTTCCATGTATGATATTTTCGCTGGAAATTTTATCCTGAGCTATAAATGCCTCTCATGAAAGAAAAGTTTTTTTTTTTTTTTCCCTGAGATAAGGTCTAACTCTGTTGCCCAGGTTAGAGTGCAGTGGCATGATCATGATTCACTGCAGCCTTGACCTTGTGGGCTTAAGCGATCCTCCCATCAGCCTCCTGAGTATCTGGGACTACCAGTGTGCACCACCACACCTGGCTAATTTTTGTATTTTTTGTAGAGATGGGGTCTTGCCATGTTGTCCAGGCTGGTCTTGGACTGCTGGGCTCAAGTGATATGTCTGCCTTGGCCTCCCAGAGGGCTGGGATTACAGGTGTGAGCCACCATGCCTGGCCAAGAAATGTTTTTTTTAAAGTTTATTTTTGTATGTAGTCATAATATTTGTAAGGTAATCTTTTCACTGTATTGCTTTTTAAACTAAGGTTTAAATAGTTCATTGTAATAAGAGTTACCATTTGTACTTATAAGGCTGCCTCTCCAGGAGTAAGCGTTAAATAGTTCATTGTAATAAGAGTTGCCATTTGTGCTTGTAAGACTGCATCTCCAGGAGTAAGTGTAGGTTAATCAATTGCGTGTTCTACTGCTATAGGGAAATTGTGAAGGAGGTTCGTGTGTTGTAGGTTCTTTGCAACTACCCCCTTTATGGGCTTTTAGTGAAATATCTGGTGATAGGCTTGGTCGTGGTAGTTGTAGACGTAAGGTAGGGTGGGGATGAGTAAGGACAGATCACAGTTCTGCCCATACCTTTATGTTTGTCCTTGCTTGCCTCTAGCCAATGACTGCCTTTGGAATTAAATGGCTACTCCTTCAATTTCATCCCCTAAACTTTATGCAAATTTCAATTCATGACAGATCTTAAGCTGAAACCATATAGGAGAGGAAATCAGGGGAAGTGTACTTCTTGACATAGTTTAAGACCTTAACTTTGTTTAGTCACTTAGTCTTCCAAACTTAAGTTCCTCAAATATCATTTTGGGTTTAGATTAGTGCTTTTCTGTCATTGTCCATTAAACAAATGATTTCTCTCATTACCTACTTCTCTTTTAGTCTCATCAGTGATCCCTCTGGGTATAGCTTCTGAATTTCTAGCATAAAACTCTTCAACAATAACAAAAAAGGATAATGATCCCCCTGTCAATTTTTAGGGGAAAGGATAAGGTGTTTCCTAGAAACTTTATTCAGAGCTTTTTAGTCAAAGTGTAGTTCATTGATCCTTAACTGCAATTTACTTGACAAGATATATTTATGGGATGAATTTTATTGAGGGTAACTGAATGGAGAGAGAAGCTGCTGGTGTGATGAATTCTCTTTCTTCTTGGTCTACAATAAACAGGAATGATATAGACTTGGGGTTCTTGAGTGAACTTTTAGTATTTATTAGCAGCCAATCTAACCTTGAAAACTCTACTATGTTGATTTCTTTTTGGAAAGTGTTGAACAATTAAATAATACATTTTAAAGAACAAGGAAGAAGGGCATTGTTTTAATTATTTTATGATCTAACTTAATCCCCACAGCAACTCTGTGAAGTAGATACTGTAATCATTCCCATTTTACAGATGAGGAAGAGACTTCGTAACTTGGCTTATATAAGAAAAGGATAGAATTGTTTAGATCTTTTTGATTGCTTTCCATTTTGTATAAGTTCAGTGACTTAGGAAACTTTTTAGAAAAACTTTTTTGGAGGAATGATATTGTTCATTAGGGACATATCTACTTCAAAAGTATTTAAAAATATTTTTGATGGAAATTATATTTTATAAGTTTTAGTATGGTTCACTGGAAATATGTCAACAGTTTGTAGGTAATACCATGTTTTATTTTGAGTTGGCTAATTGTTAAGGTAAAACTTTAGAGGATAAAGTGAGCTCATATTGATGAATGGTAATCTGATATTTCCAACAGACTAGGTCTTTTTTTGACGTTCGGTGTATTTTAACTTTATTCTTTGTGATACTAGCTCCCTCTGTAGAACTTCAATAAGATTGCAACTGGACTTTTTCAATGATTTAGAAAAGTGATCTAAACATTATCTATAAGTATAAAATTTCCCTGTAAAATTTTACTTTGTATTCTAAGCAATTGCAAGTGGGTTTTTAAAAGTATAAATGTAACCTTTATAAAAATGTACACACAAAGTTTTAATAACATATACAAAATAAAACCTTCTTCTTCAAACATTCCTGTAACTTTAATGCTTTTTTATTTAGGAAGGCTAGAGAGAGGTGTGATTTCTAGGTCTGTAGGTCTGTGTTGCGTAAAGCCTGGTGGAAGCCCTAGGGGAAAAATAAATTTTGAAGTTTAGATGGATACTTGAAATTATCCTTTTTTTTTTTTTTTCCTGAAACTTTCCAGTTTGAATTGGGTGGAAAAATGTTCATAAGGGATTTTTGTTTGTTTGTTTGTTTTGTAGAGAAGGGGAAAGCAAACTTCTACAATAGGTAGAAAGAGCAAAGAGAAAATCTTAGCAAGATCCAGAAATTTAGCCAAGAATTGCAGGAAAAAAATGCTTTACATACACGGTTTAAAAAATTTTTCCTTTTTCTTTTTTTTCTTGAGATGTGGTCTCACTCTGAGATGTGGTCATCACATTCTGAGATGTGGCACTCCATACCACACTGGAGTTCAGTGGCATGATCATGGTGATCGTCCCACCTCAGCCTCCTAAGTAGCTGGGACTACAGGCATGTGCCATCACGCGTGGTTCCTTTTTGTATTTTTAGTAGAGATTGGGTATTGCCACGTTGCCCAGGCTGGTCTCAAGCTTCTGGGCTCAAATGGTCTGCCTACCTCAGCCTCCCAAAGTGTTAGGATTACAGGCGTGAGCCACTGCACCCTGCTCACATATATGAGTTCTGTGAGTTTATGCTGTTGGAAAATCCTTTGTTATCAAAGTCTACTTCCAATTTTCCTGTGTGGGAGTGAGCTTACTTCTTTTACCACCACTTTTTTTTCCTTTCTTTCTGCTATGGTTTGAATGTCCCCTCCAAAGCTCATGTTGAAATTTAATTGCCATTGTAACAGTAATAAGAGGTGGAGGGCTTTAAGAGGTAATTAGATCATGGGGCTCTACCTTCATGAGTGCATTAATGCAGGAGTGGGTTAGTTATCTCTAGAGGGTTGTTATAAAGCGAGTCTGGTCCCTCAAGCACTTGCTTGCTGTTTGCCTTCTGCCATGGGATAGTGCAGCAAGAAGTTGCTGAGCAGAAGCTGGCACCATACTCTAGGACTTCCCAGCCTTCAGAACTGAGAAACATATTAATACTTCTTTCCTTTATAAATTACCCAATCTCAGGTTTCTGTTAACAGCCATAGCAATCGAACTAACACAATCCCCTAAACCATTTTATATTAAATTGTAAGTTGTATAATTAGCTCTTCAAAGATGTTTTTTCAGATATAATGTAAGCTCCATGAAGGCAGAGGAAATATGATTGACTTGCAACATGGAATTGAGAAAAATGAGTGAACTGATTTCAACCATAAAGCCAGGGACTAAAACATACAAATGAGGATAAGAAAGAACTGAAGTACATGTACTCTTTCAGTTTCTAAAAATTTAACTGTATTTTCTTCTAAGTAGATTGAAGGATGTTCTTAGGATTATGCTTGAGTAGGCTTTTAAACAATTTTATGTGGATAATTATCTTTGAAGCCTTCATTAGTACTAAATATCTTTATTCTGTTAAAATATAATACAGTATATTCAAACAGATGTAACTATGTATTGTGGCACAAAGAAATTCAAGAATGATTGTTATTCTTTTTGTTTGTTGGCCTTGACTAAATTTGATGTCAGATATTTGCTTTAAAAAATAGATAGACCAATTTTATTGGTATGACAAATCTACCCTTCATTATCCATAAACCACTGAAATAGTAATCTGGTTTTCCTATTCAGGCACACCTTGGAGATATTGGGGGTTTGGTTCCAGACTATCACAATAAAGTGAATATCACAGTAAAGAGAAATACATGAAGATTGTATTTTCCCAGTGCATATAAAAGTTGTGGTGATATCACACTGTAATCTATTGTATGCAATAACATTGTGTATAAAACATGTATATGCCTTAATTTAATGTAATCTATTGTATACAATAACATTGTATATAAAAAATGTATATTCCTTAATCCATAAATATACTTTATGGATAAAAATGCTAACAATCATCTGAGCCTTTAGCAAGTTATAATCGTTTTGCTGGTGGAGGGTCTTGCCTCAGTGTTGATGGCTGCTTACTGATCAGGATGTTGGTTGCTAAAGGTTGGAGTGGCTGTGGCAATTTCTTAAAACAAGACAATAATGAAGGTTGCTGTGTCAGAGCCCTCCCTTCATGAAAAATTTATCTGTAATATGCAATGCCGTCTGATAGCCTATTACCCACTATTATCTGTAATATGCAATGCCGTCTGATAGCCTATTTCCACGGTAGAACTTGGAAAACTGGAGTCAGTCCTCTCAAAACCATGCTGCTGCTTTATCAACTAAAGTTTATGGAATATTCAGAATCCTTTGTTGTCATTTCAGCAGTGTTCACAGCATCTTCATCAGGAGTAAATTCCATCTCAGGAAACCCCTTTTTTTTCTCGTCTATAAGAAACAACTTCCTGTCCATTCAAGCTTTATCATGAGATTACAGCATTTCAGTATCCATCTTCAGGCTCCACTTCCAATTCTAGTTCTCTTGCTACTTCTGCCACATCTACAGTGACTTCCTTCCCTGAAGTCTTCAAGCCCTCAAAGTCATCCACGAGGGCTGGAATTCACTTCTTCCAAACTCCTGTTAATGTTGATGTTTTGGCCTCCTCCCATGAATCACAAATGTTCTTAATGGCATCTAGAATGATGAATACGTTACAGGAGGTTTTCATTTTACTTTGTCTGATCCATCAGAAGAATCACTGTCTATGGCAGCTATAGTCTTGCAAAATATATTTCTTAAATAATAAGACTTGAAAGTCAAAATTACTCCTTGATTTGGGGGCTGCAGAATGAATGTTGTATTAGCAGCCAGGAAAACAGCATTCATCTCCTTGTACATCTCTATCAGAGCTCTTGGGTGACCAGGTGCATCGTCAGTGAGCAGAAATATTTTAAAAGGGGCCGGGTGTGGTGGCTCACACTTGTAATTCCAGGACTTTGGGAGGCTGAGGTGGGCGGATCACCTGAGGTCAGGAGTTCGAGACCAGCCTGACCAACAGGGAGAAACCCCGTCTCTACTAAAAATAGAAAATTAGCCAGGCGTGGTGGTGCATGCCTGTAATCCCAGCTACTTGGGAGGCTGAGGCAGGAGAATCGCTTGAACCCAGGAGGCGGAGGTCGTGGTGAGCTGAGATCGCACCATTGCACTCCAGTTTGGGCAACAGGAGGCAAACTCCATCTCAAAAAAATAAAAGCCTACCCTCCCAAAGTGCCAGGATTACAGGCATGAGCCACTGCCCCTGTCTGTCCGTCCGTCTTCTTTTTTTTTTTTTTTTTTTTGAGACGGAGTCTCGCTCTGTCGCCCAGGCTGGAGTGCAGTGGCCGGATCTCAGCTCACTGCAAGCTCCGCCTCCCGGGTTCACGCCATTCTCCTGCCTCAGCCTCCCGAGTAGCTGGGACTACAGGCGCCCACCACCTCGCCCGGCTAGTTTTTTTGTATTTTTTAGTAGAGACGGGGTTTCACCGTGTTAGTCAGGATGGTCTCGATCTCCTGACCTCGTGATCCGCCCGTCTCGGCCTCCCAAAGTGCTGGGATTACAGGCTTGAGCCACCGCGCCCGGCCCCGTCTTCTTTTTTAAGAGCAAGAAAAGGTTTCCCAGAAGTACTTTGGTAGACTCTCATCACACACACATTCCTAAACCAGTTACTGGCAAAGAAAATAGAATTATCATGATTAATTGGCGTATTCTGAAGTATAGGCTTCCTTATAACTGAACAAAAATTAGAGCTCCACTGGCAATGGGGAAATGGGTGTTGACTTGGCAACTAATAGTGAATTGCTCACAATGTTTAAATGAAATGGCCTGTCAGATTTCCTGGGAACACAGGAACTGGGGCCAAACTTAGAAATAGCCTCAGTAAGAGGTTTTCTAATACTATTTTCTGGTATCGTAATTATTCCTAATTACCTTGTGCACAAAAAAAAATAAAAAATTTTAAGTTTAGAATTTTAAACATGTTTCCTGACAGTAACCAAGATATAAAAATGTATAAAATTGAGTGAATATATTTGAAAGCATGGAAGATTTGTGTTACCCTCAGACTTGAAAGGGAACCTGCAAAGTTATGGTCTCATGGGAAATATTGTTTATTTTTGCCTTGACATAATTTTCAGGCTCTTTGGTTTTATTCTAAGCAACCCAGCAGGGCATCTTTAAAAGGAAACAAACAAAATTACTGTCTCTAAACCAAAGAAGATAGAAAAATATATTCAGGAGAATAGTATACATTGAAAACTACCACTTTACCACTTTAGCTAGTGTTTTTTTTGTTTTTTTTTTTTCTCGGAGTCTTGCTCTGTCCCAGGCTGGAGTGTATTGGCACGATCTCGGCTCACTGCAATCTCCACCTCCCGGGTTCCAATGATTCTTATGCCTCAGCCTCCTGAGTAGCTGGGATTACAAGGGCCAGGCACCATGCCCAGCTAATTTTTAGTAGGGAGTACTTTTTAACTGAGAAGAGATGCTGTAAAGTTTTAGGAAATCACAATGGGGATGGTAGTCATACTTCTACTTTCTTCTGAATATAATATTGTTTCTTTTTTCTCCTGCAGTTACTTATGTTTTTTTCTTTTTTCTTTAAAGCTTGCTAGTTCTGAGAATTTTAGATTCAGTTATAATTGACTGTAACTATCAACACATGTTATGGAGTAGTATAAATTATTACTTGATGTTTGGAGTTGTTTTACTCAGTCACTCAGCAAAGGTAAGATTAGATCTCCATTAGATGAAAAGTATTATCTCTTGCAAAGAGACATTGGTTAGCTGTGGATGAAGACAGTGGCTGTGGGGTCAGTCAACCTTGTAGAAAGAATAAGCTGGGCACAGTGACTCATGCCTGTAATCCCAGCACTTTGGGGTGACTGAAGCCAGTGGATCACTTGAGCCCAGCAGTTCGAGACCAGACTTGGCAACATAGTGAGAGCCCCCTCTCTACAAAATTTTAAAAATTAGCCAGGCGTGGTGGTGTGTACCTGTGGTACTAACTATCAGAAGGCTGAGGTGGGAGGATCTCTTGACCTGGGGAGGTTGAGTCTGCATGCAGTGAGCCATGATTGTGCCCCTGGACTCCAGCCTGGGTGACGAAGTGAGACCTTGTCTCAAAAAAAAAAGAGACAGAATAAAAGTAAAATTGTATAATCTCTGGAGAAAACAAAATAGGCTGTCATATTCTAATTCTCAATATGTAAGGATGTTTAGTATATTAGTGGGTATAATTATTAATAAAATATTCTATTTAGGTATCTTTGAACCAGTTTGTAATAACCAAACCACGAAAATTCAATTTGCTTTGTATGTAAAAATCTTTTAAAATAGAAAGTCCTGCCTTAACTTTCATAAATCTGAATGTGAGCATGTATTTATGCTTTTCATTTGTTTGCACAGCTTTTTTTTTTTTTCCCTAAGACAGAGTCTCACTCTGTTGCTCAGGCTGGAGTATAGTGGCGTGATCTCAGCTCACTGCAACTTCCACCTCCCAGGTTCAAGTGATTGTTGTCGATCAGCCTCCCAAGTAGCTGGGATTACAGGTGTGCAACACCATATCTGGTTAGTTTTTGTATTTTTAGCAGAGACAGGGTTTCGCCATGTTGTCCAGAGTGGTGCACAGCCTTTTGTTGTTGACGTGTGAGACTTGTAATATAATAGTAATAATGCTGTCATTTCTTTTTTTTTTTTTTTTGAGACGGAGTCTCGCTCTGTCGCCCAGGCTGGAGTGCAGTGGCCGGATCTCAGCTCACTGCAAGCTCCGCCTCCCGGGTTTATGCCATTCTCTCGCCTCAGCCTCCCGAGTAGCTGGGACTACAGGCGCCCGCCACATCGCCCGGCTAATTTTTTGTATTTTTTTAGTAGAGACGGGGTTTCACCATGTTAGCCAGGATGGTCTCGATCTCCTGACCTCGTGATCCACCCGTCTCGGCCTCCCAAAGTGCTGGGATTACAGGCTTGAGCCACCGCGCCCGGCCCATTTCTTAAAGATGATATATAATCCTATCAAAATGTTCCTGGGAAGTAGGAATTTGTCAGCCTGTCAATGTTTTCCTTTTATTTTGTGTATTTGTGTGTTTTAGTACATTCTCCCAGATCCTGAAATTTTCCTTTTAAACTGTTATTATGATGCCTGTCTTATTTCTTTCTCTTTTTTGGTCCTAAGTATGCTCTCAGGAGTTAACAAAGTATAAAATTATGTTTCTCAAAGGAAACTTTATCAGATATTTGGAAATTAGCAAATGTTTTTTAGAGGTAGAAACTGTAATTTGTATTCCTAAGACTTGTAGGCCATTGTATTTGTTGACTGACTGATTTGACTGAGAACCTAGTATATGATAATGTGTCACTGTTTCTGTCAACTTATATAATTGAGGGACTTTTTATTGTTCTTACCTTAGATCACTATATACTTGTGGTCTTATAAAGTATATTTGAAAATTACACACATTTTCATATTTTGTCTGGGCCTGGGAAAAGTATTTAGTTTAAAACTGTGACATCTTAACCTTTAAAACCCATTGTCAGTTATTTAGAAAAATTAGTATCATATGATTTGAAGCACTTCTTTATATTGCAGGTTTCACTATCTGGGAAACTCCAGTGTGGAGGCTCTGTTAACTATCTTCTTTGTTTTATCTGGAATGTTTTATTGATACTATAAAACAAAACTTATCAGTAAGACTGATTTGGAATTCATATTGTTTGACAGCATTATCATTGTCAATAATTATCCATTGTCCGCATTTGTAAAGCAGAATAAAAGAAGCCATTATTTAAGTTTAATTCCTGAGATGATTTAGCATGTGGTGTAATGTCAATCTGTGGGAATTTTATTTTAAACTTTTTCTTAGTAAAGTTTACTTTTTAGAGCTGTTTTAGGTTCATTCACAGCAAAATTGAACAAAGATACAGAACTTTCCCATAATCCTCCTGCCCTCACACATGCATAGCCTCCCCCATTTTCAGCATCCCACAACAGACTGGTACATTTGATACAGTTGATGAACCAATATTGACGCATCCAAATAAAACTCTTTTTTTGGTGGGAGGAGATGGAGTCTTTCTCTGTTGCCCAGGCTGGAGTGCAGTGGCGTGATCTTAGCTCACTGCAACCTCCGCCTCCCGGGTTCAAGCAATTCTCTTGTCTCAGCCTCCTGAGTAGCTGGGACTACAGGCACACGCCACCACACCTGGCAAATTTTTGTATTTTTAGTAGAGATGGGGTTTCACCATATTGGTCAGGCTGGTTTCAAACTCCCAACCTCAAGTGATCCACCTGCCTCAGCCTCCCAAAGTGTTGGGATGACAGGTGTGAGACACTGCGCCCAGCCCATAAAACTCTTAAAACAAGGTTGATTGAGAGAAGGCCTTGCTCTGTCTCCCAGGCTGGAGTGCAGTGATGCAATCATAGTTCACAGCAGCCTACGGCTCCTGGTCTCAACCGATCGTCCTGCCTGAGCCTCCTGAGTAGTTGGGACTATAGGCTTGTGCTGCTGCTCCCAGAAGACTCTTATTTAATCTGTCTCTCTTAAAGTATAGATTTACAGATCATACCTTTAGAAATTTCTGAGTTTTTATGGTGGTTCTGTAAATAAATCTGTTTGCTTCTTATTTCTGCCTTCCCTTCCCCCTCAGCCTTTGGTTTTTGATTTTCTCTTACATGCTGGTTCAGCTATCCTTGTTTCTGTTGCTTTAAAGCTTTCAACATATTATGAACATTTTCCACCAAATATATTGTTCTTATGAGTACATTGTAATTTTAGGGCAAGAAGCAGAGATGAACTTTGCTTTAACTCTTTTGTGTTGAAGCATGCTAATGGCAAGCATATTTTTTAAATATAAAAGTTGTACAAGTTGAGATGTTTAATTCCTTTAGGAAAAAGCATCATAATTAGAAGGGAGAATTGCTATTATCTGGAAGGTGTTCAGACAGTTGGGGGAAAAAAAACAACCAAAACAGCTGCATTGTAAGTTCCATAAGGGAATGGGCTTATATCTTTGTTTATTTGTGTTTGTTTTCCATTGTACAATCAATGCCTAGCATGGGGTAACATAGTATGTGATTAACCAACAGTTATTGGAAAAATATATTTTAATCTGTTATTTTAGATAATTAAAAGTACATTTAGGAAATATGCAAACTTTTTGTTTGACTTTATTAATTTGATCTTACTCTCCTTCTTCATTTCACCTTTAAAATGCTGATGATAGAAGCAGGAGGCAGAGAAATTATAGGCAAATAGGGGTAGGTCCCTGGTGAAACCCCACCTCCAAGCTGAAAAGCTTGAAACCAGCGCCCCAAGGTGAGAACTTCTGTTCGTTTGCCTGCACTCTCCTGATTGGTTCTTTCTGAACAATGTCTTTTTACCAATTGAATGTGGCTTTTTCCAAAGCTACCTATGGCCTGCCCCACCCCTATCCTGTGCCTGTAAAGCCCCAGACTCGGTAGGTAGAGAGGATTCTGCCAGACTTTAGGGAAAAGAGATGGCTTGACTTTGGAGAAGAGACTGCTGGACTTTGAGGAAGACCACCTACCCTTTCCGTCCGTTCTCCAGCTCCCCTCTCCACTGAGAACCATTTCTACCTTTCAGTAAAATTCTCCGCCTTTACCATCCTTCAAGTGTCTGCATCACTTCCTTCTTCTTGGATACTGGACAAGAACTCAGGACCCATGGAATGCAGCCAAAAAGGCTGTCATACTGGCCCTTTGCCCTCGCCGGCGGAGGGCAGCCGCCCCATGCGATGTGGTAAGGGACCAACTGAGCTGTTAACACACACACAGACGGCAGAACTAAAAGAGCACTGTAACACTTTCTCTGGGGTTTTGGGGTCGTGGGCACCCTCACTGGGCACTGCTGTGGGCCCTGCATGGAGCTTTCTTTCACTGGCACCTGGAGCAGCTGGCCAGGTCCTTCACTCTCTTGCTAACATGCTCCCTCCTGCAAGGGATTGAGCGCTGTGACGTGAGTAAACGGTCGCCCTTGTTGCGAGTCCAATGAAGGGACCGAGAAAAATCCTGCATTACTGATATGAAATGAACCAAATTAAGTAACATCATCTTATTTCTTTTGATTTTGTTTTCAGTTTGTTTATATTCCTTTCCATAGGTATTATGTGTCTGTTTTAGTTCATAAAATTTTGGCCTAATTTATATTTTGACCATTATTCAGCACACTGTTAGTACTCAGTACTAATTTCAGTTGCTTATTTAGACTCATCGAAATAAAGCACATTTTAAGGCCAGGCGCAGTAGTTCCTGCCTCTAATCCCAGCACTTTGGGAGGCTGAGGCCAGGAGTTCGAGACCAGCCTGGGCAACATGGTGAAATACCGTCTCTACTAACAATACAAAAGTCAGCTGGGCATGGTGATGTGCACTTGTCGTCCCAGCTACTCGGGACTTTGAGGCACGAGAATCGCTTGAACCCAGGAGTGGGAGGTTGCAGTGAGCCGAGAACACGGCACTGCATTCCAGCCTGAGTGAGATTCTGTCTCCAAAAAAAAATTTTTTTAAAACATAAATAACAGGCCGGGCGCGGTGGCTCAAGCCTGTAATCCCAGCACTTTGGGAGGCCGAGACGGGTGGATCACGAGGTCAGGAGATCGAGACCATCCTGGCAAACACTGTGAAACCCTGTCTCTACTAAAAAATACAAAAAACTAGCTGGGCGAGGTGGCGGGCGCCTGTAGTCCCAGCTACTCGGGAGGCTGAGGCAGGAGAATGGCGTAAACCCGGGAGGCGGAGCTTGCAGTGAGCTGAGATCCGGCCACTGCACTCCAGCCTGGGCGATAGAGCGAGACTCTGTCTCAAAAAAAAAAACAAAAACAAAAACAAAAAAAAAAAACATAAATAACAGACCACACTATCTTTTTTGAAGATTATGTTCACATTTCATTCTCTCCATTGAACTCTATAGATGTATTACCTGTGTATAAGGAATGTAAATTTTTTTGTATTAAAAATTGACACATTAAAATAAAAAAACTAATACCACTACAAGGTTAAGCTCTGAGGAGATTTCAGCCTTAATGGTATACAATCATGTTTAACTTCTCAATAATTAAAAACCAAAGCAACGCTGCAACCTTGGTTCAATATTCAAATATATTTTTCTTGGTAACCAAGTTACTTTTCACTATTTATAGTACTTTATAAATGATTTAGAATTGTTTTGCAGTTTTTTCAAAGAAGTATTCATAAGATAAATGTAGAAAATTATTTTAAAACGAAAGTGATGCCCACCAGATGGTGCTATTTCGCCTGTTTTATCTGTGACAATAAGTAGGAAAAATGAATATAGAACTTCAAAAAAGTGTATGGAAAATCTAGAATATTTGCGCATTGTATTTTGGGTGTAGATGAGCTCAGTGGAAGGAAGCATTAAAATGCTCTAAACTTGGGTTCAGTACTGTGTGTTTATCTTAATAAAGGTAAAGATGAATTCCCAGAGTTAATATGCCAGATAACCTTTTATTTAGTCTAAATATGTTAAGTAGATTTTTAAAAAAGTTGACCTATATGCAAATTTTATTAACTTCATAGCTGTATATGCATGAAAAATGAAATTATTTATTAGATATGTTACCAAAATTTGTTTAAAGATTTCTTTGTATTGTTAAGTAAACAATATTACTATCTCATTTGAGTTACATTGTGATTTACAAATTAAGGGAAACATTTTGATTATTTATGTGTTTGTAATTATTACCCAAATAAAAGAGAGAAACTTAGGCTTAAATTCACTATTTCTACAAAGGAAAGAGATGACTCTTCTAAATTTATTTTTGTATTAGGAAGAGGTCAAACTGTGGTACAGTGTTCATTTAGATGCAACCATTGAATGACGATCCATTAGAGTCAAAATGGTTAGCTAATGAAATATAGTTTTCAGTAAATTTGGAAAGATTTATCCAGCTCTTAAAAGTGTTTCTAGGATTTTAATGTAGTCTTTTTCCCCCTGATTTTATTATCGCTCTGTATTTTTCTCAGGTCATGAGATTGAACCATAAAAGACATGTAGATGCTTGTTATAAGTATTTGCCAAAGTCATTGTTGTCAATGATTTTATTGGCATGTGTGAAATTAGAGATTAAACTTGCTTTTAAATCTTACATTTGAAGTTTTCTTCTGGAAAGGTGCATGTATAACTTTCAATTTAATGTTCAATTATTTATAATAGAATGAAGCATCTCTATTGGCCAGTAAATATAAATAGTAGATTTTATTGTATTCCTGTACTGTTTTTGAATAATATTTTACTAATTGTTTTAACATAATCCTCATACATACCCTTAAGATTAGGACCTACTGTAATGCTTTATTTGAACTTGTTTCATAACATTTGTCTTTTTTTAACTTTGGATTATAGTTTTGGAATATACATCAGATCCCTCCTACAAAAACATAAAGTTCTTCATGCTTTCTCTTATTCCACTTATCACAATACTTTACATGTAGTAGATGACCTTATATATTTTTTACATAAATGAATACTTTTGTCATGCCAAGTGTTGTTATTAGTATTGTAGTACAAAGGAAATGATTTAGATAGCTTTTCTGTCTTGAAGGAATTTCCTTAGTGATGAGTATTCCTTATTCCATAGTCTTTTTTTTTTTTTTTTTTGAGACGGAGTCTTGTTCTGTCACCCAGGCTGAAGTGCAGTGGTGCAATCTCAGCTCACTGCAATGTCCGCCTCCCAGGTTCAAGCAATTCTCCTGCCTCAGCCTTCTTAGTAGCTGGGATTACAGGCATGCACCATCACACCCCGCTAAGTTTTGTAATTTTAGTAGAGACGGGGTTTCACCATATTGGTCAGGTTGGTCTTGAACTCCTGACCTCAGGTGATCCACTCACCTCGGCCTCCCAAAGTACTGGGATTGCAGGCATAAGCCACCCCACCCAGCCTCTGTTCTACAGTTTTTTATCTTATGCTTTTCTGAAATGACTTTTTATAGTTGGGTTTAAAAGGATCATCTCATTGGAATCTCATATCGTAGTTATGATGGATTCTATCATGATGAGGATAAGTGTATTTTCAGGTTAAAAAAATTAAAATATTATTGTCAGCCTGCATGAGTATTAGAGATTGTCTGGTCCAGGAATTCTCAGATTGTGGTTCAAGGGCCTCTTGTAGGAGCGGGGGTCAGGGGTCCTTAAGACCTTGACAGAAGTTCTGTGAGGGCAGAACTGTATTCAAAGTAATACTAAGACTGTGTCTACCCTTTTCATTCTCATTCTCTCATGAGTGTAGGTGGAGTTTTCTAGAGGTTGCATACCATGCCATACTGATTGAATGCACAAGTTGTATGAGACTCTAGCAGTTCTGTCAAAAGACAAAGTTACAACAAATTTAGTTTAAACATCTCAATCAGCTTTATTGCAATTCTAGAATCAGGCAATACTTCATTCCATAAAGTAGAGTATGTGTTCTAATGAGTTGAGCAGGTGGTTGGTTTTATAGACAGAAGGGGCTAAAGAAAGCAGATTGGTCATTTCAAAGTGAATTATCTTGTAAGGTCCGGATGGGGAGACAGGACAATAGAAAGACTGGTTAATATCAGGTTACTTCAGATTAGGGATTAAAACAGAGGAAACTTCATTATCATGCCCATTGAATACTTCATTATCATGTGCATTGAATATTGAAAACTGTCTTATTTGGGAAATTAGGCTGTTACCTGTCTCTCCTGATTTTTTAGAAAGTCAAGATAACAACGCAGTTTGGGTTTGGTGAGCATGGATGACTCCATTTTGATTTTTAGTCTGGTCTTCTTTTGGAGTTTAGTGCAGGAGTTTTGTTCAAAACAGTGGCCTATAATTTTGGCTTCATAAGCCAGACATTAAGGAGATTTGCAAAGATTACAAAACAGTGCTTCTTTTGTCACTAACTTTTTTTTTTTGGTTTGGAAATAGTTATTTTCAGAAAATGTTACTTACATTAACATTTAATGAATTTATTCTTAAAATAATAAATATTTTAAAAAGTTATATTTTAACTTCTAATATTGTAACTAGGGCTAGATATTAAAGCTCCTTGAACTACTCGATACTCTTTTTAAAGTTTAAAGGGGTCCTGAGATGAAAGTGTCTGATAACTTAGGATTCTAATTCTTTATCCTCATTTCACAGATGAGAATACTCTGAGGCCCAGACAGGTTAGTTTAGTTAAGTACACTCATCCAGTTTTTCACTTAGCTGATTGTTGGATCGCTGACATCTGGCTTTTTTTGATTTTTTTTTTTTAAAGTTTTTTTTTTTTTTTTGAGACAGAGTCTTGCTGTGTCACCCAGGCTGGTCACCCAGGCTGGAGGGCTGGAGTGCAATGGTGCAGTCATGGCTCACTGCAGCCTTCACTGCCTGGACTCAAGTGATCCTCCCACCTCAGCCTCCTGAATACCTGAGACTACAGGCACGTGCCACCATGCCTGACTAATTTTTGTGTTTGTTTGTAGAGATGGGTATTTTTTGTTGCCCAGGCTGGTCTCGAACTCCCGGGCTTAAGTGATCAGTTAACCTTGGCCTCCCAAAATGTTGAGATGAGCCACCTTGCCTGGCCTGATATATTTTATTAGCTGTTTTGCTGTTTAGATATTCTTCAACTTAATACCAACCATCAGCTCCTTTAACACTTTCTTTGTTTGATATTTTAACTAATTTTATTAAGTACATGAGTAAGTTAGGAATATTAACCTAGTTTTTTCAACAACAATAAAATGGTGTTTTTTTAAACTTAAAAAATGTCTAGTGTAACCTTGCTTTAAAGTATGAACTTTCTAGTAGAAAAAGGGAATTGATAGATGAAACGGTGTAATCTTAGCGTCAAAAAGAATAATGTTGAGGGCAAAGAAGTAGGTTCTTGTGTTTTAGAGACTCTTTTACTGTCTTATTTCCTTTTTTCCCCCGCTTCCTCAACAATAAAACATCGGTTACAAGCTTCCCTGTGCATTTATGGCAGCCCACCCACAGAACAAGTGTTCTGTTTTAAAATCTTAAAAACTTTATCAAGAGGATAATAATTACACATATGCTGCTTTTTTGATGGATATGTATTATTTCTCAGGTTGAGCCTCATGGTGGGGTTGGTAGATTCTAACCCCCTCCTTTTAGTTGTTGAAGGAATTTAAAACCATGTCATAAAGAAACTGCACAATTTTAATTCAAAGAAAGAGGATTAGGATATACATAATATGTAATCCCAGCACTTTGGGAGGCCGAGGCGGGCGGATCACGAGGTCAGGAGATCGAGACCCTCCTGGCTAACACGGTGAAACCCCGTCTCTACTAAAAATACAAAAAACTAGCCGGGCGCGGTGGCAGGCGCCTGTAGTCCCAGCTACTCGGAGGCTGAGGCGGGAGAATTGCGGGAACCCGGGAGGCGGAGCTTGCAGTGAGCCGAGATCGCGCCACTGCACTCCAGCCTGGGCGACACAGCGAGACTCTGTCTCAAAAAAAAAAAAAAAAAAAAAAGGATATACATAATATCCCTCTTCCTTTAAGGGGCTTCCTTCATGTAGAAGACATGGACTGAATGATTTTTGCCCAATAAAGGAAAACTTCTTATTAGTAAAAGAACACAAAAATAGAATCAGCTTGTTTTGGAAGTAGTGAGATCCTTTTGTTATGAGGTGTTAAAGCATAGATCAGATTATTGACTCTTGGTAGGAGTATTAGTAAATGAATCAGTAGATGGAGGCTTAATTCGGTTAGATGACCTTTCAGATTTTTTTTTTTTTTAGACGGAGTCTTGCTCTGGGATTACAGGCACGTGCCACCACACCTAACTTTTTGTATTTTTAGTAGAGGCGGGGTTTCATCATGTTGGCCAGGATGGTTTTGATCTACTGACCTCGTGATTTGCCCACCTCGGCCTCCCAAAGTGCTGGGACTGCAGGTGTGAGCCACCACGCCCAGCCTTCAATTCTTTTATTAAGTGTTTGGGTATACTTCAAAATAACTTTTTAAACAAGTTTAAAAAGGCAGTTGGTTTAGCAGATGTATTATGCTTTTATATCAGCTGCTCAATTAACCTAAAGATTTGATGGATCTGTGGTCTTACCATGATCACTGATATCAGCTCTCCTTGAAGGAGCATGTGTTTTGTTTGTTCATTTTATTGCAAGCCCTTTGAAGAGATGATGTATTGGTAGCAGAAATTTGGCAGAGAAAAGGATGATAAACATTAGAAAGGAGGACAAAGGCCATTTGGAAGATATAAATGAATTGATGATATTTTGGTGTGTATTTTCTCATTGCTTTATGATTATAAATATATTCTGCTGCTTTTTTGCCACTATCTATTTTTCATGTCTTCCAATAAAGTATTCCGTGACCAAAATTTGTGTGAGATTCTCTTCGGTTGTTGCTGGTTTTATAAGTTATAGGGTTCTTTGGAATATAATTGCTGAAATGATGACTGCACTAAAACATATTACTTCTTAATTTAACACTATTTATTGGGAGGAAGGCTCTAGCTTTTCTTATTTTCTTTAATTTTTTTTTTAGGCATGCTAGAGGAAAATAGTGTTCTTACTATTAGTTTTGCACATTTTTTATGACTATTGAGTTGAAGGTCCAAAACACTAGAAATAAATGGATTATTGCAAAATATTTGGTTTTGTTTTCATTTGTGAGTGGGGCATTCGTGTGTCACTGTGTCTATGCATCTATTTTTCTCTTTATATTGTTTATATCCTTAAGACTTTCAAAAAGAATTTGAGAATTTTTATTGTTTTATTGTATATGCATGTGCATGCATACACACACACACAGAGTTTTATTTATTATATATTTAAGACCTGACATAGGTCTTACAAAGTTAAAGTACTGTAGGGCTTAAATAGGAAATGAATGGTAAAATGAGCCAACTTGAAGCAATAAATACTGATTGATAGATTATCACCTTCTTCCAAATAAGATATGTGGCATTGTAGAATCTTGCTCTTAGATACACAGATATGTGTGATATTTAAATAGCTGAGAAATTCAACTAGAAATGAATGAAAGGGCTTTCCAGTTATCCTGTCATATGCAAATTACCAGATCATTCAGTTCTTCAATTGATCAATTCATGTATTTATTCATTTAACTAATATTTGTTTTATACTATGTGTAAAGCCTTATTTTAGACACTGAATACAGTGCCAGACAGTAATTTTCCTTCACTCATAGTTTATACTCTAATAGAGAAGGTAGACTTGAGCTTTAAATTTCCTATTCAATAAGTATTTTTAGTAATATGTGAAGTTCAAGAGCTTCTGATAACTTATTCTGCTACTCTCTCCCTCTTCATCCATTTACCAGTTGTTACTGAATGTTTACTATATGTACTCGAAATGCAGAGATGAGTAGATACAACCTTGCCCTGAAAAAAATTCAGTCTATTTGGGGTTATAGACAGGCAGTAACTAGCTATTATATAGTGTGATGATGGCTATGATATAATTACAAATAATATTCTGCAAGAACAGTAATTTTCTCTAGCTGTGAGGTATGCAAGAAGCTATCATAGAGAACTAATATTTGAGGATGAGTAGAAATAGTTAAGTATAGGGAGATCAAAGGAGAAGTTACTCCTATTCCCCAAATAGAGGGTTCTTCATGAACACAGAGAAGTAGGCAAGGTCTATTAGGAGAATGGTGAGATATTGTGTAGTGTGAGTAAAACACTGGGTATGTCATGGAGGGAGAGGTAAAAGAAGAAGCTACAATGAAGGTTCAAGCCGAATTGTGAAAAGTTTTATATACAAGATTAAAGTTGCCGGGCGCGGTGGCTCAAGCCTGTAATCCCAGCACTTTGGGAGGCCGAGACGGGCGGATCACGAGGTCAGGAGATCGAGACCATCCTGGCTAACACTGTGAAACCCCGTCTCTACTAAAAATACAAAAAACTAGCCGGGCGAGGTGGCGGCGCCTGTAATCCCAGCTACTCGGGAGGCTGAGGCAGGAGAATGGCGTAAACCCGGGAGGCGGAGCTTACAGTGAGCTGAGATCTGGCCACTGCACTCCAGCCTGGGAGACAGAGCGAGACTCCGTCTCAAAAAAAAAAAAAAAAAAAAAAAAAAAAAAGATTAAAGTTGGCTTTTTATTTGACAGTTAGTTGGGGACCTGCGGAAGATTTTTCAGCAGGCAAACATACTTAGTCTGCAGTTTACCAAGATAGTTGATAGAATACAGGATGAAGTAGTGAGAAGTTGAGGCTGTGGAAAGGCAGGTATACCAGTTTGAAAACTTCATAATAGATATGAATGAAATAATGAGGGTCTCTTATATGGTAGTGGTAGTAGTAGTAGTGACTTTAGAACACAGGGATGGATTAAAAATCAAATTCAGAGATATTTTTGTTTTGCTTCATTTTTTTGAGACAGGGTCTTGCTCTGTCACCCATGCTGGAGTGCAGTGACATGATCACGGCTCACTGCAGCTAGGGCTACAGATGTGTGCCACCATGGCTGGCCAATTTTTCATTTTTATTTGTAGTAGAGACAAGGTCTCATTATGTTGCCCAGGCTGGTCTTAAACTCCTGATCTCAAGCGATTCTTCCACCTCAGTCTCTCAAATTGCTAGGATTACAAGCATGAGCCACCATGCCTGGACCAGAGGTAGAATTGACAGGATTTAGTGAGTGATCAATGTGGAGAGAGGGCATTGAGAAAGATTTTGAAGTTTTGTATTTGGCGTCTGCATAGTTAAATGCTGATACTATTAACTTCAAAAGGAAAAGCAATATGGTTGAGGGAAGCAATGAATTTGGTTTTGTAATATTGAGGGCAGGAGTAAACCTAAGGGAATGTTGGAGGCATTTAAATTGTAAGTGGAGGAGATGCCTATTCAAGAGAAAAGAGGAGGAGTAGGGGGAAGAGGTAGCTGTTCAGCGTGTCATTAAACATCTCAAATCCTGTTTGTTATTTATAATATATTGGAGGTGGAATCAATAATTTTTCTGGTTTTGAAATAACCTGTGTTTTAGTTATCACAAATTCTAAATTAATAGTACAAAATTATAATAATTATAGTTTATATGTTATAGACTGATGATAATATTTATTGAGTACTTCCTGTGAAGTTTAGGTAAAATGCTAAGCATTTGGCATTCATCATGCATTTAATTCTCCTAGCAATATGAGTTAAATCTTATTACTATCTGGATTTTTAGAAGAGGGAAGATAACTTGACCAAGATTGTTACAGCAAATAAGTGGTGGGTGGGTATTCAAACCCAGGACAATCTGCCTTTAAAACCCAAGCTTTTAACCAGTATATTATTTGCCTGTCTTGTAGAACATAAGAGTTGTAATGAATCTAAAACATCATCTAGCCCTTCCCTGTAATCAAATATATGTCATAGCTAAGGTCTGTAATTAATGTCAAAATTAGCTATCCAATTTGCTTAATAAGAAGCTTACTCCACAGCCATTCATTACTGCTGTTGTCCTTGTGGCATATAATTTTTTTTTTTTGTCGAGTCACCTCTTTACCGTGTGATGTGAGTAAATTCTGCATAGGCTAGGCCACTCATGATTATCCCATTTTTCTTGCTGGTCATTAATTAAGACCTGGGCATATGACTGATATCTGATCAATAACTCATATGTGGCCAATGAGACATGAGGGGAGGTTTGATGAGGGGCTTCTTGGAAAGGTAACACCTCCTCTCCCCTCATTTCTGAATGTTTCTATCTAGATGGGTTCTTGGAATTGTGGGAGCTATCTTGTAATTATTTGGGGCCCAGGTCAGGATAAAACCAAAACACTGGATGGCACAGTGAAAAGATGGTGAGAACTTGGATCCTTAATAATCTTGTTGAACTTCTAAATTACCCATTCCTAAAGCTGTTGTGCCTCAGGACTAGGTGTTACATGAAATTAGAGGGAATTTATTAGGCTATGTAAAACGAGGACACTTTTAGCTATTAACCGTTTTTTTCTTTTAAATGATACTTATCACTGAAAGAAACCTAACCGGGATCTACAGTGTTTATCTTTGTCTGAAGTAAATAGAAAGGCATTGTAGGGCTCACATTACTGTTGAGACACAATTAAAACAGGAACAGAAGACAATTTTTGTGTCACTGCACCTAATTTAATTGGTATTGAAGTTGGAGATGATCATGCTCTAGAAAATAGATCTTATATATGTTAAAGGTAGCAAAGTGTCATTGAGGAAATGAGTGTGATTATTCTGACAGTTTCTGTAGGTAAAAGGAATAGAAAGTAAGTCTTCAGATTAGGTTAGGAAATAGAAATGGATTTACTTTGTAGACAGTTAACCTACATTCCAGGGTCCCTCACTTACACAAGTCCTTCCAAGACTCTGGAAGAATCTCAAGCAATGTGTTAACATAATATTTTTGGGGTGGGGGCTGGGTAAGATTTGCAAAAGTTAGGTATTTTAATCCGTTAAAATTGCTATTCCTTTTCACTTAGGCTTTCCCTGTATCATACACTCATATTGGGTAGCATTAGAGTGGCCTGAGCTAAGGGAAAATTGATTACAGGATACATTTAGAGAGAGTGTATGGTTTGCAGTTGTTTATATGTCCTGTTATTTTGTAGGCATTACTTCCAGGAATATTATTACTGTCCACTGTGTCTACTTCCCTGGCCTTGTGATACATAGATGTAGTTTTGCAGGGCAGGTGAGCCCCAAAGTGGGGCTCAGCCCGTGAGGGTTCTTGGCTTTGCCCAGGAAAGAATTCAAGGGCAAGCCAGAGGTAGAAGAAAACAGATTTATTGAACAGGCAGTGTTATAGCTCTGGTGGTGTTATAGCTCCGTGACTGCTCCTGCAGAGCAGGGCTACCCCGTAGACAGAGAGTAGCAGTTCAGGGAAGTTATTAATACCCATTTTTAATAGCATGCAGATTAAGGGGTGGTTTACGCAGCAATTTCTAGGGAAGGGATAGTAACTTTTGGGTCATTGGGTCGTTGCCATGGAAAGGGGTGGTAACTCCTGGGTGTTCTCATGGCAGTGTTAACATGGCACAGTGGTGGGTGTGTCTGATGGAAAGCTTCTTCTGCCCAACCATCTTTCAGCTAGTCCTCAATTTAATTGGATGTCTGAACTCCACCTCTGGAGTCGAATCCTGCCTCCTAACTCAGTAGGGCCAAGGGTCTTAGAGCATTATAAATATGTTCTTTGTGATAGAGGCAGAGGAAGAAAAATATGATTTAGGTGTTTAGAGTCATAAACTACTCTGAAAAATTTTTCTAAATCTTGGAACTTGGTTATGGTTTTCCTGAGTTTGATAATATTCCTAAGAATATATATGACATTATCAGTAATAAGTTATAAAGAAGTTATACAGCTGATATAAACCTCCCTACATTGCCTTTTTTTTTTTTTTTTTTTTTTTTAATGATGGAGTCTCCTCTGTCAACCAGGCTGGAGTGCAGTGGTGTGATCTCTGCTCACTGCAACCTCTGCCTCCCGGGTTCAGGTGATTCTTCTGCCTCATCCTCCTGAGCAGCTGGGACTACAGGCACACACCATCATGCCTAACGAATTTTTGTATTTTTAGTAGAGACGGGATTTCACCATGTTGGCCAGGCTGGTCTTGAACTGTTGACCTCAGGTAATCCGCCCGCCTCAGCCTCCCAAAGTGCTGGGATTACAGGCGTGAGCCACTGTGCCCAGCCTACACTGTCAATACTAAAAATTGATCAAACACAGTAGTAAAAAGATAAAATTATCTTTCTATTCTCTTAATATTCCAAAATTGTTATATGAGGAGGAAATCAAGAAATGCAGCCAGAAATGTAAGAAAATAAGAGCATTGTAGAGATAGATTAGGCAATTAATAAAGATACGCTCTTCTTTTTGAAATTCATGATGTTTTTGGCATTTATTAGCTTTTTAAACTTAGTGATTAGTTGTAATTTATTTTCTCATTCCAGATATTTACTTCACACCTAATTTTGTATTCCTTTCCTTAAATTGAGTCCCCCAAATTGTAAAAAAGGAATTAGCTCACCAAAAACACCAAATGCAGTATTTTAAATATTTACCTTTCAGGTTCAGTTGCTGGATCTAGACATGACTCTTTTTTTTTATTTCCTCATTTTTTCTTCTAAAAAGAAATTTATTTATTTTAATGTCAGATTGCTTTTGATGAAAACGTTTCATGTTAAAATTGTAAACCTGAAAATATTATTCAATAACATACTTCAAAAAGTTGACAGTTAAAAAAATAAAAGTCAAGAAGAGCACTTGTTACTTTTCTTACCTAATCACAGAGTTTGTGTAGTGAATGTAAAAAGAAAAAAAATTGTTGCAAGTTGGGAGCAAGGAGCTCTGTGTTTAAAAGGAATCTCTTTCCCTTTTTTGTGTGTTTTTCCTTTTGTCCCAATGGGGAACCTAAGTCTGTTTTAGTTGCACAGACACAATGGACAAATAGTCATTTCGTATTTGCCAAGTGTGGTACCTTCCTTTGTTTATTTGCTATTAAACTGTTGACAGTTTTATGGCTAGTGGATAATCATTGTTAAAACTTTTTAATAACCACAGTGAATTGTGTTAATATAAAATTACACTGTACAGTATTTTCTTGTTTTGTTGATGGTCAAAGTGAACGTCAGATATTAAAAATGTAGATGAGTAAAATGTTAAACAGCCTATTGTTGTCATGTAACAAAAGACCATGAGTTCCATGGAAGAAAAAAGGAGAGCTTTATTTTTCTATAGAGAACAATCTGTAGATTGGGGATATGCAGCCTGTGGTGTAAAATGAAAACGAGCTCCTAGTTGGGGGTTGGAGACTTAGAAATTATAAAGGCAAAAACTGTAGGACAGGGGAGGGGGATCAGGGAAGTAAGGAATAAAGTCTTGATTGGATGACCTTTAATCCCCAAATCACCAGTGTCTCTTAATTGGCTGTTTCCACGTGATTGGTCAGTTGGCACCAGGTGGTCTTTTGGGATCATTTGGGGAATTCACAGCCGCAGTTGTTTCGAGGAACTGTTCTTTGACTTGGTGGCAGAAAAACAGGTTTTGCAACACTTTAAGGACACAGGGTATAATTGCTCCCTTACCTTGTCATTGCCTCTTGGGTCTGCTTTTACTTTTGAGCCACAAGGAGTCTGTCTTGTCTATTAACTGGGGGCATAATTTGACAGTCCCATATGTATAATGATGACAACAGCTCCACTAACATTAATGCTATTCTTAGAATTTCTCATAGAACCTGGCATTTATTTAGTACATCTGAGTTGAATAAAAAAAAGTCTGGAGGATGAATGAAAGAAAATTAGTTCAATGTCCTATAACTTTAAGTTAATTTATTAGAATTACCACCAACAAAATTAGCTCTAGCATTTAGATACTAAAAGGAATTTGTCAAGCAAACTTTTGCAGTTATATCTCCATGGACAGTCAGAACAGCTATTCTTCATTTCTAAAACATACTGCTGTTCTTTAAGACCATTCTTTGGCACTGTGGAACTTTAGTCATTTTCTAGACATTTGTTTGTTAGCCACTAAATGTCTCATGCCAGGGACTCATATTTGTAAATAATAGTGTCTGCCTTTGAGAAGCTCATAACTAGTGGTTAGTCAGTGAACAGTCACAGTACAGATCTGGAATCAGTGTTGAGGGAGTACAAAATCCTTTGGGTGTTGTAATCAGAGTCAAGAAAAGCTTCACAGTGGCGATATGCTTAAGCTTAGTTGAAGGAAGAGGAAGCTTTCAAGTGGAGGTGGCAGAGAAAGCATTCTGACATGTGAAAAGGCCGGAAAGCCTGCTTGCAGCATATTTGTTTTGTCTCCCTTGGAGCATTTTGTAAATTTTATTGAGTATTCAGAGTTGACAGAAAGGCAGTCAGGGATCATTTCATGGAGTGCCATGCTGAGAAGATTAGAGGATTTTAAGCAAGTGATGTGGTCAAATTTGCAGTTTTGAAAGAGAACTTAACATTATCCTGGTTATATGTTTAGTAGATTTGGCAAGAACTGATTGTTATGATTTGATAGTTATTTAATACAAAAAGGAACCTGGAATGCTGTTTGTCTTTAGTGAATATTACATAACCTATCTTCATGGCCTACTTAGTGAGGTAAAAATATTTTTTTTTGAAATTGTAAATATTTAAACTTTTTGAAGGGTTAACTTTCTCAGATAATTGTGCTAGTTGTGAGCAGAAGTAAAATAATGTTTTTACAGGCCAGAGCATTTAATTACCAGTGCAGGACTGTCCAGACTACTCTTTCCATTTACCATGATAACTGGTAAAATGTGAGATGGCGACTGCTCCATCTTCTTGGGTACTGAGATGAATAGATGTGGGGTGGAGTCCTCAAA
Source organism: Trachypithecus francoisi (assembly GCF_009764315.1). Lineage (NCBI taxonomy): Eukaryota > Metazoa > Chordata > Mammalia > Primates > Cercopithecidae > Trachypithecus > Trachypithecus francoisi. The sequence continues at coordinate 38,490,857 of NW_022681474.1, forward strand.
GGACTTATGATGAACAGCTAGTGTAAGCAAGAAAATGACCTTATTGTTTTAAGCCACTGATATTTTACAGTTCTTACCTAATAAATGGTACATGAACCTAACGTGTTTTTATTGATGCAACCATATATCAAAACAGTATTTTTGAAGAAATCATTGTAGAAGTACAGAGATTTATAGGAAAATTTTTGCCTCTCTGATTTAGAGAAATTTTTGAAATCACAATCACTTAGGTAACATAGTAACATAAAAGTTCTCATAATGTGTAAACTGAAATGAGTTACTGCAGCTAAGAGTCATTTTGAAATAGATTAAAATTGACATCTTTAATTTGTTAAATAAAAGTGTGATATTAAATCCATTACAAAAATGGGTAAAAATTGAAGACAACTGCAATTTTATAGGTTACTGAATTTTATATTGTACATGATATTATAGTCATCCTTCAGTATACATGGGTGGGTGGTTCCAGGGCCCAAGTCTACAAATACTTAAGTCCTACAGTGGGTGCTGTGAAACCTACATAAAGGAAAAGTTGGCCCTCTGTATGCGCAAGTTTCGTATGCTGTGAATACTGTATTTTCAATCCACATTTGGTTGAAAAATTTCAGCCTGTAGGTGGACTTGCACAATTCAAACCCATTTTATTCAAGGGTCAACTGTATTTTACAGTCAGTATTTGCATAATAAGGAAATCTAAGTGGTACTTTGATATTCAAAGTTTCACAATAATCTGTATGTACATTTTAAAGTGAGTGTGGTGATGTTAATACTTAAATGAAAAATATGAGTTACTAAAGCAATTTATAATTTTACATCAATTGAGCATATCGTTTTTGAATTTAGAATAATCATCTATACATAATCTAGAGATACTTTAATCTTTCTACATGACATTCTTATGGTGGTTTATTGATTATCATAACTAATTATGAATAATGAGTGAAAATTATACAAATATACAAGCCAATACATGCTTGAAATTATTTATTGATAGTAAATTAGATTTTCACATGAAATGATTTCTGTTTATGTAGGCAATAAATTTAAACTATAGAAAAAAATGCAGTGTAACTTGTACTGTAAATAAACTATTAGCAATGAACATTACAGTGAGAGCTGATAGTATATGAATTATTCACTGCAAACTTATTGTCTCTGTGTCATTAACATGTGAGATAATTAGCATAATTACCATGGCTTTAAACTCAGGGGAGTTAGCAATTTATGTGTAGAAGTTTCTGGGCTGTAGTTACCACCCACAAGGGTATTGAGAGAACTGCAGACACTACTTCTGTGTTTTGTTTCAGAAATGTTCTTTTTCTTCACTTGCTTGCTTCTTAATAAATTAGTTTTTATTTATTTTTATAGTGAGAATTATGAGCTTTTTCTCTTGCTTGAATACCTTTTTAAAGGACTTATGAGAAATATTTAAGTTTTTTTTAGTGTAGTTTAGTGTTGTAAGTAGACAAAATATTATTAGATGTATTCTTTTATTTGCTTACATAAGTTGGCATCACTTATTATAGTAAATTGTCACAAATTGTGTAATTTCTTGGAAAATCTAGCTTAGCTAAAAGATCAATATTAATAATTGGTTTTCTCCTCTGAAAGGACTTGTACTAAGATGATTTACTTTCAAAGTACTCAGTATTAGCCTATAGCCTTTTTTCTGATCTTTAATATTGTATCTCTGATCTTAATTTAAGGTTTTGATGAACTTGTTGCTTCTATTTTCTCTCTTATAGTATAAATTATCTGTAATAAGCCACCTTAATTAAAGTTGGTAAATCTACAACTGCTTCAATTATACACTAATCAATTATACACTAATTTAATTCTACTTAGCAGGATACGGTACATCATTAATCAGTTTTAGACTTAATACAACAGATTTAGAAGTAATCAAAATTGAAGCATTTTATTTAGCTGGGAAAAAATGAAGGGTCATAATATCTAGTAATTCACATATCAATTCTGATAAAATCAATATTCTTTGCTAAAAATGAAGGAATGTAGCTGTTATGTTTATTGTTGAGTGCCATAGGCTGAAGTTGTGATTATATAATATCTTTAGATGTTAATATCATAATAGTTTTGTGCTCTACCTTTTTCTTTAAATTGTTATTCATGTTACTAAATGGATTGTTTTCTGTAACGTGGTTGTTTAACGTATACATAGTATCAGAATTCCTTGAGTGAATATGTTTTTTGTTGTTGTTGTTGTTGTTTTTGTGTGTTTTTTTTTTTTTTTTTTTTTGAGACAGAGTCTCGCCCTGTCGCCCAGTCTGGAGTGCAGTGGCCTGATCTCGGCTCACTGCAAGCTCCGCCTGCCGGGTACACGCCATTCTCCTGCCTCAGCCTCCAGAGTAGCTGGGACTATAGGCGCCTGCCCCCACGCCCGGCTAATTTTTTGTATTTTTAGTAGAGACCAGGTTTCATGATGTTAGCCAGGATGGTCCCATCTCCCAACCTCGTGATCCGCCCGCCTCCCAAAGTGCTGGGATTATAGGCGTGAGCCACCGCGCCCGACCCTTGAGTGAATATCTTTGTTCGTTGCTTTTTAAGCTTGTTTTTGTCACGGCAAACATAGATTTTTTTTTTGTTTTGAGACACAATCTTGTTCTGTTTTTCAGGCTGGAGTGCAGTGGCATGATCTCGGCTCACTGCAACCTCTCCATCCTGGGTTCAAGCGATTCTTGTGCCTTGGCCTCCCAAGTAGCTGAAATTACAGGCATGCTCCAGCATGCCTAGCTAATTTTTGTATTTTTAGTAGAGAAGAGGTTTCGCCGTGTTGGCCAGGCTGATTTCAAACTACTGGCCTCATTTGATCTGCCTGCCTCAGCCTCTCAAAGTGTTGGGATTACAGGCGTGAGCCACTGTGCCTGGCCCATAGAATATTTACTAGTAGCTTGTTTTGAACGTATAAGCATGTACACAAGTATTTTTTTTTTCAGAATTATGTTAAATAAGATGATTAACTATAATTAACTCTCTTATAGTATAATATAACTCTCTTGTAGTATAATGATCTTTGTTAGCAAAATGATCTTTGTTTTCTGTGATTGAGGTGGTGACAAATTTGCCTTAGAATTCTTGGGAATGAGTTATAAACTCGATGTAATCATTTTTCTCAATTATCTGCTCATTGAATTAAATGACTCAGATTTAATTTCATTGCTCATTCTTTCTATACATGTTCATATTATTGGAAACACTTCTTGTCCTGCTTAGCTTTCTTTCCAATAAATTAGTATTTCTTTGCTCACCCATCTTGTATTCCTTTATAAGAATGTTCCAGATAGGGATATTCTAAGATTTGAAGACTATATATCTTAAGTGCATTTTACCCTTTTGAGAGAGTTAGTTTTAGTAACAAGTTTCAGGGAACCCCTCGGACTCTGACCCATTATAGCTTAGGCCATTAAAAAAAAAAAAAACCCTCAAAGGTAATATGTGTACATGGTTAACAATCAAGTAGAACAGATGGTCTAATAATGAAAAACAAGAAAAATCTTGCCCTACGTTTCTCTATTCCCACTCTCCCAAAATCAGCCACTTGTAGCTGATATTTTCAATGCTTATTGTGGTTGTCTCAACCTGTAGTAGAATTATAGATGTTTTGTTTGGTTGGTTTTTTTTGTTTTGTTTTGTTTTTTTGCTTTTTAAATTACACACAAGGTATTGCCCTCTCACCAGGTTGGAGTACAGTGGTGCGATCATAGCTCACTGAAGCCTTGAACTCTTGGGCTTAAGTGATCCTCCTGCCTCAGCTTCCTGAGCAGCTGGGACTGCCCGCATGCACCACTCCGCCCAGCTAATTTTTAAATTTTTTTGCAGAAACAGGGTTTGGCTATGTTGTCCCTTGAATGCCTGGCCTCAAGTGATCCTCCTGCCTTGGCCTGTGATTATAGGTGTGAGCCACTGTGATTATAGGCGTGAGCCACTGTGCCCAGCCTTATAAATTATTTATTGATGCTTTTGCTCTTCTGTGTTCTGTGATTAGGTGACTCTTTATCTCACACCACTTCTGCCTTTTCTCCATCCTTCCAAGTTGTGATCATTGTTTTAGTTCCTAAATTGGTTATTTTTAAACTTCAAATAATTCAGGGAAATTTATATTTTATGTTTTGTTAACTGTGTTCCCTGCTTATTGTTTCTTGACTTCTGTTAATTTAAATATCATCAAAGTTGATAATGCTAAGAACTTTTTTGTATTAAGGTGATTCTCACATGTGAATAAAAACTGATTAGTGCCAAAAGTTTACAATAAAATATAACAGTCTCCTACCCTACCCTGGATTCTCTAGAAGCGGCAACTTATAATACTGTTAGTTTGTTCCTTCTAATACTAGCTTATTCCTAAATAATATGTGTATTCAGCTTTTCTGATTAACCAATTTTAGATGTTATCTATTGACCTTTTTTGGGGGGCCTGGGATACAGATCATATTATGTACCTGTGCACCCAGTTCTGAAAAGTTATATAATAATTTTGGTTCAATCTATAAGAAGTCTGTAATCGTTATTTATATTATAGTGACTATGTAAGTATTGAGTGCTATAATGTAGCACATTACATTCATTTGCTTAAACAAATATTCGGTCCTCCTTTCCCACCACATTATTTATCGCTTTGTTTATTCATTTACTTGGCTTCCTATTGGCTAATTTGCTAATCTCCCCACTTAGTGTTTCAGCAGATCTCTCCTCTCATTAATTTTTCTTTGATTACCATAGGTTCAAATCTCAATAATTTTTTTTTTCCTGGAAATTTCTCTCCTTCAGCCCGCTATTCTACTTTAATAAGGAGTTGTCTTATTCTTTTCAGCTCTGATCCTGGGACTTCCTTTTGTTGCTCTTTTGGGGGACAATTTGCTTTTTGATTATTTTTAGTCTTACTAGTTTATGCCCTTGTTTTGCTTAAGCACATTCTCCAGAGCTTCCTGAGAAAAGAATATGTGAGAAATAAAATTTTTCAGTACGTGTAAGTCTAAAATGTCTTTATTCTACCTTTACATAGGTTGGTATTTCAATTAAGTATGGAAATGCAGATTGAAAATAATTATTCCTCAAAAACTTGAAGGCCTCGTTCCATTAGTAACCAGTGTTGCCTATGTCAAGTTTGATGTCACACTGATTGCTGATTCTTTATATGTGACCTATTTTTTTTCTCTTTGGACATTCTTAGAATCTCCTCTTTCCTCCTGGTAGTCTGGCATTTCTCAATTTGATTTTTCTTATTATGGCTCTTTTTTTTCATTGTTCTGAGCATGCAGTGGGCCCTTACAGTTCAGAGACTTAAATGTTTTTTCCTGCCATTCATGCAGGTTTTTGAAATTTCTTCTCTACCATTTTCTCTAGAGCTGTAAGTTCTTTTTATTAGTCAGTTTTCTATTAATAGACACTGGATTTTTCAAGTTTTCCACTACAAAAAGCACTCATAGGCTGGGTGCAGTGGCTCACGCCTGTAATCCGAGTACTTTGGGAGGCCGAGGTGGGTGGATCACCTGATCAGGAGTTCGAGACCAGCCTGGCCAACATGGCGAAACCCCGTCCCTACTAAAAGTACAAAAATTAGCTGGGTGTGGTGGCAGGCGCCTGTAAATCCCAGCTACATGGGAGACTGAGGCAGGAGAATCACTTGAACCTGGGAGGCGGAGGTTGCAGTGAGCTGAGATCACGCTACTGCACTCCAGCCTGGACAAGAGTGAGACTTCATCTCAAGAAAAAAACAAAAACAACAACAAAAAAACACTCACATTTATTATCTTTTTTGCATGTACTTTTATAAAATTGTGCCAGTTCTTATGTAAGATATACATGGCTTTATTTTATTACTTTCTCTGAGAGGTAGAGGGTGGGGCAGGGAAGGCAGGGAGAGGAAGAAGCTTTGAGATTCTCCTACCTGAACTTCAGATTCTGGTGTGATACCTCAATATTGAATTAGAATAGCTTTATCAAGCATGTTTATTTCCAGTTTTTCATATTATTTTTGTCTTAGTCATGAAGCACAACAAACCAACATAGAACCCATTTCTTTTTTTTTTTTTTTTTTTTTTGAGGCGGTGTCTCGCTCTGTCGCCCGGACTGGAGTGCAGTGGCCGGATCTCAGCTCACTGCAAGCTCCGCCTCCCGGGTTCACGCCATTCTCCTGCCTCAGCCTCCCGAGCAGCTGGGACTACAGGCGCCCGCCACCTCGCCCAGCTAGTTTTTTGTATTTTTAGTAGAGACGGGGTTTCACCGTGTTAGCCAGGATGGTCTCGATCTCCTGACCTCGTGATCCGCCCGTCTCGGCCTCCCAAAGTGCTGGGATTACAGGCTTGAGCCACCGCGCCCGGCCCATAGAACCCATTTCATACTGATGAATAAATAGGTAGTTTTATTCATTCATTATTCATTTATTCATTCAGTCATGTTGTGATACTCTTTGGGAATACAAAAGTGATACTGTACTTGCTGTCATGGAATTTACAATTCTAGGGATTAGTAGGAGTGTAATTGATAATACACGTGTTTGAGGTTTTCAATAGTAATATTGACTAACTCAAGAAAACTTTTGGAGACAGGCATTCTTTGAATGGAATGTGATGCTTGCTTGTTTATATTTTCATGAATACATTTATTAGCTTTTGATTTTTTATCTTAGGAGGGAACAGAGTGTCTTGTTTGGCAGAAAGACCTAATATGTAATCCTCTGAGTTCTTCAATTGTTGCACAACATAAACATTTAATAAAGAGTTCAGCAGAGTAGATTAAATGTTATTTAAAACATATGTTATATTGACCTCATGGCTAAATGGCCTGGTTTTGGAATCCATGAATTATCCCACAGGTAATAGCAAAGTTTTCTTCCTGCCTCGTCTCCCACCCCACATATTTGATTTCCACATATACTGCACGGGGGAATTAAATACGATGTCAAAAGCCATAAGAAAAAGAGCAACTTTGCTTTTTACCGCTTTTACCAGGAAATAGAAAACATTTTTAGTGACAGGCTATGCTTCATCATGAAAATACAGTTGGGTGTTTTAGGCCTTCACAAATTTGATTTCATTGTACTTAGTGATGGATGTTAGTAAGCTGTGTGAGATGAAGAGAAATTAAAGAATAAACAGGAACTTCTCAAACTTGCTAATGATGTTCTACAGTTTGTAGCATGGATTTTCTTACTTTTAGTTTTTCCTTATGAAATACTTTATGTAGAACAAACTAGCAATACTTAAACAAACACCCATGTACCCAATATCTCAACACTTAAGATTTGTTGAAGATTTGGGTGGGCAGAATCTTCCACCCAAATGATAAGAGGGGAATACATTACAAGTACATCTGGGGCTCTCTGTATACCTTTGTTCAGTCCATTTTCTGTCTTATTTCAAAGTTCACTGGTGTTCCAGTTTTGTTTTTAGCTGTAATGCTTTTCTTAGTGCTTAAAATATATGTGTATATATTCATAAGCAATAGGAAGTACTGGTTTGCATGTTCTAAAACATATTTTACAATGTCTTCCTTCAGCTTGCTTTTTTGTGTAACATTGAATTTTTAGATTTTTCCATGTTATTTATATGCATGTAATTTATATGTAATTTATTTTCACCTGTATAGAATTGTATGAATACATTACAATTTATTCTTTGGTTGAGGAATTACAGGTTTTTCAGTATTAGAAACACTACTGCCTTTAAGGGTCTTGTACTGATCTGTTTATGCATATGTGAAAGATTCTTGAGGACTGTATTTTAAATACGTGGATATTTAAATTTCAATTAATTAAAATCAACTCAGTTCCTCAGTTGCACTAGCAACATTTAAAGTGTTCTATAGCCACATGTAACTAGTGACTAATGTATTGGATATTGTAGATATGGAATAATTCCATTATCATAAAAAGTTTTATAGGCTAGTGCTCCATGGGGTTTATACCTGTGTGTGGAATTGTTGTGTCATTGGGCTTGCACATGTTACACTTCACTAGATGTTGCTGAGTTGTTCTTTCCAGTGGTATCTGAGCATTCCCTTTCTCAATTGTCTTGCTAAGAATTGGTATAAACAGAAGTTTTAATTTCTATTTTGTAGGTGTGAAATGTATCTCATTGTGGTTTTAATTGAATTTTAAAAATATGTAGTGAGGCTGAGCCTTTTTTCTTATACATGTATTTACCTTTTACAGTTCCCATCTTGTGATTTCCTCTTAGTGTCCTTTAGTCATTTTTTTCTTTTGAAATATTTTAAGTTACTGATGTGTATGAGTTTTTTTTTTTTTGTATTTTATGGATACAAATTCTTTGATTATATTTGCCATATATGTCTGTGTCTAGTATGTGACTTCATTTTGTGGTATCTTTTGCCTCACACAAGTTTTAAAATGAAATGTAATCAAATTTATCAATTTTTAAAAATGCTTTATGTTCTTATGCCTTATTTAAGAAATTACTTCCTACTCTAAGGTCAGAGTTTCCTATATGTGCTTTGCAGAGGTAGATCTTTCATCTGGTAGTATGTAATTTTTGTGTATGGTGTGAGGTAGTGTTTGAGAATGAGTTTTTTTGCATATGGATAACCAATTATCTTTGCATAATTTTCTGAAAAGTTTATTGCCTTAATAGTTTTTTGTTTGCATGGGGGTCAATTTCTGGGTTCTAATTCTATTCCATTGGTCTATTTGTCCCTACACCAATGTTTCAGTTGAATTTTCTTTTTTAACAAGATACCTATTTTTTTCTTTGTTTTTTGTAGAGATGGGATCTTGCTTTGTTGAGTAGACTGGTCTTGAACTTCAAATGATTCTCCTGCCTCGGCCTCCCAAAGTGCTGGGATTATAGTTGTGAGCAACCACACCTGGCCAAATTTTCTTAAAATGAAAATAACAGTGATAATTTAGGTCGAAGCCCTCTTCCCAAAATTGATTTAGCTGATGATAAGCTATAATATTGGAATTTATAATATAAAATACTACAAAAAAAACTTTTTTTTGAGACAGAGTCTTGTTTTGTCACCAGGCTGTAGTGCAGTGGCGTAATCTCAGCTCACTGCAACCTCCGGTTCCTGGCTTCTGAGTAGCTAGGACTACAGGTGTGCGCCACGACGCCCAGTTAATTGTTTTTATTTTAGTAGAGACGGAGTTTCACCATGTTGGCCAGGATGGTCTCGATCTCCTGACCTCGTGATCCACCTGCCTCGGCCTCCAAAAGTACTGGGATTACAGGCGTGAGCCACCGCGCCTGGCCTAGAAAATATTATAACCGGCCGGGCGCGGTGGCTCAAGCCTGTAATCCCAGCACTTTGGGAGGCCGAGACGGGCGGATCACGAGGTCAGGAGATCGAGACCATCCTGGCTAACACGGTGAAACCCCGTCTCTACTAAAAATACAAAAAATTAGCTGGGCGAGGTGGCGGGCGCCTGTAGTCCCAGCTACTCGGGAGGCTGAGGCAGGAGAATGGCGTGAACCCGGGAGGCGGAGCTTGCAGTGAGCTGAGATCCGGCCACTGCACTCCAGCCTGGGTGACAGAGCAAGACTCCGTCTCAAAAAAAAAAAAAAAAAAAAAAAAAGAAAATATTATAACCAGCAGATGTGAACAATAACATTTTTTTCTGTGATGATATTTGAGAAAAGCTCAACTTAATTACAAGAGAGTGCAAAAAAATCACTTTTTCAAAGTCAGAACTTCTATATACACTTTCAAGTGGTGAATTGAGCCTTATTTTAAAAAATCTAATTTTCACTTTTAATGCCATTTGTTTTCTTTTGAGATATAACTGATTCATTTACAACCAAGTTTTATAAATTGGATTTGTAGTGTGGCCATTGTATGAAAATAATTTTAAAAAATGTACCTGGGTCATATGGGTAGTAATTAGGCAAATTTGTTTTAGATTTGCACTGCCTGTTCAATCATCTGAGATTTAGGGGATCTAGGACGTGTGAGTAGAGGTTCTATTAGGTTTATAAAGTGCTTGTGATGATAATATAGGTTAAGGACCAAGTACCTGGCAAAGATCAAGGGCATACTAAATAGTTTTTCCTAAAGTAATGGGACAATTGTGGAGAGGGACGAGAGAAGGAGACTTAAGGATAATGTGTTGATGTGTATGTATATATAAATGAGACAGAAATGACTTTTGGAAGGATTACTAAAGAAAAACAGCAATAGAAGAAGACTAGCCTATGTCCAGCAGCAAAAGGAAGTAGAAGACAGTGAGTCAGATAGTGACCAGTACAGGACACTAGGTGGTGCCATTAGTCTTAGACTGCTTATTTGAAGTCTCTGGAGGCTCAGTAGCCTCAGAATAGAAAGATAGAAAGGTGGCCGGGCGCGGTGGCTCACGCCTGTAATCCCAGCACCTTGGGAGGCCGCAGTGGGTGGATCACGAGGTCAGCAATTCAAGACCAGCCCGGCCAACACGATGAAACCCCGTCTCTACTAAAAATACAAAAATTAGCCTAGCGTGTTAGTGAGCACCTGTAATCCCAGCTGCTCGGGAGGCTGAGGCAGAGAATTGCTTGAACCTTGGAGGCAGAGGTTGCTGTGAGCAGAGATTGATTGCAGCACTGCACTTTAGGCTGGGTGACAGAGCGGGACTCCGTCTCAAAAAAAAAAAAAAAAAAAGGCACTGCTTGTATATTAATTGAGTGAATTGCCTTTTTGATTATAACCCATAGTAATATTACAGTTCTTGATATTTTCTTCTCCGGTGATCATTTTGAAAAATTTTCTGGAATTTGCGTTGTGAAGAAGTTTGTCCACCAAATAAACTGTGTTTTAAAAGTAATAGTGCATTTCTTTCTAATTTTAAAGGTTGTATATAAAAACATATTTTCATTTAAAATTCACATTAAAATAAGATAATTGAAATTTTCATATTGAAATTATATAATCAGAAGGAACTTGGTGTTTTAATAAGCTTTAGTGGCCTTTTCCTAGGTCAATGTACAATTCCATTGAATTTTTTTGAAATACATATCCATGGGTTCCGCATTGGTGGATTCAACTATGGAAAGAAAATATTAGGGAAAAAGAAATTGAATGTGTACAGAGCTTGTATATTTTTTTCCTTGTCAATATTCCGTAAACAATATGATAAAAGTTTACATACATTTCCATTGTATTAGGTATTATAAGTAATCTAGAGATGATTTACAGTATGGGGAGGACGTATGCAGGTTATATGCAAATACAGTTGACCCTCAAACACCACAGGTTTGAACTGCGTGCACCCACTTATATGTAGTGTTTTTCCACTAAATACAGTAGGGCCTCTGTATGGGTTGGTTTGGCATCTACAAGCAAAAATGGATGGAAAATACAGTATTCAAGGAATGTGAAAGTCGTGTATATGGAGAGAAGGGCCAATTTTTCCGATCTATGGGTTCAAGAGGGCCAACTGTGGTACTTTAGTATGTGTGCATTTTGGTATCCAAGTTGGGTCCTGGATCCCCTAAAGATACTGAGGGATGACTGTATTAAAGATGATTCCTTGATTCCTGCTACTTTTTTTTTTTTTAAGATTCCAGATTGGGAACAATTAAGTGCATTATTTGATTTCTGCAGATGAGTTATACCATTAAATTTTTGTTGATATGTGTATTGTGCAGATGACAGAAACCCTAACTCATACTGGCTTAAGTAAATGGAAATTTATTGGATCACATATCTTAAAAGATGTTTGTATGACTGATTTTAGGTGAAGCTTGCTGCAGTGGTTCAAATAATGTTATTTGGACCCTCTTCACCTCATCTTCTAGAGGTGGGGTACTGCCATCAGCTGTTGGCTTATATCCTTATTGTGTGTGTGTGGGTGTATTTTAGTGGCTGTAAACACAGGTGTGGGATTATGTCATGTTAGGCCTATATGGCTTGTTTGGGTTCCATATCTACTCTGCAACTGGAGATGGAGTTAACACTGCTGGAAATTTATGGATTAAGAGTGTTGAAGGGATGATTCCCCAAAGAAAATTTGGATCTTATTAGGGAAATAAAGAATGTTTGTAAAATTGCACTTATTTCTTTAAGAAAGTCATCTTAAAGCTCTTTTTCTTTGCCAGGTATGGTGGCTCACACCTGTAATCCCAGCACTTCAGGAGGCTGTGGTGGGAGGATTGCTTGAAGCCAGGAGTTTGAGACCAGCCTGGGCAACATAATGAGATCCCATCTCTACAAAATATTTACAAGTTAGCCAGAGATAGTGGCATGAACCTGTAGTTCTAGCTACTCAGGAGGCTGAGGCAGGAGGATTGCTCGAGCCCAGGAGTTCGAGACTGCAGTGAGCTATGATTGCGCCATTGCACTGCAGTCTAAGCAACAGAGCAAGTCACCATATCTTTAAGAAACAACAACACACCCCAACACATGAAAAACTGTTTTTTTGTTTGTTTGTTTTTGGCTAGTCTGTTCTTATGCTAGTGATTTTATTTCACTAGAATTTGTTTTTACTTTAATTTCATCTGTGCTACTTACTAGTTGTGTGACTTCTCAGAGTCCATTTCCTCACTGGCAAAATTGTTGATACAACTGTTGATATAGTTATTGTGATGACAAAATACGAGAATGTGTGTAAAATACCTAGCCTGGTGCCTGGCATATATTAGATATTACAGACATGTTAGTCCACTTATAAGCATGGTTATTACCCAGACATGTTTGGATTTTATCAGTCTTTGCTATATGTTTTAAATTCATCTATAATCTGTAAGTGTCACAAATGTTGTAAATGTAGAATGATCAATTTTCAGATTATCAATTTAATTTATTGATTACCACTTTCAGTGCTGAAAATGACAGTTGGTAGATATTGTCCTATTCATGACTTGCCAGTGTTTTTATCCTAGTACTTAATGTGCAGATTTAACTTCTGCAAGATTTTTACAATTAATCTATGTTAGGAAATATAAATTATCTTTAAGGAGTAGCAATAAGTATAGTGAAATTATGATAAATGGTTTTATTGTTTGGGGAAATAATATAAACTGCTTCATGTGTTTGAAGAATAAAAGGAAGTTGGCAGCAAGGGAGAAAGATGAATGATTAAGTACTGTTTAAACTTGTTTTTTATTTTTTTTTATTTTTTATTTTTTTTTGAGACGGAGTCTCACTCTATCGCCCAGGCTGGAGTGCAGTGGCCGGATCTCAGCTCACTGCAAGCTCCACCTCCCGGGTTTACGCCATTCTCCTGCCTCAGCCTCCCGAGTAGCTGGGACTACAGGCGCCCGCCACCTCGCCCGGCTAGTTTTTTGTATTTTTTAGTAGAGACGGGGTTTCACGGTGTTAGTCAGGATGGTCTCGATCTCCTGACCTCGTGATCCACCCGTCTTGGCCTCCCAAAGTGCTGGGATTACAGGCTTGAGCCACCACGCCCGGCCTAAACTTGTTTTTTAATTAAAGTGCTTCATTGTACACAATATTCAAATTATATTTTAAATGTAACATTAATTTTTCTATTAACATTCATCTTTATTAGAAAATATTGCATGTATTTATCATAATTTTTTTCTCACCAACTGTAACACTCTTATAATCTATTTGGGTTAACGTGTGTGTAGTCTCAAGAAAAGAGCCTCCTTAATTGTTTTTAAACTGTTTGAACATTAGAGATTTAGTAGCCTACATTTCCAATAACTAACAATACATATGAAACTCTTGATAGTGATGGAATAGAACTAATCATTTCCTTATAATATAGTGATACATCATTATTTGACTTATGGCATATTTAACTTTGGTTAGCTACAAGCAGCTTTATACTGGCATCTTTTATTCAGATTTGATAAGTATCAGTGTAATATACAAAGAACTTATTTTTACTAATTTTCACCATATGTTATAGACACAAACCATATGAGACCAAAAATAGTGTAAACTGACATGGCTGGTCATTTTGTGGTTGGTTATTGTGTTTATTATTCTGAACTATGTTTGTTGTATTTGTGCTTTAGTTGCTATTTAATTTTAAGAATATTGCGTTATGTAGGTATAAAAGTGATAAGAATGTGCCGGGTGTCATGGCTCACTGTAATCCCAATCTTTGGGAGGCCAAGGCAGGTGGATCACTTGAGCTCAGGAGTTCCAGACCAACCTGGCCAACATGAGGAAACCCTGTGTCTACTAAAAATATGAAAAATTAGCTGGGTGTGGTGGCATGCGCCTGTAATCCCAGTTACTTGGGAGGCTGAGGCAGGAGAATCGCTTGAACCCAGGAGGCGGAGGTTGCAGTGAGCCCAGATCATGCCACTCCACTCCAGCCTGGGCAACAGAGCGAGACTCGTCTTCAAAAAAAAAAAATATATATGTATAAAAATAAATAAGTAAATAAATAAATAAAAGTGATAAGAATGTGACATGTTAATAGGGAGAGATATTAGTCCGATGGTAATTAAAAGTAGAGAAAGTTTTAAATAAGCTAAATGGTGAAGAATTGGTTTGTTCAACAATAGGAGTTATTTTGAAGAATAAAGCAAGTAATTAAACATGTGAAAAGTAATGTATCTATGCACCAAAGTGCTATTGCTTAGTGGGTTATATCTACTGATACTTACCATATTAGAAATTAAAATGGAAACGGTTGAAAATATTCAATACATTTAAAGATAACCATAATAATTTGCTAGCATAAACACATTTTTGTGGAAAATAATGATATTTTCTAAGCCAGAAAAAAATTGTTAAAAGAATAGTATTGCTTTTTGCAAATCTCTTTAATGTCTGACTTAGTAGAAAACAGCTGGATTTTCATCTGCTTCTGCCTGCAATCTGTTGTAGTGTATTGAACTGATCCAGAACTCCTGGTCTCAAGCCATCCTCCCACCTTGGTCTCCCAAAGAGCTAGGATTACAGATGTGAGCCACTGCACCCAGCAAAGCAAATTGTTTTAACCTTGTGGATTCCCTGAAAAGATTTTGTCGGACCTTTGTCGTCCCTAGACTGTGCTTTGAGAACTGCTGGCCTTAGCAATTGAAAGTACAGTAGGAAACACTGGTAGAAAAGCTTTTGAATTTACAGTAGAGTCTGGGCATCAATATTAGATGTCTATTGATCTTTTGTTAAAAGACTAAGAGTTTGAGAATTTAAAGGCTAAAACATTATAAGTCATGCTGATCAGACTTTTCATAACCAGATTGTTCTGTAGGCTTAAGGCCCTTTAAATCCAGATAATGTCCAAGTAAGTGGCAAGGCAGCAATTGTGGATTCCGTAGCTGCTAAAAAGTTTCTTACGGCATTTGGACATAGATCATTAAGAGGAGGAGAATTATTTCTCATGACCAATTTTTAGTGTAGATAAAACTGAAATATTTTGGAGAAAAATGTCTTAATAGAATATATATAGCAGTAATGTAGTCTTCTATTTGGCAGGAATATATATAGGGATAGTCACTTTAGATTAAACAACAAATAAAACTTAACCTACTTACAAAGAGAGGCTTCTGTATTGAGAATTTTTCTTAGTATAACATATATTCACCTTAGTATCAAGTTGTGGGGGTTTTTGATACCCCCAGATTGACAGTTATTCAACTGAAGCTTGGAGATAGGACAGACTTTGATTAATATTTGACAATAATTGTCAGTTCTAATGTTGGAAATTTTCGCTCTAACCTTGTTGATTAAGCATTTAAGTTATTTACATTTTTATGCTTAGGGATTAAAAGTATGTCTACTTCACATTTATAGTCAGGTATATTTTAAGGTATTTTTTGTTTTAAGTATATCTTTTTTCTTTAATAGTATTTATCAAAATTGTAATTATTTGATATGACAAAGCTGCTTGATATTTTCATAGTAGCTTGAACTTTCCATTGATATGTCAAGCAAATAAATAGTTTTTTTCTGAGTAGAAACCAACTGTACTGCAAACCCATTGATAGTAAATTAATTGCAGGGATTTAACATGTAGGGAAACCTTAATTACTCTGAATATACTTATGTTATGATGTGTAGATGATTTGTTTACTGTCTTTAATGTGACTGAGTCAAAATATGTGTAGTTATTTGCATAAAGGGGAAGTGTTGCTAATATATTTTGCATTACTTAATGTTACATATAAAATCAATTTTCCTTGTAAGGGATGTGAGAAGTTTTTTTACTTCTCATTTCTGTTTATTCTCATCTATTTCTTTGAAAATGTAGATTTAATTTATTTAAATACTATGTGATGAAAACATTACAGATATGTTCTTGCTCTCTTTTTTTTTTTTTTGAGACAGGGTCTCAATGTCATCTAGGCTGAGTGCAGTGGCATAATCGTGGCTCCCTGCATGTCAACCTCCTGGGGTCAAGCAGTCCTCCCACCTCAGCCTCCTGAGTGTTTGGGACTACAGGCGTGTACCACCATGCTGGGTTAACTTTTGACTTTTTGTAGAGATGGGGTCTCACTATGTTGCCCAGGCTGGTCTCAAACTCCTGAATGCAAGCAATCCTCCTGCCTCAGCCTCCCAAAATGCTGGGATTACAGGCATGAGCCACCACAGCCAATATGCTTCATTTTCTATGTCTGATTATAATTTAAAGGATCGTATTATAAATGCTTAACTTTATAACCTTCAAATAATGATATTGTATTGCTCTTTATTGTGATAGATAAATTATAAGACATATTTGTTTAGCCGATTTGGTGGAAAGTCTGCTTACAGAAATTTGCTGTTAATTTCTCAGTTGTTCACATGAACTTATTTCATTTATAGCTTTGGCCAGCAATTTACAAAGACATTTCAGTCAGTAGAGCTTCCTGTTGCTCTGAGTGGGGGCTCCTTCTACCCCTGTTCAACTTCAGTCAGCCCATGATCTATAGTGTACCTCTCACAAGATCGTTATACTGCAGATCCTCTCTGCTGCAGATGCTTGGGCTTTTTCCTTACGCACACTGGTATAATTAGAAGAAGTAGAAAAGAAGAGAAAGGGTGAATAATAAGAGATGAGAGGATTTAAAAATGGTTGTAACAGGAGTTGTGAAATTTCAGTATGTTGGATGTGGAGATGTGCAGCCCTGATCCTCCTTCAAGGAAGAATTGCAGCCCAGTTGTGGGGAGGTCAGTCATCAGAAAGCCTTCAATTGTCCTGGCCTACAGAGGACAGCTAGAAAAAAAAAAAAAAAAATTCACCTTCAGCTGTCAGTTCATTCAGGCTCTGCCTCAGTTGTGGAGAGCCTCCTTGCTTAAGGTCACATCTTTTCCAGGGCAGCTCTTATCCTGTAGCCAAGCAAAACATGTTTAAAGGCCCAGCCGTTTTGTTCAGTGCTGAGACAACTCTGACAGGGGATATACCACCACAGATCTGCCAGGTTGCTTGAGGCTTTGTTGGGCCTGAACTGCAATTTGATTTTTCCCTCTGCCCAATTCTGCTTTCTCCCCAAATTTCTCTCTCTTTTTTTTTTCTTTGAGACAAAGTCTTGCTCTTGTCCTCCAGGCTGGAGGGTGATGGCGTGATCTCAGCTCACTGCAACCTCCGCCTCCCAAGTTCAAGCAATTCTCCTGCCTTGGCCCCCCGAGTAACTGGGATTACAGGTGCCTGCCCCCACACCCGGCTAATTTTTGTATTTTTAGTAGAGACGGGGCTTCACCATATTGGCCAGGCTGGTCTCGAACTCCTGAGCTCAAGTGATCCACCCACCTCGGCCTCCCAAAGTGTTGGGATTACAGGCGTGAACCACTGCGCCTGGCCTCTCCCCGAATTTCTTTCACAGGGATTGACTGCTGATAAACATCATATACCCAAAACTACTTCAGTGTCCGTTTTCAGAGAATCCAGCTTGCAACAGGCAGGCATATGGGCTTCATGTTGTCCTAAACCTTATGTAAAGTTCTATGCAATTTTTTTGTGTGTGTGTGAATTTGCATTGTTCTTAGGGGGTCTATAGCTTCCATTATATTCTTTAAGATAGACTTGAAAATTAAAGGTCTTTCTCATCAAGGACTTAAGAAGGAAAGGCTTACATTTTTTTTTTTTTGACTCAAGGTCAAACTAAATATACTTGGCCCTTGAACAATATGGGGTTTAGTAGTGCTGACCCTTTGCACAGTTGAAAATTGACATATGACTTTTTACTCTCCCCAAACTTAACTATTAATAATCTACTGTGGACCAGAAGCCCTACCAGTAACATAAACAGTCTATAAACACATATTTTGTATATGTATTATATACTGTATTCTTACAATAAAGCTAGAGAAAACAAAGTGTTATTTAGAAAATCATGACTGGGCGTGATGGCTCACGCCTGTAATCCCAGCACTTTGGGAGGCCGAGGTGGGTGGATCACTTGAGCTCAGGAGTTCAAGGCCAGCCTGGCCAACATGGTGAAACCCTGTCTCTACTAAAAATACAAAAATTAGCTGGGCGTGGTGGCAGGTGCCTGGAAACCCAGCTACTCAGGAGGCTGAGGCAGGAGAATTGCTTGAACCTGTGAGGCAGAGGTTGCAGTGAGTCGAAATCGCGCCATTGCACTCCAGCCTGGGTGACAAGATCAAGACTCCATCTTAGAAAAAAAAATCATATGAGAAAACTTGTTTACTATTCATTGAGTGGAAGTGGATCATCATAAAGATCTTCATCCTTGTCATCTTTCATATTGAGTAGGCTAAGGAGGAGGAGGGTTGCTTTCTAAGAGGGGGCAGAGGTGATTAGTAGGAGAAAATTTTATTTTAATGTGCATAGCAGGGGAGAAGCTCAGATTTATTTATTTATTTATTTATTTAAATATTATTTTTTGTAGAGACAGGGTCTTACTTTGTTGCCCAGGGTGGTCTCGAACTCCTGGGCTCAAGTGATTAGCCTGCTTCCTAAAAGTGCTGGGATTACCAGCATGAGACACTATACCTGGCTGGAGGAACTACATTTTTGATACGGTACTTAGAGAACCCAGTGCAGTACAGAAGCTTATACACCCTTTTACAATAGGGAAGTGGGGAAATGCAGAATGTAGACATTTTTTTTGAGGGCCAGTAAATCATTAGGTAGGAGGCAGACCTTATGGGAAGGTGAGAGGTGAAGCTGCACAGGAGCACAGGTTGTCTTACTATGCAGATGAAGGCCCCCTCGGTAATCTGTTGGAGCTGTCCTCGGAAGAATAGATGAAGTCTTTCTGGGCAGTAATGATCATGACTTGCAGCTTCTTCTCATGTGATTGATCTTTCCTGATCATTTGATGAGATTCCCTAGGAAGGGGGTTTAAGACAATTGCATTTCTTTTGGAAAGAAGCTTTTTGGGCTGATGAGGAAATACCAGAGAGAGCCCCTCTCTTCGCTGGGGTGGGGGACACGACAAGGTTAGAGGGATCTTGATTGTGAGGCAGCTTCTAAGGCCTTTAAGCATGTCCAAGTGCCAGTCTTTGAGGGGGTGGTTTGAGAGACCAAAATAGATGCCCCTTTATCAACTAGGACAGATTTTAAGGTTAAGGAAACAAAGTTACCTATCGGTAGAAAGTTCCGGGCCCTGCTGGTGTGGCAAATTTCTAAATTCCTATGGCTACAAGAAAAATCACTCTTATTAAACTTCCTAACAATAGGAGCTATCAGACAAATTATCACAATTCTGATTTACAACCCAGACCACCACAACTTTGGACAGAGTTCCCAACTTAGAAACATTCTTTTCTCTTCTTTGAAACAGAGTCTCACTCTGTCACCCAGGCTGGAGTGCAGTGGTGTGATCTCAGCTTGCTACAACGACCTCCTCCCATGTTCAAGCAATTCTCTGGCCTCGGCCTCCAGCGTGGACCACCACGCCCGGGTAATTTTTGTACTTTTAGTGGAGATGGGGTTTCACCATGTTGGCCAGGCTGTTCTTCAACTCCTGACCATAGGTGATCTGCCTACCTCAGCCTCCCAAAGTACTGGGATTACAGGCATGAGCCACTGTACCCGGCCCTTAGAACATTCTTTTCTGATGAGCTTTATACACCTTGAGTTTCAACCAGCTTTGGAGCCTGGGCACAAATTGTCTTTGCATCATCTAGTTTTTACCTTTTGATGTAAAGATCCAAATTCCACCTTATTTTAAGGGGCTAAAGCCCCACCCCAAAGTGAACATAGGATGTATATTACACATATGTTTACCCATTGCATATGCGTTCAGCTCTTCTCATAAATACGAATACCTTTCCCCCTAAATCTGCTGAATATATATGATTCTGTTGTGTAATATGGGCCCTGTGAGGCATAAAACCCAACCTATCCTTCCCCTGTTTGAAGATAGAGCACCTTTGGTCCACGCTGGAGACTTTCTCTTCCCTGGTTGCAAACCCATATTCCCAGTAAAGCTCTCCTTTCTACTACGTAGCTTCTGGTTATCTTTTGGATGACAGGGGTATTGCTTTCGCACTTAACCATTGTAAGCAAGGAGAAGGGTGCATTAATTTTCTGTTTTTCAGATAACAAATTGACACAAATTTAGCAGCTTTAAAATAATACCTTTTTATTATCTCATAGTTCTGTAGGCCAGAAATCTGATACAGTGTGTCTCACTGAGCTGGTTCTCAGCTCCAGGTTTTACAAGGCAGAAATCAAGATGCTGGGAGGATAGTGTGTGCTCCTTTTTGGAGGCTCTAGGGGTGAATGTTTCCAAGCTCTTTCTGGTTGTTAGCTGAATTCAGTTACTTGCAGTTATAGAACTGAGGTTTCCATTTACTTGCTGGCTTTTTGGGAAGTGGTGTTTACCAGTTTAATCTCAGTGGTATGTGTAGTTATATGGGATTGTGTGTTTTAAATTGATCTCTTTTGTACCTTTCCTTTCTATTCCTTTGATTTTTGTTCTTTTTCATCTCCTTTTACTTTATTTAGGCTTATCTATTGTTCTTTTTCAAATATCTCTTTTTTTTTTTTTTTTGAGATGGAGTCTTACTTTGTTGCATAGACTGCAGTACAGTGACATGATCTTGACTCATTGCAACCTCCGCTTCCCCGGTTCAAGCGATTCTCCTGCCTCAGCCTCCCAAGTAGTTGGGATTACAGGCGCCTGCCATCATGCCCAGCTAATTTTCCTATTTTTAGTTAGAGACAAGGTTTCACCATTTGGCCAGGCTGGTCTCGAACTCCTGACCTCAGGTGATCTGCCTGCCTCAGCCTCCCAAAATGCTGGGATTACAGGCATGAGCCACTGCGCCCGGCCTTTAAATATCTTAATAAGAATACTTAGCTCATTCATTTACAGGCTTTTTTCATTTCTAAGATGAGCACTTAAGTCTATAATTTTTTCTCAGAATACCTTTTCTGTGTGACCTAGACTGTGTGAGATAGTTTTTTAGTTTTTCATTTTGAAGTGTTTTAAATTTATTTTATGATTTCTTTTTGACCCGTTGATTGTTTGAGAATTGTTTAGAAATACGGGCTTTTAAAAAGCTATTTGTTCTTTGATTGTACATTGTGGTCAGAGACTAAGTTCCATGTGAGATCTGTGCTCAAAAACTTAGAAGTTTTTGAGATTTATATTTTGCCAGTATGTGACTACTTTCATAATGTTTTATGTATATTTGATAAAAATATAGATTACCTAATTATTGGATACAGAAACTCATATATTCGATATATCATTATATGATTCATACATACTCAAGCTTGTTAATTATTATTTCCTGAATATAATCTTTGTTTATTTATGTGCTTGACTGGTCAGTAATAGAAAAATGTTGTGTCAAAATCTACTGTGAGGGTGGGCGTGGTAGCTCACCCCTGTAATCCCAGCACTTTGGGAGGCTGAGGTGGGTGGACTGCTTGAGCTCCGGAGTTTGAGACCAGCCTGGGCAACATGGCAAAACCCCATCTCTACTGAAAATACAAAAATTAGCAAGGCGTAGTGGCAGGCACCTGTAAGCCCAGCTATTCGGGAGGCTGAGGCAGGGGAATTGCTTGATCCTGAAAGGTGAAAGTTGCAGTGAGCCGAGATTGCACCACTGCACTCCAGTCTGGGTGACAGAGTGAGACCCCATCTCAAAAAAAAAAAAAAAAAAAACCCGAAACAAAACAAATCTACTGTGATGTTAGGTTTGTCCATTTTTTTCCAGATTTTTTTGGCTTGATGTATTTTGAGAGTATTTTATTAGATGCACATACTTTTAAAATTACTTTGTCTTACTGGTAATATGAACTTAAATAATTTTGTTATGATCCTTTCTTTCCTAGTTGATTATCTTTTATTTTAAAGTTTATCTGATAACAATTACGTGTAGTTAATTTCTTTTGGTGAGCATTTAACCAATATATCCTTTTCCTTCTTTCACTTTTTTTATTTTTATTTTTAGAGTTCGGGTCTGGATATATTGCCAGGCAGAAGTACAGTGACATCATGCCTTAATAAGAATACTTAGCATGATGATAGCACACTACATCCTCTAACTTGTGGCATCAAGCGATCTTCTTGTCTTAGCCTCCTGAGTAGCTGGGACTAAAGATGTGAGCCATCACACTCAGCTTCTTTCACATTTATACATTAGGAGTCCTTTTGCTTTTTATATGTCTTTTATAATAGCCATTGGTTGGATTCTTTAATCTTGTAGTCCTTATTTTTTAACATAATGATTTTTGATTTTTGTTTGTCCCTCTTGTTCTTGGCTTTATAAAAAAAAAAATTGAGGCTGGCTGGGCGCAGTGGCTCATGCCTGTAATCTCAGCACTTTGGGAGGCCAAGGCAGGTGGATCACAAGGTCAGAAGTTCAAGACCAACATAGCCAAGATGGCAAAACCTCATCTCTACTAAAAATACAAAAATTAGCTGGGCGTGGTGGCAGGCGCCTGGAATCCCAGCTACTTGGGAGGCTGAGGCAGGAAGAATTGCTTGAATCTGGGAGGCGGAGGTTGCAGTGAGCCAAGATCGTGCCACTGCATTCCAGCATGGGTGACAGAGTGAGACTCCATCTAAAAAAAATAAATAAATAAAAAATAAAATAAAAATTGAGGCAGGGCATGGTGGCTCATGCCTGTAATCCCAACACTTTGGGAGGCCGAGATGGGTGGATCATGGTTAGGAGTTTGAGACCAGCCTGGCCAACATAGTGAAACCCTTTCTCTACTAAAAATACAAAAATTAGCTGGGCGTGGTGGCTCACGCCTGTAGTCCCAGCTACTTGGGAGGCTAAGGCCAGAGAATTGCTTGATCCTGGAGGTTGCAGTGAGCCGAGATTGTACCACTGCACTCCGGCTTGGGTGACAGAGTGAGACTTCATCTCAAAAAAAAAAAAAAAAATTGAGTGCTTTTACCCAGAGCCTCACCAACAGATTTGCCAAACTTTTGCTTTTTTCTTTTTTTTTTGCCAGTTTGATCACTAAATAGTGATGTTTTATCTTACCTCCCAATTTCTTTTTTCATGAGTGAAGTTCAGCATCTTGTTTAAAAACCGTTTGTGACCCAGTGAAGTGGCTCAGGCCTGTAATCCCAGCAAGTTGGGAGGCTGAGGCAGAAGGATTGCTTGAAACCAGGAATTTGAGATCAGCCCCGGCAATGTTGGGAGACCCCATCTCTAAAAAATAAAAATTAAACTGGTGTGGTGTTATGTGCTTGTAGTCCCAGCTATTCAGAAGGCTCAGGGAGGAGGATCACTTGAGCCCAGGAGTTTAGGTCTGCAGTGAGTTATTATTGTACCACTGCACCCAGCGGGGGTGACAGAGTTAGACTCTATCTCTTAAAACAAACAAAAAGTTTACTTTTCTCTTTTCTGTAAAATATTTGTTCATATCATCTCTACCACACTTATTTTTTGGTGGAATTGTGTCTTTTTGGTGATATCTGTGTTTTTTTTTCTTTTTTGAGACCGGGTCTTGCTCTGTCACCCAGACTGGAGTGCAGTGATGTGATCTCAGCTCACTGCAACCTCCGCCTCCTGGTTTCAAGCGATTCTCCTGCCTCAGCCTCCCAAGTAGCTGGGACTACAGGCGTGTGCCACCACGCCTGGCTAATTTTTTGTATTTTTAGTAGAGACGGGGTTTCACTGTGTTAGCCAGGATGGTATGGATCTCCTGACTTTGTGATCCGCTCACCTCGGCCTCCTAAAGTGCTGGGATTACAGATGTGAGCCACCGTGCCTGGCCTACTTTATTTTTTATAGCTAGCTATTCGTCCAGTTGCTCTATACTGTTTATTAGGTATTGCATCTCTTTCTCATTATTTTGAGATGCCACTTTGACTATATGTAAATTTTTGTGCTTATTTTGGTTTTATTTTTGGACTGACTTTTTATGTTCCATGCTGTGGCTTTTTGTCCATGTTCCAGTTTTATTTTTGACATATTAAAATAGTTTTATTCCAAATTGGGCTATTCCCTCTCTCATTTCTTCAGTTTTTCAAAATTTCCCACTTTATTCTTTTTATTTTTCAGTATTTCATCTTGTTGTCTCATCTGGACCATCCTTCCCACAAAAGACAAAAAAGCTCTGAATCCTGTGCTTTGATATGGGGATTATGTTAAAGTTAGAAATTAGCCTGAGGTAAATTGACATTGAATCTTCCTAACCAAGAACATGGCATGTCTTTTCACTGCTCCTGTTTTAAGCCTTCTGTTAATGTTTTTAAGAGGTTTTAAAGTTTATTTTATTATATGTCTTACTATCTTTTTTATTGGTTTTGTGAATCCAGATCTTCTTTAGCTGGCTTAAGTTTATGTCAGTGAAAAGTTCTGACTTTTATGTATTCATTGTTTGCCCAGCTAGTTTTTAATTATTTCTTTTTGCAATTTTTAAAACTATGCAATAATAACAACTTCAAGTAGTAAAGGATTTACCTTTTAATTCCAAATATTTATACTTCTAATTTGCTTTACATTGTTTGATGGTATTGGCTAGTATTCCAGTATAATGTTAAGTATTAGTGGGATGGGCATCTTTGTCTTATTGCTAACTTGGCAGATTAGTGATATGGTCTTACATTTGATGGTACTCTTCTCACTTTGTATTTTTTATAGGCTCTGTTTAGTGAATTTCCGCCACTGGATTCTCTTTCCACCACTGGATTTTGTGTTTTCTTCCTACTCCCAAGAGAGCTGGTTTTGACAGAGATTACAGCCTACATTTATAATTTTTCCATATAATAATTGATTATTCCATATATTCTCTATTAATTTGCAATACTTGGTGGCTATATTGTTTCCTAATTTTACTGAAAATAAAATGCTGTTACTATTTTCATTACCCTTCATTTTGCTTGATTTCTACCACAAGGAAGAAAGCACATGAACATTATAAGTTTTAGTCAAGTCTCAGAATGACAGTTGAAAGCACTCTGAAGAAAACTACAACTCTGTTTTTCTTGGTCTCCATATAGAATTGAAATAACATGGTTGCTCAGATTTGAGTGATCTTACTCCCTTTTTTGGTGTTTCGGTTATTGTAAATACAGCTTAAAGTGAGCATTTTTTGGTGCAAAACTATTCTAAGTCTCAGTTGCATGTTTCATTTTTGGTTTTTGTCAAAATTGCCTTTCCATTTTCAAAGTGCTGTTCCATTATCTTCTAGCTTTCATTGTTGCTGTGGGAAAATCTGATGTCATTCTGATTCTTGATCCTTTGTTGGAAACGTTTTTCTCTTCAAAAGCTTTTAGGATTATCTTTGTCATTATAACAAATTTGTATGGGTTTCTCTTCATCCATTTTGCTCAGCACATTGGTGGTGGATTCTTTTGATATGGAGTATTATATCCTTCAGTTCTTAGAAATTTTCTTTATTCATTTATTTGATTTCTTCCTATTTGTTCTCTTTTAAAACTTCCAGTTTATATGGATATTGGACATATTGGATTAGTTATATAAATTTTATTTTCTCTTCTAATTTTATTCTACTTTCTGAGAATTTTTGCTGTCATTTTTAATATTCAAAGGATTCATATTCTCTGATACTTTAAAAATTGTATTTGTTGATACTTTTAAAAAATAGCATCTGGAGCTTGCAGTGAGCTGAGATCCGGTCACTGCACTCCAGCCTGGGTGACAGAGCGAGACTCCGTCTCAAAAAAAAAAAAATAGCATCTGTTCTTGTCTCATGAATGCAGTATCTTCTCTCATTTCTCTGAGGATATTAATGGTAGATGGGTTTTGTTCTCAAGGCTTTCTTTTTCCCCCTGCATGTCTCTTTTTTCTCCAAGTTGCCATTTAAAATTTCTGTTTATTTTGCTCTCTTTCACACTTGTAGTTTTTTTTCAAATGTCTGGTGATCTTTGCCTCTGCTTATTTGTAAGAGTAGGAAATTAAAAGACAATTAATTGTGTCTGGGTAGGACTTGTCTAGTGTCTAAGTCTCTATTATATGATCTGAATGGGCTACTTTGTAACAGACTTCCATGACGCTGGTATCATTAGCTCATGGTATCATTAGATCATTTCTTAGACCAGATTGATTATAGGAATATGCTGTTTCCAAGTTCCTACCTTCTGAGAGTCAAGAAGGAGAATAAAATTAGAAGTGTCAAAGTTTAGTATCCTTCCTTCCTTCCTCCCTCCCTCCCTCCCTGCCTCTCTCCCTCCTCCCTTTCTTCCTTCCTCTCTCCCTCCCTCCCTCCTCCCTTCCGTCCTCCCTCCCTCCCTCCTCCCTTCCATCCTCCCTCCTTCCCTCCCTCCCTCCTCCCTTCCTCCCTCCCTCCCCTTCCCCCTCTCCCTCTCCCTCTCTTTCTTTCTTTTTCTTTTTTCTTTTCTTTTGGCTCGATGCATTTTGAGACTATTTTATTAGATGCATATACTTTTAAAATTACCTTGTCTTACTGGTAATGTGAACTTAAATAATTTTGTTATGACCCTTTCTTTCCTAATTGATCATCTTTTATTTTAAAGTTTATCTGATAACAATTACATGTAGTCAGACTTCTTTCTTTTGGTCAACATTTGACCAATATGTCCTTTTCCTTCTTTCACTTTTTTTAATTTTTATTTTTTATGTTTCTTTCTTTTCTTTCTTTTTTGAGACAGGGTCTTGCTCTGTTGCCCAGTCTGGAATGCAGCGGCATCATGGCTCACTGCAGCCTAGACCTCCTGGGCTCAAGTAATCCTCCTTAGTCTCCCAAGTAGCTGAGACTATAAGCAAGAACCACCATGCCCAGCTAATTTTTTATTTATAGTAGAGATGGGGTCACATTATATTGCCCAGGCTGGTCTTGAACTCCTGGACTCAAGTAATTTGCTCACCTCGGCCTCCCAAAGTGCTGGGATTACAGGTGTGAGCCACTGGCCCCTGCCACAGTATGTCAGTCTTCTTTTAGTCCTTATGTTTTCAATGTATTCTTCCAGTTCCCTAATTATTCTTGCTAAAAAGTAGCACTTCATTTTCTGCCTTGATGAGGAAAGAAGGGCATTTGCCCTTTTGTGCAGAGTACAAGAGGGGAATCTTAGAACTAGCTACTTTTTAAACAAGATTTTTTTTTTTTTGAGACAGAATCTCACTCTGTCGCCCAGGCTGGAGTGCAGTGGTGTGATCTTGGCCCACTGCAACCTCCGCCTCCTGGGTTCAAGGGATTCTCGTGCCTCAGTCTCATGAGTAGCTGGGATTATAGGCGCCTACCATCATGCCCAGCTAATTTTTGTATTATTGGTAGAGACAAGATTTTGCCATGTTGGCCAGGCTGGTCTTGAACTCCAGACCTCAAGTGATCCGTCCGCCTCTGCCTCCCAAGGTGCTGGGATTATAGGCACCTTGGGAGCCACTGAACCCTGACTTAAACAAGTTTAAATACACACACACACACACACACACACACACACACACACAAATGTTTTAGAGTTGGGACCTTGCCTTATAGCCCAGGCTGGTGTCTTAACTTCGGGCCTCAAGTACTTCTGTCCCACCTCGGCCTCCCAGATAGTTTGAATTATGGGTGCTCACCACTATGTCCACCTCTAAATAAGTTTTAATGCTGTCACTTCTATTTGTAGAGATTCCTAATGCCACTCAGTGTAATGCTTTTGGAGCTATGGCAGTGTAAATTTGATTTTCTCCCTGCTGTTTAGAATTTAGCTTTTTTGGGTCTATTGAGTTGATCACTGCACCTCACTCTGCTTTCCACTGTCCAAAATTTTGTCACCATTATTTTTTTGTTTTTTCTTGTCTTTTGGAGTTTTAGTGAGGTTTCAGGAGGAATCAGAAGTTCTTGCATGTATTGAGTCCTTTGGTTTTACGGAAAGTTTGATACATATTTTGAATTGTAGTTATTTCGTCTTTCCTAATTTAGGTGCAAAGTTAAGTTTTCTAGTGAGATACTCAGTTAACTTGAGATATTAAGGGTTACAAAAACGTTTACCACTGGTGTATATACAGATTAAATATCCATAATTTGAAAATTTGAAATTCATAATGCTCCAAAGTCTGAAACTTTTTGTGAGCCGACAAGAGACTCAGAAGAAATTTTGAATAAGATATACTCAACTTGAATAATAGTCATTTGAAGCACGTAAAGGAAATAATGGCTATTTGTATTATACACAATATGTGAAGATAGTGTTGATTTGATGCTTTACTTTTGATACTGTTGATCTGATGCCCTGGTTTTCATCACTTATCAGATACCCATGTGCTTTTTGGGAAGTTGGGTTCTTCTTATGCTCATGGGCTGAGCCTGAATTAATCCAAATCAATAATGGCAATTTTATGCCCTCTCCCATTGATTTAATAATGAATGGCCTTGAGAGCAAGTACTTCCCTCACTTTTTTGGTAAAGAAATATAAGCAAGGGGAAGGCAGTCTCTCTTACGATCTTAGATATTAAATTGTTACTTGCGACTAGTGTAACTACTTTGAAACCGTTAGGGGACAAAAAGTCACCACACTAAAGATGACACAGGAAAAACATAGAAAGAGCTTAGGTCCCTGATCTTGATGAGGCATTATAAATTACCTATCCCTGGAGTTGCTGTGGCTCTGGAATTTTTGTTATATGAGATAATAATTCCTTGGATTGACTTAGAATACCAATCAAAATAACTATTACTTTATCTAGCTAAGAAAAAAATCTGAGTAAATACCATAAGGTTCGGATTACGTAAATACGAAGATCAACTTCTCAGAAGTTGCTAGTTTTCTGAGAAGTTAGTTATTATTGTTTTTTACTAATATGAGCTGCATTGGAAATTTATTTCATTGTAAAAAAATTATTGCTGTCTTTGTCCCTAACTTGTATGGACCTGACATTTTAGTTGTTTGGAAAAACTGATAATTTTAATCTTTTGTTTTGGTATGATTCAGGTTGATCTGACATTTTAATAAATCTGGCTCCTAGGACTGATTAAAGAGACATTTTGTTTGTTGAAATATGCACATTTTTTTCATGAAGTTGGTTTTTTAATCTGTGACTTTTCTTGCAAAAGCTTACAAAGCACATGTTTTTGATAGCAGTGTTACATTTTTAATTAATATTTTAGGTGTAAAAGGTGACAGTTTAAAAGATTGTTTTGTTACTGGGTTATCCTTAAAAGCAAGTGGCATTTGGTTTTATTTTACAATAGAATTTAATCTTACATATTTTTTGTTAAAGTAATGTTACCAAAAAATCTCTTATTGAACTATTTGTGGTGAACTTTTTAAGGATGTTTAAGATTTCATATGCAGTTTAACTGATCACAGATGAAGCTGTAAATTAATACCTCATGAGCGTATTTGACTGCAGGGCATTGTTGTGAATCAAAACTGCTTTGTTCCTGTCAACTGTGAAAGGGGTTTAAGCATATGGATTAAAATTGCATGATGTTACCAAAGTACTTATGAGAAGACACCGTAGTTGGATCATTTAAAATATACTAAAATATTACGAATAGCCATAAAATATAATAATTCCCTTAAGCTTTTGAGAGTGGTAAGATTTAGTTTTATTTCTTTGTTGGATTTAACTACTTTAATAAGAAATTGTTTTGTTGCTTTTGGAACTATGCATAGTAATGAGAATAACCACGATGAGGAGAACAGTGGAAGCTTCCCAGAAAACATGTATTTCTGCAGAAATGTTCTTTGTCGTGACATATAGATATATGAAGTTTTTTCTTGTTCCCATCTGAATCATTCCCTTACCAGAACCTTTAGAATGAAAGGTTTAATGATATCTTCTAGGATAAGATTATCAAATGAGCATTGTTTAATATAAAATCAGATTTTTCTTTTGCTGTTATTTTTGTCTCATAGTATATGAAAATCACCTGATGTAGAATGTATTTTTCCTGCCATAAGAAACTGTCAAGAATCTATTGAGGCCGGGCGCGGTGGCTCAAGCCTGTAATCCCAGCACTTTGGGAGGCCGAGACGGGCGGATCACGAGGTCAGGAGATCGAGACCATCCTGGCTAATACGGTGAAACCCTGTCTCTACTTAAAAATACAAAAAACTAGCCGGGCGACGAGGCGGGCGCCTGTAGTCCCAGCTACTCGAGAGGCTGAGGCAGGAGAATGGCGTAAACCCGGGAGGCGGAGCTTGCAGTGAGCTGAGATCCGGCCACTGCACTCCAGCCTGGGTGGCAGAGCAAGACTCTGTCTCAAAAAAAAAAAAAAAAAAAAAAATCTATTGAAAAAATACCATGAGAGTAGTTGTTCTGGATGACAATGGTAGGTTCTGATTTATGAAGTAGAAGCAAGCTTCAGTTAGCCACTTTAGTCATAGGTAAACACTAGATTAGCCTAAGGAAAAATTGTTGGAAAGCTTTTGGAGTTCTCATCTGTGTCACTGTTTTAGATCTCTTCAAGTTCTTTGAAAACTTTGGTACCTTTTTTACAAATATTTTGTTTTCTGCTATCCCATTAGTTCTCATGTAGATGACATTTCTAATACTAATTACCACACTTTCTTGGACTCCTCTTTTGTAACGACTTTTATCTCCATTCCATTTGATCATCTTTTATAACTATGTTCTGAACCTACTTCCTACCCAGGACTGCTTTAAAAAAAGTTATCTGTGTTAGCTTCCTGTTTAGCTTGCTCCTAGTTTGACTTTACTCTCTCTCTACAGCCTGAGTGGCATACTCAGTTATTTCAGCTACATCTTACCATTACTCAGTTCTCTCTCCCTTTTGACCTTGCCGGTTTCTAAAATTTGTGTGCCTTGCTTCTTGACTTGATATTACAATTCACTTATTTTGTCATACTAGATATTTTTAGTCATCTTTGATTCCCCGGGTTGCTCACCAACTCTTATTGCCATTATCAGGCTCTCAAATCTCACCTCTCTTTTTTACCTTTATGTTTGTTGCCCACATCTTCTTCTTCTTTTTTTTGTTTTTGAGATGGAGTTTTGCTCTTGTTTTCCTGTTGCCCAGGCTGGAGTGCAATGGTTTGATCTTGGCTCACCACCACCTCTGCCTCCTGGGTTCAAGCGATTCTCTTGCCTCAGCCTCCCGAGTAGTTGGGATTACAGGCGCATGCCACCATGCCCGGCTCATTTTTTGTATTTTTAGTAGAAACGGGGTTTCTCCATGTTGGCCAGGCTGGTCTCGAAATCCCGAACTCAGGTGATCCGCCCGCCTTGGCCTCCCAAAGTGCTAGGATTACAGGCGTGAGCCACCGTGCCCGGCAAATTCTTTTTTTTTTTTGAGATGGAGTTTCGCTCTTGTTGCCCAAGCTGTGCAATGGCATGACCTCGGCTCACTGCAACCTCTGCCTCCTGGGTTCAAGCGAGTCTCTTGCCTCAGCCTCCCAAGTAGCTGGGATTATAGGCGTGTGTCACCATGCCCAGCTAATTTTGTATTTTTAGTAGGATGGGGTTTCTCCATGTTGGTCAGGCTGGCCTGGAACTCCCAACCTCAAATGATCTGCCCACCTCGCCCTCCCAAAGTGCTGGGATTACAGGCGTGAGCCACGCGCCCAGCCCTTCATCTCTTACATTAGGTGCCATAGCACTCACCTCTCTGGCTCTGTTTCTTCTATACCAATAGCACATGAAGGATTGGGTCCCATTCCATCTCTCCAACTCCCTACTCCTACTACCACATAAATTAACAGAAACTCCCTTTAGTAGTAATTCTCAAATGAGGTGCCAAATCTGGGTCTGTATGGAATGTGTATTTCGTTTTTAAGAAATTCTAAAAGTGATTCTCTTCTGAGGTCCTAAAGCGTCTTTTGCAGGACTTCCTCAAATTCATCTCTTACAATGCTATAGGAATCATCTTTGTGAAACATAGATTTACTCATTTTACAACTGTGTAACAACTTATTTTTTGCCAAGTATTGGGATAGCTACTGGAGTTAGGAAAGAGAATATTAGGGTGCTTACTTTTGAGAAAAATGCTAATAATGCAGTATAGCCATCATTTACTGGAACTTTTTTTAAGTGCTAGGTACTTCATGTATTTATCCTTATAACAGTCCTTCAGTGTAGATACTATTAGCCGCTGCACAGATGAGCAGCCATTCTCAGAATTCTGAGGACTCACATAGTAATTCATTAGGCAAGTGGTAAGTTTTACGATAAATTCTTGAAAGGGACCTCTAAGAGCATAGAGGAGGGATATCTAGTTTAGAGTTGGAAGATTAACAGTTAGAATAGGCTTCACAGAGAAGATGATGCATTAAGCTGAGTATTTAAAGACAAGTAGGAACTTAGACAAAATGATAGATTGGAAAATGAGTGTGTGGCATGGTTATACTTGTGAATAGTCTTTGTACAGAGACATGAGAAAAGCATTTTATGAGAACACTTGGTACTCACTTAGGCAACACATATACTAAAGTTGGAGAACAGCTCAATATGACTGAAGCATAGTATGTGAGTTGGGGAATTTAGAGTGGTTTTAGATATAAAGACATTAAACCAGGTTGTACTATACACACACACACACACACACACACACACGCACACATATATATATATATATGCATCTGTGGTTCCAGCTACTAAGGAGGCTGAGGTGGGAGGATCACCTGAGCCTGGGAGATCAAGGCTCCACTGAGCCGAGATTGCACCATTGCACTCCAGCCTGGGTGACAGAGAGAGAGACCCGTCTCAAAACAAAACGAAACAAAAAGAAACAAAACAAAAACCCGGTTAGACTGCTGGAATAGTCCAAATGAGAAATCAGGAGGCCTTGAAACATGTCAGTGAGATTAAAGAGGAGAGAGGTGGAATTGAAGCTTATCTGGTAGGTGCAGTCAACAGACTTAGTGGTTTAAAAAGTGAGTGAGAGGTGTTATAGTCAGGTTGGGAAGGTATTTGTCAACCTGAAATAAAGGATATTAATGATAATACATAGTATAGTACTATGTATTAATATCCTTTATTTTTAATTTACTGTACTATATATTATTGTTAATATCTTTTATTTCAGATTGGCATATACCCTTTAATATTCTTAAATCATATCCTTAAGGTCTTAACAGTCTCTGAACAAATATTTGTATAAGCTGCTTCCTAAATGATTTCCCATTCATTTACCGGTGTTTTTATGTATCTATTTAGAGACTGAATCTCACTTTGTTGCCCAGGCTAGAGTGCAGAGGCATGATCATAGCTCACTGTAACCTCGCACTCTTGGGTTCAAGTGATCCTCCTGCCTCAGCTTCCCAAGTAGCTAGGACTACAGGTGTGTGCCTCCACACCTGGCTCATTTTTAAATTTTTGCAGAGACAGACTCTTGCTATGTTGCTCAAACTGGCCTCAAACTCCTGGCCTAAAGCGATCCTCCCGCCCCTGCCTCCCAAAGCAGTGGAATTGCAGGTGTGAGTCACCATGCCTGGCCTGAGGAGTGTTTTTTTAAAACATCTTGACCAACTGTGAGCATTGAGACATCAATTTATCAAGACTTTACTGAGTGCTCAAGGGCCCAGACACATTCTAAGTCCCGGAAGAGGGAGCACAGTGGAAGTTCTAGGACTTAGCTGTCTAGTTAAGTATCTTCAGTTTAAACAGATTTACTCATTTTACAACTGTGTAACAATTTATTTTTTGCCAGTTCCTGAACTTCCAGTTTTCACATTCTCTAGTATTGACAACAAGCTGATAATCTTACTAGACACAACAGACTCTTGAGGAAGGAATCGTTCATTGTGGTTTAGAGACAATGATATTTGAAGTTAACTTGCCCCAGGGCAGGGGTATGGTTCTTATATAATTGTAGGAAAAGGCCGGTCAATGCCAGACCTCAGATCTATCATTTATGCATTGTGGCAAATGATTTGCATGTATTGTTACACTTAATGCTCATGAGAATACTACCGTGAAATAGTTATTTAAAACCGTTTTTTTTTTTTTTTTTTTATGGAGACTGGGTCTCATTATGTTGCCTAGGCTTGTCTCGAACCCCTGGGCTCAAGTGATCCTCCCACCTCAGCCTCTTAAAGTGCTGGGATTACAAGCATGAGCCACCGCGAGTGGTCTTTATCATTATTATTGCTGTTTTACAGATGAGAAAACTGAGGCACAGAGACCTGCTTACCGTGACATAAGTAGGAATTGAAAAGATGAGATTTGAATCTAGCTGGTCTCATTTATCCTGAAGTTCAAGATAGCAATATAAGAATTATGAACATAAAAATGGAGTGAGTGGATATAATCACTCAAGATAAATCTTTTGGCCAGGCACAGTGGTTCACACCTGTAATCCCAGCACTTTGGGAGACTAAGGTGGGCAGATCATGAGGTCAGGAGATCAAGACCATCCTGGCTAACATGGTGAAACCCTGTCTACTAAAAATACAAAAAACTAGCGGGGCGTGGTGGTGCACACCTGTAATCCCAGCTACTCAGAAGGCTGAGGCATGAGAATCACTGGAACCCAGGAGGCAGAGGTTGCAGTGAGCCGAAATCGCGCCAGTGCACTCCAGCCTGGGTGACAGAGTGAGACTACGTCTCAGGAAAAAAAAAAAAAAAAAAAAAAAATCTCTTGGATGAGAAAACTAGACCCAGGATTTAAGGAAATCTACATTAATGGACTGGCCAGAAAAACAAGTCATAAAGGAAAATTAAGAAGTAATCATGAGCGAGGGGAATGTTATATCCTATTACCTGAAGTAGAAATATAAATGGCAAACATATCAGTCTTATTGACTGCATGGAAAAGAAAATATAAAAATATATCTGTTATAAAATATATTCTGTATGAAACTTGAGTACTAGATTGTTGTTCGCATTGATGTTTCCTATAATCCCAGCACTTTGGGAGGGCGAGGTAGAAGAGCTCAGGAGTTCGAGACCAGCCTGGGCAACATGATGAAACTCCATCTCTACAAAAAATTAGCTGGGCATGGTGGCACATGCCTGTAAGCCCAACTACTCAGGAAGCTATGGTGGGAGGATCACTTGAGCCTGGGAGGTTGAGGCTGCAGTGAGCCATAATGGTGCCACTACACTCCTGCCTGGGGCGATGTACTGAGACCCTGTCTCAAAAAAAAAAAAAAAAAAAAAAAAAGAAATATATTTTTAACTTAGAACCTTTCAAATGCCATGTTATGTGTTTTTATATGCAGAAACCCTGGGCAAAGACAGTATGGCTTTTTTTTTTTTTTTTAAAGAATTAGGAGACATGAATGTAAAGCATATTTGTAAATAACAGACAATAAAATTAATGCAGAAGGTTTGGCTTACATTATTTGGGGAGGGAACATATAAAATTCAACCTGAAGTACAGTGAATCATGACTCAGAAAATGTAGGAAGATGAGACAAAATGGTTGCCTATTGGAATCTTAAGTGATACTTTTAGTAGAGATCATGTAAATCTGTGTTGATGTTAAAGAAAGTGAACATAGGTTGGCGCAGTGGCTCATGCCTGTAATCTCATCACTTTGGGAGGCTGAGGCAGGAGGATCAGCTGAGATCAGGAGTTCGAGACCAGCCTGGCCAACATGGCGAAACCCCGTCTCTACCAAAAATACAAAAAATTAGCCGGGCGTGGTGGTGGGCACCTATAATCCCAGCTACTCAGGAGACTGAGGCAGGAGACTGGAATGGCGTGAACCCGGGAGGTGGAGATTGTAGTGAGCTGAGATCGTGCCACTGCACTCCAGCCTGGGTGACGAGAGCGAGACTCCATCTCAAAAAGAAAAGTGAACATAAACTTTTAAAACTTCATTACGGAATAAAAAGTCTTATTGGGGTTTTTTGGCCAAAATTTATAAACTTTTAAAATGTTTCAGTGAAGTTGAGCTATATTAGAGGTATCTCTTTATGTATCTCTGGAATGGAACTTTGATAACTATTTATTATAGTAGAAAATAGGATCTAAACTGGGTAACTTCATTATTTCACTTTGCTTTCTTAATAATCGTGGAAGGTATTTTGCCTAAAATTATTTTTGGAGATTATATGAAAACTCTATTGCAGCTGATTTGGAGAATGAGTGGATACTTTGAAAATTGTCAGCATATAGAAAATAAAAATAACAGAATGAAGCAGCTCACACATTTCAGAGTATATTCTCAGTATTGTTGAATTGGGCCATAATGTAGCATAAAGCCTGGTTAAACTTTATTGCAATTCAAACATCACACCAAAAAGAAAATGTTTTAAACTATATAAACAAATAAATTCACTGAAGTCTGTCTATAGCTTCTTCTAGGAACTACAATGTATTGATTTGTTTGTTTTAATATTATTTTTTGTAGAGAAAGGGTCTCACTTTGTTACCCAGGCTGATCTCGAACTTCAGGGCTCAAGTGATCAGCCCGCCTCCGAAAGTGCTGGGATTACAGGCATGAGCCACTGTACCTGGCTGAAGGAACTACATTTTTGATTTGGTACTCTGCTTTAAATGCAGTAGGTACTTTGCTGAATTGGGCTAAATAAGCATTTCACCTCTCAAAACTATATGACTATTTGGCTTAAGCAAAGATAGCCTGGGACCATGAAGAAAGTTAAAACACTTAAAAAATATATATACCCTTATTTAAAAAGTAGCATCTTTCTTTCTGATTTGGAGTGTTACATTTTTGTTGAAAAATTAGAAATTACATAAAACCAAAATGAAAAATATAGAGATGATCAGGAATTTCACTGTGAATCTAATACTCCTCTTATCATTTTGTATTCTCTTCCAAGTAATTTTTCTCTTAAAAGTGGCACTATGTTTTTTAAAAGCTGACTACTTTAAGAAAATTGCTCTCAGTTTACTTTCTTAATCATGTGCTTTTCTGAAGAGTTGGTGCTGGCATTGACTACTGTAGTAAATCCAATTGATGATTTTTTCTTTTTTAGTGGGCCAAAAAAAAAAAAAAAAAAGAAAGAAAATTCTCCTTTGTAGAAAAAGGAGGGAGGATGGAATGTGTATTGTAGTACACCTGAAAATCCATACCTTTTCGTAGCCATGTAAACAATTAGTTTACCTTTTCTCAAGATAATATTTTTACAGTAAATTAGGATTCTTGGTTACAAGTGATGGGAAACCAAACTAGTGCTACGTTAGGTTAAAAAAGGAATTTAGTGACTCAAGCCACTAAACTACTCACACACACACTCACGTAGGGGTTCAGTTGGGCCTTAGGAATGACTAAATCTAACGTCTCAAAAGCTGTCAGATTTTTTTTTCTTCAGTTCTTTGTCTCTGAGAGTTAGCTTCACTTTGTCAGCCTGCCTCCTTATACTCTTCCTCTGTTTTTCACTCTGTCTTACTGTGTTTGTAATGATCTTGGGCTAGTTTTTCTTGTTGCTTATTTGGAAAAACTATTAGTACTTGTGATTAACCAGTAATTTCAGATGTTTTTGTGTTTTAATTTTGTATGCAAAATAAGTATCCACAATATTTTAAAAATATTTACTAAGTATTTCGCTAGTCTTTCTCTAAAGGGTAATCTTAAATGAAACAACTGGAACTAGATTCTCATTTGTTTAATGACTGAAGAAGTCTTCCAATTACACTTCAAACCATCGATAACTTTTGTTATTTGTGACCAGTATTCATCTAGTAAGGCATTAAATGCTTTTATGAAAGAGACAAGTGTTTTACCTAAAGAATGAGAAAAAAAACCCATAATTTTATTTTTTGTGAGGTTTTCTCCTTTTTTGCTGAGTGCTTAAAGAAAAAAGTTTATGTTGTTTTAGGTTTTTCTTCTTGCTTATCACCCTAGCAACTAATTGTGTTATTTAAAAAATTTTTTAATTTAATTTTCCTGTCCCTTCCCCATGCTTGCTAATTATGTTTTTTAAAGGTGACCCTTTAAGATGGCTCTTATAGAATAAAGAGAGACACTGAATTTTCTAATCTTGTGGAAGAGGTTATATTTAGCCATTGGTATTTTAAGTTGGAGCACTTCATTCTACTGTGCCTTTAGTTTATGAGTCATCTGGAGAAAATGGGCTGCTTCTTGCTTTTAGGAAGAGTCTGCAGCAAATAATAATAATAAGTTAAGTGCTATGGGAGATTTTCTGCCAAATAATTTAAAATGGAAAATGTTTTATAATATATTTTATTGCCCATATGTAAAATACGTACTAAAGAATATAGAAGTTTTTGGCTCATTATTATCTTTAGCTCATAAAAATAAAAGAGGCTGGGCGTGGTGGCTCATGCCTGTAATCCCAGCACTTTGGGAAGCCAAGGCGGGTGGATCACGAGGTCGGGAAATCGAGACCATCCTGGCTAACACGGTGAAACCCTATCTCTACTAAAAAATACCAAAAATTAGCTGGGTGTGGTGGCAGGCACCTGTAGTCCCAGCTACTCGGGAGGCTGAGGCAGAAGAATGCTGTGAACCCAGGAGGTGGAGCTTGCAGTGAGCAGAGATTGCGCCACTGCACTCCAGCCTCGGCAACAGAGTGAGACTCTGTCTCAAAAAAACAAAAACAACAACAACAACAAAAACCCTAATGTCACATACAACAAAAAGAAAGCATTTTCTACCAAAACATTATATAGATTGTTATGAGTTATAGGTAAGTGGAAAGCAAGCATAAACCATGTGAAATTATTTTATATGCAGGATGTACAGCAGTGGTCAAATCTTAATGATAATGGTCAGTAACTGGGGAGAGTATTGTGATTATTGAAGTATTGATTTTTTTTCCCAAATATTGTTATGTTACATGCGGTAACTTTTTAATCTTGTTTTATATCTACTTTAGTATGATAGCTTTACCATATTAGATATTCTATGAGGGGTAGATAGTTGGCAAAGGATGTGATATTGATTCTAATTTTGACTACCTTTGTATTATGTGTATCATAATGATTTCATGCTTCAGTTTTCTCATCTGTACAATATTTTGTTCTTCATGAGTTTTCTTGCAGGAATGAAAGGAGGTAGCATGGAACAAAGAAAAAAGTGTATCATATTGTAAACAGGAAATTGGAGTTCAGATTTTAAATCCAAGATGTCATTTTTGAGGTAAATTTGTCAGGTCTCCCTGGGGCACAGAATGACTGCATCACTAGAACCATGAGCCGCGGGATTGTTTTTTCCTTTTTCTCAAATGTGTTTATTTAACATCTCTCTCTCTCTCTGTCTACTTACCTACCTATCTACCTACCTACCTACCTACCTACCTACCTATCTACCTCTGTCTTGAAACTTTTGGGAGCTCAGTATTGTCTACTACACCAAGAATACCAGTCCTTTAGTCATGTTTTTTGCATTACAAAGATCATATGGAATATACTGGATGGGAATTTAGGTCTTTTGATTCTGTCTTAGAAGAGCCCATTTTGTTTCTCCCTGCATGTGGTAGTCAGTGTATAGGCCTGTTTCTGTGATGGGAAGATGACATCTTTTGTCAAGTCTCTATCCTTTTTGTATGTCAAGGAATCATTTCTTTGGAGTGAATCAGAGTTTGCCCTATAGTATAGCACTCTGTGTCCTTAGTCATAGCAATATTGGAGGATTGGAGAGTCAATCATGTTTGAGAAATTAGGTGACTTGTTCTTTCAGCATTTATTTAATGAATGCACTTGTATTTTTAATATCCTAATGTGTCCCAACACTGAACTCCTAATCTTTCCTCTAAAACCTGTTCCACCTGCAGCCCTCTCCATTTCACTTGATGGCAGTTTTATCCTTCTAGTTATTCAGGATAAAAACCTGAGACTCATTCTTGATTTTCCTCTTTCTCTTTTTTTTTTTTTTTTTTTTTGAGGCGGAGTCTTGCTCTGTCGCCCGGACTGGAGTGCAGTGGCCAGATCTCAGCTCACTGCAAGCTCCGCCTCCCGGGTTTACGCCATTCTCCTGCCTCAGCCTCCCGAGTAGCTGGGACTACAGGCGCCCGCCACCTCGCCCGGCTAGTTTTTGTATTTTTAGTAGAGACGGGGTTTCACTGTGTTAGCCAGGATGGTCTCGATCTCCTGACCTCGTGATCCGCCCGTCTCGGCCTCCCAAAGTGCTGGGATTACAGGCTTGAGCCACCGCGCCCGGCCGATTTTCCTCTTTCTCTTATATCCCACATCTAATCCTTAAGGAAATTATACTGACACCACTTGTGAAATATATCCTGAAATCTGATCACTTATACCATCTTCATCGCTAAAGTCATCTGTACCCCTACCTCCCTTTTGTGTCACCATCATCCTTTGCCTAGATTTTTGCAGTAGCTTCTTAGTTTCTTTCCTTCCACCTTTGGGGCCTTTAATATATTGTCAGCACAATAGATTGGTTGACATTTTAAAAACGTAAGTCAGATAATGACACTCTAATAAAAATGAGAAAGGTATAAAAATAGTAAAGATAGGAAGCCTGGGTAACATGGCAAAACACCGTCTCTACAAAACTAGCTGGGTGTGGTGGTGCATGCTTGTGGTCTGCTACTCAGGAGCTGAGGCAGAAAGATTGATTGAACCTGGGAGGTTGAGGCTGCAGTGAAGC
The DNA here is from genome assembly GCF_009764315.1 of Trachypithecus francoisi. Taxonomy (NCBI): domain Eukaryota; kingdom Metazoa; phylum Chordata; class Mammalia; order Primates; family Cercopithecidae; genus Trachypithecus; species Trachypithecus francoisi. The sequence continues at coordinate 38,531,503 of NW_022681474.1, forward strand.
TGTGATTGTATCACTTCACTCCAGCCCCAGTGACTGAGCAAGAGCCTGTCTCAAAAAATAAAAATTAAAAAAAAAAAAAGGAAATATTATTTGCAGGTGAAATAGTTGTATTTAGAAACAAGAACATTTATGTGGTGGGTAGTTACAGAATTGATACACACAAATATATTTCTTATACTTTTGTATGTTTAAAAAAGCCACAAATTACAAATTATGTTAACAGCAATATAAAAAGAATGAAACATGAGTGGGGTTTATTCTAAGCTGAGTTGTTCAAAATTAGGGTATCTATTAACATAATTTACGATGCTTCTCAGAGGGTTTGTTGTTCACTCAGTGACTCCAGACTAGAACTAATGAAGTCCACACTAGAACTAATGAACTTCTCTCCTAACTTGTTACTGAACTACACCTTCTCCAATGAGGTCTCTTACATCGCATACTCTTTTAATCTGCCTTGGGGTGCTATATGGAGCTTTCTTATATCTTATAGTTACTCTTTTGTTAGAGTTAAAATACTTCTTTATGCTAAACTTCTTCTGTTTACCTTACTCTGTGATTTATAACTTTTGATTAGAACAGACTAATGTATCATATTAGTAGGTTTTTGGATAAATTTTTATATTATTTTCGTAGACGCTAGAAGAGCATTTGCCAAAATCATCATTGATTCTTTCATTAACTTTTTATGAATTAAAGTATAACATAGAAAAGTATACGAATCAAAAGTGCACAGCTGAAAGAATTACTGCAAAGTAAACATACTTGCTTAACTACCATTTAGTTCTAGAAATAGAACTTGGCCAGCAGCCCAGGAGCACCCCTCACCCCCCCTTCTTCCCCAAAGGTATCTTCTGTTCTGACTTCTAACATTGGAGATTACCTTTGCTGTTTTAAACTTTAAATACATGGAATCATATAGTGTGTACTTTTTGTCTCTGGCTTCTTTGGCTCATTATTATGAGATTTATCCACATTGTTGAACATAGCAGTACTTTTGTTCATTTTCTTTTCCACGTCCTTCCTATTCCATTATATGAATTTATCTCAGTTTATTTTTATATTCTACTGTTGATGATGAATATTTGGGTTGTTACTAGTTTGGCCATATTACAAATAATGTTGGTATGTGAACATTCTTGTGTGCGTCTTTTGGTGCTCATGCGCACGTTTCTTTTCTTTCTTTCTTTTTTTTTTTTCTGAGATGGAGTCTTGCTCTTGTCGCCCAGGCTGGAGTGCAATGGCACAATCTTGGCTCACTGCAACCTCTGCCGGGATTATAGACACACGCCACCATGTCCAGATAATTTTTGTATTTCTGGTAGAAATGGGGTGTCACCATGTTGGCCAGGCTAGTCTTGAACTCCTGACTTCAGGTGATCTGCCTGCCTTGGCCTCCCAAAGTGCTGGGATTACAGGTGTGAGCCACCACCCCCGGCCCAAAATGTTATCTTTAGAACAGCAGAAATGGGAGTTCCAGTTTTTCCACTGTTATTTTCCGTCTTCAAACAACTGTTTAGTTATACTGGTAAGTGTGCAGTGGTATATCATTGCAGTTTTAATTGTATTTCCTCGACCATGACCACTAATAAAGTTAAGCTTTTAAAAATGTATTTATATGTTGATCAATTAGATATACTTCTTTGTGAATTACTTAAGTTTTTTTACCCAGTTTTCTATTCGGTGTTTAATAATTTTTTATTTTATATTTATTTATGTATTTATTTTTAAGACAGAGTCTTGCTCTGTTGCTCAGGCTGGAGTGCAGTGGTATGATCTCGACTCACTGCAGCCTCCACCTCCCGGGTTCAAGTGATTCTCCCACCTCAGCCTCCTCAGCAGCTGGGGCTACAGGTGCATGCCATCATGCCCGGCTGATTTTTGTATTTTTTGAAGGAACTGGGGTTTCACCATGTTGGCCAGGCTGGTCTCGAACTCCTGACCTCAGGTAATCTGCCCACCTCAAAGTTCTGGGATTCATGTGCAAGCCACCATGTCCAGCCTGTTTAAGAATTTTTAATGAATTTGGTTGGATGTAGTGGCTCACACCTGTAATCCCAGCACTTTGGGAGGCCAAGGCGGGCAGATCACCTGAAGTCAGAAGTTCGAGACCAGCCTGACCAACATGGTGAAACCCCCATTTCTACTAAAAATACAAAAATTAGCCAGGCATGGTGGCACGTGCCTGTAATCCCAGCTTCTTGGGAGGCTGAGGGGGGAGAATTGCTTGAACCTGGGAAGTGGACGTGGCAGTGAGCCAAGATCACTTTATTGCACTCCAGACTGGGTGACAAGAGCAAGACTCTGTCTCAAAAAAAACAAAAAAAATTTTTTTCTTTTAAAATGAAAAGTCTCTGTACTGAGGGCTATGATACTTTTTGGTTGGTATATACCTTTTTGGAATTGCTCTTTCATTCTTTAAATGGTGTCTTTGATGAACTGATGTTCTTCATTTTAATATGAACCCTCTTTTTGGTGTTCCTCCCTTTTTTTAGTTTTTAGAAGATTTTGTCTGTGATTGGTTTTATTTCTGTTGGTTTTATTTCTTACATGTTTGGTGGACTTCACTAGTGATGCCCTCGAAGCCTGGAGTTTTCTTCGTAGGAACGTTCCATTAAAAAAAATAGTTAAAGGACTTTTTAGATTTTCTTTCACTTCTTAAATCAGCTTTGGTAAAAATTTTTTTCTAAGTATTTGTACATTTTGTCTAAGTGTTAAAATGTGTTAGCATAATTTTTTCCCTATAGTATCTTTCTGTAATTTTTAAATATGTATATGACCTATCATTTCTGCTAATGATTATTTGTGCCTTCTATGTAAGAGTTCTTTATTAGCGTTTCAAAGAACTAACTTTGGCTTTGTTGTTTCTATGTAGATCATGATGCATGTTTTCTATTTCTACATATTTAGCTCCTTTTTTCACTTTCTTTGGGTTTCATTTTGCAGTTTTCCCCTTACCCTAACCCTACAGTTATTTTTAAAAAAAGATTCTTCAGATGGATACAGGAACATACAAAACAATTTTTTATGCATGGCAAGAAATTTGCATAAAGTCAGAAGACAAATTACAAACTTGTTAAAAAATTATTTAATACCAATTACATCAAAGTCCGAGGCCTACTTCTTTAATATGTAGTGAGTTTCTAAAAGTCAATAAGAAGGAAATAATTATGTATTAAAAATGAGCAATGTTTGTGAACAGATGATGTTAGAAAAATTAATATTAATGGCAGTAAAACATATGAAAGGATGTTCATCCTCTCATGAGGCATTCAAAATAAACCTGCTAATAAATTGGCAAGTATTTTAAAAATCAGTAATAAGTAGCATGGGCAAAGTTATAGAGAATAGGCACTTTTTTTATAAGCTATCGTAAGGATATAAATTGCCACAATCTCTTTGAAGGAGACATTTACATTATTTATCAAAATTTTAAGTATTCTTTTTTTTTTGAGATGGAGTCTTGCTCTGTCGCCCAGGTTGGAGTGCAATGGCGCGATCTTGGCTCACTGCAAGCTCCGCCTGCCAGGTTCACGCCACTCTCCTGCCTTAGCCTCCTGAGTAGCTGGAACTACAGGCGCCCACCATCACGCCGGGCTAATTTTTTTTGTATTTTTAGTAGAGACGGGATTTCTCCGTGTTAGCCAGGATGATCTTGATCTCCCGACCTCATGATCCACCTGCCTCGGCCTCCCAAAGTGCTGAGATTACAAGCGTGAGCTACCGCACCTGGCCCTTAAGTATTCTTTAATCCACGAACTATATGTAAAAAGATGTTTATTTCCATATTACCCATAAAAGCCAAAAAACTAGACATAACCGAAATGTTTATTCTAGAGACTATGTTGTAGGTACCCAATGGAAAGCTATGTAGCCACTAAAAGGCAATAGACTGTTGGTACTGGTTGTTACAGAACAAGCTCCAGGAAAGGTTGTTTGCAGAAATACACGTTTTATTAAACGAGTTTGTGGGTGAAGTGTTTGTATTTTGTGTGGGCATAGTAAGTTTCTGAAGTGCATAACTTTGTGTATCGCACTAGGTAAAAGTTGAGTGTTGTATTATATTTATGGAGTTGGATTTACAACATCTGCTATTTACTATTCAGTATCACTTTAGGTTATGTTTTGTTTTCTAACTTACATTGTAAGCTCATAGAAGATAGAAGATATGGACTGTGTTTTTTGCTTCATAATTTTCTCCACACTGCCTAGCATAGTATATTGAGTGTGAAACAGACTTGGGTTTTGAAAAACAATTTAAGAATAAATTTTACACTAATTATTTGTTTTCCAGTTTCAGAACCTTTCACATTATCTTTGGTGAGCTGTATTGTAGCTCTCTGTAGTAGATAGGTATAATAATCATTAATTTATTCACATGTTACCATAGGGTGAACTGCGCCCAAGTGAATAAGTGAGTTATTTAAAGTAGGGGCTGGCAAACTATGAGCTGTGGGCTAAATTTGTCCCACCTCTTGTTCTTCATGGCCTGGAAGTTAAGAAAGGTTTTTATATGTTTTAATGTTTGGGAGAAGAAAACATATTTTATGACACATGAATGTTATGTGAAATTCAAAGTTTAGTGTTCATAATTAAAGTTTATTAGAAGACACCGATGCATATTCCTTTATGTATTGTCTATGGCTGCCTTCCCACCACTATGGCAGAATTGAGTCGTTGCAACAGAGATTGGAGTTGGCATTTTCATTGCTTCACACTGCTGCTTGGCATTCTACACATCTCAGTAATTCAGTTATAATTCAACAGTGTTTCAAGTGCCATATGTATTGCTGTGCTGTAACACTTTTTTTTTTTTTTTTTTTGTTACTAGGGCATACCTATATGTCAAAACAAGAAAAGGAGAAAATCTCATGGTTTTAAAGCACAGTGGACTGGGGATTATTTTATCCAATTAGATGGTAAAGCATTAGGTTTATTATGCCCTACTAAAGAAATAGAATATATATTGCCATTACCGGGCTGAGCACTTACAGTATTCCAAATTCATGGGAACATAATTCTCATAAAAATTCAAAAATTTAAAACATAATATGTTATAACAGCAGAATTTTTCATGCACTCACTTTTTCTCTCACTCACTGTCATACTGAAAAAGAGGCTGGACTTAATGTAAGATTTTGAGTGGCCCATTTTTTAGTAAAGCAAGGAGAGCTATTTACTAATGGTAAGTTAATTAAGCTGTGTTTCATTGTAGCAGCTAAAGAATATTTTCAGAAAAAAAAACATTAAAATATCATTAGCCATTTGGTGAACATCATTGCTTTAAGAATTGAGGACATTAGGCTAGTTGCAGTGGCTCACACCTGTAACCCCAGCATTTTGGGAGGCTGAAGCAAGAGGATCACATGAGCCCAGGAGTTCAAGACTAGCCTGGGCAACATAGTGAGACCCTATCTTTACAAAAATAAAAATAAAAAGAGTATTGAGGATTTTAGGCAAGGTGTGGTGGCTCATGCCTGTAATCTCAGCACTTTGAGAGGTGAAGGTGGGAGGATCCACTTGAGCCCAGGAGTTTAAGTTCAGCCTGGACAAGATGGCAAGACCCCATCTCTACCAAAAAAAAAAAAAAAACAAAAAAAACCCAAAACAAAAAAAAACAGAATTGAGGACATTAGCCAGGCATGGTGGTGTGCACTTGTAGTCCTAGCTTCTTGGGAGGCTGAGATGGGAGGATCCATTTGATCCCAGGAGTTTGAGTTCAGCCTGGGGAGCACAGCAAGACCCCTTCTCTAAAATAAAAACAAAAAAGTGAATTGAGGACATTGGGTGTAACATCAGTAGTCGATTAAAGAAGATAGTGGTTTTACTTGGCTCTGATGAACCAACAGATGTTACTGACACTGATCAGTTGTTTATTCAAAGAGCCAATGCTGAGTTTGAAGCGACTGAAAAATATCTTTCATGAAAAGTCGATGAAACATCTGCAGACATGAATATTTTCAAAAAATTTCAGAAAACACTAATTCAGCATAATCTGAAGGAGAATCTGTTAAGATGTGTTGCTACTGATAGTAGTAAAAATATATGTGGAGGCCGGGCACAGGGGCTCATGCCTGTAATCCCAGCACTTTGGGAGGCTGAGGTGGGCAGATCACTTGAGGTCAGGAGTTCGAGACCAGCCTAACCAACATGGTGAAACCCCATCTCTACTAAAAAACAAAACAAAACAAAACAGAACAGAACAAAAATTAGCGGGATGTGGTGGCATATGCCTGTAATTCCAGCTACTTTAGGAGGCTGAGGCAGGAGAATTGCTTGAACCTGGGAGGTAGAGGATACAGTGAGCAGAGATTATGCCACTGCACTCCAGCCTGGGCAACACAGCGAGACTCTGTCTCAAAAAAAAAAAAAATATATATATGTATAAAATATTAAAATATATATTATATATACTTATAAACTTTGTAGATTTCTCCGATTAACTTTTTTGCTCCATATATATTTTAAATATATGTATATATGTGGATCAGAAAAAAGGGTTAATTGGATAAATCTACAAAGTTTGTGAAAATATAAGGTTGTAAAGCCTATGGCTATTCATTGTATTATTTATTAGCAGCTATTTTGTAGACAATATTTGAATCTATCATTTATTATTTGAATATCATTTATTATTGAACCGGTATTATCAACAGTGAACTTCATTTACTGTATGAAGAGATAGTTCTGTAAGTTTTTATCAGAAATTTAAGCTGGACTTGACTTGCCTGACTGCCCATCGGTTTGATTGCTGCAGTTGTTTGAGCTCATGGTCAAGATTCAAATTTTTCTAAACAAGGAGAAGCTCTATCAGCTACTATTATTGCACATGAAATGGCTTTGAAAATTAGCTTTTACTGAATACTTTATATTGTTTCTCTTCTTTCTTCTTCTTCTTCTTCTTTTTTTTTTTTTGTGGAAACAGGATCTTGCTATGTTCTCCAGGTTGGTCTTGAGCTCCTGGCCTCAAGTGATCCTCCTGCCTCAAACTCCCAAAGTATTGGGATTATAGGTGTGGGCCATCATGCCCCTGGCTACTACATTGTTTCTAATGATACTGATATTATTATTGTTTCTTCTTCTTTCTTCTTCCTCCTTCTTCCTTCTTCTTCCTTCTTTCTTCCTTCTTTCTTCCTTCTTCCCTCCTCCTCCTCCTCCTTCTTCTTTTTCTTCTTTCTTCTTTTTCTTTTTTCTCTTTTCTCCACAGGGTTTCACTCTGTCACGCAGGCTGGAGTGCAGTGGTGCTATCTTGGCTCGCTGCAACCTCCACCTCCCTGGTTCAAGCAATTCTCCTACGTCAGCCTCCCAAGTAGCTGGGACTACAGCCTCGTGCCATCATGCCCAGCTAAGCTTTTTGTATTTTTAGTAGAGACAGGATTTCACCATGTCAGCCAGCCTGGTCTCAAACACCTAACGTCAAGCTATCCACTCACTTTGGCTTCCCATAGCGCTGGGATTACAGGTGTGAGCCACTGCAGCAGCCTTTATATGGTTTCTTAATTTTAAGGCATACCAGTTCTTATATGTAAAACTTATACTATGGTAAAGTTATTTACAGCAGCTAATGTAGTTGGAATCACAAGTAATGTCAAGCTGCTTTATATACAATGTCCCATTCTGTCAAAAGTTAAAACAAAAAGTGATACTTCTATTTCCACACACATTTGTAGCAGATGTTTGTAGGCTTAAACTATAGTTTTAGCAATATCGATGCCAGGGCAGAGATAACTTCTTTATTTCAAAACCCATCTAACACTGCAATTGAGGAGCTTCTACCTTATGTTGCAGTAGAAGTGATTAATCTACAATCTACATGCTAAAGGGGAAATATCAAGAAAAAGATCTGACAGAATTCTATAAATGCTTTCTAAGTGATAAATATGCTTAATTTGAATCATATGCTATTGGATTTATATCAGCATTTGGGAGTATCCATTTGTATGTGGAGACATTCAAAGTTGAAATATGTGAAATTATTATAGATCAGTGTTAACAGATGAATATTTGTGATCGATTTTGATAGTAACAGTAACTTTGGCTGGGCACAGTGTCTCACACCTGTAATCCCAGCACTTTTGGAGGCTGAGGTGGGTGGATCATGAGGTCAGGAGTTCAAGACCAGTGTGGCCAATATGGTTAATCACCATCTCTACTAAAAATACAAAAGTTAGCTGGGTGTGGTGGCGTGCACCTGTAGTCCCAGCTGCTCGGGAGGCTAAGGCAGAAGAATTGCTTGAACTCGGGAGGTGGAGGTTGTGGTGAGCTGAGATTGCATCACTGCACTCCAGCCCGGGTGACAGAATGAGACTCCATCTCAAAAAAAAAAAAAAAAAAAAAGTAACTTTAAACACCAATTAAATGAAATGTTATTTCCCCTAAAAGAATTACATTGTTCTCATTACTAAACTGATAAACCAAAAAATTTATTACTATTAATATTCCTAAATTGTCAGTAAAAGTTTTTTGTTTTATAAGTACCTAAATAATGTCCTTGGTTTTTTTCTCATTACCCATGGAGCCCAAACTGTTTACTACCTGGCCTTTTACAAAGAAAGCTTTCAGACCCTCATCTTCTTCTAAAAGAATAATAGATGTCTGATCAGAAACCAGTTATGCATTGGGTTGACTATCCTTTATTAGCATTTTAAAGTTCTTGCATTTAGAAAATACTAAAAATACTCAAATTTAGAAAAGTTAGTTGTCTTCATAATGTAATTTAAATGTTTGAAGTGTTATAAAAGAGATTAACCTGCAATTAAATATCAGCAGAGTGTGTCGTATACCCTTATCCTGCAACACTTTTCTGCTATAGTAACTGAATGACTTTGGAATTCAGGGCTTTGCATTTTTACCTTTTTTGTTTGCTTGTTTTTGCTTTCTTTTCTTTTCTTTTTTGTTTGCTGTTTTTTTTTTTTTTTTGAGTTGGAGTCTTGCTCTGTTGACCAGGCTGGGGTGCAGTGGCACGATCTTGGCTCACTGCAACCTCTACCTCCCGGGTTCAAGTGATTCTTCCACCTCAGCCTCCTGAGTAATTACAGGTGGGACCACCATGCCTGGTTAATTTTTTGTATTTTAGTAGAGATGGGGTTTCACCATGTTCCCTGGGCTGGTTTCAAACTTCTGAGCTCAAGCAATCAGCCCACCTTCGCCTCCCAAAGTGCTGGGATTATAGGCATGAGCCACCACCCCTGGCCTATTTTTGCTTTCATATGGACTGTTGATGGTTTTCTCAGAGTGATTTACTTTTGAAATCCAGTTTGTACTGGAAAGGATTTATATTCCAGGCTGGGCACAGTGGCTCATGCCTATAATCTCGGCACTTTGGGAGGCCAAGGCAGGTGGCCCACTTGAGTCCAGGAGTTCAAAACCAGCCTGAGCAACGTGGCAAAACCTCGTCTCTAACAAAAATACATATTTTAAAATTAGCTGGTCATAGTGCTGCATGCCTATGGTCCCAGCTCATGGCACTGAGGTGGGAGGTTGGCTTGAGCCTGGTAGGCGGAGGTTGCAGTGAGCCCAAATCATGCCACTGTACTCCAGCCTCCATTACAGAGGGAGACCCTGTCTCAACAAAAGGAGAGGAATTTGTATTCCTCATTTTACTGAGTCTAGTGTGAGTTTTTGTTTAAAAAAAAAAACAACAAAAAAACCGGAATAATTTCTTCAAATTCATAAGCAGGGCAGGCAGTTTTATTTTAGATTCTGTGGGAAATATGAGTTTAAGGATCTCATGTACCATGCCTTGATATCATTTCTCTATAATGTATATTTGGCAAATGATGTTGTTATGAAACATACTTTTACATTAGTATTAACTTTATGCATAATAAAGATGCATCTTCAGTTTTTTGTTTAGCTTATGAGAGTTTACAGCTGGGTACATCTTTTACAAAAGTATATTTATAACCTGTTCAGAAGATATGAAACACAATAATGAGATAATCACCTGTGTATTTTTCAGTTAGCAGTTACAAAAGGATTATTGACACTTATAGTTGTTAATATCTCAGTAAAAACATATTCTTGTGATTATTTTAAAATTGAACGCTAGTCTGTATTTTTAAAGTTTCCTTTTATGGAATATTTTGTCTTTCGGCACTTTGCATCTGGATTATAGTTCCCCCATTTAAGAAAAAAAAAAGAAAAAACCTGTTTATATTCAATAGGATTAAAAACACACTTTCAGTTTTAGAGCAGATTTATCATCTACCCTTCAGGCTATTCTTTAATATGGATCTCTTAAAAATGAGTATCTTAAGATATTGCCCAGATGTTTTAAACTTCAGCAAACTTGTGGTTTTCTTTATTGGAATCTTTGTTTGTAGTATTTGGAAGATGAAAGAAAATATCTCCAGTATCTAAACGCTTTGGTTTTAATTTTTTTTTCTAGAAAGGCATGCATAAGATAAAGCTTCTATACTGATAAATTTTCGAAATCCTTACTTTTAAAATATCAAGCCGGGTGCCGTGGCTCATGCCTGTAATCCCAGCACTTTGGGAGGCTGAGATGAGTGGATCGCCAGAGGTCAGGAGTTCGAGACCAGCCTGGCCAACAGAGTGAAACCCCATCTCTAATAAAAATATTTAAAAAATTAGCTGGGTGTGGTGGCTGGTGGCTGTAATCCCAGCTACTAGGGAGGCTGAGGCAGGAGAATCGCTTGAACCCGGGAGGCGGAGGTTGCAGTGGCTGAGTTCACGCCAGCCTGGGCAACAAGAGTGAAACTCTGTCTCAAAAAAAAAAATAAAATAAAATAAAAATAAAGTATTGTCAAAATGAGAATTGTACTAACAGTAATGTAAAAATATTATTGTATGTCTATATACTTTTGAATTTACATTGTTATGTGATTCGTATTTGTTTTGTATAGCTGTAACATTTGGTTAATTGTTTAGTGGGTTATTGAATAGATTCTGTTCTTCATTACTTAGCACAGTGGGGATTGAGAATGCTTTGTATCAAGTGTCTTCCAAGTGTTGGGAAGTTTTAATTAAAAATATTAAAGATGTCAGTCATTTACTTCTTTTTTTTTAGGTGGTAGCCCAATTGAAAATTTTCTGCAAAATCAGTAACTAAGTTATTTTTCCACAATTATAAACTTAGTTGATGGCATTTATTGAGTGCTTACTACGTTCAAGGTAAATGAAATGAAAGAGTGGACTAGTGCGCTATACACACAACGCAATCTCTCAAGGGAAGCAAGTACAAGCACCTTATTTCATCTCACTTGTTTAGAAATTTCATTTTGTTATTTCTTGCTGGGTAACATCATATCTGTGTTAATCGAAAATTTGTGTCTTAGAATGAGATTTCTCTCAAAAGCAGTAGGTAACAGGGATACAAGATAAAGAATTTCATCAGATAATAGAAATTCTTTTTTACAGTGGATAAAATTGTGCTTGTAACAGGGATACAAGCACAAACCAAATCAATATTTAATTATTTTAAAAATATTCAAGGAAAATCTAGTTTTGTTAAAATTTGTATAGGTTGGTAGTGTACATGTTCTTAAAAATCCAAGAACAATAGCAGCAGCAATTCTCATTTAATCCTTCTTTAGTTTGTTCATTCAGCCATTCATTCATCAATTTTTTTTTCTGTGTACCCATTATCCATCAGGCACTATGCTTAAATATTGTGGAACACAAAAAGAAATAGTCTTTAATGCTATGTTTTACAAATGAGGAAACGTAATCTCAGAGAACTTAAAGTATAGTTGTCCTTTGGTATTCATGGGGGATTGGTTCCAGGAACTTCCTCAGATACCAAAATCCAAGGATTCTCAAGTACCTGATATAAAATTCTGTGGTATTTGTATATAACATATGCATATCCTCCTATGTACTTTAAATCATTTTTAGATTACTTATAATACCTAATGTAACGTGAATGCTGTGTAAGTAGTTGTTATACTCTGTTGTTTAGGGAATAATGTCAAGGAAAAAACACTATTTACATGTTCAGTACATATTTTCCAAATATTTTCAATCGATGGTTGGTTGAATCCATGGATGTGGAACTTATGGATATGGAGGGCCAGCCGTACTTGCCCCATGTCATACAATTAGACGAATATGGAATTAAAGCTAGGTCTGTCTGACACCAGAGCCTTTGCTTCTAACCACTGAGGAATGTTGCCTGTCCTGATGACTCCACTATAGGAAATCATGTATTGATATCAAATTGATCTTATATGTCTATAGTGAGGAATTTGGCCATGTTGGATCTATCCCCTTCCCTTCTGCCTCTGCTCCTTTCTTCCTCCTTTACCCCCACAGCTTTTCCCCTCCCTTAGCTCTTTTTTCTGACAGGTGGGCTGTTTCCATCCCTCTTTGCTGGTACCTTCTCCACTTAAATTTTGGTGTATCCCTTGGTTCCACTCTCTGTGTTCTTCTCTTGTGTATGAGTGTGGATTTTGTGTTTGCTTATCCTGTGTGGAGTTTCTGAGCTTGAATCTGTTAAGAGTATGTCATTAATCAAATTTGGAAATTTTTAAGCCATTTTTTTCTTTCTTTCCTTTTCCTTTTTTAGAAGCAGGGTCTTGCTTTGTGGTTCAGGCGGTGCAGTGGCATAATCTTAGTTCACTACAGCCTCAAATTCTTGGACTGAATTGATCCTCCTGCCTCAACCTCCTGAGTAGCTAGACCTACAGGCATGCATCACTATGCCTGGCTATTTTTATTTTTTTTGTAGAAGTAGGGTCTCATTATGTTGCCTAGGCTGGTTTCAAACTCGTGGGTTCAAGCAGTCCTCCTGCTTTGACCTCTCAAAGTGCTGAGATTATAGTTGTGAGCCACCATGCCTGGTCAAGTCATTATTTTTTCAATTTTCTTTTTCTGCACTGCACTTTTTTTCGCTGTTTCTCATGCACAAATTTAGATCTTTTAGTATTGTCTTATATGTCTGAGTCTTTTTTCATTTTTAAAAAAAATCCTTTTTCTGTCCTGCAGATTGGAAAAATTTTTTTGATTTATTTTTAACTATACTGATTCTTAACAGTCTTCTTCATTTTACTATTAAGCCCATCTGGTTATTTTTAAATTTCTAGTTATTGAATTTTTAAGTTCTAATATTTTTATTTTATCTTCTTTATCTTCTGTTTCTTTGCTGAGTCTTTTCACTTTTTCTAGATGTCTGAAGAGTCCTAGTAGTTTGTGGTTCCCTGGAGCTCTCTGCTTTGGTAATACAGCCAGAGAATTGGAGCTTTATTTTCCCAGCTCTGCACATACTTCCTGTGACTATAACCATGTCTGGGTCTAAGTAGTAGGCAGATACTCTTCTCTTGCTTTTTTCTTTCTTGCGTTTTAGTCAAATTATTTTACCTCTTGTTATAACTTTCAGTTTATTATTATTTACCAACACTTTATATACAAATTGTAGATTCTTCAGATTGTATCTTCTACCAGAGTGTTCACTATTCTCTGTATGAGGCTGATACGGAGTGAGGGGAGAGCATATTACCTTAATAAAAATTAAGGGTTAAGCTAGGTCAAAGTTGATTTTTCAGTGTTGATAGTTTAGTCAAGCCTGTTTGCTTCTATTCCTAGAGCCTGAACCTCTAGGACTTTAAATTGATACCAGTGGTCTCAGCTCTGAAACAGCCCCCAGAGTGAGGGTACCAAACTGACCTTGGAGGTTTCCAGCTTATTTCAGAGGCGTCTAGCTTAATTTATGTCTGCCTTCAAAATTTGACAATTATGTCAAAGGGGAAATGATCTTTTGTTTTAGGTTTTCAGTTTCCAATGTTATTACTTCAGCCTTAAGTAATTGCTAAAATCCCTGCTGTTTTTCCCCTATTGCCCCCTTCCTTACTGTTACCTTCTGCTAAGCACAAAGTGTGAATTTTGAGGTTCCACATGTAACCAGTATAAGTATATCCTTCCCCCCAAACCCCAGTGGAAATGTGCCACGGATCCTTATTTTTATTCTCCACTCCTTTTAGGGCTTTCATTTCTTGCCTATTATGTTTTTAGTTGCTCTTTTCTTGTCCTGTCTTTTGTAAGCACTGCTAGACTCAGAGAACTTTCTGCTTTTGGAACTATTTTGGTTAACCTCTTTAACTTAGCATTCAGTTTCAGAATTCAGCAAATGTGTTTTGGGGCAAACTAGCTGTGTGTTTTAGGTTTGGGAAATGTCAAATTTTGTTTCTCTGTCTTCATGCTTCTGGCTGCAAATGTTGGCAGGTGGAACAAAAAACTGCTAGTTCTGGCCTGCCCCTGTGAACAGGTCTCACCTCTCTGGAAATTTGTCCACTTTGTGCTTGTTGCTTCAGAGCTCTTTGGTACCATTAACAATGTGACTTATAATTTATATGGCCTTCCTAGGTGTCATCAGTACGAATGTTGGCTGTGATGCAGTATATGCTACCCAGAATCGGAAGTTCCATATGTTATGTTTTGATTAGAGATTTTAGCTGTTTGAGTATTTCTGATGAGTGATATTTTTTTGAAGTTTGGTAGAGAGAAATGATTAGCTAGTTATTGCTTAACTACTCTCTCTCCATATCTATTACATATGTTTCTGGAATATTTCTATAATCAGAGAAACTCAGACCCATTATAAACCACGGACTCTGGTAGAAATAACAGCTGAAAGCAAACCAGTAAGGGAGGTGGAGTGTATAATTTGTGTTTTGGAAGTACCCGTCTGTGGACGTGTGGGTGATGCTCTAGGTTTACCATGAGATTACCCATCTAATTTTGAGAACCACTGTCCTGCAGTATTTTTCTTTTTCTTACATATGACTTTTTCTTTTTGTGATTTAAAACTAAATGTCAACCAGTTACTAGTTAATGAAAATCATAAATTGGTTTAGAGAAATTTTGTTGTGTTCTTACAGTGGGTAGAAACCTAATGCACATATCTTGCATCTAAATTTAGGAATAATTCATTTTATTTTAATCATCTATACTTATATACAAAGTGCTTTTCAGCAGTATATTTGATTATCTTAGGTACAATGATCTTCATGTTCAGAGTTATAAATGGGAATAATTAAACCTTTAAACATGTTAGAGTTGAATAAGGACTTATCTAAGCAATACATGCTTAAAATTGCTTTCTTATCAAAGAAAATAAAATTGGAGGTTCAAGAAATGTCTTCAAATTATAATCCTTATGAACTAATAGCTTAACCTTAGTTTTGAATAACTGTTACGTTTTCCATCTTGTAAAAATATGCTTAAATATAAACACATGTGGAAAATGTTAGTTTGGCTTTTAGCAAACTGACATTTGAGTTTTTTAAAACCTCACCAAACATTTGCAGTAAAAGATTTCAAAGCTTTGAATTTTACAGTTTGCCTATCGATTCCCTTGCCTGTGTTATTCTATTAACATTTGATCTTAATAAGTATAACCTGTTTAGAATTACTTATGTTTTTAACTTATTATTTGTTTAGATGAGAAGTTTAAGGAAGAACTTCATTAGAAATTCTAATTGGCAGTTATGAATGCTTTCTTAAGAAAGTTAAATTTTTGGAATTTCATTGTAAAGATTTTAATCACATGTCCTATTCTTCATATGTCAATCTATGAAGTGTTCAAAAATTGTTAATGTTGTTTTTACGCTGTGCTGATGTTAACACAATGTGAGGTCTTCTTCTCCTGATAATATGCTGAGCACATGCACACTCTCATATGCTTGCTCCCTCTCTCTCCTTCCCTCCCACTCCCCCTTCCCCCGAGTTTGAAATAACTTAGTCGCTTTAGTTTCTGTGAAAATGGAAAGCAATTGCCCTTAGATAGAACTAGAAATTGTAAAGTGTTGGTTTTGTGGACATTTTCCTGTTCATAATTCTTCTTATTTCTTATTTATAAGTACTTTTATTCATATAGGATGCTGTGTTGAAGGGTATAATCATGGAGTCTTTTTTATTTCTTCATGTTAGGTAAGGAGAAAAAAGACACAATAGAAATTACAGTGCTATTTGTGTTTTAAAATTTCTCCTCTCCCTTTTGTATTCCTTATTGTTCTCTTCACTTTTTCTATTGTTTTTCTTGCTTTTCAGGATAGATTTTCTAGATGCATCCTAAATATAACTGACAATAGTTGCCTTTTATTTAAAAGTAATTCATTTAGTTTCCAACCACAAGGTATTTAATTCTACATATTTCTATTTTTATTTTACATGGTCTTAATATATCCTTGATTACTGTGTTGATCTTCCAGTTTTTAGTCTGCCACTTATACCATCAAAAGCCATTTAAACTGGACTTAGAGGATAATGAATCTAAATTTTCTCATCTTCCTCAAAACAACAGATACAATTAAAGTCACAAATAAGATGTACCTTCAGAATTGCGAGGAGACAGAACATAGTAAGAATTCAAGTCTCTTATAAACGGAGTTATAAACATCATATTCCAGTATTCATTCTGCTGCTTTGTCTGTACATTTGGAGAGCAGAGGTAGCTGGGAGGTTTAAGAGACTGAAAAAAAGGAGAGGGGTGTATGAAGTGTGGATCGGTAACAAACACCGTCACTCTTGAAAAGAAAAAGTCCAACAGACATCCTAGACCTGTGTTTTAGACAGGTAGGAGGACAGTATGTTAATTTTTAAAGACAAAATAATTATATTGAATGAATTTATTGATCATTTTGTTGAACAATTATTATAAGGACATCCCATATTATATTTCAGCTTTTATAAACTATAAATGTTTATGTCTTACATTTTGTGTTCTTTCAACTTTATCTTAATTTGCTTCTCTTATTTTTAGTGTCATTTTGTACATTTGTTTAATATTACCATATTCATATCTTTATGTTATAATTTTTTTCCTGTAATAATGTAACTTATAAATAATGATAATATTACCAGGTTTATTAAATTTCTTCCAATGATAATTACTATAATAGGCTTGTGGTAGAAAAATGGATCAGGTACTGTCCTTCCAATTCTGTCAGGCTTTTGATTGAGGTGTTTATATGGCCACCCCATTCAAACAAAGAATGTCAACCAAAAGGAGAAAGTAAGAAGGAATCTATAAATTCCTGATATTCCCATACTTTATTCCCTATGGAAAAAGTCCTGTAAGGAAAATATATAGAAGTTTCCCATAAAATGTAATGATACCATAAACTCTTTCATCCTTAAACACCTGTTAGTCTTGCCACAGTACAATCAGTTCCCTGAAGATAAATATTTCTTGGTTTGTTAGTTGGCTACTTAGGAGTTCCTTTTCCTTCTTAAGATTTTCTTCTCTCCTGCATTTCTTTTCTAACACCATCCAACTCGTTATCCAAACTAGCAACCTCAGAATTATCATCCCTCTTCCACATCTTACACTTCATCACATCCTATATCTTCAACTTCGGAATGATTCCTTAGTTTGGTCTTGTCTCTCTATCCGGTCTTTCATATGAGCTATTCTAAAGGCAGGTGGTCTGCTTCTCTTTACTCTATCCTCCAGTGTTATGATCATTTTTAAAAAGTCCACTTCTCGCACTATTGCTAAATAGAGTTTAATAATTTCTAGTAGCTTTCAGAATAGTGTCTACACTTATTAGCCTGATAGTTACTACTTTTTTTTGTCAATTTTTACTACTTTGATTTTGACCTGCATTTTGTTTGTGTTTAACTGGTTTTTCTGAATACATCATGTTTATTGTTTCATACTCAACCCTGAATATTTTTTTCCCTTAAGTGTCAAATTTCAATTCAGATGTTAAACTTTCCCTGCCTTTTTTGTTCAGAATCACTTCTTTCTCTGCTCTTGCTTTCTATTCAGCTTTGTTCTATATATAGTTCTTTTAAAATAATTGTATGGAAAATTGCTATGTTCTTTTATTATAAAATGAAGTTGATTTTTCATTACAAAACAGTTTATATGCTTATTGCACAATTTAAACAGATGTATAAAAGAGCCATAATTGTTCCTAATTTGGCGATAACTACTGTTAATACTTTGGTTGTATTCTTCCAGGTTCTTTTCAGTAGACATGTATATTGGATAATTTTGTTTACACAAAAAAAGGATTATATTGCACATAAGTTTTTGTAAATTAACATTTCTCATTTGAAATAACATGGAAAATACCTATCAATAGACATAAATCTATTTTAAATCTGTAACATTTAAAAAGGCTTAATACTTTAATAGAAGCAACACATACACATAGTTAAAACTACAACAAGGTAGAAAATTAAATGCTTATTTGAAGACTTCTAATTTTGGGAAATCGACTAATTCTGCTATTCATCAGGATTTCTCAGACCAAAATTCAGACAAGACTAAATTTGCCCATTTCCACCTACTATTGTTTATTCTCTATTTATATTATGCTAGAGCTTGTAGTCTTTGTACTAACGCAAGAAAGGGGAGGAAAAAATTGTCCTTATTCACAAATGATAATTATGTTTAATTTATTAAAAACACATAAATCTTTGGAGTTAATTAAATATTAGAAACTTGGCTGGAAAAAATGGATATAAAGAGTGTTTATAAATATCAGCCACAAATAAAAATTAAGTTTAAACAATATCATAATAGTATTAAAACATAGGAAGTATGAAGTAGTGATCAGAATAAAAGATGTGGGGGCTTTGTGGCAAACATGAAACTTTGAGAGATACTGTAACCATGGATTAGATGATGTAATATTGGAAATATATCACTTTTCCCAGCATAGATATAGAAAATTAGTGCAATCACTAATTTTCTAACAAGTTGGGTGCGGTGGCTCACGCCTGTAATCCCAGCACTTTGGGAAGCTGAGGTGGGTGGATCACGAGGTCAAGAGATGGAGACCATCCTGGCCAACATAGTGAAACCCCGTCTCTACTAAAAATAGAAAAATTAGATGGACGTGGTGGGATGCGCCTGTAGTCCCAGCTACTTGGGAGGCTGAGGCAGGAGTATTGCTTGAACGAGGGAGTTGGAGGCTGCAGTGAGCTGAGATTGCGCCAGTGCACTCCAGTCTGGCAACAGAGCGAGACTCAGTCTCAAAAAAAAAAAAAAAAAAAAAAATCCTAACAAGTTGGTTTTTAGAGTTTGACAACTAGTTGTAAATTTATATGAAGTACAAAGAACCAAGAACGGCCAAAGTACTCATGAAGAACAACAGGGTAAGGACACTTGTAGAGAGAGAGAGAGTATGTGTGTGTGTATATATGTGTGTATATATATGTATATATTATATATGAGAGATATGTATAAGATACTGGGATTTCTAAGTCAGTTCAGTGTTTTTTTCCTTAACTTGAGTAGTAGTTACACAGACACTTCTTAAATTTTGCACATTTTTTTTACTTACCCTAGAGAAATTTATGAAAAACAAAAGTAAACTATAAACACCAGTGGAAAAAAAAAATCCTTTTATATCAACTCCATAGAGATGCAAATACTGTTAAAAGTTAATGTTTTTAGGCCCTAGCTCCATGGCTCACACCTGTAATCCTAGCACTTTGGGAGGCTGAGGTGGGAGGATCGCCTGAGCTCAGGAGTTCAATATCTGCCGGGGCAACATGGTGAAGCCCGTTTTTACAAAATAAAATATAAAAAAAATTAGCCAAGTATGGTGGCGCATACCTGTATTCCCAGCTATTTGGGGGACTGAAGTGGGAGGATCCTTTGAGCCCAGGAGATGGAGGCTGCATTGAGCTATGTTTGCGCCACTGCACTCCAGCCTGGGTGACAAAGGAAGATTCTGTCTCAAAAAAAAAAAAAAAAAGGTAATGTTTTTAGCTTAACATTATAAATCAAATAATGAATTTATGCTTACTTTTAATTAAGTTTATACAATGTGAACTCTATAGTGGAAGATGAAGAATGTAGTGCACTTACACTGTTTTGCCTTTTTATTCTTCCTTATATTTGCTTTGGTTTGATTTTTTTATTGATTAACTTTATGACTTCAACAATATATTTAAAACCTTTTTAAAAACTTGATTTTTAACATTTGAGATATTTATGGAGTCTTCTCCATAAAAGGGAGAATTTTGCTTGCAATAATGTATGATGGGCACTTTTAACTTTTTTATGGCTTTCTTTTTCAAAGTCGTACACCACCCTCCTTTTCTTTTAACCTCATTCCATCTTTCTTCTTTTTTTTTGGGGGGGGAGAGTTTGGCACATCTCCTTAGTAATTTTTTCCACATAGGATAAAGGATTATTAAGTATTGCTTTGCCTTATTAACCTGATAATTTGAGTGCATATTGAAAATTTCTAGTTTCAAAAATTTCCTCCCTTCTCAGCATAGAATACATTACTCCATTATATTTTTAGCATCTGGTATTCTTTGAGAAGTTTAGTATTAGTCTGATTTTTATTCCTTTTAAGGTAATTATTATTTTTCACTTTATATGCTTTTAGGGTTTTATCTTAATATGAGAGATTACACAAGATGTGTCCAAGTATGGGGTCCTCGTCCCTAATCCCTTGTAAAACTGTTTGATGTTTGGAAAAATCTGACCATATTTATGTTTCACCTTTTTTCCCCCCAACATTTCTCTCTTACTCTTCATAATGTTTATTTTCCCTTTCTGTATTTCCTGTTAAATAGATCTCGGACCACCTAATAAATTCTCTGCACCTTTTAATTTTTATTTCATATTTTTAATCTCTTATATTTTCTATCTACTTTTTTGGTATTTTTAAAAATTTCAACTTTCCTATTTTTATCTTAGTTTTTACCCATGCATATTTTGATTGCTCAGGTAATCCATCCAACTATTGATTTTTCAAAAATTTTTCAATAATTGTTAGTGTATAGAAACTGTGTCATTCTTTAGCTGCATCTTTTCATATAATTAGATAGGTCTGTTTGTGGCATCTTTCTTTCCTTGCTTTACAGGCAGTGCTGTTATGCTTTTGTTTGTTTTTATATATAAAATATATTTTTTGACATTTAGTAAGATGTGGAAGAGGAAATGAACATATGCTTCATCATCTCTTTTGAAGTGTAAGGTCTTATAATTTTCATACTTCTTGAACTGATTCCAAGGGTAACATTAAGTGAAATTTTGTTTAGTTTCTATAGAAAACTCGCTTAGTTGTCTGGAATGAGGAGAAATACACACTGATTTCTGTAGTTTGTAGTAACAAGTAATTCTGAGACTGGGATTCTGATTTTGACTTAACCAATTTGCCACATGTGACCTCCATTTGGCAATCTATTAATTATTACTTTTACTTTCTGTTTAGTTTAATGGCTAATTATGGACAGTCTGTGTTTTAAATTCTTAAATTCTTATAGTTACACACTTATGGAAAACATTTCTTAAATGTGGAAATTCAGTATTTTTGTTATAAGATATTTCAATTCATTTATTCAACATACTTAAACAATTAAAATATTTTACTATTTGTGTTTTAATACTCTTCTGCTCAGAAAAGTTTACATTGTGGCAACTCACAGAAGGTAACTTACTTTTTTCTACTGTGATTTCCTTATAGGTTTGATGAACTCGTGAAAAAATTCAAAGTCGAATATCATGCTGGTGGCTCTACCCAGAACTCAATTAAAGTGGCTCAGGTTGGTTACTTATTTTAAAAGTTAAAGGGATTCAAAATGATTCTAGACCCATGTCTATTTTGCATAATTGTTTCCATTTATATTGTGTTGCTGTAGAATATACTTTTGTTCATTTGAATTGGGATTTTAGTAGTCATTGCACATCTAATCAAAAGTTACTTTAATTGCTATTTCTTTGGCTATTGGTAAGCTTGACCTTTTAATATGTTTATTGTTCATTTGCATTTCTTCTTAAATTACTTGTTTCCTTTCACTATCATTTTATAATTTTTCATATGTTACAGATTTATAGAAATTCTTCATATTTTATAGATAGTATTCCTTTTTATTTCATAAGTTGAAAGTATGTATTTTTTGTCATGTGTACATTAACTCTTACAATGTCTTTTACGGTGCCTTAGTTCTTAATGTAACTTTCAAAGTTTTTAATGTAATTAAACTTTATGGCTTCTTCATTTTCTGCATGTCCTCCTCAGGAAGGACGTTTCTGCCACAAGATAGTAGAAATTGCTCTGTATTATATATAGATATCTATATACATAAATATACATGGATATGTTCATACCTAAATATGTATAGACATATATGTTGGTAGATATGTATATACATCTATATATCTATACCTGGGTATATCTTTAATATATCTGTATGTCTGTCTCTATTCCCATATCTTCCAATGAGTAATTGAATAAACTCATTAGGCATATACTCTTTGAGTTACCAGTTTAACCTAATCTTGATTGAGAGAGTTAGTGATCTGCTTAATCTTCCAGCTTTGAAAGATATAAACAAGTTTTACATACCACTGGTTCTTACCTTTGCAGTTTGAAGCTAGCTCAAAATTCTGCTCGTTGCAATCATGTGTCAGTTCTGCTATACTAGATTTCTTTTTCTTTTTTATTGATTAATGCTTTCCCTTTGAATTCTAATTAACTTCAAGAACTGGAAAAGTGGAAAATTGACAAATAAAATCCAGAATGATTTCTTTTCAAGTAACTCTTAGTTGATTTAGACATATAGTATGATTATTCCACATACTTCCAAGCTCAGATTTAATCATAGTTTTCAAATCTTTTATAAAAATGAATCTTTAAGGTGGTCATTAATATGAAGTGGCCTGAGTCTTTCTGTTGGTCAATTGATTTGTATTGTTTTTGGTAAAACATCCAGGTGGTCACTTTATGAACTTCCAGAGTAATAGAAAAAGGATGATTTACGGCCAGGCGCAGTGGCTCACACCTGTAATCCCAGCACTTTGGGAAGCTGAGGTGGACAGATCACTTGAGGTCAGGAGATCCAGATCAGCCTGACCAACATGGTGAAACCCCGTCTCTACTAAAAAAATACAAAAATTAGCCAGGTGTGGTGGCGTTTGCCTGTCATCCCAGCTACTTGGGAGGCTGAGGCCAGAGAATAGCTTGAACCTGGGCAGTAGAGGTTGCAGTGAGCCGAGATCATGCCACTGCACTCCAGCCTGGGCAACAGAGTGAGACTCCATCTCAAAAAAAAAAAAAAAAAAAAAAAAAAAAGATGATTTACTAAAGCCTTAATTTATCAAGGCACGTTTTGCATTTTACAGTTTTCAGTCTTTTCTCCTACTAGAACTGGGGGTGATATGGTTAGGCTTTGTGTCCCCGCCCAAATCTCATCTTGAATTGTAATCCCCACATGCCAAGGAAGAGACCAGGTGGAGGTAATTGAATCATGGAGGCAGTTTCCTTCATGTTGTTCTCATGATAGTGAGTGAGTTCTCACAAGATCTGATGGCTTTATAAGGGGCTCTTCTTACTCCTTTGCTCCGCATTTCTCATTCTTGCTGCCTTGTAAAGAAGGTGCCTTTCTTCTTCTTTGCCTTCTGCCATGATTATAAGTTTTCAGAGGCCTTTCCAGCCATGCTAAACTGTGAGTCAACTAAACCTTTTTTCTTTTCTTTTTTTTTTTTTTTGAGACAGAGTCTCGCTCTGTCGCCCGGGCTGGAGTGCAGTGGCTGGATCTCAGCTCACTGCAAGCTCTGCCTCCCGGGTTCACGCCATTCTCCTGCCTCAGCCTCCCGAGTAACTGGGACTACAGGCGCCGGCCACCACGCCTGGCTAATTTTTTCTATTTTTTGTAGAGATGGAGTTTCACCGTGTTAGCCAGGATGGTCTGGATCTCCTGACCTCGTGATCCGCCCGCCTCGGCCCTTTTTTCTTTATAAATTACCCAGTCTCTGGCTGGGCGCGGTGGCTCACACCTGTAATCCCAGCACTTTGGGAGGCCGAGATGGCCAAAAACTTAGCCGGGCACGGTGGTGGGCACCTATAGTCCCAGCTACACGGGAGGCTGAGGCAGGAGAATGGTGTGAACCCAGGGGGCGGAGCTTGCAGTGAGTGGAGATCGTGCCACTGCACTCCAGCCTGGGCGACAGAGCGAGACTCTGTCTCATAAATAAATAAATAAATAAATAACCAACCCAGTCTCAGGCAGTTCTTTACAATAGTGTGAAAATGGACTAATACCGGGAGACTATTAGCTGTTCACTGATTGTCTCCTTCCTTGAGGATCTTCATCAGTTTCTGCCTTCTAAAAGTTCATTAATTATGTAATTAAGTTCTCCCTCAGCTTTCTCCCTGATACTGGTCTCATAATAAAACAGTCATTGCCTACTTTTATTCTTTTGCACTTTTTACAGTATTTCACATTCATTCTAACAATGTATTCTAGTAATGGTTTATTTGTTCTTGTCTTTTGCAAGGTAATAAAAGGAATTTGAAGTTTTGGGTAACTTACTATGTGAGATCTTACTAGTAATCATACTTTCATATATCAAGTTATATGACAAATTATGTCAACAAGAAAATGTCCCCAAAGCTCTTAGGTATTTTGATATGTCAAATCATGTTCTTGAAGATTTTAATGAAACCATAGGCAACAAAAACAAATATTGTTGATATCTTGTCCAAATAGAATTCTAGACTTATTTGATATACAGTACAAATGTAAATTTTGGTAAATTTCATTTGGTCTGAACTTCTTACTAATGAAAGTGAAAAGTTCTTATCTGCTCAATATCCTGCACAGCATATATACAACACTGCTAAAGAGGGGTGTGACTTGCTTAAGTTTGATAATTGATGCTTTCTTAATGAACACTTTTGGTTATGTTGTCAGTTTTTAAAAAATTTGTAGAAGCACTTACTGTGATTTTTGACTTGAAAGAAATGGAAAAAGGCTGGCATTGTGACTCATGCCTGTAATCCCAGCATTTTGAGAGGCTAAGTCAGGAGGATCGCTTGATTCCAGTAGTTTGAGACCCTGTCTCTACAAAAAGAAAAATAAATGGAAGAAAATGACCTCCTTGAATATGTGCCTAAAAGATGGCTATTTTTGTTGCTGGACATAGATACTTTGCAGTACAATATTAACAAAATATGGGACCAAAGGAATGCCTTTCTCTGATTTGGCAGTACATTGAGAATGAGAATGGAAAAACAAGATTATAGAAAAAAGTATTTTTATGAGGTTTCTGTTTCTTTTGTTTGTTTGTTTGTTTTGAGACAGAGTCTCACTCTGTTGCCAGGCTGGAGTGCAGTGGCACAATCTCTGCTCACTGCAACTTCTGCCTCCCGGGTTCAAGTGATTCTCCTGCCTCAGCTTCCCAAGTAGCTGAGACTATAGGCATGTGCCACCATGCCCAGACAATTTCTGTATTTTTAGTAGAGACGGGGTTTCACCATGTTGGACTGGATGGTCTTGATCTCTTGACCTCGTGATCCACCTACCTCGGCCTCCCAAAGTGCTGGAATTGAAGGCGTGAGCCACCACACCCAGCTTGTTTCTGTTTTTGAAGAGGCCACAAGTAGGCTAGAAAAAACACATACCAAAAAAAAAAAAAACCACACAAATAATTTTATTTATTTATTATTATTATTATTTTTTTTGAGACACTGTCTCTCGCTCTGTTGCCTAGGCTGGAATGTAGTGGTGTGATCATAGCTCACTCCAGCCTCGAACTGCTGGGCTCAAAGAGTCCTTCTTCCTCCATCTCCTGAGTAGCTAGGACTACAGTCATACCGTGCCATACCTGGCTAATTTATTTGTTGTAGAGACAGGGTCTCTGTATGTTGCCCAGATTGGTCTTGAACTTTTGGCCTCAAGTGATCCTCCTGCCTTAGTCTCCCAAAGTGCTAGGATTATAGGTGTGAACCATTGTACCTGGCCCAAATGTCTCATTTTTATATTAAGAGTGCTTCAGAACTCAAGTAAAAAAGTCACAGAAAAGAGCAATGAGGTTAAATAAAACTTTTTTTCAGTTTCTTTACTAAAACTGTAACTTATTTGGAATCCAGTTTTGACATCACAAATTCAAATTCAGGTGTTTTAAAACCATTTCTGCAAGAAAGAGAAATTTAACTTAGGATGATAGCCAATGTCTTTCAGAGTGTTTTAAAGTGATGGACATTTTGAACACTGATAAGCCTATATAATGAATCTGTAAACACAAGGGATGTGATTCATAAGGAGCTGGAATGCCAAAACATGCATTTAGCTAAAAGATAGATAGATATTTTTATAGAACTATAAACTAATTCCTATATCTAAACACCTATTATTGATAGTAATTAAAATCCTAAGTATTCTGTTTACATGCTTTTGTTGAGAGGATATTTAGCTTAATGTCATCGCATTGGATTGATACCAAGAATGTGGGCTTGATGCATCAGAGGTGTAAGTCACAGTGGATTTTACCTTTGACTGTGTTAAGTTTTACCACACATACAAGAAGGATTGACCTAATGGCTCTAGTGAAGTATAGAAAGGAAACATAAAAGTAAAACTATTTTATTATTTCATAGGCAAAAAGAAGCATGCCATTGTTCTTTTTAATTCAATATTGGTAAAGTGTTTAATCCAACTATAGTTACATTTTTTTTTAAAGTGTGACAGAAATAAATAATGCAGAATAATATATGATTATGAATAAGTTCAATATTAGTTAGCTAGAGCAGTCTTAACAATTTCAGAGACTAGGTGGCTTAAACAACAAAGATTTATTTTCTCACAGTGTTGGAGTCCCAGATCAAAGTATTGACACCTTGATTCCTTCAGAGGCCTTGCTTCTTGGCCTGCAGATGGCTACCCTCTTTCTGCCTCTTTGCGTAGTGGTTTCTGTGTACATATGTACCCCTGGAGTGTGTCTACGTGTCCTAATGTCTTCTTATAAGGACACCAGTCAGATTGGATTAAGGCCTACCTTACTGCCCTCCATTAATTTAATTACCTTGTTAAAGACCCTATCTTCAAATATAGTCACATTGTGAGATACTGGAGTTTAGGGCTTCAACATATGAATAGTGGCAGGAGGGTCCGTGGAGGGATGTTTATAGTTCAGCCCATAACAACTATGTGTTTTTAAATTTTTGTGTCTAAGTAATAAAACATCAATAAGTTAATTTTTGGTAGTTTTCTTTTTTGATACCGTCTTCCTTTTCTTTCCTGTATATGTTTTAGTTACTTTTATTATTTACCATTTAAATTACAGTTAACATTGTAAACTCATAACAACCTGATTTGGATAATATCAATGTAGTTTCAGTAATATACAAACACTCTACTCCTTTACATCTCCATCCTCTTCTTATATATTATTACTCTCATTGATTATGTCTTTGTATATTGCATGCCCATTAACATAGATTTATAATTATTCTTTTATTCATTTGCCTTTTAAATCATATAGAATAAAAGGAATTACAAACCAAAAGTTCAGTGATACTGGCATTTATATTTACTATGTCCTTTCATTTCAGCCTGCAGGACTCTCTTTAGCATTTTGTGTAGGGCAGGTCTATTGTTAACAAACTGTCTTAGCTTTTGTTTATCTGGGAATGTCCTAAATAGCCCCTTTATTGTAGGGTAGTTTTGTTGGATATGTAATTCTTGGTTAATAGTGCCTTTCGTTTAATACATTAAATATGTCAACTCACTGCTTTTTGGCCTACATGGTTTCTGATGAGAATTAGTTCTTAATCTTATTGAGAATCCTGACTTGGGACCAGTTGCTTTTCTCTCACTGATTTCAAAATTATTTCCTTTTCTTTGTCTTTCAACAGTTTGACTATAATGTGTCTTGGTGTGAATCTTTTTGTGTTTATCATGTTTAGAGCTTATTAAATTCATGCTTCAAGTTCATGCTTGGATGTGTAGATTCATTCATTTTATCAAAGTCGGGAAGTTTTGGAACATTACATCTTCAAACATTTTTTTCTTTTATTTTCTCTCTATTTTTTTTCTGGCATTCTCATAATTAATATGTTGGTCTGTGATGATTGTTTAATGATAAGGATTCTGACTAAATAAGATAGAAAAAAACACCATGGTGAGTAAACAAAGCAGAAATAGAACCCTACTGTTCTAACTAGTAACCTCAGCTTGCTTTTTTTACTGGAGATTTTTCTCTCATCCTGAGAAGACTTCAATTTTTACTTCTCTAAATGTGAGAGATTTTGAGTAGTGTTTCACTTGTTTTCTTCACTTCTTACTGTCTTCTTCAATTTGGGAGTAATTGTAGGTTGTCACAGAGAGTGTCGAATATGCATCACTTTAAATACAGCTATCAGTAAATGGACTCTTTCATTCATGCTTCCCAGGGATGACAGTTTTCCTTGGTGCCTAGATGCCTTTTTGTTCTTTGGAGATTTATAGTGTTATGTGACTCATTGAATTTTTCAGAAGCCTGATGGTGAGCTACATGAGGTATTTCTATTTAAGTTCTAGGTTCACTTGTTTTTAAACTTCCTTGAATTTAATTTATCTATAGTATTTTAAAATTTATTTTTTAAATGCCATCTTGGGGTATATTCTGGGCATCTCAAAAATTTTAAATACCATCTTATCCTTTGTTAACTGGAATATAAGCAGGTAATCATTTGAATGACTTTTTCCCTGTAATTATTATAATATTGAGGCTATATAGATTTTTATTTTATTTTATTTTATTTTTTATTTTTTTGAGACAGAGTCTCGCTCTGTCACCCAGGCTGGAGTGCAGTGGCGCGATCACGGCTCACCGCATCCTTGACCTCCTGGGCTCAAGGAATTCTCCTACCTCAGCCTCTTGAGTAGTTGGGACTATAGGTGCACACCATCACACCCGCCTTGTTTTTAACTTTTTTGTACAGATGGGGTTTTGCTGTATTAACCAGGCTGGTCCTGCATTCCTGGGCTCAAACGATCCTCAAGACATTAGCTTGGTCTCCTCTCAAATTAGCAGATCCTTATTTCTGTCTTATAATTTCTAATCTGCTTTTATGATTATTGACTTACATTCAGTCTCGCAGTTTTTCATGTCTCTTCCAGTTAGATAAGCCTCCATATTTGTATTTAACTTCCAGTAAAATTTTAACCATGTTGTTGTTTCATTTTTAATTAAAATTTGAGAGGACTGCCTAAATGCCAGTGTGTTTTATGTTTTATACATCTCAGGGGGATGCTTTTAATTGTTTTCTTGATGTAAAACATCACATAATAAACTAGTGTTCATAATTGTATTTTAAAGCTTTCCAAAATACTATGTAAAATGAGTTTCTAAAAACACTGAGCAAAAGATTTAGGAATTATGTTTGAATGAAATAGAAACATTGAACTCAAAATTGTAAAGCTGATATTTCAAGAACTACCAATTGGTGTAACATTACTAATTGAGTTATGGTATTTAGAAGTTAAAACTGATTTAAATCAAAGGACTCATGTTGTTTATCTATTTCGAGATCTTTTTTGAAAAAAATCTAAAGTTTTTCTGTATTAAAAAAAAATCTGATTATCTCTTTTGTGACCTATTTTACCTAGAAAAGCTAGTTAGAGGTAAAAAGGTTTTTTATGAGATGTACTTCTGTGCATTGGAACAGTCCAGATGTAAATTTAAAAAGAAGAAATGACAATGAAGTGATCAAAGAGAATTCTCTGTTCAAATGCTTTCACCTGGAGCAGTTGCAGAAATGTCAGCAGTACAACTGTATTTATAATTGTAGCAGGATGTGGCAGAAGGTGATGCAATACAGTCTCTCAATTCTTTCTGTCATTTAAGAAAGTAGTAAGTACTAATTCTGTCAATTTTATGATTAATGAATAATTTTAAGTAACATAAGCCCTACAAATAAGGTTGACTATTCAAATTGTGATACCTCCTTATAATTTTTAAACTTTAAATACGAATTAATACTCCTCTTTGTTTGCCTTTCTGAGCTCTTCCCTTTTCAAATTAGGTTGTAAACTTTTCATAGCTAAAATAAGATGAAGGAAGCAGTGGCTTGCTGTCCTCAATTACAATACTTTTGATGTGTTTGTGAAATTATTCTAACTTAGATTCTTTAATGTAAAGAAAAATCAGTATTTCATTTTTCCTTCCTGCCTTTTCTCCCTCTCTCCTTTCCTTGTCTCTCTCCTTTCCTTTCTCTCTCTTTTCCCCTTTATCCCTCCTCTCCCCTTCCCTTCTTTTTCCTCCTCCTCCCTTCCTTACATCTCCTTCCCTTCTCTTCCTACCCTTCCTCCTCCCTCCCCCTTCTTCCTTTCTTCCTACGTTTTTTTATGTATTATATTAAGAAATTATTTTACTACTATTTGTGATGACATGCTTTTAGTTCTGTCTCAGCAGTTATGGTTGTGCTCTGCAGTTGTCTAATATAAATCTACACATATCACAGTTACCCACTTCATAAAAGAATGACATATCTCTACTCTTGTGGACCTTAATGTCATGCAGTGTTCCTGGGTATGATATTAAACATGGGTACAATTTGAAATTGTATTTTTCTGTCTAAAAGCAAAATAAATAAACCTTCAGTAAGAAATACTACAAGCAATGGGACATAATTTCATCAAGGGGATAAAACTCTGTTCCTTTTTATTCTATTTTGGAATTGGAATTCAGAAACTTTTTTGTCCTATGGATGGTATATTCATTTATTTGAAATGAAAATTGAACTCAGGTTTTTCTGAAAGAGTCTCATTTGTTAATTGGTTCACAAGGATGGTCTTTGCCATTTAAATTATACAGTGGTACTGTCAGCTGCCATTGTTTTTGAAAGCAAAGAAAATATTTAATTGTATTGATTTTCTAACTTACATTCCAATTAATACACATTTCCTTCTTCTTTAAATAACTTTATTGGAATATAGTTCACATACAATTCACCTGTTTAAAATGTATGATCCTGTGGCTCTTAGTGTGTTCACAGATTTAGCTAGCTGTGCAACCATCACCACAGTCAGTTTCACAATATTTTCATTATCAAATGAAGAAACTCTATAATCATTAGTAGCCATTCCCCATTTCTCTCTCACCCCCTGATCTTCTTTCCATTCAACCCCTCGGCCCCAGACAGTCACTTATCTAGTTTTGTTTCTATATGTTTGCCTATTCTAGACAATTATTTTTGTTTTTGGAGATGGCAGTTTGCTCCATCTTCGAGGCTGGAGTGCAGTGGCACAATCATGGCTCACTGCAGCCTCCAACTCCTAAGCGCAAGTGATCCTCCCACCTCTGCCTCCTGAGTAGCTGGGTCCACCGGCCTGTGCCACCATGCTCAGCTAATTTTTAACTTGTAAATTTTCTGTGGAAATGGAATCTTGCTTTGTTGCCCAGGCTGATGTTGATTTCCTGACCTCAAGCAACCCTCCCACCTCTGCCTCCCGAAGTGCTGGGATTACAGGTGTGAGCCACTGTGCACAGCCTTTAACCAGTTATCGAAAACCTGTTCATATCTGTGATTCTAGATTCTTTCACCAATATCTCTCCATCCTTCTACCCCTCTAATTACCCAGGCCTCTGATAAACACCATTTTACTCTCCTATGAGATCAGCTTTTTTATAGTTCACATGTGAGTTGAGATTATGTAGCATTTGTTTTTTGTACCTGGCTTATTTCTTTTAACATGATATTCTCCAGCTTCCTCTATGTTACCACAAATGAGAGAATTTTGTTCTTTTTTTTTTTTGTGGATAAATAGTATTCCATTGCGTATATATACCGCATTTTATTTATTCATTCATTGCCTGATGAACTCTTAGGTTGATTACGTATCTTGGCTGTTGTGAATAATGAAGCAATAAATATGGAAGTGCAGATATATCTTAATCATTTCCACTGAGTATGTACCCAAAAGTGGAATTGCTGGATCATTTTGAAGTCAGATAGCATGATGTGTCTTTGTCATTTTTGCTCAAGATTGCTTTTGCTATTTGGGATGTTTTGTGGTTCTATATGAATTTTAGAATTTTTTTTCTATTTCTGTGAAGATTGTCATTGGCGTTTTGAGAGAGTTTACTTTGAATCTGTAGATCACTTTGGATAGTATGAACATTTTAGCGTTATTAATTCTTTCATTACATGAATGCAGGCTATCTTTTCATTTATTTGTGTCTTCTTTAATTTCTTTCATCGGTGTTTTATACCTTTCATCTTAGAGATCTTTTACCTCCTTTGTTGAATTTATCCCTAGGTATTTTAGCTATTTTTATAACTATTTTAAGAGGAATTGTTTACTTGATTTTTGTTTTTTCAGGTCGTTTGTGGTTGATGTATAGAAATGCTTTTGTATGTTTGTTTTGTATCCTACAACTTTACTGAATGTGATTATTCTGACAGTATTTTGGTACATTCTTTAGGGTTTTCTGTGTATGAGATCATGTTGTCTGCAAACAAGAACAGTTTAATTTCCACCTTTCCAATTTGGATGCCTTTTATTTCTTTCTCTTGCCTAATTGTTCTGGCTGGGTCTTCTAGACTATGATGAATAGAAAAGGTGAAAGTATACATCCTTGTCTCGTTCCAGATTTCAGAGGAAAAGCTTTCACTTTTTTCCCATTCAGAATGATAGCTTTGGATTTTTCATATATGGCCTTTATTGTGCTGAGCTACATTCCTTCTATTTCCAATTTGTTGATAATTGTAACATGAAGGAATGTTGAATTTTGTCAAATGCATTTTCTGCATCTATTGAAATGATTATATGTTTTTTTCCTGCATTTGATGTGATATATCACAGTTATTGATTTGTATATGTTGAACCATTCATATATCCATAGGACGAATCTACTTAATCCTGGTGAATTATCTTGTTAATGTGCTGGCTTTTTTTTTTTCTTTTTTAAGACGGAGTCTCACTCTGTCACCTAGGCTGGGGTGCAGAGGTGCTCCACCTCCTGGATTCAAGCGATTCTCCTGCCTCAGCCTCCCGAGTAGCTGGGATTACAGGTGCCCACCACCATGCCTGGCTAATTTTTGTGTTTTTAGTAGAGAAGGGTTTCACCATGTTGGCCAGGGTGATCTTGAACTCCTGACTTCAAGTTATTTACTTGGCCTCCCAAAATTAATGTGCTATTGAATTTGGTTTGCTGGTATTTTGTTCAGGATTTTTCCATCGAGGTTCATTAGAGACATTGGCCTGTAGTTTTCTTATTTTTGTTGTGTCCTTGTTAGGTTTTGGTATCAGGGTATTGCTGATTTTGTAGAATGAGTTTAGAAGAATTCCTTCCTCTTTAATTGTTAAAAATAATTTGAGAAGAATTGGTATTAGTTTTGCTTTGAATATTTGGTAGGGCTGGGTGTGTGTTGGCTTACACCAGTACCCCAGCACTTTGGGAGGCTGAGGCAGAACTGCAAGAGGCCAGGAATTCGAGGTCAACCTGGGCAACATAGTAAGACCTTGTTTCTACCCCCCCCCCAAAAAAAAAAAATTAACTTGGTGTGCTGGTACACACCTGTAGTCTCAGCTACTTGGGAGGCCTCTTGGGAGGCTGAGGCAGGAAGATTGCTTGAGCTTAGGAGGTGGAGGCTGCAGTGAACTCTGATCATGCCACTGTACTGCAACCTGGGCAACAGAGCAAGACCCTGTCTCTTTAAAAAAACAAAACAAAAATTTTGGTAGAATACAGCAGTGAAGCCAACAGGTCCTAGGCATTTTTTCTTTTTTCTTTGATGGGACACTTTTTATCACCGATTTAATCTCTTTACTTATTGGTCTGTTCTAATTTTTTATATCTTCATAATTAAATTTTGGTAGATTATATGTATTCAGAAATTTATTTCTTCTAGATTTTCTAGTTTGTTGGTATATAATTGTTAATGAGAGTCTCTTATAATTCTTTGTATTTCTCTGGGACCAATTGTAGTGTCTCCTTTTTTGTTTCTCACTTTTTTATTTGTATCTTCTCCTTTTTTTCTTAGTCTAGCTAAAGGTTTGTTGCTTTTGGTTATCTTTTCAAAAACCTAATTATTTGTTGTATTTATCTTTTGTACGGTTTTTAGGTCTCTATTTCATTTATTTCTTCTCTTTATTATTTATTTTTTTCTGCTAATTTGGGATTTGGCTTGTTCTTGTTTTTCTAGTCCCTTGAGGTGCAGCATTAGGTTTGTATCTTTCCTTTTTGGGGATTTATGTGTTAATTACTATAAACATCCCTCTTAGACCTGCTTTTGCTGTATCAGATAGGTTATGCTTTGTTTCCATTGGCATTGTTTCAAAAAATCTTTTTGTTTCTCTTTAATATTTTCATTGACCATGTTGTTTAATTTCCATGTACTTGTAGAGTTTCTGATTTTCCTCTTATTATTGACTTCTAGTTTTATGCCATTGTGATCAGAAAAGATAATCTATGATTTTGAACTAAAATTTGTTAAGACTTATGCTGTGGCGTAATATGCACTCTATCCTGAAGCATGTTTCATGTTCAGTTGAGAAGAATGTGTAATCTTCAGCCGCTGGATAGAATGTTCTGTAAATGTCTGTTAGGCCTATTTGGTCGAGAATACAGTTTAAACCTAATGTTTCTTTTTTGGTTTTCTGTCTGGATATTGTTTCTATTGCTTAAGTGGGGTGCTGAAGTTTCCTACTAGGTAGAAGATCGGAAAAAATAACAATTACGTTCTCGGCTTAGTATCTGGGTGATGAAGTAATGTGTACAACAAACCCCCATGACACAACCTGCACATGTAACATACCTGCACATGTACCCCTGAACCTAAAATAAAAGTTAAAAAAAAAGTTGTCTACTATGATTATTTTGTGCACTATCTTTCCCTTTAGATTTATTGATATTTGCTTATATCACGTTATTTTAAACTAGTAACAACTTAACTTTGATTGCTAAAAATGTTTAATAAACACCTTGTACTTTAACTCCTCTTTTTCTCTCGTATTTTGAATTTTTTTGAGATAGTCTTTCTCTGTCACCCAGGCTGGCGTGCAGTGGCACAATCTCAGCTCACTGCAACCTCCACCTCCTGAGTTCAAGCAATTCTCATGCCTCAGCCTCCCGGGTAGCTGGGATTACAGGGGTGTACCACCTTGCTCAGGCAATTTTTGTATTTTTAGTAGAGACAGGGTTTCACCATGTTGCCCAGGCTGGTCTTGAACTCCTGACCTCAAGTGATCTGCCTGCCTCGGCCTCCCAAAGTGCTGGGATTACAAGCATGAGCCAACTCGTCCAACCACATATTTTGAATTTTTGATGTTACAACTTACAGCTTTTAAAACTGCATATCCCACTATCAATTGTTGTAGTTATAATTATTTTTAATAGTTTTGTCTTTAATCTTCATATTAAAGATATAAGAGGTTTATATACTATGCTTACAATAGGCCGAATACCCACTTCCCACTCATTTTTTCTACCATAGAAACTTGCATCCAGGGGACTTCTGCATATGCGTGCTTAGGGGAAGGGTGTTGCAGTCAAAGCACCATTTCCCTTACTATCGGATATGGTTTGGCTCTGTGTCCCCCGCCCCAAACCTCATCTCCAGTTGTAATCCCCATAATCCCCACATGTTGAGGGAGGGATCTGGTGGGAGGTGATTGGATCATGGGGGTGGTTCCCCCCATGCTGTTCTCATGATAGTGAGTAAGTTCTTATGAATCTGATGGTTTTATAAGTGTTTGGCAAGTCCTCCTTCACTCTCTGTCTTTTTCTCCTGCTACCATGTGAAGAAGGTCATTACTTCCCCTTTGTGTTCCAGCGTGGTTGTAAGTTTTCCAAGGCCTCCCCAGTCATATGGAGCTGTGAGTCAATTAAACCTCTTTTCTTTATAAATTGCCCAGTCTTGTATATTTCTTTATAGCAGTGTGAAAATGGACTAATACACTGTTCCCTGATTTTTCTCAGCTCTGTGGTACAATGAGACATCATCCTGAGTTCCAAGAGATCCAGGGTAGTCGTCTTGCCACTGAGAAGTCACTAATTGAAACTCTATAGAGTATAGAGAACCAGACAAAAATTTCTACCCTTGCATTTTGCTAACATCACTCTGCCATGTTTTTTAAAGAAAAATGTTTTTAGAGTATTTGTGTTCTTTGGTACTTTTGCTGCTGAGATACTTGGGATAACAAAGTAAAAAACCAAATAGTCTAGATTGTAACATACTACAGTGATTTGCAGCAAGAAGGATGTGCAGTAGAATTAAGCCAAGCTGGGCAAGTATGAACTTGGGACTATCACAAAACTTTTTCTCATTCTTTTCTCCTTCTTGAATTCTTCCCATATCAAGCATTTACAACCCACTATGTAGAGGTCCATACACCTTGGCTTATAGACTTCACTTGGTAGTAACTGTTGCCCATCTATTAACCAGAATTTTCATTTAAAAATCTCTGCATGAAAATTAGTAGGTATGCAGTGGAATTTTCAAACAAGGAAGAAGATTGGTTGGATGGATAGATGTTAGGTGACCACTGGGAAACTATGGTTTTAGAACGAGTACCTAGTGGGTTGCAGGTGGCATGTATTTTAATATATGTAGCAGAAAACTGAAAATTTATGAGCATTTTAGAAATTAGAGCTCTGTCAAAATAAGAGAAAAACTTAGATTTAATTTTATAAAAGCAGTACTAATGACTTTCCTTTATGAAGATGGCATATGATTTATGTATATATGAACAATTATATGTATCATTAAGTAGATCAGATAAATTTTTCGTTCTTTTAAGAATAATAGGCCAAGTGTGGTGGCTCATGCTTATAATCCCAGCACTTTGAGAAGCCAAGGCCAAAGGATCAGTTGAGCTCAGGAGTTCAAGACCAGCCTGGGCAACATAACAAAACCCTATCTCTACAAATAATAATAAAAAAAATTAGCAGGGCACAGTGGTGCATGCCTGTCATCCCAGCTAGTCAGGAAGCTGAGGTGCAAGAATTGCTTGAGCCTAGGAGGTTGAGGCTGTAGTGAGCCATGATTCTGCCACTGCACTCCAGCCTAGGCAACAGAGCTAGACGTTGTCACAAAACCAAATAATAATTATATATATATATATATATATATTTTTTTTTTAATCTAATGTGGGTTTTTGCTTTATGTAACAGTTGTCACCTACTCTAATATGAAAAGTGAAAGCCAGGTGTGGTGGTGCATACCTGTAGTCCCTGCTACTCAGGAGGCTGAGATGGGAGGATCATTTGAGGCCAGGAGTTTGAGGCTGCAGTATGCTATGATTGCTCCTGTGAATAGCCATTGTACTCTAGCCTGGGAAACACAGTGGCACCCTGTCTCCTAAAAAAAATTCTTTAAAAGCATGTTCACAAGTTCTTTAATACTTCTCCATTGAAAAGGTAGAACCTAATTTCCCCTCTCTTGAATATGGCCCAGACTTAGCGACTTGCTTCTAATAAGTAGAGTGTATGTAATGATGGTGTGCTATTTCTGAGGCTAGATCATTAAAGGCACAAATACTTCCATATTATTTTTTCTTGGGACACCCATAATGGGGAATTCAACTGCTATGTCTTGAGGATACGCAGTCAACCTATGAAGAGGTCCACATGGGCAGGAACATAAGCCTTCCAACGGCAACCAACACCAATATGCTGGCCATATGAGCGAGCCAGCCCGTCAAATCATCAGATTACTGGAGCTCTGCCTTACTTAACCGACTACAACCTGATGAGACACCCCAAGAGAGAACTGTTCCACTAAGCTGCTCCTAAATTCCTGACCCACCAAAACTATGTGAGATAGTATTTCTTATTTATAGCCACCATGTTTTGAAGCAACAATGACTATTAAAATAATACAATAACTTTTAGACATTGTTTTTAATCCCTGTTTTCAGTAGTCCCTGTACCTTCCCACCCCAATTTGTATTTCCTGTTTCTATTTGAACTTTTTTCTTTTTTGTTTTCATTTCTTTTATACATAGTTGTTTTGAGCTATAAGAATAATTTATGCCAAAAATTATTCAGCTAATATTTTACACCAGTATTGTAACCAGTACACTGGTTATAAAAGTAGAAAATAAACTACTATGGCTGTGTTTTGCTTCTTACAGATGGAAGGAAATGCCTAAAATTTAATTTTATTTATTTATTTATTTATTTTTATTTTTATTTATTTATTTTTTTGAGGCGGAGTCTCGCTCTGTTGCCCACGCTGGAGTGCAGTGGCGCGATCTCGGCTCACTGCAAGCTCCGCCTCCCGGGTTCACGCCATTCTCCTGCCTCAGCCTCCTGAGTAGCTGGGACTACAGGTGCCCGCCACCGTGCCCAGCTAATTTTTTTTGTATTTTTAGTAGAGACGGGGTTTCACCATGGTCTCGATTTCCTGACCTTGTGATCCGCCCGCCTCGGCCTCCCAAAGTGCTGGGATTACAGGCGTGAGCCACCGCGCCCGGCCAAATTTAATTTTATATACCACAATGTGTTTTGAAAGTTTTGAATAATGCTTCTGGTTTTGAAAACCTCTTTTGATTTTTTTTGTCACAAACATGATACTCTTAAGTAAAATGGAGTGATCTATGATTAATATAAATAATGAAGATTGTGCAAGTTATTTTACTTCAGTTGAAATAGCAAGGCCAGAATAATTTATTCATATTTTCCAGAAGAATAACAAAATAGAATCAGTGGCAATACTAGTAAACATTAGTCTACATTTCTATTTATTTATTTATTAATTATTATTATTTTTTTAGATGGAGTTTCGCCTTTGTTGCCCAGGCTGGAGTGCAGTGGTACGATCTCAGCTCACTGCAACTTGCACCTCCCGGGTTCAAGTGGTTCTCCCATCTCAGGCCTCCCGAGTAGCTGGGATTACAGGTGCCCGCCACCACACCCGGCTAATTATTTGTATTTTTAGTAGAGACGGGGTTTCATCATGTTGGCCAGGTTGGTCTCAAACTCCTGACCTCAGGTGATCCACCTGCCTCGGCCTCCCAGAGTGCAGGGATTGTAGGCGTGAGCTACTGCACCCAGCCAACGTTTCTATTTCTTTAACTTCATACCATTTGCTGTAGCTAGCTGGATCGTATTTCTTAAATTTTACTTTATTTGTTTTATTTTTGAGATAGAGTCATGCTCTGTCGCCCAGGCTGAAGCTCAGTGTTGTGATCTTGGCTCACTGCAAATTCTGCCTCCTGGGTTTGAGCAATCCTCCTGCCTCAGTCTCCTAAGTAGCTGGATTACAGGCTTCTGCCACCGTGCCCAACTAATTTTTTTTTTTTTGTATTTTTTTGTAGAGACAGAGTTTCACCCTATTGACCAGGCTAGTATTAAACTCCTGACCTAAAGTGATCCACCCACCTAGGCCTCCCAAAGTGCTGGGATTACGGCCATGGGCCACTGTGCCCAGACAAATTTTACTTTCATAGTAACATTTTGCAAATGTAAAAATTTTATAATTTGATTAGTAATGTCATACTCTATCAAGGTGATGCTCTCTTAAAAGTTGTTGATGATAATATTAGATGAGAGGTGTATGTAGTTATGAAAGACCCTGAAATGATTGCTTTTTTATTTATGTACAAAGTTTACTCACATTTCTATGTCTAGCCATAGCTATTCTAAGCTATAGCACAAAGAACTGTATTATGATAGTGAGACTATAAAAAGGTAAATTTAGAGAAAGCTTCCAGATCTGCTCTAGAATTTATTACCATCTGGTCTCTTTGGAGACTAGTATAATTATTCATGGGAATGTTTTCAACACAAAAAAGCATGGTTTGTGTATTGGCAGAAAGTAAAAAGTACCAGTGGTTTAAACCATATGTAGCTTTTTTAGAGTTAGGCAAGGGAAATGAACTGAAGACCTAATTGAGAGTCATCAGTAGTGATGCAATTTGTCTCAATTTTGTCAGAATCTGTTCATAATGAACAAAATATTGCACAACAAGAAAAACTGAAGGTATTAGAAATACAACTCCATTTGAAGAGTATTACTTTATCGTAATTTAACCAATGAAATGTAAGATGGTTTCAGCTAAGTATTTGTGTAAATCTGTGAAATAACATAAGGAATATATGTCAGATTTTGATGGCTTTTAAAAATGAAAACACTCATGTTAAAATAATTTTAAGCTTGAACACTGGAAGAATGCCTTATTAAGGTTATTTTTCTTAAATTGAATATAATGTATTATTTTAGATCATTTTAGATGTAGCATGGACTTACTACTATTCGTCTTAAGAAGTAGAAATATTTTACAGTCTTTCTTAAGCTTACATTGATTT
Source organism: Trachypithecus francoisi (assembly GCF_009764315.1). NCBI lineage: Eukaryota > Metazoa > Chordata > Mammalia > Primates > Cercopithecidae > Trachypithecus > Trachypithecus francoisi. The sequence continues at coordinate 38,571,455 of NW_022681474.1, forward strand.
TATAGAAAACGGATTAAAAGCTAAATATCTTTTCACTTTCCATTCTAACAGTTACTTGGAGAGAGGTCTATAAAAATGTGATGACAAATCAAAAAATTGAAATCATCTATTTTTTCAGCTATTTTAAAAGAAAAAGGCCTAGTGGGCTGGGAATACACAGGAAATTTAAATTTGTGATTGAGAATAAGAAATGCATTTGTGGTTTTAAAAAAGAAATACCAGCATGTCACATTAAAAATATGGCATCTACAGTATTGTACAGTTAAAAGGAAAATGTTTTACATTAGGGGGTATGTTGTACCTTAGAGAGCTAGTGCAGGGATACAAATGAGAAGTCTAACACCATAGACGGTATGAGCATTAATAATCCGGTCAGAGAGGAAGAATTTTGCTGTCTCCCATGTAACATAAAACAGATGTTCCATTCTATTAGAACCTTACTAAAATGAGAGTTTAGATCATCGGTCAATAGGAGAAACATGAACAATGGCAATTTAATAATTTTGAGGGTTTATCTTATTTGTGGGTTAATATCCATGGTGGGGAGTATGAAGGGATGCCTGCCAATTGTTGTTTTATTTTTGATATCTTGATTTAGAGAGCTGAAAGGCAGCAGTAAACTATACTAATTTTTAATTTATTGTTTTGCAAATTTTGTCTGTTTTCTTTCTCAAAAACTATTGTAAGAAACAAAAGATTGGCCAGGCACGGTGGCTCGCGCCTGTAATCCCAGCACTTTGGGAGGCTAAGGTGGGAGGATCACGAGGTCAGGAGATTGAGACCATCCTGGCTAACACAATGAAACACCGTCTCTACCAAAAATACAAAAAAAAAAAAAAAATTAGCCAGGCATGGTGGCGGGTGCCTGTAGTCCCAGCTACTTGGGAGGCTAAGGCAGGAGAATGGCATGAACCCAGGAGGCAGAGCTTGTGGTGAGCCTAGATCGTGCCACTGCTCTCCAGCCTGGGCGACAGAGCGAGACTCCATCTCAAAAAAAAAAAAAAAGAAAAAAAGAAAAGATTTAGAAATGATAAGTCTTGATTTAATGCTTGAATAGGTATTGAAGCATATCTGAAAGTATAATTAATTAACTTTAAATGAATACTGTAAACATTAAGTAGTTGGCAACTGAAAGTAGACATATGCAGAAAGGGACACCAGGGATGGTACCACAGGGTCCTGGATATATTTTTGGGTTTTTTTTAGGGAAGATTTACTTTTTTCTAGAGAAGAAATTCTTTTAAAAAAACTTATTTATAAAAAAAAAATACTTTTTTTCCAAAAAAGTATTTTTTCCCCTTTAAGTTATAATTTATATATAAAAAAGTGATCTTTGTAGTGTATGTTTCTGCAAGTTGTGACACATGCACACAATCTTGCTACCAGTATCAGAAGTAAGATAGAGAATAGTTTCATCACCCCAAAACTTTCCTTGTGTCCCCTTTGTAGTCTTCCTTTCCCCTACTTCAGCCCTTAGCAATCCCTGCTCTGTTTTTGTTGACAGAGACAGTTCTCCTCACTTGCTTGTGAAGACTGTAAGGCTCAGATTTCCCTTTTTCCTGGGAGATTTCTTAGGATTATATGTGCAGCTGATAAACTTGAGACATGAGATAACATCTCTTCCCAGACAAAGAGCAAGCTTATTTACTGCTTGCTATAAAATTGGTGGATTCCCCAAGTTCAGTGCTTCTCATTTGCTGATGCAAACTCACTTCATGCATAGCATCCATCTGAGCATCCCCAAAGGACTTGGAATGAGGGGAACTGATGCAAAAATGCTGATGTTCTTCTGCTTTGTCATAAGTAATGAAGTATTTTTTCTTTGAGGAGTCTTGTGTCTTCTGCCTGCATCCATGAATTAGTTAAGAGCCTTTTGTGTTAGCTTTATTAAATAGGGTAAAATCAAATCCCATTCTCCATAATTTTCTGTTTGTATAGTTTTACCTTTTCCAGTGACTTGTATTGAGGGTTCCTGCTTCTAGTCAACAACCTATGAGTAATTTTTTAGGTCCAATCATAAAGCATTTACAGAGGTTTTCCTGGCAGGCTTCATAGGGGGAAGACTGGTCTCCAGAGCAGACTTGGTGCAAAACTTTTATAGTCTCTGAGGGGAATTGCAGTCAAGGATCCAGTCATCCTCTTACACATAACTGCATTCCTAGCCTAGGTGCCATCATTCAGAGGCCTCTTTATGTGGTTCTTTTGGGGAAGCTTTCCTTAAGTGTCTCTGTCAAGACTTCATTGGGGAAAAGAGGCAAGACACCAATTCTTTCTCTACTATGACTTGCACTTTTCTGTTTCTAACCCTTCCCTCTCTAGCCTTCACTCGACTCCTGGGTCTGTAAAACTACCAGAGTCTTTTGTTGGGGGTTCCCTTTGGCAGTGAGGCAGCCCTCACATCTGTGCTGGTCTACCTGCCCTGTGGACCAATGTGCCATGCCACAGGGGAAAATGGAATGGGGGGTAACTGGCACTTTCTCCAGTTTAGCCTCTTATACTATCACAGTAAGTGATTACAGACCTATTCTTTATTTTATTTTATTTATTTTTTTGGCTTGTTGCCATTGGCTGTGCCAGAACGTGGCAGCCCAGCTTTCTCCAGCTCTCCTGAGGTACTGATACGCACAAATGGAATCATGTTGTGCATAGCCTTTGAATCTGACCTTATTTGATATAAGTTCATCTTAGATTCATCCATTTTGCTTTGTCAATTTTTTTTTTTTTTTTTTGAGACGGAGTCTCGCTCTGTCACCCAGGCTGGAGTGCAGTGGCCGGATCTCAGCTCACTGCAAGCTCTGCCTCCCGGGTTTACACCATTCTCCTGCCTCAGCCTCCCGAGTAGCTGGGACTACAGGTTTTTTGTATTTTTTTAGTAGAGACGGGGTTTCACCATGTTAGCCAGGATGGTCTCGATCTCCTGACCTCGTGATCCACCCGTCTCAGCCTCCCAAAGTGCTGGGATTATAGGCTTGAGCCACCGCACCTGGCCTGCTTTGTCAATAGTTTTTAAATTTTAATGGCTGAGTAGTTTTCTATCATCGTGATGTACTACACCTTGTATCTCTGTCCACTCTAGAGAAATATTTGAATTGTTTCTGGTGATTATGAATAAAGCTGCTAAAAATATTTATACATTTTTGTGTTAACATAAATTTTCATTTTACTAGATGTATTGCTAAACTCCTTTCCAAAGTATCTGTGCCATTTCACATTCCCACTAGTAATATATGAGAAGTCTAGTGGTTCCACATCCTTTCAGCACTTGATATTGTCAATTTTTATTACTATATCAATTATGAGGGGGAGAGGAGTATCTCATTGTTTGTTTCTACTTCCCTAATTATGTGAAGCACGTTTTTATATGCTTATTTGCTATCTGTATATGTTCTTTGAAGAAGTATCTCTTCAAACTGTTTGCCTTTTTAAAAAAAAAAAATTGTGTTTATTTTTGTTACAGGGTTTTGAGAATTCTTTACCTGTTCTGCAGACAAGACTTTTATCAGATGTGTGATTTGCAAATATTTTCTCCTAGTGAGTGGCTTGTGTTTTCATTTTCCTAACAATATCTTTCAGTGAGCAGAAGTTCTTACAAATTTATGTACTTTAAAAATAAGGCCGGGCGCGGTGGCTCAAGCCTGTAATCCCAGCACTTTGGGAGGCCGAGGCGGGCGGATCACGAGGTCAGGAGATCGAGACCATCCTGGCTAACACGGTGAAACCCCGTCTCTACTAAAAATACAAAAACTAGCCGGGCAAGGTGGCGGGCGCCTGTAGTCCCAGCTACTCGGGAGACTGAGGCAGGAGAATGGCGTAAACCCGGGAGGTGGAGCTTGCAGTGAGCTGAGATCTGGCCACTGCACTCCAGTCCGGGCGACAGAGCGAGACTCCGCCTCAAAAAAAAAAAAAAAAAAGGATTATGCTTTTGTGTCATGTAAGAGCTCTTTGCCTAATCCGGGGTCAGAAAGATTTTCTCCTGTATTTTCTACTAGAAATTTCGTAGTTTTACTTTTTACATGTAGATCTGTGATCCATTTTGAGTTAATTTTTGTGTATATTCAGTGAGGTCTATAACAGAGTCTTTGGTTATTGTTTTTTGCTTTGGCATATGGATATCCAGTTGATCCATTACTCTTTCCCGAAGTCTATTTAAATCTCTTTAATTGCCTTTGTACTTTTTTGAAAATCAATTATGTGGTTGTGTATCTATATTCCATATTCTGTTTCATTGATATATGTCTCTTCTTTGTCCAGTATCATACTTCTCTGATTAATGTAGCTTAATGTGTTTGGTTTTTTTGTTTTGCTGTCTAATCATGGAAGTTGAAGTTATTGCATTTTACAGGTCGATATTTTTTGTAGTCGTAGACATCTGTAATTTTGCACTGTTAATTTTAATGTAATGGACATATTAGAAATTAGGTTTTCAATATGCAGGGGAAATGCTTTTAATTTATAATTGAAGAGAGTTATGAAATAATAATAAATAGAAAAAGTAAATAGAGAAAGGAAAGTACAGTCATCCCTTGGTGCCCATAAGGGATTGGTTCTAGGACCCTCTGTGGATACCAAATCCATGGATACTCAAGTCCCTTAAATGGCATAATATTTGCACATAACCTATGCGTATCCTCCCATATACTTTAATCCCTAGATTACTTATAATACCTAATACACTGTAAATGCTAAGTAAATACTTGTTATACTGTATTGTTTAGGGAATAATGACTGTATTGTTTAGGGAATAATAAAGAAAAAAGTCTGTACATGTTCAGTACAGACTCAGCAACTATCCATTTCCCCCACTTCCAAGTATTTTTGATCTGCTGTTGGTTGTTCTGCAGATGCAGAACCCGTGGATATGGTGGGCCTACTATATATATGTCTTATTTATTGTCACTACCTTTTGCTTCCAAGTATTTTTTATTTTTGATGAGAGTTATTTTATTGTGGTGGGTGGTTTAACATACATAAGTTTTTCCAGCAGCAGAACCTGAAGCAAGGATTTTAGAACAATGCCTACTTTGGAGATGTATGTAACAGGCAAGAACTGATGCAAGGAAAGCAAGGCAGCTAATGAAGACTTACTAACTAAACTACCACAATAGGTTGCTGGAGCTTTATCTTGTGGGATAATTCTGGGAAAGTCAGTGTCAAATTTAGTTTCAGAATGAACTCACCTGAAGTGTGAGAGAGTGAGTGTATTTCCTGTTACTGGTTGTGGACTGCCATACAGAGGACAGTGCACCCGCCTGGTGCTATGGTGGGCATAGTAGCATTCAGCCATTCCGAGGAAAGCCCTGAGGCATACAGAGGAAGATACTGGCTGTTGGAAGTAATTTGGAGTGATGGGAAAGGGTTAGGTCCAAAGGATATTGCAGGGGCACTGACATTATCTCACTCATGCCTTGTGAATTTTAAGTGCCTTTCCTGGGTTATCAAAGTGAATAGCTTTAATCAAATCATCTCTATAATGACGTTTCTAAGTAAATTAAATTTTCTATACTCACACTCCTCTACTTTTTATTACTATAGCTGGCTTCATTCGCTTTTTGTATATTAATCTGTGTTGTCCTACTATTAGCTAGAAGAGCTTACTAACTGTGAACTTGAAGATATTATTGTATATTCCCTCTTCAGATGATTTTTTTTTTTTTTTGAGTCGGAGTCTTGTAGCCCAGGCTGGAGTACAATGATGCAATCTCTGCTCACCACAGCCTCCGCCTCCCGGGTTCAAGGGATTGTCATGCCTCAGCCTCCCGAGTAGCTGGGATTATAGGTGCCTGCCACCACGCTGGGCCGCAGATGTATTTAAGAATCTTAAATGAGCCATGATTGCACCACTACACTCCAGTCTGGGTGACAGAGCGAGACCCTAGCTTCAAGGGGTCCTCCTGCCTCAGCTTCCTAAAGTGCTGGGATTACAGGCATGAGCCACTGCCCCTGGCCTAAATTCCTTTTCTAGCCTTTATACAGAATTTCTAGGATAACAACAGCAACAACAACAACGAAAACTTAAATGATAAAAGTGAATATGTAATAGCAAGTAAGCCATGTAAAATATTTTCAATATTCTTAGCCATTAGAGAGGTGCAAATTAAAACTACAAGATACCGCTGCATACATATGTGGATAGCGAAAGTAAAAAATGGTGAGAATACAGAATGAATGGATTTCTCATCTGTTGCTGATAAGAAAATGACACAGCCACTCTGGAAAACAGTTTGGCATTTTTTTATAAAATTAAAGATAAATATTCCATATGACTCAGCAATCATATTCCTGAGTATTTAACATAGAGAAATGGAAATTTATGTATATGTAAAAACTTGCTTCACAAATATTTATATCAACTTAATTTGTATTTGCCTCAAACTGGAAACAATCCAGATAACCTTCAACAGGTGAATAAACAAACTGTGAGGTATCTATCCAATGGAATGCTAAGCTTTGTAAAGGAATAAATTACTGGTACAGTCAGCAGTTTCCATAGATCTTAAGGGCATCACACTAAGTAAAAAAAGCTAAACTCAAAATGTTACATACTGTATGATTCCAATTATATAGTATTACTTAAATAAAAAAAAATTAGTTTTGGAAAATTGACCTGTTTCAGGAGTTAGAGATAATGTGGAAAAAGGGGATAGGTATGACTATAAGGGAGTTGCAGGAGAGGGCTTCTTTGTGTTGGTGGAATAGTTCTGTGTCTTAATTGTGCTGGTGAGTACATGAATCTTTACAGCTGATAAGATTTTACAGAATAGTACACACACACTAAGAAGAATGCATGTAATGTCTACTTTGGGGAGTTTTTTTTTTTTTTTTTTTTTTAAATTTCAGAGACAGTGTCTTGTTCCATTTCCCAGGCTGGAGTGCAGTGGCACAGTCATAGCTCACTGTAGCCTCAGATACCTGGGCTCAAGGGATTCTCCTGCTTCAGCTTCCCAAGTAGCTAGGACTATAGGTGCATGCCACCGTGCCTGACTAATTTTTTTATTTTTATTTTTTGTAGAGATGAGGGCCTGGCCATGTTGCCCAGGCTGGTCTCAATCTCCTGGCTTCAAGCTGCCTTGGCCTTCTGAAGTGCTAGGATTACAGGGGTGAGCCACTGCCTGGCCTAAATTCCTTTTTTAGCCTCTTCACAGAATTTCTAGGATAACCAATATAAGTAAAGTAGATTTTATTTTCAAAATGATCCACTTTATACACTAAGTTAGAAGACAGTCTTGATTTCTTCAAAATTCTTTGCTATAAAGTGAAATGTTTGGTGATCATATATCTCGTTGACATAAACATACAGATTCCTCTGCATATAACATTCTTTTCCTTCACTTTACCAATTTGTGCCCATTTCACATATCTCAACTTATATATCTCTTTTTCATGGTCATCTTACCTCTGACATACCTCTTTCACCCACCAAATCTGTGTTTGGTGTCATTTCTGTGATGGTCCCATACAAAAGTGGACTCATTTTACAGATGCAAAAAGTGTTGAATAATGAACAAGTTAATGGCCCAATTGAAACTGTGGTGTTGGACATAAAACTTTAGAATCAATCCTAAATCTTAAGTGTGCAAATAAATTATTCAAAACATGAAATTACCCAACCTATTCTAGTGATATTTAACAGAGATATGTTTGTAACTGGTGGAAGAAGAGTCACTCCCTAGGTACAAGATCAATTGCTGTTCATTTTATTCACCTGAAGATAAATCACTTTCACAGATTTTGCAGACTACTTCTTTCCTGAAAAAAATGAGTTATTAAAGTGGAGGTTTCTTTACTATATCAACACTGGCTTACTCTTTTCTTTATAATACTTCTATATTGAAAGAAGCCAGAGGCCAAAAGTAGTCTTGTCTATGCTGCTCTTTATTTCATTGTTATTTTTAAACCAGATGATGAAATTCCCTTCCATTTTGAAGGGCCATTTTTCATGTACATAGGAGGGAATTTAAACTGTTTGAGTTAATATTAATATATTCTGTTACTATAAATTGGTTTTAGTTTGATTTTAAAATAGCATATTAATTTACATTTATTTAATTTTAGTATTCAACTCTGATTAGGGTAAGGAAAAGGTGTGAAATTCCAGTTACAAATCTAAAGAACTGTGTTTATTGTTTCATTGTGTGTCTGCATTTAGTATTGTTTATATGAGAAAAAGTCAGTTGTTTCCTTACATTCCCATATAATTTTTGAGTAGTATGACAATCTTGATTTATATACCTGATGACTTTTAATTTTTAAAATGTTGTCTAAACCAGGTTTCAGGTGATATATCTTGCTTCCTAACTTGACAACTCTGAATATTACTATTCAAACTTGTAAGCAAGTAGAAATTAAAATGAAGCCATACATAGCATTTGCTTTGATTAAAAAGAATAGAAACCTAGATTGTTTTGGAAAATTCAGTGTATATTTCAGTGTGTGTATATTATGTGTTTATATATTGACAGATCTGGGCATCAGAATAGAGTCAAGAAATAACGTAAATAGAAATTCAGTAAGAACACATGTGAAACTGGAAACCAGTGGAGGAAAACTGAGGAATTGCTATTTGTGAGAGACTTGTTTTTCATTCAGTGTACTTTTATTTTTAACTGTTTTAATTATCTATATAGCATGCTGCGTATTACCAATTTTAAATACTTAATTTTGAAAGATTAAAATGGCTGGCAAATTTATTGCCCATTTGCAAGTACATTTATATCAGGAATAGTACAATGTGTAGAATGTTATTGGAACATTGGAACATTGTCTCTACCATACTTTTTTAAAAACCTCATAAAATATTAAAATACTTCTTAATGATTTCAATATTAACTATTCATTAGACATCTATCATTATCCTTTATGTCAGAAACTTAGAGTAAAATTTTATTATTAGCTTGATTGAAGAACACTTGTTCTCATTTCATTATGCTACAGTTACATTCAAAGTTAAAGTTATTTTTCTTCTCCTTAATGGTATACTATAGCAAGTATATTCAAAGTGGTGCTCTAGATTTGTTTCCTTCACATTTAGACTTGCATTTTTACAATGTTTGTACTAAAGTTTATTACACTTGCCATAGTATATCTGTGTGGTGGCTTACCCCTGTAATCCCAGCACTTAAGGAGGCCCAGGTGGGTGGATCATGAGGTCAGGAATTTGAGACCAGCCTGGCCAACATGGTGAAACCCTGTCTCTACTAAAAATACAAAAAAAAAAAAATTAGCTGGGCGTGGTGGTGGGCACCTGTAATCCCAGCTACTCAGGAGGCTGGGGCAGGACAATCGCTTGGACCCAGGAAGGCAGAGGTTGCAGTGAGCCGAGATTGTGCCACTCTACTCCAGCCTGGGCAACAAGAGCGAGACTCCATCTCAAAAAAAAAGGATTTTTGCAATCATTAACTTACTTCTTGCTGTCTGTTTTTGTTTTCTTTTGCTGTCCTTCTTAACTTCTTCAAAGATTTCTAATATGTTTATACCTCCTTAATCCTAAATCCACTGTATGTTGGCTCTCATGGTAGTTTTCTATTTCATGTACTTGCTTGTATAATAAAAATCCCTGTTCTTGGTATTTTGTGTATTTATTTATTTGGCTGCCATTGTATTGAAAATTGTCTTGACAATTCATTTACGAACATCCTTAGTACAGCAATACATAATTCAAAACCAGCATGCTCAAGTTTGTACTATTCTGGTTGATTATTGCTATGTGTGTATTTTCAAATTTTTAAAGACTTAGAGAATAGTAAAACATATACTTAGTACAAATGATATCACTTCTTGGTACCTTTCTGTGAGTCTTTCTTCCCATCAGGAAATTAAATTATTCTTTGTTTTCTTGGTACTTAAAAAAAAAAAAAAGCTTTATTGAGATAAATCAAATTTAGAGCATTTTCATCACCTCAAAAAGAGCCCCATATACATTAGCTATCACCCACTCAATTCTCCCTCCTTGACTGTTTTTGGTCCATTGCAATTCCAAGTGAATTTTAGAGTCAGTTTGTCAGTTTACACAATGAGTATAGCTTGGATTCTGATAGGGATTGTGTTGAATCTCTACATCCATAATGGGTAATATTGCCAATCTTAATAAAAATTTCCATGAATGTGGGACATTTTTCCATTTATTTAGATCACCTTTAATTTGTTGCAACAATGTTTTGTAGTTTTCAGAGTATAAATTTTACACTGTAAAGAAAACTTATTCCCAAATATTACTTTATTTTTGATGCTATTGTAAGTGGAATTATTTTCTTAATTTTATGTTCAGATTATTCATTGCAGATGGCTTAGAGATACAATTGTGTGTGGTTTTTGTTGTTGTTGTTTTGTTTTTGAGACAGGCTCATGCTCTGTTGCCCAGGCTGAAGTGCAGTGGCACAAACATGGCTCACTGCAGCCACGACCTCCTGGGCTCACCTGATTTTCCTGCCTCAGCCTCCCAAGTAGCTGAGACCACCAGACACGTGCCACAATGCCTGGCTAATTTTTAATTTTTTTGTAGAGACAGAGTCTTGCCATGTTGCCCAGGCTGGTCTCAAACTCTTGGACTCAAGCAAATCCTCTGGCCTTAGCCTCCCAAAGTTTTAGGATTGTAGGCATGAGCCACTGTGCTTGGCCCAGTTGTGTGTGTGTGTGTGTGCGTGTGTGTGTGTTAATATTGATCTTGTATCCTGCAGCCTTTCTGAACTTTTTTAGCTGTAATATTTTTTAGTAGGTTCTTTACGATTTTGTATGTACAAAACCATGTCATCTGTGAATATAGTTTTGTTTCCTTCTTTCTTTCTAATTTGGAAACGTTTAACTTTTTTTCCCTTTCCTTAATTGCTGTGACCAGTACTTGTAGTGTAACACTGAACAGAAGTGACAAGAAGAGATGTCCCTAGTATTGTTTCTCATAGAGGGGGAAAATATCTAATCATTCACCATTAAGTTTGATGTTTCTCTGCAGTTTTCTTAGATGCCCTTTATCAGATTGAGGAAGGTACCTTCTATTTCTAGTTTTTTTAGTGTTTTTATCTTTTTTTTTTTTTTTTTTTTTTTGAGACGGAGTCTCGCTCTATCGCCCAGGCTGGAGTGCAGTGGCCGGATCTCAGCTCACTGCAAGCTCCGCCTCCCGGGTTTACGCCATTCTCCTGCCTCAGCCTCCCGAGTAGCTGGGACTACAGGCGCCCGCCGCCACGCCCGGCTAGTTTTTTGTAATTTTTAGTAGAGACGGGGTTTCACTGTGTTAGCCAGGATGGTCTCGATCTCCTGACCTCGTGATCCGCCCGTCTCGGCCTCCCAAAGTGCTGGGATTACAGGCTTGAGCCACCGTAGTGTTTTTATCTTGAAACAGTACAGTTAACCCTTGCACAACATGGGGATTGTGGGTGCTGACCCACTGCATAGTCTTAAATCCATGTATAACTTTTGAGTCTCCCAAAACTTGTCAACTAATAGCCTACTGTTAACCAGAAGCCTTACCAGTAACATAAAGTCAATTACCACATATTTTATATATGTATCATATAAAGAATACGTTATTAAGAAAATCATGAGAGAAAATATATGTACTCTTTATTAAGTGGAAATATTTCATGATAAAAGTCATCATTGTCTTCATGTTGGGTAGGCTGAGGAGGCAGAGGAGGAGTTGGTTTTGCTGTCTCAAGGGTGGCAGATGTGGAAGAAAATACTGGTGTCAGTGGATTTGTGAAGTTCAAACCAGCGTTGTTCAAGAGTCAATTGTAGTGGATTTTGCCAAATGCTTTTGGTTTGCTTGTTTTTTGAGATGGAGTTTTGCTCTTGTGGCCCAGGTTAGAGTGCAATGGCATAATCTTGGCTCATGGCAACTTCTGCCTCCCAGGTTCAAGCAATTCTCCTGCCTCAGCCTCCTGAGTAGCTGGGATTTCAGGTGTCCAGCACCACGCCTAACTAATTTTTGTATTTTTAGTAGATAAAGGGTTTCACCATGTTGGCCAGGCTGGTCTCAAACTCCTTACCTCTTGTGATCCACCCGAACTCCTGACCTCTTGTGATCCACCCGCCTAGGCCTCCCAAAGTGTGAGATTACAGGTGTGGGCCACCATGCCTGGCTGCCAGATGCTTTTTCTATGTCTGTTGAGATGATCATGTAATTTTGTTTTCTATTCTATTGATATGATGCATTGAATTAATTGATTTTTGGATCTTAAACCAACCTTGCATTCCTGAGACAAACTGCACTTGGTTATGTTATATATAATTTTTAAATGTTGCTGGATTTGTTTTGCTAGTATTTTGTTGAGGATTTTTACATCATTCTCATGAGTATTGGTCTGTAGTTTTATTTTCTTGTGACTTTGTCTGATTTTAGAGTATCATAGTAATACTGGCCTCATAATATGAATTGAAAGATGTCTTCCCTCTTCTAATTTTTGGAAGAGTTTGTGGAGAATTGGTATTTTTTTTTTTAAAAGAAGCAGCAATTGTTTATTTTTCTAATCAAGTGACCATGCTGCTGAATCTTAAGGCCTCAACAAATGTTGCATCTTACTATTTCATTGAACAATAAGACCTTCTATTCTGATTATTCCTGGTAAATAGGAATGATCACTGGTTTCTCCAGTGGTTTCCATTTGCCAAAAACTCATGACAGATGGCTTAACAAGGTGGCTACTGCTTTCAGGGGGTTGTATCAGATGCATACTCATTTCCAGTACAGCAGCTGTTGGCAATCTAGTACTTCTCTATCATGGTTGGCCAAGGAGTCCTGCTTTGGCTGCCAGAGCTTCATTCTGCTAAATATGATATTCCTGAAGTCTCATGGATATTCTTTTTGTCATTTAAAAATATTTCCATAAAGCGTTCTGAACAGCTGGTCTCTTCAGGTTTTACATCTCTTGTGCAGTCTTAACACAGTCCAAAAAGCAGATTTCTGTAAGTTTATTGTCAGTCCAAAGAAATTCCTTAAACCGTTTAATCTGATCAGGTTCTGGTATTTGTGCACCCATATTCTTTTGGTACATTTATTAGTCACCTTTTCTGATGCATGAGTTTCCTTTCTGTTCTGGTAAAGTAGTGTTCCAACCTTTGTTTGAATGTCTTCAGTGAGATGTGATTTCTTAAGCACAGGCTCTCACATCTGACATCAGTACAAGGCTGTAGGCCTACACTGCCAGTCGAGTCTGAGGATGGAGGATCAGGATCAGGGCAAGTGTTGCAGCCGCTTTATCTAATTCTTCTTTAAACATTCATTAGAATTCAACAGTGAAGCCATTTGGGGCTAGGCTTTTCTTTGTGGGTAGTTTCTTGATTACTAATTTAATCTCTTGTTATATAGGTCTGTTCAAGTTACCTATTTTTTCTTGAATTTTTTAGTCATTTGTGCCTTTCTAAGTGTTTGTCCATTTCATCTAATAAATAATCTAATTTGTTTAATGGCTATTCTTTCTGACATTAATAAAACCACTTTATCTTTCTTGTCGGTGTTGTTTGCATAATAGGCCTTTTTTTTTTTTTTTTTTTTTCCCCAGATAGGGTCTTGCTTTGTTGCCCAGGCTGGAGTGCACTGGCAAGCAGAGGTTACCACTCACTGGAACCTCTGATTCCCAGGCTTAAGTGATCCTCCCACCTCAGTCTCTTGAGTAGCTGGGATTACAGGTGCATACCATCATGCTTGGCTAATTTTTAAATTTTTGCAGAGACAAGGTCTCATTATATTGTCCAGGCTGATCTTGAACTCCTGGCTCAAAGTTAAACCCCTGCCTTGGCCTCTCAAATTGTTGGGTTTACAGGTGCGAGCCACCACATCCAGCCTGCATGATATATTTTTCCACCCTTGTACTTTCAATCTGTTAGTAACTTTGTATCTACAGTGTGTCCCCTGTTGACCCACATAATTGTCTTTTATGTATAATTATTAGAACTATTGATAATAAAATGTGAAAGTATAGTCCCATTATCTTATTTGAGTGGAATCAATAGACTATTTCACTATTTCATAAAATGTATTCTAGTTTGTATATTAGAATAGTTTGTTTTTCATGGCTTTCGAGAAAAACATTTGAATGAGCTTACATTTCATTGCATTTAAAATTTCTGGTTTTTTTTTTTTTTGGAGACACAGTCTGTCTCTGTTGCCCAGGCTGAAGTGCAATGGTGTAATCTTGGCTCACTGCAACTTCTACCTCCCAGGTTCAAACGATTCTTGTGCCTCAGCCCCTGGAATAACTGGGACTATAGGTGCATGCCATGACCTAGCTAATTTTGTATTTTTAGTAGAGATGGGGTTTCGCCCTGTTGGGCAAGCTGGTCTCAAACTCCTGACCTCAGGTGATCTACCTGATTTAGCCTCCCAAAGTGCTGGAAGTACAGCACCTGTCCAAAATTTCTGTTTTTTAATGAATCCAAAGTTCATATATATATATTTTTCCCAATGCCATGGTACATATCATCACCAAAAAAAGTAGTGATTTTGCTTCAGTGGACACTGAATTTTAATATTATTGATAGAATGCCTATATCAATCAGGGTTTTACACTTATCGTACAGTGTACTTACAATGTATGTAGGCCTCATCCTTTGTAATTAATTAATTAGCTTGTAATTAATGTAAGCTAATCTAAATTTTCATATTTTCAGTTTTAACAGTTGAACTTTTGAGTTACATTTCTTATATTTTGATTTTTTTCTATAAAAATATTTTAAAACTGGAAAGAGAACACTAGAATCAATTAAATGCAAGATTGAAAGGGTTTCATAATGTGAAAAAGCAATCTTGTTTTTGAAATGTTCAGTTTACAGTAAGGATCGAGCCCCTCTGCAGCTACCAATTTGGGAAATACCTGAGGTTTTTTTCCCCTTGCACTTAAAGGCTATTTTAGCCCTGAAGCTGGCTAGTTAAGGACACAGACTTTGGAGTGCCACGACACTTCCATAACAGGAGTGAACTGAAGAAGAGAAGCAGTGGAGTCAGGAACCTCACAAAGTAAAGACAAGCAGTGAAGAGAAAAACCATTTATTTTCAATACTTAAGATGGCCAAGCCTGTAATAGGAGGCCGAGGCAGGTGGATCACGAGGTTAGGAGATCGAGACCATCCTGGGTAGCACGGTGAAACCCCACCTCTACTAAAAATACAAAAAATTAGCCAGGCGTGGTGGGCACCTGTAGTCCCAGCTACTCGGGAGGCTGAGGCAGGAGCTTGCAGTGAGCTGTGATCACGCCACTGTACTCCAGCCTGGGTGACAGAGTGAGACTCTGTCTCAAAAAAAAGATGGCTGAATAAGAAGAGCTGTGGTCAGCAGCTCCCAGCAAGACCAACACAGAAGGTGGGTGTTTTCTGCATTTCCAACTAAGATACCCAGTTCATCTCACTGGGACTAGTTAGGCAGTGGTTGCAGCCCACAGAGGTTGAGCAGAAGCAGGGTGGGGCATCACCTCACCTGGGAGGTGCAAGGAGTCGGGGGACCTCCCTCCCCCAGCCGAGGGAAGCCATGAGGGACTGTGCTATCCGACCCAGATACTATGCTTTTCCTATGGTTTTTGCAATCCGCAGATCAGGAGATTCCCTCGTGTGCCTATACCACCAGGGCCTTGGGTTTCAAGCACAAAACTGGGTGGCAGTTTAGGCAGACACTGAGCTAGTTGCAGGAGTTTTTTTTTCGTACTCCAGTGGCACCTGGAACCCCAGTGAGACTGTTAACTCCCCTGGAAAGGGGGCTGAAGCCAGGGAGCCAAGTGGTCTTGCTCAGAGGGTCCCACTCTCGCGGAGCCCAGCAAGCTAAGAACCACTGGCTTAACATTCTCACTGCCAGCACAGCAGTCTGAAATTGACCTGGGACCATTGGGCTTGGTAGGGGGAGGGGCATATGCAATTACTGAGGCTTGAGTAGGTGGTTTTTCCCTGACAGTACTAAGACAGCCGGGAGGTTTGAATCAGGTGGAATTCACCACAGTGAAGCAAAGCGACTGTGGCCAGACTCCCTCTCTAGATTCTTCCTCATTGGACAGGGCATTTCTGAAAGAAAGGCAGCAGACCTAGTCAGGGACTTATGGATAAAACTCCTGTCTCCCTGGGACAGAGCACCTGAGGGAAGAGGTGGCTGTGGGCGCAGCCTCAGAGGACATAAACTTTCCTGCCTGGTGGCTCTGAAGAGAACAACTAATACTGACAAGGAGGATTCTCCCAGCACAGTGCTTGAGCTCTGCTTATGGACAGACTGCCTCCTCAAGTGGGTCAGGGACCCACTTGGGAAGACTCCTGTGCTGTCTCACTAGGAGAGAACTGCCAACAGGGGTCAACAGACACCTCAAACAGGAGAGCTCTGGCTGGCATCAGGCTGGTGGTGCCCCTTTGGGACGAAGCTTCCAGAGGAAGGACCAGGCAGCAGTCTTTGCTGTTCTGCAGCCTCCATTGGTGATATCCAGGCAAACAGTGTCTGGAATGGACTTACAGCAAACTGCAGCAGACCTGCAGAAGAGGGCCCTGACTGTTAGAAGAAAAACTAGCAAACAGATAGCAACAACCTTAGCATCAACAAAAAGGACCACCACACAAAAACCCCATCCAAAGGTCATCAGCCTCAGAGATCAAAGGTAGATAAATCCATGATGATGAGGAAAAACCAGCGCAAAAACGCTGAAAATTCCAAAAACCAGAATGCCTCTTTGCCTCCAAATAATTGCAGCTCCTCTCCAGCAAGGGCACAAAACTGGACGGAGAATGACATTGATGAATTGACAGAAGTAGGCTTCGGAAGGTGGGTAATAACAAACTCCTCTGAGCTGAAGAAGCATGTTCTAACCCAGTTCAAGGAAGCTAAGAACCTTGATAGAAGGTTATAGGAACTGCTAACTAGAATAATCAGTTTAGAGAGGAACATAAATGACCTGATGGAGCTGAAAAACACGGCACAAGCACTTCATGAAGCATACACAAGTATCGATAGCCAAATTGATCGAGCAGAAGAAAGGATATCAGAGATTGAATATCAACTTACTGAAATAAGGAGTGAAGACAAGATCAGAGAAAGAAATGAAATGGAACGAACAAAAACTTCAAGAAATATGGGACTATGTGAAAAGACCAAACCTATGATTGATTGGTGTACCTGAAAGTGAAAGGGAGAACAGAACCAAGTTGAAAAACACACTTCAGGATATTATCCAGGAGAACTTCCCCAATCTAACAAGACAGGCCAACACTGAAATTCGGGAAATATGGAGAACACCACTAAGATACTCCTCAAGAAGAGCAACCCCAAGACACCTAATTGTCAGATTCTCCAAGGTTGAAATGAAGGGCAGCCATAGAGAAAGGTCAGGTTACCTACAAAAGGAAACCCATCAGACCAATTGCAGATCTCTCTGCAGAAACCCTACAAGCCAGAAGAGAGTGGGGGCCATTATTCAACATTCTTAAAGAATTTTCAACCCAGAATTTCATATCCAGCCAAACTAACCTTCATAAGCTAAGGAGAAATAAAATCCTTCTCAGAGAAGGAAATGCTGAGGGATTTTGTTACCACCAGGCCTGCTTTACAAGAGCTCCTGAAGGAAGCACTAAATGTGGAAAGGAAAAAGTGGTACTAGCCACTGCACAAACACACCAAAATATAAAGACCAATGACACTATGAAGAAATTGCTTCAACTAATGTGTAAAATAACCTGCTAACATCATGATGACAGGATCAAATTCATATATAATAATATTAACCTTAACTGTACATGGCCTAAATGCCCCAACTAAAAGACACAGACTAGCAAATTGGATAAAGAGTCAAGATCCATTGGTGTGCTTTATTCAGGAGACCCATCTCACTTGCAAAGACACACATAGGTTCAAAATAAAGGGATGGAAGAATGTTTACCAAGCAAATGGAAAGCAAAAAAAAAAAAAAAAAAAAAAAAAAAAGCAGGGGTTACAATCCTAGTCTCTGATAAAATAGATTTTAAACTAACAAAGATCAAAAAAGACAAGGGTATTACATAATGGTAAAGGGATCAATGCAACAAGAAGAGCTAACTATCATAAATATATATGTGCACCCAATACAGGAGCACCCAGATTCATAAAACAAGTTCTTAGAGACCTGCAAAGAAACTTAGACTTCCACACAATAATAGTGGGAGACTTTAACACCCCACTGTCAATATTAGATCAATGAGACAGAAAATTAACAAGGGTATTCAGGATTTAAACTCAGCCCTGGACCAAGTGGACCTAATAGACACGGGGTTGCTACAGAACTGTCTACCCCAAATCAACAGAATATACATTCTTCTCAGTACCACATAGCACTTATTCTCAAATCGGCCACATAATTCAAAGTAAAACACTCCTCAACAAATGCAAAAGAATGGAAATTGTAACAGTCTTCAGACCACAGTGCAATCAAATTAGAATTTAGGATTAAGAAACTCACTCAGAACCACACAACTACATGGAAATTGAACAACCTGTTCCTGAATGAATATTGGGTAAATAATGAAATTAAGGCAGAAATGAAGAAGTTACTTGAAATCAATGAGAACAAAGAGAAAACGTACCAGGATCTAGGACACACAAAAAGCTGTGTTAAGAGGGAAATTTATAGCACTAATGCCCACTTCAGACAGCTGGAAAGATCTGAAATCAACACCCCAACGTCACAATTAAAAGAACTAGAGAAGCAATAGCAAACAAATTCAAAAGCTAGGAGAAGACAAGAAATAACTAAGATCACAGCAGAACTGAAGGAAGTAGAGATATGAAAAACCCTTGAAAAAAATCAGTGAATCCAGCAGGTGGTGTTTTGAAAAGATTAACCAAATAGATAGACTGCTAGCTAGACTATTAAAAGAGAGAAGAATCAAATAGACGCAATAAAAAATTATAAAGTGGATATCACCACTATTCTCAGAGAAATACAAACTACCAACAGAGAATACTATAAACACCTCTATACAAATAAGCTAGAAAATCTAGAAGAAACTGATACATTCCTGGACACATACACCCTCCCAAGACTAATCCAGGAAGAAGTCGAATCCCTGAATAGACCAATAACAAGTTCTGAAGTTGAGGCAGTAATTACTAGTCTACCAACCAAAAAAAGCCCAGGACCATACAGATTCACAGCTGAATTCTACCAGAGGTTCAAAGACGAGCTGGTACCATTCCTTCTGAAACTATTCCAAACAATTGAAAAGGAGGGATTCCTCCCTACCTCATTTTATGAAGCCAGCATCATCCTGATTCCAAAACTTGACAGAGACACAACAAAAAAAGAAAATTTCTGAACTGAACAATGAGATCACTTGGACTCAGGAAGGGGAACATCACACACCGGGGCCTATCACAGGGAGGGGGGAGGGGGAAGGGATTGCATTGGGAGTTATACCTGATGTAAATGACAAGTTGATGGGTGCTGACGAGTTGATGGGTGCAGCACACCAACATGGCACAAGTATACATATGTAACAAACCTGTACTTTATGCACATGTATCCTAGAACTTAAAGTATAATAAAAAAATTAATTAAAAAAAAAAAAGAAAAGAAAATTTCAGGCCAATATCCCTGATGAACATCCACGTGAAAATCCTCAATAAAATACTGACAAACAAATCCAGCGGCACATCAAAAAGCTTATCCACCACAATCAAGTTGGCTTGGGATGCAACGCTGGTTCATATCTCAATTTGGGCAATAAATTCGGTATTGATGGAACGTACCTCAGAATAATAAGAGCTATTTATGACAAACCCACAGCCAATATCATACTGAATGGGCAAAAACTGGAAAAATTCCCTTTGAAAACTGGCACAAGACAGGGATGCCCTCTCTCACCACTCCTATTCAACATGGTATTGGAAGTTCTGACTACAGCAATCTGGCAAGATAAAGAAATAAAGGGTATTTAAATAGGAATAGAGGAAGTCAGATTGTCTCTGTTTGCAGATGACATGATTGTGTATTTAGAAAACTCTATTGTCTCAGTCCAAAGCCTCCTTAAGCTGATAAGCAGCTTCAGCAGTCTCAGGATACAAAATCAATGTGCAAAAATCACAAGCATTTCTATACATCAATAACAGACAAGCAGAAAGCCAAATCATGAGTGAACTCCCATTCACAATTGCTATAGGAGAACGAAATACCTAGGAATACAACTTATAAGGGACATGAAGGACCTCTTCAAGGACAACCACAAACCACTGCCCAAGGAAATAAGACAGGACACAAACAAATGGAAAAAAATTCAATGTTCATGGATAGGAAGAATCAATACTGTGAAAATGGCCATATTGCCCAAAGTAATGTATAGATCCAATGTTATTCACCTCAAGCTTCTGTTGACTTTCTTCGCAGAGTTAAAAAAAAAAAAAAAAAAACAACTTTAAATTTCATATGGAACCAGAAAGGAGCCTGTATAGCTAAGACAATCCTAAGCAAAAAGGACAAAGCTAGAGGCATCATGTTACCTGACTTCAAACTGTACTACAAGGCAGCACGGTACTGGTACCAAAACAGGTGTATAGACCAATGAAACAGAACAGAGGCCTCAGAAATAACACCACACATCTACAAACATCTGATCTTTGACAAACCTGACAAAAACAAGCAATGGGGAAAGGATTCCCTATTTAATAAATGGTGTTGGGAAAACTGGGTAGCCATATGAAGAAAACTGAAACTGGATCACTGCCTTACACATTATGCAAAAAGTAACCAAGATGGATTAAGGACTTAAATGTAAAACCTAAAACCATAAAAACCCTAGAAGAAAACCCGGGCAATACCATTCAGGACATAGTCATGGGCAAAGACTTCATGACTGAAACACCCAATGCAATAGCAACAAAAGCCAAAATTGACAAATGGGATCTAATTAAACTAAAGAGCTTCTGCACAGTGAAAGAAACTATCATTAGAGTGAACAGGCAGCATACAGAATGGGAGAAAATTTTTGCAATCTATCTATCTGACAAAGGTCTAATATCCAGAATCTACAGGAACTTAAACAAATTTACAAGAAAATAACAACCCCAACGAAAATTGGGTGAAGGATATGAACGGACACTTCTCAAAAGAAGACATGCAACCAACAAGCATGAAAAATTGCTCATCATCATTGGTCATTAGAGAGATGCAAATCAAAACCACAATGAGATATCATCTCATGCCAGTTAGAATGGTGGTCATTAAAAAGTCAGGAAACAACAGTTGCAGGTGAGGTTGTGGAGAAATAGGAATGCTTTTACACTGTTGGTGGGAGTGTAAATTAGTTCAACCATTGTAGAAGACAGCGTGGCAGTTTCTCAAGGATCTAGAACCAGACATACCATTTGACCCAGCAATCCCATTACTGGGTATGTACCCAAGGGATTATAAATCATTCTACTATAAAGACACATGCACACATGTGTTTATTGTAGCACTATTTACAATAGCAAAGGCTTAGGACCAACCTGATGCCCATCAATGATAGACTGGATAGAGAAAATCTTGCACATAGATACCATGGAATACTATGCAGCCATAAAAAAGGATGAGTTGATGTCCTTTGCAGGGACATGATGAAGCTGGAAACCATCATTTTTAGCAAAGTAACATAGGAACAGAAAACTAGACATCACATGTTCTCACTCATAAGTGGGAGTTGAACAATGAGAACACATGGACATGGGGAGGGGAGCATAACATACCTTGGCCAGTTGGTGGGTAAGGGGCAAGGGGAGGGAGAGGATTTGGACAAATACCTATTGCATGCAGGGCTTAAAACTTAGATGAGGCCGGGCGCGGTGGCTCAAGCCTGTAATCCCAGCACTTTGGGAGGCCGAGACGGGCAGATCACGAGGTCAGGAGATCGAGACCATCCTGGCTAACACGGTAAAACCCCATCTCTACTAAAAAAGTACAAAAAACTAGCCGGGCGAGGTGGCGGGTGCCTGTAGTCCCAGCTACTCGGGAGGCTGAGGCAGGAGAATGGCGTAAACCCGGGAGGCGGAGCTTGCAGTGAGCTGAGATCCGGCCACTGCACTCCAGCCTGGGTGACAGAGCGAGACTCCGTCTCAAAAAAAAAAAAAAAAAAAAACTTAGATGATGGGTTGATACCTGCACCAAACCACCATGGCCCATGTATACCAATGTAACAAACCTGCACGTTCTGCACATGTATCCCAGAACTTAAAGTTAAAAAAAAAAAAAAAAAAGCAGGGCACGCTGGCTCACGCCTATAATCCCAGCACTTTGGGAGGCCGAGGCAGGTGGATCACGAAGTCAGGAGATCGAGACCGTCCTGGCTAACATGGTGAAACCCCCGTTTCTACTAAAAATACAAAAATTAGCCGGGCTTGGTGGCAGGCACCTGTAGTCCTAGCTACTCTGGAGTCTGAGGCAGGAGAATGGCGTGAACCCAGGAGGTGGAGCTTGCGGTCAGCTGAGATTGCGCCACTGTGCTCCAGCCTGGGTGACAGAGCAAGACTCAGTTTCAAAGAAAAAAAAGAAACAAAAAAGTTCAGTTTACTTGATTTTGCATATAGAGTTCCTTGAGAATTTAAATAATCCTTTCTGAATTACAGAAAGTCATAGATTGGAAGTATAGCTTTAAAATGCTCTAAATCACTCTGAATTAAGAAAAAGGGTTTCCTTTGTCCAGAATAAGCATCAGTTTAAAACTGCCTTTAAAAATAAGTATTCAACAAATTGGTATACGAATTGTAACACAAGCAATGAAATCACTGACTTTGATTAGTCTCTCTACTGATTACTACTGTTGAACAGAAGATGTGTGTAAGAATAGGAGAAAGTAAACTCATTGTCTTGAGCATGTGGAATAAGTTCTTGTCTGAGGTCAGATAGCAATTTTTATCTTATTTTCAGTGTAGTAGAGCCTATGCTGCCCTGATAAGAATCACCTGCACAGCCTCAATGACTCTCACAGAAGTATTCCAGTAACTCTCTGAATTTTTTCATAGAAAAATTGCTTCTCTGTTATCCCTACACAATTCCTTCATAAACAGTAGAAACTTCCCCCGTGAAACCTTTCCTTTAACCTTAACATTCTTTGATAATTATTCATGAAGTCCTTAAATAATTATTAAAACAAGTATTGGTTTTGAATACATATCAGCTTTGGAATACTGCTTAAGGTAACCATGATAAACTCCAACTCCTTTATGGTTATTTAGAGGAATACATCTATTTGTTATAGTTTTAAGGAAAACTTTGTCAACATATTAGATGATAGAAACAGTCATAACAAGTGACCACCAGGTTTGGTGGGAACTCATGATGTGGAGGGTCTACTCCATGTTCTGCCAACCAAGAAACTAAGTCATTTTGGGCAAATGATTCAGCTTACTTGATCTGTTATATGATTCTTAAGGTCTACTATATCTCCAATATTTCATGGCATCACTCCACTTTAATTTATTATCTATCTTAAAAAAGTTAAACAGAAAGATCAATTAGCACTTAAATTAAATTTGAGTTGCTGGATATTTTATTTTCTCTCACTGATACTCACTATTTCCACTCTTTGGGATAATGATTATTGGAGCTGTATGCATTTATAATACATTAAGCAGAGTGTGGTATATCACTAAAACTTCATTACAAGTATTCATTCCATATATTTGTCTGTACTGGGGTCAGTATTTTTTTTCCTTCTTTTTAAAGACAGGGTCTTGCTCTGTCTTCTCCTGTCTTGGTCTCCCAATGTGCTAGAATTACAGGCATGAGACACTGCACCTGCTCTTTTCTGATTTTATATGTCTATCTGAAGAGTTTATTATTTGGCCAAGCTCACATGGCAAGATATGTATCATGAAGTGTTTTTCTGCTAATATTCTTGTAAGATAAACCAACTATTAGTAAAAGTACTTGCTTCCTAATCAAGATTACTTGGAATTGTTAACAGAATATGTATGTGTGTATATATAAGTTAAGTTGTATATATATATATATATATATATATATATATATATATATAAATAAACTTAAATATATATAAGTTAAGTTAACTTTTTAAAAACTTCTCTGCTGCCTGGAGGAATAATGAAATGACCCAAAGGGATAGAAGCAAAATATTTCACATAGTACATAAAGTATATACTTAGCTTTGTGCAATGAAGAATTAATGATATAATGTATATGGAGTAATATTTAACTTTATTTTGTTGTAAGCCCTTTTGGGGTAGTGGTTGTTCCACATGGCTTTTATCTTCTTTAATACTTAGTATCTGCTAGAAATGTAGTCTGTGGGATAATATGAGTTGAGGAAGATTTACAGATAGCATTTTCCGAGACTGAACAGAAAAGCATATTGTCATTTGGAAAAATTTTAAAAGTGTTTAACTTTCTTATTAAGATATTTAGCCCTTTTCATTCAGGACCATTTGCTTTGATTTTCCTGTTGTTATTTATTTCTATTATCTTGTCTACAGTTGAAATTTGGACAATTGGTCTGTATCTTTTCTAATTTTCATTATATTTAAAAACTCAGGTTTCCTCTTAAGTGTTTGTTGGTAAACATTAGGTGCTATTTTTAAGTTTTCAATTCTCAGGCATAGTGCTACTTATCTATGTTATTTATACAAGCAAATTAGTGTATTTGCCAATCAATCCATGGTAAGAAACACAATTTAAGTTGCTACCAAGGATACCTCTGTGTGTGTGTATGTGTGTGTATGTATCTGAAATATTTCACTGAAGAATTCATGTTTTTTTTTTTTTTTTGAGGCGGAGTCTCGCTCTGTCGCCCGGACTGGAGTGCAGTGGCCAGATCTCAGCTCACTGCAAGCTCCGCCTCCCGGGTTTACGCCATTCTCCTGCCTCAGCCTTCCGAGTAGCTGGGACTACAGGCGCCCGCCACCTCGCCTGGCTAGTTTTTGTATTTTTAGTAGAGACGAGGTTTCACCGTGTTAGCCAGGATGGTCTCGATCTCCTGACCTCGTGATCCGCCCGTCTCGGCCTCCCAAAGTGCTGGGATTACAGGCTTGAGCCACCGCACCCGGCCAGAATTCATATTGTTAATACCTCCACTGCACCTTGATATTCTGTTAACTTTTTAAATGATGATTGTGACCAATTACAGCTCATATCTTCCACTAGTGGATCACACTCTGCAGCATTAAAATCACTGTGAAATAGATTAATTAAAATAAATGAAGGGTTCTTTTTAAATTCTGTTTGTACAGTAGATATTATTGGATTATTTTATAAAATACCCATTTTATAAATTGGATGGTATATTATAAATGGATAGTAGGATTTTTCCTTTCTTCATTTTGTACCAAGAGAATCAAAAACACTCCTGTTCAGTACATCTCTAGCAAGTCTATTCCAACAGCCAATGTCTCAAATAATTAATTTTTCTATACATTAGTCACCCTTACATCTAAACGTTACAGTGCTTCAGTATAACTTCTATGTATACATTATCAATCCCATTTACAAATGGGAACCAGAGTGTTGGGAGACAGCTCATGGATTTCTCATGTTCCTGCACAGTCTGAGTCTTCTAAGGAAAGGCATTTACAGTGCCAATTGTATAAGGAGAAATTTCAAGACAGTAAAACTACTGACATGTCCCTCCCTGGAGACATCCAAGGATAATAAAAATAAAATAACTTCTCTTCCCCTTCCCAGAGGAGATTTGCTAATATTTGAGTGTAATGAGCAATCTTTCTGGGGCAGAGCAGAGTAGCAAACCAATATAAGATCAGAGTTCCTTAATTTGGGGGTTACTCTCCTGTGATGCTCTCTACTGTATGCACTAGTAACATTCATCCCTTACTGCATTGCCTCATGGAGATTGGAGCTCAGGGAACTGGCCTAAATATATTGTTCTAGCCGCTGCTTTAGCTACGAGTAATAAATTGTCTTTGTTTCTGATCCACAGTTCTTGTGTCCTTATGTCATTGTGTGTCCGTGCGTATGTGTATGCAGAGAGAAAGCAGCAGATTGAAAAACAGTTAAATATCAGACCTTTGTGGGGTGGTGGTGGTGGTGGTGTTCTTGAGATGGAGTTTTGCTTTGTTACCCAGTCTGGCGTGCAGTGGCGCGATCAAGGCTCATTTCAGCCTTTGAACTCCATGGGCTCAGGTGATCCTCCCGGCTGGGACTGAAGGCACATCCCACCATACCCAGTGAATTTTTTTTTTTTTTCTTTTTTAAGAGACGGGGTTTTACATGTTGCCGAGGCTAGTCTCAAGCTCTTGGGCTCAAGCAATCCACCCACCTCGGCCTCCCAAAGTGCTGGGGTTACGGGCATAAGTCACCATGCCTAGCCCTTTGTGGTTTGTTAACTTAACTCTGGCTCACACAATTTAACTGTAGGTCTGTTTGTAAACCTAAAGCCCTTTCTATGCTTCCTTCCTTACATAGACAGATAAAATAAGTAGAAAATATGGTGCTAATGACTAGTATTTGGTATAAGTAGATAAATGTTTTATCTTACATTTGCATGTGCCTATAATCTGTGATCAATGAGCAGTCTGAATATTTTTCCCTCAATCCTCATATGTTAAACTAAAAAAAAGTGATAGATTGAGGCTGGGATATCTAGTGACGAAATTATATTTATATGAACAGAGTTTGTGTGTGTATATATATATATATATGTATTTCAGAATATATTGAAAATTAAAAGTGTAATGACCTTGATAAAAATGAAGTATTGACTTAAAAACTCCATTTAATAATGTCCACAGGAAAGAAATGCTTCTAGAATTTTTTAATTAATAATTTTTCTCAGTACTTTCAATTGTCATGCAAACTAAAGAAATGGACTTAGTGAACAATTTAGTTACAATAATAAAGTTTTTTTTTTTTTTTATTATACTTTAAGTTCTAGGGTACATGTGCATAACATGCAGGTTTGTTCCATATGTATACTTGTGCCATGTTGGTGTGCTGCACCCATCAACTCGTCAGCACCCATCAATTCATCATTTATATAATGTATAACTCCCAATGCAATCCCTCTCCCCTCCCCTCTCCCCATGATAGGCCCCAGTGTGATGTTCCCCTTCCCGAGTCCAAGTGATCTCATTGTTCAGTTCCCACCTATGAGTGAGAACATGCGGTGTTTGGTTTTCTGTTCTTGTGATAGTTTGCTAAGAATGATGGTTTCCAGCTGCATCCATGTCCCTACAAAGGATGCAAACTCATCCTTTTTTATGGCTGCATAGTATTCCATGGTGTATATGTGCCATATTTTCTTTTTTTTTTTTTCTTTTTCTTTTTTTTTTATTATACTTTAAGTTCTAGGGTACATGTGCATGACGTTTATATCATGTATAACTCCCAATGCAATCCCTCCCTCCTCCCCCCTCCCCATGATAGGCCCCAGTGTGTGATGTTCCCCTTCCCGAGTCCAAGTGATCTCATTGTTCAGTTCCCACCTATGAGTGAGAACATGCGGTGTTTGGTTTTCTCTTCTTGTGATAGTTTGCTAAGAATGATGGTTTCCAGCTGCATCCATGTCCCTACAAAGGACACAAACTCATCCTTTTTTATGGCTGCATAGTATTCCATGGTGTATATGTGCCACATTTTCTTAATCCAGTCTGTCACAGATGGACATTTGGGTTGATTCCAAGTCTTTGCTATTGTGAATAGTGCCGCAATAAACATACGTGTGCATGTGTCTTTGTAGTAGAATAATTTATAATCCTTTGGGTAATACCCAGTAGTGGGATGGCTGGGTCATATGGTACATCTAGTTCTAGATCCTTGAGGAATCGCCATACTGTTTTCCATAATGGTTGAACTAGTTTACAATCCCACCAACAGTGTAGAAGTGTTCCTATTTCTCCACATCTTCTCCAACACCTGTTGTTTCCTGACTTTTTAATGATTGCCATTCTAACTGGTGTGAGATGGTATCTCATTGTGGTTTTGATTTGCATTTCTCTGATGGCCAGTGATGATGAGCATTTTTTCATGTGTCTGTTGGCTGTATGAATGTCTTCTTTTGAGAAATGTCTGTTCATATCCTTTGCCCACTTTTTGATGGGGTTGTTTGTTTTTTTCTTGTAAATTTGTTTGAGTTCTTTGTAGATTCTGGATATGAGCCCTTTGTCAGATGAGTAGATTGTAAAAATTTTCTCCCATTCTGTAGGTTGCCTGTTCACTCTGATGGTAGTTTCTTTTGCTGTGTAGAAGCTCTGTAGTTTAATGAGATCCCATTTGTCAATTTTGACTTTTGCTGCCGTTGCTTTTGGTGTTTTAGACATGAAGTCCTTGCCCATGCCTATGTCCTGAATGGTACTACGTAGATTTTCTTCTAGGGTTTTTATGGTATTAGGTCTAACATTTAAGTCTCTAATCCACCTTGAATTAATCTTCGTATAAGGAGTAAGGAAAGGATCCAGTTTCAGCTTTCTACTTACGGCTAGCCAATTTTCCCAGCACCATTTATTAAATAGGGAATCCTTTCCCCATTTCTTGTTTCTCTCAGGTTTGTCAAAGATCAGATGGCTGTAGATGTGTGGTATTATTTCTGAGGACTCTGTTCTGTTCCATTGATCTATATCTCTGTTTTGGTACCAGTACCATGCTGTTTTGGTTACTGTAGCCTTGTAGTATAGTTTGAAGTCAGGTAGGGTGACACCTCCAGCTTTGTCCTTTTGACTTAGGATTGTCTTGGCAATGCGGGCTCTTTTTTGGTTCCATATGAACTTTAAAGCCGTTTTTTTTCCAATTCTGTGAAGAAAGTCATTGGTAGCTTGATGGGGATGGCATTGAATCTATAAATAACCTTGGGCAGTATGGCCATTTTCACGATATTGATTCTTCCTATCCACGAGCATGGTATGTTCTTCCATTTGTTTGTGTCCTCTTTGATTTCACTGAGCAGTGGTTTGTAGTTCTCCTTGAAGAGGTCCTTTACATCCCTTGTAAGTTGGATTCCTAGGTATTTTATTCTCTTTGAAGCAATTGTGAATGGAAGTTCATTCATGATTTGGCTCTCTGTTTGTCTGTTACTGGTGTATAAGAATGCTTGTGATTTTTGCACATTAATTTTGTATCCTGAGACTTTGCTGAAGTTGCTTATCAGCTTAAGGAGATTTTGGGCTGAGACAATGGGGTTTTCTAAATATACAATCATGTCATCTGCAAACAGGGACAATTTGACTTCTTCTTTTCCTAACTGGATACCCTTGATTTCTTTCTCTTGCCTGATTGTCCTAGCCAGAACTTCCAACACTATGTTGAATAGGAGTGGTGAGAGAGGGCATCCCTGTCTTGTGCCAGTTTTCAAAGGGAATTTTTCCAGTTTTTGCCCATTCAGTATGATATTGGCTGTGGGTTGTCATAAATAGCTCTTATTATTTTGAGGTACGTTCCATCAATACCGAATTTATTGAGCGTTTTTAGCATGAAGGGCTGTTGAATTTTGTCAAAAGCCTTTTCTGCATCTATTGAGATAATCACGTGGTTCTTGTCTTTGGTTCTGTTTATATGCTGGATTACGTTTATTGATTTGCGAATGTTGAACCAGCCTTGCATCCCAGGGATGAAGCCCACTTGATCATGGTGGATAAGCTTTTTGATGTGCTGCTGAATCCGGTTTGCCAGTATTTTATTGAGGATTTTTGCATCGATGTTCATCAGGGATATTGGTCTAAAATTCTCTTTTTTTGTTGTGTCTCTGCCAGGCTTTGGTATCAGGATGATGTTGGCCTCATAAAATGAGTTAGGGAGGATTCCCTCTTTTTCAATTGATTGGAATAGTTTCCGAAGGAATGGTACCAGCTCCTCCTTGTACCTCTGGTAGAATTCAGCTGTGAATCCATCTGGTCCTGGACTTTTTTTGGTTGGTAGGCTATTAATTATTGCCTCAATTTCAGAGCCTGCTATTGGTGTATTCAGGGATTCAACTTCTTCCTGGTTGAGTCTTGGAAGAGTGTAAGTGTCCAGGAAATTATCCATTTCTTCTAGATTTTCTAGTTGATTTGCGTAGAGGTGTTTATAGTATTCTCTAATGGTAGTCTGTATTTCTGTGGGGTCGGTGGTGACATCCCCTTTATCATTTTTTATTGCGTCTATTTGATTCCTCTCTCTTTTCTTCTTTATTAGTCTTGCTAGCGGTCTGTCAATTTTGTTGATCTTTTCAAAAAACGAACTCCTGGATTCATTGTTTTTTTGGAGGGTTTTTTGTGTGTCTATCTCCTTCAGTTCTGCTCTGATCTTAGTTATTTCTTGCCTTCTGCTAGCTTTTGAATGTGTTTGCTCTTGCCTCTCTAGTTCTTTTAATTGTGATGTTAGAGTGTCCATTTTAGATCTTTCCTGCTTTCTCTTGTGGGCATTTAGTGCTATAAATTTCCCTCTACACACTGCTTTAAATGTGTCCCAGAGATTCTGGTATATTGTATCTTTGCTCTCATTGGTTTCAAAGAACATCTTTATTTCTGCTTTCATTTCGTTATGTACCCAGTAGTCATTCAGGAGCAGGTTGTTCAGTTTCCATGTAGTTGAGTGGTTTTGATTGAGTTTCTTCGTCCTGAGTTCTAGTTTGATTGCACTGTGGTCTGAGAGACAGTTTGTTATAATTTCTGTTCTTTGACATTTGCTGAGGAGTGCTTTACTTCCAATTATGTGGTCAATTTTGGAATAAGCGCGATGTGGTGCTGAGAAGAATGTATATTCTGTTGATTTGGGGTGGAGAGTTCTATAGATGTCTATTAGGTCTGCTTGGTGCAGAGATGAGTTCAATTCCTGGATATCCTTGTTAACTTTCTGTCTCGTTGATCTGTCTAATGTTGACAGTGGAGTGTTGAAGTCTCCCATTATTATTGTATGGGAGTCTAAGTCTCTTTGTAAGTCTCTAAGGACTTGCTTTATGAATCTGGGTGCTCCTGTATTGGGTGCATATATATTTAGGAGAGTTAGCTCTTCCTGTTGAATTGATCCCTTTACCATTATGTAATGGCCTTCTTTGTCTCTTTTGATCTTTGATGGTTTAAAGTCTGTTTTATCAGAAACCAGTATTGCAACCCCTGCTTTTTTTTGTTCTCCATTTGCTTGGTAGATCTTCCTCCATCCCTTTATTTTGAGCCTATGTATGTCTCTGCATGTGAGATGGGTCTCCTGAATACAGCAGACTGATGGGTCTTGACTCTTTATCCAGTTTGCCAGTCTGTGTCTTTTAATTGGAGCATTTAGTCCATTAACATTTAAGGTTAATATTGTTATGTGTGAACTTGATCCTGCCATTATGATACTAACTGATTATTTTGCTCGTTAGTTGATGCAGTTTCTTCCTAGCCTCGATGGTCCTTACATTTTGGCATGTTTTTGCAATGGCTGGTCCCAGTTGTTCCTTTCCATGTTTAGGGCTTCCTTCAGGGTCTCTTGTAAGGCAGGCCTGGTGGTGACAGAATCTCTAAGCATTTGCTTATCTGTAAAGGATTTTATTTCTCCTTCACTTATGAAACTTAGTTTGGCTGGATATGAAATTCTGGTTTGAAAATTCTTTTCTTTAAGAACGTTGAATATTGGCCCCCACTCTCTTCTGGCTTGTAGAGTTTCTGCCGAGGATCTGCTGTTAGTCTGATGGGCTTCCCTTTATGGGTAACCCGACCTTTCTCTCTGGCTGCCCTTAAGATTTTTTCCTTCATTTCAACTTTGGTGAATCTGGCAATTATGTGTCTTGGAGTTGCTCTTCTGGAGGAGTATCTTTGTGGCGTTCTCTGTATTTCCTGAATTTGAATGTTGGCCTGCCCTACTAGGTTGGGGAAGTTCTCCTGGATGATATCCTGAAGAGTGTTTTCCAACTTGGTTCCATTTTCCCCCTCACTTTCAGGCACCCCAATCAGACGTAGATTTGGTCTTTTTACATAATCCCATACTTCTTGCAGGCTTTGTTCATTTCTTTTTCTTCTTTTTTCTTTTGGTTTCTCTTCTCGCTTCATTTCATTCATTTGATCCTCAATCGCTGATACTCTTTCTTCCAGTTGATTGAGTCGGTTACTGAAGCTTGTGCATTTGTCACGTATTTCTCGTGTGATGGTTTTCATCTCTGTCATTTCGTTTATGACCTTCTCTGCATTAATTAGTCTTGCTGTCAATTCTTCCCGTCTTTTTTCAAGATTTTTAGTTTCTTTGCGCTGGGTACGTAATTCCTCCTTTAGCTCTGAGAAGTTTGATGGACTGAAGCTTTCTTCTCTCATCTCGTCAAAGTCATTCTCTGACCAGCTTTGATCCGTTGCTGGCGATGAGCTGCGCTCCTTTGCAGGGGGAGATGCGCTCTTATTTCTTGAATTTCCAGCTTTTCTGCCCTGCTTCTTCCCCATCTTTGTGGTTTTATCTGTCTCTGGTCTTTGATGATGGTGACATACTGATGGGGTTTTGGTATAGGTGTCCTTCCTGTTTGATAGTTTTCCTTCTGACAGTCAGGACCCTCAGCTGTAGGTCTGTTGGAGATTGCTTGAGGTTCACTCCAGACCCTGTTTGCCTGGGTATCAGCAGCAGAGGTTCCAGAAGATAGAATATTGCTGAACAGCGAGTGTACCTGTCTGATTCTTACTTTGGAAGCTTCCTCTCTGGGGTGTACTCCACCCTGTGAGGTGTGGGGTGTCAGACTGGCCCTAGTGGGGGATGTCTCCCAGTTAGGCTACTCAGAGGTCAGGGACCCACTTGAGCAGGCTGTCTGTCCCTTCTCATATCTCAGC
Organism: Trachypithecus francoisi; assembly: GCF_009764315.1. Classification (NCBI taxonomy): domain Eukaryota; kingdom Metazoa; phylum Chordata; class Mammalia; order Primates; family Cercopithecidae; genus Trachypithecus; species Trachypithecus francoisi. Next base: position 38,604,075 of record NW_022681474.1, read on the forward strand.
CTCCGTGTTGGGAGATCCACTGCTCTCTTCAAAGCTGTCAGACAGTGATGTTTGCCTCTGCAGACGTTCTGCTGCCTTTTTGTTGTTGTTTTATTTTTTAGCTGTGCCCTGTCCCCAGAGGTGGAGTCTACAGAGACAGGCAGGTTTCCTTGAGCTGCTGTCAGCTCCACCCAGTTCGAGATTCCCAGCGGCTTTGTTTACCTACTTAAGCCTCAGCAATGGCGGGCGCCCCTCCCCCAGCCTCACTGCTGCCTTGCGGTTAGATCGCAGACTGCTGTGTTAGCAATTAGGGAGGCTCCGTGGGCGTGGGACCCTCCCGGCCAGGTGTGGGATATATTCTCCTGGTGTGCCCATTTGCTTAAATCGCAATATTGGGGTGGGAGTTACCCGATTTTCCAGGTGTTGTGTGTCTCAGTTCCCCTGGCTAGGAAAAGGGATTCCCTTCCCCCTTGCGCTTCGCAGGTGAGGCAATGCCTCGCCCTGCTTCAGCTCTCGCTGGTCGGGCTGCAGCAGCTGACCAGCACCGATTGTCCGACACTCCCTAGAGAGATGACCCCAGTACCTCAGTTGAAAATGCAGAGATCACCGGTCTTCTGTGTTGCTCGTGCTTGGAGTTGGAGACTGGAGCTATTCCTATTCGGCCGTCGTCCTCCGTCCCGCCCCCCCCATAAAGTTTCAAAAATTCTAAATTTACCTCATAATTGCAGCAGATGCAAAATTATTTCATATCTTTATACTTGTTATGAAATTACCTCATATCCAAAAATATTTATGTCAAGTGACAAGCTTTTGGCTGTATTTTTGATATTATTAACCTTGTGTTTTGTAAGTTAACCTTGTGGAACTTTTAAGGGAAATGCATTAACTTAGCATTAATATAGACTTCTAAAATTCACTATGATGTAGAACAGTTGATTTAATGTTATCTGTGTCTAATACAAAGTAACTGTGGTCCACTTATTTATTTCAAAGTTTATTCTCAAAGGTACCTACTAGATTATGTGTGAAGAAGTTTGTGACCAAAGTAATATAGATGATTCTGTTTTGAAAATCTAGAATAAAGTTTATGTAAAAGCATATGGATTATTTCTTTATGAATACAGTTTTATACTAGAAACTCCTCCATACCCACGTAAGTAGATATTTTCTCATAGTGATGTAGAAAACTGACAAAACTTTTCATCCTCAGAGCTAGGAATTCTTGTGTTTGGCCACAAAGGAAAGACAAAGGTATTAGAGTTTTAAATAAGCCATCATCAACAAATACTACATCTTTCCAGATCCATTCATAAATATAGCAACATTTCGGAAGTGCAGGTGAATCAAACATAGTTAATTGAGAAAAATTTTTAGTAGCATACATAATTTGTAAATATTGAATAGTTTTTAAATGATACTCTGAGTCATAATTATTTCAAATTGTATATAATGCTAAAAGAGACTAGGATAATAGCAGAATAAATTACAGTGACTAAAATCATGTTTATTTTAAGAGATTGGGGAGTCTATGGTGCCCAGTCTGGAGTGCATTGGTGCAATCGTAGCTCACTGTAACCTTGACTCCTGGCTTCAAGCAATCCTCTTGTCTCTGCCTCCCTTTTGTAGTCTCAAGTCTTACATTTAAGTCTTTCATCCATTTTGACTTGATTTTTATACATGGTATAACATGAGGATCTAGTTTTATTCTTCTCCATATGGATATCTTTGGTCTGTATATTTATTTATATGACAGTACCATGCTGTTTTGGTTACTGTAGCTTGGTAATATAATTTGAATTTGTGTAGTGTGATGCCTCCAGCTTTCTCTTTTTGCTCAGGATTATTTTAGCTATTTGGGGTCTTCTGTGGTTCCATGTGAATTTTAGGATTTGTTTTTTCTATTTCTGTGAAGAATGCCTTTGTTTTTTTCATAGGGATTGAATTTAATCTGTAGCTCACTTTGGTTAGTAAAGATATTTTAAGAAAGCCGAGCATGGTGGTTCATGTCTGTAATCTAGCTCTTTGGGAGGCTGAAGTGGGAGAATTGCTTGAGGCCAGGGATTCAAGACCAGCCTAGGCAACATGATGAGACCGTCTCTAAAAAAAATTTTTTTTTAATTAGCTAGGCATACACTTGTAGTTCTGTCTACTTGGGAGGCTGAAGCAGGAGGATCCTGTGGGCCCAGGTTGTCAAGGCTGCAGTACGCTATAATCATGGCACTGCACTCCAGTCTGAGCAACAGAGAGAGATCTTATCTCTGTGTAAAAGAAAAAAAAAATTGTAATTAAGGGAAAAAAACATCTTAACAATAGACTTTCAATTCCTAAACATGGGATGTCTTTTTTCCTTTTGTCTTCAGTTTCTTTCATCAGTGTTTTATAATTTTCCTTGTATAGATCTTTCATCTGCCTGGTTAAATTTATTTCCTAGTTATTTTATTTTTTTGTAGCTATTGTGAATGATTTGCTTTCTTGATTTCTTTTTCAGGTTGGTTGCTGTAAGTGTATAGAAATTCTATTGACTTTTGTATGTTGATTTTGTATCTGACAACTTTACTAAATTCATTTATCAGTTCTAATATAATATAGTCTAATTAATATATTAGACTAGAAGTATAAGATCTCTCCTGGAGAATGTTCCATGTACTGATGAGAATAATGTGTATTTTGTGGCAGTTGGATGAAATGTTCTGTAAAGGTCTGTTAGGTTTATTTGGTCTAGAGTATAATTTCACTTCACTGTTTGAAGTTAAACACTGATGTTCTTATATTTCTTATAAGAACATCTTATGTTTCTTTTGTATAAGAACACTGATGTTCTTATATTTCTAGTCCAATAATGTATATTTCTAGTCTAATAATGTATAAGATTTCTCCTGGAGAATGTTCATGTCCTGATGAAAAGAATGTGTATTCTGAGGCAGTTGGATGAAATGTTCTGTAAATGTCTTAGGTTTATTTGGTCTAGAGTATAGTTTTTTACTTCAGTGTTTGTTGATTTTCTGTTGGGATGATCTGTCCATAGGTGAAAGCAGGAAATTGAAATCCCCTACTATTACTGTATTTATCTCTTGCTCTTGCTCCTGGGTACTCACACTCGCTCTCTCTCATGCTCTCTCTCTCTTTCCCTTTATATCTAATAATATTTGCTTTATATATTTGGGTACACCATTGTTGGGTGCATATATATTTATTATTGTTATATTCTTTTGCTGACTTGACCCCTTTATCATTATATAATGATCTCCTTTGTCCCTTTTACAGTTTTTGACTTAAAGTCTATTTTGCCTAATAGAATTATAGGTATTCCTGCCCTTTTCTGGTTTTTATTTGAATAGAATATCTTTCTGCATCTCTTCACTTTCAGTATCTATATGTCTTTTTAGGTGAAATGAGTTTCTTGTAGGCAGCATGTATTTGGGTCTTGTTTTTAAAATCGTTCACCCACCCTGTGTCTTTATTTGGGTTTTTTTTTTTTTTGAGATGGAGCCTCAGTCTGTCCCCCACGCTGGAGTACAGTGGTGTGATCTCGGCTCACTACAACCTCCAGCTCCCTCGTTCAACTGATTCTCCTGCCTCAGCCTCCCAAGTAGCTGGGACTACAGGCATGCGCCACCATGCCTGGCTAATTTTTGTATTTTTAGTAGAGACAAGGTTTCACTATGTTGGCCAGGCTGGTCTCAAACTCCTGACCTCATCATCCATCCACCTCGGCCTCCCACAGTGCTGGGATTGCAGGCGTGAGCCACCATGCCTTTTCTACGCTATGTCTTAATTGGAGTGTTTTGTTCATTTATATTCAGTATTATTGATAGATAAGATTTTACTGCTCTTATTTTGTTACTTGTTTTCTAGTTGTTTTTAACTTGTCTTCTGCTTCTTTTCTTACTGTCTTTTTTTGTGGTTAGGTGATTTTCTCTTAAGAGTACATTTTAATTTATTGCTTTTTATCCATTTTTGCGTTGTGGTTACCATGAAGCTTATAAATAAACATCCTGTAGTTATAGCAAGTATCTAAAACTGATAATCAACTTAACTTTGATATTATTTTTAATAGTTATTATTAAATGTTAAATTTATTATTCATTTTAATTTATTATTAAAATTATTTATTATAAATTATTAAACATTATTAGTTATTTAGTAGTTATTTTAATAGTTTTGTCTTTTAGTAATATTACTACAGATATTAGTGTTTTAAACACTGCAAATTCAGTATTAATATAACACTCATTTTATATAACTCGTTTTATATTCAGTATTAATATAACACTCATTTTATAATACCAGTTTGAAGAAGTTTTTAATGCATTTCTTATTGGACAAGTCTCATTATGATAAATTCCCTCAGCTTTTGTTTGTCTAAGAAAGTCTTTATTTCTCCTTCAGTTTTGAAGGATAATTGTGCTGAGCACAGTAATCTTGGTTGACAGTTTCTTCCCCACCAGCACTCCAAATATATTGTTCCACATTCTCCTGGCTTATAAGGTTTCTGCTGATAAGTCTGCTACCAGGCATATTGGATCTTCCTTACGTGTTATTTACTTTTTTTCTTTCAGTGATTTCAGAATTTTTTCTTTGTGTCTTTGATCTTTGTGAGTTTGATTATAATGTGTCCTAGAGTCATCTTCTTTGTGTTCAATCTAATTAGTGATCTTTGACCTTACTCTACCTGAATATTTATATCTTTTTTCAGGTATGGAAAGTTTTCTGTTATCATTTCCTTGTAAGTTTTCTACCCCTTTGCCTTTCTCAGTTCTTCTTTGACTTCTCATAGATTTTGTAAGCGTTCTTCCTTTTATTTATTTTTTCTTTTCCCCATATTTTTAATCATTTTTCTTTGAGCTCACTGATTCTTTTGTTTATTTGATTAATTCTGCTTCTGTTGCTCTCTATTGCGATTTTCACTTGATTAATTTTTGTTTTAGTTGCAGGATTTTTGGTTTTTTAAAAAAGTTATTTCAGTCTCTATTTCTCTCATAAATTTCTGAATTGATTCTTCATGTTTTCTTTAAGTTATTTGAGCTTCCTTCAAAGAGGTATTTTAAATTTTTGGAGAGATCACAAATCTCTGTCACTTTGGGATTAGTCTGTAGTACCTTATTTTGTTGTTTTGGTGTGATCGTATTTCCCTCAATGTTCTTAGTGCTTTAAAAGTGTGATGATGTCTGTGCATTGAAGGATTTGTAATTTATTTTAGTCTTCCCAGCCTGACTTTGTTTGTGCCTGTCCTTCTTCAAGAGGCCTTCCAGGGATTCTAAAGCTGACTGATTATTGCATTCCCTGAGCTTCTGACCAATTACAGCCATCTCAGTACTAGAGGATGCTTTAGGCCCAGGTTTGCTGAGTCCTGCAAGGGCTCCAAGGTTGACGCAGCTTTCTGGCCCAGATGGACCTCAGAAAGACCCAAGGAAGGTACTTGGGCTGCGTGGGAATGCCGTCCAGACACCTGAGGCCAGAATACTCTCCTAATGGTCCAGATGGGTGTGCCTCCCAACAAATCTCTGCACAGATGGGATAGGTCCCCGACTACAAAGAGAGTGACTGGACTGGAGACACTGCCTCTTTGGAATCTAATGTGGGAAGGAGGCTGATTGGCTCACCTCATTGGCTCAGATTGGCATTCATCACCCATCAGGTCCCAGTATAATCTGGGCAGTTTCTTGACTGCAGCAAGAGGGATTGGAGCCAGCACTGGCCCCTTCATATGGATATGCCTGTCACATGGGCCCAGTTGGGACTGTGTCTCCCAGCAAGTCCCTCCATAGATGGAATTATTCCCTGACTACAGCAGGAGAGGCTGGAGGTGAGACTGTGCCCCCATAGGATTTGCTATGGGACAGAGGATTGAGAACCTGGTCTTGGCTCAGAGGGGTGTGCATCGCCCTGAATGTTCTTGCACATATAGGATACTTCTCCAACTGCAGTGAGAGGAGCCAAAGCTGAAACTGCACCACCCTGGGATCTACTGTTGAATGGAGGTTTATGTGCTTGTCATGTTGGCTCAGATGGGTGTGTCTCCCAGCAGGTCCCTGCATAGACAGGAGAGTTCCCTAACAGCAGGAGGAGGGTCTGGATCTGAGACTGGACCCTCTCAGGATCTGCTGTGGGATGGGGGCTGGAGAACCTGATCTGAGCATGCATCTCGCTGGTAGACCCTGTAAACAAGATAGTTTCCTGGTTGCAGCAGGAAAGGCTGGAGCTGAGACTGGGCTCCCTCAGGATCTCCTGTGTTGCAGAATCTGGAGAGCCCGTCTTGTTTACCCAGACAGATACCCCTCTTCCAGCAGATCTCTGCACAGAATTATTTTCAGACCACAGCAAGAAGGGTCAGAACAGAGAATGGACCACCTGAGGATCTGCTGTGGGATGGAGGTTGGTGTGCCTGTCTCATTAGCTCAAATTGCACCCATCTCCCAGCAGATTCCTGTTTCTGCACAGACAGGATGCATCCCCTATTGCAGCAGGAGGAGCTGGAGCTAAGTCTGGGGCCTCCCTTGGGATCTGTGGCACGGAGTCTGGAGACCCTTGTCTCACTGACTCAGAGACACACCCATAGGAGGTAACTTTTCAACTTCTTCTAGTAAGCAATCATTTGAATCATTAAGTATTTTTGGTGCATTATACATAACCACACTTAATTACATTCACACCTGTACTTTCTTATTGCTACCCATATTTGAGGAACAGGTCTTTCCCTTCTTTCCTTCTATATTTAAAACCTTTTATCTATATTTTCTTCTCACGCCTTGAGTCTAATCTCAAACCTTATTCTCTTCTTCATCTTCGCTAACTTTGTTGTAAATGTGCTCCTATCCCAATATTGAAACAAATGGGCAAACTTTCCAACTTTTGCCTTATCTTCATTTCAGCTGAATTTCTTGACAGTGTAGTTCACACTTCTTTATCTCTGATGCATTCATCTGCTCTCACCACGTTTTAAAAATCCAGTGGGCAGGAGTCACCCATGAACTTTTAGTTGCCAAATCCAGTGAACACTTTTCAGTTCTTGTCTGTTTGACTTATTTCTGGCATTTATCAGTGTTGACCTTACCATAACTCTGAAACTTTTCCCCTGTCTTGCTTAGCTTATGTGATACCTTTTCCCTCAGGTTTTTCTTCTTTTCTGGCTCCTCTTCTTCCTTTTCCACAGCTGGCAATTCCTACTCTTACAGCTCTTCTAATGTTTTCCTTTCCTTTCCGTTATCTTTAGGCAAAGGCTATGGCGTGCGTGTGTGTGTGTGTGTGTGTGTGTGTGTGTGTGTGTTCTAGCAGCCTCTTTCAAATGAATTCCAATGGATGGATTCTAACACTAAGCTGGAGTGTCAGGTACTACTTGTGATTTCTTCTCTTTTAGCTTCCTGGGAGTTTTACAGAATCTACACTAGTGATCACTACTTCCTACAGTCTTTTCCTGACACTTTTTTTCTCCTTTTCTCCAGTTTATTCACTTCTCTTTTAGATTACAGAACAATTTTCCTCTGTTCTCCCTACATCCAGTGTGGCTCTCCTGCAGTCTGTGTTTCACGGAGCTACTGAAAACCCTACTAAGAAACACATTTTGTAGTATCATTTCCTTACAATGCTTCGGTAATTAATGTTAACATTTAGGTTAAAAACAGCCTTATCTTTAAGAAAGTTTTAAAACTGATTTAAAATTTATATAATGTGAAATAAATCATGTTAAAGTATACAATTCAGTGGCATTTACTGCATTCAGTGCTGTGCAACCATAATTTCTAAGTAGTTCTAAGTTTTCATCACCCCAAAGAGAAACTCCATACACATCAAGCAGTCATTTATCATTCTCCTCTCTGGCTAGCCCCTTTCATCCATTAATCAACTTTCTGTGTCAATGGATTTACCTATTCTGGAGCTTTCATATGCATGAAAACATCACTATATGTGACATTTTCTGTCTGTTCGTTTACGTAGAATAATGTCTTGGAGGTGCATCCCATTTTGTCGCATGTATTAGCACTTCGGTTTTTTTTTTATTGAATAATGTTCCATTGTATAGCTATACCACATTTGTTATTCATTCAATGGACATTCGAGTTGTTTCTGCCTTTTGAATGCCTGATTTTGATTCATTTTTATAGAGTCCTTAGGTTTTCCTAGGTATAAGATCATTTCATCTGGGAACAAGGCTAATTTAATTTCCTCTCTTTCAATTGGGATGCCCTTTATTTCTTTGTCTTACCTAAATGCTTTGGCTGATTTATTTTGGGCAAATACCTGTGAAGAGTGTTTAATTGCTGGGTCATATGGTAATTCTATATTTAACTTTTTAAGGAAATGCCAAACTGTCTACCACAACATCTGCAACAAGATAAATTTTCTCCAGCAACTTATGAGGGTTCGAGTTTGTGTACATCCTCACTAATCCTTGTTATTTTATTTTCCAGTTTTAAATACTATGAATATCTAACTCAGTGGGTATAAAGTTATATCTCATTGTATTTATGATTTGCCTTTTCCTAATGACTAATGATATTGTAAATGTTTTCATGTGCTTGTTGTCCATGCATACATCTTTTTGAGAGAAGTGTATATTCAACTTATTTTCCCATTTTTTATTTGATTTTTATTTTTAACCAAGAAATACCTTTTAAGTGATCAGACCTGGAACCTTGCCAGGTTTAATGATTATCAAAGCAGAACCATATTTTGACTTTTGAAGTTATCTATTATTATAGTCTTGTTTTTCATAATTACTTAAATATTATCAGCATCTCTGGACCCTTTGTACTTAAAACATAGTATTTTAAATCTTTATATTGAAATATTCAGTACGTCTTGAAAGTTTTAATATAGAACACTCTACTTAGCATTTCTTTATATCCTAAAATGCAATTATAAAAAGGGTGTCATTTCCTCTGCCAATTAAGTAGCCTTCATTGGTTGATATTGAACAAATTGCTGATACTTGTTTCTGTGATGTTTACTTTTTTAAAAAAAGTATTTTTTGCTTTCTTGTTGATACTTCCAAACAATTGCTAGATTAATTTGTCAGTTGCAAATGTGAAATAAAATTGTCTTTAGCAGTCTTTCAAATAAAATTTTCATTGAGACTAAAGAGATACTGGATTACAGTCAGTATTTGTAGGTATGTCATATATAGAGAGCCAAAAGAAATTATAAATCTGATATAATTATCAGTGTGCCATACAGACATGGCTCATGCCTGTAATCTCAGCATTTTGGGAGGCCGAGGCAGGTGGATCACTTGAGTCTAGGAGTTCAAGATTAGCCTGGGCAACATGGTGAAACCCCATCTCTATAAAAAATACAAAATTAGCCAAGCGTGGTGGTATACACCTGTAGTCCCAGCCGTTTGGGAGGCTGAGGTGGGTGGATCATTTGAGCTCAGTAGGCAGAGGTTGCAGCGAGCCAAGATTGTGCCTCTGCACTCCAGCCTAGGTAACAGAGCGAGACCCTGTCTCAGAAAGCAAAACAAAAACACCCAAATATCAATGTGCTATGAGACCTCATATTGTATGTGTTCATTCCCCCAAATTGGAGCATTTTAAGAAGCAAGAAGAGCGCTCTAAATTAGTTTATATCTTGCTTTTCTCCTTATGTTCTGTAGATTCTTTAGCACTCCATAAGAAAAATTTGCTCTAGAAATCATGAAAACTGCAAATGCATTATATCCTCTATGAAACCACCTTTAATTTAGTTGATAAACCCTGATCATTGTTGCACTATACATTCAGAAAATGTATAGCAGTGACTATTTTGTAAATATGAAGAGTTCAAATTCAGCACATTCAGCAGTGGCTTATATCTAAAATGGTTTTTGAAGAATACTTTAAAAAACGTCTTTGCCTAGAGTCTTTAAAGCTGGCACTTTAAAACTATGTTTCATGGATTGTCAGTTGGAATGGACTTCAGGAGGTCTGTAAGTCCATGAAATTACAGTTTTTTAACGTGTGAATTTTTCTGAGGATACATAATTTTTATCATATTCTCAAAAGAATCTAAAACTCAAAAAATGGTTAAGAGCCACTGATATAAAATGTTGATAAAGGCCATGGTAGATCACATTATACTTTGATTCTCATTCTTCAGAAGCTTTGCGTGTGTGAGTTTACCTACTCACTAAAATATACTTGTAAATCCAAAACCAGTACTCAGGGTGCTTTTGTAGTCATTTGTAGACATATGACTGTCTACAAATGGAGAAGCAAAAAATTTGAGTCACCTTATGTGTTCATTCCTCTCTGAGGTCAAAGAAGGTAATGATTTGCCTTGTTGTTTCAGCTGTCATACTGTAAACAAGTGTCCTTTTCAATGCATATATAGTGACATATTAATCACTTTTTTGTTGTTGATTTTTCTGTTTAAAAAATCCCGAGCATAGTGCAGATATGCTGTCCAGTGTTTCTAAGCATAAGAAGGCTGTGACACACCTTAGAGAATAAAAATCTGTAATAGACAAACTTGGTTCAGGCATGAGTTAAATTACTGTTGACTGTGAGTTCATTGTTAATAACTCAAATATGAAGTATCAATATCTGTATAAATAGTTAAATATAATTTTATATAGATATACATATAAATCATTAAAATATAGAATCTTTAAACAGAAACGTACATTTTAGAAATTATGTATTGGCATTGGTTGACAGAGATGTTGTTTGGAGAGGTTTGCAGGAAACTAACCCTGTCTTTTTCCCAGGAATAATAATTCTGCAGGAGGTAGAACCTGTTTTCCAGGTTGGAGTACAGTGGCATGAACATGGCTCACTGCAGTTTTGACCTCCTGTGCTTCTTCTGCCCCAGCTTCCAAAGTAGTTCGTACTACAGGCACATGTCACCATGCCTGGTAATTTTTTTATTTTTTGTAGAGACAGGGTTTCTCTTGCTCAGACTGGTCTTGAATTTCTGGGCTCAAACAGTCCTCCCATCTTGGACCCGCAAAGTGCTCAGATTAGAGATGTGAGCCTCCATGCCGAGCTCTAGTTAACCTTTTGCAGTGTTTTTTTGTTTGTTTTTTAACTTAATGTTTCTAAATTCCTTCTAGGGTAAACATAGAAATTTCTTCTAGGGTAATACATAGAGACTGTGGGTCATTTACTGCTTCATAGTATCACACATCAGATACTTCTAACATAATCATGATAAATGTTAGTGGTTTCATGGTCTTATTTACACTCCAGCTCTACTAGAATTCACTAATCTGCTTCAGGTTTCTGTCTGAAATACTCTCTTTTTTCTTTTCTTTTCTTTTTTTTTTTTTATACAGAGTCTCACTCTGTTGCCCAGGCTGTAGTGCAGTGGCCCCATCTCAGATCACTGCAAACTCTGCCTCCCATGTTCAAGTGATTCTCCTGCCTCAGCCTCCCGAGTAGCTGGGACTATAGGTGCACACCACCACACCCAGCTAATTTTTATATTTTTAGTAAAGACAGAGTTTCACCATGTTGGCCAGATGATCTGCCTGCCTTAGCCTCCCAAAGTGCTAGGATTAACAGGCGTGAGCCACTGCATCTGGCCTCTGTCTGAAATATTCTTATTGTTCATCATACAGTATATTGAGCTATAGTACTGTATTTTGCTCCAGGGTGTTGATAACCATTTATGCTGAGTTTAGCCATTTTACTTAAGAGTCTACTAATTCATTGTAGATAAAGAGTTACTAGTTTGGCATGGTGGAGCATACCTGTAATCCCAGCACTTTGGTAGGCCGAGGCAGGTGGATCGCTTGAGTCTAGGAGCTCAAGACCAGCCAAGACAACATGGCAAATTTTATCTCTACAAAAATTACAAATATTAGCCAAGTGTGGTGGTGCATGCCTGTAGTCCCAGCTACTCAGGAGGCTGAGGTGGGAGGATTATTTCAGACTGGGAGGTAGAGGCTGCAATGAGCCATGATCATGCCGCTGTGCTCCAGCCTCAGAGACAGAGCAGTATCACAAAAAAAGTTAGAAGAGTTCTTTATCTAACAAATATAAGTTGTATATTTGCATAGTTGATTGCATTCATGAAGTCAAAGTATTTTTTATTCATTAAATCTAAAGGAAGTTGGAGCTCTCTGCTTTTGATAAGATGAAGTAACAAGTACTGTACTTATCCTCCATCTAAAATGATGATTAAAGAAAATTTGTGTGTTTATCTCTTAAGACACAGAGCAAGCATTTGATAAAATCCAACATCCATTCCTCATAAAATCACTCCTGAAACTGGTGATAGAGAGGAATTTCCTCAACCTGATGATTAGCATCTATAAACAACCAATGGTAACATTATATTTACTGGTGAAAGTCTGAATGCTTTCTCACTAAGATCAAGAATAAGATAAGGATGTCTGCTTTCACTGCTTCTGTTCGATATTGTACTGGAGGTTCTAGCCAGTGCAATTAGTCAATAAAAAGAAGTGCTTCTAGATTAAAAAACAGAAGTAAATCAATCATTATACTTCAGTGATATGATCATCTATGTATATTATTCTGTAGAATCTCCAAAAAGGTACTAGAATGAATAATTGAGTTTAGCACACTTGCAGAATATAAGATCAGTACTTAAAACTCGTGTAGTTTTCTGTACTAGGAACAAAAATTTGAAATGGAAATTTAATAAAAGAAATGTTTTCTATCACATAAATAATATGGTATACTTGGGGACAAATCTGACAAAAGATCTGGAAGACCTTTACTCTGAAAACTGTAAAAACATTACTAAATGAAAATAAGTGAACAGTTTCCTTACGTATGATACTAATAGAATGATACATTTAAAACTGATTAATTGTACATCAGCTATATACATAAGCCAAAATTTAAACAGTTGTACACCTTAAATATGTACAGTTAATTTTGTTCATTCAAATCCCTATACTACTGTTAAAACATATTAGAAAAACAAACGAAAGGAATTTATGTTCATATGACAGTAAATGAGTTGTCTGAACTCACCACAATTTTTTTTTTATTATACTTTAAGTTCTAGGGTACATGTGCACAACGTGCAGGTTTGTTACATATGTATACGTGTGCCATGTTGGTGTGCTGCACCCATTAACTCGTCATTTAGATTTTTAATCCTAGGATGAATCCATCTCTAAAAAGTACTGAACATCTCTGAAAAGTTACGAATGTGGTATAGATGTTCTCCCATAACCTCATATATATCAATTATTGTTATCAGGAAATCAGAGCTAGCTTAAATAGTCATAACATTGACCATCTGCTTTCCTTGTTAAATACATTTGACTACTAACTTAATGTTTTCAGTTAGTCCTCTAAAATTTGAGAAAATTTGAGAAAGCAGGCTTTCTACAGGCTTTCTGATATATAGCTGGCCCTCTAGATCGTTGTTGGCAGTTTGAAATATGTGTGATTATGATGCAGAGTATTTTAAATATTATAAATATTTGATCAATATTTTTATCATATAAATTTTTTTCTTTAAAAAAATAAAATTTAGAGATGGGGTCACATTATGTTGCCCAGGTCTTGAACTCCTGGGCTCAAGTGATCCTTCTGCCTTGGCCTCCAAAAGTGCTGGGATTACAGATGTGAGCCACTGCACCCAGGCTAGAGTTAACTTTTGATAACTATTTTTGATTACGTAGAATAATTTTACGGTGAGTTCATAGTAGGTTTTTGCAGTTTTTATTGTCGACATGTATTTATACTGTTAGTTTCAGGATATCTTTACTTATCATCTCCTGTGTTTTTAATCATGATATTTCCTTTTCAAACAACACATTATGATGAAAGATCAGTTTTCAATGAAATCATTTATAAGCATTACTAGCTGCTGCAACTTCGGGGTTTGGAAAGGAAAAATTAAAGTGCGCTATGTTTACATGTTGGAAACATGTTGGAAAAATCAGTCTAGGATTGGAAGAAGATGGGAAGATTTAGGAGTAATTGCTAATGGGTACAAGGTTTCTTCTTAGGGTGAGAAAATGTTCTAAAATTATTTGTGGTGATGGTTACACAAGTATGATTATACCTAAAATCATTGAATCATACACTTTAACTGGATGAATAAAAGGCTTTTATATTGGAAAGGAAATAGTAAAACTGTATCTGTTTGTAGATAACATGATCTTATATACAAAACAAAAATCTTAAGGAGTCCCCTAAAAATCTGTTAGAGGTAATAAATGGCTTTTCACACTACCGGCATAGGGGTCCATATGGCGTTCTGGATTCCCATCATGGCTTAAAGCGAAACTTTTCACCATGTCCGGAGCCCTTGATGTCCTGCAAATGAAGGAGGAGCATGTCCTGCAAATGAAGGAGGAGGATGTCCTTAAGTTCCTTGCAGCAGGAACCCGCTTAGATGGTACCAATCTTGGCTTCCAGATGGAACAGTACATCTCTATGAGGAAAAGTGATGGCATCCACATCATAAATCTGAAGAGGACCTGGGAGAAGCTTTTGCTAGCAGCTCGTGCCATTGTTGCCATTGAAAACCCTGCTGATGTCAGTGTTAGATTATCCTCCAGGAATATTGGCCAGAGGGCTGTGCTGAAGTTTGCTGCTGCCACTGGAGCCACTCCAGTTGCTGGCCACTTCACTCCTGGAATCTTCACTAACCACATCCAGGCAGCCTTCCAGGAGCCACGGCTTCTTGTGGTTACTAACCCCAGGGCTGACAACCAACCTGTCACAGAGGCATGTTACGTTAACCTATCTACCACTGATTTGTGTAACACAGATTCTCCTCTGATGTGGACATTGGCATTCCATGCAACAAAAAGGGAGCTCACTCAGTGGGTTTGCTGTGGTGGATGCCGGCCCAGGAAGTTTTGCGCGTGTGTGGCACCATTTCCCATGAACACCCATGGAAGTTCATGCCTGATCTCTACAGAGATCCTGAAGAGATTGAAAAAGCAGAGCAGACTGCTGCTGAAAAGGCTGTGACCAAGGAGGAATTTCAGGGTGAATGGACTGCTCCAGCTCCTGAGTTAACTGCTACTCAGCCTGAGGTTGCAGACTGGTCTGAAGGTGTGCAGGTGCCCTCTGCACCTATTCATCAGTTCCCTACTGAAGACTGGAGCACTCAGCCTGCCACAGAAGGCTGGTCTGCAGCTCCCAGTGCTCAGGCCATTGAATGGGTAGGAGCAACCACTGAAAGGTCTTAAGCTGTTCTTGCAGACACTGTTAAGCAACATGTAAATAAGGTTGATGGAAAATAAACGTCAGTTTCTTAAAAAAAAGAAAAAAAAAGTAATGCGTTCAGCTAGGTTGACAGATAAAATACCAAGATAGAAAAATCTATTGGATTTTTGCACAATATTAGTAGACAAACTGAAAATGAAGTTATGAAACAATTTCATTTAAATATCTTAAAAAGAAATAATGTACTTAAGTATAAATATAACAACAGAAGTGTGAAACTTATACTCTCAAAACTAAATAACATTGAAAGACATTAAAGGAAACTAAATGGAAAGACATTAAATGTTGATATTTTGAAAAGATTTAATATTTTTAGGATGGCAGTTCTCCCCCAAATTGATCTAAAATAAATTTAAATTTCCTACTAAAATCACAGCTAAATTCTTTGCACAATTTGACAAGCTGCTCTTAAAATTAATATGGAAATTCAAGGGACCCAACATAGCCAAAACAATCTTGAAAAAGACCAAAATTGTGTTTCTCACTTCCCAATTAAAAAACGTATGATGAAGCCATACCAATATGTAGTTCTGGCATAATGATAGACATATCTATTAATGGTATAGAATTGAGAACAGAAATAAACCTTCACATTTATGGTAACCTGTCTTTCTATAAGTGTGCCATGGCATAAAGAATAGTCTTTTCAATGAAGGGTACTAGAACACCTGCGCATCCATATGGAAAAAAAAAGAAGCTGGACCCCTATCTCATATGTAAAAATTAACTCAAAATGAATTAAAGACTTAGCTGTAAGAATTAAAACTGCAACCATTAGAAGAAGACATAGGGATACATGTTTATGACCGGGCATAGGATATGGGCTGGCAAATGATTCTTAGGTAGGTCACGTGCATGAGCAATAAGAGAAAAGAATACATAAATTAGATTTTGTCAAGTTTTGAAACTTTTGTGCTTTAAAGGACACCATCAAGAAAGTGAAAAGACAACCCACAGAATGGGAGAAAATTGCACTCACATATCTATTTTATCTTGAATATATAAAGAATTATTTAGACTCAATAATGATGAAAAGACAAATAACTCACTTTTAAAAATGGGCAGAATATCTGAATAGGCAGTTTCCCAAAAGAAGATATACAAATGACTAAGGAGCACATAAAAAGATGCTCAACATAATTAGCTGTCAGGTATATTAAAGTCAAAACTACAATGAGGTACCGTTTCACACCTGCTAGGATGATGGGTATAATCAGAAGGACAGAAGTTTTGGCAAGGATTTGGAGAACCCTAAGCCATTGCTGGTGGGAATGTTAAATGGTGTAGTCTTTTTGGAAAAGAATCTTGCAATTCCTTAAATATTTGAACATAAGAGTTGCCATATACAGCAATTCTGCTCCTAGGTGTATACACAAGACAAGTGAAAATGTTTGCACAAATGTTTATAGCAGCATTATGTATAATAGCCTAAACATGGAAACACCCCAAGTGTGTTACTACCTGATAAATGAATAAACAAAATTTGGAATATCCATACAATAGAATATCATTTGACAAAAAAGAAATGCAGTACTGATACGTGCTACAACATGGGCAAATTTTGAAAATATGCTAAATGAAAGAAGCCAGTCATAAAAGCACACGTTTTATGATTCTGTGTCTGAGAAGTGACCTGAACATGCATATTTTTAGAGACAGAAAATAAATTAGTGTTTGCCTAGGACTTGTGAGGATGAGATGTTTGGAAGTGGTGACTCAAGAGTGAACTGGTTTTTTTGGGGGGTGTTGAAAAATGTTCTAAAATTGATGTGGTGATGCCTGTACAACTCGAAATATACTAAACACCATTGAACTGTACACTTCAAAGGGATGACTTGTGTAGTATGTGAATTATGTCTTAAGAAGCTGATAAATAAAGAATATATATTTATTGGGCTGTTTTACCCTTCAAATGGATTTTACCCATATGTGATATTTTTTACCATGATACATTGATCATTTGCAGAGTTTTTGTTCCTTAAATTATGCATATCCTACAAATGTAAAATGTCTTATTTGTCAATATCACTACTAAACAAGAAAATAGTCTGTAAGCATTGGAAACCTCGCTGGTGGATATGAGTTTTACATGATCATAATTTTCAGAGACCCAGGGAGAATTATCTCCCATTTTTTGGTTAGTTTTCCATACTCCGTTGCCTAATTGTCTTTCTGAAATACAGATTTATCATGTAACTCTCTGATCCCAGCCTGCTTATCATTGTCATGCACAGTTAGTCCTTCATAAAATATGCTATTATGGACCCCATCTTTTACTAAATTCAGAGAAAGCCTGCCCATGTCTCTGTATTTTTGTGCGTATGAGTTTCTCTATGTATAATTCACTTTAGCTTATTTTTCTTGTTTTCAGCCTGGTAAAATCTTCAAACTTCAGGAACCAGCATATCTGTCATTTACTCTTTGACCTTTTCATTATGCCCCATATTCTTTGGTGCTTTCCAAGTATTTTGTTCATACCTTTATTATAACACTGCTTGTATTTTGTTTTCATGCTTACTCCTCCACTAGAGCTATGAACTTCTGATGACTTTATTTGTGCTTGTATTGCCTCACAGAGTACTTTTAAATATAATAAGAGTCTCTTGGATTAACAAGTGCCTGATTTTATTGTGGGTGCTCAGTAACACTTTTATTTTGATGGTGTTATAATTGAGGTATGAATCAGACTCCCCTTACACTTTCTGCATGTAAATCTTTTTTGTAAAAGAACTCTATTCATTTTAATTATCCTATAAAAACTTAATTACCAATATTGTTTGTAGATGTCTGTTGCCAGATTTTTTAAAAAATGATGCATTACCATCCCCATAAGTGATATTGCCTTTTGCTTTTTTTCATATAAAAATGACAACTTTGCCTGTGAAATTATAAAAAATGGTTTCTCATTATTTTCATTTGCCCTTCTTCTAGAGAATATATATGTTTATTGTTTGTTAGTGTTTATATCATTGCTCTTTTAAAAAAATTGTAGTTATGCAAGAATGGGTGTAGGCAGGCTAAAATATGGACTCTCCAAGAATGTGGATATGCCTGGGAAATTGTCATTTGATTCACCTGTCTTCACAATGAGCATTTTGGACCAAGATACAGTTGTTAGTACCTATTTACACTTGGCCGATAGGCAGGCTCAAAGCTGTAGTCTCTTATTAGGGTCAGACAAGGGAGGCCAGAATGGCAAGAGCCATTTTTTTTTTAACTGCTGGTGCTACCTCAGCAGCACCAGGAGAGTGACAAAGGGGGCTTCTTCAAAGATTTTACGGTATCTTTACTTTATGTCAAAGTCTAAGCTATCAAAATTTTTCTTTGTAGTATTCGGTGTATGTGCCATAATTAGGAAATCTTTCTCTGTCTTAGTTATTAAAATAAGTGGCTGAATTTTCTAATACCTTTATGGGTTCTGTTTTGTTTTGGTTTGTTTTTTCATTTGTATGGGGTTTTTGTTGTTGTTGCTGCTGTTGTTGTTTTTACACTTTTGGTTAAAGATTTTTTGGTTAAAGTGTGACAGGAAAAACTTTTCTTTTTTTCCCTGAAAATGGTTCTATTTTTATGCCAGCTTAATGTACTAATTCCCTCATTTCCATCTAAAAAAAAAATCACCTTTATTTTAATACTATATTGCCATAGGTACTTGGGTCTGTGTTTGAACTCTGTATTTTTCTGTTGATCTCCGTATTAGTACCAAATTGTTTCAAAAGCAATTAACAAATAATACATTTTAATACCTGGTAGTAAACTGCTCTCTTAATCCCATCATTATTACTCATCTATTTCAGAAGGTAGGTACTTTCTTATTATTCTTCCACGTGAATTTAAAAATCATATTGATATTTTCAAAATATCACACTGGAATTTGTAAGTTCTTTGGGAAGAAATAACATTTTTAGGGTAAATTTTTGTTTTTTTATCATATATCAAGATTTTCATTTTAATTTTTTATTTCATAGCTTTTTATTATCGAAAGTTTCAAACATACACAGAGAAAGAATAATAGGTATAATGAACTCCATGTTCCTGTTATCCAGCTATCTAGCTTCAGTAATTATTTACATTTGCCAAACTTGATTTAAGTACCTCTCCTATGAAACAAGTCCCAGATGTCTTATTTCATCCTCAAATTCTCCAGATTGCCTGAGAATTGTCTCAGAAAACCCACCATCATATTATTCACAATGGTCATTTCTTAATGCTATTAATACCCAATTTAGATTCGCATTTCATAATTGTTTCAAAAATAGCCTTTTACAGTAAGTTTATTTGAATCAGCATCTAAAGAAGAATTCAAACACTATATTTGTACATTGTGTCTTTTATTATTACTACTTTTCTCTCTCTCTTGTCTTTCTCTCTCTCTCTTTCCTTCCTTTCCCTCCCTTCCTTCCCTCCCTCCCTCCCTCCCTCCTCCCTCCCTCTCTCTCGCTCTCTTTTTCTTTCTTTCTTTCTTTCTTTCCTGTCATTGACATTTTTTAAAAAAAGAAACTGGGTTATTTTTCCAGGAGAACATCTCACTTTCTGAATTTGGTTAGTTGCTTCATATTTAGTATTTGCTGAGAGTTAGAGCTAGAGATTTGGTTAAACTCAGGTTTCATTTCTTTAGACAAGAATCTTCTTAAAGTGATGCTCCATCATTTCCATTTTATCTCATCTGTGAGCCATCATATCTGGTTGTTCCACTTTTAATGATGCTGAGATTAATCACTATGTTCAGGTGTAGGTTTTTTGTTTGTTTGGTTTTCTTTCTGCTATTGTATATAGAATGTTTTCCTTACTGTTTTTCTAATACGTTATTGTTGGTATCTGAGAAGATTTTTAAAGCATATGTTTTAGTAACTGGACATCTGACCAAACTCTCCTTACTGTGTCAACTTAAAAATCATGAGATCTGTAAATCTGGAAAAGAGAACTTAATTTCTGAGAAGGGTTGCAACCTGTAGGCTGGGAAGCGCAGCCTCTGGATTAGATCAAAAGTAGGCATTTCAAAGAGGATGGGTGAGAGAGGAGTTTTACACTAACTGGGTTAGCTGCATACATATTTAACAGGTTATAGGAGGAGCTATGAATATTCATGAAAGGGGTCACATGTATGCATGATGAGCAAACATAACATGTTACATGTGTCCCATGTTCGCTTTGGAATGGAGACTTAACATTAAAAATGCGATAAAATCAGACTCTATACATCAAAGGTGAGACTTAGGACTCAAAGGTGCTTGGTGCACATTCTCTGTAAACTGACCAGTCCATGGTCAGTTGTCACTTATCAGGAAGGATTGCTTTGTAAGTTGGTCAGCAGTCATGTCGAAACCATGAAAAGGGAGGGGAATCTGGCCACAACATCAGGCAGTTGGTCAGTGGAAGAATTTTCCATTCTTTCTTTTCCAGGGCTGGTTTTTGTTTAACTCGTAGGAAAAAAAAGTCTAATGACAGGTAGTGAGAAAGAGGAAGACGTGGCCAACCTCCTCTCTCATCAAGGCCAGGAAACTTCATTTTTAAAGTTTTTCTGGGACCTCCTTAGCCCATAGACGTCTATTCAGTAGGTTGGGGCACTTAGGATTTTACTTTATCTCACAACTGTTTCTAATAATTTTTTGGTTGATCCTCTTCAGTGACTAGTATAGAATAGTCACACTTGAGCTTTGGGGTTGAAGTGTCTCAAATCAAACCCCAGGATGGTTATTTAGTCTTTCTGTGCCTCAGTTTTTGTTTTTATTTTTTTTCAGTCTGTGAAATGGAGATCATGTATCTACCTCACAGGTTTATAATGAAGATTGAATCACTTCCCATAATAATCAGAAACTACATATTTGGGCTGGGAGCAGTGGCTCACACCTGTAATCCCAGCACTATGAGAGACTGAGGTGGGAGGATCCCTTGAGCCCAGGAGTTTGAGGTTATAGTGAGCTATGACCATGCCAATGCACTCAGAGTGAGATTCTGCTTCAAAAAAAGAAAGAAAGCAGATGTTTATTTTTTAATTTTCCATATCTTTTGCAGATTGTGATATTGTGCTTTATCTTTTTTCATATTTTAGGCCTTTATTTAATTTTAGGATGTAATTATATAGGCCATAACAGTTTAAAAATAGCAGTGATAATATGCATCCTACAATAACACAAATAGCTAATATTTATTTTAGTATAATTTTCTTCTTGTATAATTATGTTGTTTTAGTGGTATGTTTTGAATATCACCAGAATAAATTTTTGGTATCTATTGAAATAATACTATAATTTCTTTCCATTGATCTTTTAAGATACAGTTTATCCAATACTTATGATGCCAGATTCCGGGATGCATTAGAAGAGTGTGACATAGGGAATGTTGGAACAGAAGGAACACTTTACAATGTTAAATAGTTTTATTGAGAAGGTGAGATTTGGGTAAAGACTTTCAAGATGAGTGAGGATCCATATGGCTTTCTGGGGGAAATCCAGTTCAGTAAAGGGGTTGGCATTTGCTAAAGGAAAGCATGTTTGGTGTGTTTCAAAATCCGGTAGGGACCAGGTGCGGTGGTGTGCTTCTGTAGTCCTAGCTGCTCAGGAGGCTAAGATGGAAGGATTGCTTGAGCCCAGGAGTTCAAATGTAGCCTGGACAACATAGCAAGATCCCATCTCTAAAATAAAATAAAAAATTTAAAAATTGTTTAAAATCCTGTAGAGAGTTCAGAGTGGTTGGAGCAGAGTAATGGAGAATAGTAGACAATGGAGTTAGGCAATAAAAGGTAAAGGGAAGTGGCTTGAACCTGTAGGGCCTCTAGACTATTGTAAAGATTTTTGCTTTTTAATGAGTGCTGTTGGAAGCATTGTAGGGTTTTGAACAAAGGAATGACATACTCCAGCTTGCATTTAAAAAGGACAGTTCTATGTGCATAGAGTCAAGGATGGAAGCAAAGAGGTTAGGAAATCATTGCAAAAGTCTAGGCAAGCAGTTATGGTAACTTGGATAGGTGGTAGCAGTGGAGTTAATGAAAAGTGGTTGAAATCTGGAAATACTTTGAGGACAGGCTTTTCAAATGGACTGGATGTGGTATGTGAATAACACTATTCTAACTGGTCTCATTGCCTCTCCAATCCAGTTATACACAGTAGCAAAAGTGATCTTACTTTATGTTTGATAATTTCACCTTCTTGATTAAAATCTTTCAGTGGCATACTGAATAAAATTTATCCTTCTTAATATAACCAACAAGGCCTGCATAATCTAGAACCTGCATATTTTGCTAACGATTTTCATCTCCCTGAGCTCCAGCCATACTGGTGTTGAATTGTTTTAATATGCCAAAGTTTTTCCTGCCTCAGATGGTTTGCATTGCTCCTCCCTCTGGAAACTTCCCCTAACCCTAAGGTCACTCTTTACCCAGTCAGCTCGTTTGCATATTTCATGTCTCAGTTTAAATGTCCTTTTGTCTATTTAAAATAGATTTTAGCTGAGTGCCTTTAATCCCAGCTACTTGGGAGGCTGAGGCAGGAGGATCACTTGAGGCTAGGAGATAGAGACCAGCCTTGGCAACATAGCGA
This sequence comes from Trachypithecus francoisi, assembly GCF_009764315.1. Classification (NCBI taxonomy): domain Eukaryota; kingdom Metazoa; phylum Chordata; class Mammalia; order Primates; family Cercopithecidae; genus Trachypithecus; species Trachypithecus francoisi. The sequence continues at coordinate 38,626,729 of NW_022681474.1, forward strand.
GACCTGATCTCTGAAAAATTGAAAGATTAGCTGAGTGTGATGGCTTGCACATGTAGTCCTGACTACACAGGAGGCTGAGGCAGGGAGGATCACTTGAGCCCAGGAGTTCAAGGTTATAGTGAGCTATGATTGTACCACTGCACTCTAGTCTGAGTGACAGAGTGAGATTCCACCAAAATAATTGGTTACTTCTTTGCCCCACTCCCACTCATTGTCTTTCTCAAACATTTTTTTCTTCATAGCATTTCTTATAATTACACATTTTATTTCTGTGTAATGTTTTTGTTTGCTTTGCTTTGCATTTTATTTTGTGTGGGATCTCCATGAAAATAAGGACCAGTCTGACTTGTTCACATTTGTGGTTAAGTAACAGGATGGTACCTGACCCTTAGAACTATCTTTATAAATATCATTAGATTGGATTGACTGACTCAATTAATGAACAAATGAACAAACAAAATATATGCTGAAGTAGCAGTCCTGGACATTGTACCTAATTTAGATTTTAATTTAACCTTGTTATTTTGATACTTGCTTTCCTTAATCAGTCGTTGCATGTTCCTTATTGTAAGGTGGTTGTGTTTCTTTATCATGAAAAGAATAGTTCTTCTGCGGGAGCAGTGGCTCACACCTGTAACCCCCGCACTTTGGGAGGCTGAGACGGGTGGATCACAAGGTCAGGAGATTGAGACCATCCTGGTTAACATGGTGAAACCCTGTCTCTACTAAAAATGCAAAAAATTAGCCGGGCGTGGTGACGCATGCCTGTAGTCCCAGCTACTTGGGAGGCTGAGGCAGGAGAATCGCTTGAACCCGGGAGGCAGAGGTTGCAATGAGCCGAGATTGCGTGACTGCACTCCAGCCTAGGCGACAGAGCGAGACTCTGTCTCAAAAAAAAAAAAAAAAAAAAGAATATTTCTTCATTTAGCTATTAGCTTCTAGGCAAAATCTTAAATTTCAGAAAATAATTATACTCAGATAGTCATACTACCTGTCAGGGAGACGTGTCAAAGGAAATATGAAGCAATAGCTTTAAAGTTGTCCCACACCCTCACCCTGTTTTTCTTTTGAAGGTATCATACTAAAGGAAGAAAGGGAAAAAGAGAAATCTATGGTGTGAGTTCAAGTTTACTACTCTAAGTGTTTAAGAAAGGGCTGTGTTACCATGACAACAAATGCATAAATTTCAAGTGGAAAATTTTCAGTGTATGGGACTGATAAAATTGTAACACTCTGATTTTCTCTGGTATAGAATCGTTGTCAAGTTTAAAAAAATCTGTTAATATATGTTAACATTAAATTTTTAAATGTTTTATGATATTGTTTTCAAATTGTTTATTGTAACTTAAAATTATAGCCAAAAGAGTGTACTTTCATAGATCTGTCAAGCAGAAAGTTAAGTATTTGATTTGGCATTAAAAATTACTTTTCTAATCTGTACTAGATTTTTGCTAAATGGTAAATAAAATGGTAAATCGTTTCATGTAATGGGAGTTCTTGACAATAGAAAACGACCTGCTGCTTTATAGATTCCTTTGCCTTAAATGCTTGCTAACTCCAGTAGAGGAAAGCTGTTAAGCTTTAAGTGCTCTGTCATATTTGCAGGCTTTTATAGTGGAAGAGAACAGCAGTCAGCAATGATGATGGAATACTATGGCAGGTAGACTTAAAACACCATAAAGCACAGACGATTGTGTGTAATGCCTTGAATTGAATCCTTTTTGAATGAAATGATCAGCCATATGTGCCACCCTTATGGACCCTGGAAGAAGAGTAGAAGAAATGTACCCTAATGCTAACTGTGCATGAAATTGCAGTGTTAGGAGATATTGACCAGATGTTTCAATCTCAACAAATGGCTTGTTATGTGACTGAGTGAAAATATCTTTGCTGCTTTGATCACACACACCTTGAAGGAAGGGGTAATTTAATAGAGGCTGTCATAGTTCATCATTGTCAATAAACTTTGACTTGACCTTTGCCTTATGTTTTTGATGTTGCTGCTGATAAGTGTTGATGGGCAGATGTTTACTGCCTTGAGGGATTTTGCTTTTTATAAAGTGTGTACTAGAAATAGTAAAGGAGAAGGATTTTCTCAATTCTTTTCTTATTCTTTGGCTATTAGTTGGCATGCTTCTCTGTGGATTTTGTAGAATTTCTGGGCAGATGCATTTAAGTGACATTCTTATGTCTAAAGATCACTTATGTCTAAAGATCACTGTTTCTCTAAAGGTTTCTTCCTTTCCTCACCTTTCTTTTTATTTTTCTTTCTCTCTCTTTTTTTTTTTTTTTTTTTTTTGAGACACAGTCTCACTCTGTCACCCAGGCTGGAGTGCAAGTGATGCAATCTCAGCTCACTGCAACTTCTACCTTCCAGGCTCAAGCAATCCTCTCACCTCAGCCTCCTTAGTAGCTGGAACTACAGGTACACACCACCACGCCTGGCTAATGTTTTATTTTTTCTAGAGATGGGGTTTTACCATGTTGCCCAGGCTGGTCTTAAACTTCTCAGCTCAAGCCATCTGCCTGCCTCAGCCTCCCAAAATGCTGGGATTGTAGGTGTGAGCCACCGCACCTGGCCCTTTCTCGGCATTCTGTCCTGGTTTTAAGTTACCACAATAAACTTCCTTGGTGATTTTTCTTTTTTTTTTTTTTTTTTTTTTTGAGACGGAGTCTTGCTCTGCCGCCCAGGCTGGAGTGCAGTGGCCGGCTCTCAGCTCACTGCAAGCTCCGCCTCCCGGGTTCACGCCATTCTCCTGTCTCAGCCTCCCGAGTAGCTGGGACTACAGGCGCCCGCCTCGTCGCCCGGCTAGTTTTTGTATTTTTAGTAGAGACGGGGTTTCACCGTGTTAGCCAGGATGGTCTCGATCTCCTGACCTCGTGATCCGCCCGTCTCGGCCTCCCAAAGTGCTGGATTACAGCTTGAGCCACCGCGCCCGGCCAGATTTTTCTTTCTTATTTTATGTACAGCCTATTCTTTTGTTTTGATGAAAGTCACATTGAATAAAAATTTGACACCTATTGTAACACCATACCAGGTGCTGCGTTATTTTTTTTATCCCTAGTTTTGGAGACCTTTGGAGATAAATCCATGCTATTTTGTAACCCATTTTTGCTAATCTTAAGAAATTGAGTGAAAGTTTCAGTAATATAATTTTTTTAAAATTATAAGATAATAGGATTTTAAAATTTTGGTAAATAGCTTTGGATTAAATGAGTTTCTTGTTTAATTTGATGCAGTTCTATAATCTTTTTGCTCTTTTTCTTGAAAAGAAAAAGGCTCCCTCCCTGGCTATATGTGGGTTCTGCCTACACTCTTCCCTCACCTCTCCTTGGTGTAGTGGCCTAGACCCTGTTAGTCATCCAGTGAAATCTGTGAATCCTTTCTTGAAAAACACATCAAAGTTTCCTTAAAATTTCAGGATGTTCATTGGATCCCGCCCCCCCCACGCCACATATACCCTGCAATGATAGGGACCCTTGGACTTCAAGCCGACTAACAAAGCTTAGAAAATAAGATTCAGGCCGGGCACGGTGGCTCAAGCCTGTAATCCCAGCACTTTGGGAGGCCGAGACGGGCGGATCACGAGGTCAGGAGATCGAGACCATCCTGACGAACACGGTGAAACCCCGTCTCTACTAAAAATACAAAAAGGGCCGGGCGCGGTGGCTCAAGCCTTTAATCCCAGCACTTTGGAGGCCGAGACGGGCGGATCACGAGGTCAGGAGATCGAGACCATCCTGACGAACACGGTGAAACCCCGTCTCTACTAAAAATACAAAAAGGGCCGGGCGCGGTGGCTCAAGCCTTTAATCCCAGCACTTTGGGAGGCCGAGACGGGCGGATCACGAGGTCAGGAGATCGAGACCATCCTGGCTACACGGTGAAACCCCGTCTCTACTAAAAATACAAAAAACTAGCCGGGCGAGGTGGTGGCGCCTGTAGTCCCAGCTACTCGGGAGGCTGAGGCCGGAGAATGGCGTAAACCCGGGAGGCGGAGCTTGCAGTGAGCTGAGATCCGGCCACTGCACTCCAGCCTGGGCGACAGAGCAAGACTCCGTCTCAAAAAAAAAAAAAATACAAAAAACTAGCCAGGTGAGGTGGCGGGCGCCTGTAGTCCCAGCTACTTGGAGGCTGAGGCAGGAGAATGGCATAAACCTGGGAGGTGGAGCTTGCAGTGAGCTGAGAACGGCCACTGCACTCCAGCCCAGGTGACAGAGCGAGACTCCGTCTCAAAAAAAAAAAAGAAAGAAAATAAGATTCATACTCCTTCTTAGTATTCTAGGTATCTAACAATTTGACATAGAAGTAACAATAACAATGTTAGTCATACTGCTACAATACCTGCAACAGTAATAATAATAATAAAAAATAAAATTTACTCTCTGCCAACCTTATGCCAGATTCTATGCTGAACCTTTAACCTTTATTACTGGTTATATTGTTAATGATACCTCCAGATTCAGTATATTCAGCATACTTTTCTTCTGTACTTTAGGAAATACTGTATCTTTAGAATACAGATTTGAGTAAGAGATTATATGCATTTTGGTTCTAAGACGTTTTGGAATACTGAACTTTTAGTTTTCTAATTCCAATAGTCAGTCTCTCTCTTTCTCTCTCTTTCTTTCCCTCTTTCTCGGCCTCTCTGCCATTATTCTTCCTCTGAAAATTAGCTATCCCACCTAAGGCTCATATATCCCCTAATTCCTGTTTGTAGTTGTGAGGGAGGAAAAATATTTTCCTTCTAAGTTCTCTGCTGTAAGGCCCTTGTAACAAAAGACAAATTAACAAAAATTAAATACACTAATTTATATTCTAAGTTTTATGTAACATGGAGGGAAATGAAGACTTGAAGAAACAGTTAAACCTGGGCGTTTTTACATTAGGTTTTATGAAGAGTGGAAGGGAAAGGCAATAGGAGAAAAAGGGATATGAACTAAGAGTAGTAAACTGAGGGGACCTTAGCAAGACCTGTTTGCTTAGATTCATCTCATGTCCTTCCATCTTCTGAGATAAGGATGTTCTTTTTTTCTGCATATAGTAAACATTCTCTTACATGGATGGTCTTATGATTTGCTTCAGAGGAAATCAGAAAGTCCTTCCTGCACCTGCTGTTCTCAAATTCCTTTAGCTTAAAATTTTCTGTATGTCAAGTGCCATATTTTGGGGTAGTGTGTCCAGATCTCCATCGTAGTTAAGTGTCAGCTTGGATAAAGTTTCTCATATTTATCTTAGAAAATCTCCTTTGACCACTCTGCAAAGACTGAGTTAGGCGCTACTTGCATGTGCTGCAGTAATTCCTATTATATATATAATCTCTTATAATAAATAGTAACATATCTTGTATGTAAGCTTTATGTACCCTTAAATTGTAAGTTTTAAGAAGATAGAATCCTGGCTTTCCTGTTCACTTATTTGACAATTATTTAATTGCATAGAATGTAGCAGGCATTATTCTAGATTTGGAAACACACCCTACAACTCTTTTAAAGACGCCAAGAACAGTCTTGAACAGCAAATTACCATTAAGTGGAATTAATTCTATGATAGGAATGATACAGTTTGTTGAGGCAACATAAAACACAGGCATATAGACTGGGCACGGTTGTTCACACCTGTAATCCCAGCACTTTGGGAGGCCAAGGCGAATGACTTGAGGTCAGGAGTTCGAGACCTGGCCAACATGATGGAACCCCATCTCTATTAAAAATGCAAATATTAGCTGGACATGGTGGCGTGTGCCTGTAATCCCAGCTACTCGGGAGGCTGGGGTAGGAGAATTGCTTGAACCTGGAAGGCAGAGGTTTGCGGTGAGTCGAGATCGCACCACTGCTCTCCAGCCTGGGTGACAGAGCAAGACTCTGTCTCAAAAAAATAAAAAATAAATAACAATGGGCATACAGAACAGAGTTTAGGACAACCTTGTCTAAGTAAGTGAAACCTGAAACCTAAGTAGGAAGCTAGAAAGAACAAACAGAAACAGAATGAAGTATTCAGTGTACTGGAACATTGCATTCAAGAGTGTTAATGCTTAGGATGAACTTGGAGAGGAAGTTAATGGTTCAATCATAAAGTTGTTTATGTTGAACTTTGCTTAAGATACTTAGGTAACGATTGAAGGACATTTTAGGAAGAGCACTCAAAATGCAGTGGATTGGAGAAAAACAGAACTAAAAGCAGGGAGATGATTTAAGAAGCTTTTGCAAATGGTTGCATGGTTGGGAGGATGGAGTGACAGAATGGGAAATGATATCCATTGGATAGAGGTTTCTTTTTAAGGTAACGAAAATGTTCTGGAGTTAGTGCTGATGGTTGCACAGCTATATGAATAAACAGGAAACAACTGAATTGTACATTTTAAAGTGGCAAATGGTATGGTTATATGAATATATCTCAATACATTTTTAAAAATAGACTTTTATAGTAGTCTAATTGAGAGTAGATGGTGGCCTGTACTAAAGTGGTGTTAATAGAGACAGGAGTAAAAATGTGTCAATTTAATAGGCAAAATAGGGTTGAGTAGGTATTTGGATATTCAGATCAGTCATATGAAGACAAGTATAAGCTAAAAATGAGGGGGTCTCAGCATATAGATGATAATTGAAACCATGAGAGTAGATTAGATCATATCCGGAGAAAGTATATAGGGTGAGAATTGTAGGTAACCTGGGAATCCAGGCCTGAGAGACGCTAAGGGATGGGAAGAAGGAAAGAAGCCTACAAAAGAGATAGAGAAGACTTCTTTATCCATTATTAATTACAATAATGTCCAACAAATAATAGGTGAGCAACAAATATTGGTGGAATGAATTGAATGAATATACACTAAAAATTCTTCATTTTATCATAGTCTCAGGGCACTGTTGTCATCATCATCTGCATTCTGCAATAGGCAGTGCCTTGAACACTTTGCTTACATTATCATATTCAATCCTCACAATAATTCCACAAGAAACATAATCTCTGAAAGAGTAGCTTGTTTACCAACACATGGCTGGATGAACTTATATACCTGAGTCTAACGTTTATTTTTTTCTGCTAGGCCTAATATTCCCCAAATCTGTTCTGAGAATGTTAACAGATATTTACTAACAAAAATAACAGTAGAACTATTTAGGGGAAAGAATAGGATTATTAGAAATTGATTTTTATTCATAGGATACTTGCCAGCAGGGGCAATGGAGCAGTTTTTAAAGGAAAGAAGCATAACATACTAGTTATTCAGTGAGAATGAATTATTAATATTCATGAAAATCTTGTGTTTTACCCTGTCTCACTTGGTGGTATTGTAATCATCTGAGAATCTATCCTGTAAGTTATGTGATATTTGCTATTTTCCTAATCAATCTATTTCAGTTTCGATTTCCTCATCATCCTTTGCAGTCTGCTTCTTGCTATTTCTCAGTTTTGACGTTTAATTTCTTTTAGTTGTGCTTTACAGTTTTTCTGAGATGCCTCATTGAGTTTTCTGTATAAAATTTCATGTCTTTGTCTTATCTTGCAACTCTTTTAGTATCTAGGTGTCATTCTTCATCATTCTATTATGAATTGAATTAAAGCATATGGCATTATCTCAGAAGTGACTGCCTCTTGGGCATCATTGTCAGTTATATTGTCCTAAATATTGCATTTAGGTAATAAAAAGGAAATCTGCCTTGAAGGTAAAGTTAATATTAATAAAAATCTTTCCATATGTTGTTAAAGACTCTTGTTATGAAGTTTAATATGTCATTTATTTAGGCCTTATTTAAATTCAATTGTAAATTTTTTCCTTCTGGTTCCTTACCTTAATGAACCATCATCTCTTCTCATCATACTCTTTGCTCGAAAACCTTCATGTGTTGCTTTCTACCCTCAGAATGTTGCCTAAATTTCTTGAAGTGGTATTTAATGATCTGGCCTACATCTACCTTTCCCAATTGTCTCTTCTCTCCCATATAGTTACTCTGTCACTATACTCCTAATAGTCTTTTATTTCTGTTTTTCATTGTTTTTGTTAATATTATATTCTTGTTTCCCAATCTATGCACTAAGTCCCCTTAGGGTGCTGTAGCAAACACACAGAGAGTCTTCAGGGTATTTCAAATTTTCAGGGTAAAGACAGTGACATCTGTCAGACGCAGCATGAACCACTAGCTCTAGATATTTCAGTTTTTGTTTTGTTTTGTTTGAGATAGAGTCTCGCTGTGTCACCCAGGCTGGAGTGCAGTGGCGTGATCCTGGCTCACTGCAACCTCCGCCTCCCGAGTTCAAGCAATTCTCCTGCCTCAGCCTCCTGAGTAGCTGGGATTACAGGCGCCCGCCACCATGCCCAGGTAATTATCATATTTTTAGTAGAGATGGGGTTTCACCATGTTGGTCAGGCTGGTCTTGAACTCCTGACCTCGCGATCCACCCACCTTGGCCTTCCAAAGTGCTGGGATTACAGGTGTGAGCCACTGTACCCAGCTTCATATTTCAGTTTTAATATTAGATTACTACATTCCTTTTGGTGGTATTATACTCTGCAAAACTGGATCTTTGATGATTTCTGTGATAAAAAGCAAATACTGCCCCCAAATCAGTGTGAAACAAATGAGGGTGATGGTTACCAGTCTGATTCCGAGGTTTGAGAATTTTGCAGTGTCTAACAGGTACAAAATTGTTAGGAAATAAACACCTTTGGCTGAAACTAATTATTTAATAAATGGATTTTCTGCCATCCTAGGGGCACCATGATAAAATTTCTAACATAGGAAAGGAGGCATGTACTGTATGCTGTACAACTCTTTTTTCTTTCTAGTTTGTAACCATTTTGGAAGATCATACCTGTCCTTCAAAGACCAGTTGATACTGCTACCTGTCTTTGGAGGCCTTTCCTCATCCCCTCCCCTCCACTGCAATTAATCTCTCTCATGGTATTTTCTAGTAATATGCTTTTTTACTATTGCTGTTTAAGTTAAACTAATTTAAGTATTTATTTGAAGTTACCAATAGTGGCTGTGGTTTTCCTATTCCTCCAGTTAGGTATAGTTACTTAAAGTATAATGAGAGCCCTTTCCTTCTTTGTATAAAAGTGATGCAAATATAATAATAGAAACTCCATAGTATACTAAACTGCATGGGTTATTAGTCAATTTCTTTTTATTTCTTTTTTATTTATTTAGTTTTCCTTCCTTCCTTCCTTCCTTCCTTCTTCCTTCCTTCCTTCCTTCCTTCCTTCCTTCCTTCCTCCTTCCTTCCTTCCTTCTTTCTCTTCTCTTCTCTCTTCTCTTCTCTCTTTTCTTTTCTTTTTTCCTTTCCTTTTTCCTTTCCTTTTCCTTTCCCTTTCCTTTCCTTTCCCTTTCCTTTCCTCTTTTTTTTCTTGAGGGGAGTTTCACTCTTATTGTCCAGGCTGAGGTGCAGTGGCGCAATCTCGGCTCACCGCAACCTCTGCCTCCCGGGTTCCAGTGATTCTTCTTACCTCAGCCTCCTGAGTAGCTGGGATTACAGGCATGCGCCACCACGCCTGGCTAATTTTTTATATTTTTAGAGACAGAGTTTCTCCATTTTGGTCAGGCTGTTCTTGAACTCCTGACCTCAGGTGATCTGCCTGCCTCGGCCTCCCAAAGTGTTGGGATTACAGGCGTGAGCCACTGCTACCGGCCTTGTTTGTAAATTTCTAATTCTTACTACATCCTTAAAAGATCATAGGTTATGTTATCCACATTTTATATTTGAAGAAATTGACGTTTAGCAGTGTTAGTTTTTCTCACACCCACATACCTCCTAGTCTTTAGCTATTCTAGTTCCTTTTACTTTAATATTGATTATAGAATCAACTTTTTGATATCCTCAGAAATCCATTGAGAGTTTGGTTGGGATTTCATTGAACTTATGAATCAATTTGGGGAGAATTAATGTCTTAAGAATATTGAGTTTTCAAATCCATGTACGTAATATAGCTCTTTGTTTATATAAATTGTTATTTTTCCTCAGCAATCTTTTGTAGTATTCTATGTATATGTCTTGCACATATTTGGTTAAATGTGTTCCTACATATTTCAATTTTGGTGGTATTGTAAATATTGTTTTCTTAATTTTAATTTTCAACTCTTCTTTGAAAACTTATAGAACTACATTAGATTTTTATATATTCATTTTAAGGTCTGAGACCTTGATTAACTTACTTTTAATTCTAGAGCATTTATGTGGATTCCTTATGATTTTACATATATTACTTAAACATACACAGGTTGGTATCCAGCCATAGCCTCAAGGGTTACTCTGTAGATTTCAACTCATTCTTCTCTGAAAATCTTTTTCACAATTTCTAGTCTTCTGGCTCTCCTTGAATACTTATCTCTGTCCCCTCGTTTTAGTGAGAATGCCAGGCTCTATTTGCCTTCTTTCTCCCTCTCCATGGTGTGGAACTTACCTCCTGGCAGAGAGCCTGCATGATGTCAGGGCACACCTTATTTCTTTCCTATCAGAGATCACAGTCCTACCATGCCTGTTATTCAATGTCTGAAAATACTGTAGGTGTTTCCTTCTGGTTTTCTAGTTTACAGTGCAATAGTAATTCCAGACCCTGCTAATCACTTATGGCCAGAGCAGAAGTTAAAGTTTTTAAGGTGTACTGTACATTTATGAACCAAGGGAAGGTGGGCAGTTTATTTTAGCTAAAAGAAGGAACATAATCAAAGGTTATAAACAAGGTTGAATCTCCATCCTGGAGAATCAAAATCTAGTAGTTGTGACTTTGTATTAGGAATATCATCATTTTTTTATTTTTATTCCCTGGCAGACATGCATTAAATGTGTGTTGATTGAGTATCAAAATGGTAGGAAATAGATTAGTTACATGTTGGTGAAACATTATGTTTTAGATGCTTACAGATGTACTAAAATTTTAACAGAAATCTTTGCAAATTACTTATTAAATTTTCCTAAAGTGATTTTTAAAACTCTATTTCATTCTCAATTATAACATCTTTACTCAGATTATTAAATGCTTTGAAGCAGGTAACATGGCTTCTTTTTTTTAATGGCTGTTAAAAACCTGTATGTTTAGGCTCGTTAAACTCTGGTTTTAGAATGACTTTTGAGTGGAAATCAGTGATCAAAAGCAAAGTTCTCACATTTTGTCAATATCTGAATACCAGAAATAGAATGTCAGGCAGTTTCTCATGTTGAAATATTCGATACTAAAAGGATAGCAAAGCTGCTGAATATTTCTACTATTTATCAATTTTTGCCTCGCAGGTTCAAATAATATTTATTTGTAATGGAAATATTTCAATTCATTTAAATCCTGATTATGGAGTAGTTAGTAAATCAGGTTTAAGCCTGACTGTGAGTTGATATAGCCCTTATTTCATACTGTAGTTTGAACATGTAGACTCTCTGATTATAACTAGGCTAAATTACATAATAATGACTTTATTTTCACTGAACAAAGTTTGCTATTATTTTGATGACAAATTATTTAAGTAATCGTAGTAAAAGTTGCTATTGGCTCTGGTTTTACTTATTTTGCTATATATTATAGACATGATTGATCATTTAATCATACCTTATAGATAAATAAAAGTAAATTATAGAATAACATAGAAATTTTCTGCTAAATTTATACTTTCACTAAGTTTAATAACACCTAGAAATTCTCTGTTAAATTTATATTTTAACTAATTGTAGAATAAAGTATTTTAAGTTAGGCATTTATACTGAGACATTTTATAATATTAACTACTTCATGTTATTTACTCATTTTGATAAATGGAGTGATAATATCCAAAATGGAATAAATTAAGTTTAAATTATTGTTATTCTTTAAAGGAATGGTTTAGCTACAGTATGTTTGTCCCACCTTTTAATTTTGAACATTTTCTAACTTACAGAATAGTAAAATGAACTTTTCTATACCCTTCACATTGATCCACCAATTGTTAACATTTCAACACATTTGTGTTCTCTCTTTAAATAAATATATGTGTGTATATTTTCCTCAGAATCATTTTGAAGTATTTATTCCTTATTCAAAAAAATAAGCATTGGTACTGTTTTCTGATGTATGATCAAGATTCCAGATGTAGCAGTTATTCTGATAGTGTCCTTGATAGCTGTTTAATTTTATTCTCAGTCCAGGATCCAATAAGAATCACACATCACATGTATTAGTACTGTTTCTTTAATATACTTTCCTCTCATCTTTTTGGTCATTTTCTTCTTTTAAGGGTCCAACCCAGTTGATTGTAACATGTGCCACCTTGTGGACTTATTCTCATTATTTTAAGCAATAATAGTACGTAAGTGACACTGTGTATTTCCCATTGCATCACATCATAAAGTTTATGGCTTTATTGATAATGCTAATTGATAATGATTAAGATAGCATCCCTCAGGTTTCTTGCATAGAACCTTCTTCCCTTTCCCCATTTCATATTTGTATTTTCCGTATCATGTTCAGGAAACCTAGTTCCCAACAGCATCAACTTTATATTCATTTGCTCTATTCTACAGTACACACAAAATAGTTTAACCAATAACATAACCAATAATAGACTTACTAAGTAAAGTTTATTTGTTGTTTTTTCCTTATAATATATTCCATCAAGACTGTATTGTTATAAGAGCATACTGAAAAATTATTTACATTATTTTTTCTATGTACTTATGTTACAATTTGATACCTTCTTTGATTTTTCATTCTTGTTATATTCAACTTCATAATTTGTTTTTCTTCTAATGGAATTCAAAATTCAAATTAAATGTTATTATTTGAAAAGGCAAAATTTTCACGTTTCAGAAGTCAAATTTGAATGTAATGCTATATTCAGAGAACTCTTCTATTCCTATTCTTTCTCTGTTTCTTTTTATAAAATTAACAAACACAAAATTATATATACATTCTAATGTATGTATATAGTATAGTATCTATACTAAAAGAATATATATGGCTGAGTGAGGTGGCTTTCACCTGTAGTCCCGACTACTCAGAAGACTGAGCTGGTAGGATCTGTTGAATTCAGGAGTTCGAGGCAAGAAAATATATATATACACATACACACACATACACACGTATATACATACACATACATTCTCTTTTATGTAATAAAAACCATAACATTAACTTTAACATCTTAATCATTTTTAAATGTACCAATTAGTATATGTATGTTGTTACATAGTTGACCTCTAGAACTTTTTCATCTTGCAACACTGAAACTCTGTACCTGCTAAACTCTAATTCTCCAACTTCCCTCCCTCAAGTCCTTGGTAACCAACTTTCTACTTACGTTTCTATGATTTTGACTACTTCAGATACTTCCTATGAATGGAATCATACAATATGTGTCTTTTTTGTGACAGACCTTATTTAACTTAGCAAGTTCTTGATGTTCATCTATGTTGTAGCATGTGATGGGATTTCCTTCTTTTGTTTCTTTATCCTTTAATTGTTGATGGACGTCTGGATTGCTTGTACCTCTTGGCATTTATGAATATTGCTGCAGTGAACATGGACATGCAAATATCTCTTTGAGATCCTGCTTTGAATTCTTTTGACTGTATACCCAGAATTGAGGTTGCTTGATTGTTTGTTAATTTAATTTTTAATATTTCTTTTAGGAACCTCCATACTGTTTTCGTAGTGGCTGCACCATATTACATTTCCACCAACGCTGCACAAGGGTTCATTCACTTCTCCACATTTTGCCAGCATTTTTTGTTTTCTGTGTTTTTGGTAGTGACCGTCCTGATCAGTGTGAAGTGATATCTCATTGTGATTTTGATTTCCCTGATGATTACTGATGTTGAACATTTTTTCTTGTGCTTATTGGCCATTTGTATATCATTTTTGGAGAAATGTCTATTCAAATCCTTTGCCCATTTTAAATCATGTTATTTGTATTTTTATTGTTCATTTAGAAGTTTGTTATATATTCTGGGTATTAACCTTTCATTGGATATATGGTTTGGAAATAAGTTGCCTTTTCACTCTGTTGGTTGCCTCCTTTGCCATGCAGAAGTTAAGCTTGATATAATAACGTTTATCTATTTTTGTTTTTGTTGTCTGTGTGTTTGTGCGATATTTATGAAATCATTGCTAAATCCAATGTCCTGAAGCTATCCCCCTATATTTGAAAATAATATATATTATTAAGTTTTATTCTTTTTTAAACAAAGCTTTTATACCTTTGAGACTTGATTTTTTTTAAAGTTAACAAAATATCCTGGAAATTACTTTATATAGATGGAGTGTTCCTTAGAGCTTTTCCTTGTTTTCCATTGTTTTGTTGGGGTTTTTGAATGGCTGTGTGGTATTCCATTATATGGATATATCATAGTTTAATCGACTGATCTTCTACGGGTGGACTTCTAGTTTGTTTCCAACATTTTGCATTACAAATAACATCTCAATACTTACATGTTGTTTTATATTGTGGATGAGTCTCTAGAATTGGGATTGCTGGTCATCAAGCTATTACTATATCTCATTCCTACAGTTTTATCTTTGTTATTTTTGTCCTCTCCTCATCCTTTTACCTCTCAAATATGCATGTATTTCTTTTCTATTCCAAATATTCAAGAACAGATTTTATAAAAATTTATCTTGATGTCTTTTGACTTTGTATGTAGATTATTTGTAGGTTATTTTGCTACTTCTAAGTGTTCAAAACCAAATATGTGTTAGCTATGGAATCACTAAAGAATATTAGAACCCTCAGGGATTTGAGCTAATTATGAAAGGTAAAAAGTTCAAATCTGTGAAACGTATGCATCTTACAAGAAGTCCATTGTCATTAAAATTTATAATAATTACTTTAATGAAAAAATGAGATATTTGTAATTAGAACTATAACACTATTTCTGAATTTTTAGAATAATTTTTTAGATACGAGCATGTTTTAGCTTAATTTATGTATGAATTACTACAATAAGTATGACAATCATAGTAACAGCCACAGCTAATATATGTTGTTTGCTATGTGCTGGGTACCATGCTCAGCAATGCATGTACATTAATTTACATCATTTCAATTAATCCTCAACGACCTTATGAGATGTATTTGTAATTATATCTCCACTTTAAGCATGAGTGAAGTGAGAAATGTTAAGTGATATGCTCTAACATGCTCTAACTCATGCAGTTAGTAAGTGGCAGAAGCAAGATTTGAACCCAGACAGTCTGCAATCAAGATGGATTCTGCTCTTTTTATGACAATGCTAGACTTCTTATATTGGGACCCACTATTATTTTCCTATATCAGGCCAGCATTTGTCTTAAGGTCTGTATGATTTTAGCTGCTGAATCCTTAACCACTCTATGTACTTAATTTCTCTCCCCAATGCAGTATAAGATATTACATGGTTGTTATATTAAGTTTTTTTTTTTTATCGTGATAGCACAGAATTGAAATTCCATTCATAACAGTCACAGTTTCTCACAAAGCATTCTTTTCACATCACTATCCGTGGCAGAATACTGAACTATGTGTACCATTTTTTTGACCCATTAAATTATTTATGTTCCTGTTTTACAGTGGATGATTCAACAGCCATACAAAGCAGCAACATTTTTTGGATGCATTGGGATAGATAAATTTGGGGAAATCCTGAAGAGAAAAGCTGCTGAAGCCCATGTAGATGCTCATTACTATGAGCAGAATGAGCAGCCCACAGGAACTTGTGCTGCATGCATCACTGGTGACAACAGGTCAGTGTAATTCCAAGGGAAGCACTATACTAATTGGCTATTTTAACACTGGTAAAATCTGAATTCCAATGTGAATTTGGAATTTTGACTTTATAATTCCTTTTAATGTTTGATAAATGCTTATTCCTTATATCAGTTTTCCTGTGTTGTTTTTAAATTTACTTTTGTTAAACATGCAGTTGAATTCATGAGGCATGTGGAATAAAAGTTTGAGATTATTTAGTCCAGTCTCTACTTTTTATAATTAGAATCAGAAAAGGCAGATAGCTTGCTCAATGCCTTGTAGCTAATTTGTTGCGAAACTTGAATTAGAAAGAATATTCTTTTCACCATATCCTGAGGTTGGAATATTAGAATGAGAGAGAGAGAGAGAGGAGAGAGAGAGAGAGAGAGAGTGTGTATGTGTGTGTGTGTGTGTATGTGTGTGTATGTATTTTATGTATATAAAATACAACATTACATTCAGGCTCATATGACTTAGTTATCTAAATGATCATCTAAACCATTTCTGGCAAATAGTAATTCATTCATATTAAATAAACTCAGTCATGGGTAATATACCACTAACGAAACAACCAAGTATATTTCTATATACCCTTACTTATTAGAAAAGTATTCTTTATATGAACTTGAAATATCTCTCTCAGGCCCCTCCATGTATTGGTTGATTGTTCCTTTGTTCCCAAATGGAGCTACTCCTTCAGTGTATTCATGCTTTGCTGACGTTATTACCATATCAGCACAGGCTTTTTCCCCCTTTGCAAGGGAAAAACAAAATAACTGCCCTACCAATTATTATATTGCTGGAATAATCAAAGATGACCTCTTTTTAAATAGTGATTCACTAGAAATTTTGCATTACTTATAGTTGGAAATATGTAGTCTGTCCTCCTCCATTCCCTATCTCCTTTCTTTTCCCATCTTCCCTTCCTTTCTTTTTTCTCTCTTCATCCTCCTTTATTTCCTTCCTCCTCTCCACCGCCATCTTGCTCCATTTCTTCTATTTACCCATTTTATTGCTCACTACTTGACCTTCATCAGAGGTATATTAAGGAATGGACTATTCTGGAGACTGTGGATCAATAAGCACAATATTTACTGAATAACCAAAATACAGCATTCAAAAATTATTAGGGTATGTAAGGCATTTTCAGACTTTAATTTTGTTTTTTATATACAGAAGAACTTCATGATTTTAAGGCTTCAGTAAACATTGAAATATAGGATTCAGAGATTAAAAAAAAAAACTAAAAGTGTTGAAATATGCTTGTTTAGACCATTGCCCTTAGTTTTCCCAAGGCCAGCCTTAATCTGTAGGTGCAAAGTTTTACCATTCGTGAGAAGTAGGTCAAATTTTCTTCTGAGATCACTTAGGCTACAGTAATATTACTAAATTGTTTTGGTATGCTAAATTGCTGTCTTAAAGAACAGTTACGGCTGGGTGCGGTGGCTCATGCCTGTAATCCCAGCACTTTGGGAGGCCGAGTCAGGTGGATCACCTGAGGTCAGGAGTTCGAGACCAGCCTGGCCAACATGGTGAAACTCTCTCTCTACTAAAAATACAAAAATTAGCCAGGTGTGCACTTGTAATCCCAGCTACTCGGGAGACTAAGGCAGGAGAATTGCTTGAACCTGGGAGGTGGAGTGAGCCGAGATTGCACTACTGCACTCCACCCTGGGCAACAGAGCAAGATTCTCAAAACAAAACAACAACAAAGAGAGAGAGAACAGTTATGATAATATAAGATCTCCTAGATGTCAAAAACTTAACTTTTATACTAATTTGATAGTTATAGTGATATTGTTCAGATGATATGGGAATCAAAAATTGGGGAGAAATCTTCAGTATCTAAATCATTATCTAAATTCTGGACGCTAATACAGTTGGATCAATTGTTTTGGATAGGTCCGGTAACCTTTGCTGCCACTATCAAAAACTCAGAAATTGGCCAGGCATGGTGGTCACACCTTGTAATCCTAACACTTTAGGGGGCCAAAGCAGGCTGATCACTTGAGCTCAGGAGTTTAAGACCAGCCTGGGCAACATGGCAAAACTCCATCTCTACAAAAAATACAAAAATTAGTTGGGGATGGTGGCATGTACCTGCGGTCCCAGCTGCTCGAGAGGCTGAGGTGGAAGGATCGCTTGAGCCCCGGAGGTTGAGGCTGCGGTGGACTGCGGTTGTGCCACCCACTGTACTTCAGTCTGGGCAAAAGAGTGAGCCCCGTCTCAAAAACAAAAAACAAAAAATTTCAGAAATCGAAGTGTTTGGGTAATTCAGTATCTTTCTTGATCCAGGTTCTTCCTCTTCAAAGTCAGAATCAAATACATTGGGATAATAAGAATACTCATATTTTTCTGGTCAGGCGTGGTGGCTCATGCCTGTAATCCCAGCACTTTGGGAGGCCAAGGCAAGTGGATCCTTTGAGGCCAGGAGTTCGAGACCAGCCTGGCCAACATGATGAAACCCCACCTCTACTAAAAATACAAAAAAACTAGCCAAGTGTTGTGGCGGGCACTTGTAATCCCAGCTACTTGGGAGACTGAGGCAAGAGAATTGCTTGAACCTGGAGGCAGAGGTTGCAGTGAGCCAAGACGGAGCCATTGCTCTCCAGCCTAGGCGACAAGAACGAAACTCCATCTCAAAAAAATAAAAAAGGAATCTTTTATTTTTCTTTTGGAGAAACTGTAGTTTCCCATCAAAAAGTCATTGTATTATCAAAATAGAGTTTAGTATCTGGTACCAGAAGTGTTTGCTTTTATTTAGTAGCCATTTTGTCAAAATTTTCCTAAAGTCACAATTACTAAAATATTTTTATAAATTAGGCCTAAATTTTCTTAAGTTTGTAATATAGTTATTTTGTATTTGGATATGTTGATGCATATTACTCTTTCCTTCCTTCGTTTACTTGAACATAAACAGATGTATCCTTTAGTAGTAAATTGGCAGATGGATGAGTGGAAAGACGTTTTGGAAGAGAATTGAGATTTTTTTTTTTTTAACAGTGTAATCGAACACTTCACCAAAGTCTGAAATGATAAGATTTTTTTATAAGCTATAACTGTTACAATTTAATAAGAAAAAGAGAAAAATTGGCAAGTGATTTTTTAAATTCTGAAGCAGTATGAGGAAGGAAAGTATTTTTATTATTTTATAATGTAAATAATTATTGTTTTTATCTTTAATTAAACAAGCCAAGTGACACTTGTAGCAGGATTTTATTTTTTATTAATTCATTTTTTGTTTTTTAGAGATGTGGTTTTGCCTTGTTGCCCAGGCTAGAGTGCAGGTGGCATGATCATAGCTCATTGCAGCCTCAAACTCCTGGGCTCAAGCAATCCTCCCACCTCAGCTTCCTGAGTCCCTAGGACTATAAGTGTGCACCACTACCCCCAGCTAATTTTGAAAATTATTTTGTAGAGATGGGATCTGGCTGTGTTGCCCAGGCTGACCTGAAATTCCTGGTATCAAGCAATCCTCCCACCTTGGCCTCTGAAAGAGCTGGGATTTCAACTTTGAGCTACTGCACCCACCTGTAGCAAGATTTTAAATGCAGTATCCTGCTTAGATATTCCATTTCTAAAATTGGACCAGTCAAGGGACTTTTCAACTATAGAAAACAATTCTAATTGATTTCAGTCCTTAGAATATAATGGTTTACAAATTAATTCCTCTTAGTGAATATGGTCTACATTTGTAAGCGTCTTTTGTGACATTAATTCCATACTTGGCTTTTAAAGCCTTCGATTAAATAGACAATTATAGTATGTTGATATTTATTTTTATCAAGATATTTTTCTACTATAAAAAATGTTTTTAGTTGCATAGATTTCTTTTTATATAATAAGTTAGCTTTATTTCTTAACTGCATTTTGAACTATTAAGGTGTAAAAAGTAGGTCCTATTTTACTATCAAAAGGCAACTTAAATGCCAATTTCTTTCTCAGAATACCAGGTGTTGTTTAGAACAAAAATTATCATAGATGCCTCAGAATGTTCTCAAAACAAAATTGTATTTATATTTATTTAAAAATCAATAACATCAGTTTTGAAGAATTAATTAAACTGTAAATTGTAAAATTTGCAAAAAATATTGGTAACTATCTATAGAAATATATGCTAAGTTTGGCTATAATATTACTTGCTTATTCTTTGGTTGTTTTAGGTCCCTCGTAGCTAATCTTGCTGCTGCCAATTGTTATAAAAAGGAAAAACATCTTGATCTGGAGAAAAACTGGATGTTGGTAGAAAAAGCAAGAGTTTGTTATATAGCAGTAAGTACTTACCTAATTCAAATCTCCGGTACATATTTACATGATGGATTATAGTTGTTGTCTGATATATATTTTAAAGTAATTATCTTTTATTTACCGTGCAAATTATTTACCTATCTCAAAGCATATGTTAGATTCACTATTGTGAGTATAGAACAGAAATAATTATCTTTCTATGGGTAACATAATTTGTAGTATTTATCTTCATGTCTACTTATTTTTGGATACATTATGCATAGGTGCTTCCCAACCAAGTGCAGAATTCTATATTAAATCAGTTTCCTAATATATTTTAAAATAATTCTACAAACTTACATCTTACATTTGTAGGCAACTTGCATTGTGCAGAAAAATATTAGTAGTATATATATATACTGCAAATAGTTTGAGCTGATTTGCCTAAAAAACTTAATTGCTATTTATTCCATAGTAATTACCATGACACCTCTTAATTTAATATTTCAAAAATATTAATCGTGACAAATCTCTTAAATCTGGGAATAAGGGCAGGGTGTTATTTGAATTATTAAGTCTTCTGACATAAAAATAATTGGTTAAGAATTTATTTCTAAAATAGGACTGTACCAAAAATTCTTCTGAATTAATCACCCCATGATTACCTTGTTTTTATTTAATATGTGTTAAATGTGGCTATACACAAATAAGTAGATACCTATGAAAAATTAAAAGCATCTCATATGCGTGTAATATATGGCTTTGGTATAACAGCTGCTGCCATTTCACTACCTGAGCTGTGTGAAATAGCTGGTAAGATGCGTAAAAATTGATTATCCTACTAATAGGAACATGTTTATTGAAAATATAATTATTTCTTTCAGTCTAATGTTAATGTCTCCTACAGCATGTTTATGTGCACTGTTCTAGGCTTTACAACATTGTTATTGATTCCTCTGTATACCAAATCCTACCCTATTTATAACTGTCAAATAAATGCTTACATTGAGAAGATTATATAACGGAAAGTTATGCTATCTTTTCTGCCACTATGTGAGAAAAACATTTCAAGGATTAAATATTTTTTCCCCTTTATTATTTCCATTTCATTTTATTTCTCAAATTGGTCTCATGTTCATTCCATTTTTCAAATCTTGTTACTATATATTTTGTAGTGTGATTCTTTCGGGGGGATTTATGTACTATTTCAAACCATCTTACACGTGAAAGTCTGATTTTCAAAAAGCACCATGTTTAGAGTTTGGCATAATTTATGTATATTTGTTGACTATGAACTAAGACAGTGTATTCTGATGAAAAAGTATATTTAACTTGACAATTACAGTCTTCTGTGTTTCAGTTTATATTTGTTCAATCCTGAATTGTGCGCCAACTTGCAAACAACTCATAGTTATAATGATTATACATTATAACACGTCTGGTCAACTTTGGGTGAATGGAACTTTTATGAAAGTATAGGTTCAACTTGCAGACAACTTATAGTTTTAGCATTTATGCACTATATTGTATCTAGCCATATTTGGGTGAACGGAGTTTTATAGTAGTGTTAAATATTTATACCTAATGTGCAATTTTGTACAGTGTAAAGTGATCAGCTTTGGTCTAATTATTAATAAGGCAAATGGGATTGTTTTTGACATTTGGGTGGTGTATTCAGCTAGAAGAAATAACAAAATGGATTTCAGTTGTTATCTGTGATGCAGGTGTTAGCTTGTAGCTTCTGTTTCAGCGTTTCATAAAAAGAATGATCTCTTACGTTGCCAGATAAATCTATACTCTTCTCATAGCTTGGCTTATTCCAAAATAGTTCTGAAAATAGTAGACTCATATTGGATACCTGGGATGCTGTATATTCTTAGTGAACATTTAACAAATATTTTCTTGGTGATTAAGAGCATAATTCGTATTCATTGAAATCTGTGAACTTCCTTTTGAAATATAATGTTATTTCCACAAAGACACTGCAGGTTTTACAAATCTGTAATTCCCTTTGATTTCAGAGCATCCTGAGATGAGATGTAGTCTAGTCTAGTTTTTTCTTAGCATATGGTCAAACCATAAATTAAATGGGCTGCCCCATACTTTCTGGTTCTATGAGGTCAGCAGTCTCATTACATTATCATCATAAACTAATGAGGTTTAAGAAGTTAAAGTTCTGGGGGCTCTTTAATTCTAAAATGATTTTGATCTAAGGAAGCAACTCAGTTTATCTATTAAACAAATTTCTGTAACTAAAACATCTGTCTGCATCACATAAGCTAAACCAGATCTACGTACTCAGCTCTACTTCTTCACACTAGTCTCTAAACTAGCAGTGTTTAATGAATATTAAGAAAATTGCAAAACTTCTTCTTCATTTTCTTTACCATATAATTCACTGAGTAAGTTCACACTGGAAACCTTCCTGATTGAAAAGCTAAAATTGAATATGGATACACCAGCATCCTCTTTGGGTTTAAATACAGTGTCAAGATCTTTTAAAATTTATTTTTTATCTTTCATAATAAATGTTTCATTTTATGCCATGTAAACTCAGTTTTTCCATGTTTAAACCAACTTCTCAGATTCTTTGTTAGCAGGTAATTATTGACCACTGGTTATGGTGACTAGGTAATTATGTTTTTGAAAACATAAGTCTCAGGTTCTCTTCACCTTAGAATTATCTAAGGGATGTATCTGTTTTTCCTCACTTAAATAGTATTTCCTGACTAGGCATGGTGGTTTATGCCTATAGTTCCAGTGCTTTGGGAGGCCAAAGCCAGTGGATTGCTTTTGGCCAGGAGATTGAGTCCAGCTTGGGCAACATAGTGAGACCCCATCTGTGCCAAAAAAAAATTCCTTTAAATTAGTGATGCATAGTGGCACTCACCTGTAGATCTAGCTACTTGGGAGACTGAGGCGGGAGGATTACTTGAGCCTAGGAATTAGAAGTTACATTGAGGCCGGGCGCGGTGGCTCAAGCCTGTAATCCCAGCACTTTGGGAGGCCAAGACGGGCGGATCACAAGGTCAGGAGATCGAGACCATCCTGGCGAACACAGTGAAACCCCGTCTCTACTAAAAATACAAAAAACTAGCCGGGCGAGGTGGTGGGCGCCTGTAGTCCCAGCTACTTGGGAGGCTGAGGCAGGAGAATGGCGGGAACCCGGGAGGCGGAGCTTGCAGTGAGCTGAGATCCGGCCACTGCACTCCAGCCTGGGCGACAGAGCAAGACTCCGCCTCAAAAAAAAAAAAAAAAAAAAGAAGTTACATTGAGCTATAATTGTACCACTATACTCCAGCCTAGGCGACAGAGCAAAATCCTGTCTCAAAAAAAAAAAAAAAAAAAAAAGAAAGAAAAGAAAAGGAAAAATAATATTTCTTAAATTAGACCTGTAAGACTTATTCAGGAAAGGCTTATGAAAAAGAATAGTACACTGGAGCCATTAATTTTTCTACATTATGTATTTCCTTCTTTTATATTCTTAACTTTTATTTTTACTTTTGATTTTTTTGTAGATAAGGTCTTGCTCTGTTTCCCAGGCTGGAGTGCAGTGGTGTGATCACAGCTCACTGCAGCCTTGAAATTCTGGGCTCAGGCGATCCTCCTATCTCACCCTCCCGAGTAGCTGGGGCTACAGGTGTAAGCCACTGCACCTGGCTTGTATTTCCTTTTTAAGGTGTATTAATCTGCTATGGAAAATGTAAAAAAAATTAAAATGTGACAATGATAGCATAAAGGCTAGGTGAAAATTAGCACTATGTTTCATCATGAATTTTGGTAGTTACATTTTTACTTTTTTTAAATATATTTTTCAATGTTTAAACGTTTTCATTTTATTCTGTAACTATAATTTTTGTAGTCTTAATTCTATATTTAAATGAGATAAATGCTTATCATCAACTACTTTGTAACAGTTTTCCCATTCCTTTATTATTAATTTTGATTATCCCTTGATTGGCTCCATTTTATCATCAAACTTTTTTTTTTTACAGGAAGGACTTAAAATGCATCCCTTCTTGAGCTTTTATTTACCTCCTATTGCTTTTACATAAATGACAACTCATTTGGTGTAATATTTTTCAGAACAAAATATTTTGTAGTTATTGCTTCATTGACTTCTCATACCTTTTCTGGGAAAGCTAAGCCAGGTTGATTTTTATTTGTTCTTTATTATTGCCTTTTGTTCCTTCTTTGGGTTTCCTTTGTTGTTGTTCTCTTTATTCTGCCTCCCACTACTTTGCCTTATTCTTTTAGTTTGTTTGTTAAGGGAGAAGAGTAATTTATTGATTTGTCACTTTTTTTCTACTATAGGTGCTTGCTTAGTGCTATACATTTCTAAGGCTTAATTTGGCTGCATCACATATTGTCATGTTGTCATTTTCATTCACTTTGAAATACTCTCTAGTTTCTCTTTTAACTACTTATTTGAATCACGGGTTATTTAAATGTCTGTTGTTTAATTTCTAGATATGGGGACTTTGCAGAGATCTTTCTCTCATTATAATTGTGAATTGGTATATTCATCTCCCATATTCTATTAGTTTTTACTTATGTTGAAATCTTTTGTTAGGTGCATAAGGTGCAAGGTTGATTATTTGGCCTGTTTTTCATTATGAAATATGTATCCCTGGTAATATACTTTAGTCTTAAATTTACTGTCTAATATTAATATAGTCAATCCAACTTTCTTTTGATTATTGATATCATGTTATATCTTTTTCCTCCCTTTCACTTCTAACCTATTTATGTTTTTATCTTTTAAAGTGCATTTCTTATAGACAACATAGTTGAGTCTTATTTTTTGTCCAACCTGACAGTATCTCCCTTTTAACTGGAATGTTTATACTGTTCCAGTTAGCAGTATAGTTAGGTTTGATTTCATAATCCTGGTATTTGTTTTCCATTTCTCTCATGTGTTCTTCATTCTCTTTTCTCTCTCCTGCCCTCTTTTGGGTTAATCCTGTGTTTTTGTCCTTTTTGTTGGCTTAATCTCTCTCTTTTTGTCTTACTTTAATGGTTGCATTAGGATTTATAGTGCACATCTTTCATTACAGTTTGCTTTCACATATAGTATTAAAGTACCTTATAGTGGTATACTTCCATTTTACCTTTCCTAACCTTTATGCTATAATTGTCACATTTCAATTTTTTTTTTTGTGACTGCGCCTTGCTGTGTTGCCCAGGCTGGAGTGCAGTGGTGCAATCGCAGCATGCTGCAACCTGCGCCTCCCGGGTATAAGCAATTCTTGTGCCTCAGCCTCCCAAGCAACTGGGACTACAGGCATGCACCACCACGCCCTGCTAGTTTTTTGTGAGTTTTTTTAGTAGAGATGGGTTTCTCTATGTTGGCCAGGCTGGTCTCGAACTCCTGGCCTCAAGTGATCCACCCACCTTGGTCTCCCAAAGTGCTAGGATTACAGGCATGAGCCATTGTACCCGGCCTTAATTTTTTTTTTCTTTCTTTGAGGCAGCATCTTGCCCTGTGGTCTAGGCTGCAGTGCAGTGGTACACTTATGGTTCACTGTAGCCTTGACTGCCTGGGATCAAGCAATACTCCCACATCAGCCTCCTGAGGTGCTGGAACTACATACAGGTGCATCCCACTGTGCCTTGACTTTTTTTTTTTTTTTTTTTTTTTTACTTTTTACTTTTTTTTTTTTTTATACTTTAAGTTCTAGGGTACATGTGCACCATATACAGGTTTGTTACATATGTATACCTGTGCCATGTTGGTGTGCTGCACCCATTAACTCGTCATTTACATTAGGTATTTCTCCTAATGCTATCCCTTCCCCCTCCCCTCACCCCACGACAGGCCCCATTGTGTGATGTTCCCCAACCTGTGTCCAAGTGTTCTCATTGTTCACTTCCCACTTATAAGTGAGAACATGCAGTGTTTGGTTTTCTGTCCTTGCGATAGTTTGCTCAGAAGTTTCCAGCTTCATCCATGTCCCTACAAAGGACATGAACTTATCTTTTTTTATGGCTGCATAGTATTCCATGGTGTATATGTGCCACATTTTCTTAATCCAGTCTATCATTGATGGACATTTCGGTTGTTTCCAAGTCTTTGCTATTGTGAATAGTACCACAATAAACATACGTGTATGTGTGTCTTTATAGCAGCATGATTTATAATCCTTTGAGTATGTACCCAGTAATGGGATGGCTGGGTCAAATGGTATTTATAGTTCCAGATCCTTGAGGAATCGCCACACTGTCTTCCACAATGGTTGAACTAGTTTACAGTCCTACCAACAGTGTAAAAGCATTCCTATTTCTCCACATCCTCTCCAGCACCTGTTGTTTCCTGACTTTTCAATGATCACCATTCTTACTGGTGTGAGATGGTCTCTCATTGTGGTTTTGATTTGAATTTCTCTGAAGACCAGTGGTGATGAGCATTTTCTCATGTGTCTGCTGGCTGCATAGATGTCTTCTTTTGAGAAGTGTCTGTTCATATCCTTCACCCTCTGATGGGGTTGTTTGATTTTTTCTTGTAAATTTGTTTAAGTTCTTTGTAGATTCTGGATATTAGCCCTTTGTCAAATGGGTAGATTGCAAAAATTTTCTCCCATTCTGTAGGTTGCCTGTTCACTCTGATGGTAGTTTCTTTTGCTGTGCAGAAGCTCTTTAGTTTAATTAGATCCCATTTGTCTGTTTTGGCTTTTGTTGCCATTGCTTTTGGTGTTTTAGTCATGAAGTCCTTACCCATGCCTATGTCCTGAATGGTATTGCCTAGGTTTTCTTCTAGGATTTTTTATGGTTTTAGGTCTAACATTTAAGTCTTTAATCCATCTTGCATTTTTTTTGTATAAGATGTAAGGAAGGGATCCAGTTTCAGCTTTCTACATATGGCTACCCAGTTTTCCCAACACCATTTATTAAATACGGAATCCTTTCCCCATTGCTTGTTTTTGTCAGGTTTGTCAAAGATCAGATGGTTGTAGATGTGTGGTATTATTTCTGAGGGCTCTGTTCTGTACCATTGGTCTATATCTCTGTTTTGGTACCAGTACCATGCTGTTTTGGTTACTGTAGCCTTGTAGTGTAGTTTGAAGTCAGGTAGCATGAAGCCTCCAAGTTTGTTCTTTTGGCTTAGGATTGTCTTGGCAATGCAGGCTCTTTTTGAGTTGCATATGAACTTTAAAGTAGTTTTTTCCAGTTCTGTGAAGAAAGTCATTGGTAGCTTGATGAGGATGGCATTGAATCTATAAATTACCTTGGGCAGTACAGCCATTTTCACGATATTGATTCTTACTATCCATGAGCATGGAATGTTCTTCCATTTGTTTGTGTCCTCTTTTATTTCGTTGAGCAGTGATTTGTAGTTCTCCTTGAAGAGGTCGTTCACATCCCTTGTAAGTTGGATTCCTAGGTATTCTCTTTGAAGCAATTGTGAATGAGAGTTCACTCATGATTTGGCTCTCTGTTTGTCTGTTATTGGTGTATAGGAATGCTTGTGATTTTTGCACATTGATTTTGTATCCTGAGACTTTGCTGAAGTTGCTTATCAGCTTAAGGAGATTTTGGGCTGAGACAATGGGATTTTCTAAATATGCAGTCATGTCATCTGCAAACAGGGACAATTTGACTTCCTTTTTTCCTAATTGAATACCTTTTATTTATTTCTCCTGCCTGATTGCCCTGGCCAAAACTTCCAATACTATGTTGAATAGGAGTGGTGAGAGAGGGCATCCCTGTCTTGTGCCAGTTTTCAAAGAGAATGCTTCCAGTTTTTGCCCATTCAGTATGATTTTGGCTGTGGGTTTGTCATAAATAGCTTTTGTTATTTTGAGATATGTCCCATCAATACCTAGTTTATTGAGAGTTTTTAGCATGAAGGGCTGTTGAATTTTGTCGAAGGCCTTTTCTGCATCTATTGAGATACTCATATCGTTTTTGTGTTTGGTTCTGTTTATATGATGGATTATGTTTATTGATTTGCATATGTTGAACCAGCCTTGCATCCCAGGGATGAAGCCCACTTGATTGTGGTGGATAAGCTTTTTGATGTGCTGCTGGGTTCGGTTTGCCAGTATTTTATTGAGGATTTTTGCATCAATGTTCATCACGGATATTGGTCTAAAATTCTCTTTTTGTTGTGTCCCTGCCAGGCTTTGGTGTTAGGATGATGCTGGCCTCATAAAATAAGTTAGGGAGGATTCCCTCTTTTTCTGTTGATTGAAATAGTTTCAGAAGGAATGGTACCAGCTCCTCTTCATACCTCTGGTAGAATTCGGTTGTGAGTCTGTCTGGTCCTGTACTTTTTTTGGTTGGTAGGCTATTAATTATTGCCTCAATTTCAGAGCTTGTTATTGGTGTATTCAGGGATTCAACTTCTTCCTGGTTTAGTCTTGGGAGGAGGTATGTGTCCTGGAATTTATCCATTTCTTCTAGATTTTCTAGTTTATTTGCATAGAGGTGTTTATAGTATTCTCTGATGATAGTTTGTATTTCTGTGGGATCGGTGGTGATATCCCCTTTATCATTTTTTATTGCATCTATTTGATTCTTCT
Organism: Trachypithecus francoisi; assembly: GCF_009764315.1. Taxonomy (NCBI): domain Eukaryota; kingdom Metazoa; phylum Chordata; class Mammalia; order Primates; family Cercopithecidae; genus Trachypithecus; species Trachypithecus francoisi. The sequence goes on from NW_022681474.1 coordinate 38,655,162, forward strand.
CTCTTTTCTTCTTTATTAGTCTTGCTAGTGGTCTATCAATTTGTTAATCTTTTCAAAAAGCCATCTCCTGGATTCATTGATTTTTTGGAGGGTTTTTTGTGTCCCTATCTCCTTCAGTTCTGCTCTGATCTTAGTTATTTCTTGCCTTCTGCTAGCTTTTGAATGTGTTTGCTCTTGCTTCTCCAGTTCTTTTAATTGTGATGTTAGGGTGTTGGTTTTAGATCTTTCCAGCTTTCTCTTGTGGGCATTTCGTGCTATAAATTTCCCTCTACACACTGCTTTAAATGTGTCCCAGAGATTCTGATACACACTGCTTTAAATGTGTCCCAGAGATTCTGATACGTTGTGTCTTTGTTCTGATTGGTTTCAAAGAACATCTTTATTTCTGCCTTCATTTCGTTATGTACCCAGTAGTCATTCAGGAGCAGGTTGTTCGCTTTCCATGTAGTTGTGTGGTTTTCAGTGAGTTTCTTAATCCTAAATTCTAATTTGATTGCACTGTGGTCTGAGAGACAGTTTGTTATAATTTCTGTTCTTTTACATTTGCTGAGGAGTGCTTTGCTTCCAACTCTTTGGTCAGTTTTGGAATAAGTGCAGTGTGGTGCTGAGAAGACTGTATATTCTGTTGATTTGGGTTGGAGAGTTCTGTAGATGTCTATTAGGTCTGCTTGGTGCAGAGCTGAGTTCAAGTCTTGGGTATCCTCGTTACCTTTCTGTCTTGTTGATCTGTCTAATGTTGACAGTGGGGTGTTAAAGTCTCCCATTATTATTGTGTGGGAGTCTAAGTGTGTTTGTAGGTCTCTAAGGACTTGCTTTATGAATCTGATTGCTCCTGTATTGGGTGCGTATATATTTAGGATAGTTAGCTCTTTTTGTTGAATTGATCCCTTTACCATTATGTAATGGTCTTCTTTGTCTCTTTTGATCTTTGTTGTTTTAAAGTCTGTTTTATCAGAGACTAGGATTGCAACCCCTGCTTTTTCTTTTTTTGGTTTCCATTTGCTTGGTAGATCTTCCTCCATCCCTTTATTTTGAGCCTATGTGTGTCTCTGCACGTGAGATGGGTCTCCTGAATACAGCACACTGATGGGTCTTGACTCTTTGTCCAATTTGCTAGTCTTTTTCTTTTAATTGGGGATTTAGTCCATTTACATTTAAGGTTAAATGCAACCTCCACCTCCCGGGTTCACACCATTCTTCTGCCTCAGCCTCTCAAGTGGCTGGGACTATACATGCCTGCTAACACGCCAGGCTAATTTTTTGTGTTTTTAGTAGAGATGGGGTTTCACCATATTAACCAGGATGGTCTCGATCTCCTGACCTTGTGATCTGCCTGCCTTGGTCTCCGAAAGTGCTGGGATTACAGGCATGAGCCACTGCACCCAGCCTAATTGTTGTTGTTTTTTTTTAATCAGCTTTGTTAATATATGTCTCACAACTTACAATACATACATTTTACTTCTACATATATATTATAAACATCATAACCTTGCTGCTATTTTTGTTTAAATTGTCAAATATATATTTTTAAAGACTTAATAAGAAAAAGCATATTTTTACTCATGTATTTATCATTTCTAGTTCTCTTCATTCCTTTTGATTAGAATTAGATTTCCATCTGGTATCATTCTCCTTCTGCCTAAAGGGCATTCTTTAACATCTCTTGTATTTGGATCTGTTGGTAATAAATTCTTTCAGCTTTTGTATGTTTGAAAACATCTTTATGTGCCAGATATACAGTTCTAGTTTGACAGTTTTTCAGTACATGAAAAATGTTACCCCATTGCCATCTTACTTGCATAATTCTTGATAAGAAATCTGACATTCTTTTGTTCTTCAATATTTCACGTCCCCAATTCCCCAAATTTTGCTGCTTTTAAGATTTTCTGTATGAGGCCAGGTGCAGTGGCTCACACCTGTAATTCCAGTGCTTTGGGAGGTCAAGATGGGAGGATAGCTTTTGAGGCTTGGAGATCAAGAATAGCCTAGGCAACATAGTGAGACCTCATCCCTACAAAAAATACACAGAGAGAAAATTATTGATTTTGATCAGTTTAGTTATGATGGGCCTTAGTGTATTCTTCTTCATGTTTCTTATGCATAGGTTTTGTTTAACTTCTTAGAGCTATGAGTTTTTAGTTTTTATTATGAAGTTTTGGAATATTTGCAGCCATTAGATATCTTCAAATTGGTTTTCTGACCCTTTCAGGCCACTTGAAGTTGTCTCATAACACACTGATACTCTTTTTTTAATTTTGTCTCTCTGTGTTTTATTTTGCATACCTCCTTTGCTGTGCCTTCCATTTTACTAATATTTTCTTCTATAATACCTGAACTGCTATTAATCTCATCAAATAAATAAAGCTAAATATTTCCTACTGCTGGGGCAAGACTTTTCTTAGTATTCCATGGCATAGAGCACTAAGGGGTCCCTAATCCCAGGTACTACGGCTGTATCAGTTCCTGTTAGGAACCAGGCCACACAGCAGGAGGTGAGTGGTGGGCCAGCAAACATTACTACCTGAGCTCCACCTTCTGTCAGATTAGCAGAGGATTCTCATAGGAGCACAAACCCTATTCTGAACTGCACAAGCGAGGGATCTAGGTTGTTTGTGTCTTGTGAGAATCTAACTAATGCCTGATGATCTGAGGTGCAACAGTTTCATCCTGAAACCATGCCTCCTACCCTTTCCATGGAAAAATTGTCTTCCACAAAAGTAGTCCCTGGTGCCAAAAACATTGGAGACTTTGATGAGAAAAATAGTGAGATTTTCTGCTCTAGGTCTTGGAAATAGCTACTATTTCCAAATACATATGTGCCTCAGGTACTGTTCCCTCTTTTTTTTTTTCCCTCTTAATACTTTTGGATGTTTCTTTCCCAGGTACTGACCTGGTATATATTTAAGAAAAGACCCTCTACAGAATTCCAGGTTTCTCTGTAAATCTTTCTGTTCTCTGATATTGTGATCTTTCAGCTCTTAACTGCTCTGAAATTCCCAGACTCTCAGTTCTATTTCCTCAACTCACTGGAATCTACTACAGTTCTCCTCCTTATGCCATATTCTGGAAACTCTTGCAATAAACTCTTGTAGTCATATTTTCTCTTTCCATCTCCGTCTACCTTTGGGACTCCAATTAAAATAATAATATAATAATAATAAGAAGAAGAAGAAGAAGAAGAAGAAGAAGAAGAAAAAGAAGAAGAAGAAGCCACTTGTAGTTGACCCATGTCTCAGTGATTCTGTTTTCAATATTTTTGTTTTTCTATCTGTTCTTCATTTTGAATAATTACTCTCCCCTATTTTTTCTTCTTTTCTTTTCCTTTTTCTTTTTCTTTTTTGAGATGGAGTCTTTTCTGTCACCCAGGCTGGAGTGCAGTAGTGCAATCTTGGCTCACTGCAACCCCCGCCTCCCAGGTCAAGCGATTCTCCTGCCTCAGCCTCCCTAGTAGCTGGGACTGCAGGCACGTGCCACCATGCCCGGCTAATCTTTGTATTTTTAGTAGAGATGAGTTTTCTTTCTTTTTTTTTTTTTTTTTTTGAGATGGGTTTTCATCATATATTTAGGCTGGTCCTGAACTCCTGACCTCATGATCCTCTTGCCTCGACCTCCCAAAGTGCTGGGATTACAGGTGTGGGCCACTGTGCCTGGGCTCTTTTTTTTTTTTTTTTTTTTCCCAGTCAAATTCTCATTCTGTTTCCCAAGCTGGAGTGCAGTGGCGCAATACTGGGTCAATGCAACCCCCGCCTCAGCCTCCCAAGTAGCTGGAACTACAGGACTGAGTGCACCACCATGCCTGGCTAGTTTTTGCATTTTTTCTAGAGACAGGTTTTTCTGTGTTGCTCAGGCTGGTCTCAAACTCCTGAACTCAAGCGATCTGCCTGTCTCGACCTCTCAAATTGCTGGGATTGCAGGCATGAGCCGCCACGTCCGTCCTTGAATAATTTCTATTACTCTGAAGTTTACTAATTATTTCATCTACAATGTTTAATCTGCCATTAATCTCATCCAGTTGACATTTTATGTCTTACATTATAGTTTTCATCTCTTGAACCTTGATTTGGGCCTCTTTTACTCATGCTATGGCTCTACATAGTATGCTTATGTTGTCATGTGCTTATGGAATGTTGTTATAACAATTGTTTTAATATCCATGTCTACTAATTCTATCACTTTTTTTATCTGATTACTGCGTTATTGTTTTTTTCTGATTACCTGGGTATTGGTTCTTTCCTCATACATGTGTACTGAAGACTCCAGAGGAATCCCTTGCATATCTTGATTTCTCACTTTCCACCTCTTTCTTCTTCAAGCGGCTCTCTCCTCTTCAGTACTCTGCCCCAGCAGGTGGTAGCCAGCTTGGCCTCCCTGAATGGAAACTACTTGACTCTATTTAGGTTCTTCCTTCTGCTCTGCAGCCTGGGAACTCTATTCAAGGTGTAAGTTTGAGTAATTGTAGCACTTACCTTATTGTGCCCCTTTTTTGTTTATTATCCAATGCCTGAAAATTGTGTTTTCATATATTTTGTTCATTGTTAGTTGTTTAAGATGAGAATATAAATCTACTCCCTGGTCCTTCATAGTGATTGGAAGTGTAAATCTCTATGTTGATTTTGGTTTTTCCCTTTTTCAGGTAACTCGCTTTTTTTTTCAAGATTGCCTAATTTTTTTTTATTTGAATTTGAGTCTTGGTCTGTTGCCCAGGCTGGAGTGCAGTGACATAATCTCGGCTCACTGCAACCTCCACCTCCTGGGTTTGAATGATTCTCCTGTGTCAGCCTACCCAGTAGCAGGGATTGCAGGCACCCACCACCATGCCTGACTGAGTTTTGTATTTTTTTTTCTTTTAGTTGAAATGGGGTTTCACCATTTTGGCCAGGCTGGTCTTGAACTCCTGACCTCTAGTGATCCACTCACCTCGGACTCCCAAAGTGCTGGGATTACAGGCATGAGCCACCGCCCCCAGCCTGAATTTGAATTTGATAATAACTATGATTTATCTCTATGGGAATTCTGTACTGAGTTTTCCTGGAACATTGTATTCATTTCAAACTGTAGATTTCATTCCCAGTTGACTTTCTTGTCCCCAAATATTGTTTCTCGTTTACTTGACCTATTGGAGTGTCAGAAAATGACCATAACCTTCACTGATAAATGTGTTATGGGGAATATTTGAGTAAAAGCAGAAATTGCAAGTTGTGGTGAGAAAGTACAGTAGACCCTTGAACAGTGTGGGGGTTGTGGTCACTGACCCCTTTGAAAATCCACATTCAACTTTTACCTCCTCAAAAGCTTAACTACTAATAGTAGTTAATTGGAAGCCTTACTGATAATGTAAATAGTTGATTAACACGTATTTTGTATACGTATTATATTCTGTATTGTTACAATAAATTAAGCTAAAGAAAAGGTAATGTTATAATATATGGAATGAAAATATATTTATTATTCATTAAGTGGAAATGGATCATCATAAAGATCTTTATCTCAGTCATCTTCATGTTGAGTGGGCTGAGGAGGGGAAGAAGAGGAGGGGTTGGCCTTTGTGTCTCAGAGGTTTGCAGAGGCAGAAGAAAATCTATGTATAGGTTGACCTGCACAGTTCGAATTCATATTGTTATAGTATCAATTGTAATCTTAAATTCGTCTTCAGGTTGATTTAATGTCAAAATTCCCTCAAATATTATTCTAGACTCTATAAAATGTTCTAGATACCATTTTATCACTGAAAAATAAATGTGAAAGCTCTCAGCTAAGATATAGTTGTTCATCTTTGTGTAATTACTAGTATTGTAATTTTTTGTAATTACTTAGTCGTCTCTGCATAGTGTTTGAATTACATTGTGAGTCCAGTGGGATTTTGTTTAGAAATCTATTCATTACTTCAAATAACATCTCTTTAGGATAGGAAAAAAGGTTCCCAGTTTCAAATAACACTGTAAAGAACTAATTACCTTGCAAGTTTAGGCTTATGAATGGGGAAAATTTTAAACTTTAGGTATTAAAAATATATTTAAGAAATAGATTTTAACAAACATTCAGTACCTTGTGATTTACCTTGCGTAAACAAGGTCAGCCAAATTTGTACCCTGTTTCATGGATTAGAAATTAAACACTATAAGTGAAAGAATAATATGTCATATCTTGTCAGTAATTTTGTGAGAATATGAGACTTGTGAGTTTTCCTTTAGCACTCATGCCTGTTTTCTTTTTTAAATTATTTTTTTCAGTTCCTATGTCTCTTTTCCTCTCTTCATTTATTTATAACTCTCTCTTGACCACTTCTATCTGTTTTCAGCCTAGAATTTTACTGCTTTGGAGAATGTGGTTTTTGTGAGGGTACGGTTTTCAGATGTCACTAATGTTTGCTTCTGGAGTAAGGGAAGTATGATTGTGGGTCAGTAGAGGAAACATGGTATGAAGAAATGTACAGCCTTGGCAGTAAATAATAGAATTCATACTTACAAAGAAACAGAAGTATATGTATATTAAAGGCAAGTAAGAATCACTACCAAATGTTTACGTTTTACATCTCCTGCTTTGTTTGCCCTATGGGTTTTTCATACCTATTCCATGAGTAACAATTTTTCTTAGTAAAACTTTCATTTATACTGTTACAATTAAATATCTTTGTCAGTAATCTAAAAGCAACAAAGCCCTTAAAATGAGGCAGTGTGATAAATTATAAGACATCTTATCTAAGAAATCCTATATTTGAAATTTTACGTGTCAGTAATGTAGTCTGTGTCCATCGAATTAACAAGTTAGAATGAATTTATAATTAAATAATATCTATTTTTTAGGATTTGGTTATCTTTTGGCAGTATTTACCAAAAGATATGGTTAAACTAAAATGTGACTAGAAATTTAAAAAGATTGCTCAAAATTTCATGCTCAGAATTTAGAACATGTCATCTAATATTCTTTGCTCTGTCATGAAAAGATTTGAGAAAGTTTCAGTGAAAGTGAATTAAGTTGTTTTGTAATGGTCACCTGATAGAAATTGAAGTAATATATTTTTTAAAAAGGCAAGTGTTACTTACTTAGGCCAGGTGCAATGGCTCATGCCTGAAATTCTAGCCCTCTGGGAGGCCGAAGTGGGTGGATCACCTGAGATCAAGAGTTTGAGACCAGCCTGGCCAAAATTTTTAGTAGAGACCAGCCCATCTCTACTAAAAATACGAAAATTAGCCAAGCATGGTGGTGCACGCCTTAGTTCCAGCTGCGAGGGAGGCTGAGGCAGGAGATTCACTCGAACCCAGGAGGCAGAGGTTGCAGCAAGCCAAGATCATGCCACTATACTCCAGCCTGGCTGACAGAGCAAGACTCTGTCTGAAAACAAACAAACAAAAAACTTACTTAAAGTGATAGCTTTAAACCTTATTAGACCATGGAACAAGGCTTTGTAACATAATTTATGCTGTTACACTAAGTACACTTGGGCAGAGTAAGTGAACTAATGTTTTTTTATAATTTAAGCTAGTCTGTGAATGACAGTTGATTAAATAATGTCACAGCTCTTTATATATAGCATTTAAATAGAGTTCAAAGTATTTTTGAAATTTATTACTTTATAATATTCTTCTAAGATTATTAAAGAAGTGGGATAGCTAAACTGTGTCTCGCCTTTTATCACTGTTCCAAGTGCAGTTTTGAACTCTTATGTGTTAGAACTCCCATTATATTGGTCAAATCGATGATCACCATATGATCACCTTATGACTTTATTCCTGCATTTTTGTCTCAAATTTTTGACTATCCTATTCTGGACTGCTTAATTAACTTCTTTAGGGATTAACTATGAATATTTAAGCCTTTATTTTACAATGTCCTTACAGGTGACCTTAACTATTTCATTTATAAATACAGAGAATAAAATGAAAAAAAATCTGTAGAGTTGTTTGTTCTATTTGGAGCTTTTCATGTTGGTGTAAAATTCCTGACACTTAACACATATGAATCTTTTTCACTCATGTTTAGTAGTTTTATTTGACAGTCACTTCAAGTGAAGCCCAAACTGTGTTAACATTTGAGTTAAGCAAAGACATCTTTGCTTAAATATAACATGTAGAGGTGAACACAGGCATGCCTGGGAGATATTGTGGATTCAGTTCCAGACCACCACAATAAAGCAGATATCATAATAAAGAAAGTCACATGAATATTTTGGTTTTTGAATTCATATAAAAGTTATATTTACACTATATGGTACTCTCAAGTGTGCAGTAGCATTACACCTTTAAAAATTACATACTTTAATTAAAAATACTTTGTTGCTAAAAAATGCTAATGATCATCTGAGCCTTCAGTGAGTAATAATCTTTTTGCTATTGGAGGGTCTTGCACTAGTGTTGATGGCTGCTGACTGCTCAGGGTGGTGGCTTCTGAAGGTTGGGGTAGCTGTGACAATTTCTTAAGATAACAATGAAGTTTGCCACATCAATTGACTCTTCTTTCATAAAAGATTTCTCTGTAGCATACAATGCTGTTTGATAGCATTTTACTTATAGTAAAACTTCTTTGAAATTGGAGTCAGCCCTCTCTAACCCTGTTGTTGCTTTAACAATTATGTTTATGCAGTATTCTGAATTTTTCATTGTCATTTCAACAGTGTTCATAGCGTGTTCACCAGGAGTAGATTCCATGTCAAGAAACCACTCTCTATGTTCATCTATAAGAAGCAATTTCTCATCCATTCAAGTTTTATCATGTATTTGTAGCAATTCAGTCCTGTCTTCAGGCTTCACTTCTAATACTAGTTCTCTTGGCTATTTCCATCACATGTGCAGTGACTTCTTCCACTGAAGTCTTGAAGCCCTCAAAGTCATCCACGAGGGTTGGGATCCACTTCTTCCAAACTCCTATTAATGTTAATATTTTGACCACCTCGCATGAATCATGAATGTTCTTTTTAAGACAGAGTCTTGCTCTGTCACCCAGGCTGGAGTGCAGTGGCGCGATCTTGACTCACTGCAAGCTCTGCCTCCTGGATTCACGCCATTCTCCTGCCTCAGCCTCCCGAGTAGCTGGGACTACAGGCACGTGCCCCCATGCCCGGCTAATTTTTTGTATTTTTGGTAGAAACAGGGGTTTCACTGTGTTAGCCAGGATAGTCTCAATCTCCTGACCTCATGATCCACCCGCCTCGGCCTGCCAAAGTGCTGGGATTACTGGCGTGAGCCACTGCGTCTGGCTTCTTTATTTTTTTTAGACAGGGTTTTACTCCTGTCACCCAAGCAGAGAAATGCAGTGGCACAATCACTGCACATTGTAGTCTCAACCTCCCAGGCAGGCTCAAGCAATCCTCCCACCTCATCATTTATTTTATTTTTGTAGAGATGAGGGTTTTACCATATTGCTCAGGCTGGTCTCGAACTCCTGTGCTTAAGTGATCTTCCCACTGCGACCTCCCAAAGTGCTGGGATTATAGGTGTGAGCCACCATGCCCAGCCCATGAATGTTCTTAATGACAACTAGAATGATGAATTATTTTCAGAAGGTTTTCAATTACCTTGCCCTAACCCATCAGAGGAGTCACTATGGCAGCTATAGCCTTATGAAATATATTACTTAAATAAGATTTGAAAGTCACAAATTACTCATTGATTCATGGGCTGCAGAATGAATGTTGTTTTAGCAGCCATGAAAACAACATTCATCTTCTTGTACGTCTCCATCAGAGTCCTTGGGTTACCAGATGCATTGCCAATGAGCAGTAATATTTTAAAGGGAATCTTTTTTTCTGAGCAGTAGATCTCAACACTGGGCTTAAAATATTCAGCATACCGGCCAGGCGTGGTGGCTTATGCCTATAATCCCAGCACTTTGGGAGGCCAAGGCAGGAGGATCATCTGAGGTCAGGAATTTGAGACCAGCCTGGCCGACATGGTGAAACCCCATCTCTACTAATAATACAAAAATTAGCTGGGCATGGTGGTGCATGCCTGTAATCCCAGCTACTCGGGAGGCTGAAGCAGGAGAATTGCTTGAACCCAGGAGGTGGAGGTTGCAGTGAGCCAAGATCACGCCATTGCACTCCAGCCTGGATGACAAGAGTGAAACACTGTCTCAAAAAATAAAAAATAAAAAATAAATTCAGCATACCATACTCAAACAGGTGTGCATTCATCCAGGCTTTGTTATTTCACTGATAGAACACAGGCAGAGCAGATTTAGCATAATTCTTAAGGGCTCTAGAATTTTTAGAATGGTAAATGAGCATTGACTTCAACTGAAAGTCACCAGCTGCATTAGCCCCTAACAGAAGAATCGTCCTATCCTTTGATTGAAGCTTTGAAGCCAAGCATCTACTTCTTTTTAGCTGTAAAAGTCTTCAATGGCATCTTCTGCCAGTGGAAGACTCTTTTGTCTATGTTGACAATCTGTTGTTCAGTGCAGCCACCTTCATCAATGATGCTAGCAAGATCTGGGTAACTCATCAGCACCTGCTATTTTACCTTGCACTTTTATAATATGGAGATGGCTTCTTTCTTTCAGCCTCACAAATCAGCCTCTCTTAGCTTCAGACTTTTCTTGCACAGCATCCTCACCTCTCAGCCTTAATAGAATTGAAAAGAGTTAAGGCTATGCTCAGGATTAAGTTTTGACTTAAGAGAATGCTGTCCTGGTTTGATCTTCTATACAGACCACTAAAACTTTCTGCATGTCAGCAATAAGCTTATTTTACTCTCTTATTCCTGTGTTCACTGGAGTAGCACTTTTAATTTTCTTCAAGAACTTTTTCTTTCCGTTGATAACTTACCTGTTTGCTGTGAGAGGTCAAGCTTTCGGCCTGTCTCACCTTTCCATATGCCTTCCTCACTAAACTCCATCATTTCTAGCTTTTAATTTAAAGTGAGAGACATGCAACTTCTCCTTTCACTTGAAGAATTAGAGACCATTGTAGGATTATTAATTGGCCTAATGTCACTATTGTTGTGTCTCAAGAAATAGGGAGGCCTTAGGAGAGATAGAGAGATGGGGTAATGGCCAGCTGGTAGAGCAGTGAAAACACAACATTTATCAGTTAAGTTCACCATCTTCTATGGGTGTGGTTTGTGGCATCCCAAAACAATTACAATAATAATATCATAGATCAGTGATCACTATAAAAGATATAATAAAAGTTTGAAATATTGAAAGAATTACCACAATATGACAGAGATCCAAGTGAGCACATTCTATTGGAAAATAATGACACCATAGACTTACTCAAGGCAGGCTTGCCATAAACCTTCAATTTGTTAAAAAAATAAAAATAAAAATAAATAAAAAATAAAAACAAACAAAAAACCCCCCACGATATCTGTGAAGTGCAATAAAATAAGGTATGCTCATACCAAAACAGACTTAATTATTGCTATTTCTTACCATTAGTATTAGAGTTCAGTTTCTAATGTTTTCCATTTTCCATATGTTATTGATGTTCATTAAGTTACACAAATTCTTTACTGTTGTTACTTCCACCTTAGTAGGGAGAATCTTTGATTTTTGCTGGATAAATTTTCAAACAAGAGTGTGATTATAGGCTGGGCGTGGTGGCTCATGCCTGTAATCCCAGCACTTTGGGAGGCTAAGGGGGGCAGATCATTTGAGGTAAGGAGTTCCAGACCAGCCTGGCCAATATGGTGTAACTACATTCTACAAAAATATAGAAATTAGCCAAGTGTGGTGGCACATGCCTGTAATCCCAGCTACTTGAGAAGTTGAGGCAGGAGAATGGCTTGAACCTGGGAGGCAGAGGTTGCACTCCTGCCTAGGTGACAGTGAGAGTCTCCATCTCAAAAAAAAAAAAAAAAAAAAAAAGGAGTGTGATTATAGAAATCCTATTTGTGTTTATTTTTAATTTCTCTAGAATTTGTTTTCTTCAGTAAGTAAAATTCTAATACTAGTTTTTTAGTGTAACACTGTGATTTTTATACAGAAAGACTTCTTCCAAATTGGAGAATGTGCTCCTTTATTCCTATAATTTTTCTTAAGTCTTACTTTTGGCAGCTACCAAAAGTAAAACTCCCTACCGAGATTGAGAAGAAATCTTTGGGAATATTAAAGTAATGTAATTTTTCATTACATGGACTAACCTTTTTACTATGAAGAATTGGGATAGTATTGGTTATAGAAGCTTAGAGCCCTAAAGATAAAGATTGGTAGATTTTGTGTTATGGACTTGTGGCACTATAACAAAGTCTGGGAATTTTATGTGAGATTGGAAACCACACTATGTGCTAATTGCTTCTGAATGGTAAGAAAATAAGCATATGTATAGCATTTAGTTGTTAAGACAGTAGGCACTTATGCAGAGCCCCAAATGAATTAACAAATTGTCTACTGAAATATTTTCACTTCTGTTTTCTTTATGTATTTTAGACCAATCAGCAGTTGCTTGAGAAAATGAAATGTTTACTAAATCTCTTTAATAAACATTTTTAAGAGTGGAAAAACTTATAAACATTCGGATGGCAGTGTACATTTTTATGTGTTAGTTGTCATATCTTTGAAATTGTGTGTAAACTGGACATAAACAATCGAGTGTCTGCAGAAGGGTATCTGTCTTCCAACATATTTACTGAACATATTATAGAATCTTTATAGTTTAATGTGATTTACCCCACATGTTCTGTTGTTGCTGTCTTTTCAGATAAAGTTGAATTTAATCTTTCTTAACAGCTTTTATTGAGGTATTTATGTACCATTGAGTTCACTCATTTAAAAAATATCATTCAGTGGCTGTTAGTGTATTTAAAGAGTTCTGCTACCATCACTGTAATCTAATTTTTGAACATTCTCATCACCACAAAAGGAAACATTACACCCATCAGCAGTAATGCTCCATACCCCCTGGATTTAATCTTATGTCCACATTTCTTGTAATAGTTTCAGCGATATCTAGTTATTATGACTACAAACAATACAATTGTTCCTGATTACACAAATAATGTATTTATGTCTTTATTGTTGGCATGTAATGGAAGACATAATAAGTCTACTTTGATCTCTTGCTCTTGCCTGTTTCTCTATTACAAGTGTTATAAAGAGTCTTTTAAGCTTTTGTTCATAAATATAAATATATATATACACATACATATACACACACACACATATATGTATGTAATGCTACCATGTTTGAGGGTCATGAGAGTCAGTTCTTTGAAATACCAGTTTTTTTTCTGATTTGGCTGGATGACATGGTACCTCAAGCTTAAAAAAACTATTTGGTAAATTGGTATGAAAAAATGAGAGAACAACCTTTTTCCTTTCTGGTACATAGCAGGAAGGCAAGTTCTTGTATGAACCCATATGTCCTGTTACCCATTTTCAGACCAATATTGGTTTCTCATCTATATAATAGGGATCTTTTGACTCTAACCTCTTAAATCTATCATGTGTTTTCTTTCTTCACCTTGGAAATAGCTTCTTGAAACCCCAGACTTCTAGAGCACATTCATATTAACTAACATTGTCCTGGTTTACCAGTTAGGGATCTTAGTAAATCCAAACTAGTTGAAGATGTTCTGAAAGATATATTGCTGCTTTTTAAAATCTTATTTATCTTGTTCTCTATACAGATTTCTGGCACAAGGTTTTTTTTTTTTTTTTTTTTTTCAATTGTAGTAAGTCCATGGATGCTTTTCTCTATAAGTTTCCCATTTTCCCTTAACACACCTTCACTGCAAATATCTAATTTCTGTCCAGTCTCTCAACTCTTCCAGGTCTGCTGTCCTAACTAATCATTTTTTGTATTCATCTTTCAAAGTATTTGTTTCTGTCTTCATTCTATAAATGACAAGATTATTTAAGATTATTTTGTATTACAGAAATAGTAAAAATCAAATAAAATATCAAATGTAGACTAGTCCACCAAAAATATTTTATTTCATCTTTTCCAGAGAAGTACACATATAGTAAAGTAAATGAGCATTATATGTTTTATTATTTATTCTTAATAATATTTTTTTCACAGCCACGTTGCTTCTTGTAAGTTTAACTTTTTAAATGTGAAAACTACAATAAACTAAGTTAAATTTTAAAAATATTTTTCTTACTAAAGTCAACTGATGTTTTCCTGGTAGATTGATAGGCTTCTTGTGGTAGTTTTTAATCATTTGCAAGTTTTGAGCCCATTTCTAAAACTTTTCTCATTGTAAATATATATTTCCTTTCTTATATTAACTGAGAATTTGTTTTTATAAAAATAAAGTGGGGAATCAGACTCAAGGTGAAACGTTGTAGACTTAGTGTCAGCAATAAGCAGAATTACTTAAAATCATTCAAATATCTTTTATTCCTTTGTTGTCTTTTTCAAAAACAGTACATTTTAACCACATTAATATAACTGAAGACTTTTTAAGGCTTTGTTTTCCTTTATAGATATTCCCTAATTTCATTTTTATTTCAGTCTGTCAGGGTTGTGATTGTGATGTTTTAAGGTAAACTGTAGTGTTTTCACATCCTCAGATGAACTGATTTGGGAAAATACTTTGTAGGAAGTTTTTTTGTATAGTATGTAGACACATTGGTAAAAATCAGTATGTCCACTGGCTTATTAGTTTCACAGATGCTTCCATAATTCTTAGTGTACTCTTGGGTATATTAAATTATCATATCCTGACAGCAATCCTGAAACATGCCAGTCTTATAAAGCCTTATTTCTGAGAACTAAAGCAAGGCATCAGCGAACCATATCTGACATGCCGTGTTAATTTCCATAACTATCATTTCTGGGAGGTGGTAGGATTTCTAAGGCATGGAGAATCTCAGTAAATCTACTTAAAAAAAAAAAAAAAGCAAAGTATCTATTTTATTCTTGGGTTTCCAATCACGAGACCTGACTGCTTCAGTCCCACTTAAATAATTTCAAAAATAGTGATAAGCATATTTTTCTCTTATAGATTATTAAATATTTACTCACGTGCACAATATATCAAAACATTTTGAATTCTGTATTCTTAGTGTTGGGTGTTCATGTTGTGAATGAAAACCTCATTCTGTTACTTCATAGCATATTTATATATACAAATAATTTTGCCTTAAGTAGGAAAGAAACAGCTGAAAGATACATACATAGGTTATTTTGCTTTTTAAAATTTTGGCAAACTATTCTTTGAATCTTCTGTGTGTTTGGGACTGTTTGTAGAGGAAAATTTCATCAAGCAACATTTTGGGAACATTGGTATTTTGTACTCTTTCCCAAATAAACTTAAACTTGTACTCCCCAAAATAAAATGTTTCTTTGTATATTGTTACCTGCAAGTTATTGATAATGGAAGGAACACCTTTTCAATCCTTAGTCCCCTTTCCCCCAACACAGCTTTTAGATTATAGATAAACTTCCCAGCTCAGTAATTAACTGAGCTCAGTCATTGCACCCTGTATCATGTGATTTTTTTTTCCAGTGGAATACATTATTAGAGCACTTACACAGCCAGTCTAGCTGCAGCAGCCCAAGCGGCAACAGCAGTGCCATTTTTCACAAAGAAAATGTTGAACAGGAGCCAAATGTTTGGTGGCAGTCTGTTGCTAGGAAATCAAGGTCCTGAGGCGATTAATGACAAAGCAAGCAATAACAAGAAGGCAGAATTACAGATTTAAAAGAGAAAAAAGTGGTTGGTGTTATAATTACCCAAAGAAATCCGCACTCATTAAATTGGCTGTTTTTATGATTGACTTTAATTGGAGGTTAGCTCAGATATTTAGCTCCTTTCCCACCCCTTTAAACACACACAGGCACATAATCTGTAGAACTGCAGACTTGTTTTTCTAAGCATTGAGAGGAGCTTGCCCTGTAATTTGATCCCCACTGACAGATGCATTTTCTATGCTGCCATTTTGAATTAACCTATTGTAGAACAATTTTCTTCAGCCCTGTTGAATAAAACATCCAGTCTGATTACCTCCGATGGATTTGATAGAGTAAAAGAATGTACTTCTCATTGAAGTAGATTGTTTGCATGGACTCTACTGATTTTGAACTCTGCCAGTAAGCACAATCATTTGTAATAAATTTTCAAAGAAATTTGTGAGGAAAAGGTAATGAGAGTCACCCTTTTATAGTTTAATGTTTGGACACCTCCATCAAAATAATATAATTCTTATAAGACAGTGTTATTTTTCCAGTAAGCTTTTCACGTGGTTTTAGAAAAACATTCTGAATCTTCATTTAGACTATTCATATATTTAGGAATAGAGTCTTGTATTTACACACTCTAAAATGACCATTCTTCCTCCCCAACAACAGTATTTTAGTGCAAGACTCAATATGCAAAGCACTCTATTGCAAAAATATTTTTGGTATGTACAATATTTAAAGTGATTTTAAGATTGGCCTATTTCAATCTTTGAAGTATTTCCCCCCCCAAAAAAAATCCCTTATTTAAATTTTTTAGGGTGTGATAAAGCATGTTACTAGAAAAGCATCAATCAGTCTTTCAGGTACAATACCAGAGGAACCATCACAGTGTATTCACCTTTCTCAAAAGCTTTAAAAATGAAGTTACATGATGCCTCTGCTCTCCAGATTTCTAATCAAACCCTGGAACAAAAGAGCCAAGCACATTCTATCTGACAATGCACACACTGCTAATCAGATGCCAATGCCAAGCTGTCTGCTTTGTTAAATACTTAGCTTCCTAGAGGCAGGAAGACAGCTGCTATAAGTATGATGAAATTTTGTAGTTCAATCTATTTTTGCTACCCTTGGGCTACCAAGATACTGTTAATTTAGACCACCCCAATTGGTACACTTTAGGGAGTTTTTTAAAGAGTTTGTAATTAAAATGATAAAACATCGTTATTACATTGCAGACCTTCTGTAAGTTTTACATTTGGCAGATACCTACTGAGATAACCTCAGCATGTAATTTACAATGATGTAATGGTTGTAATTGCGTTTTAGAAAAAGAGAGAACTATAGGAGCCAAGTGCTTCCATTAGAAGTTTTTAAATCTGCTTCTGTTTCATTTAAATCTACTTCTATCCCCAAATTACTTACCTATAATTGACTATGGCAGCTATAAACCTTAAGATGCTATCTGAATATTTTTTAAAAGTTATCACCCTAGACACTGCCACCAGGGGAAGGAAGCTAAAATCGTAAAGTTCTTAACTGATGATGATACTGCCAGTAGGTAGATTATATTCTTTAGCCCTACATAGTTAACTACTTACCCCAGATAATACTGCCTTTTGGGACATGATTCTCAAAACCTGTAGTATGTGAAACCTGTAGGCTTAGCACACTATTAATTGTAAATAAAATGGAAACTTTCGTACTCTAGTGGTTGGGGTCGGGAAGGGGAAAGAGACAGTACAAATAAGCAACCTGGACATTTTTATTGTTTTTTTCTTATCTGTTAGTCTACTTGAAGATCTATCCTTGAAAGTGAGTGCTTTAGATCTATGAAACTGGGCAGCTGTCATACCACATCTATTAAGACCTAATAATCACATAATTAATATAGCAAATGAATAGACTGTAAGGTAGTTTTCTATTTTTTTTTTGTTGTTGTTACTACACTGTGGTTTTGTTTTTAATAAATAGTTTTGGCTTTATTTTAAACAATTAAAAATTCAAAACATTTTTATGACCAAAGCTTATAGGTTCTATCCTTGGAAAAAATATTGTATAAATACAGAAAATAGTTGCTTAGAATTGGAATCCAACTCTGTTGACCATGAACAACTTCAAAGTTGATCTCATAATCTTGCATGTTGTGGAATAATACCACGAAAAAGTTAATTAAAGAATTTAGATGTTTGTTCTCCTGTCTAGAACTCAATAACTTTTAAGTAGTAACTCTCCCTACAGTTTAACTGTTAAGCAGTTTAACTCTTCTGACAGTTTTAGGTTTTATTCTGTGAAGACTCATGATTTTTAATTTTGCATCCTAATTTTTCAGTTGTTTCAGGTATTGAAATTACAAATGATGGGAAAAAAAAGTGGTTGACTACAAAGGGGATACAAAAGGCAATTTTTAGGATGATGTACTGTTCTGTATGGTACTATGGTGGTGGATATGTGATTCTATGCATTTGTTAAAGCCCCAAGAACTGTAAATCACAAAGGGTTAATTTTAATGTATGCAGGTCTTTTAAATGTTAGGGATTTCAGGATGGAATGCAAGCTGTAACAAATGAATCTAATTGTATTACAAATGTATGGCATAACTTCACTGAGTAGGTGGGGGAAAAGGAGCTGACCTCAGTAACTTTGGAAAACGGTATTTTGACTGGACAATGTAAAGCTAATGACTAAGGAACACTATAGAAACACTGTATTCTAGTTGGTAAATTTGTTTCTCATAACGATATGGGTTAACAGTTCTGAACCCCTTTACATGTATCCTGGGGTTGAACAAATAAGTAAATGGATGATGAATGGTGGAAGCTAGATTTCTCACTATCAGGAAGGGATGTTACAGATAAATAAACAAGAGGGGAGAGCCAGAATGAAACCTGTGGTACTGAATTAGAGTTGGAGATATAAGTATTTACCCATGTTTAGCTTAATATATGTAGATGGATAGATGCAGACATAATCATAGATACATGTGTATATGTGGATTAGTATACATGCATATGTTTCCTAGCTGTGTTCACTGAGAAGGCCTAGAAGCAGTGATATCCCAGTATATCCAACACATCCAACACATCCAACGCTCATATCCCGGTTTGTAAATCCTATTATCCAATAAAAGGATCCAGGACTCCTTTTAAATATGACTGATTCTGGGGCTGGTGATGGGAAAATACAACATAAGCATGGAATATCTTGTAGTGCCAGAACCAAGAGATTTCTTAAAAATAATAAAGGTTAAGCATGCCAAAAGGGACACATGAGCCAACATGAAAGAACTCCCAATGGCCATAGCTGGAATAATTAGAGCAACAAAATAAAACATGTAGCATTGGATTAAGGATAAATTATTAAATAAATATACATGAATTCATGGTGTTAAGTATAAATTGCATAAATAAATAAATGGAAGAGAACAGATAAATCTCCCTGACAGAAGAATTCCAAATAACATATTGCCCCCTCCAGAAGGTGGATTCTACTTCCCTTCTCCTTGAGAGTATGAGCTGGATTGAGTGAGTCAGATCCAAAAATTGAGTTTGGAAGACAGCGAAATACTGACTTGACTGTTTCCGTTGGAGAAAGCTGGTAAACAGTTATGTTAACTAAGTGATTAAGGTTAACATCACAAATGGGAAGTCATGTTGATGTGAAAAGGTGGAAACTTCATCTCTCTGATATTCTTTCCCTAAACCTGTAGCCTCAATCTAATCATCAGGAAAGCATCAGACAAATCCCAGCTGATGGACATTCTACCACATAAGTTGAGCATTCCTGAAAACTGTCAAGATTGTGAACAATGAAGAAAGACTTCAAACATCTCACTGACAAGAAGAGACTACAGAGTCATGAAAACTAAATGTTACATGGTTTCCTGGATCGGGTCCAGAATAGAAATAGGATATTAGTGTAAAAACTGGTGAAATCTAAATAAAGTCTTAACTTCAGTCAATGATCCACCAACATTGGTTTCTTGATTTGGACAAATGTGCCTTAGCGTCTTCGCGTGAGACGCTAAGATAGTGATATTAGAACAAATTGAATGAGGGGTACACAGGAAGTCTGTATATTATACTTGTAATTTTTCTGTATATCTAAATTCCCAAATTAAAAAAAAATTATTTGAGGTCGATCAATGGGCTGACTATATTGACAAGATACTGATAGGTTACGTGTTGAAAAAAAAAATCCAATATAAAACAGAGAAAAAGTCAGTTCCATCCCTTCCCACTCCCCCTTTACCTACCTACTTCCCAATACTCATCATTGTGATTTGGTCAGAACAGGGCTTAGTGCCAGAGGTCAGGGTGACTGAGGGTGGAGGAGTTGTGGGCAATGGGTTCATGGCTGTCATAATAATGCTGTGGCAATTCTGTGGTTTCCCAGCTGGGAGTTAGGAGTGGGGGAGGGCTGCAGCCTGATGACAACCAGCTGAAGTAAGAGCTGCCTCTCCCTTCCCTAGCTGCTCCATCACCTGAACCCAAGACCACGCCAAATAAGGTATGGATGTGGATGCTCTTGCTGAGTCTGTTCTGCAAGAGGCAAAGAAAGGGTAGTTGCTCCAACCCCACCTTCCTCATATACAAGGGTGAGGGGAACAGGAGCATGTGGCTGCTACTAGCAAAGGAAAAGTAGGAGAGCAATAGAAAGGGGAGGAAGTGGGAAGAGCAGAAAATCAATATTATTTAAAAAGTGACCGAAGACTTAAAATTGAATTAGTATTTGTACAGAAAGGTGCAGGTAGAATAACTCACTCTGGCCCATGATCAAAATTATGTGGAGAAATCATGATGGGCCCCTTCCCCTGTCCCCAGTGGTGGCCCCAGTTACTGAGTGCGATTGGTTAGAATGGATTCCAGTCTAGTCGTTCAGGCAGAGAAAGTAGTTGCAGTGGGCAGGCAAGAGAGGCTCAGTTGCTGTAGCAGTGGCTCTTGCTTGCTGGATGGTTCTCCTGGAGGTTTCAGCCTGGAGCACCAGATGCATTCTGGGGCTTATTTTTAGGAATCTTCTTAGCTATCACCATGAAAATTTCATTTACATTCATTGCAGTCTTTGCTGATGTCTCCGCAGTCAACTGTTGTCATCTGCATAGTCCTGTGCTTCCTGGAATTCCAGGGCTCTCTTGCTGGCCAGGTCTGCCTTGTTACCCACAAGTACAGTGATGATGTTGGGGCTGGCCTGTCTTTCTAGCTCCTTCACCTGTTTCTTGGCTGGTGCAAATGTATCTTTTTTGGTGATTTCATAGTACAGCGGGGCTGGGCTACCATACTGTTCCTGTCCAGTGCTGCCCCAGATCTCAAACTTGACTATTGTGTTGTCTAAGCAGACAGTCTGTAAGGAACGCTGCTCTGATTATGCTCTCCTGGTACTCTTGAAATTGTCCCTTGACAAAGTGGAGGACAAGGCTGGATTTGGCCACCACAGACTCATTGTTCCCAGTGGCTGGTCCACTAGGTTGTGTGCTGTGCCTCACTGACTCGCCACTACCCGTCCAGCTGTCATGGTACCAGAGAGCATGCGGACGGGAGCCATTGCTATGCAAAGAGGCACTTAGTTGGGGAGGGGGTCTCCAAGACAACTCAAGGGCAGTAGCATTACTTGGGGCTAGGGCTCAGACAGGCTCCACTTCTCTCCCCCCACCCCCAGCGATTTCTCCAAATAAAAATTTTACTTAAACACAAAGACCATGTATGTACTTAAACACCTATCTAAAGAAATAAAATATGGCCGGGCATGGTAGCTCATGCCTGTAATCCCAGCACTTTGGGAGGCCGAGGCAGGTGGATCACCTGAGGTCGGGAGTTCATGACCAGCCTGACCAACATGGAGAAATCCTGCCTCTACTAAAAATATAAAGTTAGCCGGGCATGGCAGCACACGCCTGCACTCCCAGCTACTTGGGAGGCTGAGGCAAGAGAATTGCTTGAACCCAGGAGGCAGAGGTTGCAGTGAACCGAGATCCCTGCCACTGCACTCCAGCCTGGGCAACAAGAGCAAAACTCCGTCTCAAAAAAAATTAAAAAATTAAAAAAAAAATTCCCCTGCCTCTCTCCACCCCAGAGGGTAACCATTATCCTACATTTTATGATTATGATTCCCATGCTTTTCTTTATAGCTTAACCATGTGTGTATCACTAACTGTTCTATCATATCTCATAACCTCTTACATAGTTTCCTTTTTTTGTCATGTTTGCTATGTTCTGGATAATTTCTTCAGATCTATCTTCTGATATTGCTAATTGTGTCTTCAGCAGTGTCTCATATTCTGTTTTACCTGACATTGAATTTTATATAATAATCATTACTTCCATTTTCATTTCTTCCCCTGAAATCAGTTTACTTTATCATTTTGATAGACTCACTTCATTCTCATGTATACAATCCTCTTATTTATTTAAATAAATTAAACTTATTTTCTATTTTGTGCCTAGCCTAATATTTAAAGCTTATGCAGTTCTGATTTTGCTGTCTGTTGTTTCCTCTGGCTGTTACTCAAACTGCCTTATTTTCCTGTGTGTTAGCTTGTATTCGTTATTTGTGGTGATTTCTGAGACTGAGATTAAGATATGTTTCCAAAGAGAGTATTTACATTTGAATCTGCCAAAAGCCGGGGATACTGTCAACCTGGGAACACATTCAAATAAATGTTGAGCTTAAAGTTTTGTGGCTACATAGGTAACATGAGTTCCAGATCCATAAACCTTCATGAGGGTGGGCTTGTGGTTAAATTTTCAGAAAAGATGTATTTACCTCCACCCAGCATCAAGTTTGAAAGAGGTTAATTTCTTTGCTTATTCTTTCTATAGGGTAGACATCATTCTATTCAGCTCTTACACTAAACATGTGTGTAGCTCTTTAGGATCCCAACTTCATGTGGAGAGTCTAATTAGACTTCCTGTCTTTAATATACCCTGGAATTTATCCCCTAAACCTTGGGTTCAGTAGTGTCCTGGTAAATATTTTAAAACTGGCTCTCCAGGGCAAAAAGAAAAATCCTACTTTCTCACATTTTTCTATTTCTCACTATGGCTGATTTCACGATACCAACCTGAAGTCACTGAACGTGGAGTTGGGAAAAGACATGTACAGTTAGCTTTCTCGAGCCGGCTCCAGTGTATCACTGCCAGTTCTGTACATGGCTGTGAAAACTGAAGCTCAATGCACAGGGCTTGGCATATCCCTCAGAATGAAAGACATCTAAGTGTTTGCCTACCCCCCTGGATTTCCATTTTTACTTTGTTTTAACCTTTTGAGTATTGTGTGTCAACTCAGCAATATACTTCAAAAAAAGATTCTTTTGTTTTCTTTTTATTTTAACCCAGCATTTGTTGTTATTTTTAGCAAAAGGCCTGTGTTAGGGTACCTATTTAGTCAGAAATAGAAGTCTCTGTTCTTGTTTGTAAATATAATGTATTATTTTTCTTTTTGGGGAAATATAGAAAGAAATAGATGTCTCTGTTCTTGTTTGTAAATTTAATGTATTTTTCTTTTTTGAGAAATAGAGAAAGGTACGGAGAATATTAAAATTATCCATAATCCTATCATATATGTTCATTTTACATGCATGTATGTCTCCGTACTTTTTATATAATTTGCATTGTATCTATTTCATAATATGATTTTTGTTAATACATAATGAATGTTTGCTCATGCCGTTAAATAACTATTCCTTTAAAACAGCCCCCATTATATATGAGAGTAAACATAAAATGCTGCACAGATAGGAATTAGTATAATTCAGAAATTGAGTCTGTATTGCATTTGGAAATAATTTTGTCAAAGTTATTCATGCCACATTATTAATAATTGCAAAATATCAGAAACCATATAAATGACCCATTCTAGAAGATTGGTTGAATATACTCTGGAACATACAATAGACTACTATGTTGATAAAAGCTATCTGTTTTTATAAATATATGGAGTAACTTCCAGGAAATATCACATGAAACAAAAAGCAGAAACAAATACCCATAGTGCTACTTGTCATACAAGAAAAAGGGAGAATTAAAGAATGCGTATGTTCAGGAAGGATAAAGCAGAAAACAATAAAATTAGTTACAAGAGGTAGAAGGGAAAGTGAAGTGGAAGGGATGAGGAGGGGAGTGAGACTTGGATAATGGGGTATACTTTCTTGGCATAGTTTCAACTTTTGAAAGCATGTTAATGTCCAACATATTCAAACAGTTAAATAAAAATGATATCACTGGGACAGGGACCTAAAATTGTAAACAAACAGATGAACTTAATTCATTTTTTATATTTTAATTTTATTTATTTATTTATTTATTTATTATTATACTTTAAGTTCTGGGATGCATGTGCAGAACGTACAGGTTTGTTACATAGGTATACATGTGCCATGGTGGTTTGCTGCACCCATCAACCCATCATCTGCGTTAGGTATTTCACCTAATGCTATCCCTCCCCTAGCCCCCCCAACCCTCAACAGGCCCCTGTGTGTTATGTTCCCTTCCCTGTGTCCTTGTGTTCTCATTGATAAACTTAATTTTATTTTATTTTATTTATTTATTTTTTTATTATACTTTAAGTTCTAGGGTACATGTGCACAACATGCAGGTTTGTTATATATGTATACTTGTGCCATGTTGGTGTGCTGCACCCATCAACTCGTCAGCACCCATCAACTCGTCATTTACATCAGGTATAACTCCCAATGCCATCCCTCTTCCCCCTTCCCCGTAATAGGCCCCGGTGTGTGATGTTCCCCTTCCAGAGTCCAAGTGATCTCATTGTTCAGTTCCCACCTATGAGTGAGAACATGCGGTGTTTGCTTTTCTATTCTTGCAATAGTTTGCTGAGAATGATGGTTTCCAGCTGCATCCATATCCCTACAAAGGACACGAACTCATCCTTTTTTATGGCTGCATAGTATTCCATGGTGTATATGTGCCACATTTTCTTAATCCAGTCTGTCACTGATGGACATTTGGGTTGATTCCAAGTCTTTGCTATTGTGAATAGTGCCGCAGTAAACATACGTGTGCATGTGTCTTTATAGCAGCATGATTTGTAATCCTTTGGGTATATACCCAGTACTGGGATGGCTGGGTCATATGGTATTTCTAGTTCTAGATCCTTGAGGAATCGCCATACTGTTTTCCACAATGGTTGAACCAGTTTACAATCCCACCAACAGTGTAAAAGCATTCCTATTTCTCCATATCCTCTCCAGCACCTGTTGTTTCCTGACTTTAATGATTGCCATTCTAACTGATATGAGATGGTATCTCATTGTGGTTTTGATTTGCATTTCTCTGATGGCCGGTGATGACAAGCATTTTTTCATGTATCTGTTGGCTGTATGCATGTCTTCTTTTGAGAAATATCTGTTCATATCCTTTGCCCACTTTTTGATGGGGTTGTTTGTTTTTTTCTTGTAAATTTGTTTGAGTTCTTTGTAGATTCTGGATATTAGCCCTTTGTCAGATGAGTAGATTGCAAAAATGTTCTCCCATTCTGTAGGTTACCTGTTCACTCTGATGGTAGTTTCTTTTGCTGTGCAGAAGCTCTGTAGTTTAATGAGATCCCATTTGTCAATTTTGGCTTTTGTTGCCGTTGCTTTTGGTGTTTTAGACATGAAGTCCTTGCCCATGCCTATGTCCTGAATGGTATTACCTAGGTTTTCTTCTAGGGTTTTTATGGTTTTGGTCTAACATTTAAGTCTCTAATCCATCTTGAATTAATTTTCGTATAAGGAGTAAGGAAAGGATCCAATTTCAGCTTTCTACTTATGGCTAGCCACTTTTCCCAGCACCATTTATTAAATAGGGAATCCTTTCCCCATTGTTTGTTTTTGTTAGGTTTGTCAAAGATCAGATGACTGTAGATGTGTGATATTATTTCTGAGGGTTCTGTACCATTGGTCTATAATCCTGTTTTGGTACCAGTACCATGCTGTTTTGGTTACTGTAGCCTTGTAATATAGTTTGAAGTCAGGTAGCGTGATGCCTCCAGCTTTGTCCTTTTGACTTAGGATTGTCTTGGCAATGCAGGGTCTTTTTTTGTTCCATATGAACTTTAAAGCAGTTTTTTCCAATTCTGTGAAGAAACTCATTGGTAGCTTGATGGGAATGGCATTGAATCTATAAATGACCTTGGGCAGTATGGCCATTTTCACGATATTGATTCGTCCTATCCATGAGCATGGTATGTTCTTCCATTTGTTTGTGTCCTCTTTGATTTCACTGAGCGGTGGTTTGTAGTTCTCCTTGAAGAGGTCCTTTACATCCCTTGTAAGTTGGATTCCTAGGTATTTTATTCTCTTTGAAGCAGTTGTGAATGGAAGTTCATTCCTGATTTGGCTCTCTGTTTGTCTGTTACTGGTGTATAAGAATGCTTGTGATTTTTGCACATTAATTTTGTATCCTGAGACTTTGCTGAAGTTGCTTATCAGCTTAAGGAGATTGTGGGCTGAGACAATGGAGTTTTCTAAATATACAATCATGTCATCTGCAAACAGGGGCATGCAAATGTAAAAGAACAGAAATTATGAAATTATAACAAACTGTCTCAAACCACAGTGCAATCAAACTAGAACTCAGGTCTAAGAAAATCAATCAAACCACTCAACTACATGGAAACTGAACAACCTGCTCCTGAATGACTACTGGGTACATAACGAAATGAAGGTAGAAATAAAGATGTTCTTTGAAACCAACGAGAACAAAGATACAACATACCAGAATCTCTGGGACACACTTAAAGCAGTGTGTAGAGGGAAATTTATAGCACTAAATGCTCACAAGAGAAAGCTGGAAAGATCTAAAATTGACACCCTAACATCACAATTAAAAGAACTAGAGAAGCAAGAGCAAACACATTCAAAAGCTAGCAGAAGGCAAGAAATTACTAAGAGCAGAACTGAAGAAGATAGAGACACAAAAAACCCTCCAAAAAATCAATGAATCCAGGAGTTGGTTTTTTGAAAAGATCAACAAAATTGATAGACCGCTAGCAAGACTAATAAAGAAGAAAAGAGAGAAGAATCAAATAGATGCAATAAAAAATGATAAGGATATCACCACTGACCCCACAGAAATACAGACTACCATCAGAGAATACTATAAACACCTCTATGCAAATAAACTAGAAAACTAGAAGAAATGGATAATTTCCTGGATACTTACACTCTCCCAAGACTAAACCAGGAAGAAGTTGAATCCCTGAATAGACCAATAGCAGGCTCTGAAATTGAGGCAATAAATAATAGCCTACCAACCAAAAAAAGTCCAGGACCGGACGGATTCACAGCCGAATTCTACTGGAGATACAAGGAGGAGCTGGTACCATTCTTTCTGAAACTGTTCCAATCAATAGAAAAAGAGGGAATCCTCCCTAACTCATTTTACGAGGCCAACATCATCCTGATACCAAAGCCTGGCAGAGACACAACAAAAAAAGAGAATTTTAGACCAATATCCCTGATGAACATCGATACAAAACTCCTCAATAAAATACTGGCAAACTGAATCCAGCAGCACATCAAAAAGCTTATCCACCAAGATCAAGTAGGCTTCAACCCTGGGATGCAAGGCTGGTTCAACATACGCAAATCAATAAATGTAATCCAGAATATAAACAGAACCAAAGACAAAAACCACATGATTATCTCAATAGATGCAGAAAAGGCCTTTGACAAAATTCAGCAGCCCTTCATGCTAAAAACTCTCAATAAATTCGGTATTGGTGGAACGTACCTCAAAATAATAAGAGCTATTTATGACAAACCCACAGCCAATATTATACTGAATGGGCAAAAACTGGAAGCATTCCCTTTGAAAACTGGCACAAGACAGGGATGCCCTCTCTCACCACCCCTATTCAACATAGTGTTGGAAGTTCTGGCTAGGGCGATCAGGCAAGAGAAAGAAATCAAGGGTATTCAGTTAGGAAAAGAAGAAGTCAAATTGTCCCTGTTTGCAGATGATAAACTTAATTTTAAAGTAAAATGAATACTATATCCATACCAAGGGGGGATGAAGGGGAAAGAAATGAAGGAAAAAGGGAGGACTAATTTATGAACACCAGATTCAACTATATGTCCTTAGCTTGGGGTGGGTGGGAGAGAAATGAAGAATTGCAAACAAATCCTGAACTCAGTTTTATAGGTTTATTTTAATGGTATGGGCAAACTAAATCAGAGACTATTTTGAACAAATGAGTGAGCCTGGGTTCTCACTATGGAAGAAAGGACAAATATATAGACAGGAGGAAGACAGGTAAGAACTTTGTGTAGATGAATTGGATTGGAGGTGTCTGTGTAAATATGGTCATTTCTGTGTATGTATGTATCTGTTGATGTGTGTGCATGTATTTTTATATATGTGTATGTATATATACGTCTGTGTGAAGAGACATTCCTATATTTCTTAGCTCTATTGCTGAAAGAGCAAAGAATCAATGTCACAAAAGTTGTAGTGACACACCTAGCGTTATTTCCCACCATTAGTTTCCTAAGGCTGCTGTAACAAATTACCACAAACTTAAGAGAAATTTATTCTTTCATAGCTCAGGAGGCCAGAGCTCCAAACCAAAGGTGTTTGCAGGGTTGGTTCCTTCTTGGGGAGGCAGAGGGAGAATCTGTCCATGCCTCTCTCCTAGCTTCTGGTGGTTGTGCTTAATCCTTGGAACTTACTGGTTTGTGACAGTATAACTTCAATTCCTGCCTTCATTGTCATATGGCATTCACCCTATGTTTATCTGTCCAAATTTTACTCTTTTTATCAGAGTAATCCACTCATTAGGGCCCACTAATTCGCTGTGACCTTATCTTAACTTCCAAAGACCCTGTTTCTAAATAAGCTCACATTCACAGGGTTAGTACCTGATTATGACCTTTTGAGGAGCACAGTTCAGTCCCTAATGCCTACTAAACCAAAGGTCTTCACTCAAATGGCTGGCTTCTGTCCAGGGCAGAGTAGGTACAAGGTGAACCTAGAACATGTTGTAATGCCAAAAAGTAAGGAAATGCTAAAAAGTAAGATGAGTTGTTTGTTAAGTATACAGAATCTAGCTTGAAGAGTTCCCTACTGGTCAAATCTAGGACAATTTGAGCATCAAATAATTAAATACAGTAACGAATTATAGGCTGTTTGGAAATAAAGGACTTTATAAGACCATTCCAATCACTGATGGGTGGATGGATAGAAAATAAAGATATTTTGCTTACAGTGGCATGCTGAAAGTTGACCAGCAAATGTGGAGGTTGTGCTAGAGTTGGGAAACAACGAAACAAGAAAACCTCTTTTTGCAGTCATCATGTTAAAGATTAGATCAGGCAAAAATCCTAAAATGGTTGTAACATCTAAGAGGACAGACATGTCAATGAAGAACAGAATATTTACATGATCTTGAAATGTTGTACGGGAGAAGAGAAAAGCAGCCACAATGCAGTGGAGAAATAAGACAACACATTGACAGGACAATCACAATTATCACCTCCAGTGAGAGTCTCATGAACATTGTTTGCCTCCTTATGGGTTTATCTGTCCCTGAGAAGTACACAGCATCATCTATGCAGTTTCTGGCCCAGAATGTATCTCAACTCAATCACAAGAGAATATTATGCATACATACAGAAAAAGAAAGAATACAACTGAACATAGATGATAAATAAAATGAGGTAAAAATGTGACAACAGATGAAAATGGATAAAGGTATTTTCTGTGTTTTTATTTTTGGAACTTTTTGTACATTGAAATGATTGCCAATGGAAAAGTTTAGATAAATTGTCCTGAAGTTACAGAGAACTTGAGGGGAAAAAACGTCTTAAAGTAGACTAATAGTGGAGAGTCATAAAAGACACTTAGCAAATCTTCTTAGTTGAATATTATTCAAACTATTCAGTTAGGAAACTGATTTTGTGCTAATTATGAAATGCATTATTGCATTGACTTTATGTCTCTTACAACATTAAATTATGTTACCTGGAATCAATTTGAGATTCAACACATGATAGTAGTTTAATATAGTGATGTTATAACTTGCAACAAACTATCCCAATTAATTCTGAGCAATTTTTGTATGCATGAAAAAGATGGTTAGAATTATTTGCAGACACTTGCATATTCTTTAGTCAAGTGGTCTTATTATCATAATTCATATCTGTCATGGGAGTAGGGAAGGAAGAGATTTTAAAAATATCCATCAGTTCTTTCAATCAAGTCTGGTATAATTTTAATAGACTTTGAGCTAAGAAAGTTTGCCAGAAGAGGAGCAGGAACTGTCTAATACAGAAAATTTTATGGTATGCCATAATCAGTTATACAAATATAAAAAGAAAAAATGTTTGACTAGTGATACTCTCAAACTTGGATATCCAGAAGAGTGATTCTATCAGTACACTAAAAGTAAATTCATCTGTCAGGAGCTTTCATGTTTTCATTCAACAAATATTTATCCAGTGCCTATTATACTGTTATACTGTCAGTCGGGAGCATATGTTAAAATGGACAATATAGCAGACACTGTTCTCTAAAATTATTAACAATAATAGCTAATACTCATATGATACTTACTCCGGTAATTCCTTTACCTCAAACAGCCTTATTAGATTGGTACTATTATTACCTCTATTTTATTGATGAAGAAATAGAGGCACAGAGGTGTTAACTTTCTCCAGGTTTCACAGCTAATAAGTAGCAGACCCACGATTTTGAATCCATCAGACTGGCTTGGGTCTAAGCTTTTTTTTATTGTTTTTTTTATTTTGAGATAGTTTGTAGATTCACATGCAATAGTAATATAATACAGAGAGAGCTCATGTACTTTTTACTCAGTTTCCCTTGAGGTAACTCCTTGTAAAACTATAGAACCATATCATAACCATCATATTGACACTGATATAATCAAGGCTCCAAATATATCTGTCACCACAATGATCCTTCATGTTGCCCACCCACTTCCCTCTGTTCACCTATTGAAATATATCTTGGTTGTTTCCAGTTTGGAGCTATTACAGATAAAGCTGCTGTGAATATTTGCACATAAGTTTTTGTATGAACACCAATTTTTAACTGGGCGCAATGGCTCGCACCTGTAATCCCACCACTTTAGGAGGCCGAGATGGGAGAATTGCTTGAGGCCAGGAGTTCATGACCAGCCTGGTCAACACAGCAAGAGCCCATCTCATTTTATAAAAATAAAAAATTATTTTTTAAGAGGAACATCAATTTTCATTTCTTTAGGCTGCCTGTAAGCTTTTAATTCTTACATTCTACCACCTCTCAATATATAGTAGGGAATAAATAGTAGAGAACGACTTGATGGTTAAGTTGACATTCAGAAGAAGCCTGAAGGAAGTGAAGAAAAAAGCCATACAGCTGTTTGGGGAAAGCACATTTCAAGCAGAGGGGACAAGCACAGAGGCCTTGAGAAGGGAATATGCCTGGAGTGTTTGAGACAGAGCAAGGCGGGTAGAAGGAGATGAGTTCTACAAGGCAGCTATGAGCCAAGGTCTATAAGATGTGGCTGCTATATAGAAAACAGATGGTAGTTGGGCAAGAGTTGAAGCACAGGGAACTATTAAGAGGCTGCCCACATGAGAGATGATGGTAGCTTAGACTTATGGTGGAAGTGTTAAAGATGGTTCAGATTCTAGATATATTTTGAAGAAGAGCTCACAAAAATTTTTCTGATGGGCTGACAGTTGGGTATGAGAAAAGGAAAGGAGGCAAGAATGATTCCATTTACCAGTTTCCAAGAGAATGATTACAGAAACCAATAGATTGCCTTATTTATTTATAGTAGGAAATATAGTTATCACATGGGCCCAAATGTTTGTGTTTGCTTAATCCACATATCTCTTCCTTTAGGCAAACTTGCATTGGAATGTAATGGTGACTGCAGAATCACGATAAGGGGACTTGAATAAATCGATCTTTAAATGTGTCTGAGGCCGGGCATGGTAGCTCACGCCTGTAATCCCAACACTTTGGGAGGCCGAGGTGGGTGGATCACTTGAGGTCAGGGGTTTGAGACCAGCGTGGCCAACATGGTGAAATCCCATTTCCACTAAAAATATGAAAATTAGCCAGGTGTGGTGGCTGGCACCTGCAATCCTAGTTGCTCAGGAGGCTGAGGCACTATAATTGCTTGAACCCAGGAGGTGGAGGTTGCAGTGAGCCTAGATTGTGCCACTGCACTCCAGCCTAGGCAACAGAGCAAGACTGTGTCTCAATTAATCAATCAATCAATAAGATATATTTATCTCCTTAGTAGGGACCTGAAAAAATTAAAGTCCGTAGACAAAAGGCTTCCTGAGCTCTTTAATAACTAGTGTTGGCCAGACACAGTGGCTCATGCTTATAATTCCAGCACTTGAGGAGGCCAAGGCGGGAGGATCCCTGAGGCCAAGAATTTAAGACCAGCCTGATCAACATAACAAGTCCCTGTCTCTACCAAAATAACAATAGTAATAATATTTAGACATGGTGGCTTGTGCCTGAGGTCCCAGCTACTCGAGAGGCTGAGGTGGGAGGATCCCTTGAGCCCAGGAGGTCAAGCCTGCAGTGATCCATGGTTGCACCACTGCACTCCAGCCTGAGCAACAGAATTTTTATTTTTATTTAAAATTAAGAAAATAGTAGCACTAACATTTGCTTTTGTTGCTCTTTCATAATGCACCAACACTACCCTAACCCCCAACATAATCCTTTTGTAGATTTGTTAATATATTCAGACAGGCCATATTCCATATCTGAGCCTACTTAGTGGTTTGATGGTTGACTAAAAGGCAGTATTAATATCTGTTATTTCCATGTTATTGAGGGATATCTCACATTAATCATCCTTGTATTGGCAATAGAGAGAAATGATTGTAGTATTTTTTTGTTGTTGAGATAAATTTAGCACTGCTGTTAGTATTATTGAAACTTAGTTTAGGAATGTATCATTTATCTGTAATCATTTATTGCCAAAGTGAACCCTTCTTTAAATTTTCCTCTTTCAAATATTGATGTAATTCTTTCTTTCTTTATCAGTTCCATGAATACAATTCAGTTTTCTTCATGACACAGGATCATCATCTATAATATCTGTTATTTATAGGACTATCCTGTGAGTCTCTTCTAGTGTATACATTTATTTGCTTTTAAGTTACTCAAATTGTTATGTATTTTGAGTACTTTTATACATTTTAATAATTTTACCAGCTGTGGAGCTGGTAGTGTGTCATCTTCAAACAACCTCCCTTTTAAAATTACTTCTAATTTCTTAGGGTGGGAAATATCTAATTCGGTAGATTGAATTTTTAGAAAAGAGCAGATAAACTGATGTCTAAATATTCAGGTATTTGTCTATTCTGGAATCTTTTTTGCTTCATGATTTTTCTTTTTTACTTTGCATTCTTGAGATTTCCTTTCATGAACTGGAAGGTTTTACTTTACAAAGTGACTCAGCAGAAGCTCTGTGTATCTTTTAGTTGGAAATGCCTTTGGCGCTATGCAAGCAAACACTGCCCATTAATTAGCAAACCAACATAGAATCATCTGTTGATGACAAAATTACCAAAATGGATCATCCATAAGTGTTTATACTGCAAACAGTGTATCAGAAATGTCATAATCTCATTCATTAAGAAATTTACATACACACCAGATTTTAGAGTGCTCATTCATGATGAATGTCTACTTCCACACTGTTTGTTTGGAAACATTCAATAGCCAGTCTTGAATTAAAAAAATTTAATTGAATGCTTAGAGAATTACAAGTGTTCCTTTCCTTGGCTCTAATGCTAACTAAAGTGCTTTTCTAAACTGCTAAGAATGGACTGAAGATTCTGCTGAGGGCTGTAGATACTTATCTGCCTAATTGAGCCATCATTTGTTGACATGAAGAAAACCACGTGACCTACTTTAATGCATTTCTCAGTAGCAGCAGGAGGTTAGCATGTAGTTCTTCTAACAGTAAAACCAGCAGCAGTGTTATTAGATGTGAAAATAGCATTGGTTATGGGATAATTTTCGTAAAGTAAGAATAGTAATATAAAAGTATATAGTTATGATATAAACACTATAGAGTGATTTTTTATTTTCAAAATTATTTGAATCCAATAATCATTTAAGTCAGCCATTCATTCAGTAACTATTTACCAGTGTTTACAGTTGCAGCTATGTTAAAGGAATCATTGACTTGTCAAAGTTGATTCATATGAGAGTAACAGTGGTAAAATTTGAAATTGGTATGGATTGCTAAAACAATGAAGTATTTTGAGTAGAGAGGGAATTACTATGATCAAAAGTATGCTGGATACATTAATTTGACCATGTGTCTTTAAATTGGAGGTGAGGAAGATTAGTTACAGATACATTAATAAGAAAGGTGTTAATATTAGTCTAGGTTGAGGCTGATATAAGTAAGAAAGTAGAAAAGGATGCAAAGACCCTTGGAATTGAATATTTGTGTGTGGTGGAGTAAAATGAAGTAGAGGTTACCCTTTTACATGACTTGAGAGAATCATGGCTCCTTTAGTAAATCCTGAGGAAGAAATGATTGTCTGTATACATAATGAATTTGCAGTACAGGAAGAATGCCAAAAATAACTTAAGGAATGCTTCCTAAATAGTGAAGAAAGAAATTAGTATCAACAGAGGAGACAGAAAAGGATGGGTATGAAAGACAGGAGGTCATCACTATCTAAAATGACTAATGGATTTTGATTACACCACTGGTGATAGAAAAAAAATTACCAGAGAAAAGTGTAGTCTGAGAACTATTTGATCTTAGTCTGCAATGAATGAAATATAAAATTTGAGACTATTTGGAAACTGTTTAATAAGTTTACACCCCCTTCCAGCAAATACAAAATTACAACAAATTTAAAGATGTTAATTGGTTTTATTTGCAATTCTAGAATCGGACAACAGCCTCATTCTATTAAATAGAATGAATATTCCAGAGCAGAGGAAGTTGACTTTATAGACAGAAAAGGGCTGAGGAGAGCAAAAGCAGAAAACAAAACGTGGATTGGCATTTCCAAAGTTACTTTTCTTATAAAGGTTAAAGCAGAGGGGACTTCCTTATACCAGCTAAAACTGGTCTGTTTAGGGATCTGGCTATTATCTGTTTCTCCTGATTTCTTGGAAAGTAAGATAAACAACTATGTTTTAGCTTGATGATGTGGAACTTCAGCTTGAGTGACTCCATTTTGGTTTGGTCTGGTGGGCCTAGTGCAGGAGCTCAGTCCAAATTAATGGGATCCTATACATTTTATTTAACACTGCCAACATCCTGGTGCATGATCATCAGATTTCTCACTGAACATGGAATGGAGAACTTTGAATATTGGAAAGCACCTGTGGTGAGTTGCTTATATATAATCTGTAAACTAGTTATGCACAGTAGCACCATATATGGGTCTGTGTTGAACTGGGGGATAAAAACTAACTTGGCCTTCACCTCAGAGAGTTTAAGAATCACTATAGCACCAGAAAGATGGAAGTAGTAGGCAGATTACATCGAATGAAGAGTGTTGGGTGAGAGGGAAGATTTGCTTAAAGATATAAGAGGTTTGAGTTTGTATATTGTCTAAGGAAGATATGATAGAACAGAAGACTGATAATGCAATGTGGAAGAGTGATAACTACTAGATGGAATTGAGATCAAAACTTTATAGATGAACACTTTAGGAAAATACATTTACATTCATTTAATCCTTGGAAAAATACTTTTAAATTCATTTAATGTTTAGTTTTTAAATTATATATTATGTAACTTGAGCCTCACAGGAATCCAATGAATTAGGTGACATATGGTTGGTATAATTCTTCCCCCTTTACATGTAAGAAAATTGAGACACAAAAAAATGTTGTGTCTTATCCACAGTCATGTGGTTAGTAAATGGGGAGATATTTTCATGCCCAGTTCTATGCTATAACTACTATTATGTCTGAAAATAAAGGCAGAAAAAAATACTTGAAGAAAAAATGGCAAAAAACAGCCCAAATTTATTGAAAAACATTTGTTTATATATCTAGGAAGCTCTTTGAACACCAAGTAGGATAAATGCAAAGAGATGCACACCTGGACTCATAATAATAGTCAAAATCTTGACTATTTGACAAGGACAGAAGGAAAATCTTAAACTCAGCAAATCACAACAGGGGAACACAAAATTAACAGCTGACTTCTCACCAGTACCAATGAAGCCAGAAGGTAATAAGATAACATATTTAAAGTGCTGAAAGAAAAAAATTATCAGGCCGGGCGCGGTGGCTCAAGTCTGTAATCCCAGCACTTTGGGAGGCCGAGACGGGCGAATCACGAGGTCAGGAGATCGAGACCATCCTGGCTAACACGGTGAAACCCCGTCTCTACTAAAAAATACAAAAAAAAAACTAGCCGGGCGAGGTGGCGGGCACCTGTAGTCCCAGCTACTCGGAGGCTGAGGCAGGAGAATGGCGTAAACCCGGGAGGCGGAGCTTGCAGTGAGCTGAGATCTGGCCACTGCACTCCAGCCTGGGCGACAGAGCGAGACTCCGTCTCAAAAAAAAAAAGAAAGAAAGAAAGAAAAAAATTATCAGCAAATAACCTTATGTCCAGCAAAAATATGTCAAAAATAAAATGAAGTATTTTCCTGGATAAGCAAATCTAAGAGTATTCATTGCTGGAACATCTGCCTTACCAACAAATACTAAAGAAAATTCTTTAAGCTGAAATTAAATGACAACAGATAGCAATTTAAATCTATACACAAAAAAACAAAGAGCATCAATAAAGGTAATTATGTAAGTAATTACAAAAGACAGTATAATGACATATTTCTTCACTATTCTCTCAACTCATTTAAAAGCAAATGCATACAACAATTTGTATATAATTGTATTTTGGCCCTGTGACTTATTAGAATGTAATATATATGACGATAACAGCAGAAAGGAGGTGCATGGCAACAAAGCTCTATTGGAGTAAGAAAAGGACACCAGATGGTAAACTAAATTCACAAGATGAAATGAAGAAAACCAGAATGGTAAATAAGAAGATTAATAAATAAACTCTTTAAATGCTTGTAGTCCCAGCTACTTGGGAGGCTGAGGCAGGAGAATCACTTGAACCTGGGAGGCGGAGGTTTCAGTGAGCCGAGATCATGCCACTGCGCTCCAGCCTGGAAATCATAAGGAATAGAAAATATATTTACTATTCATTAAGTGGAAGTTAATCATCATAAAGGTCTTCATCCTCTTAGTCTTCATTTACCGTCTCAAAAAAAAAAAAGTTTCCATGACTCTTAAGTAGATTATTATAAATTAAGATGTGTATTGTAACCCTTAGGACAACTAGTGAGAAAATAACAAAAAATTCTAGTTAAAAATTATTAAAAGGCCCATATAAATATGCTTAATTGATTTTTGACAAAGGTATAAAGCCAACTAATTGGTGAAAAGATAGCCTTTTCAAAATGTTGCTGTGGCAACTTGACATCAAAAGTGAAAAGTGGTCAAAAGATCAAAAAGTGAACCTTGACCTGATACGAGTAAATGGATCACAGACTTAAATGTAAAACAATAAAACTCTTAAGAAAAACATAGGAGACAATCTCAGGATATAGGGGTAATCAAATTTCTACTGAAAATTGTAGTAGCCACAGCAAATAAGCAATAAATAGAAATGGCATTAAGATTGGGAAGAAGTGAAACCACTCCTGTTTGTAGATGACATTTTGCATATAGAAAATCTTAAGGAATCTACTAAGAAAAATAAAGGTAGTGATAAATACAAAAACAGAAAGTAATGAAATAGAAAACGAGAAAATAGAATTAAATCTAAAGCCTTTTTAAATAAAATTAACAACATAGTCAAAGTGGTGATAACACTAAGCAAGTGAAAAAAGACAAGATAGAAGCAGTATTATAAGTGAAAAACAATGTTTATCAGTAAACAATTCTAAGAAGAAATTTGGACCAATAAAAGTTTGACATTCTCTAATTTGTTTATATATTTTTGGTATTTATGTATTCATTGTCATAGGTTTCTTAGATTCATGGCCAAAAGTACCATCCAAAAAACTATTTCCAAATGTATATTTTTAGCTTAATATCCAACTGGTTATTTTGATTAGTATATGCAAATAGACATCTTAATCTAAAGTATCATTCCTGTTTCTCTTATGTTTAATACATCTCTGTATATGGTACCACTGTAGGGTTTGACTCATGTGCCATAGCCAAACCCTAGGAGTCATCCTTGATTTTTTCTTTTCCTTCAATAAGTCCCTATCTTTATATCTGGAACCCATTTACTCTTCTTTTATCAGCAATTACCATTCTATTACAGACCATTAGTATTTTTCTCCTACCCTACTGCTATAGCCTCCTGACTGATCTCCTTTTACTTTTTTTCAAACCATTCTCCACAGAATAGCTGGAGTGGCCCTTTAAAAATGCAAGCCAGCAAAAAACATTTTGATGTTTAAATCCCTCTCATGGCTGCCAGTGATTGCTCATAGAATAAACTCCAAACTTTCTGCCATGGTGTATAAAGCCCTACATGTCTTACATGGCTTTCCTCCTACCTGTCTAATATCATCTTATTCTAGTTCCTTTCTCATTGATTATTCC
Source organism: Trachypithecus francoisi (assembly GCF_009764315.1). Lineage (NCBI taxonomy): Eukaryota > Metazoa > Chordata > Mammalia > Primates > Cercopithecidae > Trachypithecus > Trachypithecus francoisi. Next base: position 38,693,310 of record NW_022681474.1, read on the forward strand.
TTTAACAACCAAACCTTTTTCCCTCAAAAGTCCTACACTCTTATTTCTTCTTCCTGGAATGCTCTTCACTGTTTTCTAAGGGCTGACTCATTTATAACCTTCAACATTCAACTCAAATGCCATCCTCTTAGAGAATCATTTTCTGGTTAGCTATCTAAAATAGCTTTCCCTGTTCCTCCATAAGCTATTGTCGTAATATCCCTCCAACCCCCAACCCCCATCTTATATAACCATGCTTGTCTCCTTTGTTGCAGTTATCTCCATTTGGTAATTAACTTGTTTAAACCCTCCTAGAATGCTGGCTAATAAGAAGGTAAGATCCTTGCCTCTCTCTCTCTTTTTTTTTTTTTTTTTTTTTTTGAGACAGAGTCTCCCCTGTCACCTAGGCTGGAGTGCAATGGTGCCATCTTGGCTCACTGCAACCTCCACCTCCCAAGTTCAAGCGATCCTCCTGCCTCAGCCTCCCTAGTAACTGGGATTACAGGTGCCCGCCACCACACCCGGCTAATTGTGTGTGTGTATGTGTGTGTGTCTTTAGTAGAAATGGGGCATTACCATGTTAGCCAGAGTGGTCTTGAACTCCTGACCTCGTGATCCACCCGCCTCAGCCTCCCAAAGTACTAGGATTATGGGCATGAGCCACTGCGCCTGGCCTTGCCTCTCTTAATAACCGTATTACCTCTGGCAACCAGCATAGTGCCTGGTATTTATTGTGCTCAGTATGCATCTGTTGAATATTATTATTTTGTATACTCTATAGTGATGAGCATGTTGTGAGCAACCCAATATGCATAAATTGATAGATGGTGCTCTCTCTCTAAATTTTCTTTATTGTTTTCATGGTGGGATCATTTCCTCCTTTACCCCCTCTTTTTAGGTTGTATCATTAGTTTTATTTTCATCTCTGATTTTATATGGTCATGTTCCAATGCATACATACAGCTAATATTCTTTTCCTCCTAATTATCTACTATATATATCATCTTCAGTATCATCACCATTCAAAAAACTCTTTTATATGTTCTAGATAATGTGGCCTATTTTTTATGTCAGACTACCTGATATGTTGTCAACTGAATTCGCTGCCTTTGATCTGCATTCTGATCCAAAATTTAATTCTTGAGTTTGTAGTCAGCATTTTTCCAAATGTGTAAAACTGTAATCCTTTGTAAAATGTCATATGTAAAAGAGTAAGCAATTCTGTATGTACTAAAAGGTGAGAAAGTTATTACTTTAGCTTTCACTGGAAAGACTTAAAGTTTATCAAAAAGGATTATAGAAAGAACAGATTTATAGCAACTGTCTGATATATGACCAGAATCCTTATGTTCCACTAAAACAGACTTGCGCTAGGCTTTCTAGAGCATAATGCCCTTAGCAAGTAGCTTTCAACATCTTTTTCAGGAAGCAATATTTTCCTTCAGTAAAAGGGTCACTGTACTGTTTTTCTTTTTCCTTCTCCTGTCTTATCTTTTGAGTTCAGGAAGTACTTCAAATTTACAGGCAGCTTTGAAGACATGAAGCAAGTTCAGCCCCAGAAGTATTTCCTGTTATGGCATTAATCTAATTCCATGAAAGTAGAACTGATTTTTCATCTGTAAAGTAGATAAAGTGCCTAGAGCAGCCGACTATTATTCTGGGTTATCATGATAAAGAGGCTTAGTTTTGACACGAAAGAGTTTATCAGCCTACCCAATGGAAGATTTCATCCTTTTTGTTGAAAGATATATTAATGGATTATAATCTGTCTTGGCTTCCAAAGGAAAGTTCACCTTTATATTGAAAATGTTTAGTTAAATCAGCAAATATTTTCCTGAATATGCATTTTATAATATACGATAAATCAAGCAAACATTCTAGGGATATCACATATAATTAAATCTCTAATGTAAATCATTTTATGTTATTTTAATGTTTAAATTATTGTCTCAATTTGAAATAATCACAGATTTTCCTTACAAACCAACTTGATTTAATTTTAACATATAGACTAGCATAATTTCTAATAGGCATATATGCTTCATTTTAGAAGCCCCTGTTATTAGGTTATGTAATTTCTCCTTACAACTTATAATGTAGAAATAGTTTTCTTATAATAAAGTATTTCTCTTAATAGTTAATAATTAAACTTAGTTGATTATTTTAAATATATGGTACATACAAGTAATACAAAATTCAAAAGCTATAATATATTTTTCCTATCCCTATTTCCTAATTCCTCTCTAAGCTAAGGCATTTAGACTAATCCTAGTGGCTTAGTATTGTTTAAAGAATTTTTTATTTGAAGATTGATTCCACATTGGACATATTTACAATATTTCCTTGAATAATAATAGCTTACCACATAGTAATACATTACATATTTAGTTCTCTCAGTAGCCTTCTGAGTTAAATTCTGTTATCCATTTGAAAAATGCAGGAACTCAAGGTTAGAGAGGTTAAATAATTGGCTAAAATTCACCCAGCTGATAAGTGACAGATTTGGGCTGGAACTCAGGTCCTCTAATACCACAGCCTATATTCATAGCCCATACTGTAGGATTGTAGAAATAAAGTTATTCCCAGTTCTGCCTTTTATACTTGAAAAGAACAAAAGAGGCCGGGCGCGGTGGCTCAAGCCTGTAATCCCAGCACTTTGGGAGGCCGAGACGGGCGAATCACGAGGTCAGGAGTTCGAGACCATCCTGGCTAAAACGGTGAAACCCCGTCTCTACTAAAAAATACAAAAAGCTAGCCGGGCGAGGTGGCTGGCGCCTGTAGTCCCAGCTACTCGGGAGGCTGAGACAGGAGAATGGCGTAAACCCGGGAGGCGGAGCTTGCAGTGAGCTGAGATCCGGCCACTGCACTCCAGGCCGGGCGACAGAGCGAGACTCCGTCTCAAAAAAAAAAAAAGAAAAGAACAAAAGATTCCACTGAATGCCTATTTTACAATTAATACATTAGGTTAGGCTTTAGCTATCCTAATGAGATGATATCTCATTATTTGTTTAAAATAAGTGATCTACCATTATGTTCATAAATAAAAATAAAGATATTGTTTTATTATAGATGTTAATTTTTTTTAATTATTATACTTTAAGTTCTAGGGTACATGTGCATAACGTGCAGGTTTGTTACATATGTATACTTGTGCCATGTTGGTGTGCTGCACCCATCAACTCGTCAGCACCCATCAATTCGTCATTTATATCAGGTATAGCTCCCAATGCAATCCCTCCCCCTAGATGTTAATGTTTTAAAACTTAGATCATCTAAACATGAAAAATCTCTGGCCTAGTCAAAGGCACACTGAGAACTAAATTTGGGATTAAAAAATTTGGAGTTTTCAAATGGCCATACCAATTCAGCGCATAATTGTATATGTTCATCATTTTTCCAAAGAAGGTTAAATAGTATTCTTCCATTGTATATCTTAGGGAGGCATTATAAAGTTAATATGACATCAGATGTTAAACTTACTCATTTAACCATCATTCATTGAGTCTGCCTACTATACGTATCCTGTGAAGCAATGTGACCGATTCAAAGATGAAGAAAACATGGGTGCTGTCTTTACTGAACCACCCATCTTCTAGGAAGAATAAGATCTATTGTAATATAAACAAGAATGATAAGTGCTTAGTATATGTGAAGGTCTCCTCAGCTAAGTTCCAAAAAGTAACAAGCTAACTGTAATTTCACCACCTTAGTATTAATCTTAGTTTTTACAAACTCAGGACCTTACCTCTACTTTGTGAAAACACATAATACAGAAAGCAAGGAGTTTTAATAAGCACCTGAAAAGATGCTAATGTTAGCCATCAGACAGTGGCATAACCACAGTGAGCTTCGTCTTAACACGCACCACGATGTCTATAATCAAGAAGACAGATAATACCAAGTGTTGACAAGCATGTGGAGAACTTGGAACCCTCATGTACCACTGGTGGAAATATTGGCAGTTCCTCAAAAGGCTAAACACAGAGTTACCATATGACCCAGCAATTCCACTTTTAGATTTATACCAAAGAAAAATGAAAACCTGTGTTTACACAAAAATGTGTATATGAATGTTTATGGCAGCATTATTTATAATAGTCAAAAGGTAGAAGTGACTGAAATGTTTATCAACTGTTGAATGGATAAATAAAATTAGATCATTATTTTACATGAGACACAAAAATTAACTCAAAATTGATTAAATATTTAAACATAAAACCTGACACCTTAAAACTCAGAAGAAAACATATTAGAAAAGCTTTGTGACATTAGTCTTGCAATGATTTTTTATGTATGACACTAAAAGCACAGGCAGCAAAAGCAAAATTAACAGGTGTATCTATATCAAACTAAGAAGTTTCTGCACAGCAAAAGAGACAACAAAAGAAAAGGCAACTCACAGAATGGGAGAAAATATTTGTAAACCCCATATATGATAAAAGGTTAATTATCCAAAATATGTAAGGAACTTATACAACTCAATAGCAGAAAAGCAAACTGATTAAAAAATGAGCCCAGGACCTGAATAGATATTTTCCATGGAAGACATACAAATGACCCAGGTATATGAAAACATGTTCAATGTCACTAATCATCAAAGAAATACAAATCAAAAGACCATAGTGAAGCTAGGTCCAGTGGTGGTGGTACATGCCTGTAGTGCCAGCTACTTAGGAGACTAAGATAGGAGGATCAGTTGAACCCAGGAGTTCAAGGCCAGCCTGGGCAACATAGGAAGACCCTGTCTCTTTAAAAAAAGAAAAAAAATTACACCCCTACTTTTCTCTTCCTCACAATGAGATACCACCTTAAACTTGTGACTGTTATCAAAAAGTCAAAATCATGTGGAGAAAAGGGATCTCTTGTTAGTGGGAATGTAAATTGGCAGAGATTATGAAAAACAATATGAAAGTTCATTTAAAAACAGAACTACTATATAATCCAGCAATCTCATTTTTGGATATAAATCTAAAGGAAATCGGCCAGGCATGGTGGCTCACGCCTGTAATCCCAGCACTGTGGAAGGCCGAAGTGGGCAGATCACTTGAGGCCAGGAGTTAGGGACTGGCCTGGCCAACATGATGAAACCCCATCTCTACTAAAAATATAAAAATTAGCCGGGCGTGGTGGCACATGCCTATAAGCCCAGCTACTTGGGAGGCTGAGGCAGGAGAATCACTCAAACCCAGGAGGTGGAGGTTGCAGTGAGCCGAGATCGTACCACTGCACTCCAGCCTGGGTGACAGAGCAAGATTCTGTCTCTAAATAAATAAATAATTAAATAAATGGAAATGAAATCAGTAGTTGAAGAGATATTTGTACTCCCGTGTTCATTGCTGCATTATTCATAATAGTCAAAATAGGGAGATACCCTAGGGGTCTGTCAACAGATGAATGGATAATGAAAGTATATGTATATATAAACACTGGAGTACTATTCAACCTTAAAAAAGAAGGAAATCCTGCCATTTGCAACAACACAGGTGAACCTGCAGGACATTATGCTAAGTGAAATAAGCCAGATACAAAAATATAGATACTGTGTGATCTCACTTATATATGAAATCTAAAAAAAGTCAACCTCATACAAACAGGGTAGATAGTGTGGTTTGGGGAGGGAAGAAGGGTGGGTGGAGTGATGGAGAGATTTTGGTTGTGGGGTATAAACTTTTAGTTATAGGATGAATACGTTCCGGAGATCTAATGTAAAACATGATAACTATAGTTTATAATTATGTATTGTATGCTTGAAATTTGTTAAAGTAGCTCTTAAGTCTTCTACCACATACAAAAAATAAATTTGTAAGTTCATGGATATGTTAATTGTCTTGATTGTGATATCATTTCACAATGTATACATATATCAAAATACCATATTTTATGCTGTGAATAAATGTAATTTTTGTCAGTTATAAGTCGAGAAAATTGAATGAAAAATGTATTATATCCACACAGTGAAATACTATTTAGTAGTATGTAAGATGAAGTACTTTCATCCATGCTGCAACATGGATAAACCTTTAAAACATTGTGCTAAGTGAAAGAAACCATTTATAAATAGCTGTCTATTGTATGATCTCATTCATGAGAAGTCTTGAATAGGTAAATCCATAAAGACAGAAGGTATATTGGTGGTTGTCTTAGGCTGAAAATGTTGTGGGACAATGCTACACTCCTAATAGATACGGGATTTCTTTGGGAGTTCGACAACTATTCTAAAATTGACTGTGGTGATGGTTATACGTCTCTGTCAATATACTAAAAATCACTGAATTGTATGCTTTAAATAGATGCATTTTACATGTGAATTGGATCTCAATAAAGCTTTTATTTTAAAAAATAGATGGTATTAACAAAACTTTTAGACTACTGTGACCACTTGGCACACCTAACTACAAAGCATCCAAAGAGATTAATATTTAAATGTACATTAATTTATAGTATGAAAGGCGTGAATTTAGATAGGGGCATGTAACCTCTTGAAGAAATATATAATGTAGAAGTGTTATTATTGCTATTTTCTTTCTTATTTTAATCAAAATAAAGATAGTATTATTCACTCCACTGTAACCCCTATTGGATAAATACATTATAGTATTTAGAATAAAGCTCATGTGTTGGTAAGCCAGTGAGAAAGAATCATACCAGAGCTTTATAGATCACCAGTTCTATCTCCTGTCCCTCCATTTCAGGTATATGCAACTGACCTACCTGTTCAGAGGATTAACTCTATGGTGCTTCATCCGTCAGACCATCCACTATGCCCAAATGAGCAATATGTCCAAAGTCTATTTGCAAAATGCATTTCCCTATAGAAATTAATATTCTGTACAAATGCTGGCTAATTTATTATTACTCTTTCATAAAGGCTTAATTAGGTAGGAAACCCAGTACCTGCAGCGAGAGAAGAAGAAAAGTCTTTCCTAGAGCTAGATCCTGGCCCTAGGTTTTGAATTTTAATGGGGCAGAGTTGTCCGTTTTATGTTAAACACGTACTTGGGAGTAAGTAGACTTGCCCATCTCCTGTTTGATACTGATCTTTTAACTAATGTGAATCTTTTTCTTTAAAGAGTAAATATCTTTAAATTTTTCTGTGGCCTTCCCTGTTACAAGTTAAATGTTCCTACATCTCCAGAGTATTTTGAAGTGTTTATTTAAATAAGTAAGCATGGATAGACACTATTTTGTAGCAAGGGGTTGGGGGAGTATACTCTAAGGCAGCTTCTCTCTGACAGCTTCTCTTTCTTATGAGTATAGTGTAAACATGTAATTTATAATGTGGGAAAAGAGCGTTTGGTCTTTTAATAAAGCCATTTCTTTTTATTTCAGAATTAAGGAGTTTAAATTCTTTTTCTTTAGCATCTAGCAGTGAGTTCAGGGGTGACGGTCATTAATATCTTGATCCATTACTTTTCCTAAAAGATAAGATTTTTTTTCCCCGTAATGATCCATTTGTCTTACTGCTTTATTTCCCACCAGAAATCACAAAATCCGTTTTTCCTGTGACAGTATAATAATTTTCACAACATCTGATTTTAGTGGCACATACATGCAGAAGATTAAAGGTGTAGGTTAGAAAAGAAGCAGTAAGAAGGCATTAAGAATAAAAACATGGTAGAATTTATTTCTTTAATATCATAATAACTAATTTAGAAAAACAAATATAAACAATGGTTTGTAAATAGATTATTCAATATTTTAATAAAGAATTAATTCATTACATGCACACTTATTTTTACATACTTGCCCAGATTTCTTACCGAAAAAATTTTTCTCCCCCTATTCTCAAACAAAATTTATAGACGTTATATACAGCCTCTGTTGAAAAGACCTTCTGTTAAAATCAGCTGCCCTTAGCTTGACATATCTTGAGTTCTTAGTGACTAACATGTTAATAACAAGTGTGAATGTCATTAATGTGCCTATAATTAATTTCAGTATTAACACCTTATGTTTCTTATTATTCATTCCTCAAATGAAGGATTTTTCCATTTATAACTAAGTGGCAATTATTATATCAATTTTATTTAATGAAGCAATAAATTGTATCTGATGTTATTAATAGTAATTCCTATTCCTTATAACATACTTTTATACTCATTCTTTTATATATTCCTTTACTGTTATATAATACTTTTTAAGTGCCTTTAAGTGAAGAGAAGTGGTTGAAATATAAAAGAAGCTACTGGAATGTCTGTAATAACAAATGTGTTAGCGTATTTACACCTGCTTGAAGGAAAGAGTAAAGTATTTCCTAAAAACCCCACAGTTACATAGGTAGTTTAACCTCTGATCTGCACTGAGGCATTTAACCTCTCTTAACCTTGGCTTCCTTACTTAAAGGAAGTGGCTATTGAGCCTCACCTAAATCATAAAGTGAGTGCAAGTAATTGTTTACTGAGAAATCTAAGAAAGGCTAATGGAAAACATCAAGTATAAATGAAACAGTTGTAACAGTTTTCCACTTTGAAAAGACTTGCCGTTCACACATTGAATTTCTATCATGACTCTAACTCTTTTTAATCGAGCTATTTAAATTTAAATACATAAATGGATGTTATAATATTTTGATTTTAATTATTTCAGTAGTGATTCAGAATTAACTGAAGCATACAGCTTAAACATATTTTTATTACATGTAAATAGTTGGGAACAAATAAACAGTTGGTTAGCCAAAACCCAATAAATAAATTGGGAATAGATTCTGCTAGTTGAATGCTGAAATGAATAGTCTATACTTTAAAGGGCTTTAATTTTTCTTTTATACTGATTTAAGACTGATAATTTATCTCTTATTCTAATTATTTGACCCTTTTTGTTGAAGGAGAGGGGGCAATCTTGTCACTAATTGTGTAACCGTTGTTTAATTTACTCTCTCAGGAACCCTTCCAACCTGCCCCCTGTCCACCTTACTATGCTGATGTTCATTTTGGATTTCCAAGAGGGAGATATGATATGCAACTTTAAAAAACCTATTTGCCAGTCAAGCCATTTTTCAAAGAGAGCTTATGAACCTCTCCTATGGATCAAATTGTGAAATACTAAACTAGGTTGCCTGTGGAAGAATAGTGAGAGACGATGATAGGAAAGAAGATAGGATGGGGTCAGAAGAACCTTATATTCCATGCTTAGGAGTATAAACTGTATACGGTAAGCAGCTGGGAGCCATAAAATCCTTTAAGAAGTATTGTGATATAAGACTAATTTGAAAGAATAGTGAGAGGGTGGTTAATTGTACATTTGATTTTATTCCTTTATGCTAATGATTCCCATGTACATACAGTGAATGAAATATAGGAGACAAATATCTTCAAGTGTTCTCATTTCTTATTGGTTTTAGAGCTTGGAAATATGTTAAAAAGACATGTGAACTAGTTCCATCAATTGTATTTGCTCTTATTTAGATAGTACAGTGATTTTGAGCAAACTGTTAACATAGATTTTAAAATCCAAAATATATTATTAGTCTATAAATCACTGCGTGGTTCTCATTCATTGATTTTCACTTAGGAAGCTTTGGGAGTTGTTTTGTTTGTATAATGCTTTACCCAAAGTATTTTAAATCTTCTACTCTCCAGTAATAATTTCTGTCAAATATATTTTTATATCTGCTGTACTATTTGCTATATTTACTTAAACATCTCTCCACTACCTCATCCCCCCATAAGAGGGGTAGAGCAGGTACTGTAGGAGGAAAAACTTTTCCTCTACCCTCTTATGTTCAGTAGTTGGTGCCTGCAAATTAAACTGAAAAAAAATTAGGAGGATAAAAGGTTTATTTTGTATGCACGTGAGAAGCCTCACAGAAAAGAATTGAAAACCCCCAAAAGCCAGTGAGACCAAGGGGCTTACATACCATTTTAACAAAGAGTGATAAAGTATGGAGAAGAGACTAGACAAAATGGGGGTTTGGACTTCTGGTGGGATGAGGGTGGGCATTAACGATAGGTGACTAAGAAATGAGTGGTAAGTAAGGGTTGTTTAGTAAGGTTTATTATACAGACTCAGGTGAAAAGAGTCTGCTCCTTCTCTTCCTGGTACTGTAGAGGAGGACACCATTACAAATATGAATTTCCTTTACAAAAGGGAAATTTATGCCCTGTTTTTAGGAAGTAAAGGGGAGGACAGAGAGCTCCTCCTATGTTTGCTGTTTTAATTGCCTGTAGTTCAAAATAATCCTTATGCTGAAGTGGCATATTTCGGGGTGTCATACACTGATCCCCTTCATTATAGACTACTCTCTAATACCAGGGTACTGAGTTAAAATAATTCTGAAGGCTTGGCTAATAATCTACTACTCTTTGTCAATTTCCTATCTTAGTTTTCTCATCTGTAAAATGGAGATCATGATAGCACTTACCTCAAAAAATGATAAGTCAATTTAAAAAACACCAAAAAATACTTAATAAAGTGGTCTGACACATAGTAAATTCTCAATGAATAATGTGTATACTGTTAAGAAGTCATTTCCCCCTGTAATCCCAGCACTTTGGGAGGCCGAGACGGGCGGATCACAAGGTCAGGAGATCGAGACCATCCTGGCTAATACAGTGAAACCCCGTCTCTACTAAAGAATACAAAAAACTAGCCGGGCGACGAGGCGGGCGCCTGTAGTCCCAGCTACTCGGGAGGCTGAGGCAGGAGAATGGCGTAAACCCGGGAGGCGGAGCTTGCAGTGAGCCGAGATAGTGCCATCGCACTCCAGCCTGGGCGACAGAGCCAGACTCCGTCTCAAAAAAAAAAAAAAAAAAAAAAAAAAAGTCATTTCCCTCTGAGAGTACATAGTGCAAAAGAAAAAGTTGGAGCTTAAGATTTAGACTTGGCTGGGTGTGGTGTATCATGCCTGTAATCCCAGCACTTTGGGAGGCCGGGGCGGGTGGATCACCAGAGGTCAGGAGTTGGAGACAAGTCAGCCAACATGGTGAAACCCCGTCTCTACTAAAAATTCAAAAAATTAGCCAGGTGTGGTGGTGCGTGCCAGTAATCTCAGCTATTTGGAAGGTTGAGGCAGGAGAATTGCTTGAACCTTGGAGGCGGAGGCTGCAGTGAGCTGAGATCGCACCATTGCACTCCAGCCTGGGCAACAGAGCGAGACTCTGTCTCAAAAACACAGGCAAAAGAGTTAGGTTTAAAACCACATGCAGTGGTGTGCACCTGTAATCCCAGCTATTTGGGAGGGTGAAGTGGGAGGGTCTCTTGAGCCCAGGAGTTCAAGTCTAGCCGGGGCAACCTAGTGAGCACTTCCCTCCACTCCATCTCTTAAAAAAAAAAAAAAAAAAAAAAGGATGGGATTGTTCCCAGTGCTGATTATGCCACCTATTAGCTGTATGACCTTGGACAACTGTAAGCCTCAATTTTCCTATCTATGAAATAAGAATCGTTTTTACCTCATTAGATTGTTATGAGGATTAAACGACGCAGCCTGTATATGTGTGTGTGTGTGTATGTATATATAAATGCGTATATACATATAGTGTCTTCTATATAAGTGTTTATTACATGCAACTTCATATTTTATGTAGACTTTCTAGACTCTCACCTTGCCCCAGGAAGATAAGTGACTTTTACATTAAGCCATGTTCTCTTTTTCCTTTATGAGACTCCTCAATGCTTAATGAAGAGCTCTGGCTACACAAAAAACTAAAGTATAATGTTGACAGACTGCTTTTTTCTACATCTGGGCTCCTTTAATTAAAAACTGACGTTTAGGCCAAGAATTCTTAGGAATTCCTATTTAGGTTTATACCAGTTCTCGCTTATATACAAGATGTATACTTGTGTATACATGTTATATATACACATACAATAATATATGCTGGCTTTCTTTATTTCCCTCTCATCCCATAACAGATTGTATACTGCCTTTTTTAAAAAAAAAATGCCCACTTTTCAAATTAAAAAGCAGAGGCACACATTCTTTCAAAATGTATTAGTATAATAATTATATAATTTGAAATAATGAGGTTGTATTAATAGAATTTCACCACAGAAACAGATTCATTAGGGAAGACAGAGTGAGAATAAGATTTATTTGTTGCTTGATCGATTTCGAGGAATTGGCCTATGTCATTGTGGAGATTGGCTAAGCAGTCCAAAAACCACAGGGCGGGCAACCAGAAAGGGGAGAAAGGGTTGAACTTCTTGGGCATGGGCAGAAGCTGCCATTCATAGGTGGAATTTATTCTCTCTGTCAAGGAAACTTAAGCCACACGCTTTTAAGGCCTTTCAACTCATTCAATCAGGCCCCTCCAGATTATCCAGGATACTCCAGTACTAGAAGTCAACTGACTGGGAGTTTTAATTATATCTGAAAAATACCTGTATAGCAACACCTAGATTGGAATTTGATTGAATAACTAGAGTCTGTAGCCTAGTCAAGTTGTCACCTCAAAAAAGCCATCTTGGGATAAATAATTTTTGAAAAAAGAAATAGAAAGTTCAGGGCATTTTGGTCTTTATTTTTGTGTATTGTGCCTATTATATCTTTTTTATTTTTTATTTTTGAGAATCTGTTTAGTGCCTGGTATTTTGCCAAGAATTATAAAGGAAACAAAGGTATCTTGATTTTTTTTTTCAAATCTTAACATCTTAAAGTTGTTTCAAGCATTTTCCCTGAATTCATTGATTAAGTATTGTTAGAAGAGGTGGAACATGGATGATGCATATGCTTTAGATTGAGGCAGAAGTATGTGTGGTGACTAAGAGGATAAGAAATGATGATCTCAAGAACACTAGACAGTGAGCTTTCTAAAAGCTGGTATTGTGTGTTATTTATCCTTGTGTTGCCATGGCCTGGCACAGTAATTGAAAAAGTTCAACAATGGTTAGTTGTTTAGGTAGATTAAGGAATGAGCAAAAACATAACTTAAAAGCTATCTGTATTGAAATGTGATTTGTTATATGCATTCAGATCTGATTATACTTGGAGTCAAAAGCAACATATCTAAATTAATATTAAGACTCAGGGCCAGGTACATTGTCTGACACCTGTAATCCCAGCACTTTGGGAGGCTGAGGTGGGAGGTCACTTGAGGCCAGGAGTTTGAGACCAGCCTGGGCAACATAGTGAAAAACTCTGTCTCCACAAAAAATTAAAAAATAAAAATTTGCCAGAAATGGTGGCATGTGCCTGTAGTCCTAGCTACTTGGGAGGCTCAGGTAGAGGATTGCCTGAATCTAGAGGTGGAAGCTGCAGTGATCTGTGATCGTACCTCTGCACTTCAGCCTGTGTGACAGAACGAGACTTTTTCTCAAATAAATAAATAAAGGAATCAATACAGCAATACAGTCCCAATTTCTAAATTAGAGAAAGTCATTTTCTATTTCACCTCCCTCTGTTCCTCCACTAGATTGTAAACTCTTTGAGGGTAAGAATTATGCAGTCTTGTCTGCTCTTCAGTGTTTTATTTCCTTGCATTAAAAAGATAATAAATACTGCTTGACGAATTAATTAAAAACAGCATACAGAAGAGATCCAAATTTAATTTTGTAATACATCACCTCCAAGAATAAGAAAACCAGAATATTTCAAATACATCATTTGATTGAATAAGGAACAGTAAACTGATTTTTTAATGTTCCTGTTTTTATGTATTTGAAGTTAATGTTTATTTTGTTTTAAAACCTTTATAAAAATCTTCTGCTTTGTTATCTTCCAGTGAATAAGACATATTATAGCTTTTCTGTAGAACAAGGCATATTAATAGCTTTTCTGTTGAATATGAAAGAAAGCAGCTGTAGTTTTATCCTTCTGAGTACAAATATTTGTTGGGGAATTAAAGATTTATTAGATAAATGGCTTAAAGATTAATTATGCTCTCTTTTTACCTTCCTATCTTATCTGTAGGCCATTGGTCTGTTAATATATAGAAATTGCTATATTTCCCACTATCTTTCCATTGCTTAATTAAATATTAGAAAAATGCTCAAGGAAAAACAATAAAACTGAGCTTCCTTTCTGGTTTTCACGCTTTTAAAATTTATAAAAATTGTGACTCTGCTGCCTATTTTTGTTGTTGTTGTTGTAGTTAGATGAATTTGGCCTGAGATTCTATGAAAAAAATAATAGTTTTTATTTCATGATTTTTTTCAGGTTCTGATTTTATAATATCTAGTCAAGTAATGACATGCAGAGATTTTGTTGTGAGGAGAGGGAGAGAGCAAAAAGTATTCTGCCCTGATTGCTTTTTAGTGATTTTATTACTAGAAAGATAAACATTGCCTTGTTATTTTAGCCAGTAAAATTGTTTGCAAAGTAGGTAACAAAAGGCAAAGCAGTGTATTTACTTTTCCACTTTTTCCCAAAGGTATGATAAAAGCAGGGTTCCAGTGGAACAATTTGCTGAGTTCTTTCCTAGGAGCACTGGTAGCATGTAGTAGATGATTATATTTTGGAAAATGCTAATGATGAAAGATGAGTATAATTTATATTCTTTGAAATGTGACTAAAAAGTTGGAAATGAAGCCTATCTTTCTGAGGTGACATCCACATTTGTGGTTCATTTTCATCACACCTGATCCACTTCTGCCAGCAATTCAGAAAGAAACGTGGAGGTGGGAAAGCATATATGTAGCTAAGCTACTAAAATGACTATTTGAGTATTTCATTCCATCTGTCGAAAGATTCAGTGGGATAAAGAATTTGGCATAAATGGATGTAATTCATTCTCTTTTTACAAAGAAGTGAATGATAGAACAAAATCATCCTAAAATGAAGGAACAAAATACCAGAAAGTTAAAGAAAACAAAATTTGTATTTTTTGATAGAATAGTAGCAGAACTCAATATAAAAATAATGATTGCATTAATAAGTATTTGCTCACTTTTTCCTGTATTTGGTATTTTGGGAAAGTGGGCTTGAAAAACAACGGATACATTGATGAAACATTTCAATTTTCAATTGCCTGTTGTATTTGCTCCTGTTAGACAAATTATAACTTCTCAGTGTATACATATGTGCACAAAATTACACAGAAATTAAGCCATGTATAATAATGCATGACTAAAAGATATACCTCCCTTGAACAAATAACAGTTATTTTAGTAAATTTGCAACAGAGAAAACAGACTTGATTAACAAAAATATGAAAGATCTTTTAAATAAATGAATTTTGAATTTTTAGAGTAACCTAGAATTTTATCTAAATTTGGATTATTTCATTAGCTAGAACATGAAAATAGGCATTTATTCTACTCACCTACAGCTTCTGTAATACCAAATTTATGGAATGAGACTTTGTGGTGCTGCCTTCAGAGCTCAATGATTTGCTTTTTCTGAATTTTGGAAGTCTGTCTCTGATTGACACACATGAATGTAGTGGGAAGAAATGAGATTAAGCATACAAGCTTTCTTTTTCATTTAAACATCATTGAAGCCATGAATTTGTAAATTGATATAAAAACACAATCATTTGGATCTGTATTAGTAAATTTATAAATGGGAGCTTCATTTTGCTCCAGAAATGTGATAATTAGAAATATATTCAGGTGATTTTTTCCTTTGGTTTTTGTTGTTTTTTAATTTTTCTTTCTTATTTTTACCAAAGATTAAAGTCATCTGTAATATTCAGGTGTTTTTAAGAATTTCTCATGGCAAGTTAATTGTGGGTGAACATTTCCCTATTGGACTACCAGATGTACTTAGTGGTTATAACTAGAATAACTCCAGGATTTTTTGTGAACAAGTAGTAAAACACATTTCTGGTTTGCTTTCTGCCATAGAGTATTAAGACTTTTCCACTTTTTAAATGTTACTTTAATCTCTGAAATTTTCAACAATGATTAGTGGCAGTATACACAAAAAAGGAAATGTGTAGGCTTTACTATAATAAAAATAAGAACAACTTATATAAGCTCCACACTTTATAGATTTGTAATGATATACAATTAAATGTACTAATTTTTAAATTATCCTCGTTTTGCAGTAATTTTACATTTTGGTCATTTGTGCAAACCATGGTGATAGTAAAATATTTAACAGAAAATCAAGCAAATTCTTTTAAATCTTTCCGAAAAATCTCACAAATGAGATTTTTTAAAAACAGTTAAGAATATACTAAATTTAAAATGTATATATACCTGGTGCCATCCAGATGTTTTATTGAATTTCTAAAATAAAAGTCCACCAAATGAATAGTTAATTTACTCAACACTTAAGACAAAGATGTATTTCTGTGTTACTAAGAACATGCATCCTATCTCCTTGACAATAGCTCTAATTACCTCAGCTTGGACTGATCAATATTTGATCTTTTTCCCACCATGCAAACATGTTACTTTGACTTTGTATCTTTCTCTTCTTTTCAGATAATTTGCAGCCATGTGAGAATGGTTCATTTTGTTTGTTCTCCCTGGCTTGAGGCCAGGGGTCTTTTATTAGTATAATGCAGTTCATTGATGTGAATTTGTTGATCTCCTGGGTAGGTTTTCACAAATTTAGGGCAATTAAAAGCTTTTATATGGCATTTCACTTGAAGTTATTAGTGGCATTTCAGTGATTTTGCTTTTAAAAATTATTTCATCATTTTATGATTATTTCCTTTCCCTCTCTTTTCTCTACCCTCCCCATCCTATAAAATTCTACAAGAAAGGATTGAAACAATTATTTCATTGATTTCATTAAAAGTAATAATTTATAAAATTGTAATTCAATAACTTAATATTTTAATTACCACAATTTTTAAAGGACTAATGAAACTTGGTTTTGTGTTTTCAAGAGCTGCTTTGTTTTAAGCATATAAACATTCATGCTAGAAGCCATAATTTGGAGAACAATAAGAATTGAATCTAAAAATTATTAGTAATTGCTAAAAAATTCAAAAAGCATATAGTGTAAACTTTTTTGTGTATATGAGACAGAACTTTTTCTAAATTACAGTTTCATTAATATCTTAAAATTTTCTCATAGCTAACATATGTCCATGATATTTTTGCTTCCTTAACTTTTACAGTCAATGGACCATTCTCCAGCAGGTCATAAGTAAGAATGTTAAATAAAGGCCACCTAAATCTTAAGGAATGTGACAACATTGATTAGAGTAAAATCTTTTGGCTTCATTGACATATCTTTTTTCTTTCCCCATTTAAAAATTTGTTTCAGTGGTTTTCCTACTGTTTGTTGGTGGCGTATTTTGTTACAGTACTTGATCCAGTTTGTTTCATTGGTGTGCTTGATTTGAAGGAATGATCACTGGAGAGGATTCGAAATAACAAGCAAAAGTTTTGAAGTATTGCAGTGAGTATATGGAATGTCTTACTCATTTATGCAAAAAATATTGGTGTTTTTTATACTTTTTATTTTAAAAATTATATAACAATAATAGCAAATATTTAGTAGGAATGTAACTTTATGCCGTACTAAGGCAAGAATAGTATATTGAATAAGAGGATATACCCTGAAGGCAGGGTATAAATCCAAGTTTCACTGCTTACTAGTTAACTTCTTAAGCAGTTAACTTCTGAATCTCTCTTTATGTGCAAAAAGGTATAGGAGAGGAAAAATATCATTCTCTCCTTATATATACATGACTGGGGCTTCTATAACAAAAACAGATTAACAAGAGAAAAGTATACACATGTAATTTAAGTGTAAGTTTTACATGACATGGGAGCCTTCATAAGGAAATGAAGACCCAAAGAAACAGCTAAATCTGAGTGTTTTTTATATTAGGTTTAATGGTGAAACGATAGGGTATGAAGTAAATGGAGTAAACTGGGTGAAACTTGGCAAAGCCTTTTTGTTTGGATTGCCCTCTATCTCTTTGTCTTTGGAGAAAAGACGCTTCTTTATAGGGAGGGTACCACTCACATAAGGGTCTTGTGACCTGCTTTGGGGAAAGGTCAAAAAATAGTTACCAGGTTTTATTATCTGTTTCTAGAGAAAAGGGCAGGGGTCAGAGAGACCTTCCTGCTTCTGCCATTTTCTCACATTTCTTCACCTTAAAATTTTCAATATGTCAAGGTGCTATATTTTAGGGTAGTATATCCTGAACCATGCCTATAGGAATAATGATAATAATATCTGCCGTATAAGGATAAAATGAGACAATGTGTGTAAATTGTATGGAACAGTGCATGAACCACAAGAAACAATAACAAAACGTTTGCTATAAAGATATTTTCGACCTTGCATGGTGGTTCATGCTTATAATCCCAACACTTTGCGAGTCTGAGGTGGGAGGATCACTTGGAGCCAGGAGATTAGGACCAGCTTGGGTAACATAGCAAGACTCCATCTCTAAAAAAAAAAAAAAAAAATTAAAAAATTACACATGCCTATAGTCCTAACTAGTTGGGAGGCCGTGATTGATCCTCAGGAAGATCATGCTTGTCTGTAAAGGATTTTATTTCTCCTTCACTTATGAAGTTTACTTTGACTGGATATAAAATTATGGGTTGAAAATTCTTTTCTTTTTCTTTTTTTTTTTTTTGAGACAGAGTCTCACTCTGTCACCAGGCTGGAGTGCAGTGGCATGATCTCAGCTCACTGCAACCTCCACCTCCCAGGTTCAAGCAATTCTCCTGCCTCAGCTTCCCGAGTAGCTGGGACCACAGGGGTGTGCCACCACACCCAGCTAATTTTTGTATTTTTATTAGAGACAGGGTTTCACCATGTTGGCCAGGATGGTCTCGATCTCTTGACCTTGTGATCCGCCTGCCTCGGCCTCCCAAAGTGCTGGGATTACAGGCGTGAATATTCTTTTGTTTAAGAATGTTGAATATTGGCCCCTACTGTCTTCTGGCTTACAGGGTTTCTGCAGAGAGATCTGCTTTTAGTCTGACGGGCTTCATTTTGTAGGTAACCCGACCTTTCTCTCTGACTGCACTTAACATTTTTTCCTTCATTTCAACCTTTGTGAATCTGAAGATTATGTGTCTGGGGGTTGCTCTTCTCGATATGTATGCACGCAATACAGGAACATCCAGATTCATAAAGCAAGTTCTTAGAGACCTACAAAGAGTCTTAGACTCCCACACAATAACAGTGGAAGACTTCAACACCCCACTGTCAATATTAGATCAACGAGACAGAAAATTAACAAGGATATTCAGGACTTGAACTCAGCTCTGGACCAAGCAGATCTAACAGACATCTACAGAACTCTCCACCCCAAATCAACAGAATATACATTCTTCTCAGCACCACATCACACTTACTCTAAAATTGACTGCATAATTGAAAGTAAATCACTCCTCAGCACAAGCAAAATAATGGAAATCATAAAAAACACTCTCTCAGACCACAGTGCAATCAAATTAGAACTCAGGATTAAGAAATTCACTCAAGGCTGGGCGCAGTGGCTCATGCCTGTAATCCCAGCACTTTGAGAGGCTGAGGTGAGCGGATCGCAAGGTCAGGAGATCGAGACCATCCTGGCTAACACGGTGAAACCCTATCTCTACTAAAAATAGAAAAATTAGTCGGGTGTGATGTCAGGCGCCTGTAGTCCCAGCTACTGGAGAGGCTGAGGCAGGAGAATGGCGTGAACCTGGGAGGCGGAGCCTGCAGTGAGCCGAGATCACACCACTGCACTCCAGCCTGGGCGACAGAGCGAGACTCCGTCTCAAAAAAGAAAAAAGAAAAAAAATTTCACTGAAAACCACCCAGCTACTGCTCCTGAATGAATATTGGGTGAATAATGAAATTAAGACAGAAATAAAGCAGCTCTTTGGTACCATAGAGAACAAAGACACAACATACCAGAATCTCTTGGACACAGCTAAAGCAGTGTTTAGAAGGAAATTTATAGCACTAAATGCCCACAGGAGAAAGCAGGAAAGATCTAAAATAGCCACACTAACATCACAATGGAAAGATCTAGAGAAACAAGAGCAAACAAATTCAAAAGCTAGCATAAGACAAGAAATAACTAAGATCATAGCAGAACTGAAGGAGGTAGAGAAACGAAAAACCCGGAGGTTGTTTTTTGAAAAGATTAAGCAGATAGACCGCTAGCTAGACTATTAGAGAAGAATCAAATACACACAATAAAAAATGATTAAGGGGGTATCACCACTGATCCCACAGAAATACAAACTACCATCTGAGAATACTATAAACACATCTACACAAATAAACTAGAAAATCTAGAAGAAATGGATACCTTGCTGGACACATACCCCCTCCCAAGACTAAACCAGGAGGAAGTAAATCCCTGAATAGACCAATAACAAGTTCTGAAATTGAGACAGTAATTAATAGCCTACCAACCAAAAAAAAGCTCAGGACCAGATGAATTCACAGCTGAATTCTACCACAGGTACAGAGAGCAGCTGTTGGTGGGAGTGTAAATTAGTTCAATCATTGTGGAAGACAGTGTGGCAATTCCTCAAGGAACTAGAACCAGAACTACCATTTGACCCAGCAATCCCATTACTGGGTATATACCCAAAGGATTATAAATCATGGTACTATGAAGGCATATGCACATGTATGTTTATTACAGCACTATTCACAATAGCAAAGACTTGGAACCAATCCAGATGCCCATCAATGATAGACTGGATAAAGAAAATGTGGCACATAATCACCATGGAATACTATGCAGCCATTAAAAAGGATGAATTCATGTCCTTTGCAGGGACATGGATGAATCTGGAAACCATCATTCTCAGCAAACTAACACAAGAACAGAAAACCAAACACCGCATGTTCTCACTCATAAGTGGGAGTTGAACAATGAGAACACATGGACACAGGGAGGGGAGCATTGCACGCCGGGGCCTGTCAGGGGGTAGGGGACTAGGTGAGGTATAGCATTAGGAGAATACCAAATGCAGATGGGTTGATGGGTGCAGCAAACCACCATGGTACGTGTATACCTATGTAACAAACCTGTGTGTTCTGCACATGTATCCCAGAACTTAAAATACAATTAAAAAATAATAATAAAATTTGAAAAAGAAAAAGATTGGATATTTCACATCTTCTTGAATGTAAAACTGGGGAAAAGTAATATTTTTTAATGTGCATTAAATTTTTTCTGTTTGTTTGTTTTTCGTTTTTTGAAAGAAGGTCTCACTGTGTCGCCCTGGCTGGAGTGCAGCGGTATGATCACAGCTCACTGTGTCCTTGGCCTTGAGTAGGCCCAAGCGATCCTCTCACTTCAGGCTCCCAAATATCTGGACTCACAGGCGTGCATCACCACTCCAGGCTTATTTTTATTTTTTTATTTTTTGCAGAGACGGGGGTTTTCTGTGTTACCCAGTCTGGTTTCTAACTCCCAGCCTCAAACAATCCTCTTGCCTCAGCTTGCCGTCGTGTTGGGATTACAGGCATAAGCCACTGTGCCTGACCCAGTGACACATTTTAGTGCAGAATAGTTGTGAATTTTTGAAATAGATAACCAAGAAAATTTAACTTCAGATTTATCCCTCAGATCACTACCACCATCACCTAGTTGGAAGTTATCTCTCTGTTTTGTCATTCAAGAATGGGTTTTCTGAGACTTTTTCCAAAGAAATATATATTACTGTTCAGTTTGGCTTTGGAAATTTTATTATTGTCCTATAGTTCTTGTAAAGTAATGTAGATCTAGTTTGATACAGACTATTCCATACACTACATCTGTACTATCAGCTTTCACTTTTCACAGCTCCCGAAAGAAATAAATAAAAGAAAATAGCTTTCTTTTCTATGCTGTTTCTTTCTGAAATAGTACTAATCTGCCTTACCTTTAATACTAGCCCACAGACTCACCTAGTAGTTCTTCCCTTACAAGAGAGTTCTTTTGATCAGATAAGGTTTAATATGGAAAATAAAAAGAAATAATTAGCTAAAAGTTTACCAAAATATTTTTAAAACATACACATATATACTCTACCTTAACATATGGTGAAAAGCAATTTTTCCTAAAATACATTCTATGAAAAAAAAGTTTTGGCTGGGCACAGTGACTGATGCCTATAATCCCAGCACTTTGGAGGCTGAGGCGGGTGGATCACCTGATGTCAGGAGCTTGAGACCAGCCTGGCCAACATGGCAAAACCCCATCTCTACTAAAAATACAAAAAATTAGCTGGGTACGGGGGTGGGTGCCTGTAATCCTAGTTACTTGGGAGGCTGAGTCAGGGAGAATCGCTTGAACCCAGGAGGCAGAGGTTGCAGTGAGCCAAGATCACACCATTGCACTCCAGCCTGGGCAACAGAGCGAGACTCCATCTCAAAAAAAAAAAAAAAAAAAAAGTTTTATCTCCAATCAGTTGGAAGATGTAAGAATATGCAAAAATTTAACAGATTTCTTTAATGTGGGTTTTTCCTAGAACACCTTTTTACATCTCAGAGGACATTAGAGTTCAGCAGGATACAATTTGGTAAATACTAGAATAAAAAATTAGGCTCAGCCAGGTGCAGTGGCTCACGTCGGTAATCCCAGCACTTTGGGAGGCTGAGGTGGGCAGATCACAAGGTCAAGAGATCAAGACCATCCTGGCCAACATGGTGAAACCCCGTCTCTACTAAAAATACAAAAATTACCTGGACGTGGTAGTGCACACCTGTAGTCCCACCTACTCGGGAGGCTGAGGCAGGAAAATCGCTTGAACCAGGGGGCGGAGGTTGCAGTGAGCCGAGATGGCGCCACTGCACTCCAGCCTGGCAATAGAGCAAGACTCCATCTCAAAAAAAAAAAAAGAAAGAGAAGAAAGAAAAAAAATCAGCCTCTCTGTAGTCAAAAGTCAAACATTTTTACTGCTAAAATAAGGCATTTTTTTTCCTTGCTTAATTGCCATGCCAACTTGTATTGGTTCTTTCCTGTCTCCCAATGAGTTAAAAAAGAAAAAAGTATCCAAATGTGTTCCCACCCCAACCCAAACCTGTGATCACTTTTTTGTTTTCTTGCTTTCCTCTAAGGGTATTTCTCCCCGTAATTATACTCACACTTTACGAAGTAGAAACCACTATAGTTTATTTTCAAATTTCAAATTAGAAAGTGATTTGGGTTTGGAAGCTTGTTTCTGTCTCTGGCTATCCAACTGTTTCTCGGCCCCAAGATGCGAAACTGTTTCTTCACCCTAACTGTGAAAGAACACCTGCTATTGAGCATGCTCTGAACGTCATTCTTCTAGTCGTACCCTAGATAAGACATTTTTGAAGTCAAAAATAAACTTCTTGTTGTAATTTCTCTGTGTACCAAAATGTCCTCTTGACGTAGACTGTGTTATCCTAATGACACAGACAAACACAAATTATCTTCGTTTGGGTTGCAGAGATTGGGGGTCATTTCTTGTGCTTATGAGCCTGCTATTCTGCAACTGTGAAATTTCAGACATGTTCAATTTGTGGATTTTATTTTTTATTACACACACGTGTAGTAGTATTGCTTTTAATACCTTGTATGAATATAAAAAGATTGTCATTTTTCAGGTGTTTATTAACTTTATTAATTTTTTATAATGCAAATATGGAGAGATTCCTATTGAAGGACACTTAACGTTTTTTCTAATAGTTCACTTATGATTTTATATTCAATGTAAATGGTTTTGTCTTTCTGGGGCCAGATTCTCCTATTTACCCTGACCCCCCACCATGACAATTTAAATACTGCATTTAACTGTAGTATATGCAAGATTGTCCCTAACAAGTATGAGACTTGCAAGGTTTTTTTTGTTTGTGTCCTCTCCTCTTAAGTTTTCCCTTTAGGATGACAGCATACAATAGGTATGTTCTAGTAAAGTGTTTCTTTTATTCATGAATTACAAATAGCTTAAGAAAATGTTTAAAGTAAAAAACTGTAATGATTAGTCCTGGTAGTATCCATTTTAGTCAGAATGTCTCTGTCAGAAATTATGTCATCACTATGGACTGTTAGCCAGGAAGTTCTGTCTAGCAGATGAATGAATAAGGAGTACTGAGTTTTCTAATAAAAGACACTATTGTAATATTGAAATACTGCTAATGGAGGTTGCCAGTTTTCTGTCCTTAAATTTACAGGACATCTTCTGTGATTAACGTAAGGAATACTTAGAGCAAGTCCTTAGGGTAAACCAACTATAAACTTAAGAAACCAGAAATAGAACTTTTTTTTAAAACAATGCCATTTAAGTCCCTAACTTGTCTTGGTTCAGCTGCTAGACATTTGTTCCTTTGTCTCAAAAACGTTAGCAGAAAGCAATAAATATATTTCTTGCTTTACTCAGCTAACATCTGATTTTATCTGCACATTGCTTCAATTTTAAAACTTTCTTACCTTACTAGTCTGAATGGCTTATGTAGCCCAGTATTGTTATAATTGTCAGAACAAAGGGTTTGATTATTTCGGCAAGGAAAAAAGCCTGGTCATAGTATTTGCATTTCAATTAATTATTTCATTCTGATTTGAAATGTGACTTATGTTAGATATATCTCTGACCCTTCCCTATCTCAATGCTAATACTAATATGTTGTATTTCTGCTACAATAGCATTACATCTTACAGACATTTATTTCCTTTATAACTGACATAGAGCTTTCCACATAGTAGGTATTTAATATAATTGATGGTTTGGAATTCATATATTTTATAGACTAAGTATAACTCTCCTACTATTTCATCTACTTCCTAAGCTAGATTTATCTTTACAGGTACTAGACTTTATAGAATTAATGGTAAATTCAGTATGCATATCTTCTATAGTAAACATAGAAAAACATTTTTGTAATAATGCTCCCCAAATTTTAGTTTCTTGACTAGTAATAAAATATCTTATCTGTACTAGAGTTTTATTATACAATAATGACAGCATTTTCATGTGCTGTGTTATGGCCAGTTAACTAAAAATAAGTGGGTATTTAAAATGGAAAATGAAATTATCCTGTTGCCTGAAATATCTTAACTCAGGTTTTATTACAGCTTGCATATGGTATCTGTTAGAGCTTTGAGTCTATGTTGGTTGTTGAATTATTATGTGGATTAACTATTGCATTCAGAAGTTCTTTAAAAGCATATGTCTGTTTCAAATCTTATACAAATTCCTTGCAGGTTTTGAGAATAGTCTTTTTATATGTCTTTCTTGTTTGTTGTTTTGTTTTTATACCAGAGCACCATGTCCTAAGCAGCAGTAAATTTAAAACATTGCTTAGGATAGTTTTATAATATCATTAATAGATTTTTATATTAGATAGTTTCTCTGATTTTTTGACCTATTATAGGGAACATGGAAAAATTTGAGAAAAATTAGAAGTTATACAGAGTATTAAGAAAAAACTTTTTGTTTTGGTACTCCTAGGAAAACTAAAACCTCTAAGAGTATATTTTAAGAAATTTTTCTAAAATGTTGTAAATCAACCTACAGAGAAAAAAAGTATAAAAAGTATTTTCAAATATTTATATATATATATGTGTGTATGTGTACACAAGCCACATTTTCTCCTAGAACTCACTACTGAAGTTTCTGAAAGTGATTCAATAAGATATATATTTCAGTTTTTAAAATCCATATAATTTTTGTGTTTTGACCATCAGGTAGAGTCTTACAGTTTAGTCGCAGTGGAATCATCAGCTTCAAAATGAAAGAACAAGATAGTCTCTTAGCATTCAAAAATTTAGCATACTTTAACTCATGTTTGCTGTGATGTTAGGTAGTGAATTATTCTTGTTAACTATCTAGCATCCAATGTGACATGCATTTGTTGTTACCTACAACGTATCAAATAAACAGTTACCCTCTGGAATGATAAGAACTTGGGCTTTTTATGAAAAATAAATTCTAAATGAGGACAGAAATGTATATTAATGATACACTATTGATTAAATTTAGAGATACACATAAAGATGACTCTCATATAAAATTTAGAATAAACGTGAACGTTTTAGCATGTCCAACCTTTAGGGATTTAGGCTTTATGAAGGTCTCAAACCTGTCTCCTGGAATTCCAACATTGTGATGACTCAAATTTCATCAGTAAATATGGAAAAATAAACTAAAGTTCTTGAGAAATTGCCATCTAATAAGTGATTATTTTTTTTCTAGTTTTAAAACAAAAAATCTTTATCTACTGTTTATTAGATTCATCAGTGTTTTATACGGGGGGTCCCCAACCTTTTTGGCACCAAGGACTGGTTTCGTAAAAGATCATTTTTCCACAGGGTGCGGTGGGTGAGGGGTGGTTTCAGAATGATTCAAGTGCATTGTATTTGTTGTGCACTTTATTTCTATTACTATTACATTATAATATATAATGAAATAATTATACAACTCATCATAATGTAGAATCGGTGGGAGCTCTGAGCTTGTTTTCCTGCAACTAGACAGTCCCATCTGGTGGTGATGCGAGTCAGTGACAGATCATCAGGCACTAGATTCTCATAAGGATTGTGCATCCTAGATCCCTCACATGCAGAATTCACAATAGGTTCACACTCTAATGAGAATCTAATGCCGCCACTTATCTGACAGGAGGTGGAGCTCAGGCAGTAATGTGAGCGATGGGGAGTGGCTGTAAATACAGATGAAGCTTCACTTGCACTTCCTGCTGTGTGGCCCAGTTCCTAACAGGCCATGGATTCGTATTGGTCCATGTCCGAGGGGTTGGGGACCCTTGTTTCATACAATTCTAATTGTATCATTGAATTTCTTTTTTCTTTTTTCTCATTGTTAGGAGGCTAAAAACAACCTGTCTTGTGCAGATTCTTCTTCTTTACCACCAAATTTTTGTCATGGTATCTTGTCCTTTTTTTACATCTTTCTAAACTGCCTTAATCTTTGTAAGGTAGTAGGCAAGGTGTAAATATAATTAATAAGATGCAAGGAAATGTTCTTAGAAAGAAATTAGATTGTTATTTGAAAACGTACAGAGCCTAAGTGTAAGAGAAATGTCATAAGCAAAACTTCTTTTTTTTTTTTTTTTTTTTTGAGACGGAGTCTCGCTCTGCCGCCCAGGCTGGAGTGCAGTGGCCAGATCTCGGCTCACTGCAAGCTCCGCCTCCCGGGTTCACGCCATTCTCCTGCCCCAGCCTCCCCAGTAGCTGGGACTACAGGCGCCCGCCACCTCGCCCGGCTAGTTTTTTGTATTTTTTTAGTAGAGACGGGGTTTCACCGTATTAGCCAGGATAGTCTCGATCTCCTGACCTCGTGATCCGCCCGCCTCGGCCTCCCAAAGTGCTGGGATTACAGGCTTGAGCCACCGCGCCCGGCCGCAAAACTTCTTAACAGGAAATTTACTGAATTGGAAAGTACTCTTGATTTTATGACTAATTTGAATCGAGGTATTCTTTTTTTTTTTTTTTGAGGCGGAGTCTCGCTCTGTCGCCCAGACTGGAGTGCAGTGGCGCAATCTCGGCTCACTGCAAGCTCCGCCTCCCGGGTTCCCGCCATTCTCCTGCCTCAGCCTCCCGAGTAGCTGGGACTACAGGCGCCCGCCACCTCGCCCGGCTAGTTTTTTGTATTTTTAGTAGAGACGGGGTTTCACCGTGTTAGCCAGGATGGTCTCGATCTCCTGACCTCGTGATCCGCCCGTCTCGGCCTCCCAAAGTGCTGGGATTACAGGCTTGAGCCACCGCGCCCGGCTGAATCGAGGTATTCTTATAGACACTCAGAGATTCCTGTACACGTTACTTGTATTTTTCCAAAACTATATATGTATACGTAAAGTGTACAAATAAACAGTGACCACCAAGAAAAATTTCAGCAGTACACATAAGACATATCTTATACATGATACTCACCTTTTTCTATATCCTTTGTGTTCAAGTTTCTAGAAATGTTCATCTTTGTAAGGATATCATGTGAGTGTGCTCAAGGTTTGTTCTAAGAATCTGGCTGAGCACAGTAGCTCATGCCTGTCGTTACAATACTTTGAGAGGCTGAGGCAGAAGGAACATTTGAGCCCAGGAGTTCAAGACCAGCCTGGGCAACATAGGGAGACCCCATCTCTATTAATTTAAAAAAAAAATTTTCCTGGGCATGGTGGCATGCATCTTTGGTCCCAGCTACTTGGGAGACTGAGGCAGGAGGATCACTTGAGCCTGAAAGGTCACGGTTGCAGGGAGCCACAATTGTGGCTCTGCACTCCAGCCTTGGTGATATAGCAAGACCATGTCTTTAAAAAAATAAAATAAGAATCTGTACACAACTCATGGAATGATATTGTTTTATAGTTTTACTGTATATTTGTTTCTGTCATAACTTCAAATATCTCAAAAACTTTAATTATTTTTATTCAAGACATGCAGAAGCAGGGCAGGCACAGTGGCTGATGCCTGTAATCCCAACACTTTTGGAAGCCAAGGTGGGTGGGTTACTTGAGCTCAACAGTTTGTTGCTACAGTGAGCTATGATCGTGTCACCCCACTACAGTCTGGGCAACTATTTACGAAAAAAAGAGAGAGAAAGAGAGAGAGAGATAGAAGCAGAAATTCAAAGGATACTTTTTGAAATGCACTTAATGTAAAGGTTGTTTTGCATGGTTAATTTATTCCTATTAAAGGAGTACTACATTCCTGCCACTTTTCTAGGTGGTGAATATATAGCAGCGACCAAGTAAATACTGCTGTCCTCAGGGTGCTTACTTTTTAGTGGGTAATGCTTTAAACAAAATATCTAGTATATTAGATGGTAACAAGAACCTTGGAGAAAAATAAAACAGAAAAGAGTGTTCAGGTCTAGCGTGAAAGGTTACACTTTCAAATCTGATCATTAGGGAAAGTCTCACCCAAGACAGTGATGTTTAAAAATATTTCAAGAAGCAAGTTGTGCACATATTAGGGAGAAAAACAATCAATGAATAAATATAGCATGGTTAAGGAATAGCCAGGAGATTAATATGGCTAGAGTAAAATGAGCAATGGGAAAAGTAAGTAGGAGATATAATTACACTGGGGAAGAGTCTAGGGGCATATTAAATAAGACTTTATAGGTCATTATAAAGACTTTGTTGTTTTTGTTTTGTTTTGACTCTGAACGAGATCAAAAGCCTTTAGAGGGTTTTGTGTGGAGGAGAAACATAACATGACTTAATATTTTAGTTGGGTTATTCTCACTGTTATATGGGCAAAACTGAATGGGGCAAAAATAGAAATAGGGAAATCATTTTGGAGGTCATTGCAATAATCCAGTGAGAGATATGATGACTTGGACTAGAGAATTAGCAATGGAAGTGTTAAGATACAATCAGGCTCTGGATATAGTGTGTAGGTAGATTTAATAGAAATTGCTGTTGGATTGAAGAATAGTTTATGAGGAAATGAGTCAAGGGTGGAAGCTTCATTAACCGAGAGAGGGTAAAAGGGGATAATTTGGTCTAGTTTTGTATAACTTGTGGGGAAAGTTTTGGTCTCATAGTTGAGTATTCCATGGCTAATGTAGTACCTTCTCTGTAGTGTATAAGTGATGGGTTTTACTGACTAATAATTTTTTTGTCTCAAACTTGTGACTTAGACTTTGATAAACTTCTGTTTATGATAGATGGATTTTTAAATTGATTTTATTATTTGTATTTTATAATGTATTTTAAAGCATATTAGTGAAAACACAACTTAAAATTTATTTTCTTACCTTCCTAACATTCAAAAAAATGAACATACACTGTATAATGTTTTTTTGTCTCACTAATGTATTCGTATCCCTCTTCCCCCTTCTTGGCAAACTTGTCTGAAAGTATACTGTTGCGTGTTATGTCATGGATGTACTGGAGCATGTGTGTTCAATACGTGTCATAAATGGAAGCAGCTGGTTTCCTATGCAGTTAAGAGAAGGCACGCATACAGCTGAGCTCTTCAAACTTCAGAACTCATTGGATTCAGTTTCTATCCTGTGTAAGCATGCTGTGATTTCAATTAGTACAAATATATAACAAGTTACCTTAATAGCTTAAAAAATTATTTTGTTTCAATAGTTGAACTACTAAATCTGTTTAATTTTCTTTCCGTCTGCCTTCAGTCCCTACTTACCTATCCTACCTCTTGAAAAGAACATTACACCTATGGTCTTAGTTTTACATTTGAATCTGAAAAGGCCTTGGCAAGAGTCGGGAAAAAGTTATCATCTCAAAGGGAAAAGCTGAATTCATACACAGGAACTGCAGGATTACTCTGGTGTTTTACTAGTCCCTTGTAGCACTCGCAAGTCCCATAAATACCTAATGGAAAAACAGCAGAAAATGAGATCTGCAGCAGCCTTTTGAGATCAAATTTATGTTGCTGAACATTTTTTTGAGGTTGAATGTAAAGGTCAAAAGAAAGTGGGTAGATTAAAGTTGCTGATTTTTGCAAACTTGAGGCCATTTTTAAAGGTTTCTCTTTCTGTAGCAAGAAAATTTCAAGATAAATGGCTTTGCTTCATTAGCTGAAATGTCATGTCTTCATTTAATATCTGTTACCTAAAACATTTAGTGATTTACTGGTATTTATATACAATAAACAAAAATCTCAATCCACTTTAACAAATCTAGATAAATTTATGAAATTGCAGATCTTTCCGAGAACAGCATGATGATAATGTACATATATATGTTTGTATTGCCATGTATATATGTATTCTAAATGACATTTTAGATATTTTTGTGGCCGGGCGCGGTGGCTCAAGCCTGTAATCCCAGCACTTTGGGAGGCCGAGACGGGCGGATCACGAGGTCAGGAGATCGAGACCATCCTGGCTAATACGGTGAAACCCTGTCTCTACTTAAAAATACAAAAAACTAGCCGGGCGAGGTGGCGGGCGCCTGTAGTCCCAGCTACTCGGGAGGCTGAGGCAGGAGAATGGCATAAACTCGGGAGGCGGAGCTTGCAGTGAGCTGAGATCCGGCCACTGCACTCCAGCCTGGGTGGCAGAGCAAGACTCCGTCTCAAAAAAAAAAAAAAAAGATATTTTTGTATAATATAGAAGGAAAAGATAAAAATCAAAGTTTTGTAGTTTTAAAGTATAGGTTATTGATCCAGCAGTGTAATTATCACCATCTTTTTAAAAAATTATTTCTTATATTAAACTATTACAATGAAGATAAATGACCTCAAAGAAAAGATGGTGGCATGTAATAGCATTAAAACAAAATTCATGGATGCTTTTAGTGGTCTCTTTACCTTTTGGAACAACCTTTTAACACATTGTTACTGGTGCAAGCCTATATCTAAGAAACTGTGAGTTACTAGGGTACTCCAGACTTGATGCAGTGAAGAACAATGAACTGCCATTTCTGGACATCTCTATCCTGAGTTGATAGTACAGAAAGCCACCACATGTGTTAATGTGAAGTTATAGATTATTTATATCTCCGGGGCTTTCTTTGTGTCTCTGATTTCATAGTTCAGATTGCCCAGTTATTAATACTTAGAATTCTAAAGAATAAGACAAAAAAATGTTGACTTAATACATTCATTGCTGCAATACAATAAAAAGTTTTTGTGGAAATTATCCAGATAATTTCATAGTAGAATAATATATGAAATGAAATATTTTCTTTTTTATGGTAGTTGATAATTAATAGTAAAGCTATTCAGTTTATCTCTAAGAAGTCACATTATGAGAGACTTGTCTCTGTTTTTCTCTGTTTAATTTTCCCAAAAAAATTCATAAGGAAAATACTAATTTTCATTTAAATCTCTATATTAAACATTAAGTGATCTTTTTATGCCTTGGAATCACAATGAATATAAATGTTATTTTTTTATTATAGTTGATTTTGCAATTTCAATTCATTTCTATTGACTATTTTAATTAACATTTTTGTGAAACTAGGTAGAGGTCACAAATCTTGTTAGTCACTGACAGCCAATTCTCAAACCCAGGTCTTTTCCTGTATACCACATTTCCTCATTAGTTCTCACTATACTGTATGGCTATTTCCTCCTCTTAACTTTTTGTATTTTATTACACTGTTAAAGCACAACTGTACTTTTCTTCTCAAGTGCCCTTTTCTATTCAGTAAGGGTCCCGGGTGAGCAATGATTCTGACTGGGCAAGAGGGAGAAGATGGTGTTGTAGCAAGTAGTATTAAAAGGCCCTTAGCAATGTAGATAGATGTATAATTTTGTCTCTTTCTTCTCACTGTTTTCATAAAGACAGAGGCTGTGCCTTAACTTTTTCGCCATTCTCATTTTTGAGACTACCCATTAGGGATTGTTTTTGATATTGTTGAGATGAAGTATTCAGTGAAGCCAAAACCTCCTTGACTTTTATAGTTTTAATAAGTTTGTGCTCTCCAAACCTTCATAAAGTGATGTCTAGTGATCCTTTCAGATATGGCATGCTGTCATGCCAGTTTTAAATAATTGTTAATGGCATGATCTTTAATATTTTACCTAGTTAGAATCAGTAAAATTTATTATATATACTCTGTGCTCATCAA
The DNA here is from genome assembly GCF_009764315.1 of Trachypithecus francoisi. NCBI lineage: Eukaryota > Metazoa > Chordata > Mammalia > Primates > Cercopithecidae > Trachypithecus > Trachypithecus francoisi. The sequence goes on from NW_022681474.1 coordinate 38,725,546, forward strand.
TAGAGCCTCTTACGAAGAAGTCAGTATGATGTACTGGATAGAGTATTAGATGGCAAATTGGGTCTCAAATATTATTAGGCATAGTTTTGCCACTAATTTGTGTAATGTGCAAGTTTAATAACCTTTCTGGGACTAAAGTTCTCCTCTTCTGAAATGGAAAGATGAATAGGATTCTCTCTAAGGTCTATCCAGATCTAAAGATCTATTTTATTATAGAAAACTTTTATTCATACACACAAAAATAGAAAAAAAATAAATAGCATAATGAATCTCTGTGTACTCATTACCTGTCCTCGTGTGTTATCAATAGTAACCCCTTAGTATCTTCTAATACCTAGTTCATATTAAAATTTCAATTAAAGTATCTAGTCCATATTAAAATATCATCTCAGTAATAATAGTTTCCAGTTGCTTTGTTTTGTTCAAATTGTAATCTAGACAAGGGGTATGTGTATGTGTGCATGTGTGGGTGTGCGTGTGTGTATGTGAGAGAGAGAGAGATCTAGTTGTGTTTTTAAGACTTATGGTCAAAAATACATACCATAAAATTTCTCACTTTAGGCTGTACATGGCTCACACCTGTCATCCCAGCACTCTGGGAGACCAAGGCAGGAGCATTGCTTGAGCCCAGGAGTTTGAGACCAGCCTGAACAATGTTGCAAAACCCTGTCTCTACAAAAAAAAATATGAAAATTAGCTGGGCGTGATAGTGCGCACTTGTAGTCGGAGCTACTCGGGAGACTAAGGTGAGAAAATCACCTGAGCCCAGGAGTTTGATGCTGCAGTGAACTGTGATTGCACCACTGCACTCCAGCCTGGGTGACAGAGTGAGCCCTTGTCTCAAAAGAAAAATAGTTTTTAACCTTTTAATTTATTTTTTAGAGATAGGGTCTTGCTGTGTCACCCAGAACTGGAGTGTAGTAGTGCACAGCATAGCTCACTGTAATCTTGAACTCCTGGAGCTCAAGTGATCCTCCTACTTCAGCTCCCAGAGTAGCTAGGACTATAGGCACACACCACCACGCCCAGCTCATTTTTAAAATTTTTTGTAGAGCTGGGGTTTTGTCATGTTGCCCAGGCTGTTCTCAAACTCCTAGCCTCAAGTGATCCTCCTATCTTAGCCTCCCGAAATGCTGGGATTATAGGCATATGCCACCGTGCCCAGTCCATCTTAACCATTTTAAAGTGTAAAGTACAGTAATGTTAATTGTATGCACATTGTGTACAATAGATTTCTTGTACAAACACCTTGCAAAATGGAAACTCTGTAACCATTGAACAGTAACTCCCCTTTGCCCCCTTCATACAGCCCCAGGCAACCACCATTCCACTCTGATTCTGTGAATTTGACTATTTTAGATATTTCATGTAAGGAGAATCATGGTTTATGGCTGGCTTATTTCACTTCCTTACCATAATGTCCTCAAGGTTCATCCTTCTTGTAGCATATGACAGGATTTCCTTGTCTCTCTCTTTTTTTTTTTTAGGCCAAGTAATATTCCATTTTGTATATATAGCACTTTTTTTTTTTTTTTTTGAGATGGAGTCTTGCTCTGTCACCCAGGCTGGAGTGCAGTGGCACAATTTCGGCTCACTGCAACCTCCACCTCCCGGATTCGAGCAGTTCTTCTGCCTCAGCCTCCTGAGTAGCTGGGACTAAAGGTGCGTGCTACCACAACTAATTTTTATATTTTTAGTGGAGACAGAGTTTTACCACATTGGCCAGGCTGGTCTCAAACTCCTGACCTCAGGTGATCCGCTTGCCTTGGCCTCCCAAAGTGATAGGATTACAGGTGTGAGCCACCGCACCCACCCACATTTTCTTTATACATTCATCTTTATACATTCATTCTTTATACATTCATCTTTATACATACATCTGCTGATGAACATTTAGATTGCTTCCACCTCTTTGCTATTTTGAATAATTCTGCGATGAATATGGGTGTGCAAATATCAACATCTTGTTTTCAGATCTTTTGGATATATTTCCAGAAATGAGATTGCTGGCATTTTTAATTTTTTGAGGATACTTCATAGTGTTTTCATAGTGGCTGTGTCATCTGACATTGTCAGCAACAGTGCACAAGAATTTCAATTTCTTCACATCCTCACTAGCACTTGTTATTTTTCTGTTTTTTTTTTTTTTTAATAGTGGTCATCTTAATGAGTATGCAATGATATCTCATTGTGGATTTGATTTTCATTTCCCTAATGATTAGTGATGTTGAGCATCTTTTCATATACCTGTTGGCCATTCTGTATCTTCTTTGAAAAATATCTATTCAAGTCCTTTGCCAATTTTTTTAGTTGGATTCTTTCGGGGGTGCTGTGTTGTGGAGTTCCTTATATATTCTGGATATTGACCCCTTATTGGATATGTGGTTTGTAACTATTTTCTCTCACTTCATAAGTTGCCTCTTTACTCTGTTGTTTCCTTTGCTGTACAGTAGTTTGTAAGTTTGGTAGTCCCATTTATCTTATTTTCCTTTTGTTGCCCATGCTTTTGGTGTCTTATCTAAGAAATTATTACCAAATTCATTGCTATGAAACTTTTTTCTCCAGTGTTTTCTTCTCAGAGTTGTGTAGTTTTACATTTTAAATTTAATTGTTTAATTCATTTTGAGTTTATTTTTGTATACACAATGAGGTAAGGGTCTAACTTTGTTCTTTCGCATGTGGATATCTTGTTTTTCCCACCACCATTTCTCAAAGAAACTATCCTGTATGCATTATTGGTACTATACTGTTTTTGTTGTTGTTGTTGTTGTTGTTGTGTTGTTGTTGTTGTTGTTTGAGATGGATTCTCACTCTGTTGTCCAGGCTGGAGTGCAGTGGCGTGATCTCTGCTCACTGCAAGCTCCACCTCCCGGATTCATGCCATTCTCCTGCCTCAGCCTCCCAAGTAGCTGGGACTACAGGTGTCTGCCACCATGCCCAGCTAATTTTTTTCAATTTTTAATAGAGACTGGGTTTCACCCTGTTAGCCAGGATGGTCTTGATCTCCTGACCTCGTGATCCACCCTCCTCAGCCTCCCAAAGTGCTGGAATTACAGGCTTGAGCCACCGTGCCTGGCCTATCAGTACTATACTGTTTTGATTGCTGTTGCTTTGTAATATGTTTTGAAATCAGGAACTCTGAGGCCTCTATATTTGTTTTTCTTTCTTGAGATTGTTACGGTTATTTGGGACCTTTGCAGTTTATATGGATTTTAGAATTTTTTTCTATATCTGCAAAAAAATATCATTGGGATTTGTATAAGAATTGCATTTACAAAGGAATCTGTACATTCCTTTCAGTAGTATGGATATTTTAACAATATTAAGTCTTCCAGTCCATGAACACAGGATGTCTTTTCATTTATTGGTGTCTTCTTTAATTTCTTTCAGCAATGTTTTGTGGTTTTAAGTGTAAAAATCTTGTGCCTTCTTGGCTATTCATAAGTATTTTATTCATTTTAATGCTATTATTAATATACTTGTTTTCTTAATTTTCTTTTTGGGTTGTTCATTGTTAGTATTTTCAAACACAATTGGTTGTTTTATGTTTATTTTGTGTCCTGCAACTTTGCTGAGTTTATTTTTTCCTCCTAACAGATTTTTTTGTATGTGCAGTCTCTAGGCTTTTCATACATACAAGATTTGTTATCTAAAGAAATAATTCTACTTCTTTATTTCCAATTTGTATGCCTCCTCTTTCCTCTTTCCCTTCTTTTCTTTTTTTTCTTTCTTTCTTTCTTTCTTTGACTGACTGCTCTGGCTACAACTTCCAGCACTACTGTGTTGGGCATGGTGGTATGCTCCTGTAGTCCTAGATACTTGGAAGGCTAAGGCAGGAGAATCGAGTTCAGGAATTCAAGGTTACAGTGAGCTGTGTTCGCACTACTGCACTCCAGTCTGGGTGACAGAGCAAGATCTTGTCTGTAAAAAAAAAGTGGCAAGAGGGGGCATCCTTGCTTTATTCATTGTCTTCGAGGGAAAGCTTTCCATTTTTTACCATTGAGTATTATATTACCCATCAGCTTTTCATATATGGTCTTTATTGGGTTGAGGTGATTTCCTCTATGCCTTTTTAAAATTTAATTATAAAAAGGTATTGAATTTTGCCAAATAGTTTTTCTACATCAATAGAGATGTCATCTAGTTGTGATGTCTGATAAGATTCTTCTTTCTGTAAGTCTTTTTCCTCCCCTCCCCTCCATTTTTTAGCTTTCTGTTGGTTTGTCAGAGAAGCCAGGTCTTACATTTATCTCACATAATGTTCTACAAGGTTCAGTGCTTCCTTTTGTAGCGTTGTTCCTCTATCACTTAATTTCCTAATAAGACCTAGAAATGCATTGTTGTCTGGTAGCTACTAGCTACATGTGGCTCTTTAGCTATACATTTTTAAAAATTAAAGTTTAACATTTTCAGCCATTGTAGTCACCTATCAAGTGCTCAGTAGCCAAATATGCGTAGTGGCTACCATATTGGATACTGAAAAGGAACATTTCCATCATTGCAGACAGTGGTCTGATATAAAGAACTGATAGGACAGTGTTTTCTCCATAATCAATTTTGTCTTTTTCCACATGCCAGCTATCTCAACACTATTTGGGGCTATTTTCAGATGTCAGAATTTTAGCCAATACTAATGGGTACTTACTGATATCTCATTGTGACTGTTTTTTCATCAATAGTTTTTGTTTGTTTTGGGGGGCAGATTTTGTTTGTTTGTTTTCATTTCTTTGAGGTAGGGTCTAACTCTGCTGCCCAGGCAGGAGGACAGTGATGTGATCATGGCTCACAGCAACCTCGAACTACTGGGCTCAGGTGATTCTCCCACTTCAACCTCCTGAGTAGCTGGGACTACAGGTGTGCACCACCATGCCTAATATATAGATAGATAGATAGATAGGTAGATAGATAGATATTCAGGTCTTTTGGATATATATATATATATAATATATATATACACACACACATATATACACACACACATGCACACACACACACAGACACACATATATATACACATATATATATATAGAGAGAGAGAGAGAGAGCGTGGCACTGCGCCTGGCCCAAATAGTTTTATTTTGAAATAATTTTAGATTTATAGAAGTGTTCTAAGATAGTAAAAAGAAGTTCCATGTACTCTTCACCTAGCTTCTCCTAATATTAACACCTTAAATAACTATAGGATCTTCATCAAAGCTAAATTAACATTGGTACAATACCATTACTAAACTACAGGTTTATTTTCCCAGTTTCTTAAGTAATGTTCTTTTTCTCTTCCAGGATCTGTTGGAGGATACTACTTGTCATTTCATTGTCATGTTGCTCTGTCTTGCCTTATCTTTTGTGGCCTTGACACTTATGAAGAGTAGAGGTCAAATAGTTTGTAGGATATCTTTCAATTTGAGTTTATCTGCTGTTTCCTTGTAATTAGACTGAAATTATGGGTTTTTGAGAATACCACCATTGAGGTGATTTTGCTTTCTCAGTGTATCACATCAAGGTGTACATAGTATCAGTCTGTTACTGTAAGTGTGAACCTTGAACATCAAGTTAAGGTGGTGTCCATTGGGTTCTCCATTGTCTATTTTTTCCTTTCCATATACAGTTCATTAGAAATGAATCACTAAACCCACCCCACACTTGGGGGTGGGGGGGTAAATACAAAATGAATGGTGTTTAGAAACCTCATAGAGGAAGGATATAGCCACCAGAGTAATTAATAAATATTACTGGAGAGATATTGTGAAACTATGCAAATATTCTAATATTTTAAAGTTTTACCCACTGATTTATAGCATTTATTAGTGGATATTGCCCATACCAATTACAACTATGGTGTTCTAATGTTGATTTTCTATTTCCCTCATTTATTCTTATATTCATATTTAATAATTCAAGTTCTTTAAGGATGATGTGTCTCTTTGCTTCCATTTTTAATACTTTTTTTTTTTTTTTTTTGAGATGGGTTCTCACTCTATATAGCTCAGGTTGGAGTGCAATGGTGTGATCATGGCTCACTGCTGCTTCAACCTTCTGGGCTCAAGTGATCCATCCGAGTAGCTAGGACAATAGGCATATGCCACCACACCCAATAACTAATTTTTTTTTTTTTTTTTTTAAGAGGCAGGGCCTGGCCGGGCGCAGTGGCTCACGCCTGTAATCCCAGCACTTTGGGAGGCCAAGGCGGGTGGATCACGAGGTCAAGAGATTGAGACCATCCTGGCTAACATGGTAAAACCCCGTCTCTACTAACTATGCAAAAAATTAGCCGGGCGTAATGGCGGGCGGCTGTAGTCCCAGCTACTCGGGAACCCGGGAGGCGGAGCTTGCAGTGAGCCGAGATCTCTCCACTGCACTCCAGCCTGGGTGACAGAGCGAGACTCTGTCTCAAAAAAAAAAAAAAAAAAAAGAGGCAGGGCCTCAGTGTGTTACCCAGGCTAGTCTCAAATGCCTGAACTCAACTGATCTTCCCTCCTCAGCTTCCCAAAGTGCTGAGATCACATGTGTGACCCACCACACCCAGTGTGTATTCGTTTTTTACAAATTCAGTAGTCTTGTCTTTTCTTTCTTTCCTTTTCCTTTATTTTCTTTCTTTTTCTCCCCCTCCCCCTCCCCTTCCCCATCCCCTTCGCTTCTTCTTCCCCTTCCCCTTCCCTTCCCCTCTCTCCCTTCCCTTTCTCTCCTTTCTCCCCCTCCCCCCGCCCATTCTCTCTGTGTCATCCAGGCTGGAGTGCAGTGGCGAGATCATGGCTCACTGAAACCTCGGCATCCTGGGCTTAATTGATCTCCCACCTTAGCCTCCCTTGTGTGTGTGTGTGTGTGTGTGTGTGTGTGTGTGGAATTTCACTGTGTTGCCCAGGCTGTTCTTGAACCTTCTAGGCTCGAGCAGTCCTCCCACCTCAGCCTCCCAACGTGCTGGAATTACAGGCATGAGCCACTACACCTGATTTGTTTCCATTTTTCATAAATTCTGCCTGGCGTGGTGGCTCACACCTGTTGTAATCTCAGCACTTTGGGATGCTGAGGCAGGCAGATCACGAGGTCGGGAGATCGAGACCATTCTGGCCAACATGGTGAAACCCCGTCTCTACTGAAAATGCAAAATTAACTGGGCCTGGTCACGTGTGCCTGTAATCCCAGCTACTTGGGAGGCTGAAGCAGGAGAATCGCTTGAACCCGGGAGGCAGAGGTTGCAGTGAGCTGAGATCACACCACTGCACCCCAGCCTGGTGACAGAGTGAGACTCCATCTAAAAAAAAAAAAAACTCAATTGTCATTTATATCAATAGGGCTCATGGATATTTATTTAGTTCTTTGGGTTATAATCTAAAACTGTGTCACTTTTACTACTCAAATTCCAGATTTAACTATTGAGAGCTTTGTCACATTGGCTTCTGTATCATTGTGACAGACCTCTCATATTTTTATTACTTTCTTACTTTCTGGCACTACAAGATCATCTAGACTTTCTAGACCCCAGCTTGTTTCTCCAAGGATCACTGGTTCACTTTTATCAAAGAAAGGGGCCAGGCATTGTGACTCAATTCTACAATCCTAACACTTTGGGAGGCTGAGACAGAAGAATCACATGAGGCCAGGAGTTTGAGACCAGCCTGGACAATGTAGTGAGACCCCCATCTCTAAAAAAAAAAAAAAAAAATTAGCCAGGCATGGTGACATGTGCCTGAGACCTAGCTACTTGGGAGGTTTAGGCAGGAGAATTGCATGAGCCCAGGAGGTTGAGCTTGTGTGAGCCATGATCATGTCACTGCACTCCAACCTAGGTGACAGAGCAAGGCCCTGTCTCTAAACAGAGAAAGAGAGAAAAAGAGAGAGAGGAACAGAGAGCGAGGAGAGAAGAGAGAAAGAGAGAAATAAAAGAAGAAGCAGGAAAGACAGAGAGAGAGAAAGAAAGAGAAAGAAAGAGAGAAAGGAAAGAAAGGAAAGAAAAAAGAGAGAAGAGAAGAGAGAGAGAAAGGAGGGAGAGGGAGGAAGGGAGGGAAGGAGGTGAGAAAGTGTTTCAAAACCAGCATCTGAGCACTGTTTGCTCGTAAGCTACTGGCAGTAATTGCTTCTAGGTTCCCTCAGCAGATAGAATTAGGAAATATACTTATGTCTGCTAACTCATGTATACATAGACACACATTGTATTTAATCCTGTTATCTATGTGTGTTTATAATATATATAAAATCATGAGTTTATAATGGTATCTCTGACTGTAATTCAGTACCACAGACTTCATGCTAGCATTTCCCTTTGACTTATTGTAACTTCCTTCTCTGATAGTGAGAAAGCTGCCTCTCATTATTTGATACATATTTACTTATTTGTGCAAGCCTAGTATACATATAAAGTGTTTAAAAATTGCTGGCTGGGCACAGTGACTCACACCTGTAATCTCAGCACTTTGGGAGGCTGAGGCAGGCAGATCACCTGAAGTCAGGAGTTCGAGACCAGCCTTACCAACATGGAGAAACTCCATCTCTAACAAAAATACAAAATTAGCCAGTCATAGTGACACATGCCTGTAATCCCAGCTACTCGGGAGGCAGAGGCAGGAGAATTGCTTGAACCTGGGAGGCAGAGGTTGCAGTGAAGTCAAGATCACGCCATTGCACTCCAGCCTGGGCAACAAGAGAGAAACTCCTTATTGAAAAAAAAAAAAATTGCTAAATCATACCTCTGTGATAAACCAATTTACCAGAGTACTGTGCTCATATATAGTTCTTTTTGTCTTTAGCCCTATAGTGTGTATACAAAATACTGTTGGCTACAGTTATTTAGGGTCTTTTCATTCACCACTTTCGGTAAAGTTATATCATACATATTTAATACACTTAGACTAATTTCTCACAGTTTGCATTCCATCTTGGGTTTCCTCAACATTCTAATTGGTATATTAAAATTAGTATTCACTAAAAGTAATTTGAAATACTGCTCCTTTATGGTAGTTGGTCCGTTCTACCTGCCAACCATGGGAAAAGTTAATCTGTTTTTCATCTCTGTAGTTTTGTATTTTCTAGAATGTCACGTACATGAAATTATAAAATATGTAGACTAGTGGTTCTGGCTTTTTTTTGTACTTAGCAAAATTCATTTAATATTCATTCTTACTGTATGAATCAAGTTTGTGTTTATTATGTAAAATATATAGTTTAAACCAGATATTTTGGGGCTGATTTTTGTTATTGTATGGTATGCTTTCTGCTCTATGAGGATTTTTAAATTTGTTTCTGTCTTTTGCCATATTCCCCCACTTTGGTTTGTGTGTATGTTTCTTCCAATAATTTGTGAGACTTGTATTTTTATTCAAGTGACCACCTTTAGATCTGTAACTTCATGTAACATGATTAAGATTTTTTTATTTAAAAAAAGTTTTTCTGAGACATGGTCTCACCTTGTCGCCTAGGCTGGAGTACAGTGGCACACTCTCAGCTTACTGCAGCTATGACTTCCCAGGCGCAAGTAATCCACCTCAGCCTCCGAAGTAGCTGGGTTTACAGGTGCACGCCACCAGGCCTGGCTATTGTTTTAAAACATGTTTTTAGAGATAGGGTTTTTCCATGTTGCCCAGGGTGGTCTCAAACTCCTAGGCCGATGTATTCTACCTGCCTTGGCCTCCCAAAGTACTGAGATTATTGTAGTGCACCCACTGCACCCAGCCAAGATTTTTAAAAAGATATTAAGTATCCTTTTTGGGGAATTCTTCATTCTGTTTTCCTAGAAAATTTTTCTTTACCTTAGTGTTTTTAAGAATACTTGCACCCAGCCTTTGCAAAAACATGCCAAAATGTAAAGACCGTCGAGGCTAGGAAGAAACTGCATCAACTAACGAGCAACATAACCAGTTAATATCATAATGGCAGGATCAAGTTCACACATAACAATATTAACCTTAAATGTTAATGGACTAAATGCTCCAATTAAAAGACACAGACTGGCAAACTGGATAAAGAGTCAAGACCCATCAGTCTGCTGTATTCAGGAGACCCATCTCACATGCAGAGACATACATAGGCTCAAATTAAAGGGATGGAGGAAGATCTACCAAGCAAATGGAGAACAAAAAGAAGCAGGGGTTGCAATCCTAGTCTCCGATAAAATAGACTGTAAACCATCATGATCAAAAGAGACAAAGAAGGCCGTTACATAATGGTAAAGGGATCAATTCAACAGGAAGAGCTAACTCTCCTAAATATATATGCACCCAATACAGGAACACCCAGATTCATCAAGCAAGTCCTTAGAGACTTACAAAGAGACTTAGACTCCCATACAATAATAATGGGAGACTTCAACACTCCACTGTCAACATTAGACAGATCAACGAGACAGAAAGTTAACAAGGATATCCAGGAATTGAACTCATCTCTGCACCAAGCGGACCTAATAGACATCTATAGAACTCTCCACCCCAAATCAACAGAATATACATTCTTCTCAGCACCCATCACACTGATTCCAAAATTGACCACATAATTGGAAGTGCAGAAGCACTCCTCAGCAAATGTCAAAGAACAGAAATTATAACAAACTGTCTCTCAGACCACAGTGCAATCAAACTAGAACTCAGGACTAAGAAACTCAATCAAAACCGCTCAACTACATGGAAACTGAACAACCTGCTCCTGAATGACTACTGGGTACATAACGAAATGAAGGCAGAAATAAAGATGTTCTTTGAAACCAATGAGAACAAAGATACAACATACCGGAATCTCTGGGACACATTTAAAGCAGTGTGTAGAGGGAAATTTATAGCACTAAATGCCCACAAGAGAAAGCTGGAAAGATCTAAAATTGACACTCTAACATCACAATTAAAAGAACTGGAGAAGCAAGAGCAAACACATTCAAAAGCTAGCAGAAGGCAAGAAATAACTAAGATCAGAGCAGAACTGAAGGAGATAGAGTCACAAAAAACCCTCCAAAAAATCAATGAATCCAGGAGTTGGTTTTTTGAAAAGATCAACAAAATTGACAGACCGCTAGCAAGACTAATAAAGAAGAAAAGAGAGAGGAATCAAATAGACGCAATAAAAAATGGTAAAGGGGATATCACCACCGACCCCACAGAAATACAAACTACCATCAGAGAATACTATAAACACCTCTATGCAAATCAACTAGAAAATCTAGAAGAAATGGATAATTTCCTGGACACTTACACTCTTCCAAGACTAAACCAGGAAGAAGTTGAATCCCTGAATACACCAATAGCAGGCTCTGAAATTGAGGCAATAATTAATAGCCTACCAACAAAAAGTCCAGGACCAGATGGATTCACAGCTGAATTCTACCAGAGGTACAAGGAGGAGCTGGTACCATTCCTTCGAAACTATTCCAATCAATAGAAAAAGAGGGATCCTCCCTAACTCATTTTATGAGGCCAACATCATCCTGATACCAAAGCCTGGCAGAGACACACAACAAAAAAAGACAATTTTAGACCAATATCCCTGATGAACATCAATGCAAAAATCCTCAATAAAATACTGGCAAACCGAATTCAGCAGCACATCAAAAAGCTTATCCACCATGATCAAGTGGGCTTCATCCATGGGATGCAAGGCTGGTTCAACATTTGCAAATCAATAAATGTAATCCAGCATATAAACAGAACCAAAGACAAGAACCACATGATTATCTCAATAGATGCAAAAGGCTTTTGACAAAATGCAACAGCCCTTCATGCTAAAAACGCTCAATAAATTCGGTATTGATGGAACGTACCTCAAAATAATAAGAGCTATTTATGACAAACCCACAGTCAATATCATACTGAATGGGCAAAAACTGGAAAATTCCCTTTGAAAACTAGCGCAAGACAGGGATGCCCTCTCTCACCACTCCTATTCAACATAGTGTTGGAAGTTCTGGCTAGGACAATCAGGCAAGAGAAAGAAATCAAGGGTATCCAGTTAGGAAAAGAAGAAGTCAAATTGTCCCTGTTTGCAGATGACATGATTGTATATTAGAAAACCCCATTGTCTCAGCCCACAATCTCCTAAGCTGATAAGCAACTTCAGCAAAGTCTCAGGATACAAAATTAATGTGCAAAAATCACAAGCATTCTTATACACCAGTAACAGACAAACAGAGAGCCAAATCATGAATGAACTTCCATTCACAATTGCTTCAAAGAGAATAAAATACCTAGGAATCCAGCTTACAAGGGATGTAAGGACCTCTGCAAGGAGAACTACAAACCACTGCTCAGTGAAATCAAAGAGGACACAAACAAATGGAAGAACATACCATGCTCATGGATAGGACAAATCAATATCGTGAAAATGGCCATACTGCCCAAGGTTATTTATAGATTCAATGCCATCCCCATCAAGCTACCAATGACTTTCTTCACAGAATTGGAAAAAACGGCTTTAAAGTTCATATGGAACCAAAAAAGAGCCCGCATTGCCAAGACAATCCTTAGTCATAAGAACAAAGCTGGAGGCATCACGCTACCTGACTTCAAACTACACTACAAGGCTACAGTAACCAAAAACGCATGGTACTGGTACCAAAACAGAGATATAGACCAATGGAACAGAACAGAGTCCTCAGAAATAATACCACACATCTACAGCCATCTGATCTTTGACAAACCTGAGAGAAACAAGAAATGGGGAAGGATTCCCTATTTAATAAATGGTGCTGGGAAAATTGGCTAGCCATAAGTAGAAAGCTGAAACTGGATCCTTCCTTACTCCTTGTACGAAAATTAATTCAAGATGGATTAGAGACTTAAATGTTAGACCTAATACCATAAAAACCCTAGAAGAAAACCTAGGTAGTACCATTCAGGACATAGGCATGGGCAAGGACTTCATGTCTAAAACACCAAAAGCAACGGCATCAAAAGCCAAAATTGACAAATGGGATCTCATTAAACTACAGAGCTTCTGCACAGCAAAAGAAACTACCATCAGAGTGAACAGGCAACCTACAGAATGGGAGAAAATTTTTACAATCTACTCATCTGACAAAGGGCTAATATCCAGAATCTACAAAGAACTCAAACAAATTTACAAGAAGAAAACAAACAACCCCATCAAAAAGTGGGCAAAGGATATGAACAGACATTTCTCAAAAGAAGACATTCATACAGCCAACAGACACATGAAAAAATGCTCATCATCACTGGCCATCAGAGAGATGCAATCAAAACCACAATGAGATACCATCTCACACCAGTTAGAATGGCAATCATTAAAAAGTCAGGAAACAACAGGTGCTGGAGAGGATGTGGAGAAATAGGAACACTTCTACACTGTGGTGGGATTGTAAACTAGTTCAACCATTATGGAAAACAGTATGGCGATTCCTCAAGGATCTAGAACTAGATGTACCATATGACCCAGCCATCCCACTACTGGGTATATACCCAAAGGATTATAAATCATGCTGCTATAAAGACACATGCACACGTATGTTTATTGCGGCACTATTCACAACAGCAAAGACTTGGAATCAACCCAAATGTCCATCAGTGACAGACTGGATTAAAAAAATGTGGCACATATCCACCATGGAATATTATGCAGCCATAAAAAAATGATGAGTTTGCGTCCTTTGTAGGGACATGGATGCAGCTAGAAACCATCATTCTTAGCAAACTATCACAAGAACAGAAAACCAAACACCACATGTTCTCACTCGTAGGTGGGAACTGAACAATGAGATCACTTGGACTCGGGAAGGGGAACATCACACACCGGGGCCTATCATGGGGAGGTGGGAGGGGGGAGGCATTGCATTGGGAGTTATACCTGATATAAATGACGAATTGATGGGTGCTGACGAGTTGATGGGTGCAGCACACCAACATGGCACAAGTATACATATGTAACAAACCTGCACGTTATGCACATGTACCCTAGAACTTAAAGTATAATTAAAAAAAAAGAAAAAGAAAGAAAGAAAGTAAGTAAGTTAGGGCTGCCTTAGACTTCAAGAGCAATACACAAAGCAAGACAGTACCAGAACATTATTTCCACGAAATAAAGTCAAGGATTTTACATGCAGCCAAGCTGTCTTTGTGTAGGACAAAGTATAAAGTAATAGAAAAAAGAGAACACAGAGGATACTGTACACATATGCCTTTCCTGAGAAATGTATTAGAAGATAAGCTTCATCCAAGCATGATTGGGGAAACTCAAACACAGGAGTATTGTTGGTAAACCTCATTACATTTAATAAGATAATTATAATTATAAATTAAAAGGATGGAAAGAAGATAGTTTTTAAGCACTGCATATTCTGACAAAGCAGAAGTAATACGATTTTAAAACAAAGAAGTGAGAGAAAAATGCAGAATAAAATCACTGTTGTATAGATAATAGGTGAGAATCAAAGGATATCATTTAAAACTGATTGGAGAGTAGAATGTTATAAGAAAAAAGGGGATTGAGGCCACCATAAAAAGCACACTTGAAAGAAAAGCCAATGGCTACAAAAGAAATATAAACCTTTCCAAAATGCCAGAATAAAAAATTTAAAAACAGCAAAGAGAATAAACCACACAGAAAAACAGTACACATATATATTTAGTAATTATAGAATAACATGACAGGTTTGAGGCCAAATATATCAGCAGCTTATTGACACGTAAGTATATTCAGATTGCCTCAGGAAGCAAAAGAAAATTCTCTGCTGTATGGCAAAAAGACACTAAAACAAACCAATTCAAAGTGGCTAAAAGAGAGGGGTGGGGAGAAAAAAAAGAAAAAAAAAAAACCCACAAAAAACCAAGTGACTAACAGAGATAGAGAATGATAAATCAGGCCAGTGGGAATAGTAGGAAACAGAAGCTGCAATCCTAATATAAAGATATGTGAAATATAAAGACGTGAAACCACGTCTTTACAAAAAACACAAAAACCAACTAGGCATGGTGGTACGTGCCTGCAGTTCCAGCTACCTGGGAAGCTGAGGCGGGAGAAGTGCTTGAGACCCGGAGGGGGAGGTTGCAGTGGGCAGAGATCATGCCACTGCACTCCAGCCTGGGAGACAGAATAAGCCTTTGTCTCAAAAAAATATTTTTTAAAAAAAGATACATGTGGAAGAACTTTCTAGAAATTGCACATAAAAATACAGTTGGAAAGAGCACAATATTGACACACAGTAGTGAAGACCAAGACATATCTGAGTAAAAGCACAGGAATTCAAAATTTTAAACGAATCCTTTTGTGAGCAATCAAAACGATCGAAGTATTTATAAGGATGGAGAATGGGGCAGAATCATGAATTCTGACCTCAATAATTCAATAAATGTTTATTAGCTATATGCTAAGTATTAAACACTAACTTAAGCTATTTGGAATTCAACACAGAACAAATCAGACCAAATCCCTTTATTACTGCTAGTTGCATTCTATAGATGCAGATGACAGTAAACAAATAATCCAAGGAATATATACACCAAGTGACAGAAAAATAAAGCTAGATAAGGAACTGAGAGTTACTAACAAAGAAGGAAGAAATATATGTGCGTGCTCAAGTTTTCAAAGTATCATTTAAAGAATTGCTGGGTGCAGTCACTCATGTCTTTAATCCCAGCATTATGGGAGGCCAAGGTGGGAGGACTGCTTGGGGCAATGAGTTCAAGACCAGCCTGGGCAACACAACAACACTCCTTCTCTACAAAAAAAACTTTTTTTAATAGCTGGGTGTGGTGGCACATGCCTGGAGTCCCTGACACTCAGGAGGCTGAGGCAGGAGGATCATTTAATACTAAGAGGTCGGGCCTGCAACGAGCTATGATGGTTCCATTGCACTCTAGCCTGGGAGTGATAGTGAAACACTGTCTCTAGAAATAAATAAATACAGTTCTAAGATAGGCTAAGTATAGTGGCTAATGCCTGTAATCCCAGTGCTTTGGGAGGCTGAGGCATTAGAATTGGTTGAAGCCAGGAGTTGGAGATCAGCATAGACAACAAATTGAGACCCTATCTCATTAAAGCAAAAAGACCAAAAAACCCTACGATAAAAGAGCAATGTCTATTACCTCCTCAAGGAAAGATAGCCTAGTTAATTTTGTATCTCGTCAAACTTCCATGTAAGTATAAAAGAAGAGACAAAATTTAGACCATAAAATAATTTGGGAAATACAGCTTCTATGTGACTTTCTGAAGAAACCACCAGAACAAACCTCAGCAAACCAAGAGATAAAATGACTATTATGAAAGGCTTAGCTATAAACATTGATTCTGTTTATTGCCTTTTAACTGTTATGAATAAGATCAAAAATTTGCAGGAGGGAGGAGGATAATAGGTATGGTTACAGAACAGAATACAAATGTTATAAATCTCGGGAATAAATATATAAAATAGAGTAATTGGGAGAGGGAAGGTGTGAGACTATGAGGGTAAGAAAGAGTTCCTCATCTTTTATAGCCAGGGGTCAAGGAGATCCTAAAAAGCTGATAAATCATGTGATTGAGGTACAAGTATTTTTTTTTTTTATTATACTTTAAGTTCTAGGATACATGTGCATAACATACAGGTTTGTTACATATGTATACTTGTGCCATGTTGGTGTGCTGCACCCATCAACTCGTCAGCACCCATCAATTTGTCATTTATATCAGGTATAACTCCCAATGCAATGCCTCCCCCCTCCCACCTCCCCATGATAGGCCCCGGTGTGTGATGTTCCCCTTCCCGAGTCCAAGGGATCTCATTGTTCAGTTCCCACCTACGAGTGAGAACATGCGGTGTTTGGCATGTTTTTGCAATGGCTGGTACCGTTTGTTCCTTGCCATATTTAGGGCTTCCTTCAGGGTCTCTTGTAAGGCAGGCCTGATGGTGACAAAATCTCTAAGCATTTGCTTATCTGTAAAGGATTTTATTTCTCCTTCACTGATGAAGCTTAGTTTGGCTGGATATGAAATTCTGGGTTTAAAATTCTTTTCTTTAAGAATGTTGAATATTGGTCCCCACTCTCTTCTGGCTTGTAGAGTTTCTGCCGAGAGATCTGCTGTTAGTCTGATGGGCTTCCCTTTGTGGGTAACCTGACATTTCTCTCTGGCTGCCCTTAAGATGTTTTCCTTCATTTCAACTTTGGTGAATCTGGCAATTATGTGTCTTGGAGTTGCTCTTCTGGAGGAGTATCTTTGTGGTGTTCTCTGTATTTCCTGAATTTGAATGTTGGCCTGCCCTACTAGGTTGGGGAAGTTCTCCTGGATGATATCCTGAAGAGTGTTTTCCAACTTGGTTCCATTTTCCCCCTCACTTTCAGGCACCCCAATCAGACGTAGATTTGGTCTTTTTACATAATCCCATACTTCTTGCAGGCTTTGTTCATTTCTTTTTCTTCTTTTTTCTTTTGGTTTCTCTTCTCGCTTCGTTTCATTCATTTGATCCTCAATCGCTGATACTCTTTCTTCCAGTTGATTGAGTCGGTTACTGAAGCTTGTGCATTTGTCACGTATTTCTCGTGTCATGGTTTTCATCTCTGTCATTTCATTTATGACCTTCTCTGCATTAATTATTCTAGCTATCAATTCTTCCACTCTTTTTTCAAGATTTTTAGTTTCTTTGCCCTGGGTACGTAATTCCTCCTTTAGCTCTGAGAAGTTTGATGGACTGAAGCCTTCTTCTCTCATTTCATCAAAGTCATTCTCTGACCAGCTTTGATTTGTTGCTGGCGATGAGCTGCGCTCCTTTGCAGGGGGAGATGCGCTCTTATTTTTTGAATTTCCAGCTTTTCTGCCCTGCTTCTTCCCCATCTTTGTGGTTTTATCTGCCTCTCGTCTTTGATGATGGTGACGTACTGATGGGGTTTTGGTATAGGTGTCCTTCCTGTTTGATAGTTTTCCTTCTAATAGTCAGGACCCTCAGCTGTAGGTCTGTTGGAGATTGCTTGAGATCCACTCCAGACCCTGTTTGCCTGGGTATCAGCAGCAGAGGTTCCAGAAGATAGAATATTGCTGAACAGCGAGTGTACCTGTCTGATTCTTACTTTGGAAGCTTCCTCTCAGGGGTGTACTCCACCCTGTGAGGTGTGGGGTGTCAGACTGCCCTTAGTGGGGGATGTCTCCCAGTTAGGCTACTCAGGGGTCAGGAACCCACTTGAGCAGGCAGTCTTTCCGTTCTCAGATATCAACCTCCATGTTGGGAGATCCACTGCTCTCTTCAAAGCTGTCAGACAGAGACGTTCGCGTCTGCACAGGCCTCTGCTGCTTCCCCTTTTGTTGTTTAGCTGTGCCCCATCCCCAGAGGTGGAGTCTATAGAGACAGGCAGGTTTCCTTGAGCTGCTGTGAGCTCCACCGAGTTCAAGCTTCCCAGTGGCTTTGTTTACCTACTTACGCCTCAGCAATGGCGGGCGCCCCTCCCCCAGCCTCGCTGCTGCCGTTTCGGTTAGATCGCAGACTGCTGTGCTAGCAATGAGGGAGGCTCCGTGGCCGTGGGACCCTGCCAGCCAGGTGTGGGTATAATCTCCTGGTGTGCCCGTTTGCGTAAAGCACAGTATTGGGGTGGGAATTACCCGATTTTCCAGGTGTTGTGTGTCTCAGTTCCCCTGGCTAGGAAAAGGGATTCCCTTGCCCCTTGTGCTTCCCAGGTGAGGCAATGCCTCGCCCTGCTTCAGCTCTCGCTGGTGGGGCTGCAGCAGCTGACCAGCACCAATTGTCCGCTCTCCCCAGTGAGATGACCCCAGTACCTCAGTTGAAAATGCAGAAATCACCGGTCTTCTGTGTCGCTCGTGCTGGGAGTTGGAGCCTGGAGCTGTTCCTATTCAGCCATCTTGCTCTGCCCCCTTTTTTTTTTTTTGAGATGGAGTCTCGCTCTGTCGCCCAGGCTGGAGTGCAGTGGCGCGATCTCAACTCACTGCAAGCTCCGCCTCCCGGGTTTAGGCCATTCTCCTGCCTCAGCCTCCCGAGTAGCTGGGATTACAGGCGCCCGCCACCGCGCCTGGCTAATTTTTTGTATTTTTAGTAGAGACGGGGTTTCACCGTGGTCTCGATCTCCTGACCTTGTGATCCGCCCACCTCGGCCTCCCAAAGTGCTGGGATTACAGGCGTGAGCCACCGTGCCCGGCCTTTTTTTTTTTTTTTTTAAGAGACAGCGTCTCACTCTGTCATGCAGGCTGAAGTGCAGTGTGGTATGATCATACTTTACTGCAACCTCAATCTCCTCAGCTGAAACAATCATCCAAGCACAGCCTCCTGAGTAGCTGGGACTATAGGCATGTGCCACTGTACCTGGCTAATTTGTTGGGTTTTGTTTGTTTGTTTGTTTTGTTTTTGTTTGTTTTTTGTAGAGACAGGGATCCTGCTATGTTGTCCAGGCTAGTCTCAAACTCCTAGCCTCAAATGATCCTCCCACCTCAGCCTCCCAAAGTGTTAGGATTATAGGCATGAGTCACCACACGCAGTCCCTAGCCTAATTTTCTTATCCTTCTTAGTAATTTTATCTATTTGCCTGTAGGCCTGAAAATACTTTTTCATCATTAAGGTCTAATAATTTTACCAGGATGTGTCTTAGACCTTTCTTGTTTGGGGTCAGTTTTTCCAGGTATGCAATAATAAGCTGGAAATATGGTTTCCAGCTTATATAGTAATATGGTAGCTCATGCCTGCCCATGCTTTTACACCAGCCGCACATCTTTTAAATGTGTAGATTTAAATTTTCTTCTATTTCTGGAAAGTTTTCTTAGACTATATTTTAAATATACTATTCCATTGTGTTATTTTTTCCTCACGGATTCTGTGTTTATGTTGGATCTTCTTTGCCTGTCTTCCATTTCATCTGCTTTCTCTCTTTATTATGTCTTTCTTATCTCATTTTCATTCTTTTTGTTGTTTGTCTTCACTTATTCAGTGTACCTTTTTACATTTTCACTTTATCAATGTATTCTGCATTGCACACTTTGTAATTTATTTCTGGGATTTTTTTTTTCCTTTTGTTGCATTTCTTTCCTGATTACTTTGTCCTAGTAATGTTGAAGACATGGTCATATCTTGTTTTATTTGTACTTCTTGTGACTTATTGACAGAATATGAAGATAAATGTGGTTTCAGATTATTGCCATTATCCTGAAATAGATTTTGAACTGTTTTTCTGTGCTACTACTTTATTACTGTAATTTAGGAATGTCATTTATATTATCTTAGATTTAATTTTCCTCTTGTTCTATCCTTTTCTTACTAATTTATTGTATTACCTTTGTTAGTTCCTATTTCATTTTGCTTGCTTTACATAGTCCTGACCTCCATTTTATTTACTGTATTTTATCAGTGTCTTTTCTCCATTTCTTTGATGGTCATATTTTTCTTTCACACTGTCTTCAGCCCAGCCAGTTTGTGTTTCACCATCTGTTAATACGCTTAATTATAACTTCTCTATCCTTTAGTGTCTCTGCTTAGTAGGGATAATTGCTTCATGAATTTTGTCCATGCATTTGCTTGTAATTGATGTGTGTTCCATTACTATATATTTCTGTTAAATGTCTTGTATATGTCATTTACTTTGCTACTTTTTTTTTTTCTTCTATCCTCATACAAATTCTGTTCTGGTTCCTTTTTCATTTCCCATCTTTGCATATGGTGTTTTCCTACACTAGCTATTTTACATGAGGTTTAATTAAGGACGGGGTTACACATGTATTTCATACTATGAAGAACTGTCCATATGATACACATATATCAGTTCAATTAATGGTCTTAACTCAGGACAATACAAATAGTAACTATTGTTTCCTACCACCATCCCTAGGCACCTTATATCGGATTTTCTTTTCCTTAACCCTTGGAGACATCTAGGGAAGATTCATCGTAGTTTTTAGACACTTTCAGCTATTAAGAAAATTGCCCTGCTTTTGGTTATTTAAACAAATTTTAAGTCTGTTGTTAAAAATGTCACTCTTAAACTGTTTGTATTAGTCCTTTCTTGCACTACTTTGAAGAAATACCTGCAACTGGGTAATTTATAAAGAAAAGAAGTTTAATTGGTTTATGGTTCTGCTGGCTCTGCAGGAAGTGTGGCTGGGGAGGCCTCAGGAAACTTTCAATCATGGCAGAAGGGGAAGCAGGCACATCTTACATGGCTGGAGCAGAAGGAAGTAAGACAAGGGGGAGATGCTACACACTGTTAAACAACTATATAGCTCTTTGGGAACTCATGCACTATCACAAGAACAGCAACGGGAAAAATCCACCCTTATGATCCAATCATCTCCCACCAGGCCTCTCTTCCAACATTGGCGATTGCAATTTGACATGCAGCTTAGGTGGGGACACAGAACCAAACCATATCATTCTGCCCCTGGCTTCTCCCAAATCTCATGTCCTTCCTACAGTGCAAAATAGAATCCTCCCTTCTCAACAGCCCCCCAAGTCTTAACTCATCTCAGCATTAACTCAAAAGTCCACAATCTGAAGTCTAATCGGAGACAAGGCAATCTCTTCTGCCTCTGAGCCTGTAAAATACAGTTAGTTACTTCCATGATACAATGGAGATGCAGGCATTGGGTAAATACTCCTGTTCCAAAAGGGATAAATCAACCAAAAGAGAGGGGCTACAGGCCCCATGCAAGTCCGAAACCCAGCAGGGCAGTCATTAAATCTTAAAGCTCCAAAATAATCTTTGACTCTGTGTCTCACATTCAGACCACACTGATGCAACGAGTAGGCTCCCAAGGGCTTGGGCAGTTCTGCATCTGTTGATCTGCAAGGCTTAGCTCCCATGTCAGCTCTCAAGGGCTGGCGTTGAATGCCTGCAGCTTTTCCAGGTGCATGATGCAAGCTGTCGGTGGACCTACCATTTTGAGGTCTGGAGGACAGTGGCCCTCTTCTCACAGCTCCAAATAGGCACCAGTGGGGACTCTCTATGAGGGCTCCAACCCTACATTTCTCCTTTGCATTGCCCTAATAGAGGTTCTCCATGAAGGTTCATCCCTGTAGCAAACTTCTACCTGGACCTCAGGTGTTTCCATACATCCCCCGAAACCTAGACAGAGGCTCCCAAGCGTCAACTCTTGCCCTCTGCATACCCACAGGCTGAACACTCAGCTTGCACCCTCTGGAGCAGTGGCCTTAGATGTGTCTGGGGCCCCTTTTTCCATGGCTGGAGTGACTGGGACACAGGGAGCAGTATCAAGGTTGCACAGGGCACGTAGTCCCTGAACCTGGCCTAGGAAAGCACTCTTCACTATTATGATTCTAGGCTGGTGATGGGAGGGGCTGCTGCAAACATCTCTGAAATACCTTAACAGCATTTCCCCACCATCTCGGCTATTAACATTTGGCTCCTCTTTACTTATGCAATTTTCTACAGCCAACTTAAATTCCTACCCAGAAAATTTCTCTTTTCTGCCACATGGTCAGGCTGTACATTTTCCTAACTTTCCAAATTCTGTTTCCCTTTTAAATATAAGTTCCAGTTTCAGATCATCTCTTTGCTCACATATGTAAGCATACGCTATTAGAAGCAGACAGGATACATTTTGCTTTGCTGCTTGGATATTTCTTCTCCCAGATACCATAAATCATCTCTCTCAAGTTCAAAGTTCCACATTTCTCTAGAGAAGAGCACAGTGCTGCTAGTCTTTTTGCTAAAGCATAGCAAGAGTGACCTTTACTTCAGTTCCCAAGAAGTTCCTCATCTCCATCTGAGACCTCCTCAGTCTGGACTTCACTGTCCACAGCACTATCAGCATTTAGGTTACAACCATTTAACAAGTCTCTAGGAAGTTCCAGACTTACCCTTATCTTCCTGTATTCTTATGAGCCCTCCAAACTGTTTCAACCTCTGTGTGTTACCCTGTTCCAACATTGCTTCCACATTTTCAGGTCTCTTTATAGCCATGCCCAAGTCATGGGTACCAATTTTCCATATTAGTTTGTTCTTGTACTGCTATAAAGAACTACCTGAGACTGGGTGCCTTAGAAAGAAAAGAGGTTTAATTGGCTCATAGTTCCGCAGGCTCTACAGGACACATGACTGGGGAGGCCTCAGGAAACTTACAACCATGGCAGAAGAGGAAGCAGGCACATCTTAAATGACTGGAGCAGAAGGAAGAGAGACAAGAGGGAGGTGCTACACACTGTTAAACAACCAGCTCTCATTGAGAACTCACTCATTATCACAAGAACAGCAAGAGGGATATCTGCCCCACTAGGCCCCTCTTCTAACATTGGGGATTAAAATAAGCACTCATCTAAACCATATCAGTGTTTACATTTTTTATTTTTATTATTTTATTACAAAGCTCAGCTTTCCAATATACTCTGCTTATAAATTGAAATTTTTGATATTATTTAAAATGTCAGTTCTCCCTGCAGTGACCCATAGAATCAATGCCTTTCCAACCAAAAAACAAGATTTTTGTGAAACTTTGCCATACATTTCTATGGAAAAGCAAAAAAGGCAAGAATAATCAAACTACTACTGAAGAGGGACAACAGAGAAGTGAGATGTAGCCTACCATATATCCGAACATTCTGTGATTTTTGTAATATAGCAGTTTGCTATTAAGACAGCGGTAAACCAGTGTAATGGGACAGAGAGGACAGAGACAGATGCCTTCGTTTCCATAAGGAAATGGTTGATTATTCAATAAATGGTGCTGAGATAATTATTTTTTCATAACAAAAACATAAAATCAAATTTCTGTGTTATACACAAAAATCAATTTCAGGTGGATTATAGATCTAAATATGAAGGTAAAATGACAGAGCTTTTGGAAGGTAACTTTTGAGAATATCTGTATGATCTCAGGTATGGAAAAATTTCTTGAGCAAGACACAAAAGCATAAAGGCAAAGACTACTAAGTTGTACCACATTAAAATTAAGAGCCTTTGTTTATCAATAGATACCTTTAAAAGACTAAAAGGCAAGCCACTGAGTAGGAGAAGACATATGTGACACACATAACCAAGAAAGAATTAATATCCATAATATATTTTTAAAATTTTAGTAATCAGTATAGAAAAGACAACACAGAAGAAAAATAGTTAAAAGATACCAACAGGAAATTTACCTTAGAAGAAAATCACATGTGTATTGAAGGAATGAAAAATTGGCGGGATGTGGTGGCTCACACCTGTAATCCCAGCACTTTGGAAGGCCAAGGCAGTGAGATCACCTGAGGTCAGGAGTTCGAGACCAGCTTGACTAATATGGTGAAACCTCGTCTCTACAAAAAATACAAAATATTAGCCAGGTGTGGTGGCATGTGCCTGTAATCCCAGCTACTCCAGAGGCTGAGACAGGAGAATTGCTTGAACCTGGGAGGCGGAGTTTGCAGTGAACCGAAATCGCGCTGTTGCACTCCAGCCTGGACAACAAAAGCCAAACTCTGTCTCAAAAAAAAAAAAAAGAGGAATGAAAAATTGTTCTACCTCATCATTAATTAGGGAAATGCATTAGCCAGGCATGGTGGCACATGCCTGTATTCCCAGCAATTCAGGAGGCTGAGAAGGGAGTATTGCTTGAGCCCAGGATGTTAAGGTTGCAGTGTGGTATGATCTTACCACTGCACTCCAGCCTAGGTGACAGAGTGAGACTCTGTCTCAGAATAAATAAATAAATAAATAAATAATCCTTTGAAAAATAAGGGAAATTCAAATGTAATCCACAATGAGGTATCATTTTATACCAGCTGATAAAAAATTTAAAGTCTAACAATTTCAAATGCTGCATAAAATTAGAATTACTGACTCTTACACACTTGAAGATACAAATTCCCTACTTTCCCCACAAAATTTTATTGCTTTTGGACACTAATTATATCCAATATCTAGAATGTAGTCTAATAAACTATGAACAAGGCTTCTACCAAGAACATTTAAAACATAATTGTGACAACTTAAAATGTAAATGGAGGTGTGTTTTAAAGATGTTTATTAGAAGACTCAATACTGTAAAGACTTACTATTGTCCATTTTAGTCTGTAATTTCAATGCAATTCTAATTAAAATCCTAACAAGTAGGGGTGTATATGAGTATAAATTGACAAACTAATTTTTACATGTTTTTGGAAAGTCAAAGGATAATAATAGCCAAGACCATCTTCAAGACAGATAAGATGGGAGAATTTAATTCACTGGTTATATGCTTAGGCTTTTCCTCCCACCCAAATCTCATCTTGAATTGTAATCCCTATAATCCCCACGTGTCGAAGGAGAGACCTGGTGGGAGGTGATTGGATCATGTGGGTGGTATCCTTCAGACTGTTCTCATGATAGTGAGTGAGTTCTCATGAGATCTGATATTATAAGTGTCTGACAGTTTTCTTTTACACACTTGCTCTCTCTCTCTCTCTCTCGCCTGCCATCACGTAAGATGTGTGTCTTCCCCTTCTGCCATGATTGTAAGTTTCCTGAGGTCTCCCCAACCATGTGGAACTGTGAATCAATTAACCCTTTTTTCTTTAGAAAATACCCAGTCTCGGGCAGTACTTTATAACCATGTGAGAACAGACTAATACAACTGGATATTGAATCACCTTATAAAGTTAAAATAATAAGATATTGTGACATTGGTGCAGTGATAAATAATGGAACAGAATAGAAAACCCAAAAACACACCAACAGATATAGTTTTCCATTTTGATTGTGTGTTGGAGCTAATGTTTAAAACGTGTTAACTTTCATTAGATGTTTAAAAATTTATAATGAATATGTACTTTTAGTCAAAATTTATTTACTTGAGAAGCAAAGTGATGTTGTAGATTATGGCCTCTGAGGCTGTAATGTGAGTTTTACCCAAATAATGATCCAAATGTGTGTTCCAGTCCCAGTTCTGTCCTGTACTTACTAGATGTTTGAGTGTCATTATTCAACTGGTCTGTGGTTCTTAGTTTCTTTATCTATAACACAAGATAATAAAATTACCTCTCAGGATTATAGTGAGAATTTGACATAACAAATATAATCCTGCTGGCACATGCTGTTCCCTTGATGAGGGGAATTTGTTATTATGTTTCTTAGGAACACAAAACTTCTGTTTATTCTTGGTAAGAATTCATGTTTCCCAGATCTCTGTGTACTATGTGTTACATTTAAGGTTATCAAATTGTATCCTTGGTAATGGTTGCCAGTGGATCTTTTTTGGAATATATACAACTCCTTATTCAGAGTGGCTTTCTAATCATGATTAGTTTTTGTAGTTTTGGAAGAGCCATATTGCTGCCCTGTATTCATAAAGCAGTCTTGTAAACACTCATTATGATAGTGTTTTGAAAAATTAAAAGCCTCCAAAATCATTAATATTTTTTAAAATAATGCAGTTAAATATAGAAAAGGATTAGCCATAGATATTTTGTAGTTAACCCTATTGTCATTCATCTAAGTGAGTAGAACCTAATGTTTGTACTTGCTAGTAATTGCTATTAAGAATTTTGTTAATCGTGTGTGGATTGGTGCTTGAGTTCAGAATGAATGATTGATAGGGGACAACTCCAAGAAATATAGCACTTACATTAATTTTTTATTATACAGAAAAAGCTTTATGAGTTATAGTCTTAAAATCGTTAGTATTTATTTTATGAAATATTTCGTTTTAGTTTTTTTCTGGGCACTTTGAGCTGAGGATGGTAGAATTTGCTGGTTTATTTTTTTAGCTTTTTTTTTTTAACCTATCTTATTTTGAAAACAAATTTAGTAATATTTTTCTCAATATCCTGAAATTGTGTAACCTGTAGAAACTTCCTCCTGTCTTTTTAACCTTATTCTTAAATACCACATTTAATATAGGATAAATAAGTCACAAAGCTTGCTTATCACAACAGAATATTGTATTTAGCTTTCCATCAGAGCTTTTGGGAAAGACCTCACAGTATTGTACTGTGTCCTAAGATGCAAAGTATCAGGCTTTAAATATTGAAAATAAGGGAAATGCCAATAGAAAATTAGGGAAAAATGTTAGAACAGTTAAAAACAGCATATTGAAGCCTGCATTATTTGGCTTATCTAAAAATCATATGTTTTCAGCCGATCAGTACTTGTAGTCATTCTATTTTAATCTTTTAAGAAGGAGACAGAATCCACCCTCACCAAGTGATTTAGTGTAGCATCCTAACTAATAATGACTTAATGTGTCCAAATGGCATACAATGAGAAGTATGGAACATTGTATACTTTCTTGCCTAAGATACTTAACTGAATCTAATCATAAAGCAAGTTCAGACATATCTTCACTGTGGAACGTTTCTATAAGACAATGGCCTGGACTCTTCAAAAATGCCACTGTCATGAAAGATAGTAAAGAGAATAGAAAGAGACTGTTTCAGATTAAGGGAGACTAAAGAGACTTAAGCAAATGTAATACTAGATCTTTGACTATATGTTAGATAACACTACATCACTGCCACATTTTGTGCTTATATAGGAAAATGTCCTTGGTCTTAGAAGATACATACTGAATGTATCATAATAGGGTCATAATGTCTGCAACTTATTTTCTAGTGGTTTAAGGGGGAAAAAGACGTGTGTGTGTGTGTGTGTGTGTGTGTGTCTGTGTGTCTGTGTGTGTGTAAAGAACATGTTCTAATTGATACATATAGGTAATAGTATAGGAGTGTTCATTTGTACTACTCTCAATTTTTTCTATAGGCTTGGTTTCAAAATGAAAATTTGAAAAACCTTCAGGGAAAATATGTTTAAAGTATGATAATAACAAATTAGCACACTAGATAAACTTTTTATAGCTTTTGTGAGTTTTTTCCTCAAAATCATATTTATGTAGATAGCAGTATTCTTCTCCTCTTAAATAAAACTTTCATAAATTTCAGATGTCAGAAATAGAGACATCTAAATTGTTTTTCTATTTCATTTCTAAATGCTAATGAAAACTGGACTTTTATGACATTAAAGACATTTAATTGATCTATGTGGGATTTCATGTTTAGCTTTGTTCAACAGCTATATATTGAACATTTAGGTGATGAGATTGAGTAGCTAATCTTATAGGCTCTCTATTGAGGTTGTCCTGATCCCATCACTTACCACCTTTGTGATCTTGGACAAGTAATTTGAGATATCTGTGCCTCATTCTCCTCAAATATTCAACAGGATAATAATAGTACATACCAGTTTCTTAGGATTTTAGTAATGCTTAAATGAGTTAATATATTTGGAGCACTTAGGAAAGAGCTAAGTGCACAGTAATTTTCTAAAAATTATACCTACTTATGTGGATCTTTGCTGAGGAAATATGAGTAAGCATACAAGACTGGACAGCCATTGAGTAATGAAGATGTTTTACTTGCAGGCAAGGTAATTATGCCTTTTATATTAAAAGAAAGTTCATATGGAACACTTTGCTTATATGCTTCATCTTCTTTTCAATCAGATAATAAGTTTTCCAATGTGGAAGGGAAATGTCAGCCTGACACTTAAAAATATACCTGTCAGAGATTATATAAGTGTCAAAATAATACTATCTAGAGAAATTCAGGACATTTGGATAAATAAAGGAATGTCATGTATTTTGGACAGAACATAGAGAAGTGAGAAAAGGAGACATTCCCAGCTAGAATAATAGCTCAATGACTTGAACAAGGATACAGATGCATGTAGTATACACAGTGGACTAGACCATTTGTGTGTGTATGTACATATGTGAAAAAAGTCATTGAAATGTTTGCATTTCAATTAAATTCTGATTTTAAGAATTTATTTTCCCCCTGTATCCTATATTTGCTAGCATTCTGTTTCCTAAAGGATTCTTTCAAACAGGCATATACCTATCCCTGAAAATGCTGCTGTTATTGTTCCAGATACAAAGCAGGATGTCATAATTTTTTTTTTTTTTTTTTTTTTTTTTACTATTCCAACTGGAATAATATGGTTCAACCTAAGTTCTGTACAAAACTACTTAATGATAACTCACAAAATTAAACCAATATCTATTTTCTCCAGTTAAAATAGAATGCACAGATTTTTTAAGACATAGAACACATTATTATATCTAGTTTCTGAAATCACTAACTGTCCATGGGGAAGAAATAAAATTCTTATGTAAGTAGGAATAATATAATGGGATTTGGAATGTTCTCTTAAGAGATTCTTTAAAATCATGTGAAATAGTTAGAGTTTCTATGATTTTTTAAAAATCACAAATAGCATATATCAGTTTTATCTTTAATAATGTTTGAGCCCATCATTTTGAAAGCATTGGAGCATTTAACCAGTATTTCTGAAAATGAACCATGGTTCTAGTCATAAGTCTATATGCTTTAAAATTCCTTCCCTTTGGCTGGTCGTGGTGGCTCAAGCCTGTAATCCCAGCACTTTGGGAGGCCGAGACGGGCGGATCACAAGGTCAGGAGATCAAGACCATCCTGGCTAACACGCTGAAACCTCGTCTCTACTAAAAAATACAAAAAACTAGCTGGGCGAGGTGGCGGGCGCCTGTAGTCCCAGCTACTCGGGAGGCTGAGGCAGGAGAATGGCGTAAACCTGGGAGACGGAGCTTGCAGTGAGCTGAGATCCGGCCACTGCACTCCAGCCTGGGCGACAGAGCGAGACTCTGTCTCAAAAAAAAAAAAAAAAAAAAAAAAAAAATTCCTTCCATTTATTCTTTCTTCCTAAATCCATGACATCTGAATTTCAATAAGGAAGAAAATAAGCATGTTTTTAAAATGTTTTAGAAAATATTTTCAAAATTAGATTAAAATGTTTGAGGAAATAAAAACTTCTTTATGTATTCATTGTGATACTGATTTTTATCAATGTCTTTTTGTAAAAATACCTATATACTAACTTTGAATAGATTCAACATATGGTATGTGTTATGCAATTAATGATAATGGAGAACGATGTTAAACCCACAAATATTGCCAGGGATTTACCAACAACCACAAATTTAATTATATAGAAGAAAAGTGTAGTTACAAATGCAGTCTTATGTCTTTTTACATTCTTTATATCTAGAGGGTACCAGAGATACTGTATCACTATGCAGTATATGTTCTCCCAGAATATGTTGATGCAATTAGAACAGAGTTTAGGAGCCTACTTTAAGCTTTAATAGTTATGGTTATTTCCATGGTGCTAGTAAATAAGAGAAAAAACTTTTTGAGCCCATGTCTCAGTGTACGTCTCCTAAAGGAAAGTGGCCCAAAGTCCAGATACTTCAATACCATTCGTCTCTGCCTGATGACAAAGTGTTTTGTTTTTGTTTTTTACCCTTGGACGAGCCATTCAGTTGATCTTTGTCTTAATTTGTTCCTGGTAGGATTGAACAAGATGTTTGCAAAAGTTTCCTCTAGTTTGAAAATTGTATTGATTTTTTTTCCCCATAGTAACTCACAGATGACTTCTAAGGTTGGAAGTAATGGTGTACACATTTAGGTACATGTATTAGATCAGATTTGTACTCACAGATCTGTGATTATTTTAACTTTATCTTGTTATTTATAAAAATAATTATGTACTTCTCTCTGGGGTTTAATGTCTTTTTATTCTCAAAAAATATAGTACATTGATCAGCCACCTGAAATACTAGCCCTACAGAATTTTAATAGTTAGGTTTTATATACAGTCATTTGTCGATTAAATATCAAATACTGGATCAGCTTAAAATGGACACACAAAAAAACACTACCACATAAGCTATGCAGTGCCTTTTTTCACAGTGCCTTGTAGGTGGAAGATACCTACAATGAGTGTTTGTTGAGTGAATAAAATATCTTCACTTGCTGCATCTCATTTCCTTACACTTTATTATTATTTTTTTTTTTATTTTTATTTTTTTTTTTTGAGACGGAGTCGCGCTCTGCCGCCCAGGCTGGAGTGCAGTGGTCGGATCTCAGCTCACTGCAAGCTCCGCCTACTGGGTTTACGCCATTCTCCTGCCTCAGCCTCCCGAGTAGCTGGGACTACAGGCGCCCGCCACGTCGCCCGGCTAGTTTTTTGTATTTTTTTAGTAGAGACGGGGTTTCACCGTGTTAGCCAGGATGGTCTCGATCTCCTGACCTCGTGATCCGCCCGTCTCGGCCTCCCAAAGTGCTGGGATTACAGGCTTGAGCCACCGCGCCCGGCCTACACTTTATTATTTTTTATTTTACTTTATTTTGAGTCAGGATCTCACTATGTTCTCCAGGCTGGACTTGAACTTTTAGATCCAAGCAATCCTCCTGCCTCAGCCTTTCAAGCAGCTGGGACTACAGAGTTATGTCACTATGCATGGCTTTAATTTTTATTTTATTATGAAAGTTTTCAAGTAGCAAAAGCGATGTAATGAACCCCATCTACCCATTACTGAGATTCAATAATTACTAAGATTTTGCCACGCTTGCTTTAGTCTTTAAAGAAATTTCTCCACTGAATGATTTACTTTAAAATACTTGACCTCTTGGCCTTTTACTCTGTATTTTAAAGAAAGCTTTAGTAATTTGTGACATAAACCAATAGACAACAAGCTAAATTTTGTTATATCTTTATAGCAATTGACTATGTTTTCGTTTGTCTTACCAAAAATTTGATGAATGACCTTTCATTTTCAACTTATCTTTGGTAACTAAGTAGATAAGTAGGAGTGTATGTAGGTTTACTTATTTGAATTCTTTGAATTTGTGTGTGTGTGTTGCTTTTTCCCCCCATAGAAACTATAAATGGTAGTGTTATTGTGGTTAGGAATATGGAGCTATGGAGTTGGGGAAAATGTGTATGAATCTCAGTTCTACTCCTTTACCTTTTGAATGTGGGCAAGACAAGTCTCAGAGTTGTTTTAGTTTTTTAAATTTTAACTTAGAAATAATTGTAGAAAAATAACAAAAATAGTTTAATGAATTCCCATATGTTAATATTTACCACAGCTATCGTATGTATGTATGTATAGTTTTTTTCCTCAACTGTTTGAGAGTAAGCTGCAAAAATAATGCCTTTTAACCTCTAAATACTTGAGGTACAGTTAGTAAAAATTCACATTTTGTTTCATAACCACAGTATATTTATCAAAACAGGAAATTAACATTGAGAAAGTATTACTGTCTTATCTAGAGATCTTACTCAAATTTTTTCAGTTATGCCACTAATACCCTTCATGGCAAAAGAAAAATTACTTTATTCTTAGGTTGAATCCAAGATCACATGTTACATTTAGTTGTCATATCTCTAGAAACTGCTGGTAGTCCTAGCTATTTGGGAGGCTGAGGAGGGAGTTGAGTCCAAGAGTTTGAGTCTGACCTGGGCAGCATGATAAGACTCTGTCTCTTAAAAAAAAGAAAGAAAAGAAAAGAGAGAGAAGGAGAAGAAAACAGAATAAGCTCATGTACTGTTGTAAAGGCAATAAATGTGACGTAAAGGATGCTAACCAAAACAGATAAATAGTAAAAGGTTAAATAACAGAGGACTTAGCTATTCGTAAGTACTGACAAATTTTCATGATCGGTCAAGGAATGATGTGATGTTAACACATCTGACTTTATCTTCCATGACTTTGATATTTTTGAAAAGTATAGGCTGTTTATTCTGTAGAGTGTACCTTAATTTTTTTGTTTGTTTGTTTCCTTATGATTAGATTTAGGTTATGCCTTTTCATAAAATACTAAGGATATGACCTATCCTTCATGCATCATATTATGAGGTACATGATACCTGTTTTATCCTATTACTGATGATGTTGCCCTTTGATCATAAGATTATATTTTCAAATTTCTCTACCATAAAGTTACCATTTTCCTTTTGTAATGGATCTCTTGTGAGAGTACCTAACTATGTTATTTCTTATTACATGTTCACATGCTAGTTTTGACTTCCATTCTTCCTAGAGACAGTTATTATTATGGAGGTTGCCAAATAATAATTTTTTTTTCATTCCATCATTTTTTCTGCATTTGTTAGTTGGTTTTCAGCCTCAATTTTTACATCTGTAAAATGAGCCTAATTAATGTAAAATTGATTAATAACACCCAAATCATGTAGGGTATAAGATAATGCATTTTATTTTATTTTATTTTATTTTATTTTATTTTATTTTATTTTACTGAGACAGAGTCTCAGTCTGTCACCCAGACCGGAGTGCAGTGAGTGACGTGATTAATGATCACTGCAGCCTGGAATTCCTGCGATCAGGTGATCCTCCCACCTCAGGCCTCCCGAGTAGCTGAGACGACAGGTGTGCACCAACACACCCAGCACATTATATATGTAAAGATGAGGTCTTCCTATGTTGCCCAGGTTGGTCTCAAAATCCTGGGCTCAAGTGATCCACCCACCTTAGCCTCCCAAATAATGCATTGATTTGGGACAATTCTTAGCACATAACTCTTTAAAATAGTAGATATTATAATTTTTATTATGCTAGTATCTACTTTACAGTTAAAGAAATAGATCATTTTAAAGATCTTTGAAAGGGCATAGGAAATGTTAAAAATATCAGATATTTTATGTGTACCTACCATGAATGGTTTACCTCATCTTTGGTAGAGTCAGAAGTGAGATGATGTAACAGCCATCATATGTATGTGTATTTTTTTTATTTACCTGAGACAGTTTTTGGTTATTTAATGCAGAAAATGCATTTGCAGTGTACTTCATATGATATGCAGTACTTTAAATACTTGTTGTAATGTAGTCATTTAATAGGAGAGAAACATAGACACATGGTAAATTAAGTTTTGATTTAGCATACTGAATGATGAAATATAATTATTTATGATTACTTTAATTCTTTAAAATTTTTTAAATTAGTATTTTAAAATAATACATGTACATAGTGTACTGATTTTGTCCTTAAGGGTATACTGTGGAAAAGAGCAATACCTTGCCTGTACTTTGACAACCCTTTTAGCTATTTCTTATCTACCTCTGTATTTTTATCACCTAATCCATCCAGGTTAGATATTATGTATTTACCAACTTCCTACTATGATAAAATAAACATTTATCTCTCTTATACACATAGACTCTGTCCTCTCCTCCCCTCTAATTCTCCAGTAGAGTTTTTGATAAATCAGTTGTCAGCATAAATAATATTATACCGATGTATATGTTATTCATTTCTGAGACAAATTATATTCTATGGTGTTTTACAATTTGTAGTTTCTCTTGGAGTTTAGAATTCCCTCATCTTTTTATTTCCTTAGGTTTCTTTATACCTGTGGTGACTTCCATACACATACCTTCCAATAGCTTCTCACATTTGTTTTGTGCATAGTTAAAAGTGTGAGTTATCAGTGAAACCTACCACTAGCATTTTTTGTTGCTTTGTCCTGAAGACCTTCCTTCTGAAGCTTTTTGTTTTTCTACGCTAAGCTTTTACCTGGGACGTCCCTTCACCATCATCCTGAAATTCCTTCACCTCTGACCTATGTTAAATCCTCATTTCCTGAAGTTCCATATATTCTTCCTTAGTTTTTTTTTTTTTTTTTTTTTTTTTACTTTAAGTTCTAGGATACATGTGCATAACGTGCAGGTTTCTTACATATGTATACTTGTGCCATGTTGGTGTGCTGCACCCATCAACTCATCAGCACCCATCAATTCATCATTTATATCAGGTATAACTCCCAATGCAATCCCTCCCCCCTCCCCCCTCCCCATGATAGGCCCCGGTGTGTGATGTTCCCCTTCCCGAGTCCAAGTGATCTCATTGTTCAGTTCCCACCTATGAGTGAGAACATGCGGTGTTTGGTTTTCTGTTCTTGTGACAGTTTGCTGAGAATGATGGTTTCCAGCTGCATCCATGTCCCTACAAAGGACGCAAACTCATCCTTTTTTATGGCTGCATAATATTCCATGGTGTATATGTGCCACATTTTCTTAATCCAGTCTGTCACAGATGGACATTTGGGTTGATTCCAAGTCTTTGCTATTGTGAATAGTGCCGCAATAAACATACGTGTGCATGTGTCTTTATAGCAGCATGATTTATAATCCTTTGGGTATATACCCAGTAGTGGGATGGCTGGGTCATATGGTACATCTAGTTCTAGATCCTTGAGGAGTTACCATACTGTTTTCCATAATGGTTGAACTAGTTTACATTCCCACCAACAGTGTAAAAGTGTTCCTATTTCTCCACATCCTCTCCAACACCTGTTGTTTCCTGACTTTTTAATGATTGCCATTCTAACTGGTGTGAGATGGTATCTCATGTGGTTTTGATTTGCATTTCTCTGATGGCGAGTGATGATGAGCATTTTTTCATGTGTCTGTTGGCTGTATGAATGTCTTCTTTTGAGAAACGTCTATTCATATCCTTTGCCCACTTTTTGATGGGGTTGTTGTTTTTTTCTTGTATATTTATTTGAGTTCTTTGTAGATTCTGATATAGCCCTTTGTCAGATGAGTAGATTGCAAAAATTTTCTCCCATTCTGTAGGTTGCCTGTTCACTCTGATGGTAGTTTCTTTTGCTGTGCAGAAGCTCTTTAGTTTAATGAGATCCCATTTGTCAATTTTGGCTTTTGCTGCCGTTGCTTTTGGTGTTTTAGACATGAAGTCCTTGCCCATGCCTATGTCCTGAATGGTACTACCTAGATTTTCTTCTAGGGTTTTTATGATATTAGGTCTAACATTTAAGTCTCTAATCCATCTTGAATTAATCTTCGTATAAGGAGTAAGGAAAGGATCCAGTTTCAGCTATAGGGAATCCTTTCCCCATTTCTTGTTTCTCTCAGGTTTGTCAAAGATCAGATGGCTGTAGATGTGTGGTATTATTTCTGAGGACTCTGTTCTGTTCCATTGGTCTATATCTCTGTTTTGGTACCAGTACCATGCTGTTTTGGTTACTGTAGCCTTGTAGTATAGTTTGAAGTCAGGTAGCGTGATGCCTCCAGCTTTGTCCTTTTGACTTAGGATTGTCTTGGCAATGCGGGCTCTTTTTGGTTCCATATGAACTTTAAAGCCATTTTTTCCAATTCTGTGAAGAAACTCATTGATAGCTTGATGGGGATGGCATTGAATCTATAAATAACCTTGGGCAGTATGGCCATTTTCACGATATTGATTCGTCCTATCCATGAGCATGGAATGCTCTTCCATTTGTTTGTGTCCTCTTTGATTTCACTGAGCAGTGGTTTGTAGTTCTCCTTGCAGAGGTCCTTTACATCCCTTGTAAGCTGGATTCCTAGGTATTTTATTCTCTTGAAGCAATTGTGATGGAAGTTCATCATGATTTGGCTCTCTGTTGTCTGTTACTGGTGTATAAGAATGCTTGATTTTTTGCACATTAATTTTGTATCCTGAGACTTTGCTGAAGTTGCTTATCAGCTTAGGAGATTTTGGGCTGAGACAATGGGGTTTTCTAAATATACAATCATGTCATCTGCAAACAGGGACAATTTGACTTCTCTTTTCCTAACTGGATACCCTTGATTTCTTTCTCTTGCCTGATTGTCCTAGCCAGAACTTCCAACACTATGTTGAATAGGAGTGGTGAGAGAGGGCATCCCTGTCTTGTGCCAGTTTTCAAAGGGAATTTTTCCAGTTTTTGCCCATCAGTATGATACTGACTGTGGGTTTGTCATAAATAGCTCTTATTATTTTGAGGTACGTTCCATCAATACCGAATTTATTGAGCGTTTTTAGCATGAAGGGCTGTTGAATTTTGTCAAAAGCCTTTTCTGCATCTATTGAGATAATCATGTGGTTCTGTCTTTGGTTCTGTTTATATGCTGGATTACGTTTATTGATTTGCGAATGTTGAACCAGCCTTGCATCCCAGGGATGAAGCCCACTTGATCATGGTGGATAAGCTTTTTGATGTGCTGCTGAATCCGGTTTGCCAGTATTTTATTGAGGATTTTTGCATCGATGTTCATCAGGGATATTGGTCTAAAATTCTCTATTTTTGTTGTGTCTCTGCCAGGCTTTGGTATCAGGATGATGTTGGCCTCATAAAATGAGTTAGGGAGGATTCCCTCTTTTTCTATTGATTGAATAGTTTCCGAAGGAATGGTACCAGCTCCTCCTTGTACCTCTGGTAGAATTCAGCTGTGAATCCATCTGGTCCTGGACTTTTTTTGGTTGGTAGGCTATTAATTATTGCCTCAATTTCAGAGCCTGCTATTGGTGTATTCAGGGATTCAACTTCTTCCTGGTTGAGTCTTGGAGAGTGTAAGTGTCCAGGAAATTATCCATTTCTTCTAGATTTTCTAGTTGATTTGCGTAGAGGTGTTTATAGTATTCTCTGATGGTAGTTTGTATTTCTGTGGGGTCGGTGGTGACATCCCCTTTATCATTTTTTATTGTGTTATATGATTCCTCTCTCTTTTCTTCTTTATTAGTCTTGCTAGCGGTCTGTCAATTTTGTTGATCTTTTCAAAAACCAACTCCTGGATTCACTGATTTTTTGGAGGGTTTTTTGTGTCTCTGTCTCCTTCAGTTCTGCTCTGATCTTAGTTATTTCTTGCCTTCTGCTAGCTTTTGAATGTGTTTGCTCTTGCCTCTCTAGTTCTTTTAATTGTGATGTTAGAGTGTCAATTTTAGATCTTTCCAGCTTTCTCTTGTGGCATTTAGTGCTCTAAATTTCCCTCTACACACTGCTTTAAATGTGTCCCAGAGATTCCGGTATGTTGTATCTTTGTTCTCATTGGTTTCAAAGAACATCTTTATTTCTGCCTTCATTTCGTTATGTACCCAGTAGTCATTCAGGAGCAGGTTGTTCAGTTTCCATGTAGTTGAGCGGTTTTGATTGAGTTTCTTAGTCCTGAGTTCTAGTTTGATTGCACTGTGGTCTGAGAGACAGTTTGTTATAATTTCTGTTCTTTGACATTTGCTGAGGAGTGCTTTACTTCCAATTATGTGGTCAATTTTGAATCAGTGTGATGTGGGCTGAGAAGAATGTATATTCTGTTGATTTGGGGTGGAGAGTTCTATAGATGTCTATTAGGTCCGCTTGGTGCAGAGATGAGTTCAATTCCTGGATATCCTTGTTAACTTT
Source organism: Trachypithecus francoisi (assembly GCF_009764315.1). Classification (NCBI taxonomy): domain Eukaryota; kingdom Metazoa; phylum Chordata; class Mammalia; order Primates; family Cercopithecidae; genus Trachypithecus; species Trachypithecus francoisi. The sequence goes on from NW_022681474.1 coordinate 38,763,383, forward strand.
CTGTCTCGTTGATCTGTCTAATGTTGACAGTGGAGTGTTGAAGTCTCCCATTATTATTGTATGGGAGTCTAAGTCTCTTTGTAAGTCTCTAAGGACTTGCTTGATGAATCTGGGTGTTCCTGTATTGGGTGCATATATATTTAGGAGAGTTAGCTCTTCCTGTTGAATTGATCCCTTTACCATTATGTAATGGCCTTCTTTGTCTCTTTTGATCTTTGATGGTTTAAAGACTGTTTTATCAGAGACTAGTATTGCAACCCCTGCTTTTTTTTGTTCTCCATTTGCTTGGTAGATCTTCCTCCATCCCTTTATTTTGAGCCTATGTATGTCTCTGCATGTGAGATGGGTCTCCTGAATACAGCAGACTGATGGGTCTTGACTCTTTATCCAGTTTGCCAGTCTGTGTCTTTTAATTGGAGCATTTAGTCCATTAACATTTAAGGTTAATATTGTTATGTGTGAACTTGATCCTGCCATTATGATATTAACTGGTTATGTTGCTCGTTAGTTGATGCAGTTTCTTCCTAGCCTCGACGGTCTTTCCATTTTGGCATGTTTTTGCAATGGCTGGTACCAGTTTTTCCTTTCCATGTTTAGGGCTTCCTTCATGGTCTTTTGTAAGGCAGGCCTGGTGGTGACAAAATCTCTAAGCATTTGCTTATCTGTAAAGGATTTTATTTCTCCTTCACTTATGAAACTTAGTTTGGCTGGATATGAAATTCTGGGTTTAAAATCTTTCTTTAAGAATGTTGAATATTGGTCCCCACTCTCTTCTGGCTTGTAGAGTTTCTGCCGAGAGATCTGCTGTTAGTCTGATGGGCTTCCCTTTGTGGGTAACCTGACATTTCTCTCTGGCTGCCCTTAAGATGTTTTCCTTCATTTCAACTTTGGTGAATCTGGCAATTATGTGTCTTGGAGTTGCTCTTCTGGAGGAGTATCTTTGTGGCGTTCTCTGTATTTCCTGAATTTGAATGTGGCCTGCCCTACTAGGTTGGGGAAGTTCTCCTGGATGATATCCTGAAGAGTGTTTTCCAACTTGGTTCCATTTTTCCCCTCACTTTCAGGCACCCCAATCAGACGTAGATTTGGTCTTTTTACATAATCCCATACTTCTTGCAGGCTTTGTTCATTTCTTTTTCTTCTTTTTTCTTTTGGTTTCTCTTCGCTTCATTCATTCATTTGATCCTCAATCACTGATACTCTTTCTTCCAGTTGATTGAGTCGGTTACTGAAGCTTGTGCTTTTGTCACGTGTTTCTCGTGTCGTGGTTTTCATCTCTGTCAGTTCGTTTATGACCTTCTCTGCATTAATTAGTCTAGCTGTCAATTCTTCCACTCTTTTTTCAAGATTTTTAGTTTCTTTGCGCTGGGTACATAATTCCTCCTTTAACTCTGAGAAGTTTGATGGACTGAAGCCTTCTTCTCTCATCCCGTCAAAGTCATTCTCTGACCAGCTTTGATCTGTTGCTGGCGATGAGCTGCGCTCCTTTGCAGGGGGAGATGCGCTCTTATTTTTTGAATTTCCAGCTTTTCTGCCCTGCTTTTTTCCCCATCTTTGTGGTTTTATCTGCCTCTCGTCTTTGATGATGGTGAAGTACTGATGGCGTATTGGTATAGGTGTCCTTCCTGTTTGATAGTTTTCCTTCTAACAGTCAGGACCCTCAGCTATAGGTCTGTTGGAGATTGCTTGAGGTCCACTCCAGACCCTGTTTGCCTGGGTATCAGCAGCAGAGGCTGCCGAAGATAGAATATTGCTGAACAGCGAGTGTACCTGTCTGATTCTTACTTTGGAAGCTTCCTCTCAGGGGTGTACTCCACCCTGTGAGGTGTGGGGTGTCAGACTGCCCCTAGTTGGGGATGTCTCCCAGTTAGGCTACTCAGGGGTCAGGAACCCACTTGAGCAGGCAGTCTTTCCGTTCTCAGATATCAACCTCCGTGTTGGGAGATCCACTGCTCTCTTCAAAGCTGTCAGACAGAGTCGTTTGCGTCTTCAGAGGTTCCTGCTGCTTTTTTTGTTGTTGTTGTTTAGCTGTGCCCCGTCCCCAGAGGTGGAGTCTACAGAGACAGGCAGGTTTCCTTGAGCTGCTGTGAGCGCCACCCAGTTCGAGCTTCCCAGTGGCTTTGTTTACCTACTTAAGCCTCAGCAATGTCGGTCACCCCTCCCCAGCCTCGCTGCTGCCTTGAGGTTAGATCGCAGACTGCTGTGTTAGCAATAAGGGAGGCTCCGTGGGCCTGGGACCCTCCCGGCCAGGTTTGGGATATATTCTCCTGGTGTGCCCATTTGCTTAAAGCGCAGTATTGGGGTGGGAGTTACCCGATTTTCCAGGTGTTGTGTGTCTCAGTTCCCCTCGCTAGGAAAAGGGATTCCCTTCCCCCTTGCGCTTCCCAGGTGAGGCGATGCCTCGCCCTGCTTCAGCTCTAGCTGGTCGAGCTGCAGCAGCTGACCAGCACCGATTGTCCGGCACTTCCTAGTGAGATGACCCCAGTACCTCAGTTGAAAATGCAGAAATCACCGGTCTTCTGTGTCGCTTGCGCTGTGAGTTGGAGCCTGGAGCTGTTCCTATTCGGCCATCTTGCTCCGCCCCCCTCTCTTCCTTAGTTTTTTATTTTTATTTATTTATTTATTTTTGAGATGAAGTCTCCTCCTAGCTTTTACCATTTGGTTGTGTGTTCTTGAACAATTTTTTAAAAATGGCCTTGCGCTTTAATTTGTATAGATAATTATAAACCATGTGCCTCTGAAAGCTTTGTTTTTCTTATTTTTTTCTTTCTCTTCCTCTTTTTTCTTTTTTTGAGACATAGTGTCCCTCTGTTGCCCAGGGTGGAGTGCAACAGCATGATCTCAGCTCACTGCAACCTCTGCCTCCCAGGCTCAAGCAATTCTCTTGCCTCAGCCTCTCAAGTAGCTGGGAGTACAGGCGTGAGCCACCATGCCCGGCCAGGTTCTTCTGATGGCTCACATCCTTCATTAACTTTCTGAGAAAGAATACAAGGGAGATAAATATTTTGAGAACCAAAGTGTCTCCAAGTATCTCTATTTACTCACTCTAGATTAATAATTGGGCTCCATGTGGAATTCCAGTGAGAAAATTGATTTTCTTTAGACTCTTGAAACCATTGCTCTATTATATTCTAAATTTATATATTCTTTTTGAGAGGTCTGATTTTTTTTTTCCTAAGCCTTTATATATGATCTGCCTTTTCTCTAGAAGCATTGATGATCTCTCTCTGGTTTTCTAAAGTTTCATGATAAATAATAATGATGTAGGTCTTTTCATTAATTCATTATGTTAATACATTATTCCCTACAAATTTAGACAGTAAGTCAGTTCTGAGAATTTTTAAATGAAATTTGACTTCCTGGATTGATCCTCTATTTTTCTTTTTTTCTTTCTTTTTGATTTTTTTTTCCATTTTTTTTCTATTTCATTGGAAATCAGCTTTTTGGCTATGCTTCTCAAGTGTCTCGTAATGCTGGTTGTACATTTGTATTTAAGAGTGATGCACTAGACTCTGTACAAAATGAGACCTTTCAACTTTCTTAGGGTATTTGAGTAAAAGACAGCTTTTTCATAGGGGAAGTAATTTACATGTGCCTTCTCCAGGGCTATTTAATTTCTCCAAGGAAAATTAGATTCTCTAATTTTCTTTTTGGGTGAACGTAAGCCTGAGTACTGGTCAGGAAAAGGGTCAGAAGGGCTGTTTGGTATGTAAGTGTTCACATAACCTGCCCAGCCTGTTCTTAGTTCAGCACTTCACCCTGTCTTCCTTTGTGCTTGGAGTTCCTGAGTCTGAAGCCTTTCCAGTTCTTTCCTAGCCTACCTTCCCTCCATTATGCTACAGAGTTAGGAAAAGGATACTTGTCAGGCTATATGAGGTGGGAATGGGGTCTGAAACTTCTGCTATTAATTATCTCCCTATTTTCAGCCCTACTAGTTACCTGGTACCACCATTTTCTGAATTTTCCAAGGTTTGGGAGGTGAATCAGCTGATTTTTGTTGGAATCTCCTTTTAGTAGGCTTTTATACTTTAGCTTTCTTCCCCCTGCTAATCTAATTACCTTTTCTCCATATACTGTCTGACCTCAGAAATTGGAATCCAGGATTATCAACATCTTCTAGTTTGTTTACTAATATGGTTAGTTTTAATTTTTTTTTTTTTTTTTTTGAGACAGAGTCTCGCTCTGTCGCCCAGGCTGGAGAGCAGTGGCCGGATCTCAGCTCACTGCAAGCTCCGCCTCCCGGGTTTACGCCATTCTCCTGCCTCAGCCTCCCGAGTAGCTGGGACTACAGGCGCCCGCCACCTCGCCCGGCTAGTTTTTTGTATTTTTAGTAGAGACGAGGTTTCACCGTGTTAGCCAGGATAGTCTCGATCTCCTGACCTCGTGATCCGCCCGTCTCGGCCTCCCAAAGTGCTGGGATTACAGGCTTGAGCCACCACGCCCGGCCAGTTTTAATTTTTCATTATTGTCTTGAGATGATTTTTGAGAGGAGAATGTGCAGAAATGTTTATATTTTGGCATCAGAAATATCACCTTTGGAGGGGGCAAGGGGATCTGACCCAGGCTGGAGTGCAGTAATGCAATCACAGCTCACTTCAGCCTCTACCTCCTGGCCTCAAGCAATCCTCTCGCCTCAGCCTTTCAAGTAACTTGGACTACAGGCATGTGCGCCTGATATGGTTCGGCTCTGTGTCCTCACCCAATCTTACCTTGAATTGTAATAATACCCACGTGTCAAGGGCAGGACCAGTTGGGGGTAATTGAATCATGGGGGTGGTTTCCTCCATGCTGTTCTCTTGATAATGAGTGAATCTCACAAGATCTGGTGGTTTAATAAGCATCTGGCATTTCCGCTGCTTGCATTCATTCTCTCTCTGCCACCTTGTGAAGAGGTGCCTTCCGCCATGATTGTACGTTTCCTGAGGCTTCCAGCCATTTGGAACCGTGAGTCAATTAAACTTCTTTTCTTTATAAATTACCCAATCGCAGGTATTCCTGCAAATGTCATAGCAGTGTAAGAATGGACAGATACAGCCACCATGCCGCACTATGTTTTAAATTTTTTTTGTAGATACAGAATCTTGCTGTGTTGCCCAGGCTGGTCTCAAACTCCTTGACTCAAGTGATCCTCTTGCTTCAGCCTCCTGTAGTGCTGGGATTATAGGCATGAACCACCATGCCCAGCCAGAAATACTATCTTGAAATCAACTCTACATCATTCATTGACCCATCATTAAAATGTGTCAGTACTTAAAAATAGCTAAGTCCTCTGTTACTTTATTTAACCTTTTACTGTGTAGTTTATTTGTTTTGGTTGGTATCATTTCAGTCTCATTTATTGCCTTTACAGCAGTCCAAACAGAGCCTATTCTGTTTTCTTTCTCCTCCTCTCTCATTTTCTCTCTTTTTTTTAAGAGACAGAGTCTTACTATGTTGCCCAGGTTGGACTCAAATGCCTACGGTCAAGTGATCCTCCTTGCTCAGCCTCCCAAGTAGCAGGGACTACAGGGACTACGTGCGCCACCTTGCCTTATCTTCTTTACCCTAGTTAAATTATTTCTGCTTTGTCCCAAAAAAGAACATTTGTACGTTAGTCTCCTCATGGCTTTATGGTGGAGTAGGAATGATGCTTGAGTATAAGAAGTTTTACACTGGGATGTGGTGCTTTTCCTTTTTTCACTTATAGCTGTTTTGAAATTTGGGCATTCTTTCTGTCTTCAAATTATGCTGAAGGCATGGTGTTTTTGTAGATTTATTTTTCTGTCCTTTTTCTATATTCTTTTGGAGGGAGACAGGGCTTAAGTAGCAACCATTGCTTCAGCTATTTGGAATTCCTCAATTTATTTTAACTTTATACACCATCTTTTCTCCCACCACTCTCTTCATTATGAGCAGACCCATTCATTCACAGTATGTTTAGTGAGTGTTATGTGCCAGGTATGGTTCCAGGGATATAGTAAGGAACGAAACAAATGTCTTTACCCTCATAAATATTATATTCCAGTGGTAGAGACAAACAGTAAAACAAAAAAGTGAATATATACTATAATGTTAGGTAGTGATTAATGCTATGTTTAAAAAAATAAACAAGATGTGTGCAGTGGTACACTCCTGTAGTCCCCAGCTGTTTGGAGGCAGAGACAGATGGTCACTTGAGCCTAGGAGTTTGAATAGCCACTGCACTTCAGCCTGAGCAACAAAACAAGACTGTGTCTCTAAAAGTATAGATATATTAATCAAGAACTTGGGGAAGTTCTAGTGCTACCTACAAGAGTTGAGGAAGACCTTTTGTTTTTTTTTTTTTTGAGATGGAGTCTCATTCTGTCGCCCAGGCTGGAATGCGATGGCGCAATCTTGGCTCACTCCAACCTCCACCTTCTGGGTCCATGCCATTCTGCTGCCTCAGCCTCCTGAGTAGCTGGGACTACAGGTGCCCACCACCACGCCTGGCTAATTTTTTGTATTTTTAGGAGAGATGGGGTTTCACAGTGTTAGCCAGGATGGTCTCGATCTCCTGACCTCGTGATCCACCCGCCTCGGCCTCCCAAAGTGCTGAGATTACAGGTGTGAGCCGTGCCTGGCCGAGGAAAACCTCTTTGAAAAAAGTGTTACATTAGCAAATTTTGTTTTGTTATAGGATAGTAAGTACATCTTTTTATGTTAGTATTTACCTTATGTAAATCATTAAGGTTTCACCACTTATCAGGTTTCCATGATAAGTTTTTTAGTTTTAAAACTTCTGTAGTAGAATGGGCATGTAGTGTTACAGAATTCATACCAAATAAGAATTTTACAGAAAGTAAAACCTCAAGCTGTCTACTATTCAGCTCTTCTCATTATACTTTAGAGAACTGATATTGATAGAAGATTATTTGAGTAACATGTAATCTATCCTTTTCTCTAATAACTCTACATTTTATGCTTAGACCATCAGAAAAACTGTTTACTTGAAAACAGTTTACAGAAAAACTCTTTACCCCAGTGTGTATTGGTTTGCTGCTTTCTGTTGTTCGAGATAGGGTCCCACTCTGTCACCCAGGCTGAATTGCAGTGGTATGATCATAGCTCACTGCAACCTCAAACTCTGGGGCTCAAGCAATCCTCCCACCTCGACCTCCCTAGTAATTGGGACTGCAGGCACATGCCACCACACCTGGCTAATTTCTGAGTTTTTTTTATATTGAAGCCTTAATCTTTCATTGAGGAATACTACAATAAACAGACTGAACTTGCTGTTGAGAAGTTGTTGAGGACAACATTGTCTTCTGTATTAATGTTTAACATATTAAGGACCCTATGAAAAGTTTATTTTAGAATCACTTGTTTCTTATAAGAAAGTGACATTTTCTTCTCTTCAGGAGTGAAAACTAGAAAACTAGGCATGTCTTACTTTTTGCTTTCACTGTCAAGAAATTAGAAAAAAATTCAGAGCTAATTCAAGATGCCTCTGCCATGTATTTCTTTTTCTCCCCAATCTTATACTGTTTGGTTTTCTCTGATCTTTTTTTTTTAGGTTGTCTCACTAATTATGGAACGATGGCAGGGATGTGTATGAAAGAGTGAGCAGGTAGATAAGTCAATAGACGGATGCTATTGCCTTCTCAAATCATTAGTTGTATGAGCTTGGGTGAGTCAGGCAACCTTTCTGTGCTGTTAATTTCATCTGCAAAATGAGAGGATTAATAGATCAAATGTTTTTAGCTGCAGAACTCTGTTTTCATGGGAAATAATTTGGAAGCCTGAAATACAAGCCAAGTAGTAGCAGAACTGTTGTGGTCAGGCCAGTGCCATAGTGGCAGGGAAACTAAGCCTCATTTTTTATCCAGATCATATTAGAACTGCCTCTTGGAACAAAGAAATACTACCTCCTGTGTTTCTGCAATACAGTGTTCTGTATTACAGCCTTGACTACTCTACTTTTTCCCCCCACTCCAGCCAAGTTTCATATTTTGTAGTAGGCCTCCTTTTTGCCATCTTTGTGAAGATTCTGAATTTTCCTGGATGGATAAAAATCATAAGGATAATAAATGGATATTTCAGTGTTTTTTTAATTGGTGGTTTGCAAAACCACCTGGAGGGCTTGGGAAAACACAGGTTGCTGTGTCCTACCCACACAGGTTTCTGTGTCCTACCCACACAGGTTTCTGATTCAGCAAGTCTGGGGTGTGAGCAAGAATTTGCATTTTGAGCAACTTTCCGAGTGATTCAGAAATTATACTTTGAGAACTACTATCCTATGTCAGTATTAAAAATGTATTTTAGTCACTTTTCTTATTTTAAAAATTATATCAAATCATATAACTTCTTAATGCCCAGAAAACAATTAATGTCTCAGTAATATATGGTTTTTGAAAAATAATATTTAAATGACATACGAAGTTTCCAATGTCATGGAGCAAGTGAGAAACTGGTTGGAAAGGTTTGCTATCTAGTGTCAAGAGCTGTCTATCCCTTTTTGACTTCTTGTGCCACTGGTGCAAATGGATAGATATTAATCCTGCAGCAATCAGGATTTACTTCAGCAATAAAGAAATTATTGATGTCTGAAAGCAATCCTTTCCATTTGACATGTTGGCAGTACCTAAGAAGAAAATGTCAGGGTCAATAGAAATGCATTTACTGACAGTTTGGCTCTTTCCTATGTTACAGAAAATGATTTCAAATTTAGCTTTTATCAAAAACAGGAACACTGACCACTTTGAATGATATAAACAATAGCTTTCAGCTTAGTCATTTTCCACTTATAAAGTGATACTTTCATAGAAATAAACAATACAAACTTCAGAGAGCCACAACAATTACCCAGAAAAAAATCATTGCATTTTTGCCATTTTAAACTCAGATTTGAAACAACCGTGTCTGGAGTAACTGGAGAGAAATCACTGTTTTGTGTTCTGTTAAGTTAAAACTAGTTAAGATCGCTTTATGATAAAATATGGCCAAAAAGAACAATCATCTTCAATTAGGTACTTCAAGATAACTTGTATTCTCTGCTGCTCTTTCAGAGCCGGATCCATGTATTTCTTAAACATCTTCATAATATATAAAATTTTGTATTTATAAAATTTCCACTAAAACCTCAATTATTAGTTTCATGAATCAGAAGTTACAATTAGTTTCATTTCTGGCTCACCAATTTCTGGAGCCAGAAAAGGGACTCCCTATTCAGAATATCCCTTTAAATCTTTTTTTAAAGTGCACCTTTGATGTGTACATGTTTTTATGTTATTTATGGCTTCTGAAAATATTATGAAAAAAATCATTATGGAAACAACCCAAATGTCCACAAGCAGGAAGATACATTGTGATAGATCCATACAATGGAATATCATCCGTTCATAAAAAAGAATAAAGTACTGATACATTATATAATGTGAATGAACCTCAATATCAAGAAAATGGAAGAAGCCAGACATAAAAGATCACATATTGTATGATTCCATTTATATGAAATATCCATAATAGGTAAATCCATAGAAACAAAAGCAGACTGGTGGTTGCCAGGGGCTTGTGGGTAGTGAGAAATGGGGAATAACTTTTTAATGGGAAGGTAGGGTTTCTTCTTGGGTTGCTAAAAATGTTTAGAAGTAGATAAAGGTAATGGTTGCACAACACTGTGTATATACTTTTATGTGAATTGCATCTCAATTCTTTAAAGAAATCAGTTAATTTAAGACTTAACTGAATTCTAGAATTTTTGAAATGAAGGTGTCTCTCAGGGTCATCCAACCCAGTCTCCTGTCTATTTTGCACAAATGAAAAAACTAAAACTCATCAAGATTAAATACTATATATCACTCAGATTGCCTAGTAGCTAGTCCAAACCCAGGCCAGAATTTGAGTATCTGGATTTTTAGTCCAGTGATTTCTTTTTAAACTATTGCATGCTGCTTTATTATCAATTGCTATTTTTTTTAATTTTTTATGGGAACATACTACAAGTGTTAGTTTAAAAGTAAACTAACATAAAAGTAAAGACAAAAAGAAGCATAACTTCCTTTGTGCCACATATAAGAAAGGTAGACATAGAGAGTGTTTACTGCAGTAATTTGCCAAAAAGCAAGTCAGAGCTTAAATTAGAAGAGGTTCATTCCCTGTAGTACTTTCACATTCACAGAAGGCATCTATATTTTAAATGTAGTCTACATTTGCCTGGCTTATGAACTGCAAACTTCTATGACTACCATTCACTTTTTTAAAATTAAAAAAACTTCAAAATAATTTTTGCGTAATTATTAGCACATTCTACCACTTGATAATTTTTGTTTCTTTCAATACACGAAAGCACTCACATTGTAAAAAAATTGTATAAATGACCTTGTCTTGTTGGTGAAGCTAGAAGACTTGTTTTCAACAAAACTATCCTCAGAGGCATCTAGGGAGAAACATTTGAGTCAGGTTGGAAGTTAGAGATAGAAAGCAGCGCAACTAAAGCAAGATAATGTAGTACCCCCTGGAAATTGGGTACTCAAATGTAAAGGACTTGTATTGATTTAGTGCTAGCCTCAGAAAATAGTCAGATGTCCTCATTTTAAGGGAAAACTTTAGGAAATGTAATTATATCATTTCTTTCTCTCTAAATCCACTTTAATTTTCAATTTCTTTATGTACTTCGTTACTAAGAGGCAGCTACACTCTCATTACCATACTAAATGGATTTTCTATTAATATTTATCTCCAATGTTATTTTTATCTGGGTTGTTGTTTTCATTTCTACTTAAGGTAGTGTGTATCTCCTTCTTTCCTTTTAGTTTAGAGGTCAGTGAAGTATGGCCTGTGAACCACATGCTACAATAGCAGAGTTGAGTGGTTGCAACAGATATCATGTGGCCTGCAAACCTAAAATATTTATTGGGGCATTTTACAGAAATCACTTGCCAGCCCTTGCTTTAGTTGACCAAGTAGAAAAGAAAGAGCAGATTCTGTAGAGTGAATAAATATCACCAGCAAAGGAAAGGATACAGAAAGGTATAGGATTTATACTTAGGCTAGCTAGAAACTCCATATGGTCAAAGTAAGAGTTTTGTGGATGTGAGTCATCAGAGATTATATAGGAAAGATAGATTACTGTCAGGTTTAGAGGATTTTTATTGCCACTTCAGGAACTTGAGCTACTATTGTTTAGGAAATGAGTCATTTAAAGTTTTTTGAACAAAGGAACTTTGCCAGAACAGGAAAGTGTTGCAGTAGTGTTTACAAAGTAATGAGAGTTATCAACTAAAATTATATTAATAGGAAGGATGACATAGTTCCAGGAATTGCTGTATAATTAAAATTGGAAGGACATTAGACACTGAATTTTGAGACAAAGAGATAATAGTTCTAAGATTAAAACTTCATTGGGCAGAAAAATTATTTGTATACATATTAGGAAAGTAAAGAGCTAATTTTTATGGAAGGTTTAAGTTGATGGAGAAGGATTATAACACTACATAGGATAAGAAACAAAACTGATTACTAGTTATCACCATTGCTGAAGTTGTTCATTCATCCCAGGCAAAGACAATTTTTTACTCTTCATATTTTATCTCCAGGGCACCCAGCTGCCATCATCTTGTCAGGGTCCATCTCTTTATAAAATCCTCTTACTTTGCTCTCCAGAATCCCACCCTCATACACAGATTTACTTATGCTACCTCATGCAGAATAAAGTACTTCCATTTTCCAAGTCACCTGAACCATGCTCAAGAAGGGCTTTAGCTCTCTCAAATAAAAAGACTTATCTCAAGGCGTTTAATTCAAGTAGAGCCACAGTTTCCAAACTGTGCACTGACACCCCAGGGTACTGTAGGAGACTCACAAGAGTGCTACAGGATATTTTATATCAGTTTCAAAATTACATTTTGATACACTCCTTTTGGATGATGTCATTTTTTAAAGAATTGTTGTTGTTGTTGTTGTTGTTTGTAAATGTGTACCTCCTGAAAAATCAGTGCGGAATGGGAAATGAAGGTAGCAGTATCCATTTGGAATACAAGGCTTGAAGAGTGTGCAATATCCCATAAGCATACCTATTCCTTTAGTAAATACAGTTAACCCTTGAACAGTGCGGGGTTTAGAGGTACTCCCCTTCCCCGGGTAGTTGAAAATCCATGTATAACTTTTGACTCCCCAAAAACTTTACTAAGAGCCTACTGTTGACCAGAAGCCTTACCTGTAACATTAATAGTTGATGAACATGTATTTTGTATATTATATGTATTATACAGTGTATTTTTGTAACACAGTAAGCTAGAGAAAAGAAAATCCTAAGGAAAATATATTTATTGATATGGTTTGGCTCTGCATCCCCACTCAAATCTCATCTCGAATTTTAATCCCCATAATCTCCACATGTTAAGGGAGGGAATTGTCAGGAGGTCATTAGATCATGGGGGCCATTTCCCCCATGCTGTTCTTGTGATAGTGAGTGAGTTCTCATGGGACCTATTAGTTTTATAAGTGTTTGACAGTTCCTCCGTCATGTGCCCTCTCTCACCTGCTGCCATATATGACATGCCTACTTCCCCTTCTGCCATGATTGTAAGTTTCCTGAGGCCTCCCCAACCATGCAGAACTGTGAGCCAATTAAACCTCTTTTCTTTATAAATTAGCCAGTCTCGGGCAATTCTTTATAGGAGTGTGAAAATAGGCTAATACATTTATTATTCATTAAGTGGAAGTGGATCATCATAAATATCTTCATCCTAGTAGTCTTCACATTGAGCAGGCTGAAGAGGAGAAAGAGGAGGAGGAGGATAGAGAAGAGTGGTCTTCCTGTCTCAGGGGTAGCAGGGGTAGAAATGATGAGGGAGGTGGAAAGGATGGCAGAAGAGGTAGGCATACTCAGTGTAACTTTATAGAAATACATTATAATTTCTGTCTTTTCATTACTCTAAAAATGTTTCTGTATGGTACCTATCCTTCCACCTTTTGCTTTTATTTCGGTGCCCATATCAATGAAGGGTCCATGTTGTAAAAGAAGTTAAAAGCAGTCTTTTTAATAACTGGAATCCTTCTGTTGTCTAATATCAACTTGTTTCTGGCACTACTTATTCTATATCTTCTTTCTCGTCATCTGGCACTAGTTTGGAAGCACTCATCTCCATCAAGTCATGTTCTGTTAATTCCTGTGATATGGTGTCTGTTAGCTCTTGAATTTCTCCGAGATCCGTATCTTGAAACTCTTCAACTTCCCCCACCCCCGCCTTTTTTTTTTTTTTTTTTTGGCCATATCCACAGTCTCTTTTATTATATCCTTGATTGACTCTTGTAAATCCTATGAAGTTATATACACCATTGAACACAGTTTTTCTCTAGCATCAATTTATTTTTTGGGGCTTGATGGCTTTCATGGCTATTTTTGTAACAATGGCATTTTCCATGATTTGATTCTTTCAGATATCCTTGGCGTTCTCTGAGTTGGGGTCCACTTCCATAGCATTGACAATGTTTTCCATAGATCACCATGTGTAATGATCTTTTAAGGTCCTTATGACCCCCTAATCTAGATCTGAATTAGAGATATTGTGTTTGAGGGCAAGTAGACCACTTTGACACCTTTGTTGTTGAACTCCCGACCTGGGTGACCCCAGGCATTGTTCAATATCTAAAGAACTTTAAAAGACAGTCCCTTATTGACAAGGTACTTCTTTGTCAGCAGAAGTTACTTCTCCTGTTATCCATTCTTTGAAGCCAAACCTCTTTCTAAAAATATCAAGCCATCCTTTGCTGACATTAAATTCTCCAGCTTTAAATTCTTCACCTTCCTTTTGCTTTAAGTTGTCATATAATGACTTCAAGTCTTACTAGAGTATGCCTTTCTTATAGCAATTCTGTACTCACATTGTATTTTAAATATAAGATAAAAAGATATTTTACAGAAATTTCAAGGTTTTCATGCCTGCTGTCATAGATACAGTGATGGCTCCACAAAGTCCTCCCCCCACCACCATGGGCCTTAGGCTGGATTCGTTTATCTTGAAATGGTGGGCAACCACAGCTGCAGACCTCATTCTGCGGTACATATCAAGCAATTCAGCTTTTTCTTGTAATGATTTTTCTCTGCTTCTTGGGAGCACTTCCAATATTACTAGTGACACTTCATATGGGTCCCATGGTGATGTTCAAGGTTTACAGTATTACACGAAACACGATGAAAAATAATGCAAGAGCCATGAGAGGTCACTTTTTATTGGAATATGCAACTTACTGTAAGATGTAGGGTTCACTCAGAGATGATTAGCATCACATGGCATTTTAAATGGATACTCACAACACTTGAGCTCACTGCAAAAGCAACAGGTGGTAGTTACAAAATTGTTACAGTAGTACAGTATTTACTACGGTTCATTTTATGCAGTTAGGATTTAATACTGAATTTTTACATTTGTTTACATTTCTCTTGACTCAAATGGTGCCATGTATGGTCTGTAAGTGTTTGCCTGCGTAAGTTTTGATAGATATTTACTTTTTATAATAGATTTTTGTAGTTTTATGATCGTAAGTGATAAAATAGTATCTACATATATTTTATGCATTCATGATGTACTTAACAATTTTTATCAATATTTCTAGGCTACACAGTTTGTCTGTAGAGTATTTCAAACTATCACAAATTTCCAAAAAATTTTCTAATATACTTATTGAAAAAATCTACACACAAGTGGATCCACGCAGTTCAAACCCATGTTGTACAAGGGTCAACTGTGTTGTAGTTATTTTTTTAATGAGATTTTTAAAGCTTTTTTTCAATTTATATATATTTTTCTTAACTGAGTATTACATTCTGAAGATAGTACTTATTAAATTGTTTGGATTTCACATTAAACAGAACTGTTAGGCATTTGTTAGCATACCATGGAAAACATGAAAAAAATAACAAAAACACTAAAAACATTGTAAACTGAGAAAGTTTCAGAACCTCTGAATTTGAGAGAGTTGTTCAACTCTAAAAGGATTACATTCTTCCATAAGCATGTGAAAAGGCAGCAGTCTTTCTTTTTTCTCTTTTTTTCAAGATAGCTTTCTAGACTGGGCACAGTGGCTCACACTTGTAATCCCACCGTTTTGGGAGGCTGAGGTACATGGATCGCTTGAGTCCAGGAGTTTGAGACCAGCCTGGGCAACATGGTGAAACCCTATCTCTACAAAACACCCAAAAATTGACTGGATGTGGTGGTGCACACCTGTAGTCTCAGCTTCTGTGGAGGCTGTGATGTGGGAGCCCAGAAGGCAGAGGTCGCAGTGAGCCGAGATCACACCACTCCACTCCAGCCTGGGTGACAGTGAAATCCTCTCTCAAAAAAGCAAAAAAAAAAAAAAAAAAAAAATTTAAAAACACATTCTAGTGACATAGGATTTTGTGTAACATCTTAACAAAAATTTAATCACATATTTAAAAATTTTCTGTGCTTTTTGTTGTATCAAACAAAAAAAAGTAAGAAGTGCTCTTCCCCTTAAGGTTATGGTCAGGTCAGAGTGGTAAGACAAATACAAGTTGCTTATATCATTAAGTAAAATAAAATAATTACCCTCATTTATTTCATAATGTCACATATTATGGACATTCAAAGAAGAATGTGTACATCTGTTAGTGGGAATGAAGAAAGAATTTGTTAGATTTTAAATGGGCATTGACATGTTGGTAAGTTCTAACATGTAGCGGTAGTGGACATTTCAGATAGAAGGAAAAACATAAAAACCCAAAATTTATTTTGGGAGAAGCAAATTATTCTATATGACTGAAACAAGGACATATGTTATGAAGTAAGGTAGATTACAGCTGGTTTACTATAAGTTAAAGTACTATTGTGGAGCACTTTGAATGCCAGGGTGTGAAGCATTTGGATTTAATTTACTAGGAAAAGAAGAGTGATTAGAGTGATTAATCTGTCAGCAGGATATAGGATGATTAAATCAAGGAGAGAAAGGAGGCAGGGATAGCTTTTTAAAAGGGAATGATGGATTTTGCTTTATGTATTTGTATTTCAAAGGAAATACCAAACTGTTGATCTTTAAAGAGCATACTTTTGTTCAGCACTGTAACTAACAGCTGTAACATAAAACTCACTTTTCTGAGGGGAGGCAGAAGACTTTCTAACTTTCTTGTTATTTCTACAAGAATAATATTAATACAATGTAAATATGTATGGAATGCATACTACAGGCCAGGAACTATATTAAGCATTTATTTAATTCTCACAACCCTTGAGAGACATTATTATTCCCATTTTACAGGTGAGAACAGTAAAGCCTAGTAAAGTTGTGTTGTCCAGAGTCACATAGTTAATAAGTAGACAGATTAGCAAAATTTTTAAAAATAAGTTTACTAGTTGATGTAAAGTAAGGAGAAGAGTTAATTCTCCTTGGGTCTTGTCAGATTATCTTCATCTGACTTAGGCATAGTTTCTCTTTTTATCTTTTATTTTTATTTTTATTTTTTTTTTTTTATTTTTCTTTTATTATACTTTAAGTTCTAGGGTACATGTGCATGACGTTTATATCATGTATAACTCCCCAATGCAATCCCTCCCTCCTCCCCCCTCCCCATGATAGGCCCCAGTGTGTGATGTTCCCCTTCCCGAGTCCAAGTGATCTCATTGTTCACTTCCCACCTATGAGTGAGAACATGCGGTGTTTGGTTTTCTCTTCTTGTGATAGTTTGCTAAGAATGATGGTTTCCAGCTGCATCGATGTCCCTACAAAGGACGCAAACTCATCCTTTTTGATGGCTGCATAGTATTCCATGGTGTATATGTGCCACATTTTCTTAATCCAGTCTGTCACAGATGGACATTTGGGTTGATTCCAAGTCTTTGCTATTGTGAATAGTGCCGCAATAAACATACGTGTGCATGTGTCTTTGTAGTAGAGTAATTTATAATCCTTTGGGTATATACCCAGTAGTGGGATGGCTGGGTCATATGGTACATCTAGTTCTAGATCCTTGAGGAATCGCCATACTGTTTTCCATAATGGTTGAACTAGTTTACAATCCCACCAACAGTGTAATAGTGTTCCTATTTCTCCACATCCTCTCCAACACCTGTTGTTTCCTGACTTCTTAATGATTGCCATTCTAACTGGTGTGAGATGGTATCTCATTGTGGTTTTGATTTGCATTTCTCTGATGGCGAGTGATGGTGAGCATTTTTTCATGTGTCTGTTGGCTGTATGGATGTCTTCTTTTGAGAAATGTCTGTTCATATCCTTTGCCCACTTTTTGATGGGGTTGTTTGTTTTTTTCTTGTATATTTGTTTGAGTTCTTTGTAGATTCTGGATATTAGCCCTTTGTCAGATGAGTAGGTTGCAAAAATTTTCTCCCATTCTGTAGGTTGCCTTTTCACTCTGATGGTAGTTTCTTCTGCTGTGCAAAAGCTCTTTAGTTTAATGAGATTCCATGTGTCAATTTTTGCTTTTGCTGCTGTTGCTTTTGGTGTTTTACACATGAAGTCCTTGCCCAGGCCTATGTCCTGAATGGTACTACCTAGATTTTCTTCTAGGGTTTTTATGATATTAGGTCTAACATTTAAGTCTCTAATCCATCTTGAATTAATTTTTGTATAAGGGGTAAGGAAAGGATCCAGTTTCAGCTTTCTACTTATGGCTAGCCAATTTTCCCAGCACCATTTATTAAATAGGGAATCCTTTCCCCATTTCTTGTTTCTCTCAGGTTTGTCAAAGATCAGATGGCTGTAGATGTGTGGTATTATTTCTGAGGACTCTGCTCTGTTCCATTGGTCTATATCTCTGTTTTGGTACCAGTACCATGCTGTTTTGGTTACTGTAGCCTTGTAGTATAGTTTGAAGTCAGGTAGCGTGACGCCTCCAGCTTTGTCCTTTTGACTTAGGATTGTCTTGGCAATGCGGGCTCTTTTTTGGTTCCATATGAACTTTAAAGCCGTTTTTTCCAATTCTGTGAAGAAACTCATTGGTAGCTTGATGGGGATGGCATTGAATCTATAAATAACCTTGGGCAGTATGGCCATTTTCACGATATTGATTTGTCCTATCCATGAGCATGGTATGTTCTTCCATTTGTTTGTGTCCTCTTTGATTTCACTGAGCAGTGGTTTGTAGTTCTCCTTGAAGAGGTCCTTTACATCCCTTGTAAGTTGGATTCCTAGGTATTTTATTCTCTTTGAAGCAATTGTGAATGGAAGTTCATTCCTGATTTGGCTCTCTGCTTGTCTGTTACTGGTGTATAAGAATGCTTGTGATTTTTGCACATTAATTTTGTATCCTGAGACTTTGCTGAAGTTGCTTATCAGCTTAAGGAGATTTTGGGCTGAGACAATGGGGTTTTCTAAATATACAATCATGTCATCTGCAAACAGGGACAATTTGACTTCTTCTTTTCCTAACTGGATACCCTTGATTTCTTTCTCTTGCCTGATTGCCCTAGCCAGAACTTCCAACACTATGTTGAATAGGAGTGGTGAGAGAGGGCATCCCTGTCTTGTGCCAGTTTTCAAAGGGAATTTTTCCAGTTTTTGCCCATTCAGTATGATATTGCTGTGGGTTTGTCATAAATAGCTCTTATTATTTTGAGGTACGTTCCATCAATACCGAATTTATTGAGCGTTTTTAGCATGAAGGGCTGTTGAATTTTGTCAAAAGCCTTTTCTGCATCTATTGAGATAATCATGTGGTTCTTGTCTTTGGTTCTGTTTATATGCCGGATTACGTTTATTGATTTGTGAATATTGAACCAGCCTTGCATCCCATGGATGAAGCCCACTTGATCATGGTGGATAAGCTTTTTGATGTGCTGCTGAATCCGGTTTGCCAGTATTTTATTGAGGATTTTTGCATCGATGTTCATCAGGGATATTGGTCTAAAATTGTCTTTTTTTGTTGTGTCTCTGCCAGGCTTTGGTATCAGGATGATGTTGGCCTCATAAAATGAGTTAGGGAGGATTCCCTCTTTTTCTATTGATTGGAATAGTTTCCGAAGGAATGGTACCAGCTCCTCCTTGTACCTCTGGTAGAATTCAGCTGTGAATCCATCTGGTCCTGGACTTTTTTTGGTTGGTAGGCTATTAATTGTTGCCTCAATTTCAGAGCCTGCTATTGGTGTATTCAGGGATTCAACTTCTTCCTGGTTTAGTCTTGGGAGAGTGTAAGTGTCCAGGAAATTATCCATTTCTTCTAGATTTTCTAGTTGATTTGCGTAGAGGCATTTATAGTATTCTCTGATGGTTGTTTGTATTTCTGTGGGGTCGGTGGTGATATCCCTTTTATCATTTTTTATTGCGTCTATTTGATTCTTCTCTCTTTTCTTTTTTATTAGTCTAGCTAGCGGTCTGTCAATTTTGTTGATCTTTTCAAAAAACCAACTCCTGGATTCATTGATTTTTTGGAGGGTTTTTTGTGTCTCTATCTCCTTCAGTTCTGCTCTGATCTTAGTTATTTCTTGCCTTCTGCTAGCTTTTGAATGTGTTTGCTCTTGCCTCTCTAGTTCTTTTAATTGTGATGTTAGAGTGTCAATTTTAGATCTCTCCTGCTTTCTCTTGTGGGCATTTAGTGCTATAAATTTCCCTCTACACACTGCTTTAAATGTGTCCCAGAGATTCCGGTATGTTGTATCTTTGTTCTCATTGGTTTCAAAGAACATCTTTATTTCTGCCTTCATTTCGTTATGTACCCAGTAGTCATTCAGGAGCAGGTTGTTCAGTTTCCATGTAGTTGAGCGGTTTTGATTGAGTTTCTTAGTCCTGAGTTCTAGTTTGATTGCACTGTGGTCTGAGAGACAGTTTGTTATAATTTCTGTTCTTTGACATTTGCTGAGGAGTGCTTTACTTCCAATTATGTGGTCAATTTTGGAATAAGTGCTGAGAAGAATGTATATTCTGTTGATTTGGGGTGGAGAGTTCTATAGATGTCTATTAGGTCCGCTTGGTGCAGAGATGAGTTCAATTCCTGGATATCCTTGTTAACTTTCTGTCTCGTTGATCTGTCTAATGTTGACAGTGGAGTGTTGAAGTCTCCCATTATTATTGTATGGGAGTCTAAGTCTCTTTGTAGGTCTCTAAGGACTTGCTTGATGAATCTGGGTGCTCCTGTATTGGGTGCATATATATTTAGGAGAGTTAGCTCTTCCTGTTGAATTGATCCCTTTACCATTATGTAATGGCCTTCTTTGTCTCTTTTGATCTTTGATGGTTTAAAGTCTGTTTTATCAGAGACTAGGATTGCAACCCCTGCTTTTTTTTGTTCTCCATTTGCTTGGTAGATCTTCCTCCATCCCTTTATTTTGAGCCTATGTATGTCTCTGCATGTGAGATGGGTCTCCTGAATACAGCAGACTGATGGGTCTTGACTCTTTATCCAGTTTGCCAGTCTGTGTCTTTTAATTGGAGCATTTAGTCCATTTACATTTAAGGTTAATATTGTTATGTGTGAACTTGATCCTGTCATTATGATATTAACTGGTTATTTTGCTCGTTAGTTGATGCAGTTTCTTCCTAGCCTCGATGGTCTTTACATTTTGGCATGTTTTTGCAATGGCTGGTACCGGTTGTTCCTTTCCATGTTTAGGGCTTCCTTCAGGGTCTCTTGTAAGGCAGGCCTGGTGGTGACAAAATCTCTAAGCATTTGCTTATCTGTAAAGGATTTTATTTCTCCTTCACTGATGAAGCTTAGTTTGGCTGGATATGAAATTCTGGGTTTAAAATTCTTTTCTTTAAGAATGTTGAATATTGGCCCCCACTCTCTTCTGGCTTGTAGAGTTTCTGCCGAGAGGTCTGCTGTTAGTCTGATGGGCTTCCCTTTGTGGGTAACCCGACCTTTCTCTCTGGCTGCCCTTAAGATTTTTCCTTCATTTCAACTTTGGTGAATCTGGCAATTATGTGTCTTGGAGTTGCTCTTCTGGAGGAGTATCTTTGTGGCGTTCTCTGTATTTCCTGAATTTGAATGTTGGCCTGCCCTACTAGGTTGGGGAAGTTCTCCTGGATGATATCCTGAAGAGTGTTTTCCAACTTGGTTCCATTTTCCCCCTCACTTTCAGGCACCCCAATCAGACGTAGATTTGGTCTTTTTACATAATCCCATACTTCTTGCAGGCTTTGTTCATTTCTTTTTCTTCTTTTTTCTTTTGGTTTCTCTTCTCGCTTCATTTCATTCATTTGATCCTCAATCGCTGATACTCTTTCTTCCAGTTGATCGAGTCGGTTACTGAAGCTTGTGCATTTGTCACGTATTTCTCGTGTCATGGTTTTCATCTCTGTCATTTCGTTTATGATCTTCTCTGCATTAATTAGTCTAGCTGTCAATTCTTCCACTTTTTTTTCAAGATTTTTAGTTTCTTTGCGCTGGGTACGTAATTCCTCCTTTAGCTCTGAGAGGTTTGATGGACTGAAGCCTTCTTCTCTCATCTCGTCAAAGTCATTCTCTGACCAGCTTTGATCCGTTGCTGGCGATGGGCTGCGCTCCTTTGCAGGGGGAGATGCGCTCTTATTTTTGAATTTCCAGCTTTTCTGCCCTCCTTCTTCCCCATCTTTGTGGTTTTATCTGTCTCTGGTCTTTGATGATGGTGACGTACTGATGGGGTTTTGGTATAGGTGTCCTTCCTGTTTGATAGTTTTCCGTCTGACAGTCAGAAGGACTGTCTGTTGGTCTGTTGGAGATTGCTTGAGGTCCACTCCAGACCCTGTTTGCCTGGGTATCAGCAGCAGAGGTTGCCGAAGATAGAATATTGCTGAACAGCGAGTGTACCTGTCTGATTCTTTCTTTGGAAGTTTCCTCTCAGGGGTGACTCCACCCTGTGAGGTGTGGGGTGTCAGACTGCCCCTAGTGGGGGATGTCTCCCAGCTAGGCTACTCAGGGGTCAGGGACCCACCTGAGCAGGCAGTCTGTCCGTTCTCAGATCTCAACCTCCGCGTTAGGAGATCCACGGCTCTCCCCAAAGCTGTCAGACAGAGTCGTTCGCGTCTGCACCGGCCCCCGCTCTTTCCCCTATTGGACTGCAGCTGTGCGCTGTCCGCAGAGGTAGAGTCTACAGAGACAGGCAGGCTTCCTTGAGCTGCTGTGAGCTCCACCCAGTTAGAGCTTCCCAGCGGCTTTGTTTACCTACTTAAGCCTCAGCAATGGCGGGCGCCCCTCCCCCAGCCTCGCTGCTGCCTTGAGGTTAGATCGCAGATGGCTGTGTTAGCAGTGAGGGAGGCTCCCTGGGCGTGGGACCCTCCCGGCCAGGTGTGGGATATATTCTCCTGGTGTGCCTGTTTCCTTAAAGCGCAGTATTGGGGTGGGAGTTACCCGATTTTCCAGGTGTTGTGTGTCTCAGTTCCCCTCGCTAGGAAAAGGGATTCCCTTCCCCCTTGCGCTTCCAGGTGAGGCGATGCCTCGCCCTGCTTCAGCTCACGCTGGTCGGGCTGCAGCAGCTGACCAGCACCGATTGTCTGGCACTCCCTAGTGAGATGACCCCAGTACCTCAGTTGAAAATGCAGAAATCACCGATCTTCTGTGTCGCTCGCGCTGGGAGTTGGAGACTGGAGCTGTTCCTATTCGGCCATCTTGCTCCGCCCCCCAGTTTCTCTTTTTATTTTTCATATCACTCCTGATCTCTTCCTACCATGGGTACTCTTAATGTGTTTGATATGTGCTCTTACATTTGGATGTGTCCTTGAAGACTGTATTGTGTTATTTTAGGTGCATGCATATGTGTTTAAATTATATATGATATATAAAAGGGTAAATTATAGCTTGTATGATTTGATATATATGTTTCTACTTTATTGCTTTTATACACACACAAACATTTTTCTTTTAAAGAAACAAGGTCTTGCTATTACCAAGACCGGAATGCAGTAGTTATTCACAGGTGTGATCATTGTGCAGATAACCTTGAACTCCTGGCTCAACCTATCCTCCCAGTTGAGCCTCCTGAGTAGCTGGAACTACAAGTGCACGCCACTGGGCCTGGCTTAGTTTACTGCTTTTTAAAAAATAATTGACAAATAATAATTGTACATATTCATGGAGTATATTGTGAGTTGTTTTTTTTTGAGACGGAGTCTCGCTCTCTGTCACCAGGTTGGAGTGCAGTGGTGCGATCTCGCCGCACTCAACCTCCACCTCCCGGGTTCAAGTGATTCTCCTGCCTCAGCCTCCTGAGCAGCTGGGACTATAGGTGTGCACCACCATACCCAGCTAATTTTGTATTTTTAGTAGAGACAGGGTTTCACCATGTTGGCCAGGATGATCTCGATCTCTTGACCTCTTGATCCTCCTGCCTCAGCCTCCCAAAGTGCTGGGATTACAGGTGTAAGCCACTGTGCCCGGCCCATAGTGATGTTTTGATACCTGTAATGTATAGTAATCAGACAGGGATAAATAGCATATCCATCATCTCAAACATCTATCATTTCTTTGTGTTAAGAACATTTAATATCCTCCATCTACCTATTTAAACTATTTAATATATTATTGTTAACTAAATAGTCATCCTGCAGAGGTATAGAATTCTATAACTTACTTGTCTTATCTAACTGTAATTTTGTATCCTTTAGCAAATTTTCCCTATCCCTCCCTTCCCCCTACTTTTCCCAGGCTCCAATATCCTCTATTCTACCTTTTACTTCTATAAGATCAACTTTTTTTTTATCTTCTACTTATGAGTGAAAACATACCATGTTTAACTTTCTGTTCCTAACATTTCACTTAACATAATGTCCTCCAGTTTTATCTATGTTGCTGTGAACCAGAAGATTTTATGCTTTTTTATGGCTGAATAGTTTTCCTTTGTGTATATATTACACATTTTCTTTATCCATTCATTTGTTGCCGGACACCTAGGTTTGTTCCATATCTTGGCTATTGTGGATAGTGCTGCAATAAACATAGGGGTACACATGTCCCTTAAATATAATGATTTTCATTCCTTTGGATAAATTCCTAGTAGTAGGATTGCTGGATCAAGTAGTAGTTCTACTTGTGGTTTTTAGGAAACTCCAACTGTTCTCCATAGTGGCTATTTCCACCAACAATGTATTTCTTGTTCCCTTTTCTCCATCCTCACCAACATTTTTTTTTCTTTTTGATAATAGCCATCCTAACTGGGGTGAGATGATACCTCATTGTGGTTTTGATCCAAATTTCTCTGATGATTAGTGATGTTGAGCATTTTTTCATATATTCGTTGGCCATTTGTATGTCTTTTGAGAAATGTCTGTTCAGATCATTTACCCATTTTTTAATCAGATTGTTTTTTTGCTGCTGAGATGTTTGAGTTCCTTGTATATTCTCGTATTAATCCCCTATCTGATGGGATGAATCGTTTGCAAATATTTTTTCCCATTCTGTAGGTTGTCTTTTCGCTCTGTTGATTGTTTCCTTTGCTGTGCTAAAACTTTTCAGTTTGATATAATCTCATTTGTTTATTTTTACGTTTGTTGCTTGTGCTTTTGAAATTGTATTTATAAAATATTTTTCTATATCAATGTTCTGAAGCATTTCGCTTGTGTTTTCTTCTAGGAGGGTTATCCTTTTGGGTCATTATATTTAGTTCTTTGATCTTTTTTTTGAGACAGGGTCTTGCTCTGTTGCCCAGGCTGCAGTGCAGTGGTGCAATCATGACTCACTGCAGCCTTGACCTCCTAGGCTTAGGCAGTTCTCCCGCCTCAGCCAGCCGAGTAGCTGGGACTACAGGCACATGCCACCATGCCTGGCTAATTTTTGTATTTTTTTGTAGAGATAGGGTTTCACCATGTTGTCCAGGCTGATCTCAAACTCCTGGGCTCAAGAGATCCACCTGCCTTGACCTCCCAAGATGTTGGGATCACAGGTGTGAGCCACCATGCCCAGCCTCTTTGATCCACTTTGAGTTGATTTTTGCATGTAGTGAGAGGTGGAAGTCTAGTTTCATTCTTCTGCATATGGCTATCCAGTTTGCTCAGGACCATTTATTGAACAGACTATTCATTCCCCAGTGATAATTCTTGGCACTTTCGTCAAAAATCATTTTGCTGTAGATAATGTGGATAAATTTCTGGCCTTCTATGCCTTTCCATTCATCTATATGTCTGTTTTTATGCTGGTGCCATGCTGTTTGTGTTATTATAACTTTGTGGTGTATTTTGAGGTCTGGTAGTGTGGTGCCTCCAGCTTTGTTCTTTTTACTCAGGATTGCTTCAGCTATTCCATGTTTCCTTACAAATTTTAGAATTTTTTTCCATTTCTGTGAAAAGTGTCTTTGGTATTTTGATAGGGATTGCATTGAATCTATAGATGTCTTTCCATTTATTTGTATGCACTTCAATTTCTTTCATCAGTGTTTTGTAATCTTCCTTGTAGAGGTCTTTTATCGCCTTAGTTCAGTTTATTCCCAAGGTTCTGTTTTCTTTTCTCGCTGTTGTAAATGAGGTTGCCTTTTTGAATTCTTGTTCAACTAGTTTGTTGTTTGTGTACAGAAACATTACTGATTTTTGTATATTGATTTTGTATCCTGCAACTTTATGGAATTCATTTATCAGTTGTAAGAGTTTTTTGGTAGAGTCTTTAGGCTTTTCAGTATGTAGAATCATTACATATGCAAACAGGGACAATTTAACTTCCTCCTTCTCAATTTGGATACGGTTTATTTCTTTCTCTTGCCTAATTGCTGTGGCTAGTACTTCCAGTACTATGTTGAATAAGAGTGGTGAGAGAGAGCATCATTGTCTGTTCCAGTTCTTAGAGGAAATACTTTCAGCTTTCAGTAAGATGCGAGCTGTGGGTTTGTCATGTTGAGGTGATTTCATCATGTTACTGTGTTGAGGTACTTTCCTTCTATACCTAATTTATTAAGAGTTTTTATGAAAGAATATTAAATTTTATCAAAAGCATTTTCTGCTTTTCATTGAGATGATCATATGGTTTTTGTCCTTCATTCTCTTGATATGATGTAAGATATTCATTGAGTGACATATGTTGTTGGACCATCTTTGCATTCTTGGGATAATCTCACTTGCTCATAATCTTTTTGAGGTGCTGTTGGGTCCAGTTTGCTAGTATTTTGTTGTAGACTTTTGCATCTATGTTCATCAGGGATATTGGCCTATCATTTTCTTTTTTTGTTTTGTCCTTATCTGTTTTTGGTATCACAGTTATGTTGGCTTCATAGGATCAATTAGGAAGAATTTCCTCTGCTTCATTTTTGGAATAATTTGGGACAAATTGGTTTTAATTCAACAGTGAAGCCATCCAGTTCTGGACTTTTTTGGTGTTGAAAGACTTTTTGTTATTAAATCAATCTTGTTTCTTGTCATTGGCCTGTTTAGGCTTTCTGTTTCTTCTTGTTTCTGTCTTGGTAGGTTTTATGTATCCAGGAATGTGCCCATTTCTTCTAGGTTTTCAAATTTGTTGGCATATAGTTGTTCATAGTAGTCTCTAGTGATCCTTTGTATTTCTGTGGTATCTTTTGTGATGTCTCCTTTTTTGTTTCCTATTTTAGATCTCTTTTTTTCTTATTCTAGCTAATGGTTTGTCAATTTTGTTTAGAAGCCAGCTTTTTGTTTTGTTGATCTTTTGTATTTTTTTGTATTAATTTTGTTTATTTCTGCACCGATCATTATTTCTTTCCTTCCTTTAATTTTGGGTTTAGTTTATTCTTTTCTAGTTCTTTGAGGTTTATCATTAAGTTGTTTACTTGAAATCTTCCTTGTTTTTTGATATAAGCATTTATTGCTATAAACTTGACTCTGAATACTGTTTTTGCTGTGTCCCATAGGTTTTGATATGTTGTTTCTGTTTTTCTTTGTGTCAAGGAATTTTTAAATTTTATTCTTAATTTATTTCTTCATCCATTGGTCATTCAGGAACATATTGTTTAATTTTCGTGTAATGGTATATTTCTAAATGATTCTCTTGTTATAGATATCTAAGTTTATGCCCATTGTGTTCAGATAAGTACTTGATATTATTTTGATTCTTTAAGAATATTTTGAGACTTCTATTGTGTCCTTACATATGATTGATCCTGAGACTGTTGAATGGGCTGATGAAAAGAATGTGTATTCTGCCATTGTTGACTGAAATGTTCTGTAAATATCTGTTATATTTAGTCTGTGGTGCAGTTTAATCCTGATGTTTCTTTGTTGACTTTTTGTCTACATCATCTGTCCAGTGTTGAGAGTGGGATGTTGAAGTCCCCATCTATTATTTCACTTTAGATTTAATAATATTTGCTTTACATATCTGGGTGCTTTAGTATTGGGTACATATATATTTACAGTTGTTATATTCTCTTGTTGGATCAATCCCTTTATAATTATATATTATCCCTCTGTCTTCTTTTACAGCTTTTGACTTGAAGAGCGTTTTACCTCATATAAGTATAGCTGCTCCTGCTTGCTTTTGGTTTCCATTTCCGTTGAATATTTTTTCCATCCACTTCCAGTCTATATGTGTATACAGGTGACATGAATTTCTTATAGCTAGCATATAATTGGGTCTTTTTTTTTTTTTAAATCCATTAAGCTAGTCTGTATCTTTTAAATATGGAACTTAATATATTTATGATCAGGGTTATTATTGATAAGTGAGGACTTACTCCTGTCATTTTGTTGATTGTTTTCTGGTGGTTTTTATATCCTTTGTTCATTACTTTCTCTCAATGTTATTTTTGCAGTTGAATGGTTTTCTCTAGTGAAAAGCTTTGATTCCTTTCTCTTTCTCCTTTGTACAGCAGTTCTATCAGTGTGTTTTATAGTTTCACATATTTTCATGATGGTGATTATTATTTTTTCATTTCCACCTGTAAGACCCGCTTGAGCATTTCTTGCAAGGCCAGACTTGTGGTGATGAATTCCCTTAGTTTTGCTTGTCTGTGAAATATTTCATTTGTCTTTTATGTCTTAAGGTTAGCTTTGCTAGGCATATTCTCGGGGTAATAATTTTTTTCTTCTAGTACTTTGACTATATTATCCTGTCCTCTCCTGGACTGTAGGGTTTCTGCTGAGAAATTCACTGTTGGTCTAATGAAGATTCCTTATATGACTTGATGCTTTTATCTTGCTGCTTTTAGAATTATTTCTTTGTCTTTGACTTTTGACAATTTAACTTTAATGTGCCTTGCAGAGGTCCTGTTTGAGGTGAATATATTTGAGCTTTCTGGACTTGTATGTCTCTCTCTCTGTCTCTCTCTCTCTCTATTATTATTTCATTAAATTTGTTTTTCTCACCTTTCCCTTCACCTTCTGGAGATATTTGTGTGCTTAATGGTATCCCATAAATCCTTTAGGCTTTTTCATTCTCTTTTATTTTTTTAAAGTTATTCTGCCTGTGTTATTTCAAAAGATCATTCTTTAAGTTCAGAAATTCTTCTTGATCTAGTCTGTTGTTGAGCTCTTTATTGTATTTTTTGTTTCACTCATTGAATTCTTCAGCTCTAGGATTTCTGCTTCATTCTCTTTTATATCTATCTCTGTTGAATTTCTCTTTCTTTCTTTTTTTTTTTTTTTTTTTTTGAGACAGAGTCTCTCTCTGTCATCCAGGCTGGAGTGCAGTGGCACAATCTCGGCTCACTGCAAGCTCTGCCTCCCAGGTTCACGCCATTCTCCTGCCTCAGCCTCCCAAGTAGCTGGGACTACAGGCACCCACCACCACGCCCGGCTAATTCTTTGTATTTTTAGTAGAGACGGGGTTTCACCGTGTTAGCCAGGATGGTCTCGATCTCCTGACCTCATGATCCACCCGTCTCGGCCTCCCAAAGTGCTAGGATTACAGGCATGAGCCACCGCGCCCAGCCGAATTTCTCTTTCAAATCATAAACTGTTTTCCTGACTTTATTGAATTATCTATCAGTATTCTCTTGTATCTCATTGAATTTCTTTAAGATTATTACTTTGATTTTTTCTCACATTTCATATATTTCCTTATAGTTTGGAGTATGTTACTAGATAATTACTGTTTTCTTTTTGATATTACATGTTTTCTTGCTTTTTTTTTTTTTCTTCTTTTAATACAAGTTCTCATTCTGTTGCCCAGGCTGAAGTGCAGAGGCACAATCTCGGCTCACTGCAGCCTCTACCTCGTATGCTCAAGCGATCCTCCCACCTCAGCTCCCCAGTACAGACACTCACCAATATGCCCTGCTAATTATTGTGGGTTTTAGTAGAGACAGGGTTTCACCATGTTGCCCAGGCTTTCTCTTGCTTTTTCATGGTTGATGTGTCACTATGTTGATTTCTATGCATCTGGTGGAAAAGTCACCTCTTTTAATTTTATGGAGTAGATTTCATAGGGAAAGACTTATTCATATGAATGAGTCTTGCAGTGTTGGTTTGGTGGGGTACATTAGCCTTATATCTAGATGCATGCAGTTGTGTGGTCTCTGAGTAATTTCTTCAGCTGTAATCCACTCCAGTGGCATTTGTGAGTTTCTCAGTGGCATGGGCTGAGAGAGTTTGTGGCAGTGGTGATGCCACTTTGCCAGTGGTGGGCTCACTGGACTGTTTCTCAGGTCTGGGGTATGTATGTGCACATAGTAGGTCAGCCAACTTGGTTGGTGAGATTGGCTTGCTGAGTTTGGGTCCACAAGGCTGTTACTCTGACCAGAAATACAAGTATAAGGTTGCTTGGGCAACCTGGGGATATGCCTGCCAGGAGCAGCTTTCAGGTCTGGGACATGGGCTTTTGGCCACTTGGCTGGCTTGGAGATATTCCCTGTGGCACAGGGACAGTCTGTGGAACTATCTTTCAGGCCCTTATTGGGGGTACAGGACTGTTGGGCAGGCCAAGGGTGTGCCTGTGGGGGAGGTGCGTGTCTGTTTCTCAGGTTCTGATTGCTTGCAGGTAGCCCTACTCTGCTGGCCCTGACCATATCACCTTCTCAGAGGCTCAAGGAACTCTCCTGCTTAGAGGAGGGACCCCAGCAGTTTGGCCAGCTTAAGAGCAGGCTTGCTGTGGGTAGGACTGGTAGACGGGTTTCTCTGTTGGTGGTATGGCCATGGGGCTTGGTTTTCTTGCTGTGCAAGACCAGAATCGCAGCCAGCCCTGGGTCCAACATTCACCAGCTGGCATCATTGTGTTCAGAAACTTGTTTTGGGTTGGCATAATGAAGATGGAGCCCCAGTTCTGGAGAGGTGCAATGGCCACTGACCCCAAGAGGAGGGCATACTCCACAGGTGGCTCTAGTCTCAAGATGGCGCCATGTTACAGCAGTTTGACTCACAGTGGTGGGATGGGGAGTACATACCTTGTGCCTTTAATCCAGGGCAGTACAGCTAAATGAATTTGTGGCAGCTCTCCAAAATGGGCTCAGGGTTTGTGAGGACTACGGGATTCTTGTGTAGTAAGGACTTCATGTATTTGTGGTGTCCAAGAGGGCTGGTAGGGATCTTCTGCTGACTTTTTCCCCTGCAATAGCAATTCCCTCCTGTCTCCAGACAGATCTGATCTAGGTGGGGGAGATGGAACCATGAGTTTTAGTGCCTCTATGCTGCCTTCCTAGACTTCCAATCACCACAGGTGCATCTTCACTCCATCACTGCACCCCTCTACTCTTCCTTTACACTC
This sequence comes from Trachypithecus francoisi, assembly GCF_009764315.1. Taxonomy (NCBI): domain Eukaryota; kingdom Metazoa; phylum Chordata; class Mammalia; order Primates; family Cercopithecidae; genus Trachypithecus; species Trachypithecus francoisi. The sequence goes on from NW_022681474.1 coordinate 38,793,858, forward strand.
CAATCAAATCTTAGCTGTTTGTTTGTTGCCTTGATCCTTTTTTTGTGGGTTAGACAAGCACCAGATATCGCTATTCAGCCATTATTGCCTTTTTTTTTTTTTTTTTTGAGATGGAGTCTCACTCTGTTGCCCAGGCTGGAGTGCAATGGTGATCTCAGCTCGCTGCAACCTCCACCTCCTTGGTTCAAGCGATTCCCCTATGTCAGCCTCCCAAGTGGCTGGGACTATAGGCACCCACCACCACACCCAACTAATTTGTGTATTTTTGGTAGAGACAGGGTCTCACCATGTTGGCCAGGCTGGTTTTGAACTTCTGATCTCAAGTGATCCGCCTGCCTCAGCCTCCCAAAGTGCTGGGATTACAGGCTTGAGCCACCGTGCCCAACTCCTTTATTGCTTTCAGTCTCTGCATAATAATAGTATGTGTATTAGTCAGTTTTCACATTGCTGATAAAGGCACACCCAAGACTGGGAAGCAAAAGAGGTTTAATTGGACTTACAGGTCCACGTGGCTGGGGAGGCCTCAGAATCATGGTGGGAGGCAAAAGCAGAAACCCCTGATAAAACCATCAGATCTTGTGAGACTTATTCACTACCACGAGAACAGTATGAGGGAGACCACCCCCATGATTCAGATTATCTCCCACCGGTCTCTCCCACAACATGTGGGAATTATGGGAGCACAATTAACGATGAGATTTGGGTGGAAACACAGAGCCAAACCGTATCGGTGTGCATTCACCACATTCTCATCTTTTCCCCTAGAAATAGACTTCTAGGATTCTTCACACTTTTATGTTCAACAGAGCTATAATAAATATGCTCCTATGTATTCCCTTAAAGCCCATCTTCTTTCTACTATATCTTTTTCCTCATTTTACTTCCTTTTTTGAGGGAGTTATGTGGGATGGAAGAAAATGGACTTCTTCATTCATAACATACCTGAAGTTGGGAGTATTTTAACCGTTAAACAGATTAAAATGAGCTGAGTGTGGTGGCTCATGCCTGTAACCCCAGTGCTTTGGGAGGCCAAGGCAGGTGGATGGCTTAAGCTCAGGAGTTGGAAACCAGACTGGGCAACATGGCAAAATCCTGTTTCTACTAAAAATACAAAAACTAGTTGGGCGTGTGGCACATGCCTATAGTCCCAGCTACTTAGGAGGCAGAGGTGGGAGGATCACCTGAGCCCAGGAGGTTAAGGGTGCACTGAGCTGTGATTGCAATACTGCACTCTACTCTAGGCAACAGGGCCAGTCTCTGTCTCAAAAAAAAAAAAAAAAAAAGATTAAATGATAGGTAGACTTGGTGATTTTATGCTTCTAAAAGGAACTACATAGGCAGGAAGAAGATCCAGGTGAATTCTCTTACATTGCCTCTGTCATTGGTAACATAACCTTTATGGCATTCACAAGTATATTTGTTCTAGCTTTCTTCTTTTAGTAATTCTGTTGCTGTCTTTTGTATGAAATACTGCATATTATAACATTGTAATTATAAATGATTTATACATTATCTTAATCATTGTCAGGGCCAGCATTTTTCTTACAGGCAGATAGGAACTGTGCTTTGTCATAACTCATATTTGATCCGACTCTGAGAACAAAATATATTTTGTACTTTCTGGGAGATTCACAAAACCTGTAGCACCCATTAACAGGAAGAAAGCATGCTATATCGTTGTTATATTTATTTTTGACTTGTAATTTATTCATTCTCTCAGCCCTGTTCTCTGACTAGTGTTACTATGGCACCTAAGTTATGGCATGGAGAACAAGCTAATTATGTTCTTTAGAACAGACGACAGTGGTACATCTTGAGACACAAGCATCTGGTACTCTTAGCCCTTTCCTCATCAGTGCTAGTCTAGGCTTGGTTGGGCTCTCTGGTTGTCCAAATATTTTTCTGTTACCACACATCCTTCTTTATTTTCCTTTTCTTCTATAAATAGTGGTTTATGCTTTCTAAAGCCACTAGTCTCATTTAGTTTGTTCCTTTTTGAGCCTTCTGTCTACTCAAAGAAGTAATATAGACTTACTCCCAGCTGTGTATGATCTACACTTACTCCTGTTTATTGAGTTAAGCTTCTTACTATTTGTAAACATCTCTTGTTTGTGTAGAAACAAATACACCAAAACTAAAAATGGTTAAATTGGGGTGAAAATTTATGGATATTTCTTACAATTTATTTTTCAAAATTTAGTGATGTGGTTAGATGGCTCTCCTGATAAAAATTGTTTAAGAGATATGAGTAATCAATACTTTTTTATCAGAAGAGTCATCTAACCATATTACCAAATTTTGAAAAGCAAAGAAAATATTAGAATTATCCACAATTTTTGTACCTTAACCAGTTTTACTTTTGGTTATTCCCTTCTAATCTTTTTTACTATTGATTTAATGTAGGTTATAATCATACTGTGTACCCACTATTTGTATACCTTCTATTTAATTGAATATTTATGTGCCATAAACATTTTCTACCTTACTACTTAGTTTTCATCATCATCATCATTTGTAATGTCTTTAAAATATTATCTGGAGTGGTGCTGTTCAACAGAAATATAATTTAAAATTTTCCAGGACCCACATGAAAAATGTAAAAAGAAAAAGATTAATAATGTATTTTATTTAACCTCATATATCTAAAATATTTATTGTTTCAACATGTAAAAATTATATACTGTACTAGATGTAAAAATTATTAGATTTTAACATTCTTCTTTTCATACTACATCTTTGAAATGTACCTCTTTTACATATATACCAGTGAATTCTGTCACTAAACTTTCAATGTCAAAATGTAGTCCTACCAAGACAATAAAGCTCCAGCAGAAAAATACTTTGAAATGCTTCAATTTTTACATTTAATGAAATTAAAAATTTAGTTTCACAATCATACTAGCCACAGTATGCTTATCATCTACATGTATCTTCTTCATTTAAATTAAATTTAAAATTCGGCCGGGCACGGTGGCTCAAGTCTGTAATCCCAGCACTTTGGGAGGCCAAGAGGGGCGGATCACAAGGTGAGGAGATCGAGACCATCCTGGCTAACCCGGTGAAACCCCGTCTCTACTAAAAAATATAAAAAACTAGCCGGGCGAGGTGGCGGGCGCCTGTGGTCCCAGCTACTCGGGAGGCTGAGGCAGGAGAATGGCTTAAACCCGGGAGGCGGAGCTTGCAGTGAGCTGAGATCCGGCCACTGCACTCCAGCCTGGGCGACCGAGCGAGACTCCGTCTCAAAAAAAAAAAAAAAATTTAAAATTCAAGTCTCTCTTTGCACTAGTCACATTTTAAGTGATCATTAGTGAGCTTTAGAGTATATAGCCAATTCTTGACTGTTCCTCTGTCATTTTTTACGTTGATTTCAATGAAATAAATACACTGATAAGTTTTTGAATGTGTATTTTCTCATGTGTTGGATTACTTTCTTAAGGTAGACTCTCAGAAGTATAATTATTGGATCAAAGAGTATGAATTTGTTTATGGTTCATCTTGTGTATTTTCAAATTATTTCCTGAAAGACTGTTGTCAGTTGCAGTACCATCAGCAGTATGAATATTTGTTTCATCAACCTTTCTTCATCATTGTTACCATGTTGTTTCCTTAGTTACTAGAGAGGAATATTTCTCTACATATTTATTTACTATGTATTTCTCTTTCAATGGAATACTTCTTTATGTTATGGTTTGTTTATCTGTTGGTGTCCTAATGTTTGTTTAATTTTTAGTCTACTTTTAAATTTCTTTGTGGACTAAAGATACTAACCCTTTGTCATGTTTTTCCTCATCTTTTGTTTATTTGTTTGCTTTTTTCTTTCTGGGAGTACCAACTGAACCCTTTACTTTTCTTTTTTTTTTTTTTTTTGAGGCGGAGTCTCGCGCTCTGTCGCCCGGACTGGAGTGCAGTGGCCGGATCTCAGCTCACTGCAAGCTCCGCCTCCCGGGTTTACGCCATTCTCGTGCCTCAGCCTCCCGAGTAGCTGGGAGTACAGGCGCCCGCCACCTCGCCCGGCTAGTTTTTGTATTTTTAGTAGAGACGGGGTTTCACCTTGTTAGCCAGGATGGTCTCGATCTCCTGACCTCGTGATCCACCCGCCTCGGCCTCCCAAAGTGCTGGGATTACAGGCTTGAGCCACCGCGCCCGGCTGAACCCTTTACTTTTCCCATAGCAAATCTTTAGATAATGCTTCCTCTGTAAGCTTGAAAGTTATTCCCACTCTAGAAGTTTGATATTTTCTTCTATCATAAATTGTCTATGTATTTTTAAAAGATGTTTTTATCGAACTGGAATATATGATTATGTAATTGTGAGAAAAGAAACTAAATTACAAGTTCTTAACCTTCAGTTGAATCCAGTGCTTACCCATTATTTTTAGGTAAAGCCTCATTATGTATAGTTGCTGACCGCCACTGCATAGTTTTATGCATATGTGTATTTAATCAGGAAGTAAATGGCAGGGCGCGGTGGCTCGCGCTTGTAATGCGAGAACTTTGGGAGGCCAAGGCGGGCGGATCACGAGGTCAGGAGATCGAGACTACGGTGAAACCCCGTCTCTACTAAAAATACAAAAAATTAGCCGGCCGTGGTGGCGGGCGCCTGTAGTAGTAGTCCCAGCTACTCCGAGAGGCTGAGGCAGGAGAATGGAGTGAACCCGGGAGGCGGAGCTTGCAGTGAGCTGAGATCGTGCCACTGCACTCCAGCCTGGGCGACAGACCGAGACTCCGTCTCAATAATAATAATAAGAATAATCAGGAAGTAGATGGACCCAAATAGATTAAAATCCACTGTTTCAAATATTTCAAAATAATACCACATATATCATATATATTGATATATACCATATATCAATAAAAAACAAAAGCTTTTTTTGTCTTTATCACTATGTATCCACAATTGATTAATTATAGTCATGGTTATTTTACATAGGTTTATTTCCTTTTGAATTAATGTAGACATATACTTCTAAGAGTTACAAATCCCTGAAATGTATATGGATGTGCATGCACGTACACACATACACATACCCCTATTCCTCACATAATTGTTAATAAAAATAATGAAAAATAATAATGTGCTCTTAGGCAAGGACACTTGTAAAGAACCCCAAATGATTACCTTGAATTAAGGTAAACACTGGTTAAAAAAAAAAAAAGCAAAAAGGACAATTTTTTCCTTTAGTATATTAAACAATGTTGCTTCTAACATTCCCTCACTTTTAAACTACTCTGAGAAATCCTTAGAGTGGTTGTGTAACGTATTTAAGTTTTTTAGATTTCCAAGCATTAAGTCTGGCTCCACTAAAATGGTTCTTTGGTTCTACTTTAGTCTTTCCCTATCTATCCTACTGCTACCATTTTGTGTTGTTTTGTTTTCTGTTGTAATGAACACAACAGTCCCACTTCATTCTCAGTTCTAATTAATGTTATCCAGCCTCTAAGTGTTAGCATCTACTTTGCTTTTGGTTAACTGTTGTGCAGACTGAAATCCCTAATTAGTAAAGCACAAGATTTTATTGGTTATATATTTTTCTAAACTATAGACTTGATTTTATTGCAAACCTTACATGTAGATAAAAATTGTAATGGCACTGTTTTTATTTTTGGTGATATTATAGTCTGGAACATGTGGCCTAGCAAAGGTTATAAATCTAGCAAGAAAAATTATGGATGGCATCAATTTTAACAGTCTTTTACAATCTAACAGAGCACAAACCCCAAATTGTTTAAATACTAAATATTTGCTTAAAGAAAAATGAGATCATTCAAAAATAGAATTAATTTAAATAGTGAATTTGCCTTTTATTTAAAGTTGATGGTTTTGTATATTTATAAAATGAACAAAATTGACATCATACTATCCATATCACAAGACTCTTGTGTTGTATTTTAAAGGAAAACACACACACACAGCATACATACATTTGGATTGGGGCCAGATTTAGACTCCAGGGGCACAGTGTTCTGTACCTTAAATTACAATCAGATGTATTTTAGCACAGATCAAATTTTCAGTCTGAAGTTGGTGAGAAGCCTAATTATTTGACCAGGTTACTATTTATGTAGACCATTCTGTGGCTGACTGTGGTTAATCCACAGCTGGCAGAATGCTAGCTATGGGAGGTTTTTATTTCATGCTGGAACAGTTAGGGGAGAAATAGAGGGGGAAAGTTTTAAAATCTTCTCATTAAATGAAAGACTAAAAAGCAAGACAGTACATCCATATTACTATGGAGACAAGATGCTGTATAAACTGTTCGTTTTAATTCTCCAAGTGACAGAAATAGCATAGCAGCAGCTTGGATGCTCATAGTTTGCAAGTGATAGGATACTTGGTTAAAAAAGAAAGATAAAAACGTTTAAAAATAATAGACTAAGATTTGTTGCCTCTTAGAACACTTGGATATTGATAAAGAATTAATGGATTGAATTTTTAAATGATGAGAAAATATTGTTATTATACAAAAACATTTTGTATTTCACTAAACATACTAAAACATTTAGAATTTCACTAGCAGTACTTTAAAGTGATAAGAGGCAGTTGTAGGGGAGAAAAAGTAACATATTTTCCTCATCCATCGCAACAGTCATGACTGAACCCTCTGTAACAAAAGAGATTAACAAGAGAAAAGCATAATAAATTTATTTAACGAAGTTTTATATGACACAGGAACCTTCAGAAATTAAGACCCAAAGACCAGCAAAAACTGTATTTTTATGCGAAGTCTGATGAAAGACATGGATAGTTGTAGAGAAACATGATTAGACAAAAGGGATATGATCTAATGGTAACAAACTTAGGGTTGGAGGAGATAGAAGCCAGCAAGTCCTGTCTGTTAGATTATTCTTGGCTACCAGGTATAGGGCAGGACCCCTTTGGAATAGGGTTTTATGGCTAGCTTTCACACAGAAAGGTGGGAGAAGGTCAGAGTGACCTTGCTTCTGCGGTTTTCTCAATTGCTAGGGGGCCATATTTTGGAGTATTGTATTCTAGGCCCTGACACAATTATAGTAGACGATTCTCTCTTAATGTCTCAGAATATATGAGGGCAATAAACCCTTCCTTCAAAGATGGATCCCAATACACATGGCTCCTGCTACAAAATTAATTTTTTTAGTCTTATTGTAGTCTATTTGAAATTTGAAAGTAATATTTTAAAAGAGTTTTTTTTTCTTTTTAAACTTTTTAAAGTTTGCATTATGGAAATCGTTAGTCTCTCAGTTATAAGTGAATATCTCAGCATTTTTGTAACTTTTAAAAGAAGTTTATTTTATATTTTCAAGGTTATTTCTTCCATTTACAAGCCAGTTCTTCTCCCCTTCTACTTTCCAGTGCTCCCACTTACTCTAGTTCTTAGCTCCAATTATCCTCCCTCCCTTGCCTCTTCATTCTTCTGTTTCTCCAATAGATCCTTTTCTTTGAAAAGCAAAATCTTTCCACCTTTCCCTGCCCTTAAAAGCAAATCTCTTATTCCCTCCTTTCCCTGCCCACCCTACCCCGCAAAAAAGTGTTTGTGCCTTTTCCTCCTCTTATTATCTGCTCAAACTAGCAACATATCTGGAGTCATATGAATCCAGGCTTCATCACATGTAAGCTGTGTGTCCTAGGAAACATCTCTTAACTTCTCTATCTTGCTTTATTTATCAAAAGAAACTAATAAGTGTCCACCTCATAGGTTTGATGTAAGGAAAAAACAGTAACTGAGTTGCTATGTAGTATAGTGCCTGGGACACAATAATTACTCATTACATTTCAAATGGTTTTATTATCATTACTGATGAAGCTTTGAAAATAATTATTCTTACCTTACTTTCTCACCATTCCTTTTTTTAACAACTACTTTTACCATCATACTAAGTGCTTTCTGTTAATCATCAAATCTTACAACTTTTACTCGTTCCTTTCTTTCTCTACTTCCCCATAGCACCTTCTTAAAATTTCCCTTGTTCAGTTTCTTCACCATCACTTCTACTCTCCTCATTTGGCCTCCTCTTTTTTTCTCCTTTTCCTTTTTTATTTCCTCTAATTTTTATTCTCCATTCTTTCCTTCGTCCTCTTTTGTTCTGTGTTCTCTGCCTTGGGAATCACAACACCTCTTTGACCTCACCTTCTTCATGGCCTTTACTCTAAGTCTAACTTTCTGGTAGATACTTAGAGATCCCTTAGAACCTCAACTGCAGTACGACCACAACTAAACACTCTTTACCATCTAAGCCAGATCTTATTCTGGAATTTTCCACTTTTATTAATGGTAGAACCAAATTCAAAAATCTCAGTCATCTGTTTACTCTTTTCTTCTTTGCCTTCCACATTAAACAATTGCCAAGTCCTGTATGTAGTACTCCTAGTATGGTTTTCTTTTACACAGCCAAATGTAGACATTTATTAACCATTGCTGAATTGTTGCTGCCCAGGTAAACTTTGCTTTATATTTTCCCATAAGCTTGTTATTCCTTCCTTTCAAGGAAATATTCATTACTCATGATCCATCCCTACCCGTCTCGCACATTGCCTACCAAATAGATTCCTACCCTGCCACCCAAGGCCCTTTGTATTCTTAACTTTGCTGACCTTTTCAAGTCTTTTATTATTGCCCTTTGTGTATTCCTTTACTTGTTTGTGCACCATCCAAACTAATTTCCTATATATACATGTATGTCTTTGCTTATACTTTCACCTAGAAAGCATAAATGTGTTTTAATAAGACTTCCATTAATATTAAAGCGGTAGATAAATAGCATTTTAAATGCAGCTTTCCTGACATGAAATTTTAATTAAATATTTTTATTTTGCATTACTGAATCCTTTTCTCATTATTTGAAAATTCTAATTCAGAATCTTCCTCAAAAATCAACTTAGATATTTCTTAACATAACAAGTTATGATTTGTTTATTTATTTATTTTGAGACAAGGTCTCCCTGTGTCTCCCAGTCTGGAGTGCAGTGGTATGATCTCGGCTCACTTCAACCTCCACTTCCTGGGCTATAGCAATCCTCCCATCTCAGTCTCATGAGTAGCTGGGACCACAGGGACACACCAACACACTCAGCTAATTTTTGAAATTTTTGTAGAAACGGAGTTCTGCCATGTTGCCCAGGCTGGTTTGGAACTCCTGGACTCAAGTGATCAGCCCACCGTGGCCTCCCAAAGCACTGGAATTCCAGGTGTGATTCATTGTGCCTGGCCAGAAGTTATGATCTTAATAAACAGATTATTTTTAAGTCACTTATAAGAATACAAACTTAGCCAGGTTCAGTGGTATGCACCTGTAATCCCAGCTACTTGGAGGGCTGAGGTAGGAGGAATGCTTTATCCCAGGAGTTCAGGACCAGCCTGGACAATATAGTGAAACCTTATCTCAAAAAATATATATTCTGAACTGTTTATAAGAAGCTAAAAGGATTCAGTTTGCCTTCATAGTACAGTTTCCCTAATTCAAATGTAATTATTGTCTTGAATGAGACCTTTCAAATATTTTTTATTTCATGAATTTCCAGAATTCTTTAGTATTGAACATATAAACGTAATATGAAATAAGTAATGCTTTATTCTCTGAAGTAATGGCATGTATCAAGCATATGGTACTCATATGATCAAATACCCTTCCAGTCAAATGTTGCTATTTTCTGCCTTGCATTTTATAATTGTATTTTATATAGTTTTGTATTTTGTTTACGTTTCTTTTATTCTAGGAGTGACTGTGGAGATGGTATTTCTAATTTTCCCTCCTTTTTTCTTCATTCAGGGCTTTTTTCTTACAGTTTCTCCAGAGTCAGTATTAAAAGTGGCTCACCATGCTTCTGAAAACAACAGGATTTTCACTTTGAATCTGTCTGCACCATTTATTAGCCAGTTCTACAAAGAATCATTGATGAAAGTTATGCCTTATGTTGACATACTTTTTGGAAATGAGACAGTGAGTTACCTTTCCTTTTTCAAAAGAACCTGGGGGTTTTTTGTTTGTTTATTTCTGATCTGTGTATATATGTTTAGAAATATATAAATGAAATCCTAAATTTTTGTGTAAATATCCTTGAGAATTGTGCAACAAAATTGCCTCAATGTCAATTGACTGCTCTCAGTATTTTCAATATTTCCTTCAGTATATACTAACTTCTTTCTTAGTGAAATGTGTATTTATTTATTTTTATTTTTTTGAGATGGAGTTTCCCTCTCTTCGCCCAGGCTGGAGTATAATGGCATGATCTCGGCTCACTGCAACCTCTCCTTCCCGGGTTCAAGCAATTCTCCTGCCTCAGCCTCCCAAGTAGCTGGGGTTATAGGTGCCTGCCACCATGCCCTCTACTATTTTTAGTAGAGACAGGGTTTCACCATGTTGGCCAGGCTGGTCACGAACTCCTGACCTCAGGTGATCTGGTCACCTCAGCCTCCCAAAGTGCTAGGATTACAGGCATGAGCCACTATGCCCGGCCCAACATTTATTTTTTAAAGTTTAGGTGTTTGAGATTTAATTTACCTATAGTAAGAGTTATCCTTTTTACTATAATTTCTGTGAGTTTTTACAGATGGATACCTGACCTGTTACTATGACCACAATAAATGGATAAAAAGCACATTCATCACTTTTTTAAGTCTCTTCAGAGTCTAAGTCCATTTGATGTTTGTTTAATGAATTATGAGTAAATTTTGATATATTACATTTATATTTCTTTATTAACAATATCGTTTTTTAAATATTGTTTGTTATAGTTGAAGGTGATAAAATGGAATTTCATCTCAACAATTACAGTTTTTTCTTTCTACCAAGAATGTATTTTCTTCCATTCTAAATTATGGAAATGCTTATTTACTTAAATGCTTATTTACTTTGATTGCTTATTTACTGTTTATACCTCTTATTTACTGTTTATACCTCTTTGAAAATCCATGACAGAGGAAAAAAGCCTTCAGTGTGTCTTCCTGTGCCTTGGCCATGTCACTTGATAGTTTAATGTATACAATGAAGGTACTGTCTTAATCATCCCAGAAGTTCATTCTGATTCTAATTCCATAGTTCTAACATATTTTGAATATATTCATCAATTTTATATCTAATAACTGCTGTCTGCCTAGAATAACATAAAAATTGACCTGGAAATTTATGAGATCACCTGGGTAAAGATTAAAGGATGATCCGTAGAAATAATATCATAATATATGTGCAAAGGTGATGGTTACATTGGTAACAAATGGTGACATTGGAAGGAAATGCTATATTCTTGGTAATTCACAAATTGAGATACTGGCAAGAAATAGTGGTAATAATGAAGTGCCAGATAGCTGCTAGAAGCCTAATTTGTCTAAATCTACCATTTAGTTTTTTCCTTATTAACAGTTTTATTTTCCAAAGGATAAAAGAAGTAACTGGGAAAAGCGCTACTCAAGCCCTTTGAATAATATTAAAGCATTGGTCTCAGTAGTCTTGAGAATCACTGGGAGAAGTTAACACTTGGTCTCAGAGTTCTTAGTCATGAAAGATCAGACTGGCAGCACTTAAATAAGTTCTCCAGAGTTTAAGAGACAAATCTTAAAACTTTTTAAAAAGATAAATATGATTCCAAAGGGCCGGGCACGGTGGTTCACGTCTGTAATCCCAGCACTTTGGGAGGCAGAGGCAGGTGGATCACAAGGTCAGGAGATTGAGACCATCCTGGCTAACATGGTGAAACCCCGTCTCTACTAAAAATACAAAAAATTAGCCGGGCATGGTGGCAGGTGCCTGTAGTCCCAGCTACTCGGGAGACTGAGGCAGGAGAATGGCGTGAACCCGGGAGGCGGAGCTTGCAGTGAGCCGAGATTGCGCCACTGCACTCCAGCCTGGGCGACAGAGCGAGACTCCGTCTCAAAAAAATAAATAAATAAATAAATAAATAAATAAGTAAAATAAAATAAATATGATTCCAAGGAATGAGACTTTGGAAGTAAAGAAAGCTTAGGGAGATTGAATGCCATAAAAAAAATGCTATTTGGACTTTATAGTCACAAATGATCTTAATTAAAGAGAGAATGTGGAGGGATCTTTTAAAAAAAATTGCAGAGCACGCAGAAAACTCTTTAATAAGAACTCAAATTTGGAGGATGACAAGATGGCTGCCTCTGCCTTTGCCGGTGCAGTGAGAGCAGCTTCAGTAATCTTATGGCCTCTGAATATTTTGGCATCTTCAGCCTACCGAAGCAGTGTCAAAAATGCCTCTCTTATTTCTGCATTGTCCACTGGACGTTTTAGTCATATTCAGACACCAGTTGTTTCCTCCACTCCCAGACTTACCACATCTGAGAGAAACCTGACATATGGGCATACTTCAGCGATCCTTAATAGAGTGGTCCCCTTGCTTCCAAGTATCTTGAAGCTGCCAGTCAGATCTCTAACATACGTCAGTATACGAAAAGGCAAGAAAAAGATTGTGAAAGCTGTCATCTATGGGTTTCTTAGACTTCATTGTGGCCTTTGAAAGAGAAGGGCTGGTTATAAGAAAAAATTATGGAAAAAGACACCTGCAAGAAAAAAGCGATTGAGGGAATTTGTATTCTGCAATAAAACCCAGAGTAAACTCTTAAGATAAAATGACGACGTCCTTCTGGAAGAGGCGAAACTGGTGTGTCCATGATCCTTATCAGAAGTATCATGATCGAACAAACCTGAAAGTATAGATCAGAAGTTTCACTTGTTTCTCAGTTATTGAATATGTATCTTTGTGTACATATCTTTGCAAAAATGGATAAGTAAAAAACTCGATGTAAATTGTACCAATGAATATGTAAACATACAGTGACAACATTAAACTTATAAAAGTTTTAAAACTTAAAAAAAAAAAGCCCAAATCTGTAAAAGACATGTAAAAAGAAGGTGGAAAATGTATTTAGAACCAGGGAATGATGCTAAAAGTTTGCTAGAGACAAAAGAGAAAAGAATAGTCCTAAAAGTGGTTTAGGTTTGCAGCAGATGCTGATGATATCAAAACAATCTTCACTTAAAAAAAAAAAAAAAGACTCCAAAGTACAAGCGACAAATGGAAAAAATAGATAAGTTAAACATCATCAAAATTAACAACTTTTGTGCATCAAAGGACACTATCAAGAATGTGAAAAGACAACTAGTAGAATGGGAGTTAATATTTGCAAATAATATATCTGATAAAGGATTCATATTCAGAATATTTATCACAGTAACAACTCAACAATAAGCAAACTAACAACATGATTCAATAATGATCAAAGGAATTTAATAAACATTTATTTGAAGAAGATATGCAGATGGCCAGTAAACACGTGAAAAGATGCTCAACATAACCAGTCAAGAAGTGCAGATCAAAACCAAAATTAGATACCACTTCCCACCCATCAGAATGACAATTATTTTAAAACATGGAAATTAACAAGTATTGGTGAAGATGTGGAGAAATCGGAAACACTTGTGTATTGCTGGTGGCAATGTAAAATGGGAATGTAGAAGACAATTTGGTGGTTCCTCAAGATGTTAAACATAGAATTATTACCATATGATCTAGCAGTTCTCCTTCTAGGTATATTACCCAAAATAACTGAAAGCAGGGACTCAGATCATTGTACACCAATGTCCACAGCAGCATTATTCACAATAGCTAAGATAGAAGCAAATCAAATATTCATCAACAGATAAACAAAATCTCACGTATATATACAATGGAGTATTATTTAGCCTTAAATGAAATTTTGATACATGCTACAACATGAATGAATTTTGAAAATACTATGTTAAGTAAAATAAGCCAGACACATCAGACAATTATTAGATTTTCTGAGAAGAATTCCACTTACAAGAAGTACCTAGAATAGGCAAATTCATAGAGACACACAGTAGGATAGTGGTTACCTGGGAGTGGGGTAGGGAGGAATGAGGCATTACTGTGTTATAAGTACAGAGAGCTTCTGTTTGGGATGATGAAAAAGTTCTGGAAATGGATAGTGGTGATAGTTGCGCCATGCTGTGAATGTACTTAGTGCCAATGAATTGCATACTTAAAATGGAAATCTTTATCATATGTATAGTTTACCACAATTTTTTAAAAAAGATTGAGTCTACAAATCAGTAAACTTAAAAGTTGGATCACAGCTTAGTATAGATTATTAAAGGAATCATTTTTCCCCACCTAGAAGAGGAAATGGTAAAACTGTAAGCTGCTGCGTGGCTGTAAGTCATGGGGCAAGAAAATCTTTTCTCTTTTGTGTGATTATTGTTCATTTGAATTCACTTCAAGAGGTATTTATGTAGTACCTAAGTACCTATTATGGCAGACCAATAAGCAGTGGATGCATAGTATATTTGAGAACATCTGTCATTACATGGATTATAGAATAATGAAGATTGGCTATAAGACAATTAGAGGTATTTTGTATGTTATTGAAGCAGTCTCAAAAAGTCTGTTGATAAATAAATCGATTTCTAGGGGTACGCCTCAGTGTTTACCCTACCTTTGCTTAAGTAAACTAACAGTGATTTAGATAAAGCTATATTTGCATATAATTCAAATGCAAATAATACAACACCTTAATACATACTAGGTAAGTTGAAGGTCAAAATCAAAATTTTTTTTAATGTTAGTAGACTCTAAATATGAGTTGAGTGATGAAATTGAATAGGGATAAAAATTATACCATATTTGATTATAAAAAGCAAGTGGAGTAAAATGCTTTATCCCTTTAATCTCATCATCCATTGTTTTTCTCTTTGAATACTATAATAATAATAAGTTATCTTCAGTTCTCCAGGAAAAGAGGGACATTTTACTTCTAAAATGTGATGAAGGATATAATATAGTTCTCAGAGAGTATATATAGGATTCTTTAATCTTCCCCCCCTCAAAAAAAAAATATACTATGGTTAGTATAAATGTTCAAAATGTCAAAACTCAGCTAAAACCAAACACACTTGGCTCTTATTTTCTACGTGATGTCACTTTCCTCTTGTCAGAGGATTGTACAGTAGTAATGATGATTTAAAACTTCTGATAGCCTCAGTATTAAAAAAAAATACCTTGTCCACAAAGTTTATTTCTTCATAGGCAATGATCAGTGATCCCTGTGAGACAGGAAATAAATAAGATAAACCTGATGATTACCCCAGCTAACTCCTTGGAGATAATTTCCAGGCAACAGAAGAAGGGTAACTAAGGCCAGGCACAGTGGGTCACGCCTGTAATACCAGCACTTTGAGAGGCTGAGGCAGGTGGATCCTTTGAGGTCAGGAGTTCAAGACCAGACTTGCCAACATGGTGAAACCCTGTCTCTACTAAAAATACAAAAAAAGGCTGGCAGGGTGGTTATGCGCCTGTAACCCCAGCTACTTGGGTGGCTGAGGCATGAGAATTACTTGAACCCAGGAAGCAGAGGTGGTAGTCAGCCAAAATTGCACCACTGCACTCCAGCCAGGGTGACTAAGTGAGACTCTATCTCAAAAAGAAAAAAAAGGAACTCAAGTAGAGCCTTGCAATCTCTTTTAATGAGGAGTTGGAGCTGGAAGTTCAAGGAGTCTAAGACAGATAGTGTTTGTAAATTAAAAGTACCAGAGAAGAAATAGCTGAATAGAGAGAGCACTCAGGACATTTGCAGAATCCCACCAAGTCTTCAGCTGAGTATGAATCAGTGGATTTTTGTGAAGAAATTAAGAAAGACCAGGAAAAGAACCACCCAAAAAGATTGTAGAGGACAGTCCTCAGTGCACACATGAGGACCTGTAACCATTTCTATCCTACTAGTCAGAGTGGATAACCTGACTAGTAATTCATGAGGTTTCAAATAGAGTATTATAAGGAATTTTGTCTCATTAGTAGGGTAAAATTAGCTATAGAATAGATGTTCTGGTCTCTCCTGTCAATATTATTACAATATATTTGACAACCTTTATGAAATGGACAAATTTGTTAAAAGACACAAAGTACTAAATCATACTCAAGAACAAATAGAAAAAGGCTGTTTAGATTATTAAAGAAATTGAATTTGTAGTTAAAACCCTTGCTACAAAGAAACCTCAAAGGCTGAATTGCTTCAGTGTTTAATTCTGTTTGTTTGTTTGTTTTGAGACAAGGTCTTACTCTGTCACCCAGGCTATAGTGCAATGGCACAATCATGTCTCAATGCAAGCTCAAACTCCTGGGTTCAAGTGATCCTCTCACCTCAGCCTCCTGAGCGGCTAGGATGACAGGTGCAAACCACCATGCCTGGCCAATTTTTAATTTTTGTAGAGAGGAGGTCTCATTTTGTTGCCCAGGCTGGTTTCGACCTCCTTTGCTCAAGCAAGTCCTCAGGTGCAAACCACCACGCCTGGCTAATTTTTAATTTTTATAGAGAGGAGGTCTCATTTTGTTGCCCAGACTGGTTTCAACCTCCTGCGCTCAAGCAAGTCCTCCCACCTCAGTCTCCCAAAGTGCTGGGATTAGCCACTGCACTTGGCAGTGTTGAATTTTAACACAGATTTCAGAAAGATGTAATACCAATTGTATACAAACTGTCCCAAAAAATTGAAGAGGGAGAAATATACCTATCTTATTTCATGAGGTGTGTATTACCTTCATACCAAAACAAAGTATTGCAAGAAAAGACCAATATCCCTCATAAACACAGATGTAAAAATTCTTCAAATAATTTTAGCAAATCAAACTGAACAATATATTAAAAGAAAAATTCATCATGACTAGGAGTGTAGAATTGGTTTAACATTTTAAAATCTATCAATGTAATTAAATGTATTAAGACTAAAAAGAAAATCACATGATTATCCTAAAAGCTTTTGAAAAAACCAGATATCTACTTCTGTTAAAAGCCCTCGGAGGCTGGGCATGGTGGCTCCTGTGTGCAGTCCCAACAGGGATTGTTGGGAGGCAGAGGCAACCCTGTCTCTACTAAAAATACAAAAAAAATTAGCTGGGCATGATGGCACACACCTGTGCCAGGAGAAGGCTGAGCCAGGAGAATCACTTGAACCAAGGAGACAGAGGTTGCAGTGAGCCAAGATGTGCCACTGCACTCCAGCCTGGGCAACAGAGCAAGACTTTATCTCACAAACACATACACACACACACACACACACAAAAGCCCTTGGAGGCCAGCTGCAGTGGCTCACACCTGTAATCCCACCACTTTGCAGAGGCTGGGGTGGGAGGATCACTTGAGGTCAGGAGTTTGAGACCAGCCTGGCCAACACTGCAAAACCTCATCTCTACTAATAATACACAAAATAGCAGGGCATGGTGGTGGGCACCTGTAATTCCAGCTACTTCGGAGGCTGAGGCAGGAGAATCTCTTGAACCGGGGAGGCAGAAGTTGCAGTGAGCCAAGATCATGCCACCACACTCCAGCCTCAGCAACAGGGTGAAACTGTGTCAAAAAAAAAAAAAAAAAAAAAAAAGCCCTCAGAATAGTAGGAGTAGAAGGGAACTTCTTCGAGTCAATAAAGAACATCCACCAGGAATATACAGCTAACATCATACCTAATGGTGAAAGATTGAATGCTTTTGCCTAAGATGAGAAACAGAAAATCAAGGATATTCACTCTTTCCACTTCTATTCAACATTGTTTTGAGGGTTCTAGCTAGTGCTAACAAAGCATGAAAAACATCCAGATTTAGAAAGAAGGAAGTAAAAATGTCTCTATTATCAAAACCATGATCATCTTCATGCAAAATCTGATGTAATCTTCAAAAAGCTATTAGAACTGGCGAGGCACGGTGGATCATGCCTGTAATCCCAGCACTTTGGGAGGCCAAGGCTGGTGGATCATTTGAGGTCAAGAGTTCGAGACCAGTCTGGCCAACATGGCAAAACCTCGTCTCTACTAAAAATACAAAAATTAGCTGGGCATGGTGGCACACGCCTGTAATCCCAGCTACTTGGGAGGCTGAGGCAGGAGAACCCAGGAGGTGGAGGTTGCAATGAGCTGAGATCATGCCCCTGCACTCCAGTCTGGGTGACAGAGCAAGACTCTGTCCCAAAAAAAAAAAAAAAAAAAGCTATTAGAACTAAGTGACATAGCAAGATTGTCGCATACAGAATAAAAATTTTTAACTGAAATGTATTTTTCTACATTAGCAAGAAGCAACCAGAAATTAAACATACGATTTCCAATACCATCAAAAAGTATGACAAAGTATTTACTTTGGGATAAACCAGACCAAAGATGTATACACTGAACACTACAAAACATTGTTGAAAAAATTTAAGGGGACCCAAATGGGAGATATATCATGTTCATGGATTAGAAGATTCTGTATTGTTAAATATAAATTCTACTCAAAATAATCTATAGTTTAATTCAGTCAGAATTTCAGAATTTTTTTTAAAGTCAACAAGTTGATTCTAATATTTATATGGAAAAGCACTGAACTATAATAGCCAAACCAATATGGATTTTAAAAACCAAATCAGAGGACCGTTACATGATTTGAAGACTTATTACAAAGCTACGGTAATCCAGACAATGTGGCATTGGTATAATGATAGACAAATAGTCAATGGAACAGAAGGGAAAGTCCAGAAATAGATCTAAATTGATTTTTCAGCAATGTTTCAGAGACTATTTTATGGAGGAAAAAAGCAATCTTTTTGACAAGTTGTTCTGGAGCAATTAAATATCCATATCCAAGAACGCAAACTTCAACCCATATAACACACAACTGCGCAGCTATTAGAATGTGTAAAAGTGTGACCATACTAAATATTGGTAAGGATATATGGAGCTGCTAGAATGTAAAATGGTACAACTACTTTGGAGATGGTGTTCTTGTTTCTTACAAAGTTAAATATACATCCTCCAAATGACCTAACCTAGCTATCCCACTCTTAGATATTGACCCAGGACAGATGAAAGCATCTGTCCATGTAAAGACATACACAGGTGTTTATAGCAGCTTTATTTGTAATAGCCAAAGTCTGGAAAATAAACCAAACATCCACCAACTAGTAACTGGATAAACAAATTGTGGTATTTCCATAGAATAAAATTCTACTCACCTATAAAAGAATTGTACTATTGGTAAGAAATGAACCAACAGCATAGAAGAATTTTAGAATACCTATGCTGAGTGAAAGATACTATAAAGTACATTCTATATGATTCTATTTATATTCTAGAAAATGCTAACAAATTTATAGTGTTGGCAGATCCATTGTTGTCTGGGGACAGGGATATTCTATGAGGCAGTGATCGCAAACGGACATGAAGAAACTTTTAGGAGTAATAGATGTGTTCCGATTGAGGTTGTGGTTGCAGAACTTTATACATATGTCAAGTTTTATCTAATTGTACACTTTTAATTTGTGCAGATAATTGTATGTCAGTTATACCTCAGTAAAGGTATTAAAATGAATATAAACTTTATGATTCCATTTTTATGCTTAAAAATAGGAAACATTATTCTAGAGTCATTAAGTTCCAAAAATACACTGCTAAAATGAAGAAGAGCCAATTTCTTATTTTTTGATCACCATATATTAAACATCTTTTATTTCCATGGAAGATCCCCTTATATTTAAGTAGCAATGTCAAGCCAGAGGAAGAGTGTTTTGATAGTCCTGGATTCTAATCATGATAGACAACTAAAAATTATCATACCCTACTATTGAATAATGCTTTAAGGTTAAAAAGGGTGTTCACAAAAGCCATCATGTAATCTACAAGGCAATTCCATGTCGTTTTTCTAATGCATGTATAGTTTCAGCTTGGCTCATAGAATATATACACAATTTTTGTTAGGTAATGTTGTTAGTAGTGTTAGGAGTGTTGATCATGCTATCTATTAAGTTTCACTTCACTTTAACTTGCTTTGATAACTCACACTCTCCATTCATCCCTGTTAAAATATAATGAATAGTACGAAGTACATGAGGGAAAACTCATGGCTATTGGACTGCTCTCTGCTATATCACCTTACTTCTGGTCCAACAAAGTTATTTGCTTACAAAAAGTTAATTTTGTTTTTCCTAAACTTTGTGAAATTTGTGTTCATTATTTATTTAACATTATATATTCTGATGAAATATGAATGCAATTAGAATGAGAATTAGTTTAATGAGTTAAATTTGGGTCTAAAACTAAATACATATGAGTTATTTTTGGTGTAAAAGATTAAAGGCAGTAAAAAGCTGTAAACATCTGTAGTCAGGAGTGCTTCACAGGTGTTTTTATGTTTTCTCTCTGCTTTAAAGAAATTGAAACTAGGCCGGGCACCATAGCTCACACCTGTAATCCTAGCACTTTGGGAAGTTGAAGTGGGAGACTCGCTTGAGCACAGGTGTTGGAAACCAGCCTGGGCAGCATAGTTGGACCACATCTCTACAAATATATTTTTTTAATTAACCAGGCATGGTGGCACACACCTGTATTCCCAGCTACTCAGGAGGCTGAGGTGGGAGGATCATTTGCACCTGGGAGGTTGAGGCTGCAGTGAGCCATGGTCATGCAACTGCACTCTGGTCTGGGTAACAGAATAAGACCCTGTCTAAAAATAAAATTTTTAAGAAAGCAAAATGAAAATTCATGAACTATGAATTCTAGATGTGGTTCTACAAGAAAATCTCTAGAATGTCAGTCTGTAGGCATGTTAAAAGGTTTTGACCCTTTTTTTTTTTTTTTTTTGAGACACAGTCTTGCTCTTTTTGCCTTGGCTGGAGTGCAGTGGTGCAGTCTCAACTAACTGCAGCCTCCACTTCCCAGGTTCAAGCAATTCTCGTGCCTCAGCCTCCTGAGTAGCTGAGACTACAGGCATGCACAATCATGCCCGGCTAATTTTTGTATTTTTAGTAGAGATGGGTTTTGCCATGTTGGCCAGGCTGATTTTGAACTCCTGACCTCCAGTGATTTTGAACTGCCCGCCTCTGCCTCCCAATGTGCTGAGATTACAGATGTGAGCCACTGCACCCAGCTGACCCTATTTTAAATATTAGCAAATGATGTATCTTTATATATTAAAATAAAATGTTTAGATTATGAAAGCTATTTTTTGTTCTCTTAATTTAAATCATCTCTCTGACTTATTTATCAACTACTTTTTCTTCCGTTTCCTCATCTGTAAATTGAGGGGATTTGCATAGAAATACTAGATAATCTTTTAAATTTTTTCTTGTAGCTTAAACATGTTATGAAATTGATTCATTTTTTTCCCACATTCTAAGATTAATACTGTTAGATTTTATTATAAATTAATAAAGTTCCTCTTGAAATCTAAAATAATGCCTGACATTTCTTTTAGGTAGTTCTTTTTTATTATGAGTGTACCCTTAACTGTAGTGCCTTTTAAGCTGAATTCTCCCCATTTGTGACCCCAGTATGCCTTTTTTGTTAGTGAACCCAGGGGAAATGATATTTCTCTCCGAAAAATATCTGGAAATATTTGATTAGACACATGCTGGGACAAAAAGTGAAGTATCCACAGTAATACCATTGCTATATTCTTGTGACATAACCAAATTATAATTACTAAATGATACAATTTACTTTTTTAAAATTCTGGTAGAAAACATACACAATAGGCTGGGCACGGTGGCTCACGCCTGTAATCCCAGCACTTTGGGAGGCAGAGGCGAGCAGATCACTTGAGGTCAGGAGATCGAGACCAGCCTGGCCAACATGATGAAACCCCGTCTCTACTAAAAATACAAAAATTAGCCTGGTGTGATGGCGGGCACCTGTAGTCCCAGCTACTCGGGAGGCTGAGGCAGGAGAATCGCTTGAACCCAGGAAGCGGAGCTTGTGGTGAGCCGAGATCGCGCCACTGCACTCCAGCCTGGGCGACAGAGCGAGACTCTGTCTCAAAAAAAAAAAAAAAATACACAATATAAAATGTATACCATTTTAACTATTTTTAAGTGTACAAATCAGTGGCATTAAGTACATTCGCAATGTTGTGTAGCCATTGCCACTATTCCTCTCCAGAACTTTTTTTTTTAATCAACCCAAGCAGAAGCTCTGTACCCATTAAATAATAACTCGCTATTTCCTATTTCCTCCTCCCCCCTCACCCTTCGTAACTGTTTTACTGTCTGTCTATGAAAGTGTCTGTTTTAGTACCTCATACAAATAGGATCATACAAAAGTTGTCTGACTTAATTTCACTTAGCATAATCTTTTTAAACTTCATTCATGTTATAGTATGTTATAAGAATTTTGTCTTTTATAAGGCTGAATAATATTTCATTGTATGTGTGAAATTTTGTTTTATTGCTTCATCTGTTGATAGACGTTTAATTTGTTTCCATCTTTGGTTATTATGAACAATGCTACTGTGAATGTTAATGTACAAGTATCTGTTTGAGTTCCTGCTTTTAACTCTTTTGGATATATACCTAGATGTGGAACTGTTGGATCCACAACAGGTACACCATTTTACATTCCTACCATCAATATACAAGGGTTCCAATTTCTCCACCTCCTCACCAACGCTTATTTTGCATTTAAAACGTAATAGCCATCCTGCTGGGCATGAGGTGGCATCTCACTTTGGTTTTGATTTGTGTGGTTTACTTTCAGCCAAGGTTCAGAAATACATAGTGACAAATTTCTGTTTCTTTAATTTAAAATCTTGGGTAAGCTGTTACATTGCATTTTGTACTTTTAGATTACACATCTGAATTGATTGGTTATCCTTGTTAAAGTAGTTCCAAAATTGCTGCAGTATAAACACACTTTAATATTACGTTGTAGTTTTAATTTGTTTCTGACATCTTCAAAGTTTGAAATTTTCCCTTCAGCAACAACCATTTGTTAGCTACACTCACACAAAATCAGCTTAATAAAGGACATTCTACATGAAGGTAATTATAATCCATTGATGCCCCTTAATGCAAGCTGCTTTGTAGTCATTATCTATCAGTAGATGACTAAAGAACTTGATTATTCTTGTTTTTCATTTTTATTAAATTAAGAAGTTTTTTAAAATTATGTCATTTTGCAAATGGTTCTTAGGAGTAATACCTTTCAAGGCTCCATAATCACTAGATAATTAACCTGCCAGGATTAAGTACACTCAACTTTGCCTCAGGATGCTTAACTCTCAAATACAGTCAATTATCTCATGATAATAACTGCTTTGTCAAGAGTTACCGCTTAATTCCACAGTGAAAAGTCAAATCACCCATACCATGCACTTTAAGATAGTTGCAATAATAAAACAGCAATTTGAAATGGGGCAGAAGAATTCAGTTGAATTTTTTCGTAGGGATAAGAATGATATGCTTTAGACAAAGCTCCCCCTCATATCTAGTATTTTGAATCTCACAAATGATTTCAATTTATAAAGATATAGAGGCCGGGTGCAGTGGCTCACACCTGTAATCCCAGCACTTTGGGACACCAATGTGGGCAGATCACCTGAGGTCAGGAGTTCCAGACCAGCCTGGCCAGCATGGTGAAAACCCTGTCTCTAGTAAAAATATAAAAATTAGCTGGGCGTGGTGGCATGTGCCTGTAGTCCCAGCTACTCAGGAGGCTGAGACAGGAGAATCCTGAGAACCCTGGAGGTGGAGGTTGCCGTAAGCCAAGATCGTGCCACTACACTCCAGCCTCGCAACAGAGCAAGACTCTGTCAAAAAAAAAAAAAAAAAAAAAAAGATAATATATTGCTCTGCTTTATCAGTCCTTTTGCTGGCAATGTTCCCATATTGCAAATTTTCTTATAGGGAAAGCCATTTTGTCTATTAACCTCACAGAGGATTCAATATATTAAAAATCTCTAATATACACCAAGAAAATTGAAATTACTTTATTTACTGAGTGTTGATTTAGCTTAAAAATCTAGTTTATCAACAAGTGAATTACAAAACAGTGAACAAAATTCTGCAGTTTGTTGTGGTTGTTTTTGTTATTGAGTAGCTTCGCTCATATTTGGACAGGATGTGCCAAAAACAGAAATACTACTAGATAGATCAGGACATTTTGAAAGAAAATATAAAAATGTCTTTAGGTTGTTATCCATGTCTTCTAAGCCTGAATGATGCTTGTATCTCTTTTTTTTTTTTTTTTTTTTTGAGATGGAGTCTCGCTCTGCCGCCCAGGCTGGAGTGCAGTGGCCGGATCTCAGCTCACTGCAAGCTCCGCCTCCTGGGTTCACGCCATTCTCCTGCCTCAGCCTCCCGAGTAGCTGGGACTACAGGCGCCCGCCACCTCGCCCGGCTAGATTTTTGTATTTTTTAGTAGAGACGGGGTTTCACCGTGTTAGCCAGGATGGTCTCGATCTCCTGACCTTGTGATCCGCCCGTCTCGGCCTCCCAAAGTGCTGGGATTACAGGCTTGAGCCACCGCGCCCGGCCGCTTGTATCTCTTTATAAGTAAACTATCATCATCTTTTTACTAAACCAGATGGGATACATTGGCTTTTTCTTCTGTTATATATTTTACTGCCATGTGGATAGGAGGAGACTTTATTGATATTTTGTTTACACTGTTAAATGCATTTTAATGTTTCTAATAGTGAATTAATAATTGGAAACCATCAATTCTTTAAACTGTAAATAACTTTGATACAGGTATCTTAAGTAATTTTTCAGTTTCCATACTTCTGTAAAATAGAAGTCATTTGCTATTTTAAGATAAAAAATCTGTGTCAATCTATGTGTAATTATGTACACCAAATAGTGCTGTACATGCATACAACTTATTTCAGATATTCTCCTTTTGGTTAAGACACTTCTTTTTCTTTGTAAAGGTATTATTTTAATTTTTAGAACTATTTTTCTGTGCACTGGAGCACATGTTTGGGAGGAAAAAAAGAAACTTTCTGTCAAGTCCATATACACAGAAAATTCTTGTTGGAATTTTTTTTAAATGTTGTCAAGTCTAATTTTTATTTAATTTATTTATTATCAATTAGTTAGATACAGGGTCTCACTGTGTTGTCCAGGCTGTTCTCAAACTCCTGGCCTCAAGCAGTCTTCCCGCTTTGGCCTCCCTAAGGTTCTGGGATTACAGGCATGAGCGACCAAGCCTGGCCAAGTCTAATTCTTTAAAGGATGTGATTTCCAAGTATTCCCAGGGATTCAAGACTGTTACCTAGATCTGTATTCTGACAAAAGAGATGATCTTTCCCTTCTTCATATCAGAATATTTCCCCCATGAATGGAGGGAATGGGGCTGTATCTAAAATGGTAATTCTGCCCTTTAAAGTATACAGAAATGCCCTGTTTCTTCCTAAGAGAGATGGAAAATACCTTTCTGAGACTGTGCATATAGATCTCTTTATTCCCATTTTTCTGCTATAAGCAGTAAGAGGAGCTATATAGACAAAATATAAGGTGGTTATAAAATCATCAAGGAATTGGGAAAGAAACTTTTTCGGAGGATATAACATAACCTCTTCAGAAAGAAACAAAAACTTATGGTGCTTTTTGGAAGAAATTCTGACATAGTTGTATTTTCTGAGGAGGATAATGAAATTTCAGTTAACACAGGAGTGTAACTTCGTAAAATTGCTGCTCACTCCTAGATTTAACTTTCTCCCTAGGGTTTTTCTGATATGTTTACTCATCTGAAAAAAGTGAGATTGACTGTAGCACAAGGGAGACTTCTAATGTCAGTGGCATGTTGTAAAGATGTGCTATGGGAAAGATTCAGAAAATGCAAAGGCTATTTAACTATATGCTCTGCATCTCCCTGCCTTTCTACATAGCTCTCTCCTTTCTTTCTTACTCCTTCTTCTCCCTCTTTATGTCAACTATATTGCCTCTCTGAAGATGAAATGCTTTTGAATCATCCCCAACCTAATATCCATCACTGGTAAAAAGCCGTCTAATTATTGTGTGTTGATTTTTAAAAACTAAAAAAAAATTATAAGAAAATCAAGAAGAGTATTTAAATGTTTTTAATTGCAAGGAGAAAATAAATACACTCAAGAAAAACACTGTGTAATTTGAAATAGTTTGAATTACTATGGAGATAATCATATTTTATGCAGTAATGCCTTTCTATTTTATTCACTATTTCTATTAATCTTTATTTGTTTCAGTTACTGTACTATAAATTTGTAAGTGATGATTTTGGTATTATTTATATAGTATGCCATAATATAAAAAATTGAAAAATATTAAATACATATTTAATGTTCTTATTTAATGCCTTTACTTTTTTTTTTTTTTTCCTCGAGACAAGGTCTCACTCTGTCACCCAAGCTGGAGTGCAGTGATGCAATCTCAGCTCACTGCAAACTCCGCCTCCCCCAGGTTCAAGCGATTCTCAAGTCTTAGCTTTCCGCATAGCTGGGATTACAGGAATGCGCCATCACATTCGGCTAATGTTTGTATTTTTAGTAGAGACGGGGTTCTGCCATGTTGACCAGGCTGATCTTGAACTCCAGGCCTCAAGTGATCTGCCAACCTTGGCCTCCCAAGTGCTGGGGTTACAGGCGTGAGACACCTCACCCAGCCAAAAATTATTGTTTATTAAAAATCGTTTAATTACATTGACTTATCCTTATAAATAAAAACTATAAATTTATATTACAGTAGAAAAAGTGCTAGACCTAAATTTAGAAAACCTGTCTTTTGACCTAGCTCTTAAGTATTTCACAGAGAAAACAGAAGCCAAGAAGCCAAAATTCTGACATGAGGGAAATAATTAGCAAAATTTAAATAGGTGCCATCGATTAGTCCGTGGTATTTTATCAACATTAATTTTTATTTTATTATTTATTTATTTATTTTGATATGGAATCTTACTCTATCGCCCAGACTGGAATGCAGTGGCATGATCTCAGCTCACTGCAACCTCCACCTCCCGGGTTCAAGCGATTCTCCTGCCTCAGCCTCCTGAGTAGCTGGAATTACAAGCACCTGCCACCATGCCTGGCTAATTTTTGTATTACTAGTAGAGACGGGGTTTCGCCATGTTGGCCAGGCTGGTCTTGAACTCCTGGCCTCAGGTGATTTACCTGCGTTGGCCTACAAAGTGCTGGGATTACAGGCATGAGTCACTGCACCCAGCTTAACATTAATTTTTTAGTTTTGGTAATTTTAATATGGCTATATAGAAGGTTCACATTTAGTTAGAAGGTTCAATCCTAATATCCTTTTTGACTAATCCAGATCCAGTCCAGGATGCTCACATTGCATTTAGTTATCACATTTCCGTAGTCTCTTTAATCTAGAACAGTTCTTCAGTCTTTGTTTGTCTTTATGACCATGACAATTTTGAAGAGTACTGACTTGTTTTTTTGTAGAATGCCCTTTGGTGTAGAGTTTCCTCATTATCAATACATTTTTGATAGGAATACCATAGAAACAGCCTGGGCAACATAGCAAGATGCTGTCTCTACAAAAAGTAAAATTAACCAGGCATGATGGCACATTCCTGTAGTCCCAACTACTTGGAAGGCTGAGGCAGGAGGATCGCTTGAGCCCAGGAGTTTGAGGCTGCAGTAAGCCATAATTGCAACCCTGGAGTCCAGCCTGGGTTACAGAGCGAGACCCCTCCCACCCAAAAAAAAAAAAAAAAAAAAAAACCACAACGCAGAAATGCTATTGTGTCTTTTTTCATGCCTTATATTAAGATTTTAGTATGTTTCATTACTGGTAATACTGACTTTGATCACATGATTAAGAAAATGTTGGCCCAGTTTATTCACTTCAAAGTTACTATTTCTGGTCAGGCATAGTAGCTCACGCCTATAATCCCAGCACTCTGGGGAGCCAAGGAGGACAGATCCCTTGGGCTTAGGAATTCAAGACCAGCCTGGGCAACTTGGTGTAACCCTATCTCTACTAAAAATATAAAAATTAGCTTGACATAGTGGCATGCACCTGTAGTCCCAGCTACTTGGGAGGCTAGGTAAGAGGATTACTTGAGCCCAGAAGGTCACATGAGTGACCTTGGAAGCAAATACTCCCTCAAACACGAGATGACTGCAGCCCTGGTCTACATCTCAATTGCAGTCTTGTGAGATATTGAGTCAGAGGCACTCAGCTAAGCCATGCCTGGATTCCTTATCCACAGAAACTATGGAGATAATAAGTGTTTCTCATTTTAAGTCACTAAGTTTTGGAGCAATTTGTTATGCAGTAATACCTAATATGCTGTGAAAAACAAATTTACTAAGTAGAGCTTAATATCTATGTACAATTCTTTTTGTCTTTAGCCTTTGTGTATGTTGTCAAAACACAAATTTTTAGTTAAAGTTAGTTCGTTTCCCCTCTAAGTATTTTAATTTTTTTTAAGTATGTGAAACATTTTTGTGGTTCTTAACATCAGAACTATATGAAAAGGTTTACTCAGAAGTGTCACTCCTCCTTTATCCCTCATCTTCTTCATTCCACATCCTCTCTCTATTCCTACCCTGTTTCTTCCTACCTACCCTCTATAAATAATCTCTTTAGTTTCTGGCTCACATT
Source organism: Trachypithecus francoisi (assembly GCF_009764315.1). NCBI lineage: Eukaryota > Metazoa > Chordata > Mammalia > Primates > Cercopithecidae > Trachypithecus > Trachypithecus francoisi. The sequence goes on from NW_022681474.1 coordinate 38,822,203, forward strand.
TCTAAATTTCTTTTAGCACAAATTAGCAGCTAAATGCATATTTTATTGTATCTTCTTTGTTACATGAAAGGTAGCACACTATAGATAGATCCTCTTTGAACTTAGCTTTCTTTCAATCAAGTATATCTTATAAATCGTTCCATAAAAGCTCACAGAGATCTTCCTCATTTTTAATCTTATTTCTTTTTTTTTTTTTTTTTTTAATGAGACGGAGTCTCGCTGTGTCACCCAGGCTAGAGTGCAGTGGTGCGATCTTGGCTCACTGCAACTTCTGCCTCCCAGGTTCAAGGGATTCTCCTGCCTCAGCCTCCTGAGTAGCTGGGACTATAGGTGCCTGCCACCATGCCTGGCTAATTTTTGTATTTTTAGTAGAGGTGGGGTTTCACTGTGTTAGCCAGGCTGGTCTTGATCTCCTGACCTCATGATCCTCCCAAAGTGCTGGGATTACAGGCATGAGCCACCGCGCCTGGCCTATTTCATTTTTTAAAAAAAACTGAGACAGGGTCTCACTGTGTTGCCCAGGCTAGTCTTGAACTCCTGGGCTCAAACAATCCTCCTGCAATCCTTCTGCCTTGGCCTCCCGAAGTGCTGGGATTACAAACGTCCAGCCACAATCATCCTCATTTTTTATAGTTGGATTTTCCCCATTGTGTGAATGTACCATATTTTATCCAATCACTCTCTTATGTATGGACGTTAAGACTGTTTTGAGTCTCGCACTTAAAAACAATCTTTCAATGAATAATCTTGTTCATACATATTTCTTGTGTTGCTAGAGGTATTTCTTCAGAGTAAATTCCTAGAAATGGAATTGTTGGGTCAAAGGATAAGTGCATATAGCATTTTGTTAGATGTTGCTAAATTCCTCTCCAAAATAATTAGAAATGTTTTCATTCTCAGCAGCAGTGTAGGTAAATGCCTGTTTTTAATGGGGTTATTTTAATATTTGGTTATCAATTATTTATGAAGCATTGCTATCAAATGGAATTCTAAGAGTGTAAAATTCTAGCTTTATTTCAAATACTTAGTTGCACCAGCCAACTCATTTTAGCACAGTAAAAGTAATCCAAGAACTAAAAAGTGATCATTCTTTAAGGTACAGACTTTAAAGATTCTTTTATCTTTCTTTTTTTTTTTTATTTTATCAGACACATTAGAGGAATATGAATTAATCCCCATTATACACTCTTTAGTTTCATTTTCTGGCCCTATATTTTCATCTTATACTTCTCTCCTACAAGCATCACTTCCTTTCTCCTGTACTGCCTAACTATTCATGTTTTCTTATCATCAATACTCATTTCATATATTCCCTACCTCACATTCTCCCCTCCTTTCCCTCCCTTCTCCACTCCCATTCAGTTGGTTATTTTATAAATGTGATTCTGTGATCTTGTGTATATAATTATAATGCTGACATGGTTTCTCTTACACTAGAACGTGTTCCTTCACAGCAGTGACTTTCATTCTTCACTATATTCTGCCCACTTGATAGGTGGTCATTTTCTGACTGGAAGTTCCAATTATGTAATCACAAGGTTAGACTTTCTGGTGACCACTTCCCATCCTGGGGCTGACAGTGAGTCACTCCATCAGCATAACAAAGACACTTTTAACAATCAGGAAATTTTAAGGGTTTTTGAAGCTCTGTGCTAGGAATCCAGACAAGGACTCAACGTATTTTTTACTATACCACTTTAAGAGTGTAATGATACCGTGTAACAACTTTATTAGTAGATTACTATTTATAGAAACTTGATAAATGTGGTGGGAGGTGGTACAGAATCATGTAATATAATCTATTAAAAATGAAAGAAAGCACAGATAAACAAAATTTGAAATCATAAGAGAGAAATAAGAATGACGGCCAGCCACGGTGGCTCACGCTTGTAATCCCAGCATTTTGGGAGGCTGAAGCGGGCAGATCACAAGGTCAAGAGATCGAGACCATCCTGGCCAACATGGTGAAACCCCTTCTCCACTAAAAATACAAAAATTACCTGGCCATGGTGGTGAATGCTACTCAGGAGACTGAGGCTGAGGCAGGAGAATCACTTGAACCCAGGAGGTGGAGGTTGCAGTGAGCTGAGATTGTGCCACCGCACTCCAGCCTGGGGACAGAGCAAGACTCTGTCTCAAAATAGAATGAAAACTGAGAAATTTTTTTTTCTTTTTCTTTTTTTTTGAGATGGAGTCTTGCTCTGTTGCCAGGTTAAAATAAACTTTCAATTCTCTTCTCTTGAATATCTATCACCCAACAATGCTTTTTTCATATTGATCACTTTGCTAACACGAACAATTGGGGTTTCACCAAAATTGTGAAGGATATTTATTCTTCCATACTTATGTCTGTGTTCAGGGTCATACAGATTCTACTTTTTCCTTTTTGTTTAAGGTATTCTCTTGGAGATTTATGTACTTAAATTTGACCACAATTTATTGGGAGCATATTCTGTGTCAGACACTGCACTCTGCCCTAGATATTCAGGGATTTCTAAGAAGAATGTTAACATTGCTGTTACATAGTCAGTTACTTATCACATTCTTTTCCTCTCAACTGTTTTCAAAATAGGAATCTGTAGTATGTTTTCACATATGGAGTTCAGGTCAGGCTTAGGGGTCCCTGACAATGTGAATAGTTTTAAGGGCCTCAATTTGTGGTACCCTTTTACGAATTTAACAAGCCATGGACTCCAGTTTCCACCAAAAATATTTTGTTCTCATCCTCTCTGGTTTCAGTCCATAGTGTACAGAAAGTACTAAGGAACTTCAGCCCCAAATTGTCAAATTTTGCTACTTAAGAAACAGAAGATTTAAATCTATCATTTTGTCTTATATTCCAGAGTTGTTTGGTTTCTCCTATCTTTAACTTCTTGTCCTTGAAGGGTATTCTAATTTTCATTTGGAAATGACTTCTCATAGGGTTTGTGTTAGATATTTTCAGGGCCAGTTAGATATGATGTTCCCATTTCTGTTTTATTGTTAAACTATTATTCCTTTTGAGCTGTAATGAATAATTCATTCTGAGAGGCAATATATGTTTTCAGTAATTGACCTGAATAAAAGTAAATGTTAAACATGGAGTTGTTAAGTTAATACAGTGGGTATTAGTACTAATTTGTTCAAATTAAGATAGAATTCTTAATTTGATAAATAGAATTCTTATATTACAGCATCAGTCCAATTGGATTCATTGTTCATAGAAAGATAATTTCTTACATGAGGAAAGACAGGTTTTCTTTCTCTTAGCAAAATATTAATGCAAAAATGACCTCTTAATTTCCTGCCACCTTCCAGAAGGGAAATGCTGATTAGGAGGTAAATTCAATTTACTTTACAATCAAACTTCACATCTGTTATGCTGAAGTCAGAGTTTATCTTTCTTGTTATGTGGAACCTAGAAATATACCACAAGGAATAATGAAAAATAAACTAGCAGAAATTTTGCTTGATGCTGAGAATTTTTAGTTGACTGCAAAATGGGTGAAAGTAATATAAACTTACCAAAGAATGTTTTCACAGCTCACTGGGACTTAGTACTGTTTTTCAAATAACAAATGGAAGATTTGTAAGACTAGACCGACTTAATGTGATTTCAATGCAGTAATTACTGTGTGGCATGGGCATGGTAAGAGATAGGCCTTTTCTAGAAATATTCTCATCGGTTTTTTTAGTTGCTCTCACTTAGATTTATATTAACTCAGCTCCAGATTTTCATTTCTTTTTATTTTAAACAACGAGAAAAATACTCCACGATGTCACTGATTTAGTTATCAGATTTGCTTTATTTCTGTGTATAATAGGTAATGTGAGTACAGGAAATATATCTGAAAAGGTTGCTTGTATCTAAATTTTAAGTTAGATCATTTAAAAATTACTTATAAGTCTATTGAGTGTCTTATACAGTAGGGCAGATGGAAAAACTTCTTTGATATTCATTTTTGGTACTTCTCAGGAAAATAATTGGGAATTATTCAGTTGGAAAAAATATTGAGAAGAGTATATTTTATATAATGATTATTTAGTAAAACATTAAAAATAATTCCTTATTCTGGAGGTTTGTAGACATCAAAATTGACAAAGATTCATGTGTTATATGTTTCATCAAGGTACCGTTAAGTGATTTTTTAAAAAAACATTCCAACCGTAACAATGGATGCTCATTGTGGAGCGTTAAAAATACAAAAATATGCAAAAGAAAAAATTAAAATTAATATTTATCATATCACCCAGCATTAACTACTCTATAATTTTTCCTGTGTTTCCTTATAGAATTTTTCCCACAAATTTTTATTTGTTTTTATCATATTTATTTTTGTTCCACACACTTTTTATTTTGATATGATTGACAATCTAGGAAAAAATTGTAAGAAGAGTACAGAGTTCTCTGCTACTACGCTTTTGAGCATTTTTGCTTTTTCTCCCTCTCTGTCTCTCTAAATATATGTGCCTAAACATAGTATATATTCAGATTTGTCTAGTTGTCCCAAGAATGTTCTTTCTAGTGATTTTGTTTTCCAAGATCATGGATCATGCATTGCCTTAACTTGTCATGTTTCTTTGGTTTCCTTAATCTGGAGTTCCTTGGTCTTTCTCCTTCATGCCATTGCATTTTTAAACAGTATAGTCAACCATTCTGTGTATGTAAATTCTTAACCAATTGAAATAGATTTTATATCATTTTTCCCACTTTATATATATATATAAATATATACTTATATATTTATATATATATTTTAAATATAAATATATATATATACATATATATACACACACATATATATATTTTTTTTTAGACAAAGCCTTGCTCTGTCACCAGGCTGGAATGCAGTGGCGCGATCCTGGCTCACTGCAACCTCCACCTCCTGGATTCAAGTGATTCTCTGCCTCAGCCTCCCGAGTAGCTGGGACTACAGACGTGCACCACCATGCCCGGCTAATGTTTTGTTTTGTTTTCTTTGGCTTTTTAGAGATGGAGTTTTGCTCTTGTTTCCCAGGCTGGAGTGCAATGGTGCCATCTTGGCTCACCACAATCTCCGCCTCCCAGATTCAAGCCATTCTCCTGCCTCAGCCTCCTGAGTAGCTGGGATTACAGGTATGTGCCACCACATCTGGCTAATTTTGTATTTTTAGTAGAGATAGGGTTTCTCCCTGTTGGTCAGGCTGGTCTCCCCACCTTGGCCTCCCAAAGTGCTGGGATTACAGGCATGAGCCACCATACCTGACCTAATTTTTGTATTTTTAGCAGAGACAGGGTTTCACCATGTTGGCCAGGATGGTCTCCATCTCCTGACCTCGTGATCTGCTTGCCTTTGGCCTCCCAAAGTGCTGGGATTACAGGCATGAGTCACCACACCCAGCCACTTAATATATTTTCAACATTTTCCAATGTCTTTAATTATGTCAGTTATAATTTTGGATCGCTGTATAATTTATTTTCATTAGTCTTCTAGTGTTGGAAATTTTTACTATTTGGGTTTTTTTTTCAGTATTGCAAGTACAATTGGAAAAAAACTTTGTAAATCTTTGTTGTAATTTTAATTTCTGAATCTATCAAGTATTTGTTAAAACATAGAGCAACAAAACAAAAATCCTACAGAAGAGAATAATCAAATGTTAATCTTTTTGATTTTGAATACAATTAGAATGGAAATTTGGAAAAGGGGAAAATTGCCAGATAAAGAGTTTGCCAGATTTAGCAAATAAAAATATAAGATGTCCATTTAAATTTGAATTTCAGATGGGACACATGATATCTGGGACATACTTATACTAAAAAATTATTCATTGCGTATCTGAAACTTAAATATGACTGAGCCTCATGTATTTTATCTGGCAGCTCTACCAGTTGTTTGAGTATTCAGGAAGACTTCATGGTAGAGATAAAGAGAAGGGAGTAAAGAAGATGTTTTACACAAAAGGAATGGTTGAGATTATCTCCAAAACAAGAGTGAACATAGCTTGTGTGAAATAGTCTCCATAAAGATAAAGACTTTGTGTCTCATTCACTGCTGTATCCCCAATCCCTTAAACAATCTGTACACTGTAGTCACTCAATAAATATTTGTTGAATGAGTAAATGAATTTGCACTATAAATAAAACCAGGCAACTTGGGACAAAGATCACCTGTTGTAACTAAGTAGATAAAGATAAATTTTCCATGAACTTGGAAAACTTGGCAGAAGAATTTGGACTTCCTACCTTCCCTTATTTATTTTATAATGATTCATTAAGTGACTGTTATATGTCATATGCACAGGATATTTTGGAGAACAAGAACAGACATGGCTTCTACCCTCATGGATTTTATAGTCTGTATTAGAGGTAGACATTCAATTTATAATTCAATTATTCATTTAATATTCAATAAATTTCAATTCAATTATAACTTAGCAACTTATAAAATTGAATTTTTAATCATTCAATTTATAATTAGAAATATGAATACTGTGAGGGAAAAGTATATAATACTTATGTTTTAAAATCACACACAGTAAGGGAGTATTCTTGAAAGAACCTGATCAAGCTGAATGTGAATGGTGTTGTGGCTTGGGGATAGATCCAATCTTTTCTTTGAAATCTTCATTCTTTCACTAATTTTCCCTCTGAATTTATAGAACACTCTTTGGACTATGACACTTATTCTTATACATTTTAAAAAATCTTTTTATATGGGCAATTTGGTTTACTTACTAGATTGTTAATTTATTTATTTAGAAACAGAGTCTCACTCACATCACCCAGGCTGGAGTACAGTGGCACAATCACCACTCAGTGGCAGTCTCAACTTCCCAGGCTCAGGTGATCCTCCCACCTTAACCTCCTGAGTAGCTTGGACTTCAGGTGCACATCACCACTCCTGTCTTATTTTTCGTATCTTTTGTAGAGATGGGGTTTCGCCGTGTTTCCCAGGCTGGTTTCGAACTCCTGGGATTACAGGCGTGAGCCCTGCACCTAGCCTAGATTGTAAGTTCTTTAGTGATCCAGGGGGTATTTCAATTTACTTTTAGCCTCTATTGTTTCATGTATGTAAAATATGCACAGGTGTTAATTATTTGCATGTTGATTCATTGAAATTATAATGGGGCTTTTAATAGCTATATATATGCCATGAGCACATAAAAGACGATTTCTGGATTCTTTGACCCTCTTAAAGAAATTTATGATGCCTATATGTTGTTATTCTTGGGTCCTTAGACCTTGTGTGGCAATATTAGGTCAGGGATAGATGTCTAATGATTTACAGTCAGGGAGCTTTGATAACCACTGTCACATATTAGGATAAATCAGAACTCAATCACCTTTTTTTTTTTTTGAGATGGAGTCTCGTTCTGTCACCGAGGCTGGAGTGGTGGCGTGATCTTGGCCCACTGCCACCTCCACTTCCCAGGTTCAAGTGGTTCTCCTGCCTAAGCCTCCCAAGTAGCTGGGATCACAGGCACCCACCACCACACCCAGCTAATGTTTGTATTCTTAGTAGAGACAGGGTTTCACTATGTTGGCCAGGCTGGTCTTGAACTTCTGACCTCAGGCAATCCTCCCGCCTCAGCCTCCCAAAGTGCTGGGATTACAGGTGTGAGCCACCGAGTCTAGCCAAGAACCCAATCACTTTTGACTCTGCTTTCTATATATATTGAAAACCTAACTACTTGTTCCCTTCTTCTACTTCCTCTACCTCTTCCCTTCTAGTTCATGATGCCATTATCACTTGCCCAGATTATTACAGTAATCTGATCATTGCTCTCCCTGCCTCTGGTTTTGGCCATTCCCCACAACAGTAATAGGAAATATTGGAAGTTTTTAAGTAAGCATGATAGTCTCGTTGGATCTGTTCTTTGACACATCTAGCTATGTAGTGTTTGGTAGATTGGAATAGAGGCATAGTAAATGTGGGTTTACATGGTATAGTAGGTAGTAAAGACAGTCCAACAATCAATTCTCATTTTGTTGGTAGTTAAAGAATATAGGCCTACCACTACTTGTAATTTTAATTTTATTTGATTTATATCAATTTACTTATTAATTTGAATCTTAGTTTATAATATGCTATAATCATATGCTATACTCAAATATAATTGAGTTACTTCTTAGAGACAAGGTCTCGCTATGTTGCAGGTTTCGCCATGTTGTCCAGGGTGATCTTGAACTCCTGGGTTCAAGCAGTCCTCCTGTTTCAGCCTCCCAAGTAGTTGGATCTACAAGCATGGCATGCACCATCATACCCATTTCTGAACTATTTTTTAAGTAAAATTTTTTTTAGATGAAGACAAGCTTGTACGCAAGAGTAGTTAAGACAGTGTGGTACTGACTCAAGGATGTACTAATAGACAAAGGATAGAAAACAGACCCACACACATACAGTCATACAGTTACAGCAAAGATGCCACTGGGATATAGAGGAGAAAGGATAGTATTGGGGTCAGTGGATATTCATATGGAAAAAATTAACTACTACCTTATACCACACACCAAAATTAATTCTATATGATTGTGCATAAATATAAAATAGAACAATAACACCTCTCGAAGAAATCATAGGAAAATATCATGGTCTTGGGTAGGCAAAACTTTTCTTACAAAGAATTTAAAAATGCTAACAATAAAAGAAAATATAGTCTGGTCCAAATGCAGTGGTATTTACAACTAATTGATTACAACCAGTTACAGATTTCTTTGTTCCTTCTCTGCTTCCACTGCTTTACTTGACTAGCCTTAGGAAAAAACAATTTTTAAGGAAAAATAAATTGGACATGTCAAAATTGAGAACCTTTCACCAGAAGACATTGTGAAAGTGAAAAGGCAAAATATAAAGTGAGCTTGAGAATTACGAGAAGTTCAGCACAGTGGACTAGTGGAAGGAAATATGTTTGTACGTAATTTTTTCCCTATAACCAGTACTAAGAATAGAGAACCCTGTATTTAACTAAAGGCAGAAAATATTTTGAGGCCATATTTTTTCTCATTTTATGCCATTTACTTAGTAAATGTACATACCTTAGACTTACAGATTCATGCAAATAATATACAGTCCTCCCTTGGTATCTTCGGGGGATTGGTTTTAGGACCCCTCTCACACATACACAGGATACCAGTACTCAAGTCCCTTGCATAAAATGGCAAAGTATTTGCATATAACCTATGCATATACTCACACGTACTCTAAATAATCTCTAGATTCTTTATAATACCTGATACAATGTAAATGCTATGTAAATAGTTGTTATACCATGGTTTTTTGTATTATTTTGTATTACTGTTATTTTTTATTGTTGGATTTTTTTCATATTTTCAGTTCACAGTTGGTTGCATGTGGACGCAGATACAGTGGGCCAACTGTATACATATTTTGGGATCTTTTTAGTAGGTAGTAAAACTTGGTTTTCCCCAACTGTTTCTGTTAATTCACAGCCAACTATGAAATATGCCACATTTGTCCTGATTAAATAGTGAAATGTCTTAGTCCTTTCTGCTGATTATACGGATAGAAAAGATTAAAAAGTGGTGGATAAACCTAACCAAAAAAAAAAAAAAAGTTTTCATAAGCCACTGCTGTCAGCACTTATTTGAGATTTTAAAACATTTTGTAGTTCTTTATTTTTAAATGACCTTACATTTAAAAGGGTTTGTTAATTCAAAAGGTCTCCTACGGTTAAGGGCAGTTCAAATAGTAGACTGAGGGTAGAAGACGGATTGACTGTAAATAGGCCTAAAGGTATATTTTGGGGGTGATGTAAATGTTCTAAAATTTGATTGTGGTGATGTTTGCACAAACTTTGCACAAAAGCATTGAACTATACACTGAAAGCATATTAAATTTTGTAGTGTGTAAATGAATGCCTTAATGAAGTTTTTTTTTTTTAAGGATACCATTAAGATAATGAATCGTCCAGCCATAGATTAGGAGAAAACGTTTACAATTCATGTATCTGACAAAGGATTGTATCCAGAAATCAATAATGAGACAAATCAATAGTAAGACAAATAACATAAATTTTAAAAATTGGGCAAAAGACTTAGACACTTCATAGAGGGAAATAATCTAATGGCCAAATAAGCACACTAAAAGAGGCTGAACATTAGTAATCATTAGGAAACACAAATTAACATCACAGTGGGGTACTGACCCATCACTCATCCACTTGAATAGTTAAAATAAAAAGGACTACTAATTGTTGACAAGGATGCAGAACAACTGGAACTCTCATTCTTTGCTGGTGAGACCATGCAGTGGGACCACACATTTGAAAAACTGTATGGTAGTTTTTTTATTTTTTTCCCAATAAAAATTAACTGCACATCTACCCTATGATCCAGCAAGTCATTTACCTAAGAAGAACAAAAACATAATATCCACAGAAAGAGCTGTACGAGAAGATTCATAGCAGCAAACAGAGATGTTCATTAACAAGACAGGTTTTCAGCACATTGTGTATTTTTTTTTTTTTGAGACAGAGTCTCACTCTGTCACCAGGCTGGAGTGTAGTGGCACGATCTCTGCTCACTGCAACCTCCACCTCCCAGGTTCAAGCAGTTCTCCTGCCTCAGCCTCCCAAGTAGCTAAGACTACAGGCACGTGCCACCATGCCCAGCTAATTTTTGTATTTGTAGTAGAGATGGGGTTTCACCATGTTGGCCAGGATGGTCTTGATCTCTTGACCTCATGATCTGCCCACCTCAGCCTCCCAAAGTGCTGGGATTACAGGCATGAGCCACCACGCCTGGCCTGTGTATTCATTTAATAGTATGCTACTAGGCAATAAAAATAAATGAACTGCTACTACCCCCAACTACATGGATAAATCTGAGGAACACTATGTTGAACCAGAAGAGTCAGGTGCAAAACAGTATTTGTGTTCTGCATTATACCATTCAAACAAACAAAAACAATCTATAATAGAAATCAGAAAATAGTTTCCTTTTTGTTGGGGATGTAGGGATTTACCTGTAAGAGAAGTAGAAAACTTTCTGGGATAATAGAAATGTTCTATGTTTTGTTTTGGATAATCATTTAAGATCTGTGCATCATATTTTATGTGATCATACCCCAGTAATAAGAATGGAAAATGCTACAAAAGCCAATTGCAAGTCAACTCAATATCTCTATTAATAAATCTGACCATTTTTAAAAGAATAGTAAATCCTACATCTTTATTTTGAGAAAAAATAAAATATTATAATTTTATTTATTGCTATTTAACATATGCTTATATATGACATACAAATTGTGAAAAGATCATTTAAACAAATTGGCTAAAGAAACTTCATGAAGAAGGTGAATCTTTTGCCTTACTGCATATGCTTTTATATTGACTAAAACCGAAGTGATTTCCCGTGGTAGCTTCTTACACTCTGTTCTCTTATTCTTTCTTGTGGTAAAATGGAAACTGATGCTCTTCCCATGAAAGGGTAATTATATATTAATGTACTCTTTTTCTCTCCTGTCCTTTTTTTATGAAATATTTCATATATCAAAGAATGTCTAACATATGTATATTACAAAGTATATCCTCTACCTCCCTCCTCATTTGAAGATCCTGCCAATCCTCTGCAGAGCTAATGCTTATTCTGACTTTGGGGTTTTCATTTCCTTTCATATATCCCTTATATATGTAGCCCTAGTAGGTGTATGCATATGTATATCATGAATAGTTGTATATATAATAATTGCAAATATATCCTGTTTATTTAATGGGTTATATTTCTTTTTTTTTTTTTTTTTTTTTTTTTTTTGAGACGGAGTCTCGCTCTGTCGCCCGGGCTGGAGTGCAGTGGCCGGATCTCAGCTCACTGCAAGCTCCGCCTCCCGGGTTTACGCCATTCTCCTGCCTCAGCCTCCCGAGTAGCTGGGACTACAGGCGCCCGCCACCTCGCCCGGCTAGTTTTTTGTATTTTTTTTTTTTTTTTGAGACGGAGTCTCGCTCTGTCGCCCAGGCTGGAATGCAGTGGCTGGATCTCAGCTCACTGCAAGCTCCACCTCCTGGGTTCACGCCATTCTCCTGCCTCAGCCTCCCCAGTAGCTGAGACTACAGGCGCCCGCCACCTCGCCCGGCTAGTTTTTTGTATTTTTTAGTAGAGACGGGGTTTCACCGTGTTAGCCAGGATGGTCTCGATCTCCTGACCTTGTGATCCACCCGTCTCGGCCTCCCAAAGTGCTGGGATTACAGGCTTGAGCCACCGCGCCCGGCCGTTTTTTGTATTTTTTAGTAGAGACGGGGTTTCACCGTGTTAGCCAGGATGGTCTCGATCTCCTGACCTTGTGATCCACCCGCCTCGGCCTCCCAAAGTGCTGGGATTACAGGCTTGAGCCACCGCGCCCGGCCTATATTTCTTTAAGTTCCAATAAAATATTTTCTAAATTAGAACGTTATTACAATTTTAAAAAATGTTCCAGGACAAAATGAATACCAAATTACAAGAATGGTAAAGCTTAGAACATTGTCATTCACTATAAATAATAGCTGCAATTCTATTTTTGGTTTCTTTTTTCACTAGTCCATTTTGATATTAATATTTCTTGTTGTGCCCAGAACTCCTAGCACTTTGGGAAGCCAAGACAGATGGATCGCTTGAGCTCAGGAGTTCAAGACCAGCCTGGGCAACATGGCAAGACCTTGTCTCTATTTAAAAAAAAAAAAAAAAAAATCGTTTCAGTGCAGCAGTGTTTTATTTCCCACAGAATATGGTTCTTCATAAAAGAACCCCAAAGTATTTATTTATAAAAATACAATTTGGTATACATGCAAATGTAGCTTATTTTACATATAACCATACTGTAATAAGTCTTTGTGGTAAGCAATTCAGTTAATGTGACTACAGATTTCAGATATAATAATGTGAAATTTCGAGTAGATTTTAACTTTTAAAAAATAATTTATGTTAGGCTAGGCACGGTGACTCATGCCTGGTAATCCCATCACTTTGGGAGTCCAAGGCAGGAGGATCACTTGAGCCCAGTTCAAGACCAGCCTGGGCAACATAAGGAGACCCCATCTTTACAAAAAAAGAAAATTAGCCCTGCATGGGCCATGCCTGTAGTCTCAGCTCTCCAGAGGTTGAGGCTGCAGTGAGCCATCATCATGCCACTGTGCTCCGGCCTGGGCAACAGAGCAAGACCATGTCTCAATAATAATAACTTATGTAAACTGCTGATCTTTCTTTTTCTATATTTAACCGGTTAAACTGATTAATTGTTTGCTGGTTTTTTATGTCATAGGTGTCAGATCCAGCTAGCAGTCCTATAAGTCAGAATTATAGATGGAAGTGAGGGAGAGAGAGAATTGTCAGAAAAACTTACTAAGATTCCTATCCTGGCAAGGTGTGGTGGCTTATACCTGTAATTCCAGCATTTTGGAGGGCCAAGGTGGAAGGATCCCTGGAACCCAGGAGTTTGAGGCTGCAGTGATCTATGATCATCCCATTGCACTCCAGCCTGGGATACAGAGCAAGACCTTGTCTCAAAAAAAAAAAAAAAAAAAAATACTAAGTGGCATCATACAGAAAGTTTAAAATTAAATGTATACTGTTATAAATATCTTATTAAAATGCAGGATAATCAGAGACTGATCTAAAAGTAATCAGGGATGATCATGTCTTGAGAGTATCCTGTTTCTCAGTTGCTTTGGGGCAGAAGGCACCTAGAAGGTTGAGATAATTTGGTGCAAAATCAGAGATTTCCCCCCATGTAAACAACCTCAAAACTTGAGTTGGTCCTAACAGTAGACTCAATCCCTTAGAAAAGACTAGGCAGAGCAGAGCAATTTTCCTATTGACTACATCTGAGACTCCATTCATTCTTGTGTCACGTAAGACATAGCATATACTTTTTAGGTCTCTAATAATAGCAGTTCTCTAAGAAGCAAACTGGGATGAAAGACATTATTCACTTATTTTCTTAAATGGGGAAGGCATTAAAGGGAGTGAAGGTTTATTAATGCCACTTTTAAAGATATAAATAGTAGATTTTTATTCTAATAAGTGATACATCAATGAAATTTGTTATTGCAGCTCTGGGACAGCAATTACTTATATATTGACAACTTATACATGTTTTACATGCCCATTTGCTCTCCTGTTCACTATTGAAATGTAGTTACCATAGCAATGAACACATCACATGGTTCCTGTGCTAGTTCTAAAACAGAGAACAGCAATATGCCATATGAGCTCTGCTTATTTTCTACGTAAGGACTGCATATACAACTTGAGGCTATTCCATAACCTTCTCAGTGCAGATAGCTTATCATTGATTTAGAAAGCTTTCAAAGTAAAAAGCAATTGGCAGTAGTATATTTCAGGTCTCTAGCTTCTCTTGTACTGTTCTTTGCCACTGAGCTAAAAGAACAGTTTCACTAGCTTTGACCAGCAGGGACTCTGCTGTTGTATATTTAGCCATAGATCGTCTATGGAATAGCAGTGCCACTTAGACAATTGGTGGGAGAGGCATATATAGCATTCATGGACACATTTTGTAAGTCTTATTGAGCAATTCTTAACCAATCTTAGCTTTTCTCCTACTGTCTCCCTTAATGTTTCAAGTTTTTAAAAATATAGGAGTCTGTTTCAGAATTTGAGGAAAGGAAGATGCCAGGCACAACTGGAGGCATGCTATTAGTTTCTTTTAGGTCCATTATTGTCATGTAAGATTTTAAAATGCATGGGTTGTATAGCAGTTTATCTGTAGAAAAGGACTTCAGATTTCTGTGCCTGGTGATATCAGGCCCTATTTATGCCTTACTGTCACATTTACAGTATGTTGTAGGCTGTCAGACCTCCAGAAATAAAGTAGCAACATACCCCTCTTACTGTGACTCTTACCAGATATTTATTTGAAACATTCCAAGCACTATGGCATATCAGGGAGTGGTGCTACTATGTAACCCTTTGTAACCATTAATAAGCAAAATAAATTTCAATTTGAGCTTTTGGCTATACTACACCTATTGTCAAGTGGCACTACAAATTCAAAATTTTAAATATTCTTTCTTGAAACTACTAGGAACAACTGTTTTATATATAGTAGAGGAAACCAGTGCTTTATTCTCTTATTGCTGTATATTCTTGACTGAAACTTGTAAGAGGTGATTCATAGGTCTTCAAACACAAATTAGTAAACTTAGGAAGCTAAAAAGTCATATATATTTGACTACTGATGGGGGCAATATGTTGATTGTGTAATATTTTTATCTACCCTTTCATCTCAGTTATAATTTAAAAACCATTTATATACTACATAAACTATGTAATATTGTATACTTCTATCTCTATATAATTTGCAACAAAGTAGATTAAATGGCCAGAAATGTTATTGTAATCTTATGCTTGAATGTTACTCCTTTTTTCTTGGTCATTGTTTAAAATCTGGACATTATAGAAATAGATAATGCAGAAAGAAAATTATTTCATAATTCCACCACATCTCAATTTTTGTTATTAGTTTTAAAATATGTCCTTCTAGACATATTTTATTGTAAAAAGTATTTAAAATACTCACTTTATTTTATTGTAGCAACAGAGAGAAGGGCATTTATTGTAGGACACCAAGCAAGGAGGATGGGCAGCTGATGCTTAAGACCCAACCTCCCCGCTGGCTTACAAGCATGGGTTTTTAAAGGCAGGGGTACATTTCAGGAAAGTAGAAGTTACAGGCAAAATTATTAATCAATACATGGCGGTTATACATGGGTTGGCTCAAAAAGGAGGAAAATCTTGAAGTAGGGGCTTACAGGTCATCGATGGATTAGGAGATTCTTTGATTTGCAGTTGGTTAAGGAAGAAAGGCTTTGTCTGAAAACTTGGGGTCAGCAGAAAGGAGTGTTAAGGTTTGGCCTTAACATAGGTTAGTTAGGATAAGGAAACCTGTTAATCATTATGGGGTGCTATGTCAGGGTCAAGGTATGAGAGCAAGCCATGATGCACTGGGTCAGAGTGACCAGTTTAGGAAATTGATAGCCCACAGGTGTGACTCTCTCCAGGCCCCTCAGGAAGCAATTTAGAACAAAGAACAGCAGTCAGAGTTCAGTCTTCAGTTTCCCCTTATCAAAGGTCTGTGTGACAGCAGTTGACATTTTCTTTTTTCTTCTTTTTTTTTTTTTAATGTATTTATTTAAAAGAAGTGTCTCTCATTCTATTGCCCAGGCTGGAGTGCAGTGGTACATTCATAGCTCACTGCAATCTCAAACTCCTGGCCTCAAGCAATCCTCCTGCCTCAACCTCCTGAGTAGCTAGGACTGCAGGCACATGCCACTGTGCCCAGCTTATCATTTTCTATCTGGTGGGTGTCCTGGCATGTTGCGGGGAGGACCTGGTGAGAGGTGATTGGATCATGGAGGCAGTTTTCCCCATGCTGTTGTGATAATAAGAGTGAATTCTCACAAGATCTGATAGTTTAAAAGTGTGTGGCAGTTTCCCACTCATGCTGTCTCTCTCCTGCCACTATGTAAGATATACCTTGCTTCTCCTTCACCTTCCACCATGATTATAAGTTTCCTGAGGTCTCCCCAGTCATGTGGAACTATGAGTCAACTAAAACCCTTTTCTTTTTAAGTTGCTCAGTCTCCGGTAGTTATTTATAGCGTGTGGAAACAGGCTAATACACCTGGTTTCTGAAAAGTAATTTGACTGGCTTTGAAGTGGGGATGGGCCATGAGCCAAAGGATGCAGGCACTTCTAGAAGCTGGAAAGGCAAGAAAAGATTATCCCCTGGAGCTTCAAAAGGAATCAACCCTGCATACACCTTGATTTTACCCTGGTGAGGCCGGGCTGGACTTCTGATGATTTTATTTTCTGTCTGTTGCCTATCTGTTGATTTTATTTTTGGTGTTTTTTTTGTACATGAAACTTTATCTATTAGTGTTTAGTCATATTTATTAGTCTTGTCCTTTACCCCTTCTAGCTTTTACCTTATTTGGTAATATCAGATGATGTGTTTCATATGGGTCTAATTTATGCATTCATTCACTTACTTACGGAAGCTAATCATTTGAGTCTTAGTGTACCAAGTATCTTAGATGATGGGTCATTGCTGACTGTACAATCTAAGAAGAATCTTATTTGCAACAATGATGCTTTAGCCTCGCAACAGAGCAAATTCTCTAGGATGATTAGCAGCTACTCCTGAATATTGCTGTAAAGTCATAGTAGCATGTAATATGTACAGCAATAGTAAACACATGTAACAGTTCCTTCCTAAAATTTTATTAATTTAGTCTTTTATATGTTCTTATATTTATAAATATTAGTTTTGTTGCTAAAATGTGTACGTCTTTCCAAGTTATAGTAGTGTGAGAAACATAGCAAGTGGCATTTCACCCAAAAGAAAAAATTCCTTTAGCTAAAAGCCAATCACAATTAGCCTCATTCTACATACTGTTCTATAAATTAAAAAATCAGTAAATGTTTATTGGGTGCCTGTTTTATTGCTAAGCTCTTGCAAGAGAAAGAGAGAGTGGTGGGATTTTTTTTTTTTTTTGTCATTTATAATTTTGAATTGTATTCTTTTTTTTTTAATTATTATTATACTTTAAGTTCTAGGGTACATGTGCATAACGTTTATATCATGTATAACTCCCCAATGCAATCCCTCCCTCCGCCCCCCTCCCCATGATAGGCCCCAGTGTGTGATGTTCCCTTTCCCGAGTCCAAGTGATCTCATTGTTCAGTTCCCACCTATGAGTGAGAACATGCGGTGTTTGGTTTTCTCTTCTTGTGATAGTTTGCTAAGAATGATGGTTTCCAGCTGCATCGATGTCCCTACAAAGGACGCAAACTCATCCTTTTTGATGGCTGCATAGTATTCCATGGTGTATATGTGCCACATTTTCTTAATCCAGTCTGTCACAGATGGACATTTGGGTTGATTCCAAGTCTTTGCTATTGTGAATAGTGCCGCAATAAACATACGTGTGCATGTGTCTTTGTAGTAGAGTAATTTATAATCCTTTGGGTATATACCCAGTAGTGGGATGGCTGGGTCATATGGTACATCTAGTTCTAGATCCTTGAGGAATCGCCATACTGTTTTCCATAATGGTTGAACTAGTTTACAATCCCACCAACAGTGTAATAGTGTTCCTATTTCTCCACATCCTCTCCAACACCTGTTGTTTCCTGACTTCTTAATGATTGCCATTCTAACTGGTGTGAGATGGTATCTCATTGTGGTTTTGATTTGCATTTCTCTGATGGCGAGTGATGATGAGCATTTTTTCATGTGTCTGTTGGCTGTATGGATGTCTTCTTTTGAGAAATGTCTGTTCATATCCTTTGCCCACTTTTTGATGGGGTTGTTTGTTTTTTTCTTGTATATTTGTTTGAGTTCTTTGTAGATTCTGGATATTAGCCCTTTGTCAGATGAGTAGATTGCAAAAATTTTCTCCCATTCTGTAGGTTGCCTGTTCACTCTGATGGTAGTTTCTTTTGCTGTGCAGAAGCTCTTTAGTTTAATGAGATCCCATTTGTCAATTTTGGCTTTTGCTGCCGTTGCTTTTGGTGTTTTAGACATGAAGTCCTTGCCCATGCCTATGTCCTGAATGGTACTACCTAGATTTTCTTCTAGGGTTTTTATGGTATTAGGTCTAACATTTAAGTCTCTAATCCATCTTGAATTAATTTTCGTATAAGGGGTAAGGAAAGGATCCAGTTTCAGCTCTCTACTTATGGCTAGCCAATTTTTCCAGCACCATTTATTAAATAGGGAATCCTTTCCCCATTTCTTGTTTCTCTCAGGTTTGTCAAAGATCAGATGGCTGTAGCTGTGTGGTATTATTTCTGAGGACTCTGCTCTGTTCCATTGGTCTATTTCTCTGTTGTGGTACCAGTACCATGCTGTTTTGGTTACTGTAGCCTTGTAGTATAGTTTGAAGTCAGGTGGCGTGACGCCTCCAGCTTTGTCCTTTTGACTTAGGATTGTCTTGGCAATGTGGGCTCTTTTTTGGTTCCATATGAACTTTAAAGCAGTTTTTTCCAATTCTGTGAAGAAAGTCATTGGTAGCTTGATGGGGATGGCATTGAATCTATAAAAGGTGTGCGCTATCATCCTATTTTTAAAGAGCTCATGATCTAGTTTGGAATATTTGGCATAAGTACATCCAGACGTAAATAATAAAACAAATGATAATTGCTCAACAATGTGTAAAGACCCCCTCTCCAAACCAAAACAAAACAGAACAACAAAAGTGTCAGTCTCTTCTGTGAGCAGTATTATCTGCTAAGGACATGTTACTGGTCGAAGAGCTTTGGCTGCAGTCATTCCTAGAATGTAAAATGAAATCATCCAAAAAACTGAGAGTGGCCAGTTTCACTAGTCGAATGGAACAAGTGGCCATCTATGAGTTTGTGAATTTGCCAGAATATATTTATTTTCTTGCTTATTCCACCAGTTACTCCTTCTTGTTAAAGCTTTCACCATTATTAAAGAGAGGTAACTCCTGGAAATTTTAGCCTGCTAGATGTTGTCAAACCTGATAGCACAGTGTGATAGGCTAAGATTCTTTGTTCATTTGTTTTGGATAGGGAAGGAAAGAGACAATGAAAAGACTAGAAATCTGAGGTGAGGGAAGATGATGAAGAATATGAATCAAGGGATCAGGCATCAAGATAACCTTTCATTTATTTAAATGTAGACTTTATCGGTCTTGATCAGGCATCAAGATAACCTGCATTTATTTAAATGTAGACTTTATCTGTCTAATGTATATGTTCCTAATCCCCAAATCTATTCATTTCATTGAAACTGATAAGTACTTTCAATACGAACGGTTACAATATTTTAAGATGTTCACTGTTTATAACATCATTATATGAGTTCATGTTAAACCAGAGAAGCAGAACCAGTAGAAAATATAGATTTAGAGATTTGTTACAAGGAACTGGCTGATGAAAGTATGGAGGCTGGCTAAGCAAGTCCAAAGCCCAGTCAAGAGGAAAGCAGGCTAGAAACCCATGGACATAAGCTGTTTAGAGTCCCTCAGCTCAGGAAAAGCCTAAGCTGCCTTTCAAAGGGCTCACCTAACTTTGCCTTATAATTTTCTATAATGGATTCCTAGAGTTTACCCACTGATAAGATGGTCTAGAGTTACATTTAAGTGAAATTTGGTTGTGAGATTGTATTCTTAACTGTTTACATCTGGTGCTCTTGAGCACATATACAACCTTCTTGCCTTCTCTAGGTCCCTAAAAATCATTTCTTAATTCAAAAAATATTTAAATGCCTGCTATGTACCAAGCACTTCTCTTGATAGAGTGGTGACCAAGACAATCTAGTAGAAAAGTGAGACAGGGAAACACCAACGTTACTGTGGAAAACATAGTTACAGGGGAAGGAGAAGGACATGAGTCATGTTTTTTTCTTCATGACCCACTGCCTGACACATAGTAGATGCTTAATCAATGCCTTTTTAATAAATAAGACCACAGGGCATTTTTAAAGGAGTAAGGACCTCTTTAAAAATATGTATATATGGGGAAGGAAAGAGACGATGAGAGACTAGAGTCTGAGTCTTGCTACAGAACTAGGGTAACTGGAGCTGGTTAGAAAAGCAAAGAATTTTCTGATTTGGGGATGGATTCAAGAGTATATTGGGATGGGTGCAGACACACTTTCACTGATTAGCAGTTTGCATATTTCCTTTAAGGATAATCTTACTCTCCTTGTCCTAACTTTTAACCTTTGCTTCAGATTAGTTCAGCAGTTTGTACTAAGTGGAATTGCCAGTGACCAAGTGAATATGATATACATATAGAAGAACAGGGAAAATCAAGTCTTTACTATGTTGCTGAATCACTAATTCAGGCTACCAGCTAAATGCCAGAATATAAATTAGATCCCTTATCAAATCTGGCACAAAAATATTTAGGATTTTTTAATATAGTACATGTGCTTTCAATAAATGCCTACTTTGTCAAAAAATAAAACCAGTGTTTTTTGTGTCAAGTACCAGCTGTTGTACTCTGTAACTTTTAAACTGTCCTTGTGAACAAGGACAAGGGTCAAATTAAATTTGGTTTTTGTGTTTAGTTTTACATTAAACAAGTACCATTTTTTCTTTGTGTTATGTTGTCTTGTGGGTATTTGTTTTATTTTGGTTTGGTTTTCACTTGGAACAAAATTCAAAATCTACTAAATATTACCTAGCCACTCTGGCCTGCCTTCAGTTTGGTATTTTTTTGTTTTTAATTTTTTTAAAAGATGGCATCCCACTGTGTTCTCCAGGCTGGAGTGCAGTGGCTATTCTCAGGCATGATCATAGAACAACTACAGCCTTGAATTCCTGGGCTAAAGACATCCTCCTGCCTCAGCCTCCCAAGTCGCTGGGACTACAGACTTGCACCTCCACACCTGACTTCTTCCTGTTTTTAAGACAATTGAGCTTTTTCACTTGTCCCCTCAAACTCTTTGTACATGCTCTATCCTCTACCTTCACCTATTTTTACACCACGTTCAGTGTTATTCACCCAGCTTACTCTTACTAATTTATTAAGTTGCAAATATTTCCTCAGAGATTCTTTCTTCATCTATGCCTCCATATCTCAGTTAGATCTCCCTTAAAAATCTCTTCTGTATTACTAGTTCCTAGCATATAGTGGATGTGTGGCAAGTGAAAGGATGGATTGACACATTGAGCACATACTATATTCTAGACATTATAAAATGTCCTCAAGGAACTTTCTTAAATCTGAGTTCCAATGAGGCGGAGCAAGATGGCCGAATAGGAACAGCTCCAGTCTCCATCTCCCAGCGCAAGTGACACAGAAGACCGGTGATTTCTGCATTTTCAACTGAGGTACTGGGGTCATCTCACTAGGGAGTGCCAGACAGTCGGTGCTGGTCAGCTGCTGCAGCCCGACCAGCGAGAGCTGAAGCAGGGCGAGGCATCGCCTCACCTGGGAAGCACAAGGGGGAAGGGAATCCCTTTTCCTAGCCAGAGGAATTGAGACACACAACACCTGGAAAATCGGGTAACTCCCACCCCAATACTGCGCTTTAAGCAAACGGGCACACCAGGAGATTATATCCCACACCTGGCCAGGAAGGTTCCATGGCCACAGAGCCTCCCTCATTGCTAGCACAGCAGTCTGCAATCTAACCGCAAGGCAGCAGTGAAGCTGGAGGAGGGGCGCCCGCCATTGCTAAGGCTTAAGTAGGTAAACAAAGCTGCTGGGAAGCTCGAACTGGGTGGAGCTCACAACAGCTCAAGGAAACCTGCCTGTCTCTGTAGACTCCACCTCTGGGGAGAGGGCACAGCTAAACAACAACAACAAAAAAAGCAGCAGAAACCTCTGCAGACGCAAACGACTCTGTCTGACAGCTTTGAAGAGAGCAGTGGATCTCCCAACATGGAGCTTGAGATATGAGAAGGGACAGACAGCCTGCTCAAGTGGGTCCCTGACCCCTGAGTAGCCTAACTGGGAGACATCCCCCACTAGGGGCAGTCTGACACCCCACACCTCACAGGGTGGAGTACACACCCGAGAGGAAGCTTCCAAAGTAAGAATCAGACAGGTACACTCGCTGTTCAGCAATATTCTATCTTCTGCAACCTCTGCTGCTGATACCCAGGCAAACAGGGTCTGGAGTGGACCTCAAGCAATCTCCAGTAGACCTGCAGCTGAGGGTCCTGACTGTTAAAAGGAAAACTATCAAACAGGAAGGACACCTATACCAAAACCCCATCAGTACATCACCATCATCAAAGACGAGAGGCAGATAAAACCACAAAGATGGGGAAAAAGCAGGGCAGAAAAGCTGGAAATTCAAAAAATAAGAACGCATCTCCCCCTGCAAAGGAGCGCAGCTCATCGCCAGCAACGGATTGAAGCTGGTCAGAGAATGACTTTGACGAGATGAGAGAAGAAGACTTCAGTCCATCACACTTCTCAGAGTTAAAGGAGGAATTATGTACCCAGCGCAAAGAAACTAAAAATCTTGAAAAAAGAGTGGAAGAATTGACAGCTAGACTAATTAATGCAGAGAAGGTCATAAATGAACTGACAGAGATGAAAACCATGACACGAGAAATACGTGACAAATGCACAAGCTTCAGTAACCGACTCAATCAACTGGAAGAAAGAGTATCAGCGATTGAGGATCAAATGAATGAAACAAAGCGAGAAGAGAAACCAAAAGAAAAAAGAAGAAAAAGAAATGAACAAAGCCTGCAAGAAGTATGGGATTATATAAAAAGACTAAATCTACGTCTGATTGGGGTGCCTGAAAGTGAGGGGGAAAATGGAACCAAGTTGGAAAACACTCTTCAGGATATCATCCAGGAGAACTTCCCCAACCTAATAGGGCAGGCCAACATTCAAATTCAGGAAATACAGAGAACACCACAAAGATACTCCTCCAGAAGAGCAACTCCAAGACACATAATTGCCAGATTCACCAAAGTTGAAATGAAGGAAAAAATCTTAAGGGCAGCCAGAGAGAAAGGTCGGGTTACCCACAAAGGGAAGCCCATCAGACTAACAGCAGATCTCTCGGCAGAAATTCTACAAGCCAGAAGAGAGTGGGGGCCAATATTCAACATTCTTAAAGAAAAGAATTTTAAACCCAGAATTTCATATCCAGCCAAACTAAGTTTCATAAGTGAAGGAGAAATAAAATCCTTTACAGATAAGCAAATGCTTAGAGATTTTGTCACCACCAGGCCTGCCTTACAAGAGACCCTGAAGGAAGCCCTAAATATGGCAAGGAACAACCGGTACCAGCCATTGCAAAAACATGCCAAAATGTAAAGACCATCGAGGATAGGAAGAAACTGCATCAACTAACGAGCAAAATAACCAGTTAATATCATAATGGCAGGATCAAGTTCACACATAACAATATTAACCTTAAATGTAAATGGACTAAATGCTCCAATTAAAAGACACAGACTGGCAAACTGGATAAAGAGTCAAGACCCATCAGTCTGCTGTATTCAGGAGATCCATCTCACATGCAGAGACATACATAGGCTCAAAATAAAGGGATGGAGGAAGATCTACCAAGCAAATGGAGAACAAAAAAAAAGCAAGGGTTGCAATCCTAGTCTCTGATAAAACAGACTTTAAACCATCAAAGATCAAAAGAGACAAAGAAGGCCATTACATAATGGTAAAGGGATCAATTCAACAGGAAGAGCTAACTCTCCTAAATATATATGCACCCAATACAGGAGCACCCAGATTCATCAAGCAAGTCCTTAGAGACTTACAAAGAGACTTAGACTCCCATACAATAATAATGGGAGACTTCAACACTCCACTGTCAACACTAGACAGATTAACGAGACAGAAAGTTAACAAGGATATCCAGGAATTGAACTCATCTCTGCACCAAGCGGACCTAATAGACATCTATAGAACTCTCCACCCCAAATCAACAGAATATACATTCTTCTCAGCACCACATCGCACTTATTCCAAAATTGACCACATAATTGGAAGTAAAGCACTCCTCAGCAAATGTAAAAGAACAGAAATTATAACAAACTGTCTCTCAGACCACAGTGTAATCAAACTAGAACTCAGGACTAAGAAACTCAATCAAAACCGCTCAACGACATGGAAACTGAACAACCTGCTCCTGAATGACTACTGGGTACATAACGAAATGAAGGCAGAAATAAAGATGTTCTTTGAAACCAATGAGAACAAAGATACAACATACCGGAATCTCTGGGACACATTTAAAGCAGTGTGTAGAGGGAAATTTATAGCACTAAATGCCCACAAGAGAAAGCTGGAAAGATCTAAAACTGACACTCTAACATCACAATTAAAAGAACTAGAGAGGCAAGAGCAAACACATTCAAAAGCTAGCAGAAGGCAAGAAATAACTAAGATCAGAGCAGAACTGAAGGAGACAGAGACACAAAAAACCCTCCAAAAAATCAGGGAATCCAGGAGTTGGTTTTTTGAAAAGATCAACAAAATTGACAGACCGCTAGCAAGACTAATAAAGAAGAAAAGAGAGAGGAATCATATAACACAATAAAAAATGATAAAGGGGATGTCACCACCGACCCCACAGAAATACAAACTACCATCAGAGAATACTATAAACACCTCTACGCAAACCAACTAGAAAATCTAGAAGAAATGGATAATTTCCTGGACACTTACACTCTTCCAAGACTAAACCAGGAAGAAGTTGAATCCCTAAATAGGCCAGTAGCAGGCTCTGAAATTGAGGCAATAATTAATAGCCTACCAACCAAAAAAAGTCCAGGACCAGATGGATTCACAGCTGAATTCTACCAGAGGTACAAGGAGGAGCTGTTACCATTCCTTCGGAAACTATTCCAATCAATAGAAAAAGAGGGAATCCTCCCTAACTCATTTTATGAGGCCAACATCATCCTGATACCAAAGCCTGGCAGAGACACAACAAAAAAAGACAATTTTAGACCAATATCCCTGATGAACATCGATGCAAAAATCCTCAATAAAATACTGGCAAACTGGATTCAGCAGCACATCAAAAAGCTTATCCACCATGATCAAGTGGGCTTCATCCCTGGGATGCATGGCTGGTTCAACATTAGCAAATCAATAAACGTAATCCAGCATATAAACAGAACCAAAGACAAGAACCACATGATTATCTCAATAGATGCAGAAAAGGCTTTTGACAAAATGCAACAGCCCTTCATGCTAAAAACGCTCAATAAATTCGGTATTGATGGAACGTACCTCAAAATAATAAGAGCTATTTATGACAAACCCACAGCCAATATCATACTGAATGGGCAAAAACTGGAAAAATTCCCTTTGAAAACTAGCACAAGACAGGGATGCCCTCTCTCACTGTTCCTATTCAACATAGTGTTGGAAGTTCTGGCTAGGGCAATGAGGCAAGAGAAAGAAATCAAGGGTATTCAGTTAGGAAAAGAAGAAGTCAAATTGTCCCTGTTTGCAGATGACATGATTGTATATTTAGAAAACCCCATTGTCTCAGCCCAAAATCTCCTTAAGCTGATAAGCAACTTCAGCAAAGTCTCAGGATACAAAATTAATGTGCAAAAATCACAAGCATTCTTATACACCAGTAACAGACAAACAGAGAGCCAAATCATGAATGAACTTCCATTCACAATTGCTTCAAAGAGAATAAAATACCTAGGAATCCAACTTACAAGGGATGTAAAGGACCTCTTCAAGGAGAACTACAAACCACTGCTCAGTGAAATAAAAGAGGACACAAACAAATGGAAGAACATACCAATGCTCATGGATAGGAAGAATCAATATTGTGAAAATGGCCATACTGCCCAAGGTTATTTATAGATTCAATGCCATCCCCATCAAGCTACCAAGAGTTTCTTCACAGAATTGAAAAAAACTGCTTTAAAGTTCATATGGAACCAAAAAAGAGCCCGCATTGTCAAGACAATTCTAAGTCAAAAGAACAAAGCTGGAGGCATCACGCTACCTGACTTCAAACTATACTACAAGGCTACAGTAACCAAAACAGCATGGTACTGGTACCAAAACAGAGATATAGACCAATGGAGCAGAACAGAGCCCTCAGAAATAATACCACACGTCTACAGCCTTCTGATCTTTGACAAACCTGAGAGAAACAAGAAATGGGGAAAGGATTCCCTATTTAATAAATGGTACTGGGAAAAGTGGCTAGCCATAAGTAGAAAGCTGAAACTGGATCCTTTCCTTACTCCTTATACAAAAATTAATTCAAGATGGATTAGAGACTTAAATGTTAGACCTAATATCATAAAAACCCTAGAAGAAAACCTAGGTAGTACCATTCAGGACATAGGCATGGGCAAGGACTTCATGTCTAAAACACCAAAAGCAACGGCAGCAAAAGCCAAAATTGACAAATGGGATCTCATTAAACTAAAGAGCTTCTACACAGCAAAAGAAACTACCATCAGAGTGAACAGGCAACCTACAGAATGGGAGAAAATTTTTGCAATCTACTCATCTGACAAAGGGCTGATATCCAGAACCTACAAAGAACTCAAACAAATTTACAAGAAAAAAGCAAACAACCCCATCAAAAAGTGGGCAAAGGATATGAACAGACATTTCTCAAAAGAAGACATTCATACAGCCAACAGACACATGAAAAAATGCTCATCATCACTGGCCATCAGAGAGATGCAAATCAAAACCACAATGAGATACCATCTCACACCAGTTAGAATGGCAATCATTAAAAAGTCAGGAAACAACAGGTGCTGGAGAGGATGTGGAGAAATAGGAACACTATTACACTGTTGGTGGGATTGTAAACTAGTTCAACTATTATGGAAAACAGTATGGCGATTCCTCAAGGATCTAGAACTAGATGTACCATATGACCCAGCCATCCCACTACTGGGTATATACCCAAAGGATTATATATCATGCTGCTATAAAGACACATGCACACGTATGTTTATTGCGGCACTATTCACAATAGCAAAGACTTGGAATCAACCCAAATGTCCATCTGTGACAGACTGGATTAAGAAAATGTGGCACATATACACCATGGAATACTATGCAGCCATAAAAAAGGATGAGTTTGCATCCTTTGTAGGGACATCGATGCAGCTGGAAACCATCATTCTTAGGAAACTATCACAAGAACAGAAAACCAAACACCGTATGTCCTCACTCATAGGTGGGAACTGAACAATGAGATCACTTGGACCCGGGAAGGGGAACATCACATACTGGGGCCTATCATGGGGAGGGGGGAGGGGGAGGCATTGCATTGGGAGTTATACCTGATATAAATGATGAATTGATGGGTGCTGACGAGTTGATGGGTGCAGCACACCAACATGTCACAAGTATACATATGTAAGAAACCTGCATGTTATGCACATGTACCCTAGAACTTAAAGTATAATAATAAAAAAATAAAAATCTGAGTTCCAAAGAACCATGTTGTTAATAATATTCTTAATTTTACTTTAGGGAAAAAAATCAGCATTTTTTAATGAAATAGAATTAAGAATATAGGCATGTACATTATATACATGCATGTATACATATGTCTGAATATGGCAATTTGCAAAGTAACATGAATACCCTGATTGCTGTCATAAACCTTGCAAGCCACTGTGTTAGTGGATACTGTTGTATAATAATCTCCAAATAAGCACGTCTAGAAAACAACCTGTTTTACTTACCAATTTCCCCAAACATCTCCCTGCTGACTGCATCTTTGGCTTCTAAGAGTTCTTTGCTGAGAGTCAATAGCCAGAATCTCAGAAATCCCCCAGAAAGACTATTTAAGTTAAATGCACCCATCAAACTTTGGAGGAAGGCTGCTTAAAAAAAGAAAAGCTCTATATTACATTCTACTTTTAATTTTCAAAACCTGAAAACCTCAAACCCAGGAAAACTAATGGTATTTCCATCTATTCTCTTTGATAGCCCATAATTCCTATGATTTTCTTAGCATCCTTTTACTCTGTTTTTCTTCCTAGAATTCTCTTTCAAGGTCCAACACAGAAATCCTTTTTCTCAACAAATCTTTCCTGACTAACCCTATTTCCTTTTTTTAAATTCTTTGAATTTTCTAAAGTTTTTAGTATTTTTTGACGTTTGTATACAATACTATATTACAGTCATGTATAACTTTATTTTGTGTTAGAAGTAGGTTTTTTGTGTGTTTGCATTCTTCCTCATTTTATATGTGCAAAAAGTCACTTTAATCTTATTTTTCTTAAATGAAATAATCCAATTTTAAACCCCTTTCCTGGGGAATTAAATGTAAGTCATTTTGGGGGTGCTTTCCTTCACCTCCCCCAGAATCTCACACAAAGTAAAACAGTCAGAGAATTAATTGTCCCTGCCCCACCCCACCCTAATCTTCTGTCCATGTTGGCTGTCCTGAGTTGTCCACTGTTAAACCACATAATCCCTTGAAGTTCAGTGGCTCTGTTGCTTCTTGATGCAACATGAGCATCTTGGCCAAGGCTTCAATAGCTTTCTGTGTTGGATATTTTCTCCTGGCATCTCCAGATAGACTTTTTAGTCTTTTCTTTCCCTATTCTGTGCCCAAGGACCCCAAGAAAATTGCTAAGTATTAGTAACATGGAGAAAAAAAGGATGTAGAGTTTGTGGGACTCTAAATTATATAAAGGATCGTTTTAAAGCCCTGGGAAAGTTGGGTGAAAGTTAAAAATGTGTTCAGAAAGGAGGAGTTGGAGCCTAGTCAAGTCACAGATCTTCAAATTCAGCCGAACTCTGGTAGCACTCCTGAGACATTACTACTATATCTTTAACATGTCCTTTTTTAGTTCATGAAACAATTTTGGCATAACTGTTCTCTTAACAAGTTAATGAGAAAGTTAAAGCTTTTAACAACTCAAGATTGCTGCCTATGATACTTATGATTTTTAAACAAGTTGTCATATCAATAAAATAAATAAATAAACCTAGCTGGGCACGGTGGTTCATGCCTGTAATTCCAGCACTTTGGGAGGCTGAGGCAGGCAGATCACCTGAGGTCAGGAGTTCGAGACCAGCCAGACCAACATGGAGAAACTCTGTCTCTACTAAAACTACAAAATGAGCTGGGCATGGTGGCACATGCCTGTAATCCCAGCTACTGGGGAGGCTGAGGCAGGAGAATCGCTTGAACCTGGGAAGCGGAGGTTGCAGTGAGCCAAGATCTTGCCATTGCACTCCAGCCTGGGCAACAAGAGCAAAACTCCATCTCAAAAAAAAAAAAAAAATGCAGCAACCTTCCTTTAGGAAGTAGAGCAATGTATTATAACCCCACTTGCAATTTTATTTTTCAGATTAATGAATATGATTAAAATTAAGATGGAATAAAAATCAAGACAATTAAATAAAATACAAATTGGTTGTATAATGAAGACCAAATTGTTATTTTGAGACACATGTTGCATCTTTCCATATGTTCGAAAATTCCTTAGGAACTTGATACAAGTGCTGCTGAAATAATTTCTGACTCTTAAGTGACAGATGCCTTATCTTTTATTGCGATATTAATTCTAAATCCCATCAAATAAGACAATGCATGATACAAAAGATAAATTTATAAGCATTTGCCTCCCTATTTAACCACAGAATCATTATCATAGTACGTTCACTTTCAACTTGTTAACTTGTTTCTATGTTCCTTCTCTACTTCACATCTGGCCTCTTCATGTTTTTATTTTCTCTTTCTCTCTCTTTTTTTTTTTTTTTGGAAACAGAGTCTCATTCTGTCACCCAGGCTAGAGTGCGGTGGCACCATCACAGCTTACTGCAGCCTCCAACTCCTAGGGTCAAGTGATCCTCCCACCTCAGCCTCCTGAGTAGCTGGGACCACAGACATGCCACCATGCCTGGCTACGTTTTTGATGTCTTGTAGAGACAGGGTCTCGCTATGTGAGAGGCTGGTCTTGCACTCCTGGGCTCAAGCAGTCCTTCCTCCTCAGTCTTCTAAAGTGCTGAAATTACAGGCGTGAGCCACCGTACCTGGGCCTGTTTTCTCTTTCTTTTCATTCTAATAATAATCCCTTATCTACTGATGGTTTTTGTTTCTATTTCTGAATACATTTAAATGCCAGTTATAAAATCAGAAATTCTTATTTGTGCTTTTACAGTTTGTTGTTCTTGATGAGAGTTTAAGTATCTATGAATGAGGAGAAAGGTTATGTGAGTTTTGGCTTCTAGAAAGAAGTAATTAATCTTTTCCTGTTACCTTTTAAAAAGATGCTCTACTTTTTATAGAAAGATAGCAGTAGAAAATAACAGGTATTTAAGTCTGCTCACTGACTTGGGCCAATTATTTTGTAATGGAATCTCTGTTTCTGTAAATCTCTGTTTTGCTTAAGGAGACCTCCTAAAAAATCATTTTTATGGTCATTGAATTTTAGAGTTAGAAAACACTTTAGAAAATGTTATTAGCCTCTCATTTTTGAAAAAGAATTTCTATCTTGCCCAGAGTCACGTTAGGGGTGAAGTAAGAGGCAAAGGAAGAACTGGAATTCAGGTTTCTAGATTCCAAATTCAGGATTCTTTCTTTTTATTTCATTATTTTATGAAACATGGAGAGCAAGCTGATTGTTCATCTAAAGTTCATTACATTGTATCTTGGAATTTGTCATTTCTGTACTTCACTATTTAAATTAAAATATTTTATGTTTATTACCTGTTTTTTGATCTGCCATCTAAGAATTTTCACTTATTGTCTTCCCTTTAACATTGAGTCTGCATACTGCTGCTAAATAATCTTTCTACAATATAGTCCTAATTATGTCACTCAAAAACCATAATATGTCTCACCCCTTCTATCAGCCACATAGTTAAATAAATTAAATCCAATCATTTAACCCATTACAGACTAAATCTACCTTTCAAATCTTAGTACTTTCCACTCCTCTGCTCATCTTTTATGGGCCAGCCAAATGGACTGCTTACTTGCTCTTCTCAGTACACACGTCTCAATTTTCATACCACTCTATCCTTCTTTACATAACAATTTTGCCTAAAATTGTGCCCATCTTTGAGACTTAGATCAAATTTCACATTTCCCATTTCTTTTGTTCTCTCTCTTTTTTTTTTTTTTTTTTTTTTTTTGAGATGGAGTCTCGCTCTGTCACCCAGGCTGGAGTGCAGTGGCATGATCTCAGCTCTCTGCAACCTCCGCCTCCCAGGTTCACGCCATTCTCCTGCCTCAGCCTCCCAAGTAGCTAGGACTACAGGCACTCACAACCACACTCGGCTAATTTTTCTGTATTTTTAGTATAGACAGAGTTTCACCATGTTAGCCAGGATGTTCTTGATCTCCTGACCTCATGATCTGCCTGCCTCAGCCTCCCAAAGTGCTGGGAGTACAGGCGTGAACCACTGCGCCCGGCCCTATTCTCTCTCTTTTTAATTCCAATTACAGTGTACTACCAGCTTGCCCAAATTATAACCCATGGGCCGCATGCAGCCCTGGATGGCTTTGAATGCAGCCTAACACAAATTCATAAACTTTATTAAAACATTATGAGGTGGGTGTTGGTGGGTGTGTGTGTATGTGTTTAGCTCATCAGCTGTTGTTAGTGTTTGTACATTTTATGTGTGGCCCAAGACAATTCTTTTTCTTTCGTTGTGACCCAGGGAAGCCAAAAGATTGGACATCCTTGATGTACTATATTCTGACTTTAAATTTTGCTTTCCCCTTAATTTTTTTACCTTATTTTTGTTTAATCAAATGAGCCTAAAAGACTGCAACATAGGCCGGACACGGTGGCTCACGCCTGTAATCCAGCACTTTGGAAGGCCGAGGGAGGCAGATCACCTGAGGTTGGGAGTTCACGACCACCCTGACCAATATGGAGAAACACTGTCTCTACTAAAAATACAAAATTAGCTGGGCATGGTGGTGCATGCCTGTAATTCCAGCTACTTAGGAGGCTGAGGCAGGAGAATTACTTGAACCTGGGATGCAGAGGTTGTGGTGAGCCATGATTGCGCCATTGCACTCCAGCCTGGGCAACGAGAGCGAAACTCTGTCTCAAGAAAAAAAAGAGTGTAACATAACTGAAGAAATAGTGTCTGATATGATCATTGGTTATTAAGATTCTTGAAGCAGGTGAAAGATAATTATTGCTACCCTCTTTTCTTCCTACATCAAATAATCAAAAATCTGTCCAGGTCGTCACAACCAAGAGAAATCCTGTACTCCCATGCCTATCCAGCACTGAGTAGTATCTCAATAATATTGTTACAGTGGTCTCATGGAGACTGGAGATATCCATTAACTATTAAACACCTACCTTGGGTCTAGCACAGTTACCAAATCTCACCATTTAGGCATTACCTACAGAATATACAGTGTATACATTTTGCTTTGACATACTAATGACAGTACATATTTTCTTAGGTAATTACACAGAAAGCTATGCCATATTTTTTAGCATTTGGAGATTCCCGGTGCTTCTGAAAACCTTGGCTAGAACAGACCTTGAGACTGTTGGCATTCTCTCACATGCATGGTTTATTGTTTTCTTCCCAAGATAAGAAATGTAGATTATATAGGTTACTGTCACCTATTGATTAGCAAAAGATAATGTGAAGGTAGCAGAGGAGAAAGAGAAGTTTCTGACAAATCAAAATCTCTATAATGACAAAACCACTTTTAAGTGTTGGTTGTCCAGGTGAAGGTTAACCATGTTGGAGTAATAGTGAGTTTTTCCATTAGAAGTGATGATGGGGGACATGGAGCCCTTCCCTCCAACAACCCAGTCCTAAATCCAGACTCCTTTCCTTCAGTCCTGTTACTGCTAACCCAATACTGCCTAATTACCAGAATTTACTGGGATAGTGAGCACATCTCAGTCCCCCACATTGTGTCTAAACCATCATTAATCTGCTCTAACTAATCAAGAATTGATTTTCCTTGTTTGTAAGATTAAGTTCATGTTCATTAGAAATGTAACTCAGATCATTCCTTTCACAAGATGTTTAGGATTATTACCGTAAAAACTGCTAGCTTCTCCAAGGGGCTTACTATGTGAATGAGGTCTTGTCCTTTGAACACCTAACCAGTAAGATCAATGTATTGTGTATAATCTCTTCTTCTGAAGTAAGAAAATTTAGCAGTGCCATCTTGAGCTACACCTGTGGTGGTGTCTATAATGATGTGTATACTGGCATTTAAAAATGACATAGATTACGCTGGATACATACTAGCATTTATTTACTAGACGGAAAAAAAAGGAGTCATTTTAAAGCTGTGAAAGTGTATTGTAGCAGGTTATTGCTGATCATAAGCTTATTTAGATTTATATTTCTATCCCACATGCTGTAGATTTTCTAATTATATTGCATGTCAGCACAGTAGAACAGTAGCTTGTCATAAAATTGCTCTCTGTTGATAATTTACCAAGTGCTCAAACTGAGTCAGGACTTAATTATTTACCCATTATTTCATTATTTTGTCTGTACGTAGGGTGTTTTATAATTTTTGTTTAGTTATTTTTGGTTTGGTTTTGTTTTTGCTATTTTGCTACTTTCTTTTTTTTTTTTTTCTTTTGAGACAGATTCTCGCTCTGTCACCAGGCTGGAGAACAGTGGTGCAATCTCAGCTCACTGCAACCTCCACCTCCCGCATTCAAGCGATTCTCCTGCCTTGGCCTCCCGAGTAGCTGGGACTACAGGCGTGCACTGCCATGCCCTGCTAATTTTTGTATTTTTAGTAGAGACGGGGTTTCACCATGTTGGCTAGGATGGTCTCGCTCTCTTGACCTCATGATCCACCTGCCTCGGCCTCCCAAAGTGCTGGGATTACAGGAATGAGCCACTGCACCTGGCCATTCTTGCTACTTTCATAGCAAAACATTTGGCTTTGGCTTTGTTATTCTGCTTTATTGTACTCTTTGATATCCAGTATTTATCAGTAATGTCTGGACTGCATACATCTTTGAAAATACAACTGTAATTAAAGATTTAAATAAAATATTATTTCGGGAAAATCTCTTTCCCTGATTTTGTTTGATATTGGGAATGAAACAATACCATAATCCTTGAGGATAACTTCCCACAGCAGGACAACTGCAGGTATGGCACAAAATATGGATTGCATAAATACTCTTATAGAACACATCAGACCAGCACTTTCCAAAGTTTTTAGCCAAATCTTTGCTACCATCCCTGAAAATCTTAAAGCATATGAGTAGAAAAATTTTTTACCTTTGTAAGCAAAGATTCTACTACTAGAATAATCAAATGAACTCATTCTAATGTACATGTACTTAATTCATACTATAGGTGAGGCAGTTTTAGGATGAGATAGAAAACTTTGTTTTCAAGAAGCTGATAAACTAGGTGAGGGTGGGAAACAGACTGTAAATAAATTATAATGCAACATAAGAAATAGCATAATAGAAGAATATTCAGACCAGTAAAGTCAGTCAACTCTGATCCCCAAAATTAAGTATGAACCACAAAAAATCAAGTCAGTGTCAATCTAATGCAGATTTATTTGAGGGCTTCTCTTTTCTTCTTTGCTTAATGTAGTTGAGTGCTTTATCCTTACTATTTGGTAAATCAGCAGGGATTTATTATCTATTCTGTGCAGAGTAGTATGTTAGATGCTGTGAGGATACTAAATGAGCTTCTGCACCAAGAATGTATAATCTAGTAGAGGAGATAAGCTATCTACACAAATAACTGTGTCTGCAGTCCGCACATAATTGTTATAAAAGAAGCCTTTACAACTTGAGTCAAATTCTTGTACAATACAGAAAGCCACTCCTGGAGGTAGAGAAAGGAGAAAACATGAACAATTCAGGAAGGCTTCCGTTATGCAAAAGATGGCTGAACTAACCCTGGAGGGATGGCTAGGATTTTGACAAGAGTGGTTGAAGATATTCTAATTCATTTAGTGCCTACATGTGCTAGGCAGCATGAAGGCAAAAAAGCCTGGGGCACGTTCAGAGAACAGCAAGTATTCTAGTTTGAGTGGCACCTGGTACATGTATAAGGGAATAGTAAAAGATCTGGCTAGAAAGGAAAAGAAGAGGCAGGTTATGAAGGACCTCTGAAAGTCAGACTGTGGAACTGGAACTTTTATCAGGAAGCAGTAGTTAGTTTTTTCAAGCAAAGGCTAATCAGAATTGATATTTAGGAAGATGAATCGAACAGTTGTGTGCAAGCATGCCTTCAAATTGAGTGAGGCTGGTACTGGAGACTGGTTAAGAGACTACCATGATAATCTGTGTAAGAATTAATACAGGCCTGACCTAGTTTTGAGTGAGTAGCATTGGAAACAAGAGTTTTAGGTATTATAGGGCTTATGCATATAGAATGGACTTGACAGAACTTGAAGACAGATAAAGTGTCAAAAGGATGCAGGAAGTGAGGCAGGATATCTTATGATGTTAAAGGAAAGAAATAATAGAAATTACCCCCCATCCCAGAGAAAAAAAAGTAAAGAGAAAAGATTGGAAAGTTAAAAACTGAATTTTTAGAAAAAGACTGCATTTAGGGAGTGTAGCAAATAAGATAAGCAACATAAAAGTGAGATAATGGGAATAAAGATATTCAACAGAAAAGAAGGGAAGAGAGTTCCTAGGAAAGGGTAGGGAAATGCAAGCCCTAAAATATCGATAAAGTCTCATTTTTCATGTGTTAAATTATCCAGTGGAGTTGGAAGATCCAAAAAAGAGAATTTAAATGTGCAACAGTGCATGGGGAAAATTGACCAAACTTAAAAGAAAGAAAATATATAGCCACAAAATGAAAAGTAATTGGAGATGCTAAGAAATTTGGATGGGAGTTGAAATTAAATCTCTGAAAGAATAAAAGGGAATGAATACTCAATTTATATCTTAAATAAATATTTCTAAATGTTACACTATGCAGAAATCCTTCTTCCCTGGAAAAAACGAGATCAAGTCCTATTCAAAAAGATCGAGAAGAAAGACTGAGATTGGTGACCCATGAGAAAACAGTTTCTGAGATAAGTGTAGGTGGAATTTGCAGTGTTATTTATCATAAGTCAAATGGCTGTTAACAAAAAGTTAATTTTACATCTCATCTGTCAGCCCAGTTGCTGTATAATGTTCAGTACAGTAGAAGTGCCACTACTTTGTAACTACCTATATGGTGTATTACCTTCAATTCCCATTGTGTTGTTGATACCCAAGCAGAACTCATTATTTGTCTTGGAGACTACAGAATACCACAAGCAAGCACTAAGGTTGGATAATATGTTATCTCACATTCGGAAAGGAGGGTCTATGTGGTAGATACATTTCTTCATTCTGTTTTGGGATAATTGACTCCTAGGATAATTGGCTCCTATTTCATTATTAAATGCAGTATGAACTTTGCAGAAGTATTCAGTATCTCCTAAAACCTATTTCTTTTCCATATAGCAGTGGTATCTACTTTTAATTTAGTATCTATTCACCATCTACTACATGCTCTACTGACCCTAACCCTAACCCTGACCCTAACCCTAACCCTAACCCTAACCCTGACCCTAACCCTGACCCTAACCCTAACCCTAACCCTAACCCTTCAGTAGAGCATGTAGTAGATTTGTATTATTTCTGTGTGTGCGTGTGTGTGTGTGTGTGTGTGTATGAATAGTCTAACCTGCACATTTGACCAATTTCTTTTTCATGCATGTTAGATTTTTCTCTCTGACTTCTTTGTAGTTGTGGGGTAGTTTTGTTTTTTACTTAAGAGACCTGTATTGATTATTTCTATGGTTGTCCTTGCTAACGCCCACTGGCCATTGTGAAAAATCTTGTCAATGCTATATTTGTTTCTAAGACAGCCACATTACAATACACTCTGTACATAATTACTATGAATCAGCTGGCAAAAAATAAGAAAATAATATTGGTTATTGGTAATATCTATTGATTTTATATGTTAGCTTTTTTAAAGTTTTTTTTTCTCTTATTTTCTTTCTTCTATTGTTACCTCTGAAGAGGCTTTTGGTAGTATTTAGATGGGTTGTGCTATCGATAGGTAAAAATTCTGACCTGGGGGAAATTACCTTTATTTTTCACTAGATGTAGGAAAGTAGATGCTGCTCTGTTTTTACTATATTTTGTTACATTAAAAAAAAATTACAATGTAGTCCTGTAAGTTTCTTTTTTTATTTTATCCAGTACTATTTTAGACTGTGAATATTACTGGGATTTCTAGTTCTATTCCCTCTTCTCCCTCTGAAAATCAAAAGAGCCAAAGAGTAGTAGACCTTTTGTGATATGGTCTAGTCAAAATAGCTAAAAATTAGGGCTCTCTCTTTAAAGTTCATATTCATCTAGCACATCTCACACTTTACTCTTACCACTTTACTCACAGTAGTTTAAAAAAATA
Source organism: Trachypithecus francoisi (assembly GCF_009764315.1). Lineage (NCBI taxonomy): Eukaryota > Metazoa > Chordata > Mammalia > Primates > Cercopithecidae > Trachypithecus > Trachypithecus francoisi. Next base: position 38,859,989 of record NW_022681474.1, read on the forward strand.
AAACTGTTCTGTGTATATTTGTTCATTTTTGTGTTTTATGTATCATTTTCATTTTGTTTTTACTTTTTTTTCAAGAGTGAATTTTGTAAAACTTCCAGAGTAGAGTAAGTTAGGGCCATTAGAGTAGCCCCGGAGGATGAGACTTACAGTGGCAATGATTATCACACCTTGACAACTTGGGAAGGACCATGGGATGTGGAAAATATAAAGGACATTGGTTCACATTTGAACAAAGTAGAAGGAATTATTAGAAAAGCACTTAAGAAGGGTGCTGATCTCTCCCCAACTGAGGTCTTCTTTCTTCTTTTCATCTAATTCTAAGCACTGATCGGTGAATTATTTCTCATTATTCTACATAAACAGGTATCTAAACTTATAAAAATTGGTTATCTTGTCTTTTAGTGCCTTTTTATTAATATAAGTTATTTGGTTTTTAAATTGTTTTGCCAATGAATGAAGGAAGTCCTATCAAAAGATACACATTTTACTTATCTTAAGGCTAACAGCCACCACGTCCAGCCTAGCAAACTTTTTTTTTAATGAAAGTCCAAGTAGTATGGTCTCTGTTAAGCTACTCTACTTCAACTCTGTCTGTGGTAGCATAAAAACACCTTAGATAATATGGAAACAAATAGCATTTGCTGTGTTCCAATAAGACTTTATTTATAAAAACAGGTGGCAGGATGAATTTGTCCTATAGGCTGTAGGTTGCTGATCCTAGCATAATGTATTGATTATACATTATGGTAGAGCCCTCTGTTGGTTGGAAAGAGAGGACGAGGGAAAAAAAAGTAAAGATGTATTAACTATGCAGAACTTTCTAGTTGGTAAGACAAAAAGCAAGAAAATTACAGTAATATAGAATATGTAAAATAAAGGAGGATTCAGAACTGAGTAGGTAATTCTTCAGAGGGTATCAAATGTAGATTATAGTAAAGTAGAATGCTTATGGTTTAGTACATCAAGAACTATATCCTTCATAAAATAAAATGTAGCTGGACATAGTGGCTACATCTTAGCCACCATAGTTTTACATGTACATGTTTGGTACAGACTCATGGTAGCATGTAAATCCAATATTTTGGGAGGCCGAGGCAAGTGGATCACCTGAGATCAGGAGTTAAAGACCTGGCCACCATGGCGAAACCCCATCTCTACTGAAAATACAAAAATTAGCCGGGTGTGGTGGCACGTGTCTGTAGTCCCAGCTTCTAGGGAGACTGGGGCATGAGAATTACTTGAACCGGGGAGGCAGAGGTTGCAGTGAGCTGAGAGCATATCACTGCACTCCAGCTTGGGCAACAGAGTGAGACCCTGTCTAAAAAAAAAAAATACATAAGAACAAGGTAAGACACATTTAATATATCTGATCAACTGGTCTTGTCTTTGGCCTGATACATTTTTTTAAACTAATAAATGATTACAGACTCATTGAATATGCCAGGATCTTTTAGCATCTATACTTTAAAATGGATCCACACTGAACTTCTGCAGGATGTAATGGAGTAAGAGTGGCCAGATTTATCCTCCCTCCTCAAACAATGCAAAAATCAGACAAAGTATATAACACAAGAGTTTTTAGACATTAGACAATACTGGGCAGTGATCCCTGAGAGAAAATGAATGAGGCATCCATACAATTTCCATAGCATTCTGCCTAGATAGCTTCCAGTCTGCAGTCTGCAGGAAGGAGATCCAAAGCAGAACCCAGTGGCCCAACTGAGTGGAGACAAAGTCAAGGTGGCTAGAATGTGCATAAGACAGTGCCAGAGAAGACAGAGCTTCACAGAGATAGAGCACACACACTGGATATCTGCAGAGGGCTCCCCCTTGATTTTTAAGCCGAGTACTGACCCGCATAAGTATGCTAGGAAACTACTCAGGTACAGGGATAAAACCCCTGGAAAGGAATAAGCAGAATATTTCCTGAACTCAGATAAGATTAATAATAGTTTACAGCCCCAATAATCACAGTGGAAAAACCTCTAATAAATTGGACATCTTTTTTAGTACTCAAAAGAATATTACATCAGTTGGGGACAAGATTAGCTCTAGATTAAGAGCTGCTCTCATCTCACCTAGCAAAGCTTATAAATAAGCTTGTAAAGAATCAAGTTGTTTTTGAGTAACCAACTGAATTTCAGAATAAACCTCAAAAATATATAATGAGAAATTATTTGAGATGGTTTGGCTGTGTCCCCATCCACATCTCACCTTGAATTCCCACATGTGGGAGGGACCCAGTGGGAGGTAATTGAATCATGGGGGCAAGTCTTTCCCGTGCTGTTCTCATGATAGTGTATAAGTCTCATGAAATCTGATGGTTTTGAAAAGAGGAGTTCCCGGCCAGGCACGGTGGCTCACACCTGTAATCCCAGCACTTTGGGAGTCTGAGGCAGGTGGATCACTTGAGGTCAGGAATTCAAAACCAGCCTGACCAACATGGTAAAACCCCATCTCTATTAAAAATACAAAATTAGCCAGGCATGGTGGTGCACGCCTGTAATCCCAACTACTTGAGAGGCTGAGACAGGAGAATTGCTTGAACACAGAAGGCAGAGGTTGCAGTGGGCTGAGATCGTGCCATTGTACTTCAGCCTGGGCAACGAGAGCAAAACTCCATGTAAAAAAAAAGTAGGAGTTCCCCTGCACAAGTTCTCTCTCTTTGCCTGCTGCCATCCACAAAAGATGTGACGTGCTCCTCTTTGCCTTCCACCATCACTGTGAGGCTTCCTCAGCCACGTGGAACTGTAAGTCCAAATAAAGCTTTCTTTTGTAAATTGCCCAGTGTTGGGTATGTCTTTATCAGCAGCATGAAAATGGACTAATACAATATTCAACATCCAAAACATAAAATTCATAATGTCTGTCATCCAATCAAAAATTACCTTTCATTCCCTGAGAAAGGCATTGTTAAAAAATAAATAAGTAAGCCAGGCACAATGACAAATGCTTGTAGTTTCTAGCTACTTAAGAGGCGGAAGCAAGAGGATAGCTTGAGCCCAGGATTTTGAGGCCAGCCTGTGCAACATAGCAAGACCCTGTCTCAGTCAATCAATAATAAATACACACACACACACACACACACATATGTATATATAACCATTCATGCAAAGAAGCAGGAAAATACAACCCATAATGAGAAATATTCATAGAAATGGATTCAGAGATGATACAGATGTTAGGATTTGTTGACAAAAATATTAAAACAGCATTTCTAAATATATTCTGTATTTCAAGAAGGTAAATAAAAACATGATCCTATTAAAGAGTGATGTGGGAAATGTAAAAAAGACCTAATTTCTAGAAATAAAAAATACCATGTCTGAGGTGAAAAGTACACTGGATAAGATGTGGCACTGCAGAAGAAAAGATTAAGGGTCTTGAAGACAGCAATAGAAACTATTCAAAATGAAACACCTAGAGGGAAAAAAGACTGGAAAAACTAGCAGTGTAGCCGTGAGCTGTGGGACAACTTTAGCTGATCAAATATATAGAGACTAGGGATGGTGACAGAAAAAATATTTGAAGACATAAGGGCTGAAATTTTTCAAAATTTGATAATAACTGTAAACCCACAGATCCAAAAAGCTTAACAAACCAAAAGCAGAAGAAACACTGAAAAGCTACACGAAGGCACATAATCAAATTGCTTAAGATCAGTAATAAAGAAAAAAACCTTAAAGTAGCTAGGTTTCTAAAACAACAACAACAACAAAAAAAATTACATACAGAGAAACAAAGATAAGAATAGCAGCAGTCTCCTCAACAGAAACAATGCAAGCTAGATCTTGGAACACAGAAGGAAAGAGATTATTAACCCAGAATTCTAGACCCAGTGAAAATACCTTTCAAAAACAAAAGCAGAATACTTTTTCAGACGTGCAAAACCTGAAAGAGTTCATCAGCAGGAGACCATTCAGAAAGCCTCAGATCTAAATGCTGCCAATAACAATTACCTGCTGTATGGTCTTGGACATACTTGAATCTCTCTGAACCTTCCAAATTTTCATCTGTAAGATAAAAGTGATGCTAATTTTTAGGGGTTTTGTGAGAATCCAATAATAGAAAAGAAAAGAATTGACATTTGTTGACTGTCTTATTTATACGAACTACATATTATCTCATTAAAAATGGAAATAACCTGTCTGGGCAACATGGCCAAACCCTGTCTCTACAAAAAAAATACAAAAATTAGCTGAGCATGGTGGTGCATACCGGTAGTGCCAACTATTTGGGAGGCTGAGGTGTGAGGAGCACCTGAGCCTGGAAGGTTGAGGCTGGAATAAGCCATGATCCTGCCACTGTATTCCAGCCTGGGCACCAGAGTGAGACCCAATCTCAAAAAATAAAAATAAAAATGGAAATAAAATTCCCAATAATAGGGCTACTATCCTAACATTTTTCTTATCCTAGCCTCTTTCTTCTTGTTCTTTAATACCAAAAACTTGGGTTGTTCTGAAAGAAGTTGGTCTAAGTAACTCATCTGTCTTACATTCTGATGAAGCACTTTTTCCTAACTTAATTTGTTCTTCAGTTACCAGATTAAGTATGCTTAAAAGTGGGAATGAACAACTCTCCTTGCTAGAATAGACAAGTCAGTTAATAAATCACTTTATGAAACAGTTAAGTTTCTTGTAAACTAACTTTTTTTTTTTTTTTGCCTGTGTTTTGGCTGCTTAATGTTTTTTTCAGTTACATTTATTGAGGTATAATTTATATACTGTCTATCTAATTTTTATTATAAACCTATTGGATAGAGGCAGGAGTGTCTTTATAGTTATACATTGCCCCATAGAGTTTTTGGCACTCAATAAAATGTTAAATAATATTTTTATTCAGCATTCTGTAGACGGGAAGCATATGGTAATAAATGTCAGAGCACAAGTTGAAAATCTCCAAAAAGTTATATGGTATATTCCTTGGAAAAGCTAGTAGAGATACTTTTGTGAATGAAATTTATTTTAAAAGGGGTTCCCAGACTCACATTTTATGCAACAATTTTCTCCAGCCTTCAGTTACTTTATTTACAAATTAAAATTTTTCCTTATCAGAAATAATGTGTAAGTTAAAATAGTATAATACTAATGTGGTATCATAAGAAAGTATATAAATGATTTGATACATAACATAAAGTAAAGGTAACTCATAGTTTGAAGGACAGCATGAGAAAATATTTAGAGGCTTTAGCAATATAAATCTTTATGTTATGATATATTGTATATATTGTATGAAAATAAATACACAGTGGATAGTTCTTTATTGTTAAATTTCAGCATGACTTAGAGTTATGTCACTGCTACAGCTGTTGCAGACATTCTAGTGGTAGGAGACTTTGACTCAGTATTGTTTTTCTCAGCTGAGGATTCTAGCACTATTTAATACTCATATTTTAGTGTCAGAAACACAATCATTGTTTCAGAATAACAGAAGACATCATGAATTGAAACTTAAATTTCATGCAAAGGATAATATCTCCTGGTTAATCTGTGTTGAAGAAATGGTTGACCACAATCAGGTATACAAAGCCATTGAGATAGCATATATCTAAATTTTCTTTCCAGAATTTGCTTACCCTCTGATCTGCCAACCACACTTGCTTTGAAGTTTCGGTTTTTGTTGTTTTGAAGAGATGGGGTCTTGCTATGTTGCCCAGGCATGTCTCAAATTCCTGGACACAAGCAATCCTCCCACCTTAGCCTCCCAAAATGTTGGGATTACAGGCATGAGCCACTGCACCTGGCCACTTTGAAGATTTTATTAATGTAATTTGAATGTGAAATCATCTGAATTTTTCTTGTTAACCTCATATATAAAATGTGGGATAGGGAATCCAGGCACTGCTCACTTAACTTGGTGCCTCTGGCTCTCATAAGACTTTTAATAAAGGTGTCAACCAGGTTTGTAGTCATCTCGCTGTTCAGCTAGGGGAGGATCTTCTTCCAAGCCCACCCGTGTCTGATCACAGACTTCAGATCCTCACTGGTTATTGATCATGCACCTCTCCATAGTCCTTACAACACTGCAATTTATTTCTCCTAGAGTGAAGGCTCAGAGAGAGAAGGCATGGTTATCAAGAAGATGAGCAAAACATACCATCACTTTTGTCATATATTTGTTAAAGCAAGTCATTAGGTCTAGAGCACATTCAAGGGGAGGAGAATGCAGAAGGATTTGAATACCGGGTTCAAGGATCATTGGCAACCATTTTGAAGACTGCCTTCTACACATATAATCCACAGATAGGACAGATCATTAAATGTACTCTAGGTGCTCTGACACTCTCTTGTTTATCCTGAGATCTTAACAAGTACTTGAATTCAATAGGCAAAATGATTTCAGTTTCACATAAAGTATTTCATTTATTCCTAACAACAATGCAACAAAATAGGTATTGTTAACCCCAATTTTATTGATGAAGAAATTGATATACTGAATGACTGGCTCAAGATTACATAGCAAATAATCTGTAAAACTGGGACCTTAGTGTAGGCCTTTTGATTCTAGATCCTGTACTCTTTCCATTGGCTATGATTGCCTCCTGACCAGTACTACGTTGCACTTAAAGCCATTCAAAGAGAATATTATACCTCTAAATTTATATACAATTATATGAATTTTTATTATGCAGAGATTTTTATATAGAGAGAGAAAGAGAGACGGACACCCCCCTGTCTTAAACTCTCACCTATACCACTCCATTTAGGAGTTATAGTATTACTGAGTCAAAGTCTAATATCATTATAAGGCCTGCAACAGCTGTAGCAATGACACAACCGTACACAGATGCTGGCAGCCTAAAACTACACTTAGGAGGTAAATGTTTGTTGCATGGAGAGATGAACAAGCAAAGTAAAAAAACAGACCTGGTCTGGTGGCTCCATTTCCTCTTGGCTTGTCAATATACAGAAATCATTGTGTTTCTATATTGTTTGTGTTTCAACAATTGGAATTGCAGTGAGTATGGGCAAGTTATGGTTTTAGTTTAATATTGATCATAGATAATTCTACTTTATAAGGAAGAACTTGCGTTATCAGACGAAATGCAGAGAAAGTTTTCTCCTCCATAGTTGTCTTTCATATACACAAACATACACTTGAGTTTCTTTCCTTTCCTGTGTAATCTCAGGATTGTGCTTTTTAATAGTGGCTTGCTAATCCCTTTAGCTCTTAATGTAAGTATTCCATAGTTTTCATTAACCTGATTAACATAGTTTTTCCCTAACCTCCATTCAAAAACTATATTTGGTTGTTTTACCAGCACCCTTTTACCCTGGTTGCTGAAGCAGCAAGCCTACTGCAAAACCTAAGTGGTGTGGTATAGATGAGAGTCTAAGACTTTAATTATATGTCATTTTATTCACAACACTCAATTCCAGGAAGGAAGAAATGGCTCTGTTGTTGTAAAGGACATATTATGTGAGTATCATTCATTGTAAACCAAAAATGATACTGTATTATAGTATAGACAACAATGAGAACTGATTCTGAAAATGTGACCTGACTGAGAAACTGAATAATAGTGAAAGTTATCAAAATTGAAAAAAAGTGTTAATGTGAAATCCAGCCTTCTTAGAAATACTCTTTCCCGGCCTGTTTAGTTTTGCTTTTGTTGCTTGTCATGCATGAATGAAAGTGCTATACTCTCGGGAGCAGGAAAGCCTCTGTGTCGGTTGTTTATTTCCTTAATCCCTCCTCCTTTGTGATTTTTGATGTCAGATCTAAAATGGAAAGCCTGTAAATATAATGATTATCACATGGATAATCACCTGCATTAGGAACCGCCCTGCTTTTCTATTCTAACCCGAGCTGTTCTCCACATGTCACATCCACTCTGTGGTTGGATTTTAACCTGACTGCTTCATTAGATTTGTGAAACTCAGTACAAGGCGCCCTGGGGCAGCACAGATGGGAACTTGCTTGTTTTCTTTTCTCACTTTTACTGCAAAGGCACACTAAAAAGGTCCTTTTCAATTTAGTGCGATCAGTTCACTTGGAATTACCTCTGATATTTGGAACCTGTCTTACTCTTCTGCCCACCATCTATGCCTCTTCTTTCTTGCTTACTTTCTGACCTAATGCCTTTTCTTTCTGCCTCTGCATGTCATGAATCTGACAACTAAAATTCTGCTTAAAATTCTTACTGGGTCAAACTGTTCCCTCGTGTTGTTTTGTTTGTTTTGCTGACAGGGAAAAATAAATGTTGTTCTATCATTGTATCTACAAACACCTTCAGATCAGAGGTTAGCTGTGGGAAAGTCTGCAGTGATATGAGCCAGCTGCCTTCTCTAATGGAGTGACTTGGGGCACCAGTCCAAGATCAAAGGAAGGTGGGAGGAAGTCAGAAGATAAGATCATTTTAAGCCACAGAACAAGCAGCTTAGCTTTTCTGGTGATAGGGCACAGCTCAGCAAACCTGTGTGAGGGGGCACTAAGACAGAAAATTGAGTTGACTTTTCTTAAGTACATCTTTCCTCAGTCAGAAATATGTTGATGCTTGAAATAGTTTACAGACATGGAAGTGTCCTAGGGCCTGGTTTCCTTAAAAAATAATAATTTGACATTTATATATGTGTCTTCTTGCAGTTAGCTCCATACCATAACAGATCACAGTTAATTTTTAAAAATATTTTTTTTTGGGCTGGGCACAGTAACTCACACCTGTAATCCCAGCACTTTGGGAGGCCAAGGCAGGCGGATCACCTGAGGTCAGGAGTTCGAGACCAGCCTGACCAACATGGTGAAACCCCGTCTCTGCTAAAATTACAAAATTAGCTGGGCATGGTGGGTAGTCCCAGCTACTCGGGAGGCTGAGGCAGGAGAATTGCTTTAACCCAGGAGACAGAGGTTGCAGTGAGCCAAGATTGTACCACTGCACTACAGCCAGGGCTACCAGAGCAAAAGTCCGTCTCAAAAAAAAAATAAATATATATATATATATATATATATATGCACACACACACACAGACATATATAGTTTTTTTACAGTTAATTTATTTGTATGAGCAAAACTGGACATTAAAAAAATTTTACTATATGTGAATTTTGAGTGTTTATGGCTTAGTACAATTTTAGTCCTACAGATTCTTCCTTTGAACTTTGTCTTACAGTCCCCTGGGGTTCTCTCATGTCTCTGATGAAGTTTCATATAAATAAGTGGTTCTAGTATAGCTTTTTTGCTGTCTTTTTCATATAAGAATTTGCTTGGTTCAGAGTGACAGCTTGGGAAGCACTACATCAATAGCTTCTGAACCTTATCCTATTCCTTGATATCGCAGCCAGCAAATGTTATTGACTATGTGATGTACAAAGCTCTAACCTTGCTTGCACAAATTGACCAGTTGTCAAGATCAATATTGATTTGCTTATTTTTGTCTACATGAACTAAGGCTAACTTGATCAGGCTTATGTTTCTCTAGTAAATAGCGTAAGGAGTTGTACTTTCAACTTAACACTTTCTGTTGACTTCAGTGTTTAGCTGTAATCATACATTTCGAACTTTCTAAATCCTCAAAATGGTTCTCTAACCTATAGGTTATTAGTACATTGGACCATAGGTGCATACATGTATTTTTTTCCCAATGTCTTCCCAAATTTCTGCTGAAGACATTGACTATACTTTCTGCCTTACATGGCTTGATGCTGCAGTCGTTTTAGTTGAGTTGGATCTGCTCACTACTCAGGCTCAAATCCCATCCTTCTATTAATATCTCTTGGCAAAGATAATTTTGGAAGAATGTAAGTTAAGATGTAGAGACTCTTGACAGTTGTCTGCAGTTTTTTTTTTTTTCAAGAGGGAAGTAGAGTTGAAAAGTAATATTGCCTCCCTTTTCTATCAGTCCCAAAATTAAAGTATATGCACAAAGAGTAAAGAAAAGGAAAGGATTTCATTACACGTACGTATTTTTGTCATTTAGTAACCTGTTATAAGAGCCTTAGGGTATATAATAATCATCAGATGGTGTCCTTAAGATATTTAAAATCTGGAAGAACTTTGTGTATTAAAATTTTTTAACCATATGTATTTTTAATGCTCAACTGTTGTTACCCTGTCATCTTATATTAAAGAGGATTTTTGGACTGTTTATTATTTTAAAATTTAAACAAAAAAGGAGACGTTGAACCCCTACATAGCACACACACCTAGATTTAACACTTGTTAACATTTTGCCACTTTTGCTTCACTTTAATTTTTGTCTGCAGTATTCTAAAATAAATTATATATATAGTGACATTTCATTCCTAAATACCTCAGGATTCATCTTAAGAATTAAGGACTTTTAAAATCAAACTGATAATTCCTAATATTATCTAATTTCCATTTCAGATTCAGATTTCTCCCCTTGTCCCAAAAATATCATTTGTAGCTAGTTTGTATAAACCAATTAAGGTTTATACATTGTTCTTGGTCATTTTCCCTTTTTTACTTTATCATTACACTGACTTGTTAAAAACATTAAGCTAGTTGTCCTACAAAATGTCCTACCCTAGGAATTTTTCCAATGGCTTTTGCTGTATATACTTTAACTTGTTCCCCTATCCTCTGTATTTCTTATAGGCTGCAAGTTACTGGACTAAGGTTTTGATTAATTCATGTTTAAGTGTTTAGGTCAGAATACTTTATAGGTGATGCTGTGAACTTCACACTGCATCATAACAGAAGGCAAAGAATATTTGGTGATCCCACTATTAGTGATGATAAGTGATAGCATCGATCACTGGGTTAAAGTGATGACAGCTTGATCCTTCCATTATAAAGTTATGCTTTGCTCCCGTGACCAGCATAAAATCTGAGATACTTTGATTCCATGGAAATACCCAGTTCCCTATCATCCTTTTTACCCAGTGAATTTAACGTCTACTGAGGATCCTTGCCTGCATAAGTTTCATTAGGAGGATTGCAAAAAGATGATTTTTCTGAATTTATACATTTATTAGCAGGCATTCTTCTCTACATAAGAGCTTTTTGAGAGGTATTGTTTTAATTAAAAACACAACCACCAGCGTATTCCTTGGATTGTCTTTCTTTGCTGAGGTCAGAACACCTGAACTCACTGTGGCAGCTACAGTAAAAACATGTACTACATCTTCTTTATTCCAACTTGTGAAGTGTGTTGACATTAGGCTGCCTTTTTATTATTATTATTATTCCAAGGGAAAGAAGAAATCTTTATTGCTGTAAGAATAAAAATTGAACTATGTGGGTATATTGAGATAATTGTGTAAAAAAGAAGACTGAATGAGTTTCAAAAAATGGATTATTTCTTCATTACCGAGCACTTTATAATTAACTGTTCTTTTTTTTTTATTTCAGGAAGCTGCCACTTTTGCTAGAGAGCAAGGCTTTGAGGTGAGTTAACCCACAATTGCACACTAAACAGATCCTAAAGGTTTTTTCTAGCTGATAATGAAGTTCTTTTGGACAGTGATTGATGTGCTATTATACTCTCAGAGCCTCGCAGCAGTTGCCATGGAAACTTGGCAGTCGTCATGGTTTCTTTGTTCTGCCAGCACAGTGTTATGACGCACTCTGCTAGGTCTGCACCCAACATCGCCTACAGATGTTATTTATTGAATTTTGAAAAGCCTCTTGGGAAGCCAAGAGGTTGGGCACGGTTTCAAGCTGCCTCTGCAGATACGGGGCCTGTCAGTTTGTTCAGTTAAAAAGCTACCTCATTAGCTGCATTACATTTCATAAGGATTCACTGCTAAAGCAGTGGTGGAACAAGACCAAATAATGAAATATAATGTCGTTTAAATGATTTCAGCCCCATCACATGTAGATTATCATTATGCAAATTAATTTCTAAAAGGTTGTACTTAACAGTTGTTAGGAATTGATTAATTTAAATCCTGCTTTTATAAACTTACTGTTTGAACCTATCTTTTCTTCTCTCTCCCTCTTTTTTTCTGGGGAGAGGGAGGTAGCATAAAATATACACACATTTTCTGAAATAAAATATCAATAATTGTATTTAATGTCTAGTTCCTAATTCTGTTTTCCTGATACAAGTATTATCCTGTCAAGATTCAAAACTCCATGTGGTCGTTGTTGGCAAAATTGAGATAACCATGTTTTTTATCTGTATAATACCCCTCTTCCAATTGATTGTTAGAAAACACTGACTAATATGAACCCAGGTTAACTGACAGAGAATTAACTAAGTTGGAGTCTTTTATGACTATGATATTTACTGAGTGAACTATGTAGAATGCTGTGTTCTTACAGCAACTTAAAATGTTACAGGGTAGTAATTTTTAAAAATTTAATCTAACCACAGCCGAAATGTAGGAACTTTCTTTTTATTTGCTTATTCAGTATTGTGTATCAAGTAGGGAAGAGGTGAGTGGTGACTGGATAGTATTGGTAAGGACTAGTAAGCTCACTTTGAACTCTAGAGAAAGATATTATATGAGTTTGTGAAACTCTTGTTTAAATGTAGTAAAGGCAGATTATCAAGCAACAAAGTAATACATGTGCATGTTATTCATGTCATCAGACTTGACAAACCAGAGCTAGAGCTTCCTCTTCATAGAGAAAGACAAGGAACATGTGATACAGATACTCCATTCGAAAGATCCTATAAAAGAACTACTCCAGAGTAGGGAACCTTGCTTCTCAGTATTCAATTATTAGGAACTGTGATAGTTTCTTACAAGTTTGCTTTTTTGTGCTTTACCATATTATAGTAAATCTAGGGTTAAGTCACATACAGAAAAAGGATTTCCAAGTGGTGGGTTTTTTTCTAATTTAAGTTTCACGTTTTAATTTCCCAAAATGGCAATTATATGTAGAACAAAATGTAATCACGGGAATATTCAATTAAAAAGTCAAATGTTTTGATCATAAGAATATAAATAAAACTTTTCAGGAGTTTTTTAAGGTTTTATTTATTTTAAGTTTTAATATTTAAAAAATTATATTATATGTTGATACATCAGAATTCCCCATAGAAAAAAACTTTCAGAACATGTATTTGTATCCTGTCAGTTTACTGTGTTACCATAAAAAATGTATTTTTGGTTCTATAAAATAACCAATTTTGTAGATACTTAGAAATATAACTTGTTGTATAACAAATAATCATGATCCTGTAGTGTCTACATAGCAATTTTTTAAAAATAGTTTATTAAGCCTGATTAATATTTTATTTCCCCCTTGAGCTACTTGCTTTTCATATGCCTGGTTTACATTCAGTCATAGGAACAAACTACTTTTTCTATTTTCTACTAACTAGCACTGTATTAACCTTTCCATTAGTTCTTACTTACTGATTCTAGAATTGTTTTTGCCATAAATCTGCCATAATTGATTACAGCATATAAGCAAAATGATAATGATTATAATCACATACCTTATTACCTCCTGACATAGCAAAACTGCTCTGTCAGTGATATTGACAGTGATATGTTAGATTAAATAAAACACATAGTGTCTTGATGTGTCTCTTTGTAGATTCCCAAAACCATCACAAGCATTGCAGAATATATTTGAACCATGAGCAGGATACCCTCAAATAGGTATTTTTAATCAAATGTAATCCATGTATGGAACACTATCTAGAGAAATTCAATGATTTTATAATGTCACTAAAGTTTCCTAGGCCATTAGACAGAAATGGGAAAGCATAGGTTTGAAACGTGGTATTCTTAAGGAATAAAACAAAAGTAAATCACTTTATCTTCATAGTTTTCTGTGTGAAAATGCATTAATACTCTTGGCTAGTATGACAAACTAGACAAAAATCTGCAGTTTATCCCTCCTAACTTTAATTTTGACTCTAAATTTGGAGCATGAATGAGAAGAAAGAAGTGAAAAGATTAAAAGAAAGGAAAGGTGAGTATTTTTTCCTTCCATCAGTGCCGTTGTCCTACCCTCATTTTCTACTATAAATCCCAGTCAGTTCCAAAAGCCACTGAGTATTGCCACTAGTGATCTGGCTGCTGACAGACCAATCCAAGCGCATCTTAAAATAACCAGTGTTTATTCATCAGGAAATATTCTCAGTGGCATTGTTTTTATTTATTTATTTATTATTATTCTGGTTAGCTTCTCTGCAAATTTTAGATAATCTTTATTTTTTAAAAAAATCTTTAAACTGAATTGGGCAATTTTCAGTTAGAAGCAGCAGCTTAGGAGGGCACTGGAGAATGAGATAAAAACTGGAGCTGGGCAGAACACAAAGCAGAAGAGAGAGGATTTTATATATATATATATATATATATATATGGAAAATTGCATAGTGCCTGATTTAAATGACAGACCTGCTAAGAATTTAAAATGACAATTCTTGGGGTAAAAAGTTTTATAAGGCCTTTTATTATTCTAGAAAATCAGTTCAGACTGGAGTGTGTTTTTAAATCTAGCTTTTCTTGAGCTGAGCTGAACTGAACTGATTAATGTTCGTATTTTTAGAACATAAATAAAAATAAGATACTCAAAAGCATGTTTCATTATAAAACCTTTTTTAAACTATTGAAAATTGATTAAAAAAAAAGAAAATACCTCAAAACCTAAATATATATATATTCTCTGTATTTTCATTGTTTCTGCAACTGAGTAAATGCCAAATGATGAGAATTCATACCTTGTCTATTGGATTATTTATTTCATTTTACTCCAAGTAACAAATTTTCATTTTTTTTTTATTTTAGATCTCTAAGAATAATACTTCTGCCCACAGGGGAAACAATGCAATCCTTTTCCCTTTTTTCACTTCTTCCATAACCCCTGACTACCCAAAAGATCTTAGACTTGTAGTCTTTCTCTGACCAATGAGGATTCTTTCATCTTACACTGCTGAAAGAGAAAAGTATGGAATTATGCTATCCAATACAGCATCTACTAGCCACGTGGCTTTTTAAATTAGGATTAATTAAAATTAAATAACATTTAAAATTCATCGCTTCTCAGCCTTTTGACTAAGATCAAGTGTAAAATTTTAAATTCAGTCCTTCAGTCATACTAGGCACATATTGAGTACTCTATAGACTATGTACCTAGTGACTACTTTATTGGATAATGCAAGGTAGAACATATACATCATCACAGAAAGTTTCATTGATCAGCATGGATACAAAGTCTACAGAGAATGTATTCAGGTGGTGTTGATTACCAAAGAATTACCTTAGGTGATTTTTAGATTCCTGTGTTCTTCACAAATATAAATAATGCAATGAATGATCACCCAGAGTTTCAGAGTTTCTGAAAATAAGACCCTAAATCAGGCGCTGCTGGCTAAGAGAGTGCAGTGTTTTTTTGTAGGTACCTGAACCCCAAAAGAGGACAATTTTAGAACAGTTCAGTTAAGGGAAAGTGATAAGCTAGTACCATACCACTTTGATAGACCCCAAGACAAGGTGGAAGTGACCAGAGAGTGTACCATGAAAGAGAATGTGGGAAGGGTTCCTATTTTAGGTATGATGGCTATGGAATGACCCTAAAAATATGAATATCTAGCAATGACAAAAAAAAAAAAAAGACAAACAGCAAAACAAATTTCAAACAGAAAGAACAGGACTATAAAAGCCTCTGAACGAGAGAGTACTTAATGTACTATGTACTCCAGGAACTGACAGAAGGCCAGTGTGACTGGAATGGAGTGAGTGGGGAGGGAATATGAGATCAAGCTGGCACTGACACATCATATAAACAGCATAACTATTAAAGGAGTTTCTATTTGGAAAACAAAACAAAATGGTATGGCTAGATGACTCAATGTGTGGAAACACTACAACTGGTTTTCTACAGAACTAGGTAGACTGTGACAGGATTGCTTAACCTTTGTATAATCAGCTGGTTAAAAATAGAATGAAGATTTTTCTTTATCCAGCCTATCATTGATGGGCATTTGGGTTGGTTGCAAGTCTTTGCTATTGTGAATAGTGCTGCGATAAACATATGTGGGCTTGTGTCTTTATATTAGAATGATTTATAATCCTATGGGTATATACCCAGTAGTGGGATTGCTGAGTCAAATGGTATTTCTTGTTCTAGATCCTTGAGGAATCCAGTTCATGTTCTTTGCACGGACATGGATGAAGCTAGAAACCATCATTCTCAGCAAACTAACACAGGAACAGAAAACCAAACACCACATGTTCTCACTCATAAGTGGGAACTGAACAATGAGAACACATGGACACAGGGAGGGCAGCATCATACACTGGCGTCTGTCAGGGGGTGGGGGGTTAGAGGAGGGATATCATTAGGAGAAATAACTAATGTAGATGACAGGTTGATGGCTGCAGCAAACCACCATGACACGTGTACACCTCTGTAACAAACCTGCACATTCTGCACGTGTCCCAGAAATTAAAGTATGATTTAAAAAAAAAAATTCTAGTAATAGTAACACTACTAGTAATTAAAATGAATTTTGTAGTTCTACCAAAATAATAAAGTTGTGTGTAACAGAAAAAATAAAAAAAAAGAAATTAAAATGCTGCATTGGAAAATACCTATTTCATATAAAACAAGGCAGTAAAGAAGGGATAGAACATATTTTTTAAAATACGACATATGGAAAACAAATAGCTAATGGCAGATATTAATTCAACTATATTAATAATAATGTTAATCTGGAGTAAATATGATAAAAAGGCAGACATTCTCAGACTGGATAAAAAAACTAAGGTCTAACTATATGCTTTCTAAAAGAGATGTATCTTCAATTCAAAGATACAAGTAGGTAAAAAAAAAAAAAAAAGAATGAAGACAGTATGTTCTTTGACTTGGAATACAATGTGATCACTAATGACAATAAAAGCATAATTCTACATTTATAAAATGCTTCACAGTTTATAAAACCTTTCCCAACATATCATTAATACATTCATACTTGCACAAACCTTGAGAGAGAGATAGGGTGTGTATTGCCATATCAGTTCAACAGATAAAAAAAAAAATAGGCTATATGGCCGGGCACAGTGGCTCCCATGCCTGTAATCCCAGCACTTTGGGAGGCCAAAGTGGGTGGATCACCTGAGGTCAGGAGTTCGAGACCAGCCTGGCCAACATGGTGAAACCCCATCTCTACTTAAAATACAAAAAATTAGCCAGGTGTGGTGGCAAACACCTATAATCCCAGGTACTTGGGAGGCTGAGACAGAATTGCTTGTACCAAGATGTAGAGGTTGCAGTGAGCTGAAATCGCGCCATTGCACATCAGCCTGGGCAACAAGAGGGAAACTCCATCTCAAAAAAAAAAAAAAGGCTCTATGGCTTATTCAAAGTCACATAGCTAATATATTATGTAGCCAGAACCAAAACTCAGTTCTCTTCTGTCTAGTGCTGTTTACGATAAACCACACAGCTTTCTCTCACACATTGTAACATGTTGGAAAGGGAGATTAGATTTCAAAATGACTTTGAGAAATGAAAAATATCTTTTTATTATTATTATTTTTTTTTTTTTTTTTTTGACACGGAGTCTCACTCTGTCGCCCAGGCTGGAGTGCAGTAGCGCGATCTCAGCTCACTGCAAGTTCCACCTCCTGGGTTCAGCCATTCTCCTGCCTCAGCCTCCCGAGTAGCTGGGACTACAGGCGCCCGCCACCATGCCCAGCTAATTTTTTGTATTTTTAGTAGAGATGCGGTTTCACCGTGTTAGCCAGGATGGTCTCAATCTCCTGACCTCGTGATCCGCCTGCCTCAGCCTCCCAAAGTGCTGGGATTACAGACGTGAGCCACCGCCCCCAGAGAGAAATGAAAAATATCTTGAAACTCAAAAACTAAAATTCAGCCAGGCACGGTGGCTCATGCCTGTAATCCCAGCACTTTGAGAGGCCGAGGCGGGCTGATCACCTGAGGTCAGGAGTTCGAGACCAGCCTGGCCAACATGGTGAGACCCTGTCTCTACTAAAAATACAAAAATTAGCTGGGTGGGGTGGCGGGCACCTGTAATCCCAGTTACTCGGGAGGCTGAGGCAGGAGAATCGATTGAACCCGGGAGGCGGAGGTTGCAGTGAGCCAAGATCACACCATTGTACTCCAGCCTGGGCAACAAGAGTGAAACTCCATCTCAAAAAGAAAAAAAAACACTGAAATTCTCTGGAGTAAAAATATCAGCCAAATTAAGAAAAAATAGCAGACTTAAACACAAGATCAGGAATGATTTGTGAATGTGGTAGGAAAATGGTTTAGGATGAACATGCTATAGTTTTGTGATAAAAACAACAAAAAGCACATTGCTAGCATTTATAGAAGCACTGTAATAATGGTTAAGTGTATTATCCTTGGAGTCAGACTCTGGGTGCTAGTCTGTTCTCCACTGCTTATATTTATGACCTTAGGCACATTACTTAACGTCTGTGACTCAGTTTCTTCATTCATAAAAAGGGATATGTATGAGTACCTACTGCCTAGAGTAGTTCAGATTTAATGAGTACTTTATTTTATTGATTGATTGATTGATTGTTTTGATACAGCCTCACTCTGTTGCCCCGGCTGGAATGCAATGGTACGATCTCAGCTCACTGCACCCTCTGCCTCCTGGGCTCAAGCAGTCTGTAGATTCAGTGCAATCCCTATCAAAATTCCAGTGTCATTCTCTCTCTCTCTCTTTTTTTTTTTTTTTTTTTTTTTTTTTTTTTTTTTTTTGAGACAGGATCTGGCTTTGTCACCCATGCTGGAGTGCAGTGGTGTGATCTCAGCTCCCTGAAACCTCTGTCTCCCAGGCTCAAGCCATCCTTCTACCTCAGCCTCCTAAGTAGCTGGGACTATAGGTGCATGCCACCACACCCAGCAAATTTTTGCATTTTTTTGTAGAGATGAAGTTTTACTATGTTGCCCAGGCTAGTCTCAAATTCCTAGGCTCAAGCAATTCACCCACCTCCACCTTCCAGAGTGCTGGGATTACAGGCATGAGCCACCACGCCTTACCTTAATGAATACTTTAGAGCTTTATACATGGCTTTTAGTTTCTTCATCTATAAAATAGGGATAATAATAGTACCTACTGACTAGAGAAGTTAAGATTTAATGAGCACTTTAAAGCTATATACATGGCTCATATCTCAATTTTATGAGCTTTCAACTCATACTTCTTACTCCTCCCTGTCTTTGTCTTCTCCCTTATAGCTACTATAATTGAATGTTCCATACTCAAAACTCTTGAAGCCTTTTCTAGAGATTTTGGGGCAACCTAAGGATGTAACGATTTTAAAGAGTATTAAAATGAGAGTAATTAGAGGGAAGAAGTTAGTATTTAAGTTCTTAGTATATGCTGAATATTGCATTAAGCTATTTCACTTACCTCATCTTCTTTCATCCTCATAATTTTTAACTTTTTATTTTTAAATAACTTAAGTCTTAGAAAAATTACAAAAATAGTACAGAATTCCCACATACCCTTCACCCAGTTTCCCCTAATATTAACATCTTACATAACCAAAGTATAATGAATAACAGAAAATTAACATTGAACTACAATAACTGAACTATATACAGGCTTTATTCTGGTTTCAACTGTTTTTTCTCTAATTTCCTTTTTCTGTTTCAGAATCAAATCCCACTTTGCATATTTGTCATGTCTCCTTAGTCTCTTCTAATCTGTGATAGTTCCTCACTCTTGTTGTTCATGAACTTTATGCTTTTGAAAAGTACTGGTCAGTCATTTTTGTAGAATGTCCTTCCATTTGAGTTTGTCTGATGTTTTCTCATGATTACATTGAGATTAGGCATTTTTGGCAGCGAAACCACAGAAGTGATATTCCTTTCTTGGTGCATCATATCAAGGAGGTACACGGTCTCACAGTTTCTTATTGTTGGTGATGCTAAACTTTGATCACTAGGTTTAGGTGGTGTTTGCTAGTTTATCCTCTGTAAAGTTACTATTTTCCCATTGTATTTAATAAATATCTTGGAGGAGATACTACTTTGGGGCTATGAAAGCATTCTGTTTTATCCACTAATTTTAGCATCACTAAACTGATTTATCTGGGTTAAGGTGATGTCTGTCAATTTTCTCTGCTATAACATTTTTATTTTTTCTTTTGTAATGAATATCTTAGGGGGACATGCTTTGAGACTAAATATCCTGTTTTCTTTAACCTTTTGCCCACTAATCTTAGCATACTTATCCCCCAAAATCTTTTAATGTGAACATTTTCTTAGTTTTGTAGATGAGGAAATGGAGCTTCGAGAGGTTTATTAACCTGCCCCAAATCATACAAATAGTAAATCCAAGCCTGTCATATT
Source organism: Trachypithecus francoisi (assembly GCF_009764315.1). Classification (NCBI taxonomy): domain Eukaryota; kingdom Metazoa; phylum Chordata; class Mammalia; order Primates; family Cercopithecidae; genus Trachypithecus; species Trachypithecus francoisi. Next base: position 38,880,189 of record NW_022681474.1, read on the forward strand.
CTAAAAGTCCTTGTAATTTCATTGTTTGTTAAGATGTGTGAGCTTAATTGTAAGGGAGAAGAACCTATTGGGGACAGAGGAGAGGAATTACTGTAGAAAGAGAAATAAAGTTTTACATACATCTGGGAAGAATTATGTTTTGTACTTGGAAAGTTTATTTTGTCCTTTAATTGCCATTTTATGAGGTTTAATTTGAGACATAAGAAACATTTCTTTGATTAAATTACCAAAGCTCTCAACAAAATATATCTTCTCAAAGGGTTGGTAGAAAGCAACCATGGAATCTTTTTTTTTTTTTTTTTTTCTTTTTTGAGATGCTGTCTCGCTCTGTCACCAGGCTGGAGTGCAGTGGCACAATCTCTGCACACTGCAACCTTTCCCTCCTGGGTTCAAGCAATTCTCCTACCTCAGCCCTCCGGAGTAGCTGGGACTACAGGCACATGCCACTACGCCCTACTAATTTTTGTATTTTTAGTAGAGACGGAATTTCACCATGTTGACCAGGATGGTCTTGATCTGTTGACCTCATTATCTGCCTGCCTCGGCCTCCCAAAGTGCTGGGATTACCACTACATCCGGCCGGAATCTTATTCTTAATGTATTCCTTATACCACCTTGAAGAAAGACTTTCTTTTAAAGAACATCTAGTATAGTCATAAGATTCTGCTTTCAGGATGATAAAGTGAATGTGTTTGTCTCTTATCTTTATTAAATATGAGCTGTACTTAATCAAAAGCAAAAATCCCATAGTAGTAAAATATGTGCTAAGGAAATTGCCAAAATATACATGAGTTGTTTTAATTATATGCTTACATTTATTTAGGTGAGTGAAGATATTACATGGCATTTTTCGGTCCTTTCAGCTGTTACTAGTCATTTCTAAAAGTCTGTCTCCTGAAACTGAGGGAATTTCTTCTCATCTTATCAGAGTTCAGGCTTAGTTCTGTTCTAAAATAAGCAACCGAAAGCGAAATAGTCAGCATGTTTGAAAAGTCAGCAGCGCTGTCCTCCTCCAAATGGCTATTCTTTTCAGAAATAACTGTCCTCTAGAAGTCATCCTGCTATGTATATTAGAAGCTTAGCTTCATGTATTATCTGGAATTTATTAAATATTGAGTGAACAAACAATATAAAAATATTTCACTACAGATTGTCATCCCTTTAAAAATACCAGTTTCTGGTGATGTTTGTAACCATTGCAAACCATTGTGACCTGTCTGCTTTGCTTGCCTAAATGTTTCTCTCTCATATATTCTATCTTTTCTCTTATATATCCTTCATTTATGCCACTCAGCTGTATTTCCCCTCTGATAGGTGTTTCTTTCTCTGTAACTATTTGAAACTTTGCATAGTGATAGAATAAATTAGTTTTGTTAGCAAAGCCCAAAAGATGGACCGTTTTAGAAGCCCACTGAATACAGACATGGATTTTCAAATTATCCAAAATGGTTGAAAAGATGATTCTAAAACTTCTGCCTTTAGCTCAAGAGTTAGGTTTCAAGATTTCAGTAAAGTTCAATAAAGATTTCAGTAAAACTTTATGGCCTGTGTGGCGTGAAAAACAGCATCAGGGTTTGACAATTAGTTTGTCTTTTTTTTTTTTTTTTTTTTGAGACGGAGTCTCGCTCTGCCGCCCAGGCTGGAGTGCAGTGGCCGGATCTCAGCCCACTGCAAGCTCCGCCTCCTGGGTTTACGCCATTCTCCTGCCTCAGCCTCCCGAGCAGCTGGGACTACAGGCGCCCACCACCTCGCCCAGCTAGTTTTTTGTATTTTTTAGTAGAGATGGGGTTTCACCGTGTTAGCCAGGATGGTCTCGATCTCCTGACCTCGTGATCCACCCGTCTCGGCCTCCCAAAGTGCTGGGATTACAGACTTGAGCCACCGCGCCCGGCAGTTTGTCATTTTTTAAACTTTATATTTTTTAAAGAAAATTAAGTCTTTGTAGGAAAGGATTAGCATTTCTTTCTCTCAAATCAGTCCTTTGAAAAATTGGCATTATAAGACCTGTATTTTTTCCAAAGTCAGCATAATTATGTTCTTTAACCCTCTAAAATAATTAAATTTTCCTCTTTATAAAAACCTCTCTTTAATTGGGAATTTGAAAACTGCCTGGATATTTGTTGATACTTAGTCATTATTAATAATTTTTGAAGTATGATAATAGTTTTATGGTTATGTTTATCATTACCTTTCAAAGATATATACTAAAACATTTATAGATGAAATTATATATAGTTCTTGGGGTTTACTTTAGAATAATCCGAAAAGCAAGTGGATGAGGATATAGGTGAAATAAGATTCATCATACATTTTAAATTTGTGTAGATCATTGACGGGTTCCTTGGAAGTCACTGTGCTATTCTATTTACTTTTGTATATGGTTTTAAAAAAATGTAATGTCTCTTAATAGATATGCAGGTCTCTTATTTTGATCAACAGAAGCTAAATTGTTAAACTACTAATAAAGTTTTGTTTTATTTTATTGGTCATGAGAATTTTTTCCTTCCTTCTGTTAATAGACTAAAGACATTAAAGAGATAGCCAAAAAGACACAAGCCCTGCCAAAGATGAACTCAAAGAGGCAGCGAATCGTGATCTTCACCCAAGGGAGAGATGACACTATAATGGCTACAGGTACATGTGGGAAATTTGTGATGAATCTAGTATTACGGAGATTAATCATTTACAAAAGAATTCTGTTTTCTTTCTATTATAATATATACACTATACATGTACAATATATATAAAATAAAGTATTTTACTTTAATAAATATTTCTACCCTGTATCTCAGTAGAAAAGATTTCATGTTCAAGAAGATAATTTATTAAAATTTAGTTAAATAAACCACTTGGATATAATTTACTTAATTATTTTGGGGATTTTGTCAATCAAGAAATATCTTTCCTAAAAAAAAGGATACATTTCATTTATAAAATACCTGCACTAGAGTAAAATAAATTTACTCAATTATGAACAAAAACAATCCAGAACTAAGTTACATTTTCCATTTTTCCTTCAAGAAGAAAATCTCATTTTTTGTTTTATTTTACCATCTATTTTACAGCACTCATAAAACAGGAATTTCATCTAGTAAGCAAACATGTTATTGATTAAAATGATTAATAGTGTTAATATGGAACTACCCACTATTAAAACCAAAATATAAATGTTTTAATTCTGTCTGTACCATTCAGATTAAAACCAATCAGTTGATTAGTTATTATTGTAAACCAGAGCAATTTAGTATTACCTATGTGTTTGTTCAGTACTCTGTTGAACACTGAAATATAAAATAGGAACCTTAAAGACCTAATTGGGAATTAAAATAATATTCATAAAATATAAGTACAAAGTAAAATATAATTATAGTTCTTATCTATTGGTGCAAACTATATGGATTGTATTGACTCAGGAGATCAGTACATCTTGAAAAAAGATGTTATAGTGAATATGAAGTACATTTGTGTTGAATTAAATATAAAGCCTGAAACTGGTCAAAGATGAAATTATTGTCAAGATATTTTCTTTCTTTTTTAAAATAAATTTTATTGTTTATATTTGAGGTTTATAACATGATGTTATAGGATAAATAGATACATATATATCAACTTTCTTATTTCAGAATAGTCAAAAGCAAGATTCAGAGATTTGTTTCAAAAAATACTTGCTTCAAAGTAATTCAGTGAGTGTTAAAGTGAGGGTATAAATGAAATGAGACTGGTAATGAATTAATTGTTGAAGCTAGACAGTGGATATATGGGGGCATCATTATGCTGTTATCTCCACTTATGGATATGTTTTAAATTATCTATAATTAAAACCTTAAAAAAAGAAAGAAAAGTTTTTTTAAAAAAATTTCAAACAAGATTCAGAGATGTTGAGTGGCTTTCCCAAGATACATTGATATCCTTGCGAATCCTTAAATTCTAGGAAGGATTTAAAGAAAGGAGGACAGGTGGGCACAGTGGTTCACACCTGTAACTCTAGCACTTTGGGAAGTCAAGATGGGAGGATTGCTTGATCCCAGGAGTTGGAGAGCAGCCTTAGTAACAGCAAGACCTAATCTCTAGAAAAAATAATTTTTTAAAAAAATTAGCTGAGGGAGTAGTGACACATGCCATAGTCCTGGCTACTTGGGAGGCTGATGCAAGAAGATCACTTGAGCCCAGAAGTTCGAGGCTGTGTTGAGCTATGATCTCTCCACTGCATCCTAGCATGGGTGACAGATCAAGACCCTGTCTCCAAAAAACAAAAAAAAAAGGATGGAGAGCAATGGAGTCAAAGAGGATCAAGTAAGCAAAGGCATAAGTACTAGCAATATTTTATTGTGGTGGCAAAAAGAACCAGGTTGTTAATTTGTACAAGAGAGAAAAGAAACCATGAAAAGGTATCCCTGCATTGATGCAAACTATCTGAATTGCTTTCTTCCTATAGTATAAGGATTATTCCTGTCTTAGCAGTAAACAGTTGAGAAAAGTGAAAAACATGCAGGCTTCTTATGGGAATTGTAGTACTACCTTCAGATTTACAAAATATTCTTTGGTTGCTCTTTGTGGAGACATTCATTTTAAGTCTTTGTATATTCTAGATATACATACTGTACAAGTGTCTTCTTCATTGTGAGTTTGCAGTTTTTCCCAAAATTGAAAATTAACCTCCCCATCCTGTGATTGTATTTCCTGTGAACTCATTTTATTCTTTATTAAATCTATTAAGCCATTCTTAGGAATGCTTACAAGCTGGAATTTATTTGAGGAAAGACACTGGCTAATCTTTGCTGTTCCTACCATATGAAAATGAACTTAAATTAGAGGATGCACTATATCTGCAATGCATGATAAATACAAGATGGATAGAGAATCTGTTCAGTGGTGTCAGCTACAAAAGCAAACATGATAAATGTTAATGCAGTTTTGAGCCCTGGGATAAGCTATTCAGTGCACAAGCGTAGCTGAATCTCTTTGCTATGTTGTTATTCATTGCAGCCAAATAAATGTCAATAATAAAAGAGAATTAAAGATTTTCATTTCCCAGAGGCAGTCCTCTAATACGGCTTGATCTTTCATTTCATTTGTAATTCGTTCTCATGTCAGGATGCAGTCATTCGCCAGGCTCTGGGTGTCATGTTAAGCCATTTAATAATGATTAAGAACATAAAAATGCTTGGCCTGTGGGGCAATTCACAAAAGAGATGCCAATTTGTTATTGTTTTCCCTCCTTTCCTCTTGAATATGGATCAGCTTTTTCCCACCTCCTAGCATTAAAATACTAATGGAAGATAGAGAGAGAAAATGTCCCTTAATTTACCGTAAGTGACATTCCAGAATGGCACAAGGCAGTGCTGACACACATATTAAAAGACTAATTAGGAATCATTGTGCCTTAAACCTATTTTTTAAAATTATACTTTACGTTCTGGGATACATGTACAGAATGTGCATGTTGGTTACATAGGTATACATGTGCCATGGTGATTTCCTACATCTATCGACCCATCATCCACATTAGCTATTTCTCCTAATGCTATCTCTCCCCAACCCCCCGCCCTGCCACCTCCTGACACGCCCTGGTGTGTGATGTTGCCCTCCCTGTGTCCGTGCGTTCTCATCGTTCAACTCCTACTTATGAGTGAGAACATGCGGTGTTTGGTTTTCTATTCCTGTGTTAGTTTGCTGAGAATGATGGTTTCCAGCTTCATCCATGTCCCTGCAAAGGACATGAACTCATCCTTTTTATGGCTGCATAGTATTCCATGGTGTATATGTGCCACATTTTCTTTATCCAGTCTATCTTTGATGGGCATTTGGGTTGTTTCCAAGTCTTTGCTATTGTGAATATACGTGTGTATGTGCCTTTATAGCAGAATGATTTATAATCCTTTGGGTATATACCCAGTAATGGGATTGCTGGGTCAAATGGTATTTCTGGTTCTAGATCCTTGAGGAATCGCCACACTGTTTTCCACAATGGTTGAACTAATTTACACTCCCACCAACAGTGTAAAAGCATTCCTGTTTCTCCACATCCTCGCCAGCATCTGTTTCCTGACTTTTTAATGATCACCATTCTAACTGATGTGATATGGTATCTCATTGTGGTTTTGATTTTCACTTCTCTAATGACCAGGGATGATGAGCTTTTTTTCATATGTTTGTTGGCTGCATAAATATCTTCTTTTGAGGAGTGTCTGTTCATATCCTTTGCCCACTTTTTGATGGGGTTGTTTCTTCTAAGTTTGTTTAAGTTCTTTGTAGATTCTGGATATTAGCCATTTGTCAGATGGATAGATTGCAAAAATTTTCTCCCATTCCATAGGTTGCCTGTTCACTCTGATGATAGTTTCATTTGCTGTGTAGAAGTTCTTAATTTAATTAGATCACATTTGTCAGTATCGGTTTTTGTTGCCATTGCTTTTGGTGTTTTAGTTATGAAGTCTTTGCCCATGCCTATGTCCTGAATGGTATTTCCTAGGTTTTCTTCTAGGGTTTTTATGGTTGTAGGTCTTACATTTAAGTCTTTAATCCATCTTGAGTTAATTTTTGTATAAGGTGTAAAGAAGGGGTCCAGTTTCAGTTTTCTGCCTATGGCTAGTCAGTTTTCCCAAAACCATTTATTAAATAGGGAGTCCTTTCCCCATTGTTTGTTTTTGTCAGGTTTCTCAAAGATCAGATGGTTGTAAATGTGTGGCATTATTTCTGAGGCCTCTGTTCTGTTCCATTGATCTATATGTCTGTTTTTGTACCAGTACCATGCTCTTTTGGTTACTGTTGCCTTGTAGTATAGTTTGAAGTCAGGAAGCATGATGCCTCCAGCTTTGTTCTTTTTGCTTAGGATTGTCTTGGCTATACAGGCTCTTTTTTGGTTCCATATGAAATTTATTTTTTTCTAATCCTGTGAAGAAAGTCAGTGGTAGGTTGATGGGGATAGCATTGAATCTGTAAATTACTTTGGGTATTATGGCTCTTTTCATAATATTGATTCTTCCTATCCGTGAGCATGGAATGTTTTTCCATTTGTTTGTGTCCTCTCTTATTTCCTTGAGCAATGGTTTGTAGTTCTCCTTGAAGAGGTCCTTCACATCCCTTGTAAGTTGTATTCTTAGTTATTTTATTCTCTTTGAAGCAATTGTGAATGGGAGTTCACTCATGATTTGGCGCTCTGTCTGTTATTGGTGTATAGGAATGCTGGTGATTTTAGCACACTGATTTTGTGTCCTGAGACTGCTGAAATTGCTTCTCAGCTTAAGGAGATTTTGGGCTGAGACGATGGGGTTTTCTAAATATAGAGTCATGTCATCTGCAGAGAGAGACAATTTGACTTCCTCTTTTCCTATTTGAATACCCTTTATTTCGTTCTCTTGCCTGATTGCCCTGGTCAGAACTTCCAATACTGTCTTGAATAGGAGTGGTGAGACAAGGCATCCTTGTCTTTTTTTTTTTTTTTTTTTTTTGGCATCCTTGTCTTGTGCTGGTTTTCAAAGGCAATCCTTCCAGCTTTTGCCCATTCGGTGTGATATTGGCTGTGGGTTTGTCATAAATAGTTCTTATTATTTTGAGATATGTTCCATCAATACCTAGTTTTTTGAGAGTTTTTAGCATGAGGGAGTGTTGAATTTTATCGAAGGCCTTTTCTCCATCTATTGAGACACTCATGTAGCTTTTGTCATTGGTTCTGTTTATATGATGGATTACATTTGTTAATTTGTGTATGTTGAACCAGCCTTGCATCCCAGGGATGAAGCCGACCTGATCCTGATGGATAAGCTTTTTGATGTGCTGCTGGATTCAGTTTGCCAGAATTTTATTGAGGACTTTTGCGTCAATGTTCATCAGAGATATTGGCCTGAAATTTTCTTTTTTTGTTGTCTCTGCCAGGTTTTGGTATCAGGATGATGCTGGCCTCATAAAATAAGTTAGAGATGAGTCCCTCTTTTTCTATTTTTTGGAATAGTTTCAGAAGGAATGGTACCAGCTCCTCTTTGTACCTCTGGTAGAATTCAGCTGTGAATCCAACTACACCTGCACTTTTCATTATTTCAGAGCCTGTTATTGGTCTATTCAGGGATTCAACTCCTTCCTGGTTTAGTTTTGGGAGAGTGTATGTGTCCAGGAATTTATCCATTTCTTCTAGATTTTTCTAGTTTATTTGTGTAGAGATATTTATAGTATCCTCTGATGGTAGTTTATATTTCTGTGGGATCAGTGGTGATCTCCCTTTATCATTTTTTATTATGTCTATTTGATTCTACTCTCTTTTCTTCTTTATTAGTCTTGCTAGCAGTCTATCTATTTTGTTAACCTTTTCAAAAAACCAACTCCTGTATTCATTGAGTTTTGGAAGGGTTTTTTGTGTCTATCTCCTTCAGTTCTGCTCTGATCTTAGTTATTTCTTGCCTTCTGCTAGGTTTTGAATTTGTTTGCTCTTGCTTCTCTAGTTCTTTTAATTGTGATATTAGGATTTTGATTTTAGATCTTTCCTGCTTTCTCCTGTGGGCATTTAGTGCTATAAATGTCCCTCTTAACACTGCTTTAGCTGTGTCCCAGAGATTCTGGTACATTGTGTCTCTGTTCTCATTGGTTTTAAAGAACTTATTTATTTCTGCCTTAATTTCATTATTTACCCAGTAGTCATTCAGGGGCAGATTGTTCAGTTACCATGCAGTTGTTTTGAGTGAGTTTCTTAGTCCTGAGTTCTAATATGATTGCACTGTGGTCTGAGAGACTGTTTGTTATGATTTCCATTATTTTGCATGTGCTGAGGAGTGTTTTACTTCCAATTATGTGGTCAATTTTAGAATAAGTGCGATGTGGTGCTGAGAAGAATGTATATTCTGTTGATTTGGGGTGGAGAGTTCTGTAGATGTCTGTTAGGTCTGCTTGGCCAGAGCTGAATTTAAGTCCTGAATATCATTGTTAATTTTCAGTCTCATTGATCTAATATTGACAGTGGGGTGTTGAAGTCTCCCACTATTATTGTGTGGAAGTCTAGGTCTCTTTGTAGATCTCTAAGAACTTGCTTTATGAATCTGGGTGCTCCTGTATTGGGTGCATGTATATTTAGGATAGTTCGCTCTTCTTGTTGCATTGATCCCTTCACCCTTATGTAATGCCCTTCTTTGTGTTTTTTTATCTTTGTTGGTTTAAAGTCTGTTTTATCAGAGACTAAGATTACAACCCCTGCTTTTTTTTCTTTCCACTTGCTTTGTAAATATTCCTCCATCCCTTTATTTTGAGCCTATGTGCGTCTTCACACGTGAGATGGGGCTCCTGAATACAGCACACCGATGGGTCTTGATTCTTTATCCAATTTGCCAGTCTGTGTCTTTTAATTGGGGCATTTAGCCCATTTACATTTAAGGTGAATATATTATGTGTGAATTTGATCCTGTCATTATGATGCTAGCTGGTTATTTTGCCCATTAGTTGATGCAGTTTCTTCATAGTCTTGATGGTCTTTACAATTTGGTATGTTTTTGCAGTGGCTGGTACCAGTTTTTCCTTTCCATATTTAGTGCTTCATTCAGGAGCTCTTGTAAGGCAGGCCTGGGGGTGACAAAATCTCAGCATTTGCTTGTCTGTAAAGGATTTTATTTCTCCTTTGCTTATAAAGCTTAGTTTGGCTAGATATGAAATTCTGGGTTGAAAATTCTTTTCTTTAAGAATATTAAATATTGACCCCCACTCTCTTCTGGCTCATAGGGTTTCTGCAGAGGGATCCGCTGTTAGTCTGATGGGCTTCCCTTTGTGGGTAACCCAACCTTTCTCTCTGGCTGCCCTTAACGTTTTCTCCTTCATTTCAATCTTGGTGAATCTGAGGATTATGTGTTTTGGGGTCGTTCTTCTCAAGGAGTATCTTTGTGGTGTTCTGTGTATTTCCTGAATGTGAATGTTGGCCTGTCTTGCTAGGTTGGGGAAGCTCTCTTGGATAATATTCTGAAGAGTGTTTTCCAACTTGGTTCCATTCTCCCCATCACTTTCAGGTACACCAATCAAATGTAGGTTTGGTCTTTTCATATAGTCCCGTATTTCTTAGAGGTTTGTTCATTCCTTTCCATTCTTTTTTCTCTAATCTTGTCTTCATGCTTTATTTTGTTTCGTTGATCTTCAATCTCTGATATCCTTTCTTCTATTGATACTTGTGTATGCTTCACGAAGTGTTCGTGCTGTGTTTTTCAGCTCCATCAGGTTATTTATGTTCTTCTCTAAACTGGTTATTCTAGTTAGCAATTCCTCTAACCTTTTATCAAGGTTCTTAGTTTCCTTGCATTGGTTTAGAACATGCTCCTTTAGCTCGGTGGAGTTTGTTATTACCCACCTTCTGAAGTCAACTTTTGTCAATTTGTCAAACTCATTCTCTGTCCAGTTTTGTTCCCTTGCTGGCGAGGAGTAGTGATCCTTTGGAGGAGAAGAGTCATTCTGGTTTTTGGAATTTTCAGCCTTTTTGCACTGGTTTTCCCTCATCTTTGTGGATTTATCTACCTTTGGTCTTTGATGCTGGTGACCTTCAGATGGGTTTTTGTGTTGACATCCTTTTTGTTGATGTTGGTGCTATTCCTTTCTGTTTGTTAGTTTTCCTTCTAACGGACAGGCCCCTCTGCTGCAGGTCTGCTGGAGTTTGCTGGAGGTCCACTCCAGATCCTGTTTGCCTGGGTATCACCAGCAGAGGCTGCAGAACAGCAAAGATTGCTGCCTGTTCCTTCCTCTGGAAGCTTCGTCCCAAAGAGGCACCCGCCAGATGCCAGCCAGAGCTCTCCATTATGAAGGGTCTGTCGACCCTTGCTAGGAGGTATCTCCCAGTCAAGAGGCATTAGGGTCAGGGACACACTTGAGGAGGCAGTCTGTCACTTAGCAGAGCTCGAGCGCTGTGCTAGGAGATTTGCTGCTCTCTTCAGAGCTGGTAGGCAGGAAAGTTTAAGTCTGCTGAAGCTGTGCCCACAGCTGTTCCTTCCCTCAGGTGCTCTGTCCCAGAGAGATGGGAGTTTTATCTGTAAGCCCCTGACTGGGGCTGCTGCCTTTCTTTCAGAGATGCCCTGCCCAGAGAGGAGGAATCTAGAGAGGCAGTCTGGCTACAGCAGCTTTTCCAAGCTGCAGTGGGCTCCACCCAGTTCAAACTTTTTTTGTGAACTTTGTGTCTTTGTTTACACTGTTCGGGGAAAACCACCTACTCAAGCCTCAGTAATGGTGGTCACCCCCCACCACCACCAAGCTTGAGTGTCCCAGGTCAACTTCTGGCTGCTGTGCTGGCAGCAAGAATTTCAAGCCAGTGGATCTTAGCTTGCTGGGCTCCGTGGGAGTGGGCTCTGCTGATCTAAACCACTTGGCTCCCTGGCTTTAGCTCCCTTTCCAGGGCAGTGAACAGTTGTATCTCACTGGCGTTCCACGCGCCACTATGGTATGAACAAGCTCTCCTGCAGCTAGCTCGGTGTCTGCCCAAAGAGCCGCCCAGTTTTGTGCCTGAAACCCAGGGCCCTGGTGGTGTAGGCACCAGAGGGAATCTCCTGGTCTGTGAGTTGTGAAGAGCATGGGAAAAGCATAGTATCTGGGCCGGAGTGCACCATTTCTCACGGCACAGCCCCTCATGGCTTCCCTTGACTAGGGGAGGGAGATCCCCGACCCTTTGCACTTCCCTGGTAAGGCGACGCCCCACCCTGCTTCCGCTCGCCCTCCGTGGGCTGCATCCACTGTCTAATCAGTCCCAGTGAGATGAGCCAGGTCTCTCAGCTGGAAATGTAGAAATCACCCGCCGTCTACGTTGATCTTGCTGGGAGGTGCAGACCAAAGCTGTTCCTATTCAGCCATCTTGCCAGCTACCCAAACTTATTTTTAAATGATCACACTGTTAAGTTTGCAGTACTTAGCGATAATGTATCAAAATGTTTCCTTGGAATTTTATTCTACAGACCTATCTCCTTTTGAGATATGATATCTATAAACTACTTTCTCTTATTTTATAAATTTAATTCTTTAAATTGCCAGTGAATCTAAAGTATTTTCTACTCACCTGTTTTATGGGTCATACCTCTTTCAGATTGAGTTTCCATCTACCCTAGAGGTTCTGTCACATACCAATCATTGTTTCAGTCCTTGTAGGTTAATTGAGTTCCAAAAAAATTTTCAAGGGAGTGCTGGACACTGAAGAATATTAAGGGTAACAGACTGGGCAATTCCACAGCTGAGTATATGTCCAAAATAATTGAAGCAGGAACCTAAACAGATATATGTCCACCCATCTTCATAGCAGCATAATTCACAATAACCAAAAGGTAGAAGCAATCCAAGTGTCCATCAACAGATGAACAGATAAATAAAAATTGATATATACATACAAAGGAATATTATTCAGGTTTAAAAAAGAAAGAAATCCTAACGTGTGCTGCAACATGAATGAACCTTGAAGACATTATGCTAAGTGAAATAAGCCAGACACAATGGCGTAATTACTGTGTGATTCCATTTATGTGACATACCTAGAGTAGTTAGCTTTATAGACAAAGTAGAATGATGGTAGCCAGGGGATTGGGGAGGGGTGAATGGGAAGTTATTGTTTAATGGGTAAAAAGTTTCAGTTTTGCAGGATGAAAAAGTTGTAAAGATGGGTAGTGATAATTGCACAATAATATGAATGTACAATGGCACTGAGCTGTATATTCAACAATGCTTAAAATGGTAAATTTTATGTATATTTTTATTTTTTAAACTTATTTTTCAATTTTAAAAAATTAAACATAAACTAAAGAGTAAGATGCTGGTGATGAAGGCAGAAAAGATGACTGTTCGTTTTGATCCTCTTTATAAATGTTGAATGAATCAGTTGAATTACATGGCGGTCAGGTGAAGGAAATCATTTCTGCATTTATAAACTGGAAAAACTAACAGTGTTCTTTATCTGTTGGAGAGCAACTACTAACGAGATCTTCATACAATAACACCTTATTATATTAAGCATTGTAGTAAAAAAGTAAATATATATCTATATGCATGTAAATACATATATAGTGCTTTATAGAAAGTTTAAACTTCCCCAAGTTTCTATACTAAATAAATCACCAAAAATTGGAGAAAGCAATACAACTTTTGTTCTGAACTGGAAATAATGTGTTTCCAATTAAATAGGTTCTCTGAAATATAAATTGTAGATTTTTCTGTTTTGTTTGTTTTAAGACAGGGCCTCGCTCTGTTGCCAAAGCTGGAGTACAATCATGGCTCACTACAACCTCAGCCAGGCTCAAGCGATCCTCTCTTCCCAACCTCCTAAGTAGCCGGGACTATAGGCGCATACCACCCTGCCCAGCTAATTATTTTTGTATTTTTTCTTTGGTGGGGACTGGGTTTTGCCATGTTGCCCAGGCTAGTCTCAAACTCTTGAGCTCAAGTAATCTGCCTTCCTAGGCCTCCCTCCTAAAATGCTAGGATTATAGGCGTGAGCCACCACACCCGACCTAAATTGTAGACTTTTCTGAACACTCAGAATTCTTGTTTGAATTGTAATTTTTCACAAAGGGAGAAAATGTACTAAGTCAGATATTTTCAACTGGAAGACTGGTGCTATCACATCAAAATCACCTAGTGAGTTTTTGGTAAATACAGTCCTAACTTTTTTTTTTTTTTTTAAATTTTAGAATTAGGGGAGGGTGCAATACTTTTTCAGGGTTGTTACATGGATATATTACATAAGGCTGGGGTTTGGGCTTCTACTGAACCCATCACCCAAATAGTGAATACAGTATCCAATAGTAGTTTTTCAACTCACCCCCACCCAGTTCCTGCCTCCCCCTTTATGTCCATGTATACCCATTGTTTACCTCCCACTTATAAGTGAGAGTGTGGAGCATTTGGTTTTCTGTTTCTGTGTTAATTCACTTTGGATAATGTCCTCTGGCTGCATCCATGCTGCAGCAGAAGACATTATTTCCTTCTTTGTTATGGCTGCATAGTATCCCATGATGTATATGTACCACACTTTCTTTATCCAGTCCACTGTTGATGGACACTTAGGTTGATTCCATGACTTTGGCATTATGAATAGTGATATAATAAACATAAGAGCGCAGGTATCTTTTTGGCAGAACAATTTCTTTTCCTTTGGGTAGATACCCAGTAGTGGGGTTGTTGGGTTGAATGGTAATCCTGTTTTTAGTTCTTTTTTTTTTTTTTTTTTTTTGAGACGGAGTCTCGCTCTGCCGCCCAGGCTGGAGTGCAGTGGCCGGATCTCAGCTCACTGCAAGCTCCGCCTCCCGGGTTTACGCCATTCTCCTGCCTCAGCCTCCCGAGTAGCTGGGACTACAGGCGCCCGCCACCTCGCCCGGCTAGTTTTTTGTATTTTTTAGTAGAGACGGGGTTTCACCGTGTTAGCCAGGATGGTCTTGATCTCCTGACCTCGTGATCCGCCCGTCTCGGCCTCCCAAAGTGCTGGGATTACAGGCTTGAGCCACCGCGCCCGGCCTGTTTTTAGTTCTTTAAGAAAGTTCCAAACTGCTTTCCACAGGGGCTGAACTAACTTACATTCCCACCAACAGTATGTGTTTCCTTTTCTCTGTATCCTCGCCAACATGTAATTTTTTAACTTTTTAATAATAGCTGTGCTAACTAATGTGATGATATCTCATTGTGGTTTTAATTTGCATTTCTCTGATTATTAGTGATGCGAACATTTTTCATATGCTTGTTGGCTGCTTGTATGTCCCATTTTTAAAATTTTTATTTATTTGTGTTTTATAGAGAAAGGGTCTTGCTATGTTGCTCAGGCTGATCTCATACTTCTTGAGGCTCAAGCAGTCCTCCTGCCTCAGCCTTCCAAAGTGCTGAGATTATAGACATGAGCCACCATGCCTTACTTTGAGAAGTGTTTGTTCATGTCCCTTGCCTACTTTTTAATGGAGTTATTTGGGTTTTTCTTGTTAATTTGTTTAGGTTCCTTATAGATTCTGGATATTAGTCCTTTGTTGGTTGCATAGTTTGCAAATATTTTCTCCCATTCTGTAGGTTGTCTGTTTACTTTGTTGATAGTTTCTTTTGTTGTGCAGAAACTCTTAAGTTACAATCGTCAATTTTATTTTTGTTGCATTTGCTTTTGAGATCTTAGTCATAAATTATTTGGCTAGGCCTATGTGCAGAATAGTTTCTCCTAGGTTTTTTCTAGGATTTTTATAGTTTGAGGTTTTATGTGTAAGTTCTTTAATCTATCTTGAGTTAATTGTTGTATATGGTGAGAGGTGTAGGGGTCCAGTTTCATTATTCTGCATATGGCTAGCCAGTTTTCCCAATATCATTTATTGAATTGAGTGTCCTTTCCTCACTGTTTATTTTTGTTGACTTTGTTTAAGATCAGTTGGTTGTAGGTATGTGGCTTTATTTCTGGGTTGGTTCTCTCTTTTGTTCCATTGATCTATGTGTCTATTTTTGTGCCAATACCATGCTATTTTGGTTACTATACCCTAGTAGTATAGTTTGAAGTCAGGCAATTGATGCCTCTGGCTTCGTTTTTTGCTTAGGATGGCTTTGGCTATTCAGCTGCCCTGCCTTCTTAAAAGCACCTTTCCCTCAATCTGATGCAACCCTGTGAGGAGTATTAGAAAATACATCTTCAAGGAGATGTTTGAGAATGCAGGCAGTACAGTCTGGGGCAAGGGGAGTGTAGGATTGTGTATGGTTGAAAATGTTCCCTTAGGTGATATAGCAATGCTGTCTATCCTCCACCTGTCACTTTGAGAATCACTGGATTAGGTGATTTAATAATGCTGCAAGTTCCGTGATCTGGTGGAATAACGAAAACAGAACCTTTTAACAGCTAAGGGTCTAGTTCTTCAATAACTCAGGCCTTGGGAAATGCTTCTTCTTTCGATCCTTCAAAATCCATCCACACTTACAGGCAATCTACAGTTTACTTTAAATAGTCTCCTACCTTTGAGGTGCTTATAATTTAACATAGTTATATCCCAATGCTCTTTGTCATTTTATTTTAAGTAAATGGGGGTATTGATGTTACTTGTCTTCATGTTCCTGAGTCCTTAAAGAAACGTGTTACTTCATCTGCTGGTTAAGTTTTCATGTTCTATGCCCATTACTCTGCAAGAAAAGGTCAGTGTGATTTGCAATTCTGGTAGACATAAAGTTCAGAAAATGTGCATTAGAAAATGCAAACTCTAAAGGAAAACAATCTCAGCACTGGAAGAATAATGTCAGCACATGATCCCAACTCAAAATATTAATATAAATCATTTTTTAAATGTCTCTACTGCAGCCAAATCAATTTTAAATGATAATCTTGTTGGCATAGGTTGGTGATGGTAAGGATAGAATAAACGAAGTGGCATTCTTTTAAAATGTCTTGTATGGCATTCATAGAAAAAAGTTCTTACCAGATAAGACCTTAGAGAAAATATATTTCTTACCTATGAATGTAAGTTACTAAGTTATTAGCTCATGTTCCATTTTTAGATTATTGTAATCACAAAAGATAAATTCCTTTAATTAATAGGTCAAAAATAACTTAGAATAACATGTGGAACTGTCACATTTTTGACAAAGTAATATCTTTGAGATGTGGTTCATTTAGTTCAGTGATCTCAGGCCTGAGGAAATGAGACTTCTTTCAACTCCCACCTTTTTATTGAAAAGGACCCTTCTAGAAGGCAAAATAAGAGGCAGCCTATCCTAAACAGATATAAACCCTATTATAGCACTGATTTCTGGAGGGATGTTTAAGTCAGATTTGTTGAGATATAGATTACATATAGTAAAATCCACAAATATGTTACCAAGTAACACATAACAACCACCACAGACTGTAGACCACCTTGTACAGTTGGTATTGAAGTATAATATGCATACAAAATTGATACAACTTTTCATTAAGTGGATGGACCTATGTAGCTATAACCAGATCAGGAAATACAATACTTATAGCACTTTAGAAGCTTCTCCTTGTGCCCCCTCCTAATCATTATCCCCACCGAAGGTAACCATTGTCTTAGCTTCTACTACTGACAATTAGCTTTGCCAGTTTTTGAAATGGAACCACTCAGTATGTAGACTTTATCTGCTCTATCTCCATCCATTTTTGTGCACTTTCTTACTTTTTGACAACATAAGATCCCCCAGGCTCACGTTGTATTTTCTCCCTTCAGTCCTATAATCAACGATTTCTCCACAGAACCCTGGTTCCCTTTATTGAAGAACAGTTTTTAGAAACCTGTAACTGTGCTCTAGATATGCTCTTCGTTCCCTGAGTGTCTTTCCTTCTAGGCCCTCTTAGCAAACAAAACTTGGCAATAACCTATGTATACTCACTCATCTATATTTGTGTCTATATCTGTATATTTATATATATATATATATATATAATATATATTTTTTTTTTTTTTTTTTTTTTTTTTTTTTTTGAGACGGAGTCTCGCTCTGTCGCCCAGGCTGGAGTGCAGTGGCAGGATCTCAGCTCACTGCAAGCTCCGCCTCCCGGGTTCCCGCCATTCTCCTGCCTCAGCCTCCCGAGTAGCTGGGACTACAGGCGCCCGCCACCTCGCCAGGCTAGTTTTTTTGTAATTTTTAGTAGAGACGGGGTTTCACCGTGTTAGCCAGGATGGTCTCGATCTCCTGACCTCGTGATCCGCCCGTCTCGGCCTCCCAAAGTGCTGGGATTACAGGCTTGAGCCACCGCGCCCGGCATATTTATATATTTTTAAAACATGAAGTCATACTGATAACTTTTATTTCAGTCCAGCAACACAAGGTTCATTCTAGCCTTCATTCTTCCTTTTTTACTTCTTCCTTTGACATTGAAAATTCTGGCTCTCATTATCTAAAATGTATTTACTTATTTGTTTTATCCTAAAGCAGTTTTGAATTGCTCACCCATACCCTTGTATGAGAAAGAGATGTACCCTTTAGAGTATAGTATTTGCTTACAGTTCTTTTTTTCTGTAGCCCAGTAGTGTCCAATCAATATATAGTTATCCAAAATAAATTAGCTCTTTTACTTCATCCACTTATTGTGGTTATATTATTCATTTGTAATAGAGATAGGGTCATTTGTTAAGAGTATTCCATTTTGGTTTCTTTTCACATCCTGATTGGGGTTTTATTTTCTCAATAAATAAAATTCACTTTTTGTAGTGTCAAGTTCTGTGGGTTTTGACAAATACATAAGATCATGTAACCACCACCATAGTCATGATACCAAAGAGTTACATTTTTTGGTTTCAGATTTGCAAGGTTGGTACCAATATATACTCCCCCAATTTTATGAGACAGCGCTAATTGTTCCACATCTCTACCAGTATTTGCTACTATCCGTCTTTTTAATTTTAGCCATTCTGATGAGTATATAATAGACCTCATAATGATTTTGATTGGAATTTTTCTGATTTGTAGTGAGATGGAGCTCCTTTTCATCTGCTTACTGGCATTTGGTTTTTTGTGTGTAGTTTTGTTTTGTGTTGTTTTGTCTTTTGAGATGGAGCCTCACTCTGTCACCCAGGCTGGAATGCAGTGGCACGATCTTGGCTCACTGCAATCTCCACCTCCTGGGTTCAAGCGATTCCCTTGCCTCGGCCTCCTGAGTAGTTGGGACTGCAGGCACCCACCATCACGCCCGGCTCATTTTTTTTTTTTTTTTAGTAGAAATGGGTGTTCCACCCTGTTGGCCACGCTGGTCTTGAACCCCTGGCCGCAAGTGATCCACCCGCCTCAGCCTCCCAAAATGCTGGGATAACAGGCATGAGCCACCATGCCCGGACTTGCTTACTGGCATTTGGATATCTTCTTTGATGGTATTGCTGTTGGGGTCTTTTGCCCATATTGAGTTGTCTTATTGATTTAGAATTATTTTTACAGCCTGTATGCAAGTCTTTTGTTAGATAAATGTATTGTAGATATCTCCTGCTACTCTGTGACTTGCCTTTTCACTCTCTTCATGGTATCTTTTGATAAACAAAAGTTCTTGATTTTAATATAGTACAATTCATAATGTTTTCCCCTTATGATTAGTGCTTCTCATATCCCTTTAAAGAAAATCATAGCATATCTCAAACTTGTGAAGATATTCTTCTGTTGTTTTTTTTCTAAAACTTTTCTTTTACTTTTTTCAACTAGCACAATTCATCTAAGATTAATTTATATATATATAAGGTGTAGGATAGGGAGAATTATTCATTTATTTTGCCCATATGAATAACCAATTGACCCAACATCATTCCTTGACAGGAATATCCTTTCCCTAACTGCATTACATTGACACCTTTGTCGTATTTCAGATAACCTTGTATCAGTGAGTCTTTTTCTAGGCTATTTCATTGTCCTTATTCTCTATCCTTTACCAATTGCACACTCTCCTGATAGCTTAGGTTTATAATCCGTCTTTTTATCTGGCAATGTCAGTCTTCTGAGTTTATTCTTCAAGATTATCCTGGCTTTTCTTGGCTCTTTGCATTTCTACTTAAATTCTAGAACTGGCCTGTTAATTGTCACCAAAGAAATTTTTTTTTAAATCCCTTTCTAGAATTTTTTCAGATTATATTGAATCTGCAAGTCAATTTGGAGAGAACTTATTTCTTTACAGGATTTTGTCTTCCAATCCATATTTTCCTCTATTTATGCAGTCTTTAATTTTTCTCAGGACTTTTTTTCTTTTCAGTGTAAAGGTCTTGTATATCTTTTTTTTTTTATCATTATACCTTTATTTATTTATTTATTTATTATTATACTTTTAAGTTCTAGGGTACGTATGCAGAACGTGCAGTTTTGTTACATATATATACTTGTGCCATGTTGGTGTGCTGCACCCATCAACTCGTCAGCACCCATCAACTCGTCATTTACATCAGGTATCACTCCCAATGCAATCCCTCCCCCGTCCCCCCTCCCCATAATAGGCCCCGGTGTTCCCCTTCCCAAGTCCAAGTGATCTCATTGTTCAGTTCCCACCTATGAGTGAGAACATGCGGTGTTTGGTTTTCTGTTCTTGCGATAGTTTACTGAGAATGATGGTTTCCAGCTGCATCCATGTCCCTACAAAGGACACAAACTCATCCTTTTTTATGGCTGCATAGTATTCCATGGTGTATATGTGCCACATTTTCTTAATCCAGTCTGTCACTGATGGACATTTGGATTGATTCCAAGTCTTTGCTATTGGGAATAGTGTCGCAATAAACATACGTGTGCATGTGTCTTTATAGCAGCATGATTTATAATCCTTTGGGTATATACCCAATAATGGGATGGCTGGGTCATATGGTACTTCTAGTTCTAGATCCTTGAGGAATCGCCGTACTGTTTTCCATAATGGTTGAACTAGTTTACAATCCACCAACAGTGTAAAAGTGTTCCTATTTCTCCACATCCTCTCCAGCACCTGTTGTTTCCTGACTTTTTAATGATTGCCATTCTAACTGGTGTGAGATGGTATCTCACTGTGGTTTTGATTTGCATTTCTCTGATGGCCAGTGATGACGAGCATTTTTTCATGTGTCTGTAGGCTGTATGAATGTCTTCTTTTGAGAAATGTCTGTTCATATCCTTTGCCCACTTTTTGATGGGATTGTTTGTTTTTTTCTCATAACTTTGTTTGAGTTCTTTGTAGGTTCTGGATATTAGCCCTTTGTCAGATGAGTAGATTGCAAAAATTTTCTCCCATTCTGTAGGTTGCCTGTTCACTCTGATGGTAGTTTCTTTTGCTGTGCAGAAGCTCTGTAGTTTAATTAGATCCCATTTGTCAATTTTGGCTTTTGCTGCCGTTGCTTTTGGTGTTTTAGACATGAAGTCCTTGCCCATGCCCATGTCCTGAATGGTATTACCTAGGTTTTCTTCTAGGGTTTTTATGGTATTAGGTCTAACATTTAAGTCTCTAATCCATCTTGAATTAATTTTCGTATAAGGAGTAAGGAAAGGATCCAGTTTCAGCTTTCTACTTATGGCTAGCCACTTTTCCCAGTACCATTTATTAAATAGGGAATCCTTTCCCCATTTCTTGTTTTTGTCAGGTTTGTCAAAGATCAGATGGCTGTAGATGTGTGGTATTATTTCTGAGGACTCTGTTCTGTTCCATTGGTCTATATCTCTGTTTTGGTACCAGTACCATGCTGTTTTGGTTACTGTAGCCTTGTAGTATAGTTTGAAGTCAGGTAGCGTGATGCCTCCAGCTTTGTTCTTTTGACTTAGGATTGTCTTGGCAATGCAGGCTCTTTTTTGGTTCCATATGAACTTTAAAGCCGTTTTTTCCAATTCTGTGAAGAAAGTCATTGGTAGCTTGATGGGGATGGCATTGAATCTATAAATAACCTTGGGCAGTATGGCCATTTTCACGATATTGATTCTTCCTATCCATGAGCATTGGTATGTTCTTCCATTTGTTTGTGTCCTCTTTTATTTCACTGAGCAGTCGTTTGTACTTCTTCTTGAAGAGGTCCTTTACATCCCTTGTAAGTTGGATTCCTAGGTATTTTATTCTCTTTGAAGCAATTGTGAATGGAAGTTCATTCATGATTTGGCTCTCTGTTTGTCTGTTACTGGTGTATAAGAATGCTTGTGATTTTTGCACATTAATTTTGTATCCTGAGACTTTGCTGAAGTTGCTTATCAGCTTAAGGAGATTTTGGGCTGAGACAATGGGGTTTTCTAAATATACAATCATGTCATCTGCAAACAGGGACAATTTGACTTCTTCTTTTCCTAACTGAATACCCTTGATTTCTTTCTCTTGCCTGATTGCCCTAGCCAGAACTTCCAACACTGTGTTGAATAGGAGTGGTGAGAGAGGGCATCCCTGTCTTGTGCTAGTTTTCAAAGGGAATTTTTCCAGTTTTTGCCCATTCAGTATGATATTGGCTGCCGGTTTGTCATAAATAGCTCTTATTATTTTGAGATACGTTCCATCAATACCGAATTTATTGAGCGTTTTTAGCATGAAGGGCTGTTGAATTTTGTCAAAAGCCTTTTCTGCATCTGTTGAGATAATCATGTGGTTTTTGTCTTTGGTTCTGTTTATATGCTGGATTACGTTTATTGATTTGCGTATGTTGAACCAGCCTTGCATCCCAGGGATGAAGCCCACTTGATCATGGTGGATAAGCTTTTTGATGTGCTGCTGGATTCGGTTTGCCAGTATTTTATTGAGGATTTTTGCATCAATGTTCATCAGGGATATTGGTCTAAAATTCTCTTTTTTTGTTGTGTCTCTGCCAGGATTTGGTATTAGGATGATGTTGGCCTCATAAAATGAGTTAGGGAGGATTCTCTTTTTCTATTGATTGGAATAGTTTCCGAAGGAATGGTACCAGCTCCTCCTTGTACCTCTGGTAGAATTCAGCTGTGAATCCATCTGGTCTTGGACTTTTTTTGGTGGGTAGGCTATTAATTATTGCCTCAATTTCAGAGCCTGCTATTGGTCTATTCAGGGTTTCAACTTCTTCCTGGTTTAGTCTTGGGAGAGTGTAAGTGTCCACGAAATTATCCATTTCTTCTAGATTTTCTAGTTGATTTGCATAGAGGTGTTTATAGTATTCTCTGATGGTAGTTTGTATTTCTGTGGGGTCGGTGGTGATAGCCTCTTTATCATTTTTTATTGCATCTAGTTGATTCTTCTCTCTTTTCTTCCTTATTAGTCTTGCTAGCGGTCTATCAATTTTGTTGATTTTTTTCAAAAAACCAACTCCTGGATTTATTGATTTTTTGGAGGGTTTTTTGTGTCTCTATCTCCTTCAGTTCTGCTCTGATCTTAGTTATTTCTTGCCTCCTGCTAGCTTTTGAATGTGTTTGCTCTTGCTTCTCTAGTTCTTTTAATTGGATGTTAGGGTCTCTATTTTAGATCTTTCCGGCTTTCTCTTGTGGGCATTTAGTGCTATAAATTTCCCTGTACACACTGCTTTAAATGTGTCCCAGAGATTCCGGTATGTTGTATCTTTGTTCTCATTGGTTTCAAAGAACATCTTTATTTCTGCCTTCATTTCATTATGTACCTAGTAGTCATTCAGGAGCAGGTTGTTCAGTTTCCATGTAGTTGAGCGGTTTTGATTGAGTTTCTTAGTCCTGAGTTCTAGTTTGATTACACTGTGGTCTGAGAGACAGTTTGTTTTAATTTCTGTTCTTGTACATTTGCTGAGGAGTGCTTTACTTCCAATTATGTGGTCAATTTTGGAGTAAGTGCGATGTGGTACTGAGAAGAATGTATATTCTGTTGATTTGGGGTGGAGAGTTCTATAGATGTCTATTAGGTCCGCTTGGTGCAGAGATGAGTTCAATTCCTGGATATCCTTGTTAGCTTTCTGTCTCGTTGATCTAATGTTGCCAGTGGGGTGTTGAAGTCTCCCATTATTATTGTATGGGAGTCTAAGTCTCTTTGTAAGTCTCTAAGGACTTGCTTGATGAATCTGGGTGCTCCTGTATTGGGTGCATATATATTTAGGATAGTTAGCTCTTCCTGTTGAATTGATCCCTTTACCATTATGTAATGGCCTTCTTTGTCTCTTTTGATCTTTGATGGTTTAAAGTCTGTTTTATCAGAGACTCAGATTGCAACCCTTGCTTTTTTTTGTTCTCCATTTGCTTGGTAGATCTTCCTCCATCCCTTTATTTTGAGCTTATGTATGTCTCTGCATGTGAGATGGATCTCCTGAATACAGCAAACTGATAGGTCTTGACTCTTTATCCAGTTTGCCAGTCTGTGTCTTTTAATTGGAGCATTTAGTCCATTTACATTTAAGGTTAATATTGTTGTGTGTGAACTTGATCCTGTCATTATGATATTAACTGATTATTTTGCTCGTTAGTTGATGCAGTTTCTTCCTATCCTCGATGGTCTTTACATTTTGGCATGTTTTTGCAATGGCTGGTACCGGTTGTTCCTTTCCATGTTTAGTGCTTCCTTCAGGGTCTCTTGTAAGGCAGGCCTGGTGGTAACAAAATCTCTAAGCATTTGCTTATCTGTAAAGGAATTTATATCTCCTTCACTTATGAAACTTAATTTGGCTGGATATGGAATTCTGGGTTGAAAATTCTTTTCTTTAAGAGTGTTGAATATTGGCCCCCACTCCCTTCTGGCTTGTAGAGTTTCTGCCAAGAGATCTGCTGTTAGTCTGATGGGCTTCCCTTTGTGGGTAACCCGACCTTTCTCTCTGACTGCCCTTAACAGTTTTTCCTTCATTTCAACTTTGGTGAATCTGACACTTATGTGTCTTGGGGTTGCTCTTCTGTGGAGTATCTTTGTGGCATTCTCTGTATTTCCTGAATTTAAATGTTGGCCTACCTTACTAGGTTGGGGAAGTTCTCCTGGGTGATATCCTGAGGAGTGTTTTCCAACTCAGTTCCATTTTCCCCCTCACTTTCAGGCACCCCAATCAGACGTAGATTTGGTCTTTTCACATAATCCCATACTTCTTGCAGGCTTTGTTCATTTCTTTTTCCTCTTTTTTCTTTAGACTTCTCTTCTTGCTTCATTTCATTCATTTGATCCTCAATCGCTGATACTCTTTCTTCCAGTCAATCAAGTCGGTTACTGAAGCTTGTGCATTTGTCACGTATTTCTTCTGTCATGGTTTTTATCTCTGTCAGTTTGTTTATGGCCTTCTCTGTATTGATTATTCTAGTTATCCATTCTTCCATTCTTTTTTCATGATTTTTAGTTTCTTTGCACTGGGTACATAATTCCTCCTTTAGCTCTGAGAAGTTTGATGGACTGAAGCCTTCTCTCAACTCGTCAAAGTCATTCTCCATCCAGCTTTCATCCGTTGCTGGCGATGAGCTGCATTCCTTTGGAGGGGGAGATGTGCTCTTATTTTTTGAATTTCCAGCTTTTCTGCCCTGTTTTTCCCCATCTTTGTGGTTTTATCTGCCTTTGGTCTTTGATGATGGTGATGTACTGATGGGGTTTTGGTGTGGGTGTCCTTCCTGTTTGTTAATTTTCCTTCTAACAGTCAGGACCCTCAGCTATAAGTCTGTTGGAGATTGCTTGAGGTCCACTCCAGTCCCTGTTTGCCTGGGTATCAGCAGCAGAGGCTGCAGAAGATAGAATATTGCTGAACAGCAAGTGTACCTGTCTGATTCTTGCTTTGGAAGCTTTGTCTCAGGGGTGTACCTCACCATGTGAGGTGTGGGGTGTCGGTCTGCCCCTAGTGAGGGATGTCTCCCAGTTAGGCTACTTAGGGGTCGGGGACCCACTTGAGCAGGCAGTCTGTCAGTTCTCAGATCTCAACCTCCATGTTGGGAGATCCACTGCTCTCTTCAAAGCTGTCAGACGGGGTCATCTGCGTCTGCAGAGGTTTCTGCTGCTTTTTGTTTGTTTGTTTAGCTGTGCCCTGTCCCCAGAGGTGGAGTCTACAGAGACAGGCAGGCCTCCTTGAGCTGCTGTGGGCTCCACCCAGTTAGAGCTTCCCAATGGCTTTGTTTACCTACTTAAGCCTCAGCAATGGCGGGCGCCCCTCCCCCAGCCTCGCTGCTGCCTTGCAGTTAGATCTCAGACTGCTGTGCTAGCAATGAGGGAGCCTCCGTGGGCGTGGGACCTTCCCAGCCAGGTGTGGAATATAATCTCCTGGTGTGCTGTTTGCTAAGACCCTTGGTAAAGCGCAGTATTGGAGTGGGAGTTACCCGATTTTCCAGGTGTTGTGTGTCTCAGTTCCCTTGGCTAGGAAAAGGGATTCCCTTCCCCCTTGTGCTTCCTAGGTGAGGCGGTGCCTCGCCCTGCTTCACCTTTCACTGGTCGGGCTGCAACAGTTGACCAGCACCGATTGTCCAGCACTCCCTAATGAGATGAACCCATTACCTCAGTTGAAAATGCAGAAATCACCCATCTTCTGTGTCGCTCGCACTGGGAGCTGGAGACTGGAGCTGTTCCTATTCAGCCATCTTGCTCTGCCCCCCAGGTCTTGGATATCTTTTGTAAGATTCTTAGGTTTTCAATGCTATCTATTTTTAAATGGCATCCTTTTAGGTTTCTATTTGTTTTTTACTGGTATATAGATTTTTAAATAATGACCCTTTTCACATATTAACTGCAATAACATATCAGATAAGTATTTTGGATTTTCTGTACATATAATTATATCATCTGTGAGTAAAGATAGTTGCATTTCTACTTTTCCAATTCTCATACAGCACTTTTTTTTCTTGCTACACTAGTTAGCACAGTAAGACATGTAGAATACAAGTAAATTGAAATGGTTATAGTGAGCACCTTTGTCTTATTCCCAATATCACTTGAAAAACCTTCAGTATTTTATCAAAAAGGATAATGTTTGCTATAGTCTCTTTGTAGATACTCTATCAGATAAAGGAAATTTCTTTCCATTAATAGTTTGCTTAGAGTTTTTGTTTTGTTCTTGAGAGATTTTTTAAAATCATGAATAGTTGTTGAATTTATCAGATGTTTTTGCATGTAAAATTACTATATGATTTTTTCTCTTTTTTCTTTTAATACGTGACTTACAGATTGATTATGGAAAGATAATTCACCTTTGCATTCTTGGAATAATGCCCACATTGACACATCTTTTTAATATCTTATTGCATTTGATCTGATGCTATTTTGTTTTCTGTTTGTTTTTTTGAGAGAGAGTCTCGTCCTGTCACCCAGGCTGGAGTGCAGAGGTGCTATCGAGGCTCACTGCAGCCTTCACCTCCTGGGCTCAAGCAGTCCTCCCACTTCAGCCTCCCAAGTAGCTAGGAATCCAGGCATGTACCACTACACTAATTTTTTAAATTTTTTGAAGAGATGAGGTCTCACCGTCTTGCCCAGACTGATCTCAAACTCCTGGGCTCAAACGATTCACCCACCTTGGGCTCCCATAATGCTGGGATTACAGGCGTGAGCCACCATGCCAGCCTCGCTTTATGTATTTTAAAGCTATCTTACTAAGTGTATATCAATTTAGAATTCTCATGTCTTCCTGATGCATTGAACCTTTTACCTTATGAAATGTCCTTCTTAATCTCTAATGATGCATCTTGCTTTAATATCTATGCCAGCTTTCTTTTGGTTAGTATTTACATGATGTATCTTTTTTCATTCCTTTATTTTCAATCTTTCTGGGTTTTTTAATTCATTCTGACAATCTTCATATTTTCATTGGCCTGTTTATATTTAATATAAGTTACTATTGTATTTGTGTTCATATCTTACATCTTACTCTTTTTGTTCTGTCTCACATAAGTACCTTCTTTTTTCTCTCCTTTCCTGCTGTTTTTGGATTAATCAAGTATTTTTTTCTTTTTCTTCTCTTTTAGCTTGTCAGTCTCTCCCTGTTGCCCAGGCTGGAGTGCAGTGGTGTCATCTCAGCTCACTGCAGCCTCCACCTTCCAGTTTCAAGTAATTCTCATGCCTCAGCCTCCTGAGTAGCTGGGATTACAGGCATGCGCCATCACACCCAGCTAGTTTTTGTGTTTTTAGTAGAGACATTTTTGCCGTGTTGGCCAGGCTGGTCACTAACTCCTGGCTTCAAGTGATCTGCCCGCCTTGGCCTCCCAAAGTGCTGGGATTACAGGTGTGAGCCACTGTGCCCATCCTGAATTCTCAGTTTTTGTTTGTCTGAAAATGTTTCCTTTTGCCTTTCAATGAGTATAATTCTCTATGTTGGGAGTTATATTTTTTGAGCTCTGTATAAATGGCCTTCCGTTATCTTTTGGATTCTCTTATTTTTGTTGAGAAGTCAGCTGTTACTCCTAACCTGCTCTTTTGTATATAGTATTTGTATTTTCTCTAGCTGCTTTTTAGAATTTGTGAAACTTTAACTTTATCCTTAGTTCTGGTTTTCCTTTTATTTATCCTGCTAGGATTTTTAGTGCATCTTGAATCTGTGATTGATGACTTTAATCAGATTTGGAAAATTCTCAGCCATTATCTCTTTAGATACTAGAATTGTTTATACTTGGGAATCTAGTTATACATATACTAGGTCTTTTCATTGTATCTCGTATGCCTTTTATGCTCTTTTTTTTTTTTTTTTGTATTTTTACCCCTTTTCCTCTCCAAGCTTCAGGCTGTATATTTTGCACTGACCTGGCATTTAGTTCCCTGATTCTCTCTTCTGCTTTGTCCATCTGCATTTCAAAACATCCAGTGTGGCTGGGTGCAGTGGCTCACGCCTGTAATCCCAGCACTTTGGGAGGCCAAGGCGGGCAGATCACTTGAGGCCAGGAGTTCAAGACCAGCCTGGCCAACATGGTGAAACCCTGTCTCTACCAAAAGTAGAAAAAATTACCTGGGCATGGTGGCAGGTGCCTGTACTCCCAGCTACTTGGGAGGCTGAGGCAGGAGAACTGCTTGAGCCCAGGAGGCAGAGGTTGCAGTGAGCCAAGATCGCGCCACTGCACTCCGGTCTGGGAGACAGAGCAAGTCTGTCTCAAAAAAAAGAAAAAAAAAAAAAAATTCTAGTGGATACTTTATTTCAATAGTCCCTTTTTTTATTTTCTAAAGTATCTGATTATTTCTTATTCATCCTAGTTCTATAGTATAATCCTCTACCTTGTCATCTGTTTTTATCTAGCATATTAATCATGGTAGTAATAAATTCTGTGTCTGAAAACTACAATATCTCATCATTTGTAGGTCTGGCTTTTAAAGATTTTTTTAATTTCCACATAATAATTGCAAATATTTATGGGGTACATAGTGATGGGTTTGGTGTTTTAAGAGATAGGGTCTTGCTCTGTCACCCAGGCCAGAGGGCCAGAGTCCAGTGTCATGATCACAGCTCACTGCAACCTGTATCTTCCAGGCTCAGACGATTTTCCCACCTCGGCCTCCTGAGTAGCTGGGACTACAGGCACGTGCCACCACACCCGGCTAATTTTTTTTATTTTTATTAAAGATGAGGTCTCACTGTGTTGCCCAGGCTGGTCTCAAACTCCTGAGCTTAAACGATCTTCTTACCTTGGCCTCCCAAATTGCTGGGATTATGGGCATGAACCCCCACGCCCTGACCATCATGATGTTTTGATATATATAATGTATGGTGATCAGAGCAGAGCAATTAGCATATCCATCATCTCAAACATTTATCATTTCTTTGTATTGGGAACATTCAATATCCTCCTTCTCACTATTTGAAACTATGTAATATATTATTGTTAACTGTAGTTATCCCGCAGTGCTGTAGAACACTAGAATTTATTCCTCCTATCTAGCTCTAATTTTGAATACTTTTAAAAATCTCTCCCTATTTTCTCCTTCTTCTTACCCTTCCTAGCCTCTAATATCCTCTGTTCTACTTTTCACTTCTGTGAGATCAACTTTTTTTAGCTTCCAAATTCGAGTGAGAACACATCGTGTTTAACTTTCTGTTCCTGGCTTATTTCATGTAACATAATGTCTTACAGTTCCACCCATGTTATGGTGAATGACAGGATTTCATTCTTCTTTATGGAT
This sequence comes from Trachypithecus francoisi, assembly GCF_009764315.1. NCBI lineage: Eukaryota > Metazoa > Chordata > Mammalia > Primates > Cercopithecidae > Trachypithecus > Trachypithecus francoisi. Next base: position 38,909,539 of record NW_022681474.1, read on the forward strand.
AAGTAGTATTCGATCATGTATATATACCACATTTTCTTTATCCATTTATCTGTTGTTGGACATTTGGGTTGATTTCATGTCTTGACTATAGTGAATAATGCTGCAGTAAACATGGGGGTGCAAATATCTCTTTAACATACTGATTTCCTTTCCTTTGGAGAAATACCCAGTAGTGGGATTGCTGGATCATATGGTAGTTCTGTTTGTTTCTTTTCTCTGCATCCTCACCAGCATTTGCTTTTTTTGTTTGTTTGTTTTTTAAATAATAGCCATTCTTATTGGGGTGAGATGATACCTCACTGGTTTTGATTTGCATTTTCCTGATGATTAGTGATAATGAGCTTTTTTCCCCATTTTTTTGGCCATTTGTATATCCTCTTTTGAGAAATGCCTGTTCAGGTCATTTGCCCATTTTTTAAACAGAGTAGTTTTTTGTTTGTTTGTTTTTACTGTTGAGATGTTTAAGTTCCTTGTATATTATGGATATTAATTCCCTGTCTGATTAGATGAGTAGGTTGTAAATTTTTTTTTCTATTCCGTAGGTTGTCTTTTCACTCTGTTGATTGTTTCCTTTGCTATGCAGAAGCTTTTCAGTTTAACATATCCCATTTGTTTACTTTTGCTTTTGTTTCCTGTGCTCATAAAAGGTTGTACTCCTAAAGGTTGTACTCGTAAAACATTTTCCCAGACCAATGTTTTGAAGCATTTCCCTTATGTTTTCTTGTAGTAGTTTTATTGTTTTGGGTCTTACATTTAATCGATTTTGAGTTGATTTTTGCAGAGGGTTAGAGCTAGGAGCCTAGTTCCATTCTTATGCATATGGCTAGATGCATATTTAGTTTTCCCAGCACCATTTATTGAAGAAACTGTACTTTCTCCAATGACTATTCTTGGCGCTTTTGTCAAAAATCAGTTGACTGTAGATATGTGGATTAATTTCTGGGTTCTCTATTCTGTTCCATTGGTCTTTGTGTCTGTTTTTATGCCAGTAACCTGCTGTTTTGGTTACTATAGCTTTGTCATATATTTTGAAGTCTGATAGTATGATACCTCTAGCTTTGTTCTTCTTGCTGAGGATGTTTTTACCATTTAGGATCTTTTCTGATTCCATACAAATTTTAGGATTTTTTTTTTCTATTTCTGTGAAGAATGTCTTTCGTATTTTGATAAGGATTGTATTGAATTGGCACTTCACTTTGTGTAGTATATAGGTCTTTTTTTTGTTTTGGTTTGTTTGGTTTTTGTTTGGTTGTATTTCCTTTTGGGGCTTGTTTCTTGGTTTGCCTGATAATTTTTTATCAAATGTTAAACATTGTCCATAATAAATTATAGAGCTTCTGTTAGTGTAGAGTAAAATTAGATCTAGGACTAAGCTAACTCAAGGTTGGGTTATAGTTTTTGGTAGACCCAGTCTACCTCTCATTTGCTTCCACTTCTATACCATGGCCCTCCTGGAATCTCAACTGAAATCCTGATGTGTTTACAAGATCCCTACTCGTTATTGGGTTCTGAACTCCAAATTTTATGTTTTGTGTACCATACAACTAGTAAAATCACCACTCTGCCTTATGGATGCCTTATACTTGGTGTCTTTGCCTCTTGTCCTGCTTCCTGACAAATTTTGCAAATACCTTGAGTAGAGTATTTCCTGAGTTTCAGGCCTACTTTATTGTTTTCCCCTCCTCTTCAGGAACATAACCCTCAGTTCTGTCTGTCTTGACAGTCCCAAACTCGAATTTTTGTCTCACCACCCACTAGAGATTACAAAAAGTTATGTTGGCTTCTCTGCCTCTTAGTAGTCCATTGCTCAGATTCTTAGCCTCTTACCCAAAACAAGAATTTGTAAATGCCCTGGGGGAAAATGACTTTTTGAATGTCAGTTTCGCTCTTTAAGATTCTCTTCTCTTGAGACCTTCTCCTGTCAAATTTTGACTACCTTGTCAACTCTCTCATCCTTTCTTTAAAAAAAAAAAAAAAAAAAATTAAGCTTTTTTACCTTTTTATGGTCTGGGAATTGGTTTACTACAAGCTATGGCTTTAGAGCCTAACCAAAAAGTCCCTATTGAATACATTTTTTTTTTAATTAAATAGATACATAGCCAGAGAAAGTTAAGTGGGCTTATATGTGTATTATGTAAGGTACTTAGGTGATTTAGGAATACTGTTCTTCATATCACACTTTGGGAACTGCTGGATTAGGTCACTTTCCCAAGGTCTCAAAATTAGAAACAAAAGCTGCTAGATTACAACCCAGCCTTGGCCGGGCGCAGTGGCTCATGCCTGTAATCCCAGCACTTTGGGAGACCAAGGTGGGAGGATCACCTGAGGTCGAGAATTCGAGACCAGCCTGACCAACATGGAGAAACCCTGTCTTTACTAAAAATACAAAATAAGCTGAGTGTGGTGGCACATGCCTGTAATCCCAGCTACTCGGGAGGCGGAGGCAGGAGAATCGCTTGAACCCGGGAAGCGGAGATTGCGGTGAGCCGAGATCGTGCCAAGCCTGGGCAACAAGAGTGAAACTCCATCTATAAAAAAAAAAAAAAGAACCCAGCTTCTTAATCTCAGACTAGTCCAATCTGTTCTATACCATGTTAACTCATTTGCTTACATCTGTGGTTTTCAACCAGAAACAACTTTCCCCCTTCCTTTCAGTTACGACAACTGGCTGGTGTGGAAGAGTTGGGTCTTCCACTGGCATTTTGTGGGTAAAAGCCAGGGATGCTGCTATATATCCTATAATGCACAAGACAGCCAATTAACAATAAAGACTTATCTGGCCCAAATTATTAATTGCATCAAGGTTAGAAAAGCCCTGTCTTACAGTATCTCTCAAAATGTATATATTTACAGGATCACTGGCTGATTCCTCTTTACACTTAATCATAAGGTCAACACCAATAGGCTTTAGTAGTATAAAGCTTCTTGCAGAAATACATCTAGAGGCCCTTTGACCCAAGAAAATGTCCATATATGCTCTAGTCCATACTTGGTTAACTGTGTTTCTCAAAGCTTTTGCCAAATAAGCTCCAATTCTAAGACTTCTCTTTAGTTAGAATTTGTTAGAGCTGGAAAACTTTCTGGTATAGAATTGTGCATGCATATCTTATAAATGCATTTTGTATGCATGAATGGATATCTAGATGATAGTGACATTACCTACACATTTATAGATTTTATTTATATATATACACATATATACATAATATATATGTATTCTAAGCATGTATATGTATGTGTATATATATACACGTTAGTCTTAATGGTTCTTAGAGAAATGTATTCATTTTGGTTTATAATTCTGATCAATTTCTATAATCAAAAGCTCTTGAAAATGTAATACAAATAGATATTTAATTAAAAAGGTATATTACCAAATGTTTTTCAGAATAATTGTTTGTACCAGTGAGTATTTCTTTCAGAAATTCAATTAGACTCTAAAATTCGTTTTTCAAAGCATTACAACTTGGCGGCAAAATTTTCTTTTGGCTGAAACACTGCATGCAAGCTTTTGGCTCAGATAAAAATCTGTGGAAATATAGCCGAAAACTCTGATTCAGATAACTGAATGGCTAAAATTTTCCTTGTTTAAAAGGAATAAACTGGTTACACGTGAAATATTAAAAACTGTATTTAAAAGAATAGTTAACTATTGCCTATTTCTTTTAAGTCTTAACCAAGCTGGCTTATCCTATTTCAACTGCTTTAGAACTCACATCATTTTTGATTCATTTATTTTTTTTTTAAGTATCCCAATAGAAGCCATCATTTCTAAGGTTCCACCCCAACTTTGCTGAGTCTTGGCCCAGAAGATTTGTTTAGCTTTTCTCTGCTGTTGTTAAGGTATTTTGAATTTTAAATTTTTGTGCTTTTAAACCTTTCTGTGTTTTTAAAGCCTTTCTGGTTGTAAAATCTGAAGAAAATATCCAAATTCTTTTGTTAATAATTTGGCACTTAGCCATCTACTCAATTTATTTATCATGGTAAATTTTGCTTATACTCAATTATTTCCTCTAGTCCTAGAACTTCACCCCTTACCATAATGAAGGGGCAGTTTAAAAAACAGGTGTTTTGTAAGTAATTCACGTGGTTTAGTATGCAAAAAGTACAATTATCAGAGCTGTTCAGCTGTCAGTACTTGTGAGGAAGTAAGCAGTTTTTTCGTTACTGGAATGACCATATAACTTATTAGAAAAACTCAGATGCTTTTGAGAGTGAAAGACGGGGGTGCTATTAATAATACTAGGACAGTTCTGGGCAAACCAGCCCATATGGTCACACTAATCGTTACAGATATTTAAACAAAAATATTTGGTAAAATGAATTTGTGTATTGGTTGAGGTTTTGGGCTGTGTTTATTTCTAACATTTCTTCCAGTGAAAAGATTCTTGATCATGTGCTAAGTATATACCAGGTAATATAGAACTTAAAAAAGAAAGTGAGAATCTCTAATCTCAAGCAGGACAAGTTGGAGAGGCAAGACACTTAATGCAGTAATGTAATAGCACAAATAAATTCAATTCATTATGGTTTTATCGAGTGCTATTGTATGTCAAGAATTGTGGTTATAAAGACGAACAAAACAAAAACTCCATTTCTTGAAATCTAGAAGAAGAGACATATACTTAAATAATATGATGTGAAAAAATGGTATTACTTTCATGAACTAACTTTTATAGAACAAAAGAAACAAGAAGTTGGGGAAAGCTTTTCAAAGCAAGTGATGTGTGAACTAGGCCTTGAGGAATCCTTACAATTTTGGCAAGTTGAGATTACAAAGGTATTCAAAGTTAATGAGGTAATAAGAGCAAAAGGCAGAGTCTTTCCTATGATTTGTTACAAGAAATGGCAGAAGGGAGATATGGGGCAAGCATCTCTGAAATGGTAATTGTGATGGGATTTAAATGCTATGCTGGGCAATACATTATTAAGTGCTTAAAATATATAGAGAGAGAAGACATCCTTTGGACTGAGAAACATTTTGTGGTCAGTTTACCATAATCCCATAAAAAGAAAGGAATCACATTTCTATTTGTTTATAAAGTCCTATTTCAAGGGATCAACAAATACTAAAGATGAAAATCCTTTTTTTAATTAAATGCTAAAGAATAAAAGCTGCAATAATCCCTCTAAAAAGTATTAGTGATGAACAATCCCATGGGGTTATAGTGAGACAAATGTGATAGGGTTAGAAAAATTGTAGAGAAAAATTATGGTAAAAGCACTAGGGAAATGTCTTAGAAAATTAATAAAGATTGGCTTGGTTTAAAGATGGTAAATAAAGACTAATGCAAAAGGCTAATGAATTCAGTCATGGAGAAAGTTTATACTATAGTGTTTGCTAAAAGAATTACTACTAGATGGGATTTTTATTAAGCATTTTTTTATTTAACGAAAAAGGATAACTCATTAATAAAATGTGTAGTTGATTCTAAATTAGGAGGTACTGTAGCTGATACTACATTCTAGAAATTCTGATAATAGACTCCAGAAATAGATGTTTGAAATAGATGTTTAAAATAATATTTTAAAGAAAATCATATTCACCCCATTTTAAATCCACATAGAAGCAGCAGTTAACATTAAAAACTTGTGTCCTCTTCCAGGAGGTAGTCATGGTTTAAGGGTTCAGAAATCAATGGTAGAATCACCTGAAATTTAAAGCAGTAGAAATATGCCTTCACTAAAGAGTCTAAATTTTTTTTTTTGGAGGAGTCTTGCTCTGTGCCCAGTTTGGAGTGCAGTGGCAGAATCTCGGCCCACTGCAACCTCCACCTCCTGGGTTCAAGCAATTCTCCTGCCTCAATCTCTTCCAAGTAGCTGGTACTACAGGTGTGTGCCACCACGCCTGGCTAATTTTTTGTATTTTTAGTAGAGATGGGGTTTTACCATGTTTACCAAGCTGGTCTTCACTCTTGACCTCAAGTGATCCACCTGCCTCAGCCTCCCAAAGTGCTGGGATTACAAGCATGAGCCACTGCGCCTGGCCCAAGAGTCTAAATTTATAGGATGTATATGATTGAAAGTGACTTTTGTGAACATTTAAATAAATCTTTGTGATTGAATTTTCTATGGAACATTTTTCCTTCAGTGGCTTGCATTTTAATGAAGGAATTATTTTAAAATTATCTTATTCCCTCTGGATGTTGTTTAAATATCTAGAGGGTATCTAGGGCTTAAGGAAGATTGCATGTGGGAAATGAGTGGAGAACAAGGGTAGTTTCCTGCAACAGTTATATGGATCCCTAGCAAGGTTCATATTTCTGTCCGTACTGCTGGTTAATCTGAATATTCCCATAAATTGTGGAACATAATCCATGGCCTCGATTTTCTGTGTCTTGTAGTAAGATTTATCATTTTATTTCTACCATAAATTAGAGATCATTACATGATTACTATGAAGGATCAACATTGCTATTTGTTATGATCAAATAAACAGTATTTTTGCAGTTGACTATTCAGGGATCTGTTAAAGCATTTAGACCTTAGGCCGTTATAGCATATATATATATATAAGCTTTTTGGAGACTTGGCTTTCACTACTTTGAGAATTTGGCACACAGGGTAATCAAAAAAAAGCTTTCTTGGCTCATGCCTGTAATCCCAGCATTTTGGGAGGCTAAGGCAGAAGGATCCCTCGAGCTCAGGAGTTCGAGACCAGCCTGAGCAACATAGCGAGACCTCATCTCTACTAATAGTAAAAAATTAGCACAGCATGGTGATGCGCACCTGTAGTCCCAACTACTCAGGAGGCTGAGGTGGGAGGATCACTTGAGCCAGGGAGTTTGAGGCTGCAGTGAGCTATGATTGTGCTACTGCACTCCAGCCTGGGTGACAGAGTGAGACCCCATCTAAAGAAAAAAAGCTTTCTTTTGAAATGGCCTCAGGTTTATCGATTTTTACTTTAACATTGCTCTACATATTCAGATTTATTTTGTTGACTTTTTTTTTTTTTTTTTTTTAAGTACAAAGAGTGTTTTGGGCAGGGGAAAGAAATTCACAATTTTTTGTTGTTGTTGTGTTTTGTTTTTTGAGATGGAGTCTTGCTCTGTCACCCAGGCTGGAGTGTGCAGTGGCGCAATCTCAGCTCACTGCAACCTCCACCCCGCCGGGTTCAAGCAGTCCTCCCACCTCAGCCTCCCAAGAAGCTAGGATTACAGGCATACACCACCTCACCTGGCTAATTTTTTTTTTTTTTGTATTGTTAGCAGAGGTTGGGTTTCACTATGTTGGCCAGGCTGGTCCCAAACTCCTGACCTCAAGTGATCCACCCTGCCTCAGCCTCCCAAAGTGCTCAGATTACAGGCGTAAGCCACCACACCCGGCCTACCACAATGTTTTTTAACTGAACAGTTGACTGCAGTAAGCTTTTAGAAGCCTATGTGTTGGTATTTGAGCATATGAGGTGGATCATAATGGGGATCATTAGGTTTCTTTGACAGGTGATATTAAGAACCCAACCCAGCATGCCACTTGTAAACTGTCTATACATAGAGACATTTGTCACCATTGACAGTTCTGACGTTTAATCTGGGATCTATTTGCAACTCAGCTTTCCATGTGTTACTATGTATTTGACAGTCTCAATTCAGGCTCAAAGCATCAGCTTTTTTCTTCTAGTTTTTCTAGATTTTACCTAATAAGGAAAAATAGAAATACCTGTTTTCTATTGAGTGATCATTTCTCTTCAGATGAGTCATGCCAGTCATGGTTCTTGGATGTTGACCTCTTGTGCTGTTTTAGTAGTTCACAAGCCAAAGCTGCACTAAATAGGATTATGGAAATTAGATTAATGGTCCAGAAACGAGGCATAGTGCTTTGGTTGAATAGGAAAGTCTGTAAAGTGGAGCCAGTAGGACCTGAAAAAAGCTTAATCCAGGTGAGGCAGATGTTCTGTATCTCACCTGTCTCACCTAGATTAAGTTTTTTTCAGGTCCTGCTGGCTCCACTTTACTGACTTTGCTATTCAACCAAACCACTATGCATCCTTTTTGGAGCACTAATCTAACTCCAAAGGCATACAACAACCTCATCACTTCTAGTATGAATACAACCAAGATATTGTGTGAGCTGAGAGTGGCAGAAGAAAACTGGAAAAAGCTCTTTCTTAGACAACCAGTGTCACTTGGAGAAGTCTATTCTTATATAAAAGGAGTTATATTGGTCTTCTGAGAAGAAAGGTTGTCAGGAACTGGCAAGCATTAAAATGCCTAACCAACACCTCGGAGTTAGAGCAGTCTAGTTTTAGAAGGCAGAGACTAGGAGAAATAATCAGTCATAGCTAAAGACAGGGAATCTGGAGCAAAGCTCATCCCAGTTCCTAGGATTAGTGCAGAATACAATTTATTAAGCTAGAACAGAAGCTTTGCAGTCACAGTTGGATCATCACAACTTACATCTGGATGTCAGAAATAATTCTGCACCCTACTCTTTTTTTTTTTTCCTTTTTTTTAAGTTAAAGAGACTCTGTCTCCCAGGCTAGAGTAGAGTGGAGTGATCTTAGCTCACTTCACCCTGGAACACTTGGGCTGAAACAATCCTCCTGCCTCAGCCTCGCATATAGCTAGGACTACAGGCACACACCACCATATTGTCTAATTTTTTAAAATTCTTTTAGAGACGGTCTTGCTGTGTTGTCCAGACTGGTCTCAAACTCCTGGCCTCAAGTGATTCTCCTGCTTTGACCTCCTGAGTCACTGGGATTACAGAGCACCCTATTCTTGATTTGTATTCTTCCCTTGTCAGGACTAGCTTAGAGCTGTTACCCCAATTCTGTAAGTAAGTGCAGCCTTAACTATCAAGACCCAAGAAAGATATGAGCAAAGCAAAATGAGGAGCTCACGCAAGCAAAATTAAGACTTGAAATGTCAGCAGATAAGGTATCTGAACATGTCTATGATAGGAAGCCAGTTGCAACTTAACTACTGCAGTGCTAAATTAAACCACTGCTATGCATACCATATTTGAAGTAATAATTGGATACAAAGGTATATGGCCCTTACTTCAAAGAGCTGCTACTTGTGAAGTGTGCACTAGAAGACAGTATGTAGAAAAGATTATGTGAATTTTACCAAAATATGTACTATAGAAATAATGCATGACTTCACATCACACTGGTGATCAGAGAAACAGTGTATTTTAAAAGTGACATGTAAACTGGTTTGTGAAACACAAATGAGATTTTGATGCAAAATATAACTAGAAATGACCTTAGATATCAGCAGGTACATCTTAGAAATGTGAGAAACATTAAGACCCACTACTAGTGGGATAAATGTTGGTGTACAGTTTTTCTTGGTGACAGCTTGAGAATACATATCAAAAGCCTTAAAATATGCATATCCTTTGACTCAGTAACTTTACTTACAAATTAATCCTATGGAATAATTTAACATATGCACAAAGATTTACATGCAAGAATTTTCTTCATAGCATTGGTCTTAAATTTTTTAATTTTTTTTAACTTCTCATTTTGCAGCAAAAAAAAAAAGTTGTAAAAATAGTAGATATTTTCCATATATCCTTCATCCAGCTTTCCCAAACATTAGCATTTTATATAACCAGAGTACATTTATCAAAACCAAGGAGTTAATAAATAGGTAGAATTTTTTTCAAATAAATAAATAATAAAATTTTAAAACCAGCAAACTACTATAGATGTGATACTGTTATTGAAGCTACAGACCTTTTTCAGATGTTCCCAATTATCCCACTTTTTTTTTTTTTTTTTGGTCCAGGATACAGTCTAGGATTCTACTCTGTGCTTACTAGGTAATCATATTCTTTTATTCTGTTGCTATCTGGCATAATTCTTCAGTCTTTTTTTCTCCTCCTTAACATTAACACTTTTGAAGGGTACTGGCTAGTTATTTTATAGAATGTCTCTCAATTTTTGTTTGACTAATGTTTTCCTGTGATAAAATTCACATGATGCATTTTTGGCAAGAATACCACAGAAATAATATTACGCTCTTCTCAGTGAATCATAGTCAAAGATATATGATACCAATTAGCCTCGAGAGTAGTGATGTTGACATTGATTCACTTTACTTGGTTAAAGTGGTGCCTGCCCGTTTTCTCCATTGTAAAGTTAGTATTTTTCCCTTCTTAATGAATAAATACCTCATGAGGAGGTACTTCCAGATATGTCTTCCATACATATATTGATTAATCTTGCCTGAAATAATTATTACTGTGCTATTAGCCAAAGAATTATATTTTACTTTTATTATTCCTTATAAACTTCTTAATTCAAAATTCTACACTTATTAATAGAAAAGAGCTTTTTCTTCCCCATTTTTTTGTTTATTCATTTACTTATTTATATCATATGGACTCATGAATATTTTATTCTATTATTTAAAATATATCACTACAACTATTTATTGTGTTCCTCGGATTGTCCTAGATTTGACCATTGGAAGTGCCTTCAGGTTGGTTCTTGTGAACTTGCAATGTACTACAGTTATTTTCTGACTTCCTTACATTCTGACACCGTAAGATCTCCAGGTTCATATTGTGTTTTCCTTGCCCCAGCTATGAAATAGAAATTTCTCCAAGAAGCCCTGGTTTCTTTTATTGTATACTAAGAATTTATACATATATCTATATCTATCTATATCTATGTCTATATTTAACGTGTGTGTGTGTGTGTGTATATATATATAATTTTTTTTTTTTTTGAGAAGGAGTTTCACTCTTGTTGCCCAGGCTGGAGTGCAATGGCGCAACCTCAGCTCACTGCAACCTCTGCCTCCCAGGTTCAAGTGATTGTCCTGCCTCCGCCTCCCATGCCTGGCTAATTTTTTTTTTTCTTTCTTTTTTTTTTTTGGTAGAGACAGGGTTTCTCCATGTTGATCAGGCTGGTCTCAAACTCCTGACCTCAGGTGATCCACCTGTCTCGGCCTCCCAAAGTGCTGGGATTACAGGCGTGAGCCACTGCACCTGGCCCTGTGTATATATTTTTAAAACATGAGTACATAGTAGTATCACCTATTGTAATCCAACACCACAGAGTTCAGGACTGGCTTAGAGCTGTTACCCCAACTCTGTATGTGCAGTCTGAACCATCAAGACCAGGGAACGATATAAGCAGAGCAAAATGAGGAACTCACACAACCACACGTCATGATTAATTTTAATTAAGTTTTTTAAGTATATAGAAAATTACCATGGTTCTAAAAGTCAAGAACTATCCACAAAGATATAGTAAAGAAAGTGTCACTTCCCTGACATTACTTTTTCGCCATTCTTGTTTTAATGTTCTTCCCACCCTGTTCCCACCTACCTCTTGTAGGTAACCAATCTCAGTTTTTGGCTTTTCTGTATTTCTTCTTCTTTTTTTTTTTTTTTTTTCTAACAGCTTCACTGAGATACAATTCAGACACTATATAATTTCCTTATTTAAAGTATACAATTCTTTTTTTTGTATATTCATAGGTTTTGCAACCATCACCACAATCAATTTTAGAACATTTTCATCATCCCAGAAACTGTCTCTCTCCAGCTTCACCCATCTTCTTCCAACCTTAAGCAACCATTAATCTACTTTCTGCCTCTATGCATTTGCCTTTTCTGGAAATTGCATATAAATGGACTCTTATAATATATGGTTTTCTTTGTTAGGCTTCTTTCACTTACCATAATGTTTTCAAAGTTTATCCATATTATAGCATGTGTCAGTTTTTTACTTCTTTCTGTTGCCATATAACATTCTATTGCATGTTTATTCATTTCCTAGGGCTGCCATAACAAATTACCACAAAGTAAGTGGCTTAAAAGAACAGAAATGTATTATGTCACAGTTCTGAAGACTAGAAGTCCAAAATAAAAGGTATCAGCAGGGCCTTGCACCCTCTGAAAACTCTAGGAAATTGTTCCTTGTCTCTTACTAGCTACTGGGCTCCTGGCAATCAATCGTTGGCATTCCTTGGCTTGTAGCTGTATCACTTCAGTATTTGCCTCTGTCTTCACATGGCCTTCTTCCCCGTGTGTATCTTTCTGTGCTCACTCCTTTTATTTTAAAGACACCAATAATTGGATATAGGGCCTAATCTAATCCAGTGTGACCTCATCTTAACTAATTAATCTGCAAAGGCTTTATTTCCAAATAAGATCACATTCTGAGGTTCCAGATGGACATGAATTCAGGGTCAACACTATTCAGCTCTCTACATATAGACATATAACATTTTATTTACCTGTTCTTCAGTTAATGGAATTTCATTCCTGTATTTATTTATGCCCAGATGAGTAGATACATGAGCATTTTCTTATTTCTCCTTCCTTTTTATTTGAAAAGTGACATACTGTTGATATGTTTTTTCCTTTTTTCACTTTATAATATATTCTGGAAGTTTTTTCATATCACTTCACAGAGGTCTAGTTCATCCTAATCTAAATGTTCAGCCATAGAGAATTAATTAATATATACGTAAGACGGAAATTGATTTAGTATTTTAATTTTTATGAACATGGAATGATGTACACAATATATTGGGAATGTTTTCGTCTAGAGGTTTTTTAATCTGTGTTTTCAAGGCATTATATTCACACAGTATGAAATTCTTCCTTCTAGATGTTCCCCATCTAATCAGCCCTTTCCCAGAGTGAACCAATGCTTCCACTGAATGTCAGCTATACATATTGTTCCATGTCTTGCCTTTTTGCTTAATATATCTTAGAGATGGTTCCATTTTTTATAGCTGCATAATATTTCATTTTCTTGACACATCATACTTTATTTTACTAACCCTCTTTTGATATACATCTTGGTATTTCTAGTCTTTTGCTACAACAAATATATCAGCACTATTTGCAATGACCAAAATAATTGGAAACAACCCCAAAGGTCCATAAAGAGTAAACTGAATATATTATATATTTATGTGATAGCATTCATAATGAAGAGAGAATGAATGGATTACCACTCAACTCAACAATATGAATGAATATAACAAACATAATGTGGAACAAAGTCAGACCCAAAAGAGTATATACAGAATTCCAAACTAAATAAGGTAGGAATAGCTCATGTCAGACCAGTCCTTCTTCAGGTAGCAATTATAACTCTTAACAAAATATTACAAAACCAACTACCTGGAGACACTGGAGAAGAATGAAAATTGGGCAGAAACTGAAGGAGAGTCTATACTTGGAGGAGAATGGCTTTGAGCAGATTTCCTATTTTTATGACTCTTTCTCTAGGGCCAGCCCAAGTTGGCACCAAGTAGCATGCCTAAAATTTGGTAGAAAATACGTGGTCTTACTGACTTGAAGATCCAGAGGAAGAGTTTAGGTAAAAAGGGAGTAAGGAAATTTCAGAAAGGAGAAAAACGATACAGAGGTAGCCCTAAATTCTACATACAGACCTTGTCCAAATCTCTGGATGACCCCTGAATTATGCATATGCAGAGTGGATTCCTAGCAGCCCAGCTAAGACTTAAAGAACTTAGTAAAGATGTCTCATTGTCCATTGCTGGGCTGCAGAGTTTAGAATTTAATTCTAGCCAAGTTCACTTGTCTACTTAAAAAAATAATAATCTCTCCTTAGAAACATATTTGACTAGACTCTACAACAGAGTCAGCATCTTTTTTTTTTTTTTTTTTTTTTTTTTTTTTTTTTTTTTTTTGAGACCGAGTCTCCCTCTGTGGCCCAGGCTGGAGTGCAGTGGCGGGATCTCGGTTCACTGCAAGCTCTGCCTCCCGGGTTCACACCATTCTCCCACCTCAGCCTCCCGAGTAACTGCGACTAGGGGCGCCCGCCACCACGCCAGACTAATTTTGGTTTTGTATTTTCAGTAGAGGCAGGGTTTCACTGTGTTAGCCAGGATGGTCTCCATCTCCTGACCTCGTGATCCACCCGCCTCAGCCTCCCAAAGTGCTGGGATTACAGGCGTGAGCCACTGTGCCGGCCGCCATTTTTTTCTTAAAGGACCAGAGAATAAATAGTTTAGGTTCACAGGGCATGTGGTCTCTGTTCTAACTACTCAACAATGCAGTTGTAGTGTAAAAACATCCACAGGCAATATGTAAACAAATGGGGGTAGCTGCATAGCTGCATAGCATTAAAACTTTATTTAGAAAAACAAGTGATTAGCCCACAGGCTATAGTTCGACAGTTCCTGCTCTATAGCATCTCAATTACAGTATCCAGGGTACAATCAAAAATTATGAGACAAACAAATACACATACTGAAGAACAAAAGCAATCAATAGACATTAACTCTGAAATGATGCTCATGTATGAATTAGCAGACAAGGACTTTAAAGCAATTCTGTATAGTCATTTTAACTATACTCCAAGATGTAGAGGAAAGTATGCTCATAATGGATAAACAATTAGAAAAATCTCATCAGACAAATAGAAACTTTAAAAAATGAAAATTGTAGAACTGAAAGTATTTTTGAAATAAAAGATTAGGTACTCTTTCAGTAATTTAAATATGACAAGAAGCAAACTTGAATAAAGGTATGTAGAAATTATCAAGTGTGGAAAATGAAGAGGAAAAAACAATGAACATGGCAGGATGCAGTGGCTCACACCTGTAATCCCAGCACTTTTGGAGGTCAGGGTGGGTGGATCTCCTGACGTCAGGAGTTCAAGACCAGTTTGGCCAACATGGTGAAATGCTGTCTCTACTAAAAATACAAAAATTAGCTGGGCATGGTGGCACACGCCTGTAGTCCCAGCTACTTGGTAGGCTGAGGCAGGAAAATCACTTGAACCTGGCAGGCTGAGGTTGCAGTAAGCCGAGATAGTGCCACTGCACTCCAGACTAAACAACAGAGCAAGACTCCATCTCAGAAAAAAAAAAAAAAAAACAGTGAACAGAGCTTCTGTAACCTTTAGGACAGTAACAAAGGGCCTAACATGTCCATAATTGGAGTCTTAAAAGGAAAGGAGCTAGAGAATGAGGCAAGATAAATATTTGATGAATAATGGCTGTAAGGTTTCCCTCTTCTGGTGAAAGACATGAACTTACAGATTTGGGAAGCCCTGTGAACCACAGGCAGAATAAATACAAAGAGAACCACACCTAAACATATAGTTAGACTACTGCTGAAACCAAAAGATAAAGAGAAGATATTGAAGAGCAAA
Organism: Trachypithecus francoisi; assembly: GCF_009764315.1. Classification (NCBI taxonomy): domain Eukaryota; kingdom Metazoa; phylum Chordata; class Mammalia; order Primates; family Cercopithecidae; genus Trachypithecus; species Trachypithecus francoisi. The sequence goes on from NW_022681474.1 coordinate 38,924,639, forward strand.
ATAGCACATTGCATAGAATGGGAAATTATATGAACAACTACAGATTCCTTATCAGTAACAGTGGAAATCAAAAGAAAGTGGAACATCTTTGAAATGCTGAAAGGAAACTGCCAACCCAGAATTCTATCTCCAGCAATATTTTCCTTCAGTGATGAAGGTGACATTAAAACATTTTATATAAACATAAGAGTATGTACTATGTGATTCCATTTGTATAAAGTCAATGGAAATAGGCCTCAAGTTACTTTTGATGGTGATTAGTAATTGCAAGGAGGGCCTTTTTCACCGTAATGAACTACTCCATAAATTTGTAACATAAAAAACAGCAGTTTATTTTCTCATGATTCTCCAATCAAGGCTAGGCTCAGCTGAGTAGTTCTACTGGTCTTGACAGTGGTCACTTTTTGGCTACATTAAGGTAGTAAGTTGGCTGCAAGCTAGACTCATTAGGGGTGTCTAGAACTCTCTATTTAGTCTAAAGGCCAACACTTCCAAGGTCAGACTTCCAATTTGTACTCTTCTCTGTATATGTCATATTTCAATTAAAAGTCTGCTTTCAGACCAGGTGCAGTAGTTCACACCTGTAATCCCAATACTTTGGGTGGCCAAGGCAGAAGAATTGTATGAGGCCAGGGGTTTGAGACCAACCTGGGCAACACAGCAAGACCCCATCTCTACCAAAAAAAAAAAAAATTACTGAGCACAGTGGCACATGCCTGTAGTCCTAGCTACTCAGAAGACTGAGGCAAGGGGGTTCGTGGAGCCCTGGAGTTCAACGCAGCAACAGTCAACTGTGATCACACCATTACACTCCAGCCTGGGCAACAGAGTGAGACCCTGTTTCAAAAAAAAAAAGAAAAGTCTACTTTCAAAGGGCAATAGATAATTATTTTTTAGTTAAAATCCAACAAAAATAGAATAATAATAATAGAAATTATAAAGTGTTCCAGAAAAGTAAGTATTTCTATGTGACTAGTGTAGAATTAATATAAGAAACATTAATAGGTGATAAAGTAAAAAAGATAACTTAAGGTTAGATTACAGTGAGATTTGAGTGCTTGGCTACAGAGCTGGGTCTTATTTGAAGGGAAGTGGGAAACTATTGAAAGGTTTTGAGCAGAGGAATGATATGTTCAAAACAGTGGTTTAGGAATATCATCCCATGCTAGTGTACAAATTAGACTAGAGGAGGTAGAGACTGTTATCAAATGGATCAATTTGGAAACAATTTAGATAAGCACCAATAGGAATTGAATTAAAATGATAGCAAGCTCATGGAAAAAAAAAGATAATAAAATTTATTGATTCTACATCTACAGAGATTGAGGGCCTACTGTGTTCTATGTACTTGGTAAAGGACTATACATTTTTGTCTTTGTATTCAAGGAACTCACAATATATGAAATATAGAAGTGTGAAAAAATAATGACAATTTGTTGTAATAAGAACTATAATAGATGAATGTTTAGGGTGTTAAGGACACAAGAAGTGGAAACAGCCAATAATATAGAGGAGTCTAAGACATGCTTTAGATAAGATTTAACCTTACATGAGTAATTACAGTTTACCAAACAAAGAAGGCAAAGAACAACATTCTAGCCAGAAGAAACAGCACATATAAAGTTATAGGCAAAGAAGAGTAGAGCATGGTGAGTTGGGGGACATAGTTCAGTATGTCTGTATGTGCAAGATAAGCATAGGTACAGAAGCTAGAAAGATAAGGATCACATCACTAAGGGCAAAAGACGTGAAAGATATGTTGACTATATGAGATGAAACAGGATTTAGTGACTTTATAAGAAGACAAGGATGACCTTAATATTTTGAATTTAAGTGACTAGAAGAAGAATGATAAACCCAATATTAAGAATTATATAACTTATAGACACTTTTCATCTCTGGACATAAAATACTTAGGAGGTCTTTGTGTGTGTGTGTGAAGAATAGCACTAGATGTGTTTCATCAATGAAATTCTGAATATAAAATAATCATGATAACTTCTTAAAGCCAGTCAACAACCAAGAATTGATACTGACCATTGGCACAGTTTTTTTTCAAAAATGACAAACTTTAAAAGAAAAAAAATGACTTGAACGAATGTTTTTCTTAACTCAGAAGAAAAGAAAAATCTTTAAATACGTATAGCATAACTGAAGAAGAAACAGAATTGCTGTGAATGTTCTAAAGACCTGGTTCTAAATAATCAAGTTAATTCCTCTTTCATTTGTTTTAAAATATTGTTGATCCAAGAACCGCCAACCATCAGCTATGCTGGAAGTCTATAATTATGCATTGATATATGAGAAGGCTGTCAGTCTCTACAGAAGACTGGTGCAGTGCTTAGCAGAATAGTTGAGGCTGCTTTTAGTTTAGGGAATCTGTAGCTCAGAAATTTTCCTAGAAAGTAACCTCTGTCATTCAAATTAGATGGTCATTTGTGGAGACAAAACCCACTGGGTATAGGCAGTATTACCTGAATCACTAAAGGATAATTGATTAGAAATCCAAATCAAACCTTGAGACTGCTGAATCTAGATGAGTGACTGCCTAGGGATAGAGGGCAGGAAGGGATGAGACCCTACAAAAGACACAAGAAGAAACTTTTAGAATTGATGTGTATGTTTGTTATTTTGATTGTGGTGATGGCTTCATGAGTAATACCTATTCAAACTTTTCCAGTTGTACACTTAGATAGTACAGTTTATTTTATGTCAATCATGCTTCAATAAAGATGTTAGCAAAAGAGATGACTTTCATCTTGGAATGGTCAGATATACTATTTTAAGTCCTACACCATTATCCATATAAAGGAGAGATGGCCATTTAAAAATATGTATACAGGACTTGAAGCAATGTAGGTTACCTGAGGTATAATAAATTGAGTGTCATGATATTTAAAGTAGAGTCTTGACGTTAAACACTGTATTAAGATATAGATTTGTAAATTTATGCTAATTCTGAATGATTATTTTTCTTGAGTTGATTTCTATGGACTGAATGTTAAAGTGGGTTTTAAGCAGGTTTTATATAACGTATCAATACCATGTTAGCTTGATTTTTTTTTTTTTTGTAAGAGATGCAGAAAGATCAATATCTTACATGCTCCATATCATTAGTAAATACTTTCAATAAAGCTTTTTTGGCCTGGCAGGGTGACTCACACCTGTAACCTCAACACTTTGAGAGGCTGAGGCTGGAGAATCACTTGAGACCAGGAGTTCAAGACCAGCCTGGGAACATAGTGAGACCCTGCAAAAAAAAAAATATGGAAATTAGCCAGGTATGGTAGCACACACCTGTAGTCTTGGCTACCCAGGAGGCTGAGGCAGTTGATCACATGAGGCGAGGAGCTTGAGGTTACAGTGAGCTATGATCATACCACTTGCACTGTAGCCTGGGCAGTAGAGTGAAACCATGTCTCAATCAATCAAACTTATTTGAACCTTTGTACATTTTTGCTTTTATTAGTGAGCTTTTCTTTTAAAATCAGACTTTTAATGGCTTTCTGGCAGTGTCATCCTGCTTGTGGGTGAGACTAATATGAGCTCTAGTTAGTGTTTTTTGTTATTGTTTTTGTTTGTTTTTTTGAGACAGGGTCTCTCTCTGTTGCCAAGTCTGGAGTACAGTGGCACAGTCACAGCTCACTGCAACCCCTTCTTCCTCCCAGACTCAAGCGATCCTCCCACCTCAGCCTTCTGAGTAGCTGGGACTACAGGTGCACGCCACCACACCTGGCTAATTTTTTTATTTTTTTGTAGAAACAGAGTTTCACCATGTTGCCCAAGCTGGTCTTGAACTACTGGACTCAAGTGATCCACTCACCTCAGCCTCCCAAAGTGCTGGGATTATAGGCGTGAACCACCACACTCAGCAGAGCTCTACTTACTGAAGATTACTCTATAGGTTGAACCTGGATATGTTAGAAGACATAGGGGACTTTCATAAAGAAGTTCAAATTGGAATATGTGAGATAGGAGAATCTTTTAAAAGAATTGTTATTTGATGCTTAGGGTATAGTCATATACTCTTAATATTGCTACAGTATAAATTGGTAAAACTTTTCATATCCTTTTATCCAGCAATTTCAGCTCTTGGAATTTAATCTAAATAATCAAAAATCTGGGAGCATCTACATGTGAAGATATTCATGTCACTTTTATGTATAATAGTGAAAAAAATGAAAGAAAACTAAAAATAATAGGTAAAGTGTGTTGTTTACTCAAGCCATCATTAAAAATAATGTAGCAACTTGAAACTGTATATATTACGTTACATGAAAAATAAACCAACATGGTGAAACTTCATTACTTAGGATTTGAGGACTTTAAGTATAAACAAATCAGAATATAAAATTACCTGCTATTACAAAGTAGCAAGAGAGTCTGGGCACAGTGGCTCACACCTGTAATTTCAACACTTTGGGAGGCCGAGGCGGGTGGATCACTTGAGTGGTCAGGAGTTCGAGACCAGCCTGGCCAATACAGTAAAACCCATCTCCACTAAAATTACAAAAATTAGCCAGGCGTAGTGGCATGTGCTTGTAATCCCAGCTACATGGGAGACTGAGGCAGGACAATAGCTTGAACCTGGGAGGTAGAGGTTGCAGTGAGCCGAGATCTTGCGACTACACTCCAGCCTGTGCCACAGAGCGAGCAAGCAAGTAAGCGAGACTCCATCTCAAAAACAAAAACAAAGTAGCAAGAGTGAGTATGCCAGTGTGCTGGGGGTAAGATATTAGATACTCTTGTATTTTCCATATCTTATTTTCATACTTGAAAAAACATATCAGTTGTTTCTAAAATAATATATTCCTTTTAGTTACAAACATACAAATTCAGCAACCCTTAAGTAGCATAGACTACTACTGGCTGAAGCTCTGGGGTTTTATTAGTACAGTGATGACTTAATTAACAAATCCTCTATGAACAAAGCCTCTTTACCCAAGACTGGCCTTGGTGCAGTAGCCATGAGGGAAGGACCAGTTTTCTCTGAGTTAGATCGGTAGCAGCAGGAACTAATGAGGCAGGGCCTTGAAAGTGGCTCTCTCTCAGATCTAACTCCTCAGGGATTGGCTAAAGCTGAAGCTGAGGGCACTGGTGCACTCCTGGGACCCACACAGCCTGGTTACCCAGGTGTTGAAAAAACAATTTCTGTGCCAACACCATATGTGGCTTTTAAGAGACTCGGCAGGACTCTTGCTTTAGGCAGAGCATTCCTTGTGTGGAATGAGTAAGCTGGAAAATAACAAAGAGGGAATCCCATGTGCTAGGAAGCTTCCACTTGTCTTCTGTGTGCTCCGTTTTTCAATTCTCTGGGTCTCATTTTATTCAACTGTAAAGTGAAAGGAGTAGCTAAAGAATCTCTAATGTATCTTTCAGTTCTAATAGACTACATGTTTAAATCAAGAGTCGGCAAACTTTTTGTAAAGAGACAAATAGTAATTATTGTCTGCTTTGCAGGGCATACTACCTCTGTTCCAAGTGCTCAACTCTCCCTCTGTAGCGTGAAAATAGCCCTATATAAACAAATGGGTGTGGCTGTATTCCAATAAAACTCTATTTATAAAAATAGGCAGCTAGCCAGATGTAGCCCACAGGCCATATTTTAACAAGCCCAGGTCTAGATGTTAATGTAATAGGAATGTCGTATTAAAAGAATTATTGGATGAATAGGATATAATTCTTATTTCATAGAGACCATTCTCTCAGACTTTTTATTTTTAAAGACTAGGCAAATATAAAATATTATTTCACTGCTAGGATGTAATACCATGGGAAAAAGATTAAAAATACTCTGGCACCAAACTGTTGTAGTAAATTATCTGAAATAGAGCCTTTGACTTCCCAATTAAGGAAGAAAATGGTGTCTGCAACACCTGTGACTGGGTTCTTTTAAGTCTTCAAAAGTTAGGGAGAGAGTCTCAAGGGCCTGTTAATTTTCTTTGTGATCAAATAGGCTAAATCATGCCTTTCATAGTAGAAGGTAGGCTGTGGACCCTTTACTATTTTATTTTTTAAAATTTCTGTTGGCTAGGCATAATGGCCCATGCCGAAAATCCCAGGCTGAGGCAGAAGGATCCCTTGAGCCCAGGAGTTTGAGACGACCCTGGGCAACATAGCAAGATTCCATCTCTACTAAAAAAAAATAGCTTTTTAAAAATTAAAAATAAATAAATAATTTTTTGGTGGTCCAGAAAGGGGTAGCTGCCATGCTCTGCAGGTTTCAGACCATCTGTCTTGGGTTGGGTTTCTATCTTGGTCTTAAGTTATTAGTATTCTAATATGGAGATAAGTCTGTCTTCACTTTGGAGACCTTTATTGGTTCTTCTATGTCAGGCTTCAGCTAGTATAGTTTGTCTAATGCATTTATATAAAACTTGTTTCTAACAATGAAAAAGAAATTACAGGTTGGGGTATGTATGTAATTCAGGCCCATTATTACATAAAAGGATCAGCACAGTGGTACTTTATCTGACTACGGAAGTCTAAAATATTGTTTGTTGGCCAGCTTGCTTTCACTTTTTTTTTTTCCGAGACGGAGTCTCGCTGTGTCGCCCAGGCTGGACTGCAGTGGTGCTATCTCAGCTCACTGCAAGCTCCACCTCCCAGGTTCACGCCATTCTCCTGCCTCAGCCTCCCAAGTAGCTGGGACTACAGGCACCCGCCACCACGCCCGGCTAATTTTTTGTATTTTTTTTAGTAGAAACAGGGTTTTACCGTGTTAGCCAGGATGGTCTTGATCTCCTGACCTCATGATCCGCCTACCTCGGCCTCCCAAAATGCTGGGATTACAGGCGTGAGCCACCGCGCCTGGCGTGTTTGGGATCTTTTCTAAGTTGCAGAACATGAATTCCTTATTGGCCTATCCCACTAGCCACAGCTGTGAGCACAACAGAACTGACACATTCCTAGTAATTATACCTTATCTAGAGTGAACAAGGCCACCTTCCCAGCATAGTGACAGCTACAGCACTTAATCTAATGCAGTGGTTCTCAAAGTATAGACTCATTGGGGGTGCCCTCTCTGAGGCTTTTTCAAGGAATCTCTTCTATGAAGTCAAAACTACTTCACAGTAATTCAAATATATTATTTGCCTTTTTGACTCTCAATGGCAGTAGAGTTTTCCAGAGACTACATAATGTATGATATCACAACAGATTGAATGCTGAAAAAGACATAGGAATCCAGCTGACTTCTGTTAACTGGATATTAAAGAGATAAGCAAAAACTTAAATGCCATACTTTTTACTAACATTTTTGTTTGGAATATATAGTTATTAAAATATGTAAAACGTAGGTTTATTCAGAAATTTTTTAATATCATTTTAATTTCTAATAAAGTAAATATTAATAAATATGACTCACAAAATCTATTTGGAGTCCTCAATTTTTTTTTCTTTTTTTTTTTTTCCTGGCTTACATTTTTTGATGGACTCAATTTTTTTTTTTTAACTTAAAAAGAGGGTCTCACTATGTTGCCCAGGCTGGTTTCAAACTTCTGGGTTCAAGCAATCCTCCTGCCTTGGCCTTCCAAAGTACTGGTATTACAGGTATGAGCCACTGCACTTGGCCTCAATAATTTTTTAAGAGAAAAAGTTTGAGAACCCCTCCTCTAATGTAATACCCCTAGTTGCAATACTCTGATCTCACGGTTACTGATATCATCTTCACCATATTCCCTCTTATAAAATATTTACTAAAATTCTCCCCAGAGATAACACTTGTTAACAATTTAGTGATTACTTCTAGACATCTCTACTGAATGCTTACATTCACACATATTATATAATTTTACATTCATTGGATCATACTATGGTCTTTCAAAACTTATTCTCCTGAGTTTAATTTTTCTACCTGATCACTCTCCGAATTCTTATAAAATCTTAAGTTCTGTTTTTTTTTTTTTAAAGGCAGGGTCTCACTCTGTCACTATCACCCAGGCTGGAGTACAGTAGCATGATCATAGCTCACTGCAGCCTCAAACTCCTGGGTTCAAAGGATCCTCTCACCTCAGCCTCCTAAGTAGCTAAACACGTATGTGCCACCATACCTGGCTAATTTTTTTATTTTTAGTAGAGACAGGCGTCTCACTATGTCACTATGTTGCTCAGGCTGGTCTCAAATTCCTGGCCTCAAGCATTCCACCCACCTCAGCCTCCTAAGGTGCTGGGATTACAGGCATGAGTCACCATGCTTAACCTAAATCCTAAGGTCTTAAAATTGAAAGGGACAGAGGGATCATCTATCCCATTCGCAACTCAAGTCAGAAACCCTCTCTCAAACATTCATAACCTGAGAGGTCCATTTCATTTGGTTTTATAAACCCTAAATTGTTAGAAACTTTTTCCTTCTCTCGGATATAAATTTGCCTTCTTGATCACTTTTACCCACAGGTTCTAGTTCTACTTTGGGGAACTATATAGAATGCATCTTATCTGTCTTCACTGGGCTTCATTGTGGGTATTGTCTTCTGTTCTATCTTCCAGTTCACTAATTCTTTTTTAAGTTGTGTCTAAGCTTCTATTAAAACTATCCACTAAATTTTTATTTTCAATTTCCATTTAAACCTGTCTGTTATATTCTAGTACTCTGTTAAAATTCTCGATTTTATCTTTAACTCTTGATCAGTAAGCATAGTTATTTCAAAGTTTCTGTTTGTTAAGTTCAATATCTGGAACTGCTTTATTAAGCTGTAATTTCTGCTGGTTTTAACTTCCTGCTTGCCTCTTTATATTACTGTTTATTTTTTATTGTGGGTGATATGTTGTATTTGCGAAATTGCTTATAGAAATAATTTGAGGTATAGGATGATTCATGTTTGCTTTTGGCAGGCATGGGGACATTGGCACACTGTATTTATCTTAATCTTAAGTTTAAGGATTTAGATTATTAGTGGCTAAGCTACAATCCCTTGTCTAGGTCTTTCTACTGCCTGTTCACACACCCTTAATCCTTTTGATTCCCACCCTGAGATAAAGAGATTTTAACTAGGCCCATTTCTCTTGACAGACTCTGAGTTCCAGACTTTGTCTTCATAGCATCAAACACCAGACTCACTTCTCTAGGTTTCTGTCATCCTCTGTATTATAGCCTGGTAATTCTTCATTCTTTTGTTAGGACTTCAATGCCTTCAAACAAATTTTTTTTAAATATGTCCAGATGTTCTAATTCTTGATAAGACACTTGGTCTGTATTACCTAGGCTGTCATTAGTCCCTGCAACCTACTTAAATCCATATTAATATTTTTCTGTCCTTCTGGATTGCTTGGGAAACTGTTAGAGAGCAGGGATAACCCTGACCGGGGTGTCTGTACCACATTCAACCAGATGTTCTTTAAGAGCTCCTCTTGAAGGTTTAATCTGATATTAATCAGATAGGAAGTACAGTCCTTATGAACAGATTCAGTCTTCCCACAGAGATGAGTGCAGTTCAGAGGGGCGATGGATACAGTGTACAGTGGCCCCATTTTCCTTTATGTTTGTATTCTAGTCTTGTAATAAAACTAATGCTCAGAATGAAAGGTCTCAATTTAGGATTTAAGCCAAGTATAAACAAAAAGTTAAAACAAGCTTATTGTTCATACTTTGACTTAAGTGAAAGAATTGGTGGAGTCTCTTACATGATGATTTTTTTATGAGTAAAGTGCAATATTGAGCAACATTGAAGATTTTATTTCTTAATCTAAAACATAGTGTTTATTTAATAATGAGATGGAAATACAGGATTTGTGAAAGGGAGAAAGGTATTTCTCTAAATATATACCTGTGTCAAAAAGCTGCAAGTGCTACTACCACTGTTTATGACCCCTGAATGATTTCTGCTTGCTTTATGTTAATACTTACTCTAATAGTAATTGAACTCCCAAAAAGATCACAAAGTCCCCATTTGCTAGCTTTGTAAATACATTGATGTGTACCTTGTTTGATGAGATAAAAGCTTCAGTAAGTGATATCACTACCTGTGTGGTTAATTTCAAAATATTGTTTGTCTAATACATTGTTGTCAGTGACAACTGAACAAGAACTTTTAGAAGCAGTTGGCTGTCCATTAATGGCAGATTTCAAGGCTATGCAAACTGTGCCAGTTCAGCCCCGCATTTTTCTATATTATCATATCAATTGAGTCAGTTCAGAGTAGACAAAGCAAGGTTATGGGAACCACCTAGAGCATCATGCACCATTTAACATCAATGCAGCATACATGAACATCTGCAACTTCAATCTTATTAACAGAGGATAGAATGGAAGGCAGTAAACAGCTTTCTTCATCACTTAATTGCAAAATAGTATTTCCTAATTTTTGCATTGTTTATCAACAGCAACTTTATCAATAATTGTATAATTATGGTTGCCTAGATCACAGTGCCCTCATGCATCTTGTCACTTATTATAGAGTGGTCTGAATTTAATTTGAATTTGAACACATGATACAAGGATAATAAGTTCCTTGAAATGTGAGTTGCAGAATACAAAAGTTTTGTATAGTAGGAGAATGACAAGTTATGATTTTTCTTTCACTTTGGGGATTAACACAGGGAAATGAAAGACTGAAAGGCAGTGAAAGATGAGGGGAAGCCACTAGTTAGATTCAAACATAGACCCATTGAACATGAGAGTAGGTTATGTTCCTTAGAATTAATCATGAGTAATTCAGTGTTTACTTTAGGCCCAAATTGAGCTGAATTAAAACAGGATTATTATGCTTAGGTCTTCCCTTCAGTCTCTGCAGTTAAAGAGAAAATGGCAGAAAACTACAAATATAGTGAGGAAAAAGCTATGGTGGCCAAAGTTAAAAATACCACATGCTGAGGAAAGCCTTGACATAGCTGCTCAGCCTTCACTGCTGTTGCTTTTGAAGCCTGATAATGCCACTACTCCTAATTAGCAAATGTTAGTATTACAGTAAGCAATCAAGTGCAGTCTTCAGGCTTTGTGGCAGCAGTTTCATAGTGCAAAATATTGAAGAAAAAATGAAGGAAAACAATATAAGCTCAGCCACGGTTATTGGTGTGGTCAGTGGGAATTGTCTCACCAGAGAGCAGGAAAAGGAAAATGTGAAAACCGGTGGGTACATTTAAAGCATGTAAGATAAGGACTGGCTAGTCTGAAAAGTTTGTCTATTTTAATCATGAAAATCTCACATTTCGACTTAAATCCATTTTATGTTTAAGGAAAAATCTAAGGCCTGTTCATGAAATTACACTTGAAATATTTTAATTTACGGTTAGAGTCTCCTTCCCAAATTAAAAGGTATTAAATTGCATATTGAGTGAGCTCCGTTTGTACTCAGCTCTCCCCAATTGATAAACATAGTCATTTCCTTTTTAAAAAAAAAAAAAAAAAAACAACCTCTAGAGTTAGAATGTTTTCTCTCCCTAATTAGTCTGTATTTATGCCTTTAATAATTATCTGTTCATTTTCTAGCAGCAAATATTTGTTCTCAGATTAAATTGCAGAAGGAAGAAAAAAAAAAGATAGCTACCCACAGTATACTATCCACAGATGATATAGAGTTATGTCCCTCTTTGTGTGGTTCTTGGGTATAATAGACGTAACAGAAGCTTTCTTAATATGATAATCTATTATTTTTTCTATTGGGGAATGCTAAGAACTGGTTTACTAGAGGTAATAGTTTGATCTGTAGTTATTTATGTTAAAAGATTTTTTTAAAAGGTAATTATAGCCTCTACTATAAACTTGAAAAAGTTGTTCTAACTCTGTGCAGAATGAGCAGGGAGATATTACTGTATACATACATATAAGCATATATGCCTGTTATCTGAATACCTCAGGGAGCACACTTTTCTGAACCAGGGCTTTGCAATAAATGTGTGTACTACTAACTCTGACACATGTATAGTTCTCCTTTAAAGAACTTGTATGCAAACGTTATTCAGGAACCTCTTCTAGGAGCTATTTATCAAAACTGCTATGATAATAACTTTGTCCTAATGAGTTTCAGTCTCTGTTTAGGGAGTAATCGATAAACTACAAATTAATGTTCCATAATTCACATTATAATGCACATATAATTATTTTGAGATGAGGCGAACCCTATGCATTTAATTTACAGCTGTAATTAAGTAAGCTCATTTGATACTAATTAAATAAGCCTAAAAGGATCATAGGTTTGTGTATTTAATTATCAAGGTACAATCAGCAACTAATTTCTTGAAAAGCTTTCCTATCTTCAGTTCAACACTGATCTCAGCCCACACTACAATTTATCTTCTTGCATCTTCAGTAGATTAAAATGCATTGTGAATTGTGGAGAATCTACTAGGTAAGTTAGCTTCTTTGTTTAAAAAATACATATATGTATATATACACATATATGTATGTATGTATGTATGTATCTTGCCATGTGAAAAAACAGGCTTAAGAATACAGAAATTCTATAATCTGGCAAAACTGTCCTTAAGAAGTGAAGGAGAAATTAAGACATTTCCAGATAAAAGATAAAGAGGTTTATTGCTAATAGACCTGTCCTACAAGAAATGCTAAAAGGGAATGTTTCAGGATTAAATGAAAGAATGCTGGACAGTAACTCAAAGCCATATGAAGAAATAAAGAACTCCTGTAAAGGTATCTACATAAGTAAATATAAAAACCAGTATTGCTGGTTTGTAACTCTTCTTTCATTCATGAAAGGAAAATGCCTAGGCTGGGTGCAGTGGCTCACTCCTGTAATCCCAGCACTTTGGGAGGCCGAGGCAGGCAGATCATGAGGTCAAGAGATCAAGACCATTCCTGGCCAACATGGTGAAACCCCATCTCTACTAAAAATACAAAAATTAGGTGGGCATGGTGGCACGCTCCTGTAGTCCCAGCTACTCGGGAGGCTGAGGCAGGAGAATCACTTGAACCTGGGAGGTGGAGGTTGCAGTGAGCCGAGATCGCACCACTGCACTCCAGCCTGGTGACAAAGCAAGACTCCACCTCAAAAAAAAAGAAGAAAAATGCCTAAAAAAATTATTATATGTTAATGGAAAGACGTGTAAAATATGTAATTTATGACAACAACATAAAGAGGGGAACAGAACTGTATAAGAGCAAGGCTTTTAATACTCTCCAGGCTAAGTTGGTATTAATTCAAACTAGATTGTTATGAATTTAGGATTTTAATTGTAATTCCCGTAGTAACCACTAAGAAAATAAGAAATAGGTCAGGCACGGTGGCTCACGCCTATAATCCCAGCACTTTGGGAGGCCAAGGCAGGCAGATCACAAGGTCAAGAGATCAAGACCATCCTGGCCAACATGGTGAAACCCCGTCTCTACTAAAAATGCAAAAATTAGCTGGGCATGGTGGAGCACTGCCTGTAGTCCCAGCTACTTAGGAGGCTGAGGCAAGAGAATCACTTGAACCCGGGAGGCGGAGGTTGCAGTGAGTCAAGATCGCACTACTGCACTCCAGCCTGGGTGACAGACCAAAAAAAAAAAAAAAAAGACTCTCAAAAAATAAAAAAAAAGAAAGAAAATAAGAAATAATGAAGTTTTCTCTATTTTTGTTAAAGTAGTACATAAAAATTAGATTATTAGAAAATATACTTAATTGCTAGCTTAGAAGTCTTTTAAATTCTACTCTCAGCCAGGCACAGTGTCTCACACCTATATTTCCAACACTTTGGAAGGACAAGGCAGGAGGATCACTTGGGCCCTGGAGTTCAAGACCAGCCTCTGTAACATAGGGAAACCCTGTCTAGAAAAAATTAAAACAATTAGCCAGGTATGATGGCATTCACCTATTGTCCTAGGTACTCAGGATGCTGAGGTGGGAGGACCGCTTGAGACTGAAAGATTGAGGCTGCAGTGAGTCCTGATTACACCAGTCCAACCGGGGCGACAGAATGAGACTCTATTAAAGGGAAAAAAAAAAAAAATCTGTCAGTCAATCAACTAATACTTAAGTATTTAATATGGTAGACTTCCTGCTAAGTTTCAACAATTGTCTCCATTTCTTCCCACTAAATTTTTTAATGTATAGTCAAGAAAGAAGAACTATCTGAAGTCTAGAGTGACATTCTAGTGTTGGGAAATGCTGGATAAAATGTTCATATTTTCAGATTCCCCAGCCACATTTAAACTCAAAAAATGTGAAAACTTGTCCCCGTGACTTTCCTGAAGGTCGAAAAGATATTTCTGTCTCCATCTCTTCAAAACCAAGATACCTGATTGTGAGGAGGAGAAAACTCCTATATGGTCCAGTGTATGTTGTCTTCAATCTCAAAGCATGTTTAGAGTATTGCCATTGCTATCAGAAATGTGAACTTGCCCCTCAGATCCTAGATTTTCAGATTGAGCGAATCAGAATTTAGGCTTTTCCCCTTCCTTATCAGAGGCCACTGTGGTAAAATATTATGGAAAGTAATTGTTGGCCAGGCACAGTGGCTCAGGCCTGTAGTCCCAACACTTTGGGAGGCTGAGGCGGGCAGATCGTTTGAGGTCAGGAGTTCGAGACCACCCTGGCCAACATGGTGAAACCCTGCTTCTACTAAAAATACAAAAATTAGCCGGGTGTGGTGGCCAGCGTTTATAGTCCCAGCTACTCAGGAAGCTGAGACAGGAGAATCACTTGAACCCAGGAGGTAGAGGCTGCCAAGATCTCGCCACTGCACTCCAGTCTGGGCGACAGAGTGAGACTCTGTCTCAAAAAAAAGGAAAAAAGTAATTGCCAATGTCTAATGTTGCACTTTACAGCTCACATAGAACATTTACTTGTATTATCTAAAATGAGGTATTAAAATAGATGAACAAACTGATATCTGGACTGGGAGGGAGTTGTTTCTTCTTTTATTTCTTGGGGTACCACTAGCACAGCTTGTCAGTACATTAAAAATAGAGACTTTTTGGCATTACTTTGTTTTTCCAAGATTAACTAGCACAGCACAAATTTCTTGTGCCTAGGTGTAACCAGTGTTGAGACTTCGCATACCACACACAATTAAAGACACCAACCTTGTAGTACTGACAGCGATATTATGCCCAGTTTGTATATGGTGTCTGGGTCATCTGAGGAAGTAAAAATAGTATTGTGATCTGTGAACAGGCCAAGTCTAGCAGGTGCCATTTGCATAGACTAGAGTATAAATAGTATCCTCTAAAGCTATATGATGTAATGTCCCTAAAATGAATTATCTCCCATCTTCTTTCATTCTCAGAAACAAAAATACTGATTCTTGTATTGTTTGATGGAACACTATTAATTGTTCAACATAACTAGCAAAGTATAAAGACTTGACACCTAATGACTTCTTTTTTCTCTGAGAGTTAGAATTAGTATGTAGCTTAAGAAGAGCTGTAGGCATTTAGAATGATATTTAGGGCAGTGAAGGGGAAATGGAGTCATCAGCTAGTAATAGTTTAGAACCAGTTCTGAATGGAATTGCCAAAATTAGGTATAGTATTAGAAAATAAATATGGCCTATTTTGACACAGGGTCTTGAATTTTTTTTAATAGATTGTGCCATTCTTCTTAATCTAATAGGCATTGCCTATCCTGAATTATGGAGAACTGGTTTGTCTAGTGACATCCCGTACGTTATAGGAAGAATGTTTCCTTCTTTAAAATTTTTTGATAGACACTTGAGTCAAATGAAGAAATCCCAGATGAAAAATTTCAGAAAGGACATTCTACTCTCTTGTTTGGAAAATTGTCCCTTTCAGCTAGTTGTAAGCCAAAGGAGAAAACTTAAGGGATTTTATTATGCAGCTACATTTTTTAACTGATAACAGTTAGCCTTCCCTGTTCTTTCCTGCCTAAACAGATCCTGATGCTGCAAACCAACATTTCTTTCTGTTTTTATCACTGTTGATGCAGGTTATTTAAAAGAGAATCAGTGGTGTGGTAGCAAATGTTTTATGACTGGCTTTCAGGAAAAAATAACGTAGATTAGTAGCAATTGTGTCATGGTTTAAATACTCCCACCATCAATGTGAGGTCACTGAAGGCAGATTTGAGAAGAGCTTTGTATATGCAGAATTAATTCTCATTAGCCAATCTGGCTCCAGCACACCACTGACAGTTAAAAGCGGTGGATGACTGATGTGAGCAACCATGTGAATGAATGTCAAAAACGTTATGCTAAAAAAAGTGCTGAGGTAAGAAGCCAGATATAAAAGAACATATACTGTATGTTTACATTTATTTGAATTTAGAACAGGCAATATTAATTTACAGTGATATAAATCAGATCAGTAGCTTTTTGGTTTTTGTTTTATTGAGAAATAATTTGGCTATGAAGGGATATGAAGGAACTTTCTTTTTTTTTTTTTTTTTTTTTTTTTTTTTTTTTTTTTTTTGAGACAGAGTCTCGGTCTTGTCACCCAGACTGGAGTGCAATAGTGCCATCTCGTTTCACTGCAACCTCTGCCTCCGGGTTCAAGCAATTCTCCTGCCTCAGCCTCCCAAGTACCTGGTATTACAGGTGCCCACGACCACGCCCAACTAATCTTTTTGTATTTTTAATGGAGACAGGGTTTCACCATGTTGGCCAGGCTGGTCTCGAACTCAGGACCTCAGATGATCCACCCACCTTGGCCTCCCAAAGTGCTGAGATAACAGGTATGAGCCAGCGCACCTGGCCGGGAACTTTCTTAGATAAAAATATTCATAGCAGCATTACCCAATAGAACTTTCTACAGAACTATCAACGTAACAATTGTATTTTCAGTCCTTGCTTGGGAAAAATAAAAAACCAAACAGCAATTTAAAGATAGTCTAGTAGGCCAGGTGTAGTGGCTCACACCTGTAATCCTAGCATTTTGGGAGGCCGAGGCGGGCAGATCACTTGAGGTCAGGAGTTCGAGACCAGCCTGGCCAGCATGGTGAAACCCCATCTCTACTAAAAATACAAAAATAAGCCAGCTGTAGTGACAGGTGCCTACAATCTAGGCTACTTGGGAGGCTGAGGCAGGAGAATCACTTGAACCGGGGTGGCAGAGGTTGCAGTGAGCTGAGATCATGCCACTGCACTCCAGCCTGGGTGACAGAGTGAGACTTAGTCTCAAAAAAAAAAAAAAGCCTAATTATAAGATGGAACCCGGTATGCTAGTGTATATTTTTAACAGTCAGTTCATAGCAAACCAAGCCCTAGTTTGTTGTGTTTTCTAATTTCCATGGTGTAAATACTCCCACCATGACTCACCGTTCAAACTACCAAGATGAAGGCATTGAATGGTGAGTTGGGAAGAGAAATGTACGATCAATTCGAAAGCCGGTGTGAACTCAATTTCTGAACTGCTTCTACCAATCACTATTATTGAGGGACTAAATTTTCTTGGTTTTAGTTTAATTCTTTAGATTATTCAATCTTTCCCAGAGCTGTGTCTTTGCCCAGAGACTTTATTGAACCTCAGATGTCTGACTAAGCTATACCTCAACTTTAGATCCTTTAACAGAAGGAAGAACATGAGGACCTGGGTGCGGTGGCTCACGCCTATAATCCTAGCACTTTGGGAGGCTGAGGTTGGCAGATCACTTGAGGTCAGGAGTTCAAGACCAGCCTGGACCACATGATGAAACCCTATCTCTACGAAAAATACAAAAATTAGTTGGGCATGGTGGTGGGCACCTGTAATCCCAGCTACATGGGAGGGTAAGGCAGGAGAATTGCTTGAACCTAGGAGGCAGAGGTTGTAGTGAGCCAAGATTATGCCACTGCTCTCCAGCCTGAGTGACAGATCTAGAATCTGTCTCCAAAAAAAAAAAAAAGGAATAACATGAGTATTATCCTTCAAGTATTTCTGCAACTTTTTTTTCCCCCTGGTGCTGCAGCTTCTATTCATAAAGAATGGTGAGGAATACAACCAAGCTTTAAAATTGCTGTACTTGAGAGGTTTTGTTGTTGTTGTTTTTACAGGTAATTAACCATATGTTACACATTTTAATCTGCTTTTAAGTGCAAGAGAGATTGGCAAATGACTCAATAAAGAAAAGACTTCTGCTTAAATTGGATAAAATGGTTGTTTACTGGTGTTTATTGCTGTATTCCAAGTAGACAAGTAATCTGTGAATCCAGTTTAGTTTATTGGACAATAAATAGTATTGAGAACTTTTATCAGTGTTTGATTGTCAGGGTGCCCATTGAAATTGACTTCATACTTTAGGGAACTTTAATTTTATTGTACAGTATACCCTGTTAAAAAAAAAAAAAATCTTTGTCTTTCAGTATAAACCTATGACATTGCCTTGTGGCATTATTATCCCTGAAATGCTTTCTTGCTCTAAGATTTCTTCTATGCCATAGAGAAAAAAGGAACTTTTGGTTCCCTCCTATCTAATGCAGTTTTGGGTTTTTTTGTTTTGTTTTGTTTTGTTTTGTTTTTTGTAAACTCTAAATATTTTCCATTGCCACCATCAACAATTCAAATAACAGTCTTACTGAGGGAAAGTCCATGATTAGAAATAGCTGCTTCTTCAAAAATAAAGAACTTTGTATGTACATATCCACTTTGAAAATCTTGACCATTGTGCTCAGAAGAAGATACATGATTTTAACAAGGGTCACATTTAGAATACCAATAATGTCCTACTCCTGCAATAATTGGGACCAGACCACTAAAAAGAAAGCAACTGATGTTTGGCCTTTCAGTATTTTCTATAACTATGATGCCTTGGTCCAAATTATCTAATAAATGCTTCTTCCTATTCTCCCAGCGCTAAGAGTCCATGGTCTCTTTATAAAGAAGAGTCATAAACATATAGATATTACCTGAATTTATATGGCATCCTCATGAGGTGAATCCCACATATGTCACTAGGATTCATTTGATTGCCCTAGTTTGATCCAATTCAAGTGTTAATTCAGGCCAGGTGCAATGGCACATGCCTATAATCCCCGCACTTTGGGAGGCTGAGGTGGGCAGATCACCTGAGTTCAGGAGTTTGAGGCCAGCCTGGCCAACATGGGGAAACCCCCATCTCTACTAAAAATACAAAAATTAGCCAGATGTGATGGCAGGCACCTGTAGTTCTAGCAACTTAGGAGGCTGAGGCAGGAGGATTGCTGGAACCCGGGAGACAGAGGTTGCAGTGAGTAAGCCAAGATCGCACCACTGCACTCCAGCCTGGGTGACAAGAGCGAGACCCTGTCTCAATAGAAAAAAAAAGGGGGGGGGAGGGCCAATATGGGCCTAGAGCCTGCCATTCAGACTTCCACTTATTGTGGAGACCAAGGGCTGGTGGCAGGTTAGTCACAGGTGAAGGAAATGCGGTGAGCGAACCCAGCACTCTGTTAGGGCCCTGACCCCTCCTGACTGGGACCCAGGAGCTCAACAGGCAGTGACCGGCACCCCCTTCACCCTGGGCCGCCTTCCCTTCATCAACTCTGGGAACCTTACTCTGGGGGTTGCAGTTGGGGGTCAAGAAGTAAACCTTCACCCCAAATATCATCAATCAGAAGAACCCAAGGAAGAAGTAGCTGTCAAGAAGGAGAAACGTGAAAGGGACAGAGATGGACAGAGAGAGGTTCATGGGCAGGGATGAGGCCGCCCAGAAGTGATCCAGTCCCACTCCATCTTTGAGCAAGGCCCAGCTGAAATAATGAAGAAAAAAGGGAACTGGGATAAGACAGTGGATGTGTCAGACATGGGACCTTCTCGTATCATCATCAAAAAAGAGAAGAAAGAGATGGACGAGGACACGAAACATCTCACCATGCTGGAGAAGGACGATTTCATCGATGACCCCAGGCTGAGGAATGACACTCGAAACATGCCCGTGCAGCTGTCATTGGCTCACTCGGGGTGGGTTTTTAAGGAAGAAAATGATGAACCAGATGTTAAACCTTGGCTGGCTGGCCCCAAGGAAGAGGTAGGTGTACCTACTGTGAAACTGAAAGAGGAGCCACAAGATGAGGGGGAGGAGGCCAAGATGAAGGCTCCTCCCAGAGCAGCCAGGAAGACTCCCGGGCCTCCCGAAGGACATACCCGTGGCAGAGCTGCTCAGGGAGCTGAGCCTCACCAAGGAGGAGGAACTGCTGTTCCTACAGCTGCCTGACAACTCTCCCTGGCCACCCACCACCCAGTCCATCAAGGCAGAGGTGCAGGGCGAGGATGGACCGGTGGTACTCATCAAGCAGGAGAAAGAGAAGGAAGCCAGGCTGGCAGAGATTGCTTCTATCCTAGCTGACCTGAGGGTCAGGTTGGCAAGCTGCCCATCCACAGATCCAAAAGAGTGCAACTCCTCCTGGGCAAGGTTACTCTGGACGTGACCACGGGAACCGCCTGCTCTTTCCTGCAGGAGAGGGTGTCTGTGGGCCTTGGAAGTAGGAACAGAGAGACATGTGAAGCACAAATTTGTGTGTTCCCCTGATTTTGAATCCTTCTTAGATCACAAACACTGGTAAAATGATCAGATGGAGGAGGATGGCGGGCGGCTGCTGTCTGCTCTAGATATTTTGTTCTTGAATCTCTGCAACCCAGGAGAGGCCAGTTGAGCCCACCCACTCCAGCGTTTGGCAGCCATTGTCCCAGTTTCCCCCAGGGCCCACGGGGCTTCATCCCACAGCAACTGTGAATGGCACAGTGACCTTCCCACAGTGTGGAGATGGCACATCCTTGCTGCTGGGGACTTGTCCATGCTATTTATTTTTGTATTTGTGTCTTAATCTCTTCAACTGACTGCATCCTCCCAAGGGAGGGGGGAGGATCTGTGGGAAGGTGCAGGCTTTTGGTGGCTGTTGGGGCATCAGGCAGGAAGTGTGAGGACTGCAGCTTTTGTTGGTGCTCCCTTCTTCCTCCTAGAGGCAGCGTAGGAGAGAGAGCAAGGATTGAGTCTGAGACTTAAGCATGGGGTCCCAGCTCATCAGTTTCTGGTTCTGTGTCCTCGGACAAACTACCTAACCTTTCTGAGCCTCCTGTTCCTCATCTAACAAAAATGGGGATGATACCTACTTCGCAGGGTTGACGTGAGGATTACATGGGATATTATAGATGAAAACTCCTTGCACAAGGCCAGAACCAGTAGCCACTCAACAAATGTTAATTTCCTTTTAAGTAAATAAATAAATATCAAGTGTTAATTCAAAGTCTCCACGAGAGCATTCTATGTTTTGGGGTTTTCATTTTGTTTTGTTTTAGAGATAGGGTCTCATTATTTCACCTAGACTGGAGTGCGGTGGCACAATCACAGCTCACTGCATCCTCGAATTCCTGGACTCAAAGGATCCTCCTGCCTCAGCCTCCTGAGTAGCTGGAACTATGAGCATGTGCTACCATACCTAGTTAATTTTTTTTAATCTGTAGACTGCCTCTGTGGACAGTTTTTTAAATTTTTTGTCAAAACGGGATCATGCTTTGTTGCCCAGGCTAGTCTTGAGTTCCTGGCCTCAAGTGTTCCTCCCACCTTGGCTGAGACGACAGGTGTGAGCCACTGCACCTGGTCAGCCTTCTATCTTTAAACAGGGTGTGAATCTAGATTCATCAACTCATAAATATGTCCTCATTTTACAATGATGGAATGATAGAAAGTGAAAGCAACAATCCAATCATATTTTCATTATTTCCAGAATGTGTTCAGCACAGTTAGGTCTGGAAAGGTTTTTGGGAAAGGTTGTGCAAGGTTGAATTTATTCATTCCTTCTAAATTTCAAGCAATTGTATGATTTACTTTTATACAAGCATCTGAAATGCTAAATTATGAAATCCCAGTGGCAGGATCATTGACAACTAGAAACTTGAGTTTATTTGCTTACGTGGTTTACTAAACTAAGCTAGAGAAATATAGTACAGTTATTTACTACTTAATATCAACCAGAAAATGTATAATGAGTTCATACTATACTAGATTCTGAGAGAGAATCAAATGTAAAACATACACCAGTCTCAAGGAACTTAAAATCTAGTAGGAATAATCATTATATTCAGCAATAAATGTTAATTGAGCACCTACTCTCTACCAGATACAGTACTAAGAGCTGGGAATAAGATTAAGTCATAATTCTTACCCATAAGGACCTCAAAGTTTAGTTGAGAAGACATTTGTAAAGAAGTAATTATAACTATGATAGATACTTTCCTGGAAGTATGTGAAGGTTATAAGTGATGGCATAAAAGAGAATAATCAGTTCTGCTTGGAGGCCAAGGACTATAGCCAAGAAGACGTGCCTTATTTGGAACTAAGAGTGAAAAACAATTTGAAATGTAGACTTGATATATACACAAGAATAAAAGACCATGGCACATTTGGGAAATCATGAGTATGACCAAAGAGTAACTGTTTGACTAAAGTTACTCTTTTGGTCAGAGAAAGGTAAAGTTTGAACAATAGGCTGGATTCATATCCTAGAGTTAAGAGTTTATTCAATATAGAACCATTGAAGAGTTTTTAACAGGGGAATAATATCAGATTTGTATTCATGAAAAATTACTCCATTTATTCATCATATATTTATTGAGCCCCTATAATATACCAGGCATAGTTCTGAATGCTAGCGATCATCAGAAAAAAGTATTGCCTTTTCTATAACTCCTCTTACCTAGGCAGCCAAGTTTTGTGCCCTGAGCCCTAGCTCCTTTCCTGTGCTCAACTGAGTGAATCAGGGTTAGGAACCTCACCAAAGGTAGACAGTCCATAGATGGTCAGTGAACTATGAGCTAATATAGCAGAGGAAACCAGTTTTTTGTTTGTCTGTTTTTGAGATAGGATGTCCCTCTGTCACCCAGGCGGGAGTGCAGTGGTGCTATCGTGGCTCACTACAGCCCCATCCTCCTGGGTTCAAGCAATCCATCTACCTTAGTTAGCCTCCCAAGTAACTGGGACTATAGGCACACACCACCATGCCCAGCTGACTTTTTTTTTTTTTTTGTAGAGACAGCCTGTTGTGCAGGCTGGTCTCAAACTCCTGGGCTCAAGTGATTCTCCCATTTCAGCCTCCCAAGGCTCTGGGATTACAGGCATGAACCACCATGCCTGACTGGTAACCAGTTCTTCAGATAAGAGAGTGCAGCAGATAACATTTAAAGAAGTAGAGACCAGGTTGAAATGAACAGCTTTATAGTAAGATTAAAGTGATATGCTTCATTTAGTGAACTTACTAAAAATAACAGAAACCTCATTAATTCATATTTTATATAGAGAGAGAGCGCATCTGAAATGCTAAATTATTAAATCCCAATGGCAGGATCATTGACAACTAGAAACTTGAGTTTATTTGCTTACGTGGTTTACTAAACTAAGCTAGAGAGAGAGAGAGAGTCAGGTACAGTGGCCCACACCTATAATCCCAGTACTTCGGGAAGCCAAGGTGGGAGGATCACTTGAGTCTAAGAGTTTGAAACCAGCCTAGGCAACATAGGGAGGCCCTATCTCTATTAAAAAAAAAAAAATTAACTAGGCATGGTGGCACATGCCTGTGGTCCCAGCTACATAGGAGGTTGAGGCAGGAAGATCATTTGAACCCGGAGCTCAAGGCTGCTGTGAGCTGTGATGGCACCACTGCACCCAAGCCTGGGTGACAGAGAGAGATCCTGTCTCTAAAAAATTTCTTAAATGCACTCACATACACTAAACCAAGGGGAAATAAGGTTTTAGAGCAGTAATTCCATCTATCATTGTTTTCTTGGTCATTTTTCCATGGAAAACTATTTTTGTATTCAAAGTGAACACTCATTCTCTTATATATTTACATTCAAAAGTGAAGACCTTAACTGGAATTAACTTGAAACATTTATAGAAAATTAGATGCAACCATAAACAAACTAAGAGATTTTACCACAAATAATGATGTAGAGGCAGGTAGTCTGCAAGGTCAGAATCATGCCTTCAGAAGCAGCAATTTTAAGTGAGACCTGAATCTCCTATACTCAAAGGTCTCGCATTAGTCAGCATTCTCTAGAGGGATAGAACTAATAGTATATATACATATACATATGTATGTATACACATATACATACATATACACACACACACACATACATACATATATATATATGAGTTTATTAACTAGTGTTAACTCATACAATCACAAGGTCCCACAATAGACCATCTACAAGCTAGGAGCAAGGAAGCCAGTCCGAGTCTCAAAGCTGAAGAACCTGGAGTCCGATATTCGAGGGCAGGAAGCATCCAGCACAGGAGAAAGATATAGGCTGGGAGGCTAAGCCAGTCTGGACTTCTCAGGTTTTTCTGCCTTCTTTATATTCTCTGACAGCTGATTAGATGGTGCCCACCCAGATTAAGGGCGGGTCTGCCTTCCCCAGCCCACTGACTCAAATGTTAATCTCCTTTGGCAACATCCTCACAGCCACACCCAGGGTCAATATTTTGCATCCTTCAAGCCAATCAAGTTGATACTCAATATCAACCATCACAAGTTTCATTTCAAGATTAATAATATCCTTGTCCATTTAATCATTAAAAAGAATGCTTATTATCTGTCAACTTTTACTCTAAGTGCTTTATATGTATTAACTGATTTACTCCTCACAAAAATCCTATAAGTACCTATAAATGCTATTATTGTTCCTTTTTTCTTTCTTTCTGAGATAACATCTGGCTCTGTCACCCAGGCCGGAGTGCAGCGGCATGATCTCGGCTCACTGCAATTTCCTGCTCCTGGGCTCTAACCATCCTCCCACCTCAGCCTCCCGAGTAGCTGGGACTACAGGAATACACTACCACATCCAGCTAGTTTTTTTGTATTTTTTGCAGAGATGGGGTTTTGCCATGCTACCCAGGCTGGTCTCGAACTTGTTAGCTCAAACGATCTGCCCATCTCAGACTCCCAAAATGCTGGGATTACAGACATGCGCCACCGTGTCTAGCCTCCTATTTTAAATATGAGAAAATTGGCCTGGCACAGTGGCTCATGCCTATAATCCCAACACTTTGGGAGGCCGAGGTAGGAAGATTACTTGAGCCTAGGAGTTTGAGACCAGCCTGGGCAACATGGCGAAAACTCATCTCTACAAAAAATTAGCTGGGCATGGTGGCATGCACCTGTAATCCCAACTACCTGGGAGGCTGAGGTAGGAGGATCACTTGAGCCAGGGAAGTTGAGGCTGTAGTGAGCCGAGATCGCACCACTGCACTCCAGCCAGGGTGACAAAGTGAGACCCTGTTTCAAAAAAAAAGGGGGGCAGGCACGGTGGCTTATGCCTGTAATCCCAGCACTTTGGGAGGCCAAGGCGGGCGGATCATGAGGTCAGAAGTTCAAGACCAGCCTGGCCAATATGGTGAAACCCCATCCCTACTAAAAATACAAAAATTATCCAGGTGTGGTGGTGCACACCTATAGTCCCAGCTGCTCAGGAGGCTGAGGCAGAAGAATCGCTTCAACTCAGGAGGCAGAGGTTGCAGTGAGCCGAGATCGTGCCACTGCACTCCAGCCTGGGTGACAGAGTGAGACTCCATCTCAAAGAAAAAAATAAAAGGAAAAAAAGGAGAATTTAATTTGATTACCAGATTGTAAATGGCAAATCTGGAATGTGAACCCAAGCATTCTGACTTATATTCTTAACCACGGTTATACTCCCTCTATTCTCTATGGAGAATTTATCAACTTAATTTAGTCAAATTTGGTTATCAGTACCAGGCTTATGGAAATTTAAATGTCAGTTAACTGCTGTATAACGATGAATCAAAATCTATTTATTCCATGATCACCTTTTTTTCAGAAAAGTAGTTGCAACATTACTTGAATGACAACTTTGGGATCACATTTTACTACTTCTCTTTCATTGATTTGTCCCAAATTCCTGCCTTTGCCATGGGACCCTAAGCAGTTGACAAACTGTGAGCCTCAGTGTCATCATTTATAAAATAAGATTAGTGATACCTTACTCATTTGAGAATTAGATGAGATAAAATATACAAAGCATTTGGTGCAGTGCTTTTTCACTCAGATAACTACTGTTGCATTCCATTGCCTGATGTATCAAATCCAAACTTTTGCCTAGCTTTCAAAGTCTCCCTAGAAATGGCTAGATCCCACTCATCTTGATTTATTTCTTGCCTTACTTGATATATAAACTTTCTTCTGTCTCTGTTCCTCTTGGGACATACACACCTTTCTTTTCCTCTCTTCTTCATTATCCACATCTTTAAGACCTAGTTTAAGTTCAGTCTTCTCCGTGAAAGCATCTCCAGTTAAACTCATATTGTTTCTTCCCTTTTTTGAACTCCTGTTGAAGTTATAATAGATATTACATTGTGTGACATTTCACAGATTCTTTGATATATGCTAGGTTTCTCTTTCCATCTAGATTCTAAGCTCCTTGAGAAGACAGATCATGTCTTAATATTTTCCTGTGTCTCCCCCAGAGGATCTAACAGAGTATCATAACTATTGTTCTATGAGATCTAATGAGCTCATAGCTATTGTTCAACAAATACTTATTACCTGATTGAAGAAAATAAGCTCCTAAAAATACCTTATAATATTATATAGGTCTTTATATTGTCAGTGTGTTTTTATAACACTGTTAATACTTAATCCATATTATAGTCATAGAAAATAGGTAGAACAGATATTATCTTCATTTTTTAGGTAATAACACTGAGTTTAAATTACATTGTGGCTTGCCCAAGGATTCTTGATAAGTAGCATTATTGACCCCACCCCCAACCCCTGCCATTCCAGTCCATTGTCCATTCTCTATCAGGCTGCCAAAATATTTTTTTTTTCCTTTTGAGACAGGGTGTTGCTCTGTCACGCAGGCTGGAGAGCAGTGGCACAATCATAGCTCACTGCAGCCTCGACCACCTGGGCTCAAGTCCACCTCAGCCTACTGAGTAGCTGGGAATATAGATATGCACCACCACACCCAGCTAATTTTTCCATTTTGGGTAGAGACGAAGTTTCGCCATGTTCCCAGTCTGGTCTCAAACTCCTGGACTCAACCAGTCCTCCCGCCTCAGCCTCCCAAAGTGCTGGAATTACAGACATGAGCCAGTGTGCCAGTAATATTTTCAAATCAAAGATGAGATTGCATCACTCCCTTTTTTAAAACCTTCCAACACTTTCCCATTTTACATAGAATGAAATCCTGCAAAACCCCCACATTCACCATACTCCAGGTACAGTGGCCTTCTTGAGCTTCAGCAGTCTTAGTTTGCCAAGCTTGTTGCTAGTCTGGGGCCTCTGCACTTGAATGTTCTACCCCTGGAACTTTACATGGCTTGCTCCTTCTTGCCCTTGAAATCTCAACTCAAATATCACCTCCTGAGTGAGAAAGTAACACCTATGTAAATTAACTCTCCTCCCTTGTCACACTTCATCATATCATCCTGTTTTATTTTCTCTATGGCACCTATTAATATCTCAAGTTAGGCCGGACATGGTAGCGCATGCCTATAATCCCAGCACTTTGGGAGGCCAAGGCAGGTGGATCATGGATCACTTGAGCTCACAATTTTAAGGTAAGCCTGGCCAACATGATGAAACCCTATCTCTGCTAAAAGTACAAAAAGTTAGCTGGGCGTAGTGGTGCACGCCTGTAATCCCAGCTACTCTGGAGGCTGAGGCACAAGAATAGCTTGAACCCAGGAGGTGGAGGTTGAAGTGAGCCAAGATCGCACCACTGTACCCCAGCCTGTGCAACAGAGCAAGATTCTATCTCAAAAAATATATATCTATATCAAATTAGCTTGTTTATATATTTGTTACTTGTATATTGTCTATCCCCGGTAGAATGTTGGTCTCATACAACCAGAGTTTTTATCCTATTCACATCTGTATTCCCAGTCCCTAATAAAGTACCTGACACATGGTAGAGTCTTAATAAATATTTATTAAATAAAATAGCTAAACCCAAACTAGACTAAAACTATGGCTTTTTTGTTCCTAATCCAGTGTACTTCCCATGAACATTTAATTTTTCCTACTTTTTGTGAAAGCACTTATACGTTTGGAACTACAGTAAGAATTGATGTTCAGAACAATGACATTAAGATGTGCTGGAGGATTCTCTATTATCAAAGAAAAATTTTATTCAGTTCAATAACCTAAACTAATTAAAGCAGGGATATCATGGCATATTATTATATTAATACATTTAGAAAGATTTCCAAATAAAAAGACTTTCTGCTTTTTCTTTAGTTAACTAGAAAATTAAATTAACTCAGAGCTCTTTATTCCCCAAAAGTCCTTGTTAATTAGGATTGTTCTATAAATCTCTATTATTAGCAGAGTTCATCATCTGTTTTATTGCCCTGTTTATTAGGGCAGCCTGAGCAGGGTGTCTTTGCTCATATCCTGATATGTGTGTCCTAGTGAAAAGAAAAGCATTTCCGGATTCTCGTTTTTTCCCTATTCCTTGATATAGGCGTACTTCATGCTGTTAGTGTAACAATTTAGTTTCCTTCTATCAGTTCTCTATATAAAACTGGAATGATATTATTGACCTGGCTATTAAGCAAAATAATTAAATTTAAGGTCTGCTTAAAAGCATTAGTGCTTTGTGATGTTGTTTATAACAGAAGATTGAAAATAGCCTAAAAGTCCATTAGTAAAGGATTGGTTAAATAAATTATAGTATATCCATGTAGTGGACTATTATGCTGCAATAAAAAATAATGAGGACATTCTCTGTTTACCAATATAGAAAGATATCCAGTATTTGAAAATATAATCCAGAGTAGCCTAGATAGTATGATACCTTTTTTTGTGTAGGTGAGGGGAGGAAAAAAATAAGAATGTAGTTTATTGTATATGCATAGAAAAATTCTGGAAGGATATATAAGAAAGCAATAACAGTGATAAACAGATTGGGAAGTAGAGGAGCAGAAACCAGCTGAATGGGAGAGATGAGCAGAGAGAGATTTTATAGTATAGCTTTTCATATGTTTTATATTTTTGAATCATATGAATGCATTACCTACTCAAAAAGTTAAATTAAAAACAAGCACAGCTAAAAGTAATATGTGGCCAGGTGTGGTACCTCAGCCCTGTAATCCCAGCACTTTGGGAGGCCAAGGTGGGCAGATCACTTGAGGTCAGGAGTTCAAGACCAGCCTGGCCAACATGGTGAAACCCAGTCTCTACTAAAAATACAAAAATTAGCCGGGCATTGTGGCACGCACCTGTAGTCCCAGCTACTCAGGAGGCTGAGGAAAAATATCGCTCGAACCTGGGAGGTGAAGGTTGCAGTGAGCCGGGATCGCGCCACTGCACTCCAGCCTGGGCAACACAGTGCAACTCCATCTCAAAAAAAAAAAAAGTAATATGCGATTCTGTACTGAATTCTCTACCAGATTAAAAATACTGCTATAAAATACATTAGGACAATTAAGAAAATTGGACTGGACTATAGATTAGATTAAAATGTTGTGTTCTGTGTTTATCAACTATAACCTGGCTAACAGAATATCATTACTCTTAGGAAATACACACTGAAGTATTAAGGGGTAAAAGGCATAATATATACCACAAATGCTAAAAAAGTTTCAAAGAATAAATAATGTTATATATATATATATATATGGGAGGAATGATCAACTAAATGTGGCAAAATGTTAAAAAATGGTAAATCTGGATAAATGTTGCATAGATGTTGTCTGTATTTTTCTGGGAACTTTTCTGTTAATGTAAAATTATTTCTAAATAGTTTTTAAAAACAAGCAAACAAAAACATTTTAATACTATGGAGATTACCTTATTATAAACAATGGCCAAGATACAGGAGCCTCTTAAAAGAATGTGAAGTGTTCTGGTTTTTACATAGTCATACTTTTCACTTTCTGGAGAAGTTTTTACCATCACTTTTCTGTTTCTTCCATGCCTATTGATGCTGGGTCAGAGGCAGTGGCAGGGGTAGTGACTGCATTTTACCTTGAGGTTGAAAAACACCAGGCCAAGTGTGGTGACTCATGTCTGGTGTTCAGGAGGCTGAGGCAGGAGGATCACTTGAAACCGAGGGCTCAAGACCAGCCCGGAGAGCAAAGCAAGACCCCATCTCTACAAAAAAAGATTTTTTTTAATTAGCCAGGCATGTTGGCTTTTACTTGTAGTCCTAGCTGCTCAGGAGGCTGAGACAGGAGGATCATTTTAGCCCAGGAGTTTGAGGCTGCAGTGAGCCATGATCACACCACTGCACTCCAGCCTGGGAGGCAGAGCAAGACCTTAGCTCTTGAAAAACAGAGAGGGAGAGGGAGGGGGAGGGGGAGGAGGAGAGGGAGAGGGAGAGGGAGAGGGAGAGGGAGAGGGAGAGAGAGAGGGAGAGGGAGAAGAAAGGAAGGAAAAGCAAGAGAAAGAGAAAAGAAAGAAAAACACCTGCCTACCTGCCTTTCAACCTGCTGGATCAGCTTCAGTTGTATCTTTTCAACAGTTTAGGACATTAACAAAACAGTAACAATGTGGCATTTTAAAAATACTTTGGGCCGGGCGCGGTGGCTCAAGCCTGTAATCCCAGCACTTTGGGAGGCCGAGACGGGCGGATCAGGAGGTCAGGAGATCGAGACCATCCTGGCTAACACGGTGAAACCCCGTCTCTACTAAAAACTACAAAAAACTAGCCGGGCGAGGTGGCGGGCGCCTGTAGTCCCAGCTACTCGGGAGGCTGAGGCAGGAGAATGGCGTGAACCCGGGAGGCGGAGCTTGCAGTGAGCTGAGATCCGGCCACTGCACTCCAGCCCCGGGGACAGAGTGAGACTCCGTCTCAACAAAAAAAAAAAAAAAAAAATACTTTGAACAAAATTTTCTAAGGATATTGTGAGATTGTGTGAAATATATAGTTAATTTGGTGGAGGTAAACCTGAGGAAACATTTAATTGTTTGGACTTGAATGACTGGATTTTTATTATTGTTCGGTTAGATATTGTGGCATTTTTAGAAACTTAACCATCTCTACTATAGTTGACTTTCATTATAGATGCATGAAGATGTTTTTATTCTAACTAGATTGGCCTTTTAAGTGATTAGATAGTGAAGCTTGTCTCATATTTAAGTGAAGAGTAAATTATTTGTATGAAGTGTCTAGAGAATGCCTAAAATTGATTATTTTGTATTCTAGGTAAGCTAAATTTTATTGTTTTGAATGAAGGCATGCTGCAGTCTTATCTAATAAATGACACAAAACAAATCTATTTTCAACTGAATTGTTAATGTTTGTTTCCTGTCTACTTGGGGAAACTTACGATTTAGTGGTTTTTTAGAAATCCAGAAAATAGGAATAATAATTATTCCCAACCCTTTTCCTTCTCACTTTACAAAAAGTTTGTGAAGAATTGAGAAATAAATGCTATGAATAATCTTAAGCTCTTAGGTAGAAGTACTTGATCAAAACTAACCGGGTCATTTTTTTACAATTAGGGCAGAAAGCTAGTTTTTACTAATTGTTCCGACAGCTACTCCAGGCTCATTTCATGCCTAAGAAAACTAGGACCCAGTGAGAGTCATGTGAGTGTCTTAGGCTTCATTGGTTGAATAACATCCATACCTGTAAGTGTATATTCAGATTTAGTGAATGTACTTCTGTGTTCATATAATAAATTTCCTAGAATAGCCATGGAATAGGTCATGCTGGTGAAAACTGTTAGTTTTGTGACTTTTTTTTTTTTTGAGACTGAATTTCACTGTCGCCCAGGCTGGAGTGCAGTGGCATGATCTCTGCTCACTGCAACCTCCGCCTCCCAGATTCCAGCGATTCTCGTGCCTCAGCCTCCCAAGTAGCTAGAATTACAGGCACATGCCACCATGCCCTGCTAATTTTTGTATTTTTAATAGACACAGGGTTTTACCATGTTGCTGAGGCTAGTCTTGAATTCCTGACCTCAAGTGATCCACCCGCCTCGGCCTCCCAAAGTGCTGGGATTACAGGCGTGAGACACTGCCTGGCCGTGACTTTTCATAATAGCTCTGTAAACCAGCTTAAGTCATTTGAAAATCAGAGCATACTAAAAACGTAATAAAACATAAATATTATTAAATATTTTTTAGTCTTCTGTGATAAGGAGCACATTTTGGGATCTTAAAGATTTTTCAGTGTCATCATTTTGAAAGGAGTTCTTGTAGTTCTTTAGATAATAGAAAATAATGAAAACTGAGTTTATGACACATCTTTTGCATATGTGATATTCTTATATACTTATCTATACTGATAAGTATAAAAAGGTAGAAAATGATTATACTTTGTATTTCAGGAAATTGAACTTCATATGACAACTAAGGATAAAGTATCTCAATGATGTGTGTGTATGTGTATATATAGATCTAGAAAAAGCATTATAAAGCTGCATTTATAGGCCAGGCGCGGTGGCTCAAGCCTGTAATCCCAGCACTTTGGGAGGCCGAGACGGGCGGATCACGAGGTCAGGAGATCGAGACCATCCTGGCTAACACGGTGAAACCCCGTCTCTACTAAAAAAAAATACAAAAAACTAGCTGGGCAAGGTGGCGGGTGCCTGTAATCCCAGCTACTCCGGAGGCTGAGGCAGGAGAATGGCGTAAACCCAGGAGGCGGAGCTTGCAGTGAGCTGAGATCCGGCCACTGCACTCCAGCCCGGGTGACAGGGCGAGACTCTGTCTCAAAAAAAAAAAAAAAAGCTGCATTTATGTAGAATTTTCAGCAATTTAGATCAAGAAGTCATGATTTTTTTTTTTTTTTTTCTTTTTCCCGAGAGGGAGTCTCACTCTATCCCCAGGCAGGAGTGCAGTGGTGCAATCTTGGCTCACTGCAACCTCCACTTCCTGGGTTTAAACAATTCTCCTGCCTCAGCCTCCAGAGTAGCTGGGATTTCAGGCACACGCCACCATGCCCAGCTAATTTTTTTTTGTATTTTTAGTGGAGCCGGGATTTTACCATGTTGCCCAGACTGGTTGAACTCCTGACCTCATGATCCACCCGCCTCCACCTCCCAAAGTGCTGAGATTACAGGTGTGAGCCACAATGCCCGGCCAGAAGTCATCATTCTTAAGAATAAAATTCAAAATAATCTCTTCCATTGTCGATTAGATTCTGTTCATAAATAAAGATTTATGCAGTCAAAAATAAATAATTGTTTTCAAACAAGGAGCTCAAGGAATTCTGTATAATTTTGGTTTACTTACCATTTATATATAATTATTTTCCAATCTGTAAATCTAGTAATTAATTCTTATATTACCTAAAATGTTTTATAGGCATGTTAGATTATTACATAATGTAAATGTATTATAAATAGTAATGGTGTCATTAACTTAGCTCATTTTACTTATTTTAGTACCTGTTTGGTTTTAGTTTATAGTTGTTATTTCCCTGTGTAGTGTAGCTTGTACTTGAAAGTAGTAAAATCAGATTTCTTTATAAGTATTTATGGTACAGACCTTTTCCTAAATCAGACTGCAGACCTTTCCCAAGTATTTCTAATAAAGTCTGCTTACTTTTTTTTTTGGCCTGTGTAGTAGTATGTACTATATATACTCTCTAGAAAATATAAGTCTGGATATTTGTGCCATAACTTTCAATTAACCAAAATCTTGTCAACTGCCATGTAGGCCCTCATGTTACAAAAAGTGGAAAGTTCAGTTACTTAAAGAGTTTGGCCAGGCATGGTGGCTCACACCTAATCCCAGCACTTTGGGAGGCTAAGGCAGTCAGATCACTTGAGGTCAGGAGTTCGAGACCAGCCTGGCCAATATGGCAAAATCCTGTCTCTACTAAAAGTACAAAAATTAGCTAGGCGTGGTGGCGCATGACTATAATCCCAGCTACTTGGGAGGCTTAAATCTTGAGAATAACTTGAACCAGGAGGCGGAGGTTGCAATGAGCTGAGATCACGCCACTGCACTCCAGCTGGGACAACAGAATGAGACTCTGTCTCAAAAAAAAAAAAGTTTAAGCGAGATGCAGTGGCTCATGCCTATAATCCTAGCACTTTGGGAGACCAAGACAGGGGATTGCTTGAGCCCAGGAGTTTGAAACTAGCCTGGGCAGCAAAGCGAGACCATGTATCTACCCACCTGCCCCCCTGTCCCCCCCCCACCCCACAAAAAAGCAAAAAATTAACCAGCTGTGGTGCTGTGTGTCTGTGGTCCCAACTACACGGGAGGCTGAGACAGGAGAATCCCTTGATCCCTTGAGGTCAAGGCTGGAGTATGTTATGATTTCACAACTGCACTCCAGCCTGGATGACAGAGCAAGACCTAAAAAAAAAAAGATTTTTAAAAAGATTGACTAAGTAATTGAGTCCTCTTCTTGAATATCAATCTTTCCAGGAGAGCTTTTTCATTAACATATTTATGTCTGTTGTTGAAAGTTTCCATTAAGAGCAGGTAGCAAAAGCTAGACAGAATATGCTTTTGAAGATTCTCTATGTTCTTTATTAATACCTTTCTTAAGTTTCTCAAGATCTCCTCTTGCCTCCCTCTTGGTCTTAAATGAGACTGAAGTTTACGAGTCTTTAGCCATGTCTGTCCCCATAGGGATGCAAATTTATGATTTCAGAAGTTCCAGTCCCCAGTAAGAAGCACTGTCCAATCATGTGCAGATGTGTCTTGTAAGCCAGATTTCATCACAGATAAGTCCATTCCACTGTCATGTGCCACATTTAAAGTACTAAATTAGGTTACTCTGTAGTCAAAACAAGCCCTGGTCCAGACTGCTCTAAGGCAAGACCCCATTGCACTGTCCCTTTTGTTCTGCCCATGCATTCGGTAGTAGCTTTCCCTTTTGCCAGTTGACAGATAGTGACTTCTTTGCAAAACATAACCAGATTAGGTTGTTTTTAATAAACCAACTAAAATAAAAAAATTATTGACATTGGGATGAAGTATTTTAACAGAATGATAGTAATGTTTTTATTGTGCCATTGTGATTTTCTGTAAAGAAACACCCAATATTCATTTTTTTTTTTTTTTTTTAATTTACAACTCTTTAACTGTACCCAACATTTCACTGCTAGGAATATAGTCAGGCTTGAAGCTTTATTAGAAACCCATGATCCAATCCATACCAACACTTCTTTTAGTTTATGGCTTCTGTTCATTTGCACTGTCCAAAAATGTACTGCTACTATTTGTAGTCATTCCAAAAAAAAAAAAAAATGTGAACTACCTAGGTATAACTCTCATAAGACATATACAGCAGCATCTGTATGCTGAAAGTTACCAAAAAAGTGTTACTTGCATATGATTTTACACCATAGTTCCCAAGTGCCCCTGTACAGAATATGGAGCTTATGTCCTGTCGCTCTTTGAATGATGAGTGATGAAGGAGCTTCAGACATTACTGGGTGAGCTTGTATTGAGTGTTACAAAGAGAAGTCAGCCTGCCTTTCTTTGGCTCTAATTGCAGAAAGTGAAGTCACTGCTTTTGCTGTCTTGGATCAAGACCAGAAAGAAATTATTGATACCAATGGAGCTGGAGATGCATTTGTTGGAGGTACAGACTAATTTATTTCATTCTTACTTTCAAGTTGAACATTTTAACCCTTGTTTCTACCATATAACCAAGATTTATTCATTTAATAACTTTTAATTTCTTCTTTTAAGTAATTCACTTATGAAGTTCTTTCTGTATACTTCTATCATTGTCAGTATTATAAAGGGGTTTTACCACAGGAAAAACTGTGTTTGGAAAAGATAATTTGCTACTGTGCTATACCCCAGTCATTTTCACAAGATTAATTGTATCTGTCAGAAAATTGCATAAACAAGCTGCATCAAGTACAGTATATAGTATATTCGTAGCCCTTCAGGCTTAAATGTTAACACGTTTTTGTTCTTTAAAACAAGTTGTGATGAATATTAAACAGTATGCTAATAACTAAGGATGATGTCTTTGGATGATATCCTTTGGTTAAAACATCTGTTTCAAACACAATAGTGGTTGTTTGTTATACTAGGAAGAATTCAATTTTTGCCTATTTTAGGCTCTATAAGAACTGGCAAATTTTATATGAACTAATGATTTTGGTAATGAATACTCAAAAATAAAATCAAGATAATAGAAGATTTTTGGCTCAGTGACTTAGATTGATCTAAAATCTGATTCAAAAATTCTTTTGATAAGTCTAAATTCCTTCTAGCTAAGTGTAGTTAATTAGGCTAGTTTATAGTCTCTAGAACACTTTAGCTTCCTCAAAGATACCCCAAAGGGGTCTTTCCCAGTCAGACCAGGTTAATTAAAAAAAAAAAAAAAAAAGCAAGCAAGTGGAGCTGATCATTGTCCCTTTTTCTCTGGAGGATAATTTGAATCATGGGAAACTTATTTAAGTTTGTGTGATGGTTTTAACTTAATATTTTATTTTAATGGTCTTTTACCAACATAAATTTTTATTTTTCTTTCTCTAAAACTATTCATGCCCAGTTTTTTGTTTGTTTTCTTTTGATATGGAGTCTCACTCTGTCTCCCAGGCTGGTGTGCAGTGTTGCAATCTCAGCTCACTGCAACCTCTGCCTCCCAGTTCAAGTGATTCTTCTGCCTCGGCCTCCTGAGCAGCTGGGACCACAGGCGCATGCCACCACACCTGGCTAATTTTTGTACTTTTAGTGGAGATGGGGTTTTGCCATGTTGGGCAGGCTGGTCATGCCCAGTCTTAAATGAACTATTAACCATTAGGATGCCCCATGCCCTGTATTCTTTGGAAAGAGTCTGTACCACAGACAACATTCTACTTCACTGTTATGATTATGTTTTTTATTTCCTTGCTTGGAAAGTCTTCATTATTGGTAATATTAGAGTACTTAGCCAATTTTCCTATTTTTTACTCTTTAGAGCTATAGATGTATGTAGGCTAAAAATATTTTATTCTGAATTTAGCCATATTCTGTAATACATTAAGAAAACCCTAGTGATTTCTTGGTTAGAAATTGGTCAAACCAGGAATCTTAGTCTAGAAACTTTTAAACTTATACACTGTATGTACATTACTTAAGTACTTTAAAATCTTTAAAACACGAAGTCTTCTATTTCTTTGACATTCAGTAGGACGCATAATGAGGGCATCATAGATTTGATGGTGACCTAAATAGCCACTACCTCTGGCCTTGAGTTACTACGCTTCCTGGCCCTGCAACAGCAGATTCCATTACAGTCACCTAACTATCTGTAATGCTACCGATACTAGGTGAGAATATATAGACTTTTTGAGGGAGGGAGAGGCCAGTCTTAGGATACTCAGGTAGGAACAACTAGCTACCATTTGTATTGTCGTTAGAGTGATAAATAAACTACTTCATCAAAGCAATTGGGATTTTTTGTTAGAGGATTTTTCAGCCTCTTTTTATCCTACTTCATTATATTTATTGTTGGGGTATAGTTAGGTAAGTAAAACAGAAAAATATAGAACAGGGATCCACAACTTTTTTTTTTTTTTTTTTTTTTTTTTGTAAAAGGCCAAATGGTGACTGTTTTAGGCTTTGCAAGTCATATACAGGCTGTATTGCATATCTTTGTTTGCTTGCTTGGGTTTTGCTTTGTTTTTTTTTTTTTTAATAGCACTTTTAATATGTAAAAACCTTTCCTAGCTCTGTAGCTGTACAAAAACATGCCATAGGCCAGTGTTGGCCTACAGACTATAGTTTGCCAAACCCTTTTTTACTCATAGGCAGCTTCCTCACTTTCTTCATTTCTAGCATTTCAAAGCTCCAAACACTAGATTTCACTACACATTGTCGAAATCAGAATAGAGAAAGTGTAAGGCAAGTAGACACTAGGCAGGACTTTACTGGTAATACAATTACATAGCCAATTTTCTCACTTTGAACCTACTCAGTTCCCAGGGTAATCAGATCCCAGAACAGTGGGTCATGCAATGAGATGAAAATCCTAATGTCAATTTATTAATGGAATACTTATGTTGCCATCTTTAGCACATTCTGTCAAATGTGAGTCAAGCTACAAAGTAACAGCAATAGATAACCTTTATACGGTACCTACTAACCAACCAATATCTTAAATACTTTATATATATTAACTAATTTAGTGTTCACAAAAGCTTCTTGGAGTAGATTATTTTTACCCCTATTTTACTGATGAAAAAAACAGAGACAAAGAAAGGTGAGATAATGTGCCCATAGTCTCATGGCTAGAGAGTAGCAGAGCCAGGATTCAAACCCAGAAAGTCTGTCTCCAAAATCAGTGCTTTTACTGACCACACTAACACTGCTTCTCTAAACATTTATGTAAATCTCACCATTATAACTGAGAATCACAGACCAGCCTTCCTGACAAAAGCTGGTTTTGCCAGAGAATCTTCCTGTTATCTGAGTAGATGACTTCATTTATTGAAGAGGATCTTTTGTAATCTGACAGGGTTCTGAGGACTCTAAGGTAAGATTGTTGAGGAAAAGAAAGAAAAACTGAAAGGGAAGAAAATCCAAGAACTGTAGTCCCTGGTGAGTTTGAACCAAGAGCTTTTTGCTAAGCTGTAGCATCGATTGCACTACAGAGATACAGAAAGCCAGATGATAAACTTGCTTGGTTAGCATGGACTCCAAATAAGAGAGTTATATGAATCAGCTGTTTAATAGTGAAGCAAGATATTTCCCTAAGCCCTTCTCAGGCAGTAACTGCAGTGTATGGGCACTGGAACTAGCCGGCCACTTTGATGCCAGCAGGAGGGAACTTCACTCACTCGCTGCTCCACCCCTCACAGGAGGGGGAGCATAGGTGAGCAGGTGCAGGAACTGGGCGAAGCACTTTTGGGCACTGGTAAGAGTGAACTCCATACCAGCCCAGTGGCAGCATCTAAGGGAAGGTGCCCTTGACCTCTGGTTCCCCAGAGGAAGCGCTACAGTGCCCTTTTAGCTTTGCTGTCCGTAGACAGCTTAAGCATTAACAGCTCAGTGGAGTGACCCTCCTTTGTCACCAGTGTGACAGCCCTTTGCACCCACAAAGGGCTGAGTTCTTGGCACCTGAGTTCTTGTCTGGCGTCCAGGATAAATGGGGTCACACAAACGAATTGGAGATGGTAAATGCAGGGGATTTTATTGCTGATGAAAGTGGCTCTCAGCAGGAAGGGGAGCTGAAAGGGGGATGGAGCAGGAAGATAATCCCCTGGAGTCCGGTCGTCCCCAGTCAGACTCCTCTCCAAAGCTATGCCATCAAGCTGTCCCTCTGAAGTCAAGCCGCTTCTCTCCAGTGTCCAATCGTGGTCTCCAACATCCAGCTGCTTCTCCTCTTCTCCTTTCTCTGTCAGCTGAGGCTGGGTTTTTTATGGGCACAGGATTGTGGGTGGGGTGGGCCATGGGTAGTTTTGGAAAAGGCAACATTTGAGCAGAAAAACAAGGATGTAAGTTCTTACTTTGGGCCGTGGTATTAGGCTTTTTGGCTTTAGGGTGGGGCCCTCACCAGAGACCCACCCTCTTCTGCCCAGAATTTGCCTGCCTCCTGTCCCTATCAATAGCACCCATCTAACAAACTGATGCATCCATCTTACAATAGAAATGTTCTTGTTAGTTGGAAGTACTAAAAGATCCATTGGTTAAAACCCCCTGCTCCCTCTCCACACCAGCAAGAGCCTTTCTACTGGGATTAGAAACAACAGCTGTTGGCACCACACAGTGACTCACACCTGAAATCCTAGCACTTTGAGAGGCCAAGGCAGGCGGATCACTTGAGGCCAGGAATTTGAGACCAGCCTGGCCAACATGGCAAAACTCTGTCTCTACTAAAAATACAAAAAATTAGCCAGGCAAGGTAACATGCACTTGTAGTCCCAGCTACTCAGGAGGCTGAGGCCCTGCCCATATGGAAAAATTAACAAAATAGATCAAAGACTTAAATGTAAGTACTAAATCAGCCAGGTGTGGTGGCTCATCCCTGTAATCCCAGCACTTTGGGAGGCCGAAGCAGGTGGATCACTTGAGGCCAGGAGTTTGAGACCAGCCTGGCCAGCATAGCAAAACCCCATCTCTACTAAAAATAGAAAAATTAGCTGGGCTTGGCGTTGCATGCCTAAAGTCCCAGCAACTTGGGTGGCTGAGGCAGGAGGATCACTTGAACCCAGGAGGCAGAGGTTGCAGTGAGCCAAGATCTTACTACTGCACTGCAGTCTGGGTGACAGAGTGAGACCTTGTCTCAAAAAAATTAATTAATTAATTAATAAAATAATAGGCACTGACTACTTCCACCTTGGAAATGAATCTCAGGCAGTGGCAACTTTTACATTTACTATGTAGTTTATTTTTCTTTGCCTCCTTGCCCAATTAACATATCTTCTTTCTGATTGACATATTCTATCTTTGGATGGTTAATATATTCATCCTGTAACTTTCAAGTTTTGCTGGCCTAAGAGTATTTCTGTCTTTTGTGACTTTGCATATCTATATTTTAGTCCACTTTGTGGTAATTTAACTCTCTGAAGGACAATAATTTTCTTTGCATAAATTTCAGATTTTGGATAAAGTATCACTCCAGCTACCATGTGCTAATTATCTATATCAGTAGCAGAGTGCCATGTGTTCCTTTAGCCAGCTAAAAAGATATATGACTACATCATGGATTTTCATGTATAATTTAAAAATGAGTAACCCAAATGTACATAAATTAAATTAAATTAAATTCATAGTTCCATCTCACGAGTTTAGTGACAGTAACAAATCCCTCCAGCCTCTACAAGCATCACTCCCTATTCTATTTGGAGGTCTTAAGCGCTTTGTGATATTTGCTCTTTGTCACCAGCCAGCCCTGATAGAACTAATCTTTTCACATTCTTCCTCAAAAGCCCAAGTGCTAGGATTGTACTCTTGGAAATGGAGACAATTCTATAATCTCTAAGGATGATTTCCTAATTTCCTAGGTCAAGAGAAAATTTCTTCCTGTTGTCCTGCTGTGCTTTGTCACAGCAGGTCTGCCTTTTCATTTGGAACCCTCTTTGTCACTGCCATAGTAACAAATGGAAACATTGAGAACATTTTGTGACAGGCACTGTCATTTTTCCCAGTGAAATCTCTTCCCCTGTGTCTTCCCGATAAATGAAACTGAGAAGAAAAATCATAACAAATAACATGAAAAAGGACCTAATCAATATGTTCCCACTGGGCTGTCAATACCAGCCTGTGTTAATCTAATATGATTTAGTCATATGTTTTATGGCAGCTGTAGGAATATGGACAGGACCTACAAATCATCTTTAGACTGAAAGTGAGTACACCTTTGACAGATGATGTGTAGACACTTATATACAACTCTCAGATAGAAGACTAGACTTCACCCAAGAACCAACATTCTTAGAATTAAAAAAAAAAAAAAAAAAACCTTCATTAAGTATGGTTAAGAGCCACATACAGATTAGGAAACTTTATTTTGTTGGTTTTTTTTGTTTTGTTTTTGTTTTGAGATGGAGTCTTGCTCTGTCGCCCAGGCTGGAGTGCAGTGACACAATCTTGACTCACTGCAACCTCTGCCTCCCAGGTTCAAGCAATTCTCCTGCCTCATCCTCCCAAATAGCTAGAATTACAGGCATCTGCCACCACACCTGGCTAATTTTTGTATTTTTAGTAAAGATGGAGTTTTGCCATGTTGAACAGGCTGGTCTCGAACTCCTGACCTAAGGTGATCCACCTGCCTCAGCCTCCCAAAGTCCTGGGATTTACAGGCATGAGCCACTGCATCTAACCAGAATATTTTATTTGGAATGATAATAAAGTAATTGTGCTGCCTCATAATACATTTTTTGGAGGGGGAGATGGGGTCTCACTCTGTCACCTAGGCTGGAGTGCAATAGCACGATCATAGCTCATTGCAGCCTCAAACTCCTGGGCTCAAGCCATCCTCCCACCTCAGTCTCCTGAGTAGCTGGGACTATAGGGTTTTTTTAAAATTTTTATAGAGACAGAGTCTCACTCTGTTACCCAGTCTGGTCTTGAACTCTTGGCCTCAAGCAGTCCTCCTGCCTAGGACTCCCAAAGTGCTGGATTACATTTCATTAAAATGACAATTCATTTGGGATTACAGACATGAGCCACCACCCCCAGCCAGAATACTCTTTATTTTAAAAATCCTCACAACAGCTTCAGCAGGGAAAATGTATTACCCTTAAAAATATTACCTATAATATGCAAATGACTCTGAAAACCACTTAGCAATCACAATGCAAATAATTCTCCTGTTTCCCATCTAATAAAAAGGAACACTAATTTCATTCTCTAGGCTGGGAGCAGTGGCTCATACCTGTAATTCCAGCACTTTGGGAGGCCAAGGCAAGTGGATAGCTTGAGCTCAACAGTTCAAGACCAGCCTGGACAACGTGGCAAAACCCCATTTCTACCAATAATAAAAAAATTAGCTGGGCATGGTGGCATGAGACTGTGGTTCCAGCTACTCAGGAGGCTGAGGTGGGAGGATTGCTGGAGCCTGGGAAGTCGAGGCTGCAGTGCACTGTGATTGCACCCCTGCACTCCAGACTGGGTGACAGAGTGAGACCTTGTCTCAAAAACAAACCAAAAACAACTTCATTCTCTAATTCATGTTTAGAAAAGAACATTGGTTTAAAAAATTTTTTTAAAGAGTTGTTTTCAGAACAAGGATGCCACTTCCTCTTGATGTGGCACCTATCTATACTTCTGAGGACCATAAAGACTCCCTAATTATCTTCATATTTTCTATCCTCACCTTGTTTTTTTCGTCCCAAACATTTATAGCTTCCTCCCCCCTTCTTCTTAATTGCTGCTTCATTGTGCTATGCATAGAAGTGGTGCAGAATTCTTGGGATTTTTTTTTTTTTTTTCACTACACGCTTCCTTTGCTCTCCATCTCAGAAGACTAGAAGACAACTTGGTAACTGTTGAATATATCGTTTCTCACACTTCTTCACTCAAAAACCAAAACCTTCATATGACCCACATCTGCTGAGGATTTACTTGATGGTGACCAAGATGACAGCTCCCCACTGCTAAACAACCTGATGTCAACAACTCTTTTTCTTGTCTTTCTGCTCTAATGGGACATCTCCTCTGTTTTATTTCTTGAGCAGAAATTTTTCTTAAAACCATCAAATGAACTGTGGAATTGGCTTGGTCATTAGGAATATGAAACAGGCCAGGCGTGGTGGCTCACACCTGTAATCCCAACACTTTGGGAGACAAAAGCAGAAGGATCACATGAGGCCAGGATTTCAAGACCAGCCTGGACAGTACAGTCTCTACAAAAACAAATAAATAAATAGCCAAGCAGGGTGGCATGTGCCTGTAGTCCCAACTACTCAAGAGGCTGAGGTGAGAGGATCACTTGAGCCCAGAAGGTTGAGGCTACAGTGAGCTGAGGTCACGCCACTGCACTACATACAGTCTGGGCAACAGGGGGAGACCCTGTCTCTACAAAAAAAAAGAAAAAGAAAAAGGATATGAAACATTCACCACAGATAGTAGTTCAAGTTCATGCAAGAGAAAGGAAGAGAGAGCTATGCCCTTGCACAGTGATAGGATGCTTTATTACATGCTACACTAGTGTTATACCTCCAAAGTCTTAGTCAAGCTGAAGCTAGACCAGCACCAAATTTCATAAACACTGTCTATGATTATTTGAGCCTTCATTAGTTAAAAAATGTAAAGATTATCCTCTCCAGCCATGATTTAAAAAAAGAGAGAGAGAAATCACTTTAGTTCATGTGAAATACAGGATGATTTTAGAGTGAAGCCTGTAATTTCTCATCAACACAAATGTTCCCTCAAAGACCTAATATCCTGAATGACTTCCATCTAGAAGCAATTGTAAATAGATAATGGAATTGAAAGGACTTTATCTTCTGGGAATGTGGATAAGATACAAACAGTCTGAACCATGTAGGCTATCAGACTCTAAAGCTTGGATGTGAACCTTAGGTTTCTTATATTTGATGATTTTTTAGAAATATTTATTCTAAGAAAATGATGTTGATATGGAAATTTTTATTTAGTTGCAGAGGTCCACAGGAAATGTCATAAGTAAAATTTCTGAAGTTCATTTTCTTAAACAGAATTGTGACATAACAAAATATATGTGTGTTAGTTGCCTGACCTAGAATATTGGTGAGCCAATTGGAAGTAATTTGAATCGTATAATTCTCTCAGCTGCTATTACATAAATCTGGTCAGTTTTACCTCTCATATCTGTCTGACACATCCAACATGTATCAGTTAGCTTTTACTGCATAACTAACAACTTTCAAAACCTAGTTACCTAAAATAACAACTCACTTATTTAGCTCCACAAATCTGTGGGTTGACAGCTGGGCCTGTGCTTACCTGGACAGTTCCTCTGGCCTTAGAGTGTTGAGAGATGAAGTAATTTGCCCAAGGTCATATTGAAAGCTAAGATTCAAACTCAAAATTTGGCCTCAAA
The DNA here is from genome assembly GCF_009764315.1 of Trachypithecus francoisi. Classification (NCBI taxonomy): domain Eukaryota; kingdom Metazoa; phylum Chordata; class Mammalia; order Primates; family Cercopithecidae; genus Trachypithecus; species Trachypithecus francoisi. The sequence continues at coordinate 38,968,821 of NW_022681474.1, forward strand.
GTTCTTAGCCCTAGCCATTTTGCTATACTCCCTTTTATTACTACATCATCTTACCTTCCTCTCTAAAGGAGGAGAAATAGCCAAAGTGGGTTTATAAACACTGGTCTGTAGACTGGTACCAGTCTATGACATAAGAGTTTTCATCAGTCAATATCAAAATGTAAAAAGGCAGGGGCAAGAAAGTAAACTTCTGTAAAACTAAATATATTCAGTTTTAAATCTTGCCCTTCCTACTTTGAGGGAGTTATATTTTCTTTTTTTATGAATAATGTTGGTAATAGTGGATTTATTTATTTTTTTTTTTTTTTTGAGACTGAGTCTCCGCTCTGTCACTCAGGCTGGAGTGCAGTGGTGCAATCTCAGCTCACTGCAACCTCCACCTCCTGGGTTCAAGCAATTCTCCTGCCTCAGCCTCCCAAGTAGCTGGGATTATAGGCGCCCGCCATCACGCCCGGCTTATTTTTTTAGTAGAGACAGGGTTTCACCATGTGGGCCAGGCTGGTCTTGAACTCCTGACCTCGTGATCCACCCACCTTGGCCTCCCAAAGTGCTGAGATTACAGGCGTGAGCCACCACATCCGGCCTGGATTTTTAAAAAATGTTCTTATCTAGCAGAATTAAAGTCTGCCAGCTCTGTGTTTATCCCTAAAATCTTTTGGACAAGTTTCAATGTTCTGTGAAATCCCAAAGTCTGGGATTCACTGATCAACCATATTTTTTCATAAATTCTACAAAATTATTTGGCCAGTTTTTTTTTCTTTATGCCACTAAAAGATTAGTGATGACTTGAATGCTGTTCATGTTGGGTTTTTCTAATATCTGGCCCATTTCTTCATATAAAGAAGACGAGTGTAGGCTAGATGCAGTGGCTCATGCCTGTAATCCCAGCTCTTTGGGAGGCTGAGGCAGGTGGATCACTTGAGGTCAGGAGTTCAAGACCAGCCTGACGAACATGGTGAAATCCTATCTCTACTAAAATACAAAAATTACCAAGGTGTGGTGGTGAGTGCCTATAATCCCAGCTACTCGGGAGGCTGAGGCTAGAGAATCGCTTGAACCCAGGAGGTGGAGGTTGCAGTGAGCTGGGATGGTGCCACTACACTCTAGCCTGGGCAACAGAGCAAGACTCCATCCCAAAAAACAAAATAAAATAAAAAGTAAAGAAGACAAGTATAGAACTGTAAGTTCTATACTTGCTGTTGACAGATGAGTACAGAGCAATAAGTATAATATGATGTGATTTGTATTTTGTTAAAAATGGTCTTATGTGTGTATGTTGAATGTATACTTATAAAAGCATATAAAAGTTCCAAGAAGAAACACTCCAAACAGCTAACAGTGGATGTACTTGGAGGTGGATAAATGAAATAATCACTTTCCACTCTGTATGTCTGAATTTTTTTTTTACAATGTGCCCTTGTTGGCTTTGTAATTAATGTAATCTTTAAATAAATAAAATCACATGGGCCGGGCGCGGTGGCTCAAGCCTGTAATCCCAGCACTTTGGGAGGCCAAGACGGGAGGATCACGAGGTCAGGAGATCAAGACCATCCTGGCTAACATGGTGAAACCCTGCCTCTACTAAAAATTACAAAAAACTAGCCGGGCGAGGTGGCAGGCGCCTGTAGTCCCAGCTACTCGGGAGGCTGAGGCAGGAGAATGGCGTAAACCCAGGAGGCGGAGCTTGCAGTGAGCTGAGATCGGGCCACTGCACTCCAGCCCGGGCGACAGAGCGAGACTCCGTCTCAAAAATAAATAAATAAATAAATAAATAAATAAATAAAATCACATGTGTGTAGCACTGATGCAGAGCCCAGCCAGCCTTAGTACCTAGCAGAAATCTTCACTGTGGTAAATAAGTCATCAGACACAACATTTCAAGCTATATGATAATTTATATGAAACGTAACCTCTGATGTTTTAAGGCAACTTATCAGCAGAGGTCTGAATAAAACAAAATTAGCAGAATGATTGTCAAATTAACAGCTACTCTCTCTTCAGATATGTAAGTTCTGAAACCAGGGGTATAAACACAGTCTTTTAATTTATTTTTCATTTAAATTATCCAGTTAACATTGACATTTTATAGAGTTTAGATATATTTCTCACCCACAAAGTAAATGGCAAATTAAAAACTGATTCCTGTCATCAAATGCTCTTAAAATTTTAGAACCATCCTATGATAAATTTTTAGTTGATCAAATGCAGATTTTTGATTGAATTAAATAATAACAAAATTTAATAACAAAGTTATCTTGCTGATGAATTAGGGCATAAGCACAGCTTCACATAAACAATGTTACCATCATCTTATCCCAGCAGCTATTACTTTGCCCCAATGAATCTTTTGTTTTTAACTATATTGTTTAGAGTGTTCGCGCTGAAAGGAAAATTTTTAAAAATCATATTTTCTGGTTTTCAAACAATTTCCTGTAGTGAAACTCTTTTCAAATGAGGTCTTATCTGAATCAGAATGAAATGAACCCAAAAAATTAAAAATTAAAAAGTTTTTAAGAAAGAATGAAATGAGATTAAACAAACTCCCATTTGTCCCTATCCACATTTTATTTGGTGACTCATGATGTCAGGTAGGAAAACCATGATCTATTCAAAAGCCCCCATTTGATGAATGAAGCAAGTAAGGCCCAAAGAAAGGTAAAAAATGAGTTGTCCAAGGGAGTTAATTGCAAATACGAGACTAGAAGCCAGATTACTGAATTCATGACACAGCAGTTACTTATGTTCATAATCCAAACGAAAGTTGTCGGTTAAGGCTGAGCACGGTGGCTCATGCCTGTAATCCCAGCACTTTAAGAGGCCGAGGTGGACAAATCACTTGAGGTCAGGAGTTCGAGACCAGCCCGGGCAACACAACATGGTGAAACCCCACCTCTACTAAAAATACAAAAAAATTAGCCGAGCATGATGGTAGACACCTGTAATCCCGGCTACTCGAGAGGCTGAGACGGGAGAATTGCTTGAACCTGGGAGGCAGAGGTTGCAGTGACCCAGGATCGTGCCACTGCACTCTAGCCTGGGCAACAGAGTGAGACTCCCATTTCAAAAAAAAAAAAGTTGTCAGTTAAGCCGTCTGTTATTTAGTCCTCTTGGAAATACATAGGTCAAGAGTCAATATCCCAAATGCATAGAAGGAGGGGTTTTTTGTTTTGTTTTCTTTTTTTGTCTTGATGTTTGACTTTAAACAGAAGTATATGGTAAACTTTTATTTTGGGGACCATGTCAAAAGATCACACATTAGCTTTAAAATCAAATTCTGACTCAATGTTGTACATCTATGTTCCATGAAGAAGAATGACTTTTAAAGCAGTGTTTTGAAAGGGATTGGAGTGAAAGGGCATCTTACCTATATGAGTACAAAATACCTCTTAGCAGTACTCTTCAAGAGCTTTCTTCTGAAATTAAGATCATTTTTTAATTGAAGGGCTTTTGGTTTTGTTTTTAATTCAAATACAATGTCCCATACCATGTTAACGGAACTCAGTAAGTTTCCATTTTTAGCCACCACAAAGGAGTAAGAAGTTATTCTCATAGCTGTAGCTATAGGACAATAAAGTTATTCTTTCTTATAGCTACAGTACTGACCACTTGCCTGTATATTACACATTGCTTTTCAGTTGCTCACTTTATGTGGGAGGGTGTGTTGTGCTGAACTATCTGAAAGGAAACTTTACTCTAAATTGACTTCCTGTACATGTCAACAATTAACACCATCTGACACCACTTAAGCTCTGGTTTTCTTTTTTTTTTTTTTTTTTTTGAGACGGAGTCTTGCTGTGTCACCCAGGATGGAGTGTAGTAGTGTAATCTCAGCTCACTGCAACCTCTGCCTCCCAGGTTCGAGCGATTCTCCAGCCTCCTACTACAGGTGTGCACCACCACACCTGGCCAATTTTTGTATTTTTAGTAGAGACAAGGTTTTGTCATATTGGCCAGAATGGTCTCGAACTCCTGACCTCAGATGATCCACCCACCTTGGCCTCCCAAAGTGCTGAGATTACAGGCATAAGCCACTGCGCCCAGCCTGGTTTTCATTATGCAAATATCTGCTAGGTCAGACCTTACCCTGGCAGGCACAGTAGCTTTTTCAGTTATTTCAAAATTTAATGTTTATTATTTTCCCTGAAAAATCAGTTTTCTAAAATTTGGGTCACAAGTTGTTGTTTGAGTTCAGGACTACTTGGTAGTCAATATGAAGTCAAAACAAAATTTTACTAACTAGACTATGTAGAAAACACAAAAAGTTTACATCTGAGCATTTTTCAGCAGGGGGAATCCATTACTTTGTCACATCTGGATATTTTAAGCTAGCCAAATTGAAGTGGGAATTTCCTGCCAGATGTAAGTTCTTTGAGCAACCTGTGAACATCTAAGTAAGTGAGGGGTTATGAGTCCTTGTTGGGTAGAGCTATACCCACTCTGAAGGCTTGCTCCTAACAGGCAGCAGACATTTTATATGTACTACCACCAGTCAGGAGGTTGTGCAACCTATTTGAAGTCAATATGATGTGCTCTTGTTCAATGTAAAAACATTGAAGGCCTCATCTTGAATGTACAACATCAGTCTTACAGATATTATATCCAGGGTGAACATTGCATTGAAATGTCTCCCAAATGTAGATGACAAAAATTTTGTTTCATTAATAGAAAGAAGGTAAGACTGAACCACCACAGGTATTCCAGATAATTTGGATAGGGTCGTTTTGTAAAGTCAGTGTAGACCAAAATATGTCTCTAAATATGAGGGAAATAAAGAATCTGAAATGACATGAAAAAGACCAAGTATTTCTATCCACCTCCTGTTCTAGATGCACATGGGAATTAGGAAGTGAAAATTTCATTCAGAAGAGCTGTGCACAAAAAGTGGAACTGCATTATTCAATTGAAACAAGTAACATTTTTAAGGGGGATAAAAGACTTTCTACATGATCTCACTGGTTTTGTTGTCCTCTGTAAGGGAAAATATTGACATTTACCAGACTGTTTGCTCCAGCTTTCTGATCTCCTGCAGTTTATTTTTATAACAACCTTATCGATGAGCCTCTTACCCAGCTCTCTAGGTTTAACTGAGTTGAGTCGATTTGTTACCACAGCTTCAAGTAGCTGTTACAGAACAAGCAAGACATCCTAATAAAGCTGTAAACGTGTTTACTCAAACAGAGTATTGATTTTACTTGGAGAGGGAGAAGCCAGTTCTTAGCACAGTGTCAGGGTGGATGAATTTCACTGCAGTTTTTCATTGTCATCTGTCATGGTTGTGAAACACTAAGTAAAGCCATCAGAGGATAATTAGAAGTACCAGAAATTTAGCCCCTAAAATCAGTTAACCACTTGGGAGTTTTGTAGCTTAATTAGCTTTTATTAAAACTTTCCCTAGTATTAATAGCCAAGCACTTTTAATGGCATTTCCAGGTAGATCAGGATATCAAGGTTGTGACTTGTTAAATATATGAATTGAATGGCTAAGGGTTTTTCAGACTTTTTCTCACTCTGATAATTAGGCTACCACTAGAACACAATTAGAACCAAAACCAATGTAAAGATACAGTGATATATACTTATACCAGCAGAATAAATGCATGATTTTTTTTTCCAAAAAATCAAAAGAAGTAGTAAAGCAATTATAAAATAATTTAAGCCAGGCGCAGTGGTTCATACCTGTAAGCTCAGCACTTTGGGAGGCCAAGGCAGGAAGATCACGTGAGCCTAAGAGTTCAAAATGAGTCTGGACAACATAGTGAGACTCCCGTCTCTACAAAAAATTTAAAAATTAGCCCGGCATGGTTGTGCACACCTGTAGTTCCAGCTACTCAGGAGGCCAAAGTGGGAGGATCACTTGAGCTCAGGAGGTCAAGGCTGCAGTGAGCCGTGATCACACCACTGCACTCCAGTCTGAGTGACAAAACAAAGCCCTGTTTCAAAAAATAAAAATAAAACATGTCTTTGTAGAAAAATCAAGTTTGCATCTTTATTACACTTAAATGTTTTTGTAACACAACGTGATCTAAACACATAAAACTGTCAATGCCACCCTTGTTTCTAAATACCTTGATTAAAGCAGATTCTAAAGTATTCTGGCTTGCTTTAAGTTAGTCATTGTCTTAACAATAAAAGTTGATGCACATTGTGCAAAAGGCAAGCGTCAGAATAAGGAGTTGCTTACCTTCTGTAGGAACTGCATTAGCTACTGAACTTCATGAAAAGTATTCATATGAACACTACCTGACCTCTTGCAAATGTCTAGAAAAACAAATCACAATTGAAAAAAATCTCCCACCTAGGTAATGAACAGAAAACTGAAAATTTATTAAAAATAAGTTTGACCTTCTCTCATGATGCTGCAGTCAAGCAAAAATGAAAAATAAGTTTGACCATTATATTTAAAGTCCATCTTCCCATATCTGTAATAATTCATTTAGTGCTTTATGGTAAAGTTTTTATGTCTTCTTGCACTACTGCCTCGGCCTGTCTAAATGACTAATAAAAATTATGATATCTCTGAAATGACCAGTTCTAAAGCCTAAGGGTAACAGACTCTGTCTGAAAGAACAGCAAAAGATGTTGGGTTTTCTTTGTCTTTGAAATGCTATGTCACATGTTTATCTGTGCCTGTAGTTCTAAGCCAAATTCTACCCTGAATTGAATCTTTAAGCCACAAAGTTGCAGGTTGTAAAACATTGTTCCATAAGAGAGCACCTCTAGAACTTGCTCTTCTAATTTTTCAAAAGGTAGAAGAAATTGACTTTTCACGGTTGTATTTAGATCATTCTTCCATATTAAGGTATTCAAAAATAGAAAACAAAAAGAATATGGATTTATGATTATATCATTTTTATGTGCATCTCAAAATGCCCACAGTACAGTAATTTATTTTATTCTATGCAATTTTCTTGAGAATGACAGTATGTGAGAGAGCTTGTTGGATGAGGAGGGACAGGATATAGTAGGGCAGCCATATTTGAACTTCAAGGCACTGTTTCCTCTGACTCCTTCAGTCAAAAGGAGCATAAACCCATTTCACCTAGTTCAGGTTAAGGAATTTTTTTTTTTGTAAGGAAGATATTATAGTGGTTAAGACATTGGGTCAAAAGATATGGTTTTAAATCTGGTACCACCATTAACTAATTGTGGGACTGGTGTGGTTTGAATGTGTCCCCTGTAAAATTCTAGCATTGTCAATGTAATAGTATTAAGAGTGGGGACTTTAAGAGGTGATTAGGCCATGATGGCTCCTCTCTCATTAATGGGATTAAGGCCCTTATAGAAGAGGCTTCATGCAGCATTTGGCTAGCTTGCTCTTCCACTCTGGTTTACCCTTCCACCCTCACAAGTTACCAAATGCCAACAGCTTGATCTTGAACTTCAAAGCTGCCATAATTGTGAGACAATAAATTTTTGCTCTTTATATATTACCCAGTCTCAAGTATTCTGTTATAGCAGCACAGACTATGAGAGAGACTATGGACAAGTTACTTCTCTTTTTTGTTTGTTTGTTTATTTTTTTGTTTTTTGGGGGGTTTTTTTAGATGGAGTCTTGCTCTGTCACCAGGCTGGAGTACAGTGGCACGATCTCGGCTCACTGCAACCTCCACCTCCTGGGTTCAAGAGATTCCCCTGCCTCAGCCTCCCAAGTAGCTGGTGACTACAGGCATGCACCACCACACCCAACTAATTTTTTGTATTTTAGTAGAGACAGGGTTTTGCCATGTTGGCCAGGATGGTCTCTATATCCTGACCTCATGATCCTCCCGCCTCGTCCTCCCAAAGTGCTGGGATTATAAACGTCAGCCACCCCGCCCGGTCATTACTTAATATCTCTAAGCCTCAGTTTCCTCATTTATAAAAATGAAGATAATGAGTACCTATCTCATTTGGGTTATTATGAAAGTTAAATGAAGTAATATATATAAAGCACAACACCTGATACATAATAAGGATTCATTAAGTGTTACGTATTATAAGAGGGGTCTCAAAGAAGTCTGAAGCGAGAGCCAGAATGACAAGTTTTCACTGAGAGTATAGCCAGATGGTGATTGTAGGTTCAAGTCAGTTCTAGAGACCTCAGCAGCAGATACTGGATCTTCACTCCAGTGCTTCACTAATTAATGCTACTGAGCTGCATTACGTATCTGCATCTTCCTGTCTCACAGTCAGCTTCCCAGCCTTTGTTTTCCATTCTGGCTCCTAAAAGTGGACATGGGGTTATTAACTCAATTCACTTTTTATACAATGTCATAAGTAGGACACTAGGAGAACCATAAGTTGTTTGCCCTTGAACGAGATGCCTACCTTTTGGTCCATTTAATAGTAACGGTTGAATTTATGTGCACAAAACATTCCACAGTGCTGGAAGTGGTTTTTCTTAAAAGGGTAATACGTGGATGGGCTCTGTAAACATTGTGCTAGCATGCCTTGTCTACTACCTTCTTCCCATATTTATAGTTCTGAAAATGTTCCCTATAACGTGATCCATCTATCATACAATACATGGAACATCAAACAGCTTGTATCTCAAGCTAGAAACCTAGACGTCCTTCCTGAGTCCTTCCATTCCCTCTCTCCAAACCGTCAGTGAGTTCTTTTGATTCCATTTTAAGGATGTATCTCAAATTTGTCCACTTGTATTTCTCTGTCATGACTTTAGCTTAGGCCTGTTTTCCACTTACTGTAGTAGTTTCCTAACTGATGTCTGTGCCTTCACTCTTTCTAGAACTTCATTCCATTTTCTATACAGCAGCCAAAATAATCACTTTAGGAAGAAGTTGAATTATTTCATTTCCCTGCTTACAGCCTTGCTGTTGCTTCTCACTGCACTTAGCCTAAAAATCCAAGCTCCTATGGTGATTTAAAAGAATCTATATGATCTGCTATGCTTGTATCTTTATTTCATTCCATTTTCACCTTTGCCTGCATGCTGTAGCTATACTGTCAGTCTTCTTTCAGGCCTTAGACACTTTGTACAGTGGAGTTTACTTTGCCTAGAATGTTCCTCCCCTACTCATTAAAAGTCAACTCTTCTCTAATCATCCTATCTAAAATGGGTCCCTTGACTATTATTCTCTCCTGTTACCCAGTTCTTTTTCATAGTAGCACTTAACACTCTGGAATTGTCTTATTTACTTATTTGTTTACTTGTTTTTGTTTATCTCCCCCATTACAATGTATGTTTCAGGAGAACAGGAACTTTATGTGTCTTATTCACCAGCATATCCCCAGGACCCAGCACAGTTCCTGGAATAGAGCACTCAGTAAATATTAGTTAAATAAATGAATATATCAATCACATGTACAGCTGCAAACCGATTTGCCCCTACCATCAAGCAAAGACCATTTAGTCAATATTTCTAGGAATTTGGTTATTGAGTTATATTATAAGAAGGGGTTAGAATGAGTCAGGAAATAGAGTAGGCCATACTTGAGGATCAGGTCAACTTGGTTTAAGAGTAACCCATGCTAGGCCAGATGCAGTGGCTTACGCCTATAATCCCAGCACTTTGGGAGACTGAGATGAGACAATAACTTGAGCCCAGGAGTTCAAGACCAACCAGAGCAATATAGTGAGACCCCTATCTCTATCAAAAATTAAAAATTAGCCAGACTGGTGGCAAACATCCATAGTCCCGGTTACTCAGGTTGGTGAGATGGGAGGATCTGTTGATCCCAGGAGGTCAAGGCAACAATGAGCCGTAATCGTGCCACTGCACTCCAGCCTAGGTGTGTACGTGACTAATCCAGAAACAGAGAGACTGATCATACTACCTTTATTATCACTTAAAATAAAGCATGCTATATGGAGAGAATACATGTGTTAGGAAAGAAGGTGGTATTTAATAACAATTGCACTAAGTTGTTATAGTACAGATATGAAAAATTTATTCTCAGGATCATAATCCTGAACAACAGTTCCTGCTGTAATAGGCAATAACATACAGGTCAGAGGCTCCAGTCAAGATTTCATAAGATGTGTTAAAGTTATCTAGTAGATCTCCAAGTTGATAGCTGACATCACTCTCAAGTCCCCTAATACACACATCACACTCTCAAACTTACAGATTTGGTTCGCCAAAATGTCCAGTGGGAAGGGTTTAATTCAGCAGATAATAGAACCTTGCCCTGTCCTACCTAGGATCTTTGCTGCCATTCCTTCATTTATAGGTGTGAGTGGGATAAAAGTAGCTCCTCCACAAAGGAGGCAGTGAAAATCTCTAGTGAAGGCACTGAGCCTGGGACATAACCTATGTTTCATTTTCCACAGCTTCTTTACCTCAAGCCACACAATCGTTCTTAGCTGTTTAACTTTTGTCAACACCCACATCAAATCAACAAACTTGCTTATTTTTCTTCTTTCCTTACTATCTATCACCCAGAATAGTGGTTCTGAAACTTGAGTGTGCATCAGAATCATCTGGAACACTTGTTAAAAGATCTATTGCTGGACCCTCTCCCAGGGTTTCAGATTTAGTAGGTCCGTGATGGGGCTTCAGTGATACTGAAGCAGCTGGTTCGGGGAACACACTTTGAGAACCATTTCTGGAAAGAATTTTGCAGTAGATTCCCATTTGATCTCTCCGCAAGCAGTCTCTTTCCTAGTAAGTTCATATTCCACACTTCTGCCAGGGTTAGCTGCCCAAAAGCAATGTAATATTCCTCCCCTGTATCAGAGTTTTGTTGGCTCTCCATTTATTATAGTATAAAATCCAAATCAGCCCGGGTGTGGTGGCTCACACCTGTAATCCCAGCATTTTGGGAAGCTGAGATGGGTGGATCACTTGAACTCAGGAGTTTGTGACCAGCCTGGGCAACATGGGGAAGCCCCATCTCTACCAAGAATACAAAAAATTAGCCAGGCATGGTGGCACACACCTGTGGTCCGAGCTACTCAGGAGGCTGAGGTGGGAGGATTGCTTGAGCCTGGAAGGCAGAGGTTGCAGTGAGCTGAGATCATGCCACTATTCTCCAACCTGGGTGATAGAATAAGACCCTGTCTCAAAAAAAGTCCATATCACATCATAGAAGATCCTTGACAATATGTCCCCATTTTGTCTTTCCCGGTGTGTCCCCAACTCAGCTGACCTTTGACTATATTGCAAAATAAACTTTGTCCTGTCAACAGCAGCTTTTTTTTTCTGCTTATAATGTCTATCTCTGCAAAATGTTATTCCTTCAACACCCAGCTCATGTCACCTTCTCCAAGATGCGTTTGTAAATGTCCCCAAATTGAGGTGTTATGTTATTTTTAAAGTGCGTATGTGGCTTTCTCTCCTAAAGCTATAAAACCCTCAAGGACAAACACTGTGTTTTATCCATCTTTGACTCCTCTGGTGCACCCAAAGCCCAGTACCTAGACATTCAATAGCTGTTGGTTGATGGAATGAGTCCAGGTACTTCTGATAGATTCCAGGTTTTTACTTTCTTTTGTTTCTTATAATAAAAACGTATTATAGAAGCAGTCATGGCATGAGTCTAGTAAATTGAGGATTCAGATTAGCCAAAGTTATAATTTGTATCTTATTCCCTTTCCTAAATCAGCTAGAGATAATGAAAATAAAACCTTTAAAAAGAATGTAGCACCTTTAAGTTGACTGCCTCGTGTATAATGTGGCAGCATATATCTGGTAATCACTGGTATAGGAAGTAAGTCGAACAGGCCAGCTTAAGACAACATATAAATCATCACTAAAGGACAGATAGCTAAGAAAGATGGAAAATAAACAAAGAATTGAAAAACCAGATTGACCCAGAAATGACCAAGAACAAAGTTTGTGCAGGGAGAATTGAGTTTAGTAATGTTAGTTGCTGTAAAATATATCAGGTTTGCTTTAATTACACGGTAATGCTTCTAAAAACAAAGGTAATTACATGATAACTTATGTTACTACTCCCATATTATCTCTTAATAACTATATAATTAGCTTGTCACTACTATACAGTGTGAAGTTTGATATTACTCATGGATAAAGAACATTGGTAATTTAAGTGAATGAGCGAGGGTGGGGTGAGGGATGGAGGCAGCAGGGAAATCATAGGATTATTGCAATCAGGAATGCAAATGGTTAATTAGATCATTGCACCCAGTCCTTGGGGATCTGAGCCAAAGCCATGGAGAATACCAAACAAGTCTAAGGTGAATTCTCCATGGCTTGTCACAGTGCCTTCTGAAGACCATAAGCACACAACAAAGTGAGTAAGTTGATAAAGCACTGGAATAGATCAATGAGTTTGGGATATAATGCATGTAATTTTAAACAGTTCCTGTTATTTGGGGAGGTTTTTCTTTTAAGTAAATATTAAGAAATTTTTAATTGAAAAATATTTCACTCATCTTATTTTCCAACATCCTGAGGTTATCTGTGCAACCAGTGCAACCTATGTGGCGAGGATGTGTAGCACCAGGAACTCTCATTCATTGCTGGTAAAAAAAAAAAAAAAAAAAGCAAAATGGTAAACAACCACTTTGGAAGACAATTTGACAATCTCTTACAAAACTAAACATACTCTTACCATATGATCTAGGAATCAGGCTCCTTGGTTGCCCAAATGATTTAAAAACTTATGTCTTAAAAAAAACCTGCACGCATATGTTGATAGCAGTTTTATTCATAATTGACAAAACTTGGAAGCAGCTAGATATCTTTCACTAGGTGAATGGATAAACATTATCCATACAATGAAATATGATTCAACCAACAAAAAGTAATGAGCTATCAGCTGGGCATGGTGGCTCACACCTGTATTCACCAGCACTTAGGAAGCCAAGGCAAGCAGATCACTTGAGGCCAGGAGTTCAAGACCAGCCTGGCCAACATGGTGAAACTCTGTCTCTATTAAAAGTACAAAAATTAGCTGGGCGTGGTGGCAGGCGCCTATAGTCCCAGCTACTCAGGAGGCTGAGGCAGGAGAATTGCTTGAACCCAGGAGGCAGAGGTTGCAGTGAGCTGAGATTGTGCCATTGTACTCCAGCCTAGGCAACAAGAGCAAAACTGTGTCTCAAAAAAAAAAAAAAAAAGAAAGAAAGAAATGAGCTATTAAGCCAAGAAAAGACATGAAGGAACCTTAAATGCATGTTGCTAAATGAAAGAAGGCAGTAGGCAGTCTGAAAGGCTACATACTGTGTGATTCTAACTACAGTCATGCACCACATAACATTTTGGTCATTGACAGACCACATATATGGCAGTGCTCTCATAAGATTATAATACCTTATTTTTACTGTACCTTTTCTATGTTTAGATATGTATAGATACGCAAGTACTTAACATTTTGTTACAATTACCTATAGTATTCAGTAGAGTAACAGGCTATACAGGATTGTAACCTAGGAACAATAGGCTATACCGTCTAGGTTTGTGTAAGTACACTCTGATGTTTGCACAATGACAGAATCACCTAGTGATCCATTTCTCAGAACATATACCCACTGTTAAGCAACTCATGACTGTATATCACATTCTGGAAAAGGCAAAACTATGGAGACTGTAAAAAAGTAAGTAGCTACCATGGACTGGAGCTGTGGTGCAAGGAGAGAGGGAAGAATAGGTAGAGAGCACTGAGGATTTTTAGAGCAGCAAAACTGTTTTGTGTGATACTCTAATGGTGTATATTATTATATTTGTCAAATCCCACAGAATATACAACACAAAGAGTAAGCCCTAATGTAAACTATAGGCATTATTTAATGATAATATGTCAATAATGGCTCATCAGTTGTAACAAATATACCCACTGCCTAATGCAAAATTGTAATCATAGGGGGAACTGGGGAGTAAGGGGATGAGGGAAGATTTGGGAACTCTCTGTATTTTCTGCTTAATTGTTTTGTAAACCTAAAACTGCCCAAAAATATAAAGTCTATTTTTTTTTAAAAAAAAAACCCAGGTGGAAAAACCTTTCTTCCATCCATGTTATTCTACCAACATCTTGGGTGTGTATGTATGGTCTGTGTTTCCCAGTGGCATCAATTTCACTGCCTTAAGTACTATGGCTTAGACATGTGCCCGATGGCCAGTGACCTCACAGTTTTTACCAAAATACTTGTTTTCGTTACTATCACGTGATAGGCATTCTAAGTGTGATTATCCTTCTTAATTCTGTTAGAAATCCCCCCGGCATTCCCTGTGAGGGAAGTATTAGTCCTTGAATTTCCGTTTCAAAAGATGCGTACTGATTTACTTCTGTATACTGTATACTGTATGCGTACTGATATAGCTTCTGTAAGAGGAAGTTTCATTTGGGAAAGAAAGATTGTGCTAAAGTTCCTTCAGAAACTTTCTAAATTGCCTTCTCTAAAATTGCTTGTGTTTCCCTAAGCCTAAGGGTAAAATACAGGAAATAGTGATGATTTTTATGTGCTTGAGGAATCTCCTAAGAAGAGTGACAAATTTCATTCTACTTATACTGATACTTGTACTGATTTACCTTGTGGAAAACTCATCCAGTGGCTGCAATTACTAACTAAATCCAAAGGCATGAGTGGGAAACTATTAAAATAAAACATCACTTAGCTGCAACTCTTGAATGGTTGCTCTTAATAACCATTTTTCTGAATAAAGTTCCCATGTTTTTTTTTTTAAAGGTGTATTACTTAGATCTGATTTTAAAAGTGTAATGTAGCTTATTATATAATTATATAAGGAAAACAAACAAGAAAAAAGTCATCCCAACTCTAGAAAACAACTTTTTTCAACACACCTTTTTTTGTTTGTTTGTTTGTTTACTATTTTGACTAAACATGTTTCTAAATGTACTGTATGAATCTGACTAAAGACTAAAAATGGAAGGAAACACAAGTAGAAACTATAAAATCAAGATCAGGCCAGTGTGGTATCTCATGCCTGTAATTCGAAAACCTTGGGAGGCTGAGGTGGGAGAATCACTTGAGACCAGGAGTTGGAGACCAGCCTGGGCAACCTAGTAAGGCCCCATCTGTACCAAAAAAAAAAGAAAAGAAAGAAACTTATTTGTTTAAATTTCCTCCCTTTAAAGGTATCATATGCAAAACAGAAGGTTTGGGGGTTTTGGGGTTTTTTGTTTGTTTTTTTGAGACAGGATCTCACTTGTAGTCCAGGCTAGAGTACAGTGGCACAGTCATAGCTCATTGCAGCCTCAAACTCCTGGGCTCAAGCAGTCCCTGCTACCTTAGCCTCCCAAGTAGCTAGGACTAAAGCTTTGCACCACCATGCCCAGCTAATTTTCCTATTTTTTGTAGAGACAGGGTCTTGCTATGTTGCCAGGGTTGGTCTCAAAACTCCTGGGCTCAGGCAATTCCCCTGCCTCAGCCTCACAAAGTGCTAGGATTACAGGCATGAGCTGCTGTGCCCGGCCAGAAGTTTTCATTTTAGCACAGTTTAATCAATCTTTCACTTTCTGCTTTCTGCTTTTTTTGTGACTTATTTAAGAAATGTTTTCTACCTCTAGGACATAAAGATAGTTTTTATTTTCTTCTAAAAGTCTTACTATTTTGCCATTTACATTTAACTCATTGACACATCTGGAATTCTTTTTTTTAGAGTGAGGTAATGTTATTTTTCCAAATTGAAAACTAGTTGCCTAAACACTACTTTTCTAAGAAGCCATCTTTTCCCCATGAATTTGCAGTGACATCTCTGTTGTAGCTCAAATTTCCACCTTTTCCCTATTTATTTGTAGCTATGCCAACAAACATTGCATTTATCATTATAGATTTTTAGAAGTGCTTAATCTGGTAAGGCTAGTCTCTCCTAACTTTTTTATCTTCAGTAAGTATATATGCCTGTTCTTGATCCTTTGCTTTTTCATATAAATTTTAGAATCAACTTCTCAGGTTCCCCAAAACATTGTTGAGACTGTGATTGAATTTGTATTGAATGTTATCTTCTTCTCCAATAACTCAACTTATCTCTCCATTTAGGTCCTTTGTAATATCTTTCCATAAAGATCTATAGTTTTCTTTATTAGAGGCTGGCATAACTTGCATCACATTTGTATTTTTACCAAATTACATTTTTAAAACTGTTGTTCTCATATATATATATATATATATATAGTGTGTGTGTGTGTGTGTGTATAGTCTATATACAAAGCTGCTCTCAATGAAAATATTTACAAATTTATTTCTTCCTTTACAGTTCCTGTGTATGTGGTGTGTGTGTGTGTGTTTGTGTGTGTGTGTCAAGATCTCGCACTGTTGCCCAGGATAGAATGAGTGCATTGGCATGTTCACAGCTCACTACAGCCTCGACCTTCTGGGCTCAAGCAATCCTCCCACCTCAGCCTCCCAAGTAACTGGGACTACAGTCACGTGCCACCACGCCCAGATAATTTCTGTATTTTTTCTAGAGCCGAGGTTTCACCTTCTTACCCAGGCTGGTCTTGAACTCTTGGGCTCAAGCAATCTGCCCACCTCAGCCTCCCAAAGTGCTGGAATTACAGGCACAAACTACTGCACCCAACCTCCCTTTACAATTCTTAAATTATTTTAGTCTTATTACTCTTGTTAGGACTTCCCCAATACTATGTTAAATAGTATTGATTTTTTATTTTATTTTATTTTATTTTTTGAGACAGAGTCTCACTCTGTCACTCAGGCTGGACTACAGTGGCACAATCTCAGCTCAACACAACCTCCACCTCCCAGGTTCAAGCAATTCTCATCCCTCAGCCAACCGAATAGCTAGGATTATGGGCGCACACCACCATACCTGGCTAATTTTTGTATTTTTAATAGAAATGGGGTTTCACCATGTTGGCCAGGCTGGTCTCGAACTCCTGACCTCAAGTGATCCACCTATCTCGGCCTCCGAAAGTGCTGGGATTACAGGTGCAAGCCATCACCCCTGGCCTGATTATTATTATTATTATTTTATGTTTTGTTTATTATGTTTTTTTTTTTTTTGAAACAGAGTCTCTGTCGCCCAGGCTGGAGTGCAGTGGCCCAATCTCAGCTCACTGCAAGCTCCACTTCCCAGGTTCACGCCATTCTCCTGCCTCAGCCTCCCGAGTAGTTAGGACTACAGGCGCCCGCCACCATACCAGACTAATTTTGGTTTTGTATTTTTAGTAGAGACAGGGTTTCACCGTGTTAGCCAGGATGGTCTCAATCTCCTGACCTTGTGATCTGCCTGCTTTTTTTGTGACTGGGGTCCAAAGTGCTGGGATTACAGACGTGAGCCACTGCGCCTGGCCCTGATTATTATTTTTAATGGGACTGTGTATGTTTTCTATTTATTCCTAATTTTACTGTTTCACTTTTTCCACATTTTCTACAGTTATTGGGTATGACTTTTATAATCAGAAAAACAATTTTTTACTTGCTTTCTTAAAAATAAATAATATCTTAGTGAAGGCCTGGGGGGTCCTTGTAGGTGTAATATGGATGGCCATGGAACTGCTATGGCTTCAGGCTTTATATATATGAGGTATTGCTATCTATTCACAGTATTCTCTGACCTTTAAATTTATGTGGCTTAAAATATATTTTCAACACATAAACATTTGTATATTTTTCCAGGTGAAGAGTGTACTACCTAGATGTATAATAACTTAAATTTAGTGTAAAATGAGTTTTTTTAGAACGAATTATATATATATGTGTGTGTGTGTGTGTGTGTGTGTGTGTGTGTGTGTGTATATATATATTTCCAAAAACTTTAAAATGTTTAAACTCTACATAGGCATATGGTGGTCTACTATATATAAAAGGTTTCTGGGAGCTATTTAAGAAGATAAATATAGAGCCACTGACATGTATTTGTACTGTATCCTTGGGAAAACAATTTCAGCATAATACATACTTGTAAAAAGTGAATTAGTAAAACTGTATTCTGAATGGGCACAGAGGCTCACACCTGTAATCCCAGCACTTTGGGAGGCTGAAGTAGAAGGATTGCTTGAGCCCAGGAGTTCAGACCAGCCTGGGCCACATAGTGAGACTCCTCCATTTCTACAAAAAATAGAAAAGTTAGCCAGGCATAATGGCACACACCTGTAGTTCTAGCTACGCAGGAAGCTGAAGTGGGAGGATTGCTTGAGCCCAGGAGTACAAACAAAAACAAAAACAAAAAAAACTTTATTCTTCCAAGTTTCTTAAGTGCAGCTTGCTTACTTGTTGACAAGCTGCTGAATGTAGAATGAACAGTACACAGTCTACTGGGTTTTAAGTTCCAGCTACCATGAAAAACTGTTAAGGAATTATAAATGGAAAAGAGAAAATGGACTCATAAAGACTTTGTTCATTTCCTTCTAAAATATCCCTAGCTCTTATTAAGTGTCTCCATTAAGGCTTCCATACCCACTGACAATATTTCTCAGTTCTCTATAAACGACACTAAGAAAATTCTCCATGTTATATCTCTTCTACAGTAACTACATGGAATAGACAGCTTAAGTTACATTGCCTTTTGACCACACCAGCAATCCCACCTCTGTGTGCTTTGAGGAAACTAATGTAGCATCTCCTCTTTTTGTACAACTTAAACATATGTTTCAGGTCTCATGTCAAATACTAGATATAATTTGTCAATTTATTGATCACACTTCGTAACATCAGTAAAAGTCTAAATAAAATCAACCAGAAGATAATACCAATTGTTAATGAACAGAGGTTCATTTGGAAAGATTGTTCCAAGATTCAGAGCCGGCTAACAATAACCCTAGGAACCCAATTTATTGTCAATGAGAGATTCTCACCTTTTATGCCTCGACAGCTAGAGGACCTAAAGTCTATAACGTCTCCTAAAGCTGGGAAAAGCCTGAGAGGTCCAGCTTGATACGCCTATCTGTAAAAGGATAGAGAGAAGGAACCAAAGTAAAAAGTCAACAACAACGGCCTCAGCATATGAGTTGTTGATTTGGCAAAACCCGCATTGATGGTTTTTGTTCTCTGGTGTAATGCCTCCTATGCCCGCTCTCTTGGCTATGTTGAAAAGCATACATACAGACCTGTGCTCTTCATTTTCAAGATGATGTACTGATGAGGACCACATGCCAGTGGCACTGGGAAAAAGGGATCCTAAGAGACTTTTTCATGTTGAACACACATTCAAAGTCAATTTTTTAAGATTTTGCTTTTTGGACTCTTTTTGTTGTTGTTGTTGTTGTTGTTGTTGAGACGGAGTCTCGCTCTGTCGCCCAGGCTGGAGTGCAGTGGCCGGATCTCAGCTCACTGCAAGCTCCGCCTCCCGGGTTTACGCCATTCTCTCGCCTCAGCCTCCCGAGTAGCTGGGACTACAGGCGCCCGCCATCTCGCCCGGCTAATTTTTTGTATTTTTTTAGTAGAGACGGGGTTTCACCGTGTTAGCCAGGATGGTCGCTTTTTGGACTCTTGGTAAGCCCAAATCTTGTTCTAAAAAGAGCAGATATTTTTGTTTTTGTTTTGTTTTGTTTTGTTTTAGATAGTGTCTCACTCTGTCTCCCATGCTGGAGTGCAGTGGTGCAATACGGCTCACTGCAGCCCCAACCTCCCAGGCTTGGGTGATCCTCCCACCTCAGCCTCCTGAGTAAGTAGCTGAGACTACAGGTATGCACCACCATGCCTGGCTAAATTTTTGAATTTTTCTGTAGAGACAGAATTTTGCCACATTGCCCAGGCTGGTCTCAAACTCCTGGCCTCAAATGATCTGCATGCCTCAGCCCCACTAAGTACCATGCCTGACCTGTTTTTGTTTTTTTTTGTTGTTGTTGCCCAAACTAGAGTACAGTAGGCTCAATCACAGCTCAGTGCAGCCTCAACCTCCCAGCTCAAGCTCAGGTAGCTGGGATTGCAGGTGCGTGCCACCACACCCAACTAATTTTTTTTTTTTTTCTATAGAGATGAGTCTCCCTATGTTGCCCAGGCTGGTTTCCTGAGCTCAGATGATTCTCCCATCTCAGCCTCCCAAAGTGCTCAGATTAGAGGTGAGGCATGAGCCACCCCACCTAGCCTTTTTTTTTTTTTTTTTAAATACCTGCAAGCCGCATTTATCTGCTATTGTGTTTACCAACAACACTCTGGGGCCTGAGGCTGTGTTTCAGTGAATGAAATATTAAAAAGGACTTTCTTTACTTGCTGACACAGTACAGTATTTGTATCTATTAATAGCATATTGTTATTGTTGGTATTTTTTTTTTTTTGAAAAACACTTTATTTGAATAATATACCTAAAATGCAGGGAGCTTTTAAAAATAGAGAGTGAGGCCAAGCATGGTGGCTCACACCTGTAATCCCAGCACTTTGGGAGGCTGAAGCAGGTGGATCACCTGCAGTCAGGAGTTCAAGACCAGCCTTGCCAACATGGTGAAACCCGTCTCTACTGAAAATACAAAAACTAGCTGGGTATGGTGGCGCACATCTGTGATCCCAGCTACTCAGGAGGCTGAAGCAGGAGAATCACTTGAATGCTGGAGGCGGAGGTTGCAGTGAGCCAAGATCACACCACTGTACTCCAGCCTGGGTGACAGAGGAGACTCTGTCTCAAAAATAGTAATAATAAAATAGAGGGTGAAGGACCAAACATCCTATAGAAAAATAAACAAAAGATAAAAATTAATTCACAGAGAGATTTGTTCTTTAAAGATATATAAAAAGATGTTCAGCTTCACTTAATAAGAGAAATCCAGATTAAAATTATACTGAAATATTTCTAACCCATCAGACTGGCAAAAATTCAAAAGCTGGACAGTATACTATATTGGTGAAGTTGTGGGGAAATGGGCACTCTTACATTACTAGTAGAAATATAAAATCCTTAAACCTCTATGAAGGAGAATCACTAATAAAACTATATATCCATATAGTTACTCATTAACCTAGCAGTTCTACTTCTAAAATTTATCCTGAAGATACGCCCCTAACAACACAAAAATACATATGTAAAAGGTTATTCATTGCAGCATTGTTTATATTTTTAAAACATTGGAAACCATGTAAATGTCCACACATAGGAGATAGATTAAACTACAGTGTATTTATACATGGAGGTACTATGTAGCTGTAAAAAAGAATGAAGAATATCTCTACCAATTGATGTAGAATGATTTCCAGGAGATTTTGTTTTTGTTTTGCTTTGTTTGTTTATTTGAGATAGAGTCTCGCTCTGTCGCCCGGGCTGGAGTGCAGTGGCACGATCTCAGCTCACTGCAACCTCTGCTTCCTGGGCTCAGGCGATTCTTCTGCCTCAGCCTCCCAAGTGACTGGGATTACAGGCACCTGCCACCACGCCCGGCTAATTTTTGTATTTTTAGTAGAGATGGGGTTTCACCATGTTGGCCAGGCAGGTCTCAAACTCCCAGCCTCAGGTGATCCGCCTGCCTCAGCCTCCCAAAGTGCTGGGATTACAGGTGTGATCCATGGCACCCAGCCTCCAAGAGATAGTTTTAAGTGAAAAAAAAGAGCAAAGGGTAAGAGAGCATATATACTGTATTACCTCCTTTTGTGTTTAAAAAAAAAAAAAAGAAAAGAAAAGAAAAAAAGGAAGAAAACATACATACATCTGCTTACCTTTACTAAAAGAATACAGGAAGATAAACCAGAAAACAATGAAAGTGGTTACTTACAAAGGATGGGGAGGAGGACATGGTAAAGAAAGTGACACTTCTTTGAGCATATCTTTTATAGAATTTTTGCTTTTACTTTTACAAACATGTTAATGTTCTACATATTTTTTAAATATTAAATCAGTAAGGATAGAATGTAAGAAATGGGACTAAAACTGAAAGCAAACTGAAAAACATGAACCCAACTTTTTCCAATCTTTTCTTAAGTAAAATGAGCTCCCCAAAGGGGGTAAAAAAGAGAACCAATCTGAGTAACATGCTGAACACAGTATTTGACTACATCAGAGAACAGAAAATTAACCCTAAACTCTTTTTAGTAGATTTGGATTTTTTTTTCTTTTAAAGTTAGGGATTTCAAAGTGGCTTTGAAAGTAGCCACTTTCAAAGTGGCTTTGAAACTATTTGAGATATATTACAAAAGTAAGTAAATAAATAAATTTGTTGATATTGTTGGGAAATAGATTCTCACTATAGAAGAAGGAACATACAAATAATGGGATGAGGAAAGGCAAGAAAGAACCCTGTGGAGGGAGGAGGGAGGGATTGCATTGGGGAGTTATACATGATATAAACGTTATGCACATGTACCCTAGAACTTAAAGTATAATAAAAAAATAAAAAAATAAAAATAAATAAAAAAAAAAAGAACGCTGTGGAGATGGACTAGAATTGGGAGTACTGGTTTCAGCTCAATTTCTAAAATAGGTCTCTGTACACATATATACATACAGTTAGGGATATAAGTGTGTGTGTGCGTGACTATGTATACATGCATACTTCCTAGCTCTGTTCATTTACAGAGTCTGGAAGCAAAGAGCACACCTGCCTCCCAGATCTTAGTCCCTAATACCATTCTATGCTAAAAAGAACCAGTTATCCTCAGATAAATGACTAATTCCAGGGCATAGTAGAGCCCAGAACATTATGGCAGAACATAAAGAAGTGATCAAAAATAATGTGATGGCATATTCAAGGACACAGGAGCCACCAGCCTGAATGGCTCCCACTGGCAAAAACTGGAATATTTTAAGGATCAAATTAATTAAGGGCTGTAAGGGATTATAAACCATTGATTTAAAAAGAATTGAACCATTGATTTAAAAAGAATTGTGGACTGAGTGTGGTGGCTCGCACCTGTAATCCCAGCACTTTGGGAGGCTGAGGTGGGCGGACCACCTTAGGTCGGGGGTTTGAGACCAGCCTGTCCAACATGGTGAAACCCCATCTCTACTCAAAATACAAAAATTAGCCAGACATGGTGGCTCATGTAGTCCCAGCTGCTACTTGGGAAACTGAGGCAGGAGAGTCACTTGATCCTGGGAGGTGGAGGTTGCAGTGAACTGAGATCATACCACTGCACTCCAGCCTTGGTGATGGAGCTCCAGACTCCACCAAACAAATAAAATATAAATAATTGTGCATTCTTATTGATAATAAATAGATTTAAAATCATAAATGGGAGAAGAGGTAAGCTTTTGTTTATGGTAGAATGGTGAGGGCTGACTGGTAAATGTGAAAATCATTTCACACCTGGAGTGGGAGGAGGTTGGAACTTCTGATAAAGAACAGAATATTTATGTGACTTTTTTTTTTTGAGACGGAGTCTCACTCTGTCGCCCAGGCTGGAGTGCAGTGGCGTGATACTTGGCTCACTGTAACCTCTGCCTCCCAGGTTCAAGCGATTCTCCTGCCTCAGCCTCCCAAGTAGCTGAGACTACAGGCGCCCGCCACCATGCCTGACTAACTTTTGTATTTTTAGTAGAGACGAGGTTTCACCATATTGGCCAGGCTGGTCTCGAATTCCTGACCTTGTGATCCACCACACTTGGCCTCCCAAAGTGCTGAGATTACAGGCATGAGCCACCATGCCCAGCCAAATTTGATTTGAGGATTTGCTCAGTCTTTCTTTCTTTCTTCCTTTCTCTCTCTCTCTGGTTCCTTCCTTCCTTCCTTCCTTCCTTCCTTCCTTCCTTCCTCCCTCCCTCCCTCCCTCCCTCCCTTCCTCCCTCCCTTCCTTTCTTTTTTTTTGAGATGGAGTTTCACATTTGTTGCCCAGGCTGGTGTGCAGTGACATGATCTTGGCTCACTGCGACCTCCATCTCCTGGGTTCAAGCAATTCTCCTGCCTCAGCCTCCCAAGTAGCTGGGATTGCAGGCACGTGACATCACACCTGGCTAATTTTTATACTGCTAGTAGAGACGGGGTTTCACCATGTTGGCCAGGCTGGTCTCAAATTCCTGACCTCATGATCTGCCTGCCTCAGCCTCCCAAAGTGTTGGGATTACACGTGTGAGCCAACACGCCTGGCCTATGTGATCTTAAATTCTCTATTCACAAACTACTTGTTAGATGCAAGGGAAAAAATAGGTACTATACAATGGAGAAGCAGGACAACACCTTGATCGGGTGATCAAAATTCCTATCACCAGTGAACAGCAGATGGACATGATGTGCCTCTAAATGGGACACTTTGAGAAGGATCCATTATAATATGTGTAGTAGTCTGCCTGGGAATGCATAATCATGAGAATATGTTAGACAAACCCAAAATCAGAATCAGTCTATTAAAAATGGGAAAATAAATAAATAAATAAGGGGATAAGTGCGTCGGACACAGTGGCTCACACCTGTAATCCCAGCACTTTAGGAGACTGAGGCGGGTGGATTGCTTGAGTCCAGGAGTTCAAGACCAGGCTGGGCAACATGGCAAAACCCCATCTACTAAAAGTACAAAAAAAATTAGCCAGGCATTGTGGTGTGCACCTGTGGTCCCAGCTACTCGGGAGGTAGAGGTGGGAGAATCACCTGAGCCTAGGGAGGTTGAGGCTGCAGTGAGCCAAAAAAAAATTATACCACTGCACTCCAGCCTGGGCAATTGGAGTAAGACCCTGTCTCAAATAAATGAACAAATAAATTAAAAATGAGGTAGGGGATGACTATATTCTTCAAAAGTGTCCATATCTCAAAAGTCAAAATCTGAGGAAATGTTTCAGTTTTTTAAAAACTATAAAGGTACATCAGTTAAATCCTAAACTAGATTCTGTTCTAGAGGAGAAAATTTCTATATAGGACATTATTGGGTAATTGACTAAATTGAAATATGGACAGTAGATTAGATAACAGTGTTACTGAAGTTGATGTTGATGTCCACACTGTAGCTATGTAAGAGAATATCCTTATTCTCAGAAAAGATACACTGAAGTTTTTAGAAGTAAAAAGATATGATAAATGTAACTTGCTCTCAAATAGTTCAGGGAAATAAAATTGTATAAAGAGAAAGAGTACATGCAAATGGTGCAAAATGTTAACAATATTGTGCACCTGGGTAAAGGATATACAGATGCTTTTTGTACTATTTTTATTCCTGCAAACTTTTTCTGAATTTGGAATTATTTTCAAATAAAATACACTTTAAGCAGGCTAATAATTAAAAATCTAAACTAAAATTATATTGGGAAACATTATGCTAAGTGAAATAAGCTAGACACAAAAAGACAAATATTGTTAGAATAGGCAAATTTATAGAGACAAAAAGTAGAGTAGCAGTTACCAGGGGCTGGAGGTAAAGAGGAGTGGGGAGTTATTGTTTAATGGGTACAGAGTTTCTTTTGGGGTGATGAAAAAGTTCTAAAAATGCATAGAGGTAATAGTTGCACATTCTGAATGTACTTACTGTCACTGAATTGTGCATTCAAAATTTGTTAAAATAGTAAATTTTATGTTATGTATCTTTTCCACAATAAAAGTATCTTGGGGATGTTTACTTACATTATAAAAGGATTCCCTACAATTCTTTAAATATAAGCTCCCTTTGTTTATTTAAACAATTTTATACAACTTTCAAGATTCACATCAGCTCCTTTTTGAAGACTCCACTTATAACTGATTATGTAGTATCTGTATTTCATTTTAGTTGGTTTTTTAAAATAGATTATTGAAAAACTGACATTCACCTTGGGCAAAGATCTTAGCTTTTTTCAGCATCCAGGTTCTCCACTTGTCAAAGCAAAACACTCTTCAGAATATTTACTTCATTCATCATCTAGTTTTCTTAGAAAAAGGATGCTGGTGGTTTTGCTTCACAAAAATATTTCATAAACATAAGCTTTTTCTTTTTCTCACAATGATCATACCAGGGGGAATGAAGAAAACAGATGTTGCTTATAAGGCGTCTAATAGACATGTTTGCATTGTAAGCTGATCTGACTCTGAATTTGGCATCTGCTCCATTCACTGTGTGGACTGAGCATTTTAGCCTCACAGTTTGGCAGAAAAGTTAATATTGACTTTTGACTGTTACCTGAAAACTCAGTGATAAAATACTCTTACTAAACCTCTCGAGAGAGTGATTTTTACAGTCTCAGCAAATGTCTTTAAAATACATCATTCCATTAACCATATTAATTTTATTCTTTGGTTGGGAATACTTATTTATTTCATCTAATACAGAGCATTCCCTAAATCTGACTGGGAAAAGTCTGTGTGGTCAGAATGGTAGAAGAAGGAGGACATAAATCACTTATAACGTTCTCTACAGGTCATTATACCACAGCTTCTCAATTAACCTTCATTCCCCTCAGGCTGCCCAGGGCTTCAGGGAAGGCCCAGAAGCCTAGCTGCAGCACAGTTGCTCATTATCATCTGCTCTTCTGAGTATTTGAGAGTTACTGCAGCAGCTCAGGTTTCCCCTAAGGGGAAGGTAGCCCAGATTCTTCTGCTCTTGACCTGCCTTATTTGCAATTATCCTTTTTTTCTTCTTTCACAGTTTTATTGTGGCATAATAGACATACAATAAACTGTACATATCTAAAGTGTACAATTGTATAACTTTGGACATATGTGTACACCCATGAAACCATCACTATGGACATAGCCACTGCTCCCATGGCCTTTTCTAATCATGCCTTCCTGCTCCTTCTCATCCCCTTTTGGATTGTTTCCAGTTTGGGGCTATTACAAATAAAGCTGCTGTGAACATTCATTTACAAGTCTTTGTGTGGATGTGTACTTTCATCTACCTTGGGTAAATACCTAGAAATAGAATGGGTCATATGATATGCATATGTTTAGCTTTTTAAGACTGACAAGTGGTTTTGCAAAGTGGTCTCACCATTTTACATTCCCACAATTAGTGTATGAGAGTTGATCGCACCCTTGCTAACACTTGTTATAGTCAGTCTTTTCAGTTTTAGCCATTCTGTGGGTGTGCAGTGGTATCTAATTGTGATTTTAATTTGCATTTTTAAATGGATAATGATATTAAACATTTTTTCATGTGCGTATTTGGCATCTATCTTCTTTGCTAAAATGTTAAATACTTTTGCCTACTTTGTATTGAGTTGTTTCTTGTTATTGAGGTACCAAGTATTGTGACAAAGTTCAAATTATTTTTTCTTCTATAAAAGTTGTATCCTTAGCCAGGTGCGGTAGCTCACACCTGTAATCCCAGAGCTTTAGGAGGCCAAGGCAGGCAGATGACTTGAGCTCACGAGTTCAAGGCCAGCCTGAGCAACTAGGCAAAACCCCATCTCTACAAAAAATGCAAGAATCAGCCAGGCATGGTGGCACACGCCTGTAGTCCCAGCTACTAGGAAAGCTGAGGTGGGAGAAGAGCTTTCAGTCCAGAAGGTTGAGGCTACGGTGAGCCATGACTGTGCCACTGTACTCCAGCCTAAATGATAGTGAGACACTGTCTCAAAAATAAATAAATTTTTAAAAAAGAAAAATTTGTACTTTTTACATCTTACTAAGTGATCTTTAGCAAACTCAAGATCACTAAGATTTTTTCCTATGTTTTCTCCTCAAGAGTTTTAGAATGTTATTCCTTACATTTATGTATGTGATTCATTTCAGGTGAATTTTTGTAGATAGTGTAAGGTAAAGGTTGAAATGCTTTTTTTTCCACACATGGTATCCATTGTTCTAATACAATTTGTTAGAGTATCCTTTCTCCATGGGATTGTTTGGGCACCTGTGTCAAAAATCAGTTGGCTATACAGAAGTAGGTTTATTTCTGGACTCTGTTCAGTTCCATTGATCTATTTGTCTATATGTTAATACCATAGTGTCTTCGTTATTATCATTCTATAATAAATTTTGAAATCAGATAGTATAAATCCTCTGGCCTGATTCTTCTTTTTCAGAGTTGAGTTTTCACTAACCTAGGTCCTTTGAATTTTCATATAAATTTTAGAAGCAGCTGGTCAGTTTCAATAAGAAAAACCTGCTAGAATTGTTATTGGTATTCCAATGAATTAATAGAAAAAATCCTGCAGAACTGATAATATTGAATCTTCTGACCTTTGAATACTTTATGTCTCTCTATTTATTTAGGCTTCTTTTATATTTCTCAGCATTGTTTTGTCATTTTCAATGTGCAGGCCCTATACAACTTCTGTCAGATTTATTCTAAGGTACTTCACATATTTGAAGTATGTGAAGTACCTTAGAATAAATATGGATAAATATTCTTAATATTAATTTTAGTTAATTTTTTCGTTGTTGAGACAGGGTCCTACTCTGTTGCCCAGGTTGGGGTGCAGTGATGTGATCATAGCTGACCGCAGCCTCAACCTTCCAGGCTTAAGCAATCCTCTCACCTCAGCCTCCTGAGTAGCTAGGTTTACAGGCATGCACCACAACACCTGGCTAATTTTTGTATTTTTTGTAGAGACAGGATTTCGCCATGTTGCCCATGTTGGTCTCAAACTCCTGAGCTCAAGCAACTCACCTGTCTTGGCCTCTCAAAGTGCTGGGATTATAGGCATGAGCCACGATGCCTGGCTTATTCTTAGTAACTTCTAATTGTTCATTGCTCGTATGTATAATTATATATACACATTACCAGTATAGATAATTTATTTTTGTATTTTTAGTGGAGACGGGGTTTCACCATGTTGATTTTGAGACACTATCAACACATGCTTCCCTGTCCAGGTGCAGTGGTTCACGCCTGTAATCCCAGCACTTTGGGAGGCCAAGGCAGGTGGATCACCCGAGGTCAGGAGTTTGAGACTAGCCTGACCAACATGGTGAAACCCCCCATCTCTACTAAAAATACAAAAATTAGCCGGGTGTGGTGGCAGGCACCTGTAATCTCAGCTACTCGGGAGGCTGAGGCAGAAGAATCGCTTGAACCTGGGAGGCAGAGATTGCAGTGAGCCGAGGTCATGCCATTGCACTTTAGCCTGGGCAACAAGAGTGAAACTCCATCTCAAAAAAAAAAAAGACCAGATTGACTTGATGGCAAGTTGTTGTGTCTCAACTTGAGCTCTTTAGAATAAATATTAGGGGAAGCTCATGATGTTTGGGAAGAGGCCTCCCGGCCAGGCACAATGGCTCACGCCTGTAATCCCAGGCCGAGGCAGGCAGATGACGAGGTCAGGAGTTTAAGACAAGCCTGGCCAGCATGGTGAAACCCCATCTCTACTAAAACTACAAAAATTAGCCGGGCATGGTGGTATGTGCCTGTAGTCCCAGCTACTCAGGAGGCTGAGGCAGGAGAATTGCTTGAACCTGGGAGGCGGAGGTTGCAGTGGCCAAGATGATACCACTGCACTCTAGCCTGGGTGACAGAGCAAGATTCCATCTCGGAGGAAAAAAAAAAAAAAAGACCTCCCTAACAGCAACACTCAAGACTTTCTCTTACTGTCAAGGCTAAAGAATGAGATAGGTGCTTAGATCATATATTGGTCTGACCCAGTATGACATTTCTGCTGCTGTCACACAACACTCACGTTCTTTTTTGCCTGTGTTCTAGGTTTTCTGTCTCAACTGGTCTCTGACAAGCCTCTGACTGAATGTATCCGTGCTGGCCACTATGCAGCAAGCGTCATAATTAGACGGACTGGCTGCACCTTTCCTGAGAAGCCAGATTTCCACTGATGGAAGAGCCAAAAGCTCAAGCCCAGGAGTGCAGACACTGCCCTGATTGCTTCCTGAGAATTCCCATATTAATAAAGAAGAAAATTATCTGCCATTTTTTCCTACTATAATAATGCTGAATCTTAATTTAGAGGGTTCAAGGGTACGGTAATGCTTGTAGAATCTTTATTATCTCAACAATCTAAAAAATGATGTTTATTTCCATAGTTTGATAGTGCCACTTAAATGCCAATTAAGCAAAACTATAACATTTCAATATAAATTTTTATTTCATTTTCAATTACTTTATAAATTCATGTGTATTTAGTACACTGATTCTTTTTTTACATTTCTGCTTTGAATGCAGATGCAATTTAATATAATAGATTTTTTAATGAATTAATCTTAACATAGTAATCTTTAGCTTTTTATACAAATATATTTAATTTAGGAGTATATGTGTGTATACACATACATACATAAATATACCACATATATACCTGATAGTCAAATAAGGTACAGAAATTTTATCTTGTCAAATTATGCCAAATAATCTCTTTAATGTGCACTCAAACATGTAATAAACTTTGGATAATTAAATAATGTGCCAAATTTAAGTTGTATTACAATATTCAAGTCATAGTCTTATGGAACTCTGTAATTTGATACAAACAAAAACTTGTCATATAGGAATTTTTTTCTGTCTTTTCCCTGTGTACAGCAAACTGAGGAAGAAAGATCATTATTTAATACTGGGCCCTGAAATGTTACCCAATTTGTTAATGGAATTATGAAGAACAGCAACATAATACACTGAAGAATAACTTAGTATCAGAGACCAATAAATCATTTTTTAAAGGAAGACAAAATGGTATAATTGGACTTCTGGAGTCAGACTTAGTTACCTTTATGTGACCTCAGTTTCCTTTTCATAAAATGGGATAATAACCCTTACATAGAAGGTCATTGAGATGATTTGAGAGAGATTACCAAGTATAAGATATTTGTTTTAATGCCTTGTAAATGCTTAATAAGTAGCTGCTCTTATTATCATTATGATTATTTTCTTTTTTAAGAAAAAAAGATAATGTTTGTAAAACTGAATTCAAATCATAGGAAAAAATTTGGCCAGGCGCTGTGGCTCACGCCTGTAATCCCAACACTTTGGGAGGCCAAGGTGGGAGGATCACTTGAGCCCAGGAGTTCAAGACCAGCCTGGGTAACAAAGTGAGGCCCCACCTCTACAAAAAGTTTTTTAAATTATCCAGCCACAGGCTGGGCACAGTGGCTTACACCTGTAATTCCACCACTTTGGGATGAGGCAGGTATCACTTGAGGTCAAGAGTTCAAGACCAGCCCGGCCACGATGTTGGTAAAACTCCATCTCTATTAAAAACACAAAAATTAGCCAGGCATGGTGGTGGGTGCCTGTAATTCCAACTACTTGGGAGGCTGACACAGGAGAATTGCTTGAACCCAGGAGGCGGAGGTTGCAGTGAGCCAAGATCGCACCACTGCACTCCAGCCTGGGCAACAGAGTGAGACTCCATCTCAAAAAAAAAAAAAAAATTAGCTATGGTGGTTTGCACCTGTAGGCTCAGCTACTCAGGAGGCTGAGTTGGGAGGATCGCTTGAGCCCAGGAGTCTGAGGCTATAGTGAGCCATGATCACACCACTGTACTCCAGCCTGGGCAACAGAGCAAGACCTTGTCTCAAATGAATAAATATATAAAGTCAAAAACTTGTATGTTGACCTATAGAAAGTTGAGGACTATCTGTAGTGCAATTAATTTAAATATAAAGTAGTTTGATATTTTACAGTGGTGCCAAAGCGATCCAGTGGGGAAAGGAAAATCTTTTCAATAGATGATGCTATAAAAACTTGATATGCAGGCCGGGCGCGGTGGCTCAAGCCTGTAATCCCAGCACTTTGGGAGGCCGAGGCGGGCGGATCACGAGGTCAGGAGATCGAGACCATCCTGGCTAACATGGTGAAACCCCGTCTCTACTAAAAAATACAAAAAAAAACTAGCCGGGCGCGTTGGCGGGCGCCTGTAGTCCCAGCTACTTGGGAGGCTGAGGCAGGAGAATGGCGTGAACCCGGGAGACGGAGCTTGCAGTGAGCTGAGATCCGGCCACTGCACTCCAGCCTGGGTGACAGAGCGAGACTCCGTCTCAAAAAAAAAAAAAAAAAAAAACCGATATGCATAAGGAAAAAAATGAATCTTTGACCCTGACCTCATACCATACAAAAAATTAGAGATAAATCATGGTCACAACAGAAAAGCTAAAACTATTAGACTTATAGAAGAAAACAGGAGAATATTTTCACAAGTTGGGGTAAGCAAAAGTTCTTGGAAGGAACCATGAGAGCACTAACCATATAACAAAAATATTGATAAATTAGATTTCAAAAAATAAAAACTTTATGTTCATCAAAAGACACTCTTAAGATACCCCACAGGCCAGGATACAATAATCACAACACATATATCTGAATTTATATGCAGAATATATCTTAATACTCTTATACTCAAAAATACAGATACTTTACAAAAGAAGATATATGAGTCACTAATAAGTACATGACAAAGTATTCAACATTGTTATCATGGGAGAAATGAATTTTAAGACCTCATTGAGGCAGGGCGTGGTGGCTCAACCCTGTAATCCCAGCACTTTGGGAGGCCGAGACGGGCAGATCACGAGATCAGGAGATCGAGACCATTCTGGCGAACACGGTGAAACCCCGTCTCTACTAAAAAGTACAAAAAACTAGCCGGGTGAGGTGGCGGGCGCCTGTAGTCCCAGCTACTCGGGAGGCTGAGCCAGGAGAATGGCCTAAACCCGGGAGGCGGAGCTTGCAGTGAGCTGAGATCCGGCCACTGCACTCCAGCCTGGGTGACGGAGCGAGACTCCGTCTCAAAAAACAAACAAACAAACAAAAAAGACCTCATTGAGAGTACTACTACACTAGAATGACTAAAATTAAAATGGCAACACCAAATGTTGGAGAGGACATCCAGCAACATTGCTGATGGACTGAACAACCACTGAACATTGCCGATGTAAACTTGAACAACCACTTTGGGAAAAGGCCCTTAAGTTTTTTATAAAAAAGTAAACATACACCTATTCTTTCATCCAGTTGTTTCACTTCTGGGTATTTACCTACAGAAGTGAAAGTATATGTCCACCAAAGGACTTGTAGCAGTTTTATTCATCATTGCCAAAAACTGGAAAGGGATAGTTGTCCATCAGCAGGAGAGCAGATAAACTGATATATTCAAACAGTGGAATAATACTTAGCAAAAGAGGACTGAGTGTGGTGGCCCATGCCTATAATCCCAGCAATTTGGGAGGCTGAAGTGGGAGGATCACCTGAACCCAGGAGTTAAGACCAGCCTGGACAATATAGTGAGGCCCCCATCTCTACAGAGAAAAGCAAAATTAGCTGGATATGGTGGTGCACACCTGTATTTGCTACCCAGGAGGCTGAGGTAGGAGTTGCTTGAGCCCAGAAGGTCAAGACTGCAGTGAGCCATGTTTGGGTCACTGCACTCTAACCTGGGTGACAGAGGGAGACCCTGTCTCAAAAAGAAAAAATAGCAAAAGGAAGAAATTAACTGCTGATAAAACAACAGGAATCAGTTCAACAATTAAAAAAAAAAAAAAAAAAAAAAAAAAAACCTTACTGAGGAAACCAGATACAAAAGCATACAAACTGAGATTCCATGTATTTGAAAGTCTATAACAAGCAAAACCAACCTATAGTGAAAAAGAGCAGTGGTTGCTTTTGCAGGGGAGAAGGAAAGTGGAAACTGACTAGAAAGGGTCATGAGGGGACTTTCTGAACTGCTGATGATGTGCTGCATCATAATAGGATTACACGGGTATATACATTTGTCAATGCTCAGGAAATAGCCCACTTAAGTTGTGATTTCATTATATTTAGGTTTTACCTCACACACACAAAAAGAATTATAGGCTGGCCGTGGTGACTCACACCTGTTACCCCAGCACTTTGGGAGGCCAAGGTGGTTGGATCACTTCAGCCCAGGAGTTCGAGACCAGCCGGGCAACATGGTGGAACCCCATCTCTACCAAAAAAAAAAATACAAAAATTAACTGGGCATGGTTGTGCATGCCT
Organism: Trachypithecus francoisi; assembly: GCF_009764315.1. Classification (NCBI taxonomy): domain Eukaryota; kingdom Metazoa; phylum Chordata; class Mammalia; order Primates; family Cercopithecidae; genus Trachypithecus; species Trachypithecus francoisi. Next base: position 39,002,359 of record NW_022681474.1, read on the forward strand.
ATGATCCCAGCTACTCAGGAGGCTGAGATAGGAGGATCACTTGATTCCCGGAGGTTGAGGATGCCGTGAGCCTTGATTGCACAACTGTATTCCAGCCTGAGGGAAAGCCTGCCTCAAAAAAAAAAAAAAAAAAAAAATTATATGCAAATAATGAATTCTAGTTAAATAAAATACATACTGATAGAGATAAAGTGTACTGAGGTTTTCAACCTATGGTAAAGTGCATCAAGAAATAAGAAACATAAAGAGGGAGATGAGTAGATGAATAATACATAAGGTAAATATAACAAAAAGTTTTTTGAGACGGGGTCTTACTCTGTTGCCCAGGCTGGAGTGCAATGGCACCATCTCAGCTCCCTACACAACTTCCACCTCCTGGGCTCAAGCAATTCTCATGCCTCAGCCACCCTAGTAGCTGGCATTATAGGCATGTGTCACCATGCCTGGCTAATTTTCCTATTTTTAGTAGAGATGGGGTTTTGCCATGCTGGCCAGGCTGGTCTCACTCCTGGCCTCAAGCGATCCTCCTGCCTCAGCCTCCCAAAGTGCCGGGATTAAAGATAAGAGCCACTGCACCCAGCCAATTTCCTATTTTTAAAGGGCTGAATAGTATTCAATTGTGTATATAGATCACATTCTAAAAATTCATTTATCCATTGATGGGCACTTTAGTTGTTTCCATATCTTGGCTATTGTGAATAATGTTGCTGGGAGCATGAGAGAACAGACATATCTGTGACATACCAATTCCATTTCCTTTGGGTATATGCCAAGAAGTGGGATTGTTGGATCATGTGGTAATTATGTTTTTAGTTTTTTGAGGAACCGCCATGCTGTTTTCCAAAATGACTGTACTAATTTACAGTATCACCAACAGTATGCAAGGGTTTCCTTTTCTCCAACTCCTCACCAGCATTTCTTATCTTTCGTGTTTTTGATAATAGCCAATCCAACAGGTGAGAGGTGATACCTCATTGTGGTTTTAATTTGCACTTCTCTGATGACTAGAGATCTTGAACATTTTTTCACATATTTGTTGGCCATTCATATGTCTTCTTTTGCGAAATGTCTATTCATGTCTTTTTCACATTTTAAATAGGGTTATTTGTTTTCTTATTATCGAGTAGTTTGAGCTCCTTATATATTTTGAATATTAGCCCCTCATGCAATGTATGATTTACAAATATTTTCTTCCAATCCGTGGGGGTATTTTCACTTTATTAATTCTTTACTATGCAGAAGCTTTTTAGTTCGATGTAATCCTATTTTTGTTTTCATTGCCTGTGCTTTTGGAGTCATATTCAGGAAACTGTTGTCCAGATCAGTGTCATGAAGTTTTTCTCCTGTTCTAGTAGTTTTATAGTTTCAGATGTTACATTTAACTCTTTACACTCTGTTGCCTAGGTTGAAGGGCAATAGTGCAATCACGGCTCACTGCAACCCCAACCTCCCAAGCTCAAACAGTCCTCCCACCTTAGCCTCCCAAGTAGCTGAGACCACAGGCATGCACTACCACACCCAGCTAATTTACTTTTTTTTTGTATAGATGGGGTCGCCCTATGTTTCCCAGGCTGGTCTCAAACTCCTAGGCTCAAGTGATCCTCCCACCTCAGCCCCCCAAAGTGCTGGCATTACACAGCACCTGGCAAAGTTGTTTATTGTATGAGGTGAGATAAGGAGCTATTTTCATCCTTCCATTTATGGATATCCACATATGGAAGAATGGAAGTTTTTTCAGCACCATTTATTGAAAAAACTGTCCTTTCCCCTTTGTGTGTTCTTGGCACCTTTGTCATAAATCAATTGACCATAGATATATGGATTTATTTCTGGAATCTCTATCCTATTCCATTGGTCAATATGTCTGTTTTTAATGCCAGTACCATACAGTTTGGTTACTATGGCTTTCTAATAGATTTTGAAATCCAGTATTGTGATGCCTCCTCCTTTGTTCTTGGTAGTCAAGATTGCTTTGGTTATTCAGGTCTTAGGTGCTTCTATATAAATTTTAGGTCTTTTTTTCTCTTTCTGTGAAGAACGGTATTGGAGGCCAGGTGTAGTGATTCACACCTGTAATCTCGGCACTTTGGGAAGCTGAGGCAGGCAGATTGCTTGAGCTCAGGAGTTTGAGACCAGCCTGGGCAACAAAGTAAGACCCCGTGTCTATAAAACATACAAAAATTAGCCAGATGTAGTGGCATGTACCTATATTCCCAGCTACTCAGGAGGTGGAGGTGGGAGAATGGCTTGAGCTTGAGAGGCAGAAATTGCAGTGAGCACTCCTGCCTGGGCAACAGAGCCAGACCCTGTCTCAAAAAAAAAAAAGAAAAAGAATGCCACTGGACTTTTGGACTTTTGATAGGGATTGCATCACTTTGGGTAGTTGGACATTTTAAAAATATTAATTCTTCAATGCATGAACAAAGGATATCTTTCCACTTATTTATGTCCTCTTTTTTAATATATTTGATGTATCCAACTGATTCTTAAATTTCTTTCATCAATGTTTATAGTTTTTAGTATACAGATCTTTTACTTCCTTGGTTAAATTTACTCCTAAGTAATTTGTTCTTTTGCTGCTATTGTAAATGGGATTGTTTTCTTTTTTTTTTTTTTCAGATAGATCACTGTTAGTGTATGAAAGCACTACTCTTTTGTATGTTGATTTTGTATCCTGCAACACTAGTTCATTCGTTTATCAGTTCTAATATTTTTTTGGCGGAATCTTTTGGATTTTGTGTATATAAAATTCTATCATCCACACAGACAATTTCACTTTTTCCTTTCCTATTTGGATGCCCTTTATTTTCTTTTTTTGCCTAATTCCTCTGGCTGACACTTCTAGTAATATTTTGAGCCAAAGTGGTGGGAATGGGCATCTTTGTCTTATTCTTGATCTTAGAGAAAAATCCTTCAACTTTTCGTCACTGAGTATAATATTAGCTGTGGCCCTGTCATATATGGCCTTAACTGTATTGAGGAACATTCTTTCTATACCTAACTTGCTGAGAGTTTTTATCATAAATAGATCTTGAATTTTGTCAAATTTTTTTCTGCATCTATTGAGATGATCACATGGTTTTTATCTTTCATTCTGTTAATATGATGAATCACATTTATTGATTTGAATATGTTTAATCAGCCTTACATCCCAGGGATAAATCCCATTTGATCATGGTAAATAATCCTTGAATATACTATTGAATAGGCTTTGCTAGTATTTTGTTGAGGATTTTTTACATTTATGTTCATCATTGATATTGGCTGGTAGTTTTATTTACTTGTAGTGTCTTTAACTGGCATTGGTATTAGGTTAATAATGACCTTGTTTAGAAATATTCCCTCCTCTTCAATTTGGTGGAAGAATTTGAGGATTGGTATTAGTTCTTCTGTAAATGGTAGAATTCAGCCACGAAGTCTTCTGATCCTGGGCTTTTTTTATGGGAGACTTTTAATTACAGACTCGATCTACTTACTCATTATTGGTCTGTTCAGATTTCCAATTTCTTCATGATTCGGTCTTGGTAGGTTATATGTTTCCAGGAATGTACCATTTCTTCCAGGTTGTTCAGTTTTTTTGGTTTCGTAGTACTTTTTTATGATCTTTCATATTTCTGTGTCTGTTATCAGTTGTAATGTCTCCTCTTCCACTTTTATTTTCCTTTTTGTCACCCAGACTGGAGTGGAGTGATGTGACACAACTCACTGTAACCTCAAACTCCTAGGCTCAAGTGATCCTCTGCCCTTCATTAGCTTCCCAGTCAGCTAGGACTACAGGTGCTCACTACCACACCCAGCTAACTTTTTTTTTCCTTTTTTTTTTTTTTGTTTTTTAGAGGCAGGGTCCTGCTATGTTTCCCAGGCTGAACTCAAACTCATCTTCCCACCTTGACCTCCCAAAGTGCTGTAATAACAGGCATGAGCCACCATGCCTGGCTCACGCCTGTAATCCCAGCATTCTGGGAGGCCAAGATGGGTGGATCAACTGACGTCAGGAGTTTGAGACCAGCCTGGCCAACATGGCGAAACCCCATCTCTACTAAAAATACAAAAATTAGCCAGGTGTGGTGGCAGACACTGTAATCCCAGCTACTTGGGCTGAGGAAGGAGAATGGCTTGAGCCTGGGAGGCAGAGGTTGCAGTGAGCTGAGATCGTGCCATTGCACTCCAGCCTGGGTGACAGAGTGAGAATCCATCTCAAAAGAAAAAAAAAAAAGAGTCCATTTCATTTAGCTTTTCAAAAACCAATTTTGTTGATCTTTTCTATTGATTGTCTAGTCTCTAATCATTTATTTCTTCCTTCCTTCTGCTAACTTTGGGCTTAGTTTGTTCTTCTTCTAGTTCCTTGAGGTGTCACATTTGTTTATTTGATAACTTTTCTCATTTTGAAGGTAGGCATTTTTTCCTATAAACTTTACTCTTAGAACTGTATTGCACAAATTTTGGTATGTTTTGTTTTCATTTTTGTCTCAAGACTTTTTTAAATTTCCCCTGTAATGTATTATTTGACTTAAAGAATAGGTGGAATGTTCTTTTTGTGTCAGTTAGGTTTATTTGGTCTGAAGTATAGTTCAAGTAGAATGCTTCCTTATTGATTATCTGTCTGAATGATCTGTCTGTTGTTGGAATTGAGATATTAAAATCCCCTACTATTATGGTGTTCCTCCAGTCTATGTGTTCCTTCAGATCGCTTAATGTTTGCTTTATATATTTAGGTGCTATGATGTTGGGTGTATATGTATTTACAATTGTAATATTCTCTTGATTAATTGACCCCTTATTACCATATAATGACCTTCTTTGTCTCTATTTACAGTTTTTTATCTAAAGTCTGTTTTATCAGGGCTGAGCATGGTGGCTCACATCTATAATCCCAGCACTTTGGGAGGCCAAGGCAGGTGAATCATCTGAGTCAGGAATTCGAGATCAACCTGGCCAACATAGTAAAACCCCAGCTCTACTAAAATACAAAAATTAGCCAGGCATGGTGGTGTATGCCTGTAGTCCCAGCTACTCGGGAGGCTGAGGCCAGAGAATTGCCTGAACCTGGGAGGTGGAGGTTGTAGTGAGCCAAGATCATGCCAGTACACTCCAGCCTGAAGGACAGAGCAAGACTCCATCTCAAAAACAAACAAAAAAAAAGCATATTTTATCTGAAATAAGTGTAGCTACCCCTGCTTTCTTTTGGTTTCCATTTGCATAGAATATTTTTCCCATGTCTTCACTTTTCATCTGTGAGTGTCCATTAAGGTGATATGAATCTCTCATAGGCTGCATATAGTTGGGTCTTGGTTTTTTGTTTTTTAAAATCCATTCAGCCACTCTGTGCCTTTTGATTGGATAAATTAATCCATTTATTTTACTTTTATCCATTTATATATATACTGATCATTGTTTTCTTATTGCTTTGTAGATGCTTTGTTCCTTTCTTCCTCTGTTGCTTTCTTCCTTTTTGGTTTGATGGCTTTCTGTAGTGGTATGCTGAGTCTTTTCTTTTTATCTCTTTTGTATCTACTATAAGTTTTTGCTTTGTAGTTACCCTGAAGCTTACATAAAACATCTTATAACTGGCTACTTTAAGCTACTGACTATTTAACTTTGATTATTTATATAAACTCTATACTTGTACTCCCCCTCCTCCCATGTTTTATGTTTTTGTCAAAATTTACATCTTTTATTATTTGAATCTTAACAAATTATTGTAACTCTAATTGTTCATACTTTTGCTTCTTAACTTTTATACTACAGATATAGTTGATTTACTCACTGCCCTTACCATATTAGAGTGTTTTGGATTTCACAACATACTTATTTTACCAATGACTTTTATGCTTTTATATGTTTTAATGTTACTAAATACATCCTTTTCCTTCAGCTTGAAGAAGTTCCTTTAGCATTTCTTGTAAGCCAGGTCTAGTGGTGATAAACTCTCTCAGCTTTTATTTGTCTGAGAACATGTTTATCACTCCTTCTTTATTGAAAGACAAGATTGCTGGGTATAGTATCATGGGTTGACGGGTTTTTTTTTCTTTGAGGTTTTTGAATGTATCATACTGCTTCCTTCTAGCCTGCCTTTGCTGCTTCCCAAACTCTCTCTTTATTTTAACTTTTACCAGTTTGATTATGATGTGTCTCAACATGGCTCTCTTTTTGATTCATCCTATTTGGTTTCTTTTGGGCTTCCTGAATCTGAATTTCTATGTTCTTTACCCAGGCTTAGGAAGTTTTCTGCCATTATTACTTTGAAAATGTTTTCTGGCCGGATGCGGTGGTTCATGCCTATAATCCCAGCACTTTGGGAGGCTGAGGTGGGCGGATCACAGGGTCAGGAGATCAAGACCATCCTGACCAACATGGTGAAACCCCGTCTCTACAAAAATTACAAAAATTAGCTGGGTGTGATGGCGGCGCCTGTAGTCCCAGCTACTCAGGAGGCTGAGGCAGGAGAATGGCGGGAACCCAGGAGGCGGAGCTTGCAGTGAGCCGAGATTGCGCCACTGCACTCCAGCCTGGGTGACAGAGCCAGACTCCGTCTCAAAAAAAAAAAAAAAAGAAAATGTTTTCTCTCCTTTTTTCTCTCCCTTCTCCTTCAGGTATACCAATAATGTTTATGTTGTTACATTTGGTGGTGTTCCGTAAGTCTTTTAAGCTATCGTTACTCTTTTAAGTTCTTTTTGTTTTTGTTCCTCAGATTGGATGATTTCTAATGATCCGTCTTTAAGTTAAATGATCCTTTCTTCTGCTTGATCTAGTTGGCTGTTGAATCCCTCTATTTAATTTTTCAGTTCAGTCATAGTATTATTCAGCTCTATGATTTCTGTTTGGTACTTTGTTTTCTTTTGGTTTTTGTTTTGTTTTGTTTTTGAGATAGGCTCTTGCTCTTTTGCCCAGGCTGAAGTGCAGTGGCACAATCATGGCTCACTGAAGCCATGACCTCTTAAGTTCAAGCAATCTTCCCACCTCAGCCCCTTGAGTAGCTGGAAACAAAGGCATGCACCACCACACCTAGCTAATTTTTTAATAAAAGTTTTTATGGAGATACATCTCCCTGTGTTGCCCAGGCTGGTCTCAAACTCCTGGGCTCAAGCAATCCTCTCACCTTAGCCTCCAAAAGTGCTGGGATTACAGGCATGAGCCACTGCTCCCACACCCTGATTGGTACTTTTTAATATTCTCTCTTTGTTGAAATTCTGAGTTCTTACATTGCTCTCCTGACCTCAGTGAGCATCTTTATGACCATTATTTTCTATTCCCTGTTGGGTAAAGTGCATCTCCACTTCACATCAATTCTAGAGATTTATCTTGTTCTTTTTTTGGAAATATACTCTCCTATTTTTTCCATTTACCTTGCCTTTTTTTCTGTACATTAGATAGGAACCACCTTTCCTAGTCTTGTCAGACTGGCCTCATGTAGAGAATCTCACCAATCCATCTGGCCAGAGACTTTAAATTTTCTCTGAAACCTTTATGTTCATCCAAATGGCTCTTTCTGGTTTTGGTGGCCCCTTGGAGATTAGAATGTGCCATGTCCTGGCCAGGCACAGTAGCTTACACCTGTAATCCCAGTACTTTGGGAGGCCAAGACAGGAGGATCACTTGAGCCCAAGAGTTTGAGACCAGCCTGGACAACATAATAAGGCTCTATCTCTATATTAATATATTACATAAAAATAAAGAGAGAAAAAAAGAATATGCTATGTCCTCTCCATACCCCAAGATTGGTAAGGTAGAAGCAGACTCTCTTGATATAGCTGGAAAGGTTGAGGTGTTGCATATGTGTTCCAGTTCCTTCTATCTTCACAGTGAAGCTTAGTGCAAGCATTTTCTCCCACCTTCTCTGCACAAAACTGGGGAGAGAATCTGTGGTAAATGTCTGTCTTCACATTCAGGCAGCACCCTTCTGTTCCTGGGGAAATAGCTGCTGGAAGTGGGCCCATTGTATATCTGCCTCTTTGTTTATTGTGATCTAGGCCACCCAGGAATGCAAAGTCCCATCAATTCCTAGAGTAAGGATTTGTTGTTGTTGTTGTTGTTTTGTTTTTTCGGAGACAGAGTTTCGCTCTTGCTGCCCAGGCTGAAGTGCAATGGTGCCATCTCAGCTCATTGCAACCTCCACCTCCCAGGTTCAAGCGATTCTCCTGCCTCAGCCTCCTGAGTAGCTGGGATTACAGGCACCTGCCACCATACCTGGCTAATTTTTGGATTTTTAGTAGAGACAGGTTTTCACCATATTGGCCAGGTCTTGAATTCATGACCTCAGGTGATCCACCCACCTCAACCTCCCAAAGTGTTGGGATTATAGCCACGAGCCACTGTGCCCAGCCTAGAGTGAGGTTCTTAAGGAGATAGTCCCTTTGATAGGAGACGTAGAATTTTTGACACTCAGTGCATGTAAAAACTCCTTCCCAAGAAGACTGGATAGGCCTGAATTTATCACTGGGGTGAGCCAAAAGAAAGGCTCAGGAAGTGCCAAGCTCTGGCTCAGGTTGCTGTAGAGCTACTGTTTGTCTGCCCCGTTAACTCTCTAGTCGAGTTCATTAGAAGACAGGCCATCAATTAGCCACAGGAAGTGTGTGCCATAAACCTCCTCTGGAAAGAAAATGGAAACTGTACATTCCAACCCATTTTGTGCACTACCGAAAGCAGGTCTAACCCCTGGAAGTGTTTGTGCACCTGTTTAAAACCATCTCTTTGTTCTGTGATCTACAGAGACTCACATATGCCTAGTCCCTTCTGCTCCCAGGTCTAAGAGGGTTTAGGATGGAATCCTTTGGGAGATAACTGTAAAAAACTGGAGCACTTGATGCTTGGCATAAGCCTCTTCTGGGGAGAAACAGGGAGCTGCATTTCTTTTTTTTTTTTTTTTTTTTTTTTTTTGAGACAGAGTCTGGCTCTGTCGCCCAGGTTGGAGTGCAGTGGCCGGATCTCAGCTCACTGCAAGCTCCGCCTCCGGGTTTACGCCATTCTCCTGCCTCAGCCTCCTGAGTAGCTGGGACTACAGGCGCCCACCACCTCGCCCGGCTAGTTTTTTGTATTTTTTTTAGTAGAGACGGGGTTTCAACGTGTTAGCCAGGATGGTCTCGATCTCCTGACCTCGTGATCCGCCCATCTCGGCCTCCCAAAGTGCTGGGATTACAGGCTTGAGCCACCGCGCCCAGCCGGAGCTGCATTTCTATAGCCCCTTCTCTGCACGGCTTCCAGGGGATAAAGCCCCTGGTAATGCCTGTATATTAAACCACTACTTTTTTCTGTGGACTAGAGAGACTCAAATATGCTTAGATCCCCTCTGTTACTAGAGCTAGAAGATTTAGCTCTAGTAAATTAGGATGCAGTTCCTCAGATGGAAACTGTAAACGCTGGGGTGCTTGTGTGGACAGTCTCCTTCCAGAAGGGATTAATAGACCTGGAGTTATTGCTGGAGTAAACCAGGAAAGAAGGCTTGGGAAGTGCCAATCTGCTTATCAGGCTGCCGGCAGGCTTCTATTTTGTCTGCCTCTTTAACTCCCTGATGCAAGTTAGTTAAAAATAAGGCTGTCAAGTAGCCACTGAAAGACTGTGTCATAAACCCCTTCTGGGGAGAAAGAGCGATGCACTTTTTAAGCCCCTTCTCTGTATTCTTCCCGGAAGATGCAGCCTCTAGAAGTGCTTGTGCATCTATAAAACTGCCACTTTTCTCCTGTGGTCTAGAGAGACTTGTGTATGCCTGATTCCCTCTACTCTCAGAGTTCGTGGATTAAGAAACCAACTATGGAGAAGATACATGTTGGAGATTCCTTTCCCAGTTTTATAGCACAGTGCCCAGAATGGTATCCGTGCCTGAGTGTGGCTTGGCTTCTCCTACCCACTCAATATGGATGTTTTCTCAGTTGCCCAGTGGGTGTCTCTCAACTGGTCCCTGACTTTCTCTCAAAGGGAATTGATCTGTAAATAGATGTTGATTTCGTGTATCTGTGAGTGGAGGAGAGTCTGGAAATTCCTATTCCACCATGTTGCTGACATCATTCATTCCTATATATCTAATTGATCACCAAGTTCGGTCAGCAATACCTCTCTTAAATCTCTTCCTCATGTCTCCATCTCCTTTGGTGTAATTTAGAGCATTATCATATATATTTCCCCAACGCTCATTCTTCCCCATCACCAGTAAGTCCTCCCTCACCATGGAGATGCCTTGTTAAAGAGGAAACTCAGTCACATTCACTGGTCTGTTGAAACCCCTTGACCATCCACCCCTTAACCACTTTAACAGCTTTCCTACAGCCATCCCTCCTTCAACCTAAACATACCTTATAACTACACTCATGCTTCTAACTGGATTACCATTTTTCCTCTACAACTACTCATATTTAAAGATGCTGTTCAAAAGTCAGGTCGTCTGTAATGTTTTATTCTATAATACCCAGGCAGTTAGTTGCTGCTTCATCTGTTTTTCTCTCATAGTACATTGCATATTTCCTTATCATAGTTTATGCAATTGTATTGTATCATATAATTTTTGTTAATGTATATGTCTTCTTCTAAGGCAGAACTGTCTGCTGTCACATAGTAGATGCTAAATAAATGTTTGCTCAATGAAGACCTTTCTCACTTCTCCAGATTTCTGTAGTGAGTTAGAGACTTAGGAAAGGCAGAGTCACCAGGGATTTTGGCTGTCAGAAAAACTAGCTCTTTGTATTATCTGGCTTTACTTCTGCTCACATCCTCTGTACTGAAACTCTTCCTTCTTCTCAATTTAGCTTCATTCTTAGAAGTCTGTCCCTTAGCCAGGTGCAGTGGCATTGTGGCATTTTAACCTGCCCTAGTTCCATGCCTCACTTTCCAAGAAATGCAAGAAACAAGAAAGTATGGCCTATATGTGGGGGGAAAAAATCAACAAAAAATTGTCACTGGGGTAGCTCAGACATTAGACTTACTAGACAAAGATGTTAAATCAGCTATTTTAAGTATGTTTAAACAGCTAAACAAAACACGTCTAAAGAACATCAACTAAAAGGCTGGGTGCGGTGGCTCATGCCTGTAATCCCAGCACTTTGAGAGGCTGAGGTGGGCAGATCACCTGAGGTCAGGAGGTCAAGACCAGCCTGACCAACATGGTGAAACCCCATCTCTACTAAATATGCAAAAATTAGCCAGGCATGGTGGTGCACACCTGTAGTACCAGCTGCTTGGGAGGCTGAGGCAGGAGAATTGCTTAAACCCAGGAGGCGGAGCTTGCAGTGAGCTCAGATCCGGCCACTGCACTCCAGCTTGGGTGACAGAGCGAGACTCCGTCTCAAAAAAAAAAAAAAATTGTAAAACTGCTCTAAAAAATCAAGTCTATTTTAAAAGAAGGCTGTGGGGTGTCATATTTAAAGCTCTGACAGGAAAAAAAACCAAGATTCCAACTAAAATATCCTTCAAAAATGAAGAAATTGAGATATTCCCAGATAAATAAAAGCAGAAGGAGTTTATTGAAGAAACTTCCCTAAAACATATGCTAAGTGGCATCCTCTGGGCTGAAAGGAAAGGACGTTAGACACGAATTCAAATCCACACAGAGAAATAAAGAACACTAGTCAGGTGGGGCGCAATGGCTCACACCTGTAATCCTAGCACTTTGGGAGGCCGAGGCAGGCAGATACCTGAGGCCACGAGTTTGAGACGAGCCTGGCCAACATGGCGAAACCCATCTCTACTAAAAATACAAAAATCAGTCGGGCGTGGTGGTGCAGGCCTATAATCCCAGCTACTCAGGAGGCGGAGGCAGGAGAATCGCTTGAACCTGCCGGGCGGAGGTTGCGAGAGGGGGCGAGATTGCAGCGAGCTGAGATCCGAGGTTGCCGGGCCGAGGTTGCAGCGAGCTGAGATCACACCACTGCACTCCAGCCTGGGCGAAAGAGCAAAAACCTGTCTCAAAAAAAAAAAAAATAGAAAAGATCACTAGTCAGGGTAACCACACAAGTAAATATAGAAGACAATGTTAACATATTATTATTGTAATTCTTCTTATCTGGTTTAAAAGACAACTGCATAAAGCAATAATTATAAATATTTGCATATAACCTACAAATATATAATTTGTGACAATAAAAGCATAAAGAGGGAGGTGAAGCAATATAGGAGCAAATATTTTATATACTACCGGAACTACATTGGTATTAATCTGAATCACAGAGAAAGTGCAGATGAGTGATTACCAGGAACTGGGAGAATGGGAGAAATGAGGACTATTAATGGTTATGGAGTTTCTTCTTGGTGAGTTGATAGTAGTGAAATATTCTGGAATTAGTGGTGGTGGTTGTACAACCTGAATATATTAAAAACAACTAAATTGTACACTTTAAAAGTTGAGTTTTATGGTATGTGAATTATATCTCAATAGCAATTACTTTGAAACAAATAAAAAGATGGCAGGAGTTGCCCTGTATGTATTAAAGAAACTGAATTTGTAAAGTTGAAAACATTCCTACAAAAACACCTTCAGGCCCATATGGCTTTAGTCATGAAGTCTACCAAACATTTAAAGAAGAAAGAATCCAATTCTACATACACTCTTCCAAAATAAATTAAAGAAAACATAAATCTTTCCAACTCATTATTTGAGGCTAGAACCAAAACCGGATTAAAACATTAGAAGAAAATACCCTGGAATTCCAGCACTTTGGGAGTCGAGGCGGGTGGATCACCTGAGGTCAGGAGTTCCAGACCAGCCTGGCCAACATGGCAAAACCCTGTCTCTACTAAAAATACAAAAATTAGCCAGGTATGGTGGCACACACCTGTAATCCCAGCTACTCAGGAGGCTGAGGCAGGAGAATTGCTTGAACCCAGGAGACGGAGTTTGTAATGAGCTGAGATCTCACCACTGCACTCCAGCTACTACAGACTGTCTCAAACAAAAAAAAAATTTAGAAGAAAGTAAATCAATATCTCTCACAAACGTAATTAAAAATTCAAAATAATTCTCAGCAAACCAAATCCAACAATATATTAAAAAGTTGGCTGAGCACTGTGGCTCACACCTGTAATCCTAGCACTTTGGGAGGCCAAGGTAGGTGGATCATCTGAGGTCAGGAGTTTGAGAACAGCCTAGCCAACATGGTGAAATCCCATCTTTATTAAAAATACAAGAATTGGCCAGCTGTGATGGCAGGCGCCTGTAATCCCAGCTACTCGGGAGTCTGAGGCACAAGAATTGCTTGAGCCCAGGATGTGGAGGTTGCAGTGAGCAAAGATTGCTCCACTACACTCCAGCCTGGGTGACAGAATGAGACTCCATCTCAAAAAAATGTTAAATTAAATATATATGAAAAATAACCGGGCATGGTAGTGTGTGCCTGTAAGTCATGGCTACTTAGGAGGCTGAGATGGGAAGATCACTTGAGCCCAGGAGGTCAAGGCTGCAGTGATCCATGATCGTGCTACTGCACTCCAGCCTGAACAACAGAGCGAGACCCTGTCTCAAAAAAAAGAAGTTAACATATCATGATCAAGTGGAGTTTATCCCAGGAATACAGGGCTAGTTTAATCTTCAAAATCAGGTCAGACGTGGCAGCTGTCACTTGCAATCCCAACACTGGGAGGCCAAGCTGGGAGGGTCTCTTGAGGCTGAGAGTTTAAGATCAGCCTAAGCAATGTAGCAAGACCCCATTTCCAAATAAATAAAATATTCAAAATCAATAATTGAGCAAGTTGCAGTCATTTATGCCTGTAGTCCAAGCTACTCAGGAGGCTAAGGTGGGAGGATCATTTGAGCCCAGGAGTCTAAGGCCAGCCTGGGCAACAACACAAGATACCATCTCTAAAGGAAAAATTGTTCATTATAATTCATCCTATTAAAAAAGTAAAAAAAAGAAAACCATATGATTATCTTGATAAACACAGAAAAGCATTTGAAAAAATCCAATATTCATTCCTGATAAAAACTAAATAAATCTGGAATAGAAAGGGATGTCCTCAACATAATAATGGGCATCTACAAAAGCCCCACAGCTACCATCACACTTGGTGGTGAAAGACTGAATAGTTTCCCCTAAGATCAGAAACAAGACACCTTCTCTCCCCTTTTCTATTCAACATTGTGCTGGAAGTCCTGGCCACTCAATCAGGCAGAAAAAGAAAGGGAAAAAAAAAAAACAAACAGCCAAATTGAAGAAGTAAAATTGTCTCAATTTTCAGACAACATGACTGTCTATGTAGAAATCTAATGGAACCCAGAAAAAAGCAACTAGAACTAATAGGCAAGTTTAGCAAGGCTGAAGGATACAAGATAATACACAAAAATTAATTGTATTTCTATATGCTAACAGTGAAAAGTCATAAATTTACTAACTTATCAAATTAGTAAAATGCCATTTGTAATAGCATCAAAAATATAAAATACTTAGGAATAAATCTGACAAAATACGTAAAGTCCTCTAACTGGAAACCATAAAATATTGCTAAAAGAAATTAAATAATATCTAAAGAAATAAATAGTCTGAGCACAGTGGCTCATGCCTGTAATCCCACACCTTAGGAGGCTGAGGTGGGCAGATCTCTTGAGCTCAGGAGTTCAAGACCAGCCTGGGCAACATGGCAAACCCCGTCTCTACAGAAAAAAATTTTTTTTAATTAGCCAGGTATGGTGACTGTCATGTGCGTCCGTGTGAAAAGACCACCAAACAGGCTTTGTGTGAGCAACATGGCTGTTTATTTCACCTGGGCGCAGGCGGGCTGAGTCAGCGAAGGGAGATAAGGGTGGGGCCGTTTTATAGGATTTGGGGAGGTAAAGGAAAATTACTGTCAAAGGGGGAGTTGTTCTCTGGCGGGCAGGAGTGGAGGTCACAAGGTGATCAGTGGGGGAGCTTTTTGAGCCAGGATAAGCCAGGCAGAAGATAATGTCATCGCTTAAGGCAAGGACCAGCCATTTTCACTTCTTTTGTGGTGGAATGTCATCAGTTAAGGTGGGGCAGGACATTTGCACTTCTTTTGTGATTCTTCAGTTACTTCAGGCCATCTGGGCCTATACGTGCAAGTCACAGGGGATGCGATGGCTTGGCTTGGGCTCAAAGGCCTGACAGTGACACACGCCTGTGGCCCCAGCTACTGAGATGGGAGGATCACCTGAGCCCATCTCAGCCTCCCAAGTATCTGGGACTACAGGCGTGTGGGAGGTCGAGACTGCAGTGAGCCATGATCATCCCACTGCACTCCAGCTTGGGTGACAGAGTGAAACTCTGTATTAAAAAAAAAAAAAACAATAGATACGCCTTGTTCATGGGTCAGAAGACTCAGCAATGTTAAGATATCGATTGTCCCTGAATTGATCTATAGATGCTGATATGGTTTGGATATTTATTCCCTCTCAATCTCATGTTGAAATGTGATCCCCAATGTTGGAGGTGGGGCCTAGTGAAAGGTGTTTGGGTCACAGGGGTGGATCCCTCCTGAGTGGCTTGGCACCCTTCTGCAGTAATGAGTGAGTTTTTGCTGTATTAGGTCACACAAGAGCTGGTTGTTTAAAAGAGCTTGCCATCTCTCTCTTGCTCTCTCTGTCACTACGTGAGACACCTACTCCCTCTTTGCCTCCTGCCATGAGTAAAATCTTCCTGAGGCTGGCCAACCATGGTGGTTCACACCTTTAATCCCAGCACTTTGGGAGGCCACAGTGGGCAGATCACTTGAGGTCAGGAGTTTGAGACCAGCCTGGCCAACATGGTGAGACCCGTACGAAAATTAGCTAGGCATTGTGGCATGCATGGATAGTCTCAGCTACTTGGGAAGCTGAGGCAGGAGAATTGCTTGAATCCAGGAGGCAGAGGTTGCAGTGAGCCAAGATTGTACCACTGCACTCCAGCCTGGGTGACACAGTGAGACTCTGTTTCAAAAAAAAAAAAAAAAACTTTCCAGAGGCTTCACCACAAGCTGAGCAGATGATGTGCCATGTTTGTACAGCCTACAGAACTGTGAGCCATCTCACAGTTCTGCACGATCTCAGCACCACTGCACTCAGTGGGTTCAAGCGATTCTCCTGCCTCTCAACCTCTTGAGTAGTTGCGGCTACAGGTGTGAGCCACCACGCCTGGCTAATTTTTGTATTTTTAATAGAGAAGGAGTTTCGCCATATTGGCCAGGGTGGCCTCAAACTCCTGACCTCAAGTGATCCACCCACCTCAGCCTCCCAAAGTGCTGGGATTACAGATGTGAGCCGCCACACCTGGCCAAATTACCCAGTCTTTATAAATTTGTAATAAAGGGAGCCAGGTGCTAATTCAAGACAACAGGGAAAAGACTCTGAAGGCATTTCCTCCCTAGCAATGCAAAACAGACTAACACAGAACATTGATACCAGCAGTGTGCTTTTGGCTATAAAGATACCTGAAGATGTGGAAGTGGCTTTAGAACTGGGTAATGAGCAGAAGTTGGAAGAGTTTGGAGGGCTCAGAAGAAGACAGAAAGACAAGGGAAAGTTTGGAACTTATTAGAGATTAGTGAAATGATTGTGTCTAAAATGCTGACAGAAATGCAGACTGTGAAGGCCAGGCTGAGGAGGTATCATATAGAAATGAAGAACTTGTCTGGGAGCAGTGGCTTACGCCTGTAATCTCAGCACTTTGGGAGGCCAAGATGGGCGGATCACCTGAGGTCAGGAGTTCAAGACCAGCCTGGCCAACATGATGAAACCCCACCTCTACTAAAAATACAAAAATTAGCCAGGCACGGTGGTGGGTGCCTGTAACCCCAGCTACTCGGAAGGCTGAGGCAGGAGAATTGCTTGAACCTGAGAGGCGGAGGCTGTAGTGAGCTGAGATGGCGCCACTGCACTCCAGCCTGGGCAACAGGGTAAGACTCCGTCTCAAAAAGAAAAAAGAAAAAAATAAAAGAAATGAAGAACTTAGTGGGAACTGGAGTAAAAGTCACCCTTGTTACACCTATCAAAGAACCTGGCTGCATTGTGTCCGTGTCCTAGAGCTTTGTGGAGGGCTGAACTTGAGAGTGATGACTTAGGGTAACTGGCAGAAGAAATTTCTAAGCGTTCAAGAAGTGCCATGGCTGCTTTTAAAAGCCTGTGATCAGATATGGGAGCAGAGGAATGACCTAAGGTTGCAACTTACAATTAAAAGGGAAGCAGAGCATAAAGTTTGGATAATCCACAGCCTGGCCATGAGGTAGAGGAGGAAAGGGAGTTTCCAGGAGGGGAATCCAGGCAGGCTGCTTGCTAAAGCAATTAGCACGTCTAAAAGGGAGCCAGGTGCTAATATTCAAGAGACAATGGGAAAAAGGCTCAGAAGGCATTTCGGAAATCTTCCAGGACACTTCTCCCATCACAGCCCCGGTGGCCTAGACAGGCAAACTGGTTTTAGAGATCAGGCTAGGGCGCTGCTGCCCTGTACTGCCTCAAGACACTGCTCCCCCAATTCTAGCCACTCCAGCTCTAGCCTTGGTTCAGAGGGGTTCAGGGACAGCTGAGGCTGCAGCTCCAGAGGGCACAAGCTGTAAACCTTGGCAACTTCCACATGGTGTTAGGTCTGTAGGCACACAGAATGCAAGAGTGAAGTACTCTTGGCAGCTTCCACCCAGATTTCAGAAGATGTGTGGGAAAGCCTGGGTGCCCAGGCGGAAGCCTGCCACAGGGGCAGAGCCCCCACAGAGAGCCACAACTAGGGCAGTGCTGAGGGAAAATGTGGGGTTGGAACCCCCATGGAGAGTCCCCAGTGAGGCACTGCGCAGTAGAGCTGTGGGAATGGAACTACCACCCTCCAGGCCCAAGAATGGTAGAGTCACTGGCAGCTTGCACCCTCAGCCTGGAAAAGCTGCAGGCACTCAACTCCAACCTGTGAGAGCAGCCACTTGGGCTGTGCCCAGCAAAGCCACAGGGCCAGGGCCAGGGCCAGGGCTACCCGAGACCTTGGGAGTTCATGCTTCACACCAGTGTGCCCAGAATGTGGGACATGGAGCCAAAGGAGATTATTTTGGAGCTTTAAGATTTAACGTTTGCCCTGCTGGGTTTCAGACCCACATGAGGCCTGTTGCCCACTTCTTTTGGCCAATTTCTCCCTTTTGGAATGGGAATGTTTGCCAATGCCTATACCATCATTGTATCTTGGAAGTAAATAACGTGTTATTGGTCTTACAGGCTCATGGGTGGAAGGGACTTGTCTTGAGTCTCAGATAAGACTTTGGACTTTGGACTTTTGAGTTGATGTTAGAATGGCTTAAGACTTTGGGGGACTATTAAGGAGGAGTGACATGTTTTGCAGTATGATAAGGACATGAGATCTGGGGGGCCAGGGGTGGAATTATCTGGTTTGGATATCTGTCCCTCCATATCTCATGTTGAAATGTGATTTCCACTGTTGGAGGTGGGGCCTGGTGGGAGGTGTTTGGGTCATGGGGCAGACCCTGCATGAATGGCTTGGCATCCTCCTATGGTAATGAGTGAGTTCTCGTTCATGTGAGAGCTGGTTGTTTATAGGAGTCTGGCATCTCTCATTTGCTTCCTTTTTTTGCCATGTAACACACCTGCTCCCCCTTCACCTTCCACCATGAATGAAAAGCTTCCTGAGGTCTCACCAGAAGCCAAGTGGATGCTGGTGCCATGCTTGGACAGCCTACAGAACTGTGAGCCAAATAAACCTCTTCTGTCTGTAAATTACCCAGCCTTGAATATTCCTTTGTAGCAGCACAAAATGGACTAATACAGATGCTATGCAATCACAATCAAAATTCTAGCTGGCATTTTTGTGAAAACTGACAAGCTACTGATTCTCAAATTCATATGAAAATACATAGGACCTAGAATAACCAAAACAGCTTTGAAAAAGAAGAGCAAAGTCAGAGGATTTACATTACTTGATTCAAGACATATAAAGCCACAGTAATCAAAACAGTGTGGCATTAGCATAAAGTTAGAAACAGAGAAGTGGAACAGAATAGAGAGTTCAGAAATAGACCCACATAAATATGCACAAGTGACTCTTCAAGAGCTTTATGAGATATAATTTACAAACCAAACTATTCACCCATTTAAAATGTACACTTTTTACATTTTTAATTTTATTTAATTTATTTTTTTCCTTAGAGACAGGGTCTTTCTCTGTTGCCCAGAATGGAGTGCAGTGGCATGATCATAGTTTGCTGCAACCTCAAACTCCTGGGCTTAAGGGATCCTCTTGCTTCAGCCTCCCGTGTAGCTAGGACTACACATGTGCACCATCATGCCCAGCTAGTTTTTGAATTTTTCAATAGAGACATGGTCTCACTGTGTTGGCCAGGCTAGTCTCCAACTCTTGACTTGTAGTGATCCTCCCTCCTCTGCCTCCTGTAGTGCTGGGATTACAGGTAGCATGAGCCACCTCGCCCAACCTAAGTCAAATTTTTTAAATAAGTTCCCTGAGTTGGACAAACATCACCACAATCTATAGAAAATTTTTGTCCACCCAGAAAGAAACCTTATACTTATTAACAATAACTCCTCATTTCCCTAAGCAACAGCCAATCTTTCTGTCTTTACAGATTTGGTTCTTACGGATATTTTATAAAATGAAAGCATCCAATATTTAGTCTTCTATAACTGGCTTCTTACTCTTAGTATAATTTGTTCAAGATGCATCTATGTTGTAGTGTGCATCAGTGCTTCATTCCTTTCACTTGCCAAATAATATTCCTTTGTAAGGATATATCACATTTTGTTTATTCATTCATTGGTCGATAAATACTGGGGTTATTTCCACTTTGGGTCTATTACAGTAATGCTGCTAGGGACGTTTGTGTACAAGTTTTTGTGTGAACATATGTTTTCATTTCTCTTGGGTTGATAAGTAGGAGTGGAATTGCTGGATTGTATGAAAATGACGTGTTTAACTTTTTAAGAAACTGCAAAACTATTTTTCAAAACAGCTACAAAAGGCTACATTCCCACCAGAAGTTCACTAAGCTTTCAATTTCTCCAGATCCTTGCCAACACTCATTATTGCCTGTCTTTTTTATTATAGCCATGCTAGTGAACATGAAATGGTATCTCATCATGCGTTTGTCAATATGCTTATTGTGGTAAAATAAATGTTACATAAAATATATCATTTTAACCTCTTTTTTCTTTTTTTTTTTGAGATGGAATCTCGCTCTGTCACCCAGGCTAGAGTGCAGTGGAGCAATCTTGGCTCACTGCAAGCTCCACTTCCTGGGTTCACGCCATTTTCCTGCCTCAGCCGCCTGGCTAAATTTTTGTATTTTTAGTACAGATGGGATTTCACCGTGTTAGTCAGGATGATCTCCATCTCCTGACCTCGTGATCTGCCCGCCTCAGCTTCCCAAAGTGCTGGGATTACAGGCGTGAGCTACCGTGCCCGGCCATCATTTTAACCATTTTAAGAGCACAATTTAGTGGCACTAATTACATTCACAATATTTTGCCATCATCATCACTATTTCCATTTCCAAGACTTTTCCAACACCCCAAACAGAAACTCTGTGCCTATTAACTACACATCTTTCCTCACTCCCAACCCCTGATAACCTATTATTTACTTTCTGTTGCTATAAATTTGCCTATTATAGATATTATAAGTGAAATAATACAATATTGTCTAGCTTATTTCACTTAGCATAATGTTTTCAAGATTCACCCATGGTGTAGCATGTATCAGAATGCCATTCCTTTTTTATGGCTGAATACTATTCCACTGTATGCACGCACTACATTTTGTTTATTTATCAGCTGATGGACACTGGGTTGTTTCCACTGTTCGGCTGTTGTGAACAGTGCTACAATGACCATTAGCATATAAATATCTGCTTGAGTCTCTTTTCAGTTCTTTTGATTACATGTCTAGGAGTAGAGTTGAAGAGTCATCTTGTAATTTTATGTCTAACTTTTTGAGGAACTACCAAATGGTTTTCCACAATGGCTGCACCATTTTACATTCCCAGCAGTGTACAAGGTTTCCAGTTTCTCCACATCCTCATTAACAAACACTTGTAATTTTCTGTGTTTTAAAAATTATTATAGCCATCATAGTGGATATGAAGTAGTAACTCATTGTGGTTATGATTTGCATTTCCCTAATGACTAATGGCGTTGAGCATCATTTCATGTGTTATTCACCATTTATATAACTTCTTCAGAGGTACTTTCAAATCCTTTGCTCATTTTTAAATTGGTTTTTTTGTCTTTTAATTGTTGAATTGTATTTTTGTATGTTCTAGATGCAATTCTTTCATATGATCTGCAACTGTTTTCTCCAGTTCTGTAAGTTGCCTTTTCAGTTTTTTGATGGTGTCATTTGTAGCACAAAAGTTTCTAACTTAGCTATAAACCCATTTTTTCTTTCGTTATTTGTGTTTTTGTCATATCTAAGAAATCATTGCCTAGCCCAAGGTCACAAATATTCTGCATTTTCTTCTAAGTGTTTTATAGTTTTAGCTCTTAAATTTAGATCTATAAGTAATTTTGAGTTCGTTTTTGTGTATACTATGAGTTAGAGGTCCACAGTCCTTTCGTATGTGAATATCTAAGTTTTCCATCATTATTTGTTGAAAAGGTTATTTCCTGGCACCCTGTTTGAAAAACAATTGATCGTAAATATATGGGTTTATTTCTGAAATTTTAATTATGTGGCAATTGATTGTTAAAAATCTAAAACTATAAAACTACAAAAACAAAAACAGGAGAAAATTTTGGTTGTCCGTCAGGCAAAAAAAAAAAAAAAAATTTAGATATGACACCAAAATGCAATCCTAAAAAGGATGAACTGACATTTTGGACTTCATAAAAATTAAAAATCTCTGCTATTCAAAAGAAACTGTTAAGAATATGAAAACATAAGCCACAGAATAGGAGAACATTTTTGCAAAGTACATATTTGATAAAAAAAAACTTGTATCAATACAAGGAACTTCTATCAGTACAAGGAGAATTTTGGAGTGATAGATGACTTTGAAGCGATTGTGGTGATGGTTTTATGGGTGTATTCATAAGCCAAAACTTACCAAATCACATACTGAATATACGTATATTTTATTGTATGCTAATATCATAAGCTAATGAAGACATTTTTAAAATTACATATGTGTTGATCATGTAAAATGGTGCAGCCACTTTGGCAAACAGTTGAGCGGTTCCTCAAAAAGCTAAATGTGGAGTTGCCATCTAACCCAGAAATTCCACCTTTCCATATTGGCTCAGAAGAAATAAAAACATATGTGCACACACAGAATAAACTCATGCGTGAATCTCCATAACAGCTTTTTTTTGAGACAGAGTCTCGCTCTGTCACCCAGGCTGGAGTACAGTGGTGTGATCTCAGATCACTGCAACTTCCGTCTCCACCTCCGTCTCCCAGGTTCAAGCAATTCTTCTGCCTCAGCCTCCTGAGTAACTGAGATTACAGGCATGAGCCACCACACCAGGCTAATTTTGTATTCTTATTAGAGACGGGGTTTCTCCATGTTGGTCAGGCTGGTCTCAAACTTCCGACCTCAGGTAATCTGCCCGCTTCGGCCTCCCAAAGTGCTGGGATTACAGGCGTGAGCCACTGCGTCCGGCCTGAATATTTGCTCATTTTAAACACAGGAGAAATGTTGTGGCTTGGCATGGTGGCTCACACCTGTAATCGCAGCACTGTGGGAGGCTGAGACAGGTAAATTGCTTGAGCCCAGGAGTTCAAAACCAGCCCAGGGAGCATGGTGAAACACTGTCTCTACAAAAAATACAATAATTAGCCAGATGTGGTGGTGTGTGCCTGTAGTCCCAGCTACTCAGGAGACTGAAGTGGGAGGATCACCTGAGCCCAGGAGGTTGAGGCTGCAGTGAACTGTGATTGCACCAGTGCCCTCCAGACTGGGCAACAGATCAAGACTCTGTCTCAAAAAAAAAAAAAAAATACACACACACACACACAAACACACACACATACATATGGTGATTTTTTTGATGCCATGCTTTTTTTTTTGAGACAGAGTTTCGCTCTTGTTGCCCAGGCTGGAGATCTCAGCTCACTGCGACCCCTGCCTCCTGGGTTCAAGTGATTGTCCTGCCTCAGCCTCTCTAGTAGCTGGGATTACAGGTGCCCACCACCATGCCCAGCTAATTTTTTGTATTTTTAGTAGAGATGGAGTTTCACCATGTTGGCCAAGCTGGTCTCGAACTCCTGACCTCAGGAAATCGACCTGCTTCAGCCTCCCAAAGTGCTGGGATTACAGGTGTGAGCCACCACACCAGGCTGATGCCATGCTTTCTTAAATTATCATGTGTAAAAGCTTTTAAATGCTCTATTTACAGTTGCTAAGTAATATTTAAGTTCTCTAAAGTTAACTTGAAAGTACAAATTACTTTCAAGTCTTGGACAGTTTTTGCCTGTGAGGACTTCCCCATGATCACTAAGAACCCCAGCCCTACTCTGCCCCTTGACGTCACAGTTTCCTTGCCCTCTTGTTGGATTGCTGCCTTGAGAAAGTTCAGAGAGCATCAAGCTTTCTAATCAAGTGCCACCTAATGGTGTGTCAAAATTTGGCTGCCTCAAGTCTTAAATGCACAAATGAATTTTACTGAGTTTGAGGCCAGAATCAAGGACTTGTGGTCATAAGCTGAATGCATGACGGCTGTGTGAATTTGGGGCCTGATGGTGTCTGGCAGTTCATTTTTTCCAAAAGGATGGAGCTGTCTTCTACTTCCTCTTAAACGGAAAAAATTGGCCAGGCACGATGGCTCATGCCAGTAATCCCAACACTTTGGCTGGCAGATTCCTTGAGCCCAGGAGTTCAAGACTAGCCTGGGCAGCATAGAGAGACCCCGTCTCTACAAAAAACACAAAAATTAGCCAGGCGTGGTGTCATGTGCCTGTATTAGTCCTAGCTACTTGGGAGGCTGAGGTGGGAGGGTCTCTTGAGCCTGGAAGGAAGAGGTTACAGTGAGCCGTGATTGTAACACTACACTCCAGATGGGTGACAGAGGGAAATCCTGTTTCAAAAATAAAATAAAAACATAAAGGGAAAAAAATTATCCTAAAATATTCTATATGGAAAACAAAGAAATAAAAGATCTGATAGGCATGATGGTCCCACAAAGATATCCATGTCCCAATCCCTGAAACCTGTAAGTACATTATGTAACATGCAAAAGGGCCATTGCAGATGTAATTAAGGTGACAGTTTTTAAAATATAGATATTGTTCTGGGTGATCTGGTGAGTCCAGTCTAATCACATGAGCCTTTAAAAGCAGAGAACTTTCTCCTGCAGGAGGCAGGAGAGATTCGATGCTTGAGAAGGAGTCAGTGAGCCATTGCTGGCTTTGAAGGTGAAGGGGCAATGTGACGAGGCACACAGGAAACCTCAAGAGGCTCGAGGCCAACAGAAAGGAAACGGGACCTCAGCCCTAGCACCACAAGGAGCTGAATTTGACCAACAGCCTGAATAAGCTTCCTTCCCAGAGCCTCCAGGAAATAACAAAGCCCTGCTGCCACCTTGATTTCAGGATTTAGAGACCCTAAGGACAGTACCTTGCCAAGCCCACCCACCAGACTTCTGACTACAGAAATGTGAGAGGCCAGGTGCGGTGGCTCACGCCTGTAACCCCTGCATTTTGCATTTTCGGAGGACAAAGTAGGGGAATCACTTGAGGTCAGGACTTTGAAACCAGCTTGGACAACCTGTCTCTATTTATAAAAATCATTTTTGCGTGTAGAACTGTGAGATAATAAATGGATGCTGTTTTAAGCTACTAAGTTTGTGGCAATCTGTTACACAGCAGTAGAAAACTAATATATGAGCTGCTTACAAGTAGAGATCTAGGAACCCCATATACTTAAAAGGTTCTTAGAGAAGTAAGAGGCATGGTTCTTAAATTTTAAAATTAGGGCTGGGCACAGTGGCTCACATCTGTAATCCCAGCACTTTGGAAGGCTGAGGCAGACAGATCACTTGAGCCCAGGGGTTCAAAACCAGCCTGGCCAACATGGCTAAACCCCATCTCTGCAAAAAATACAAAAATTAGCCAGGAGTGGTGGTGTACACCTATAACCTCAGCTACTCTGGGGGCTGAGACAAGAGGATTGCTTGAATCCCAAAGGCAGAGGTCTCAGTGAGCCGAGATTGCACCACTGCACTCCAGCCTGGGCGACAGAGTAAGAACTGGTCTTGGAAAAAAAAACATTGGAAGACACATTTAGGGACATAAATAAAAACATTATGGGAGGTATTATATTAGATCACAGAATCAGGACTTTGGGGCTCACACGTTGGCCCTGACGTTGCACTCTGCCGTGGACATGGAACTGGCCTGACAGATTCAGCTGTAGTTACAGAAATTCAGAAATACACAAAGGCTGAAGACAAGTGGGAGACATGGGACTCTCATTTGTGTCAGCTATCTGCAGGTTCTATGAGACGGGAACAGTAATGGTGCTGTGTCTTGCCCTCAGCTTGCTGTCACTGGAGTTTCCTACCTACCTTGTGCAAAGCCAATCCGTTATCCCCTGTCTCGCAGCACCAGTCCAGTCCTGCATTCTCCAGGAGTATTAAACAGCTGGAAGACAAGGGCACACTTCTCCTCCCTGGGAAAAAAGTCAGTCCTTTCAAGAAGTGAACATAGAAGGCCGCTGGTCCCCTTTGAGGGGACAGGACCAAAACAAGAAAGACATGTCTTGTCATCTGGTGTCTTGTTGTGTAAACCTCCATTCTATCCCATTTCCGTAAATTCTTTCAAAGGTTTGAGATGTAGAACAACTGGGGCCTTTTCTCAGTTTGAGTCTTCTAGTTTGAACATTATAATTTAATGTGATTGTTAAGGAGTAAGAATGAAACAATTCCAATGCTACATAAAATACAGAAATAACGGCAAGTTTCCAGTTTATTTCACAAGCTAACATAACCCTTCTACCAAAACCAGCCACATGCACGCACACACGCGCGCACACACACACACACAAACTCAAGCTAGAGCATGTTAGTCTCACTTAGGCTATTTATATGGAATTTATAAACACACATCCTAAATGGAATACTAGCAAATTTAATTCATTAGTACAATATATTAAGATAATATTTCATACCCAAGCAGATCCTGTTCCAGAAATGCAAGGATGATCAATATTTTATAAATGATCAATACTATATATAGACCGTGTCTGTTTTGTACACTAGCATGGTCCTTGTGTCTGCCACAGTGCCTGGCACACAGTAGCATGTAAGTATTTGTTGAGTGACTGAATATTACTGTTAATAATCAGTTTGAAAATAAGAAGAAAAAGATCTGATGCAAGTAGAAATTATAGCTAATACACATGTGTTTGTGTGCTATGTATGTATACACACATCATATATATTCATACATATGCACATATGTATTCATGTATATATGCATATGCATGCACATATACATAAATACACATACACATGTGTATTTGCATATATATGTGTGTATACACATGTGTGCATACATGTGCATATAAATGTGTATGTATGCATATATGCATACATGGGTGCATATATGTACATATGCATGTGTGCGCACACATGTGTGCATACATATATACATGTGTGCACACATATGTTTATGTGTGTGTGTATGCACACACACACATATTTCACCCAGGAATAAACTTTTAAAAATGTATATAAAATCTGAATGAAGAATAGAGCAAAAGTTTGCCAAGGTACATAAAAGAAGATAAATAAATGGGAAACATGTCACATACCTGTGTGAGAAAAGGCAATAATAAAAGATGTCAGTTCTTTTCAAACTAATAAATGAAGTGCAATGTCCATTAAAATCTCAAAGCGATTTTGGGAGAGTCAGTAAATTGTTGGGAAAGAAAAGAAATATGAGGGGATTTTGCCTAATTATTAAAATCTGTTATAAAACCACAGTAATTAAAACAGATTTGGCATAGAATAGACAGATCAGTAAAATAAAATTTAAAACCTGGAAGCAGACTCACATATACACCAGTATTTTGCATATGATAAAGTTAGAATTTAAAATCAGAGAGGGGAAATATTATGCAAGCAAATCGTGCTGGAATATTGGTCTCTGTTGGGGAAAATTAAGCTGGAGTCCCCACTGCATGCCAATCATCAAGGTAAAGTTCCAAATAGATCAGTTATTTTTTGAAATACTGTAAACAAAATAACGAGAAAATATAGAAAGTGTTTCTATAATCTTGAGTGGTAAAGATTTTTCAAAACATAATACCTAAAGAAAAATTATAAGAGATGCATAGATTTGCCTACATAAAGATTTAAAACTTAAATTTGATTTTTAAAAAAATAACAAGGCAAACCACAAACAGGGACAAGATGTTGGCAGTGTAAACGCCTGACAAAAGATTAATAGCCTTAATTTTATTTTTTATTTTTTTGAGATGGAGTCTTGTTCCTGTTGCCCAGGCTGGAGTGCAGTGGCATGATCTCAGCTCACTGCAACTTCTGCCTCCTGAGTTCAAGCGATTCTCCTGCCTCGGCCTCCCAAGAAGCTGGAATTACAGGCATGTACCATCACGCCTGGCTAATTTTTGTATTTTTAGTAGAGACTGGGTTTCATCATGTTGGCCAGGCTGGTTTTGAACCCCTGACCTCCGGTGATCCACCTGTCTTGGCCTCTCAAAGTGGTGGGATTATAGGTGTGAGCCACCACACCTGGCCTAATATCCTTAATTTAGAAAACACCCTTGCAAAGCAGAAGGAAAAAGGCATACATTCCATTTGGAAAATGGACAAAGGCAATTCACAAAAGAAGAATACGAATAAAAAAAGAAATGTTTCTTTTCTTTTCTTTTCTTTTCTTTTTTGAGACAGGATCTCACTCTGTTGCCCAGGCTGGAGTATAGTGGCTCCATCTTGGCTCACTGCAAACTCTGCCTCCCAGGCTCAAGTGATTCTCCTGCCTCAGCTGCCCCAGTAGCTGTGATTACAGGTGTGCACAACCACACCCAGCTAATTTTTGTATTTTTGGTGGAGACAGGGTTTCACCATGTTGGCTAGGCTGGTCTCGAACTCCTGACCCAAATGATCCACCCACCTCAGCCTCCCAAACTGCTCGGATTACAGGCATGAGCCACCACACCCGGCCAAAAGGTTTACTTTCAATAATAAGCCTAGAAATGCAGATAAAATAAGAAAAAAATTAAATACCTTTTAATATCTCCTGGGTTACCAACAATTTACTTTTTTGTGTGTCTTTTCTTTTTCCTTTTTGCGGAGAATGGGATCTCGCCATGTTGCCCAGGCAGGTCTCAAACTCCTGGACTCAAAGTAGCCTCCCACCTCTGCCTCCCTAAGTGCTGGGATTACAGGCGAGAGCCACTGTGCCTGGTCAGATTATCAACAATTTAAATAATGGTAACATAAACACTGTAAACAAGGACTTCATATATGTAGAGGACAGTCAAGGCTTTAAAAATATGACCTGGAAATACTGTGTCTAGAATTTTTTCTTTTTTTCTTTTGTCTTTTTTTTTTCTTTTCAATAACTGGTTTTTGCTTTATTCTGTAGTTCACATAGGACAACCCCAAATTCCACACTTGGTTTTCCTTCTGTCTTTGTTATTCTTTCAATATCTATGTCAACAGAGACCGTTTCTCCCAACAGCATATGCAGCCTCATCCAGGACACACAGGCCCTCAAAATCCTAGCCCTCTAGCACTGCCACCTGGGCCTCCCAGGTGACCACACCCATGCCTGTTTGTGCTGGGGCTCTGCCCTGGTCCTGTCACCCTGAGGTGTCCTTAGGGCAGGAATGCCAAACGGGCTCCATGTGATGTACCAGCTCTGGGTAAATACAAGAGGCTGCCTGGAGCCCTGGGCTGAGGGTTGAGAGACAATCTACGTCTGGCTTCCAATGCAAAGAATGCCGTGACCCATGAGTGATGCCTGCCTTGACAATGCCCATTAGAGGTGCCTGGAAGGGTGTGGTGTTTGCGGGGAATGGGCTCAGAAAGGGACAAGGTGTGTGGCCCATCCTTGCCTTAGATGGTTGTTCTGCTACCCCGGCTGTGCTGTCCCACTGGCCAGGTGGCTGAGGAGGAAGTCAAGGCCACAAAGTTGCAAGTGGCTTCCCTGTGGCCTGCAGGGAACAGCATAAGCCCCAAGCTGGATGGAGCTTGGAAGGGTGCCCATGCTAGGTCCCGTGGGGGTCTGCACACTGCCGGCCACGCTGGCATTAGCCCCAATCCTTTGGGGTCCGTCTCATCCAGGCAAAGACAGCTGGTTGGCCTCAGAGCATTATTATAGGTGCCACTAGCAGGTAAAATATTTTTACATGGCCCGGATGCAGAAATGGGCTGTACCTCTGGATAGACTTTTAGAAACTTCCAATCCAAACCAAAAGGATATATCTTCTAGGTGTTACCAAGGAACCTAAACAAAAAGGACAGGCTTACTTTAATCAAGTTCCAGAATGGGGTGCATGTCTTTGAAAAGCACTTTGTAGCAGAAGATGCAGGGGTGTGTGTAAAGCAAAGTTTCTAGAATACACCAGAGGAAACAGACACAACCCGACTTGGCCTTTGCGTCCCCTGGATGCTGCTCTGTCCCAGCGGTGGGTGGTTGCGGGGTCCAGCTGACTCTGGGGTGTTACGATGCTCCGTGTGTGCGTCTGGGTGTCTGCTGAAGCCTTCCTCTCTCTGCTGCTGGGTCTGGGATGCTTTCTTCGGGATCCTTTCCATCTGTCGCTTCTCCTGCACTTTCTCCTGGGCTGGGGTCAGCCTGTCCAGGTCGCACCACTTCTCCTCCTCATTCTTTTTGCTTGTTCCCATCGCTTCCTGAGTTGTGCCTTGTTTTTGTGCTTCTTTTTCTTCTTCTGCTTGGTCACTCCAAGCTCTGCGATGCCTTTTGCCTTCAGGGGTCCCTTCTGGACCTGCTTGTAGGCCCCCAGGTCACTAGCCTGCAGTTCGGTAGGCAGCAGAATTTTTTTCTGGAGAAAAGGTCAAGCAACGTATGTGAAGATTTATGTCCAAGGATGTGCATCATAGAATTCCTGAAAAATATATTTTTTTTTCAGGAATTTTATATATAGAGAGAGAGAGAGAGAGAAAGAGAGAGAGAGAGAGAGAGGCAGAATCCCACTATGTTGCCCAGGCTGGAGTGCAGGCCCAAACTCCTGGGCTCAAGCAATTCTCTTGCTTCAGCCTCCTAAGCAGCTGAGACTATAGGTGTGTACTACCATCCCCGGCCAAGTTTTTAATTTTTTTTGTAGAGAGATGAGGCCTTACTATGTTAGCCAGGCTGATCTCAAACTCCTGGCCTCAAGCGATCATCCTGCTTTGACCTCCCAAAACTCTGGAATTACAGGCATGAGCCACAGCACCTGTCCCTTAAAATACATTTTTAAATTTTTATGTTTTTCATTACATGTATCTGCTGATTGTTTTTTATTTTTTATTTTTTATGGAAATACTTAAATGTTCTCCAACATGGCGAAACCCCGTCTCTCCTAAAAATGCTAAAATTAGCGGGCACGGTGGCATATGCCTGTAATCCTAGCTACTTGGGAGGCTGAGGCACGAGAATCACTTTAACCCTGAAGGCAGAGGTTGCTGTGAGTCCAGATTGCACCACTGAGCTCCAGGCTGGGTGACAGAGCAAGACTCTGTCTCAAAGCAATGCATACATATATATAAATGTTTGGCAATAGAAGACTACTTTGGTAGGTTATAGTCCATATGTAATCCCAGCACTTTTGGAGGCAGAGGTTGGGGGGATCACTTGAGCCCAGGAGTTCAAGACCAGCCTGGGCAATATAATTAGATCCCATCTCTACGAAAAATGGAAAACTAGAAAATTAGCAAGGAATGATGGCATGCACTTGTAGTCCCACCTACTCGGGAGGCTGAGGTGGGAGGATCACTGGAGCCCACAAGGTTGAGGCCACAGTGAGCCATGATTGTGCCACTGCACTCCAGCCTGGGTAACATGCCAAGACCTTGTCTCTAAAGAAAAAAAAAAAGTGTGTTCTAACTTGGTAAATATTAGAATATTTAAGCTATTAGGCTATGAAGTCAGAGCTGGATTTAAACCCATCTCTTCTTAGCTGTGTATTGTGAAACAATCCGTTTAACCCTCTAAGCCTCAGTTTCCATACCTACCTATTTTATTTATTTATTTATTTCAGAGGCAAGGTTTGCTACATTGCCCTTGGCGGTTCTCCACCTCAGCCTTCTGAGTAGCTGGGACCACCAGCTCGCACCACCTTGCCCAGCTACCTTTTAAAGTTGTGGGATTAAATAAATCAGTTTCTATGGTGTGCTTATAAACACAGTGCCCGGCATTCAATAAATATTCACTGCATATATATACAATGATAGAATACTAAATCTTGAAGTCAGTGATGCTGGCACGCAAAAGACATTTAATAAACATCTTTGAATAAAAAAATACAATGAATATGATAGGAGATTACACTGAGAAAATTGTGTTTAGGTCAAAAAGAAAATTTGACCATTAAGTAAAGAGACTGGTTTTCTATGACTGATTAATGAACTCAGGAGGGAATGCCAAAGGATGTCTTTTACAAGTGTTTTGGACAGTAACAGCAAACTGAAATAAACGTATATAGCCTCACAAGGTGAATTCTTTGGAAGACAAAATGCATATAGATGTAACTGTTCTATTAGTATGTATGTTGTTTTCTTTTTTTTTTCTTTCTTTTTTTTTTTTTAGATGGAGTCTCGCTCTGTTGCCCAGGCTGGAGTGCAATGGCGCAATCTCGTCTCACTGCAACCTCTGCCTCCTGAGTTCAAGTGATTCTCCTGCCTCAGCCTCCCGAGTAGCTGCGGTTACAAGCACCCGCCACCACGCCCAGCTATTTTTTTTATTTTTTTATTTTTAGTAGAGATGGGGTTTCACCAGGTTGGCCAGGCTGGTCTTGAAATCCTGACCTCAGGTGATCCACCCACCTCAGCCTCCCAAAGTGCTGGGATTACAGGTGTGAGCCACCGTGCCCAGCCAAAACGTATGTTGTTTTCTATGTGGTAACTTTACAGTCATTCTCTACGTGGCCCACTTCAAAACAGCCCTGGGAGCAGCCTTTCCTTTATTCAGCAAAGGCTCTCTGAGCCCGTAGGATGGGCTAAGCACTTCCACGGAGCTGCCGCTGTGGACAGTGCTGGGCTGTGATGGGGGACAGTGATGCAGTCTCACCTACTGTGGACGACTCGGGAGGTTCCTAATGGTCTGGAAACACCCAGGACAGCCCTGAGCTCAGCTCCCGGAAAAGGAGGCATCTTCGGGCTGTGCCTACTGCATACCCAATTGTGAAGCCTGGGCACCTACGCTGAGGTTCTGGGCCTCAGCTCTTCATCTGCGAAATGAGAGCATTACACAGATGACTTTAGGGTTTTGTTTTTTTTAATCCTGTGACCAGAAAGAAATTCACTGTGACCAAACACACACACACACATGAACACACGCACATGGACACAACTGGAAAACTTGCTCACGAATGCCAAGGCCACTCCCGCCCTGAAACACATGGGAGATTTTGGTTGTTTTGTCTTTTTTTTTTTTTTTGGAGACAAATTATTGCTCTGTCACCCAGGCTGGAG
Organism: Trachypithecus francoisi; assembly: GCF_009764315.1. Taxonomy (NCBI): domain Eukaryota; kingdom Metazoa; phylum Chordata; class Mammalia; order Primates; family Cercopithecidae; genus Trachypithecus; species Trachypithecus francoisi. The sequence continues at coordinate 39,034,859 of NW_022681474.1, forward strand.
TGCAGTGGCTCAATCACAGCTCACTGCAACCTTGATCTCCTAGGATCAAGAATTCTCCCACCTCAGCCTCCCAAATAGCTGGGACCACAGGCACAGGATGCTATGCTCTCAGCTAACTTTTGATTTCTTTTAAGTAGAGACAAGGTCTTGCCATGTTGCCCAGGCTGCTCTCAAACTCCTGGGCTCAAGGGATGCTCCTGCCTTGGCCTCCCAAAGTGCTGGGATGACAGAGGTGAGCCACTGCGCCCGGCCTGAAACACCTGTTTTTCTAGTGGAAAAAGGTCTGATGAGGAAGCAAAGGCCCTGGTTGTTGGTGGCTGCCAGGCTTACGGGATCTCAGGCAAATTGCATCACCTCTGTAGGCCCTTTGCTGTAATGTCAGGCTTCTGGCCTAACGATCTCTGAAGTCCCTCCATTGCTAAAATTCTGTTTTATAATCATTCCATTCCATTCAATGGTCCTATATTTTTTTTTTTTTTTTTTTTTTTTTTTTTTTTTTTTTTGAGACGGAGTCTCGCTCTGTCGCCCGGGCTGGAGTACAGTGGCCGGATCTCAGCTCACTGCAAGCTCCGCCTCCCGGGTTCACGCCATTCTCCTGCCTCAGCCTCCCGAGTAGCTGGGACTACAGGCGCCCGCCACCTCGCCCGGCTAGTTTTTTGTATTTTTTTAGTAGAGACGGGGTTTCACAGTGTTAGCCAGGATGGTCTCGATCTCCTGACCTCGTGATCCGCCCGTCTCGGCCTCCCAAAGTGCTGGGATTACAGGCTTGAGCCACCGCGCCCGGCCTTGAGCCACCGCGCCCGGCCAATGGTCCTATATTGAGCACGTGTGCCAGGCACTTTCTAGGCCCAGGGGCTGCAAAGGGGAATGACTCATAGACCCCACCATTGAAGGACCCACCATCTGACTGAGTGAGCCAGCACAGGAAGCACAGAGATGGAGATGGGGATGTGTGGGCTTGTTCCAGAGCTGGACGTGCCTGAAGACCTTTTACTCAGGCCATGATCTCCACCTGGCTCTCATTTGGGCCTACGCCATTTTTGTAGACTTTAAATGGGCAGTGAATATAGTAGGTATCATCAAACACATATTTCCACCATATTTCCACCCCTAACCCTAAGGGGTTTGTTTCAAGGGGGAGCGTCTGGTCATCCTATGTGGCCAGACTTTGCATAGGGCAAGCTCTGGCAATAGGGCCAAACAATGCATGTGACAAAGGACAAATGCAGAATATAAAATATAGCTAACTGCTGTGTTAATTATCTTACTCAAGTCTAAATGTTTTTCAGCCCTCGCTCTCCACCCCATGAGTTGTTTAATTTTATCAGTTAAGTTTTTAAAAATTGATGTCATGCAAAACATAATTATATTCCTAGTATTCCAATTCCTCATTTCAGATCCATGGCCATATCCATTTGGTCACTTTCCATCACAAGATACTGTTTGAATTGTCAGCCCGAAAATTCCCACTGCCCAACAAGGCCAAATGCCAACACGAAAAAACCCCACAAGCCAATGGAGTTTATTTCTAACGCCAGACACAGCTTTGAAATACAGGTTTAGACAGCATGAGAACTGGTCAGTGAATAATTGCTTCAACAGCATCGGCCCTTTAAGGGCCCAAGGAGTAAACATGATCTTCCATGTGAGTAAAATGCAATGGTTGTGCAGAGAGAAGACGTATGAAAGGTTTACCTTGGGCAGCACCAGTCAATAGCAGACTCTTTCCTTGCTCAAGTGTGAAAGCCCATCTATAAACAGCTTTCACAGCTCTGTGGTGCCAGACAATTGCACCATTGAAAGACAGGACTGGTAAGGCTCCCCACTTTCAGGGATTATTCTGTGTGTCTCAGTAGAAGTAGGGTGCTTTGTCCTGCTTCCCCTTTGTGTGAGTAAATGTCTTTTTATTCTAGGAGCCCCCGTTCCTGCTCTGTCTCTTGCTGTTATTGTTTAACCTTATTGGCAGGAGAGAAGCCAGAGGCAGAGGGAGTCAGCCACAAAACCTGCCCATCTCAGTGCCCGGTGGGGAGGCATTACCTCTCTAGAAGTTGTCCACTGGCCACAGACCCATTCCTCAGAATGAACTCAGGATGTTTGGGATGTAGTTTTCCTGGGAAGCAGTAGAGCCGTCCAGGAAGGCATTGTGAATCACATGATCCAAAAAGGTTTATTGAGACCCACCACGCGCCAGCACATTCTAGGCCCTGAGGAAAGAGCTCTGCTTATAGCCAAGTCCCTGCTCTCCTGGAGCTCACTGTCCACGAGGCATGATGATAACATGCAGATAAATACCTGGAATGTCAAGTGGCAAGGAGGAAGAAGTGATCAGGGCAGCGAGAGATGCTGTTCTAGACGGGCTGCTCAGGACAGTTCCTCCGATGAGGCCATATTTGAATGAAGAAAGAGATTGAGTCCCACAAATACCTGAGGCAGGAGGGCTTCAGGCAGGAGAAACAGCAATGCAAAGGCCCTGGTTTGGGGTGTGCCCGGCATCTTGAAGGACCTCCAGGTGGCATTTTAAGGAGCTGGTGACAGCAATTCCTCTTCCAGGAGACACTGAGTGAGATGGCAAATGAGAGGCTTTTCTAATAAAACTGCTAGTGAAGGCCACACATGGTGGTTCATGCCTGTAATCCCAGTACTTTGGGAGGCCAACCAGGAGGATCGCTTCAGCCCAGGAGTTCAAGATTTCAGTGAGCTGTGATCCTACCACCGCACTCCAGCCTGGACAACAGAATGAAACCTTGTCTCCAAAAACAAACAAACAAAACAAAACAAAACAAACCTGCCAGGGATGATCATTCCATGTGAACAACTTGTTGATCCTGCCTATAATTAGAGCTCATGTCTTCTAAGCCCTCCCCCGGGGTCTGCTCACATGTGTTTTCTTAGAGGCCAAAGCTGCTGAAATCCAAGCAGCCCCACAGGCAAAGCCACAACAGGATGAAAGGAAGAAATGGGCCCGGCGCGGTGGCTCACGCCTGTAATCCCAGCACTTTGGGAGGCTGAGGCTGGCAGATCACCTGAGGTCCGGAGTTCGAGACCAGCCTGACCAACACGGAGAAATCCCGTCTCTACTAAAATACAGAACTAGCTGGGCGTGGTGGCAGGTGCCTGTAATCCTAGCTAGTTGGGAGGCTGAGGCAGGAGAATCACTTGAACCTGGGAAGCGGAGGTTGCGGTGACCCGAGATCGTGCCATTGCACTCCAGCCTGGGCAGCAAGAGCGAAACTCCGTCTCAAAAAAAAGAAAGAAAGAAATGTCTGAGCCAGGCACAGCAGTGCGCACCTGTAGTCCCAGCTACTCAGGAAGCTGAGGAGGCAGGATCACTTGAACCTGGAGTTCAAGGCCAGCCTGGGCAATGTAAAATTTATATATATATATATATAAAGGTCTGGTCTTTAAAATATTTGTGAAGAAAAATAGGTCTTTGATTGCTTTCTGTGTCGATCACCTACCATCATGAACACTTCATGTATATTAGCTTTTATGTAGATGTGATTATCCTCATTTTACACAGGAGTCACCTGAGCCTCAAAGAGAGAAAGCAAATGGCTCTAGGCCACATGGTGCTAAGAAGCTGTGAATCGCCCCAGCTACTTCCGGAACTGAGGCAGGAGGATTGCTTGAGCCCAGGAGGTTGAGTCTGCAGTGAGCCGAGATCGTGCCACTGCACTCCAGCCTGGGTAACAAAGTGAGAGAGAACCTGTCTCAAAAAAAAAAAAGGTGAATTGAGATTTGAACCTAGGCTGCCTGATTCTGGAGCTTGTATTCTTTCCATGGCAGAGCATCGCCCCTGTGCATCACGATGATGTGCATCCAGTACCATGGAACCGTTGCTAACCCAGCTTACAGAACCCTGTCTGGGAGCCCTGTCTACCAGCCTTGGTTTGTGGCTGCATGGGGACTCCCAATAGCTGGCAATTTGTTTATACAGAGTGGCTGTCACTTAATTCGGTAAAGCCTACATTTCCATGTCTCTGTTACAAGTTTGGTGGAACCACAAACCTAGGGGGTGGCTCGCTGCCTCACCCTCAGCCCTCTCCATGTCTGAAATGCCACGGTGGGCGCTCAGATGGTGAGACTGAGGTGGGGTTCCCCAGCTTTTGGAGATACCCCCGTGTGCTTTCACCATCAACCAATGCTTTCTCTCCAGAGGCTTCACTTCTGCACTAGCACTGGAGGTGTAGCTCTCACAGCTGAAACGACACACAGAGGTTATCACTTTCCTTTCCCCAAAAAGAATCCTAGTACATGGAATCATAGAACATGAGGGTCAAAATGGACATGAAGTTCTTTGAGCCCAATTGTCTTCCGATGGTTCCCTCACTACTCCATCTTTCTGCCAAGGGCCATCCTGTTCGAGCCTAAACACTCCAGTTTCCAGGGAACACACCGGCTCCCACCAGCTATTCTTTCTGCTATTTCATCTGGGCAGCTCCGAGCAGCTTCTCTACCCTGTGCCAAAGTCTGTCTTCCCTTCGTCTCTACTCGGTGAGAGTAGTGTGAGTACAGTGGGAGGCTGCATAGCACACCTCGAATACCTTCTATGTGGAAGCCAAACAATTGCTTTATAATTCTATTAATATAATATTGCCTGCAGTCATAGCTTTTTTTTTTTTTTTTTTTGATGGAGTCTTGCTCTGTTGCCCAGGCTGGAGTACAGTGGTGCCATCTTGGCTCACTGCAACCTCCACCTCCTGGATTCAAGTGATCCTCCTGCCTTGGCCTACTGAGTAGCTGGGATTACAGGCACGTGCCACCACACATGGCTAATTTTTGTATTTTTAGTAGAGACGGGGTTTCACCATGTTGGCCAGGCTGGCCTCAAACTCCTGACCTCATGTGTCTGCCCGCCTCGGCCTCCCAAAGTGCCAGTCACAGCTTTTTTTGATACTCATATAACACTGTTGATTCATATTGAGATTTTCATCAACCAAAACTTAAGAGTTTGTTTCCTTTTCTTTTTTTTTTTTTTTTTGGTGTCAAATTAGTATTAAGCCATACCCCTGTGTCCACACTACTACAGTGGTGATTTCATGGACCATTACAATATTTCGCATTATTCCTATTAAACTTTCACTAGATGCTCATCAGTTGACTGGATCTTCCTGGATCTTGTTGCTGTGATCCATCTGCTTTATCCCTCTCACCTTCACTTTACCTGTGAGTAGTCAGGGAAGCATGTGTTTTACTTTATTTTTGTTTCGAGACAGAGTCTCGCTCTGTCACCCAGGTGGAGTGCAATGGTGCAATCTCAGCTCACTGCAACCTCCATCTCCAGGCTCAAGCAATTCTCTCACCACAACCTCCCAAGTAGCTGGGATTACAGGCACCCACCACCATGCCCGGCTAATTTTTATAGTTTTAGTAGAGATAAGGGTTTCACCATGTTTGCCAGGCTGGTCTCGAACTTCTGACCTCAGGTGATCAGCCCACTTTGGCCTCCCAAAGTGCTGGGATTACAGGTGTGAGCCACCACACCCAGCCAGGGAAGCATGTGTTGATGGGATCTCAAAATCAAATACCTATAGAAACCATGGAAGTAACGTAAGTAGACCCCCAGGGCTGGGTGGACAAGCCCGAGGGCTTCTTCAGCACCCTCTGGACACAGTCCTCCAACCCCTTACTCAACCACCTCCCTGGGTTGACATCCAGCCTCTCACTGCCCATCCTGCCCAGATACACTGGGGAGTGCTTTCTAGAGGAAGTGCTACATCTCAGAAAGGGCTATAGTGGAGGGAACAGAGCTCAGGCTCTGGAGTCAGTGCTGGGTTCTCTCTTTTCCACTCCCTGGCTGTGTGACATTGCACAAGTGCATTTACTTCTCTGTTCTCTGGTTTTTCTCATCTTTAAAATGGGGGAAATAATAATGTCTACTTCATAGGGTTGATGTAAGTATTTTACAAAATCATTCATGTAGTGTGTTTAGCTCAGGGCCTAGCACATAGGGATTACTTAATACAATTCACCTATACTGATGGTTTTTGTGGTTACTATTATCATTGCTACAGTGATTATTAGGAATCACACTGTTATCTCTGACACCTACAGATGGTGGCAGCAGGACAATGGAAACAGCCCAGTGAGTACAAAAGAGATGCTCCTGAACACACACCCCACCCTCTTCCTTCATTCACGCCCCCCGGCCTGGTATCGTCGGCACATCGCTACGATCTTCTTGGAGAACACTCCTCCCGCGCTGAGAGTGGAAACACCAGCTTGCCTTCGCGTGACATGGAGCGTGTCATGCCACTCCTCTCCTCAAAAACGTTCAGTGAGGTCCCTTGTATCTTACAGAACGAAGTCCAAACTCTCTGCTGTCATTGAAGAGTCCTCTCCCAGGTGGCCGTGCCACATCTCCAGCTTGTCTCTCAGGAGACCCTCTCCAGGGCCCTGCCTGTCCACACATAGGACTCACCACTCCCTGGGCCAGCCTGGGCCCTTCCCCACCCATCCCGTGCTTTGATTCCCCAGGGGAGGCGCCCTTGCCAGACTCTTCACTGACTAAATCCCACTCATCCTGCAAAACCTGGTGAAATTCAAGGCCACTGGAGGAGCTCTTCCTTTGAGACTTTCCAGCAGGACTTGCCGCCTCTGCGTGGGGCCTGTAGCAAGCCCTGCCTGCCACTGCCACTCCGTTGCTGCAGAATGAGTGGGACTTGGTCCCTTTCGTGACTTCCCCAACACACACCCACCCCACCCCCACCGCATAGCACAAGGCTGAGAGCACTGGGAATGCTCAATAAAGAAATATTTTTGGCTTGAATGAATGGCCTGAAGGACTGCTCCTTTCAACAATTATGGCCCAATAAATTATACCGACATTGCCTCTTGGAGGGAAAGGCCACACCAAGGCCTCCACAGATGGGGAAACTGCTCTGTCTGCCAAAACCCAGATGTAGGACAGCCTTGGCCCTGCTTGGCTGTCTACCTGAATCTGGGTTTAACAACTTGGCCTGCAGTTTTACAGCCTGAATCACCAGGCTCAGCACAACAGCGTGAGTTCTCTGTCCGCATGCTGCTGCCAGGTGTTGAAGGAACGGGCTGCAGTGACTTACCCGGCTCAAGGAGACCTGCAGGCGGGGGAGAGGGGTGCCTGCACCCCAGGCTGGGAGGCCAGGGGACTTGTCTGCAAAAGAAGCCCTTGTCTGGACCCTAAACAGAAAAAAAGAGGTGATGAAAGTTTACAGCATGAGGATCCGGCGCTGGGTGCTGCAGGGGGATGCGTGCTGGCTTGGAGGTTGGGGGTAGGGGCTGTGGAACATAGAGTGACCTTCAGGGTCATGATTCAACTGAACAAAGCTTAGAGGGCCTAGATTCAGACAGATTTTATTTCTATAGCTGTAAGAGTTGTGTGGTCCTAGGAAGCATGCAGGAAGCCATCAAATTTAAGCTTTTAGAGCTGGGGTTACATATCTTAAGAGCCAAAGAAATGCAGTATCCAAACAAGTGATATAAGGCGTGAAGACTCATGTGAGGAGAGGCTGGAAGGGTCTCTGGCTGTATGAGCGTTCCCTTCTTGGGTTACGAAGTTACTGGTGCAGCATCTATAATAGAGTTCACGGTAATGGCGTACTGAAAACCCTGTCTTTCGGCATGTGCACATTTCTGTGGTGTAAATACACCGACCATGGCCAATTTCAAACTACCCAGAAGTTAGGCCCAGAATGTAGAGCTGGGAAGAGATAGCACAGCCAGCTCTTGTGAGCCTGGGCAAGCCAGCTCCCGTACACGCTGATTTCCAGCAGCCTGTCAGCGTCACCAGCAAGAATCCTACCAGTAGCCCACTTCTTTGGTAGTTTTGCAACCTCAAGCAGTGCAAGTCTATGAGGCAACCTCAAAGATAATATGAGACAATAACCCCCAAAATTGTGTGAGATCATATAATAATTCCCTTACTGGGTAAGCATTTTTCAAACTTGCTACTATTTATTTTATTTTTTATTTTTATGTTTTATAGAGAACAGGTCTCACTACGTTATCCAAGCGGGTCTCAGACTCCTGGGCTTAAACAATCCTCCTGCCTCAGCTTCCCACAGTGTTGGGATTACAGGCATAAGCCACCATGCCCTATTTATTTATTTATTTTAATTTTTTGAGACAGGGTCTTGCTCTGTCCCAGGCTGGAGTGCAGTGGTGCAGTCATAGCTCACTGCAGCCTCAAACTCCTGGGCTCAAGGGTTTCTACCTCATCAGCCTCCCGGGAAGCAGGGATTACAGGCTCATGCCAACATGCCCAGCTAGCTTTTTATTTTTTGTAGAAATGTAATCTTACTATGTTGACCAGGCTGGTCTTGAACTCCTGGCCTCAATCAATCCTCTCGCCTCAGCCTCTCCGAGTGCTGAGATTATAGGCATGAATCACTGCGCCCGACCCACCCTGCTTTTGCGGATATTCACCAACATGCACAGAGTGGCAAAAAATTTGAGTCAACCAACAAGCACATTTCCAGCAGAGGCTGAACAAGGCAACACTCTGACTTCCTGTTTCGACTGTCATTTGATGAAGAAATGTCCTTTTCACAGTCCATTTAGTGCCAGGTTTTTCATATTTTTGTCCTTTTTCTTGGGGGTCGTGCTGTTTAAAATGGTCCCCACGCACACAGCTGAAGTGCTGTCTAGTGATCTTAAGTGCAGAAAGACTGTGATGTACCTTCTGGAGAAAATTCATGTGTTAGATGAACTTTGTTCGGCAAGAGCTACAGTGCGGTTGACTTAATTCAATGTTAATGAATCCACAATGTTTATTCACAAGGCATCTTTAAACAGAAGTACACAGCTGGGAGCAATGGCTTATGCCGCTAATGCCAGCATTTCGGGAGGCCAAGGCAAGAGGATTATTTGAGACCAGGAGTTTGGGACCAGCCTGGGCAACATAAAGACTCCATCACTACAAAAAAATTTTAAAAATTAGCTGAGTATGGTGGTGCATACCTGTGGTCCCAGTGACTCGGGAGGCTGAGGTGGGAGAATCATTTGAGCCTGGGCGGTTGAGGCGGCAGTGGAACATAATTGTGCCACCACTGCATTCTAGCCTGAGCAGAGCAAGACCCTGCTTCTCCAAAAATAAAACACAAAGTAAAACAAAACCAAAAAAATCATAAATACACATAAAATAAAGTTATATATTAATCAGTTGACAAAACTCTTGTGACCAGAGGCTCTCAGGAAGCTAGTCCTGTATCTCCCCTAGGCGCAATGGTTCAGTATTCACTAATTCAGTGTCCATGGTGAGCTTATCAAATGCAGTTGCTATGAGTAATGGAAATCTATTGTATCTGCAGAAGGGGAGTGAGGAACTGCCATGGCCCAGCCCAGAGTGTCAGGTCCCAAGCAGGGTAAAGAGCGGAGGAGGGAATCCATGCAGCAGTGGTTCAGGGGACGGAGTCAGAGTGCACACAGGGAAAAGCCAGTGGCAGCCTAGGTGGGAGATTCATCACAGGCATCGGTGGTGATGAAATAAGTAGTAAACATGGCCTGGCACGGTGGCTCACGCCTGTAACTCCAGCACTTTGGGAAGTCAAGGCGGGCGGATCACCTGAGGTCAGGAGTTCGAGACTAGCCTGGCCAACATGGTGAAACCCCATCTCTACTAAAAATACAAAAATTAGCTGGGCATGGTGGGGTGCGCCTGTAATCCCAGCTACTCAGGAGGCTGAGGCAGGAGAATCGCTTGAACCCAGGAGGCAGAGGTTGTGGTAAGCCGAGATCATGCCATTGCACTCCAGCCTGGGCAACAATGGCAAAACTCCTTCCCCCCCAAAAAAAAAGAAAAAAGAAAGGGAAAGAAAAAAAGAAAGAAGTAAACATATTGAGGGCAATGGAAGCCGGGGTGCTGTCTGTTTCTGTCACTCCAACAACAACGGGCCCCTGTAGAGCGCAGGTCTTGGCTTTAAATCCTATTTTCCACAGCTCCTCGGAGAAATTGATGCTTCCAGGGTTAAGGCAGGCAAAGTGCAATATAAACCTGAAATACCTTATTTTTCCAGAAAGCACACCATGACTAGAAAAGAAAGAATTATGGGGGCATGTCAAAAGGAACAATCTAAGCTGGGTGTGGGGGCTCACACCTGTAATCCCAGCACTTTGAGAGGCCGAGGCGGGTAAATCACTTGAGGTCAGGAGTTGAAGACCAGCCTGGCCAACACGGTCTCTACTGAAAATACAAAAATTAGCCAGTCGTAGTGGCATGCGTCTGTCATCCCAGCTACTCAGGAGGCTGAGGCACAAGAATCGCTGGAACCGGGAGGCGGAGGTTGCAGTGAGCCGAGATCATGTCAGCACACTTCACCCTGGATGAGAGAGCAAGACTTTGTCTCAGAAAAAAAGGAACAAGCCAGCTTGATGAGAGACAATATGAGATTCAAAATAATGATAGTAGTAGATTATAACTCAAACATAGATTAATTCATTGAAAGTTTCATTCGAATTTTTAGTAAAAATGGGATATTTGCATGACTTCAAAATACATCTTTGCAAAATACTGATTAGTTACAAAGAGAATAAAAAGTTAAGTTTACAGCAGAAAGAACTGACAGACACCATCCTAAATCATCTAAGTCAACATCATTAATAATCAGAAAAACTGAAATCATGCACCAGTTGATAAGATGCAATAAAGAATACAGCATCATTTCTGTCATTTTTCTGCCCGATGAATAACCTGAATCTGATCATGAGGATCAGACATACCCAAAGCAAGAAATATTCTGCAAAATAATTGGCCTGTAACTTTCAAAAATATCAAGGACAAGAGGCTGAGGAACTATTCCAGACTGAAAGAGAAGGGAGAGACGTGACAACTAAATGCTACATAGGATTCTGAGCTGGACCTGCCTGCTGTACAGGGCATTGTTAGGACTACTGGTAAAACTTGGATGTGGTATTAGGATCTAATGATAGTAACGTATCATGTTAATCTCCTGATTTTAATGGTTGTGTTGTGGTTATACAGGAGAATGTCCTTGTTTCCAGGAAAACACACACTATATAGTCACAGGTGATGGAGTATTAGGTAAGCAATCCTCTCAAATGGTTCAGATAAAAAGTTCTTTCTAGGTTGGACGTGGTGGCTCACACCTGTAATCCCAGCATTTTGGGAGGCCGAGGTGGGAGGATCACTTGAGTCCAGGAGTTCGAGACCAGCCCAGGCAATATGGTGAAACCCCCATCTCTACTAAAAATACAAAAATGAGCTGTGTGTGATGGCGGGCACCTGTAATCCTAGCTACTCAGGAGGCTGAGGCAGGAGAATTGCTTGAACTTGGGAAGTGGAGGCTGCAATGAGCCAAGATGCACTGCCCAAAGCGAGATTCTGTCTCACAAAAAAAAGTTATTTGTATTGTACTTTCAACTTTTCTATGAGCTTGTGTTTGTATCAAAAACATGTCACCAAGTAATTGATTTGTGGTTTTTAAGTAAAAACCTTACTAAATTTATATACAGTAGTGAAACATTTCAGGGAAATTAGGTTCACCACACTGCTATATGTTTAATTTATTGGATTTATAAAAATTGGGTATTTGGGAGCATTTATCAGTTAGACAACTGAAGTTTGTCCTTTTATTTTATTTTTTTAAAGACAGAGTCTTGCTCGGTCGCCCAGGCTGGAGTGCAGTGGTGCAATCTCGGCTCACTGCAACCTCTGACTCACGGGTTCAAGTGATTCTCCTGCCTCAGCCTCCTGAGGAGCTGGGATTACAGACATGCGCCACCACACCCGGCTAATTTTTGTATTGAAGTATGTACTTTTAAAAGGAAATAGAATATATTACTTTTATAAATGAAGTTTTACATGATTGAAGGCATTTAACTGAATGTGTAAATGGGATAAAAGTAATTGCTAAAATTACCTAGACTTATAAATAGAGTATGGTTTTCAACTGAACTTAAAAGTCTACTGAATATTAACATTTTAAAATCAGAGTAAGTCCAAATAGTTTTGTGGGGTTTTTTTGTTTGTTTGGTTGGTTTGGTTTTTTTTGTTTGTTTGTTTGTTTGTTTGTTTTTGAGATGGGGTTTTGCTCTTGTTGCCCAGACCAAGGTGCAGTGGTGCGATCTTGGCTCACTGCAACCCCAGCCTCCCAGGTTCAAGTGATTCTCCTGCCTCAGCCTCCTGAGTAGCTGGGATTACAGGCACATGCCACCATGCCCAGCTAATTTTTTGTATTTTTAGCAGAGACAGAGTTTCATAATTTTGGCCAGGATGGTCTCAAATTCCTGACCGCAGGTGATCCACCCACCTCGGCCTCCCAAAGTGCTGGAATTACAGGCATGAGCCACTGCGCCAGGCTGGAGTTTTTTTCTGGCTAATGTAGATTCAATAATTCACCAGCATTGCTATAGCACTAACTTTGTGCTTAGAGCTTCTAAGATAAAGAACAAATATAGGCCAGGCATGGTGGCTCATGCCTATAATCCCAGATCTTTGAGAGGCTGAGGCAGGAGGATTGCTTGAGGCCAGGGGCTAACGACCAGCCTGGGTAACATAGTGAGATCCCATCTCTAAAAAAAAAATTAGCCAAGTGTGGTGGCATGCCTCTGCAGTCTAGTCTTAGCTACTCTAAAGACTGAAGTGGGAGGATCCCTTGAGCCTGGGAGACAGAGATTGAAGTGAGCTAAGATCACACCACTGCACTCCAGACTGGGCGGCAGATGAGACTATGTCTCAATAAATAAATAAATACAACAACAACAAAGAAATATAAAACACAGCCAGGAGCGGTGGCTCACACCTGTAATCCCAGCACTTTGGGAGGCTGAGGCAGGCGGATCACCTGAGGTCGGGAGTTCAAGACCAGCCTGACCAACATGGAGAAACCCTGTCTCTACTAAAAATACAAAATTAGCTGGGTGTGGTGGTGAATGCCTGTAATCCCAGCTACTCGGGAGGCTGAGGCAGGAGAATTGCTTGAACTCAGGAGGTGGAGGTTACAGAGAGCCGAGATCACGCCATTGCACTCCAGTCTGGGCAACAAGAGCAAAACTCTATCAAGAAAGAAAGAGAGAGAGAGAGAGAAAGAGAGAAAGAAGAGAGAAAGAGAGAAAGAGAGAAAGAGAGAAAGAAAGAAGAAGAAAGAAAGAAAGAAAGAAAAAGAAAGAAGAAAGAAAGAAAGAAAGAGAAGGAGGAAGGGAGGGAGGGAGGGAAAGGAAATATCTGGCCAGCTAAGGAGATCATAACGAATCGATGCCACAAGACTAACACATGGGAGATAACAGCAAATAAAACAATCTGGCAAGTGTCTGACAGTAAGACAATGTGGCATATCCTTATGTATAGCCCTAGAGGGCAGAACTCCAATCCAGAGGAAAATAAATGAAGACACTGTAGCCATACAAAGGAATGAGATCATGTCCTTTGCAGGGACACGGATGGAGTTGGAAGTCATTGTCTGCAGCAAACTAACGCAGGAAGAAAAGAACCAAACACCGCATGTTCTCACTTATAAGTGGGAGCTGAATGATAAGAACACATGGACACATGGGGGCAACGACACACACTGGGCACCTATGGGGTTGGGAAGAGGGAGAGCATCAAGAAGAACAGCTAACGGATGCTGGGCTTAACACCTAGGTGATGGGTTCATCTGTGCAGCAAACCACCATGGCGCACATTTACCTAGGTAACAACCCTGCATATCCTGCACACGTACCCCTGAACTTAAAAGAAAAGTTGAAGAAAAAATAAATAAATAAAACTATATAAACATGAAAAAAATAATAATAATAAATGGAAGCACTGATATTCAGCTTTCATAGGATGGGGTAGTCTACACCACAAGAACAAACAGAGCTTGAACTCTCAGCAGCTTAGCACATAAAAGTGTGTATCTTGTTCATTCAAATTTCAATGCAGGCCAGAGGCCAGGACAGCTATTTGCCATATGGTGCATATGGTGACTCAGGGATTCAGGCACCTTTCATCTTTTTTTTTTTTTTGAGACGGAGTCTCGCTCTGTCACCCAGGCTGAAGTGCAATGGCGGGATCTCAGCTCACTGCAACCTCTGCTTCCTAGGTTCAAGTGATTCTCCTGCCTCAGCCTCCCAAGTAGCTGGGATTACAGGTGCCCACCACCTCGCCCAACTAATTTTTTTGTATTTTTGGTAGAGACAGGGTTTCACCACGTTGGCCAGGCTGGTCTTGAACTCCTGACCTCAGGTGATCAGCCCGCCTTGGCCTCCCAAAGTGCTGGGATTACAGGCGTGAGCCACCACACCCGACTCACCTTTCATCTTATAACTTCACCATCTCTGATTACTGCTTTCAAACTACTACAACAGGGAAAAAGAGAGAATAGAGAACTCATACTTGCTTTTAAATGCCTCAGCCTGGAAGTTCTACTCACAGCCCATTGGTTACAAATGGTAGCATAGTCCCAGAAATGGTAACATAGTCCCACAAGGGCAGTTCCTCCTTTGTGACCAGGGAAAAGAAGAGAACCAAATCTGGTTTTTTTGTTTCGTTTTGTTTTTTGTTTTGTTTTGTTTTGTTTTGAGTACGGAGTTTCACTCTTGTTGCCCAGGCTGGAGTGCAATGGTGCCATCTTGGCTCACCGCAACCTCTGCCTGCCAGGTTCAAGCAATTCTCCTACCTCAGCCTCCCAAGTAGCTGGGATTACAGGCATGTGCCACCACGCCCGGCTAATTTTGTATTTAGTAGAGATGGGGTTTTTCCATGTTGGTCAGGCTGGTCTCAAACTCCTGACTTCAGGTGATCTGCCAGCCTCGGCCTCCCAAAGTGCTGTGATTACAGGCATGAGTCACCGCACCCAGACCCAAATCTGTTCTCTATTGACAACAGCATCTCTGGAAAGTGTAGAGCAATTAGTAACACAGATTTTGAAGTCAGAAGATGTAGTTTGAACCTAGATCCCATGGTTAAAATAACTGTGTGAATTTCAGAAAATAACTTATCTGTGCTTCTCTGCGAAATGGAGTAACAATGACTCCCTCTGATAGTTAAGAGTTAGGAGAAGATGATATTCTTACCACAATGTAAGGGCTCAAAATATAGTGGTTATAATTGTTATTATTATTATTACCAAGCCATCCACTAATCAAATACATTACTTAGAAAGTAATGAGATTCAGCCTGGGCATGGTGGCTAACACCTGTAATCCCAGCTACTCAGGGAGGCTGAGGCACGAGAATTGCTTGAACCCAGGAGCCGGAGATTGCAGGTGATCTGAGATCACACCACTAAATTCCAGCCTGGGTGATAGAGCAAGACTCTGTCTAAAAAAAAAAAAACAAAAAAATCATATATATATATATATATATATGTATAAAACACTGTGACATAATCAGGCAAAAAATTATTAGCAAATGGTACTATTTATTTATTTATTTATTTATTTAGAGACAGGGTCTCACTCTGTTATTCAGGCTGGAGTGCAGTGGTGCGATCTTGGCTCACTGCAACCTCTGCCTCCTGGGTTCAAGTAATTCTCCTGCCTCAGCCTCCCAGGTAGCTGGGGTTACAGCTTCCACCAACACACCTGGCTAATTCTGTATTTTTAGTAGAGATGAGGTTTCACCATGTTGATCAGGCTGGTCTCGAACTCCTGACCTCAGGTGATCTGCTTGCCTCAGCCTCCCAAAGTACTGAGATTACAGGTATGAGCCACTGTGCCCTGCAGCAAATGGTACGCTTTAAATAAAAGAAATTTTAAAATAAAAATTTAGCAAAGAGTCTGTGTGCTTTCCAACAGTGATGTGTCTGTCCTCTCTTCCAAAGGACAAACTGTGTCATGACGCTGTGTCTCCCTGTTGCTACTCCAAGGTTCAGAACAAGACCAGGCATCCGATGCTGCCCTGACAACCATGGGCAGCCAGGGAGACCTCTACTCTGGAGATGCAATAATAGATAAAAAATGTGTCCACAGCTGGGCATGGTGGCTCACACCTATAATCCCAGAACTTTGGGAAGCGAAGTGGGTAGATCATGATGTCAGGAGATTGAAACCAGACTGGCCAATATGGTGAAACCCCATCTCTACTAAAAATACAAAAATTAGCCGGGCGTGGTGGCACGTGCCTGTAGTCCCAGCTACTTGGGAGGCTGAGGCAGGAGAATCACTTGAACCCAGGAGGCTGAGGTTGCAGTGAGCCAAGATCGCACCACTGCACTCCAGCCTGGGCCACAGAGGAGACTCTGTCTCAAAAAAAAAAAAGAAAGAAAGAAAAGAGAAAGAAAAGTGTCCTCCACTTTCAATGCCAAATTTAATAGTCACTAAAAATTGTTTCGTATCACCACAATTTGTGTTTCTTTTTGGTGTATGTCCATTTAAAGTATGAGCACATAGACAGAAGCCCTCAGGGCCTCCCAAAGACTCCATCGTCTTGCTCTACTAAGGCTGTGGCAGGGTTATTGTCCCTGCTTGGCAGGAATAAACCAGAAAATGCTTGGCCACTTAGATCAAATCGAGAAAAGAGCAAGCACTCCGCACACTGCAGGTGATGGAGGGACTGTGGGGCAGTGGCTCTCCACCCTGCTCTGCCTGGAACCACCTGGGGAGCCCATCAAAATCACCAGTGCCTGGGCTCCACCCTATTTATTCATTCAACAAATATTTATTATGTATGTATGTATGTATGTATGTATGTTATTTATTTATTTTTGGGATGGAGTTTCGCTCTCGTTACCCAGGTTGGAGTGCAATGGCGTGATCTTGGCTCACCACAGCCTCTGCCTCCCAGGTTCACGCACTTTTTCTGCCTCAGCCTCCCAAGTAGCTGGGATTACAGGCACCTGCCACAATACCTGGCTAATTTTTGTATTTTTAGTAGAGATGGGGTTTCACCATGTTGGCTAAGCTGGTCTTGAACTCCTGACCTCAGGTGATCCACCTGCCTCAACCTCCCAAAGTGCTGGGATTACAGGCATGAGCCACTGTGCCCGGCCTCAACAAATATTTGTTAAGTGTCTCTTTTGTGTCAGGCACTGTTTTGGACAACAGCCTGCACAGGCTGTTGGGGTCCAAGACACAAAACCACAAAATTTCCTTTTGCTTTTGTAGTGCTCATGTTCTAGGAGGGAGGGAAAGAAACACTAATCATAATAAATTAGGAAATGAGACGGTGTGTGCTCAGGAGACAGTGCTGTGTAGGAGACACAAGGCAGGGGATGCAGAGCCTTAAGCAGTGTGAGGGAGCAGTTGCAGTTTTAAATCTGGGGGTCAGGGGAGGCCTCGCTGGGAGAAAGGGCTGCATTTGAGCAAAGCCCCAAGGGTAGGGGAAGCCCAGGCAGCCGGGGCCACACTCCAGGCTGAGGGGATGAGGCCTGGTCCATGTTAGTATCTACAAAGACTCTCCTTGCCCAGATTCCAGGCATCTGTTCTCTGCCCCTAAATGATGGCCACACAAGTTTCCCTTCC
Organism: Trachypithecus francoisi; assembly: GCF_009764315.1. Taxonomy (NCBI): domain Eukaryota; kingdom Metazoa; phylum Chordata; class Mammalia; order Primates; family Cercopithecidae; genus Trachypithecus; species Trachypithecus francoisi. Next base: position 39,052,238 of record NW_022681474.1, read on the forward strand.
TCTGTTCTGGGTATGTGACAGCAAGGGGCCCTTCTAACTGGAAACTCCAGTGGCACACTGGCACGGGGAAGAGAAAGATGAAAGATCAGAGAGGTGACATCAGTTGAAACAGGCTGCTGAATTATCAGAGTGAGTGACCCTGGGACGATGGGGCTGGGGGCAGCCACCCCCCACTGGCTCAGTAGGTCAAGTCAGTGCAGTGTCTCAGCAGAGGCAGCTTGAGCTTAAGGTGAACTGAACAATCAGTGTGTTCCCTTAAATAAACCTAACTTATTTACTCATTAAGTATGGAACACACATTGCTTTCACCCAGGTTAGGTTTGTGTAAAATATGCTATCGATGTGCGTATATTTTCAACCATTGTTTGAAGAGAAACCTATTGCTTTCAGGCATTTCATTTACAATGTTTATGGAAATGGGTATGTCAGCTATTTACTTATAAAAACTCATGCCTACTTGAAATATAAAAGTTGCTCAATAGAGCTTCACTTCGCAGGAGTCAGGTGCAAACAGCCCCAGCCTCAGTGGTTTGTAACAACAAAGGTTTGTTTCTCACTCAAGCTCTGTGTGTATCCTGGTTGGCTGGGGCCACAGTGTCACGTCTCCTCATTCTGAGACCCAGGCTGGGGAAGCAGCTGTCATCTCAAACACTGCCAGTCGCCATGGAAAAGGGAGTCTTGGAAGGCTCTTGCATGCAAATTAAATGCCACAGCCCAGGGACACACAGTACTTCCTTCCACACAGGACTCATTGGCCAGAACAAGTGATGCACTCCACCCAACCATAAGAGGGTCGAAAATGCAATTCTACCACGTCCCAGGAGATGCGGGGGGCTGGAAGTACTTGGTGAATAATCTGAACAACTCTCCTAAACTGCCATAGGCAACTGGTGTCCAGACAACAGGGCTCAGCCACAGCACCTCCATGCAGTTGTCAGACCAGCTCTGAGAAGTAGGTTACTTCTTGATATAACGTGATAGAAACCATGACCTAAGAACAGAGACAAATAGGCCAGGTGTGGTGGCTCAGCCTATAATCCCAGCACTTTGGGATGACGAGGTGGGAGGATTACCTGACACCAGGCGTTTGAGACCAGCCTGGGCAACATAGTGAGATTCTCACCTCCACAAAAAATTAAAATGTTAGCCAGGTGTAGTGGCATGCACCTGTGATCCCAGCTGCTCAGGAGGCTGAGATGGGAGAATGGCTTGAGCTCATGGGTTGGAGGATACAGTGAGCTACAATGGCGCCACTGTACTCCAGCCTGGGTGACAGAGCAAGACCCTGTCCCTAAAAACAAAACAAACAAACAAGAAAAACAGAGACAAATAATCAAACACTATGGTTATGTTTATTACCAAGGAATGTCTGTGAATAGAGAGAATATGGCTCAGGTAGACTTTGTACTGGGTTGTGTAAAAAGACAGAAGCCAGTGGCAGTGCCTTCTACCTGATTCCAGACCCAGGCTCCGGAACGTAACCACGGTTACCTGAATGTCTCAGGAGCAAGAACTCAGAAGGGAAATGCCACAGTCTGTTTCAGATGTGCTGAATTCTGAGGAAACAGCAGAACGTCTGGAGGCGGCTGGATCCAGGTAGAATGTACCCCTGGCCCTTACAAGAGAAGCCTGGAGCTTAGAGACACAGCGAGAAGTCACCTGCAACGAGGTGAGAGTCCAGCTGGGGAGGAAGACAAGGTCCAGGACAAAACCTTGCCAATGTCATTGACACTGAAAAAGACCAAGAAGAGCAGGAGGGTGAGAGAGGAGAGCAGGAGGGCACAGGACCTCTCGGGGATCAGACTCCAGCTTCCAGGAGTCACAGCATGGACACTGCCTGCCCTGGAAAGCCTCCCGCCTTCTCCCAGTGGATCTGCAGCCCCTCCCACAGTGGGCCCTGTACTCCTACCTGGCGCTCCCCTTGCACTGGGGTCTGCTTGGCACCTGGGAGTTTTGTTCACTGGAAACTCCCCAGTGCCTAGACCAGTGCCTGACCCTTGGAAAGCATTCAATACATGTTTCATGAATGAAGAAATGAATGAATAGAAAGTCCAGAGTGGTGACGATCAAAACGAAGGTTCAAATGGGGAAACAATAAGTAAGCAAAAGTGAATGCAATTTGGTTTAATTCACAAATGATAAACTCAGCTCCTTGCGGGGGATCCAGGATGGGATGATGTGTCCCTCTCACAAGGGCCCCTAAAATCCTTCTAGCCAAACTCTGCAGGAGTCGAGGACCAAAGATGTGGAAGTCTGGAGGGTGTGTGGCCAAGAGACCCAGGCCTGCTGACATTTCAGACCACCCCATGTTAGCACGGAACGGCAGTGAGCTTGCCAGGGAGCAGGGAGGAGCCCGAGGCACATCTCAGCTTCAGCTCTCCCCAGGCAGAGTGCAGAATAGCAGGTTCCCAGTCACCTGGCAGCTCTGCTCTCAGCATCCCAGAGGATAGGCACCCTCCAGTTTTCAGCAGGGCTTACCCCTGGGAACCAGTTTCTCCTGATAAAATAGCTGTCTATAGTTATGGGAAGTGGCAGGACCAAAAAGCGTCTGTACTCTCTCCAAAAACTCATCAAAATCCCTCCTTGATCTAAATAAAGTGACTTAACAAGTTCTCACTTAATTTAGAGTGAGGATTTGCATCCAATTCTACTCGTACCTGCCAAAAAGACGCTTTATGGAAGCTAAAGCGGAGTTGTGAACCTCTCAGCAAACTTGTTTATAATGAAAATCACAAATCAGCAGCAATGATGTAATTATGCAGTATATTGTACGAAAAGTCTTTCTAGACTGTTTAGAGATACTTTGTGTTCTATAACATGAAACATGAATCCTGGACTAATTGGAAACAATTGCATGGTATATAATAACAAAATGTTTCAGTGTGTTTTTCTTTTACCGATGGGTCTGAGTATTCACCTGAGTCATTATCCTAGTATTCTGGGTAGTTAAATTTACAAATAATAAAAATTGAATGCTGACCGGTTGCAATGGCTCACATCTGTAATCCCAGCATTTTGGGAGGCCGAGGCGGGCAAATCACTAGAGGTCAGGAGTTCAAGACCAGCCTGGCCAGCATGGTGAAACCCTGTCTCTACCAAAAAATACAAAAATTAGCCAGGCATGGTGGTGAACACCTGTAGTCCCAGCTACTCGGGAAGCTGAAGTGGGTGAATCACTTGAACCTGGGAGGCAGAGGTTGCAGTGAGCCAAGATCAAGCCATTGCACTCCAGCCTGTGTGACAGAGCGAGACTCCATCTTAAAAGAAAAAAGAAAAAAATTGAATGCCTATGCTCAGAGGTAGGTTATGATGGACTCACACTGGGGTGGGCACCCAAGCAATGCAATGGAATAAGAACAATCACAGGCCCCACCCCAAGAGCAGCCCAGGGCACACCTGGGTACCCAAACCTGATGGGCTCTGCTGGAGCGTTCTGAGCTGACCAAAGGTGAATTTTAACCAGGACTGTTAAAATAAAAACTTCAGCGGAATTAAAGGAGTTTAATTGAACAATGAACCACTGGTGTATTGGGCAGCCCCCAGAATCACAGCAGATTCAGAGTGACTCTAGGGGTGCCTCATGGTCAGAACAAATTTACAGATAGAAAAAGTAAAGCGACAGACAGAAATCGGAAGTGAGGTGCAGAAACAGCTGGATTGGTTACAGCTCAGCGTTTGCCTTATTTGAACACAGTTTGAGCAGTCATCAGTGTATGACTGGTTAAAGTATGGCCACTGGGACTGGACAAGATTCAGCGATTGTTACAGGGGCATACTCCTAAGTTAGGTTTTCAATCTTGTCTACCTATTAAATTAGGTTGCAGTTCATCCACAAGGACTTACATATAGAAGTATGGAGTCCTTCTCAGGCCATATTTCGTTTGCTTTAACAGAACTGAAGGGGCCGGGCGCGGTGGCTCACACCTGTAATCCCAGCACTTTGGGAGGCCGAGGCGGGCAGATCACGAAGTCAGGAGATCGAGACCATCCTGCCTAACACGGTGAAACCCCGTCTCTACTAAAAATACAAAAAAAAAAAAAAAAAATTAGCCAGGCGAGGTGGCGGGCGCCTGTGGTCCCAGCTACTCGGTAGGCTGAGGCAGGAGAATGGCGTGAACCCGGGAGGTGGAGCTTGCAGTGAGCTGAGATCCGGCCACTGCACTCCAGCCTGGGCGACAGAGCGAGACTCCGTCTGAAAAAAAAAAAACAAAAAAACAGAACTGAAGGAATTTCATTTTCCATAGGACACAGCATCTCAGCCCTTGAGAAAGGGAAGGACAGGAAGAATCAGAAATTCCTGTATGCCAAGCAAATGGCCAGTGTATTAGGTGAAGAAAGTGCTGAATGAGAAGTAATGTTTCCCAAAATATGGTTCCCAAGATCATACTAAAGGATACACAAAACAATATTTTGTATTTGGAATATTAATATGCTTAGTTCAGTCAATAAAGGCAAGTGACAATGGTTTTTCCATTTATAACATGGATATAAAATTTCCCTTTTGGGCCGGGCACGGTGGCTCATGCCTGTAATCCCAGCACTTTGGGAGGCTGAGGCAGAAGGATCAACTGAGGTCAGGAGTTGGAGACCAGCTTGACCAACATGGAGAAACTCTGTCTCTACTAAAAATACAAAATCAACTGGGCATAGTGACACATGCCTGTAATCCCAGCTATGTGGGAGGCTGAGACAGGAGAATTGCTTGAACCCGGGAGGTGGAGGTTGCGGTGAACTGAGATGGAGCCGTTGCACTCCAGCCTGGGCAACAAGAGTGAAATTCCATCTCAAAAAATAAATAAAGAAAGAAAGAGAGAAAGAAAGAATAAAAATTTCCCTTTTGATTACATTTAAGTAAAACAGCAAGTTTCTTTAATTTTTTTTTTTTTTTTTTGAGACAGAGTTTCACTCTTGTTGCCCAGGCAGGAGTGCAATGGCACAATCTTGGCTCACCGCAACCTCCTCCTACTGGGTTCAAGTGATTCTCCTGCCTCAGCCTCCCAAGTAGATAGAATTACAGTCATGCGCCGCCACCATGCCCGGCTTTTTTTTTTTTTTTTTGTATTTTTAGTAAAGACGGGGTTTCTCCATGTTGGTCAGACTGGTCTCGAACTCCCGACCTCAGGCAATCTGCCTGCCTCAGCCTTCCAAAGTGCTGGGATTACAGGGGTAAATCACCATGTCCAGCCTAAATAAAATTTTTAATTTTTTAAATTAAATTTATTTTAATTAAAACAAAATTTTTTAGAGATAGAGCCTTGCTCTGTCCTAGGCTAGAGTACAGTAGCATCATCATAACTCACTGCAGCCTAGAACTCCTGGGCCCAAGTGATCCTCCCACCTTACCTTCCTGAGGACCTGGGACTATAGCCACATGCCACCATACCCGGCTAATTAAAAAAAAAAAAATTTGTAGAGACTGTAACTGTCCATCGAGTTCTCTTTGCCTACTGCCTAGACACAGCCAATTTATTAAGACAGGTTAATTGCAATAGAGAAAGAGTTTAATTTACGCAGAGCCAGCTGTATGAAAGACTGGAGTTTTATTATTATTCAAGTAAGTGTCCCTGAGAATTCGGGGATTCCAATTTTTAATAATTTGGTGGGTAGGGGACCAGTGATTTGGGAGCACTGACTGGTTGGCTCACAGATGAAATCACAGGGAGTCAAAGCTGTCCTCTTACGCTGAGTCAGTTCCTGAGTGGGGATCACAGGACTGATTGGCAGGTCCAGGTGGGGCCATCAGGCTGTCAGGAATGCAAAAACCTAAAGAGACATTTTAAAAGGCCAATCCTAGGTTCTACCATGTCATCTTCAAGAGTAATTGGAGAAGTTGTAAATCTTATGACATCTGGAATAATGACTGGTAATTATTTAGAATTCAAGCTTTTCTCATCCTAATTTGGTGGCCTTTCATTAGTTTTACCAGAACAGTTTAGTTTTAGGGAAGGGCTATTATTTAAACTATAAACTAAATTTCTCCCAAAGTGAGCTTGGCCCATGCCCAGGAATGAGCAGACAGCCAACCAGTGAGGCCAGAGACAAGGTGGAGTTGGTTAGGTCAGATCCCTTTCACTGTCATAACTTCCTCAGTTATAATTCTTTTGCAAAGGCAGTTTCAAGACAAGGCCTCGCTATTTTACCCAGGCTGGTCCTGAACTCCTGGGATCAAGTGATCCTCCCAAAATGTTGGGATTATAGGTGTGAACCACTGCATCCAGCCATTTTAAAAACTATATATATATATATATATATATTTTTTTTTTTTTTTTTTTTTTTTAATGAGACAGGGTCTTTCTCTGTTGCCTAGGCAGAGTGCATTAGTGCAATTATTGCTCACTGAAGCCTCTACTGGCAGGCTCAAGAGATCCTCTCACCTCTGCTTCCTGAGTAGCTGGAACTATAGTCATGTTCCACCACAACCAGCTAATTTTCTTTTGTGGAGTGATGGGAGTCTTGCTATGTTGCCCAGGCTGGTCTTGAACTCCTGGACACAAGCAATCAAAAAATGCCGGGATTAAAAGCATGGGCCACTGCACCCAGCCTTTTTTTTTTTTTTTTTGAGAAGGGGGTCTCACTCTGTCACCCAGGCTAGAATGCAGGGGTGTGATCGTGGTTCACTGTGGCCTTGATCTCCCCAGGCCCAGGTGATCTTCCCACCTCAGCCTGCTGAGTAGCTGGGACCACAGGTGCATGCCACCAGTCCTGGCTAATTTTTGTGTTTTCAGTAGAGATCTGACCTTGTTGGCTAGGTTGGTCTCAAACACCTGAGCTCAAGTGATCCACCTGCCCCAGCCTCCCAAGGCTGAAGTGATCCACCTACCCCATGCCTTGGATTACAGACATGAGCCACCATGCCTGGCCATTTTTTGTTTTGTTTTTTGAGAATGGGTCTGGCTTAGTTGTCCAGGCTGGATTGCAGTGGTTTGACTGTGGCTCACTACAGCCTCTGTCTCTGGGGTTCAAGCCATCTTCCCACTTCAGCCTCCTGAGTAACTGGGACTACAGGCATGCACCGTCACCACATTCAGTTAATTTCTGTCTGTTTTATAGAGATGGGGTTTCACCATGTTTCCCAAGCTGGTCTCGAACTCCTGGCCTCATGTGATGCACCCACCTCAGCCTGCCAACCAAATGTGTTGGGATTACAGGCATGAGCCACCTTGCCAGGCCTTGAAATTTAGTTTCTAGTTTAATGATAATTAATAACCCTTCCCCAAAACTAGGCTGCCTTCATAAAACTAATGAAAGCCCACCAGGTTAGGAGAGTGAGAGGGGCCTGAATTCTGCTAAGATGTAGGCATAAATAATTTTTTTTTTTTTTTTTGAGACAGAATCTTTCTGTGTCACCCAGGCTGGAGTGCAGTGGCATGATCTCAGCTCACTGCAACCTCTGCCTCCTGGGTTCAAGCAATTCTCCTGCCTCAGCCTTCCAAGTAGCTGGGACTACAGGCGCCCACCACCACACCTGGCTATTTTTTGTATTTTTAGTAGAGATGTGGTTTCACTACGTTGGCCAGGCTGGTCTTGAACTCCTGACCTCATGATCCACCCACCTCGGCCTCCAAAAGTGCTGGGATTACAGGAGTGAGCCACCAAGCCCGGCTGATTTTTTTTTTTTTTTAAGTCAGGATCTCACTCTGCTGCCCAGGCTGGAGTGCAGTGGCTTAATCATGGCTCACTGCAGCCTTGAGCTCCCCAGGCTCAAGCAATTCTCCCACCACAGCCTCCTGAGAAAAGGGACTACAGACATATGCCACCACACTTGGCTAACCTTTGTACTTTTAGTAGAGATGGGGTCTTGTTATGTTGCCCAAGCTGGTCTTGAACTCCTGAGATAAGCCATCTGCCCACCCCCTCAGCTTCCCAAAGTGCTGGCATTACAGGTGTGAGACACTGAGCCAGGCCAAATGATTTTATTTTTTTTTTGAGACAGAGTCTTGCTCTGTTGCCCAGGCTGGAGTGCAGTGGCACAATCTCAGCTCACTGCAACCTCTGCCTCCCGAGCTCAAGTGATTCTCCTGCCTCAGCCTCCTAAGTAGCTGGGATTACAGGTACACCAACACACCCGGCTAGTTTTCATATTTTTAGGAGAAACAGGGTTTCGCCATGTTGGCCAGGCTGGTCTCGAACTCCTGACCTCAAGTGATCTGCGTCCCTCAGCCTTGCAAAGTGCTGGGATTACAAGCGTGATCCACTGCACCTGGCCAAATTATTTTTTATTGTTCCAGAGATCATAAGATTTACAACTTCCCCAATGACTCTTGTAATTAACATTGCTATTGTAGAATCTTTTGAGATGTCTTTTGCATTTCTGATGATTAGATGGCCCCACCAGACTGCATGACCAGGACCAGCGGCCTCTTCGGTGGCTCCCACTTAGAAGCAGGCTCAGCACAGAAGGAACATTTTCCACACCCGTATGACTGCATCCCCAACCAATCAGCATGCCCCTACTCCGTAGCCCCCTTACCTGCTATCCTTGAAAAACCCTACCCTTCAAATTTTTGAAGAGATTGCCTTGAGTAATGTAGTGTGGCTGGCCTTGCTTCAATTAAACTCTTTCTTTACTGCAATGCCATGGTCTCAGTGTATTGATTTTTGTCTGTGCAGCAGGCAGGAAGAACTCATTGGGCAATTACATTTTGATATACATATACATAGTGAAATGGCTACTACAGTCAAAAAAGTTAACATATCCATCACTGTGATGCTGTGAAAAACATATATATTTTGTCTTGTGAACCCCAGAAATCTGAGACAGGTCGCAGTTAATTTAGAAAGTTTATTTTGCCAAGATTGAGGACATGCACCCATAACACAGCCTCAGCAGGTTCTGATGACATGTGCCCAAGGTGGTTAGAGCAGTTTGGTTTTATACATTTTAGGTAGACATGAGACATCAATCAACATATGTAAAATGAACATTGGTTCAGTCTGGAAAGGCAGCACAACTCACAGCAAAGGTGAGAGAGGGGGCTTCCAGGTCATAGGTACATAAGAAACAAATGGTTGCATTCTTTTGAGTTTCTGATTAGCCTCTCCAAGGTGGGCAATCAGATATGCATTTATCTCAGTGAGCAGAAGGGTGACTTTGTATAAAATGGGAGGCAGGTTGGCCCTAAGCAGTTCCTAGCTTGACTTTTCCCTTTAGCTTAGTGATTTAGAAGCCTCAATATTTATTTTCCTTTCACATTTCCCCCCTTTTCTTTTCAAAAATCTTTTGAAGCATTTTAGAAGAAAATGAGTCTCTGATCTCAGGTTTTGTCTGATTTCTCATGGCTAGGATGGTTTATTCCTAGATCCCCAGTTAAATGGGTTAAGAAAGCTCATTTTTCAGCAGGTTGTGAAGTCTCATGTCCTATGAAGAGAAAATAGGGGGAGGAAGAGAGAAAAACAACAACAAACAAAATAATAATCCTGGAAAATCAATATAGGCCACATTACTCTGAAGTCCATACATCAGTAGGCAGGTATGAAAGCGGCTTATGTATATATATAAAATTTGTTGCTATTATTTTCTTCTGAAGTTTAAGTTATCCGGCTTTGGTTCACAGGGCTTTACAAAAGCAGAGCTGAGTTTTTGGTGACTCCAAATTAGGAAAAATGGAAAAAAAGAAGGAAAAAAAATTGAAAGCATTATTTTGCAGACTTGTAGCCAAGAAAAAAAATTAGAATTCGGTCCAAACTGTAGAAAATAATAAAAACTGAAAAACATTAGGCAAGACCAGAATCTAACAACAAGTATACTATAGTTTTTGAAACATAATTTTTCTTTCTCCAGTTTCTCATTTTTACTAAAGATAAATCATGCTAGGACTAATTTGCTTTATTGTACTCGGCCTGATTATTTGTATAACAGTGCAGCGAGAATAATTGTTTTCTTTTACGTAGGCTTTTAAATGGGCTTTAGTGGAACTTTGTTCCACAGAAAGAATCTTAGATAAGACTTTTAAAGCCCAGTGATGGATTTGTATCATCAAATACCTACGAGTTGGGTGAATTCCTCTCCTCTAGAGGTTCCAAGACAAACTTGGGGCTCCTGGGCCTATCAGAAAGAGACATTCTTTACTTAGCACAGGTCAGGGACCCTGTACAGGGACTGTGGAGACAAGGTATGAGGCCAGTTTTCTCAAGGGGCTTTTATTGGCTCCATAAGTCAACTTTGGTTCCTTAAAGGCAAGCACACCATTCCAATCAAAGCTTTGGTAAAATAACTAGTTTCTTCAATTGTGTCCTGTTACAAATGAAAACAGATTCTTACGGCACGTATGCAAATAGCTGCATTGCTGTAAATTAAGAATACTCACAAATAGTTTAGAAATTCTGTAGAAATCAGGTAGAGAGAAAAAAAATATGCTCCAAATTTTGTTTATAGCAGTATACTAAATCGTTAAAGGCCATCAATGGCTCCAAAGCAGTTTTCTTGACTCTGAAAAAATTAAGGATTAGCAACATTCTAAGCAAAAAGTCAAAAAATTACTTCAGTTTTCTATTACCTCAGTCCATACAGTTAATTCCTATTCTGCTTGATATTCGTGAACATTTCAGCTCTCCATGAGTCCTACAGTTTTTCCTCTATTCTGATGTCACAATCTCCAGAGTTATCAGAAACCTGCATTCAAGAGCACCTGTTAGAGTTTCATAGATGATTATAAAACCACCATCTAAAGAGGACCAAAACAACAATTGTCCATGGATGACAAAAGTGTTAAAGATAATAATATTGATTCTTGCAAAATACAGTAATTAAGAAAATTGGCTGGGCATAGTGGCTCACGCCTGTAATCCCAGCACTTTGGGAGGCCGAGGCGGGTGGATCACAAGGTGAGGAGTTCGAGACCAGTCTGACCAACATGGAGAAATCCCGTCTCTACTAAAAATACAAAAAAATTAGCCAGGCATGGTGGCATATGCCTGTAATCTCAGCTACTCAGGAAGTTGAGGCAAGAGAACCACTTGAACCCAGGAGGCGGAGGTTGTAGTGAGCCAAGATCACGTCACTGCACTCGAACCTGGGTGACAGAGTGAGACTCCATCTCAAAAAAGAAAACAGAAAATTAATCTTTTATCACAAACCCTTGTAGCAGAACACATCTCCCCATATATACCAGCATTGTACCTAGGGTGGGTGCATTCCTCCTCTTACTTTCAGGAATGTCCTCAAGTAACTATAGCTATGGAGTAGCTGTTCTTTCACCACTTCACTTGCTTAATAAACTTGCTTTTGCTTTGTACAGCAGGCTTGCCCTGAATTCTTTCTTGCATTCCAATAACCCTCTCTTGGGGTCTGGATTGGGACCCCTCTCCTGTAACATATTTCTGGTGATCACAGAAGGGACTATAGTGCAGAAACCCTGACCCAGTGGCTAACTTTGGGTAAGTGTTGGGGTCCTGTAACATCTTTCTGGTGAACCCTGAAGGGACGATACTGAAGAAACCCTCCAATCCAAAGGAATAGACTGCAGCACTGATTGGGGGACTTCGAGTAAGTGGTGGAGTACCTGGGTAAAGAATGGGATTGGGTTAGAGGCCCAACTTAGGGGAGTTAGAGTCTCTCCTAAGAGTGGGTTAGAAACCCTTCTCAATAAAAGGCAAGGACGCTTGACCAACCTCAGGTTAGAGGCCCGACTTAGGAGGGTTAGAGTCCCTTCTATGATTTGGGGGTTAGAGGCCCCACTCAATAAAGTCCCTCTTGGCTAAAAATGTGTTTGGCACCACAGGCTATGCTCTTTGTATCAATCTGCCTTGTCCTCTTTGCTGCATAAATCAATTCCTTAATTGCTGTCTCTGTTTCACTGTCATTTTCAGCAGACTTTATTTAAGTAGTCTTAGGGATTTTAACTTACTCTTTTCCTAAACGCCTCCCAATTTCCATCCATCTGCTTGTGATTGAGAAGCACCAGGATGAAAATCAAGGGAATTTTATCCTTGCTGTTTCGTTTCACACTAAAAAACTTCTTTCCTTTCTTGGATTTGGGCAAACTGGCTTTGCTTGTCCAATCCACACTGCTGCTATTGCCCAGAACCTGTTTGCTCTGGTCATTCCCATCTAAATGCTCTTCATTTCCTTTCCCTTATTTGACACTTTTGTCTAAGTCCATGTTGTGGTTTATCTAAGATTCATGGCTCGGCTCACATATGTTATTTGGAAAATGTGAATAAGAGAATTCAATTTTCGGCAAGGATCCCCTCATTAATGCAGCTGGCCTTAATAACCTCTTTTTAGTGGAACTCTGCCAGTGGCAATACAATCTCGCAGGCTTGGAACTTTTCTTTCAACATCACCTGCCTCCTTCGTGGGAACCATGGCATTGATTCCAAAGAACTCACCACTAGGATGTATTCTTGAACACTGGGACCAGTTTAAACTGAATGGGCTTAAGAAGAGAAAACTGGTGGTTTTGTTTGTTTGTTTGTTTGTCTTGAGACGGAGTTTTGTTCTTGTTGCCGAGGCTGGAGTACAATGGCGCAATCTCGGCTCACCACAAACTCCAACTCCTGGATTCAAACAATTCTCCTGCCTCAGTCTCCTGAATAGCTGGGATTATAGGCATGCACCACCACACGCAGCTAATTTTTGTATTTTTAGTAGAGATGGGGTTTCACCATGTTAGTCAGGCTGGTCTCAAACTCCTGACCTCAGGTGGTCCGCCCGCCTCGGCCTCCCAAAGTGCTGGGATTACAGGCGTGAGCCACCACGCCTGGTGAAAACTGTTGTTTCTATGTAATACTGTTTAGCCTCAGCACTATTTGGAAAAACAAGAGAAGTTGCCTCCTACTGGAACTATGGCCTTTAATACTACACTTCAACTTATTTTTTTGTAAACGGGAGGAAAATGGTATGAAATACCACAGGTTCAAGCATTTTTGCAGCTCAGTCAGGATAAAACCCTGCAGCAGGCCATGTGCATGTTTGATGAGAGGAAAAGAGGAAAAAGAGCTAGTCATACTAGATGATCCTTTAATGCAAGACCGCCCCCGCCGTCCCCCGGTTCAGCCAGGAGTTTTGGGTGGAGCAGAACCTCCTTCAATCAGCTCTGAAGGCTCAGATGTGTCAGTCCTTTCTCCCTTCAGTCCACCTGAAAGTTCTATTGAGAACCCTTCGTCTCCTCCTCCTTACCAGTCTAGTCCCATTCTATACCCACCACTCCCTGAGGAACTTAGCCCAGTGAGGACTACTCACAGTGGAGCCTCCCATCAACCTCCAAAGGGAAATCTTTGTCCACTTAGAGAGGTGGCAAATGGGGAAGAAGGCACTGTGAGAGTACATGTCCCCTTTTCTATGTCTGATTTGGTTCTATGTAAAGAGAAGTTTGGTCATTTCTCTGAAGATCCAGGAAAATTCACAGATGAGTTTGAGAAGTTAACTCTGACCAACAGTTTAACTTGGCAGGATCTTCATGTTTTGTTGTCTCTGTGTTGTACAGTGGAAGAGAAACAACGCATTCTAGGGACAGCTAGGACCCATGGAGATGTGGTATTGGCTCACAACCGAAACCATAATATATATCAGGCAGGAGGTATAGCAGTTCCAGATCAAGATCCAGAGTGGAACTACTGTAAGGTACATGGATGTGCTTTGGTCAGCAATAGGCTGAGGCAGACATCCGGGTCAAAGTAACTCAGCAAGTTTAGGGTGCAGGCACATACTCCACTTGTTATATAACCTGTTTGTGTAAATTCATACTTGCCTTGGAGCCACTATTGTCTGTGAAAGGTGTAACTGCCCTGTTAACACTGTACAGGCACTCTTGGGCACGACTTGATAGGCGTGCTGGCGCCCAGAGAGACAGAGAAAGAACCAGAGCTGTCCATCTGGAAGACAGAGGGGAGCCAGGGCACAGCTCGGCACGGCACAGCACGGCTCATGCTCATGCCCATGCCCAAAGAGAGAAAGAGTTAAGCTGCTGACCCTCAAGGCAAGGGAGGGCTGGCCACACAGCTGTTTGGGGGAGCGCCCAGCTAAAGCAGCCGAGACAGGGCGGACAGTGTAAGTAAGCTGCTGATGAGAGAACAGTGTGAGAGCTAGTCTGAGAAAGCTGCTCATGAGAGAGTTGCTGAATAAAACTACATTTCACCGGCCTACGGCCCTTCGAATGTTCTTTCAGCTCCCTATCCCCTGTCGACTCACTCCCCTCAGACCTCAGATGGGTCTGGAACCTAGCCCTGGACATGACATTTGGCATAGTCATGAACCTAACAATGATCAAAGGGGTAGTGAGGACTTGGGAAGGACAGATCATATGGTCACTTGTTTGTTGGAAGGGATGAAGAAATGTATGAAAAAGCCGGTTAACTATGAAAAGGTTAAGGAAGTTTCTCAGGGCAAAGAGATGAGAATCCAGCTTTTGTTGAGGCAATCAGGAAGTATACTAACACTGATCCTGCCTCAAGGGAAGGACGAACCCTTTTGGGAGTACATTTTGTAACCCAGTCTGCCCCTGATATCTGCAGCAAACTACAAATAGCAGCTATGGGTCCCCAGACCCCTAAGGAACAGCTTTTGGATATGACATTTTTAGGTTTTAATAACAGGGACAAAGCAGAGGAAGCAGGAAGAGCAAGAAGGACCTCCCAAAAGGTGCAGGTCTTGGCTGCAGCCTTAAGCTCACCTCCCATGTGGGGCTGCCCTCCTGGCTCTTGACCTGAACAAGGGAAGCTGAAAGGTGGGAAGCCCAAAGCTGGGCATCTGAGTCAACGTGCCTCGGGCATCAATCAGTGTGAACACTGTAAGAAAACTGGCCATTGGAAGAGGGATTGTCCAGTGTTCCAAAGGGGGCCATCAGCACCTGAACCAATGATGGCCAAAATAGCCAGGTGAGCTCAAGAGTGACAGGGCTCAAGACCTTCCACCACACTCCCATCAAACAACTAGTTGTATCTCCAGGGGAGCCTCGGGTAAACATGACATGGCAGGTAAGAATATTAACTTCTGGGCTGGGTGCAATGGCTTACGCCTGTAATCCCAGCTCTTTGGGAGGTCGAGGCGGGCGGATCACAAGGTCAAGAGATTGAGATCATCCTGGCCAACATGGTGAAACCCCATCTCTACTAAAAATACAAAAAAATTAGCTGGGCAAGGTGGCGCGTGCCTGTAAGCCCTCAGCTACTCAGAAGGCTGAGGCAATAGAATCGCTTGAACCCTGGAGGCAGAGGTTGCATTGAGCTGAGATCATGCCACTGCACTCCAGACTGGCAACAGAGAGAGACTCTGTCTCAAAAAAAAAAAAAAAAAAAAAAAAAATATATATATATATATACTTCTTTCTGGAATGCTTACTCTGTTTTGGCTCATTATAATGGGCTTCTGTCACCCCAAAAATGTATGATCAAAGGGACAGATGGACAAGCCCATAGACATTTTACCTATTCCTCTAAGAGCTCTTTGGGGACTTTGGTTTTCTCCTGAATGCCCCACGCTTGTTGGGAAGGGATTTGTTAACTCAGCTGCAAACAGTAGTATCTTTTGGAAATCACAAGGCAGACAAAAATTGCTCCCTCTCCTGTGAATCACTATCAGGTTTTGTTGCTAAACATCCTGATATAATACTTAAAGTATGGCTGGGCACAGTGGCTCACGCCTATAATCCCAGTACTTTGGGAGGCCGAGGCAGGTGGATCACCTGAGATCGGGAGTTCAAGCCAGCCTGGCCAACATGGTGAAACCCCATCTCTACTAAAAATACAATAATTAGCTGGATGTGGTAGTGGGCACCTGTAATCCCAGCTGCTTAGGAGGCTGAGGCAGAAGAATTACTTGAACCCAGGAGGCAGAGGTTGCAGTGAGCCGAGATCATGCCATTGCACTGCAGCCTGGGATACAAGAGTGAAACTCAGTCTCAATTAATGAATTAATTAATTAAAATAAAAAATACTTAAAGTATGCCAAACTTTGAATCCAGCAACCCATTTGCCTGAACCCACAGGCAACCCAGATTATTCTTGTATCCAAGTTATGGAGCAAGTTTACTCCAACCTTCTAGATTTAAAGGATGAGCCTCTAGATAATCCTGAGGTCTATGAATTACAGATGGAAGTAGCTTTGTGCACCAGGGAAGCAGGACAACAAACTGTTACTACCAGGTGCTAATCAGTGGGAAATAGTTAATCATTTGCATGACTCTACTTACTGGGGAAGAGATTCCCTGTTTCAATTAGTCTTGGCTTTTTTATTGGAAACGGCTTACTTAAAACAGTAAAGCAGGTAACTCGAGCCTGTGAACTATGTGCCCGGAATAACCCAAATAACCCATCTTTACCTCCTTCTCTAGTAAGGCCTGTTCAGCATAGGGGAACGTACCCTGGTTAATAGATTATACTCAGATGCCCCCATGTAAAGGGTTTAAATATTTACTAGTATTCGTTGACACCTTTAGGGGTTGGATTGAGGCTTTTCCTACCCAGTCTGAAAAGGCAATTGAAGTTTCTAAACTCCTACTAAAGGAAATAACTCCTAGATTGGGGTTGCCTAAGAGCTTACAGAGCAATAATGGCCCATCTTTCACAGCGACAATGACCAAACCAAAACACATCTTCAACCTAGGAATTCAGTACCGCTTAACTTGGCATGGAGGCCACAGTCTTCAGGGAAAATAGAAAGAGTTAATCAAATTCTAAAAGGGACCCTTGCTAAACTATACCAAGAGACATCAGAAACCTGGCTGCCTTTATTACCTGTAGCCTTATTACGGGTTCAAGTGGCCCCTGAGAGAAATTTGCAGCTCAGCCCTTTTGAAATAATGTACAGAAGGCCTTTCTTAACTACAGACCTCCTAATAGAGATAGATACTTTCAAGCTACAGAATTACGTAATCAGGCTGGACTCAGTGGTTCACACCTGTAATCCCAGCACTTTGGGAGGCTGAGGCAGGTGGATCGCCTAAGGTCAGGAGTTCGAGACCAGCCTGGCCAACATGGCAAAACCCCTTCTCTACTAAAAATACAAAAATTAGCCAGGCGTGGTGGTGGGCACCTGTAACCCCAGCTGCTCAGGAGGATGAGGCAGGAAAATCGCATGAACCCAGGAGGTGGAGGTTGCAGTGAGCCGAGATTGCATCATTGCACTCCAGCCTGGACAATAAGAGTAACACTCTGTCTAAAAAAAAAAAAAAGAATTATGTGATTAACTTAGGACAAATGCAAAACACACTCCTTGAATATGGAAATCTAAGACTCCCTTCCCCTTCTAAGGAAGAGAATCTTGTTACAACCCAGCAGGAGACTGGGTCCTATTAAAAACTTGGAAGGAAGGGTCCCCAGCAGATCAACTTCCCCCCAAATGGAAGGGACCCTATCAAGTTCTCCTTAGTACCCCAACTGCAGTTAAACTTCTGGGAATAAACAGCTGGGTCCACTTATCTCAAATTAACAGGCTGATGGAACACAAGAGACTGATCCTGTTTATTCCTGTGAGCCAATCAGTGACCTCCGACTCCTGTTCAGAAGAAATGAAAGGGATAGATATCACCTTTTGTCAGAACTCGGAGTTATAAACAACCTTCACCATACCAATGTTCTCTGCCTGAGCTTTGCTCTACCCTGAATGCAAGAGATCCTAATAGTTAGGAGTGACATCACCCCATTCAACCTGAAGAAGTTACAGAAAATAGATCTTCATCCCTGTGCAATCCTTAGGATTAAGGGTCCTCTTGTAAAGGGAGGGGGAGATATGTCGGAGGCATTTGAACCAGAGCGACTCCATTTTGACTGAGGGCTAAGAAAACAAGGCTGAGATTTGCTGGGCTGCATTCCCAGAAAATTAGGCCTTCCCAGCCTCTAGATGTTTATGGTTAAGGGAACAAATTAATAATGTTTACTAAACAGACCCAGACTTGGAGATGTCCAGATACCCCAATATGTGGAAAACAAAGGCATTCCTAATTTTGATTTAAAGATCATTATATTGATTCTTGCAAAATCTAGTAATTAAGAAAAGTAATCCTTTATCACAAACCCTTGTAGCAGAGCACATCTCCCCACATATACAGGCTTTGCACCTGGAGTGGATGCGTTCCTTCTCTTACTTTCAGGAACGTCCTGCTCTGTCTATGGAGTAACTGTCCTTTCACCACTTCGCTTTTTTTTTTTTTTTTTTTTTGAGACGGAATCTCCCTCCGTGGCCCAGGCTGGAGTGCAGTGGTGCGATCTCGGCTCACTGCAAGCTCCACCTCTCAGGTTCACGCCATTCTCCTGCCTCAGCCTCCCGAGCAGCTGGGACTACAGGCGCCTGCCACCACGCCCGGCTAATTTTTTATATTTTAAGTAGAGACAGGGTTTCACCATGTTAGCCAGGATGGTCTTGATCTCCTGACCTCATGATCCACCCGCCTGGGACTCCCAAAGTGCTGGGATTACAGGCCTGAGCCACCGCACCCGGCCCACTTTCTTAATAAACTTGCTTTTGCTTTGCATTACGGACTCACCCTGAATTCTTTCTTGCGCGAGATCCAAGAACCCCCTCTTGGGATCTGGATCGGGACCCACTTCCTGTAACAATAATTTGGAACTTTCCTTCAGATTTGATCAAGTTGGATAGAGTTGGTTAAACCCAGTGGGAAAAAGACCCAAACAGCCGGGCGAGGTGGCTCATGCCTGTAATCCCGGCACTTTGGGAGGCCGAGGCAGATGGATCGCCTGAGGTCAGGAGTTCAAGACCAGTCTGGCCAACACGGTGAAACCCCGTCCCTACTAAAAATACAAAAATTAGCTGGGTGTGGTGGTGGGCGCCTATAATCCCAGCTACTTGGGAGGCTGAGGTAGGAAAACTGCTTGACTTCGGGAAGCAGAGGTTGCAGTGAGCCGAGATCGCACCATTGTAAGGGAGGAGACCACCCCTCATATCATCTTATGCCCAATTTCTGCCTCCAAAGAAAGAAGAAGTAAAAACTAAAAGGCAGAAATGAAATCCACAGGCAGACAGCCGGCGCCGCACCCTGGGCCTGGTAGTTAAAGATCGACCCCTGATCTAATCAGTTATCTTATCTATAGATTACAGACATTGTATAGAAATGCACTGTGAAAATCCCTATCTTGTTTTGTTCCGATCTAATTACCAGTGTATGCAGCCCCCAGTCACGTACCCTCTGCTTGCTCAGTCAATCACGGCCCTCTCACACGCATCCCCTTAGCGTTGTGAGCCCTTAAAAAGGGACAGGAATTGCTCACTGGGGGAGCTGGGCTCTTGAGACAGGAGTCTTGCCGTTGCCCCCGCCCAAATTAACCCCTTCCTTCTTTAACTCGGTGTCTGAGGAGTTTTGTCTGCCGCTCGTTCTGCTACAATTGCACTCTAACCTGGGAGACAGAACGAGACTCTGTCTCAAAAAAAGAGACAGTAACAACAACAAAAACAGAAACAACAACAAAAAAACAGTTAAGCAAAAGAAACTAACTGCGTAACTTATATGATTACTGAGCCTCTAATCTAAGGAGAAATTAAGATCAGCTGATTGTTAAACTTTAGCCAAGACAAAACCTCAATTCACATATTTACTTAGGGATGGGTGTCAGGCTGAAGACTGCACTCTGCCATCCTAGAAGCAGGAAAAAAAAAAAAAAAACCCGAACTCGTCTTCCCTGCTGGGAGCGAGCTCAAACTCCATAAAGAAGTTACCTGCCTTCCATCGTCATGGAAACAGGAAATCTTGCCTTTCTTGTTGGAAGCAAGTAAAACTAAAAAAGAAAAAGAAAAAAAAGAAAAAAAAGAAAAAAAAAGAGGAGTTGTATAGCAAAATAAACTTTAGATCTTGACCAAATTTTGGGATATAAGGGAATTATCTGGAGGGAATGCTCCCACACCTCAGCAAATTGTCCTATTGGTTTGAGTCATAAAATTAGCTTGTGCTGGTATCAAGCACCGATAGGAGATTTGTCAAAAGTCAGGGACATCTCCACTCAGAATACCTTTGTGATTACCAAAATGTGAACCCTGAAAATCGGAGACAGGTCTCGGTTAATTTAGAGAGGTTATTTTCCCAATGTTGAAGATGTGTGCCCATGACACAGCCTCAGGAGGTTCTGATGACATGTGCCCAAGGTGGTTAGAACAGAGTTTGGTTTTACACATTTTAGGGAGACATGAGACATCAGTCAAATATATGTAAGATGAACATTGGTTTGGTCTGGGAAGGCAGGGCAACTAGAAGCAAAGGTAGGAAGATGTGAAGTAGGGAGGGGAGGGGCTTCCAAGCCATAGGTAGATAAGTGACAAATGGCTGCATTCTTTTGAGTTTCTGAATAGCCTCTCCAAACGAAGCAATGAGATACGCACTTCTCTCCGTGAGCAGAGGGGTGACTTTGAATAGAATGGGAGGCAGGTTGGCCTTAAGCAGTTCCCAGTTTGACTTTTCCCTTTAGTTTAGTAATTTGGGGGGGCCTAAGATTTATTTTCCTTTCACAGTCTTCATCCCCATTTCCTGGCATACAATCTTACAATCCTTGAAATCCCCAAAGTGAGTGGGCCGGGCGCAGTGGCTCACACCTGTAATCCCAGCACTTTGGGAGCCCGAGGAGGGCGAATCACATGAGGTCAGGAGTTTGAGACCAGCCTGACCAACATGCTGAAACCCCGTCTCTACTAAAAATACAAAATCAGCTGGGCATGGTGGTGCTTGCCTGTAATCCCAGCTACTTGGGAGGCTGAGGCAGGAGAATTGCTTGAACTCAGGAGGTGGAGGTTGCAGTGAGCTGAGATCACGCCATTGCACTCCAGCCTGGGCAACAAGAGTGAAACTCCGTCTCAGAAAAATAAATAAATAAATAAATCCCCAAAGTGCTGTCTTTTTTTTTTTTTTTTTAAGATGGACTCTTAGTCTGTTGCCCAGGCTAGAGTGCAGGGGTGTGATTATAGCTCACTGCAGCCTCCAATTCCTGGACTCAAGGGATCCTCCTGCCTTAGCCTCCCTGATAGCTGGGACTGCAAGTGGGAGACACCATGCTCAGCTATGAAGTGCTGTCTTTCTGTATGCTAATGTTGACTGATAGTTTCAGGATGGAAGACCAAAGCATAATTAGAGAGGTGGGACTTTCAGCTCTACCCTCAACCTCCAGGAAGAAGAGAGGGGCTGAAGCTCAAGTTAATCATCAATGGCCAATGGTTTAATCAGTCATGCCTGTGTAATGAAGCCTCCATAAAACCCCAAGAGGACAGGTTTCAGAGAGCTTCTGGATAGCTGAACACATGGAGGCTCCTGGAGAGGGCATGGAGGCTCCAAGCTCCTTCCCTCACACCTCAATGTACACATCTCTTCATCTGCATTATTTGTAATATACTATATAATAAACCAGTAAATGTGTTTCCCTGAGTTCTGTCAGCCACTCTAGCAAATTAATTGAACCCAAAGATGGGGTCATGGGAGCCCCAACTCGAAGCCAGTAAGTCAGAAATTGCAGAGGCCTGGACTTGCCACTAGTGTCTGAAGGGGGGCAATTTTGAAGACTGAGCCCCCAACCTGTGGGATCTGACACTATCTCCAGGTACATGATGTCAGAATCGAATTGGAGGACACTCCACTGGTATTCCCTGCAGGACTAATTGCTCACTTGGTGGTGGGGAGACCCCCCCATACACATTTGGTCATAAAAGTCTTCTTCCATGTTGATGTTTGTTATTCTCATGGTTGTGTGAGAGCAGAGGGAAAGCACAGCTCGAGTTTTTCCAAACAATCACCTTCTGTAGTTACTTTTTGTGTATATGTGTTTGTGTGATAACAGCATCTAAAATCTCCTATCTTTGCAAATATTTAGTATACAACATTATTAACTATAGTCCTCAAGCTATACTTTACATCTCTACACTTATTCATCCTAACTAACCGCATATTTTTAAAAAATAATAGCACAGGCCAGGTGCAGTGGCTCACTCCTGCAATCCCAGGACTTTTGGAGACCGAGGCAGGCAGATCACCTGAGGTCGAGAGTTTGTGACCAGCCGGGCCAACGTGGTGAAACCCCGTCTCTACTAAAAATACAAAAAAATTAGCCAGGTATAGTGACGCACGCCTGTAATCCCAGCTACTCAGGAAGCTGAGGCGGGAGAATCGCTTGAACCCAGGAGGCGGAGGTTGCGGTGTGCTGAGATAGCGCCACTGCACTTCAGCCTAGGTGACAGAGTGAGATGCCATCTCAAAATACTACTACTACTACTACTACTAATACTAATACTACTACTACTACTAGCACTGTTGAACCTCAGCTAATGCTAACATAGTGAAGCTGATGCTTTGTCGTGAAGTTGAGGAAACAATAAACAGTGGTGGGTGTTCTAAGCCTGCTGGGCACTTCCTTCTGTCCCAGGATGCGAAGAAGTTCATTCTGTTAGTGGAAAAACCTTAGACAAATTGAATTTAAAGAGTTTAGTTAACCAAAGAGCAATTCACAAATTGGACAGCCCCTGAAACAAGAATAGGTTCAGAGAGACTCTGGTGCTGCCACGTGGCCGAAGATTTAGGAACAGAAAAAGCCAAGTGATGTATAGAAAATGGAAGGAAGAAAGGTGCAGAAATAGCTGGATTGGTTACAGCTGAGTGTTTGCCTTATTTAAACACAGTTTGAACAGTGGCTACCTTTGATTGGCTGGAACTGAATGCTTGGTAGAAGAGTAAGTTACAGCCTGTTTACACATCCAGTTAGGTTACAGATCACCATGTACGAAGAAACCTTTAGGCTGAACTTAAAATATCTAAGGAGGCATCTTTAAGCTAAATTTAATTTAACCATTCATTTATTTGATTTTTAGCCACTGTTTAATTGGGTCTCTGTCTTATGCAAGACACTGTCCAAGGCCCTAGGGATATAGACAATTCAAGAAACAAGGCAATATACCATGGTAAACAAAGAAAGGTATACCATGGTAAACGAAGACATGAAGCAACAGAAGAAATAGATGGCTAAAAACAATAGATGGGTTGGGTGCAGTGGCTCATGCATGTAATGCCAACACTTTGGGAGGCCGAGGCGGGCAGATGACATGAGGTCAGGAGTTCGAGACCAGCCTGGCCAACACAGTGAAACCCCATCTCTACTAAAAATACAAAAATTAGCCAGGCATGGTGGCACATGCATGTAGTTCCAGCTACACGGGAGGCTGATGTGAAAGGATGGCTTGAGCCCGGAAGGTGGAGGTTGCAGTGATCATGCCACTGCACTCCAGCCTGGGGGACAGAGCGAGACTCTGTCTCAACAAACAAACAAACAAAACACACCCCCTCCCCCACTGCCCCCCCACAGGATAGCAAATTATACACATATTTGTAAAACAAACAAAAACTAATAACATAGTGATTTGTTTTTCTAAGACCACCAGAGCGAGCACAAAAGAACCAGCGAGTAGGCAAGGCTAAAAGCAAAACTGCAAATTTATTCTTTGGTCATCTAGCTCCAGAGAAAAAGGTATGGGGGTGAAGTCTGTTGGCCTCCGGCAAAGGAGGCCGAGAGAATCACCCAGTAGAGCTCTCGGGCACAGTTCCTAATGCAGTCCCGACAAAGGTAGGGGCTGAGGAAGCCCGCCCCGTGCATCTGCCGGGAGTGGCTTTTCTAGGAGTGGAAGGGCAATAGGCGGGGCACGGAGGCGTCAGGGGAGGGGGGGAAGGCGCCGCAGGTGCCACCAGGTAAATCTTGATATCTTCGGATTGACATCACCTGGCGCATGCCTGGTTGGTCTGCACCTTCCCGGGCGCCAGCTGCATCCTCGCGCACACGGGGAAAAGTTGGTGATGAAAAACCCGGAAATGCACCATCTTGCCTCCGTTCGTCAAAACACATAGTCCGCAGAAATAATGTTGTATAATATCTTTATTAATAATAGTTTTCAATGATTGAGCATTTACCATGTGTTGATCTTTGCTTATGTTATTTCTTGTTTCTTTTCTTTTCTTTTTTTTTTTTTTTTGAGGCAGAGTCTTGCTCTGCCACCCAGGCTGGAGTACAGTGGCATGATCTCGGCTCGTTGCACCCTCCATCTCCCGGGTTCCAGCAATTCTCCTGCCTCAGCCTCCTGAGTACCTTGGACTACAGGCGGGTGCCACCATGCCCGTTTAATTATTTTTGTGTTTTTGGTAGAGACGGGGTTTCTCCATATTGGCCAGGCTGATCTCAAACTCCTGACCTCAAGTGATCCACCCGCCTCGGCCTTCCAAAGTGCTGGGATTACAGGTGTGAGCCACCATGCCCGGCCTGTGTATATTATTTCATTTAATCCTCGCTACAATACTAAAGCTAATTGTTATTAAATCCATTTTACAGGTGAGCAAACATAAAGACATGCTCAAATGCACATAACAGTTCTGGGATTCAAACTGAGATCTCCTGGTGCCAAGGCCTGAGCATGTGTCACTGAAGCAGATGCGGGAAGAGAAGGGGAGAAAAGAGAAGTGGAGCAAAGTGTAAAGAGAAGGGAGAGAGAGAAGGAAAAAGTGAGGGGACAGATGAGATTAATAGGGAAGCAGGTGAGGAAGGAGAACAAGGAAGGGAAAAGAAGCTTGTGTCTTTGAGATGGTGTCACAAAGTGGGCTAACTGGTTCTGTTTGAGCAGCAGATGATCTGGGTTTGGTGATTAGGATAAATCTATTCCTTAGAAACCCTTAAATTGAAAACATGGGGTTGGGCATGATGGCTCACACCTGTAATCCCAGCACTTTCGAAAGCTATGGTGGAAGGATCACTTGAGGCCAGGAGTTCCAGACCAGCCTGGGCAACATAGTGCAATCCCATTTCTGTTAAAAAATGTAAATATTTAGCTGGGCATGATGGTGTGCACCTGTAGTTCTGGCTACTCTGGAGGCTGAGGCAGGAGAATAACTTGAACCCAGGAGGCTGAGGCTGCAGTGAGCTATGATTGCATGACTACACTCCAGCCTGAGTGACAGAGCAAGACCCTGTCTAAAAAAAATAAAGAAAACATGGAGTGTTAACAATAGAAAAACATAGCGAGAAAGAGAATAGATTTGTGATTGTCCACAACTGGGGATTTATAAGTAAATGTGTAGTGACTGCTGATGGGTACAGGGTTTATTTTTCAGTGATGAAAATATTTTATAATCAAATATAAGTGTTTCACAACTTTGTGAATATACTAAAAACCACTGAATTGCATAATTGGAGTGGATTAATTGTACATATGTGAATTATATCTTAATAAAGTTGCTAATTTAAAAACCAAGGGGGTATTGATTGTTTCCAACACAAAGAAATGATAAATGTTTCAGATGGTGAATATGATAATTACCTAATTTGCTCACTATACATTCTATGTGTTATAACATCACTGTGTGCCCCATACATATTACAATCATTATGTGTCAATATAAATATTTATTTATTTATTTTTTGAGACAGAGTCTCACCATGTTACCCAGGCTGGAGTGCTACAGTTGGCTAATTGTTCTGTGTTTTTAGTAGAGACAAGGTTTTGCCATGTTGGCCAGGTTGGTCTTGAACTCTTGGCCTCAAGTGATCCACCTGCCCTGGCCTCCCAAAGTGCTGGGATTGCATGCCTGCAATCTATGTATGCCCAGACTAGTTGGGCAACATAGTGAAACACTATCTCTACAAAAAATTTAAAAATTAGCTGGGCATGGTGGCATGTGTCTATAGTCCCAGCCACTGCACCCAGCCAAAAAAAAATTTTTTTTCATCACTGAATTTGAAGATAGGTCAATTGAGATTATCCAGTCTCTCTTTCCAGAACAAAAAGAAAAAAGGTGAAAATAAGGAACGGAATCTCAGAGATCTGTGGGAAACCTTCAAACATACCAACGATGCATAACAAGAAGGAGAGGACAGAGAGAAAAATAGAGAAAGAAATTTGAATCCATAATGGCCAAAAATTTCCAAACTTTGGAAGAGAAACCAATCTACATATCCAGGAAGCTTAAAAACTAACAGTAAGGTTAAATTCAAAAGGATCCAAAATGTAAACATATCATTATCAAACTGCTGGAAGTCAAAGACAAAAAGAAAATCTGGGCCGGGCGCGGTGGCTCACACCTGTAATCCCAGCACTTTGGGAGGCCAAGGCAGGCAGATCACCTGAGGTCAGGAGTTCGAGACCAGCCTGATCAACATGGAGAAACCCCCGTCTCTACTAAAAATACAAAATTAGCCAGGCGTGGTGGTACATACCTATAATCCCAGCTACTCGGGAGGCTGAGGCAGGAGAATCACTTGAACCCGGGAGACAGAGGTTGTGGTGAGCCAAGATCCTGTTATTGCATTCCAGCCAGGGCAACAAGAGGGAAACTCTGTTTCAAAAAAAGAAAGAAAGAAAAAAAAAGAAAATCTGGAAAGCAGTAAGACAGAAGCAACTCATCACATACAAGAGATCCTCAATAAAATTAACAGCTAATTTATCAGAAATCATAGAGGCAGCCGGGCACAGTGCCTCATGCTGGTAATCCCAGCACTTTGGGAGGCGAAGGCAGGAGGATTGCCTGAGTCCAGGAGTTCAAGACCAGCCTGGGCAACATAGTGAGACCTTGTCTCTACAAAAAATAATTTTTAAAAATTAGCATGCACCTGTAGTCCCAGCTACTGAGGAGGCTGAGCTGGGAGGATTGCTTGAGCCCGGGAGGTCAAGGCTCCAGTGAACTGAGATTACACCACTGCACTCCAGCTTGGATGACACAGTGAGACCCTGCCTCAAAAGGAAAGCGAAACAAAAACAAAACAAAACAAAACAAAAAACAGGCCAGCATGGTGGCTCATGCCTGTAATCCCAGCACTTTAGGAGGCTGAGACTTGCAGATCACCTGAGGTCAGGAGTTTCAGACCAGCCTGGCTAACATGGTGAAACCCCGTCTCTACTAAAAATACAAAGATTAGCCGGGCATGGTGGTGCATGCCTGTAATCCCAGCTACTTGGGAGGCTGAGGTAGGAGAATTGCTTGAACCTGGGAGGCAGGGGTTGCAGTGAGCCGAGATTGTGCCACTGTACTCCAGCCTAGGTGACAGAGGGAGACTCTGTCTCAAAAAAAAAAAGAAAGAAAGAAAGAAAAGAAATTATAGAGGTTCAAAAGCAGTGGGGCAAAACTGACGACCAAAATTTCTACATCCAGCAAAGCAATTCTTTAAAAACTAAGGGCAGGAGCCAGGCATGATGGCTCAGGCCTGTAAACCTAGCACTTTGGGAGGCTGAGGTGGGCAGATTTCTTGAGCTCAGGAGTTTGAGACCAGCCTGGGCAACATGGTAAAAAGGGTTAGATGTGGTGGCTGACACCTGTAATCCCAGCACTTTGGAAGGCCAAGGCAGGAGGTTTAAGTCCAGGAGTTCAAGACTAGTCTGGTTAACATAGATGAGACCCTATCTCTATAAACAGCTTAAAAATTAGCTGGGCATGGTGGCATGCATCTGTAGTCCCAGCATCTTGGTAGGCTGAGGTGGGAAGATATTTGAACCCAAGAGGTTGGGGCTACAGTGAACCATGATCACGAGAACTAAACAGATATTTGTGCACCAATATTCATAGCAGCATTATTTACAATAGCCAAAAGGTGGAAGCAACCAGAGTGTCTATCAACAGACGAATGGACAAACAAAATGTGATATATTGATATACTGGAATATTATTCAGCTGTAAAAATGAATGATATTCTGAGACATGCTACAACATGAATGAACCTTGAGAACATTATGCTAAGTGAAATAAGCCTGTCACAAAAAGACAAATACTGCCCACTTATATGGGGTACCTAGAGTAGTTAAATTCATAGAGATAGAAAGTAGAATGGGATTGCCAGGGCTCAGGGGAGAGAGAACTAGGAAGCTAATCTTTGATGGGTATGGGGTTTTTAATTAGAGAAGATGAAAAATTTCTAGGGATGGAAGGCAGTAATGGTAGCACAACAATATGAATGTACTCAATGCCTGTACATTTGAAACTGGTTGAAATGAGTCATACAAATATACACTTAGAAGACACAAGACCTGCCCGGGCCTGGTGGCTCACGCCTGTTATCCCAGCACTTTGGGAGGCGGAGGCCAGCAGATCATGAAGTTCAAGATCAGCCTGGCCAATATGGTGAAACCCTGTCTCTACCAAAAACACACACACACACACACATGCACACACGAAGACACAAGACCACCGGGCATGATGACCTATGCCTGTAATTCCAGCACTTTAGGAGGTGGAGGCGGGTGGATCACTTGAAGGAGTTCGAGACCAGCCTGACCAACATGGAGAAACCCGGTCTCTACTAAAAATACATACCTAGTGGGCCATGGTGGTGCATGCCTGTAATCCCATCTACTTGGGAGGCTGAGGCAGGAGAATCGCTTGAACCCGGGAGGTGGAAGTTGTGGTATGCCAAGATCAAACCATTGCGCTTCACCCTGGGCAATAAGAGGAAAACTCGGTCTCAAAAAAAAAAAAAAAGGCCAGGCACGGTGGCTCACACCTGTAATCCCACCACTTTGGGAGGCCAAGGCGGGCAGATCATGAGGTCAGGAGTTCAAGACCAGCCTGGCCAACATAGTGAAACCCCATCTCTACTAAAAATACAAAAATTAGCCAGGCATAGTGGTGCATGCCTCTAGTCCCAGTTACTTTGGAGGTTGAGGCAGGATAATCGTTTGAAGCAGAGGTTGTGGTGAGCCAAGATCATGACACTGCACTCCAGCCTGGGAAACAGAGTGAGACTCCATCTCAAAAAATAAATAAATAAATAAATAAAAATAAGTAGTTAATGCAATGGATAGCTCAATTAAATGTATTAAATTATCACATATACCCCAAAAATATGTACATGTAATACGTATCAATAAAGAAGTAGATAGGCCAGGCACGGTGGCTCACGCTTGTAATCCCAGCACTTTGAGAAGCCAAGGCAGGTGAATCACTTGAGGCTAGTTCAATACCAGCCTAGCCAACATGGCGAAACCCCATCTCTACTAAAAATACAAAAAATTAACCAAGTATGGTGGCATGCACCTGTAGTCCCAGCTACTTAGGAGGCTAAGGCGCAAGAATTGCTTGAACCTGGGAGGCAGAGGTTGCAGTGAGCCAAGATCATGTCACTGTACTCCAGCCTGAATGACAGAATGAGACTTTGCTCAAAATAAAAAAAAAAAAGAAATTTTAAAAAGTTAAAATGGTAGATGTTCTGTTATGTATATTTTACCACAACAAGAAAAGATAAAATGTTAAATAAAAGCAGCAACTGAAGATAATTTATCTCTAGTACATCCATCTTTCAGGCTGAAATGAAAGAACAGGTGACACTACCTCAAATCCACATGAAGTGAAGAGCATTGGAAAAGGTAACTAAATAAAGGCAAATATAAAAAACGGTATACATGTATGTTTTGTTTGTGACTCTTTTCTCCTGTCTTACTTCAGACAACTGCATAAAGCACTAATATAAAACATGAAATATATATTGAGGGTCATATATTCTATAAACTTGCATTTGCTTGTCAATAATAGTACAAAGGAAGGTCGAGGGAATGGTCCTTTATAGGAGCAAGTTTTGTACACTATTGAAACTAAATTGGCATGGTTCCAAACTATTGTTTTAAGTTAAGATGTTAATTGCAATCTCCAGGGAACCACTAAGAAAATAACTAAAAATATACAGTAAAAGAATGACAAGGCAATAACTATAGTATGCTAGAAAATATCTACTTAACAGAAAAGAAGGCAGTAATGGAGTATTAAATAAGACTTAAAATATATTTTAAAATAGCAAAATGGCAGATATATATCCTATGTTATCAGTAATTAAATGTAAATGGACTAAACACTTCAACCAATAGGCAGAGATTTTCAGAATGGAATTTTTTTTTTTTTTTTTTTTGAGACAGAGTCTCACTGTGTCGCCCAGGCTGGAGTGCAGTGGCACGATCTCGGCTCACTGCAAGCTCCGCCTCCCGGGTTCACGCCATTCTCCTGCCTCAGCCTCCCGATTAGCTGGGACTACAGGTGCCCACCACCACGCCCGGCTAATTTTTTGTATTTTTTAGTAGAGAAGGGGTTTCACTGTATTAGCCAGGATGGTCTCGATCTCCTGAACTCGTGATCCACCCGCCTCGGCCTCCCAGAATGCTGGGATTACAGGCATGAGCCACCGCGCCCGGCCAGAATGGATTTAAAAAATAAAACTACGTGCTATTTACAAGAGACAAAATTCAGATTCAAAGACACAAATAGAGTTAAAAGACTAGAGATGGTCCAGGTGTGGTGGTTCATGCCTGTAATCCCAGCCCTTTGGGAGGCCAAGACAGGCAGATTGCTTGAGCCCAGGAGTTCAAGACCAGCCTGGGCAACACGATGAAACCCTGTCTCTACAAAAAATACAAAAATTGGCCAGGCAAGATGGTGTGTGCCTGTAGTCTTAGCTACTCAAGAGGCTGAGGCAGGAGGATTCATTGAGCCCAGGAGTTGGAGGCTGCAGTGAGCTCTGATTACATCACTGCACTCCAGTCTGGGTGACAGAGGGAGATTCCATCTCTAAAAAAAAAAAGAATTGAAGACAATAGAATTGAACCTTTCAGCTTTGCCAAGTCTCATGATTTTTTCATTTGTCTCAGATCAGTTTTTTAAAACAAAACATGAAAGATTTATCGTAATCTATCCCACTCACTCCCAATAGCCAGAGATAATTTGGTGTTGGCCATTCCCTTATGTTTTTATACTTTTACTATATATAATATATTTTTTTACTATATATAATATATAATACTATATATTGTATTTGTAATTATACTTTATATTATATATTATATTATAAAATATATTATATTTGTGGGCCGGATACGGTGGCTCACGCCTGTAATCTCAGCACTTTGGGAGGCCAAGGCGGGTGTATCACGAGGTCAGGAGTTTAAGACCAGCCTAGCCAACATGGTGAAACCCTGTCTCTACTAAAAATATAAAAATTAGCTGGACGTGGTGGCAGGTGCCTGTAGTTTCAGCTACTTGGGAGGCTGAGGCAGAGAATTGCTTGGACCTGGAAGGCAGAGGTTGCAGTGAGCCGAGATCGCGCCACTGTACTCCAAAGTGAGACTCCATCTCAAGAAAAAAAAAAATATATATTAAATATTTGTAATTATACTATATAAAATACTATATAGTATATATATTTTACATATAGTAAAAGTTTTTTATACTTTATATGTAGTAAAAGTATAAAAACATAAGGGGGCCGGGCATAATGGCTCACACCTGTAATCCCAGCACTTTGAAAGGCCAAGGCGGGTGGATTACCTGAGGTTAAGAGTTCAAGACCAGCCTGGTCAACATGGTGCAACCCTGTCTCTACTAAAATTACAAAAGTTAGCCAGGCGTAGTGGCATGTGCCTGTAGTCCCAGCTACTTGGGAGGCTGAGGCAGGAGAATAGCTTGAACCTAGGAGGCGGAGGTTGCAGTGAGCTGAGAAGGTACCACTGCACTCCAGCTTGGACAACAGACTAAGACTCCATCTCAAAAATAAGTAAGTAAATAAATAAATTTAAAAAAATAAGGGAATGGTTATATATAAACATATATATGTTATTGTTTTACATCTTAAAACTTTACATAGATGATATCATGCCGTAAACATCCTTCTGCAACATGATTTATCTGGTTAACATTATGATTTTGAGATTTAGTCATGTTTGTTCACTCTGAGCATTTGGAATGCAACAATAAACAAAGCTGAAAAAGATCCCTGCCTTCATTGAAAGGAGATCAGGCTAGAAAAAAAGGAAAACCGGACCAGGTAAGTGAGCTAGTGACCATCAAGAGAAGGAGCCTTTGCGACTATGATCAAAGTGTGTGTCAGGAAATGTCAGAAAAATAATTGGGTAGGTGGGGGTGGGTTAGGGGATGTTGACCACAGAGAGGGTTGTAGGCCATTGTGAGGATTTTGTTTTCACTGAAATGAAATGCAGAGTTTTGAGCAGAGTAGAGATATGACCTGACTTACATTTTTGAAATGCTGATACATGTAGCTCTGGTTCACTAATTTTAACTTTTGCATAGTGTTCTATTGTAGGATCATACATTGAAGTATTGATTCATTCTCCTATTAGTGGTCAATTATTTCCATATTCATTATATATAACGCTGCAGTGGACACTTTTGTATTTGTCCTTTAGGGCACTTGTGGGAGAATTTTCCTAAGAAGGGAATCTTTGGATTGGAGGGTATGTGCCTTTTTAATATTATTTGTAATAACTATTATTACTAATTATTAGTAATATTATTAGTAATAACTGATAATTGCCAAACTGCTCTAGAAAGAGGATGTCCCACTTTGCACTGGCACCAGCATTTACAGAAGTTTCATTTGCTGCCTAGCCTCACCAGCCCTTTTTTTTTTGAGACAGGGTCTCGCTCTGTCACCCTGGCTGGAGTGCAGTGGCGTGATCTTGGCTCACTGCAACCTCCTACCTCCCAGGTTCAAGTAATTCTCCTGTCTCAACCTCCCAAGTAGCTGGAATTACAGGCTCGCACCACCATGCCCGGCTAATTTTTATATTTTTAGTAGAGACGGGGTTTTGCCATGTTGGCCAGGCTGGTCTCAAACTCATGACCTCAAGTGATTTCAATCCCAGCGCTTTGGGAGGCCAAGGTGGGCAGATCACTTGGGGTCAGGAGTTCAAGACCAGCCTGACCAATATGGTGAAACCCCGTCTCTACAGGTGCCTGTGGCAGGCACCTGTAATTCCAACTGCTCGGGAGGCTGAGGCAGGAGAATTGCTTGAACCAGGAGGCGGAGGTTGCAATGAGCCAAGATCGCGCCACTGCACTCCAGCCTAGGCGATAAAGTAGCGAGGCTCCTTTACAATAAAAAACAAACAAAAACAAAACCAAAGTGCTGGGATTACAGGCTTGAGCCACCGGCCCGCCCCTCACCAGACCTTGAAATAGCTCTTTGTGGTTTTAATTTGCATTTCCCCATCCCTGGTAAAGTTGAGCACCTTTATCTTGTGTATTTGTGGTTTGGCCTTTTCTTCTCTGATTGCCTCTTGATGTTCTTTATCATTATTCTATGGAGCTATTTCTCCACCATCCCCCTTTTTTTGGAGACAGAGTCCTCCTCTGTCTCATAGGCTAGAGTGCAGTGGTGTAATCTCTGCTTACGGCAACCTCCATCTCCCAGGTTCAAGCAGTTCTAATGTTTCATCCTCCCTAGTAGTTGGGCTTACAAGCCTGTGCTACCACGCCTGACTAAGCCTGGCTAATTTTTGTATTTTTAGTAGAGACAGGGTTTTGCCATGTTGGCCAAGCTGGTCTTGAACTATTTCTCACTTTAAAAAAAAAAAAAAATTTTTGGCCGGGCGCGGTGGCTCACGCCTGTAATCCCAGCACTTTGGGAGGCCGAGGCGGCGGATCACAAGTCAGGAGATCGAGACCATGGTGAAACCCCGTCTCTACTAAAAATACAAAAAAATTAGCCGGGTGCGGTTGCGGGCGCCTGTAGTCCCAGCTACTCAGAGGCTGAGCAGGAGAATGGCGTGAACCCGGGAGGCGGAGCTTGCAGTGAGCGAGATCCGGCCACAGCACTCCAGCCTGGGCGGCAGAGCGAGACTCCGCCTCAAAAAAAAAAAATAAAATAAAAAAAAAAATAAAAAAAAAAATAAAAAATAAAAAAAAATTTTTTTTTTTTTAAGACGGGAGCTCTGTTGCCCAGGCTGGAGTGCAATGGCACGATCTCAGCTCACTGCAACCTCCCTTTCCCTGGTTCAAGCGATCCTCCCACCTTAGCCTCTTGAGTAGCTGCGATTACAAGTGTGCACCACCACGCCTGACTAATTTTTGTCTTTTTTTTTTTTTTTTTCCTTTTTGTGGAGAACGGGGTCTCGCTGTATTACCCAGGCAGGTCTCGAACTCCTGGGCTCAAGCTATCCTCCCGCCTCTGCCTCCCTGAGAGCTGGGATTACAGGCGTGAGCCACCGCGCCTGGCTAATTTTTGTATTTTTAGTAGAGACAGGGTTTCACCAAGTTGGCCAGGCTAGTCTTGAACTGCTGGCCTCAAGTGATCCACTCCCCTTGGATTTCCCAAAGTGCTGGGATTTCAGGCATGAGCCACCTCACCCAGCCTAAAAGTTGATTTTTAGAAGTTCTGTGTATATTCTAGACACTGATATTTTGTTAATTATACACAATCCGTTGTTGATTATATGTAATACAAACATCTCCCCTTCTCTGGCTTGTCTTTTTTTTTTTTTGAGACGGAGTCTCACCCTATTGCCCAGGCTCAAGCGCAATGGCACAATCTCGGTTCACTGCATCCTCTGCTTCCCGGGTTCAAGCAATTCTGTCTCAGCCTCCCAAGTAGCTGGGACTACAGGCGTGCATCACCACGCCTGGCTAATTTTTGTATTTTTAACAGATATGGGGTTTCACCATGTTGGCCAGGCTGGTCTTGAACTCCTGGCCTCAAATGATCCACCTGCCTTGGTCTCCCAAAGCGCTGGGATTGCAAGCGTGAGCCACCGTGCCCGGCCGTCTTCATTTTTTAAAACTGACATATTTTATTGCACAGAACCCTTCCTTTTTTTATGCCGTTGAATATTTGAATCTTTTTCTTTCAAGGCTTGTGATTTTTGCGTTTTGTTTAAGAAATGTTCCTCTACATCAAGGTCATAACATTTTCTCATATTCATTCTTCCTTTAAACTTGTTAATACGATCAATCTGGATTATGTCGAGAGGGAAGGGGAAGTCTGATCTGTCTCTTTAGAGGTGGCTTTGCATATCTTACTGGGATTCTTTGGTGTTGACTTCATGGCTTAACTCTGTAGATAGTCCTATTCTCCTTATTTACAGGTTGCAAGGAAAGCTTTATTGAAATGTCCAAATCCTAGGCAGATTTTTATTTAATGGACCAGTGGTAGGACCCAAGCACTTGCAGCTTTATTTGAAACCCAGGTGAAAGAGGTTTCCTTTTAAATTATTGATAGTGCTGAAGCCATCTTCTCAGGTGTCCGGCAACTTGAAAATGAACCTACTCTTTGTTGGCTGGTGATTGAGCCTCGCTCTGCCTTGGTTCCTCTTTGGTAAAAGTGGATGGCCAAAGTCCCTCCTGGGAAATGGGGAGTCCCATGATGAGTGCGATGACTCTCACATATAAAAGTTTAGCCTGCCTTGCATGCGTCAGGCACTCAGTAAACGGTGGACCTTCCTTAACCCCTGAGGTCCCAAGCTCTGGGTTGAGCCAGCCCTGCCTCCCTCCTAGACCGTCTCTCACTGTGCCCTGAACTTGGGCAAGTCCCATTACCCCTCACAGCCTCAGTGTCATCATCTGTAAACTCATTAATTTGCTGGCTGGGCACAGTGGTTCACATCTATAATCCCAGCACTTTGGGAGGCTGAGGCTGGAGGATTGCTTGAGCCCAGGGGTTTGAGACCAGCCTGGGCAACATAATGAGACGCTATCTCTACAAAAAACTTTAAAAAATTAGCAAAGTGTGGTGGTGCACATCTGTAGTCCCAGCCACTGCAGAAGGTGAAGTGGAAGGATCACTTGAACCCAGGAGGTCAAGGCTGCAATGAGCCATGACTGCGCCACTGCAGTCCAGCCTGGGTGACAGAGTGAGACCCTGTCGCAAAACAAACAAACAAACAAACAGTCATTGCATTACAAGGTTGTTGTAAGGATTGAAGTGGCATATAAATGCCCAGGACAGTGCCAGAATGCAGTATCACTACAAGAGACTGTGGAAGCTGAGCAGTTGTGTTTTTAATTCTGGAGAATCTGAAAGATTCCTGGGGCATCTCCCATGTTTTTTCCCAATGCCTAGAACAGTATTGGACATTCTGTAAAGGTTTGGTAAATCCATGTTCTTTCCATTGCAGGACACAATTCTCACAATCCATCAGTGTCTCCAAAGAACCTACAAAACTGGAAAAATATTTTCGATCATTTTATTTAACAGGTGTTTATACAGGGCTTACAGGTCAGGCCCTACTGTAAGTGCTTTATATTAACTCATTTAATCTTCATAACAACTCTACGAGGTAGATACTATTATTATTATCATTTTACAGATGAAGAACTGAGATGAGGAGCAGCCCTGGACTGAGTGAACTGAAGCCTCTGGATGTGTTACATTCAGGATGGTGGAACAAGACCCCTGGGAAGAAGGTAATTCAAACCCTGGTTCTTCCGGATGCTTTCTGTTTCAGATGGGGGAAACCTTTGGAATTGAAAGTCAATTCAAACTGAGCAATATAGTTGTAACTTTTGTATTTTAAAACGATCCTACCACAGCATCCCCATTTGGATGGTTACTATCAAAAAAATAAAAACAGGGTTGGGCATGGTGGCTCTCCTGCAGATGCAGGAGAATCGCTTGGGACCAAGAGTTCAAGACCAGCCTGGGCAACAGGGCCAGGCCCTGTCTCAATTTAAAAATCTATAAATATATATATTTTTTTAAAAAAAGAAAAACTTGAAAAAAAAGAATAAAAATTAGCTGGGTGTAGTGACGCGTGCCTGTGGTCTCACATACTTGGGAGGCTGAGGTGGGAGGATCACTTGAGGCAGGGAGGTTGAGGCTGCCGTAAGCTGTGATCATGCCACTGCACTCCAGCACTCCAGACCGAGTGTTAAAGCGAAACCCTGCCTTAAAAAAAAAAAAAAATTTTTTTTTGGTAAAAATATAATACCTGGGCCGGGCGCAGTGATTCACGTCTGTAATCCCAGCACTTTGGAAGGCCAAGGTGGGCAGATCACTTAAGGCCAGGAGTTTGAGACCAGCCTGGCCAACATGGTGAAACCCCCTCTGTACTAAAAATACAAAACTTAGCCGGGCGTGGTGGCGGGTGTCTGTAATCCCAGGTACTTGGGAGGCTGGGGTAGGAGAATCACTTGAACCCGGGTGGCAGAGGTTGCAGTAGGCAGAGGTTACAGTGAGCCGAGATCACGCCACTGCTCTCCAGCCTGACTGACAGAGTGAGACTCTGTCTCAAAAAAATAAATAAAAAATGGCCAGGCGCAGTGGCTCATGCCTGTAATCCCAGCACTTTGGGAGGCAGAGGCGGAGGGATCACCTAAGGTCTGGAGTTCAAGATCAGCCTGACCAACATGGAGAAACCCCGTCTCTACTAAAAATACAAAATTTAGACAGGTGTGGTGGCATATCCCTGTAATCCCAGTTTACTCGGGAGGCTGAGACGGGAGAATCGCTTGAACCAGGGAGGTGGAGGTTGCGGTGAGCCGAGATTGCACTATTGCACTCCAGCCTGGGCAATGAAAGCGAAACTCTGTCTCAAAAAATGAATGAATGAATGAATAAATAAATAAATAACGTGGTCTGGCGCAGAGGCTCACATCTGTAATCCCAGCACTTTGGGAGGCCGAGGCGGGCAGACCACGAGGTCAGCAGTTCGAGACCAGTCTGACAAACACGGTGAAACCCCGTCTCTACTAAAAATACAAAAATTAGCCGGGCATGCTGGTGCGCGCCTGTAATCCCAGCTACTCAGGGGGCTGAGGCAGGAGAATGGCTTAAACCCAGGAGGAGGAGGTTGCAGTGAGCCAAGATCACACCACTGCACTCCATCCTGGGCAACAACTCTGTCTCAAAAAAAAAAAAAAAAAAAAACAAAGTAATACCTGAATTCCTATACTTCTCAGTATGTACAGTAATATTAACCTAAATTATTCCCTGAATAAGACCTCAATTCAAAAAAAACACAAAAGCATGACCAGGTATAGTGACTCACGTGAGCCTGTAATCCTACCACTTTGGGAAGATGAGACAGGCAGATCACTTGAGGCCAGGAGTTTGAGACCACCCTGGCCAACGTGGCAAAACCCCGTCTCTACTAAAAATACAGAAATTAGCCAGGCATTGTGGTGTATGCCTGTAATCCCAGCTACTTGGGAGGCTGAGGCACCAGAATCACTTGAATCTGGGAGTTAGAGGGTGCAGTGAGCTGAGATCACGCCACTACACTCCAGCCTGGGTGATAGAGGGAGACCCTGTCTCAAAAAAAAAAAAAAAAAATTGCATAAGCTAAATCAAATCATAAGGAAACATTGGACAAACCCAAACTAAAGGGAATTCTACAAAACGACTCGCCTGAAATCTTTAAAAACATCAAGTTCATAAAGAGTAGGAAAGCCTGAGGAATTCTTCCAGATTAAGAAGGAAATTAAGCAAACAGGACAAATAAATGCACCATGTGATCCTGGACCAGCTCCTGGTCTGGAAATGAGAAAGCTATAAAGGCCTTTAATTGGACAATTAGTGAAATTTGAATATGAATTTCAGCTTAGATAACAGCAATTTAACAATGTTAAATTTTCTGCATTTGATAATTGTACAGTGATTATTTAAGAGGATGTCCTTCGTGTTAGCAGTGAAGATGGAAATATTTAAGGGTAAAAATTTATGATTTGCTCTCAAATGTTCATTTAAACTATAATTTTAGGCTGGGCACAGTGGTTCATGCCTGTAATCCCAATACTTTGGGAGGCCGAGGTGGGCAGATCACCTGAGATCAGGAGTTTGAGACCAGCCTAGTCAACATGGTGAAACCCCATCTCTACTAAAAAATACAAAAATTGGCCAGGTGCGGTGGCTCACACCTGTAATCCCATCACTTTGGGAGCCCGAGGCGGGCGGATCATGGGGTCAGGAGTTCGAGACCAGTCTGGCCAACATGGTGAAACCACGTCTCTACTAAAAATACAAAAATTAGCCGGATGTGGTGGCACACGCCTGTAATCCCAGCTACTTGGGAGGCTGAGGTAGGAGAATAGCTTGAACCCGGGAGGCAGAGGTTGCAGAGAGCCGAGATCCTGCCACTGCATTCCAGCCTGGGAGAGAGTAAGACTCTGTCTCAAAAAAAACCCAAAAATTACCCGAGCATGGTGGCAGGCACCTGTATACCCAGCTACTCAGGAGGCTGAGGCAGGAGAATCACTTGAACCCAGGAGGTGGAGGTTGCAGTGAGCAGAGATCGTGCCATTGCACTCCAGCCTAGGCAACAAGAGTGAAACTCCATTTCAAAAAAAGAGTAAAAAATAAAAAATAATTTGGTAAGCAGATTGATAAAAAAAGATAATAGCAATATATATTGTATATAGAATGCTAAAGTAAATGCAGCAAAAATACGAAATGGTGAACCTAGGTGAGGTGCGTATGGGAGTTCCTTAAGCTGTTTTTGCAACTTTTCTGTAAATTTGACGTGCTTTTCAAAATAAAAATTTAAAATTAAGAAAGCCCATTAAGATATGTAAAGGAAGGGTAAGGGTGATTGTTGAAAGGGGCTCCATCGAGGACTAACCATGCCGGTAGAGTGGTACTGTATGCCAGAACACAGCCACACTGATGTCCCTCCAGTGCCACACTGATGTCCCTCACTCCTAAAGGGCCTCTTTCGAAGATGATACTGGACCAGGTGCAGTGGCTCCCTCCTGTAATCCCAGCATTTTGGGAGGCTGAGGCAGGCCGATAACCTGAGGTCGGGAGTTCAAGACCAGCCTGACCAACTTGGAGAAACCTTGTTTCTACTAAAAATACAAAATTAGCTGGGCATGGTGGTGCATACCTGTAGTCCCAGCTACTCGGGAGGCTGAGATAGAATGGCTTGAACCCAGGAGGGGGAGGTTGCAGTGAACCAAGATTGCTATTGCACTCCAGCCTGGGCAACAAGATCGAAACTCTGTCTCAAAAAAAATTAGATGATGCCAATGGCTGGGCTCCAAAACGAAATCAGTTTGGGGGACAAGGGTTCACCTTGTACTTTGTCCCAAATTTGCCCCTAAATAGCCAGCAACATATGAGAACATATGAGACCATGTCAGCAATGCCTGGCCTGATCCTCCTCTGTTAGAAGCTGGAAGTTATTCTGTACCTTCTCGCTTTACCTTTTTTTGGTTTGTTTTTTTGTTTCTTGCTGGTGAGGCCAGGAATACTCTAAAGTTTCCATAGATAAGTTAATATTTGCGTAACAATCTGGGCGACCCTGTTCTTTCCTGTTGGAAAGGGACTTTTCTTGGCTCCTGAGAGGATAAGTTGAGGGTCTTTTGAAGCTGCCCAGGCCCTATGGGTGGGGACGTGCCTGTCAGCCCACCAGTGGGGAGCTGGAGCCCAGCGAGTCTCAGGGGTTGGAGGTGTGGCAGTCCAGGAAGAGTGTGTTGAATATGGGGCTAGGAAGTAGGGTTGGGCCCGGCCAAGGTTGGGGGTGAACTTGTCCACACTCACTCATGTACCCTTGAAACCTATTACATAAGGCTAGGGTAATACTTCAAAAATTCACTACATTTTGTCACCAGCTGAACATGACTGTTTCGTGGCAGAACTTGATAGAATACAAGAATGTTTTCTCCTTGTGTACTATGCAGATTTGCCTAGGAGACCAGAAGTTCTTGGCACTCACTTACAAAACGGAAGTGCAGTCGTGAAGTATCTGTTGGGTGCCTGCTGGAGTTCAAATGGTAAACTAGGTCGTCAAGGTTCCTGCCCCTCAAGGAGGTAGAGAGCAAGAAAGGTCAATGGATTGCAACAATAGGTTCTAAGGACAGAAATAGAAATTACCTAGGCCCTAGACAACAGTATTTTGAGTTGAAATTTTTTTCTTGGCCACGCCTGGTGGCTCATGCCTGTAATTCCAGCACTTTGGGAGGCTGAGGTGGGAGTATTGCTTGAGCCCAGGAGTTCTAGACCAGCCTGGGCAACATAGTGATACCTCGTCTCCACTTAAAAATAAATAAATAAAAGAAAAAAGAAAAAATATGTATTTTTTTCTTGATAAAAAAACCTTGGCGGCCGGGCATGGTGGCTCATGCCTGTAATCCCAGCACTTTGGGAGGCTGAGGTGGGCGGATCACCTCAGGTCAGGAGTTCAAGACCAGCCTGTCCAACATGGTGAAACCCCGTCTCTACTAAAAAATACAAAAATTAGCCGGGCATGGTGGCGCATGCCTGTAATCCCAGCTACTTGGAAGACTGAGGCAGGAGTATTGCTTGAACCCGGGAGGCGGAGGTTGCAGTGAGCTGAGATCACGCCACTGCACTCCAGCCTGGGTGAGAGTAAGACTCCATCTCAGAAAAAAAGGGAAAAAAAAACCTTGGTAAAAATTGACCAAAAAGTCAAAAGACAAGTGCTCAAGTGGGGAAAAAAAATTGCATATGTGTTAGCTGAAGGGCTAAGTCAATTAAAAATTAGATTCAGCCGGGTGCGGGGGCTCCCACCTGTAATCCCAGCACTTCGGGAGGCCAAGGCAGACAGATCATCTGAGGTCAGGAGTTTGAGACCAGCCCGGCCAACATGGCGAAACCCCATCTCTACTAAAAATACAAAAATTAGCTGGGCATGGTGGTAGGTGCCTGTAATCCCAGCTACTCAGGAGGCTGAGGCAGGAGAATCACTTGAACTGGCAGGCGGAGGTTGCAGTGAGCCCAAATTGTGCCATTGCACTCCAGTCTGTGCAAGGATAGTGAAACTATCTCAAAAAGAAAGAAAGAAAGAAAGAAGAAAAGAAAAATGCAAATTGAAATTTCA
This sequence comes from Trachypithecus francoisi, assembly GCF_009764315.1. Lineage (NCBI taxonomy): Eukaryota > Metazoa > Chordata > Mammalia > Primates > Cercopithecidae > Trachypithecus > Trachypithecus francoisi. Next base: position 39,093,675 of record NW_022681474.1, read on the forward strand.
ACAAGATACTACTTTCACATTGGCCAAGAGCAAAATGTTGATAATGTTTGCGGAGGGCTGGGGAAACAGGCTCTGCCCTATAACTGAGGGAAGTGTGCATTGGGCCAGCCTCCATACAGGGCGAGTTGGCCATAGCTGTCAAGATCTAAAATGCACATCTTATGACCCAACAACTCCAATGCTAGGAACTTATCCTACAGACACAGTAAAAACTTGCAACAGGTCACACTGTTAAGTGAAAAAAGCAAGCTACAAAGCAGTGTATATCATATGCTATCCATTGAATTTATATGTAAAATCCTGTGGTTATGTCATAATTTTCTTAACTTTCTCCTGTTGTTGGGTATGTTGTTTTCATGTTTTTGTGATTATATTACAATGCTGTGATAGACATCTTTTGTGCATGAATTTCTGTCTACACCCAAAGCTGTTTACTTGGGACAGTCCAGATTACTGGGCCAAGGAGATAGCAAAATGAATTTACGATAGCAACCATTGCAGCAACCATCACCATCTGTTAAGCAGGCTGTTTTGTTTTGTTTTGTTTTTCTCTTCATCTTCTCAACAGTCCTGTGAGGTACGGAGAAGCACCTCCATTTTGTAGTCGAGGAAAGGGGTTTAAAGGAGGTGAAGTGACTTGTTCCAGGGCACACAGCTGGAATGGTGATAGCAGACCCAGATCTGCTTGGCTCTGTTGATGAAATGAGTCAAATTCCTTAAAATATTTGGATTTATTCTGAGCCAAATATGAGTGACCATGGTCCATGACACAGCCCTCAGGAGGTCCTGAGAACATGTGCCCAAGGTGGTCAGGGCGCAGTTTGGTTTAATACATTTTAGGGAGGCATGAGACATCAATCAAATACATTTAAGAAATACATTGATTTGGTCCAGAAAGGCCAGACAATTCGAAGCGAGAGGTGGGAGGAGAGGGGGTACTTCCAGGCTGTAGGTAAATTTAAACATTTTCTGGTTGACAATTGGTTGAGTTTGTCTGAAGGCCTGGGATCAGGCCAGGTGTAGTGGCTCACATCTATAATCCCAGCACTTTGGGAGGCTGAGACGGGTGGATCACCTGAGGTCAGGAGTTCGAGACCAGCCTGGCCAATATGATGAAACCCCATCTCTACTAAAAATACAAAAATTAGTCAGGCGTGGTAGTGGATGCCTGTGATCCCAGCTACTCGAGAGGCTGAGGCAGGAGAATGGCTTAGATCCGGGAGGTGGAGGTTGCAGTGAGCGGAGATAGCACCCTTGCACTCCAGCCTGAGTGACAGAGCGACTCTGTATAAAAGGAAAAAAAAAAAAAAAAAAGAGGCCAAGCATGATGGTTCATGCCTGTAATCCAGCACTTTGGGAGGCTGAGGTGGGTGGATCACCTGAGGTTGGAGTTCCAGACCAGCCTGACCAACATTGAGAAATACCATCTCTACTAAAAATACAAAATTAGCCGGGCATGGTGGTGCATGCCTGTAATCCCAGCTACTTGGGAGGGTGAGGCAGGAGAATTGTTTGAATCCAGGAGGCAGAGGTTATGGTGAGCCGATATCACACCATTGCACTCCAGCCTGGGCAACAAGAGCAAAAATTCCGTCTCAAAAAAAAAAAAAATTATTTTTGGTTTACAGTTCCCAAACCCCTGCTTTAGAGACCCTTCATCTTTTTTTGAGAGAAAGAGGGTCTGGCTCTGTTGCACAGGTTGGAGTGCAGTGGCGATGACAGCTCACTGCAGCCTCTGTCTGCTGAGCTCAAGCATTCCTCCCACCTGGGCCTCCCAAAGTGCTGGGATTACTGGCATAAGCCACCACACTGGGCCTACTTGGTGTATATTTAAAGTTCTTGGTGGCCAAACATGGTGGCTCATGACTGTAATCCCTGCACTTTGGGAGGCCGTGGTGGGTGGATCACCTGAGGGCAGGAGATTGACACCAGCCTGGTCAACATGATGAAACCCCGTCTCTACTAAAAATACAAAAAATTGGCCGGGCTCCGTGGCTCACACCTGTAATCCCAGCACTTTGGGAGGGCGAGGTGGGCAGATCACGAGGTCAGGAGTTCGAGACCAGCCTGGTCAACATAGTGAAACCTTGTCTCTACTTAAAATACAAAAATTAGCCGAGCATGGTGGCGTGACCCTGTAGTCCTAGCTACTTGGGAGGTTGAGGCAGCAGAATTGCATCGCTTGAATTTGGGAGGCAGAGGTTGTGGTGAGCCAGAATCGCACACTACACTCCAGCCTGGGCAACAGAGCGAGACTCGGTCTCAAAAACCAACCAAACAAACAAAAAAACACACCAAAATTAGCTGGGCATAGTGGCACGCGCCTGTAATCCCAGCTACTCAGGAGGCTGAGGCAGGAGAATCACTTGAACTTGGGTGGTGGAGGTTGCAGTGAGCCAAGATTGTGTGGGCCACTACACTCCATCCTGGGCAACAAGAGTAAAACTCCGTCTCAAAAAAAAAAAAAAAAAAAAGGCCGGTAGGGGGCTCTTCATAAACAATGTCAAATTACTCTCCAGAAACCTAGTTATCAGTTTATGCTCCTGACACTCCCACTGAGATTCCCAAACTCTCCACACTCAGGTCAGTGTGGAGAATGGCAATATTTTCATTCTGCCAACCTGGGAGGGGAAAAAAATAGCCTTTCATAGTTTTGATGATCATGTCTTTGGTAACAAATGAATATGACCATTTTTCATATGTTTATTTAATGTTTGTACTTTTATTAACTGTTCGTGTTGGACTATGTATTTTTAAAATATGCAAAACATTCTGAAAACTGTAACATGTCGATTCCCCTCCCCTCCACTTCCCTCCCCTCCCCTCCCCAGACAGACTCTTGCTCTGTCGCCCAGGCTGGAGTGCAGTTGTGCGATCTCGCTCACTGCAGTCTCCGCTTCCCGGGTTCAAGCAATTATTGTGTCTCAGCCTTCTGAGTAGCTGGGACTACAGGTGTGCACCACCACGCCTGGCTAATTTTTGTATTTTTAGTAGAGAGGGGGGTTTCACCATGTTGGCCAGGCTGGTCTCGAACTCCTGAGCTCCAGCAATCCTCCTGCCTTGGCCTCCCAAAGTGCTAGGATTACAGGCACGGGCCACTGTGCCCGGTAACCTGTTGATTCTTAATGAATCTCAGTAGAAACGCGCGCTTGCGTGGGCAAAAGCACCAGCTGAGGCCGTCAGATGGGTTGTCGAGGATCCGGGTCCTTGGCTTTACCCTGGAGACCCAAGTCCAGGAGGCCTTGGGTGCACTCAGATGGAGAACGGTGGCAGCAAGGAGTTGGATGTGCCACTGAGACAAAAACCAACGCTAATACTCACATCTGTGCACTGCCTTCTGTAAGGGTAACAAATGTCTGGGGCCACCGTCACCAGAAAGCCCCTCTTCTCGTCCGCGCCTAAGGTGGCCTCGGGGCTCGCCACTGAGACGCGGGGCCAGGAGAGAGTCTGGCAGCTTCTAGAGCCCTCCGCCCGCCTCCCCTGCCTCCTGCTCAGGTCGCTGCTCCGGCAGGGTGAGGCCGGGAGGGAGCGGGCAGGCTGGGCACGGCCCGCGGGGTAGGGTAGCCGGCTTGACGTGCGGGGTCCGGGAGGCAGGCGCGGGGAAGGAGGCCGAGCGCGCAGGCCGGGAGGGCGAGCAGGAGGCGGCCGGCAAAGCCCGCTTCCCTCAGTTTTGTGCGCCTGACAGCAGCCCTTCAGCAAGGTGAATTCTTTGAGGAAGGGTCTCATTCACACGCTTCCAAGACATCCGCGACCTATTCTTGAATTCACACAAATACTAAAGGACAAACAACAGCCCGACTTACTTAGCAACTTGGAAGAGCCAGCTGGTGCTCCTTTCCGCGCCCCTGGGGCCCTGTCTTCCGCTTCTCCCGCCCCCGCCTCGCCTGAGAGGTCTTCCCGGAGTTATTTTGTATCCTGCAGCTCCAGGCCTCATTGTGACAGCTGAGTGACTTAGCTGGCTCCATGGGATGCGGAATGACAAAGGCGCAGAGCATTGGAGGCCCGGTGGCAGCAGGGGATGGCAAGGGATGGCTGAGTCTTGCAGCCCTGAGGACCCCCCCATCCAGCAGCCGCCTGAGGTGCCCACTCGCCCACTCCACCTCTCTCTAAATATAATGCTTCTATGAATTAAGTGAGAGACTTTTGCAGTCCAAAAAGTGGTACTTCCAGTGTCCTCACAGGCTGGAGGTGGTTGGGTCGCAGACTTCTGCAAGTCCTGGCCCTGACAGTTCTTTTTCTGTCGCTGCTAGTAGCACCTTCTCTCTCTCTCATCCATTAAGTGCCAGGACTCCTGCCTTCTGTCCCCAAGGCCACTTCACCCTCCCTGGCTTCCCCATCTTTGTGCCTCCTTGGTGGTGCCAGCTTCCTCTCCAGCCTGGGAGAGGTCATGGGCTCCACAGGCCTGTCCTGGCAGTGCCAGCCTGGACTCCTGAACTGCCCCAAGGGCCATCCTCACAGAACGGTGGCTTCAGGCCTGAACTCTGAATTCAGACCTCACTGAAGGGCAAGTGCAGTGCAACGATCAACTGCCTAGTTGGGATTTCTGACCTCCCTGAAACTGCTTAACATCTCAGAGCACAGTTTCCTTGTCTGTAAAATGGGTTATAATAGCAATATTTAAAGAGAATGGTTATGAGGATTACATGAGCCAAATCAGGGAACTCACTTAGGTTGTAAGTGATCCAAAAATGTTAGCTATTATTAATAACATTGTTCTACCAAACACTAAAGGCATGTTCAGCAAACATGCTACCTCAGTCCACTTCAGCATCTCGAGGTCCCACACTATCTTCTTCAGAGGTTTTGAGTGGAGTCACAGAATTACACAACACCATCCCCAATATCAGTCCCCAACTCCTTGAATTGGCGGGAATAGTGCTCTTTCCCTAGCCACCCTGTAAATCAGCTTATAGGTCATTAACTGTTTCTAAGAGCTCCAGACTAGGCTGAGGAAGCTGCAAAGAGGCCACTGAACAGATACTGGGCAGAATTTCTTTCTCTTCAGATATATCTGTACTCCCAAGCAACATTTGTATTTCCAAAAAATTCAACTTACACTGATGAGAAAGCTAATTATTTGGAAGCCAATAAGCCAATTTCTGTCTTAGGCCATTTTGTGTTGCTATAACAAAATATCCAGGATTGGGTAATTTATACAGAACAGAAATTTATTTCTCACAGTTCTAGAGGCTGGGAAGTCAAAGATCAAGGTGCTGGCATCTGGTGAGGACTGCTCTCTGCTTCCAAGATGAAGCCTTGGCCGGGTGAGGTGGCTCATGCCTGTAATTCCAGCACTTTGGAAGGCCAAGGCCAGCGGATCACCTGAGGTCAGGAGTTTGAGACCAGCCTGACAAACATGGTGAAACCCTGTCTCTACTAAAAACACAAAAATTACCCGGGCATGGTGGTACATGCCTGTAATCCCAGTTACTCGGGAGGCTGAGGCAGGAGAATCACTTCAACCTGGGAGGCAGAGGTTACAGTGAGCCAAGATTACACCACTGCACTCCAGCCTAGGAAACAGAGCAAGACTCCATCTCTAAAATAAAATAAAGATGAAACCTTGAATGCTGCAACTTCTGCAGGGAGGAGCACTACATCCTCACATGGCAGAAGGCAGAAGGGCAGAAAGGTATGGCTTTAAGAAAAATATTTGGGCCAGGTGCAGGGGTTCACCCCTGTAATCCCAGCACTTTGGGAGGCTGAGGCAAATGGATTACCTGAGGTCAGGAGTTCAATACCAGCCTGACCAAACTGGTGAAACTCTGTCTCTACTGAAAATACAAAAAATTAGCTGGGTGTGGTGGAGGGTGCCTGTAATCCCAACTACTTGGGAGGCCGAGGCAGGAGAATCACTGGAACCTGGGAGGCGGAGGTTTCAGTGAGTCGAGATCACACCACTGCACTCCAGCCTGGGTGACAGAGCGAGACTGCATCTCAAAAAAAAGAAAAAGAAATATATTTGGGTCATATTGCATTTGGGGAACACAGTGGTTCTCCCTGCCATCCATGGCTTTGCTTTCTGCAGTTTCAGTTACCTAAAGTCAACATGTTCTAAAAATATTAAATGAAAAATTCCAGAAATAAACAATTCGTATGTTTTAAATTACACACTGTTTTGAGTAGCATGATGAAATCTCACACCACCCCGCCATCCTTTCTTCATCACAAGAAGAATACAATAAGCTATTTTGAGAGGGAGACTACATTCCCATAACTTTTAGTACAGTATATTATTATATTTTTGCTGTTTTTAAATTATTAATTATTATTATTTTGAGATAGAGTCTCACTCTGTCACCTGGGCTGGAGTGCAGTGACATGATCATGCTCACTGCAGCCTCAACTTTCCAGGCTCAAGCTGTTCTCCCAATTCAGCCTGCTAAGTAGCTGGGATTACAGGCATGTGACCAAGTAATTTTTAAATTTTTTGTAGAGATGCTACAAGAAATTTTTTTACCCAGGCTCTATTTTATTATTAATTGTTGTTGCTAATCTTTTACTGTGCCTAATATATAGATTAAACTTTATCATAGATATGTATATATAGAAAAAAATAGTATATGTAGGATTCAGTACTATCTGTGGTTTCAGGCATCCGCTGGGAACCTTGGAACACAGCCCCTGAATGCCACTGTCTATTAATTTAGGTTAAGTAATACCACCTGCTATAGCAGAAAAACTTCAGCATCTCTTTGTCTTAACACAATAAGGTGTATTTCTCCTGTTACATATCAGAACAAGTTGGGGGAGTCTGCTCCATGTAGTTACTCAGGGGTCCAGGCTAATGGCAGCTCTGCTAACTTGTAGCTTGTCATCTGGAACACATGGCTTCTGAGATGCTACCAAAGGGGAAGAGAGGAATGGAGAATGACTCGCTCTGGTTCTTAACTCTTTGAACCAGAAGTAACACATATCATTTCAGCTTCTCATCCATTGGCTGAAACTAGCCACATAGTTCTAACCTAATGGAGGAGAAGGCTGTGAAATGCAGGGGTGCACAGGGACTATTTGGTGAACACTAATTTTTCTGCTACAGAGAAAGATTACAAATTACAAATAAGCCGAACTTAGAGTTATTTCGTGTCATCAGTTGCTATTCAAGAAACGAAATCTAGGAATTATTACAGACCGTTTACCACAGGTTATGGCTCCATGTGTGGCATTGGAATCAGAAGAAAACAGATCTCAGTCTCAAGTAACAGATATGCCAAGTCACATCTGCCACGGAAGTGAGGCACATGGAGCAGATGAATAGGCTGCAAACACCGGAAGGGGCATCTCATATAAGAGGTCCTCAAAATATCATACTTGATCTTGGAAAGAGAAAAGGTACAATGGGAACAGTTCCAAGAGTGTGTATGTACATATATACCACAGAAAAAAATAGCAAATGTAGTACATGTAATAAAAATGGAACACTCCATTGGTCAAATGCTAAGATGTTACGTGTTTAAAGTCACTCTTCAACAAACACACACAAAGTAGAAAAAGTGGTTTTAGACTGGGTAACAGAAGTACTACTGTACAGTGGTTAGGAAACGTTTTCATCCAATCTTCATGTATTTAATGAATGTCTACGATGTGTTTGACACTTACAAGAAATCTGTAAGCATATGAAGTTTACAGTCTAGTTTCTGAATTTAGAAAGATAGATCTTAGATAAACACATAACAGATCCTTAACCTTTTATTTTACTTAACATTATTTATTACTACTATGTGCGAGGCACTTTGGAGAATATAAAGATGAACCAACCCCAATTCCAACCCTGAAGCAATTTATAGACAAGGTTGTAGGCTGGGTGCAGTGGCTCACTCCTGTAATACCAGCACTTTGGGAGGCTGAGGTGGGCGGATCACTTAAGGTCAGGAGTTCAAGACCAGCCTGGCCAGCATGGTGAAACACCGTCTCTACTAAAAACACAAAAATTAGCCAGGTATGGTGGTGCATACCTGTAGTCCCAGCTACTTGGGAGGCTGAGGCAGAGAACTGCTTGAACCCGGGAGGTGGAGGTTGCACTGAGCTGAGATTGTGCCACTGCACTCCAGCCTGGGCAACAGAGCGAGACTCAGTCTCAAAAAAAAAAAAAGACAAGGTTGTATGAAACTGAGCTATGTCCTCCTACAAGCAGTCTCTTGTTACTGATACCAGTAGGTATCAGAGAGGTATCAAGCTGGTGAGATGGTTCGCCAGCCTGATCCCCTTGGCCTTCCTTGGGGTGCAACTTGAAAGATGAATTTTAACCTGAAGTTCAATAATGAACCTGCCACTTTGGGAGGCCAAGGCAGGAAGATCGCTTGAGCTCAGGAGTTCAAGACCAGCCTGGGTAATATAATGAGACCTTATCTCATTTTTGTTTTGCCGGAGTCTTGGTCTGTCGCCCAGGCTGGAGTGCAGTGGCATGATTTCAGCTCACTGCAAGCTCCGCCTCCTGGGTTCACGCCATTCTCCTGCCTCAGCCTCCCAAGTAACTGGGACTACAGGTGCCCGCCATCACGCCTGGCTAATTTTTTTTGTATTTTTAGTAGAGATGGGGTTTCACCGTGTTAGCCAGGATAGTCTCGATCTCCTGCCCTCATGATCCTCCTGTCTCAGCCAACCTTATCTCATTTTAAAAAAATATATTTGGCCGGGCGCGGTGGCTCAAGCCTGTAATCCCAGCACTTTGGGAGGCCGAGATGGGCGGATCACGAGGTCAGGAGATCGAGACCATCCTGGCTAACACGGTGAAACCGTGTTACTAAAAATACAAAAAATACAAAAAACGAGCCCGGCGAGGTGGCGGGCGCCTGTAGTCCCAGCTACTCAGGAGGCTGAGGCAGGAGAATGGCGTGAACCCGGGAGGCGGAGCTTGCAGTGAGCTGAGATCCGGCCACTGCACTCCAGTCCGGGTGACAGAGCGCGAGACTCCGCCTAAAAAAAAAAAAAAAAAAAAAAAAATATATATATATATTTAAAGAGGAAATAATGAATTTGCCAACTTGAATGACCTGATGCTGTCTGCATTGGTTACCTTATAGCTGCAAAGGCAAATTCAGGGCCCCTGTCTGCAATTATGGTGAAAAATTGGCCAGGCGCGGTGGCTCACGCCTGTAATCCCAGCACTTTGGGAGGCTGAGGCGGGCGGATCACCTGAGGTCAGGAGTTTGAGACCAGCCTAGCCAACATAGCAAAACCCGGTCTCTACTAAAAATACAAAAAAATTAGCTGGGTGTGGTGGCACACGCCTGAAATCCCTGAAAGCTACTCGTGAGGCTGAGGCAGGAGGATCACTTGAATCTGGGAGGCAGAGGTTGCAGTGAGCGAGATCACGCCACTGCACTCCAGCCTGGGCGACAGAGTGAGACTCTGTTTCAAAAAAGAAAGAAAAATTGGAATATTTCCAGACGTGGAATGATTATAATTCATGCAAACCATCTAAGGAGACTTGACATTCTTGTAAGTTCTAGTAAGTTACTTTTTTACTACTCTAGTTTCCTTAGTTGAAAAATTTAGGCCGGGCGCGGTGGCTCAAGCCTGTAATCCCAGCACTTTGGGAGGCCGAGACGGGCGGATCACGAGGTCAGGAGATCGAGACCATCCTGGCTAACAGGGTGAAACCCCGTCTCTACTAAAAATACAAAAAACTAGCCGGGCGAGGTGGCGGGCGCCTGTAGTCCCAGCTACTCCGGAGGCTGAGGCAGGAGAATGGCGTAAAAACCCGGGAGGCGGAGCTTGCAGTGAGCTGAGATCCGGCCACTGCACTCCAGCCCGGGCGAAAGAGCAAGACTCCGTCTCAAAAAAAAAAAAAAAAAAAAAAAAAAAAAAAGAAAAATTTAGTTCAACCTTCAGCCACAAGAGAGATATTAACTGAGGCAAAAAACTGGAATACATGCTAAAATATTATCATTCAGTATTAGTACCTACAACTACTTCTTCTCTCTTTTTTTTGAGATGGAGTCTGGCTCTTGTCACCCAGGCTGGAGTGCAGTGGCATGATCTCGGCTCACTGCAACCTCTGCCTCTGGGTTCAAATGATTCTCCTGCCTCAGCCTCCCAAATAGCTGAGATTACAGGTGTGTGCCACCACAGCTGGCTCATTTTTGTATTTTTAGTAGAGATGGGGTTTCACCATGTTGGCCAGGCTGGACTTAAACTCTTGACCTCAGGTGATCCACCCACCTCGGCCTCCCAAAGTGCTGGCATTACAGGCATGAGCCACCGTGCCTGGCCTCTTTTCTTTTTATTATACAAACTTTTTTTTTCTTTTTAATATGGGGTCTTGCTCTGTGTCCAAGGCTGGAGTACAGTGGTGTGATCATAGTTCAATGCAGTCTTGAACTCCTGGGCTCAAGCCATATTCCTGACCTTAGCCTCCCAAGTAGCTGAGATTATAGGCATAGGCCACCATGCTCAGCTAATGTTTTAGTTTTTGCAGAGATCAGGTCTTGCCATGTTTCCCAGGCTGGTCTTGAGCTCCTGGACTCAAGTGATCTGCCTTGCCTTGGCCTCTCAAAATGCTTGCATTATAGGCATGGGCCACTGTGCCCAGCTATACAAACTTTCAATGACAAATATGTTTGAAATTTGTTTCTTTTTTTTTTTTTTTGAGACAGTTTCACTCTTGTTGCCCAGGCTGGAGTGTAATGGCTCCATCTTGACTCACTGCAACCTCCGCCTCCTGGGTTCAAGCAATTCTCCTTCCTCAGCCTCCCGAGTAGCTGGGATTACAGGCATGCGCCACCATGCCTGGCTAATTTTGTAATTTTAATAGAGACAGGGTTTCACCATGTTGGCCAGGCTGATCTTGATCTCCTGACCTCAGATGATCCACCCACCTCGGCCTCCCAAAGTGCTGGGATTACAGGTGTGAGCCACTGTGCCCGGCCAAGTTTGAACATTTTATAATTAAAAAAAAATGCAGATCAGGCACGGTGGCTCATGCCTGTAATCCCAGCATTTGGGGAGGCCGAGGCAGGTGGATCACGAGGTCAGGAGATCGAGACCATCCTGGCTAACACGGTGAAACCCCGTCTCTACTAAATATACAAAAAATTAGCCAGGCGACGTGGTGGGTGCCTGTAGTCCCAGTTACTTGGGAGGCTGAGGCAGGAGAATGGCGTGAACCCGGGAGGTGGAGCTTGCAGTGGGCTGAGATTGTGCCGCTGCACTCCAGCCTGGGTGACAGAGTGAGACTCTGTCTCAAAAAAAATAATAGTAATAAAATAAAATAAAATGCAGTATGGCTTTGATGACTCAGGGGAAAGGGTTGGGGGGTGAGGGATAAAAGACTATGTATCAGTACAGTGTACGCTGCTCAGGTGTTGGGTGCACCAAAATCTCAGATATCATCACTAAAAAAGTATTCATGTACAAATAAATAAATAAATAAGAAAAAAATGCGGCAATAAGAAAAGGAAGTTATTCAGAAGTTTCACTGTTTCATCAATTCTTTTGTTTTCTACCATCAATTCTTTAGGCACAGTACAAAAATATTGACCTTTTGAGAACCAAGGGTAAATTAATAAATTACTTAGGGCAGAGATTTGTGGTTTACCATTTAAATACGTTGTAGGATTTGAGGCCTGGCTAAGATGATACGAAACAATTCCCTTGATTAAATCTAGTCATTAACAGTTGCTTATTGACTACATTGACTACATATCAGGCACTGTACTGGGCTCTGAGGATATAGCTGTCTGCATAGGGCTTCCTGCTTCGTAGAAAACCCAGCTGTAAGACAAGGCCACTCAGTGATTTGCTCAAGGCTTACACACATTAGTTGGTTACAGAGATGGATAAAAATAAATCTGAGTGTCCTACTATTAATTTGGCACTCTGTTCCACATTCCTTTGCTACTAGCCTTCTGAGCTGTGTGTTTTCCTTCTGTACTGAAGACAGAACAAGAGGCTGGGCACAGTGGCTCACGCCTATAATCCCAGCGCTTTGGGAGGCCGAGGCAGGTGGATCACTTTGAGCTCAGGAGTTTGAGACCAGCCTGGGCAACATGGAGAAACCTCATCTCTACTAACAATACAAAAATTAGCCAGACGTGGTGACATGGGCCTGTAGTCCCAGCTCCTCGGGGGCCTGAGGCAGGAGAATCACTCGAACCCAGGAGGCGGAGGTCGCAGTGAGCTGAGATCGCGCCACTGCATTCCAGCCTGGGCGACAAAGTGAGACTCCACCTCAAAAAAAAAAAACAAGAAAAAAAAAAACGCTTTTCAGTTAGATGAGCACATTAGGTTGTGCAAACTGGAGAAAATTGTTAGTAGTTAAGTTAAACTTGATTTATACTTCCTTACCCTTGGAAAATTTTTTTTTTTTTTGAGGCAGAGTCTCGCTCTGTCGCCCGGACTGGAGTGCAGTGGCCAGATCTCAGCTCACTGCAAGCTCCGCCTCCCGGGTTTACGCCATTCTCCTGCCTCAGCCTCCCGAGTAGCTGGGACTACAGGCGCCCGCCACCTCGCCCGGCTAGTTTTTGTATTTTTAGTAGAGATGGGGTTTCACCGTGTTAGCCAGGATGGTCTCGATCTCCTGACCTCGTGATCCGCCCGTCTTGGCCTCCCAAAGTGCTGGGATTACAGGCTTGAGCCACCGCGCCCGGCCACCCTTGGAAAATTATAAAGTAGTCCAGTCATTCTTAAATGTACTCTGGTCAGTTAACCAGACATGAAGATAGTTTGTCTATATTGAAATGGAAAATAAAAAAAGAAGAAAAAAGTGAGAAAATGAACATGTTGATATAAAGTCGCCCACTCTTCTTTTATGGGAAGGGCTATCCTTTATTCAGGGAGTATGTTCTTCTTACTATTTTGGGGGATAAAATGTCCTTTATTCTATGAAATGATGCTGAGAGGAGATAGCTGTTAGTTCTTTTTAAAAATGTCCTTATTATCAAAATTTAAAGTTGGTGGCTGGGGACAGTGGCTCACTCCTGTAATCCCAGCACTTTGGGAGGCCAAGGCGGGCAGATCACCTGATGTCAGGAGTTCGAGATCAGCCTAACATGGAGAAACCCCGTTTCTACTAAAAATAAAAAATTAGCAAGGCATGGTGGTGCATGCCTGTAATCCCAGCTACTTGGGAGGCTGAGGCATTAGAATCACTTGAACCCAGGAGGCAGAGGTTGCAGTGAGCCAAGATTGTGCCATTGTACTCCAGCCTGGGCAACAAGAGCGAAACTCCATCTCAAAAAAAAAAAAAAGTTGGCAACTGTCAGTTTCCTCAATTCTTTTTGAAGTGTTACTCTCCTACAAAATCCAAAAGACTGTGAATCACATTAAACACTGGGGTGGTTCAAAAATTTTTTTTTTTTTTTAAGAGACGGGGTTCTACTCTGTCACCCAGGCTGGAGTGCAGTGATGGAGTCATAGCTCACTGTAGCCTCCAATTCCTAGGCTCAAGTGATCCTCCCACCTCAGCCTCCCCAGTAGCTAGGACTATGGGTGTGTGTCACCATGTCTGTCTAATATTTAAATTTTTTATAGAGATAGGGGTCTGGCTATCTTGCCTAGGCTGGTGTCAAACTCCTGGCCTCCAGCCATCCTCCCATCTCAGCCTCCCAAAGCACTGGGAATACAGGTGTGAGCCACCATATCCTGTCCAAATTTTCTTTGCTATAGCCTGGTGCTAAAAACTGTGTATTTATTAAGACTATTTGGATATCACTAATCAATATGATGATTAGTGAAAGGCCACCTCACCTTTGAGTCTCAAAACAAAAACCAAAAGATCCCTGAGAATTTTGTTCTTCAACAATCTTTAACTAATTCTACAATCTCTTACCACTCTCCTGTCTTCCTCAGAATCTCTCGCTTGAGGCTGCGGCATGTTTCTGTTTTATAGAAATCAATGGCCGGGCTGGTCTTGAACTCCTGGGCTCAAGCGGCCTCCCAAAGTGCTGGGATTACGGGCCCTGTAATGCCAGCACTTTGGGAGGCTGTTTGTACCCAGGAGTTTAAGACCAGCCTGGGCAACATGGTGAAACCTCGTCTCTATTAAAAATACAAAAAATTAACCAGATGTGAAGGCATATTCCTTTAGTCCCAGCTAACCAGAGGCTGAGGTGGGAGAATCTCCTGAGCCTGGGAAGTTGAGGCTGCAGTGAGGCATGATCGTGCCACTGCACTCCAGCGTGGGCAACAGGAACAAGACCCTGTCTTTAAATAAATAAATAAATAAATAAATAAATAAATGGTTGTTCACCCTGACTGCACAGGGTGCTTTGGAAAAATGCTGATGAAGGGCCCCTCTCCCCAAATAGTCTAATTTAATTGGCCTTACGTGGGACTTAGGCTCTAGGCTGGTTCAAGAGCTCCTCAGGTTGGCCGGGCGCGGTGGCTCAAGCCTGTAATCCCAGCACTTTGGGAGGCCGAGACGGGCGGATCACGAGGTCAGGAGATCGAGACCATCCTGGCTAATATGGTGAAACCCCGTCTCTACTAAAAAATACAAAAAACTAGCCGGGCGACGAGGCGGGCGCCTGTAGTCCCAGCTACTCGGGAGGCTGAGACAGGAGAATGGCGTGAACCCGGGAGGCGGAGCTTGCAGTGAGCTGAGAGCCGGCCACTGCACTCCAGCCTGGGCGGCAGAGCAAGACTCCGTCTCAAAAAAAAAAAAGAGCTCCTCAGGTGATTGTTACATGTGGCCAGGGAAGCAAACCACAGGTATGAATGGTGTGTCTTCATTAAGTAGCTTTCATGGCACTAGGGCAGTTACACAGATGAACAAGCTCGTCCATGCAGTAGAAAAGCTAATTAGAAAATAGGCAATTGGCCGGGCGCGGTGGCTCAAGCCTGTAATCCCAGCACTTTGGGAGGCCGAGATGGGCGGATCACGAGGTCAGGAGATCGAGACCATCCTGGCTAAGAGTGAAACCCCGTCTCTACTAAAAAATACAAAAAAACGAGCCGGGCGAGGTGGCGGGCGCCTGTAGTCCCAGCTACTCGGGAGGCTGAGGCAGGAGAATGGCGTAAACCCGGGAGGCGGAGCTTGCAGTGAGCTGAGATCCGGCCACTGCACTCCAGCCCGGGCGACAGAGCGAGACTCCGTCTCAAAAAAAAATAAATAAATAAATAAAAAAATAAAAAAAAAGAAGTAACAAAAAAAAAAAAGAAAATAGGCAAAATATGACAACAGAGTAGGGTAGATACTTTTATTTATTCCATAATTCAATAAATACTAGCTAAGCACTTAACAAGCGCCAGTGCTGTGGGCTACCTGCAAAAACCAGGAAAACTTCACAGAGGAGGCAGCAGCCAAGCAGGAATTTGGAGGAGTGCTTAGTCAAGGTCTTTATCAGATAAGGCAGGGAGTGAGGGCATGGCAGTGAGGACAGGGTGTGCTGGCCACAGACAAGTGGCAGGCTCGGAGAAGCTGGAGATGAGATACTGGTGAGGTGCAGCTACACATACCTTTAGAATACTAAGGGGTTTAGGCTTGGTCCAGAATGCATTTAAAAGACGTTAAAGCTTTTAAAGCAGGAATGCACAAATTAGATGTGGGTGCAGAATACTGGTATTGGAGATAACCCCAGCTGGTCATAAAGGCAGCTGTAGCTAGAATTTCCTAACCAGTTTAATGCTTTGACTGATCATCCCCCATCCCCTCTGCCCTTGACTGAAGTAATCAGACATTGTGACCTTGTGGGGTCAGTTTCTAGTCAATGAAGGGAGAGGATTCCATGTGGCAGTTGGAAGGAGGTGTAGATCAAGGTTTTTTAAGTGACTAATTGAATGTAAATAGAATTCAACATGGGCTGGACCCTGGACAAATACATTTAGGGTCCCTGCCTGTGCCTCCTTACCCAATTTCCTTTAGAAAGGACTTGGTAGTGCCTCTGTGGATGTGGCACCTCTTATCAGGCTGTTTGTCTGACTTGCCTCAGAGCAAGTAAACAACCCAAAAGATCAAACCATCTGGGTTCCCAGAGGCTCCTGCAGCTCCTCTGCACTTTATTATTCTCGTTCAGAACTCAAGGACAAATAGGTCAAATCACAAAATCAGCCCAGTACTAGGGACTATAACCTTCTGGCTAAGACACTCACAGAAGTAACTTCCTCGGCTGGGGAGGAAGAAGATTTAGCCTAGGCCAGTGGTTCTCAAATTTAGTGACTGTAAGCTTCAAGACTAGTCATGAGCTAAAAATATATTTTCGGGAGACTCGCTTCAGACTTACTGAATCAGAATCTCTGGGGTTGGGCCAAGGAACCTGTCTTTCAAACACTCATTCCCAGATTATTCTGATTCCAGTGATCTGTAGATTGCATGGAGCAGCATAACTAGTCAGTGGTTCTGGTCTGTGGTGGTGGTTGGCAGCTGTTTTGGGGTGGTGGGGGACAGGTCAGATAAGCGTCTCCATTCATAATCTTCCAGCCCAGTAGGCTTGCAAAATTTGCACCATGCTTGGTTTTCAATTCAGGCTATTTCTAGGTTAATTTCTTAATTGAGCTATTTAGCTCAGCAGAGGACCTGAGATACCACAGATAAGAGAGCGGTTTAGGAGTAAGCATTAAATATCTCTGGCTGTGTCTCTTATTATCCTTTCCAGTCCCACTTATCTGAAGAACCAGATTTCTCAAAGGACAAGTAACCCTAGAGGGGAGTATCAATGGGAAAGCTACGAATTCCTTGTCACACCCCCGTTACAGAACTATGCTTGCTAAGAATTGAATCTCAAGAAACATATCAAGATGTTGAATGAAGACCTTTCTCTCTTTTGTATTCCTGAGCTCCTGGGGTTACAAGAGCACAAGTTTAGGCAAATATAACCCATTTCTCTCTGAGGTGTCTCTTCACTTCTTGATGCACTGGAGATCCTTGTAGAATACATTAGTGATGAGTGTTGGGTGCTCACAAATCACCCACAGTTCGTTGGCTGAAGGCATCTTAAACGTGAACTTTTTGGCTTTTATTGTCTTTAGCTGCTTCTTTTAACGTACTTTAGTTTGTACAGATTTGGGGTTTTCAAACTTGTTTTTAATTAAGGCATGGTTTATTTTTATTGCTTGAGATAAAATGCAGTCTGAGGGTCACAAATGTAATTTACAAAATAAAGTGCATCTGGGCAGATCATAAGGAGAAAAAAAGAAAAAAGAACAGAAAGCCTAAATAAAGAGTGGGCCAGGATTCTTAAGTTTATTTAGTAACTTCTTGGAGAATAAAAATCCCAACACCTGCATTATAAAAAAGCACATCTTCTAAGTGTCCTTCTCTTCGAAACACCTAAATGAACTAGACTGAATTACGAACCAACTAATGGTCTTTAAAAATTCACCTTGAGCAAGCTACTGAAGATACTAAATAAAAGAGGCTGGGACAGAGTCTGAGGAAACCCAACCTGCTGTTTGTTTTATCAGTAATGTAACTCAAAAGTAGCCAAGCGGATGGCCGGGGTTTGCTGTGTTTTGTTTCCCTAGGCTGAGCCTGTGAATGCCAAGATTTAATCTAAAGAGGTTTGTGTTTTAAAAACTAACAACCAAGTAATAAAACACCTATAAAAACGGTTTATAATGGAACCAGTGACAGTTTGTAGTGTAGTATTACAACTCTTCTGCTCCCCCTCGCCCTTTCTCTATCCTTTCATCCAACTCTGTGCCCTTTGTCTAAGTTCCTTTCTCACCTTGCTGCCAAGAACCACAGGAGAGGGAGCTCACACCCCAAAGCAGCAGACCATTTTTAAAAAATGAAGTGTGTGTTGTGGTCTGCATTTGAAGACAGGGCTGCGTGTGCTGCTTGTTTTGTCTGAGATAAGGACGAAGATAAGTTGTCCTAACAAAGTACCCACCTAGTTGTACAGTGATTTCTAATGGGGAGGTGAAGATGCCACTGCAGTGTCAGTGGCATGAGGCTGCAGGAGTCAACCAGGGCAGGAAGCCTGGGGCCTCCCCTCCCTGGCACCCTGCATCGCCATGCCCGGGCCCAAGATGGCCCTGACTCCAGGGACAGACTTCAGGCAACAGGTGGTTTTCCACCCAGGCCACCATGCCTGAAACTTGGTTCTTTTGCAAACCCATAGTTCTCCTCCCCCTCTCAAAGAAATGGCGCCTGGGAGGGAAACTTCGTGCTCAAACTCTCTAGGAGCCCTTGCTCAGCCCACCTTTCCTATTTTCTGAAGTCTCCCTTGCCAGCATCCCATTTACCTCCAGAAAGAACTAGGGGCGCTCTCTTCAGAGTCCAGAGAGCTGTGGGAGGCATGTGGGCAGCGTCAGAGTGGCCTCGCCTGGGCGGCCAGAGGAGCCCCTAGTCTCCCTCAAGTGGGCCTCAGGAACTCGGGGGGCCCAGGGGAAGCCTGGAAAACCGAACTTCGCCATCAGCCTTTCTTAGAGCGCTGACTAAAAGAGAGGGGGGAAGGGCCCCCCAGCGGTCTTCCCCGCCCCCCTCCCGCCTCAGCCCCTCTGCCATCCGTCTGCACTGCCCAAGAAAGCACCCAGAACGCGGCTGAGCTCGCCAGCTACTCGCAGGCAGGGAGAAGGCATCCTGGGGGGCAGCTTCCCCCTCCAGCCCGCATCTGACATCCCCACTCCCACCCAAGGATGCCGCCGCCGTGCCCTGTCCGCAGTCGCTGAATGTCACTGCTCCCTCTTCCTCCCGATCAGGGTAGACACAGCTCCTGAGGCGTCCCCCACCCCAAAACTGCCGCGATCGCCCGAGGGCGCAAAGCCTGGGCAAAGGACGAAGTTTGGGGCCCATAGCGACGGGAGGGGCGGCGCGTTGGCGAGGACCGCACCTCAGTCCCAGCCCCGGCGGGCATACTCCCCGCCCCAAACGGCCCAGGCGTCCCCATCCTCCCGCGGACACCAGCGTCCCCGCCCTCCCCCGAGGGCGGCGAGAGGAGCCCCCCGGGGCGGAGGCAGGTACCCCCGGGGCGGAGACTGGGGCGGGCGGGGTCCGGGCTGCGCCCCCGGCCAGGCCGGGCGGGCTGGCGGGCGGCGCGGGGGGAGCGGGGCTGGGCGGCGCTGCCTCGGGCTCTGTGCGCTGCAGCCCGGAGCCGAGGAGGAGGAGGCGGAGGAGGAGAAGGAGGCGGCGGCGGTGGGTCCCGGGCGGGGGGAGCGCGGCGCTGCGGACCCGGGCGGCTGGCAAAGGACGAGGCGGAGGCTGAGGAAGGCAGCAGGGAGACCCAGGCTGCAGCAACAAAGGGCAGTGAGCGATTGGCCGGGCTGCAGGCGAGGTTAGCCGGGGACCGGGGTGGCCGGAGGCAGCGGCGAACGGTGCACGTGCTTGCAGACACGGGCGAGTGTGGAGCCGGGGGGTGCACGCCCGGTGAGTAGGGGCTTGCTCCCCCGCGGCATGGGATGGAGAGGAGGCTGCAGCGACATCGTTCTGCCTGCACCCGGCCTGGGGCTGGCAGGGTAGGGGTGTGTTGGGGGGGGAAGGATGCGAGCCAGGGGGCGGGCGAGTAGTCGCCCGGGACGGGACGGGAGAGAGGGTGGAGGAGGGGGCGGGATGGAACGCTCAGGGCGGCGCGCCCGTCCGCGCACTCCAGCGAAGAAGCTGGCGACTGAGAACCTCGAATTTTAACTTCGCGTGCCCGCCCGCGCGCGCCCGCCCGCGCCCACCCCTAAATCCTGCGGCCGCCGCCAGCGATCAGCTCTCACACAAACTTTAGCTGCGGGCTAGGGGGTTTGGGGTTGAGTGGGGGAGGGGAGAGGGAAAAGGCCTCCTGATTGGCGTCGTCTGCAGCCAATAAGGCCAAGCTCCCCTGCTGCGAGTAGACCCAATCTTTTCCTAGAGGTGGAGGGGGCGGGTAGGTGGAAGTAGAGGTGGCGCGGTATCTAGGAGAGAGAAAAAAGGCTGGACCAATAGGTGCCCGGAAGAGGCGGACCCAGCGGTCTGTTGATTGGTACTGGCAGTGGACCCTCCCCCGGGGTGGTGCCGGAGGGGGGATGATGGGTCGAGGGGTGTGTCTATGTGGAAGCGAGATGACCGGCAGGAACCTGCCCCAATGGGCTGCAGAGTGGTTAGTGAGTGGGTGACGGACAGACCCGTAGGCCAACGGGTGGCCTTAAGTGTCTTCGGTCTCCTCCAATGGAGCAGCGGCAGGGCGGGGCCGCAGCTCGGGTTTAATGAGACTCCATTGGGCTGTAATCAGTGTCATGTCGGATTCATGTCAACGACAACAACAGGGGGACACAAAATGGCGGCGGCTTAGCTCCTACCCCTGGCGGCGGCGGCAGCGGTGGCGGAGGCGACGGCACCTCCTCCAGGCGGCAGCCGCGGCTTCTTTCTCAGGCAGCGGCAGCGCCCCCGGCAGGCGCGGTGGCGGTGGCGCGCAGCCAGGTCTGTCACCCACCCCGCGCGTTCCCAGGGGGAGGAGACTGGGCGGGAGGGGGGAATAGACGGGGGGATTCAGGGGCTTGCGACGCCCCTCCCACAGGCCTCTGCGCGAGGGTCACCGCGGGGCCGCTCGGGGTCAGGCTGCCCCTGAGCGTGACGGTAGGGGGCGGGGGAATGGGGAGGAGGGACAGGCCCCGCCCCTCGACAGGGCCTCTAGGGCAAGGGGCGGGGCTGGAGGGCGGATGGGGCGGGGCGAGATCGGGTGGGGGCGGGGTTTGGGGAGTCGGAAGGCGGGGGCTGCGAGGGAATTTCTGAGTGGGAGTGAACTGGTAGGAGCGGTGGGGGGCCAGCGAGGGTGTGAGGAAGACTAGTGAGGGTTGGGTGGGAGGGGAAACTGGAGGTGTAGAACAGGTGCAGAGGGAGAGTTAGGGAGGGATGCAATTTGAGAGAAGTGGAAGGCGGACCGAGGGGTGTGTGAGGGCAGGTGAGATGATGCCGAAGGCGAGATTGCAGTTGTCTGGGCGCAGAGCAGGTGGGTTTGGGTGTGGTGGATTGGAGCAGAGTTGAAGTGGTGGAGAGTGTTGGGTTTGGGGAGGCATTGAGGCGCATGTGAGGAGCAGGTGCGATTGCAGTGATGGGAAAGAGGTATCTGGGTGGATCGGCATGTTGGAATAAGAAGGAGGTTTGCTAGCTTTGGAGTATGAAGTATTTTTAAAAACGTGGAAGGATGGGATGGTTATGCTTGGGAGAGTTTCTGAAAGATGATGCTAAGACAGCAGAGCAAACTTAAATGTGAAGGGAGGGGAGAGAGGCTGCTTAGAACTTGCAGAATAAATCTGTAGCAGAAAATCTCCGGGGGACAAGGGGTTGGTAGGGGTGAGACAAGGTGGCAGGTGTGAAGAAAGTGGGCGGAGCTGTACAGTAATTTTGGGTGAATGTGATTTGGTGAACTGTGCCAGGGGTGAAGATGGGGCAAAGAAAAGTGTTAGTTTGGGAGACAAGTTGTTTGATAGGCTATATTTATCATTTTTTAATAAAAATGAGAAAAGGGTCTCACTATGTTGCCCAGGCTGGTCTCGATATTCTGGCCTCAAGTGATCTGCCCACCTCTGCCTGCCTGAGTGATGGGATTACAGGCGTGAGCCAGGGCGACCCGTGATAGGCTGGATTTATTATGTTAAACTTGATCTGGAGTCTTCAAGGAGTGTGGGGCAGCAGAGTATCCCAGGAAGAGACATACACCATACCTTGGGGTAGGACTTTTTGCATAGGTTTGAATTTGCTAGTACTTTGATATGGGCAAAGTGCAGGGAGTGGTAGGAGATGACCAGGTAAAGGCGCAGGACGGGTTAGATTACAAATGGTGTCCTATGCCCCATGAAGGAGTTTAAGCCCTGTAATTGGTAGAAGGTGTTGGGATGTGTTAAAGAGAGTGTCAGACAGAAGTTCTGAAGGGGTAGTGATAAAGAATTACAGATGTGGGAAATAGGAAATGAAAACCAATGAACCAAGTATGTTTGGGGTTGGAGGTACCAAGGAAATTCAGGATACAGCATATGAAGACCCCTCCTATATGGACAGAAGGTGGAAGTAGAAAATGGGAATTAGTTGTGTTCGAACAGTCTTAGTTCTGTGGGGCCCCAAGAAGGTTTTTTGTTTTTTGTTTTTAAGTGCATTCTTCCTGTCTTACTTGTATACCCTAGATTTTTTGGCATAGCCTTGAAATAAAACATTCTGTTTTTTTTCTTATTCATAAGTTCTTTACACAGTTATCAAAATGAATTTGGACAATATTTTATGTTTTTAAGAAGGAAAGAATAATGCACATGTTTCTTCTTTCCGGAGAACTTCTACTGAGAGTTAAAGGTTGGGGAGGTGAAGTGACGGTTTACAAAAAAAAGAAAAAGAAAAGAAAATATAGAGACAGAGGAAGATTTTAATATTAAAGGAGAAATTTAGGGAATGGCTGATGGTCATGACATGGTCGGCAGAGGAAGTTTTGCTTACCCACCACACTTAGGCTTCTGAGGAGAGTGGATATTATGTCATTGCTATTATAGCATGTGTTTATTTCACACACTGCTTTTGAAGATTGAGTGGAAACTGTCAGATGTGAGGCATAGCATGAATGAAAGGTAAATAATGTGAATATTAGAAAGTAGATGAGGAAGTTTAATAATTTTAATGTGCTTCAGAAGCTCTCATGGACTTTCACATACCAATTAATAAAAGACGTAACTAAGTGATCTGGCTTTCAGTCTCCTAGTTCTCTATGGTGTACCCTCAGTTTTCCACGTGCCTACACGTGCCTACATTTGTATTGAGAGAAAAGGAAATAGTGTTTTTTTTTTTTTTTTTTTTGAGACAGTCTTGCTCTGTTGCCTAGGCTGGAGTGCAGTGGCATGATCTTGGCTCACTGCAACCTCCACCTCCCGGGTTCAGGTGATTCTTCTGCCTCAGCCTCCCAAGTAGCTGGGATTACAGACATGTGCCCAGCTAATTTTTGTATTTTTAGTAGAGGTGGGGTTTTGCTATGTTGGCCAGGCTGGTCTCAAACTCCTGACCTCAGGTGATCCACCCACCTTGGCCTCCCAAAGTGCTGGGATTAAAGAAATGGTTTCACGTGGCCGAGTGTGGTGGCTCACGCCTGTAATCCCAACACTTTGGGAGACCGAGGTGGGTAGATCAGGAGGTCAAGAGATCAAGACCATCCTGGCCAACATGGTGAAACCCCGTCTCTACTAAAAATATAAAAAATTAGCCGGACGTGATGGTGGGTACCTGTAGTCTCATCTACTTGGGAGGTTGAGGCAGGAGAATCACTTGAACCCGGGAGGCGGAGGTTGCAGTGAGCCGAGATTGCACCACTGCACTCCAGCCTGGCGACAGAGCGAGACTCTGTCTCAAAAAAAAGAAAAAAAGAAAGAAATATTTTATGTAAGTAGGGATGTGTGAACTGTGGTGATCAGTCTTTGTTGCAGAATGGTAAATGATGCATGGATGGGAGAAGTGGGGTGATGGAATATTTCTTCCCTGTAATGCCTTAATTTGCATTTCCAAAGCACGTTTAAGCACCTTTTTTAATAGGACTCCCACGATCTTCTGATACCTGTCTTCCTGCAGACCCCAGAAAGAGAATACACCAATTTTCAGATCATCCATTCCATTGTTGCCGAATATTTGAGTTATTTCAAGTTTGGGGTAATTGTGAACAAAGCTGCTATGAGCATTCCTATACCTGTCATCGGTGCTCATGTGCACAGGTTTCTAAGGTATACACCTAGGAATGAAATTACTGGTTTATAGCTAGGGTGACCATTTGTCTTGGCTTTTGCTTATTTTCCCAGTGTAACTTTTAGTTATACTTTTAGTTTTCAAAAGTATCTAAGTTTAGATGATGAATTGTATGGTCACCCTAGTCATAGATAGGTATGCTTGTCTTCATCTTTACTAAGTACCAAACTCTTCAAAGTATTATACCAGGTTACACTCCTTCCAGCAATACATGAATTCCCTTGCTTCTCGCCCTCTCTAATCTCAGCCTTTTTAGCTTTTAAAATTTTAGCCAGTATGGTAAATTTTGCACTTACCTGATTAGTAATCAGATTGCACAGCTCTTCATATATATATATATATATATATTTTTTTTTTTTTTGAGATGGAGTTTCGCTTTTGTCACCCAGGCTGGAGTACAGTGGCGTAATCTTGGCTCACTGCAACCTCTGCCTCCCAGGTTCAAGAGATTCTCCTGCCTCCGCCTCCCAAGTAGCTGGGATTACAGGTGCCCGCTACCACAACTGGTTAATTTTTGGTATTTTTAGTAGAGATGGGGTTTTGCCATGTTGGGCAGGCTGTTTTTGAACTCCTGATCTCAGTTGCCTGCCTCAGCCTCCCAAAGTGCTGGGATTACAGGTGTGAGCCCTCTGCGCCCGGCCAGCTTTTCATATACTTTTTTAGCCATTTAGATAGCCTCGTTTATAAAGTTCTGTTCTTTTCCACCCTGCTTTTAAAAGTTGGGCCTTGTATCTTTTATTGCTATTTAGAAGTTCTTTATTTACTGTGAATACAAGTCCTTTGTCATGTATGTATGTTGCAAATGCTGTGGCTTGCCTTTTCACTCCCTTTATGGTGTCTTTTAATGAACAGAAGTTCTTAATTTTAATGGAGTCAGATTTATTGGTCTTTATGGTTAGTGCCTTTTGAGTCTTGTTTTAAGACTTTTCCTACCCTGAGGTCAAGAAGATATTCTCCTATGCAGTGCTATCTTTTAAAAGCTTTGTTGCCCTTAAACAATGTATAACTATGAGTAAAATACACTCTTCTTGACCTCAGCCTCACCATTACAATCTGTTTTTGCTTTCCTTCACTTTCTTCTATTCTCTGCCTTGAATTTTTACTTCTCTGCAGCTATAACTAAGAGCCAGGTGCTGACTTCTGTCTCTTAGGAGAAAATGGTCATATAGACAGAAGTTCAGCCAGATTAGATTTTACAGGTCTCCAGCTGACTGTATTGCCCTTTTTCCTTTTATGAGCTAGCATTTATTGTGTTCCTGCTATGTGTCTGCCATCATCCTTGCTTCTTTCATATTTGTTATCTCAGTGATTCCTCTTAACGGTTATGTAAAACAGAGAAGTGTTCTCATTTTTACAGAAGAGAAAACGGAGACTTAGATTGACTTAGTAACATGTTCAATATCCTCTAGTCTAGGTAGCTAGCAGAATGGGGACTGGATCCCTGACTCTGATACTTCCCATCACAGCACACCTACTTGTTGATTAAAATGTCAGAAACCTGTTTTTTGATAACATCCAAAACCAAAAAGAATAACTTTCTTTCTTTTTTTTTTTTTTGAGACGGAGTCTGGCTCTGTTGCCCAGGTTGGATTGCAGTGGCCGGATCTCAGCTCACTGCAAGCTCCGCCTCCCGAGTTCACGCCATTCTCCTGCCTCAGCCTCCCGAGTAGCTGGGACTACAGGCGCCCGCCATCACGCCCGGCTAGTTTTTTGTATTTTTTTAGTAGAGACGGGGTTTCACCGTGTTAGCCAGGATGGTCCTGATCTCCTGACCTCGTGATCCGCCCGTCTCGGCCTCCTAAAGTGCTGGGATTATAGGCTTGAGCCACCGCGCCCAGCCAAGAATAACTTGCTTACTCTTGATGGAACATGCCTTAAGTAAAGCACGAAGCTAACTATTGTGAAACTGGATAAAATACCTCTCTGTATATAGCCAGTGGACCTTAAGTGGTCCATGGATGGATGACAGAAGGTCTGTTAACCCTTGAAAATGTATGCCAGTGCATATGGGTTCATGTGCTTATTTTTTAGAGTAGAGTCATAATATTTATGAAACTCCCAAAAGGAAACCTGAATTTTTCAGGGTATCTGGATATCTGGTCTGAAGACATCTGTAATACAGTTAACAAAGAATCCTGCAATAATCTATCTTTCAAAAGAATCATAAAAAAGTTAAGATGTAAGATTTTTCTCAGCCAGGTGCAGTGGCTCATGCCTGTAATCCCAATACTTTGGGAGGCTACAGTGAAAGGATCATTCGAGCCTTGGAGTTCAAGACATGCCTGGGTAACATAGTGAGACCCCCGCCTCTATTTTTATTTATTTATTTAGATTTTTTGGTATCTTTATTTTATCTTATTTATTTTGTTGAGATGGAGTTTTGCTCTTGTTAGCCAGGCTGGAGTGCAATGGTGTAATCTCAGCTCACTGCAACCTCCGCCTCCTGGGTTCAAGCAGTTCTCCTGCCTCAGCCTCCCAAAGAGCTGGGAGTACAGGCACGCGCTGCGATGCCTGGCTAATTTTTTGTATTTAGTAGAGATGGGGTTTCACCATGTTGGCCAGGCTGGTCTCAAACTCCTATCTCAGGTGATCTACCTGCCTCGGCCTGCCAAAGTGCTGGGATTATAGACATGAGCCACCGAGCATGGCCTTGTATTTCCATTTTAAAAAGTTTTTTAAAAATCACGTTTTTTGGCCCAGTGCGATGGCTCACGCCTGTAATCCCAGCACTTTGGGAGGCCGAGGCGGGTGGATCACAAGGTCAGGAGTTTGAGACCAGCCTGGCCAACATGGTAAAACTCCGTCTCTACTAAAAATAATAATAATAATAATAATAATAATAAAACAATGGCATGGTGGTGTATGCCTGTAATCCCAGCTACTCAGGAAGCTGAGGCAGGAGAATCGTTGAATCTGGGAGGTGGAGGTTGCAGTGAGCTGAGATCGCACCATTGCACTCCAGCCTGGGCAACTGGGTGAGACTCCTCCTCAAAAAAAAAAAAAATCACGTTTTTTTCTTAATACATTATTCTTAGTCTTTGTCATCAAAAACCAACTAAAGCTAATATGTAATTAGGGAGAAATCTAGGATGGAATAGGAATTTTTAAATGCCAAAAAAAGACACTCTAAATTTAGTTGATTATTTCTTAAGTGAAAGTGCTTAGTTACAATACATCATTACTAATCAGTGTACCCTGGCTCCAAAGGTCTGATGACTTCAAATGACTTTTCATCTTGTCTCTAAATTCCTCTGTTTTACAAGGGATCAAATTTCCTATGAGGTTCCTAACAGTGTGATTAAATTTTAGAGACTGAAACTATTGAGCACTTAAATGCAGGGATAACTATGCAAACCTAATTCATGGGTTTCACCAGGAGATTTGGGAACTGGCTCTACTAATTTATGATGATGATGTTGAAACTAATCTTTGCTAGAGATTATGGAAGCCATAATAGTTTATTGATGGTTCAGTTATTGTTTGTTGAAGCACATTTACACAATTATAGTTTAATGACATAACAAGGATATTGTCAACTAGGAGAGCATGACATGAAAAATTAAACTTCCAATTAATATAATATGTATTAGTTGAAATGATAATTTTTATGGTGATTTAGCCTCTTAGAAATCCTTGGAAAACATTATTAGCTTATGAATTGAAAACTCTCTTTGTTAATGAGTAGTGGGAAAGAACTTAGTGTTACTCTAAAAAGATGGGGAATTAAATATTCAGTTCAACTAACGTTTTATTGAGTGCCTGTTCTGGGCTTGCTGCTGAGTTAGGCTCATAAATATAAGTTGAACAAGATTGATGTTTGGAGAGGTGAAATACTGGTTGCTTTTGTTTTTTCTTTCAATCATCCTTCCCTCCAGAGTAGATGGATACTATTGCCAGAGTGATTCAAACATTCAACAGGTTTGTGTGTGTATGTGCATGCCCTTCACTGTGCATTATGGTGTCACCTGCTCCTGCAGTGGCTTCCTATTCATCTGTCACATTCACACACCACAGCTTGACTTTGTTCACAGCCAACTTTCTGTTTTACTTTTTTTGAGACGGATTCTGGCTCTGTTGCCAGGCTGGAGTGCAGTGGCGCGATCTCGGCTCACTGCAACCTCTGCCTCCCAGGTTCAGGCGATTCCCCTGCCTCAGCCTCCCGAGTAGCTGGGACCACAGGCACGCACCACCACGCCTGGCTAATTCTTTGTATTTTAGTAGAGACAGGGTTTCACCATGTTGGCCAGGATGGTCTCAATCTCCTGACCTTGTGATCTGCCTGCCACGGCCTCCCAAAGTGCTGGGATTACAGATGTGAGCCACCATGTCTGGCCTATTAATGTTTTTTATTTTTTAATTATATTTGTCTTTTTTAGAGACAGAGTCTAGCTCTATTGCCTAGGCTGGAGAACAGTGGCACAATCATAGCCCACTGTAGCCTCAACCTCCTGGGCAGCTCAAGAGATCCTCTTGCCTCAGTCTCCCGAGTAGCTGGGTCTACAGATGTACATCACCACACCCAGCTAATTTTTTATTTTTATAGAGGTGGGGTCTTGCTATGTTGCCTAGGCTTGTCTGGAGCTCCTGCCTCAAGTAATCCTCCTGCCTTGACCTCCCAAAGTGCTGGGATTAGAGGCGTGAGCCATTGTGCCTGGCCCAACTGAATTTCTTTATCCCTTTTCAGCATGTGCCTGTTCTAGTCAGGCACATGGACTTGGTGTCCCTTTTGTTTGACAGCTCATTCTTAGCTTCTGTTATTTCACTTTGATTTCCGTCATTCATTTCTTGATACATTTATTTAGCAAATAGGCATTGAACCCCTCTTATGATCAAGTTGTAGTCCTGGGAAATCTTAGGGTGTACAAAGATGAATCAAGCATGAATCCTGTTTTTAAGTATTTTACAGTCTAGTAGGGGTGACAAGGTTAATACACAAGTAAGCGTAATACAGAGTGGGAAATGAATGTCAAAACAGTAAAAAAGCTAAAAGCTTCCTGTTAGACAAAGATGTTTGGGCTTTTGAGAAGTTGTTTGCACTGGGCCATGAAGGATTTGAATTTGGGCAGAGGGACGGTGGGGCACTTATCCAGGCTCAGCATTATCTTTCAAGGTCCAGTTTTCAGTCCCATCCATCCAAGAGATGTTCATCCATCCTTCACATGGTTTCAGCAATGTAGTATAGTCACTGTTGTTTCTAGACTTCTTCCTTCTGTAATCAGAGGAACACTTTCTTTAAAGCAAAGCTTACAGGGAAGACCGATATACATAAAACAGTTACAGTGGAGCTGTACTGTTGGATTCAAGGTGCTGTGATGGCCCAAAGTTTAACCCACAAGGGGGCACCTGAAGGTAATACCCGAGGTAATTCCTTATCACAAGAGATCCAAAGAGCCTAGTTTGAAAACCACTGGAGAGACAGAAGGAGTTTGGGCTTTGGCATCTGAATTAAAATCCTTCATGACTTAATAACTCTGAGATCTTGGCTAAGTCAAGCCTGTTTTCCTTTTGTAAAAACAACAATGCTACCTTACAGGTTGTTTTAAGGTTTACTGATAATCTATGTAAAGTACCTGGACCACAGTACGTGTCAGGAAATGGTTGGTATTATTATTATTATAGTTCAGTGCTTTGTTATTTCTTTTTCTTTTTAAACAACTTATTGAGGTGAAGCTCACATAACATAAAATGAAAAAAACATTAAAAAGTGAACAAATCAGTGGCATTTAGTACATTCAGTGTTGTGTCACCACTGCCGCTATCAAGTTCCAAAACATTTCTATTGATCCCAAATAAAACCCCTTACCCATTAAGCAGTTTCTCTAGATATGTCCCTGAGACACCACCAATCTATGTTTTGTCTGTGGATTTATGGATGTTTCATATGAATTAAATTGTATGATGTGTGGCCTTTTGTGTCTGGCATCTTTCACAATATAATGTGTTTGAGGTCCGTCCACATTGTAGTAGCATGTATCGAAACTTCGTTGCTTTTTATAGTTGTATAGTATTCTAGTGTATGGATATACCACATTTTGTTTATCTGTTCATCTGTTGATGGACATTTGGGCTATTGTGAATAGTTTTGTTAATGAACATGAGCGTATGTGTACTTATTTGAGTATCTGTTCTCAATTCTTTTGAGTCTATACCTAGAAATGGAATTACAGAACCATATGGTAGTTCTGTGTTTAACTTTTTGAGGAACCGCCAAACAGTGCTTTGTTATTTCTTAATTGCTTCTTGTATGTTCTGTCTCTAGCTTTGCTTTGTATTCCGCATAGTACTTACCACAGGGCTGCATGCAGGGAACATCAGCTCACTAAATATTTGTTGGTTTTTCTTTGATTAGTATTTATAACCTCACCTCCCAGTTCACATGTTTTGGGCCTGAAGCATTGATTTCAGAGGAAATAGATGCATCCAGGATTTGAAAGATAACAAATATCACCATATGGATGGTGTTTGATGTTGTCAGACAACAGATATTTGTTAACCAAGGACACTATTTTGAGCAACTCTGCCAATAACCTGAGCTGGGTGCTGATAGAAGAAAAATAAGTCCGAGTTCCTTCCCCTAAACAGTTCTGTTCTGTTTCAGAAGATACTGCTTAGATTTGTGGACGCTTACTCAGTTACAAAATCGGCTTTGAAAAAATCCAGGTTTTCCGACGGTGATCCCTTTGGGAAAAAAAAAAAAGAAAGAAAAAGCCAGGAGCTTATGAAAGTAAAAGAGTTAAAAATAACTGTTAGCAAGTAAAACTCAGGATGACAAAAGTGTAAACTCTATTATTAATCTTTGTTTTTTCTACCACTGTTTTTTGGCTCATCCCATAAACTCATAACTCGAGTGTTATGACACTGGTTTTGAAACAACACACACAGCTTTAGTAAAAGCTTAGAGGGGGCCTCGTATAATACTTATGATCCAGGATATTTTGACTCTTCTTATGCTGACATGAATATTTCTGAATAGTGTTGATGTTTATGTAATACCAGTGAAACTAAAAGCTCAGTGCTGGACTAAGCATTTCTCTAGATATGTTTAGAATATTTGTAATGAATGATGTAAATAGTGTTATATTATGAGACCATATGATACAACCATATAATTTACTGATATTTTGTAGTTAAAAATAAAATGATTCACAACCTTAGAAAATAGAATAATTTAATTCGATGTAGCATAAATCCCCAGAATTAATTTAGGATGATTTGCTACCTTTTTGATAGCCTTTTAGTCCACCTTTCAAGTTTTTATAGAAAAATGAAAAGAGAATAATGCTTTTAGGGTTTTAGCTTGTGATCGAATGTCCTGTCTCTATGTGAAACAAATCCTCATGCTCTGAAAAGGAGAAATGGTGTAGATAATTCCAAATCAGGAAAAAAAATCATTTCTGTTTGGCTTTTGAATGAATTATACATTTTTTTTTTCCTGTGGATTTGTCTTTCCAGTTAGATACTACTTAGGCTAAAATGAAATTGGTTTTCAATCTATTCTCTTGCTTATATGAATTTACAGTGGGGCCAGTGGGATGTTGGAAACAAATCAGCCTAAGATTAAAAAATTTGAAGTGGATAATATACAAAGTGGATAATATACATGTGTTTAGTTGAGAATTGGCTACAGATAAGAGACTTCTGATTTTGTTCCTCTCCTAGCTGTGTATTTTTTTTTAAACACTGTGATTCTGCTTGTAGCAAAGAGCTGCTGAGTTACATCTGCTTCTGCCTAATTAACTCTGTTGGTTGGTGTCAGATGAGAGCTAATTTTGAGATTAAATTGAGGAGTGGGGTGTCTGTTGTGGCTGGGGGAGGGGAGAAGGAGGATCCAAGGTTGCTTGATTGTTTTACGTAAGATCAAAATGCAGTTGTTCACAGTTGTTCTTTTAAATTTATTTTTTGCTTTTCAAGTAAAAATAATCACTGCTGTACTAAAATGTGACTTGTGTCAATACATATTTACTGTTATGTAAACTGGTACATTTTTTTTGTAGGTGAGCTTATTGGTCATATCTGGGTAGTCCATTCATTACCTAGGTACCTGGTGGCCTTTGGGACAAACAGTGAATGCTGACCTTAAAACAACTTTTGACTATCTTTTTTTCTGATAAATGTTCTGTTTGGCTATTTGAGTAGTAGTGGGTTTTGTTTTTGTTTTTGTTTTTCCATGATGAGATTCTTTCTTAGGAATCTGTCGCAAACCTAATTTTTAAAATTTGAACAGATCTGGGCTTATGGATGAAATTTACTTCTTTAGGCACTTGGCTGGGTCCTTGGGGCTTCATTTTCTGTCTCAAGTTCCATATTTATGAGAATCCTTCAGTGGTCTGAAAAAATTATTGTATTACCAAATGTAGTATAATAACTCATTGGAGCTGTTTGTCTTGAATGGTTGTGGAGATACATGGATGGTTGCTGAGTTTAAGGATGTCCTTAAGTCCACATGAACATTTCCTTTTTTCTTTTGGCAGATTTGCCTGAAGACCTGGATAATCTCCATTTTTGTCATGGACTGTTAAAACGTTTGAAGTTCCAATTCTGGTACTTTCCCTTATTTTATTACATGTTTAACGTATAAAATGACAGTCTTATTGAAACGTGTTGGTAATGGATATAAACGATTGTTTTATGGATATAAATGATTGTGGGTAAAGATTGTGGGCCGGGCACAGTGGCTCACATCTGTAATCCCAGCACATTGGGAGGCCGAGGTGGGCGGATCACGAGATCAAGAGTTTGAGCCCAGCCTGACCAACATGGCGAAATCCCATCTATACTAAAAACACAAAAATTAGCTGGGGGTGGTGGCGGGCACCTATAATCCCAGCTACTTGGGAGGCTGAGGCGGGAGAATCGCTTGAACCCCGGAGGTGGAGATTGCAGTGAGCCGAGATCATGCCATTGCGCTCCAGCCTGGGCGAGAAGAGCAAGATTGTCTCAAAAAAAAAACCAAAAAAAACAAAAAAGCATTGTAGTGAAAGCTTGTCATGAAGGTGTATTTTGGCTGTCTATTAGGTATGAAACACATTTTTTTGTTGTTGTTTTTTGTTTTTGAGATAGAGTTTCGCTGTTGTTGCCCAGGCTAGAGTGCAGTGGTGCAATCTCGGCTCACTGCAACCTCTGCCTCCTGGATTCAAGCGATTCTCCTGCCTCAGCCTCCTGAGTAGCTGGGATTACAGGCACATGCCACCACGCTTAGCTAATTTTTTGTATTTTTAGTAAAGATGGGGTTTCACCATGTTGACCAGGCTGGTCTTGAACTCCTGACCTCAGGCGATCCACCCGCTTCGGCCTACCAAAGTGCTGGGATTACAGGTGTGAGCCACCACGCCCGGCTATGCATTTTGTTTAATGTATGTTCATTTCCTTGTGTAAGCAAAACACCTAAAAGCAACTTGGCAATATTGGACACTTTTCCTGTGACCTCTTTTACTTTCTGCAGTTGTATTTTGTACAATCAAATTAGTTGTGATTCATCCTGAATAAATGATGAAAGATTAAATAATTACTTGGATATAGTGAAATATCTTCTAATGAAATTTTGCCCGAAACCATTTTACTTTGGAAAGCTCAATTTCCTGTTCTCAACTGACTGACACAGAATGATTCCTGTGTTCTATCCTGAAAGTGGTTGCACTGTGAAAGCCAATGATTTCATTCCTAAACACACTGTGTTCCAAGTCTAACATTTTTGTCAAGGGTTTATATAATGAAACAAAAGGGAGTACTTATTAGATTTGTAGATGACATAGATGACAGAATCAAGATTCAAAACAATCTTTAGCAGGTTGGAAGACAGAATTAAATCAACTAGATGAAATTGAACTGTAATAAACGTGAAATCCCAGCATTTCAGTTTGCAAAAGGAAAGGGGTGGAAAGACTCAACTTGACAGCACTTTTTGAAAAAAGATCTGGAATTTTTAGTTGGACTGCATGCTCAGCATGGCCACTTGTGTGGCAGGGGTATTAAGGAAGTTCCTGTAATTTGGGTTGCATTTATAATTGGATAACGCCTGAACTGCCATATTTTAAGATGGCCATTAGCCA
Organism: Trachypithecus francoisi; assembly: GCF_009764315.1. Taxonomy (NCBI): domain Eukaryota; kingdom Metazoa; phylum Chordata; class Mammalia; order Primates; family Cercopithecidae; genus Trachypithecus; species Trachypithecus francoisi. The sequence continues at coordinate 39,127,278 of NW_022681474.1, forward strand.
AACTAGTGAGCAACCAAGAGAAGGTGGTGCTTTGAAACCATGTGATGTGTGGAAGGGTTAAGGAACTGGGATATGAGTGGTCTAAGTTATGGCTGGAGGTAGCATGGGGTTTTGTTGTTAGTGGTTTTCAAAAGGTACTTGTTTTCGGACATCTGAAGGCCTCTCATATTGAAGAAATACTAATAATTATCTTGGGATTGTTCCAGGGAATAGGACTAGTGGGTAGAAGTTACGGAGTGGCAGACTTTTGCTTCTCTGAGCAAGAAATATAGCTATAGCTGTGCAACAGTGGGGTGAGCTGCCTCAAAAAGTGACAAATTATCAATCACTGGAAGTATTTTAAAAATGTAAAGACTCACTGCCCATCTATTTGGGATATTGGGCAGGGATCTTTTATTGGATAACTAGAGGTTGGACTGGATGACCTCTAAGGTCCCTTCAGCCCCAAGTTTCTGAATCTCAGGGGAAAATGAGTAGAGTGAATTTATAGCTTACTGATCACAGAGGGGACAATCTTGTTTAAACCGCCTCCTTCAAGGTGGCATTTTGGGTTGGCATTTAAAACTGTACCGTTTGCTCAAGCCTGTAATCCCAGCACTTTGGGAGGCCGAGATGGGCGGATCACGAGGTCAGGAGATCGAGACCATCCTGGCTAACACGGTGAAACCCCGTCTCTACTAAAAATACAAAAACTAGCCGGGCGAGGTGGCGGGTGCCTGTAGTCCCAGCTCCTCGGGAGGTTGAGGCAGGAGAATGGCGTAAACCCGGGAGGCGGAGCTTGCAGTGAGCTGAGATCTGGCCACTGCACTCCAGTCCGGGCGACAGAGTGAGACTCCGCCTCAAAAAAAAAAAAAAAAAAAAAAAACTGTACCGTTTGAACAAGTATAGTTCAATGACCCAGTTGTTTTTCAGCAACATTCCAGGATCTCTGAGAGCAAATACTATATTCTTCAGTATGTCTGGCTAAAGTTTTTAAGGAAAGATATTGTTTTCTCCTTTTAGGTATATTCTGTCAAATAACCAGAGATAACTTTAATTTTGTATTTTATGAGAAAATTTTCAAAGTATGAAGACGTTGCATTTGATGAAAGTGATAACTACTATATATTGAATATTAGATAATGTGTTCATTTAATCCTCTCAATAATCCTGTAAGGGATATACCAGTATTGCCTACAAGTGAAGTGACGGACGCTTTCTCCACTGGACATTGTGGTAGAGCTGGGGTTCAGACCCATGTTGGTCTCTTTGCAGAGGCAGAACTAGCTAGAGCAGGCAGTTGTGGCTCAGGTGAGAACAGTGATGGACTTAGTTGGATTTTAGAATTGGCTGGGCGCCTTGGCTCATGCCTGTAATCCTAGCATTTTTGAGAGGCTGAGGAGGGCAGATCACCTGAGGTCAGGAGTTTGAGACCAGCCTGGCCAAAATGGCAAAACTCCGTCTCTACTAAAAATGCAAAAATTAGCTGGGTGTGGTAGCACATGCCTGTAATCCCAGCCACTCGGGAGGCTGAGGCAGGAGAATCGCTTGAACCCAGAAGGCAGAGATTGCAGTGAGCTGATTGCGCTACTGCATTCCAGCCTGGGCGAGAGTGAGACTCTGTCTAAAAAAAAAAAAAAAAAAGTTAATGGTGTTTGACCCTTAAATCTGTTTTGACTCTTACCTTGGGTGAATTCCATCTTCTCCCGAGCCTCAGTTTACCCACAAAGTTCTGCAGTTTAAGTGACAAGTTATATATGAGCACACTCTGTACAGTTTAAACTATAAAAAGAATTAAGAAGTGGGTGTTATCATTGGAGACCAAGATTAGAGCTCAGGTTTGGCCCAATTCCCAGGCCAAGGCTCTTTCTCCTTGTATGCTCTTTGTAGATGTACTCAATACCAGATGGGAGATCTAGGGTGGTTTTTGTATATACCAGGCATCTCTCAGAACAAATACCACTGTCCACCTGAAATCAGATGTGTATATACCGTCTTTGTATTGAGCTGTTTAATGAGCTCACTGGGTATTAAGATAATTCGAATGCTCTACTACTTAAAGGTGAAGGGTTATGTTACTATATTATTTTCAATTTTCCAACTTGTGGGTTAGAGGGTATCATAGACCTCTGTTAAAGAGATGGGGGAGGTGATTCCATAGAAGTAGCTAGATGGGAAGTTTTTGTAGTATGAGACTTGGGAAATACAATACCTAACTGAAAGCAGGATTATTTACTCTTTTTTTTTAAGTTCAAGATTTCTTGAAATAAGTTTAATATACTTTCATCAAATTTTTTATATCATAGATTTATTCTTTCATGTATATTTTATTTATGGAAGACATATACCTTGAACCACTTTCATATAATTTTGTTAATTTCAATACAGATAATTAAATGTATAATTTAGATGTGATTATACTTCATAAATGACTTCATATAGAGAAGTGAAACATTCTAAAAACAATTTCTTCTCAGACTGTGACCCAATTTCTTGTTGAAAAATATAGTCACTGTGGCTGTGTTATGTAATACCTGACTGTCATTACTTCTGTGGTCATTCTGTGTCTGAAAAAGTCATGCTAAAGAATCTTTTAGTTTATTTGTGTAAGCTTCATTATTAAGAGTCTTTCTTTCCCCTCTTTTTATCCTTTAAGGTCTTGATTTCCCAGTTAAAGATGTTCTTCACCCGAATGCAGTCTTTCCTGTTGGTAAAATAAGACAACCATCAACATTGCCTGTTTGTCTGCTTTTGAAGCTCTTAAGGATGGATGTTTGTAAGATGTTGCTTAATACAGTCTGGAATACTCTGTCCATTTGTTGAATTGTAAATGACTTTCAAATGTGCAAGTTCTGTTAAATACAAAGAGAACCTCTATGGGTAACTTTTGTGTTGAAGAAGTCATTTGTCAACCATGGTAAAACTTGCAAACCCACTTTATACAGAGTGGATTCTTGAAGCTATACAGAAAATAAAAAAGCAAAAGCAAAGGCCCTCTGAAGAGAGAATCTGCCATGCGGTCAGTACTTCCCATGGGTTGGATAAGAAGACAGTCTCTGAACAGCTGGAACTCAGTGTTCAGGATGGCTCAGTTCTCAAAGTCACCAACAAAGGCCTTGCCTCCTATAAGGACCCAGACAACCCTGGGCGCTTTTCATCAGTTAAACCAGGCACTTTTCCTAAGTCAACCAAGGGGTCTAGAGGATCATGTAATGATCTCCGCAATGTGGATTGGAATAAACTTTTAAGGAGAGCAATTGAAGGACTTGAGGAGCCAAATGGCTCCTCCCTGAAGAACATAGAGAAGTATCTCAGAAGTCAAAGTGATCTCACAAGCACCACCAACAACCCAGCCTTTCAGCAGCGGCTGCGACTGGGGGCCAAACGCGCTGTGAATAATGGGAGGTTACTGAAAGACGGACCGCAGTACAGGGTCAATTATGGGAGCTTAGATGGCAAAGGGGCACCTCAGTATCCCAGTGCTTTCCCATCCTCGCTCCCACCTGTCAGCCTTCTACCCCATGAGAAAGACCAGGTAAGCAAATGAGTAATGTTCATGCATTCTCACTACTGTCCTTTTGTCTTTTACAGTTTTGCTTAAGTTTTATGTGGACAGAAGTTCTGAGTGAAGTTTGATAAAATTGAATGTTTTGCCTTAGAGCAGGCTTTTGTATATATTGTATAAAATGTATATATTGTATTGCGTTGTGTTGAGGACTTCCTCACTGATTGGCCAAGAATTTAATGGAACAATCATGTGGTTTGTTTTTAAGCTCTAATTGCTAATTGGTTGGTGCCTGAAGGGACTAGGAAGGACAATATTAATCGTCCTTCGTCCAGGCAGGGTCATATATATTTCAGAAATCTACGGAAGGCCATTGTATATTTTTCTCTTTATTACTATTTTCAAAGAAGAATCTACAGACTTCTTCTTATTTTTTTGAGACAGAATCTAGCTCTGTTGCTCAGGCTGGAGTGCAGGCTGGAGTGCAGTGGCAAAATCTCGGCTCACTGCAACCTCTGCCTCCTGGGTTCGAGTGATTCTCCTGCCTCAGCCTCCCAAGTAGCTGGGATTACAGGAGCCTGCCACAACACCCAGTTAATTTTTGTATTTTTAATAGAGACAGGGTTTTACCATCTTGGCCAGGCTGGTCTCAAACTCCTGACCTCAAGTGATGCGCCTGCCTCCGCCTCCCAACATGCTGGGATTAGAGGCGTGAGCCACTGCACCCAGCTAGACTTCTTATTTTAATGGTGATAATCTATGCTTTTTTTTTTTTTTTTTTTTTTGAGATGGAGTCTTGCTCTTGTTGCCCAGGCTGGAGTGCAATGGCACAATCTTGGCTCACTGCAACCTCTGCCTCCCGGGTTCAAGTGATTCTTCTGCCTCAGCCTCCCAAGTAGCTGGGATTACAGGCACATGCCACCATGCCCAGCTAATTTTTGTATTTTTAGTAGAGACGGGGTGTCACCATGTTGGCCAGGCTAGTCTTGAACTCCTGACCTCAGGTGATCCACCTGCTTTGGCCTCCCAAAGTGCTGAGATTACAGGCATGAGACACCACGCCTGGCTGATAATCTGTGTGTTTAAGAAGTTATTTTAATATGTGACCTAAATCCCTCGTTTCAATTTAAAGTCATTTTTGATTGTCCACTTGTCTGTGTTGTAGGTGAATGTTTATTTTGTCTCATACAGTATCTTTTTAAAATACTCTGATTTCTTGGGACTTATGTTATTTCTATAGTATTTATAAATTCTCCTTACATTGCTGCTACTACTAAGTTTTTGGTTAAGATTTTTCTTTGTTTCAAAGCTACTGTATTTACTTCCCAAACTAAAAACAAAGTAGAGCAGCAGAAAGTGATTTATCGTTCATGTCTAGTTTGAGGATTTATTCTCTGTCTTTTGGGTGAGCAGATATATTGATATCAGTTAACTTTATTAATACATGTTACAAAACATTAATCATTGTTGATAGAAAGGTGGTTTTGGCTGGGCAGAGTAGCTCCTGCCTGTAATCCCAGCACCTTGGGAGGCCAGGGTGGGAGGACTGCTTGAGCCCAGGAGTTCAAGACTAGCCTGGGCAACATAGTGAGACCCCTGTCTCTACAAAAAAAATCAAAGAATTAGCTGGGCTTGGTGAAGCACATCTGTAGTCCCAGCTACTTGGGAGGCTGAGGTGGGAGGATCAATTGAGCATGGGAGGTAGAGGCTGCAGTGAGCCTTGATTGTACTCCAGCCTCGGTGACAGAGTGAGAGCCTATCTGAAAGATAATGAAAGGAAGAAAGAAAAGGTGGTTTTGGCTGGGCACAGTGGCTCATACCTGTAATCCCAGCACTTTGAGAGGCCAAGGTGGGCCAATTGCGTGAGTTTGAGACCAGCCTCGCCAACATGGTGAAACCCCATCTCTACTAAATATACAAAAAAATTAGCCAGGCATGGTGGGGGGGCACCTGTAATCCCAGCTATTTGGAGGCTGAGGCAGGAGAATCCCTTGAACTCGGGAGGCAGACAAGATCGCGCCACTGCACTCCAGCCTGGGTGACAGAGTGAGACTCTGTCTCAAAAAAAAAAAAAAAAAAGAGAGATAAATGGTGGTTTTATCTCATGGGTTACTGCAGCCTTGACCTTTTGGGATCAAGCGATCCTCCCAAGTAACTGGGAATACAGTGTACGCCACCATGCCCAGCTAAGTTTTTAAATTTTTTGTAGAGATGGGGTTTTACCATGTGTTGCCTGGGCTAAATGCAGTTTAGAAACAATCGAAACATGCGTGTTAGGAAAAGTTATGCTCCTCTTGTTTGGATACCATGAACCCTTGAAATGGAACCTGTTTTCCTCAGTTCTTAAGCTGGTAGAGGCCCAGCTAAAGCATTTGAGCTTTAGATCAGCCCATGGAAAGGCAAACCACCTAGTCCTACAAATTGGATAGGACCTGATGGTTTGCCTTTCCATGGGCTGATCTCAAAGGCTGGAGTGCAGTGGCGCCACCTCGGCTCACTGCACCTCCGCTTCCCGGGTTCAAGTGATCCTCTCATCTCAGTTGCCCAAGTAGTTGGGACTACAGGTGCTCACCACCGTGCCCAGCTAATTTTTGTACTTTTTGTAAAGATGAGGATTGGCAATGTTGCCCAGGCTGGTCTCGATCTCCTGGGCTCAAGACATCCTTCCGCCTCGGCCTCCCAAGGTGCTGGGATTATAGGCATGAGCCATTGTGCCCAGCCAACATTTATTTGTTAACATATTTTTATTTTGTTAGTCTTCTGCTACATTTATTTGATCCTTAGGTGGTGGTTGTGTTTGTGTAACCAAACTCTAGTTCTCTGTGAGAGAATGTGGGCATAAAGAAAGAAGTAAACTTATGAAATTTTCTTCTTAATAACATTTGTTTAAAAGAAAATACAAAAAGCGACTTAAATCCTAATTCATATGTCTGACACAGACAAATCAGGCACCTCTGTTTTTAATTAAAAATATATTATACATATAGTATACATATATGTATACTATATGTATGTATTACATATTTTTTATATATATATATTTTTGAGATGGAGTCTTGCTCTGTCGCCAGGCTGGAGAGCAGTGGCGTGATCGGCTCACTGCAACCTCTGCCTCCCAGGTTCAAGTGATTCCCCTGCCCTAGCTTCCAGAGTAGCCGAGACTACAGGCACGTGCCACCATGCTTGACCAATTTTTTGTATTTTGGTGGAGATGGGGTTTCACCATGTTGGCCAGGATGGCCTCAGTCTCCTGACCTCATGATCTACCTGCCTTAGCCTCCCAAAATGCTGGGATTATAGGTGTGAGCCACCGCGCCCAGGCTTAATTAAATATTTTTTAATAAAAAATATTTTATTTTTAGTATAAGCTTTTTAAGAAAAGCTTATACTATGAAGAAATTCGTTAAAGGACTATAGAGCCATTTCTTGATGGATTTGGATATCTTTGTTTTTTAAAATATATACACTACCGGCCGGGCGCGGTGGCTCAAGCCTGTAATCCCAGCACTTTGGGAGGCCGAGACGGGCGGATCACGAGGTCAGCAGATCGAGACCATCCTGGCTAACATGGTGAAACCCCGTCTCTACTAAAAATACAAAAAAAAAAAAAAAACTAGCCGGCGACGTGGCGGGCGCCTGTAGTCCCAGCTACTCGGGAGGCTGAGGCAGGAGAATGGCGTGAACCCGGGAGGCGGAGCTTGCAGTGAGCTGAGATCCGGCCACTGCACTCCAGCCTGGCGGCAGAGCGAGACTCCGTCTCAAAAAAAAAAAAAAAAAAAAAAAAAAAAAAAAAAAAAATATATACACTACCCTAAGGTATGTTAAGGTTTTATAATGAACAGGTACATGGACTATTCAGGCAGCTTTAGGCAATTTAGCAGTATGTTTCAATAATTTTGTGATCCAGGGGTTATTTTTACTTGTGATGGATGAGTCAGTACAAATTTTCCACAGTCTCTTCTGATCCTTCACTTTAACCTTGCCCATCATTTCTTGCTAACCTTATGTTTTTTTCAGGCAGCATCTGTACACAAGTATTTTTAATCTAAAGGAAAATTCATGTCTGAAAGTATCTAGGATTGAGAGCAGAGTAATTTATTGCTTAGCAGGCAATTGTTACTGCTCTTTTTATGATGCTGATCTTTAAATTGTTTAGTTAGCATCATGGAAAGCTGAGAAATGTTTTCTAGAATTTTTACTTGATGAAATTTGGAGACTAATTCTATTAAGTAATCATTTGATTCTTAAAAAACAAAAATAAATAAAAATCAGTTTAAACAAATTTGGCAACATGTTTGTATTCTTTAATAAAATAGCATTTTTTCCAGCCGGGCACAGTGGCTCATGCCTGTAATCCCAGCACTTTGGGAGGCTGAGGTGGGCGGATCACCTGAGGTCGGCAGTTCGAGACCAGCCTGACCAACATGGAGAAATTTTGTCTCTTAAAAAAATACAAAATTAGCTGGGCGTGGTGGTGCATGCCTGTAATCCCAGCTGCTGGGGAGGCTGAGGCAGGAGAATTGCTTGAACCTGGGAGGTGGAGCTTACAGTGAGCCGAGGTTGCGCCATTCCACTCTAGCTTGGGCAATAAGAGTGAAACTCCATCTCAAAAATAAATAAATAAATAAAAAAAAAATGTGAGAAAATTACAACCTAATGTATTACCCTTTGAAATTAAAAGTGGTTTAATAGTTTAAAACCATGTAAACTCACTAAGTAAATTTAATAGAAATTCTTAACCCGGGATCCACAAATGAGCTTGGGTGGGTATCCCACAAGTCCTCTGAAATAGAATGTAAAGCCATGTGTATATCACATGTTTTTCTTTTTTGTTTCTTTTCTTTTCTTTCTTTCTTTCTTTCGTTTTTTTTTTGAGACATAGTTTCGCTCTTGTCACCCAGGCTGGAGTGCAATGGCACAATCATGGCTCACTGCAACCTCTGCCTCCCAGGTTCAAGTGACTCTTCTGCCTCAGCCTCCAGAGTAGCTGGGATTACAGGTGTGTGCCACTACACCAGGCTAATTTTTGTATTTTTAGTAGAGATGGGGTTTCATTAATGTTGGCCAGGCTGGCCTCGAACTCCTGGCCTCAAGTGATCCATCCACCTTAGCTCCCAAAATGTTGGGATTATAGATGTGAGCTACCATGCCCCATGCCTGCCCTAACTAATGACTTTTTTTTTTATTGAGATGGAATCTCGCCCTGTCATCCAGGCTGGAGTGCAGTGGTGCCATCTTGGCTCATTGCAACCTCTGCCTCCCGGTTCAAGTGATTCTCCTGCCTCAGCCTCCCGAGTAGCTGAGACTACAGGCACGCACCACCACGACTGGCTAATTTTAGTATTTTTAGTAGAAATGGGGTTTCTCCATGTTGGCCAGGCTGGTCTCGAACTCGTGATCTCAAGTGATCCACCTGCCTTGGCATCCCAGAGTGCTGGGATTACAGGCGTGAGCCACCATGCCTGGCCATGACTTTCAAAGAAGCTGTTATTCTGGTTATTTTTTTGAGCAGTTACGTTAAATGCAAAACAAAATAAAAATAGTAAGAATAATAGCTAACATTTTGTAAGTGTTAAATGCTGGCACTATTCCAAGTGCTTTACATTTATTATCTCCTTGACTCGTCACAATAACTGCAAGGGAGGTAGATTATTACCCTTATTTTACAGATGAAAAAATGAGGCTGAAAGCTTAAGTGATTTGCCCAAGGTCACTGATAGAGCTAGTGAGTGGTGAAGCCAAGATTCTGACGAGACGGTCTGACTTCAGAGCTCTTTACCACTGGGCAGTACACTGGTCAACAGTGGTGGCTTTTTTTTTTTTCTTTTTTTGAGACCGAGTCTCACTCTGTCGCCCAGGCTGGAGTGCAGTGGCATGATCTTGGCTCACTGCAAGCTCTGCCTCCCGGCTTCACGCCATTCTCTTGCCTCAGCCTCCCGAGTAGCTGGGACTATAGCTGGGACTACAGGCGCAGGCCACCATACCTGGCTAATTTTTTTGTATTTTTAGTAGAGAAGGGGTTTCACCATGTTAGCCAGGATGGTCTTGATCTCCTGACCTCGTGATCTCCCTGTCTCTGCCTGTGGTGGCTTTTTATTAACAGTAAAAGTATCTCTTCTAGTTCTTCAAATGATTAGAAGCAGTTTTGCCCCAACAAATAGATTTCCAGCATTTTAAATTTGGTAGATGCCATGAGCTTATTACGGTTTTTAAAGTAGATACTATTTATAATATTAGCAATAAGGAAAGGCAGTAGAGAAAGTAGTAAGTCTGTGTCTAATTAGATTTAACATCATCATCATTCCGATGCATGACTGCTAGGAGGAATACAATGCAAGTTAAAATAGAAGGGCTTCTTCCTTTCTGAAATGTAATTGCACATCTTCTGATAGTCTAGAATTCAAATTGGGTATTACCACACTGGCTCCTTAGCATAAATTCTTTGTATTTATTTAAGAAAGCTCTCTTCGGTGAGGTGATATGGAAATGAATTAAACCACCGAAGATAAAACTTTATCTTCGACTTGGTGAGGGAACTCCTAAAGGATAGTATTAGTGTTTCTCATTAAAAGTAGTAAAGCTCAATTAGGTCAGATTGTAAGGACTTTGGAAAGTCAAATATTCTAAGAGAGACTTCCGTTATCACTGCGCACTTTGTAGCACTAAGATTCCATTTGAACGTTTGAGCTTTAGCATTTTTATAAAATCAGTTTAGTTCCATTTTAAATAAATTCCTTAGTATTTCACTTTAGTGAAAATGTCTTCATAAAATTTATTAAGTGTCAAATCTTGGTCTGTTTCCAGTGTAGTACATAATGTGGGAATTCTCATTCTAGGTTGTCATCGTAATTGGAAGGTGGGACACTTTCAGTATCAAGTAGGGCTTTTGATGTTTTTTCTGTTGAAGAAATAATTGTATTAGAATCATATAAAAAAACCTTCAAACATAAACATAATCACAAAAACAGTGATACTGTCAATATCATTACTGTCAATAAGAAAAAAATGATTTTTTTTTTTGATACGGAGTCTCGCTCTGTTGCCAGGCTGGAGTGCAGTGGCTCGATCTCGGCTCACTACAACCTCCACCTCCCTGGTTCAAGCAATTCTCCTGCCTCATCCTCTGGAGTAGCTGGGACTATAGGCATGCGCCACCACGCCAGCTAGGTTTTGTATTTTCAGTAGAGACAGGGTTTCACCATGTTGGCCAGGGTGGTCTCGATCTCTTGACCTAGTGATCCACCTGCCTTGGCCTCCCAAAGTGCTGGGATTACAGGCATGAGCCACCGCACCCGGCCACAAAAATGATTTTTTTTTTTTTGAGACGGAGTCTCGCTCTGTCGCCCATGCTGGGGTGCAGTGGCCGGATCTCAGTTCACTGCAAGCTCCGCCTCCCGGGTTCACGCCATTCTCCTGCCTCAGCCTCCCGAGTAGCTGGGACTACAGGCGCCCGCCACCTCGCCCGGCTAATTTTTTGTATTTTTTTAGTAGAGACGGTGTTTTACCGTATTAGCCAGGATGGTCTCGATCTCCTGACCTCGTGATCCGCCCGTCTGGGACTCCCAGAGTGCTGGAATTACAGGCTTGAGCCACCACGCCCGGCAAAAATGATTTTTAAAAGGAGTTCAGATGATCAGAAATGGGGTTGAAAGACAAATGTAGGACTCTTGTCATGTGTGATCTTGGCTTGTTCAGTTGTTTATTCTATTTCTCCTGCCCCTTTTAGGGAGATACTTTGTTAGGGTTTTTGGCAATGTTATTAATGTGAAATATTTCTATAAATAGAAGATAAATGTATATCCTACAGCAGTTGCTTGTTTTGTAGAGATGCCATGAATTAGATAAGTTTATTTTTAGATTTTCCTTTCTTCTGTTTTCTCCATTCTGTTTTCTCCTCTCCAGTCCCCTTAACCCTGCCCTAAAGCAGACCCTCCTCATCTGTTCTGGGACTTTTCCAATAGCCTGTACTTTATGAAGGACCATTCATTAGTCCATATTGTTCTTTGATGTGGCAGGCTTCCAGAAGTCTTTCAGCCCTAGGGGAATTGTTCATAGTCTCAGGCGACTCTGGATCTTTTTTGGCAGAAATGTGTGTATTTTTTATCTGCTAATTATAGATCCTGAATGTCCTCCTGTCTGTTGACCTTCTTAGTTTTCCTTTGAATTGGTATCCTTTGTGTTGCAGATGTCATCTTTCTTGAAGAGTGCTTGATTATGTGTATTTAACTGAAAATCGAATAAATTTCTAAATATTGTAAAATGTGCTCTTCAAAATAACCTGCATTTTGGAATTGGTATGGATAAAGTCAGTTTTAGAATCACTGAAGTCAGACAGAAACCTATTGTAATGTGAAAGACGAGGTGGATCAAATACTCGCTGTTCCAGGGTCATGGAAGGAAAAAAATTGCAGTTCATGTTCTTCTTATAATTAAGCTTCAGAAGTTCTTCAGAATAGCAGTGTCTGAGGACTGCTTTTGTGAGCAGGTAGTACCAGTTGTTGAGACATTGTTGAGAGAGCACATGAATTGTCTCAAACTAGTTAGTTGGGTCAAGGGAAAGATAAAATGAAGAGTGAATGAGTCTTTCTATTGTACTCTGAGGCATGACAGCGTGTTCCACTTTTGAGCTTTTATCAAGATGGGACTTGTCTAGACTTCTAATGAAATGGGCTTCAGGTAAAGTAGAAACATTATGTCAAGAGGATTTTTGATTGTTCAAATAAATGTTAAACATTCTTTTAACTCTTTGGATCTTGGATAGATTTGATACTTGGGATACCTTTACTGTCACACATGATGCTGTCCTGAATGATCAGCAGCTTTCAGGAGTTACTCTTGTATTCCCAGCTACACTTGTGATACTTTCAGTGCTAAGAAAATCTATATTCTATAGCTTTGAAGTTATTTAACAGTTAAGTACTATTTGCTGATTTGTTCTGATTTTGTCTTAAATGACAAAGATTTTATTCATCCTTTCTCTTCAAACTTTATTTGACAAATGGTACATTTTAATGTTTCTCACAAATGAAGGCCTATATTCTTTTTTTATGTTTTATCTTTGTATGTTATTTCTTTCATCTTTTTTTTTTTTTTTTTTTTCTGAGACAGGGTCTCACTCTGCTACCCAGGCTGGAGTGCAGTGGTTTGATCATGGCTCACTGCAGCCTCGACCTTCCAGGCTCAAGTGATCCTTGATCCTCCCACCTCAGCCTCCTGAGTAACTGGGACTACAGGTGTGCACCACTTTTTCTGGCTAATTTTTTTTTTTTTTTTTGAGACAGTCTTCTTCTGTTGCCCAGGCTAGAGTGCAGCTGTGTAATCATGGTTTACTGCAGCCTTGACCTCCCCGGGCTCAAATGATCAATCCTCCCACCTCAGCCCCCCAAGTAGCTCGGACTATAGGCACACACCACTACACCCAGCTAATTTTTATATTTTTTGTAAAGATAGGGTTTCGCCATGTTGCCCAGGCTAGTCTCGAACTCCTGAGCTCAAGCAGTTCACACACCTCGGCCTCCCAGAATACTGGGGTTACAGGTGTAAGCCACCATGCTCAGCCTTTTATTTTTAATATATAAGAAATACCTTTTTTTTTTTTTTTGAGACGGAGTCTCGCTCTGTCACCCAGGCTGGAGTGCTGTGGCCAGATCTCAGCTCACTGCAAGCTCCGCCTCCCGGGTTCACACCATTCTCCTGTCTCAGCCTCCCGGGTAGCTGGGACTACAGGCGCTGCCACCTCGCCCGGCTAGTTTTTTGTAGTTTTTAGTAGAGACGGGGTTTCACCGTGTTAGCCAGGACGGTCTCGATCTCCTGACCTTGTGATCCGCCCGTCTCGGCCTCCCAAAGTGCTGGGATTACAGGCTTGAGCCACCGCGCCCAGCCTTTTTTTTTTTTTTAAATTTGAGATGGAGTCTCGTTCTCTTGCCTAGGCTGGAGTGTAGTGACGTGGTCTCAGCTCACTGCAACCTCTGCCTCCCAGGTTAAAGCAATTATCCTGCCTTGGCCTCCCAAGTAGCTGGGATTACAGGCATGCACCACCACGCCTGGCTAATTTTTTTATATTTTTAGTAGAGACGGGGTTTCACCATATTGGCCAGGCTGGTCTCAAACTCCTGACCTTGTGATCCGCCTGCCTCAGCCTCCCAAAGTGCTGGGATTAGAGGCGTGCCCCCCCACGCCCGACTCATTGTTTTATCATGACAGTAGCAATGTGTTTTAATTGTAAAATTCTTGACTTTTTGTTTTGTTTATAAACTTCCTTTTCTTGGCCCTGTGCATTAAACTACAGTAGATTAGGTGAAGCTGTTCTCTGATCACACTAGCATTTAAAATATGAACCTGAATCTTCTCAGGTACTTTCATCTCTCCAATCTATTAATGTTTCTGAGTACATAAACATCAATTAGCTCACCAAATTAAAGTTAGGAAATGCATCAGCCATGTAATTTGCTTGTGACATTTTGAGTTAGCAGGGCCATGAGGGAAGTATGTTTTTGTGAGTGGGTGTGCTTATCTCTCTGTCTTCAGGTGGTGATGGAAAGTTGTACATGTAAGAGAAGGAGTTGTGGCAGTGGATATGTGAAATGCTAAATGTACATGTGCCTCTGCTTGGGGCAGAACCACTTTACCAGAGAAGTCTCCAAGAGTTGCAAACTACATATTCTTTTTCCTTATATAAGTGAATCTTTTAATTAGTGTAATATTATGTAGAGTGTATGTTTTTTTTCCGATTTTGTTTTTTGACAGGTGATATTTTGAGAACTCTGCAAAATGAGCAATCTAGACAAAGTTTTAGAACGAATGTTACTAGATTTAAACGAGGCTGGTCTCTGCAAAGATACAAAATAAATACTAATCAGTGATCTAAGCAAAATCCAGGAAGGATTTGTGTTAATTTGACAAGTGAGTTTAGAATCTTTAGCCACTATTTTTTAGAAACAGCTTTGTTCATACATCCTTTCTCTAATTTGCCTCACTTTTGATCTTTGATAAACCAGCTGCAATTTGGTTTCATTAACAAACTTAACTGGTTAACAGATGTTTTGGCTCTATTTTGTCCTTTCTATTAGAAACAGCATAGGCATACGTAGAAACCATGCTGGGCCTTTTCCTGTCTGTAACTAGACAGGCGTTACAGAAGAGCAACCTAATTTTACTTACAAGTTCAATTTTTCTTCCTCAGTATTATTATTATAGGTATACAAACATTTTAGTTTTGTTTCCCCCATCAAGGAGGTCTTTTGTTGTTAACAATCTTCCATCTGTTATTCCAGTATACACTCCTCATCCCCCTTTTTAGCATTGCAAAATCTTAGCATGCAGGGAAAAGGTACTATTGCCGGAGAGGTAATTGAGATATTAGCAACTCTTCCACAGTTCAAGGGAAGGAGTGGGACTAGCCTGGTGAATTTAGATAATTTCTTCCGTCTTCTTTGATGTCAGTGAGCTGCCATATGGAGAGCAGTGAGGCCTGCAGGAAGGAGGTGAGCCTTGGTCTGGGCTGCCTGGGGTGTTCAGAGTGATATGGGCTGAGAGCCAGAGGCAGAGCTTGACTGTTTCTGTAGTAGTTTCTGATGTGACCAGCCCTGCTTTTTGTCCAAGGTTTCCCTGTCATGCTTGCACCCTATGGGTATGATGAAGTTTAAGAAACAGATCATAAATGTTATATTGGGAAAGAGAAACAACAGTAAGAAGAGAAAAGAACGTATTAAAATCTAGTAATAAGGCCATTAAAAGATGACGCCCATTTGATATTTGACCAACTTGTTTTCAAAATTAGTGTTGTAGACACTTCTGTCTTATAACAAAACCCAGCTTTAGCTATTGAGCTTTGAGTTGTGAGTAAAGCAGCAGAAAACAGGATCTGCTGGTGGAAGAGTATTGGCTGTCTGAAGAACATTGGCTGTTCCAGGTAGACTCCTGGCAATGTGTGTGCAGACCTGGGAAAGGTAGGCATGGAGGGAGCTAGGAAGATACTTCTCTCCTAACCTTTATAATTTATAAAATTAGAGTATTTCAGAAATATTGAAAGAGTAGTACGGTAAACACTCTATTTCTTTCACATAGATTCACCAATTTTAACATTTTGCCACATTCTTTTTCTTCTTGTACGTGTGTATATGTATATGTTTTTATACATGGGTGTGCGTATATATACAGCACATTTATATGTTCATAATTTTGGCTGAACTGTTGGAAACTAAATGGTGAATATTATATTTCACCCCTAAATACCTAATAGTGTATCAAAAACATTCTCTTATATACTATACTATTATGCAAAAAATTTCGCAGTGGAATGAGTGTTAACTGACAGTCCGTATTTCCCCAGATGGCCCCAAAAATCTCATTTATAACTTTTGACTTTTTTTGAGATGGAGTGTCGCTCTGTTGCCCAGGCTGGAGTGCAGTGATATGATCTCAGCTCACTGCAACCTCCACCCCCCAGGTTCAAACAATTCTCTTGCCTCAGCCTCCTGAGCAGCTGGGACTACAGGTGTGTGCCACCATGCCTGGCTAACTTTTTTGTATTTTTAGTGGAGATGGGGTTTCGCCAGATTGGCCAGGCTGGTCTTGAACTCCTGACCTCAGGTGATCCACCCACCTAGGCCTCCCGAAGTGCTGGGATTAAAGGCATGAGCCACTGCACCTGGCCAACTTTTGACTTTTCATCCAGGATCCAACCAAAGATCATATATTGCATTTGGCTGTCATGTCACCTTTAATAGAGAACAGTTTTCCCTCCTTTTTGCTTCTGAAGACATTGACATTTTTGAAGTCTAGGGTAGTTGTCTTGTAGGATGTCCCATAATTAGTATTTGTCTGATTGTGTCCTCATGATTAGATTCAGAGTAAATGTTTTTGACAAGAATAGCGGGGTCTGGGAGTGGTGGCTCACACCTATAATCCCAGTAGTTCGGGAGGCTAAGATGGATGGATTGCTTGAGCTCAGAAGTTTGAGACTAGCCTGGGAAACATGGCGAAACCCTGTTTCTACAAAAAATACAAAAAAATCAGCCGGGTGTGGTGGCACGTGCCTGTAGTCCCAGCTACTTGGGAGGCTGAGATGGAAGGAATGCTTGAATCCGGGAGACGGAGGTTGCCGTGAGCCAAGGTCGCACCACTGTGCTCCAGCCTGAGCAACAGAGTGCGACTCTGTCTCAAAAAGAAATAAGAAAAGAAAAAATACTGTATGGGAGATGTTGTGTATTTCTTCTTGTGATATACCAGGAGATAAATAATTTCAGGTTGTCTCATTACTGGTGGTGCTTATTTTGTCAGTTGGTTAAGAGGTGGCATCTGCTAGATCTTTGTTTATAAAGGCACCTTTTCCCTTTTGTAATTAACAAGCAGTCTTTGCGACCATACTTTGAAAGCAGGTGAGTAACCTTTCACCCAGTGTGTATTAGTTTTCTATTGCTACTGTAACAAATTATAGCAACTTAGTGGCTTAACACAACACAAATGTATTGTCTTACAGTTCAGTAGGTCAGAAGTCCAACATGGGTTTCTTAGGTTAAAATCAAGGTGAGGGCAAAGTAATGTTCTTTTGTGGAGGCTCTAGGAGAGGATTTTTTCCCTTGCTTTTTTGAGCTTCTAGAGGCTGCCCATATTCCTTGACTCATGGTCCCTTCCTCCATCTTCAAAGCCATCAGTGTTGCATCTCTTTGACTATTCTTCCATAGTCACATCTCCCTCTTACCACATCCTGGACAGCTTCTTGGCTTTTAAAGGATGCATATTATTAGATTGAGCCCATTTGGATAATCCAGATAATGCCCTTATCTCACAGTCCTTAACTTTATCATATCTGCAAGGTTATTTTGCCATGTAAGGTTCTAGGCATTAGGAAGTAGACATTTTGGGGGGGGGCCCATTATTTTGCCTGCCACACAGGGTTTAGTATGGTCACCTAAATCAAATTTTGCATTGGGGGTTGCAAATCATTGAAGGTTTTGGGCTATGGTGGACCATGATCAAGTCTGCTTAGAAAGGAATGAGGGCCAGGTGCAGGTGGCTCACATCTATAATCCCAGTGCTTTGGGAGGCCAAGGCGGGTGGATCACTTGAGGCCAGGAGTTTGAGATCAGCCTGGACAACATAGTGAGATCCCATCTCTAGGAAAAATTTTTAAAAATTATCCAAGTGTGGTGGCACAGAACTGTAGTCCTAACTCTTTGGGAGGCTGAGGTGGGAGGATTGCCTGAGTCCAGGAGTTTGAGGCTGCAGTGAGCTAGGATCGTGTCACTGCCCTCCAGCCTGGGCGACTGAGTAGTACTCTATTTCTTAATTAAAAAAAAAAAAAAAAGGAAAAAATAACCAGAAAGGAATTAATCACAGTTTATGGGAGTAATGCTAGCTGAAGACTGGGAGTCAAGAGGCCTGAGTTTTGAGTCTCATGGTACATCCTGAGTCATTTCCAGGAGGGCAGGAATGGGGGCTGCCTCTTGCCTCCACTTCATGTCCCTTTACTCACTAGTTGAAGAACTGAAGAATGGATTTGGCACTAATAGCTTCAGAGTTTTTAACAATAGAAGTTTGGATGTGCAATTTTTTTATTTATTTTTTTTGAGACAGGATCTCACTCTGTTGGCCAGGCTGGAATGCAGTGGTGCAATCATGGCTCACTGCAGCCTTGACCTCCCAGGCTCAATCACTCCTCCCACCTCAGGCTCCTGGAAATTACAAGGGTGTGTGCCACCATGCCCAGCTAATTTTTGTATATTTGGTAGGCATGGGTTTTGCCATGTTGCCCAGACTGGTCTCAAACTCCTTGGCTCAAGCAATCCACCCACCTTGGCCTCCCAAAGTTCTGGGATTACAAGTGAGAGCCGCTATGTCTCGCCCAAAATGATTTTTGAGAAGTACATTTAAAGTTGTAGAGAAAGATCTTTCATTTAAATGCCCACAGGGTGCATGAAAAATACAAGGTGCTTTATCAAGATGGGCTCTTTGGCTCATGCCTGTAATCTCAGCATTTTGGAAGGCCAAGGCGGGTGGATCACTTGAGGTCTGGAGTTTGAGACCAGCCTAGGCAACATGGTGAAACCTCATCTCTACTAAAAATGTAAAAATTAGCCAGTGTGGTGGCTCACGCCTGTAGTCCCAGCTACTTGGGAGGCTGAGGCTGGAGAATCTCTTGAACCCTTGAGGTGGAGATTGCGGCGAGCCAATATTGTGCCACTGCACGAGCAAGACTCCATCTCAGGAACTCCTGACCTCGAGTGATCCACCCACATTGGCTTCCCAAAGTGCTGGGATTATAGGCGTGAGCCACTGTGCCCTGCCTCTTTGATATTTTAAAGACTAAGTAACATCTGAAGAATTTTGTGTCTTTTATTTATTTATTTATTCATTTATTTATTTAGACAAAGTCTTGCTCTGTTGCCCAGGCTGGAGCGCAGTGGCACAATCTTGGCTCACTACAGCCACCACCTCTCAGGTTCAAGCAATTCTCATGCCTCAGCTTCCTGAGTAGCTGGAATTACAGATGCCTGCTACCATGCCCAGCTAATTTTTTTTAGTAGAGATGGGGTTTCACTGTGTTGATGAGGTTGGTTTTGAACTCCTGACCTCAAGAGATCCACCCGCCTCGGCCTCCCAAAGTGCTGGGATTACAGGCGCGAGCCACTGTGCCTGGCCTATATCTATAATTTAAATTAGAACTGTCAATTAGAGAAGTCTAAATAGGCTGAAAAAGAAACTCGTTTATTTAAAAAACAAAAATGACATGCAGATGGATGTATATTCTTTTAGTTTTTAGTAAAAATTCAGAAAAATAAACAAGAACTTAAGGTAATGAGCCTCTAGAATTCTTCATTTTATTTCATTTCACTGTGTTTCAGCAGAGTCTTCTGCAGTAGCTACAGTTAGTTGGAAGGTTTTGGAAATTCTGAGTATTCCAATTGTTGAAGAATAACTCATTAGCTTAAAAAATGTTTCCTAGAGCTGATAAAAAAGATGATTTTTTCATCTGATGAGCTCTGACCCTCTATAAACCTTCTAACTTATTTCATTTTCCACCAGCTACAGAAATATAACAAGATGCCAACAATTACATCCTCGTGGAGCATGTATACCAGCTTATAAAACCACCCTTTGTTGGAAAATTGTGTAATATCTTGATTTCAATTTAGCATGGCATGTTGGTTAGCAGTAAATCTTGCTAGTGTATGAACACAAGCCTGCAGGCAGTTTGGAGAACACTGATCAGGTGTAAATTGTATATATTTTTCTCGCTTCTAAAAATTTTATAGCAGAATGAAATAAAGAGCTAGCATTGAGAATACCACTTTTTTGGTTGTTTTTTATTTTTTATTTTTATTTATTTTTATTATACTTTAAGTTCTAGGGTACATGTGCACAATGTGCAGGTTTGTTACATACGCAGACATGTGCTATGTTGGTTTGTAGGTTGTTTTTTATTTTGACGTGTATCTTGTGGAAAGTGCCTTCTCTCTCCTGAAATCTATGATTTGTGTCTCTGGCCACTTAGTTTCCCCATTTAGTATGTGACAAACAGCAAAAGCAAATGTGTATTTGTGCCTTGTGAAGTGTGCATTATAAGTAGTTAATACTAGATTTGAAGGCTGTACAGAAAACATGCAAGAAGATATTAATATTAAACACTTAGTGCTTATTGTACACCAAGTAATGTTCTAAGCATTTAATATATACAATATAATTTTGTATGAACTCTGAGAGATAAGTACTGTTATTAATTGAATTTTACAGATGAAGAAACAGGCCAAATAAGGTGACTTGCCCAAGAGTACACAGGAAGTGTTGGAGCTGGTGTTTCAATCCTGGTGCACAGGCAGAGTGTAGTATAGTCACTTTATGACCTTCTGCCTCTCATTTCTTCAGGCGAAATCAACACATACCTAGCGAATTCTTGTAATATATAAAACACTGCATTAGGTATATAATATGGAAGTTACCACATATTTAAATGGTAATAAAAGTGATCAGTTGAGGCTAGGCACGGTGTCTCACGCCTGTAATCCCACTACTTTGGGAAGCTGAGGCAGGAGAATCACTTGAGGCCAGTAGTTTGAGACCAGCCTGGGCAACATGACAAAACCCCGTCTGTATAAAAATACAAAAATTAGCTGGGCTGGGCATGATAGCTCACACCTGTAATCACTTTGGGAGGCTGAGGCGAGCGGATCACCTGAGGTCAGGAGTTCGAGACCAGACTGACCAACATGGAGAAACCTCGTTTCTACTAAATATGCAAAATTAGCTGGGTGTGGTGGCACATGCCTGTAATCGCAGCTACTTGGGAGGCTGAGGCGGGAGAATCACTTGAACCCGGGAGGCGGAGGTTGCGGTGAGCTGAGATCGCGCCGTTGCACTCTAGCCTGAGCAACAAGAGCGAAACTCCGTCTCAATAAATAAATAAATACATACATAAATAAGCCGGGTGTGGCGATGCACACCTGTAATCCCAACTACTCAGGAGGCTGAGGCAGGAGAATCACTGGAACCCTGGATACTGAAGGTGCAGTGAGCAGAGATCACACCACTGCACTCCAGCCTGGGCGACAGATCGAGACTCTGTCTCAAAGGTGAAAAAAAAAAAAAAGATCCTTTGAAACTTGCTGATACATACAGCTGTTCTTCCTTTTCAAATGACCAGTGGGGTGATCTTCACTTTTAGAGCAATTGAAATTTTCTTTCAAGAATGAATAATAACAACCAACATTTATAAAATGCTTTACTATGAGGCAGGCACTACTTCAAGTGCTTCGTGTGTAACCTGTCTGTAAGGTAGGACTAGTCATTCTTCCTTTACAAAGGGAGAAGCTGAGGCATGTGAGGTGAAAGGACTTGCCCAAGGTTACCTAGCTATTAATGTGGTAGAGCTAGAGCCAGGATTCAGACCCAGGCATCTAAGCTCCTTGATCTGTACATGTAACCATTATACTACATTGCCCTTCATTTTCCTGATGAAGAAAACTTCTTTTAATGAGAAGGTATTGAAAATAGTGTCATGGGTTCTTATAAACATGAGCCTTTAAGTGCCTTTTTAGTGTTTATAATAGGCGTCACTGAGAAGATTGTTAAAATTTATAGGAGGATATCGTTAAAGTAGCTTTTCCCAAATGATGTTCTGAGGAAGAAGGAAGTACTCTGCAAGAAATTAATGATGCTAATAATAGTCTGAGATTTAAAGTGCCTGAGTAGTTCTAAAATTTACCTTGCCTAACCCAAGATGATTTGACGATGGGCCTCTCTCCTCTCCCTTTCTCTTCATAGCAGCCATTCAGTTGTCTAGAAATCTTTGCATTTGGTTAAGCAGTTTGGATAGTGCTGATATAAGATTATAGTGCAAATTCCTTTCCTCATTTCTTCTAAATACACATCCCAAGGGAAACCATTAATTAATTAAACTTGGAGTTTGTGCTTCAGAATAGAAAACCAAAAATCATCAAATTCACCCCTTTTCTCTATTATGTATTGATTTAGTACTATTTGTGTGATTCTTTTAATGTAGTGTAAAACTTTAGAGTTGCAAGAGATCTTTGAGATCACCAAGTCCAGGGTTTTAAAGCTAAGGTTCAAGGAGCCCTTTTCCTAGGGTTTGTAGACCTCTGAAATTATATGCAAAAAGAGTGTGTTTCTGGAGCTTCTTGCCCCTCCTCTCCTTCAGCAGGTCATTCGAACTAGGCCAGTGTTTCCCAAACTTTGCTGCACATTAGAATTACTGGAGGAGCTTTTAAAAGTTAGATCCCCAGATCACACCTCCATGCTGCTTAAATAAAAACACTGGAGTGGGACTCAGGCATTAGAACTTTCTGAAGTTTCCCTGTGATGCCAGCATGCATCACAGGCTTTCTTCTTTAATAGATGAGCAAGTAGGATCTACTTATGCGGCTGAGGAAGCAATCTAGAGATGTTAATTGGTCAGGGCTCTGCTTCCTGCTAAAAGAGATTTTAGAGATCATTCTGAAGGAGTCTTGTGGGGAAGTGGCTCTGTAACCAGAATGCTTAGGTTCAAATCCCAAGTTTTCCTCAGCTGACTAATAGGGGTGATAATAGCACCGACCACACTGGGATAGTCGCTTTCTGAGCTACAGAGGTGGTGAGCTTGTCCTCAGCCTCTACAGAAAGGTCAGCTGAACAGAACCCAAGGAGGTGGAGGGACGGCAGCCCCCAGCACTCCATTCTGCTCTCCTGTTTGGGAAGGAAAAGCTGTAAACTGATGTCCTCATTACCTTCTAATGAAGACCTCCTCTCCTCTTGCTCTGGTCACATAGGCCAAGAATGGCTAGAGTCCGTTTCTCTTTGTGGCTCCTTCCACCCCACCTCATGTTATTTAAGTAATTAGAAAAGGCATCTACTATTTTCAGAGTAACACATGCTCCTTGTACATACTTTGAAAACAGAAAGATTTGGAGATGATACATTATCACTGCAAATTTGACTGTAAAGATAACTACTGTTGAAAGTGTGTATTTTCTTCCAGTCTTTTTTCCTACATGTAAATATGTATGCTGTATTTAAATAAAAAGAAGACTGTGTGAGCTATATAATTTTGTATCTTCCTTCCTAAATTTAAAATCTGTTGTGAGCCTTGTCCCATATTCTTGATTATTCTTTGAAGCTGACTAAATAGCCGCATAATATTTATGTCTTTATCCTTCAAAATTTAAGGTATTCCTAAATCTTTGGCTATTACAAATAATACCGCTACTAAAAATTTGTGCATGCGTGGATAATTATTTCACGTAGAATAGATTATTACAGGAGGTAATTATGAGGCATGACTATGAATTCTTTTTCTAAAGCTTTTGAAGCATGTTATCAAAAACTGTTCCAAAAAGGCAGTACCAGTTTATACTTGTGGGCAGAGTGTAAGGGAGTGTGGGCATCTAATTGATTACTAATGCTTACCTTTTGTCTTGTTAATGTAGTAGAGGGAAGAATGGATCCTTAGGAGTTACTTTGCATTTCTTTGATTACGAATGACTTGGACGTTTTTAAATGATTAATGGCCATTGCTCAATAACAGCGTTGTGGTTATTTTCCCATCCTTATTCCTATGCTCTGCAGATAAGCATCTTCAACTCTTTCAACCACATTTAGTCTGGCTTCTTAGGGAAGTTGGAGGTCTGTAATATTCTTATGCTGTTGTTTCTTATTTTTAAATTTTAGACATTATCTATTGACTTCTTGCAAGTGTAGATAAGGATAAAGGTCCCTCATACATATACACTTTTCTCTTTCCCTTTGCCCCTGTCATCTCAATATACACTATTTTTATATAGGTAAGTATATGTATTCAGTGCTTACATTTTTGTGAGTTTGTAAATATTCATACGTGAGCCATCAAAAATATTTTTTTGTTTTTTTTGAGACAGGGTCTCTCTCTGTCACCCAGGCTGGAGTGCAGTGGCGCAATCTCAGCCCACTGCAACCTCCACCTCCTGGGTTCAAGCGATTCTCTTGCCTCAGCCTCTAAAGTAGCTAGGACTACAGGTGCGCGCTACCATACCCAGCTAATTTTTGTATTTTTGTATTTTTTTGAGATGGAGTCTCACTCTGTCACCTAGGTTGGAGTGCAGTGGTGCAATCTCGGCTCACTGCAACCTCCACCTCCCAGGTTCAGGCGATTCTCCTGCCTCAGCCCCTGGAGTAGCTGGGACTACAACCGCGTGCTACCACACCCAGCTAATTTTTGTATTTTGTACAAGTGTAAGCCACCATGCTCAGCCACAAGTTTTTTGTTTTTTGTAGAGACGGGGTCTCCCTATGTTGCTTAGACTAATCTTTAACTCCTGGGCTCAAGTGATCCTCTTGCCTCAGCCTCCCACTGTTGAGATTACAGGCATGAGCCACCACGCCCCGACCTAGATTTCTGACAGATATAAAGCTATTACATGATTTATTTTAAAGGCATTATAAATTAGTGAGGACAGTAAAAATGTGGCCGGGTACAGTGGCTCACAACTATAACCCCAGCACTTTGGGAAGCCGAGGCGGGTGGATCACCTGAGGTCAGGAGTTCAAGACCAGCCTGGCCAACATGATGAAACCCCGTCTTTACTAAAAATACAAAAATTAGCCAGGTGTGGTAGCATGTGACCGTAGTCCCAGCTACTCGGGAGGCTGAGGCAGGAGAACAGATCGAACCTGGGAGGTGGAGGTTGCAGTGAGCTGAGATCACTCCACTGCATTTCAGCCTGGGGAACAGAGCAAGACTCCGTCTCAAAAAAAAAAAAAAAAAAAAAAAAAAGAAGAAGCAGAAGAAGAAAAGAAAAAGTATGATCCTGGGCGTGGTGGCATGTGCCTGTAATCCCAGCTACTCAGGAGGGAGGTTGAGGCAGGTGGCTTGAGCCCCGGAGGTCGAGGCTGCAGTGAGCTGTGATCATCCCATTCCATTCCAGCTTGGGCAACAGAGCAAGAAATACCCTGTCTAAAAAAAAAAAAAAGAAAAGAAAGGAAAAAAGAAATTTAGGTCTATGCTAGTACTCAGCTTCACTTTCCTCTTTGACAATTTAAATTTAACTAATTTTCAACTTTTTTTTTTTTTTTTTTTTACCACTTAGCCTCTTTTAACCTTTGGAGCTATCCAGCTTTGCTTCAGAATGTAGGGGAGAAGGCAGAGGCAAGTGGCCTCCATTGTACAGTATTCCCATTTCCAAGGCTTTCTGGAATATATGTATCACTTATGTCATTTTCCCTTTGAATTCTGGTGGTCTGTAGGGTCACAGACAGCCTATATGTCAGCCTGTGTTCCACTATCTCCTTAAGATCATCTTGTGAACCTGAGGATTCAGAAAACAATTTATTTTAGCCGATTAGATATTGGCTGTAATGACAAAAAGTGCATTTGTTAGAGATCCTTGTTGTATTGAATCTGACACAGTTGAAAGAGAGTGGGCTTCTTTTCTTTTCTTTTCTTTTTTGAGATGGAGTCTCCCTCTGTCACCCAGGCTGGAGTGCAATGGCTTGATCTTGGCTCACTGCAACCTCCGCCTCCCGGGTTCAAGCAATTCTCCTGCCTCAGCCTCCCAAGCAGCTGGTACTACAGGTGTGCACCACCATGCCTGGCTAATTTTTGCATATTTAGTAGCTGGGATTGCAGGCACCTGCCACCACCACTGGCTAATTTTTTTAGTTTTAGTAGAGACGTAGTTTCTCCATGTTGGCCAGGCTGGTCTCAAACGCCTGACCTCAAGTCTGTATAAATGTCTGTACCAAAAAGCCTGTATATGTTCTGTAAAGACGCAACCATCCATTTTAACCCCCTCAGGTATTTGATTGATTGATTGATTTGGAGACAGGGTCTTGCTCCGTCACCCAGGCTGGTGTGCAGTGACGGGATTTCAGCTCACTGCAACCTCTGCCTCCTGGGTTCAAGTGATTCTCCCACCTCAGCCTCCTGAGTAGCTGGGATTATAGGCGTGGGTGCCCCCTGCCGTCACCTGACTACTGCAGGTGTTTTAAATCTGAGGTTAGTTGAATCCACACATACAGAGGTCCAATTGTGTGTAAAGATTAAAAGCTTTACCTCATTGGCCCTGTGTGTTCTTCTCCGAAAACAGCTTTCCAAAGGCAGCCACAGTTAGTGGTTTGTATGTATTCTTACAGGGCTTTTTAAAGCACTTGTAAGCTAATATTATACATATGTTTATATATTTCTTCTAACAGAAATTGGGATCAGACTTTGGGTGTTTTTTTCTTTTGAAAATTTTTTAGATATATAAGACATGTATGAGTATATTTCTTCTTGAAAAAGTTCTAATAGCAGAAAGAAAGTCTCACACAAACTCCCTGAGTCTCAGTTATCTTATCTTTAAAATGGGAATGATTATATATTCTTCATAGGGTTGTTAATTAGAATTTAATGAGATTATGCATTTAGGTGGCCTAACACAGAGCCTGTTCAGTAACAAAAATGTGCTAGTTATTTTGAACATGTATCAGCTCTGGAATTTTTAATGAAGAACATTTTGGCATATTACTATATAGTTTGACAATGATCTTTTGATTTGCTCAGTCCTTTCTCAAGGTCCTACAGAAGAAAAGGAGAGTCTTAAATGTTTTCCTTCATAGCTTTGTATGCTATAAATATAAGTTTAGTTTAATAGCAGAGTTTTTCTTTCTTTTTTGAATGAGTTATTTGGATTGCTTCCTCTCTACACCCTTCAAGCCAAAAGCTCAGAGTTTCCCAAACCAAAGTGTGCCTCAGTCACAATTTTTACCAGTTTTATATACTGTCTGTATTAGTTACTTTATCATTATTATTTTTTTGAGATGGAGTCTCACTCTGTCACCCAGACTGGAGTGCGGTGGCACAATCTCAGCTCACTGCAATCTCCACCTCCCGGTCAAGCGATTCTCCTGCCTCAGTCTCCCAAGTAGCTGAGATTACAGGCTTGCACCACCATGCCTGGCTAATTTTTGTATTTTTAGTAGAGAGGGGGTTTCACTGTGTTGCCCGGGCTGGTCTTGAACTGCTGACCTCAAGTGATCCTCATGCTTTGGCCTCCCCAAGTGCTGGCATTACAGACCTGAGCCACTGCACTCAGCCCCTATATTATTTTCTTAATACTTGCTTTCACATTACCTCACTAAAAAAAAAAAAAAAAAAAAAAAAAAAAAAAAAAAAAAAGGCATAACAACCAAATGCCATGCACGGAAAGCAGTACAATTGACCCTTGAACAACACCGGTTTGTGCTGCACTGGTCAACTTATATGCAGATTTTTTTGGCCAAATCTAAATGGAAAATATAGTATTCATGGATGCAAAATGCACATGTACAGAGGGCTGATGCTTTGTCTTGGTCGGTTCTTCAGGGCCAGCTGCAGGACTTGAGTAGGTATGGATTTTGTTATAGTCTGAGCTCTTGTAACTGATCCCTCATGTATACCAAGGGATGACTATATTAAAAAATTATTTATTTGGGGGATAATTGGATACATTTGAATTTGGATTACATACCAAGGGAACTTAATGGCATTAATGTTATTGTTCTTCAGTATGATAATGGCATTTTGATTATCTAGGATGTCTTTGTGATTTGGGAGATGACTTCTGAAGTATTTAATGGTGAAGTGTCTTGATGTTTGCAGCTTACTTTCAAATAGTTCAGCAAAAACCATACTAAAAATATGTATGTATAAATCTATGTGTGAATATAGATAGATACAGATAAAGATACGAGGCAAAAGATAGGACCAATTGTTGAATCGAGGTGAAGGGCATACCAGTGTTCATGATGCTACTTCCACTTTTCTCTAGGGCTGAAGGTTTTTCAAAGTGTAAACTTGGAAAAATAAATGTAATTAGAATACTTATTTAAAATTAAATTGCCTCATTTTCTTTATCTTAATAGATTTACTAAAAAAGGGAGTCTATATCATTACTGTAAGTGGAAAACAAGCATTCCTTGCCATAAATAAAAGATAACTGTAAAAGTTATTATTTAAAAAGTTTCATTAAAATGTAGCTGGATATTGTTGTCTGCCAAGGCTCTGAGCCTGAGGCCTGCTCTCTGAAAAGAAGATTAACAAGCATTAGAGAGGTGTTAAACACATATTAGCACCAAACTGAGACTTTATCCTTGACTTAATGGGAAGGTATGAAAGAACATTGAAAAGGGAACAAGTTTCTCGTTCTGTGTGATTCAGGTCACCTCACATAACATCTCAAGTCTCACCTCAAGGCATCTTGACTACCACTAGTGATAGAATCCCACACTTTAGGAAATACTATATCAGGTGATTTCAGTGTAATGTGTTAGAATGAAAGTAAAGGTCTATATTAAATACTGTTTATAGTGCCCATTATGTCTTTTTTAAACCTTCTATGTTGGTTTATCATCATCATCATCATTATTATTATTTGGTAGTCTCGATAACTATGGCTAGCTGCATGGTCAGCTGCGTGGTGTCCTGGCTTAGGGCAGATGTCAGATATTGCAGTCTAAATTATTATTGGGGAATACTTATTTTATTTTATGGCATGCAGTGTTGCCTGACTCTTGAAGCACAGTAAAACCAATTGAGGTCTTTAAAAAATTAATTATTATTGATTTCTTACTTTGAAGTTGCTCTTGTGGTGGGTTTTTGCTGTGTATATTTTTTCTTTCCTTCTTTTTTCTTGCTGCATTGTTCCTGCTGTTATTTGGAAGGCACTAGGACATTTTGCCTCTTGAACAATGAAAGGATCCAGATCGTGTCTGTCTCACATTTTGTTATCCCAGTACAAGACTCAATTGAATAAAACATATTACCCATCTGGCCTGGAAATCTCAGTGACACTCAAAATAACTTACTAACAAGTTGTTGGATCGTGATATCTTGAGATTTTCTGAAAGTTCAGCTTCTTTTTAGCTGTTGCTAAGAGAGAAATTTCATTGACATGAGGGACACGAGGACATGTCTGCACACTGCCAGTTGTTTTAGAGGCATTTGGCTCTGCCGCCTTGCAGATGGTTAGACTCTGGGTGGTGGGTGAATGTATGCTGATTATCTTATTGAATGAAGGTAACCTTTTGTCGTTCATTGAATTCTGCAGACCAGTTGGTCAGTGAGCAGCTGCTCCATGTGGCTTGGTTTGGGTTTTGAAGTGCACAAAGACTATCTTAAAGGGTGGTCAGTCTAATCCAGGTATTCAACAAAGCAATATTGAAAGCCTTCTTCCCCTTTTGACACTGTTTTCTCTTCTGATGGAAGTGAATGAGCAAAAATATTTTTACTTTTTGCTCAATTAACTAAATAATTGAAGCAAAGGTTTATGGAATGGCCAAATGAGAATTTTTTAACCTAGTGCTTTAAGTTGAAGAAAATACACTTTCATAATATTTGGTGTCAGAAGCATTCTGATTTTATGGCACAGTCTTATGTTTGAAGATACATGGTAGCGTTTTTAAAGTTTATTTTTACAAGTATCTAGAATCTGAAAAGCATGCTTTTTTTTTTTTTTATCATGCATGCTTAATAACATCATCTCAACGAATACTAGCTATGTAACTTTTGGTTTGTAGGGTTATTTGTTTTAAAATCAGTTTTTTGTTTGTTATTTTTAAAGAGACGGTGTCCCTGTCTTGCTCAGGCTTTTCTTGAACTCCTGAGCTCAAGCGATCCTCCTGCTTCAGCTTCCCAAATACCTGGAATAAATCTGCCATATATTTTTTTATATAGCTTCCATCTCAGTTTCTAGAAACTCAGGAGGCTTCATTTTAAATAAAGAGGTTCTTAATTGTTTTTAGTAAATCGCTGAAATTGTATGGCTCATTTCTCTTCTTGGAGATTTTTTTCTTGAACTGATGATCCTTTTGGTTTTACTGAGGGTGCAATATAGGTAACCTCAGAGAAAGTGACTTTAGCCACTAGTTGATTTGCTTATTGTCAGAGAGAAATCATTTAACAGTGATTGATGAGGAACTGTTTAATTTCTCCAGTTTAGTCACCTGTTGGGCCCTAGAGCCTTTCGATTCAGAGCTCACTGTTTCATTTGGATTTATATGCTAGTAACTATCATAATGTCTGCCAGTATTTATTAAGCACATATTCTGTGCTGGATGTTGCCCTTTATAGATGCTCTTCCATTTTGTCCTCACCACCACTTTATGAGGCAGGTCTTGTTAGCTCCATGTTAGAGATGATACAGCAGCCTCCTAGGGACGTCCATTCACTTGTCTGGTATCATACAGATAATTAATGGGTGGACCATATTGGAGTCCAGAGCCTTCAGATTCTCAGGCTCATGCTCCCTTCTGCCCTGCTGCTGTTTTAATGAATCAGCCTTGTTCTGAACCACAGTTTTACAATGAAGCTTAAGATTAAACTGAAAATGCCCAAGTTCTCTGTTAGGGCTTCAGATTCTATGTCTGTGCTTGTCTTATTAATGGTAAAAATAATGTAACAACATTTAAGAAAAATGTTGAAGGGTGAAACACTGTTTAGACTCTTGCCACCTTAATACAACTGTTTGATTTTTGCTTATTTCCTTCCAGATTTGTTTATGTGCATGTCCTTTCACACAACTATAATCAAAGTGTATATACACCTATGCATTGTTTTTTTTTTAAAACATAGTGTTATTTTATACATATTTTCTTTTTAAATGTTCTCTTTTTTTTTTTTTTTTTGAGACAGAGTCTCACTCTGTCATCCACCCAGACTGGAGTGCACTGGTGTCATCTCCGATCAGTGCAACCTCTACCTTCCGGGTTCAAGTGATTCTCCTGCCTCAGCCTCTCGAGTAGCTGGGACTGGCCATGCCTGACTAATTTTTGTAGTTTTAGTAGATACGGAGTTTCACCATGTTGGCCAGGCTGGTCTCGAACTCCTGGCCTCAAGCAATCTGCCCGCCTCGGCCTCCCAAAGTGCTGGGATTACAGGTGTGAGCCACCACTCCCGGCCGTTAAATGTTGTTCTTTTTTTTTTTTGGACAGAGTCTTGCTCTGTCACCCAGGCTGGAGTGCAGTGACATGATCTCGGCTCACTGCAATCTCTGCCTCCTGGGTTCACACCATTCTCCTGCCTCAGCCTCCTGAGTAGCTGGGACTGCAGTCGCCCACCACCATGCCCAGCTAATTTTTTGTATTTTTAATAGAGACAGGGTTTCAACCTGTTAGCCAGGATGATCTCGATCTCCTGACCTCATGATCCGCCTGCCCTGCTTCCCAAAGTGCTGGGATTACAGGCGTGAACCACCGCGCCTGGCCTAAATGTTGTTCTTTAAAAAGACTTTTCCTACCTCTTTGAATTTCCCAATCTCAATTAGGTCCCTTTTATAATTCTAACAAAGGGCCATATGCTTTTTCTTATTAGCCCTTATTATAGTCTGTAATTATATATTTATTTGTCTGGCTATTTTGTAACTTAAGTTGTCCCCTCTAAATGGAAAAGCTTTATGAAGACAGGGACCTTATTTCTTTGCTCACCTCTGCTGTATGGATGCAAGTAGTTATGTTATTTATTAACTAAAATTAAGCTTCTGTTTATCTGTTACCTCATCTCTCAGAAACAGTTGGACAGATTTTCCTCAAACTTGGAAGGTTTTTGAAGGGCATCTATGTGATCAGGAGAAACATGACATATATTTTCTGATCCTGTGTCTTAGATAACATACAGAGATTTCAAACATGAGACCTGGCTGGGTGTGGTGGCTCATGCCTATAATCACAGCAATTTGGGAGGCTGAGGCAGGAGGATCAGTTGAGTCCAGGAGTTTGAGACTAGCTTGGGCAACATAGTGAGACCCCACCTCTACAAAAATACAAAAATTAAACAGGTATGGTGGCTTGCCTCTGTAGTCCCAGCGACCTGGGGGGCTGAGGCAGGAGGATCGATCACTTGAGCCTGGGAGGTTGAGTCTGTTGAGTCTGCAGTGAGCCATGATCGTATCACTGCATTCCAGCCTGGGAGATAGAATAAGACTCTGTCTCAAAAAACAAATCCTCCCACTTCGGCCTCCTAAAGTGCTGGGATTACAGGCATAAGCCACTGTGCCTGGCTGAAAGAGATCATTTTAATAGCTATTTCTCTTCTGTGAAACACTTTTGTGAGCTCATGAAACAAACAACACAAATGTTTGGAGAGTAAAAGAGATGCTTATGATTAATCAGTGTCTTTGAGTCTAAAATAAAATCAAGTATTGATTGGTTTAACATATTCCAGGTGTGTAAGAAAGCCAATTAATTGCGGGCCAGGTGCTGTGGCTCACAGCTGTAATCCCAGCACTTTGGGAGGCAGAGGTGGGTGGATCACCTGAGGTCGGGAGTTCGAGACTAGCCTGGCCAACATGGAGAAACCCTGTCTCTACTAAAAATACAAAAATTAGCTGGGCGTGGTGGCCCATGCTTATAATCTCAGTTACTCAGGAGGCTCAGGCAGGAGAATTGCTTGAACCCGGGAGGCGGAGGTTTTGACGAGCCAGGATCACGCCATTGCACTCTAGCCTGGGCAACAAGAGTGAAACTCCGTCTCAAAAAAAAAAAAAAGCCAATTAATTGCTGCCTGGTATTAGAAAATCTTATGTAAATACATGCAGATGGAAAAACATGGAGAGTGTTATATAAAAACAAGTATTTTCTTAACTTTTATTTTAAGTTCAGGGGTACATGTGCAGGATGTGCAGGTTTGTTATCTAAGTAAATGTGTGCCATGGTGGTTTACTGCACAGATCATCCCATCACCCAGGTAGTAAGCCCAGCATCCGTTAGCTATTCTTCCTGAGGCCCTCCCTCCCCCCGACCCCAACAGGTACCCAGTGTGTGTTCTTCTCCCCATGATTTCATGTGTTCTCATCTATCAGCTCCCACTTATAAGTGAGAACATGCAGTGTTTGGTTTTCTGTTTCTACATTAGTTTGCTGAGAATAATGGCTTTCAACTCCATTCATGTCCCTGCAAAGGACATGATCTTTTTCCTTTTTAATGGCTGTTTCGTATTCCATGGTGGGTATGTAAAAACAAAAGTCTCTGACATTTCGACTAGGCGCGGTGGCTCACACCTGTAATCCCAGCACTTTGGGAGGCTGAGGTGGGCAGATCACCTGAGGTCAGGAGTTCGAGACCAGCCTGGCCAACATGGTGAAACCCCGTCTCTACTAAAAATACAAAAATTAGCCGTGTGTGGTGGCGGGCACCTGTTATCCCAGCTACTCGGGAGGCTGAGGCAGGAGAATCACTTGAATCCACGAGGCAGATGTTGCAGTGAGCTGAGATCGTGCCATTGCACTCCAGCCTAGGGGACAAGAGTGAGACTTCGTTTAAAAAAAAAAGATCTCTGACATTTCAAAAACGAGTTGTTTTGAACTGAGGGATAGATTGGCCTTTGCTCTTGGAAAACAAATGGAAACTGGAATTAGATAGGTACCCACTGGTGCCCTTCTTTTTTTGTTTTGTTTTGTTTTGTTTTGTTTTGAGAAGGAGTCTGGCTCTGTCACCCGGGCTGGAGTGCAATGGTGTAATCTCAGCTCGCTGCAAGCTCCGCCTCCCGGGTTCACGCCATTCTCCTGCCTCAGCCTCCCAAGTAGCTGGGACTACAGGCGCCTGCCACCGCGCCCCGCTAATTTTTTTTCATGTATTTTTAGTAGAGACCGTGTTTCACTGTGTTAGCCAGGATGGTCTCGATATCCTGACCTTGTGATCTGCCCGCCTCAGCCTCCCAAAGTGCTGGGATTACAGACATGAGCGACCGACTGGCGCCCTTCTTTACTTCGGTTTGTGTTGTTCTGTGTCTGCACTGCTCTGGGCACATTCGTCCTCCTCCTATAGACACATCCCTCTCCTCCAGCCCCACAGGGTACTTCCACAGTCTCTCTTCCATCCCTCATGCTACCTCATGTCATCTTCCTCTGTGTGGCAGAAATTTTTGCCAAGTCACCACATGCTGTACAACCTGTGCTGAATGGTAAACCAACGAGACATGCCTTCTGTCCTGGAGACGTCAGTACATAGCTGTGTATGTCCAGCGGGCACCATAGCACAGAAAGAAAACCACCACTGATGTTACTTAGCTGAAGATACACTCCTCAGGTAGCCATATGTTACATGGCCTTCATGTCCTAGCAAAACTTCATGTCCTAGCAAAACTTTTTACTTCTTTGAAAGTCTCCTAGCCTCTGGTAATTTCTCCCCCTCTGAGATACTGGAGCGTTATGTTTTTCATTGTCTTGCTCATTGGTACTATTTGTATGCTTCGGTTCTGTGGGCCTTGACCTTCTAAGCTGGTTGTATGCTCCTAGGAGATAGAAACTATGTCTTAAACTTAGTTTTACATATATATATATATATATATATATTTTTTTTTTTTCCCCCTGAGATGGAGTCTCGCTCTGTCACCCAGGCTGGAGTGCAATGGCATGATCTCAGCTCACTGCAGCCTCTGCCTCCCAGGTTCAAGCAATTCTTCTGCCTCAGCCTCCTGAGTAGCTGGGATTACAGGTGCCCAGCACTATGCCCGGCTAATTTTTTTGTGTGTTTTTAGTAGAGATGGGGTTTCACCATGTTGGCTAGGCTTGTCTTGAACTCCTGACCTTATGTGATCCACCCGCCTCAGTCTCCTGAAGTGCTGGGATTACAGGTGTGAGCCACCACACCCGGCCTTTTTTTTTTTTTTTTTTTTTTGATAGGGAGTCTTACTCTGTCACCCAGGCTGGAGTGCAATGGTGCCATGTCAGCTCACTGCAAGCCCTGCCTTCCGCGTTCAAATGATTCTCCTGCCTCAACCTCCCAAGTAGCTGGGATTACAGGCACACACCGTCACACCTGGCTGATTTTTGTATTTTTAGTAGAGATGGGGTTTCACCATGTTGGCCAGACTGGTCTGGAACTCCAGACCTCAAGTGATCTACTCACCTTGGCTTCCCAAAGTGTTGGGATTACAGGTGTGAGCCACCACGCCTGGCCCCCATGTGGGTTATGAGTACTTAAAACATGTTTGATTCAGTTTAAAAAATAATTACAAGCTAGGCATGGTGGCTCACGCCTATAATCCCAGCACTTAGGGAGGCTAAGATGGGAGGATTGCTTGAGCCCAGGAGTTTGGAACCAGCCTGGACAATATAGAGATACTGTCTCTACGAGAAATTGAAAAATAGGCTGCAATACTCACTCTAAGGGGAACACTGTGAGGAATGCCAAGATGAGTAAGAACAATATGGTTTAGCATGCTAGAACAAGGAAGTTTCAGGTGCTAGAAACACAGACATCCTTAACTCAAACAGGAATGCCCAGAGCAGTATACAAGAAAGCCTGGAGCTGGAGTCAGAAGACAGGGTGTGACTCCCGTGTGTGGGGTCCTAACTCTCTCTAGACCTCAATTTCCTCATATGTTTAATAAAGATAATGGCCTACTCTTCAGCCCACCTGAGAGGACAGGATACTTCAAGAAAGACAGAGAGCAGCAGGTCCTTTAAAAAAGGAAAATCGGCTCCTGGATAGGTATGAGATGGAAATGAATTATGGCACATATGAGAGCAACAATAAATTATCCCTTACTAACAATAACCTAAGGGAAATGCCCGGCATTGTGTCTGACACAGACTAGATACTCAATAGTTCCCTTCTCATACTTGCTCAGCCCTGTTTGAACCTAGACAGAGAGCAGCTCAAAATATGCAAGTATTCCATGCTCACAGAACCTGAAAACAGCAGAAGTGGCTTCTAGGCACATGGGCTCCCATCCTTGCAGCAGCTGGTGAGTAGCGTGGGCTCAGCTACATGGCCTAAATAAAGGTCTCTTTCAACCCTGAGATTCTGTAAGTTTCTTGTTTTTTTAGACAGAGTCTCACTCTGTCACCCAGGCTGGAGTGCAGTGACACGATCTCAGCTCGCTGCAACCTCCGTCTCCTAGGCTCAAGTGATCCTCCCACCTCAGCCTCCCGAGCAGGTAGGACTACAGTTGCATACCACCATGCCTGGCAAATTTTTAAAGTTTTTTGTAGTGACAGGATCTTACTATGTTACCCAGGCTGATTTTGAACTCCTGAGCTCAAGCGATCCTCCCACCTCAGGCTCCTGAGTAGCTGGGACTATAGTCTTGCGCCACCACTCCTGGCTAATTAAAACTTTTTTTTTTTTTTTTTTTGGTAGAGATGGAGTTCTGCTGTGTTGCCCAGGCTGGGTGAGCTCCTGAGTTCAAGTGATCCTCCCACTTTGGTCTTCCAAAGTGTTGGGGTTACAGGCATGAGCCACTGCGCCTGTCTTAGTTTATGTTTTAAAGTCACTGAGAGACACGAAAACTAAATGGTCCTGGGTTGGAGGAAAAAAAGTTACTATAAAGGACAGTATTGGGAAAATTGGCAAATTTGGAATATATACTGACTATCAGATGATACTGTTATATCAATGTTAAGTGTCCTAAGTGTGATAATAAACTATGGAAATGAAAAGAATGACCTTGTTCTTAAGGGGGGTGAATGATCATGGTCTTTACAACTTATTCTCAAATGATTCACAAAAGAGAGAGAAAGCAAACGTGGCCAATTTTAAAG
Source organism: Trachypithecus francoisi (assembly GCF_009764315.1). Classification (NCBI taxonomy): domain Eukaryota; kingdom Metazoa; phylum Chordata; class Mammalia; order Primates; family Cercopithecidae; genus Trachypithecus; species Trachypithecus francoisi. Next base: position 39,163,725 of record NW_022681474.1, read on the forward strand.
GGCATATGGGCGTTTATTGTATTATTCCTGCAACTTTTCTATAGGTTTGAAATTTTTTCAAAGTAAAACTTTTTTGCCCAGGCATGGTAGGCTCATGGCTGTAATTTCAGTGCTTTGGAAGGCTGAGGTGGGAGGATCGCTTGAGGCCAGGAATTGGAGACCAGCTTGGGCAGCATAGAGAGATCCCATCTCTACAAATAAATGAAAAAAAAAAAAAGCCAGATGTGATGGCATGTGCCTGTGGTTCCAGCTGCTCAGGAGGCTGAGGCAGAAGGATCACTCGAGCCTAGGAATACAAGACTGCAGTGAGCTGTGATCGTGCCACTGCACTTTAGTCTGAGCAGCAGCAAAATAAATAAATAAATAAAACAAAATAAAACTTTTTAAAGGTCACCGAGGCTGCTGTGTGGCCAGCGGAGCTATAGAGGAGCAAGGGTAGAGGAGGGCAGGCCTGGGAGGAGGCCTTTGTGAGGATGGAGGCATAGACTGGGGTTTTGACAGTGGGGATGGAGAGATGAGGACAGATCTGAAATATGTTTTGAAGAACATATTTAACAGAACTTGCTTATGGATTGGATGAGATTTTAGGTGAGAGAGAGGGAGGTAGATGTTCCCCACTTGGTGCACCCTGATGGTTGCAGACTGAATTCCAGTAGAATCTTCTCCCCAAGGTCTTTTTATTCCCTCTCTCTTTTCCTCAATTCAGCCACTCTATGAGTAGTTAATACAGGTATTTATTTCACAGGTGAGGTGAAACTTAGAGAGATGAAATGACTCATTCAGAGTTATCAGGTGCAGACAGAAATTTTACTCTACCCAGAAAACCAAAATATAGGCATGAAATCAGTGTTCTTCAAACTGAATTGTCTCTCATTAATTGACTGTGAAATCAACATGAGTTCCTGTCAGTGTTAAAAAAAAAAAAACAATAAAAATATAGCATGCCTTGTATAAAAGGGTAAGTAATGT